>NC_045794.1:97572078-99972078 GCF_009873245.2 Balaenoptera musculus | reverse complement strand
TAATCTAGTGTATGATTCACTCCTCAAATCAGTGAAAAGCAGAGAGATGGAATTTTCAATCAATGGTATTGGAACAAACGAGTGGCCACATGGAATAAAATGAATCCATATACACCGTATACAACAGGATGAATGCCAAACAGATCAAAAATTTAACTGGAAAAAGTGAAACTCTAGGTACTAAGATAAAACATAAGCAACTTGCTTTCTAAACTCAGAGTCTCTAGCTAAGATGCAAAAATCCAGACACTGCAAAAGAAAATATCAATAAATTCTACTACGTACAATTTTTTAAAAGTCTATATGGCCAAAAAAAAAAGCACCAGTGGGACCTAATCCCCACCTCCCTAGATGTGAGCCGTACATAGTGACCTCCTCCCAAAGAGGACAGCGTAGACGGGGGTGGGGTAAAGAGGGACTTTGCAGAGCAGACGCCTGACAGCCACACCTCAGCCAGGTGATCAAGGTCAACGTCACAGTGATCAGCCATGTTGACGGCACGTGCCCTGAGGGGATGGGATGAGGGCCCTTCACCTCTGTGGTCTGCCTACAAAATTCCTGGTCAGTCCTCCTCAAACGACCAAGGTCATCCAAAACAAGGACAGTCTGAGAAACCGTCACAGCCCAGAAGAGCTAAGGAGACAGGATGACTGATGTCATACGGGGTCCTGGGTGGGGTCCTGGGACAGAGAAAGGGCATTAAATGAAAACTAAGGAAACCCAAAATAAAAAAGCCGCGTTAACCCTTCTCTGTTTCCTTCCCTCAGAAAATCGCCTTCATGGTAGCGCTGGGCCTGGTGACGACGGAGCATCTGGAAGGTGAGGACGCTTGTGGCGGAGCTGGGCCTGGCCCACGGGATGGCGGGGGGTGGGGGTGTGTGCTGAATTGGCATCAGACAGAAGCGGTGGGTCTCGGATTCCCGGTCAGATGGCAGCGCCCGGGTATGACCCACCTTCTGCGTGGTTGGTGCCAAGTGCCAGGTGGTCATCATAAAGACCAAGGCTCCTGCCTGCTCTCCCAGCTTGTGACTGTGCACAAAACCCACTGTGTCTATTGGAGGGACCTTGTGGGTTCCCTGCCCCCAAGTTGGAGGCAGCACAGTGAAGTGATAAGAGCAGCGTGCCCAGCTCGGCCGTTACTAACTACTCAGGCTTGGGCAAGTCACCCAGCTCCTCTGGGCCTCAGTTTCTCTGTCTGTGAAATGGGATAATAACCCACTCTTCCTCCTGGGATTGTCGTAAAGAACCAAGAGGAGTGCCCAGCACCACCTCCCCTGCTATCGAACTGGCCCATGGGCTCTGTCTGCCCCCAAACCCATCGGTGGAAATCAGAACATTATTTGAGCAGACAGGTCAGCGTAACACTACAGGTGCTGTTTGACTTTACCGAAAAGAGCAATCACAAATGAGCTCTGTGCATCGTCATAGAATCTAAGGGCCTGGAAAGCATGGAAACCAACCTTCTGGTTGCACTCATGGGGAAGCTGAGGCCAGAGAGGTTGATTCTCTTGCTCAAGGTCCCACAGCCAGTCAGTATCAGGCCCAGGCTGGAATCCAGGTCTCCCGACTCCCAGCTCAGGGTGTTTTCCACGATTCTGACCTCACCGCTAAAGATATTTTATAAAGTGAAAACATCCCTACACCCCAAGTAAATCTGGATTTGGGAAGGAAAACTAACTTGCTTTTCCTCCTTAAAATCGAGGAAAGGAAGGGAATGAACTGAATCCCCCAGTGCCCAAGGCACTTACAGGCTTTAATCTCGGGTGGAGGTTCTCTCCATCACAGCAGGTAAGTGACTGAAGCCCGGGGAAGGGAAGGGGCCTGGGGACCCCACGCAGCTCGCCGGGGCCTCCCGTGCACAGCTTAGACAAACGTGCCCAGGAGGTGGGTCCAGGCCTTTCCACGGCCGCCTCCCTTTGCATTCCCTGGGTCTGACTCGCTCTCTGGCGGCAGCTGGGGTGGAGATGTGGGTGGAGAGGGACAGGGGTGTGGCCCAGCCACCCAGACCCCCAGGCTCCACTCACCTGGCCCCAGCGGGCAAGTCTCATCTGAGCAGCCCCTGCTCGTGGCCCCCTTCCTTCTGCTGTGCAGGGCTGGAAGGGGTTCTCTGAGCCTTCCATCTGAATGTCTGAATACGCCTGCTTGAACTTGAGTGTAAGGAAGCCAGCTGTGCTTGGCGGCCTTTGAGAGCTATTTATGCTCTGCCTTTGGGGCCATGGAGGCAGCCTGGGGCAGTGGGGCTGGCCTGCACATGCATGTCAGAAGTCCCGTGTTCGGGTCCTGGCCGTGCTGCTTACGGCTGGGTGACCTTGGGCAGGCTCCTTCCCCACTCTGAACCTCAGTCTCTTCGTCTACAACGTGAGGAAAACCACATCTTCAGACTTCGCAGGGGAGTCGTGGCGACTGAGATAAAAGCACTCTGCGAATACATTTGGGAATGTTATGATTTTTCTAAATCATCCTCATTGTGAAAACTCTCCTCCCTCTCGCCCATGATACCCTAAATACTTATTTATTTGGACCCTATCTTTTCCCAAAGAGAGTGTGAGGTGCCTTACAGGAAACACACGAATAATACTGAGGCAGTTTCAAAGAATAAATCAGGTCCAAGAGAGAGATGCGGAAATAATGTCAAAACAGCTACACACAGAGAGACAGGGCCCACCTGGCAGTCAAAGCAAAAGGAAGAAAATGAAAATGAGGAGGGGGAGAGAAAACCCAGTTCTCGAGCTGCATGAGGCCCACCACGCCGGGCCCCATCAGGAGGACTCGTGCCTGGCGTCCCGGGGGGTCAGGCTGCCGAACAGAGGCTGCACCTGCCCTTCCCAGGAGCCCGGAGTCCCCCCCCTGCAGCTCAGCCAGGCCAGCGTCTGACCAACGGGCATCTGCTGTCCCCAGGGTCCCATGAGAGACATCCCCGGGCCGGATGACGGCACACGGGGCCTTGCTGAGAGCAGGTGCCTGGATTCTGGGTACCTCCCAGCCTCCCACCAGTCAGGCCTTCAGCCTGGGGCCAGCAGGTCTGTCCTGCCTCAGAGTGAGCGATTCCGGGGGGCACCCACCCGCCCGGGGCCGCTCTGGGGCGCGAATGCTGGGCAGAGAGGCTGCAGGGCAGGAAGGGATGGTGGCGCCGGGGGTTTGCAGAGGAGGCATCCAGGGTCCTGGGGCAGGAAGATGCCAGTAACTGCTGCATCTGTGCCTTTCCAGAAATCCAGAGCAAGCGCCAGGAGCGGAAGAGAAGAAGCACAGCGAACCCCGCCTACAGCGGCCTCCTGGAGACAGAGGTGAGGGACCCGCCGTCTCCACACCGGGGAAGGGGGAGGCTCCCCTGGGCTGGCCTCCCTCACCTGCCCCTCCAGGGATTAGAGTTCAGGGAGTGCCGTCAGTAATTCTTTCTTTACCTCCTGGGCTCAGAATCAGCTGAGAGACAGGTGCAGAGGATCGGGGCGTCAGTGGGGCTCCTCACCTAGGCTGCCCTGGGGGCTGTGGTCGGGATGCCGGTCGCAGCCGGCTCCGATGCTTCACCCTGATTATCCGGCATGAGGTCTGGTCGCAGGCAGTGCTGGCCGCCTGGGCCTCCCGGGACCACTCAAGCCCAACTGCGGAGCCCGGCCGGCTCGGCCGAGCTCATGACTTGGAGAGCCGAGAATGTGAGGCCACAGAGAGAAAGGCCCGGAAGGGGCTGGGCTGAGTGAGGGTGGTCCCTTGTCTCCCCCGGGGAGGAGTGGAGTGGGAGGAGGGAAGGGAGCGGCCGTGACTCCGGCTGACTTCCCTCCGCGTGGAGGCGCGAGGCCAGGAACAAGAGACATGGCCAGGCGTGCCCAGCTTTCCCTCCTCCCGACGCACTGAGCCCAGCTCCCCTTCACACGGCGGTAGCCCAGCTCCAAGACTGCTTCCTCATGGTGGGCAGCGTGCACTTTCCCCGGATAGCCGAAACTGGTAAAATAGGGCATTAAAGTGAACTCCAAGGCAGGGAATTCCCTCCCAGTCCAAATCCCGTCCAGACTGCCCGCCCAGGGCCCGCTGCGGCCCTATAAGGAGATGGTGAGAGTAACCAAACACCAGCCAGTGATGCAGTGTCAGGACTTAAGGATGCCTTCCAGGGAGCACCTTGGCCCCCTCCCATCAGCACATTCCCAGGGAGGAACTGAATCCAGAATGAGATCTTCTTGCCCTTGCAAATTAAAGTCCAAAATTCTAGGCTAAAATCCAGATGTCATCTCCCAGAAGCCGGCTCTGCAGAGGCTGCCAGCGGCCTTTCCCAGATGCTCTTGGCTTTCCTAGGGAAAACTCCCTGGAATCTTCCCCTAGAACAGAAGCCGTTGCCTGAAGGCCCCGAAGTCGGGCAGCCCCCTGACGTGGAGCCGTGTCTGCAGAGGCCAGGGCCTGGCACGTTCCAGAGGCCAGCAAGACTCTGCAGGGCCCGGAGGAGGGTCACCGAAATGCCGTGCTCGCTTCCCCTGGGGCGTTCGTCAGCCTGGGCCAGTGGTCCCAAATCTAAGGCTCACAAACTGGCCCTCACTGGGAGGGAGGCTCCTGTGGGTGGCCCCGTGGGGAGAGCCCACCTGTGTCTGCGTCGCCTGGCTCCCCGCCCGCCCACCTGTCCTTGCTTGTACCGTCCCCCGACTCCTGCTCGGAGAACACACGTGTTTATACCCGCTCACTTCCTCGCCAATTTTCTGAGCAAGCCATGACCTGAGACAGGGCCCCAAGCGCTGGGCCCTGTTTGTGAGAGTCACGGAGCCGTTTCTGCATCTCCACCCAGGGAGATGGTGTGTCCTCCGTACAGTACGGGTGCTGTCCCCTTGGTTGTGTTCACTGATGGAAGCATCCGCTGCTCTGTGGGCATGGCCGTGACCTCTTCTCCGAAGCCTGTGGCCACGGCCAGAGGTGACCTGAGTAGCGAATCAAGAGCCGACGCAAAGCCCTGTGACCTTGAGCCCTGGACACATATGTAGCCCAGGAGCAGCGCTTCCGTGGGTCCCCCCCTTGGCCCTGAACACGGCCCAATCACATTGAGAGAGATGGGTTTACAGCCCGTCACCCAAGTCTAGAACCATCTTCTTGCCACAGCCAAAGCCATGTCGAACCACCGAGGTCTGAACCCACGTGGCCTGTGGTTGCTAAAGCCCAGGACTAAAGTCACCTTCTGGAATATACCAGGAACTTCCATCTACCCGTGATGCTTTGGGCACCAGGGGCCACTCTTTGTTTTCAGGGTTCCTGGAACTCATGCCGAGAAGTGGGGTTTAGCGAGCCAATCCATAATACACCTCATTTCCCCACCTGACCCCAGAACCAGCTGAGAAAGAAGATACAGGAGGAACACAGATGGACAGCCAGATGTCAGCTTTGTTACTGATTTGCCCCAATCGGAGAGCCCTAACCGTCCTTCCTGAATGGGGCAGATGTGCCCACGGGGAGCAGGGATGGACCCGTTGGGCAGAGCCTTTGCTGGCTTTTGCCCTGGCCGACCTGTCTCTCCCCATCCCCACGCCCCTGTGTCTGTACCCGTTTCTGCCTCTGGCCGCGGGTGTCCGGCTGGAGTCCGGAGCCCAGGATGGAGAGCCTGTCCTGGGTGAGCCCTGGGTGGGGTCAGTGTCGCCAAGGAGGGCTCCCCATGATCTGGTGGTTTGGTTTGGTTTTCTGTTCCCTGCAGAGGAAGCGGCTGGCGTCCAACTATCTCAACACCCCCCTGTTCCTCACAGCAAGAGGTAAGCGCTTCTCCCGCAGGGCAGCTGTGGGGCTGGGCTGGGCCATACCTCCCTCCGCTGGCAGCGGCCCGGCTACCCAGCCTGCCCTGTCCACAGCAGCGGCCACATAGCTGCTGACCGGTGGAGAGCGCATCGCGGCTCACCAGGCCCTCTGCGCCATGGCCACGCTTGCCCTCACATACCACGTTACCTCCCTGGGCCTTGGTTTGCTGATCTATAGAAACGGGCCCATAATGTCCCGGCCTCTCAGAGCTGGGACAGTGACAGGAGGGGGGAACGTGACAGCACCTTGTAAACTGTCGAGTGCTGTGTACACGCAGGAACTGTTTTCCCCACTGGATGGTATGATTTCCAGAAATTAAAAAGAAAACTGTTTTGTGATCATTAAAATATGTGGTTTGGCATCACTCACTAGAGTGGAAGTGGGTTATGGCTGAAAACGAGTTGACAGTAAGTCACTCTGAGGGATCCCTGGAGCGATGTTCCCTCCGCTGGACAGCTCACTGCTGCCATGTGCCTCAGAGAGCTCAGGGGCCACGATGAACCTATCTCTGGGTGGGTCCTGGCCATGACTGGGGCAGAGACCTTTACTTCCATGGTGCCCTGGGTGAGGACCCAGGAGTCACTGGGGCCTATGATACTCCCATCATGCTCCTTTCACACTGGGCCTCGTGGACTCCAGTCCTGATGGGTGCTCCTCCCGTGCCCTCTAACATGCTCTCCACCCTTCTTCCCTGTGCTAGCCAATGAGGACCCCTGCTGGAAGGTACGTGTCCCCTGGTCTTCACGCCTGGGTTGGGGGGGGGGACATGCTCTCCATACAGTCCAGGTAGGGTCACTCCTGGCAAGGGGCGCGGGACCCCAGCATCCTGCTGCCCTGGAGTGGAGCTGAGGGCCTTGGGCTCCGTCCTCGGTGCTGAGGCCTTTGTACAACACCAGTCCACTTCTCAACCTGCCCGGCAGAGCTGGACGTCACCACAGGGCTCAGCCCACAGGTTCAAGCAGGAGCCCTCCGGACGCAGGGACACCGGGAGCCACGAAGGCCTGAATGGAAGCAGCCGATGCTGGGTGCCAGTGTGTTCTGTCTGGCCTCGCTGTGTGACCCTGGGCAGAGCTGGTCCTCTCTGGTCCTCATTCCCTACCTCATAAGGGACTGGACTTGGGTCTCAGGGTCTCACCCCACACACCCACATTTCAGTGATCGTGCGAGACCCCAACCCACCACACGTGCACCACGTCCCTGCTTCCCAGGATGCTGGCTGGTCATGACCTCATTTGTGGGCACGGCTTCAGAGTTTATTTTCAGTGTCTTTCTTTACTAAGTTTCAGATCTAATTGTAAAGGACATTTCCAGTCCCTCTATGCCTGTAACAGTCACACCGCTAAAAAGCACCACGTGACGAAACTCCCGTTAGGCCGTGTTGTTTGCGGCCATAACCCTGCAGCGTCGCCGACTGGTGCCGTTGTGGGCAGCCTTTGTCTGCAGCCACCCTGTAGCTGTAGGCCGGCCCGGGCGCGGGGACAGGAGGTGCCTTGAGCCCGAGTCCTGCTGCGTGGAGCGCACAGACCTGGAGGGGTGCCGGCTTTGAGGCAGGAGACCCAGATGCTTCTCCTCCTCCTGGTTCCCAGGCCTGTGCCCCCTTGGTCATCACCCCTCCTCCTCCTGCCCTTCCCGAGCTGCTGAGAACCCTGGCGGAAGAGCTGGGTCCCAGGCAGGGCCTGCACCCCAGCCCGGCTGACCCGCCTCCCACCCTCCCGTCTCTTCCAGAACGAGATCACCCACGATGAACACTGTACTGCCTGCAAGCGAGGGGCCAACCTGCAGCCCTGCGGTACCTGCCCAGGGGCCTACCACCTCAGCTGCCTGGATCCGCCCCTCAAGACAGCACCCAAGGGCGTGTGGGTGTGCCCCAAGTGCCAGCAGAAGGTACAGGAGGCCGTGTCCCTGGGGAGCGGCCGCACCCTCACGCTCACCATCTCCCGGAACCGCAGGGCCCTCCTTCACCGGGCACAGTATCTGAGCCCACTCAGACCGTCTCTGCTTCCTGGGTCGTCCCCCCCTTGAACAGAGACGGGGAGGGCAGTGCAGGGGTGAGGAGAGGAGCTGGGTGAAGAACAGGCCTTCGCAGCTTGGGCACAATTGACGCCTGGCCCAGGATAATCCATTTTGGGGCCGTCCTGTGCACTGCAGGGCGTTCAGTGTCCCTGGCCTCCACCCACTAGATGCCCATAGCAGCCCCAGCATGGCCATTCCAGACACTGCCGGCTGAGGACCACGGGTGTAGTGAACAGAGAGAGGCTCTCTCTGCAGCTGTCTGACGTCGTGACTCCAGATTTCCCGGGGAAGAACCGAACTAACAAAAACCACAAAAAACAGTGCCAGTTAGCACGTTTGATCTCACTGATAATGACACGCAAATGAAAAGCTATCAAATTAGCAAAAACGACAACACCCCCTTCGGTGATGGTGCGGTGAAGCGGGCACTCTTACATGTTGCCTCAAAGATGTGTACACTTTTTAAACCCAGCATCTTGCTTTGGGGAATAGAGTCTAAGGAAATAGTTCTATACAGGAAAAGTTCTGTGCAAAAAGAAGCCCCTCAGCCTTTCTTTATAAAAGGGAGAAGAAGGAAACAGCCTGGCTTTCGCCCAGGAGTTGGTGGAGTAGATTCCAGCGCTTTACTCAGTGAGATGTGGTCATTGAAAATGATTTTTTACAAGGATTTTGCGATTCTTCGGGATTTGTTCACTATGTGGGATTACGTTTTAAAAAAATAAAAATAGGACTTCCCTGGCGGTCCAGTGGTTAAGACTCCACGCTTCCACTGCAAGGAGTGCGGGTTCGATCCCTCGTTGGGAAAGAGCCCACGTGCCATGTGGTGCGGCCAAAAATAAATAAATAAATAAAAATAAAAATAAAAAACAGGTTTTATAGCTGCTGTATAGTTTGATCATCAGCCGTCTGAGGAAAAACAGTGTGCAGAATAATAAAAACCTGGGAGAAAATACCTGTGTGTGGCTGGGTGGTGGGGAAGTATCAGTGTTTTTAAAAGTAGGCTTTTCTGCAGAATGTATTACTTGTAAAATCATTGGAGAGTCATCTTTTTTTCAAAAAACACAACTCTCGTGAGTGCCCGTCACTCTGGGTTTTGTGGGGACCTAGGGAGAGGGTGGCTATGACAGCCCAGGGAGCTCGTCCCCCCGCCAGCCCGGGTTACACAGCCAGGGCGTGGCGGGCCCCGGGCTGTCCGCCGGCTCAGTTCCCCATCTGCCCTCCAGGCCTTAAAGAAAGACGAAGGTGTGCCCTGGACCGGGATGCTGGCTATTGTGCACTCCTACGTCACCCACAAGACAGGTAAGACACCCTTGGGAGCTGGGAAAGGGCACCGATTCCCTTTTGTCCACCCCCGCCCTTAGACCGCTGGACTCACTTTGGGCCCAGCAGAGGCTGTTCTGGGCCAAAGATCCCTGGGACTAGTCCTGTGTGCAGGGCAGTTACTGCGGGGATGCAATTGCAGCCCCCGTGCATCCAGCGAGAGCCACGGGCCCCTGCAGGAGGATGTGGCCAGAATGACCTATAGGCTTGGGCCTAGGGTTCCTTCTGCCTCTCCTGCTCAGCCACGGTCCAGCCCCTGCTTGCCTGCAGTTCCCTGTGGGGCCTGGTCTTCTCTTTCACAGTCAAAGAAGAGGAGAAGCAGAAGCTGCTGCAGAGGGGCAGCGAGCTACAGAGCGAGCACCGGCAGCTGGAGGAGCGGGACCGGCGCCTGGCTTCGGCAGTGAAGGTGTGCAGGGCGGGGGCGCGGGGTCTGCCCTTAGAACCGTGGCATGTAGAGCCAAAGCATCACTGTCTGGTTACGGAGGCCCCAGGAGAAGACAGACTCACCACCATCACTTAGCGAGTCAGCAGGTGGAGAAGGCAGCTCTGTGACTCATTCGACAAATAGTTATTAAGCAACTGAGCATCTGGCTCTGCTCCTTCTCAGCTCTGTGACCTCAGCAAGGCCCTGACCGTCTCTGAACCTCAGTTTCTTCTTGTATAAAGGGAACACAGTGATTTCTTCTCTGTAGAGTGGTGATAAACAAGATGATGATAATGGTGGTGGTGGTGATGATGGCAGTGATGATGATGGAGGTGATGGTGGTGGTGGTGATGATGGTGGTGATGGTGATGGTGATGGTGATGATGGTGGTGATGGTGATGGTGGTGATGATGTGATGGTGATGGTGGTGATGGTGATGATGGTGGTGGTGATGGTAATGGTGATGATGCAGGTGGTGATAATGATGGTGGTGATGATGATGGTGATGGTGGTGATGATGATGGTGGTGATGATGATGGTGGTGATGACGATGGTGATGATGATTGGGGTGATGGTGATGGTGGTGATGATGATGATGATGGTGATGATGATGGTGATGATGATGATGGTGATGGTGATGGTGATGATGGTGGTGGTGATGATAATGGTGATGATGCAGGTGGTGATAATGATGGTGTTGATGATAGTGATGATGGTGGTGGTGATGATGATGGTGATGGTGACGGTGGTGATGGTGGTTGTGGTGGTGGCGGTGATGATGAAGGTGATGATGATGGTGATATTGACGGTGCTGCTGATGGTGGTAACAGCAGTGTCAGGCCCTGGTAAAACCCTTTAAATGTAGTATCCCACTTAATCCTCTCCGTAACTCTATGAAGAGGCTCTGTGATTATTCTTATCTTAGAGTTTGGGACGCAGACTCAAGGAGTTTATTTGCCCAGGCAGCAAATAATTAAAACTCTAACTTGAGGTGTCAGTCCTTAACCACTTCACTGTGTCGCCATGATATATAAAAGGCTAGAAAAAGCCATGAATACAGCAGGCAAGAGGAAGAGCAGAAAACCGGCCAGCGGCTGAAGGTCTTCTCCAGGGCTGCACTTGAGCCAAAACAGCCTCGGAGCTTCGTCCAGCAGCAGAGGTAGATGTGGTCAGCTAGGCAGCCTCACAACCACGAGGCAGAACGTTCCCACATTCCTGCACAAGCACATCATTTCCAGCCCTGAATGTTTGAAACAGACTTCTCCTGTGGGTCTGGCTGCCATTTAATTCCATTTTTCGCTTCTGCCCGGTGTGCGTGAGGCCCTCTTCCTGGTTTCTTTCAGCCTCTGCGGTGGAAGGGAGGGGCTTTCCGAGAAGGCGCTGAGGGGTGGCTGCCGCAGGTGGCTTGTGTCACTGAATTCTGAGACCCTTCTCTCTGACACCCTCCCCCTGACAGAAATGCCTGGAGCTTAAGACGAGTCTGCTGGCCCAGCAGAGGGGCACCCAGTCGTCCCTGGACCGCCTGAGGGCCCTCCTGAGACTGATACAGGGCGAGCAGATGCTCCAGGTCACCATGACGACCACCAGCCCCGCCCCGCTGCTGGCTGGGCCCTGGACCAAGCCCTCAGCAGCGGCCCTGCACTCTGCCCTCCAGCACCCCCCGGGGCACAACTGACCCCAAGGGACCCGTCTTCACACCCACGGAAAGTCACTGGGACCCTGCTCGCAAGACCTGAGGGTTCTGTCAGCCTTAATTCATAAACACTATGAATTTCAGACAAAAATAAAACCAGACAGAGACAGGAAAGAAGGGAGAAGAAGCTGAGTGAGAGTCCTAGAGCCAGGATGGGTGGGGATGGAGTCCTGCGCCCTTCAGGTCAGATGGGACGCCCGCAAGCCAGGTCGGGGCGCAGAGTCAGCTCCCTGCCGTTGGGGGGCTGCCCGGGCCTCCGGCTTCTGGGCACAGCTGTCTCCTCGGCCTCGTGCCGCCCCCGCGGGAGAGGGAAGGGCCGGGGTGCCCTGCGGGAGGGGAGCCGAGGACACGACGTAGCCAAGTAGTAGAGCTAGTTGGGGCGAGAGGCGGGTAGCAAATCTAGGTAGACTCAGCCGCCCGCCCTCACGGGGCCGTCGGGCTCACGCCAGGCCTTCCAGACGCCCGATCCCTGTTGTCAAGTGTTATTAGCGTTCAGAATCGCAGCTGTT
This sequence comes from Balaenoptera musculus, assembly GCF_009873245.2. Taxonomy (NCBI): domain Eukaryota; kingdom Metazoa; phylum Chordata; class Mammalia; order Artiodactyla; family Balaenopteridae; genus Balaenoptera; species Balaenoptera musculus. Next base: position 99,960,362 of record NC_045794.1, on the reverse strand, counting down.
TAACTTGAAGGAAGCTCCCCAGGGGACGCTGCTGTGGCCCAGCCAGGCCTCCGTCTGCCCCCTGGTCTTGGGGGCGCCCTCGCCCTGCGCCTCTCTCCGCCGACTTTTTGGACTCATCTTGCCCTCGATGTCTTTTTCTCGTGGAGTTTCTGGGCGAGAGATGGAGCTGCAGCCACGCCAGGGAGGCGTTTGGCAGGTTTTCTGTTTTGGGTTGAATCGTTCAGCTTAACGACTGAAGCCTTTTCTTTCCTCCTTTTGAAGAGCCGATAAAAGTATTCCATTCCTCTTTTCTTGCCAGTACAGACACTATGCCAAAAAATAACTTTACATTTTTGTATGGCGTTTTTATTGTGAGATATTTAATGTGAAGGGGACACTTGGTGACTTCTTTTCCTGCTCACAGTGGTCTCTGCCGCCCGGGATGAACGGAAAACCCCTCGGGCGGGGGAGCTGCCAAACTGGAGGGACCCAGAGGGTTTTTTAAGAAGTGGGGGGAGGGGGAGGAAGAGAGGGCGGTGGCCTCGGGAGACTGAAGGGTGCCTCTTGCTGTCTCCACGAGCGCGAAGGGTGCCCGCCGCCCTGCATCCGGGATGGGCCACGCGGGCTTGTCACGCCCACTGGCTTCTCCAGTCCCGAGGGACTTAGCACAACAGGATGAGTATCCGGGAGCCACAGGACTCCCGCCCCCAGCACATCACACGGTGCCGAATTGCATTGAACACACGTGTGCGTGTGCACACGTGGCCCCAGACACGCATGCACGCACACTGCCAGGTGCAGAGCAAGGAGGCCGGCCGGAACCCCGCAGACTGCCATGGTCCCTCCTGTCATTTTCACGACTCCGGGAGAAACTGTGCTGTACGATACAGATCTATTTTAATACACTTAACACTGGGTTGAACAAGATTTTTATATTCTTTTATTGATGAACAAAGTGAACCGTAAGACACACGTCTTATATATTGGTTACTCTAGATGCCAATTATGCATTACCGCGTGGCTTGCGATGTAAATGTCTTCAGGTTCCTTTTTTTGTTGGTTTGTTTTTCTTCTTGGATGGATTGAATTAAATTTTTAAAAAAATGTAACGGGAAGATATGAAAGGTTGGACCCGGGAGGGGTAGCTGCCAATGTGGCTTGAGACTTAGTTTTTTGGACCAAGGAGGACCGTCCGATGGATAGTGGGACTAGAGAAAAAGTGTTTGTCTTAAATATGCCCATGTAGTTTTCCTTCTGTACGATGCATTAAACTCGATGGATGATTTCAAAGCCCTGTGGTTTGTTTCCTTGCCTTCAACAGAGAGGCCTCTGGGAGCACATGGGGCAGGGAGGTGGGAGTTGAAGACGTTGAAAATCAGGGTCCTGCCTCCTGATCAGGTCCCCACCCCAAGGGAGGGAGGGAGGGAGAGAGGAGAGAGCTCTGGGGCGCCCTCCACACACACTTTCCCCCCAGCCCCAGGAGCTGCAGGCGCACCTGTTAGGGCCAGGATCGATGGTCGCAAGTACCAGAACCCAGGCCGGGTGTTGTGTGGAGCCCAGGGGCCGTGTCCACACTGCCCCCTCTCAGCATCAACGTGACCGCTCTCTCTGCCTCCCGGGCGGTACCAAGCTCCCACAACCGCCCTGGGGCTTAGTCAAACCGGGAACAGCCCAACTGGGAAGCCGGACCCCCTGCATCCTTGCTCCAGACATTGTGCAGAGGGCTCTGGTTGGCCCAGCTGGCTGAGGAGCCCACCGCTGGACCAGCTGTGGCCAGAGAATGCGATTGGATACAAAGTGACTGCCCCCTGGAGCCCCCAGTGGGGGTCCTGTCCCCCCCTGGCCCAGGTAACAGAGTCGGACTGCTCCAGCTTTTCTGCCTGATGACTGAACGCTGTGGACCCCGGGTCTGTGCTCCCTCCACTCCTGAATTCTCACTGGTCTTGTCCAGCCTCCTGGCTTTCTGTCTCTGTGCCAGTGGCTCCCCGGCCTTCATCTGCAGCCCTGACCGCTGCCATGGACTCGAGCTGCCCACGGCCAGCCCCACCGATGTCAGCAGGCATCTCAAACAGCTTGGTCTCCACCAGGCCAGCCCCTCCCTCACCTACCCCATCCTGCGGGTATTCAGCTTTCCTAAGATGTGGGCTGGCCCTCCACCCCTGGTCACTGGCCATCTTCCAGCTGTGCCCTCAGAATATTAGCAGGATGTGCCCATGTCTCACCACCCACACCACCACCTGGGTCTCAGCCATCCTCTCCCCTGGATTACCGCATGGTCACCTTCCCCTTCCCCCGGCAGCCAGTGTGACGGCGCCTCTATTAAACCCCTGCTATCCCTCCTTGCTCAGCAGAAGCTGAAGTCCCCAAGGCCACAGGACCTGCCTCCTCTGACCCCTTCAGCTTCCCTTCCTGCTCTGCTCCACTTTCATGGCTCTGTTCCAGCCACGTGGCCTCCGGGTGCTACTTGGAACCCACTGGGTCTGCTCCCGCCACAGGGCCTTTGCACGTGCTGTGTCCTCACCCGCCTGCTCCTCCCCAGCTGTCTCCCTGGCTGGCTCCCCCACTTGCTTGGGGACATGACCGCAGTCCCCTCCCAGTGCAGCTGTCTCCAGGCTCCCTCAACAAGACCTGGCGTTTTCTCTCCTTCCCTGCTCTGATTCCTGAGACTTTCATAACCTACTATGAGTCACGTTCGTATGGTTTTGGCCACTTCACGAAGGCAGGGAGTTTGGAGACTGGAGGTCCGAGATCAAGGGGTAGCAGCAGGGCTTGTTCCTTCTGAGGCTGTGGGACAGAATCTGTTTCTGGCTTCTGTAGACTCATCACCCCGTCTCTGCTCCACCTGACATGGCCTTCTCCCTGTGTGCATGTCTGTGTTCAGATTTCCCTTTTTCATAAGAACAAGTCGGGTCAGGATCCACCTTAATGATCTCACTTAAACTTAGTCACCCTGTTTCCAAATCAGGTCACATTCACAGATACTGGGGGGTTAGGACTTCAACTTCTTTTCAGGGGGACACAATTCAACCCGTAACAGACACCTTTCCGTAGGGTGTCTGCAAGCAGCTTCCCTGCGGCTTCTGCCCCCCGGGACCACCCAGGGCTGCCCCCCTTGCCTCGTCCCCACAGAGCCCGCAGAGTGGAGAGCCCGTGACGTCATCCTGCCAAGGAGCCTGTTCCCTGACGACCTGCCGTGTGCCCACCCCACCCGGCTTCCTCCTCGGACCTGCTCTGACATGTCAGCCCCTCCCAGGGAACCCGAAGCACAGGGACCTAAAGGGACGCACCCAGGTCACACGGCCAGCAGGTGACTTCATCCCAGGCGGTGGTTCCCGGCCACTCTGCCTCTCTGGACACCGGACACTGGTCACATCGTGGGGCCCGTGTGGCTGGCTGGGGGCCACCCCGACCAAGCTGCATGCATGCGTACTCCTGACCCGGCTAGCGGGCCAGTCTGGGGCTGTGGATGGCAACCTGGCCCCTGGGTGACTCCACCGAGGCGTGAGGGGACAGATGAGGGAGCACAGGCTAGCTAAGTGCTATGACGCACACTGCCCCTCCCCACCCTTTCAGCCCAGACTGCGTGTCCCACGGTGGGGGGCAGGGCTTCTTAACTAAACTCTGCTCTGCCCGCAACCCATCTCTCAGACTCCCCCATGGCTCCCTGAGAACAGTGCCTGCAGTTTCTGGTGATGCCGCTGGGTGGTTTCTGGTCCCCACCTCGATGTCCCGCCCTCCCCTGAGCAGCAGCTCTGACAGTGGCTGGGGGCTCCCCCAGGGACTCCTGGGCGCGCCCTGGGGAGAAGTCTGAGCAGGTGGTTGTTATCTGGGAGTGTGAGACCACCCTCCAGGCCACACCGTCCACACCCTGCCCTGCCTGCTCCGTCCCCTGGGAGGACCCACAGAGCGCTGGGTGCTGGCCGTAGCTGCTGCTACATCCACTGGCCACCTTCTGCGTGACGAGGCCCCGGCACCCACCCCCAAGGATCCCTGGTTTCCAAACAGAACGGAAGGACTCCCACCTACCGGCGGGGCAGCTCCGAACGGGTCCCTATTGTTGTCAGGTGACAGAGATCCACCGGTGCTAGTAGCAGCCCGCAGGTCCCTGCGGGTCCCTGCGGGGTAAGAAAACGAGGCTGAGGAAGGCTGGCTCCAGAGGGCGTGCGCGGATGTGCTTCTACCCGCAGTTTCTCCCACACCTGGAGTTAAGTCAGCAGGAGGAACTGTCCCCACGGCCTCCACTGCTGGGGCTCTGGTGAGGCGGAGGCACTGCCCAGAAGTGGAGGGGAGGCCCAGCCAGGGACGGGCCACCTCTGGAAGTATGGCGCTGGTGCCAGAGCAGGCTCGCGCCAGCCCCAGAGAATCACTGTGTGCGTCTCTTCCAAATCCTCATTCACTGACTTCATGGTTTTTTTTTTTTTTGGCCTCACTGTGTAGCAGGCAGGATCCTAGTTCCCCAACCAGGGATCAACCTGTGCCCCCTGCAGTGGAAGGGCAGAGTCCTAACCACTGGACTACCAGGGAAGTCCATGACTTCATGTTGATAGTTTATAATTGGCCATGGTGGGAGTATTTACACCGTGGAAATTGACAAATGCCACAAATCAGGGCTTTACATTTCTAGAGAGCCAGTGGTTAAACATTTAGAAGCAGACTGCTCTTTGTATGCATGTGTGTACATGTGTGCAGATGAGAGGGAAATCGAGGAGGGTGGGTCCAAAGTAAACTTGTGTCCAGCATTAGCCAAAGTTGCTGCGTTTGAAAAATGCAACCCTAGATTCCTTACAAAATTTCCAGACAGAAGGAAATTCTCTGGCCTTAGCAGTTCGCCAAAAATGTATGTCTCTAAACTGCAACAATCTCACAAGGAGGCTGATATGTGTTAATTAACACATTTTCCTGCACTGATGTGAATGAATTTGGCCAAATACTACAAAAATGTAATTTGACCAGTTCTTTGGGGGATCAAGAAAAATTATCCAAAACTTGGAGATAAGGTATGCCTTTAATGTAATTCTAGGGGAGCAGTTCTCAAATGTGAGTGAGAATCAGAATCATGTGAGGGGCTGGCTGAAACTCAGATTGCCGGGGCCACCCCAGCTATGTTTTGTTAAAGGATGGGCCACACGACCCAAGCCATGCAGGGAGAGAGCTCCCCAGGAATTTCACTGACACCATCAGGAAAGAAGCATCTAGCACTCAAGGTCCATGTAAGCTGGAGTACCTGGGAGCCATCTCTTTTATTTTTTTTAAACTTACAGAAGTATTTAAAGCCCCAGTTCCCTCTGTATGACCACCCACCAGCTTCAGCTTACCTGCAACCCTCGGGGTGTTTCCAGTATATCCAGTGACTGTGGATCAACTCTGCCCAGGCAACTCAGCAAACTTCAGCATCCAGAGGGCTGCAACCACACTTTTCCAAAGGGGTCTGAATCCCAGCCTTGGGGAGGGGTGTTTTCCTTCCAGGTGTCCCTTCCTTGGGTACTCTCTTGCAGTGTTCTTTAAGGATCACTTTATACCTCCATAGTTACTCCCCTGTTATACTTAGTGATTGTTTATACAAAACTTTTTATTTTAAAATTATTGTGTGGTTTCTGTTTCCTGGTTGAACACCTTATACCCTGAAACCATGTTAATCACTTATTAGTTATCATAGCTGTTTGGTAGCTCCCTCATGGCTTTCTACATAAACAATTAAGTCACCTGCAAATAGAGACAGTTTTACTTCTTTCTTTTCAATCTTTATGCCTATTATTTTTCTTGCCTTATTGCAATAGCTAGGACCTCCAATATAATTTGAATGGAAGTGGTGGGTGTAAGCATCCTTGTCTTGTTTCTGATTTTAGGGAAGAAGTTTCAACAGTTTGACCATTACGTATGTTATTTAATAGAAAGAGGAAGTTCTCTTCTATTCTTAGTTTGCTTAGATTTTTTTTTTAAATCATGAATGGTTACTAAATTTTGTCAAGTGCTTATACTACATCTATTTAAAAACATGTGGATTTTCTCCATTGTTCTCTATATACAGTGAGTTATATTAATTTTCAATGTTTAACCAACCTTGAATTCTTGGGATAAACTCTATGTGGTCATGATGTAATATCTGTTTTATATTGCTTTATTTGATTTACTAATATTTGTTAGGTATTTTTTAAAATTAATTTATTTATTTTTGGCTGTGTTGGGTCTTCGTTTCTGTGCGAGGGCTTTCTCTAGTTGTGGCAAGCGGGGGCCACTCTTCATTGCGGTGCGCGGGCCTCTCACTATTGCGGCCTCTCTTGTTGCGGAGCACAGGCTCCAGATGCGCAGGCTCCGTCGTTGTGGCTCACGGGCCCAGCTGCTCTGCGGCATGTGGGATCTTCCCAGACCAGGGCTCGAACCCGTGTCCCCTGCATTGGCAGGCGGATTCTCAACCGCTGCACCACCAGGGAAGCCCTGTTAAGTATTTTTGTATTTATGTTTGTGAGAGATATTGACTATAGATTTCTTTGCTTTGCAATGTCAAATTATGTTATTAAACAAGTGGAAAGTATTCTATTTTCTGAAAGAGCATCTTTATATTTGTTAGAATTCACCAGTGAAGCCATCTGGGCCAGGAATTTCATTGTGGGAAGACTTTTTTTTTTAATTTCAATGTATTTAATATACAAGACTATTTTATGTTTCATTTTGTGTCATTTTCAGTTAAGTTGAATTATTCAAGGAATTTTTCATCTCACCTATTTTGAATTTTGCATAAGATTTCTCATAATTTTTTAATTATCATTTTACCTTCTGTAGACTCTAAAGTGATCATTGCTTTCTCATTCTTAATTTGTGGTTTATTTTATCTTAATATATCTGGCTAGGGGTTCATGAATTTTATTTATCTTTTCAAAGAAGTAAAGTTTGGCTTTGTTAATTTTCTCTGTAGTTGTCTATTTTTTGTTATTATTTCATTCTTTATCATTTCCTTCCTTCTACTGATTTGTGTGTATATATATATGTGTGTGTGTGTGTGTGTGTGTGTGTGTGTACACACATCTATATATAAAATAGGCCCAGTAGGTTGAGGACCCCACGCCTGGATAATCAGCTGTGTCCAAAGGGCGGCGTCAAATATATATACAGGCAGACCTTGCCTTATTGCAGTTTGCTTTATTGCACTTCACAGATACTGCATTTTTTACAAATTGAAGGTTTGTGGCAACCCTGCATCAAGCAAGTCTATTGGCACCATTTTTCCAACAGCATTTGCTCACTTCATGTCTCTGTGTCACATTTGGTAGTTTTCACAATATTTCAAACTTTTCATTATTATTATATTTGTTATGGTGATCTGTGATCAGTGATCTTTGATGTTACTACTATAACTCACTGAAGGCTCAGATGATGGTTGACACTTTTTAGCAACGAAGTACTTTTTAAATTAAGGTATGTACATTGTTTCATTAGCCATAATGCTATTGCACACTTAATATACTATAGTACAGTGCAAACATAACTTTTATATGCACTGGGAAACCAAAAAGTTCATGTGACTCACTTTATCGCAGTATTCACTTTTTTGCAGTGGTATGGAACCAAACCTACAATATTTCCAAAGTCTGCCTGTATGTATAGTTTCTTAAGGTAGAACATTAGTCATTGATTTTAGACTGTTCTTTTTTATTTTTATTTATTTCTAAAATAAGCATTTAGATTTCCCTCTAGGTATTGCTTTATCTCTGTTTCCCAATTGTCGATATTTTGCATTACTGTTCAGTTCAAATTATTTTTTCTCTTCCATTATGCTTTCTTCTTTGACACATGGATTCTTTAGAAATGTGGCTCCTTTTTCTTCCAAAATTTTTTTTCACATATTTAGGTTTCTCCTAGATATGATTTTTATTATTAATTTGATTTCATTGTCATCTTCACATGATTTCAGTTCTTTTAAATCTATTGGGACTTGTTTTATGTCCCAGAATCTGGTCTATATTGGTGATTATATCACGTGCAATTGACAAGATTGTATATTCTTCTGTTGGTGAGTGTAGCACTCTATAAATGTCCATTACGCCAAGGTGGTGGTAGTGTTGTTCAGACTATCTATGACTTTACCAACTTTTTATCTAGTTAATCTTTCAGTTGATGCAATATAGTGCTAAAATCTCCAACTACAATTACGGAAATCCCTTAAATCTGTTGTGGGCTTTTTCCTTTATGTATTTAAGTGATATTATTAGGTACATTCATATTTATGATAGTTATGTCTTCTAAATAAATTGACCATTTTATCATTATAAAAGGCCACCTATGTTTAGTAATATTCTTTGTCTTAAAGCCTATTTATTATTAATATAGACACCCCAGACTTCTGACGCTCACTGTGTGCATGGTATATATTTTTGCATCACTTTACTTTTGACCTATCTTTAAAGTGCATGTAGTTATGCCTTTTTTTTTTTTTCTATCAATTTGGACAATATCTGCCTCTTAACTGTAGGGTCTAGTACATTAACACTAGAGATAATTTTATCGACACAGATGGATTTAGGTTTACCGTTTATATTATTTTTTTCCTTTTGTCCCCTCTGCTTTTCTTCCTCCTGTTTATCCTTTCTTGCCTTATTTAAAATTTTCTGAGTATTTTTAAGAAGTCACTTTTAATTTATCTATTTTTAAAGCTATATCTCTTTGCATTATTTTTTAGTAGTTGTTCTAGGGGTTGTAATATACATCCTTACCTTTTCAGTTTACTTAGGATTAACATTGTACCACTTCATGTAAAAGGTAGAAACCTTGAAATAAGTCCCTTGCTGCTGTATTCAATGCTACAGCTGTCATATGTATTACACCTACATATATTATAAATCCTATCAGACAATATTATATATATATTTGCTTCCAACAATCCAGTTTACTTCTTTTAAATTAAGAGGGGAAAGTACTCTTTTATATAACCCAGATATTTATTGTTTCCAACATTCTTTATTACCTCCTAAACATCCAGGTTTCAATCTGTTGTCATTTCCATCACCTTGAAGGAATTCCTTCGGCATTTTTTTGTGATGCAGATCTGCCAGTGAAAAAAGTTCCTTGGTTTCTTTTACTTAAAAAGAGTTTTTATTTAACATTCATTCTTGAAGAATATTTTTGGCTGATATAGAATTCTATTTTGAAATCTTTCCCCTCCTTTGGCCTTTTATTGTTCCTTTATTGTATTGGAACAAGATGTTGTTTTACTGTCTTTTGGCCTTATAGTTTCTGCTGATAGGTCAGCTGACTTCCATCCTTGGTCTTCTGTATGCAATGTGTCCTTGTTCTCTGCATAATTCCCAGAAGTCTCTGTATAGAGTGTCTAGGTGTATTTTTCTTTGATTTTTATCTATCTTGGGGTTTGTTGAGATTATTGAATCTGAAAATTTATGTCTTTCACCAAATTGTGGATTTTTTTGGCCATTAATTTTCAAAGTTTTTTTGTGCCCTATTCTCTCCCTCCTCTGCCTCTGGAGCTCCAATTATGTGTGTGTGTGAGACATTCTGATATTGTCACACAGGTCCTTAAGGCTCTGATCAGATTTTTTCAATCCTTTTACTTTTCGTTATTCAGACTGGGTAATTTCTATTGGTCTAGATTCAAGATAACTCTTTACTGTCAACTCCATTCTCCTATTGTATACAACCAATGGGTTTCTTTTTCTTTTCTTTTTAAAATAATTTTAGATACTGTATTTTGCTCTTATAGAATTTCCCTGTGTTTTTAATGATTTCTATTTTTATTTTTCACTGAGATTTCCTATCTTTTCATTTACTTTAATCATATTTTCCCTTATATACTTGAGGATGTGTGTAATAGCTACTTTTACATCCTTGACTGCAATTTCTAACACTGGCATTATTTTAAGGTTGAGCTCAATTGATTGCTTTAGAGTGGGGTTGTATTTTCCTATTTCTTTGTGTGATGAAAAAATTTTAATTGTATCTTGGATGTTGTGAATTATATTGTAGAGACCCTGGGTTCTGTTATATTTCTCTGAAGAGTGCTGGTTTTTGTTTGCTTTAGCAGGCATTGAACTTGGATGAACTCAAACTGCAAGCTCTGTCAATTGGTAGCTCAAACATCAGTTTAGTTCTTTTATCATTAGCTGGTGTCTGTCCTGCTTGTGTGGCTCAGGGATCAGGCAGAACTTTGAGCAGAGTTTATGCACAAAATGTAGGCTCTCCCTGTCTGCCTCTCTCCTATCTGGAATCCTCTCTCCACATTCTAGTGACTCTGGTTGTCCCAAATTCTGCCCCCTGTTCTTCAAGCCAAAAAGACTGTCATTTTCTACTGTTGACATAGCCATTCTATCAGAATTGACAGCTTTGGCCTGGCTTGGGTTAAAAGCCACATAATGTAAACTTATCTCCTGCCATTCTACAAGTGTGAACTTCCCTCCAGAATCTGTCCTGGTTCATTCTCCAGTGCCCTCCAGTCATTGTTGATTTTCTCTTTGTTTACTTTTGTTCTTTTGTATTTTGTCTGGAGTTTATAGATGTTGTCTGTGGGAAAGTCAAATCCCAACAGAGTTACTCAGCCATACTGGAAGCAGAACACTTAGATATATTAAGAATCCTTAGAAAAACTTAGATAAAATGAAGTAAAAATTAAAGGCCCTTTTGTTCTTCTCCTCCATGAGGAATGTCTCCTTCCTACGCACTTTTTAAAAAAAATTCCTTCTGTATATTGTTCCAAAAGTGTAATATTTTCAATTCATAAACTAAGTATAGGATTGGGGAGTTTTAAAACTTTACATAAGTGATAGCACCCTGTATTTATCATTCTGCAACTTTTTCCCCTCTCAGCATAATATTTGGAGATCTAGCCATGTGGAAACATGCAGATCCAGTTTATCCATTTTACCTGCAGGACATTATTCAATCACGTGGCTGTAACTTTCATTCATCTGCTGTTTCTTCTATTGACGGACACTCAGGCTGCGCCTAATTATCTGCTCTGATGGCACTGCCGTAATGCTCTGTACCTACGTTTCTGGTTCTTTCCCTCGACTTACAATTGCCGGATCAGCTTTAACTTCAACAGCTTGCTAAATTGTAATTGTACCAATTTACATCTCTACGAGCAGTGTTAGGAAAGTGCCCATGCCTCAAAATATTAACAATGGTTCTCGCCGGGTGGTAAAATTTTAAAGGATGCTCACTTTGTTTGCACTTTCTGTCAGTGAATTTTTTTCCCCTGATCAATTATTTTTCTGATAACAAAACAGTAAAGCTTTTTGTTATCAAACCAACAGCAGGGTTCGCCCTGCCTCTTCCATCCCATCCACCCCAGGGGAGGACCCCACCCTCAGGGGCCCACATACCTCAAGCCTGGGAGCTGCCCGGGACTCTCCCCTGTCTCCCATCTTTCTCCCGCGCCTGCCTGAGTCCTGTGCATACTGCAGTAGCTCTAAAAAGATGTAGTTTGTGCATTTATTTGCTTTTCTTCCCAACTATTCTGCAAGCCCCTTGAAGGCAGGAAGTGTAACCCCCTCACCTCTATAATTGTGAGACTGGCACCGCCTGGCACAAAGCAGAGGCTGAAAAGCACACGGGCAACCGCAGAGTGGAGACTGCCCTTCCATTACACAAACAAGAAAGAGCTCAAAGAGCTTACCCCGGCCTCACTCCCACCGTGGAGGACAGAGACCCAAGCTGAGCCTTTCGGCTTTGAACTCCCCGCACTAGGTGACATGACTTGCCTAGGGTCACACGGCTGTGAGTTTGAGCTGTACCAGAAATGGGGAGCCCATTGCCTGCTCCCCCAGTGATGGCAGCCTGGATCCCTTCAGGGTAGACCGGCCACTTGCTTTGCCTACAGACGTTTCTGTTCTGGGCAGGATTCATTCATTCCTGGTACATGTCAGCTACAAGTTCTGGGCAGCCAGTCTAATCTCCCAAGTCACTTAAAATCTCCATCATTTCTGCAAAAGTGAATGTTTGGACAATTTATTTCACACGTCCTGTCAATAGAGACACCCTGGAGCCCTCATTTCTGCATCATGTTTCATTGTTTTAGGCTGATATGCGCCGCGTGTGTCTCCAACACATTATCACCGTAATCACTTTCTTTGGCTGTGGAAATTGTGCTTTGATACAAGGGAAGGGTGACAGGGCCACGCCTGCTGGAGCTAGGATTCCACAATTATCTTTTGTGAAAGGGAGACTGTTATCAAAGCAGCCACAGGAGAACGTCTCGGGGCCACCTCTCGGAGTCAGAAAATTTGAACCATACATTTCACAAGTGTGCTTCGCACTGTAAGCCTTTCTGCGTAATGCATGAGATTTGATTTAACGTCGTTGTTAATTCTGGTGTTCACACTGCTGTGCTCTTAGGGGAGCCGTCATTTTTATTTCAGATTTTTTTTTTCCTGGCAACAGAACTCTGAGGCTGTTTTAGGGTTGCTCTGAATTGTATGAGAACAAGACACCTTCCTGGGGGCAGGGGAGCAGATGCCAGGCAGGTTTTCCAGAGGCTGAGGCCGTCGGGGGACAGGTGGTGGGTTTGCCTCGGACTCCAAACTGAACCCCTCTGGGCTGGGGTCTGGGCCCCTAGGGCCTGGCTGTGGTTGGTTGGAGCTGGAGGGTTGTATTTTAAAAAAAGAAAAAAGAATGAAAGAGAAAAAAAAGAAAGAAAAAGGCTTTGTAGCAGAATAGAAGAGAAAGGAAACAATCATCACTTTTCAAGTTGAACAAGAGAATCGCTCTGGTCAGCTTAGTGGTGAGAGAGGGCGAGCTGGAAGGAACAGCAAAGACAGATAAGGAAGACGGATGGAGTGGGAGGGGAGCAAATCCAGAGCCAGGAAGGGGGGATGCGGAGAGACCAGTGAGGGAGAGGGAGCTGGGAGGAGACGGGCGATATTACTCAGACCAGCAGACCCTGGGCGCCCCCCAGATGCCCAGGACACGGGGCTGAAGAGGTGTGGAGGGGGCGGGGCACACAGAGGGAGGAGTGTGGACAACCATCCGGGCAACCAAGACATGTTTTAAACCCAAAGATGGGGGCTTCCCTGGTGGCGCAGTGGTTAAGAATCCGCCTGCCAATGCAGGGGACACGGGTTCGAGCCCTGGTCCGGGAAGATCCCACATGCTGCGGAGCAGCTAAGCCCGGGCACTACAACTACTGAGCCTGTGCCCTACAGCCCGCGAGCCACAACTGCTGAGCCCGCGAGCCACAACTACTGAAGCCCGTGCGCCTAGAACCCGTGCTCCACAACAAGAGAAGCCACAGCAATGAAGAGTAGCCCCTGCTCACTGCAGCTAGAGAAAGCCCGCGCGGCAACGAAGACCCAAAGCAGCCAAAAATAAATAATTAATTAATTAAAATAAATAAATAAAAAATAAACCCAAAGATGTAGATGGTTCTAGAACAACCAGGAAATGCCCAAAATATAGTGTGGCAGCAGACAAATCTTTTTTTTCCCCAATTTTATTGAGAAATAATTGACATACATCCCTGTGTAAGTTTAAGGCATTCAGCATGATGGTTTGATTTACGTATATTGTGAAATGATTATCGTAATGGGTTCAGTCGACAGCCATCAACTCATGTAGACAGAATAAAAAGAAAAAATTTTTCTCCTTGTGATGAGAACTCCTAGGATCTACTCTCTCAGAAACTTTCCTATGTATCGTACAGCAAGGTTAGCTACCGTCCCCGTGTTGTGCGTTACTTCCCTAGTGTTATTTACCTTATAACTGAAGTTTGTAACTTCTGACCACTGTCTTCCAGTTCCTATTCCCCCCACCTCCTGTCTCTGGTAACCACAAATCTGATCTCTTTTTCTACGAGTTTGGTGTTTTTTGTTTGTTTTTGTTCCACGTATTAAATGAGAACATGTGGTATTTGTCTTTTTCCGCCTGACTTATTTCACTTATCATGACATCCTCTAGTCCGTCCATGCGGTCAAAAATGGTAGGATTTCCTCACTTTTTATGGCTGAATAATATTCCATTGCATAGATAATTACATCTTCTTTGTCCATTCATCCATCGAGAAACACTTAGGTTGTTTCCAAGTCTCGGCTGTTGTAAACACTGGGCAGACAAACCCTGATGTCCACACTGGATCGTTTAGCTGTGCTCAGATAGGAAGCAGGCGCAGGGAGGTTAAACGTGACCAGACGTGCGGTGGAGCTGATTCTAGCTCAGGCCTTGTGGTTTCTGAGCTGGAGGGGAGGGTGCAGTGTGAAACCCCTCCCCCCATTGTACAGGTGGGGAGACTGAGGCCCCAATCTCTGCCTTTTTGCACCGGACTGAATCCCTGCTCTGCCACATACAAGCTGTGTGACTTGGAGTAAGGCCCTTTCCCTCTCTGGGCCTCCAGGTCCTCATCTGTAGACCAGGAACGAGACTATCAGAGAAGACACGGAGGCCCACCTGCACCACGGCGGGGAAACTTCATCAGGGAGGATTAATCCTCCCGGCCTCTCTCCCCACCCACCGGCCCTCCCTTGAGAGGGGGCGGGACTATTCTGAAGGCGGGCCTGGGAGGAGGAACTGAGCCCGCGCTCCTCAGGAACTAGCTCTGCAGGACACGTGGGTTCCAGCCCATGCCTTGCCCGGGGCCCGCGACCAGGTGGTGTTTGTCGAAATCAGGGTGACTAGTTAGCAAGCGCCCTTGGCCACAGACAGAACTCAGGCCGGGCCCCGGTCAGCTCGAAGCAGGCATTTTGACACCCCCTGAGGGGCTCCTGAGTCTGCTTTTTCCGCAATGTTCTGAGCCCGGGCAGCGAAGAGGGGTGTTCTTTAAAGCCCCTCAAGCCCCAACCATGAACACCCAGCCGGCCGGGCTCCATGGGGCTGAAGAGGCAGGTGAGGAGGTGGTTCTGCGTCAGCCCCGGCGCCGCACAGGGCCCAGCGAGGATGGCGGTGGTCTCCTCACCAGCCTGCGGCCCCGCATGGCCGCGTGTGTCGCCCTCCGAGCCCCGCAGGAGGGACCCAGCTCAGCCCCCGACCACGTCCGCCCCAACAGGGCTGAGCCGGCCTCTCCCCAGGAGGATGTCCTGTGTCAGTGGGAGGGTCCCCCCTCCAGCACCCGCCACCAGCTCCACCTCCTCTGCCCCAGAAGCTGTAATAGGACCGATGTCCTTACCACCTGGACGGCCAGACTCGGGGACTCCGTATTCCAGCCTGGACGCGGCACGGAATCTGCATCAGAGAAACACGCAGATGCTCCCCTGCCCTGGTCTGCCCGGTCCTTGGCACGAGGTGTCACCCATCCGCTGCCAGGCACTGGGAGACGGTTCACGGTGCACATGTCCTCTCCCTTAGAGACAGTGAGGACAGGCAGGGCAGAGGACTGCACTCCACAGGTCAGGGAGTGGAGTGAACACGGAGGTGAGAAGAGGCAGGAGGGAAAACGAAGGAGAGAAAAAGAAGAGGCTTGGGAGGGAAACTTTGAGCTGCTGACCTCTGAGAAATGAAGTCAAGTGATGGAGAGGGGGGAATGAAACAGTTTATTTTAAAACCAAGAGGTGGTGCTAGGGTACGGGCTCCAGCATGTGACACGGCCCGGAGGTCCCCTCTGCCCTCACTGGTCATCACATCCTCAGGCCGCTTGCCTCGGAGCAGGGTTCCTGCACGGGCCCTGAAGACCCTGGACAAGCCTCCCCCGTGACGTTGCTGCACTGTAGATGCTCAGAAGCTCGGGGTCCCCAGCCGGGACCCACACAGCCAGGCCCTGCCTCGTTCACAACCGCGTCCACTTCACAACCGCGTCCACTTCACAACCGCGTCCACTCCCCACCCACAAAGGGCCCGGAGAGGTGAGGGGATGAAGAAGCAGTTATACAATGGAGGACGTGGGTCTGGGGGCGAGGGGGGAGGCCCCATTTGGGGTTGTGGACGCTCCCCCCTTGGCCTCACAGGCTGCTGCTCTCTGACCCAGGGGAGCCCAGACCCAGAGCCAGGAAAGGAGCTTCTCTCCTTGTCATTTTCTTATCCTAGTGCGAGGGGTTGAATGGCAGCCCTGCAAAAGGTAAGTCCGCCCAGAACCTGTGAAGGTGACCTTATTGGAAAAAGGGTCTTTGCAGATGTAGTTAAGGATATCAAGACGAGATCACCCCAGATGACCCAGGTGGGCCCTAAATCCAATGACGAGCAGCCTTATCAGAGAAAGGAGAGGGAGACAGAGACACACAGGAGGAGGCCGGGGAAGACGGGGCCGGAGGGATGCAGCCACAAGCTATGGAGTGCCTGCAGCCACCAGGAGCAGAGGAGGCAGGAAGGACCTTCCCCTGGAGCCTTCGGAAGGAGTGCGGCCCTGCGACACCTTGATTCTAGGATCTCTGGCCTCCGGGACCATGAGAGTACACATTTCTATAGTCTTAAGCCTCCCCAGTATGTGGCACTTGCCACGGCAGCCCCAGGACACTCATGAAACTTCACAGGCACGTCCAGCTCAGGCCACACACAGGTAGCGAGACTCTCCTGAGTATCCCTGGCCCGGGCACGTCCCCCCGACACTCAGCCCAGGCAGGAGCTGATGTGAGAGCAGAGGAAACCGCTAGAGAGGGTCTGGCATCAGCTGAGGGCACCTGGCCCGGGAGCAGCAGGGATGGCACAGGTGACCTGCCCGGAGGCCGGGAGGGTTTCTTGGCGGAGCTGTTGCCTGGTCAGGCCTTGGATGAGGTCCTTTGGGGCCAGGGTGGGGCTCCGAGGCCGAGAGAGGGTGGGAACCAGATGTTGGCCTGCTCGGGCACCGCTGGGGCTGGCTCGGCCCACTCACCTCGTGCAGGAAGCCCATGAGGTAGCTGAGGACGGCGGAGCTGTGTTCTGGAAGGCTCTGCAGAATCTGGCGGCAGCGGGTCACTCTCAGGCTGCTCTCCACACCTGCCGCGGCGTGAGGGTCCTTCCTGAGCCCGCTCTTCCTGCGTCCCTCCGAGGGCGGGCAGGGGTGAGGGCGGGGAACAGACTGTCCCTCCGCGGGGCCGGGGGCTCCCACTTCCTTCCTGGCCGCGTGGCTGTTCTCAGCAAACGCCCCCTTCTCTGAGCTCCGCTCCATTCTCCGCCCCGGGCACTGTCACGGCTCCCCCGCAGGCAGCCCAGGGAGACAGATCACCTTATGCGTGGGCTGGTCTAGGCAAACTACAGGCCAGGGCCAGAGACCTACTTCTGTCAGTGAAGCCTCATTGGCCCAGACCCACACCCACTGATCCATCCATGAATGAATGGCTGCTTTGCATGACAGGTGAGTCCGTGACAGTTGAGTCCGGCGCGCACAGCCTAAAATATTTACTATCGGGCTCTTTAGAGCAAAAGCGTGCTGACCCTGCTCTAGACTAACAACCTGCTTAGATTCACAGCTCAGGGGCCACCCCGACCAGGGCCTGGATGTACGTGAGCAGACTGAGCGCCCCCAGTGCTGCCACAACTCCAGCCCTCACTGAGCTCCACAAACTGCAAGTCCAAACGCGCTTCAACACGCATTCACCGAGCTCCCGCTGCAGATACACACGTACACACGTACACACCTCAACCCTCCAGCATACCAACCTCCTCCCACTAAACCCTGGGCTTTACAAACACAGCCACTGCCGAGAGACACAGAATTCCCTGCTGTGAACGTTCTTGCTGGCTTTTTAATAAAAGTCATTCTTTCCTGAACTCAAGCTGTTGCTGGTTAATTTGAGTGGACCAGGAATTCCCTTGGAATTAATATTTCTGAGGAACCAACAAGCTTGGAGGCCGCCATCTAGTTGCCCTGGATCTCTGCTTTCCAGCCTCGACATCTTTCTAAGAACTGTGGTCCCAGAGTAGATACTGGTGTAATGTCCACCTCCAGCTCTCACTATGGTTCCTTCGAAAAAGAGCACTCACTGGTGAGCAGGAAGGACCAGCTCACTGTCGCAAAGCCACCACGTACAAAGCACTTACTGTGTGCCAGGAACCGTGCCAAGCATTTTACGCACATTTAATCCTCAAAGCAGCCCCAATTTTATATAGATGAGGGAGGTGAGCTCAGAGAGGTTAAGTGACTTGCCCAAGGTCACACAGCTAATGTGTGACAAAGCCCAGACTTGAGTCCAAATCTGTTCAGCTCTGAGCCGGTGCTCTTAACCTTGCTATACATTGGGCGATGGTCCCTGTAGCAGTTGCCTTTTTCCCTGGACACCACAGGCCACCTGGAAAGTCCATTTCCTCCAGAGCGTGCCCTGCAAGGACTTGCTTTTGCATCACTTCAAGGAGCCACGCACCCCACCTGAGCAGGGTTGCCAGATAAAACAGAGGACATCCAGTGAAATGTGAATTTCAGATAAACAGCAAATATTTTTCAGTGTAGGTATGTCCTGTGCAATATTTGGAACATACTTATACTAAAAAGGTATTTGTTGTTTATCTGAAATTCACATTTAACTGGGGCTCCTGTATTTTTTAACTGCTGAATCTGGCAACCCTATGCCTGAGTCACGATTCAGCCAGGTTGAGCTGTCGAGTGGCAGCCCAGAAGGCAGGGTCTGTACGTTTCAGAATAATAAAGTTGATGGAATGCTAGGCAGCCATTAGAAAGAATGAGTAGAGATGCAAATGAAAAGGAAAGAACTAACTCATAATTGCAAACTTTCTAAAGTAACTGCTCTAAGACGGGGTTGGGCATCTCTGCCTACCACCAGGTTTTGGCTGGAATGAAAAGTACTTCCTTGGGTAGGAATTTATTTGGGTTGGAGTCACCATCCTAGGGGTGCAAACTTGAGCTGTTAGAAACAATGCTAGTGCTTAGTCTCTTAGTGTGTGTGTGTGTATGTGGTGGTGGGGACCTTGGTTATGTCTTTTGGCTCGACACCCACCAAGAAGCACACCCAGTTTTCGGGGAACACTGGGGCCAGAGGTCGCCCCATTTGAAAGCGACAATGTTTGACTACGTTGCTTTCCTAGCGTCCTCCAGCATCTCTGATGTGCCATTACTGGGCTGTTAGGAGTGATCAGTGTCATGGCCAGGTGTGTACCTGACCCACCCCAGAGTATCTGCATCTCCACGCCCTAGAGCTGCAGCTTGCGTCACAGCTCGTTGGCGTCTCTACCAGTTTGGGGAGAACTCTAGTCAGGCTCTTCTGACTTCTTTTTTAACAAGTCCTCAACTTTTGGGCTTCTATGTTTATCTCTGCATTGTCCAACTTTACCAAGAACCCTAAGTTAGTTTAACAAGAACCCTGATCACCCTTGATATCTGATCGGGTCCTCATCCCCCCCATCCCCCATCCCTCAGCGGATGTTGGACCACCTGGCCTGCCTGCAGCAAGAATCCTGTTGGATCAGTTTAGCCAGAATCCATCCCCCACCCCTGATGATGCCTCTCAGTAATTTTCCATCCATGGGCCATGCCCCCCCGCCGCCCCCACCTACTCCTTGGCTGTAAACCCCTCCTCCTGCTTGTTGTATTTGGAGTTGAGCCCAAACTGTCTCCCCACTGCCAAACCCCACTGCAGTGGGGCCTACACCTCTCACAATCCCCCCCGCCCCAGATAAGGGCTGCCTCACTGTGCTTTCACAAGGGTCATGAGTAGCTTTTTCTGTAACAGCAGATGGGTGGCTATGCCCTTTTAGATGAGGGAGCTGAGCTGCTGGAGGTGGGAGTTCCTCCAGAGCAGCACGGGGTGGGGCACTATGACCAGGGAGACGTGCCCCAAATCTAGAGTTGCCCTCCGAGACCCCCCCCTCTCTGCCCAGCAGCAGCTGACAACCCCTGACCCCTGTCCCCCGACCACAGACAGTGGTGGCCTGGCTGAGGCCAGCAGGGGTGCTGGTGGGGACAGCCCCTCTCCTGGCCCGCAGTGCCAGCACCCCACCCCCCCCCCCCCGCCTGGTCCTCGGCCAGCACCCACGTCGGTTACATACTGGTGATCCCGAGAATCTGCTCGTAGGCCTCGAAGGTCAGCAGCGGCTGGGGCAGCTCCCACAGAAAGGTCTTCAGGATCACAGCAGGGAGGTAGATGTCGCCATAGGCGTCAAAGTTCACAGGCTTCCCTAGACACAGAACATCGGACGTCTGAGTTCTGACTCTGGGCAGGGGATTCCTGCTTTAAAACAGGCTCTGCCACGAAATGGCTGTAAACCTCCTGAGGGGAACAGCCCGACACTGGGACACAGCTGTCCTGTCCTGGAAATAGGGTGTCGCCCGCCCTCCCCTGCCTCTCCAGGGCGTCCGGCCGAGGCTGGGGGACACTACTGATTCTCTGCCCTGTGGCTTAGCCCCGCCTGGGACGAGAGCGCTCTGAGGTCAGGGCCCGGCTTCCACTGTCCCCAGTACCTGGCACGCAGGCCTGAGACGGGAGTCTGGGGTCTGGGCACAGGACTCATCTGGGCCGCTGGCCCCGGCCCTGGGCTATTCTGGGGTCGGGGGGTGACGGGGCTCTGAGGCGCCCGAGCGCTGTGTGGCTGGCCGGGCAGGAGGCTCCGAGTGGGGGTCTCGGGGGAGCCCATTCACCTTGGTTGTGGAGCCGCTGGATCTCGCGGACGGTCCGGACGCTGTCCGATCTCCGGAACAGGCCCTCGGCGTGGAGTCCTGCAGGGGGAGAGCCTCCAGGCATCTCACAGGGCCCAGCACCTGAGGTTTCTAGAATGTCCCGTGACTGCCCCCTGCCCACGCATCACCCCGCTGCGGCTGGCAGCTCCAAATGACAACCACAGAACCTCCAGCCCGACAGCCGTTGTCTCAGAGAACTTTTTACGCCATGAACATACAGTTCTTGGGGCACACTGGGAACCACCCCCAGGGACCCCACTTCCTGCCTGATGCACCGCCCCCTGCAGCTCCCGCACCTGCACCTGCAGGGGGCCACTCGTCCCTGGTTGCCCATTCCTCCGACAGAATCATCTTCCTCCTGTTAGGGTAAAAGCAGCCTCCACGCACCTGCCCTGTGGATCTGAGCTCTGGCCTCAGGAGTCTTGGAGGAGCCACAGGGCTCACTTCCAAGTCACTGAGTGCACCCACCCCACTGGCAATGGCATCTACAAACCAAGCTTATCTCTCAGGCCAAAGGAGTCCCTTTCATGGCGGTCCTCTTGCGGATTGGTGCTGTGCGAAGCAACACACACGCTTCACCTCATTTAGGCCTCATGACAACCCCGTGCACCAGATACTGTTATTAACCCCATTGGACAGATGAGGAAACAGAGACCCAGAGAAGGTAAGTAACTCACCTGAGGCCACACAGCTAGCACACAGTGGAGCCAGGATTCAAACCCAGACAGTCGGGTCAGAGCCCCTGGCTGGAGCCACTGTGCCCGAGCCCTGCCCATCCTGATTACCCTCCCTGCCCAGGTTCCAGCTCCTCTAATTCCCTGGCCTGTGGGGCACTCAGGATCCCAGAGAGGCCTCCTGGGGAGGTGTACCTGGCAGCCCTCACCTCCCCTGGCTGGAGCCAGCTCTTACTCACCTTCCTCTCTCAGGTATGTCACTGTGTACCTCAGCACAGGGGGGTGATTTCGCCTTGATTTTTGTCTTTGAGACTGAGGGGAGAGAAAAGAAAGCAACAGTTTTCACCTGGGTATGATGGGTGATCGTGACAAGCACAGGGCTCTGGTCCCCACCACACCTTTGTGAAAACACAGGACCAAGATGCCGTACAGGGAGAGAGAGTTGCTGCCTGGACCCTAAGGAAGTAGGTGACCAAAAGAGAGGCAGAAATAATAAAAATGATAGTGCATTGTCTGAGCGTTCCACCAGAAGGATGCACGTGCTATGGGGGAGATCTGGAGTTGGGAAGGGCTCCACATGGGGCAACTTCAGAACTGGGTTTTGAGGGATGAGTAGGAACTTGCAGAGGACAAAAGAGGGAAGGGCATTCCAGACAGAAGGAAACATACAAAGGAAGGCCCAGGGGCCTGAGAAGATCTGGCCATGAGAGCAGAACCAGGAGATCTGATCAATCAAAAAAGATGCTTTGGGAATTCCTGGGGGTCCAGTGGTTAGGACTTGGCACTTTCACTGCTGTGGCCCGGGTTCAATCCCTGGATGGGGAATTAAGATCTTGCAAGCCGTGCGGCGTGGCCAAAAAAAAAAAAAAAAAGATGCTTCGTGAAAACCCAGTATGTTGCCTCAGACAGGCTGTTAACACTCAGTCTCTTATGTGCTCATTTGATACAGAGATTCACATAAGGAAATTTGAAAACACGGGTACTAATATAAAAGAATGACCCTCCCAGCCGCATCCCACCACACCCCTCCCCAGCTGGCAGAGTCAGGATCTGAAGCCAGAGCTGCCCACAGTGACCCATTCTACGGACCCCTGGGCTCCCACTAAACACGTCTGTTTCTCTTTCCTCATCTGCTGGATTTTCTTGCCCCGAAGGCAGCATATTTGAGGACTATGCTAGACTGAGGGACAAGGGCTCTGAAGTCAGACATACCTGGCTGGGATCCTGCTCCGTCACTTTTTAATTGAGCAGAATATGTTTTGCTGTTCTTTTTTTTTTTTTAATAGATTTGAACACAATGAAATATCATTTTTAGTAATGCTGAGTGTACAATTTCTTTTTTTTTTTTAACTTTTTAAATTTATTTTTGACTGCGTTGGGTCTTCGTTGCTGCGCACTGGCTTTCTCTTGTTGCGGCGAGCGGGGGCTACACTTCACTGAAGTGCGCAGGCTTCTCACTGCAGTGGCTTCTCTAGTTGTGGAGCACGGGCTCTAGGCACGCGGGCATCAGTAGTTGCAGCACGCGGGCTCAGTAGTTGTGGCTCACGGGCTCTAGAGCGCAGGCTCAGTAGCTGTGGCACACGGGCTTAGTTGCTCCGCGGCATGTGGGATCTTCCTAGACCAGGGCTTGAACCTGTGTGCCCTGCAGTGGCAGGTGGATTCTTAACCACTGCGCCACCAGGGAAGCACCGTTTTGCTGTTCTTAGGGTGTGTGTTCTTTAAATGTCAGTTAGGTTAATTTGATTGATTGTGTTTCTAGAGTGTTGGTTTTCTGTCTGCTTGTTCCATCAACTCTACAGAGAAGGGTACTGAGGTTTCCCACTAGGATCGTGTATCTGTTTTTCCTTTGGTTCTACCAGATTTTGCTGCATGTATTTTAAAGCTGTTACTGGTCCATAAATTCTGAGGGTTATTTTGTCTTCTTTATTATTACAAAATGTCCCTCTTTATCCCACAGAAATCAGGATACACATCAAAATGGTTGTTATTTGAAGCTGTTAAGTGCTAGGGGAGTTTATCACGCAGCAACAGATTATGGGAAAACATGGTCACAAATGGACAGAACTGGGACTCAGACCCTCGAGTCTGAGTCTAAAACCTTCATTCTTGTATATTATCTATTTAAGTTCCACTATACTTTTGTTAGCCCAAATCAGGGATCGGAGATGGACACTGGGAAAGTCCAGGTGACCAGCTTGAGGTCCCGCAGCTGGGAGGTGGCAGAGTTGGAGGCAAGGCCGGACATGACCCAGATCTATGCTCCTTCTGTAGCGATTCATCGGCTGGACGTGGTATCGGTCCTGCTTTCCATTTTACTCCGAAATTTACAGAGCGCCCAAAATCTGGTCCACGTGAATACAATTAAAACTGTATCACCAGTAATGACAGGCCTTTGCATGTCCCAATCTCCATGGAAAGCTGAGATTCCTGGTGATTTCTCCTGCATTATCTTCTAGAAGTTTTATAGTTCTGAATTTTACATTTAGGTTTATGGTTTGTTTTGTTTGTTTGTTGGGATGCGCGGCTTTCGGGATCTTGGTTCCCCGACCAGGGATTGAACCCATGCCTTCAGCAGAAAGTGGCTTTACCATCTTGGCTTTAGTAGGTATAGAAGACAATGGATTACCATCTTTATTGCTGTAATGTGTTAAGCATTATATGCTCGTAGTATCTAGTTTAATTGTTTCGGGTGGAAAGGATTCTTTGAGTTTCCATTTTGAATGTGTTTGGACTAAACAAACAATAAACTACTGACGTCTGTGCAAAAAAAAAAAAAAAAAAAGTCCTAACCACTGGACCACCAGGGAAGTCCCTCCTGGTGATTTCACCGAAGCTGCCCGTCCAGGACACCAAACAACAGTCCATTTGGCAAAGGGGCCCTGGGGACCGTCACTGCCTTCACGAGGCCATGCTACCACAGGAATGTGACCTGGACCCTCCCTACCCCTGCCCCAACGTGATTTCCTGTGTGTCCCCTCTGAGAGGGAGGAGGTGGCCTGAGGCCCAAGCAGCGTCCAGGTGGTCTCCCTCTGCACCCCTGGGAGGGAGGAACATGGCAGATGGGTCCTTTTCTCCCAGGACGCTCCAAAGCTGCAGTCTCTCTTTCTCCTCCGTTTCCTTGGGAACCACACAGACTGCACACGTCCTGGCCCTGTCCTAGGAGCTGGGTGACCCTCAGCCTGTCTCTGAGCCTCCCCAGCCTCAGTTTTCCCACATGGAAAATGGAGATGTTGGCAACCTTCCTCTAGGGAGCTGCAAGTCATAAACAGTGAACGATGGGAAAGGCTTTAAGCTGTAAGTCAAAGGCACTAATAACTAAAATCACTGGAATGCCAAGGGCTGGGCGACGTCCCAGGCCAGACACAGGTGGCCCATTTCATGGATAAAGAATTGGGCCCAGTGTGCTGCAGTGACCTACCCAAGGTCACACAGCCAGAGAGCCTGGGTCTATTGATTCTGAAGCCCAGGTTAGTTGCTATAACTAATCTGGGGAGGGGGCTCTACTGAGACCTTCCCAAAGGCTGGACACCCATGAGTTACTGAAAGACCTCTTTGCCTATAGCTTAGTCCACATTTTGCTTTTGAAAGCAGACTTCCAGAGCAGGAAGGGGCCTGGAGGATCAGGGGCAGACTGAGGTCGCAGAAGGGGAGGGATGTGCCCACAGACGCAGGGCTCCCAGCTGAGCACGCTCTCTGCCCAAGCACTTAAGGAGCCGACATCCAGCTCACTGCAGAATGGGGGCCCTGGCATAAAATCACTGCTTTCAATAGAGCAGAAACCCTCAATTTGGGTTTCTCCTCCCCTCCCCATCCCCTGCTTGCTGGCTGAGACAGGCTTGTTCAATGGACTGACAGAGTCAGTGCAGAGAATGGCAATTACCCCAGGAGCTCTGGATTAAAAACAGGGTGTGCGTCCTGGCTGTGTGGGGATGCCCAGGGCAGGGGTGAATCCTAACACACCGCAGCCCTCCTGTGCATCTATCTCCACGTGTGCGGCCCAGGGCCAGACCCTGAACTGAAGTTCCGAGGTACGCACTGGGCAGGGGTGCTCTCGGAGACGGAGCGCAAATCACCGTCAGCCCAGCTCGCTCTCGGCCAGTCAGCCGCCCCCAGAGGGCACTGGGGATTCTCGGCACATCTTCTTGTTTGTATCCCCCACCTTGGGAGATGCGCTTACAATAATTCACAGCATGTTCCTTCTCTGGTTGTGCATGCAAGGAATACAAGTAAGGAAGGACTGTGGTTTTTAGAGACAGTAGGGACAGGGAGGGGGGACCAGCAACCTGAAATCACAGTGGTAACAGGGAGTGTGGGCCAGGCTTGCCTCACTGGGCACCCCGGCTCTTCCCAGCCCTCTGAGACGGTCATTCGTCTCACATCCCCTCTCAGCAGCTCAGGTCGACAATCACAGGAAGACCGTGTGCTGAGGACCTACTGTGCGCTGGCCATGCTCCTAAGCCCACTGGCTTCATCACTGTGCCCCTGTTTGTATAGAGGACAAAACTGAAACTCAGATGCAAATTATTTTATCTGCAGTCACACAGCCAGGGCTCAAATCAAAATCTGACTCCGAAGCCCTTGTTGTACCTGGAGCAGACCACAGCCCTTCTTTCTGAGTCGGGGGCTTGGTGTGAGATGGGGGTGCTGAGGTCATCTGTGGCAAAAAGGCCCAGGAAGTCTGCAACCCCACCTCTGCACAGCTGGCCCTCTCTGGGGGGTGAATGAAGAATAAGAAACCGCTCTGTATCATCAGCTAGACCAGTCCCCAAAACGCTAATGGGATTGGGAGTTCTGGCAAGTCAGGCTGGCTCACATGACCTAGAACCAGAGCCGGGGGAAGCCTGCTCCCCACCCGAGGCCATTCACAAGTGCCAGGAGCTTATGCTCTCTGGACAGACAGACACCCATGCAGGAGACCACAGAGGAGTGTATCTTGAGCTGGCAGAGAAAGAGAACAGAAAGTCAGATGCCCATCTTCTCCTTCTTTGCAAAAGTGGGCCCTGGCCCAGCTGAAGACTTCAGCTCTGGGAGAGACACAGAAGCAGAAAGAGCCGTGCAACACTGCTCGTTAATGAACAGCCCAGAGTATTCCTGAATTGGTCACCATCAGATGTTTCCTCCAAACAGGAAAGAAGCAGGGGAGGTGTGGGGAGGGGGACACACACCCACTTCTCCAAAGTGTTTGAAAATTCCACAATCCTTCTATTTCTTTCTTTTCCCCCAACCCACCCTCTCACATCTGCATGAAGAAATAAAAAGCACAGGTAAAGGAAACTCCAGAGGTAAACATAAAAGACAGTGTACATGTATTATTGTTTGCAACTCTATTTCCCCCCCTCATCTGATATAAAAGGCCACTGCATAGAGCAAGAATTGTAAATTGGTGTCAGTGGTCATAAAATAAAGATGTAATTCGTATGACAATAATGGCACAAAGGAGGGGAGAAGGAATGGAGCACAATTTTTTTTGTATCCTACTGAAGTTATTATTCATCAGAACTAGACTGTTATAAATTAAGATGTCAATTCTAATCACTGGGGCAACGCTAAGAATACTAAAAAATATATAGCAAAAGAAACAGGAGAATTAAAATGGCACACTAGAAAGGTAGTAATGGAGGAACTAGAGGAACAAAAAAGACAAGACATAGAGATAAGTAGTAAAATGGCAGATGTAAACCTACCTTACCAGCAATCATATTAAATGTAAATGGGTTAAATACTCTAATCAAAAGGCAAAATGGGACAAAAACATGATCCAATTATATGTTGCCTACAAGCAACACACTTGTCATTAAAAGCCACAGATAGATTGTAAGTAAAAGGATGAAAAAGATACAACATGCCAATAGTAACTAAAAAGAGCTGGAGTAGCTATACTAATATCAGACAAAATAGACTTGAGGTCAAAAATTGTTGTGACAATTTTTAAACATTATAAAATGGTATTCTAGTGACAATGAATACCATTTTATAATGGCAAAAAGGGTCAATCAATGAAGAAAACATAAGAATTATAAAAATTTATGCAACTCACAACAGAGCCCCAAAATATCAATATATGAAACAAAAACTGTCAGAAATGAAGGGAGAAATAATTTAACAATAATAGTTGGAGACTTCACTCCCCCACTTCCAATAGTGAATAGAACAATTGGTCAGAATATCAACAAAGAAACAGAAGATTTGAACCACACTGTAAACCAATAAGACCTAATGGACATCTACAGACCACTCCACTCAACAACAGAGTATACATTCTTCTCAAGGCCCATGGAACATTCCCTAGGATAGGCCATATGTTGGATCATACAGATCTCAATACATTTAAAAGGAATTAAATCATACAAAGTAAGTTCTCCAACTACAATGAAATGAAGTGAGAAATCAATAACAAATACGTGAAAATTTAACAACAGACTGCTAAAAACCAATGGGTCAAAGAAAAAAAATCACAAGGGAAATTAGAAAACACCTTAAGATTAATTAAAATAGAAAGACAACATACTAGCACTGATGGGATGCATCTGAAGCAGGACTCAGAGAAATTTATAGCTCTAAACACCTATATTGAAAAGAAAAAAGATCTCAAATCAATAACCAAAACTTCCACCTTAAGAAACTAGAAACAGAAGATCAAATTAAACCCAAAACAAGCAGAAGGAAGGAAATATTAAAGATGAGAGTGGAAATTAATAGGGAATAGAAAAACAATAGAGAAAAATCAATCAAACCAAAAGTTGATTCCTTGAAAAGATTACTGAAATTGATAAGGCTTTAGCGAGACTAAGAAAAAAAGGGAGGAGATTCAAATTACGACAATCAGGAATGAAAGGGGGCACATTACCAGTGATGTTACAGAAATGAAGGATTACAAAGGAGTACTAAGAACTACTGCACACCAACCAATTAGATAACCTAGATGAAATGGACAAACTCCTAGAAAAACACAAACTACCAAAACTGAGTCAAGAAGAAATATAAGATCTGAATAGATTGACAAGTAAACAGATTGAATTAGTAGTCAAAAAAACTTCCTGCAAAGAAAAACTCAAGATCAGATGGCTTCACTGGTGATTTTTACCAAATGTAAAAAGAAGGATTAACTGTAATCCTGCACAAACCCTTCCAAAAAATAGAACAGGAGGGAACATTTTCCAATTCATTCTATGAGGCTAGTATTACCAAAACCAGACAAGGACACCAGAAGACAAGATGACTACAGATCAGTATTTCTTATGAATAGACACAAAATCCTCAATGAAATATTAGCAAAGCAACTCCAGCAGCATATAAAAAGATTACATACCATGAACATGTGTGATTTATCCCGAGAATACAAGGTTTGTTCAACATATGCAAATCAATCAGTGTAACACCATATTAATAGAATAAGGGACAAAAGCAATGTGATCATCTCAATAGAGCAAAAAAAGCATTTGACAAAATCTAACACCCTTTCATGAAAGAAAAAATCCCACACTCAACAAAGTAGGAACAGAAGGGATTTTCCTCAACCTGATCAAGGGTAGCTATGAAAAACCCACAGCTAGCATCATACTTAATGTTAGAAGACTGAAATCTTCTCCCTAAGATCAGGAACAAAACAAGGATGTCCGCTCCCATCACTTCTATTCGACATTGTACTAGACAGTACAGCCAGTGCAACCAGGCAAGAAAAGGAAATAAAAGGCATCCAGGTTGGAAAAGAATAACTATCTCTATTTGCAGATGGCATGCTCTCAGATATAGAAAATACTAAAAAAAAAATTCACAAAAACCTATTAGAACTAATAAATGAATTCAGCTAGGTTGCAGGATATAAGATCAGTATACAAAAATCAATTGTATTTCTATACACTAGCAATGAACAATCAAAAAATAAAATTAAGAAAACAATTTGATTTACAATAGCATCACAAAGAATAAAATACTTAATAAATTTAACAAAAAAGTGCAAAACTGGTACACTGAAAACTATAAAACATTATTGAAAGAAATTTAAAACATGCAGAAAATTGGCAAGATATCCATGCTCTTGAATTGGAAGGCAATATTGTTAAAATGGCAATACTTCCCAAATTGGCCTACAGAGACAGCACAATCCCTATTGAAATCCCAGCTGCTTTTTTTTTTTTTTTTTTTTTTGCAGACATGGACAAGCTGATTCTAAAATTAATATGGAAATTCAAGGGACCCAGAAGAGCTGAAACAATCTTGAAAAAGAAGAACAAAGTTGGAAGAATCACACTTCCCAATTGCGAAACTCACTGTAAAGCTGTAGCAATAAAGATCGTGTGACACCAGCATGCAAATCAGTGGAATAGAATTGAGAGTCCAGAAATAAACCCTTACGTGTATGGTCAGTTAGTTCTTTACAAGGGTCCCAGGGCAATTCAGTGGGGGAAAGAATAGTCTTTTCAACAGATGATTCCCTTCTGTGTGGAGCCATCAGGGAAGGCTTCCTGGAGGAGGGGATCAGAAGGAGGAACAAGAGCAGGAAAAGCACTGGGCAGCAGGAACTGGCTCATGTTGTCTGCACACCCTATTAAGACCCCGTGGCCCTGGAGGGTGCGGAGGGCAGGGTTATACCTACGGTTACACAGGAAGAGACTCGGGTGAGAAGTTAAGCCACAAGACTGCCTTCCCAGAGCTGGAAAGAGCTAGAGCTGGGATGTGAGCTGCCTCCGCTCCCCTGCCCTAAGGAGGCCCCTCCCTCTTTCCACTTCCCCGCAGCTGCCCAGATGGGGCTGTGCAAAATGCACATGTCCGTTTCCATTGTCCCTCTTCAGGGATGGCAGGCAGGCAAAGACCTCTTGAATCTCTGACTTCCCCTTAATATTTTGCCTTAATTAGCTTCTTCTAAGGTGATGGCTTTCTGTTGTGTGCCTTTGAACTTAACTCAGCGAATTAACACTTGTGAATAGGATTTGCTTATAAATTTTAATGACTTTCATTCATTCATAGTCCAAACAAATTACATATTTGGTGCTTTATTTAATATGTTTATTGAAATTTTATGATAGTCATTTGCAATGAAACAGCATAAAATATTAATTTAAAGAGGCAATCACGGGGACTTCCCTGGTGGCACAGTGGTTGGGAATCCGCCTGCCAATGTAGGGGACACGGGTTCAAGTCCTGGTCTGGGATGATCTCACGTGCCGCGGAGCAACTAAGCCCGTGCATCACAACTACTGAGCCTGCGCTCTAGAGCCCGCGAGCCACAACTATTGAACCTGGGCGCCTAGAGCCCGTGCTCCGCAACAAGAGAAGGCACTGGAATGAGAAGCCCGCGCACCACAACGAAGAGTGGTCCCCGCTCACTGCAACTAGAGAAAGCCCATGCGCAGCAACGAAGACCCAACGTAGCCAAAAATAAATAAATACATAAATAATTTATTTTTTTAAAAAAAGAGGTGATCGCATGGATTATTTCTCAAAGTGGCACATGTAGAATGTTTTTCAAAGGTTGCCCAATGATACTCTTCATCCCCAAAAGACATAATGAACTGACGTGTACAGTTACAACTGGTCCTGGAATAGGGCTGGACCACAGCCTTTATAATGGACATTCCTAACACCTGCCTTCCATCTGCTGACAGCTTTGGAGTTCAAATGCTGCGTCAGAACCTTCCGGAAGGCACCTGCTCAAAACACAAGGCCAAAGGTGCCCTGGTGAACCTCATAGGCCCGAGGACGCCCGAATTACAGCCCCCAGCCCTGCAGCCCACGCTGTACTCAGGTGGACGGCTTCAGAAGTCCATGAGTTGGGTGAGGTTTGGGTTTTTTGTTTTTCATTTTTAAAGTTTTGTTAGGGAGACAGAAGTGGTTCTGAACAAAGAGACAGGCAACCCAGAAGGCGCTGCTCGTCCTCGGGCTAAGGCACTGATGATAGACATGCCAGCGGCCTCGCTCGGTCACCCTGGATCCCTAGGTATCAGATCACACCCAGCCAGGACCAGAGCAGCGAACCTCAGTGATGGGCTCACAGCACAGAGCCGACGGCAGAAGCCTCAGCAACTTTGGTAAAACAGTCACACATGGCTTGAAAATCCTGAGCCTGCTGGCTAGGCCTCCCTAGGACTCCCCTCTGAGAGCCGACTTCTCACCAGCACCCCCCAGAGGGGCCCAGAGGCACCGCAGGTGTGTTCCCGGCCCTGCCTTCCTAGGGCTGCTGGGGGACCGGGTTGTCACACCATACACATGAGTGGGTCACACCAGCACATTTTTACAACGTTTAGAAAAGGAAAAGGACGTGCTGTTTGGGAAACTTTGCTCCAGATGTATTTAGGGAGACCACATTGGACATACACAATATTCACTAAGTGCTTACAAAAATCCTCTTTGAGGGAACACCACTGTGTGTGTCTCGTTTGGGAGGCGGGGCTGAAACCCCACAGTCTACACAGTCTAAGGCTGCGCTGTCCACCAGGCAGCCAGTGGCCGTCTAAATTCAAATCAGTTAAAGGTAAATAAAATTAGAAATTCAGTGCCTCACCTGCACTGCTCAATCCTCACATGTGGACAGTCCAGATCATGGCCATCATCGCAGAAAGTTCTGGAAAACAACCATCCATCTTTGGCTGCTGGACACACCCAAGGTGCCACTCCCACCTCCTTACCTGGCCTGGGCGCCACCCAGAGCCTCCTCAGCTCCTAACCTTTCTGTGTTTCAAGATCCAGCATGGGGGGGAAAAAAGCAGAAGGAATTCCCTGGCGATCCAGTGGTTAGGACTCTGTGCTTTCACTGCTGAGGGCCCGGGTTTGATCCCTGGTCAGGGAACTAAGATCTCACATACCGCACGGCGTGGCCAAAAAAAAAAAAAAAGATCCAGGGACTTCCCTGGTGGTGCAGTGGTTGAGAATCTGCCTGCCAATGCAGGGGACACGGGTTCGAGTCCTGGTCCGGGAAGATCCACATGCCGCGGAGCAACTAAGCCCGTGCACCACAACTACTGAGCGTGCGCTCTAGAGCCCGCGAGCCGCAACTACTGAACCCACGTGCCACAACTACTGAGCCTGCGCTCTAGAGCCCACGAGCCACAACTACTGAGCCCACGTGCCACAACTACTGAGCCTGCGCTCTAGAGCCCATGAGCCACAACTACTGAGCCCGTGTGCCACAACTACTGAGCCTGCGCTCTAGAGCCCGTGAGCCGCAACTACTGAACCCACGTGCCACAACTACTGAGCCTGCACTCTAGAGCCCACGAGCCACAACTACTGAGCCCACGTGCCACAACTACTGAGCCTGCGCTCTAGAGCCCACGAGCCACAACTACTGAGCCCGTGTGCCACAACTACTGAGCCTGCACTCTAGAGCCTGCGAGCCACAACTACTGAGCTCATGTGCCACAACTACTGAGCCTGCTCTCTAGAGCCCATGTGCGGCAACTACTGAAGCCCATGTGCCTAGAGCCCGTGCTCCACAACAAGAGAAGCCACCGCAGTGAGAAGCCCGCGGACTGCAACGAAGAGTAGGCCCCGCTCGCCGCAACTAGAGAAAGCCCGCACGCAGCATCAAAGACCCAGTGCAGCCAAAAAAAAAACCAACATGGGTCTTAAAGATCATCAGATTTTTTATATAGAAACAGGTCACATGCAAGTTTCTAACAAGAAACTACTAACAAATGAAATTGAGCATACGCCTCTCTGGGATCCACCACCCTCCAGGCCCTGTACATCGTGTAGCTCAGACCCAAGTGCCTAACGGTGGTTGTATGGTTAAAACAACCCCTTCATCTTCCATCATTTCAGGTGCCTCAGCGCCTGGCCTGGTGCCAGAAGCAGAGAATAGGAGGAGGACAAGGCGCTCGCCGCTGAGTAGGGAAACAGCCGGAGGGACTCCCCATGGCAGCCTGCTCAGATCCGGGTTGCGATAGGGGGGGACCCTGTATGCAGTCTAGAGCATCAGGGAAGGCTTCCTGGAGGAGGTGAGATGAGTCTTAAAGGAGACAAAGTTGGTGTGGACAGTTGGCCCAGAATCGTTTCCAGGGAGTGAAGATTAAAGATCACATCATCCAACTTGCTGATTTTAGAAATAAGGAAACAAGCTGAGAGGGGGAGTGAGTTCAAGGTCATGTGGCCTAATAAGGGTAAGATCAGGCAGGAAGGGTAGGACACACCATGGTAACAAGAGTCCCTAAATCCCGGCAGCTGAACCCCATAGAAGTTCACCTCTCACTCGTGCCCTCCCGCAGCGTGGGTGTCAGCGGGAGGCACTCTGTGGTCACACAGGGACGCAGGCCAGTGAGGCACCATCTCCACCCGGCTTCCGTCACCACGAGAGGCGAACTATGAACTGGCCCCTGAAGGTCCCTCCAGGACGTGACCCGCCCTGCGGCCACTCCTGTCTCCTTGGCCAGAGCAAAGCACGTGGCCACACTTCACGTGGAAGGTGGTGGGAGGTGTCCCAGCGTGGCCTGGGGGTCGGGGGCCAGAACTGCCCAGTGAGCAGTGGTGACGAAAGCTGGGCCGAGGACCCCAGGCCCCAGGTCCCCTCCCTGCCCACGGCTGGGTCCTCTGCACACAGACACACACAGCAGCGGGCACTCCGGCCTCAGTGCCAAGCTCACACTTCAGTTTTCCTGCAGGGTTAAGCTCGGTTGCAGAGGCCAAGGTCTGGAGAGAACTCCCGGGCACACGGAAGCATCCCACCCTCCCAGGAAACAAGGGCAGACCACGTGGAGGCACACTTACTATCGCAGACTGACGCCAAACTGCTGGGTGGGCAGAGGGGGCCGCGGCGGGGGGCGTCTTTGTGGGAGGGGGCAGCCTGCCCGCGTGCAGGTTCCGAAGCTCCTCGTCATATCTGTGGACACAGTGGAAGCACAGCTGTCACTCTGCAGGGGAGAAGCCTCGGGCCACAAGGGACCGACTCCAGGTGCTGTTGGGGGCAGATGCCCCACAAAGGTCTGCAGGATACCTGAGTGCCCCGTCCTTCTGGGCCCACATGCCTTATGGCTGTCTTGCACACGCACACACAGGAACACACACAAGCCAGCAAGGGTCATCCAACCTCTGTCAAATGTCCAGGCTCTCCTACCAGCCCCTGGCCGATACTTCACCCACGTGTCTACACAAGAGCTTCCCTCTGCAGGAAGCACCTTTCCCTGGACTCTCGATCTAGCCAACAGTCCCTTTGAAACTCACTTCAGAAGTCACCTCCTCATGGAAGCCTTCCCTGATATCCCCTCTTCACCAATCCCCTCCCTAGCTGGGTTCAGCCCCTCTTTCGGCTCCTACTGTCACCAACTCGTGGCCCCACTCCCTGCGAGCGTCCTGTGGGCAGACACACTCCCTACACGGCTCTAATACCCCCAGCACCTGTGACTTGGTGCCCAAAGGGAGCGCGACATCTCCACTCCCCCTGCGGGGCTGCCGGCCTCACCTGCATGCAGCTTGGCGAGGGCCCTGCTCCCTCAGTGGAGCCCCCAGAGAGGGTGATGGAAAGGGCAGAGGGTGCTCAGGCAGAGCTCAGAGACTGAGCTCCACCCGGAGCTAACGGTGGGCCCGGGACCGACCACACGCCTTCCTGGGCTCCCTCCGCCCCCCTGACGCCCTGTCCAAGGGGGGAACACTGCTGTATAAAACAAAGCAGCAGACACATTAACTAGGCTTCTAGCGGGAAGCACCAGGTGGGCTGTCCTCCAGAACACCTGCAATGGGCCTGGGAACATCTCATGCTGTCCACAATGTCACCCACACACCCGAGAAATCCCTCCTCGTTCTCTGCTCCAAAGCAAGAATGGTAAACACCAAGGCAGCAAACAGCAGTTACCACCGTGGCTGATTTTTTGTTGTTAATCAGTCTTGCAGTGGTGGGTGAGAAAAGCATCTTATCCGTGTACACAACCATCCTCAGCCTTGTTTCTCTGAATCAGCAGTTAGCCTCTTTTACTGCGAATCTTTGTTGAGGCCGCAGATTTCGGAACCAGATCTGGCCGGGCACACGTCTGAAAATTAAGCCTTCAGCGTGAACGGGATGGGACGGAGGCCCAAGGAAGCTCGAGGGTGTAGCCCACGCCTCCCAGGACAGGGTCTCACTCACTGCAGAACCTCCGGGGGTGGGGGGGGATGATCAGCTGGTCGTATTTGAGGTGTTCACGGAGCTCACTCAGATAGTTGAAATAGGTGACTTTTTTCCCCAAACTTGTGACTAAAAAAAAAACAGAAGCAAGAGAATAAAAAAAATGATTAGATGGCAGGAAAGAGGCCCGGGGGCCCGGGGGGAGGAGGCTGGCAGCAGGAGCCCTGGAAGAACAGTGCAGGCATTTCTCATATTAAGGGAACATAAATGCTGACACAGCCTAAACCCAGAACATAATGGAAGCAGCGCACGTCTGCAGATGTTCCGCTTTCATGAGATCTCGGATGCATCAAACACTCTTGAGAATCTCATCTGCATAAAAATAAATATCTGCCTCCAGTCTGAATGGCCGTGAATTTGCACAGATGTAGGAGAGCGCAGAGCCGGGAAGCCCTGTGCCCACGGCTCCCGGAGGGGCACGCAGAGGGGCTTGCGGGGCCCGGTTTCTGGGGTCGGCAGTGGCTTCACTTTTGAACGTCTCTCTGCGAGGGTGGAGTCACATCTTCATGACTGTGGGTACCAAGCAAGACACCCTCTGATTTCTCTCCAGGACGGTCACACTGGGGCCCACGAAGGAGCGCAAGGCAGGCAAGTCCTGGCCGAATCCACTCACATCCCCTTGAAAGCAAGGGTTCTCCTACACAAGTAGTGAGACTATTTCCATACACTGGTCCACTATCTGACACCTGGTAGACATCACGGCCCGGGACGATTACTAGTAAGGAGCCTCAGTTTCCCCAGCTGCAAAGTGGGGAGAAGAACAGGAGGCCCAGCTGGGTGAGAAGTTCGACGCCAGGCCCAGCCTGCGCCTCGTAAACGACCACCACCTGACTGTTCCGCTGTTTACAGCTTCACTGACACACATGCAGCTGGATGTATTTCATGTGCACCATTCGATGAGTTTGGACACGTGCGTACACTGTGATACCATCGCCACAACCAGGTAACAGGCATAACCATAGCCTCTAAAGGTTTCCTTGTGCCCCTTTGCTGTATATGCATGCGTGCGTGCGTGCGTGTGTGTGTGTGTGGTAAGAACACGACACGAGATGCGCCCTCTCCAGGACGTCTCGAGTGTGTGACGCCGCACCGTCAGCCCAGGCTCTCCGCTGCCCCGCAGGTTCTCTAGAACCTCTTCACCTCACGTAACCAAAACAGGTGTCTTGTCTCAGACCCGCTGGAGCCCAGAGCCCACGGGAGGCCAAACCGCGGGCACCGGCTCCCCCTAGTGGCTGAGGGGGAGTCAGACCGGGTGCCCAGACCCCTAGCCACCAGCACTGACAGAGGGGACCTGGCATGAGCCGGCTGCGGGGACAGAGGGGTCGGCTTTAGAGCTGCAGGGAAGCCCCTCATGCAAACTCCCACCCACACAGGAGCCCCCTTCAGCTTTCTCTCTGCGTTTCTGCCTGTTTCCCCTCCGACCCCAAGCCAGCCAGGCATTTGCTGGACACCAGGCTCTGCAGATGCAGGCAGGGCCGCCTTCCTGCCTCTCACACCCAGAGAAGGGCCTCTTCGCAGCCCATCCAGGAGATCCCAATGCGGGTGTGCGGTGGAATCGTCAGCCCCTCCTCCAGAGGGTCTGTGTCAGGCGGCAGGTGGGCAGTGGAGAGCCACTGGGCTCGTCCACTTCTTCTTCCACTGTCAATGAAGGACTCCAGGGCTCAGGTGGGGAGCCACGTGACAGCCAACAGGCAGGGGAGTCCCAGGACCCCCAACCCTGATCCCTGCAGTCCCCTCATGGCAGGATAAGAGGGAGAACCACCCAGGCTTCAGTTGGAATGCCAGCCAAGCCCTGACTTGCTGTGTGACCTCAGACAAACTCCTTAACCTCTCTGAGCACCAATCTCCTCTCCTTTGGAAGAGGGAAAATACAGCCAACTTCATAGGATTGTTTTGGGGGGTCTGGCACATAAGGTACATTAATTAATCACAGATATTGTAATTAATATTGTAATTAATCACAAAAAGGTAATAAAAAATTTTTAAAACAACACTAGCAGCTAACAGTGAACATCTGCCATCAGGCCCTGCTCTAAACATTCCACGTGTAGTAAGTCAGTGAACTGTTACAGGGATAAAGTGACTTAAGTGGCATCGTCAGCCACAAGGGGAAACCAAGGCAGAGAGAGGTGGCATCTATTGCCCAGGGTGACGGATGGTTGAGGGCAGACCACAGGCAAGCCCGGGAGGTCTGGCTCCAGACCCACCATGTCACCTAGGCTGCCACACTGCAACACAGCAAAAAGCAGCTGGTTTTTTCCCCAAGAACTTTACAGGTTTCTAGGAATCTTGGAGCTTTTCTAAGGTGAATAACAGCTCCAGTAAACAGGAGAACATCTGAACTATCTTCTTGGGCAGCAGGGTAACCAGGACTGGCTTTCTCGCTTTGTCCGCTACGGCACCAGCGTGCCGGTCCTGGTTAAACTAAACAGAACAAAAGTCCACCTTCCCAGCAGGTGTGTGTCTGCAGCGCAGGCACCCGGGTGGGAAAGCGGGCAGGGAATTCTAGTGAAACGAAACGAGCTCTCTGGCCACAAAAATCGCTCCCCATGTTAAACGGGAGCTGACTCAAGTCCGCCGTTCCAGGAATTCTCCGAGTGGAGCCTGTAGATCCCAGAATCGCGTGACCCTCTCTTGGGACCACGCGTCCAGGCTCTCTGGGATAAGGAAGGGCTCAGACCCCTGGCGGGGCAGCCCTCGGACCTCGACTGCACCACCTCCTAAGAAGCTTCAGTTCCAGAAGAAGATCAGACTTAAGCCTTCCGCGGCTTCCCGATCTGGCCTGAGGGTTGCAGCAGGATTTATTAACAGGAAGAGCATCTCAGAGCTCCCCAGAAGCCCTTCCTCAAAGCGGGGATTCTGCGTAGCCTGGAAAATACACACCTGCTCGCATGTGCAGGGCTCAGGAGTCTGCATGTTGAAGGGGGCAGTGGGGGGCACGGGGTTCCTCGGGTAAGTCCCTGCTCAAGTCCCAGAGCTGGCCGAGAGAGCGGAGGGGGCTCGGGAGGCAGCTTCGGGCCCTGGACAGCGATCTGGGGTCACAGAAGGGGTGTGTGCGCACGTGTGAGCGCGGGTACGTGTGTACTCGCTCGCTAAGTGAGAAGCGAGCAGGTCAATGAGACACTGAGCGGTGCCAGAGTGCGAATGCTGCGAGAGTGGCCCGCGGAGAGGCCAGGTGCCTGAGGGTCCTGTGGCCATTGTAACAATCACAAACCTAACAGCTTAAAACGACACAAACTTATCCTACAGGCTTGGGGGTCAGAACTCCAACACAGGTCTCCCTGAGTGTCCCAACCTCCCTCGTGCCCCCCTGGGGCCTCCTGCACTGGGAGCCCCTCCCTCTGGCAGGCACAGGGCCGGAGCCGCTGTGTGAAAACTGCGTCTGTGGGCCTCGTTATCATGGCGTGGTGACGTGCAAACAGTTTGTGCCAGGTGCATACAGTCAAAATGGAGGGAAAAGGGACTTCCCTGGTGGCGCAGCGGTTAAGAATCCGCCTGCTGATGCAGGGGACACGGGTTCGAGCCCTGGTCAGGGAGGATCCCACATGCCGTGGAGCAACTAAGCCAGTGTGCCGCAACTACAGAGCCTGCGCTCTAGAGCTCACGAGCCACAACTACTGAGCCCACGTGCCACAACTACTGAAGCCCACGCGCCTAGAGCCCGTGCTCCGCAACAAGAGAAGCCACCGCAATGAGAAGCCCGCGCAATGCAACGAAGAGTAGCCCCCGCTCGCTGCAACTAGAGAAAGCCCGCGTGCAGCAACAAAGACCCAACACAGCCAAAAAAAAAAATACATAAATAAATTTATTAAAAAAAAAAAAAATGGAGGGAAAGAGGAGGTGCCCTGTGGCCCTGGCAGAGCCCCTGTGGCCTCACCACCCCCGCCTCTGCTTCCTGAGTCTGAGGAAGAAATCGTCCCGAGGCAAGAGTCAGGATGCGAAGGAGGCAGATTGAAGCCACGGCTCGGGCTTTCTGTCGGGCGTGTGTGGGGAAGGGCCGACTCAGAGGGCCTGCGCTGCCCAAACTCGCTCGTCTCAAAGAGAGGACGACCCCTGACCAGCTCCCGGGAGGTGACCCCTGCGCCCTTGGGATGTCCTGGCTGATGACAGCATCTCTGTACCTGGGCCTGGGGTTGTTTGTGCCAATGTGACTTATGGCGGGGCCCTGGGCCACACTGTAGCCGTCTAAGTGACGGGACACAGGGCTCAGGCCGGCTTCCGGGGTGAGCCACACCCTGCTCCAGACGCACGTCGTGGCCAGGGGACTGAGGCGGTCTGCGCGATCCCCCCCGCCCCCCGCAGAAGACGGGGAGCAGCGGGGAACAGGGCCCGGGCTGCCCGCACGCCACCACGTGCCTTTCCCAGATCCTACCCGGATCCTGTCTCTATAAAGGCCAGAACTGTGAGTGGGACAGCTTTCCCGAGTTCTGGGAGTCCTCGTGGGGAGCCCCTGAACCTGAGGGTGGCCTCAGGACCCCCGACACAGGTGCACACATAACGTGGGTGCTCAGGCCGTGGGGGGATTTAAAATACCAGGCGCAGGAGCCGGTGCTCCTGTCCATGACCATCAGCCCTGCGACCCGCCATAGCCACGGGGTACGCGGGTACCCAGAGACAGAACCCCCCCAGTGCCCGGACGGGGAAGGCCGTCCCCCGCCCCCGGGCCAGATCCCCACGGAGAGCGGCCCGTACCTGATGAGGGGTTTGAGGATGTCCCACAGGACTTTGATGAAGTTGGTGGGGTGCACGACACAGAGGGCCTTCAAGTTCTTTTTGTACCTAAGTTGGGAGAGTGAGATGGTTTCAGAGCACAAAGACACAGACACACCCTGAGCTGAATAACCGCAAGCCGTGGCCTCAACGGTGAGTCTCAGAACCTTCCGTTTCTTGACAGCCAATTTAAGGACGTGGAACCAAAAACAGAAGGAGAAAATCAGGACTCCATGCCCGCCACTGGCAGTGTGCACACAGCACTTTACAGTTTGCAAAGTGTGCTGAGCCCCCACTGACAGGCGCTCATGCTGGGGCTGGGGGCAGGGACCAACTCAGCGGCAACCTGGCAACAGTCCCTCCTCTGCTGGGAATTGACCCCGGGCGAGGGTGGAGCCACGGCCAACCCCCCGCCACGCGACAGCACTAGGCAGCCACTTCAACAAGTCCCATCTTAGCTTGCTTCCCTCCGTCCTTCCTGAATAACTGAGTCCAGAGCCATCAGGCCAAGCCAGGTAGGCTGGCAGCCACCAGGGCAGGAGGGAGGCAGTGGGCACGTTGGGGCCTGCTAGGGCCAGCAGGGGGCCGGTGGCCTGGCAGGGAGGGAGTCCTTGTCCAAGGAGGGCGGAGGGCGTCCACACTGGGGTCAGCCAGGGACACCCTCAAGCCAGCCCTTCCCACTAACAAGAGCCGACTGTCAGAATTCCAGCAATTTGGGGAGCCAGTTGTGAAAAACAGCCGTCATTCAATAATATCAACTTATGGGACTTCCCTGGTGGCGCAGTGGTTAAGAATCCACCTGCCAATGCAGGGGACACAGGTTTGAGCCCTGGTCTGGGAAGATCCCACATGCCGTGGGGCAACTAAGCCCGTGCGCCACAACTACTGAAGCCTGCGCGCCTACAGCCCGTGCTCTGCAGCAAGAGAAGCCCCGCAGTGAGAAGCCCACACACCGCAATGAAGAGTAGCCCCCGCTCGCTGCAACTAGAGAAAGCCCGCACGCAGCAGCGAAGACCCAACGCAGCCAAAAATAAATAAATAAATAAATTTATAAAAAAATAATATCAACTTA
Source organism: Balaenoptera musculus (assembly GCF_009873245.2). Classification (NCBI taxonomy): domain Eukaryota; kingdom Metazoa; phylum Chordata; class Mammalia; order Artiodactyla; family Balaenopteridae; genus Balaenoptera; species Balaenoptera musculus. The sequence goes on along the minus strand of NC_045794.1, from coordinate 99,919,368 downwards.
CAATTAAGTAAATCATATCAAACACAAAGGTCATAAATGTTCCAACCTCATCAATTTCTGATCACTTTACTACATTTACTACTCCCTGTGCCCCTGAGCTGTTCTGCCTGTTGCATCCAAGGGACGGAAGCCCCGCTAAGGGGATGGCCACCCGTTTCCTGTCCAGTGCGGTCACGCTGGCTGCTTGGAACTGGCCACAGTGGCAGGAGTGACACCATGGAAATCTGCAAACGTTACAGATCGGTCTCCCCAACCCCCCAGGAGCTGGTTAGTAAGCCAGACTGGGGAAGCGGGGTGGCAGGGAGTGGCAAAGCCCCGGCGAGAGGTGTCTGGGCCCAGGCAGGGTGAGGACGGTGGTGGCCGAGCCATGGAGCCAGAGGGCTGAGAGGGGACCCAACGTTCGCAGCCACGTGTGGGAGCAGGAAGGTGGCGGTGACAGTGGCCTGGTGTGGGCGTCAGTGCAGGGGGCGTGGGCAGGAGCTGTGCGGGGCAGGGCAGCCCGAGAGGTGACAGAGCCTCAGTGAGTGAGAGGCGGCCACGCAGATTAGTCAAATGTGGGCCAAGTAAGGGCAGCGGGAGGCAGTCTCTCATGGTCAGAGAAGAGACGTTCCAAATGCAGAAAGGGAGAAAACCAGAACGAGCCCACCCTGCAGGGCAGGACACGAACTAGTATAGATGTCGGTGTGAACGCACAGGTACCAGTAGGAATAGGTAAGTGTGAACATGAAGACCAGTGCTGATGTGTGTGTGTACGTATGTCTATGTATGTATACACACACACCCACGCACACACATGCACACACACACCAACTGTCCACTGACTAGCCTGGGAGGCCTAAGGCCCCGACAGCAGCTAACACACTGCTTCCAGGGCCAGGTCCCTAGGAGCAACTTCCCCTAAGAGGAACCAGGGCCCCAGAGAAATGGCGGATTCCCAGGCTGGGTGAGGACAATGTAAGGTGTGCCTGGAGCATCTCGTTGTTCTAGAAAGTAAAGGAAGTGCTCGGAGGGATGGGGACATGTCTGAGGGACACAGAAGCCAGGCTGGAGCCCATTTGGCCAAATCTGAACAATTTGAGCATGAAGATAAATATAGTCATGGATTATAACCCATTGAATAAAATGGGAAATCACATGTCCATACTGATATAAATAAACCAGAAGGGAAAGCTCTTCCTTACAGTAAAATGCCAATTAAGAGTCCCAATCACCGTTTGGCACCCATCTTAGTAATATTTAAGCCAAGAAATGGCAATGGAGGCGACAGCTAGCACATAAAACTTTGATGAGGAGCAGGATATTTATATAGTCTCAAAGTATCTCCCAAAGGAATACTAATTAATTACAAAAAGAAAAGCTTGCGATTCGGAGGAGGGCAGTTGCAGTGACTTCCGGGTGGTCCAGGGACCCAGAGCACAGCTGCCGCAAAGTCCATCCCTACAGGAAGGTGGCCTCCCTCAGGCGCCACCCATGGCAGGAGCTCCTTAGCAAAGGCGAGCACTCCTGGAAGGGGGTCACGTACGTTCCTGTGTGGATGGTTCTCTCTTAAAGGAGCAACCTGGCAGAACAGTCAATGAGAACAGAAGATGAGAGGTCAGCAGCAGAGAGAACAGAAAAGGATGCAGGAAACCCACCGGGGTGCAGTGATGGTGGATGGAAAATCCTTGCTGTATAAAGCTCATCAAATTTGATTTGGAGCGCCGCTTACATACCTTCAGTGATGGGGAACTCACTTCCTCCAGCAGATACTCCACTGTTAGATGGTTTTGAAGCCTAGGATGCCCCTTCTCTTGGCTTCCATCAAGCCAAGGTCTGTAATCCTACCCCGGCCCCCAGACCACCTTTGAGGGGTGTGGGAGAGACACAGAACAAGTTCACCTCCTTCCATTTGAAAATGTATCTGTTTCAGCTCAAGACAGGGCTACATACACATATGCTTCTGCTGGCAGGCTGAGCTTCTGGAAAGGGCCACCTTGAACATGCCATTTGCTTTTCCTCAAGAACCTTGCTTGGCTCCCCACTGCCTCCCAAACAAAACCTGGCATCCTTAGCACGCCCCCTACCCCTTGCCGCCTCCCTCCATGCTTCCCCGTGTGAACCCTCCAGTCTAGCCCTCCCACCCACAGAGCCTCAGCCCACCTTCCTCTTTCTTGTGTCTGCCACCTAGTAACGGCCTGCCCATCACTCTAGGGGCCACTCAAAGGCTGCCTCTGCCATGCAGCCTCTCTGATTGTCCCAGCTGGAAGGTTGGTACTCACTGCTGGTCCCATCTCTCTCCTCCATCCTCCCGTCCAACATTTAACGAGACACTGCCACGTACAGACCCTTTTCCACGTCCAAGGGATGCAGAGATGGGTCAGGGGGGTGCAGCCAGACACAGGAGGCAGACTTGTTCACAAACGCACTGTTTTGCAGGTACATTGTCTGCTCAGGGACAGTGAGGCCGCAGGGGAGGGGCCACTGATTCTCCTGGGACAACCCAGGAAGGCTTCATGGGAGAGGCCAGAGCTGGGGCCTGGTCGTCTCTGTCTGCCCCGCAGGGCCAGCACATACAGTGCCAGATACATGACTGCAAAGTGAAGCAACAAAACTTTCCCTACGACAGAGGACAGAAAACCAAGAAATTCCTCTAAAGGTTTGATCGACAGTGACAGCAGGACCCAAAAGGCAGTCAGGAGGCAGGGCTTTGGGAAATCAGGCGCTGCCTGCCACTGTTTCACTGACTTAAATGTCCGTTAGGAAGATTTCCCGTACAGGTTTGAAAGGACTTGGAAGAAGGAAAAGCCAGAGGAATCCAGGATTTCAACATTAATGCCCAGCAGGGCCACCTATTAGCCAAATACACTGCAAAGTTGACTGCCATGCAAAACGTCACTTGGGAAAAACCCCACCAGCTCCAGGCTGTCCCCAGGTGGTGTGGAGCACGGGGTGAGAGAGTAGGAGGGAGGACGGGGTCTCGGCTGGGGTTCCAGCCCTGCTGCACACCTGCTGAGGGACCTGGGGGAGATACCTGCTGCCTGGGGCCCGTGTATCCTCATCTGTAACACGTGTCCACCTCACTGACACGAGACACCAGAAAGCCCCTTGCAAACTGTAAAGTGCTGCGCAGGTGGAAAGGTACTTGAAGGACAGTGTACTGTTGTATTTCTTTGCCAACAAGTCACTGGGCCAGGGTCAGTAATTTAGGGTACCTGAGCCCAATCCAGCCTGCGCCTGCTTTTGTACAGCCCACAAGCTGAGAATGGCTTTACATTTTTAATGGTTGAAAAAAATTAAAAGAATAATATTTCATGATATGTGAAAATGACATGACATTCACATTGCAGTGTCCATAAATAAATAGTTCCGCCTATTTGTTTACGTATGGTCTTCCGCTGCTTCCAGACGTTACAGCAGAGTCGAGAGGTTGTGACAGAGATGCAGTGGTCCCCAAAGCCAAAACGCTGACTGTCTAGCCCTTTCAGAATGTGTGTGCCCACCCTGCCCCAGATGACAATGGTGGACAGAGGCCCCTGGCCCTGAAGAGAGGTCAACCTAACACCCTTCCTGGCCCTCGGTATCCCGCCCTCCCCCACTGCACAGCCGTGACCCGTCCTGTCACCTGAGCCTCCCCCTCACTCGGCCTGCACCCTGATGTCCCCCCCAAAGCTGGAGGGCACCCACCTCCTGTCAAACTCTTGGTAGGCGCTCTGGAGCCAGCCCAGGGACGGCTTGTTCTGGCTGTTCAGCCCATAGTGGAAGTAGACGATGGTATAATCGCTCTCCACGTACTGGTCCAGAGTGTGCTTCAAATACCTGGGCACAAAGCACAGGATGCAGTTACGAAAATCTCACCATCGCTGAAACCAAATATGCCTTCCCCATAATGGAAACTATGGTCACCCAGTGGGTGCCAGCACCAGGCCATCTGGGGACATGTCCAGGGCAACACTCAGAATCCACATGAAGGGGGGGCCCAGTTCTCATTTCTTAGATGACAGCTGAGGCTCAGAGACATTAAGTAACTTACGTAAGGTCACACAGCCAGTGAGTGGATGTGGTAGTCTGAATACGGCCCCCGAAAGACATCCTCGTCAAATCCCCAGAACCCATGAATGTGGCCTTACTTGGAAAAGGGTCTTAGTAGATGTGATTAAGATAAGGATCTGGAGAGGAGGCGTTTATCCTGGATTATACAGGAGGGTGCTAATTGCCATCGCTCATAACCTGAGAAGATGGCTGTAAAGAGGGAAAGTCACGGAGGGGAGACGGCGATGTGAAGACAGAGGCAGAGTACAGAGGGATGTGGCCACCAGCCCGGGAGGGTGAAGGGTGGCCGACAGCCACCAGAAGCTAGACGGGACAAGGAAGGATCCTCCCCTGGAGGCGGAGCTCCCTCTAGGACTGCAGGCCTGAGGACACCTTGCTTTCAGACTCCTGGCCCCCAGGACCGTGGGAGAATAAATTTGGTGTTTCACGCCACCCAGTTTTGGGTAATTTATTATAACGGCCGCAGGAAACTAACACAGAGGATGAACTGGAATTCAAACCCGGGACTAACTCAGTCCCTCCACCTCAGACTCCCTGCTGTTCTGCTGTATTTCTAGAAGCAAGCAATTCCCTCTTTCCAGATTAGCTAACGTTTTTTATTTTTACTGGAAAGCAGATCCTGGCTCTGCTCGGCTTCTGTCATTTGACCTCACAGGATAAGCTCTACAAATCCAGTGATCACTTCTCAGGGCTGCAGAGCCCTGCTCCTTCCCGGCCACGCCTACGTGACCCGCTTAAAAAGGCCTCGTCCGGCCACCTGTAGCTGAGCTGCAGAAGGGCCATTCCTGAGCCCATCAGCACTCTGGCTCCCGACCTCCAGCTGGTCCGGCCAAGTTCTCACATGTCACGTCGCCTGAGTCATTCATTACCTAGAAGCGCGCATCCCGTAATTAATCCGGCCTGGCGCTCCAGGAATTCAGGCCTGGCTTCTCCAAGTCTGTGGTGGGACCACAGCTGCCTTCACTGTGAGCCGTGCAAACGCGGCCTGCCGGAGCTCTGGGTTCCACAGTGTGGGCTGGGTGCTCGGGTCGACCATCACCCCCAGAACTGCTTGAGGAGAAGACCCCAGCAGCCTCCACTGCCTGCCAGCATTCGGCCGCCTGCACGACCGGGACAACACAGTGGGATCTTTTCCTTGCTCAAAAGGATGTCAGCGTCTCCTTAGCTGGTTTGATTTCTAAACAACGTCAGAGTACCCTCCGTCCAAAGCACTGACTATGTGACCTGCAGGCCCTTGCACGTATTTACCCATTTATTTAATCCTCACAACAACCCCATGAGGCAGGTACTAACATGCCCATTTTACAGAGGAGTCAGCTGAGGGCGGCAGAGGAGAACCAGTCAGGGGCAGAGCCAGGATCCGAAGGGAGCGGCCTGGCTCCGGAGTTCACCCTCTGACCCACACTGTCCTGCCCCCAGAAAGCCACGTACCCCCAGCCATCATCGGCTTTGATGTAAAAATGATGCGAAGCTGACCTCACGCGGTATGTGGTTTGGGTTCAGCGATGTGGAGGCAACTTCAATGCCCAGACTCACCCGGGCACAGGTCCTTTGGACCAAGCTCTCGGGGCACAATTCACTGAGCCCATCCTTCCCCGGACAGAACCCAGATGGAGATCTCTGACTTCACACAGAGAGTCCTCGAGCCGTTGAGAATGCCTCCTCGTTCCTGAAAGGATGGTCGCTCTTGCATTTCTCAACTTTTTCAAGAAAGGAGAAATAAGAAAATGTCCTTGCCCGGCTCCCTTATCCACACTGGATACGTATGGTAAAAGCAGGCACCTCTCCCCTGCCCCCGGGTTCTGCCCACAACGTGCCGAGTTCTTCTTGGGATCTCAACATGTCTGCATGCGTGCTCAGCATAGGAAGTCATGAACTAAATCACTGGTTGAGCTTCAAGGACAAGGACTGATGTCTTCACCCATCTCAGAAGTAGGAGTGCACATCTGGCCACAGGAAAGCCACCCACTTGGATGGGGAGAGGGAGGATGATGTCCATGGTGTCACTTTTTCCCCGAAAAGCCATGGAAAAGACTAAGCATTAGGGCTCCTCCTATCACGGCTGAGAAGCCCATAGAGCACCTCTGAGTCAAGCAGAAACAGGTGCTCCTTCCTCCAGGCAGACGCCTTCCAGCGCCGGGTGAGAAGAGACCCGCTTGCTAGGAGCCCTTCATGTCAATGCCCTTGGGCAGTGAACAACCTACACAACTGTTCACAGCGGCCATGCTTACCACTTCCATCTGGTGGTGAAGGTTTCTGAGGCAGGTGCACGGAAAGAGCACAATGTATTAGTTGTTGTCAGAGGTACTTTTTTTTGGATTGAGGTGAAATTCTTAACATTAACCATCCTAAAGCGAACAATTCAGTGACATTTAGTACATTCACAACATTGTGCAATCATGACCTCCATCCGGTTCCAAAACCTTCTCATTGCCCCAAAGAAAGCCCATACCCATTAGGCAATCATCCCTCCTTCCCTGCTCCGCCACTGCCAGCAACCCCACCTGCTTTCTGTCTGTCGGGGGTACGTCTGTCTTTACAAGAAAACAAATGCTCAACTCATCCCTGGCCCAGCAGTGGTACCCTCGGTGAGAGGTGACCCACAGGTCATGGATTATTTGATGCCGCAAAAGGAATAATCTGGCAACGGAACATGCCCAATCTCAGAGGACCGCAGGATACGAGTTCTCCGGGAGCGGGCATCCTCTGTCCTGTGTGCCCCGTAAACACAGAGAGGCCTGAGAGCAGTGTCAGCTGTTTGGGAGGAGGAGGGGGGTAGCGCCTCCTGGGAGGGCAGCTCACCGGCCGGGGTAACCGGCTGCCTGGGATTCTGACTCGCCTCGCGAATTCCGCGGCCAAGCCCATCACGCAGCAGCAGAAGTGGCTAAAGACTCTCTGGGCATCCGCTACCGGCAAGGCTCTTGCTGTCGCCATTCTATCTTCAGCAGCTCTTGGAAGATTCTTTAACAAACGAGGTCGGATGCCTGGGTCAGGGGGATTCTCGTGAAACAAGCAGCCCAAAGGCTTCCAGATGCTCCTATGATCCAACTGTGCCTTTGTTCGCTTTGAGCTGCAGGCCCCAGGCCACGGCCGCTGGGCACCACGCTGTGGGTGGACAAGCGGGGCTTCCACGGTCGAGAGGGAAGCGGGTCTGGAAGCAGCCCTGGCAGAGCCTCCGGCGCTGTGGCCCCCGAGCCAGTCCTGCAGCAGGCGAGTCTGCCCCGGGCCAGCCTTTCCTCCTCTCTGTCCCTCACAAGGGGACAGAAACATTTCCAGGGATGCCCGGACATGGGCTGGGGTTAGGCTGCTGGAGTGAAACGCAATCATCACGTTGTCAGGGACCACAGTCCGAGGCCCGGAGCACCCACACGAGCCCCACAGGCGCAAGAATGTCCCAAACGTGGGACACGAGTCACACGGGCGCCTGGCCTCTGCAGGTAACCTGAGCGAGGACTCGACCCCCAGCAAGAGCTGCTGGGCAGGAGGGCACTTCGCTTGATTTCAAGCAGCCTCGGTGGCCCTGGACCAGGAGCTGCCCTCCTCCCCAGGCCAAGTTTGTCACCAGACCTGAGGTCGCCTGCTCACCCGGGTGACTCTGGGCTGCAGTCGGGACTTTGCCAGCTCTCAGGACACCCGAGCGACCCGGCCAGGGAGGAGGCCCCGGGAACAGCGTGGCCACACAAGGCGCGCAGACCCAGCAGGGCGGGGCAGGATGGAGGAGGGGTGAGGGCAGCTGAGGGCAGGCAGGGGAGTGGGAGGCGCTGCCTTCTGAGCAGCAGGAAACAAGCAAGTGCAGAGTGCGGCCTGTGTGGCTTTGAGAGGGAGGCCGTGAGGGAGGGAGCGGGGAGGCCTCAAAGGGCCCTGAGGGAGCTCCCTGGTGGCCTAGTGGTTAAGACTCCAGGCTTTCACTGCCGTGGCCAGGGATTCAATCCCTGGTTGGGGAACTGAGATCCCGCAAGCCGCGTGGAGAGACCAGATAAATAAATTAATAAAAAAATAAAAGGGCCCTGAGTCCAGAGTTCAAGTCTGTGGACCTAAAGCCACCCGAGGCGGGGGGAAGACATCAGTCCTGCAGGTGGGATTGGTGACCTGGCACCAACATGACATCCGCCTGGGGACCTGCTGGTCAGTCTGTCTGTTAGCCTTTGACCTTGCACATCCGCTCCGTGCTGAGAGTGATGGAGAGGCACCTGCACAGGGAGGGGGACACACACAGGAGTGGGGTGGGGAGGATGGCCTACGGAGGGTGTGTGTGTAAGGGGGGTGTGGAGGGGGCACAGGGCAGACTTAGCCCAGCAGCCGCCTGTGGTTGAGCTCGCGAGAGGGGGTGCATCCGGCAGCAGCAGAACGTGATGACTTGTCTTCTGAGGCGGTCCTCCCCTGCAGGGCAGACAGCCGTGAGCCCTGGTCCCGGCACCGACACCCAAGGCTGCTGTCTCTTGCCACAGCTGGGGGCGATCCCAAAAAACAGCAGCCTCTGGACCAGCCCACCTGAGCCAAGAGGCAGGGGAGGCTGGGGTGAGGTGGTGGCAGCACCTGCCGGACGGGCACCTACTACCTGACGCTCTGGGTACCTTAGCCAAGGTCACCTTCACCACCACCTGCATCCCCAGAGCACACGCTTGCTGCCCGTGCCTGTGGCTCGGATGGCGTCCAGCAATCACTTACTGATTGACGGGAGGACTGGTTATAGGTAGAGTATCAGAACTGGAGAAAATAGAAGGGTGCCCCTCCAGAAATGTACGCGATTCTGAACTCACTTTAACTCACAGTGAACAAGTATTCACAACTGTTCTCAGACATTTACTTCAAATGAGGAGAATGACAGCAGAGCATCCTTACCCCCGCCCAGCTCTGAAGGGCGAGTCAGGATCACACCCGTGTGCACACGCTCACACGTGCAGACACACACACATCACGTGCCCGGCCAGGACAGCTGTTTGTTATTTATGACACGTCGGCTTCTCCCAGGAGCCTGCAAGCCACTGGAACGTTCAGAATTTGACAGTCGTTTCGGTTTCCAAAGACAGCGGCCTTTTCACAGGTTCCTTGAGAATTCTGGTCATGGTTTCTGTCTGTTTAGAAAGCTCCTGTTGAAGGTGCTGCCCTGGAACCCACACATTTATCTGCTTCCCTTGCCAGATGGGCATTTTCGGACACAAAAACCTTCGATGGCTATGCCTGGAAGTACAAAGTGTTTTCCAAACAGTGTTTCTACCATCTTGGGGGCCAGGGCTCCACGGCTCACCTGAGCCTGCGCTCGTCTGTGAGAGGGAAGGGAAAAGGGCGGCTTTGCTTCTGAAGATATGAATTGTTTGTGCAGCTACTGAAGGAACATGGAATTACATGCCCCTGGGGCTGAAAGGGAAGGCAACATCCACGTCGAAATGTCGAAAACAGAAAAATGAGGAGCATTTTTAGCATTGGAATCAGACCAAGTGGAGAGTCTCGGGGACGTGCTAAGTGGTTTGGTGAACGGAAGACCAGCTCTGCAGCGAAAAGACCAGGCATGGCCCCTGCCTGGCCCCATGGTCCAGGGGAAAGGACAGGGACGGCGTGGGGGGAGTGTCTGCCCAGCTCTGCGAACCCCTCTCTGAGAACCAGCCAGGGCTCCATCAGCCACGTCCACATCTGCAATGACTTCACAGGTGGGGGCCGCCGTCCGCCCCAGGCCAGTCCTCACTTCAGACGCCAGCTATGTGTCGGGGGTCCCCAGGCCACCCCGCTTCTGACCAGCTGCCTACAGATTCGGAGCTTCTCACTACCCCCCTCACAACCGATAATTCATCGGCTCACAGAACTCGGGAAAGCGCTGTACTTACAATTAGTTTTCTTATAAAGAATACAAATCAGGACCCGGCAAGAAGGGAGATGCACAGGGGAGTCGGGTGGGGGGTCGGGGGTCCTGGCCATAGAACCTGTGTGCCCGCTCCCCATGCAGTCAGGATATCGACCACACACCATTACCACCAAACAGCTCCACTGAGCCGCTGTGTCCAGTGCAGTTGTTGGGGTTTCATTACATAGGCATGACTGGCCGAATCACGATCCAATCAATATGCAGCAACCCATGCATCCACACGTCCATCCGTCCATCCGTCCATCCATCCACACACCCATCCATCCATCCATCCATCCATCCATCCATCCATCCATCCACACACCCATCCATCCATCCATCCATCCATCCATCCATCCATCCATCCACACACCCATCCATCCATCCATCCATCCATCCACACACCCATCCATCCATCCATCCATCCACACGTCCATCCATCCATTCATCCATCCATCCACACACCCATCCATCCATCCATCCATCCATCCGTCCATCCATCCACACACCCATCCATCCATCCATCCATCCATCCATCCACACACCCATCCATCCATCCATACATCCACACGTCCATCCATCCATTCATCCATCCATCCGTCCATCCACACGTCCATCCATCCATCCATCCATCCGTCCATCCATCCACACACCCATCCATCCATCCATCCATCCATCCATCCACACACCCATCCATCCATCCATACATCCACACGTCCATCCATCCATTCATCCATCCATCCGTCCATCCACACGTCCATCCATCCATTCTATCCATGGGTACTGCTGATTAAATCATCGAGCTGGTTTACTGAGCTTGGTCTCCAGTGCCCCCGAGGCCACAAAGCCCCAACCCTCTAGTCACATGGGGGGTCTCTCCCGCATAGCAGCCCCACCCGGAGTCGTCTCGTGAGCGTAACTATCTAGGGGTCCTGCACGAGTCACCCCCTAACATAAACTGTCACGAATCACTAAGATACTCCTATCACTTGGGAAATTCCAAGGATTGAGAGGCTACCTCCCGGGAACTGGGACAAAGGCCAGACACATTCTTTACTGCAGTGTGCCATGACCCTGCACCCCAGCCCACTGTCTGCTGTGCCAGAGGGGCCTCCACCCACCAGGCTGGGGTTGCAGGGAGAGAAGCAGCAGGAACCAGGGCCTCGGATGGGGCACACCACAGACACGAGACACCACTCCCAGCTTCGGGGCCCAAACGAGAGACGGTGGTGGGAAGAAGGGAACGAGACTACTGGGACGAGGAGGGCTAGGGACCCTGTGGAGCCCGCAAGGAGGGTCAGGGACACGATCGGGGGGTCACTGGAAGGCCCGCCCAGATGCCAGCTGGAGGACGGCCAACAGCAGGATGTCCTGAGTGGAGACTGCCCGGTGGAAGGAAGTGGGGGGAGGCAGACAGAGACCTGCCGGCCAGCGATGGGGGATGGGGAGCCAGAAGGCCCCTGCGGAGAGCTTGGGTGGCCGGGCCACTCACTGGGGACAGAACACAGGAGGAGGCGGGGGGGGGCACTGGGTGGGGCTATGGACACGGGCTGAGGCTCCACCGAGGACCCCTCAGGGAGGTGATGATGGCCTGGCAGTGGACAAGGGGCCGGGAGGCCGGTGGGCATGGGGAGCAGCTGCCCAGTGCGGTGGGTCGCAGGGAAGAGTGAGGTTCACTGACCAAAACCACCCACCCTCCATCCTCTCAGCGTCCTGCTGGCCGCGGTCGAGTGCCCCTGCCCTCAGGCGGGCACCTGAGAAGAGGCGGGAAGCTGAACGCCCACACCCCGTGGCAGTGAGAGACGTCGGGAACAGAGCAGCCCAGCGCCTCAGGGACACGGAGAACCCAGGGAGGCGTGGAGAGCTTCACAGAGATGGGGGGACGGGCATGGGGACATGATGCCCCCGCCAGAGACGGGCAGCGTGGCCACCCCCGGGCCAAGGGTGAGCAGCAGGAAATTCCCAACGAGAAGTCTCACGTCAGGCTCTCAGAAAACCCGGAGAACCAGGTGTCTAAGAACGAGATCCCTCTGGGTAACGCCAGGACATAGTAGGTCTCCAGCAGAGGTCAGTGCCCTCCGCATACGCTCGGGCCCCGCTTCCCTCCCACCCACAGTTCCTCAGTTTGCCAGTGGCAGAGGGAGAGGCACCTCAGACCTACTGCTGATGAGGGGGCCCTGTGCTGGCCAGGCGAGGGGATGTGCTCCTGCCCAGAGAATGGATGGGGTGTGGAAACAAGGGCAAAACAGGCAGGTAAGGGTCAGAATGATGAACTCCCCCCCGAGGAGTCTGGACTCAGTTCAGCCAGCAATGGGGTAAGAGGGGCTCTGGCCAGGCTGTGAGCCCCTCCTGCCCTGCCATCTGCAAACGAAAGTAGGGAGGGTCCCTGGGCAGAGCACAGCACGTGCAAAGGCACTGAGGCAGGGACGTACAGGATGCAAGCCCAGCGCCCACATCGGGCCTGGTTCCTTTCCCCTATGAGCATCCTGTTTACAAAAAACACTGATTTCATTCGATGAACACTTCCTGAGCATGTACGGTTTGCAAGGTCTATCCACTTGCACGAGGCTGAGCTATGAAGGTCAGCTACTCTTGAAGGCATTTTACCTCCCCCCAAACTGAAAGGGCAACTCACAGCATTTTCCTTTCACATCAACAGATTTCTAAATGTCCTGCCAAACTAATATCACAGCATTATTCAGATTCGACAAACTTTTATGCAGCTTAGAACAAGTGCCACGGTGGGTACATTGGGTTCCTTATGCTGTTCTCTCTACCTCTGATGCATTTGAAAATTTCCATTAAAAAAAAGTGAAAAAGGAGGGAGGGAGAGAGGAAGAGCCAACGCTGGGCGCTCTGCCCATCGGGACAGAACCCCTGCCCCGCGCACCAGCTGGGCAGCCCTGGGCCAGCCTCTCTGCTCATCTACAACGTGGGGATAAGAGAACTGACTCCGCAGGGAGCAGGAAGGACTAAATCCACAGCTTGAATAAAGCCATGCAGAGCTGGTACACAGCAGATGCTCAATAAATGTGACCCGTCACCACGTGTCCAGCAGGATGGTGTGTGCTTCCAGGTGTGCTGTTTCATTTGCAGGTGAGGAAATCGAGGCCCAGAGAAGCCAAGTGAGCCACCGGCTGGCTTCAAGGGCAGCACCCCCAGCCCAGCTTCCACGGCCTCCTCTGCCCCTGGGACCCCATGTTCCGGGTGGGGAGGCCTTCGCGCTCCCGCAGCCCCTGCGTTCAGGCCTCCTCCGCAGCCGTGAGGAGCCCCGGGATCCCCAGCCCTTCCGCTCACTGAGCAGTCTCTGGGCATCTGCATTAACAACATCAGTCAAGATGAGTGGATACCCTTGCTGCTCTCTGGCAACACAGGCCAGTGTATCGAAACGGGCTTCAAGATGACGATATATGGGAGGAAATGAAAACTATCAATAAAATGCAAATTCTACAAGGCATCGGTTTCACTCACGACCCCTTCTTCTCCCCTCGCTGTTTACAACACGACATTGTTCACTGTCTCCGAGACAGGAGAAGCCCTGTTTATGCAGAAAGAAATGATTCCCTGAGCTGAGGCCCGTGACACGCCCACCACCATCCATCATCGGTTCCTGAGAGTGAAGGACGATTAAAACGCTTAATAAAGGCATCAGTGATCTCACTGGGACTAATGTGGGAGTTTGTTTAGGTTTTTATTTTAAGGTTGCTAACTGTTTTTTGCAGGAGTGAAAGGGGATTTGAAGACTAGTTTTGTCTGTGTCCTGCAGGAAATCCCAGCTGGGGTCTGCATGGTTGTGAGGGAAGCTCTGGCTGTGAAGGTGGTGACTTGTCAGTCACCCAGCAGGACCAGGTCCGGCATGTCCCTCTGTTCTCTCTTCTCTGCCACTCGCCTCTAAGATTATACCTCCCACCGCCTCTGATCCTGGGGCGGAACTTTCCCTCTTCCCACCCTGCTTTCCAACATCTAATGTGCCTCTGAGCTCACACCCAGCCCGGGACCCAGACTGGAGCTTCAGAAGATGACCACCACTCTTTAAAATTTTTTTTTTTTTTTTTTGGCTGTGCCGCATGGCTTGCAGGATTTTAGTTCCCTGACCAGGGATTGAACCCAGGCCCTCAGCAGTGAGAGTGCACAGTCCTAACCACTGGACCGCCAGGGAATTCCCTAAAATATTTAAATCAACACTATCATTTTAATTTATTTTTGGCTGCATTGGGTCTTTGTTGCTGCGCACAGGCTTTCTCTAGTTGCAGAGAGCGGGGGCTACTCTTCCTTGCGGTGCATGGGCTTCTCATTGCAGTGGCTTCTCTTGTTTTGGAGCACAGGCTCCAGGCGCGTGGGCTTCAGTAGTTGCGGCACGTGGGCTCAGTAGTTGTGGCTCCCGGGCTCTAGAGCACAGTCTCAGTAGTTGTGGCGCACGGGCTTAGTTGCTCCACGGCATGTGGGATCTTCCCGGACCAGGGCTCGAACCCGTGTCCCCTGCACTGGCAGGCAGATTCTTAACCACTGAGCCACGAGGGAAGTCCCAACACTATCTTAAGACTTAAAATTCTACAAAGTTTCCATCTGGCCAAATACACAGTCCCTTAAGGTAATAATGAGAGATCATTCAACATTACTTTTGATAAGAGTCTTTGGCTCTGGCCATGGTCCTGATGTTGAGCCCTGGGGGAGGCGGCACCTGGCAGAAGCCCTTGGTGGGGAGGGACGCCTGGGTACACCTGAAGTGGACCCCTGGAGGAGTGGGGTTCCGGGATTGGCACATGCCACCTCCTGGAGGAGAAGGAAAAAGGGTTCCAGGTCCTGAACCGTCCCCCAGGCCGCTGGCCACACAGGAGTGTGAACCTGAGTTAGGGCCGAGGGGACAAACCTGGACACCAAGGTGAGGCCCAGGAGGAGGTGGGTAGAGGACTGGCCCTCAGGGAGGGAACCCTGGGGTCTGCTCTCACCATGTGCTCCAACTGGAAAAGCCACGGGCTTACCCAGACTCGGAGTGGGATTTACATCACGTGCGTCCTGGTCTCCAGCTTGCAGAGGGCAAGTCATGGGACTTCTCAGCCTCCATAATTGCGTGAGAGCCAATTCCTATGAGAAATCTCCTCGGATACATACCTCTATATAGCCTACTAGTTGTTTCTCTAGGGAACCCTGACTAACAAGCTGCCCATGTGAGAAGTGTACCTGGAGTGGCCCTGATTCCTCAGGATCAATTAAAACGATGCAATAGACTCCCCTCTGGATTGACATATATACACTAATATGTATAAAATAGATAACTAATAAGAACCTGCTGTATAAAAAATAAATGAAATAAAATCCAAAAAAAAAAAAAATAGACTCCCCTCTGGCCACTGTGGGGCGTGGGGCTGCTCGCCTTCTGAGTGTTGCTTTTGATGAGTGTAGCATAACAGTCCTAGGTTAATCAAGCAATCCGTTTAATTCCGGCCTGCGCTCTTTAAAGGTGCTGCCCAGTGGCTACTCAGAGCACTTGGCAGCACTCTAACAGCTGTGTCATTTGCGTTTTCAAAACACTGGCAGGTACTTTTGTTCCTCTGTGGTTTTCACGCTCTGGGCACAGCCAAGCTGGAGTGAGCGGCCCTGCTGAGCCCGCCACACGCCGCAGGGCCCTCAGGAAGGCTGGCACTGCGGTGTTCCTGGGAACCGACCACCCAACTAGGACTCACCTGCCGCCTGCAGGATGCCGTGTCGGGCCACGTCATAGAAGGGGTGATTCATGCTCAGCACAGGGTCTGGGCCAGCCATGGGCGCCACCGAGGGCCTTCTCACGGCACCCAGTGCGGCGGCCTCCTCATCTCTCTGCAGCTCTGCGGCAGACGACAAGGATTAGAGGAAGTAGCTGTATTTCCGAGGAAGGAGGAGAGCGAGGGAGCCTCCTGATGTCTGGACATGCACCTTGCCTCTGCTGTGCGCCCACTCTGTGCCCGCCTCTGCTGTGCGCCCGCTCTGTGCCCGCCTCTGCTGTGCGCCCACTCTGTGCCCGCCTCTGCTGTGCGCCCACTCTGTGCCCGCCTCTGCTGTGTGCCCACTATGTGCCTGCCTCTGCTGTGCGCCCACTCTGTGCCCGCCTCTGCTGTGTGCCCACTATGCACCTGCTCAGTACACTGCACCACGGAAGGAGAAAAATGAGACCCGAGAGCTGGAGTATCTTCCACACTGACAGCAGTGGAAACTAAGGCTCAGAGGGGAGAATGACTTGCCCAAGGTCACACTGCTAATCGGCAGTAAGGTGTGGACGTGAACTTGATTTCCCAGCTCCAAACTCTGACTCAGGGCCTTCTTGTAAGATGCTGACACTGGCAGCCGGCAGGAAGCCGTGGCTGGGGTCAAGGGAAGAAAGCGGGGTCACTGTGCTATGAGGCAGTAAGAAAAGGGCTGTCCAGGACATGGAAGCAACCTAAGTGTCCATCGACAGATGAATGGATAAAGAAGACGTGGCACATATATGCAATAGAATATTACTCAGCCATAAAAAGAAACGAAACTGAGTTATTTGTAGTGAGGTGGATAGACTTAGAGTCTGTCATACAGAGTGAAGTAAGTCAGAAAGAGAAAAACAAATATCATAGGCTAACACATATATATGGAATCTAAAAAAAAAAAAAAATGGTTCTGAAGAACCTAGGGGCAGGACAGGAATAAAGACGCAGACGTAGAGAATGGACTTGAGGACACGGGGAGGGGGAAGGGTAAGCTGGGACGAAGTGAGAGAGTGGCATGGACATATATACACTCTCAAATGTAAAATAGATAGCTAGTGGGAAGCAGCCGCATAGCACAGGGAGATCAGCTCGGTGCTTTGTGACCATCTAGAGGGGTGGGGTAGGGAGGGTGGGAAGGAGACGCAAGAGGGAGGGGATATGGGGATATATGTATACATATAGCTGATTCACTTTGTTATGCAGCAGAAACTAACACACCATTGTAAAGCAATTATACCCAATAAAGATGTTAAAAAATAAATAAATAAATAAATATGTTTCGCTTAAGCAAAATAAGAGAAAAAGAAAAAAAAAAGAAAAAAGAAAAAGAAAAGGGCTGTCTTCCAAAGTTTAATTTTAGTACAGGAGGTTCGTTCATACAAAACAAATCCAGGTTCCTTCAGAAATGTTTTCAGGGACTTCCCTGGTGGTCCAGTGGTTAAGACTCCGCTCTCTCAATGCAGGGGCCGCAGGTTTGATCCCTGGTTGGGGAACTAAGATCCCGCATGCTGCGTGGAGCGGCCAAAAAAAGAAAGAAAGAAAACATGTTTTCAGTTGGAAAACAAACAGAAGCTTCAAATTTCAGGTGAGGGTAGACTTCGGCCCCCAGATGTACTGGGATGAATAGTATGACTCCAAAATTCACATCTACCTGGAAACCCACAATGTGACCTCATTTGGAAATAGTGTCTTTAGAGAGGAAATGAGTTAAGATGAGGTCACACTGGATTAGGGTGGGCCCTAAATCCAAGGACATGTCCTTATAAGAAGAGGAGAGGACACAGACACCCAGGGAGAAAGCCACTCGAAGATGGGCTCAGAGACTGGAGTGACCCGGCCACAAGCCCAGGAGCACCTGGAGCTCCGGGAGCTGGAAGAGGCAGGAAGGGTCCTCCCCTGCAGCCTCCAGAGGGAGCACGGCCCTGCTGACACGTTGATTTTGGACTTTTAGCCTCCGGAACTGAGAGAGAATACACTTCTATTGTCTTAAGGCTCCAAGTTAGCGGTACTGTGTTCCAGCCGCCCCAGGAGACTGACACAGCAGACTGGCGTCGAGAGTCAGAACAGCTGAGCTAGTATCGCCAGAGGGCATGACGGGGTGGGGTGAGGGGTTTGGGAGGAAGCACTGACTTTTCCTAACAAATTCTGAAGATGATCCTGATGCAAAGCCAGGTCTGAGACCTCCTGATTCAGACCCACACCCCATGCCAGAGAGACCCACCCACGACCCCAGGGTGGCCATCTGTCGCTGGGGGGACAGGCCCAAGTGAGGCTGCCTCACGTGGTGTGCAGCCTGCCTCCTGTGGCCTCTCACCCACTGGTCCCAGGGCCACCCCCACTTCTTGGTGTCCCCTGAGCCCGTGAAGGTCCGGGGGAGGGCTGGACGGGGCAAGGCCCTTGTTTATCAACAGTGTGACAGGTCCCAGAGCGGGACCAACGTGGGAGGCTGCAGGGCACACCTCAGCCATCCAGTCATCTAGCAATATGTACTGAGTATCCCCACGTGCAGGGGACAGTTTTAGACAGTTAGGGACACAGCATGAAACGCAGAGTCCCTGTGGTGGGCAGAATCAAGGCCACCCAATGATGTCCACGTCCTGATCCCCAGAACCTGAGACCATGTGACCTTAGATGGCAAAAGAGACTTTGCAGGTGTGATTAAGGTAAGGATCTGAGATGGGGAGATGATCCCCTGGAGCCCTCGAGGGAGTGCGGACCAGCCCAGCGAAACGCATTTCAGACAGTGTTGATTTAACCCGCTAACTCGGTGGGACGTTGTTACAGCAGCCCAAGGGGACGCATGCACTTTGTCCTCAAGGGCGGCCTTCTGGTGGGGTTGGGAAACAGACAAGAGAGAAATGTCAGGCGTCAGGGACAAATGCTGATGAAAGATCAAGCTGCGTGAGGGGGGCCGCAGTGGGGGCCGAGTGTGTCAGGTCTGAGCAGAGGCGGGAAGGAGGGGAAGCAGGGAGCCAGGCTGGAAGCTGCTGGAAGGGGAATCCAGGTGGAGGGAACCACGTGCAAAGGCCATGAGGTGGCTGCAGGGAGTCCCCGAGGGGAAACAGAGAAGCCGAGCAGGGACCTGTCATCCTGAGGAGCCGGAGCTGCTGGGGGCTTGGAGTCAGCGAGGGGCATATGCTCCATCCCCACTAGGGTCCCTGGGCAGCTGAGTGGAGGGCAGGTGGCAGAGGGCAGCGGGCTGGCCCCATCCCCGTCCCGTGCAGCCCACCGAGATGAGGGATCGGACCAGGCGCTGTGCCCCAGGGTAGGGGGAGAGCAGCTTCCCTGAGGAGCTGACGATGGACGGGCATAAAACAACCGGCGGGGTGAGGACTGAGTGTCCCAGAAAGAGGAGAGGGTCCCCAGCGGGGCGAGCGTGACAGGTCACTGTGGCCAGAGGGAGAGCAGGGGTGAGCGGCCAGGGTGAGCCGGACCACGGGGCCTCGAAGCCGTGGTGAGGAGCTGGGTTTTGTCCAGAGAGGCCAGGAGGCCACCGGGAGGGTTAACAGAGAGCTGGAGGGTGTGAGCAAATGCCAGGGATAGCCTCGCGCAGAGGCAGAGGGGAGTGTGTGTGGACCAGGCTAGAGCCCGGCAAGGCCAGGCCGTGCTCTGGGGCTCGGCTGACCTGTGTCCACTGGGGCTCATCCACCTCTTCTTACAGGGTTAGATTTTTTGAGCCACATAAATATACTACCTGTAAAAATAAATGGGCACCAACAACCTCCTTCTCCCGGGATGGGGCTGGAAGAGAATGTACTTTACCTGCTTCAGCCAGCTCCTCCAACTCCAGCCCGGACGTGCTCTGCTGGGGGGCAGGGCGGCCCGGAGACATCGTTGGGATGCCACCTCCTGAGGATCTGGGCATGGGGTCCTTCCAACGCCCTGAGGGAGAAGCACACGGAACCCGGGGGGGCATTTAAGACAAGTGCACCGGGCTTGAGGAATGGAGGAATGCCCTTCACGTGGCCCGTGGGCTGTTTAATTTCCCTTCTTGACAAGAAAAAAGGCAGCCATGTCTGATTCACCCAGACCTCAGATCACTTTGGCGTTTGGTGTTCAGCCTGCCCGGCCCTCCCCCGCACCCCCCCCCCAACGTGGGAGAATGGACTCTCAATGAACAACTCGAGGTCCCGGGAGCCAGACCCCTGGACGGTGGCATCCACCCCACATTTGGGCCCCTATATCTGATCTCCTCCTCCACAGGCTCTGCCCCCCAATGGGTGCACCTAGATGGGGCTCCCCCTCCCCAACGGCCCCACGTCCCGGGGGAGAAGGGCACGAAGGGCAGTGGGATGGGGGGGACATGTGGAGTGAGAACAGCACTTCCAGGGCCAACGCACTTCGAGGACAGCATCGTTCCTGCTTCACCACCCCCTCAGAGATACGCACACTGACTCCTGTACCCACTTCACGGAGCGGGTACCTGAGGCCAGTGAAGATCACTTAGAGCTGCTCATGCCCGCAGAGCTACTAATCCCAACTATAGCTAAGAGTCACCACCTGGTCATCCTGGGCCTGGGATGCTGCTTCAAAACCTGTGCAAATCTTTACAAAACTCTGTAAGTACCCAAACAATGGAATATTATTTGTCCATAAAAAGGAATAAAGTACTGACACCTGCTACAACACGGATGAACCTTGAAAATGTCATGCTAAGTGAAAGAAGCCAGCCACAAAAGATAACATGATTCCATTTATAATATCCAGAATAGGCAAATCCATAGAGACAGAAAGCAGATTATTGGCTGCCAGGGGGTGGAGGGGGAAGCGGGGATTAGGGAGGTGAGAGCAAAGTAGCATGGGTTCTTTTTTTTTTTTTTTCTGGCTGCATTGCATGGCTTGTGGGATCTTAGTTCCCCCACCAGGGGTCAAACCCGTGCCCTCAGCAGTGAAAGCACAGAGTCCTAACCACTGGCCAGCCAGGGAGTTCCCTGCATGGGTTCTTTTGGAGGTGAAGAAAATGTCCTAAAATTGACTGGGGTGATGGTCGCTTATATCTGTGACTACACTAAAAACCACTGAACTGTATACTTTGGTGAATTATATGTTATACGAATTATATCTCAGTAAAGGTGTTTTTAAAAATTAACAATGCAAGGTGAAAACAGCACGTATAGTTTGGTCCAGTTTTTTAATAGTGAAAAGAAACGTAGAACAGTGTTTTTGAAATGCTGGTTTCTATGAGTTCTATGATTAGGGTTTATAAATCCATTTATTTTTCCATGTTTGTCCTTTTTTCATTTTTGCAAAAGACTGTATTGCTCTTAATATAAGATTAAGTCATTTGAACTAAAATAAGAATGTTTTATGAATATAGAAAAGTTTTAAACCTTCTTAAAAAAAAACCTCCCCATTAACTAAGTGCCATTTTCCATGTCCATTTCACAGATGGGAGAACTGAGGCAGAGGTCAGGGGGTCACTTGGCGGATACACAGCCCACTGAGGGCAGGGCTGTAGGACTCCAAAGCTCTTACCCAGGACACTGGCCACAGATATACAAGAGCAGAGAGGGACTTACCCGGTGGCACAGTGGATAAGACTCCACGCTCCCAGTGCAGGGGGCCCAGTTCAATCCCTGCTCAGGGAACTAGATCCCACATGCATGCCGCATCTAGGTGTTCGTGTGCCACAACTAAGGAGCCAGTGAGCCGCAACTAAGGAGCCCGCCTGCTGCAACTAAGACCCTGTGCAACCAAATAAATAAATAAATAAATATGAAAATAAATAAAATAAAATAAAAGAGCAAAGAGTCACGGGGGCCCAGGGAAGGAGAGGTAAGTCCCCTTTCCAGGGTGTCCACTCAGAGCTGGCCCATCGAGGCCGCACCTGCCCACTCTGGGGGAGAAGTCAGAGTCTGTGCTTGTCCGTGACAGCTGCCAATGTTTAAACAGTGCAGTCTAATTTAGAATGAAAAAAACCAAAATCTGTATGTCTCAGACTCCACAGTTCCACTCTTGGACACACACCCAGCAGAATGTGTACATCTGTGCACCAAAGGACATGGCTGGAAGGTTCTGAGCTGCAGCACTGAGACAGCCCCAAACTGGAAACGACCCAGACAGTGAAGGGAGCTAGAGGCCGTGCAGGGCGCGTCGGTGCAACGCTCAGCCGCCGTGCAAAGGGGCTGCGCGTCCCATGATGTCATCGAGCAAAAAGACTCGAAAGAAGATACACAGTATGATTCCATTTCTACACGTGCAAAGCCAGGCCAAGTGAGCCCACAGTGACGGAGGCCGGGGAGGTGCGCACGCTGGTGGGGGGCGGAGGGGGAGGGGCACCGGTGCCGGCCACGCTCTGTCTCCGCATTGGGGTGCCGTCCCGTGTGCTCATGCTGGGAAAGCTCAGGGCATCTGGGAGCTCTGATTTGGCCAGGCGGTGGGGGAGGGCTGCCCGGAAAGGACAGCAGTGGAGCAGAAGGGCTTCGAGGAGGGGGTGGGGGAGAAGAGGCGCTGCGTAGAAGGTGCGGGGGCGGGGGGCGGGGGGCGGGGGCTTGCGGGCCTCAGCCACTCACCTGACAGCCACATCCTGGGCGGAGCCGGGACCCCGACACAGGGGATCAGATCTGTGCCCTCAAAAGTGCTCGGGCAGCAGAGGGGCCCAGATGATCACGGAAGGGAGTGGACATCGACCGGACACACGTGGAGACTGACAGAGGCCAGGAGCTGGCTGAGGCCACACACGGAGGGAGGCCGGTGTCAGGAGACACCAACGGGCGTCAGAGGCACAGCGCCCCCGGCCCATGCAGCCCACACTGTGCCCAGTGCGAGGATGCCATAGACACAGGCTACGACCAGATTCCAGGCCTGCAGCCCCACAGGAAGGGAGCTCATGGCCGGAGAGGGTGGACTGCTGTCCTCGTGGCCACCAGCATCCCCTCCCCCTCTGCCAGTAACTCACCCACTTTCTCTCTCACACACGTGCACACACACATGCATGCCCACATGCACACACACATACATGCACACACATGCATGCCCACATGCACACACATACATGCACATGCATGCCCACATGCACACACACATACATGCACATGCATGCCCACACAGTACACACACACATGCATGCACACATGCATGTGCACACGTGTGCGTGCGTGTGGAACGCAGGACTTTTGCCTGGCCAATCACAGTACCAAATTCCCTGAGCCATGGGGACTGGCTCAGGAGTGATCACAAGACCCAGCTGGTTCAATCAGAGTGACTTCTAAGATGTCTAGAAAAGCTACTGAGGGGACTTCCCTGGTGGCACAGTGGTTAAGAATCCGCCAGCCAATGCAGGGGACACGGGTTCGAGCCCTGGTCCAGGACAATCCCACATGCTGTGGAGCAACTAAGCCCGTGCGCCACAACTACTGACACTGCATGCCACAACTCCTGAAGCCCACACACCTAGAGCCTGTGCTCTGCAACAAGGGAAGCCACCGCAATGAGAAGCCCACGCACCGCAACGAAGAGTAGCCCCCGCTCACCACAACTAGAGAAAGCCTGCGTGCAGCAACAAAGACCCAACACAGCCAAAAATAAATAAATTAATTAAAAAAAAAAAAGCTACTGAGATACTTTTTTTAAAAAATAAATTTATTTTATTTATTTGTTTTTGGCTGCATTGGGTCTTCGTTGCTGCGCACAGGCTTTCTCTAGTTGTGGCAAGGGGGGGCTACTCTTCGTTGTGGTGCGCGGGCTTCTCATTGCGGTGGCTTCTCTTGTTGTGGAGCACGGGCTCTAGGCACGCAGGCTTCAGTAGTTGTGGCACATGGGCTCAGTAGGTGTGGCTCGTGGGCTCTAGAGCGCAGGCTCAGTAGTTGTGGTGCACGGGCTTAGCTGCTCCGCAGCATGTGGGATCTTCCCGGACCAGGGCTCGAACACGTGTCCCCTGCATTGGCAGGTGGATTCTTAACCACTGTGTCACCAGGGAAGCCCAGAAGAGATACTTTTAAAATTTCTTCTACTGGACCCAAACTTGACAGGATGTGAGCTTGGAGTTACCCAAGGTCACCACATGGAACTGGAGGAAAATGAAGCCCATGGCAGAAGACAACGCAAGGGATGGAGAAAATGTCCCTAAAACACTGTGCACCTGGATCCAGCTGTACCTGAGTGCAAAGATCCAATAAATCCTCTTTTCTGCTTAAGCCAGTTTGGGTTATAGATGACCTGTCACTTGTAACAAAACGAGTACTGATTATTTTTCGTTGAAAGATCAGTGGTATTGAAACACGATGAAATCTTCCTCAGTATTCTCTACTTTAAGAGAATGAAACAATCAAGCCCACACTGTTTTTCTTTTTGATTGTGGCACAAGAAAATGAACTTCAGTTCTGAAAACTCTTTGGGGGAGATCTGGCTTAGAACAGAGCTATGACGGGCACCAATGGACATCAGCCCTGCCCTGCACTCAGTCCCGACCTCTCCCCTCCAGGAGAGGCAGTTAGAAGTGGCGACACCAATGCTAACTCAGCAGGGCCCCCGAGGACGCCACTCTCCCCTGATCCAAGCTTCTTCTCCGTGGCCAGCAGATAACACAGTCTTTCAATGAAACTGGTCCACTCCATGTTGCCTGATTAAATCCCCCCGATCTCCCCCTACTCCACAGTTCATTTCTAAATAGCAAAATGGTATGACAACAACATGAAAGGACTTAAGTTTATGGGGTAGCAGGGAGTCTCCCACTACCCTGTGTGCAACTTTTATTTCTGCACACTCTCCTCCAGTTTTGCCCACGTGCACCCACATTTGACAAAGTCATAACCAGACGGCACGCCCACGTACGTTTTGTAATCAGCTCTGTCTGCTCACCCACCACCCCACCCATCAGCCCAGAGCACCCCAGACCCCGGAATATTCAGCCCAACGCCCAGGCCACCAGCAGCATGGGCAGCACCATCTGGGATGGGAGTTGGTGTCTCTTGCTGCAAAGAGGAGGGAGATTTGGGGGCAGGAAAGGGGTGTGGACAACACGGCTGTGTCGAGGCACAGGTGACGTGCTCCCCATAGACTCTGGTGGCCACCACTGCAGTCAGGCAAGCTCAGCACCACGATGGCGGGACACCCTGATCTCGGCACCTCCAGATGCGCTGCGATATTCGTGCCCAAAAGACCTCACCTGAATCTAATTAAGCCTCTAGCTTTATTGTTCCAGAGGAAGCACCCCAGGGGACCAAAGAACACAAGAAATGACACCATGATGGGGGAAAACAAATCAGACAAACCTAGGGGAGTTTCCTGGTGGCCTAGTGGTCAGGATTCTGTGTTTTCACTGTTGTGGACCAGGTCGGGGAACTAAGATCCCACAAGCCGCGCAGTGTGGCCAAAAAAAAAAAAAAAAAAAATCAGACAAACCTAGAATGAGAGCCATTCTACAAGGCAATTCATTGGCCTGGTCTCTTTAAAAGTTGATGTTATTTAAAAAAAAAAAAAAAAAGCAGGGGAGGGGGCGAAGTGGGGGTGGGTGCACTGTTCTAGATTGAAAGGAGATGGAGAGACATAAGGACCCAACACAGCACGGGAACCTTGATGGTTTATAAAGGAGCAGTGAAGGGACTTCCCTGGTGGCGCAGTGGTTAAGAATTCGCCTGCCAGTGCAGGGGACACGGGTTCGAGCCCTGGTCCGGGAAGATCCCACATGCCGCGGAGCAACTAAGCCCGTGCGCCACAACTACTGAGCCTGCGCTCTAGAGGCCGCGAGGCACAACTACTGAGCCCATGCACCACAACTACTGAGCCTGCACTCTAGAGGCCGCGAGGCACAACTACTGAGCCCGCGTGCCACAACTACTGAAGCCCGCGCGCCTAGAGCCCGTGCTCCGCAACAAGAGAAGCCACTGCAATGAGAAGCCCACACACCATAGGGAAGAGCAGCCCCCTCTTGACACAACTAGAGAAAGCCCATGCGAGCAACAAAGACCCAATGCAGCAAATAAGTAAATAAATAAGTAAATAAATAAATAAGTGAGTAAGTAAATAAACAGAGCAGTGAAAACATTCCTGGGGCAACTGGCACAATTTGAATGTGGCCTGAATGGTTGATGACATTAAAGGAATTACGGTTAATTTTCTTAGATGTGAGAATGGTATCGGGTTATACAAGAGAATGTCTTTACACTCAGATGCTAAAATAGTCAGCAGGGAATGGCAGGAGGTCTGCCACTCACCTTCCAGGAGTTCAGCTAAGAAAAAGAGAAAGACAGAGACAGAGAAAACCCATAACGAATGGTACCAATTTCCAAATCACGGTAAAAAATGTGTTTTCTTACATGTTTCTGTACGCTGAACAATTTTCTTAAAGACAGTTGGAGACAGATGGCGGGCAGGAGGGAGCAGCCCTGGCGTGGCTCTATCACCCCATTTATCAGAGAACAAAACCAAGGCCAGTGAGGGGCCTACGGTGGCTCGAGGTCACACGGCGAGTCAGCCCCAGGACAACCCCTAGGACTTCTGCCTCTACGGCTTCTCTTGGCACAGGTAAGCCTGGGGTTTTGGTGTTTCCCTTCTGATGGCTCTCCGCTGCCCAGGGGCCATGTCGCCAGTGACCGTTGCCTGGCTCATGTCCAGTTTCAATCAGCCTCCTCTCTCTGCCCCCTGCTGTGCTCCGCACCCCCCAAGCACTCTTCCCAGCCCAGGTCACCTGCTCGCTCAGGGGGACTCTGCTGCCACAGACGGCTGTGTGGCCTTGCCCAGGCTTGTGCCCTCTCTGGGCTGCTGGTGGGAGACCCTGGGCAGGGTACAAGGGGGGCGTGCAGGACAGGGGCAGGGAAGGGAAAGGGGGGCAGAGACCCCAGGAACAGGCAGGCGAGGTCTCAGGGGTCACTGGCACACCTTCTACACCGCCCCCCGACACGCCCTGTCATTCCACTGACACCTCACGACAGGTGAGAGGGGGTCCCGAAGTCTGAAGATGGGGGGAGGCCATCCTGGCCCCACTCCACCCTCGGCCCCTCCCCCCAGCCCCCAGCTTCCAGCCCTGCATCTCCCCCTTGGGTGCGCCAGCCTGGAATAAGCCTGTCACCAGCCTGTTAACAAACAGCTTGAAAGCAACCTTCTGAGGGCACCAGGGGCCCCTGATTGAAAAGGCAGGGGCACCTCCTGGGCGACCCGCCCGCCCAAGGCCAGGAACACGTCTGGAACGTTCTTGCTTCAAAGCCTCTCAGGAGGCACTGACCACCGGGGTGAACCCCCAAGGGGCCCCAGGCCTCCTCCTCAGCCCCCGGGGGGATGGGGGGAACTCCAGCTGCACTGAGCCCAGCAGCACAGCCTGAGGCCCCAGAGCCTCTGAAGCCAAGAAGACTTTGCTTTTCCTCCAGACTCTGCTGTAACCAGAATGCTTTTCACTCCTTTTTTTTCCTCTGCAAGCTCAGAGCCTTTCCCCGATCACCTAGCCCAAACAGCACAGGCAGCACTATTTGTTTTGAAGCTTGTGTGCTTGGGCCTGAGCGTGTCATACATAATCTGTGCTTTGTTGTGGCAACGAAGGGCTAGCTGGCGGGTAACTGTCAGGGGAGCCCTGTGAGCCCCCAACCCCGCAGGCCCATAGTCGAGAGTAAAATAAAGCTCTTCTCCCGTCGTGGGTTGCTCCCCTGGGCTTGGGTCAGAGCCTGGTGGCCCCCCCTGGCCCCCTGCTGCGTATGGCCAGCAGGACCCCACCCCGTGCAGGACGGGCACACGGCCAGGGCAAGGGAAGGAAGCCACCCCCGTGCTGCCCAGGCGATCCTCGGGAGGCCAGTGTCCTGCTCCCACCAGGCACCACACAGCCGGTCTGTCCTCTCCAGGCCCAGGAGCCCCAAGGGGCTCTGACTGGCTGGGGGGCCCCCACGGAGCGGAGGGCTCCTGCACCTGGTCGGGCTGGTCCCACCGGCCTTGTGATGGTTGGCTTTACGTGTCAGCTTGGCTGGGCTACGGTGCCCAGTTCTTTGATCAAACACCAGTCTAGATGTTGCTGTGAAGGTGTGTGTGGATATGATTAACACTTACAATCAATTAACTTTGAATAAAGCAGATTACCCTCGATGGTGTGGGTGGGCTTCGTCTAATCAGCTGAAGGCCTAAGAGCAAACACCGGGGTTTTTCGAGAAAGAATTCTGCCTCAACACCTACAACACAGAGTTCCTGCCTAAGCTTCCAGCCTGCTGCCCTGCCCTGCAGATTTCAGACTCGCTGGTCCCCACAACTGCATGAACCGATGCCTTAAAACAAATCTCTCTGTATAAATGCCTCCTATTTTTTGTTTCTGCTTCTCTGGAGAACGTGACTGACACAGGTCTCTTACACACTCAGATTCCTCCTTCCCACGAACTGTCAGAATCACAAAACACTGGCACCAAGAAGGATCACAGTGAACGTCTTGTGCTGTCAACTGTCATTGTACAGCAGGAAAACTGAGGCCCAGAGAGGGGAAGGGGCTTGCCCAAAGCCACACAGCAAGCCCATGGCGCTGGATCTTGAAACCAGGTCTCTTGACTCCAGCCAAGAGCCAAAATGACTCCAAATTATGGTAGGAAATGTCAAAAATATATATTTTTTAATGCAAGGAGGAAAGTAACCATGGGCACATCCCACCATCTGGCACCAGCCATGGTTGATTGACTTGGCTACAAATCTGGGGGCTCCCATGACCCCCCCTCTGGTTCAGTAATTTGCTAGAATGACTCACAGAGCTCAAGAAAGTGCTTTACTTACGGTTACCAGTTTATTTTAAAGGCTACAACTCAGGAACCGCCGAACAGAAGGGATGCACAGAGCAAGGTATGCGGGCACGGCTGCGCACGGAGCTCCCAGGCCCTGGCTGGGTGTGCCACCCCCCAGCACAGGGATGTGTTCACCACCCCGGAAGTCTCCTGGTTCCAGAGTTTTCACCCAAGTTTCACTACACCGGCATAATTGATTAGACCACTGCCATTGATTAAACTCAATCTCCAGCCCCTCCCCGCTCCCTGGAGATTGAAGCGGGGGCTGACAGCCCTAACCCTCTCATCAGGAGGGTGGGTCCTCTGACCAGCCCCCATCCTGATGCTATCTAGGGGCCCCACCTTGAGTCATCTCATTAGTATGGCCTTAGGTAAGGTCAAAAAGGGCTCATTATGAATAAAATTCACTCCTATCATGCAGGAAATTGCCACGTTTTAGGAGCTCTGTGTCAAGAACTGGGGACAAGGATGAAATATATATTCATATTATACAGTAGTCCCCACCTTCAGGGCAACTCCTGTTCATCCTTTTGACCTCCCTTTCCAACCACAGTGTGTCAGGCCCCTCCCCCACACGCTCCCAGCACCTGGACCCATCATTCACCCCTGTGGTACCCATCATTCGCAGCTCTGGTACCCATCATTCACCGCCCTGGTACCCATCATTCGCAGCTCTGGTACCCATCATTCACCACCCTGGTACCCATCATTCGCAGCTCTGGTACCCATCATTCACCGCCCTGGTACCCATCATTCACCGCTCTGGTACCCATCATTCGCAGCTCTGGAACCCATCATTCACAGCCCTGGTACCCATCATTCACCGCCCTGGTACCCATCATTCACCGCCCTGGAACCCATCATTCACCGCCCTGGAACCCATCATTCACCGCCCTGGAACCCATCATTCACCGCCCTGGTACCCATCATTCGCAGCTCTGGAACCCATCATTCACCGCTCTGGTACCCATCATTCACCGCCCTGGAACCCATCATTCACCGCCCTGGAACCCATCATTCACCGCCCTGGTACCCATCATTCGCAGCTCTGGTACCCATCATTCACCGCTCTGGTACCCATCATTCGCAGCTCTGGTACCCATCATTCACCGCCCTGGAACCCATCATTCACCGCCCTGGTACCCATCATTCACCGCTCTGGTACCCATCAATCGCAGCTCTGGTACCCATCATTCACCCCTCTGGTACCCATCATTTGCACCTCTCCACCAGGTACGAGTGGGTAGCTGGTTCTGTGATCCTTTAGTTAACATGACTAGGGGGCTCCCTCACCGCCCCCCACCCCCCCGAGGTGGGGCCTGGACTTGATGAAACGGGATCCCTGAGCACCAGGCCCGGCATATACGGGCCCATACGGGCCGTATGCGTATACGGCATATAAATGCCGAAATAAAATGAGAATAAACCAGACATTACAAATGGACCGTTTTTCCTTGGCAGTGGGCTTCAGAGCAGCAGCTCCATCACCCCCGACCTGCCTTGCCCTCCACCTGAGTCCACACACGCCTCACCTCCTTCCCGAACCTCTCGCTGCCGAGCCCTTGCCCTCTGAGCCAGGCTCCGTGGCCCGAGGATGGGGGACGTGGGCACCGAGGAGCCACCAGCATCGCGAGGCCGCGCCGGCTAGAGCCATGGACCGGGGCAGGCGCAACACGGCCGGCGCGCAAAAGAGGCTTCAAATCACCCGACAGTTCTATGTATAATTCATAGCAAAATGGTTTGTTGCTATGAAAATATATCTGCACATTACACAAATAGACCCTCACAGCAATTATCTTAATGCTGTAGCTACAAATTATCACCTACTTACCTCGGGCAAATTAGCACCAAATTTAATTTGAGTGGCGCGGACGATGTGCGGGCCGCATGGAGCAAGAGCC
Source organism: Balaenoptera musculus (assembly GCF_009873245.2). Classification (NCBI taxonomy): domain Eukaryota; kingdom Metazoa; phylum Chordata; class Mammalia; order Artiodactyla; family Balaenopteridae; genus Balaenoptera; species Balaenoptera musculus. Next base: position 99,889,196 of record NC_045794.1, on the reverse strand, counting down.
CGCGGCCGTATCTGTAGGACCTGGCTCTTGGCTTTAGGCTCAGGATGGGGCGTCTGATAAAGGGCTCTGCGGGGAAGAGAGGTGGGCTCAGGGCCATCCACGCCTAACCCTATATTTACAGGGAGGTCACGGAGACCCAGAGAGAAGGAGGCTGGCACAGGGTCCCACCTGGGTAGGGGGGGCAAAGTCAAGGCATAAGAGGCAGGGGCTGAGAAGGGGGCCACCTGAGTTGGGATTCCAGAGTCTCCGGGTTGCACCCCATGAAGAGTAATTTTCACCCTTTTGTCTCAGCTATGTCACAAATTTATTTATACAGACCCCACTACCCACTCTTGATCACAAACACCATTGGGTCCCCGACACTGGCGAGAAGGCAGGTGTAGATCATTTGTTCAGGTAGTGGGGCCAGAACCCACTGGAACCTGGGCGTGACACCCAAAGGTGGCAGCAGCAAGGTCCAAATGAGCTGTGACCTGCTACAGGACTTTGTCAGAGGCCTGCCCACAAGTCCCAGGGACAGTGGGCACTCTGAAAAGACAAGGGGGGTCTGCAGAGAGACCTGTGGTTCTTGTAGACACCAACCTCGAGACTTGGGGCCGTTCCCCTCCCCAGCATCCCTGTGGCCCTGCCCACGGTACCCAGGTGCTCGCTCAGGTGTGCACCCCTCACCTGCACAGCCCTCCAGCTGCAAAGAGCTGACCCACCCCACCTCCCAGCCTGCCTGATTACCTAAGAGGAAGCCTATCTCCCCTCTCAAAGGTTTGCTGAGGAAGCCAAGTTGAGCCAATCAGCACACAGCAACTTTCCTGGCCACAGATATAGGTTCATTCAGGCCTGTGAGGTATCAGGAAAAGCTTTCCAGGTGCTTCTGGGAAAGAAGATCGCTTGCTGTCCTGAGAGGGCCACTGGAGGAGTTTCTCTCCACACAGCTGCGTATAAAGATGAGGCCTGGAATGGCTGGAGCCAATTTGCTGCCACCCCGAAGATCCAGCAGCCCACAAAAAGGGCAGGAAATTGCTCAGCCTTGATCAAGCCATACCTGATCTCCATAGCATCCCCAGACCATTTCAGCTACATGGGCTGATATGGCCGCTTGGACTTTTGGGCTGGTTCAGAGCTGGGTTTTCTGTCTGTTACAGTCAAAAGCGTTAGGGTGTCCCCAGACCCCCCACCTACCACAGGTTGGGAGAGGGGCTTCCTCCAAACTCTGGCAGTCCTCATCAGCCTATACCAGGTGTCCATGTGTCCTTCTTGACCCATCACCGTGTGTTCCCTGACAGCCGGGGCCATTTCTCTTTTTTTTAAATTAATTAATTAATTAATTAATTAATTTTTTGGCTGTGTTGGGTCTTCATTTCTGTGAGAGGGCTTTCTCTAGTTGCTGCGAGTGGGGGCCACTCTTCATCGCGGTGCACGGGCCTCTCACTATCGCGGCCTCTCGTTGCGGAGCACAGGCTCCAGACGCACAGGCTCAGTAATTGTGGCTCACGGGCCTAGTTGCTCCGTGGCATGTGGGATCCTCCCAGACCAGGGCTTGAACCCGTGTCCCCTGCATTGGCAGGCGGACTCTCAACCACTGCGCCACCAGGGAAGCCCCGGGGCCATTTCTGACTCACGCTTGAGCCCCAGCACTCATCCAGCCCAGGACATGAAAGGAACTTGGGGTGTCTGTTGAACAAGAGAGCAGACAAAGTGTACACAGCAGAGCCTAGCATTCAAAGCCTTCCTGGCCAGTCTCACCAACACCGCCCCCCCCCGCCCCAGGTCACTCCCACTGCCCACCTTGCTCGCTCCATTGTCTGCCATCCCAGGCTGCTCTGTCCCGGAAGAGGACACAGCTGGGGGCTCTGCCATAATCTCCATCATCCATACTCAGACCTGTCGGGTGGGGGGACCCTGGGTCCTCTCCTCTCCTCCCTAAGGGATATTAAATCCCAGGCTCTCCACCCCCAAACCCAGATCTCAGGCCCAGACCTCTCCCCCAACTCTCAACTCGAATATCCCAACTACTTACTCCACACCTCCCATGACACCCTCTGAGTGCCAACAGCGTCCTGTAGTTCTTGGAATAAAATTCAAACCCCTACAAACACCTGAAAGACTCTTGTGGCCTGGCCCCGCCACCCTCAGGAGCTCATCTCATACCACTCCACGCCACCCTCATTGTCTGTGCTCCAGCCACAAAAGACTCAGGGTTGCTCCTCAAACATGCCAAGCTGTTCCTGCCTCAGGGCCTTTGCACATGCGGCCCCCTCTAGCTGGAACACACAGCTCCTGCAGGGAGTAAATGATCCCTATGGTTTCTATTACTACCATTGGCTCAAGTCCAATTCAATAATTCACTCTGAATCCAAATCTACCTCCTCACTGGCCTCCTTGGAAATCGAAGTGGTATCCACAGGGCCCCCATAAACCAACACTCCACCTTCAGATGCTTCTGTATAGAAAGATCTGGTTACAGTTTAGCCGGGCCAAATAAAGACTTGCCTCCGATGAAGCCAGAGAGAAAAACACCCCAAGTCCCCGGGGAAGGTCAGGCCACTTGTACTTTGCAGAGCCAGGGATCTGGTTCTGATCCCCTCTGTACCCGATCCACAGACCCCTCTGTACCTCTGCAGCGTTGGCCCCCAGCCCCTGCGCCGGCGCTGTGAGCATGCAGCACAGATGAAGAGTCAGAGGAATGGGTTCCAGCCCATGTCCCCCCCTACTCAAGGTGCCTCCTCAGTGAAGCCGGTCCACTCTTCTCAGACCCCACTCCCCATCTGTGAAATGGGCACAAGCCCTGCCCCACCAGCGCCACAATGAGGATCAAATAAAGGGCACGTGTGACATCACGCTGAAAGGTCGGGCACCCTGGAGGCAAATGCATGGTAACGGTCACCAGGCCTGTGGAAGCCACGTACAGACCACTCCTAAAGAGGCCAGGCGTTGGTCAGAAGACAGATTAACCTTATTTGGATCCTGACAAAAAATATAAGAAATGTTTATATTTGAGGCAATTGGGATTCTGAATACTAACTGGGTATTGGATATTAAGGAATTACGGTTCATTGTTTTAAGTGTGATAATAATATTGCGGTCATGTTATAAAAGTCGAGGCACCCTGCAGTATTTATGGAGCACGAGTATTAAAATAACAGGGGAGCAGGGGGTAAGCGGGGGGGAGGTGAGCCGAGGTGGGGATGGGGGGCGGTGAGCAGGTGGGGCTGAGCGCAAGCCAGGTTGGCTGCAGCGTGGTGGCGGTTTATGCTAGGATGTCTGCTTCCTTTTGAACATCTGAAATTCTCCATCACGGGAAAAACTTAAATAAATCCATCAGCTCTCCTACCTAATATGCAAGGTGTTATAACAGCACAGACCTGGGAGCTTTAGGGACACGGGTGGGAGCAGAGACCCTCACAGCTGCAGGGGCCTCAGAGGCCCCTAAAACTTGATGGAAATCGTGGCCCAGAGAGGAGGTGCTTTCCAGAAGTCCCACACACATGCCCTGCTGGTCCACATCCCAACCACAGGCCGTTTTTCTGTGGATGACAAACGCCCCAGCCCAGACAGCCTCCTGGCCACCAGTTTCCTTTGCTTGTTTTAGTTTTATGACCAGGTGGGGGGAGGGAAGGGGCAGCTCCCCAGAAGCTTCTGGACTCCTGACCTGCCAAATCAGTTCCTTCAATGGAACAGTCACAGGCTCCGACTGAAACAAACTTCTCATGCCCTCCTCTGTCCAAGGTCACTGAAGAAAGAACCGTTTGGCCCCGCCCCGGGCAGGACCAGGTTCCACACAAGCTCGGTCCCCCACACGCCTTCCCTGATTGGGCACAGGGGTCGGGGGGAGGCGGGACAACGAGTACTGCTAAGTGTAAACACCTATAAAGGTGCCCTGCCCTGTTTTAGGCACTTTGCACACATTAACTCATTTGTTTCTTTCTCCCGGGAACCCTAGGAGTAGGTGATAACACTGCCCATATTTTACAGGTGGGGAAACCAAGGCACGGAGTGGTCAGCTCCTCTGGTTAGCAACTCACGGTCACGTGGCCGGGATGGGGGTCGGGGCGTCAGGCTCCAGCGCCAGCTGTTAACCAGGGCACACTCTGCCGGCACTGAGCACCCGTGTTATTCCCTCTGAGCTTCAGGACACCCTGCTGCTTGATGCCCATTTGAGAGGTGAGAAAACGAGGACCCGACTCGGCCTGGTCGCCTGCCTTCCAGGGACCCAGAAACCGGGACAGTGGCCAGATCCAGCTGCCAGCAGCTCTGGGAGCCTCCAGGAAGGTGGCTGGGACGGGACCCTGCAGCTGAGCCCCACACGGACATCTCTGAGGTCATCCCCCTCCCTCAGTGCCGGGCCCAGAAGGGGACCCTCAGATGTACCCTGGGCGGCCCGGGAAGCCTCTGGATACATGTGGCACATCTTCCTTGAACATCAATTTTAATCAAAAGATTGAGGGAAAAGTTAAGTAATTTATCTGAAAAGAAACTGAAAGCATCATTTTCATATCCCAGAGCTATTCTCACATAGATTTGAAGGGCAGTCACTGGCAGGCTTGGAATGTCTCCACCCAGGAGACAGATCTCAGGGCCCTGGGAGGCAGCTGGCCCGGTGAGGAGGGCGTGAATACTGCAGCCACAGCACAGTGGGCCTGGCTCTCCATTCACTGGCCATGTGACCTCAGAAAGTCATCTAAATATCCCTGCCTCAGTTTCCTCATCTGTAAAAGGGGACAGTAACAGCCCCTGCCTCATGAGGCTGGTGTGAGTGAGGAATGAGGCAATCAAGTAGACAGTTAGGGCCTGAGAGCCATTAGCAAAGGTGTCCGTGATGCTTTTGGGGAAGGATGGCCAAGGGCGGCCACTTTACAGGTCAGGAGGCTGAGTCCCCAAGAGGGAAAGTGACCTGCTCCAAAACTAGGTCTCTGACTCCCTCTGTGGTTCATTCTCCCCCTCCTGCTGCCTCTGTGCCTTGGTTTCCCCATCAGTAAAAGAGGGTAAAATCAGGGAATGGGTATGCACGCCAGGCACTTCCAGGGTGGCTGAGCTCTTGCTGGAAGCCACCATCCATGGCGTGCCCACAACCGACTCAGCTGGAACTGGCTTGTTAGGGACATGCCAAGATCCATGGGATGTTTAGTCAAGTTTCCAGACCTTAAAACATCTCGCTGCAGCGCCCATCAGCAGATGAGTGGATAAAGATGTAGCATATATACACAATGGAATATTACTCAGCCATAAAAAAGCATCAAATATTGCCATTTGCAAAAGTACAGATGGACCTGGAAGGTATTATGCTTTGTGAAGTAAGTCAGAGAAAGACAAATAGTTTTTCACTTATATGTGCAATCTAAAAATTAAACAAATGAATACAACAAACAAACAAACAAAACATCTCACTGAGGGTGCACTTCAGCGACTCAATGACAACCAAGTAAATTCCTACCGGCTCCACCTGACCACCTGTCAGGTACTCTACAGGTATTTCTAACCCCACCTCACATGTGACTTATCCCCAGCCAACTACAGTCCCCCAGCCTCTGTGTAACCTCAGTGTGCCACACCCTTCCCTGCCTGTCTCTCACCCATCTTCCAACTCAATGGTCACTTCCTCCAGGAAGCCCTCCCTGACCTCCCACAAGCCCCTGGCTTCTCTCTGTCACACAGAGGCTAGACTTTGAGTCCTCCGTGGGCAGGGGACTGGGGAGGTGGCTGTCCACAAGGACTAGCCCGGCTCAGGCCAGTGCACTGTGTCCGTCTTCACCCCTCGGCCCCTGCCCTGCTGTTGGTTTGAGAAATGGTTTAATGTCACTGCATTAAAGGAGAAACTCACAAACAAGACCCTAAAACCGCCAACAGAGACCGACCAAAGGATATTTACTGCTGAGTCTTAGATTTTGAGTTCTCACCAGGACAAATATCAACACTGCATTTCACCATCAATAAGCACCGCGTGCTCTGGAATCCACACAGCCTCCACAAAACCTCAAAGTCTGTGGCCTCCAGACAGCCAAGGCCAGGTCCCCACGCCGCCGACAAGGACTGAGGAACTCCTCCCCTCCCACCCTGCTTCCTTCTCCTGGAGCCTTAGCCTCCACTCTTCACCCACCTGCCAGGCCCTAGGGAACCCCCAAGCCAGTGCTGTTGACAGTGGGGCAGGGCCAAGGTTTGGGAAAAGTGAAAGCGTCCAGGGCCTCTCCCCTAACTGGCGATTTTGGAGCCTGATTTAAGTTTTGGGCATATTAAGTCTTGGGGGTCCATCCCCTGTGATGAGCGGGCCCGCACCCCCAGCCGGAGCCTCTGAGTCTGAATCAGTGCAGCAACTTCTCAGCCTCAGTTTTCACATCTGTGAAGCGGAGCGATGCTTCCCGCCTCCCAAGTTGGAGCTGAGGGAACTGATGTGTCGGCACAGTGTGCGGACCCGGCCGGATCGGAGACCCTGAATTTGGGGAGGAAAATGCGGGAACGGTGAAAGTTTGGGCTGAGACGGCCCAGCCCCACCAAACCAAGACATGAAAAGGCGGGAGAAGCGAGGGAGCAGGGAAGGAGGGGACGGGGGTGCAGGGAGGGTGCGGGGGAGCAGGACTGGAGGAGTGGGAGAGGAGCGCGCTCGTGCAAAACGGGGGGGGGGGGGGGGGGGAGGGTAGGGGTTGAGGTGTAGGAGGGGCCGGGAACCCGCGGGGGCGAACGCGGGCACCGGGGTCCCCGCCCGTCTCCGCGCCGCGTCATGTGGCCCCGCCCCCCTCCTCGCCTCGGCTTGCCCATCTGAGCAATGGGCCCAGCCCCAGAACCCGCGCTGCGTCCCCACCTGGGCCCAGGCGGGCTCCCTCCCGCGGACAATGGGCCTTACCTGACTGCAGCTCCGCCGGTGCCTCCCCTGGGCTTGGCTCGGCCTGCGACTCACCTGGCCCCGCCCCGGACGTGGCTCCCGTGCAGGCCCCGCCCCTCGCCCCGCCCCGCGCGCTACCCCGCCAGCGCTGTTTCCCTGGAGCACAGGACCTGAGTGGCCCAGGGTCACTGCGGGCTAGGCCTGCATTTCTGCGCATGGGCAAAGTCATTGTTCCAGCCCTGAGGCGGGGGTCATGTACTCGGGAAAGACCACACTGGGGCCCAGATACCCCTAGAGGTGCCACTGACGTTCCGGGGCCCCAGGCAAGAGGATGACTGGTCCTCCGATAGGATCGCATTCCCACCCGGAGAGCCGCTCGGGAGGTAGCGTTCTAAGGGTGGATTTCTATCAGGCCCGGTGTCTGTCGCCCCCTTCTGGCTGCAGCTCTGTCTCCGCTGCCTCCTCCCCGTCTCCCTGGTTTCTGAAGGTTGGCCCCCCCCCCCCCCCCCCGGGGACTGGGTCTGCACCTGTTTTCATTTACTCCCCAGCCTCCTGCTTTCAATACAGCCTATACCAGATGATCCCCAACTAATGTCTCCCGACTCCAGCCTCCTGCCTCTGACTGCCCACCTGACATCCCCACACGTCCACGTGGGCTCCTCTCCTGGGCTTCCCATCTGGTTCTCCACCAGCCCCTTCCAAACCCGTCGGGGCATCCTTGGCTGCCCTCATTCCCTCACACCCCATGCGTGGTCCCTGGATGAGCCCCGATAGCTCTTCCTTCAAAACATGTCACAGTGCCACCACTTCTGTCCACCCACACTGGCCCAAGTGGTCCAGGCCACCAGCATCTCTCACGTGGCTCAGTGCAGCAGCCTCCTAACGCATCTCCTGGCTTCTGCCCTTGCCCCTTTCCGTCTGTGTCAACACAGCAGCCAGGGGGATCCTTTCGTGAGACCCTGCCCTGCCCCTGCTCAAGTGTCCCTCCCCCTCCTGCTCTTGGGGGAGGGGGCTGGCTCTAGCAGCTACACAATCCCAGGCTGCCTTGCGTGGAAGGTGGCACGGCTGCTGGCAGCTCTGGGGTCACGTGTGGTGGGCTCTGTGGTCCCCAGTGGCCTGTGTACAGCAGCCAAGACAATCAGGTGTGTTGACCCTCCCCATTTCTAGAGGGGGGAATCTGATTGCAGAGGCCAGCTTGCATAATATCACACGCTGCTACAGTGACTGGTTCCGGTTCCAGAAGTCACTGGGCCTAAGCCAATCACGCAAGCCTTCGTTGGGCCACAGTGAGCAGTTCAGGACACTCCAGTTGGTGGGAGGAGCTGGACTTTGCCTGGAAGTTTGGGGAAGAACAAATCCTGCTCTGTCCTTGCCTCTCCCCCAACTTAGGTGAGAAGCTTAGTGCGCTGGGAATAGCAAGAAGCCATCCTGTGACCACAAAGGGATCTAGGCTTAGGATAAAACAGAGATGGCAAGGAACTGGGTCCTTGGTGACCTTGCAGAGCCCCTGGATCAAACCCACCCTGGGGCCCACACTTCCTCCAGACTTTCTCATTAAATGCACCAATAAATTCTCTTATTGTTTGAACTAGTTTGAATTTTCTATTTCTTACAACCAAAATGCCCTCTGATAAAATATCTTTATACCTTTTAGCCAAATTGCAAAGAGTTTCTCTCCTGACAGCATTAGCGGAAAAAAAACCCCAGGGAAGCCCTGGATGGCTGAGCCCGAGACACATGACCATTCCAGGGATAGGAAGGGAGTTAGACAGACCAAAACTTTATCCTCCCCAAAGTCAAGACAGTCAGCTTCAAGCCTGTCGTGCTAATGGTAGCCATGAACCATGAGGCTGTTTGCTCGCTGCAGTATCTCCAGTGTCTAGCCCTGCGTCCGGCATATGGTAGCCACTATCCCCAATCAGTATGAATGAATGAATGACCACTGTTTCTCTCTACCGTCACGCAAGCAGCTGCCTGTTTCTGTGCAAAGAATTTGTAACCATCCTAGCATATGAGCCTGTTCACCTCACACAGCACACTTGCATGTTATTATTTGTACCTTCCTTGCTCCCAAAGGACTTTGGTGGTGAGAAAGCAGAAGCATCTATGGTGCTGCCTGACCTCTAAGTCTCATGCATACCTGAGCCCCCAGACGGATCAGGAAGGAGGCCTATTTCTGGGTCGAAACTCTTCTTCCCTCTCAAAACTTGACAAGGAAATCGAGAGGATGCCTAATGCCAGGGACTCACACTTGATGGGCTTCGTCTAGTGCTTTGCGCTGGTTTCTCTTTTCCTTTTGTGGCATGTAAACACCTTTTATTATCAATGTCAGATCGGTCTCATGAAAGCGGGACAATTTGCAGGTTTTCTGGTTCAAAAAGCGACTTTGGACAGAAGGAAGAGAAAACACCCCCCAGCTGGTCTGCGGCTGGCAGTGTAATTTCATGGTATTAAGACATGTCAGGGGGAATGCCGCCCTCCTCGCATTTGTGTTTTGTGAAAATCTCATACAAATTCCACTACCATAGGTTAGTGATATTTAAATATATACAATAAAGCAATCATACAGAATGACTGTCAGGAAAAGAATGCAGGTGTATCCTGCCTTTCATAATAAAAGGAAAAAGAAGTAGAAAGAAACTGTGAGACCCAGGCCAGCTCCCTTTTTGGTTTTTCTGTTTTTCCCCAAGCACGTCTAATCAATAACCCACCAGTTAGTCATTTCCTTTTGTAGCTATAACAATAACTCCTTGCATTTCAAATGCTTTGCGATTGAAAAGAAAGAATAATAATGCAAAATGAAGGAATTACATCTGAATGGTATTATTCTCAGCTTTATTAAATTTGCTCTCGGTACAAATGTTTATGAAGTCGGAGAGCTGCTTCTCCCCCAAGCAGCAAATTCCACATCAATAAGCAGTGGGGGATGGGAGCTTGAAGGAAGGAGGAAAGAAAGACCCCTGGTCCCTGGTCTCGGGCTTCTCATTTGTTTTTTTCCAAATTAACTCTCCCTGCCAGCTGCTTGAGCCAAGACGTGGTCTGCTTTGAACCTTATTAAAACCATGAAACCAAAATAGGTTGAGCCAAAAGGCATCTGGGAGATCGTGTTCCAACCCTCCCCCTTAAGGGTGCAGACCAGCGAGGTAAGGGGTTTTCTCTGCTGCTGTATAGCCAGGCCAGGAACCCCAGCCAGGTTTCCCGACTCCCTGCCCTCCTATCACGTGCCCTGGTCCAAGTTCTAGAGCAAATGCATTTGGTCGTTAGCATTGACTGCAAACTGAGTACAACCCATATGCACACTCCACGATGTCTTTGATTGCTTGGACCTAATTGTTGAAACTCTTTTGATTTGAAACTGAGCAGGTGACATTCTTGATGCCTTTTTTTTTTTTTTTTTTTCCTGATGCCTTTTTGGCATCAGGCTGGAACGCTGGTTGTGTCCTCTGACACCGTGCACCTTTCAAATGCCCTTGCTGTATTGGGATTCCCTGCCTTATGAGTCTCTCCACCCGAGGTGGCCAGACCACGGGTTTACCCAGAGTCCTTTGCAGCCAGGACCCAGACATTGACTAGGCTCCACCATTGCGACCTACACCGTAAGAGAGGAGGTGGCCCTGCAATTTATTATGGGAAAGGGCAGCCTCGGATGTTCAGCTGGGGGTGGGGGGGACACTGCAGTGGGTACAAGTTTAAATACCTGGGACAAGATTGCTATCGATGCTGGTGACAGTTGTGGGTTTGGTCCAGTACAACTGGAGTATCCTTGTGTGGTGGGAGCATCTCTATGTGGTGAGCGCATCCCTGTGTGGTAGAAGCATCTCTGCGGGGTGGGAGCATCTCTGTGCCATAGCAGCCTCTCTGGGCAATGGGCGTATCTCTATGGGGTGTGAGTATCCCTGTGCAGTGGCGCAGTAGTGGCAGTTTTCCCACCAGCCCTGTCACATGCGATGGTTTGAGGCATTGTTCCTGGAAGGTAAGCCTCGAGCTTGGCTCTCCCACCTCCTGACAACTCTAGGAACTCCCAACATCCTTTAATAAACTCCTTCTCTGGGTAATCAGCCAGAATCTGCTTCCATTGCTTGCAGATAAGAGCCCTGCCTTATCCTGCATCCTCCTATTTCATGCTACCCTGTCCCTCCTCCCCGGCCAAACACAGGCTGACGTAAATCCCCATAGTGAAAAGAGAAATGCCAACATGAGAAATTCTTCTTGTGATGATGCCGATGATACTTTACATTTTTATAGCTTTTTACAGTCTGTTAAAGCAGTTCTGAGTTTTCTGCAAACACGTCCGTCAATGAGGAGAAGGGTTCTTGGGTGAAACCATCAGTTTATTAAGTCATTATCACCTTCAGGTCAAAATCCATTAAGTGCTTGTCGGGCCCCATACACTGTCATCTGCACAGAGCTTCTTAATCAAGGATGCTTGGTATCTCGGGGTTTGTGATCTTACAGCCCCTGCTCTGCGTGTGTCCATAGTGTACAGACAAGCAGAGAAATATCACCGGTCACAGAATATTACATCTGGAAAGATCCTCACTACGGATGAGGAATCTGAGAATGAGTGACTGGCCCAATATTACACAGCAAGGTAGTGACCAATTCAGGATCAGAACCCCGGGTCCTGGCTCTGCCGACGATGGGTATGTAACACACATAAATAAATAAAATGCCATATCCCAGTATCAGCCTTCTCCCCATCCACAGATGACCTTCCTCTAGAGTGTTTGGGAAAGAGGAGTGTATCAGTTAGTCATGCCAGGTTATGCTGCAGTAACAAACATCCCCAGTCTCAGGGGCTTACACCCAATTAGGTCTACTTCTCATGCACACTGCCCATCCACAGCCTCCTGGGACCTGGCCTGCTGGAGCAGCCCCATCTGGATAGTGCCAATCACCACACAGAGAAAAGCAGAGCTCTGGAGGGTCTCTGCCTGGCAATGAAAAGATCCAGCACCAAAGGGGCCCTCTGCTCAGAAGTCACTGGCCAGAACTGGTCACAGCAACCCACCCAGCCCCAAAGGGACCAGGAAGTGTGGGCCTTCTGTGTGCTCGGGAAGCAGGGAGCAGAAGACCATTGTGATTTTAGGGACTTATCTTGAGTCTGTGCCCAGTGCATCCCTGGCACATGCTCCTCTGCCCAGCAGCCTCCCCACTTCTCCCAGCATCCCCAAGAGTACTGCCCACTTCACTGCTGGACACGCCTGAGCTTTGGGAACACGATTCCCTGCTGGAATGCTGCTCCCCTCCACTCGGGCCCTTGCAGAGGGGCCCACACGGGCCGTCCACACTCCCCACGGCAAGCGCTGCAGAACTGCAAGGAGGAGGGGAATTCTTCATTTCCCCTCCCTCCCTTTCTTCCTTTCGTTCTTGTGTGTGTGCACGCGTGCGTGTTTTAATGTGGTAAAATATATGTAACATAACATTTGCTGTCGTAACCACATCTAAGTCTGCAGTGAGTGTTGTTAAGCATACTGACATTGCAAAACTGAAACTTGGGACTTCCCTGGCAGACCAGTGGTTAAGGCTCCGCGCTTCCAATGCAGGGGACGCGGGTTCGATCCCTGGTTAGGGAACTAGGATACCACGTGCCGTGTGGTGTGGCCCCCCTCCCCACCAAAAAAAGTCTTGTTTTGTTTTGTTTTTTTAGAGGTTGGAGTTTATTTATTTATGGCTGTGTTGGGTCTTCGTTTCTGTGCGAGGGCTTTCTCTAGTTGTGGCAAGCGGGGGCCACTCTTCATCGCGGTGCGCGGGCCTCTCACTATCGCGGCCTCTCTTGTTGCGGAGCACAGGCTCAGTAGTTGTGGCTCACGGGCCCAGTCGCTCCGCGGCATGTGGGATCTTCCCAGACCAGGGCTCGAACCCGTGTCCCCTGCATTGGCAGGCAGATTCTCAACCACTACGCCACCAGGGAAGCCCCCAAAAAAAGTTTTAAAAAAAGAAAACTGAAACTCTGTCCCCATAAACACTGACTCCACATCCCCCTCCCTCTGCCCCTGGCCCCCACCATCTACTTTCTGTCTTGATGAACTTGACTCCTCTAGGTGCCTCATGTAAGTGGAATCCTACAATATTTGTCCTTTTGTGACTGGCTTGTTTCACTTAGGAAGGTTCATCCCCGGTGTAGCACATGTCAGAATTTCCTTCCTTTTTAAGGCTGAGTCATATTTCATTGAATGGATGGACCACATTTTGTTTATCCATCATCCACTGATGGACACCCTCCCCTCCTGCAGCTACACATAGTTTCCATTGCTGTCCCATCACAAGGACTGTGTTCCCAAGAATACAGGTCCTGGGGACACACACACACACACACCCCAACAGCCAATTCCCCTTCCTCCCTCCCCCCCAACCCGGCAGGAGTTCCAGACTCTACCAGCAATGTTCCTGGAACCAGCTATCCCTTGAGACTGTGGGGAGGTCTCTAGGGTGGCGGGCAGGGAGCCTGTATCCTGTGTGCCCTTCACTCCCTGAAGGGCTGAGTCCAGCTCCTCTGGTGGGGAGAGGTGGCCAGCAGGCCAATCAACCCCACAGTGCCCGGAACAAGTGGCCAGCAGACACTGAAGGGCTTACATGGCCCCAGCGGAGGGGAGTGTGGAGTCCCTCCTGCCCAGAGGTGGGCGGCAGGGTCTGGAGTGCAGCTCGCAGACTCCCCGCTGCCTGGGGAAGAAACTTGGCAAAAACGACAGCTTTGTGCTCGCTAACTGACCTCGGAGTGGCGGTCAGCCCCTCTCTGACAAATCGGCTTGTCACCAGCAGAAGTGGGGACTGTGCTGACGTCACACCCAGCGGTTGCGGGTTCCACTCATCGCCACCCCGACCCCGGTCAGCAGGTGACCGGCAGGAGATCTGTTTACTGATGAGTTAATAAGGCATCACCACTCACACATTTTAAAGAGCCCTTCAAGGCTGTACGTCAGCATAGTTGGTTTCCTCGTCATCCTACGCATTTTATTGTGAAAACACTATTCTAAGACTGCGTCCCTGGGCTTCGTGGGACGCCCTAAGGAGATACACAGGGCAGGTCAAGACCCCCCGAGGTGGAGAATGGCCCCCACTCAGTGCTGACGGGGAGTCCCCAGGTGTGTTTTTTTAATAAAATCTTTTTCACTTCCCCCAGATCTCCTGGACGTGCAGCTCTCTGTGGCCCCTCGTACCCCCCTCACCGTGAGCACATCCTCTCCACAGCGAGTACCCCTGCTGCAGGTGGCTGGACGGATGGGGCGGACGTCCTACTCTGCCTACAAGGGATGTTCCGCAATCTGCTTTTTGGCTGTTTCGCCTGAAGTGCTGTTGACTTTGATTATTTAGCGGGATCTTCCATTTCAGATGCCTCCGGAACACCCGCCTCAGAACCCGAGCACAGCCAGCGTAGCTCACGGCACGCAGACCCCCAGCATCTGGCTGAAGTGCAGATCCAGCATCAGCAGGCGTGGACTGGCCTGAGACTCTGCATCTGAGAGGCAAAGGCGAGCGTGGTCATCAGGGTCCCCTGGAAGACCTACAACAAATAAACCAGAGAAAGACAAAAACAGTGAGCTGGTCTCTGGCACCCCAGCCCTGGAGATACAGGCGGACCACCCTCTGAAGAAGGCTCCCCTGCTGATGCCGAGGCCGGATCAACCTTCAGTTAACTGAGTAACCAGCGTGTGCTGGGCACTGACCTGGGGCTGAGGGCTCAGTGGGAACAGGGCAGGGGGGCCTCCTGGCCACATGGGGCTGCCTTCTAGTGGGGAGAAAAGCTAATAACAAATTCGTTTCTTCCAGAGGGGCCTCCCATGAGCTCAAACCTCCGAGCCTCTCTCGGGCTCTGGTCCCTCCCAGGCAGGTGTAGTTTATCCACTGTCTCTTTCCACTCTGCTCTTAAAGAAAACCGCACCGCATAAGCTTCTGACCCCACAGTCCCTGTTTCCACCCTGAATTACAGAGTAACAAGTGCCGTGAATGGGTGGGGAAACAGGAGGTGGAGGAGAGGTGGGGAGAGGACTCGGGGGTGGGAGGGGAGTAGGCCGGTGGGGCAGACACAGGGCCATAGGCCGGCCTCGGCCACAGCTAGCTTGGGGCTTGGCCTGAGCTCCCTGGTGGCCAAAGTGAGACATGGTCGGTGATGTGACCTTCATTGTAAGGTTTGGTTCTTGGATGGGACACCTGGGTTTCATCTTAAACCAAGGCCCACACGTCTGTACGTGAAGGTTCTGTAGATTTGGGGGGACCAGCAATAGCTGGTTTTCTATCCAAATTTATGTGTTCCCTGGTACTGATTTTTCATTTATAATTTACCAATTTATAGCAAGGTGTTTTGATGTAGAGTACCTCAAACATTTTTCGAACAAGAGTGGGTTCAACACATGGACACACTCAAAGCCCACCTTGATGGGCTACCCCTTTATGGGGGGAGCGGGGTCAGCCCCAGCTGGAGGCCCCGCCTGGGTGTCTGGAGCTGCCGCGGGACCCAGGCTCAGCACCCACCCCCCTGGGTTCTGTCTCCTCACTGCTGGGAAGGCACGGCTGGCCCGTGTCTGGGGCTCCGCTTCCGCCCGGGGTGGAGGGATTGGTCAAAGAGCTCAGGGCCCCCCACAGACAAAGGTCATGCCTGGGCGTGGGGCCGTGTGCCAGCAGGTGCCAGCAGAGTCCCCAGGGATCAGAGCAGGCCCAGCAGCCCATGAGGTGGCAGCGCTCAGACCTCCACGATAGAGCCCCCGACACGCGGGAGGTGAGGGCAGGACAGGGCCCAGTGCCTGGGGTGGGGGACAAAGCCTAGGCAGACAGCCCCCTGCTACAACCTCCGCTCTTTGCCTGGTCCTTCCGTCCAGAGGGGATCCTGCCCATAATGCTCCCCACCCCACCCCAGGCTCAGCCGGTCCCAGGCCTATCCCGGGTTCCATAAGGGAGCTGGGAGCCAAGCGGGGCGGTTCAGGGATCTCAGCCCCATCAGCGAAGCTGAGTGGCCACATTCTCGTTGGTCCTCAGACCAGGGACAGGCTTCGGGCCCCACCCCCCAAGCCTGGTTCCGCTGAGGCTGGCTCGCTTCCGCTCTCGGCCACCGCCCCTGGGCACCTTCCCGGTGCTCAGCAGCCACGGGGCCCCGTGCGGTCAGTACGTCCCCAGATCAGCCCACGAAGCTTCGCTCCTACCCTGCCATCCCCTGCGCACCCCACCCTGGGCTGGAGCAGGGGCTCCTGGCTCGCTTTTCCCACTAGACAGGAGAAACTTGTCCCCCCAGGTGGCTCCCCCCGCAGACCCCCGTGGGCTGACACTTCTCACCAGGCGCCCACCTTCCTTCCCCGACCACCCGACTCCCAGCAACCCCCAATCACCGGCTCACCTGCCCTGGGTCTGTCCTGTTATCTGCTCATAGGGCACCCCCTCCCCACCTCCAACAAAAAATTAACTCCACGAGAGGGGAGCCCTGGGAACGGGGTCGGGGGTCTCCCCAGCCAGCCCGGAAGACCCCCTCCAGAGGCCCAGAGCCGGCCCTGGGAACCTGCGCCCTCTGGGAGCGGGAAGGGGAGACCCCGGTGAGGTCGGGCGCAGCCCGAGGGTGAGGACCCTGGAGGAATGTCCTCGGGGCCTGGCGTCGCAGACACAGCTCGAGAGCCGGGCAGACAAGCTTTATTCCACCCGCTCCCCGCCCACGGCCACCCCAGGCCGAGCGAGGACAGGCTGCGTGGAGGGTCTGGGACAGAGGTGCACACAGGAGGTCACGCTGTGGCCCGAGGCGAGCGGGGGGCGGGGAGGCAGTTCTGCCACTGACCCTGGGGGTCACTCGGGGGGCCTGGCCGAGCTGAGGGGCTCACAGTCTCCATGGTGCAGACACTGGAGGGCAGAGCAGGCTGGGGCGCAGGGAACGGCCGGGCCTGCTCCCCGCACCGGAGGCTGCCCTGCTCCTGCTGAGCCCCTGACGCCCCAGAACAAAGGCGCCGGGGTCTCGGGGCGGCGGCGGTCTTTTCGACAAAGACTCAGGAATGCCACAGTGGCTGAGGCCGGGGTCTCGGGGCGGCGGCGGTCTTTTCGACAAAGACTCAGGAATGCCACAGTGGCTGAGGCCGACAGGGGACTGGACGGGACAGAGTAGAAAACTCTCGCACTCACGCACCGCACAGGCGTACACGCAGGGTCAGTAAAAACACAAGGCCTGGGTCACACGACGCTCTGCCGGCCCCCTGCCCCCTCAGACTCAGACGTGCCACGGCCACCGCCCCGGCCAAAGTCAATGAAGATGCCTTCCGAATCCGAGTCGACCGACTCCAGGATCTGGTCCACCAGGTTCTCGGGGCTGGAGGAGGCCGGGGAGCTGCGGGCCGGGCCTGGGCCAGGCTCAGGGGGCTGCGCCGGGGGGTACAGTCTGCTGGGGCAGGGCCCCGACGGGGGCGCCGGGGAGGGTCTGAAGGTCCCAGCAGGGTCCTGGCCGGGTGTGTCAGCAAAGCCCTGGGGCTCGGGGCAGGACGTCATCTCGGAGACCGAGTGCCTGCGGATGCCCGTGCCGCCGGCCACCGTGCCCTCGGCCTCGTGCTCCGCCACAGGGTTCAGCAGCGGCGTGTTGTAGCTCTTGGAACGCACCACCGGGTTCTTGGCCAGGATGTCCCCCGATCGGGAGCGGCGCAGGAAGTGCTTCTCTGCAGACAGACAGACAGACAGGGCATCAGGCATGGGGCCAGGGTGGGGCTGGCCAGACGCTAGGGAACACCCACTGCAAGCACCTACTATGCGCCCAGCTCTGCATGAAGGCACCGCTACAGGGAAAAGCCCGACTGGTGTAGCTCCTGCTGGGGCAGCCTGGAGGGGAGTCGGGGCTTCCACCCCAGCTGATACTAGGTCCATCCCTATGTGACCTCCTTCTCTCCTCGGTCCGGCCTCTCAGCCTGGAATGGGGGCGGGGGGCCTCAAGTCAACCGCCTGGGTTCAAACATGCACCTTGCCAGTGACCTGTGCATGTGCCTCAGTTTCCTCACCTGCGGAAAGTCAACAAACCCAAGCACTTGCTACGTGCCAGCACTTTCTTAAGCAGACACAGCCCCTGTCCTCAGAGCTGGAGTCCTACTGTGTGGGTGTGGGACTAGAAACCCCTCTGGGTGGGCCACAGGTCAGGCAGTGGCAAGTGCCCGGATGGGGCAGCACGTGAAGTCAGGGCTGGGGTTTATTCCGAGTGTTGGGGGAGACCCGGGGATGGGAGAGGACGGATATAGGGGCAGGTCTCAGGCTCAGGACCCTGCAGTTCCAGAGAGTTGACCACCAGGTGGCAGGGCTGAGCGGGATGAGCCAGGGGCCACCCTGGACCACGGGAGACAGGCTCCCTCTTCGCCTGGCAGGGGTCTCGGTGTCCAGGGCCACACAGACCTCAGTTCCTCCAGTTGCTGGAGCCCCGCCTGAGCTGGGACATGCTAGCTGGGCAGGCTTTATACGTGCAGGTGGGCGGGCCCTCTGGACGGGGGGACACTCCTGATGAGCCCTTGTACTGCTGCCGCTTGGTTCTCTTCATGCGTTTCTTCCCAGGCCTGGCTCCTCCGTCCTTCAGCTCCCAGTCTGGCCTTCCCTGAGCCCCCCGCCCATGGCCCCTCATGCCACCTGGGCACTGGTCCCCTTGGGCACTCATTTGGGGATGGTTTACTCGTTGGTCTGCCTCCCCTGGTGGTCAAGAGCTCATGAGGGTGGGGCATGGTCTCTGCTGAACCCTCAGGACCAAGAACAGGGGCTGGCGCACAGTAGGTGCTCAGTTTACAGTGCTGAACGAACCGACGGGGCCAGGCAGCCCGGGGACGCCCAGCCATGGCCACCTCACAACCCCTCCACACCCCCCGTGAGTCCCCAAATAAGCCAGGACTTCTCAGGCTCCGGGCCTTTGCACGTGCTGGGTCCTCTCCCTCGCCAACTCCTGACTTTCAGGATTGAGCTCGGATGTGACCTCCGTGGGGGATGCGGGGGCCTCTGCCGGGCTCTCAGGGGAGTCACTGCAGCACCACTTGTGACGTCAGCCCTTGAAGGAGGGGCCCCACGTGACCCACCCCCTTTGCCCAGGGCCCCGCACACAGCACGGCCGGTGGATGCTCAGGACAGGTTTGCCGTGGCTGCACATCTGGTTCTGCGCGACTCCCCTGGGAAGCCTGGGCCCCCGCCCGGGCAGAGCTGCACGGGGCCAGGGGTCCCCCACTCCCACCCACGCCCAGGCGACCCCTACCCAGGATGCAGGAGTGTGTGAAGGCACCCTCGCTGGAGTAGAGGCCGTAGGTGCCCAGGTAGGGCGACACCACCTTCTGGATCAGCGTCTCCAGGCGCAGGTAGTCCTTGGTCACTCCCCGGGACTCGTGCACCCCCTGCAAGAGGGAGGGGTGCGGGGGTCCGCCGGTCGGTCTGTTCCCTGCCTCCCTAGCCCAGCTGTGCTTAGCTCAAAGGCCACCACGAACAGCCCCCTCCCCCTCCCCCCCGGGGTCCTGGCCCCCATGGCAGTGGCCCCGCACCCTCCCTTCCCAGCCGTCTCTCGGGTTGGGGCCTCTGAGCCACCCTCCTGCTTTAACGCCCTTGTGGCTGCCCGCTGCACACAGGAGCCGGCGTGGCTGGGAGACCATGCTGCCTGCGGGAAAGGGGTCTGTGGCCAAATTAGGCTGGGCACCCTGCACCTCCCCCTCGGGACAGTTGTGTGTCCCCTTCCGTGAGCTGGCTTCCCAGAGGCTCTGGGCAGTCCTGGGGGGCCAAGCTCATTCACCTGGACCCACACCCTCACTCCCTCGCCCCATGGAGCACTGTAGGCGGGGAAGGCTGCCCCCTGGGCCAGGCCCAGGTCCAGGTCCGTATCCAAGCTGGGCGGTCAAGGCCCGTCCATCTGATGGAGCCGCCCCTCCCCCTCCCACACTGCTTCCCCTGCCAGGTACCACCCAGCTCCTCCCAACGCCTCCCCTCATTCAGAGCTCTGAAGGGTTTTCCACCTCCTCCCATTTCACTGGAGCCAAAGCCTGGAAAATGAGGCTGCCCGCGGGACAGCCGTGGTCTTGCCCACTCAGCTGTGAGCTGACCAGGGGGCAAGCTCTGGGTCCCCAGCACCCCCGGCTGAGGGCCGGGCACACAGTAGGTTTTTAGTGAGTGCTTGCTGAATGAATGATGTCTCTGAACGAATGAATCATTCTCAAGGGGCTGCCAGCAGTTAAGAAACAAGATACACCCAGGTTAACGTTAAATGACGGTTCAAGACAGCGAGAACCCAACTCTGTGCTGCCTACAAGAAACCCACTTAAACTATTAAAGACACACACAGATGAGAAGTAAGGGAGTGCAGGATTATATGTGATAACACGGATCACGGATCACAGATCACGATAACACAGATCACAGCGGGAGTAGCCATGTCAATTTCAGACAGGACAGACTTCAGACCAAAGAAATTTATCAGGGATAAGGAAGGTCATTACCTAATGATAAAGAGGTCAGTTCTCCGAGGTGACATAACAATCCCTAATGTGTACGCACCTAACACAGAGCAGGAAACTACGGAGGCAAAAAGTGATGGGGCTGTGAGGAAAGACAGAGAAATCCATTCTCCTAGTTGGAGACTTCAACACCCCTCTCAGAAATAGATCCAGCAGGCAGAAAATCAGGAAGGACACAGATGAACTCAACAACACCATCAACCAACTGGATATAATTGACATCTATAGACAACTTGTCCAATGGCAGAATCCATATCCTTCTCAAGCTCACATGGGACGTTCTCCAAGACAGACCACATTCTGGGCCATAAAACACACCTCAACACATTTAAAAGAACAGAAATCGTACAATGTCTGCTCTCAGACCACAAAGAAATTAAACCAGGAATCCATAACACAATGATAACTGAAAACCCCCAAACACATGGAGGTTAAACAACTCACTTCTAAATGACACAGGGGTCAAAGAAGAATTTTTAAATATTTTGAATTAAATGAAAATGAAAACGTAACGTCCAAATTATCGGGATGCATCGAAGCAGTGCTTAGAGGGAAATTTACAGCACTGAATGGATACATTAGAATATAAAAAGTCTACAATCAGTCATCTAAGCTTCCACATTAGGAAACTAGACAAAGAGCAAATTAAGTCCAAAGTAAGCAGAAGAAAAAAAATAAGAATCAGCAGAAATCAACGGAATTGAAAACAGAAAAATGGATGGAGAAAATCAACAAAACCAAAAGCTTTGAAAAGATCAATAAAATCCACAAGCCTCTAGCCAGACCAACTAAGAGCAAGAGAGAGAAGACCCAAATGACTAATATGAGAAACGAAAGAGGGGACATCACTACAGACTCCATGGATCCAGCTGTGTTTGGACAAGGAGGGGGTGCCTCTGGAAGTCATCCAGGTGAACCTGAAGGAGCCGTCCCCGCCCCCAGCATCAGTGCCGTGGATGAGCACGATGTAACTGCTGAGCTGTGCTGGGCGTTTCACAAACTTCATGTCCCTTCATTCCCAGAATTTGTTTCTGATGTCTGGTCTCTGCTCCCCATTGCACAGTGAGGATATGGGGGCCCCGGGGCTGCATTATTTGTGTACGCTCAGATGCAGGGCTGCTACTCAGCTTCTGGGACCCCGGTGAGAAGGAACTGTGATTCTGCAGATGAAGCACGGGACACACAGTAGGCCCTCAAAAGATATGCTGACCAGTAGCTGTGACCTCAGGTCCATCTGAGACTTGAAAACAGTGGGGACAAGTTCACCGCAGGGCTGGGACAAGGCCATTCAAAGTAGAGGCCAAGGCGAGAGCAAAGGGTTGAGGTTGGGGGTAGGGATCGCACCCAGGAGGGGCAGAAGGACACTCTGGGGGAAAATGGGGCCAAGCCCAGAAGCTGCATGAGGCACAGCGACCACCAGGGGGCAGCACCACCCCGGCCTGGCCGCCACCCAGGCGCTGTTCATGGGATCAATATGAGACCTTATTCCTTGGCTTGAAATCCCAGCCTCATCACTTCCTGCCCCCAAGAGGAAGTGCACCACGGAGGACTTTGTGTCCATTTCTCCTCATTATCCTTGGACCTGCCCTGCCAGGTAGGTGGTCTTACTCCATCACACAGATGAGGAAATAGGCCGAGGGATGCAATGTCCCTCCAGTCGCTGCCCTGCGTGGCCACCAGGATGACCACCGGCTCCCACCGAGTGTAGCCCCTCGACCCTTCTAACATCCACGTTCATCAGCCCCTTCTTTGCTCTGGAATCTTCAACCAGCTGCCCTGGGCCCCAGGACCAACCTCACAGACATAAATTTAGAAGGACTTCCACGTGCACGGGTGGGTTCAGGACAATGAACAGGGTTTGGAGCCTGTCAGCCTCAGGGAAGGCCAGGATCCCGGCCATCATAGCTCCAGGCAAGCGAGGACTCTACTTCCCCACCTGTAAAATGGGGTGGTTGGTGCCCATCCTGGTGCTGTGACAGTGAGATAGGCTGGCAAACTGTTAGGGTGCTGTGCCCGTCACAGGGCTTGGGGTGCAGCAGTTTGCAGAAAGGTCCATCAGAAATGTCTGGAACTGCTGTGGGCAGTGGGAGGAGGTGGCCCCCAACCCCAGTGACTGACCGATGGGGGAGTAAAGGCCTGGCCCCGCTGCCCTCGAGGGACACTCCGTCCACACTCCTGGGCTCCCTGTGGGCTCCCGGGCCGGCCTTCTTGTGAACGAACCCACACCTTCGTCCAGCTCCTCCTCAGCCCCCGCTGCCTCCTTCTCCCTCCCAGGTTTCTCCTGAGAGTCCCTCCCCCCACCCTCCCCCACCGTTGAGAAGTCACGTGGCCCCACATCCACATCTCAGGCTCTGTCTCCGGGGAGCCTGGCCTGAGACACGCTGCCTGTGCCCGGCACCGGGCTGAGCGCAGCCCCCACGGGCCCCGCCCACCTGCAGCACCAGCAGCATCTGCACGACGGCGGGGGGCACGCGGGCGTGGGCCCGGGCCAGCGCGTCCTCCAGCTTCACACTGAGGGTGATGATGTTCCGGAAGTGCAGCAGAGCCAGCTGGCGCACCGACGGCTCCTTGCCCTGCAGACGTGGGGGCCGCTGCTATCACGTGAGACCCTTCCTCCCCTGCCCCCACCAGTTCTGGGGCCAGATACAGGGACGGACCACTGACCCCCAGGCCCCCTTCCGCCCCGTCCTCCTCCCCAGATGACCCTCGCTCTGCGGGGAGAGGGCCCCACGTGGCTCCCTCAAGCAAGGGAAGGGTGACTGTCATGCACAGAGCCCCTACTGCACGCTGGGCACGGCCTACTGTGTGCTGCTCAGGGCTTCCCAAGGCTCTGAGCATGGAGCCGTCCTTAGGCCCACCTTGGGGGTGGGGAGCAGGCTCTGGGAGGTCGGGGGCGAGCGCAGGCGCAGACGGCCCGCACGGGGCAACAAGGGCAGAGGTGTGCCCACCTCCAGGCCGGGATGGGCTCTCCCTGCGGCCCAGGAGCCGCTCACCTGCACCGGGTAGAAGACGGCCTGCAGCGTGGGCAGCACGTCGCTGAAGAAGAAGTCCCAGGTCTCTGCCAGCGAGTCCAGCAGCTTCTGTCCTGTGGGCACAGGGACCGTCCCCATTACCCCAACGGGCGCCGGCAGACGCTTCCCGCCTTCCCAGGTCGCGAGTCACCTCTCCTGGCAGCAGGAGGACGCGGGAGCTGAGGGCCGGGCCCTGGAGGTCCCCCCCACCTGCCGGGGCGATGGGCCCGGACCCCCAGCTTCACCCCCCTGAGCCTCAGCTGCCCCACTAATACAACGGGGCTGTAGCAGGGCGAACCCCTCAGAGCTGACAGGAGGAAAGGAGATGAAGCAGGGCCTGGGGCAGAGAGGTGCCGGTGGGCGCGTTTCCTCTGCACACGAGCCCTACAGGCATGGCCCGACAGGCGCTCCACTCACACCCTTGTCTCATCCGCCCTCCCCCTCCTTCTGCCCACCCGTCGGTCTGTCCCTCTGTCCACCCGACAGACATTCACGCAGCAGCTACGCTGTGCCAGGCCTGGCACTGAGGACCCAGCTGAGCCCCAAACTACCCCAGTCCCACCACGTGACAGGGCAGTAGGACAGTGAACAGCCACCCTGGCGAGGGAGGAGTGACCCCCACCGGGCAGATGAAGTGCCTGGGCCTCGGAGAGGTGCGGGTCTCTCCCTCAAGGGCCTGGGTCCCCACCACCCAGGCTGCCTGGGGTGGGATCTGGGGAGCCAGGGAAACCGCATCCAACAGCAGCTGTTGTCCCAGGTACGAGGGGGTCACGCAGGGAGAGCTTCCTGGAGGAGGTGATATCCAAGCTAATTCAGGTGGACCGTTTTGCCTGGTGGACACCTTGGCACATGAACCATGGAAGCACACGTGTGGAAAGCAGGCATTTGGACAAACTCTGTGGGCCTTTCTGCCGGCTCTGGGGAAGCAGCAGCCCCAGTCACAAGGTGGACAGACCCTGGGGGTGGGGACAGCTGAGGTGCCCCCGAGCCGGCTCTGGGCTCCCCCAGGAAACGCCAAGTGCTGAACCCTCAGCCCCTCTGCCTGGAAGGAGCGGAGAGCTGGGATGAAAGGCTGCTGGGTCAGGATAAGCAGGCCTCCGGGACATGTCGCCGAGGCCTCTGCTCCTTGGCGGGACCCCACCTGGAAGCCAGACTAGCAGCTGGCTGGAGAAACACGGCCGTGGTGGTGGGCATCTCCAGGAGTGGAGGGGCCAGGGTCACGGGCTGGCCAGCCTCCCAGAGCGCACCGCCCATGCCCGACTCCTCAAGGTTTCCATGGGAACCAGGAGGTCGGTCAAGGGCCTTTGCCTCTTGTGCTCACTTCTCCTGGGCTCTGAGCCCCCCGCCCCCCTCCCCCCATAAAGCCCCCGGGTCTCTAGGTGCCGGGCTCTGGGAGGGGAGCCTGGTGGGGGTGACCGTGGAGAGGGCAGGTCCACCTTTCCATGCAGCCCGTCTGCTGGCACTGGAGCACCCTGCCCGGCGGCCAGCTCCTGGTCCGACCGGGGGCCCACACCCCACACCGGGCTCTGTGGAACCCAGGACGGTGGGTGCCCGCCACCCGAGGAGCTCTGCCTGCATACAAAGGTCCCTTGAGGTCCCCGCCGTCACCGGCAAGAAGAAAGGCGGCTCAGTTCCCTGGGCGGCCGTGGGGCGGCTCTGGGCGCGGGCCAGGCGGCGTCTGCGGAGCGCAGGCTGCTCTCCAGCCCACGGGGCGGAAAGGGGATGTCATACAGTCCAGGCCCCGCCAGAGCCACACGCCAAGGGGCCAGGAAGCTCGGCTCCGTCCCCTGGCCGGGCTCTCTGCTGCCAGGGAACTGCGGTCTGGGGGCGCCAGGGTCGGCAGGGGTGAGTCAAGCACACGGCGTCGAAGCCCCGCCCTGGGGCCCCAGGGATTCCCTCAGCCCGAGCCTCAGTGTGGTCCTCTGTAAAATGGGCGTGATCAACGTGTCCACACTCAAAGGCCAAAAGCTGCCCCGTAGCAAGTGCTCAGCTGTTAGCCTGGCGCTGACTAGCGGGCCCGCATGGTCTGAGGCCGCGCTGACGCTCAGCAGGACCCACGCCACCCAGCGGCCGTGCCCTTGAGCTGGTTCTCCCAGGATGGGGTGTGGGTCAGCCTGTCTGTCTTCCTTTCTTCAGTCCGACTGTGCAGGCCCTGGAGACAGGAATGCACCAGGCTGATCTCAGCTCAGATCTCAGTGGTGACCACAGGGCAGTTGGAAAGGCCACAGCAGGGGCTTGGAGGAGGGTGGCCAGGCTCGGAGGCGAGCGTGTGAGGGCGGTCGCAGTGCAGTTTGGTGGCCTGACCTTAACAGGCTGGGATTCCTGCAGGACAGGCAGAGCCCAGAGCCCGGAGCCTGCAGAAACCCCGGGCTCCCCCTCAGAGTCCCAGAGCGTCTGGCTGCTGAGAAGCTAACCCCACTGCAGCCGAGCCCACCGAACCACCACCTTGAATGTGGCCCCAGGGAGGGAGGCCTCCACCTCCAGGCCCCTCCAGGCCTCCCACTTCCAGGAATCACTGTGCTCGGGTTCAAGGCCTTGCTGGAGGCTGGAGGGGGGCAGGTGGCAAGGTCCTGGGCTGCCCCTCGTGGGGCTACCCACCACCTCCAGCAGAGACACAGGCTGAGGACATGGCTGGCCGCAGGGAGCAGCCTTAAGGAAGAGCTCTCCCTGGGACCCGGTAGAAGGCAGAAGGGGGAGGCTCCCAAGGCAGCCCCTCGGGGTGTGATGTCAGCCACTGTCCCCACTGCATTGGCTGAAGGGGGGCAGATGTCCTCCCGAAGAGATGTTTCGAGGCCTGACTCAAAGGCCACCGCTTCCACGCAGCCCTCCCTGACTGACAAGGTGGAACTAGCCCTTCCTTCCCCAGGGCTTCCCTTCACTTTGACATTCATCACAGTGGACTTTCACTGTCTGGTCCATGTCTGTGTCCCCAGCTGGGCTGTGAGCCCCCGCCAGGCACGGCCTAGGTCCATCTCCAGGTCCCCAAAGGCTACCTGGGGCCTGACCTGTAGTGAGCACATGGGTGGAGCTTGTCTAATCCCCTGTGCTAAAGTGGGGACAGAAGGAAATGACAGTCTGTGGCCGGATGGGAACTGGAGGCCGGGCCCTCTGGCCCCCAGCCTGGGGCTCTGTGCCTGTCCCTGAGGCCAGGGGCGGTTGGATGGGGTCGGTGCTCCCTCCTGGGTGGCCTGGCGGACACGGCCACTGCGGGCAGGACTCCACCAAGCCACACAAAGCGCCTCTTCTCCAAAGGTCCCAGCTCCCCTGGGCCGGAGCTGGTGGGAGGGCAGGCACTGCCGGAATGTGCTGAGTCAGGAGAGGGGCGTGCGAGGGCATCTCCGCCAGCAAATCCTCCTGCTGGCTTGGTGCTGCCCCCTCCAGGAAGCCCGCTCAGACCCCCAACGGCCTGTGCCTCCTGCCCCCACGCCTGTGGTTCTCACAGCCCTTCTCAGGCTCCTGCCTTGGCTGCTTCCACCCGACACACGCAGAGGCGGTGCAGGAGGAACACAGGACACGTGGCTCTGAGTTATGCTGAGCAGCCCAGGCGTCAGTCTCTGCCTCTGTGAAATGGGCTAAGACCCGTGCTTTCCGGGGTCATTGAGAACTTGAGGAGGAACCTGGAGCAGCAGAGAGGAGTGCAGGCCCGGGAGCTGGGCTGCCAGGTAGGGCTGTGCGGCTCGGGCGAGTGACTCAGCCCCTCTGTGCCTCGGTTTCCCCAAGTGTTCAGTGGCTACAACAATGGAACCTTGTTCACAGGGTTGTTGGGTGATCTAGGAGTCAGGCAATGGAAACTCTCGGGAAAGCCCAGCACAGGGTGAGGACGTGCGGGGGCTGGTGCCTGGCACACAGAGGGAGGGTCGTGGGATGCACGGGGCCTGACACACAGCGGGCCCGTAGCAAGATGTGTTGGTTTGAGCTGGGTTCCCCCCATAATTTGATTTCTCTCTACACCAACTCACTCCTGCCAGGAGGTGTACACACAGTACTTGTCACCCCCAGCCCGTGGACACAGGGAGCCCAAGGGTCGGGACCGGGCACACCCTGCCAGGGCTCTGGGCCTGGCAGGAGGAGACAGCGGCCAGCCAGGACCCGCCCTCTCCTTGCTGAGGCCCGAGCTGGGCAGCGAGGCCAGCTGTGACTCGTGGGCCTGACCCTGGAAGGGCGAAGGGGGTGCGCTCTGGAGTCGGGATGCCCTGTGTTGGAATCCCACCTCCACCCCTTACACGCACTGTGGCTACGGACAAGTTGAGGGCCATCGCTGCGTTGTCCCCCAGCTGTGAAATGGGTACAGTGACCCAAAGGCCTCACAGGGTGGGTATGAGCATTAAAAGAGAACACTTGCCCAGAAGGCCCCGCACCAAGCCTGGGCCCCAAACCCTGGCAGGGAGCCCACATCAGCTGGTCCTCCAGGCGGCAGCTTCCAGCTCTACCTCTTCCCCCGGGTCTAGACCAGTTCCCCTCTGGTCCTCAAAGATCCTGATGGGGGCTCTCCCAGGCTGCTGGGACAGGGTTCACGGGGGCCAGAAGGCTTCGTGGGCAGTGAGGTGAAGCAGGGAGCTTCTCCCAGACATCCCTCAGCCCTCCTGGGCCCCAGCAAGAAGGGGGGCAGATGGTCTTCCCAGCAGGGTCCCCTCCCGGGGTCAGATCTCAGCCCTGCTGCCCTCGAGGCATTGCTTCTGCCCCTCTGGGCTCTCTTGACCAGAAAGGCCACACCACCCACCCAGAGCCCCAGGTGGAGCCCAGGTGAGGCCACGGTTCCCAGCGGCCACACCCGCAAGCAGCGTGGCCTGGCAGCCGGTCCCGGCAGTGGGCCACCAGACTCACCTTCGTAGAAGCGGATCTTGTCTCGCAGGATCACCATGCCTTTTGTCAGCAGCTGGTTCTGCAAGGCACACGTGGAGATGCTGTCACCGCCCCGGGGGTACCCAGGGCCCCCAAGGCTCCACCAACAGGCAGCCGAGGCCCAGAGGGGGAAGGACTCACCGACGTCCCAGTCCAGTTGTCACAGAGCTGGAACCTCAGCTCCCCGGGCGCACGCGGGCAACTGACCCAACCAGGCTGTCCCAGCTAGGAGGTGGTGCAGGGACCCCACCCTCACCGCCCCCAAGAGACAGGCCAGGCCTGGGCCTCCTGCTCCAGGCTGAGCGGGCGGGCAGGCAGCTGCCCCCGCATCCCACAAGGAAGGAGGGACTTTCAGGCAAGAGGGGCCCCGGGACCAAAGGCCTGGCTCGAGCGCTGCCATCACCCACTGCCATGAGGCTCAAACGGCAGCCCCCCTGCACTCTCACCCTGGGCGCGGCTGAGTGACACCACGTGGTCTCAGCAGCAGTCATAGCAGCCAGAGAGTGGAAACAACCCGGGGACCACAGACGGACAGATGGATAAGCAAGATGTGGTCTCGCCACACAGTGGAATATTATTTGGCCGTAAAAAGGGATAGGTTCTGATACAGGCACAACATGGATGAACCTCGAAAACTCTGTGCTCAGTGAGAGAAGCCAGACGCCAAAGGCGACGCGCTGTGAGATCCCACTGACGTGAAATGTCCACACAGGTAAATCCAGAGAGACAGAAACTAGACTAGTGGTGACCTAGGGCTGGGGGAGAGGGGAATGGGGACTACCTATCTATAAACATGCGGTTTCCTTTTGGGGTGATGAAAAAGCCCTGGAATTAGCGGTGACGGGTTGCCCAACTCTGTGAATACACTAAATACCACTGAACTGCACACTTTCAGTGGGTGTGCAGTATGGTAGGTGAATTACACCTCAATAAAGCTGTTAAATTAGAAAAAAACCAACCCTAAACCCACAGGATGGGAGGGGCCGCAGGCTGGTCCTCACCTCACCCTCTCGCAGGAGGCTGGGTGCCCCGCTCCGAGCCTGCGTGAGGATGCCCCCGCCTGCAGCACCTCGGCCTTCCTGCCTGTGCGACCTCGGGGGTCCTCTCCCCGTCCCGAGCCCCAGGGTGCCATGTGCTCATCCACTGTGCAGGCCTGTGGCCGCAGCGCCTGGGACAGCTCAGCCTCGGCGACACTGGTGCCACGCTAACGTCATCGCCACGCGGCTCAGGGCCCTGGGGTTTGTAGATGACCCGCCCGTGGGCTCTGGGGACCCACACTCATGCTCCAGGAGGAGGCGGACAACTCACCACAAAACTGACCTCGAGCCGCGCCACGTGCCAGGCAGAGCGGTCAGTCCTCACCTGCGTCCCATCGTATTACCTACCCAACAAGCCACACTGGCTGGACGGGGGAAACTGAGTCGTGGCCAGGCGGAGACCTTGAACCCGGAGCTCCACGTACCCACCGGGAGCCGGAGGCCCCTCCCCCCCGGCCAGCTCAGGAAGCAACCCCTCAGGAGAGCAAACAGCACCCACCTGCAGGTACTCCGTGAAGAAGGACCCCAGCTCCGTCTTCAGCAGCTGCCTGTGGGCGGGAGTGCAGAGCAGAGGGAGGGCAGGAGTCAGAGACCCCACGGTGCCAGCAAGGGCTGGGGGCCGGGCTGGGGGCCTCCTGCAGCGGGAGACCAACCCCCTTAGCCCAGTGATGTGAGGACGTGACTAGATATTTCTCCAAAGATACACAAATGGCCAATAAGCGCGTGGGAAGATGCACCATCATTAGTAACCAGTAACCAGGGGAACACAAACCCAAACCCTGAGATGGCACTTCACCTCCACTAGTGCTGTGAGAATCAAAACCCCAGGCAGAAAAAAAAAAAAAAAACCGGGCAGTAACAAGTGTTGGTGAGAAGGTGGGGAAACTGAACCCTCATACACGGCTAGTGGGAATGTAAAATGGTGCAGTCTCTGGGCACAACAGCTGGGCGGTTCCTCAGAAGATTAAAGGTAGAGCCGATATATGACCCAGTAATTCTGCCCCCAGGTGCAGACCCGAGAGCAGTGAAAACGCAGCTCCACACAAGGCCTCCTACACAGAGGCTCCCAGCGGCACTGCTCACAACAGCCAAAAGGCAGAAACACCCGAATGTCCATCAACAGATGACTGGATAAACACAGTGGTGTTTTTCACACAATGGGATATTATCTGGCCATAAAAAGAAATGAAGCGCTGATACCTGCCCCAGCCTGGATGACCCCCGAGTATGGAGGACCATTACGCTGAGTGAAAGAAGCCAGATGCAAAAGGCCACACGTATGTAGTACGACTCCATTTATATGAAATGTCCAGAACAGGCAAATCCACGGAGACAAAGTTGATTGGTATCGGCCAGAGGCTGCTGGGGTGGGGGGGTGGTGCGGGTAACAGGGAGTGACCGTAAGGGGTACAGGGTTTTTTTGGGGCGGGTGATGAAAATGTTCTGGGATTAAATAGTGATAGTTATACAAGCTTGTGAATGTACTAAAAACCATGAACTGTACATTGTAAAAGGATAAACTGTATCTTAAAAAAACAAAACATCTATATATCTATTTGGTGTTGGCCTGGGGCTGGGGGGGAGAGGGGAATGGGGACTACCTGTCTATAAATATGGGGTTTCCTTTTGGGGTGATGAAAAAGCCCTGGAATTAAAGACAGTTGCACAACTTTGTGAATACACGGAACTACACACACACACACACACACACGTATATAAAATGACAGAAAACAAGAACGACGGCCAGACATCAGAGTCCTGTTACTCTGCACCGTCCCTGGCCATTCCCAAGGCTGGGCAAAGCCGAGGGATGCACAGGCATATTAGGAAAATGGGGCTCCTGGGGTCCCACCCGAGTGGCCACATGAGCCCGAAGAAAGCAGGACCCCCTGGAACAGTCACACACATCAAGCGTGGGAGAGGCAACAAGGCCCTGCTGTGACCTCAGGCAGCCCCTTTCCCTCCCTGGGCCTCAGGTTATCTGTCTGTAAGGGCCATTTTAGCCATTTAGGGTTGGAGTGGGGGGACCCTGCCCCAATTACCCTTCTACTCCTGCCCCAAGCTGATGAGGAGGTTTGCTGCCTATTTTTCCCAGATATTCTTTTGCTGTAGAGACGGGGTGGCACAGGCCAGGGCGTGAGGGAACGGGCACACAGGCAGGAAGTGCCTCCTTGCGGCGGCTGTGACCCCGGGCAAGTCTCCCGACCTCTCTCAGCTTCAGCCTCCTCCACTAAAATGCAGGACTAATGCCTCGGCTTCGCAGATTCCCTCGAAGCTGGTCCATCCTGGGCTCCTTCACGAGCGCTCAGTTCTCAGCTATTCACAGGAAATGAGGGGTACTCGGCGGGGCTGTGATTGCTTTTCTGGGAACAACACTCCCATCACTAGGCAGGTGGGTCCTTCCTCTTTTTTTTTTTTTTTTAACTTTATTTATTTATTTTTGGCTGCGTTGGGTCTTCGTTGCTGCGCACGGCTTTCTCTAGTTGTGGGGAGCAGGGGCTACTCTTCGTTGCGGAGCACGGGCTTCTCATTGCGGTGGCTTCTCTTGTTGAGGAGCACGGGCTCTAGGCACGTGGGCTTCAGTAGTTGTGGCACTTGGGCTCAGCAGTTGTGGCTCGCAGGCTCTAGAGCGCAGGCTCAGTAGTTGTGGCACACGGGCTTAGTTGCTCCGCGGCATGTGGGATCTTCCCGGGCCAGGGCTCGAACCCGTGTCCCCTGCGTTGGCAGGCGGATTCTTAACCACTGCCCCACCAGGGAAGTCCCAGTCCTTCCTCTTTAACAGAATAAATACGCTTTGTGATGCTTAACACCAGCCGGGCACATGGGCGTTATCTTGAGCCACCGTCCCAGTCCCTCCCTGTTTCCCGTCCCAGTCCCTCCCTGTTTCCCGTGAAAAGGAGTCTTCAGGAGGGTGGGGGTGAAGGCCACGGGACAGGGCCTGGGGTCAAGGTCCATGTGGTGGTCACCGCCCACCTGGGCTCTAAAGGCGGAATCTGAGGCCAGTGGACCAGCGCGGGGGTGGGGGTGGGCAGTGGGGGGAGGGCGGGGGCGGGGCGCGGCGGGCCTCCCACCTGGCACAGCCCTCCCACCACTTACAGACCCAGGCCCGGATGGGACAAACGACCACTCACCGGACGCCCTCGTTGAGGCTGAAAAGCTCCTGGTCGGGCAGCCCCTTGCGCTGGAAGACGGCGATCACCCCGTTGTGGATGCTGCGTGGGGGAGGGAAGAGGAGCGTTGCCCCAGAGGCCCCAAGACCCCTCCCCTCCTTCCCTCTCTCATGGAGCCCCTCCTGCTCTCCTCGAGGAACAGAAGGGGCCCGGTCAGAAGCAGGGCGCCAGTCCTTTTGCTTCGAAGGCAGGCCTGGAGCACAGGGACTGGCCACCCCATCGGACCCCATCCGCCCCAGAGCCTCAATTCCCATCTTGAGCGCCAGATCCTGTGCTCCCAGCCCCAGCCTCCCTGGAGCCCCAGGCCTGTCACCGGGCTGGTGACCTCTCCAGGCTGTCCTGGCTTACCTTCCACACACTCTGCCTCCTTTCCCATGTTCTTGAACCCTCTGCCCCCAGGCCAGAAACTAGGGGACACCCTCTGATGGTCTCTCGCACCCCCAAACATAACCAGGTCCAACTGGCTTTCTCACCCTGTGCTTCCAGGTGCCCGTGAGCTGGCGCCTGCCTCACTGAACTGGGTACCTGTGTTATCTGCACCTGGCCCCACTGGGGAAGCTGCCCTCACCACAGGGCCTTTGCACATGTCCTTTCTTCTGCTTGGTCCCCACCCTCACCCCCCACTCCCGTCTACGTGGATCCTTCCTTCAGGTCACAGGCGGTCACAGCGTTTACAACACTTGCCAGTGTGCACCTACATGTTTATCCGTGATTTGTTTGATTGACTGGTTGCCACCGCTATCTATAAACCTCGGTGCACAGGGCCCTGTGCCCTTTACGGCTGTGTGCTCTCACCTGGCTCAAAGGAGCAGCCTGGTAGTTACCTGGTGAAATTCATCCTGACTCTCCCTGGCCCTCCAGATCCAATAGATCCTGAAGCCCCACCAGTCTCTACCCCCTAGATCTCTGCTGCACCCTTCTCTCTCCTCCTGACCTGTGCTCGCCTGACCTCTGATCGCATAGGTACCTCCTCACTGCACTCACTGCCCCCTGCCCTGGGCCCTGCAGACACAGCCCAAGGCCTGAGTGTGGCATTCAAGGCTCGTCTGGAATGGTCCCTCCCCGCATTCTTGGGCACCCACTGCTCACAGAGTACTGGAGCTGCCAGGGGAGCCACACCTCAGGGTCTTTGTACCCACTGCCCTTCCCACCTGGGGGGCCCTTATGCTATCTACTAGGCAAGCAGCTGTTCATAGTGGAGCTCTGGCTCAGAGGCCACTGCCTCCAGAAGCCCTCCTGACCGCCTCCCTTCCCCGTGCAGACTCAGGTCCCGGCACTCTGCCGATTTACTTTCATGTTAGCCCTCACCACCAGCCATGAGCTCCCAAGGGTGAGAACCAGGTCTGGGCGGCTCCACCGCCCTCCGCTCAGGACTGGGTTGCTGCTCTGAACCCACCACCGCAGACGAGCTGTGTGATTCCTGGTGTACAGGGACAGCCGGACACGCGCTGCCGTTCACGTCATGGAGCAGGCGGGGGCCGCCAAGCTCCTGCTGCCCCTGTCTGCTCTCACCAGCTCCACCCTTCCCAGCAACGTGGACTGGCCACCCACTTTGCAGATGAGGAAACTGAGGCTCAGAGGGACCAAGTTCTGGGAGGCCACAGAGCTCACCCAACAGCTGCCCCCTCTCCCCACTGAGCCAGGTGTGGGCAGGGCTTCCAGCTCCGCACCCTGGAGGGGGCAGGGCAGGGTCAGGGCCCCGCATCCCAGGTGGGTGAAGGCAGCTCTGAGCAGTGCAGGGACATGCTCCAGGGGTCCACAGCTGGTCCCGACCCGGCCAGGCCAGAGGCCTTGTCACCTGACCCGACGATGCCTGACTACCCAGGCACCTGGTGTTGAAATGTTGGTTATTTGCATGTCCAGGCACACACGCCCTCGAACTTCTGTTTCCTGCCTGTGAAATGCAGGCCACGAATGTGCCCGCCCCCAGGTTGCCATCAGGATGAAAGCCCGGCCAGCGCCGAGCCTTGGTGTGTGGTCGCGGCCGGGACTGAGCTCAGCTCTGTCAGAAGTGCCTGGTGGGCTCAGCGGAACAGTCACAGTAAGGCTGTTCCCCATTTACAGACTGAAAAAAGGAAAAAAGTCTGACGGGAAGTCTAATGGCTGCCACCCTGAAATCCTAACAGATGGGGACTCGCGCCCAGCCTGGGGGCTGCTGGGGGCAGAGGTCAGACCCTCCCAAACCCGCCGGAGCCTGGGAGCGGGCAAATGGGGCATCCTGAGCATGGCCCCGTGGGCCCGGCCCCTCCTGAGGCTCAGAGGGGCCTTGCCAAGTCCTCCCTGGGGACCAGGCCTCCATCAGGCCGAGGGGACAGCGTGGGGGACCCTCATCAGCCTGCCAGGCCTGGCCCTGCTCTTCTCACCAGCCTTTCCAAGTCCCTCCTCCCTCCTCCTCCAGTAAAGCTTCCGGAGGGAGCGCAGCCCACTCTGGTCCCCCGCCCAGAGGCACCTTAACCCACAGTTTTGGATGGGAAGACGGGCTCTTTGGACGAGTCTTTCCCCGAGGCCCTCAGGGGTCCATCGCCATCTGTGTCACCTGAACCGCCCCCGCCCCTGGGTCTGAGCAGCACTGGCCCCCTCCTGCCTCAGGGCCTTCGTCCTTGCTGTTCCCTCTGCCAGAGGCTCACCGTGAGGTCAGGTCCCTGCCCCCTCGCACCTGTGTGCAGAGAGCACTTGATCCCGGTTTCTTTTGGGAGAGGGGAGGTCTATTTGGTTTACCACTTAGGCCCCGCTCCCCCCAGCCCGGGTCTTGCACCACCCTAGTGTATCTGAGCAGCGCCCCGGCCAGCCCTAGGGTTACCCTTGAGCTCTCCCATCCACACCCCCATCCAGCCCAGCCTCCACCCCGGTGGACCCTGATCCTGCCCTTCCCACCTCCAGCCCCGAGGCTCGTTCAGGTGCGGGCCTGGGGTTGAATCCCAGCTCCGGGCTTCCCTGCTGCCCGCCTCTGGAGACCGGACCGTGAGTGCCTCAGCTTCCCCCTCCGTACAATGGGACTTGTAATCACAGCCCCTGTGGGGTTACGTGTGCCGTGGTATCATCAGCAGTGACTGCGGGGGGCGGGGGGCAGGATATGTGCCCCCGGAAGCAGACAGCACAGCTCAACCATTTGCCCCGGGCTTTCTCCATCTCCTTCTAACCACACCATGATGTGGGGACTGTGACAGCCCAGGCAGCAGAAGGAAACACTGAGGCTCAGAGAAGCCAGGGGACGGCCCAGAGTCACACAGCTTGATGCCTGGCAGGGCCAGAAGGGAGCCCGGGGCCCACAGTCCTCCCGCCCCACACAGCTGCCCAACCTGGGGTTGGTGGACAGGCAAGGCCCCGCTCCTTCCCGTTTCTCTGCAGCCGAGGTTCCACCTTCTTTCCAAAGTCCAAGTTGGGTCAATAACAAAGCCCTGCTGTGAGCCGCCCGACAGAGAGGAGGAGGGGTGGGGAGAGGAGAGGCCCTCATGTGACTTATCCCCCCAAACAGAAGTGAAACTCCGGCCCGGGGCCTCCCACACCGAGGCCCAGCTGGGGGCACTGGCAGTGGGCCCCCTGGAAACGGCAGGCGGCCCGGGGCCCTTCTGGGTGAGGCCCGAGCGGCAGCTGACCCATCACCTCCTCTCTCCGGGCCTGTCCCTCCGCCCCATGTAGGGAAACAGGAGGGCAGCGACAAGTCTCAGCATCTGTCACCTGAGCATGGGGTGAGGGGAGATGCCCAGGACCCTTAGTGGGGATCCAGGGCACCCAGGACGGTGCCGAGGCCTGCTGCCACCAGGGCTGGCCGGGGACCCCGTGGTCAGGCTTGGGGAGGAAGGGCTGATTGTGAGGCCCCTGGGGGGGACCCGCCTGTGGCCGCCCTGGCTCGGCTGGGGCCGGTGTGGCGCTGCGAGCAGGTGGGACCCCAGCGGGGCGGATCCCTGGCCCACCGTCACCAGTCTCAGTGTTGCCCATCTGCCCACACAGGAAGGTCCGGCAGAGAGTGAGTGCGTGGGGGACCCCAAAGCCTGGCCTCTGGGGGTCAGACAACACACCTCCAGGAACCCCCGGAGAGGCAGAGAGGCCTAGAGGTGGAGCTCTGCCCTTTCTCAGGCCCTACCCTGCTCTGGAGCTGCCTCTGGAGCCTCAGAAATCAGAGAGGAGGGCAGGCTTCCGCCAGGTGCCCCTCCTCACCCTCTTAACTACTTGGTGTCCCCAGAAGGCCGACCCGGACCCCGAGAGGAGCTGGCACTTCCTCGAGCCCCTCCCCCTGGGGTTGAGGCCTGGCTCTTTCTCAGGACCTGGCCTGTGGGCGGGGGTGGACGAGGGTGGGCAGAGGTGCTGGGCTCCACCGGGTCCCCACAGTGCCCACCTGGGCTCCCACCCCAGACAGCCCAGGCTCTAGTCCCCGCTCTGCCCTGTCCATCCAAGGGTGATCAACCCTTGGGTCAATAACAAAGCCCTGCTGTGACCTGCCGGAGAGAGAGGAGGTGGGGTGGGCAGAGGAGAGACCCTCATGTGACTTATCCCCCCAGACAGAAGTGCAACTCGGGCCCGGGGCCTCCCACACCCTCATCATTATCCCAGGGGGCCACGGCCAGCCCTGAGACATGAAGCCCTGCTTCGCTCTGCTCTGGTCGCCCCGGGGGAAGCATCCACGGGCCTCCTCTTCACGCCCAGGTGAAGGCACAGGGGAGGCAGGCGACTTGGAACCCAATCCGACCCCCTGCCGGGCCTCAAGGTGACCCTCTGGCAGATGCGGGTACCTGAGGGTACCACTCTCAGGCCTGCGGGCCCGTTCCCCTGCTCCTCAGCAAACCGGCATCACGCTCACCCTACTTTCGGTCCCCTGGCCCTGGCTCACACACCCCCCAATTCCCACCCGGGTTCCTGGCTGACCAGGAGGAGCCCCATTCCCACCCCTGCTCCCCACTGGGCTCCAGGCAAGAACTCGGAGCTTTCCTCCAGAGCCCCACCTGCCCAGGGAGGCAGACGCCTGACTGCGCTGAGCCCCCCGTCCCGACAGGCTGCAGGGGGACAGCGGGGTGCCCACGCCGCCCCCATGGCTGCCTGGCTGCACGGTCCCCCCCGTCCAGCTGGAGGCCAGGTTCTGGACGCTGGGCTGGGGGTCGGGAGGTGGAGCGCGGATGGCCCTGAGCCCCGACTGCTGGGCGGGAGAAGTGAGGGCCCAGGGCCCAGGGCGCAGGGCGGGGAGGGAGGGAAGCCCAGCATACGAGTGTCCGCTGGCTGCTGTAACCAAAGACCACACACAGCGGCTGCAAAGCAGCCAAAAGTTGGTTTTTTACAGCTCTGAAGCCGGAAGCTCTGTCAGTGTCACAGGGCTAGAATCAAGGTGCGGCTCCTTCAAGGCTCCAGGGGAGAGTCCGTTTCCTGGTCTTTTCCAGCTTGGTCAGGACTCCTCCCTCCATCCTTACAGCCAGCAGTGCAGTGTCTTCAACCTCTCTGTTCCCATCCTCATGTCTCCTTCTTGAACTCTGACCCCTGGGCCTCCATCCCATTAGCACCCTTGTGGTGACACTGGGCCCACCTGGACCACCTCCCCATCCGAAGATCATTTCCTTAATCACATCTGAAAAGTCCCTCTTGCCGTGTAAGGGAACGTATTCACAGATTCCCAGACATCTTTGAGGGCCGTGACTCTGCTGGTCACACCCAGACCGCCTCAGAGGGGCAGGGGGCTCAGGACCCAGGCCCGACTCAGAGCAAGTTGTTGGTGAGGGTTGGCCGGGAAGCCAAGCACTGGCCCCCCACTGGCCTCCACCCCCAACTCCCAACCAACTGGTCACCCTGAGGGCTTCAGCCAACCTCCCCCGGCCCCTGAGATCCCATGAGGTGGCGGCAGAGGCTCTGGACTTAGACCTGGGCAGTCCCCGTACCTCTGAACCTCAGGATCTTTATCTGCAAGATGGGGGTAGCAAGTCCCACCTTGAAGGCCGGTGCAGGGGTGAAAGCAGCTCTTCCACGCCTGGGGTTGGGACAGGGCCTGGCACGGGTCGGGGTCAGTGGGCACCGCGTCCGGGGGATAGAGCAATCACGGCCCCGGAGGAGATCTAGGTGCAGGACGCCCTGTGGGGCTTAGGCCAGCAGTGGCCCCGTCCAGGACCAGGGACGGGCAGACGAGGAGGGAGGGCTGCACCTCGGGCTCTCACCACCACCCCCCGCCTCGCCCGGCCCCAGCAGACACCAGCTCACACGTGTCCCTGGGCAGCGGCTTCAAGTCAGGCCAGGGTTCAGACTCAACGTGAGCAGGGGCTCTTGGTCAAGTCCCTCTCCTTCTCTGGCCTCAGTTTCTCTATCCGGATGGTAAGGACCATCAGCCCAGCCTCGGAGGTGGTCCCGTGGGAACAAGAGGGCGCGCGCTCCACCTGCACGGGGCCTCTGCTCTCACAGCCAGAAGGCGGGTGGGCGCCAGGCTCGCCAAGCCTCAGGCATTCGGGCAGATCCAGGCCTGGCAAGGAGTAGGGCTCCATAATGATCTACACCCTCTGGCC
This sequence comes from Balaenoptera musculus, assembly GCF_009873245.2. Classification (NCBI taxonomy): domain Eukaryota; kingdom Metazoa; phylum Chordata; class Mammalia; order Artiodactyla; family Balaenopteridae; genus Balaenoptera; species Balaenoptera musculus. Next base: position 99,850,428 of record NC_045794.1, on the reverse strand, counting down.
CAAACGCAGGTACAGGGCACTCCTGCCCGCCCCCCAGCTGGCCCCTCAGCTCAAGAACATGACCTTCGTGCAGCTGGAGGCCTTGCGTGGGGTGCACACCCGGCGAGGAGCTAACTGGGGCCAACACAGGGACAGACAGGGACACAGCATGCCATGCCCGGGCCCTTCGGGAGGGAGGGGATCAGGGGCTCCAGGTGGGAGTGACAGGTGAGCCTTCTAAGTCACCCCTGCGCCCTCCTCTCTGCAGTGCCGGCACTGGGCCGGGCACAGGGGACAAACCCGCCCCGTAAAGCAGCAGCAGGGGCTTAGGAAACAGCTTCTGATGGTTCTGTTCTAGTTTCCGGTTTGTGAGCGTGGCCCAGCCGGCCGGCAGCCTGGCACCCAGCACTCAAACCTGCCCTGCGCACCCGCAGGAGAAGGGAGCCTGGGCCCCCGCTGTGTGTGGTCGGCACCCGCGCTCCCCCGGTTTATCCTCTTCCCAGCGCTGAACTCCACCTGCTAGGACCAGTGCCGGAGTGAATGAATGAACGAATGAATGAATGGCTAGGTGAGTGCACGGATTCCACTATCACAGGAGCAAGCTATGTATTTTGCCCCATGTCCAGATGAGGAAACAGAGGCACAAGGAATTTAGGGGATGGGCCCAGGGTCCACTGTAGTGGGTTGAACAGTGTCCCCTAGAAATTCATGTCCACCTGCTACCCCAGAGCTTATGTGGAAACAGGGTCTTTGCAGATGTAATTAGTTAAGAATCTTGAGACGAAATCATCCTGGATTTAGGGTGGGCCCTACATTAGGTGGCCCAATGACTTTCTAAGAGAAAGGAGAGGGAGGTTTGGACACAGAGAAGGTGGCCCGATGAAGACAGAAGCAGAGAGCGGAGTGATGCAGCCGCAGGCCAAGGGGCCACCGGAGCTGGAAGAGGCAGGAAGAAGCCTTCCCTGGAGCCCCCAGAGGGAGCGAGGCCCTGGCGACACCTTGATTTTGGACTTCTGGCCTCCAGAACTGTGAGAGAATGAATGTCTGTTGTTTTAAGCCACCAAGTTTGTGGCAATTTGCTACGGTTGCCCTGGGAAACTAACATGGTCACATGAAAAAAGGGGGTTCATCTTGGACTAAAAATAAGGAGTCTACAACTTAGCAAGGCAGGACCTGCACTGCCCCGCCCCCCGAGGCTGTGTCCTGGGGGGCCCTGGCGGGGACCACTGCAAGGATCGGGGCTGGGCAGCGACCAGAAGAGGCCCCGACTTCCCCACCGTACCTGCGGAACGCTGGCGGGAAAGGCACTGCCCCTCCCTGGCTCAGGGCCCCCTCTGCCCAGGAGAGCAGTGGCTCCGCTCTGCGGCGTCCACACGGGCAGGCTTCCTGGTCCTCTCTGCGTCCCCCTCTGCACCTCTATATGGGGGGTGGTAGTCATAACTCCCTCCCTGGGCTACAAACTTCACCAAGGGCCATGAAGGGGCCTGGCACACAGGAGTGCGGCATGGCAGGCGGAGCTGACGTGGGTCCAAGGGCTGGGCGGCTCGGAGCCTTAGAGATGCCGGCTGTGGGCTGGGCCGCTCCCCTGCGGTCTGCCCAGCCAAGGCACAGAATGGCACTGAAGTTTGAAAGTTCCTTTAAGTGAGAAGCAGTGGCGGTGGGGGGGGGGGGGACCCAGGTGGCCTCTCCCTACAGGTACCTCTCTGAGCTCCAGAAGACTCCGAGCCTACCCCAGGGTTCCCCACCTCTGCCTGGAGACCCCCCAGCAGGGCCGACCATAGCAGGAGAAAGCTGCTGTTGGTGAAAGCTCAGGAACCAGCAGACGCCTGAGGGGCCCCCCCAAACCCTGTCCCTACAGGCCCTCCCTGACATGAGTTTGTCCCCAGCATGAGTTTGAGCTTGAAATATGAGTTACGGAGGCCCTACTACGTGCCAGGCACGTGCTGAAGACTTTAATACAGATCTTCACATTTAATCCCTACAATGGCCCATTTTATGGAAAAGGAAATTAAGGACCAGGGAGGCTGAACAGCTTGCTCAAGGCCACGCAGCAGGGAAGAGGCAGAGCTGGGATTTGAACTAAGTCTGTTTGGCTCCTTGCGCTAAACCACGGCAGGGAAACGAGGAGGGAGACTGCTCCTCTCTCCGCAAGAGGAGGAAACGCCTCCTAAGACAGTGTGCAGTCATTGGGCTGATGAGATTACCCAACGAGAGTCCTTCCTTCTCTGTCCCCCACACCAGTCCTGTAAGAAGGAATGTTGCATGCCCGCTGACCGATAGGGAAACTGAGGCAGGCTCGTCCCAGCACTCAAGCAATTCGCAACTTGGTAGGGGATAGAAGGCAAGCACGTGACTGGACGACCGCGTCCTGCCTAGTGCACAGAGGAGGGTCTCAGGCTGGCAGCCCTGTGCCCACCATGACGCTCATGAAACGACTGATGAACAGAATAAATGAGTGTCCACATTGACAGTTGGCTTTCTGGTGGCCAAGACCGCAGACGGTGAAGCATCTGGCAGGGTTTCACTGCCAGGTGTGTGTGGTGATGGCGGCAGCATCCACAGCCCCCTGGATAGCCTGCCCCACTCTCTTCTCCTGCCCTCCCATTTTCCCTTTGGTGGAAATATCTATTTTTGAAAAGGGCTCATGAGCAAACACGGTGGGGAAATCCCACTAAATAAATCGTCTCTTTTCCGGATCCCAGCCTTGCTCTTCAAACAAAGTGGGAGGGGGTGGTGGGACTTCCCACGCCCCTGCTTGTCTGGGAAAGGCCCGCGGGGGGAGGGTCGTCTAAAGAATGCCGGGCAGCTGCTGCACCCCTGCTGACAGCTGGGAGGGCAGGGGGCCGCTCAAGGGAAAGCCACCCGCCCACCGCCGACCAAAGGGACCTAAACGCAGAACAGGAAGCGCAGCGGCAACCCACCGACTGCGCCCGCGAGGCTCATCTGCGAGATGGGATAAATACTTCCTGCTCTATTTACCTCCCAGGTTGCCATGAGCACTGGAACGAAGACGTGGGAAGACCCCGGGGGGAGGGCGGGGGAGGCGGGCTCGCGGGATCCAGGCCCACCCCACCACCCACCAGCTGGGCGCGTTGGGATCAGCCCCGGGTCCGCGGTCTCGTCCCTCCGTTCTAGAAACACGTTGCACTAAACTTCCCTCCCCGTCCGCACAACTCCGGCGGAGCAAGTTCTCTACAAACTGTAAAGTGCCGTGCTGCCCCCATCACAGTTCCTCGCTGGGGGCCGGCCCTCTCCCGCGGACCTGCTCCAGGACTCCCCCTCCCCTGGCTCTGGGACCCGGGGCCAGCGGCCCGCGGGCCGGCCGGGAGGGCGCGGCCTTACCTGTTCCAGGTGGCGTTGGCGCAGGCCCGGCGCTGCTGCGTGCCCCGCTCGTCCGCGGCGGCGGCCGGCTCTCTCTTGCCCAGGTCACTGAGGCTGGGCGAACTCATGAACTTCAACCTGCGGAGAGTCCTCATGGTGACCCCGGCGACAGGCTCCGCGCCCACGCGCGCCCGGCACCTCGCCCTGCGCCACGCCGCGCCGCGCCGCGGGCCCCGGCCGTTGCGGCGCCCTCTACGAGGAGACTTGGGCAAAAGCAGGAAGCCGAGCGGCCCTCCAGGGTCCCGCCCCGGCCCCACGCCTCCGCCCCGGGCCCCGCGCCGGCCGCCCCGCCAGGTTAATCATTGCTCGGAGCGGCCGCAGCGTGGAGCTCCCAGAGCGCTGCCGGTAGCGCGGACTCGGCGCTAAAGAGGCCCGGGGGCGGGGTTCAGGGCCGGAGGCGGAGCATGGGCGGTCCCGGGGGCGGAGCAGGAGAGGGGCGGGGCCTAGGCGGGGCCTAAAGAAAGAGGGCGTGCGCAGAGGCGGGACCAAGCTGGGCGGGGCCACGAGCTGGGGGCGGGGCCACGAGCTGGGGGCGGGGCCGCGGCCTCCGCCGCCGCATCCCACTAGCCCCCCCCTCCCCAGGCAACCTGAGTCCGCCCTCCTGGGGTCGCACTCTGGCCCCCTCTGTCCTTCCAAGGGCCACCAGTGCCCACAGGAAACCAGCACGGGACGACCGCACAATCCAACCCCAAGCACCCACCCAGCGCCGGCTCCTGCGGCCACACCCACACGGTGCTCAGCTTCGTGCCCCCTCCCAGACCCCGTGGTTATCTTCCCCCTTCTCGCCATCCCCCCCCCCCACACAGGCTGTGCCCACACGGATCCCTCAGGACTCCGCCACGTGGACACAGACTCCTCCGTGGTTATCATGAAGACTGGGTGGAGGTCTTCAGCCCATTTTCCAGTTCAGGAAACTGAAGCTCAGAGGGTGAAAGAACTTGCCCAACATCATGCAATCAACAAATGGCAAGGCTGGGCCTGACTCAGGCCTCCTGAGCACAGGGCAGGACACCCCTCCAGCTTCCGGAATCCCCATGGGGCTCTCCTGCCCCCTGCCCCCTCCATCAGACAGGGCAAGACAGTGTTGCCGCCCTCCTCCACTTCCTTCATTTCTTTCCTGAAGCAATGCCTGTGTCACCAGAGCACCGGCCTCATGTCTTCCTATAAATGCTTCCCGCGTGAATCAGAGGGGGAAAGGAGGGGCCAATCCTAGAACCTCAGCATGGGAAGTGTGCTCAGAGGCCCCCCACCCATGCTGTACAGAAGAGGGAACTGAGGCCCAGAGGCCACTGGGTCCTTGGGTCCTCTATGCCAGGATGTGTGCATGAGATGCTCCCCCCCAAGGGCAGAATCAAAGCACCTGCCCCCCGGGCCTTGTGGGGCTTGCTAATTCAGTCTGACACAGCATAGGTCGACATTATCGTCCCCACTCAGAGACAAGGATCTGTTCCTCGAGGTGGAGGAGGTGGTGGAGGGGGCCTGGCTCAGCCGCCCAGGCCGGGGCTCTTTCTGCTGAATGCCCCAGGCAGGGTGGGTTGCCAAGGCCAGGCCGAGCGGCCAATGAGCCTCTTTTGTGGCTCCAGGAACCAGGAGAACTGCATATAAGGTGTATGAGACCCTGGTGAGGAGACGTCCAGTGAAAATCAACCAGCATTTTCCAAGCACCTACTGCGTGCCAGACATTACCCTCATCCTAGGGGGGCAGAGTCATGCCCGGCAAACCCCCTGACCCTGAGCTCCAAATCGAGGGAACAGAGACCTTTGACTCCCCCAGAGCCCATAATCCCCAAGGCCGAGACCTGCGTGACCCAGTGTGAGTGACAGACCAGGAAGGACTGAACTCCCAGTGAAGCCCCTGGTGGTTTCTCACCCTTTTAGAAACTTCTGTGAACCCTGTCTACTCCTTCCACCTCCACTGTCACCTTCCCAGGCCAGGACAACAGACACTCCCTGACCGCTCTCCCTGGGGCCACACAGGTCACGGGGCAAGCCCATCCTCTGGGTGGTGGCTGGAGTGATCTTTGGCACACACACGCGCCCCTGCGCTTAGAGCTCCTGCGTGTTCCCACGGCCCCGAGGATCAAGTCCAGAGCCTGGAGGCCAGAGCCAGAGCTTGGAGGGCCTTCCCTGCCTCTCCTGGCTCCCCCTTCTGACTGCCTTCGCCCTGGGTTAGGCTCAGGGGTTGCCCTCTGGTCGTCTGGTGAGTTTTCCATCCGATGCCATAAGCCAGGAGGGCTGGGACTGTACTAACTGGTTCGCCACTACATTCCTGAGCCCAGCATGCAGTAGACACGCAGTAAATATTTGGTTAAATGGATGGATAAGCATCTGTCTCACCGGCAGGAAGGGATTCAATGCTTTGTAAAAGGTGCCACACTGGACAGAGATAGAACCACTGTAACTGCTGCTGGTGTAAATGCAGCAGAGAACCCCCGGGATTGGCTCAGACCCCCGGGGTGGACGGGATGAAGGATGGCTTCCCGAGCTGGAGGCAGACTCTCGGGGGAGGGGCTGGCTTCGTTTGCTTGGCACCCTCGGGTGCGAAACACTCAGCCACTGGCAGGGCCTGGCTGGCCAGAGCGGCCAGCTGAGTGTGGAGGGAGGCTGGACTGCTCTGGATGGGGAATCGAGGGAAAAATGGAGGTGCGTGGTAAGGGCAGCCCACGGTGGGAGGGCAGGAGAAGGAAAGAAGAGGAGGGGCTGGGAGAAGAGGCCAGTGAGAAATGCCGGAGGTGGGGATGGCTGAGGGGTTTAAAAGCCACGCACAGTCAGCGTTAAGGAATTAGCTTTAGCTGCCCCCTGAAGCCAGCCACAGACTTCTGTAAGATCCGTCTACACCCAACAGCCCAGTACTGGGGGTGGAGTGGAGACCCAGGCAAAGGTGCCGCTGCCCTGTGTTTGGGCTGGTGACAGGCAGGGAGGGGCACGGGGCGGGGAGGGGGCCTGGACAGCCAGGGGAACAGCCAGCCCCCAGGGCCAGAATCTGAGGCCGAGGCCAGGAGGAGACAAACCCTCCCACCCCCCCAAAGCAGGGGGCAACTGGGTGGCCGATGGCCAAGTCCAGCCCTTAAACGTGTTCCGCACAGCCGGCAGTGTGGGGAAAGAAAACAAAAAACCCCAACTGCGTGCAGCCAAGGTTTTACAATGGAGAGACTGACATAGAAACCCTGATTTCTGGCTTCCTGGGAAGCATCAGATGACCGGGCCTCCGGGGCCTGAGGCCCCACGTGACAGCTCTGGCTGAGCTGCTGCCCCGCAGGCAGGCCCGGGCCCTCCACTCACTTACAGAGCCTTCCAGGCCAGATAAGGGGTTGGGGATTGAGCAACCGTATGGGGGGAGGGGGGCCGCTGGGCTGGGCCCATGTGTGTCTGGCACTCAGGGAAGGGAAATGCCCTCCATTCAAGGGAATGGGCGACGGGGGTACCCATCACGCACCCCCAAAGCTTGCCTGCTCCAAGAACCGCGCCAGGCCTGACGGCATCAACCATGTCTTCTCCTTCAGGATCCAAACTTCATTCCAACCCCTCTCTGACCAGTGGGGTGTCAGGAGCTGGTACAGGACCCTGGTCACTAAGGGGGACTGCCCCCCGCAGGGCTCTTCCTTCTGTTCGGAGAGGGAGCCCTCGGTCGGGGGGCCAGAACTGGGGTCCACTGGCCCTGCCAAGTCAAATGACCTCTAGGGCCTCGGTTTGCCCATCTGTGAGATGCATGGGGTTGAGGGTTGAGGGACAGGGGAAATGAGACCCCATAAAGCCTTTCAGAGGCCACTTGCCCCCCGTAGATGTGGCAGGAGATGGTGACCTAGGTGTCTTTGGTCCCTGAGGTATGACTGTGCTGAGGAGCTGGCCAGAGGTTTTGTCTTCATGGGCACCGCGCTAGGACTGGCAGTGACCTTTAGGATGGGCTCAAGGCACTGGGACTTCGCATCAGGAAGTCCCCTGGGGCCGGTTCAAAACCCCGGTCAGGCTCGTTGGGAGTGGGACCTGGGATTTCTCAGGAGCATCTCAGGGACTCTGGCGTGATTCCCTGGGGTCTGCAAACCCCCGAGCCTGGCTCAGCCCCTCACGTCACGGATGGACAGCCTGACGCCTGGGGACAGGACTGCAGTTAAGTCTCTGCAGCTCTGGAACCCAGGCCTTCAGACCTCTAGGCCACCGGAGTGAGGACACGAGCAGGGAAGAGACAGCCGCCAGCTCTGCCAGCTCTGTCACCCTCTCGTCCCTCTCTCTGGCGCCGACTCCAGCCGGCTGCTCCCTGCCCGCCCCAGGCCTGCCCACTCTGAGGGGCACTTCCGCCCCCTGGTGGCGAAGGCTGGTGCTCCCCACAGCTGACCGGGAAAGTCCCTCCTGCTGGTTGGGGACCCCCGGGGCCTGGACACCCAGGGAGGGGCTTGGCAATGTGCCGGGCGCGGGGAGCCGTGGGGGGAGTGCTCGGCCCATCCCTCCCTTCTCTGGGATGGCTGGGGATGGGGACACACCTGCCCCACGATGGGCTGAGGTGGGACGAGACCATTCACATCGTCATGGGGTGCACGCCAAGGGCTTGCTTACTGCCGGCTGTGACGGTCGCACTGCAGGAAGAGATTCCTGAGTCAGGGCTAAGCCCACGTCACCCACGGTGACTCCAGCCTGGTCATCTCCGAACGCTTTGCAACGCGCCGGTTCTGTGCCAAGGCTGGACGGCCGGTCCTCAGCCAAGGCTGGATGGGCGTCGGCCCACCAGAAGCAACATGTGTGGCATTTCATGAATGGGGGGACTTACAGATGCTCCCCATGCCAAGCCTGGGTTGGGGGCACCAACACCAAAGGTGGGTGGGTCCTGCCCTCACGTTGCTCCAGAGGAAAAGTCCCTTCCAGTGGCTTCAGAGCCAGTACCAACCGTTATTACCCCGATTTCACAGATGGGGATAGTGAAGCTGAGTGGGGTTAAGCTACCTGCTCAAGCTGTCAGCCAGAAAGAGCGGGAGCGGGGACACTGATGCTGGGGGGACGAAGCCCACCTCCCCAGTGCTTTAATAAACGCTGAGCACCTACTACATGCCTGGCACTGTTCTTGGTGTCGGGAATATAGCAGGGGACAAGAAAGACAGGGTCTCTGCCATCACAGGGTAAGCTCGCCGTCCCATCCTAGCTCTGTCATCCGACATCTCCTGACACGTTCATGGTCCCCTCAAGTCTTCTACCAGCTGAGTCCCCACTCCCACCCCACGCCCACCAGGACCCCTCCTGGAGCCCCTTCCCCACACTAGTGGTCTCCGTCCTCTGCTCTCAGAACACTCCCCGTTCCTTTCACTCTGGATCCCACTCCTGGGGTTGGTGAGGGGGCTCGGATCAGCAGAGGTCCCTTTTCTTAGATCCCACAAGGGCATCCACAGGAGACTCTTTCCAAGCCTCAGTTTCCCATCTGTAAACGAGGTCTCAAACAATCAGTCCTCAAGGCCCCTCCCGGGCGGGTGTTGTGTAACCCTGATTCTGGTCTATAAATAGGTGCCCCGTGGCACAGTGAGGGGAGTAGAGCAGAAGCACGGCACAGCAGAGATTCCAGGCTCCACGGCCCCCCGAACCGGGTCTGCTCCCTGCCCGGCCACCTCCCCTGCAAGCTCCTTAGCCCCCTGAGCCTTGGACTCCTCTGCAGAATGTCCCTCCCAGCGTGAGGGTGAAGATCCAACGAGGGCAGAGGTCACAGCCGATGCTTGTGGAGTCCTTACTGTGACCTGGCTGTGTCGCGGCACCCACTCTTCAATTGCCATAGCAGTTCCACGGGGAGGGAGCTGCTCCCATCAACCCAGTTTACAGGTGAGCCAGGGGCGCCCCTGGAAAAAGCGATGGGTCCAAGGTCACACGGCCTGGCCAGGAATTCAAACCAGCTGGCTTGGGCGTCTGGACGTTTGCTCAGTGCCCTCCTACACTAATGAGGATGCGCGTGTCTGCCCGGGACCCAGCGCGGAGCAGGCCCCGAAAAAGCAGCAGCCACTGCTTCCTTCCTTTCAGCGATGTCACAAGAAGAGGCAACACTGGCGCAGGGGGGCCACCACCACCCAGGTGCCTCCTGTTCGGAAAAGGACCCCACCTGCCCCGTCCAGCTCCGCACGATCAACCTGAAGACAGGAGAAGCAATCTGCCTGCTGGGCTGAGTCCTGGGGTACCCAGACTGCTCACCTGTTGTTGTGGCCCCCAAAAGACACGCTGGAGTCCTAACCCCTGGTGCCTGTGAACTCATTTGGGTGCAGGTCTTTGCAGCCGTGCTCAAGCTGAGATAAGATCATACCGGAGTAGGGTGGGCCCTGCAGCCAGTGACTGCTGCCCTTATGAGAAGGCCACCTGAAGACACAGAGATCCAGGCACAGAGGGAAGACAGCAATGCGGAGGCAGCTGCCAGCAGAGGCTGGAAGAGACGAGGAGCGATCCGTGACCTGCTGACACCTTGATTTCAGACTTCCAGCCTCCAGAACTGTGAGAAAATCAACTTCTGTTTTAAGCCACCCAGTTTGTGGCAATTGGTGAAAGCAGCCCTAAGACACCAGTATATTGCCGTTCCCCAGACAGGGCCTGCACTCCCCCAGACTCTGGCTTTGACCTCCATGTCCAGAAAACTCCCACATCCAAATGTGGAAAGGTCAGGCCCCAAAGCTCAGCAAACTGGAGACACCCTCATCCCGCTACTCCCGATTTCTCTAACAGGAGCACACAAACTCCGGGAGACGGGCGGTGACAGGTTACTTCTGGCAGAGGCATCGTGGTCTGGCCCCTGAACGCTCACAGAGCCGGGTCTGCATCTGCCTTTCCTGACCCGGATAAATGCAGCTGCCCTGCAAGGCGGCCCTGCCACCATCCCCACTGTGCAGACAGGTGGACTGAGGGCACGCAGGGCAGAGCTGGGTGGACTGGGCTTGATGTCCAGCTTTATATCCTCCCGAGGCACTTTCCTGGCCAGCAGCCTTTTCTTAGAAGAATCCTTGGAAAGAACAAGTACCGCTCAGGACATTAGAACTCACACTGATAATGAAAAGCCCCAGGAGGAGGAGCCTGAGATCAGGACCAGGTTGGTGGACGTGGGAGCTTTGGAAGTGCCTTTTCGTGTATTCTTCCAAACAGCCCTGTGAGGCAAGAATGACTAGCTCCAGTTGGGGGGGGTGGGTGGGGGTGGCTACGTTCTTGACTTTGTAAACAAAGCCCAAAGAGCCCAGAGGGGAGGTGACGCGGGGTCAGTTGGGCTCTGCCAAGTCTAAGGCTTCGCTCCCAGAGGAGCGGCATCCCCCCAGGACGGCGCTCCACTCGCCATCCTCCCGCTTCTCCAAGGACGGAGCTCACAGTACACGAAGGGATGCATTTAATGCAGGAGAAAGTGTTGCGGAGATTCGCTGTAAGGTTTGGGGGGGGTGCCCATCTCCTCCTAGGGGTGAGAGGTACCCCTTACTGAGGGCTCGCCCCGGCCAGCCTGGCCCACGGTCCCCACGGTAACCCCGCCAGCTGGGTTGTCTCATCCTCCACTGCAGATGGACGTTGAGGCCACAGATCCTGTGTCACCTACCAGGTCACAGGCTGAGAGGGGCAGGGCCAGCATAGATGCAGGGGCCCCTATTCCAGCCCCCGGCTTTTTCCACGGTGGGCCGTGGACTGAACCCAGGCCCGCTCCTGGAGGAGACTGGGACCCTCCCCGCCCGAAGCCTGGGCAGGTAGCACCCCTGTGCTGTCCCCCAGCCCCTGCAGGGCCAGCTAGCGTAGGCCCCGTCCCTGTCCCTGAAGCCTGCCCACCTCTGGGCCTCGAAGGCTCCAGACTTCACCACCTCCCCCGCCCCAGACACAGCCTCCTGGCCTCACAGCCTACGGGCCTCCACCCTGCTGCTGGCACACCCACTCTGCCACCCAGGTGTGACCTGTCTGTCTGTTCAGAGGCTTCAGCCGAGGCCCCTAGCCTGCAGGAGGAACCCCATGTTTCCGGCAGGGTGTCCGAGACCTCCGCGCTCTGGGCGCGGCACTGATACATCTCTGCTGCGTCTCCCACTAAAGCCCCTCCAGGCCCCGTCCTGCCGCCCCCAGCCCCCGAGGAGGCAAAGCAACCACTGTTCTACAGCCTTTCTGCCTGCTTCCCACCTCCGGGCCTTTACCCAGCCTCTGCCCTCTGGCTGGATGCCCTTCCTCCCTTCCCTCCAACTAGTTTCTTTTTCAGTGATTATATTAATAGTAAAAGGCAGTAAAGAATTGTGATTCTGGGCTCTGGAGCCAGATGGCCTGGGCTGGATTGTGGCTTCACTAGTTGACAGCTGACCACCTGGGGCTGAGTACTTCTGTTGAACTGTGCCTCAGTTTCCTCATCTGTAAGATGACAGTCAGAATAATACCTTCCTCCCTGGGAGATCCCAAGGCTGTAAATGTATTCAGAGACGTCAAATGCTTAGGATGGGCCTGGCACACAGTAGGTGCTCAGCAGCCTTAGCCATTATCACCAGCTGGCCTCCCGCTCTCCACTCCCAGTCCTCTGGCTTCCCCTGGGCACTGGGGCCCCACCCCAGTGATGCAGACCTTTCTCCCCTCGACCCAGCTCAGCCAACAATCCCCAGGCCGTCCTCCCTCTGTCTTGCGTCAGGATCTCGGGACGGGCCTACCTTCTCCATCAGATGCTCTCGGAGGCCAAGGCTGCTGCAAGCTGAGGTGAGTGGCAAACGCCCAGCGGACACGGACAAAGACTTTCTTCTTGACCTAACTGTAATCAGTCTCCTTGGAGCCCTCGGCTGGACGAGGCCTGACCTTGGGCTTCCCTCTCTGTCCTTGTAGGATCCACTGTGAGCAAGAATCCTCAGACAGTTTAGTGAAAATCCTCCACCCCCACTGTCAGACCACCCTGCTGTCTCACCACCCTGGCTGGCCTTGAGCAAGGATTCGGCTGAGTGGGTCAGCAAGAATCCTCCTTCCCCAGATGTTTCCTCTTCCTACTTTCCCATCCACTGACCCCGGCCCTGCTCCTTGGCTATAAATCCCCACTTCTCCTTGTTGGAGTGAGAGTGAAGTCCAATCCCCCGCGCGGACTGCAAGACTCCATCTGTGATTCAGAAATGCAAAGAGCTCTGAAAACTCAGATTCTTCAGGGCTCATTCGGCCACAAAACCTGACCTGACCAGAAGTGAGGTTATTTAGAGTCTCTGTCTACCCTACTTAGTGGAGATCTTGTGCAAAAACTTTCCCCAGGATGCCTCCCTGATCCCTTCTACAGGGCAGCAACAGACTGCATTATCATTCAAAAAGAGTAGGAATTCCAAAGTCACATCTGGCCCTGGGGGTGTCAGTCGGATAAAGGACGGAAGATTTGCACAGACCGCAAGATGTGTCACAGAGCTGGCAGGTATGTGGATGAGCTGGATTCCACCTGACTCCAAAGGTGGCCTGCAACTTAGTAGGAGAATTAGAGACAGGTATCTACAGGCTCTGAAAGTGCTTGGTAAGAAGTAGTAATACCTGGAGAGTATGATCATTATTTTGCATTAACCACTGAAAGGTCAATTTAGAGAACTACACAACCTGAAAGCTCTTTCCTACATACTGCCTAGAAATGCTGGATAAAAAATTACACACATCTAAATGCATAACTGAGCTTGTAAGAAAGTGAGGATGATCACCAGGGGCCAGAATAATACTAGGATTATCATTAAGATAATCTTATCAGTGTACTTATATCATATTTAATATTAATTTTACTGAGGGCCAGTATAATGCTTGCAATATGCAATAATTCAATAGGGAGTGATGCTCTCAAGTGTCTTAATGTATCAAGCCCTTGTGAAAATTAATAAACAGAAACCTCATTTAAAATGGATTTGGTAGGCCAGAAGGGGGAGCTCTCACACCCCATCACTCCTGGTCAACCACAGACCCAACAGGAAGAGACATACCTTTGCATCTCCAACAGGAAGAAGGTTACCACTTTACTAGCCAGCAGGAGGAAGGAAGAATTTCTCCTCGCCTGGCAACAGCCCAGCCAATGAGAGACTGGTACAATTCAGCCAATGAAAAGCCACTACACTTCAAACTCCCAGTTTCCTCCAATGGACTCTTTGTTTATAACAGCCCCTCCCAACTCCCCTTCTCTCTTATAAAAGAATGGTACCCTGGAGTCGCCTGTGGTTCACCATAGATTCTGCATCCTGAATTGCAATTCTTTGCCGTTCCCGAATAAACCCATTTTTGCTGGTAAAATAACAGGTGTTTTACTGTTTTCCGTCAATGCCCTCTAGCGCTTGCAGCAACCCCAACTACTGCTATTCCCATTTCACAGATGAAGAAACTGAGCACATCTCACGCTGGTGGAGCTGGGATTCAAGCCCAGGCAGTCCAGCTCCAGAGTCTGTATTCTTAACTATTACACTCTACTAGCTGTACTCTAATTAGCATAACATTTAAGTCACAGGAAAATACTGTGAACTAAAAACCCAGACGTTAAATGAAGGTGCCTTGTAGGGTAGGGAGAGGGATGTTGAGACAGAGAGGTTAAAACCAGCAGTCGGGAGATAAGACACCAGCAAGCAGGACGATGGGAGATGCAACTGACCTCTTCACAGAAAGCCAGGGGTCTCGAGGGGCTGCACCCCTAATAAATGGGTAGCCGGGAGAAAGATCTCCCCATTGACAGATGACAAGAAAACCTGTCTCTGACCACCTGAACTCGAGGTAGGAAAAAGCATGCACGGCTCCTGATAATCTGTAGCCAAGAGCCTACCTTCACAGGCTGCTGGGTTAGGGTGGAGAGAGCCTAAACTGATTAACATAAACGTGGCCCCAGGCTGTGACAGCCTTAGGCTGCCAGGCAGAGCAACCACAGAGAAGCTCTGGAGGGGTAAGCGCACAAGCCAGGCCTCCTGGGGTTTCCACAGATAAAGCCTGGCTGGAAATAAACTCATGATCTCAAATTATGCGACACACGGAGAAACAGCCGCTATGCGGGAAGGAGAGCAAACGCTACAAATGTCAGGATGAAATTCCTAAAACTTCAGCCACGAAACTATTGGAAAGAGACTGTAAAATGAATTTGCTTAACATAATCAAAGACAAAAGAAAGCATGGATAGAACAAGATGTTATAAAAGCCAGGTACCAGCTTACTGGGCACCTACCCAGGTGTAAAAGGGGATGGGACCCAGGACAAGGGAGCATCGTACACAGTCTCAGCGTTGATTTCCCGGTCCTTCCCTGGTGTCCTGCAGTCAGTGTAAAAGTCCTTACTGACTCAAGTGCCTGGAGTGTCCAGGAGGGTGTTAGGCACCGGGTCTACTCCTGTTTGGGCCACAGTGAAAACATCTGGCTCTGTAGAGAATAGACAGCCTCAGGACAAATTGGAACTTTCTGCTGCTCCGTGTCTAACAGAAGCCCATCTGGGAGGAAAAATTCTCATGAGCTTGGTCCAGAAGATATGCACTTACCCGTCACCCCAGATCAGAGCCTGTCAAGCCAGGGCCCTGGAGGTCCTGGAGTTTTTCAGGATCTGTGAAACCCTGAAATTGTCTGCATAACTCCTGAATGTGAGTGTGCCTTCTGTTGGGGAGAGGAGTGTGGCTTTCATGGGCTTCTCTAAAAGGGCTGGGACCCCACCTTCCGGCAAAGCCAAGGAATGAGCATGGCCCATCTGTATGGAACGTCTGTGGTACCCAAAGATTTTGAGTGGAGGAGGGAAAACATTATTTTTATAGTTAATACAGATGCCTTAATTACAGACTGAGGTGAAATCCTCATGGATTTTGAAGATAACACATGAAGCTTCAGTCATCTCAAGGTTATGGGCCTCACTGAGTCCCCCTTGCAGACCACCTGAGGATGCCCCTCTCCATCTTCCCTGCAGTTAGGAAAGCCTGAGGGTCCTCCTCCAGATACTAGGTCCTTGGATCAAGCCAGGATGCTGCTCACCACATCACACAGGGAGCCCTTTATGATGGCACCTAGGAGGAGTGATCCTCTTTCCCTCTTTGCTTTTGTTGCCAGGAAGCTCAGAGTAAAAAAATCAGTCCATATCTCACACATGTACTAGATCTCCTAGCATGTTTTGTTTTTGTTTTTTAAAATCCAGGAACATCTTGATAATGATTATAGCAATAACACAACCACAGTTATTACATTATAAGCATTTTCTAATAGCCAAGCACAGGCCTGAAGGGTGTACCATACGATCATACAGTCCCAATACCCTCTCACATAGGTATTGCCATTCCTGCTTCTGCAGACAGGGCTAATGAAGCTGCAGGAGGGGCGGTGATGTTCCCGCGGCACCTGGAGGGTGAGATCAGAGCAGTGGAGCCTCAGACAGGGCATTTCCCCTGGCAGCCTGCATAGCAGGGTAGCAGCAGCAATCAGCCTCCGCTTCCTCGGGAGGGGCTGGGGGCAGGGGTGGACGGGGGGGGGTGGGGGGAGCAGGAGAATGGGAGGATTCCACTCCTAGAGGTGTCTGGAGGGAAGGGACCCAGGACCCTGGAGTCCCGGACCCTCCAGCCCTCCGTTACTCTCTCCTCCTTACACACCTGACTCTGCAGTTCCTACACTTTCCTGGCCGTGAATGTGGTTTAAGTTTGGTAACTGACACAAGCAGCTAAGAAAGAGCATTTAACAAAACCCACCTGGCCCTCCTTTCCTGCAAGAAAGGCCGGTCAATACAGTAAACGCAGGGGGAAGTAAGAGAAGGGGATTCCCAAGAAAGGGTGCTGGGTGACCTGGCTCTGACGCTGCTTCCCAGGCCCTCTCCACCCCACTCTCTCCCACAGGAGGCCAGGTCCAAAGGCCCCTAGAATTCGTGTAGCCCAGCTGTCCATTTTACAGACAGAAAGACGGAGGCCGGGAGCAGGGGTGGGACATGCAGGGTCACACACAGAGCAGGACTGTCCTAATGTGTGGCGAAAAGAGCAAATACTGGGGTCCTACTGGGTGCTGGGCCCCCCCACTCCCTCCCTCCTGGGACAGCCAGGTCAGAATTTCCACCCACATTTTTCTCAGGAGGAAATTGAGGTTCTAAGGGAACAGACTTACCCTGTTGCACGGCAGGTAAGTGGAAGTGCGGAGATCGCGCTCAGCTCTGACCTGGAGGGCCCACACTACACGCTGTCACTCCGGGGGACCCCCTCTCCCCCCATCAAGTCATTAGTGATCGTGAGCACCTACTGCAGTCCAGAACCTGTCCCCAGAGGAGGCCACGTTTGCCCTTCCCTGGAGTTACAGGAGGCCGGGAACAGAGGAGGCAATGGGTGGAGGGTTATGGGAACCCCGAGGACACCAACTGGCTAGGGGGGCTCCG
Source organism: Balaenoptera musculus (assembly GCF_009873245.2). NCBI lineage: Eukaryota > Metazoa > Chordata > Mammalia > Artiodactyla > Balaenopteridae > Balaenoptera > Balaenoptera musculus. The sequence continues at coordinate 99,833,802 of NC_045794.1, read as the reverse complement.
AAGTGTCCCCAGAGGCAGTGACATTTCAAACGAGCCGGGAAGGATGACCTCGCCCAGCAGGGCCGGGGCGGGGTGCAGACCTGGTGGCAGGAATTGGACGGACCGCGGCATCGATGAGGACGCAGGCTGAGCCGTCAATAGAGGACAGGCCCTGCACTCAGCGGTCCCCGGGAGGGACTCTGGGCTCTGGAGGGCACGGTCAGGGCAAAGGCAGGAGGTGGCCCTCTGGCCTCCCCTCCTCTCCTCAGCACTCCTCACCCCGCTGCAGCTGCAGGCCCCAGACCTGCCCCGGGCATCTGGGTGGGGGGCGTCTGGGGATGGGCCGTGGCTGGTGCTCAGATGGGCCAGGTCCCTCTCCAGGCCGAAGGGGAGGGCATCACAGAGGGAGGGCAGAGCACACACAGAGCAGAGGCGGGAGATGCAGCCCGGGGAGGCGGGAGCCAGAGCTCCAGGGGCTGTGAGGCCACCAGGCACGGGGCCCCAACGGCTGCGAGGACAGTGGGTGCCACGACGCCGCCTCGGGGTGCGTGAGGGGGTTTGGGGGGAAAGGCTTCAGGAAGACCCCGTGATGAGTCCGAGTTGCCGCCCAGGGATTTTACAGTGTGACCACGCGGCTCACGCCCAGAGACTGGACAGTTAGATAAGGGCCTGAGCTTAGGATTCCGCCCCGAGTTCCAGCTTTGCTTTCCCAAGGGCTCTGCTTTTCCCGGGGCACTTAGAGTTGAGGCTGAGAAAAGCCAGCGGCCTCCGCCCCAGACGCCTTCTAAGTCACGGAGGCTGCTGCCCTGCTCTCTACGTCCTTCTCGCCGGTGACCTGGGACAGGGGCTGCCCTTCCCCCTTCCCCCCACGCATTATGCTCCCCCGGCCCCATTTCTGGGATCTGTAAGTAATGACTCTTGTGACTTTGCTTTTTTTGTGTGAGTGTATTGAAACTGTGCCTTCAGGGGTCCTGGGGCGCAGCTGGGCTTGGGCTCAGGGAGGGGACTCCCCGCGGGCCCATAAGTCGCCCAAGTGACAGAGCCTGGGCAGATCAATGGCCTGACAGGGCCAGGGCCAGGAGCTGGCACAGGGACACGGCGTCCTGGCACCATCTCCCTGGAGCCCCCCTCTGGGGTGCTGGGCGTGGGAGGGCGGCCCTGCCCAGCCCCCGGCCTGACCCCCAAGCGGCTCAGGTCTCAGCAGTTTCTGTTTTTGAGTCATGGAGGCCTGGGCTCTTTCTCTGTGGTTCCTGGTGTGGGTGGCAGATCGGGGTGGGGACCGAGATGAGAAGTCTGCCTGGGAGCTGAGGCCGCCATCTCCACTGTAAAGCTGCGTGGTGCCTCCTGCACTGGCTGGGCCCACGGGATTTCCCCAGACTCGGGGGCAGGTGACAGGAGCGGGGTCTCCTGGGCTTTGCTGCAGGGATGAGACAGAGGGTAAGCAGTCAGTCACAAGCTCCCAGCCCCTTACAGGGAGGCCGTCAGCTCATGGGTTGTCTAAAGGGAGAAGAAGGGGAGCCAAGAGCCTTCCTGAAGCCTCCCAAATGAAAGCAGAAGTCAACTTCTTGGTGGAAGGTGCAGTCCTTGGAGGCCAGGCCCAGTTCACGTCCACATGCTTGCCCTTGTCCCACTGTCTGGGATAACCTTTCCCTAAGCCTGGTCTGCTTGGCCAACTCCTATTCATCCTGCAAAACCCTGCTCAGGGTGGCGTCACCCACCTAAGCCTTCTCCACAAGCCCCACCCGACCACACATACCCGTGCATTTGGAGGACAGTACTGCCCAGGCCACCTGCTGCAGTGGCACTTTCCCCAGGAGGCTCAGAGAGTGAGATCCCTCACTATTAAGGACATGCTCCTGTCTCTTTCCTTAGCTGGCTCCTGTGGTCCTAACCTGGCTAGCAGCTTAGTACTCTCTCCACACCAGGCCTGTCTGCATAACATTCCTGGGTGGGGTGGGCCTCGGCAGCCCCCTTCCCTGAGGACACAGGGACTGAGAGGGCCACACAATTTGCCAAAGGCCATGTGCACTTTTTCTCCAGTATTTCATGCGAATCTAATATGTACCAGGCCCTGAGCTAAGCGCTGGATTTGAACCTGACCTTGGCCAAATCTTCTACCCTGTGGCAGCCTCAGTGTCTGTCTGGCCTCATAACTGTTCTGGGAGCAAGCCAGAATGTGGGGGAGGGAGGGGGCTGTCCTCATTTTTCCAGCGGGGGACAGAGGCCCACACTGGGCACACGTCCAGGCCCCTGGGGGTCCACCCCACACCGCCTTCTCTGCCCACCTTGCCCGCCCAGCTGAAAGCCACAGGAGCAGGAGACCCTCACCCTCTCCTGGTGAAGCAAAGGAAAGAGAATGGCGGGCCCTGGCTGGGGCCTGGGCGGGCCTCTCCCTGCCCCCTCCTCCCCTCTCGCCCACCTACTGCCTACAGCACCCGTCAGAGCCCACTGTATTAGCATACATGCAGGGAGGAAACCCATCTGAGCTCAGCGACATCCCCCCTACCCCTTGCCCGGCACCAAGGCCTGCAGCCCACAGACCAAGGTGATGGCCGGTGACCTTGACCATCAGCACAGAGGCCTTTTCCCTTCGTTGGCTGGTTCTTCTCTGCACCTTCAGGTAAAGCAGAGGACACCTTACCTGCACGGGGGCCGCCCCCTCTGTGGCTCGGTGGGCAGCTGTGTTCCCCACCTGCCTCTGAGTCCCCAGCTGGCCCGGCCCAGAGCATTCTGAATCGGCTCCCTCTCCAACCGGCCTGCTTTGTTTCTGCCACCCCCGCGGCCCGCTGCCCACACTCCCTCGGGTCCACACCTGGGGCTGTCCACGTTGACCTCCTTTTGGCTGCTTGAAGTTCTTTCCGGTTGGTCTTGTGAAATCAAACTCATTTCCCATTTCTGTGGGTTCTCCTCAGAGCCCTGTCCCCTAGGTGCCTCCTGTGCTTGTGTCTCGTCCCCCTAACCTTCCACCCTGGGCGATGCTCTAACTGTAGATGACAGAAATCGTGAACTCAGCGAATATTCAAGGGGTGGACCTGACAATTAGTTATAAGAAGGATGCTCATTTGGTCTCAGATGTCAGGTTCTAATCCCCACTCTACGGATGACAAAACAGAGGCCCCAAGGCTCAGCGACAAGCAAGGGCTGCAGGAGAGGCCAGCTGGTCCCAGTTGGGCTCTGGGGACAAACACACCTGGATCTGAAGCGCAGCTTGGTCACTCACTGTACTTGGCCTCAGTTTCCCCATTCTGTAAAGCGGGGACACAGCAGTGCCAGTCCCACAGGGTCCCTATAGGGGTAAGGGTCGCCTGGGCTCCTTAGGGCACAGTGCCTCCCCCCACCCCAAAGGCTGGTGGGTGGACCCTCAGGGGATGCAGCCATTGTGATTCTAACAGGAGCACCCCTCCCTCCATCCCTCAGGATCTGGTCCACACCCTCTCCTTGCAGGGTCTCTCACCATCCTCACCTCACCGTCATCCAGGTCTCCAGCCAAAGCCCACTCCCCAGCCCCAGCACACCGGCCTCCCTAGCAACCCACCCCCATGCGCGCCCCCCGCCCTCCCCCCCTCCCCAGCAAGGTCCCAACTTCACAAGCCTGCAGGCTGGGCCAGGGGCCTCCTCTGGGCTTCCCACCATGACAGCTCCATCACACCATGGGTCAGAGTCCCAGCAGCCTCCTCCATCAGACCATGTCGGGTCAGTCTGACGGAGAAGGACTACCTCTCTATCAGACTGAGTGTTCCAGCAGCACGGGCTCTGTCGTTATGGCTCAGTTGCCTCATAGGGTTCAGCACAAGGCTCTCAACACCCACGCAAAGTCACTGAATGAACTTGAGAAAATTGGAAAAACACAAAAAAGTTGGAAGAGGAAATAAACCACCAGAGAAAGTTCTTGCTACCATCTTGGTGCATTTCCCTCCAGCCTTTTTTCTGTGCCGGTTGTTGAGTGTTTGTCAGACACCCCCGTGAGCGCCCCATGAACGCAAGCCTGCCGCCTGCCCGCTTCTCTTCCACGAATAAATGCTGGGTTTGCAGAATGGACGTGAGGCCTGACAGAGGGGCTGAGTCGCTTGGGGTCATGCAGCTCCAAAAGGAGGGGCCCAGCCCTCCCGACCCCCAGGGCTCAGCACCCCCTGCCCCACAATAGTCTCAGCCCCAGAAGTCCTTATTTCCCGCTGTCTAGCTGAACGTCCATCGTCTGTGAAGACCAGGAAAACGGGGGTCCCTCACAGAAACACAGGGAGTTCACACGTGAAGCATACCTTACAGGTTTGCGGCTGCCCTTACCACACGTTCCTAAAACCCCAGCCCAGCCCTGATGTCCGACATTCACTCTCTCGTTCCTCAGACATCCTTGGGGTTCCACTCTGTGCCAACCCCGAGCTGAGCCCTGGGACCCAGCGATGAATCCAGCAGAGTTCCGCCCTCGGAGCCCCAGGCTGGAGGGGAGGAGACTGGGGAGCAGATCCAGTGCCGGATCAAAGATTCCAGGGTAAGGGGGCACGGGAGGGGTGCCTACCCACCCTGCCTGGGGTGGACGCAGGGCAGCCAGGAGGGCTTCCGGGAAGAGGAGGGTATCTTCCAGCAGGGGCTTGAAGAACCAACAAAAGCCTCCAGTGAGGAAGGGAAGAAAAGAGTTCCAGATAGAGTAACGGCAGGAGGAGGGTCCAGAGGAGGGAAAGGCGGACAGTGAACAGGAATATGAGATGACCTTCAGGCAGTGAGCGGGGAGATGACCCGGGCCACCCACAGGCCTCCCTCTCACGGCTGCGGGCAGTGAGTGCGGCTCCAGAGGCCAGTTCCCTTCAGAACCAAGCTTGGCAAAAACGTCCACCTTCAACCATCAGACCTGCAAGGCCCCTGGGGCAGTGGTTCCGGGTTATTTCCTGGGAGAACCAACCTCAAGGCCTGCCGGGATCTCTCTGGAAACCAGACCTGTCCCAAAGGCCAATCGATGTCCATCAGGCCAACGTGAAGATGTGACGGAGAACAAGGACACAGGTGTGATCCTCACTTGAGAAAGCAGATTCTACCCCCCATTCACAAATCGGAGACCAACCCACCAGAGGTCACAGAGCACGTAAGCAAGCAGTTAAGTGGGCTCGGGCACAGAAGCCAGCCCTCTCTGGCTCCGAGGGCGCCCCCAACCACGGCCCAAGTGTCCCCCATTGGTCCCCAGGGCCTGGAACGCTGGCCCCTGGCCAGTGCACCCAGAATGTATTTTATGAATGAGTGAACAAAAGAATCCGAAAGCCCTGTCCTTCCGCCCACACCTCCGGCAGCAGGAAGGAGCCGTCTGCTACTGGTTTTTGTTGTTGCTGTCACTCTGAAAATCAAAAGCACAAACCTGAAGTCACAGCTGTGTCACTTCGGGGCGGGCAGAACCCCCAGCCCCTGACCCCGGACTAGAGCAGAGCCCAGCACCTCGGCGGAAGGGTCAGACAGCTGAGGACCAAATCTCCGCTCGGCCACTGACAGCATGAGACTGGACCCGTCGCGCCCCTGCTCCGAGCCTCGGTGTCTCCGTCACTAAACGGAGGTGCTGAGGACCTACCTTGCTGGGTGGGTGCAGTGAGGACTAAGGAGCTGGGACCCCGCAGGGGTGGGTGCGGGGGAGATCCCGTCCCTCTGGCCTCCTCTGCCTATGACCTTGGCCGCCGAATGAGCTCTGAAACCCTCAGCACTAACCAAGCTGGATGCCCTGGCCCTGCGTGCAGCCGAATGGCTTACATATTACGAGGCATCCACGTGGCCAAAGGGCAGCGGGGCTGAGGAGGGCGCGGGCAGGTGGCTCACCGGGCTCGCGCGTGACTCAGCGGGACTCGTCGAGGCTGCAGGTCTGGGGTGGGAGCTGCCCCCAGCTGTACGCTGTGCAGGGAAGCCCGGCTGCCGGCATCTCTGATGAATATTTTATCACTGCTCACAGAGCAGGCAGGCCCCAGGAAGGTGCCTGCAGCCTCTGATTCCACAGAGCACCCCTTCCTGCCCCGACAGAAGGAAGTGGCTTGGGGGGGGTGCCGGTGGGGTCAGGAGCCCAGACAGCTAGCTCATTCCTGCCCTGCTGTCACTTCAGGTCAGCTCAGCCCAGCAAATGCCCCTGAGCCTCAGCCCCAATCTGCCTTGCACTGTGCTGGGTGCTGGGCTCCACTCTGCCCTGGACAGCTCCCAGGCTCCTTTGCACTGCCCCCAGAACACCAGCACTCTGCACCTTGGCCTGGTCAGACACCCCTTCCTGTTGGCCCAGAGCACTGCCACCTCCTCCAGGAAGTATTCCAGGCTTTTATTCTTCCCACTGTGTGACCTTGGGCAGGCCCATCACACTCTCTGAGCCTGTTTCTAAAATGGGGCTGGTGGTCCCCACTCATGGGGGACCAGATGAGACTGTATAAACAAAGGATCTCCCAGCTCCTTGCCCACATGGACTCATTCTTTTTGGAGGGACCTGAACATTTGGAATCAAATCAATAAATATTATAGAGCATGTCTAGGGGTGGGACACAGGAATGTATAGAGCCTGGCTCCTGCTTGCAGGGCTCCACAATTTAACTGTGGAGATAGGACCTAAATAATAATACTAATAGTAATAATAATAATAACAGCAACAGTAATAACAGCTACCACATTTCAAGCCCCCACTACTGCCAGATAATTGACATCACATCCCCTTGTCTACTCCTCCCAGCAGCCCTGTGACGTGAGGTTCCTACCCTCATTTCACAGCACGGCAGGAACCTGAGACTCAGAGAGGGGCAGGACCCTGCCTGAGGTCACACAGCTTGGCGGGGCTGACCAGCTGTCCTGCTGGACCTCTGGGGTGTGCCCTCGGGGTCAACACCTGCTTTTCACATCATTGTCCATGTGGGGGCTCCACTGAGACGGGGATAGTCCAAGTCAAATGATGAAGATGCACAGGATACGGTGCAGCCAGTAAAAAATCGTCACTGCTCTTTAGGAGCTACTGGACTATTGAGGGAACAGGGGAAATGCTAGTAGTATTACAGTAAGTGAAAAGGAACAGGATACGGAACTGCGTGTGGTGTGATGACATCCTGTGAAAATAGTTCTACATCAAGATGTATTGATTCAAAAAAGACTGGAAATGATACACAAAATGATAATGTTCAGAGGCTGAGGTTACAGGTAAAATCAGAGCCTATTTTCCAGACTTTGTACAACATGGCTATGTTGGTTTTATAATTTAAAATTTTCCTTAGAAATAGAATTGGGGGGCTTCCCTGGTGGCACAGTGGTTAAGAATCCGCCTGCCGGGGTTTCCCTGGTGGCGCAGTGGTTGAGAGTCTGCCTGCCAATGCAGGGGACACGGGTTCGAGCCCTGGTCTGGGAAGATCCCACATGCTGCGGAGCGACTAGGCCCGTGAGCCACAATTGCTGAGCCTGCACGTCTGGAGCCTGTGCTCCGCAGCAAGAGAGGCCGCGATAGTGAGAGGCCCACGCACCGCGATGAAGAGTGGCCCTCGCTTGCCGCAACTGGAGAAAGCCCTCGCACAAAAACGAAGACCCAACACAGCCATAAATAAATAAATAAATAAATAAATAAATAAATAAATAAATAAATAAAATTTAAAAAAAAAAGAATCCGCCTGCCAATTCAGGGGACACGTTTTGATCCCTGGTCCGGGAAGATCCCACTTGCCGCGGAGCAACTAAGGCCGTGCGCCACAGTTAGAGCCTGTGAGCCACAACTACTGAAGCCTGTGCACCTAGAGCCCGTGCTCCGCAACAAGAGAAGCCACCGCAAGGAGAAGCCCGCGCACCACAACGAAGAGTCGCCCCTGCTCGCTGCAACTAGAGAAAGCCAGCGTGCAGCAAGGAAGATACAACGCAGCCAAAAATAAAAATAAATAAAATAAATAAATTAAAAAAAAAAAGGAAGTAGGATTGGTCCACCACAAGGATTTATTGAGCACCTAGTGTCTGCCCTCCCTTGCTGAGAGTTTTCTCCTCTCTCAGCCTCAGATTTAGTCAGTGGGAGGAATGCGATGGACACCAATGTAAGTAACGAAGAACTTGAAGCCACCCTCCCCATCTCTCCATGGTTGGGCCTGTCAGCAGCTCAAACCCAGCACAGCCAAAGCCAGGCTCAGGATGTTCTCCCACGTTAAGTCAACTGTACCACGGATCACCACCGCCACCTACTCAAGTCCTAGACTAACAATCACAGGGGCTCACGAGGTAGTGAGCTCCCTGTCATGGGAATAACCAAGCAAGGAGCGTCATGTCTCTCCACCAAGACGTGGCCTCAATGGCTGTCTTTCAGTCCATCTTAATTAGACCCAAAGTCTTACCAGCTGTGTGACACTGGACAAGATACTCACCTCTCTGTGCCTTGCCCTCCTCATCTGTACAATGGGATCATACAATGACCTCATAAGGCCTCAGAGGGTTAACAGAGAGCAAATATGTAAGATGCCTTCCATGTGCCTCTCCAGGACTATTATTATTTCACAGCTTTACCTACCCACTTGTGGGAGCTAAGTGGGACAGAAATAAAAATTCCTATTTCACAGATTTGAAAACTGAAGCACAGAGAGTAACCTCCCTCAGACTCAAAGGGGTGTAAGTGACTCCAAGCGGATTATTTTTGCTGGAGAAACTGCTTTGGCAACACAAAGAAGGCCTTTAGCCAGCCCAGCTGATGGCACAGAAAGCAAAACCTTAAGAACCTTCCAGAAAATGAGCAGGACTTCTGCTGGGGTCAGAGGAGCCCACGGTGGCAGCTCCTGACAGTGAGGCATCTTGGTGACATTCCCTCACCTTAAGGCATGTAGCATTGTGGAAAGCGGGCGCGCACACCTCATGCCAGAGACCCTGGGGTTTGAGCCCCAGCCCTGCTCCTTGCTGCCCTGTGTCTCTGGGCAGCCCTTGGCCTCTCCAAGCCTCAGTTTTCCCATCTGTTAACTGGGCATGGCCACGATCACCTTCTGGGCTGCTGGGAAGAGTAAGTGGGACGGTGCCTGGGGAAGACTTCACACAGGGCTTGGCACACAGTAGGTGCTCAGGGAATGGCTGTCCCCTGCTTCCTTCCAGAGGTAAACCCAGGCTTTGGAGTCAGAACCGAGGACAGCAATACTCCCCGCTGCAATGAACTACATAGATTTTCCTGAAAATCTTTTCAGAAAGGAGCTGGCCCTGGCCCCTCCCCACTTGCGCCTGGGTGTAGTATGTGGTAATGCAGTAGCAAATGTCACCTCTGTCCTCTCTGCTCTCCCTAGAGGGTACAGATGGGCGCCAGCATCACCTGAAGGCTTCCTTGTGCACCAAGGGGCCCTGTACATGGCTTCACCCACAGTCATCACGTGACCCCACAAGTGGGTTTCCAACAACAACATTAACACTAATACTGATAGGAACTCCAGGGCCGGTGCCAGGCCAGCCTGACTGCAAGCCACTGTCACTGCAAGACCACACGTCACTGCACGACCACTCTACCACACCAACACAGGGCACTGTCCTTCTGGAAACCTTCCATGAGGCCACGTTGTCCTCACAAGTACCCTACGTGGTAGGTGCTACGATAATCAGCACGTCATAGATGAAGAAACCGAGGTGCACAGAGACGTTTGGTGACTTGCCAACATCACACAGCTGGTGAGAGGTGGGGCTGAGATTCGAACCCAAATAGCCTGGCTCCAGAACCCAGGTCTTAATCACCTAAGTGCGTTTTCCAATCCACTCTATACAAATGAGAGCACTGAAGCTCAGCAGGTGGACCTGACTCTGGGGTCTCCAGCCTTTGCGGCCCCTCCCTGGCCCCTGCTGGCTCCCCTTCCAGGCCACCCAGAGCCCAGGGTCTGAGGTCAGAGCCAAGTCCTCTAAGGCAGCGGCACCCGGGCTGCTCCCCTGAGACATCTGGATTCCTGAGTCACTAGAATTCTGCTCACACAGAGTTTCAAAGTCCCTGTGCCTCTAGGTGCTCCCCCACTGAGGTTCGATTTTGAGACATAAAAGAGGGATGTGGTTAAAAGAAAAAAAAAGAAAGTTATACCGTCACCAGGAAGTCACCTCCTTGTCTCACTCTCGCACGTCTTCATCACAGCCCATGGTCCTAATTCATACCTCCCGACTCTTAACTCTGGTCCTCCTCAGCAGCCGTACCCCTGAGGGCCACCCTGGGCTATGGGGTGAGCCCCGCAGCAGGACGTCCTGACTCCGCTTTTGACCTGGAGGACCACTGACAGCACGTCTGACCCAATAGCTCCCCATCCAGGTTGCTTCTGTGGCCTCCCCCTTTCTGCGTGGGTCTCTCTGCCTCCCTGGGGACACTTGCCATCCTCCAGGCCTGAAGAAGGCCTGGGGGAACGAGTGAGTGAGAGAGTGAATGAATGAATGAATGAATGACTTTTCCCGTTCCTCTCTGGGCGTCGCGAGAGCTCTGCTCTCCTTACAGATGTCCCAGAAGATGACTTTGTTCACGTCCATGAACGTCCACAATTTGGGGAACCTGGGGAGGGCCCGGGGCTTTCGCCTTCCTTCTCCCATCCTGGCCTCTCCAGAATCTGCCGGGAGTCGCCCGGGGACAAGGGTGTTGTCTCCCAGTGCCTGCCTTGAGCAAGAGAGCTGGCACTGGCACGCAGCCGGATACCATAAAATGCCGCCTGAGGCTGCGAGGCAATTCCACGTGGCCATCCTCAGGCCTTTTAAGCCACCCATTAGAAACAAAAAATCCATCAGCTAACAAATGTTTCTGCACAGACCACTTTCCCTGCTGATGAGACATTAAGTTCACGTGACTGTCCCCATCACCAGACAGTTAAAACAGCCGAGACACAGGCAGTGCCAGCCACTCTCACAACGGGTACCCACCCCCACGGCCAGTTTGCGGTGAGCTTGTGATATGTCGGGCGTTGTGCCTCTTTGGATCCTGACTACCCACAAGGAGCCCGTAATATTAAGATTCGCAGTTTTCAGATAAGGAAACTGAGGCCCAGAGAAGCAGTGACTTGCCCAGGGCCACACAGCCAGCCAGTGGTGTATGCTGACCCAGGTGTTAGCCCAGGTCAGCTTGGTTCTATAGCCCTCACCCACCCCTTACCGCCATTTAAACAAATGGCTCAGAATCCCAGACCGTTTGGCAGGAAAGACCCTAGGGAGGCCCTAATCTCCTCTGACTGACGGGGACTTGGGCTCAGAGAGCGGAAGTGGCTTGCCCAGGGACACAGCAAGGCCATGCCCCCAGGATGGACTCCTCTTGGGTCCGCTCCACTGCCTGCCAGCCAGAGGGAGCTAATATGACCTTGTCCGATCACCCAATGACACCACCCAGCGGCACTCACACTTGAATGTGCACCAGAAGGGGGGAGTGGTAAGATGCAGATTCCTGGTGCCCCATCAGAGGTCAGGATAGGAGCCCAGGAATCCGCATTTTATCAAGCCCTGTCATTAAAGAGGACAGTCTGCTGGTCCCAGGCTCTTCTCCCAGAGCCCCCAGCTTACCCCTCCACGGAGGGTCTTGGGTTGGGCCTGGTGCGGCAGGTCTGAGAGGCCACAGCGAGCTCGCCCTCCCCCTCCAGATGCAGCCCAGGGACCGGCCTTTGGGATCCCTGGGAACTCAGGCACAGCCACGCTCTTGCCAAGAGCATCGCTAATCACCTGGACACGCTGGGTTCTCACAGCAGCTGCACACAGCTCTCAGGGCTGCCCCGAGCCACGGATGGGGAAATGGAGCTCGCCCTCAGGAAGTGGCCTGGCCGAGCAGGGCTGAGACCACACCCTGTGACCTTCGGGCCAGGGACCCTCCCCCAGCCCAGCAAGTTCTCCCCTACCTTGGCTCCATCGGAGAAAATCTTAGAAAGCGTCAGGCGCTGCTCATGTGAACGGGGTCTCGTGCATGATGAGATTTTGCCAGAGGCCCAGACCCTGGACGGGGCAGCCCTGCCCCGTGTGCCACTCTCAAGGGATGGGAGGGGGCTCACCAGGTTGAGGGCACGAACCTCTACAGGCTCCGCCTCTGCCCTCAGATGTGCCTGATGCCCCAAACGCACCCGCACAGGTCTGCAGGGCCAGCTCCCCGCAGGAAGGTGGCGGGCGGCCCAGGCCAGAGGCCAGAGGGGTGGGGCCGCACGCCGAGCCAGGACAGGGCTCAGAAAGGAGGTGTCTCCCTTCTGACCATCTTTGTTTGCTCTATTCAGGGGGGGCAGTGGAAAGACAGGGGAGAGCTGCGATGGGGAGGGGCAGTGTCGGGGGTGGGGGAAGATCAGGAAACAAGGCAGCTGGAGAAGCGGCCGGACGGACACGCAGAGACCCACCCACGGAGACAGACAGAAACTCAGAGACAGAGAAGAGAAGGGGGGGCGGGGGGGCGGGGGGGGGGGGGCGTGGGCGAGAGAGAGACTGCGAGAGAGGATGCGCTCCGGAGGTCCCAGGAGACGGGGGTGGGAGAGGCTGGACCCCCAACCAAGGGGAAGGCCCGACCCCCGCCCAACCCATGTCCCCGCACTCGGCGGGGACACGCGCGCGCGCGCGCGCACACACGCCACTCCGCCGGCGCCGCCCGGGCCCCCGCCCTCCGAGGGGCGCGCGTGGCGCCCCCTGCCCACCCGGACCCCTCCCCGGCGGGGCCTCCGGGACCCGTCCCCGCCACTCACCTCGGTCCCCGCGCCACCTCCGCCGCCGCTGCCACCGCGCAGAGCCGGAGCCCGGGGCCGGGGGAGGGGGCCGCGGAGGCCCCGCCCCGCCCCGCCCCGCCCCCCGGGCCCGCGTAGGGCGCCCGACGCGGCCGGAGCCACCGGACTCCTGGGCTGCTGGAGACGCGCGGCAGGCAGCCACCTGGGTAGCGGGTACGCCCACCCGCCGGGGCCCGCCCGAGCTGGGAGCCGGGGGCCGGAGGGGCCCTCCCGGGATCCCCCCACCCGGGTGCACTGCGCAGGCTGTGGGCGGTGCCCGCCGGGGAAGGGGGTGTCCCCGGCCACCCTGGCGGCCCAGATCGGCTCTCTGGCCAGCAACGCATCCCTCCGCGACCCTCTAACGCCCACGGAGCGCCCCTTCCCCAAGCCCCAGCCTGTGGGGGTCGCCGGTAGCAGGGAGGAAAAATCAGACCCTCAGATTCAGTCCCTGCCCTGGGGCTTGGGGTCTTGAGGGAGGCCGAGGGGTCAGGGATGGGACAAACAAACGCTTCCAGCATCTAAATATCCCAGGGCCGTGGTTGTCAAAGGATGGCCCGACTGCTCACCCTGGAACTTGGTAGGATGGAAATTTTCGGGCCTCACCCTAGACCTACAGAAACTGGGGATGGGGCCTAGGAATCTGGGTTTTAACAAGCCCTCCTGGTGATTCCCAAGCTCCCGTGAAGTTTGAGAAGTTCTGCTCTGGTGGAAATAGCCCACACCCCATGCCCCACACCCATAGTAGGATGTAAATTCCCTGAAGGGGGGGATTTGTCCCTTTTCTTCCCCCAGAGGGTCCCCAGTGGTTAAGACAGTGTTTGTCTGTTGAAAGAACACATGGATGAATGGCCCCATCGTGAGCAGCGCTAGTCACTTTTCACCTGTGGCATCCCCTGCCCCCCAGATCCATCCGCTGCTGGCTCTGCGCCGACCCTGGTGGGCTGCATCCCCCACTGGTGCCTGGTTGGGTCTGGCCAATGGGGGCAACAGCTGGAGATCAGAGGGAGAGAGGATGGGGCATTTCCTCCCACTGCCATGTGCTGTACACTGACGCTGTCGGTGCCCCTGAAGCCGAATCCAGCCTCTGTCCCCTGGCACCGAATTAAATCTCAGAGACAGAATTTTCAGTGAAGTAGAAAAGAACAGCTTTATTGCTTTGCCAGGCAAAGGGGGCCAAGCGGGCTCCTGCCCTCAAAACTGTGTGTCCCACCTTGGAGAGGGTAGTGAGAAGTTTTATAGTAATGGTTCAAAGAGGGCTCCCCACCTGTCATGCAGGAGACCAGCGTTCGATTCCCCGACGGGGAGCCGAAGGGAAGGGATGGGAAACAAGGGAGAAACAAACGGTCAAGAAAAACAATAGGGCAGCCTTGGGGCAAGGTCCTGGGTCCCCATCAACGTATACATAGAACAAGGTCCTGGGTCCCCATCAACGTATACATACAACAATATCTTTGAGCTGTTTTGCGGATACTGAAACCTCCTCTAGGCGGGAAAAGTGAACCATTGACCAAGGTATGCTGCCCACAAGCACGTAGACCCCAGACCAGTTGGAACCTGAAGGTTGATGATGCCGACTCCTACTTACCTCACCACCAACCAATCAGAAGAATGTCCACAAGCTGATCACACCCTCTTTGAACCATTACTATAAAACTTCTCACTACCCTCTCCAAGTTGGGACACACAATTTTGAGGGCGTTAGCCCGCTGTGGCCCCCTTTGCCTGGCAGAGCAATAAAGCTGTTCTTTTCTACTTCACCCAAAACTCTGTCTCCGAGATTTAATTCAGTGTCCGGGGACAGAGGCTGGATGTGGCTTCACCTCTCTATGACCACAGCTCCTGCCGGGAGGCCCTCTGTGACTCTAGCTGCCACCAGCTTCTGCTGGAAGCATCATCTCCTCTGCTAGTTCCTCCAGCCCCAGGGATGGTAGCACCTTCCCGCCATTGCCAGTCTCTGGGTGCTCCTGAACCTGCCCGCACCTCTGTAAGCAGTCCCTTTGGTCACGTGCCTTATTTGGACCACCTGGGGTAAATTCTATCTTCTGCTGGGACCGTGACTGAAACAGATAGATATGATTTTTGCCACTTTACAGAATTGGAAACTGAGGCATGGAGAGGTTATAAAACATGCCCAGCCAGAGATCTTAATAGACACCTCACCAAAGAAGATATACAAATGGCAAATAAGCATATGAAAAGATACCTTACATCTAATGTTATTGGGGAGATGCAAGTTAAAACAACAATGCGATACTATTATACACCTATTAGAATGGCCAAAATCCAGAACACTGACATCACCAAATGCTGGCGAGGATGTGGAGCAACAGGAACTCTCCTTCACGGCAGGCGGGAATGCAGAATGGTGCAGCCACTTTGGAAGACAGTTTAGCAGTTTCTTACAAAACTAAACATACTCTTACCATATGTACCATCCAGCAATCACTCTCCTTGGTATTTACCCAAGGGAGTTGAAACTTATTTCCATGCAAAACCTGCATACAAATATTTATAGCAGCTTTACTCATAATTGCCAAAAGTTGGAAGCAACAAAGTTGTCCCTCAGTAAGTGAGTGGAAAAACTGTGGTATAGCCATACAATGGAATATTATTCAGTGCCATACAATGGAATATTATTCAGTGCTAAAGAGAAGTGAGCTATTAAGCCGTCAAGACAGAGGAAAGTAAATGCGTGTTACTAAGTGAAAGAAGCCAATCTGAAAAGGCTACACATTGTATGATTCCAACTCCATGACATTTTGGAAAAGGCAAAACCATGGGGTCAGTAAGATCAGAGGTTGCCAAGGGTTGGGGTGGGGGAAGGGAGGGATGAATAGGTGGAGACAGGGGATTTTTAGGGTAGTGAAACTTCTCTATGATATTGTAATAGTAGATACATGTCATTATACATTAATCCAAACCCATAGAATGTCCAACACCAAGAGTGAACCCTAATGTCGACTATGGACTTTGGGTGACAGTGTGTCAGCGTAGGTTCACCAATTGTAACAAATGTGCCACGAGGCATCTGATATTGATAGTGGGGGAGGCTATGCATTGTAGTGGGGGGAGGGTGTATATGGGAAATTTCTGTACCTCCCTCTTAAGTTTGCTGGAAACCTAAAACCCTTCCAAAAAAGTAAAGTCTTAAAAAAATGTCCAGGACCACGCAGTGAGGAATGACAGAGCCAGTGTCCCAACCCAAGACCCCTGGTTTAAAGTCTATATCTGGCTTTTGAGGGATTTTGAGCTCTTCTCCTCTGAAGGGCCCAGGACTGTGGGGTAAACATGAAGGGGATGTGGGTGATGCAGAGGCAACTGAACCCCCAGAGCCCCATCCACCTCCTCCAAGCAACCGGGTGAGAACTGAGTGTGTCCCCGGGCCTGGCAGGAAACCCCAGCATGCACATGTGTCACCTCCGAGCTGCTCTGCGGGTCACGAGAGACTGTGGGAAACCGTGGGAGGTTCAGGTGAGGCCCCAGCCCCGCCATGGCAGCCAACTTTCTATTTCCTTCCCTGCGCCCTGGTGGAGGCCAGCCCCACTGTGTGCCAGGACCGTCCCAGCGCGGAAGGGCACAGGCTCTGCAGCTAGCAGACCAAGGCTGAGTCCCTTGTCGAGTGACCCATCCACTCTGAGCCTCAACCTCCTTGTCCCTACAGTGGGGATGGTCATACCTGCCAATTTCACAAGTTTGTTCTTTTATTTATTTATTCATTGGTTGAGTCACTGAACATTATTTAGTGAGCTTTTGCTCATTGCCCGGCATGTAAGAAAAGCGCTTTGCAAATCTAAAGCCCTGGGCAAAGATTAGTTCTCTGATGGGTGAGTCTGGCTATTTCCAACACTGCCCCTGTGGATCTGGGGTCCCTTCTGGGATCTCCTACACCCCACTTGGCCAAGAGGGGCTCTGGTGCCCTTGCGGGATGGGGTAATAGCCCAAAGATTCCGAGGGCTCGCTGAGCCTCTTCTCCATGGGGAAGACCCTTGGAGACACCTACCCAGTGACTGCCCACAGGGAGACGGAGGCCAGCAATGTGCAGTGACTTGCCCCAGGTCACCCTGTGTGCCAGGCTTGTAATGGCCCCCCAAAGATGTCCGCGTCCTAAGCCGCAGAGCCTGTGGATATTACCTTTCATGGCAAAAGGAACTTTTGATTAGATGAGATTAAGGATCTTCAGATGGGGACATGATTCTGGGTTACCAAGTGGGTCCGATGTCATCCCAAGGATCCTTATGAGAAGGATGCAGGAGTGAGAATAGGGTGACATGGCAACAGAAACAGAGAAAGAAACTGGAAGGTGCTGTGCCTATGGCTTTGAAGATGGAGAAAGGGGCCACAAGTCACGGGATGCAGGCAGCCTCTAAAAGCTAGAAGAGCAACGAGATAAATTCTGCCCTAGAGGCTCCAGAAGGAATGAGGCCTGGCTGACTTCTGGCCTCCAGAACTATAAGAGAATAAATGTGTGTTGTTTTAAGCCTGTATGTTTGTGGCCATTTGTTAGACGAGCCATAGGAGGCTAGTACGCCCCACGAGGCCAGGGCTGGAAGCCGGGTCTCCTGCAGCTGGGCCTCGCTCTGTGCCTGGTCTGGATCCCCGTTCCATGTCCTTCCATCCAGGGGCTCCCAGGCTGTGACACTGGCCAGGTGCTTCAGGATTGATTTTCCTCTGATGGGGTGCTTAAAATGTCAACAAGAGTATTATATACATAAAATAACTTAAGTACTGATGGAAAAAACAAAACCCCACCAGTGCCCCCGGTTTTGAAGCCCGTGTGTCACCCACGGGTGTGTGTGACACCCACACCCACCCAGGGCAAACGCCCCTCACTCCTCCCAGAGGTACTGACTCACCTTGCATTTTAGCTTCTCAGACTTGACCTTTTGTCTGGGGTCTTGCGTTTGATGGCGTTGCGGGAGCACGCGGACGCTCCTGTCCCCCGGGTAGACGCCTGTTCACTAAGGAGCTGGCGTGGCCGAGCAGCCTTGATAAACAGGAGTAACTGTTGGGGTCCCTTCCTTACCTCCTCCTCCTCTTCCCTGGAATGGAAAGTCTTCGAAAGCAGGGAGCCTGGCCTTCAACGCTGGGTCCCTAGGGTGCAGTGCAGGGCTTGGCCCATCACAGGTGCTCAGTGAATGGCAAATGATGGATGTACCTTGCAGAGCGCGGGCCAGAGTCGGCACCCAAGAGACGTTTTGGTAAATGCATGCCTCACCTGGGCCCTACATCTGGGCATCACACCTGTGTACCAGGCACAGGCTGGCAAGTAAGAAGGACCCAGACTCAGTCAGGCCTGAGGACCTCACACTCTTCTCCCCAGCCCAGGCTTCACCCTTGACTGTGTCTCTCTTAGAAGGTTCCAGACTCTTCCTTTGGACTCTGGAAGTGCCAGCTCCACCCCAGGGGTCATGGTCCGGATGGAACCCACCCTGACAAGCTTGTATCAAGAGGCTATTTCCTAGTGACCGAACCTCGAGCCTCTCATCTTGGGAATGTCCAGCCCTGCCTCTTGGCCTGTCCACCCAGGGTCCCTGGGGCTTCCAGGCGGCTGCTACACTGCCTGGCAGTCCCTTTGCCTGGTCACCAAGCCCTACAGGAGACCCAGGGGCCCTGGGAGACATCAGGGCAGAGCTTGGCCCCTCTGCCTCACCTGCACCCGAGCCCTCCCACCCCAGCACGAGGTTCCTTCGGGAATCTTCCTGAACATTTAAGGGGCCTTGTTCCACACAGCCCTCCCCCTTCCCTGGGGAGCCCTCCCTCTCCAGAACAAACAGTGTGTGCTCCCGTGGAACATAAACACTTGCACTGAACACCAGACAAAGCTGATCAAAAACGAGGCTGCCGACCTGGTAACCACCGAACACAGGCGGCAGCGTGAACATCCACCGGGCCACGACATGACCAAACCTCCCCCTTCCCGGCTACAGGAGTGACGCCTCATGCCAGGCTCCCCTCCCTGCAGACAAGGTTTCCTAAGATCCCTGATCACAGAATCACCCGCCCTTCCTGAGAGCATCCAACCCAGGGCAAAGCCGCCTCCTCAGGCCCGCCTGTCACCCAGCACACTCCCAGCGCCCTGAAGTCCTTTGTAACACCCTCTTACAAGCACCCAAGGTTCTCGGGTGCGCCCTCCCTCTAGGCAACAAGCGAGGCACCCACGCTGTTTTCCCACAGGGCTGCTCCTGGCCGTCCTGGCAGGGAGGGCTTTGGCAATGGAGACCCTCTCCCTGGGCCACCACGAGACAGCCCCCTCCTTCAGACCCTCAGACCGAGAGGAACAGGGCAGGACGAGATGTGAGAGGTGGGAGCCGGGCCGGTGCTGGTGCCAGCTGGTCAGCAGACCATCTGCCCCCGATATCCCCGTGGTGACAGGGCCAGGCTGGGGGAGGTGACCCAGCTCGGGCAGTGGGTAGCCTTGCCAGGCTGGCTGGGGGCTGGGGGCTCTGGCAGAGAGCTGCGGCCTCCTGACCCCCACCCGCTGATTCTGGCTCCAGCTCTAGAGTCATCTGCGCCCCACTGAAAGCCAGGGGTCCCTCTGCCTTCAGTGCTGGCCTGGCCTGCCGGCCCACGGTCACAGGGGCCGAGTCTGGTTCAATTCAAGGAGTATTTCCACGTGTCTCATCTGTGCTAGGCTCTGAGTTTGGGCCTGGATGCACATGGGAGCCCTGGGGAGCTCTGAGGTGGAGGCAGGGGAACCAGAGCCGGAAACCTATTCTGCCAGGTGGTGGCCGAGGACTGTAGTACTGGAAGCCCAGAAAGGGTCCTGGGAGCTGGAACTGGAGGTACCCCCCGCGCCCCTCCTGGGAGTTGAGTGGAAGCTCCCCCCCCCCCCCCCCCCCCCCCCCCCCCCGCCAAGGGCAGAAGCAGGCTCGGGACTCTGGGACCAATGCGCGTCCCGCAGGCTGCCACCTGGAACATCGCACAGGCCTGGTGCCTGCCTGTGGCAGTCTAGGGCTCAGGTCCAGGTGCTGAGCCAAGGCAGGGGTGCCTGAGAGGGTGGGCTCGGAGGACCCAGCCTGCCAGCCCTGTGGGCCAGATTCCTCCTCCAGAGACCCACTCGCTCACCCCTCCCTCTGGGAACAGCTCTGACCACACAATTGACACTCCCTCCCCTGGCGGGAATGATTTGCCGATGAAAGGGTCTGGGCTGAGGCCTTTCACACACAGCCAGCCGCCAAAACCCCACTCCTCTAATGCACACTCTGAGAAGCTGGCAGCCAGCCCCCTGCGCTCAGCCAAAGCACCCGGGGCCGGCGAGCAGAATTAGTGCAACCCCGCAGTCCCGCCAAGGATCTGTCTTCAATTGCTGCTTTCGGATTTCCCAAAGAGAACAAGCCTGGCCTCTGCAGGAAACCCAGGCCCAATTTGCCTGGAAATAACTCAGCAGAAACGGGCGCCTGCGGCCCTCTCCCCAGGTTCAGTCTTCCTGGGTTCCCCCAACTCAATGCAAGGACCGTACCTCCCTCACTGGGGAGAGGCCTCGGGGGCATTTTGTGGATTCTGCAGGGTTTTCAGTGTGGACCACCATGTTGCTGGCACACAGAGGTGGGCTGTGACCACAGGACAAGCTGGATGGAAGCGGGGACAGTGGACATCCTGTCTCCCTGCTGGTCTTTTGGGAAAAGCCTCAGTCTCCCCGCTTCCCCTGTGATGTTAGCTGTAGGTTTTCTTGCAGTTTCTTTATCCGGTTGGTGAAGTTCCCTCCTATTCCCACATTGCTGAAAATTAAAAACATCTTTTTAGCATGAATGAGTTTGATCATGTGATTTTTGCATCTATTGAAATCATATGATTTTTTAAATCCTTTATGCTGTGAATTATGTGAATCATTATTTATTTATTTATTTATGGCACGTGGGCTCAGTAGTTGTGGCTCGTGGGCTCTAGAGCGCAGGCTCAGTAGTTGTGGCACACGGGCTTCTCATTGCGGTGGGTTCTCTTGTTGAGGAGCACGATCTCTAGGTGCACGGGCTTCAGTAGTTGTGGCACGTGGGCTCAGTAGTTGTGGCTTGCGGGCTCTAGAGCGCAGACTCAGCAGTTGTGGCGCACGGGCTTAGTTGCTCCGCAGCATGTGGGATCTTCCTGGACCAGGGCTTGAACCCATGTCCCCTGCACTGGCAGGCGGATTCTTAACCACTGCGCCACCAGGGAAGCCCATTGATTTTGTTTTTTGTTTTTTGGCTTTTTAAAATTTATTTATTTATTTATTCTTGGCTGTGTTCCATCTTCGTTGCTGCATGCAGGCTTTCTCTGGTTGAGGCGAGCGGGGGCTACTCTTTGTTGCGGTGCGCGGGGTTCTCACTGCAGTGGCTTCTCTTGTTGAGGATCATGGGCTCTAGGCACACGGGCTTCAGTAGTTGTGGCACTTGGGCTCAGCAGTTGTGGCTCGCGGGCTCTAGAGCGCAGGCTCAGTAGTTGTGGCGCACGGGCTTAGCTGCTCCGTGGCATGTGGAATCTTCCCGGACCAGGGCTCGAACCCGTGTACCCTGCACTGGCAGACGGATTCTTAACCACTGTGCCACCAGGGAAGCCCTCATTGATTTTGAATATTGAACCAACCTTGCATTTCTGGAAAAAAGCCCACTTTGTCACATTCATTATCCTTTGTATATATTGCTAGATTCGATTTGCTAAAATTGTGTTGAGGATTTTGCATATATGTTCATAAGTGATACTGGTCTGTAATTTTCTTATAAGGTCCTTGCCAAGTTTTGTTATCAGGGTAATTCTAACTTGTTAAAATACTTTTTTAAAAAGTATAAATGAGTGCAAAACCAAAAAGACATCAACAACCTACCAAAAACCCTAAATCAAACCCTAGACAAGAATTGTTTCCTTAAATAAATCTTCCACCCTTTCTGTTGGATATCAGAATACACTTACCTGAAATGCAAAAAATAATCTGTGAGACACAGAGGCATCGTGAGGTGTCCTTTTTTTTTTGCACCTGGGTGTGGGCCTGGTGTGGTGTGAGCTCTGGCTGCCGGACCTGGAGTCCAGGGGCTTTTCTGATATGCCCACAGACCACCCTCGGAGCCCCATTTTCTTAGATGCCCATAGTGGATGGGGAGGGGCTTGCGCTTATTCAAGGTGGATAAAAATGCCTGTATGCAAAACCAGCCAGCGGCACTTCTAATGCTTTCCTCACTTTATTTTAGGTTATTTTATTTAATGTTATTGTATTTTTAACACCTGAGTAGAGGTTTACATATTCTGTTTCTAATTCAAATAACATGCATCTTCTTATTTAGCACTTGAAGGACTTTACGTGGCTTTACGTGGGCAGCGTTTCTCTCCAGGGACCTTCCTTTTCTGCCTCCATTTTTTCCTGGCTCCAGTCTCTGCACCGTCCTCCTGGCCCAGCTCCTGTGCCCAAGCAATGGACACGAGTTCTCCTGGAGAAGGGAGGGGTGAGCCCAGCAGCTTTATTGGGGTGTTCTGTGCCTGGGCTGTCAGAGGCTTTGCACATTCATTGTGCCCATCTGTCTGCTGGCGTGTGTCACTGCAGCTCCTGGCAGCCCCTCTCACACACGCCTGCTTATCTACCGAGAAAGCCCAGGCGGTGTAGTCAAGTCCAGAAGGAGAAGTCAGGAGACTAGTGGGCATCCATTTCTCCTCTGCCAGTCCTCCTCAGCGTGGCCAGGGGCAAGCCACTTGCCTCTCGAGGAAGGGGTCTCCCTGCCTGTGGGATGGGAGGAACCTGGGAGAACTGGGTGGAGAGCAAGACCCCGGGCAGAGACTCCCACTGAGCCATCCAGACTCAGCCTGCAGGGGCTGGATGTTGGGGTCCCCCATGTCCTTCCCTGGTGCACAGGAGCTGGAAAAGTAGACTCAGGTGGGAACATCCTCGTAGCCACCAGCAGAAGCCAATCGGGAGAATTTTAAGAGGGCAATGCAGCTTGCGTTCTGGGGCCCCGAGCCCTACCTAGATGGGCAGGGGGCGGGGCTGGCCCCTCCAAGCCAGCCCTGGGAGTCAGGGTTGAAGGCTCAGGGAGCTAAGGAGGGTTAGTGCTGCCATGGTGGGGCTATGGGAACAGCTGCAGGGATCTGAGGCTGCGAGGAGGTTGGGTGAGGCTCCTGCCCAGGACCCTGCTTGCCTGGGCCTCCCCTGGACCACCTCTGCTGGCCTCCCATCCCTAGACAGGAGCCCTGCCTCTGAGCCATGCCCCAACCCCAAGACAGAGTGAGGCCCCGGATGTGAGGGCCAACACCAGGCTTGGGGCTCTGTCTACCTCAGAGGGCCTCTGGGGGGAGGGTGGGGACGACAGGACCTCAGAATCCTCTCTGCCAGAGGGCTGAGGGGTTTACCCCAGAGGAGAGGGCAGGACAGCGTGGGTCAGATGGACGAAGCAGGGTGAGCTCAGGGGAGAGGTGTGGTCCTCAAAGTCTGCAGCCCCAGTACCGGGACCTTGTTAGAAATGCAGACTCTTGGGCCTTCCCTGGCGGTCCAGTGGTTAGGGCTCCATGCTTCCACTGCAGGGGGCACAGGTTCGACCCCTGATCGGGGAACTAAGATCCCACATGCCGTGTAGTGCGGCCAAAAAAAAAGAAATGCAGACTCTCAGGCCCCACCCAGCTTTCTGAATCAGAAGTGTCTGGTAGGGCCACAGTCTGGGTGGTAAGGGGTCCTCCCTTCAGGTGATTACGAGGCACACTTGCAGTTTGAGGTGGTGCATGGAGCTAGATAGGGGGCCCCTGGGTTGAAGGGTAAACGCACGACTCTCATACAAATATTAAATGAACATGCACCAAAGATTGTATTTAGCTCATTAATTAGTGAGGAGACCAGTAAGATGTTACAATCAATTCAGAGGAAAAGCCAAGAGCAGACACATGTGTAGGCGGAAGGCGGAACTGAATTTGCTAACAGATGCAAAAGTGGCTGCTTCCATGGGGTAGGGGACCCAGTGTCTCTCCACCTGATGAAATTCATTTGCATCTTTATGGATAAGAATCTTGGCATTACTCTCAGTTTTTTACAACTTACAGAGCTGTGAACTCGCTCCAAGAAATGAAAGATACAGACGCTTATAGGATTAGCTAATGTGCTTAGAATATACCCAGCCATCTCTTGAAAGGGCATCTAGTGATTCCCTCCCTCCCTTCCTTCTTTCCCACCTCCCACTCCCCCCACCCCGCCCTGCACCACCCCCATTTTACCTGCATGGCTACTTTCGAACTGTAGATCTGCCTCTCTGAGCCTCTGGCTCCTTGTGTGCAAAATAGGCAGATGTCACCTTGTTACGGGGATTAATCCAGATCCCGGCTGCAGAGCCTTTGGTGCAGCGTGTCTGGCACCTGGTGAGGGCCCCGAGCGTGTGGGACGAGTGGGTGGGTTGGCGGAGCGGAGCTGGCGGTCCCCCGCACCAGCACAGCCGTCACACACACATACGGTGTTGTACCTGCCAGCCTGGGAAGCAAGACGGATGAGATCCCTGCCTTCCCACCGAAGAGGTGGCCCCTTTTCAATTTTTTAGGTAACATGTTGGCCCGACAGCTCTTGAGACGATGATGGAGATCTTGAGGGAAGTGGTGTGGATAGGAGGGGCGGTGTTACAAATGCGGCTGAGTTTTCCGCCGTCAGACAAGAGACAAGGGGAGGAGATGGTCGAAGGATGCTGCTTGTGAAGAATACGCTTTTTGTCCCCGGCAGCAGGGGCGTGAGCCCTGCCAGACCCATCTGGGCCCCAGCAACGTCCACGTTTCCTGCTCTGCCCAACCTCTCTCTCTTCTGCTCTGACCTCTCTTTGATCAGCGGAAACTGGGCACGAACTCCGGAGGCCGTGCCTAGGGCTGCAGTTCGGCAAACTGACTAGCCCTGCTTCTGACTCACTCTTGGCCTTGGGGGAGCCCCTGCCCTTCTCTGAGCTGCCAGCTGAGAGGGCTGGGCCCAGTCTTTCCAGCTTTAAAAAATTTGAAATCCACAGAAGCTTTTCTTCAAACAATCTTCGGTGGAAATCCCATATGTAGCAATGATATGATATAAGCGTTAAAAATTTTTCTTATTAGCTGGTAAAAAACTTCCTTTACAAGGAGGGGGGAAATGCCACGTTGAACAGTTGGGGCAGAGGTGAGACCCCCGCCAAGGGCAAGAAAAGGTGGGTGGGTCTTCGGTTCTGATGAGCAAATGCATCACGGGCCTTAGAGACGACCCTCCGTGGGTTCCCCATGGTTCTGTGTGTGTTGCGATCAAGACACCACTGCCCTTTGTTCCTGACCATCTTTTCAAGGCTTTTGGGTAGTGATGTATTTGTTCCCACGGTTCCTGTAATAAATTACCACAAACTGGGTGGATTAAAAACAACAGAAATTTCTTCTTTCAGAGCTCTGGAAGCCAGAAGTCCAAAATCAAGGTGACAGCAGGGCCACATTCCTTCTGAAAGTTCTAGAGAAGAATCCTCCTGGCCCTTTCCAGCTTCTGGTGATGGCTAGCAGTCCTTGGTGCTCCTTGGCTCGTTGCAGCATCCCTCCAACTTCTGCCTCCGTCTTCACATGGCTGCCTTCTGTGTGTCTATGTCCAAACTTCCTTCTTCTTACAAGGACACCAATCATATTGGATTAAGGGCCCACCCTAGTCCACTATGACCTCATCTTAACTTGATTTCATCTGCAAAGACCCTATTTCCAAATAAGAACAGGTTCACAGTTTCCTGACGGACATGAATTCTGGAAAGATACTATTCAACATAGTGTAAGTGAACAGCCTGGAAAGACAGAGCTCCTTTCTCCGTCCAGAGCGAAGGGCAGGCATGCTTACTGCCTCCCAGGAAAGATTCAGGGTCCCTGAGGTCAGGGTTCCTCTCCTATAACACAACCACTGAGTACGCAGGTGCCATCTGACCCTCTGTGGGGTTCGGAGCTTGGGGGACTGGCCCATGACAATGCTGATATCTGGCTCCTGCTGCTGCCGTGAATCGTAAACCATCCTTTGTTTCTGATCCAGGCATCTCACGTCTTTGCCAGCATCCACGGAACTGTGGCGGCTCACTTGTCAGTTTGCAAGTAGCGTAAATCTCCAACCGTCCCAGTTCCTGACGGGGTGGAACTTCCAGCTGAGTGAATGGCTCAGCATAACACAGAGGAGGGGAGTGTGCAAATCGTGCGGTGAGAATCAAGGAAGAGAGTAGATGATGCAGCAAGGTGAGGGCTGGGAGGAGAAAGAAGGAGAAGAGGATGCCTCTGTGAAGATCTGCCCAGGAGGGCCTGGGGGAACAGGTGCCCAAGGAGGCACCCCCGTAGCTGAGTGGCAGGCAATGCAAAGCCCCTGCTGGCACCCCCCACCAAGTCTCAGTCAAGCTCTCACTCTCACTAGTGTTAGTGCCGGTGGACAGAGTGGGTTGGGGTGGGGGGAAGGAGGGCAGTGAGCCTGAGAAGCGGCTAGAATCTGCTTCCAGGTGGACGTGAGCATAGGGTGAGCCCCCAAAAGCTGGAGGACCTGGGAAGAGCTGGCCTCTGGCTTACATGTGACATGGCCCAGCGGAACTATTTTGCTGTAAGAGGGACCCAAGAACCCCCTGCCTGCTCCCTCCACCTTTGGGACCCCCAGAGCTCCAGGGGGTATTATTTGGACCCAATGGCCTCTGTCTGATTCTGATGTTCTGAGTTTTGAGCAAAAAATCTCCTGGGGACAGAATGATTGTGGCACCAGCCCTTGCCCAAAGCCTCCCACTTGCTTCCTTACTGACTCCATATAGCTGTTGTTTGTCCCTGACTGGTTATTGGGTGTGAAGTGCTTTGACAAACATTCAATGCAGAAGATGAAAAACTGATGCCTCACTTTTCTCAGCTGTAGAATGGGGTAACAATCCCCCCAACATGGGCGTGGAGTCCGTCCGGGGTGCCGGGGTTTCTATAGGGCTGCTGCGTGCTCCAATCTTGGCACCAGTCCTGGCAGGCCCTTCTCGGGCCCCCTCCTCACTGGAGCCCAGCATCATCTCCCCTTTGGGGCTGTGGTCCTGGGATCTGATTTAGCTGCTGGTCAACTCCCAGGCCCCACCCCTGGGCCTGGGTCAGTGAGGGAACAGATGCAATTTAGGAAGGAGGAGGGAAATGGACTGAATATTCTGGTCAAAGTTTGTTGAATACAAGAAAACGTAAAGCCATCAGCAACCTAGGCAAACATGTGAAATGCTCTGGCGAAGTCAGTGAAGAGAGAGCCTGGCTCGTGGGCAGGAGGAAGAGCCTTACCTGGTTGGTTCCCCAGGGACCCGCGTCCTCCTGGGACCCAGCACTGGGCAGCCGCTCCATGAAGATTTCTCAATTGAATGATGGCTACAAGGGGAGGGCTCCACCCAGCGTTGGGTCAGCCAGACCTGGGTCCCTATCCTGGCTCTGCCCCCAGAGGGCTGTGTGATCTTGAGCAACTCATTTACCTCTGATAAATGGAATACTTCCTGCCTTATCAGTAAACAAAGGATGTCACAGTCATCAGCGATTGTAGCCATCGATTAGGAGCTGGTGACCCTGAGGAAACTCAGGAAGGAAGGAACACCTGCCACCTAGCAGCCATCAGACTGCAGCCACTCCTGAGGGTGAGCCCTGAGGAAACTTAGGATGTGAAAACACAGGATACTGGCCCTGGATAGCTGAGGTGCCTATCAAAGGAATGATTTCAGTGAGCCCAGACTCTCCCATCTTCCCATATATGGAAAAGCACTAAATTCCTTAACTTGACATATCTGGTTTTCTTTAATTAACAATAATCTTTTGATGTTCAGACTACCTGCCCTTTGTTGCAAAACTCCTGTATATCCTAGCTCCCCCCTCTCCTCCTCGGAGCAGTTCTCTCAGGGTTACTTGAGATGCTTCCTCCCAGGCTTGAAGTCCTAAAAAACTCCCACCGAATAAAACATAACTCTCAACTTTAGGTTGCGAATAATTTTTTAGTCGACACCTCCTTGGTCCTCGGTTTCCTCATCTGTTAAGTGGGGAGAGTAGTCCATGCTCTGCAAGTGTTGACATGGTTTTAGATGACAGCAGAACTCCTGGCTGCCGCAGCATCAGGCCTGTGGCAGTTGCTCACCCTTGATTGCTGTTTCCGGTGCCTGGGCGGGCTCCTGGGGTCCTCACCTGGTCTATCTAGAGGACTTAGGTGTCTCTGATCCCCGCACACAGTACTGCCCACAGGGGACCCCTTGATACCTTGTTACACACCCCCCCCATACTTATAGGTGCCTTCCTTGGTTTTCTGGCCCCTGAGCATCTAGGAGCAGCTTGATTGCTTCTAGAGATGGTGGGCTCACTACACTCAGCCGTCGCTTGAGCTCTCATTGTGGGGTTCACGTTGGAGAAAGAGCTTTCTTGCCCACCTTTCTGGTCCTCCTCTGCTGTCTCAGCTGGACTGTCCACCTAGGGGCTGGGTTCTTGGGGGCTGGAGGCTGGGTGCCTCAGTTTGGAACAGAATTAAGGCAGGAAGATGGATCTAGCACACACAGAAGTCAGTTAGGGAAGAAACCCTGCCAATTCTTACTCCATTTTCTTTTTTTTTTTTTTGGCTGTGCCATGCGGCTTGTGAGATCTTACTTCCTGGATCAGGGATTGAACCCGGGCCCTCGGCAGTGAAAGCGCAGAGTCCTAACCACCGGACTGCCAGGGAATTCCCTCTTACTCCATTTTCTTTAAAAGCTGGCCTTGGTATTTCTGTGGTGGGCTTGTCTTTCTGTATCCTGCACCCCGTCTCCCTAGAAATCTCCATCTCGTCCTCCAGGACCGGCCACAGGTACACAGCCACTTCTGAGAGGTGCTCGCAGCCTCCGTGCCCGCCAGCTGTCACCTCTTGTGGCCACTGGGTTGGAGCAGGTCAAGAATGGGGCAGTGACTGACCAGCGGGGACCGTCAGGCCCTGGAGCCGGGCTGGGCCTCAGCCACTGTGGTTCCACATGGCGGCAGAGTCCCCGCCCTGGGTTCTCCCCAGCGGAGGGTGGGCTGTGGAGGTGATCGCAGCCCCACCCCCACCCAGCTTCCCACAGCTGCTTCCTGCCGGGGCTGCCTGCAGAAACCCAGCCCTCCCCGTCTCCCCCAGGACAGGTGCTGTCACATGTTCTTCTGGCTGACCTGCCCCAGGGGCTCGGGGGCCCTTGTCGGTGACATCCTGGCCTCCCTGCCGGCCCCATTGGAACATCGGGGAGCCAGAGAGGCTGGTCTTGGGCTCCTGCTGGTGGCTTGGGTCTGACCCTGGGCGAGCCCTGGCCCTCACTGGACATTTATCTGTCTCCGCCAGCAAGGACCTGGGACAAATTCACTCCCCAGCTCACAGAATTCTTACAATGTGACTCTCCCATAAGTGCTCAGAAAATAGATCTTCAACAACGGTCTGAATGTAATTACATGTTCCGGCGCCCGTCTCTCCTCCAGAGCCTGACGGTCACTTGGCAAGAGGGCTTTGTCTGGTTTATTTCTCCATCCCCAGCCCCAGGCCAGCCCCACTGCTGAGGACCTGAGGAAACAGGGCCAATGAGTGAGCAGATGAGTGGCTGGGGCCTCCCTGAGCCGGGGCCCCGGCTCTGCAGCCGGGCTGGGGGGAGCTTCTGGAAGCGGGGGTGGGCATCCCCAAAATGGGGCCCTGGACCTCTGAAGTAGGAAGAGGTTCTGAGACCTGCGGATCTTGACAAACCCCATCTGTTCTCAGCCTCCAAGCCGCGTGGCTGGTGGAAGGGACGTGTAATTTAAAAAAGGTTTCTCTTGTTTAAATGGAAACTTCAGCCAGGCAAAGAGAAATAAATAAGAAGTCTAATGAAGACTAATGAAGTCCAGGAGCCCCGTGCGTTTGATCTGCTGCTGTTCTGGGAAGAGGCAAGAGTGGCTTTGGACCAGGGAATGGCGCGTCCCCCCAAAGCGGGCCTGCAAGGGGACAGGCTGCGAGAGGCAATAATGCAGTGGTCTCTCAGCATCTGTGCCCGCCGTGCCCGTGCCCTCCTGTGACCCTCCCAGTGTCCCCATTTACGGGTTAGGGAGCCGCTGCCTAAGGCTGTAGACCTGGATCTGTGGGCTTCTCAAAGCAAGCAGTGTCTGCCTGCAGTCCCCTAACCCCCCCCGACCCCAGCCAGGCCCGGAGCAGTGATGCCCGGAGCAGACGATGCCCTGGGCACCAGGAACATCTGCCGAGAGACACACTCTTATCCTTGAGGGTGGTCGGAGGAATGGCTCTTGGGCTGGGGGAGCGCCCTTCCAGGTTCAAGTCGGCAACATCACAGGTGATAACACGTGTGTATGAGGGACGCTGGCAGGGGAAGGGTGGTACCTCTGAGGGGGATGTATTGATAAACGTCTACAAACTTGCTGGAGATCAATTTGGCTGTTTATTTCAGGAAGTGAGTTGACTCAATAATTCCACATCTGGAAACCCATGCTAAGGAAGTATTCCAAAACTTAGGAAAACCTTCCCACTGTTTGTCAGAGCATTATCTGTAGGAGAAGAAAACAGGCGCCATGTCAATGCCCAGCAAAAATGAATCATGAAGTGACTACACATCCTTTCTCTGGAATATGATGCATCCGTTAGAATTAGGTTTACAGTTTTTAAAGACATGGGAAAATGCTTATGCAATCATATTAAATGAAACCCCACTAAGATTCAAAATATCATACAGGATATCGTCAGGAGGGTGTAAAATGCAGAGATGAAGAAAAGACCCCAAAGCCACACATTCTGTTGCTATCAGTGGTGATCTTTGGATCCTGACAATATGGAAAGTTTCTGTTCTTGCTAGTTTTCCAAATTAGCATGTTCCCAACATCTGGTAAGAGATATGTATGATTTTTATTGTGGGAAAACACGTAAGTGCAGTTACCCTGTGGACCAGGAGTGTCCACACCACAGATGAAAAGAACCACCCGTCTTGCATCATATCCAGAGTAACAGAGAAGCAAGTCGTCCACTGCGGTCTCCTGCCAAAGCGCCATAATGAGGATGGAGAGCCACACTCACAGCTGAACATTTAAAAATTATCTCCCCATCGCTCCCATGCCCAGGATCTGCTGCCATCTCAGGTGCTCCAAGACTCTTCCTCTTTTCCTCCTTAAATCTCCAGCTCCCTGGTCTGAGCCCCTTCTGGGCTTCCCCCGCTGGGTCCGCTCAGTTCAAATCAACCCAACCT
Source organism: Balaenoptera musculus (assembly GCF_009873245.2). Taxonomy (NCBI): domain Eukaryota; kingdom Metazoa; phylum Chordata; class Mammalia; order Artiodactyla; family Balaenopteridae; genus Balaenoptera; species Balaenoptera musculus. The sequence goes on along the minus strand of NC_045794.1, from coordinate 99,803,108 downwards.
CTCTGGCTTCTGCCTCTGTTAGCCCATTTCACAGATTCTGCTGCTGAGGAAGCTTAGAGATCTGGGCGGAGAAGGTGAGCAAATTGCAAACAATTATAATAGCTGTGTGTATTTTGCTTTTAAACCCCGGTCACATGGAATCTTTAAAAACATTTAAGAAAACACTCTGATCCCTAAAAGCCAGCCTTTACAGTGGGTCCTTCTGGGGCCCTCATCTCGTGTCAGATGCTAAGACCTACCCCTGCTCGACCCCACCTTAATCTCAGCCCTTCTTTCCTCACCTACTCCAGGTTTCTAGCACGTGCTGTTCCTTCTGAGGACAACCCTCTCCTCGCTTTCCCTACTGCGCCCCTCCTCCACTTAGCTGGATGCCTCCTTTTTTCCTTCTGGGTTTCACATGGAAAAGCACCTCCTGTAGGAAGCCCTACCCATCCCCATGGTGGCATCAGCTGTGTTTCCCTCCAGGTCTTGCGGTGAGAAGGAAACCGCAAGGGAACCCAAGCCCACAGCATGGGTTTGCTTGCTCCTTGGATCTTCAGTGTGGGACGAGGTGCCGGGCACATGGTAGGTGCTCAGGAAACATCTGCAGGATGAGAGCTGGGAACACACTGCAGATGAGCTTTGCTGCCACTGATGGATGGACGAGGATGCACCCAGGGATGGAGATGCCTGCAGGGCTCCCTTTGAAGGGGTCCTTGGTTTATGTAGATGAGTGAGTGGGAGTCCAGACGGAGCCACTCATTTTGGGGACCTCAGTTTGCCTTTCTGTGAAATGGGCACCATGAACTCTGCCTCACCTACAGTCTTCCTCCTGTGTCTTCCCTTTACGCTCACACCACTGCCACATTCACAGCGCTTCTGACACTGTGTGTGGGTGTGGGTGGGTTTTCCCCACACCCAGCATTTCTGTGACTCCACCTGGGTGTCCTACGATTTAACTTGATTCTGACACTACCTGGAGATGGCGTCAGACCCCACAGGTCAAGGGCTCAGCCCCACGAGACTGCCTCCCCTGCACTTCAGATGCCAATCACAAGAAGTCGGTCCCCAGGTTCCCCGCAACCTGTGTCTGACTTGGCTACCAATCTATAAATTGAGGGGTTGCTGTGACCTCCTCCCCCTTGGATTTGATCGTTTGCTAGAGCAGCTCACAGAACTCAGGGAAACACGTTTACCAGTTTATTAAAGGATGTGATCAAGGATACAGATGAACAGCCAGGTGAAGAGATGCATAGGGCGCCGTCCGGGAGCTTCTGTCCCCTTGGAGTTGGGGTGCATCACCTTCTCGGTATGTGGATGCGTTCGCCCACCTGGAAGCTTCCTGAACTCCCTACCTTTGGGATTTTATGGGGGCTTCCTCTCGTGGGCGTTAGCAATTATCAACTCCTTTTCTAGCCCTTCTCCCCTCTCTGGAGAATGGGGGGTGGACCTGAAAGTTCCAAGCTTCTATTCATGGCTGGTCTTTCTGGTGACCAGCCCCCATCCAGGAGTCCACCCAGAACAAGAGACGCCCCTAGTATTCTTATCACTTAGGTATTTACAGGGGTTTCGGGAGCTCTGTACCAGGAACCGGGGAGCAGAGACGAATGTATATTTTCTGTGATCTCACATCTACCTCAGAAGGTAGTGGCGGTCTAGTCTGAGAGTAGAGGTGGGGTGGTTAGGAGCTGATGCAACCAGAGTCCCCCTTGGCTGGGTGGGATGTGCGTCTGCGTGGGGAGGCGGGGGGGTGCCCACGAGGATCTAGGCAGCTGAGGCCCACTTTGGGGTGTGTCTGTCTTCTCTCCTGCTCGTGACTCTCTGAGTCTGCGCCTCCCCCGGCTCAGCCAGGGCCCTTGGCTCCACTTGGCTCAGAGCAGGGCTGGCCTGTCTGCCCTGAGGGTGCTCCCATGGGACCTGCTCTCACTGCCTGTGCCCGTAGCAGGGGAGGCTTGGCTGGGCTGTGAAATCCAGGGCAGAGTGGCTCTGACTCTTACCCCCCTTAACTTAGCTCATTTGGCCTGACCATCCCTTCCCACCACCTTTGTCCAGCCTGGAGCCACTGGAGCCAGCAGGGAGAGGGAGGACCCAGGAGTGAATGGTGGCCATTCCCTTGTCCCCAAACAGGGTCACTGGATAGACTTTCTAGGCTCTTGAAAACCCATCCACCCACCCATCCATCCATTCACACACCCATCCATCCATCCATTCACACACCCATCCATCCATCCATCCATCCATTCACACATCCATCCATCCATCCATTCACACACCCATCCATCCTCCATTCATCCACTCACATATCCATCCATAGTTCACCCATCCACCTATCAGTCTGCCTGTCCATCCAGCCATCCATAATCCCTCTGTCTGTCCATTCATCCGTCCACCCATCACTGCTCCTTGTCTGAAGCCTGCTCTGTGGAGCCCTTGCTGGGTGCTGTGTACATGGGGGTATCCTCTGGTCCCCGACCTTGGGGAACTCACACTGGGATGGGGGAGATGGAGGCATACAGGGGCCACTTCAACGCCAGGTGATGACTGCTGTGACAAGGGGTACCCAGTGAGGCTGGGATGTGACTTCCTGGACTTTCTAGGGTGGTGGAGGTTGACTGGGGGGTTCAAGTGGGAGATTTATGGGGGCTGCCCTGGAGGGTCCCAGAAGCTGGATAAGGAGTCTGGGGAGGTCTTTAAAAAAAAAACTGAAATCAATTCACGCACCACAAAATTCACCTTCTTTAAGTGTACAATGTGTGTTGTTTTTGGTAATTAATTAATTAATTTTTGGCTGCATTGGGTCTTCATCGCTGCACATGGGCTTTCTCTAATTGCGGCGAGCCGGGGCCACTCCTCATTGCGGTGTGCAGGCCTCTCACCGCGGTGGCCTCTCTCTGTTGCGTAGCACAGGCTCTAGGTGCTCGGGCTCCAGTAGTTGTGGCACGCGGGCTCCGTAGTTATGGCTTGTGGGCTCTAGAGCACAGGCTCAGTAGTTGTGGTGCACGGGCCCAGCTGCTCCGTGGCGTGTGGGATCCTCCTGGACCAGGGCTGGAACCCGTGTCCCCCGCATTGGCAGGTGGACCCCCAACCATTGCGCCACCAGAGAAGTCCCTGTTTTGTTTTGTTTTTTAACAATGTGGTTTTAAGTATATTGGCAAGGTTGTGCAACCATCAACACTATCTAATTCTCACCTTTATCTCCCCAAAAAGAAGCTCTGTCACGCCCCATTCTCTCCTCCCTCCCGCCCCTGGTAACCACCAGTCTGCTTTCTGTCTCTGTGGATTTGCCTACTCTGGACATTTCATATAAATGGAAACGTATAACGTGTGGCCTTTTGTGTCTGGCTTCTTTCACTCAGCATAATGTTTTGGAGGTTGATCCAGGAGGTAGCATATATTAGTACTTCGTTCCTTTTTATGGTTGAATAATAGTCCATTGGAGGGATACACCACATTTTCTTACCCACTCATGAGCTGATGGACATTTGGATTGTTTCTACTTTTTGGCTACTGTGAATAATGCAGCTACAAATTTCTATGTGGACATATGTCTTCTATTCTCTTGAGTGTGTACTTAGGGGTGGAATTGATGGGTCATACTGTAACTCTACGTTTGACTTTTTGAGAAAATGCAAGGCTGTTTTTCAAAATGACTGCACCATTTTATCTCACCCCAACAATTATTAGGGTTCTAATTTCTCCACACCCTTGCCAGCACCTGCTATTGTCTGCTTTCTTTCTTTTTCTTTTTAGTAAAGTCAACCTTGTGGGTGTGAAGTGGTATCTCGTTGTGGTTTTGATTTGCATTTTCCTAATGACTAAGGATGTTGAGCATCTTTTCACGTGCTTTTCGTCCACCTGTATAGGTTCTTTGGAGAAGTGTCTCTTCAAATCCTTTGATCATTTTAAAATTGGGTTATTTGTTTTCTTTAATTGTTGACCTGTAGTAGTTCTTTATATCCTTTGAAGCACAACAGGTTTTAATTTTGATGAAGTCCAATATCTCTGTTTTTTGTTTTTTGGTTGCTTGTGCTTTTGGTGTCGTATCTAAGAAACTGTCGCCTGATCCAAGGTCACAAAGATTTGTACCTCTTACATTTAGGTCTTTGATCTATTTTGAGTTAATTTTTGTATATGGTGTGAGATAGGCATCCAACTTCATTCATATGCATGTGGAGGTGCAGTTGCCCAGCACCATTTGTTGAAAAGACTATTCTTCTTCACCGATTGTCGTGGCCCCCTTGTTGAATATCAGTTGACCATAAACGTGTGAGTTTGTTTCTGGGCTCTCATGCCATTCCACTGGCCTATACATCTTTCCTTATGCCAGTGCCATACTGTCTTAATACCTATAGCTTTGTAGTAAGTTTTGAAATTGGGAAGTGGGAATCCTCCAACTTTGTTCTCCTTTTCCAAGATTATTTGGCTTTTCAGGGTCCCTGCCTTTTTCATATGAATTTTGGGATCAGCTTCTGCAAAACAGGCAGCTAGGATTTGGATAGGGTGGAGGTCCTTTATCTGGAGGGCCATGGAAAGCCATGGGGGAGTTTTGAGTGGGTGAGTGACAAGGGCAGACTTGGATTTGGGGAAGACTGACCTCAGTGTGGAGAAGGGATTTGAGGAGGTGGGTTAGGTCCATCCAAGGAGATGTAAGGAGAGGAGATGGAGACAGGGGGCGGCCGAGGGACTGAGGGACAAGAAGCCATGGAGGGGCTGCAGAGGGGTCAGGGCCTGGGACTGGTTAGCTGTGAAAGGAGAGGGGGAGGGGGTCACCTCTCTAGCAGACCCAGCCCCCAGTCCCCAGCTCTGCCCCTGGTTTCCTGGCCTCCTTCCCTTCTCAGCACTGGTTCTTGGTGGGGATGGTGGCACAGGGAGGGGACTGGACTGGGTGCTGGGACATCTGGATTCAACTCTGCCCCTGTTGCTGTCCCACCGTGGCCTCCCATGAGCAATTTCCCAGGCTCCCCCCGCCCCAGCTTCAAACCGGCCCACCTGGTAGACCTGGAAGGGCCTTGTGAGTCCATGCAGGCCCACACTCCATTTTGCAGATGGGAAAACTGAGGCCTCATGTGATCCACCCCCACGAGTTCTGCACTTCACAGCTCAGCTTTTGCTCTTGCTGGTTGGTCCCTGGCCCTTTCCCTGGGTCTGAGAACAAACTATTTGCAAGCACATGGCTCATTGGACCGAGAACTAAGATGTTAATATGACCATTCCAGAAATTTCTTGTCCAGGAAGATAAAATTGCAAAGCACTTTATTGTTTGGGGAACTTCCTGAAAATCTATTTATCTGAACTCTGGGCAAATTCCTCGTCCTGAAGTGACTGCTGGCTCGCCAAAAAGTGCTTGGAAAGCCGCCCCTTGCTGCATCTACCAATCCCAATCTGCCACAGCAGGAATGTGACCCTGCCCCAGCCAGTCTCCCCTCAAATCCAGACCCCAACCCTGCAAAGGCCCGCCCTTGACCTCCCCTTTCCAAGACACTCCTGAGACTCCGTCCAGGGGTGTCCCTACCTTACAATGCAGACACTGAACTTGGCTTTGCTGTATCCATAGATCATCTGGTGATTCCTGGCTCCACCAGGTGGGATGGGGTCCCTCACACACTCTTGGGCCCTGACTTCCAGAGACGTCTGCGCCTCCTTTATGGCACTTCTCGATCTGACTTAAAACTCTTTTAAATCTATAGACTGTATTTTTTAGAGCAGTTTTGGGTTCGCGGTAAAATTGAGTGGAAGGTACAGAGATTTCCCATATACCCCCTGCCCCCAAACACGCACAGCCTCTCCCATTATCAGCATCCCCCATCAGGTGGTACATTTGTTACAATCGGTGAACCTACACTGACACACCCCTGTCACCCAAAGTCCATAGCTGACATTAGGGTTCACTCCTGGTGTTGGACATTCTATGGGTTTGGACAAATGTATAATGACACACATCCACCATTGTGGTATCATTCAGGGTGTTTTCACTCCCTAAAAATCCTCTGTGTTCTCCCTATTCATCAACCCCTGGCAACCACTGGTCTCCATAGTGTTGCCTTTCCTAGAATGTCACAGAGTTGGAATCATGCAGTCTGGAGCCTGTTCAGGTTGGCTTCTTTCACTTGCTAATATCCATTTAAGGTTCCTCCATGGCTTTTCACGGTTTGATAGCTCATCTGCTTTTATTACCGAGTAATCGTCTATTGTCAGGATGCATCACAGTTTATTTATCCATCCACCTGCTGAGGGACGTCTTGGTTGCCTCTGGTTGGTCTGCCTTTTAATACAGTTCATCGGGTACGAGCCTTTTCTCCTGGAGGCTCTGGAGAGGAGACATCTCTGTGGCCCTGGGTTATTCAGCACATGTACGTGGAGGTGACAAGGGAATGGACCCAGAGTCAGGCTTCCTGCATGAACCCTAAAGCCCTCAGCAGGACTGGGGAGCCCAGAGCAGGGGTCACAGGTGGGGCTGCCGCTGAGAATGGCTGAGAAAAGGCAGGTAAGGGGGACCACCCGGGCACCCCTGGGCAAATGCCAGTGGGACACCTCTCCCCAGGAAGCTGGCGGCTGTGCCCTGGGGGGATGGCCTGCAGTGTTGGGAGGAGGCAGGGCTGGGGGTCACAGAGGCTCTGCTGAGGCCGGGGGAAGGTGATGGTGCATGGGGAGAAGACCACTCCTGCAGAGGCACAGCCTGTGCAAAGGCCCGAAGAGGGACCCAGCACAGCTCAGAGGGTCTGGAGCAGAGGACCCGGACGGGGAGAGAGAATGTCCAGGGCTTCGGAGCCCAGAGAGGGGTTTAGGCTCTATCTCAGGACAGGGGAAGCGACCGTGGGGTGTTTAAGCAGGGAGCCCACACTCTGATTTATGGTTTAAAATTCAGGTCGGAGATGGAAATGACCTGGGTGGGGCTCTGGGAGATGAGGGGAGGAAGACAGGACCTGTCCAGTCCTGAACAGGGGTTCAGGAGGCGGCTCCCAGGGGCCACGGGGACTTAGCGGCATCTCCAGCCATCTCCACATGAACCTGTGGATTGTGGATGCTGGTCTCAGGTATTCCCTGGCACCCCATCAACACCCCTGCCTTTGGGGGGCATTCACGTGGGTGTCACTTGGGGCAGAGAGGATGCTATGGTCATCCACCCTCGCCCCCAGAGACTGCTGTGTAGCCAGATGCGTGGTGGGTGCTCGGGGGGTCTGTGGAGCTTGTCCTTGGCCCTGAGCTTTGGCCAAGCACTCTATAAATATTACCTTGTTTAATCCTCCAGGTCAGCCTAAGAGGTGAGACCCCCCACCTGTCTTACAGGCGTGAGCACGGAGGCTCAGGCAGGTGGATGGAATCCCTCACAAGGTGGGAAGGTGGCCAGGCTGGGATTTGAATCTGGGTCTGAGGGCAAAATGCTTCTTCTTAAGCATTGTTCCCGCTGCCCTCCTGCCCTTCCCCCTCACGTCACTCGCCATCTGTACATTGAATAGGTGGGATTAGAGGTCCATTTTCACTTCTAAAGTCCCCTGGACACCTGTGGGCATCCATGAGGGCAAAACTGGGATCTCTGCCCATGGCGGCTCCTGTCTGTCTGCGCAGGAGGGTCGGCCGGTAGGAAAGAGGATTGGAAGCTGTGTTTGAAGCCCTGGAAGGAGGATGAGGACCATCCCCTTGGAGGAAGGACCTGATGGAGATGCTGGGGCCCCAAACCCCAAATGTCCTCTGAGCAGCCTGTCACCTCTCCACAGGGGGGCTTGGGGCTTGGCTTATGGACACCCACCTGGGAGTCCCGGGGGTCCCAGCTACTCACCAGTGTCATGGCCATGTTCACTTCCCCTTCGCCCCTTGTCTACCGGGCGAGCAGACAGAGCAGTGACTTGGAGAATGGTGCTGGGACAGGGACAGCGTCCCCCTGGAACTCGCACCCCTGTCTTGGTGGCCCTCCCGACCTGGTGTCCCGGGCTCCACCTCCCTTGCCGGCCCCACCCACCTGCCACCTCCCCAGGTGGGTATGCTGTCTTTCCCCCATCAGCCGCGAGGTGGCAGCAGAGCGCCATGGAGCTCATCTTGAGCCGCCTTGTGGCTGGGTGACCGCAGAGCTGACCGCCCATCTTGGGGGCTCCTCAGGACCTGGGCCTGGGCGGGCACCATCCAGGACAGGTCTGGAGGATGAAACCCCAGGTTTAGGCCCTTTGGGGGCAGAGCTGGACACCCACCTGCACCCTCTCGGCAACCCCCCAGGGAGGCCCAGGGTGAGTGAGCCTAGGGGAGGCGTCTTGGCAGCCCAGAGATCCGGGAAGGCTTCCCAGCTGCTTGCACACAGTTCCATGGACAGGAGGCAGTGGGGACAGCGTCCCCCTGTCGGGGAGCACAGGGGGCACGGGGCAGCCCCAGCTCACCCGGCAGCCTGGGCTGGAGGGGTGCATCCACCAGCTCAAGGGCTCCAGATGGTGGTTCCTACGCTCAGGACCAGGACGTGATCTGTGGGGCACGGTGCCACGTGACTGGGAGGGCCTCTTGTTCAAAAATGGTTAAATTTAAAGGTGGTGGCAGCAGAGCATAAACCACGTTCTGGCCCTTCTGAGCATGGGGACCTGCGTGAGTGCCAGGCTGCACAGCCAGAAGCCGGCCCGCTCCCGCCCCTGCCCCGTAAGGAGACTGTGTGCAGAGCACCCGCCTACCAAGCCTTCAGCATGCTCACAGCGCCCCCAAGTGGGGGGACGGGGAAAGACGGGGGCTGTCCAGATGCCCATTTTACAGATGAGGAAACAGGCCCAGGGAGGCCCAACCCCCGCCCCCAGATCCCCATTTCCGTGGGGTGGGGAGGACTCACGGATAAGGCAAGGAAGCTGCCTGCACTCAAATGTGCAACAGATACTGAGGACGAGACCCAGTGACGCGGCTGTTTAAACACACGGTAACTGTGCTGGTCCGCATCACACTGAGAACCTGGATGGCCCAGGATCCTGGCTGACGGAGTTACCGGGGTCCTGGGTTCCTGCCGGACACGTGAAGGGCGCTGTGGCCAGCAGGGGGCGCCGCTGTCCCATTGGAGGGCTGGGAGCCTCGGAACCAGACTCCAGGCCGCGGCCCTCCCGCTGGCCCCCCGCGCCCCACCCCCCGCCCCCGGCCTTCCTTGGGCCTCCACTTTCCCCACAGTTTGCCCGAGTGTGGCCAGGCCTGAAAGGGTCCTTGGAGGCGTCGAGTCCGGCTCACCTGTGGTTTCCGCGGGCCTGGCCTTCTGGGGGACACCTCGGGATGGGCTGGCGGCGCCGGAGGGTGTCAGCCCTGGTGGCGGCCGTGTGCAGGGGTCGGGGGGGTGGGAGCGTTTGTTCAAGAGTAGAGTCGAGCTCTCCTTGTCCCACTCCTGACCAGGCTGGGCACCCCCTCTCGCCCGCCTTCACCCACCCGTCGCCTTCCCGCTGTCCCCAGGGCTGGAGCTGGGGCAGGTGCTGGCCTGGGTACCTGGACAGAGGCTGCTGCTGCCCAAGGTCCCTGTGTTGGTGTCCTGGGGCTGCCGTGACAAATTGCCACAAACCGGGTGGCTTAAAACAATAGAAATTCATTCTCTCAGGGACCGGTTGTCAGAAGTCCGAAATCCAGGTGTCGTCAGGACCCCGCTACCTCCCAAGGTTCCAGGGGAGGATCCCTCCTGCCTCTTCCAGCTCCTGGTGGCCCCGGTGCTCCTTGGCTTGTGGCTGAATTGTCCGGTCTCTGCCTCCGCCTTCACATGGCCCCTCCTCCGTGTCTTCTCTCTTACAGGGACACTTGTCTTGGGATTCAGGCCCCACCAGATAATCCAATTTACAAGCACTTTCCAAATAAGGTCACAGTCACAGGTTCTTGGGTTTAGGATGTGGGCATCCTACCTGCAATCTCCAACCAGACCTCAACCCATTGCAATCCCCAAACCGGTCAGGGCAGAGCTGGCCCGAACCCAGGAACCTGGCCCAGCCCAGGGCTACATGCTCCTGGGTCCCACCTGGCTAGCTGTGGGGGGGGCCTCTGTCCATCACACCCCGTCAGCATTGGCTGCTTCCCATCCCAGCCTGTTCTCTGGAGTCCCCTCCCCACTCCGAGGGTCTGTGAGTGGGCTCTGGTGCCCTTCACCAGCCCAGGCCTGGCACAGCAGAAAGCCTGCTTAGGGAACCCACAGACAGACTAGTACCATTCTCCCCTTTGCCTGTCTCTGGTTGTCAGCGAGGCCCGGTTTCCACACTGCCTCCTCCTAGAAGCCCTCTCAGGCCCCCAGGTGCTCCCTCTCTCCAGCCCTGAGCACTCCTTCAGACGGGGTGTTCCCCCAGGCAGGAGTCTGGCCTCCGTGCTCCTGGCCTTGGGGAGATGCCCAGAGGATGCCGAAAGATTGAGGGGTGAACCAAGGCCTGGGAGGGGGTGTGTGCCCACCACCGGCCCCCTGCCTCCTCTTCTGGGCAGCCTGCTTCCTGCCAGGCTGAAGCCCCCATTTTGCCATGAGCATTGGAGGGTTCCACGTGGAGCCCCACTGTGGCCCTGGTCAGAGCTGATGGAGAGGGTGGACCCCAGTGGTCCTTGGGTCAGAGCCCCCTGGAGCCAGGAGCCATGCAGTCGTGCTGGCTAGGGCCCTGCATCCCGCCAGGACGGCCCAGCAGCTGGAGGGACGGCCCCATCCGGCCCCTCCCCTGCTGCACAGATTGGGCAGCTGGGGCTCCGAGGGCCCCCCAGTCCCTCTGGAAGCTGGACTCGCTTTGCAGTTTCACCATGAAGACAGGTCAGGGAGCCGCAGCCCTGAGGGGTCTCCCTCGGCTTCACTGTCTACCCATAACCTCCAGCCACTCGATGGAGGGTCTGAGCTCCTTGGCTTGGCTCCTGGCGACCGGGCGCCTGTTGACCACTCAGCCTCCGGTTGGGCTGTTTCTCTCACACCCAACACCCCAGACTTTTGGAACCATCTGAGTTTCTTGAAGTGACCTCTCTTGCCTCTGGGCTTTATACATGCTGTTCCCTCATTCCTGCTGTGAGGATTGTCTTCCTCCATCCTTGGCCAACTCCTACTCAACAGAAAGGGCTTAGATGGATGGCCTCCTCCAGGAAGCCTTCCCTGATGCCCAGAGTGTGGTAGGTGCCCTTCTTGTACTCCCACAGTCCCAGTGCCTGTCTGTCATAGTGCCCTAGGGGAGCTCATGGCTCAGTGCGGGTGCCCAGAAGGGGAACAAATAGCTGCAAGAGTCACAGGTAGATGTGTGTGCAGAGCCCAGGGTGGGCAGAAGAGGGCAGTGGGCAATTCTTTGGGAACAGGAGGAGGGGAGGTTTAGGAAACCCTTCTTTGAAGAGAACTGAGCGCAGCAGAGTCTGGTATCTACTGTGTGCTCATTTAAATGGGTTAAATCTAAATGCTCATTTAAACTTAAGGAGTGGAAGGAGGCTGGCCATCCAGGTTTCTTGCCTATGATGGATGTCAGGCTGCAGGATGGCTCTTGCATCTGTCACGCTGAAGGGCCTCCCTCTGTGTGCGGACCTGCCCTCCTGCCCTGTAAAGCCACCTCCCGCCCACCACCTCTGCAGGGCAAGCCCACTCTATCAGATGTGTCCTGGGCATCAGGTGGTCAGCCCAGGCCCTGATATAAGCAAACGTCCCAGGACTTCTCTGGTGGCGCAGTGGTTAAGAATCTGCCTGCCAGTGCAGGGGACACGAGTTCGATCCCTGGTCCGGGAAGATCCCACATGCCGCGGAGCAACTAAGCCCGTGCGCCATGACTACTGAGCCTGCGCTCTAGAGCCCACGTGCCACAACTACTGAAGCCCGCATGCCTAGAGCCCATGCTCCGCAACAAGACAAGCCACTGCAATGAGAAGCCCGCACACCGCAACGAAGAGTAACTCCCTCTCAGTGCAACTAGAGAAAGCCCGCGCGCAGCAACGAAGACCCAATGCAGTCAAAAAAATAAAATAAAATAAAAAAGAAAAAAATAAAAAAAATAAAAAAAACTAACGTCCCTAAGAGAGGTCCCAGAGGTCCCAGGCTACAAAGCACACTCAGTTCTGAGAGAGCTGGCATGCCTGGGGCCCCAGTAGATATATTTCTGAGACAAATGGGGCAGGACAGCCCTGAGCTAGTGGCCAGAGTGGGCTCTGGGGACCGAAGTCAGAGAGGGTGCCACCACACATTGGCCATTGTATTTGGAAAGTTTTGCTGAAATTTCAGACCCTCAGTTTGCTGCACTGTAAAATGGGACAGTACGCAGTAAATCCTACACACATCAGCTATTCCCAATTCCTCTTCCATCTTCCCTCTCCCTCCCCCCTCCCTCGCCCCCCACCCCTCGCCGCCCTGTCCTCCCCTCCCAGACCCTCCTGATTCCCTCCCTCCAGCCTTCTCTGAGAAGGGCAGGTCAGGGCACTCAGTAGGACTCTGTTGGTGGCCAGCATGGGCCCAACTCCATGCCTCTGCCCATGCAGTCTTTTCTTCCTTGTGTTCCCTTCTTCTTCTCTTCCTACTTTATTTCCATTTCCTAATCCCTTCCATGTTCCTAATTTCAGCCAAAAGGGGGCCTCTTACAGGAAGCCTGCCCTGATTTCCTGGTGGAGTATGCTTTCTCTCCCCTTTGAGCCTGGCACTGTGGAGCCTGACCCTTCTCATGGAGTGGGGTACTCCCTTCCTCATGTTGGGTTTGTGGGTGTGCTGGTCACAGGTCTCCCTGCCCAGAGCCTGTGTGCCCCCCCTCAGGCACAGGGACTCAGAACTTGGGAGCCCAGTACCCAGCCTGGGCCCTGAGCGGGACCTCTGGGCATGCTCAGTAAGTTGCCCCCAGGCACCCCAGCAGCATCTGACCCAGGAACGCATCCAGCGAGGTGGGCTAAGTGGGCATGCAGGGTGAGCTGTGCAGTGCGTGGTCCCTTCTTAGATCCACGTCTACCTTTTCCCCCAGTACAGCTGGCGGAGAGGGATGCCCTGGAGATGACACCAAAATCAGATGATGGTGAATCTTACTTCGTTTGGACACTTTTCTGTATTGCTATAAGTTTTTTTTACAATGTTATTACTATTCCATAAATCAATACAATTATTCCCAGTTTTGAAAAAAAACAAAGCCTTGTGTGAGATGGTTCCATTTCTGATTCTCGCAGACCAAGGAGGGTCTCTGCACGTCCCCTCCTGCCCCGGCCTACCTGGCTTGTCCCCACAGGTGGGTTTTCTGAGACAAGGGGGCTTCTGGACACACGTCTGTCCCCAAAGCTGGAGGAGAGACAGTAGGTGCCCAGGACAATGCAACTTGGTTGCTAGGTAACGGTGGTCACCATAGCAACACTATCTCCTTGGAGGGAGCAAAGACCTCAGCCTCCCCATCTGCAGAAGAGGGGAGGGGAAGGCAGTGGCGGGGGCTCTTCCCTGACCACCTGGCCGGCCAGCTCCTGGGGCTTTTCTTTGCCTCTTGCTCTCCTGAGCTCTTCCTCCCTCTGGGCGGGGGCTGTGGGATGAGCCCTAGGCTGTGAGGCGAGGGGCCCTGGGATCTGCCCCCTGCTCCCTCCTCCACCGACTCCCTTGTGCCCCTGCCCTAAGTCTTGGTTTCCCTGTCTGCCCAATGCGACGGTGACACTGCCCTTCCTTCCCCATTCACAAGTGTCTGCCCCGTCCAGATCTACACTTGGCCGACCATCCCTCTCCTGCCTGGCACGGTGCTAGGCACACAATCAGGGATTTTGGGACGAGTTACGAGGGTGTCGTGGAAACTCGTGGGGCCGTGAGGCAGGAGAGCTGGGTTGGGGGCCAGTTCTGCCCCTCAAGCTGGGTGACCTCAGCCAGTCCCTTGGCCTCTTTGGGCCTCAGTTTCCCTGTGTGACGGGGTGCAGGCCTCCTTTGCTTGCCTCCTCCAGGTCTGCTTTGAGACAGCAAAGAGATGGTCTGCGACCCTGTGGGGAGCATGGGAGGCACAGCCTACACCCCAGGGCCTGAGGACGGGCTCAGCTCTCTCCGCCTCTTTCGCATGGCTGCCTCTTCCTTGCGTTAGGCTCCCCCTTCCCCAGCTTCGTTTCCTAGGTGTTTAGTTACATGACTTTCCATCACCCCCATCGAAGCCAGTGTGTCCCCTGAACTGTGTCTCAGGACCACATGCTCACGCCCTGACAGCTTCCCCACTCTGTGCACACCGTGCTGTGTGACCTGGGACCAGGCCCTTGGCCTCTCTGTGCTTCTGTCTCCTGGCATCAGATGGGGGTGGTCAGAACATACTCCTGGAGGACAAGTGGTCGGGATAAGGGGTGCCTGGCCCAGCCAGCACTGCGCACACTGGTGACAAGCCAAGGAGCTCTGTTTGGGGTCAGGCCCCTTCACCCCTCGCAGCCTCGGTTTCCTTATCTGTGGCCCGAGGGAAAATCAGCCTCCTTGTCACAAGATCAAGGGGTGGCTAGACCAGTGCTGGCAGGTGGTGACATCTCAGTGGGACAGGTGCACTCCTGGGGGGCTCAGCACCCTGACCACTGCCTGGCCCCCATGCCCTTCCCGCGGCCCCTGTCCCACTTTGTTTGCTCTCCAGCCTCAACCCGTCCTGCTCCAGCTCACCCAGGGTTCCCAGCATGTTGGCTGCATGATGGGTCTGCGGGGGTCCGGCCACCCCCAGCCCCTCTTAGGGGGCTGATTCCAGGAGGGGCTGCTGGGACCCAGCTCCCACCAGTGGAGAAGGATGTGTGAAGCTGCCCGGCTTCCCTCAGCCCCCATCAGTCGCCATGGAAACCTCCCAGCAACCAGTCAAACAGGCTGCTTGCATGGGTCTCTACAGCAGCACAGCACGCCTGTCACCAGGGCCAGCCAGGGTCACTTGGGCAGCTGAGGGTCAGGCCGAGGACAGGGACCGCTGGGACCATCTGGTCTGCCCTCCGTTTACTTCATTTTAAATAACAGCGTTGCCCTGTTGCTGTGCTGCGTGAGACCTCCCACATGTAGCAGCTCTGAGGGTCGTGGGAACCTCCATTTCCGCAGGATGGGCCTGTGGACCCCTGCCCGACCCCTGCCTGGTAGGGTCAAGGCTGTTTCCTGCCATTTGGTGTTTATTGGACGTCATGAGGCTTGTGGGTGAGGACGTGGGTCGTGAGAAGCAGATTCCCTCCCAGGACCCACCCTTCCTCCCCCCTACCCCGTCCTCACCCCCAACCCGGCTCCATCTCCATCATGAACTTTTCCATTTGGTGTCATGAGGAGGTGACCCTCTGTACACACACACACACACACACACACACACACACACACACAGAGCCCACAGAAACGCAACCTCACACAGACACACAGAAATACATACACAGAGACACACGGACACATATAAGCGTATAGACACACACACACTATAGACTTGCACAGACATCCACTCTTACAGTCCCCTCCCCCGGCCTGGGATTCCAGCATTTAAGGGGACGTGTCGGCGTGCTGCCTCGAAGGGACATCAGCCCATTGGAGTCCCCCAGTCCTCTGAAGCCATCCGGGGAGCGGCCCCCCTCGGCACCCCCCTCCCACGTCCTCACCCCACTCCCACACGGGAGCCCCTCATCTGGTCCTGAACGGCCCCTCTGCCCCCCAGGGAATCAGAACCCCATGCTGGCTGTGGCCTCTCCTGCCCCTGCACCCAGCGGCGGGCTCGCGTCTGGCCTGCCCTCCTCCCCGTGGACCCGAGGGAGCAGGCGGCCCAGGGAGGGCTTGGGGGGCTGGACACCGGGAAGCCCCCGACACTGGGTCGGCCTAAGGCCTGGGCCTGCCTGGGGACGTTGGGGAAAGGGAGACAGCACAGCGACCTGGGGGCGCTGGTCCCAGGCTGGCTGAAAGGACAGAGCTTCCTTCAGTGCTGTTTTAAAGAGCGGCATCCCAGCCGCATAATCTCAGTTGTCGGCCGGCCGTGTAGAGCTGCAGGCGCCTCCTCGCTGCTGCCCCCAAAGCCTGGGGTGAGCGTGTGTGAGTTTTCTGTGCATCCGCGGTGTGAGTGGGTGTGAACGTGTGAAGGTGTCTGTGTCTCAGTATGGTGTGTGCATGTGAGCACATACGTGCCTGTGTGGTGTGCGTGTGTATATTTGGCACGTGTGCACATGTGCATGCGTGTGCATGTACGTGGAGTGTGGCGGCAGGGTCAGGTGTGGAAGGGAGATGTGAGAACAGGAAGTGGCCGTGTGGACAGGGCCCCCTGGGGAACACTGCCTTCCCCTGACCCCAGCTGAGCCTTGGAGGTTCCTGTCCTGATTTTTGTTTCCCAGGTAGAGGGGTGAGTGTGTGGGGGCGGTGGAGGATTCTAGAATCAGAGGTCAGAGCCTTTCCTGCCCACTCTTTCCTCCTCCCATTTCTTGGCCTGTACAACAGGGTGGGTGTGGCGAAGGCTTGGAGGTGGCCGGGGTGTGCCCTTGTGGCTGGTGGGCTCGGGGAACAGGACCCCGGGTGCCCTTGGGGACAGGTCAGGCTCCCTGCATGGTGTTTGACAGCCTTGGGGACCCACCTCCGTCCATGTTCAGCCCAACTCCTGCTATTCCTGCAGCCTCGAACGTGCTATTCTCTGCACCTGGGCTGTCTTCTCCATCCTCCCTTTAGTGAACCCATCGGCCAGCCTGCGAAGGAGGGCTGAGGTGACACATGGGGGACAAGGAGTCATGCCTGGGAGGGGGAGGCTGGAGGTCCGAGGGCCTTTAAGTCTTAAGGAGAGACCCCTCCCCTTGCCCTGGATGGCACAGATGTGGGAGGGCCGGCCAGGCCCCATAGCCACCAGCCCAGGACCAGGTCTCAGGGTCCCCTACACAGCCTGGCCCTGGGGACCGCATGGCCGATGTGGGTTCAGAGAGGCCCCGCCCTCAGATGTGTGCCTGCGGTGCTCCAGGCTCCAGGCTGTGTGACGTTACCCCCTATGGCACCGTCACCTCTCCCACGTCCTCAATCTCCCTTTTCACTGGCAAGTTCCAGGTGTCTGCTGAGATGCTCCGCTGGGTCTTTACTCTGAGATGTTAGAGACGCGGCCTTTACAGAGGAAAGTGACGGTGACAGGCTCCCTTGGGCAGCGGACACCAGAGCCTCCGCTCTCGGCAAACTCCCGGCTCTGCGTTGACGGCCCCATGTGGCCCTCGTCCACCGATGCTGTTATTGGTGCCACTGCGGTACCGGACTACCGGCGCGGTTATTATTGCTACTGTGACGACTCTCGTCGTGGTTCTGATTCGCAAAATTATTGTGTCTACAGTCACCATTGCATTTATCAGTGTTCCGTTCATTCTTCTTCTTCTTTGGTGTTCACCCCCCGGCTGTGTGCCAACCTCCCGAAGAGAGGAGAGCTCAGCTCGGGTACTTTTGCCCCCAGGAGACCCTTGACAGTGGCTGGAGACATTTTTGGTTGTCACAGTTGGATGGGGGGCTACGGGCATTACCACGTAGAGACCAGGGATGTTGCTGGACGTCCCATAGGACAGCCCACAACAAGAAACGATCTGGCACAGAGTGTTGATAGGGTGCTGGCTTATGGCGTCATCCTAGGGTAGCTTGGCGCCCACTGGGAGGGCAGGGCCCAGGTCTCCAGAATCCTCTCTGGAGAGTGAGGAGGGGGGAGTCACACTTAAACGTCGCCCTGTAAACCAGACATCTGGGTTGCTGCTCAGCTTTCCACTTCCTGCTGTGCTGTGATGACTCATTCTATGTGTCAAGGTGCTCGGGCCCAGGGAGCCCCAGTGGCCGGTAGACTTTGTTTCTGGGTGTGTCTGCGAGGGTGTGTCCAGAGGAGGTTAACATTTGAATCGGTGGACTGAGAATTCGGTTTCACCAGAGTGGCCCGAATAGAACACAAGGCAGAGGAAGGGCAGATTCTCTCTGCTGGAGCTGGGGCATTCATCTTCTGCTCTCAGACAGGGTGCCCTGGTTCTCAGGCCTCTGGGCTTGGGCCTCCAGCCTGCAGACCGTGGGCCTTCTCAGCCTCCATGATGGCACAGCCAATTCCTCATAATATATCATGAATGTATATCATATGGTACATATCAATACATATATTTTCCTATTGGTTCTGTTTCTCAGGAAAGCCCTGACTAACGTAGTTGTCTTAGGTCTTAGTCTACGTGGACTGCTTTCACAAAACACCATAGGCTGGGTGGATTACACAGCAGACCTTTATTTTCTTACAGTTCTGGAGGCTGGAAGTCTGAGATCAGGGTGCCAGCATGGTGGGGTTCTGGTGAGGAGTCCCCCCTTGAGTTGCAGACAGCCACCTTCTCACAGTGTCCTCACATGAGAGAGAGGGAGAAGGAAAGAGAGAGAGAGGTCTGATCTTTCTCTACTTTTAAGGGCACCAATCCCATCATGGGGACCCCACCCTTACGACTTCATCTAAACCTAATCACCTCCCAGAGACCCCCACCTCCTAAAATCATCACACTGGGAGTAAGGGATTCAGCATATGAATTTTGGGGAGACATGTACATTCAATCCATAACATGTGTGGTCTTTTTCTTTTAAATTTGTTTTCACTTATTTATTCCTTTCTTATTTCATTATAACCCAAACTGCCCAAATCTCTCCTTCCCCCTCAGTACCTTTCCTGCACGGGTGATGTCCTACAGCTTCTACCACCATAGAAAGCTTTGCCTGTTCCTGCTTCATACAACTGGAATCACACAGCAGAGTCATTTCTGTGTGAATTCTTTTATTCATCACTATGTTCAAAAGAGCCACCCTTTTTCTTTAACCTAGAAGTTCATTTTTTCCCTTTTGCTGTAGTATTCTATGGCATGAATATACCATAATTATTTATCCCTCTCCCATTGACAGACATTGGGCTTGTTTTCAGTTTTTGGCTCTTTTGAAAAAAGATGCTATGAACATTCTTATCTATGCCTTTTGCTGGGCATGTGATCTCATTACTTTGGGGGCTATATTTAGGAGTGGAATTGCTGGGCCATAGAGTAGAATTATATTTAGCTTTAGAAGATACTTCCAAACCTTTTTGTAAAGTAGTCATTTGGCATCTTTAAAAAATAGACTTTATTTTTTTGAGCCGTTTCCGATTTACAGTAAAATTAAGAAGACAGTACAGAGAGTTCCCACAAACCTGGCGCCCAGTCTCACCTACAAATATCAGCTTACATCAGCATGGTACATTTGTTCCGATTAACGAACCAGCATTGATAACGGTCTCATTAACTAAGTCCATATTTTACTCCAATTTTCTTTGTTTTTTCCTAATGTCTTTTTCTGTCCCAGGATCCCATCCAGGACATAACGTCACATGCAGCTGTCATGTCTCCTTAGGCTCCTCTGGGTTATGACAGCTTTTGTTTTGGCCATTTTTTTTAATGTTACTTAAAAAAATTGAGATAATTGTAGATTCACATGCAGTTGTGAGAAACAATACAGAGGGATCCTTTGTATGTTATGCCCGTTTCCCTCCCGTTGTAACATTTTACCAAAACGAGGATGTTGACATTGACCCCCTCCAATGATCTCATTTGGATGTCCCACTTTAACTTGCACTTATTTATGTGTGTGTGTGTAAGTTCTGCACAATTGCATCACCTGTGTCGGTGCCCGTATCACTGCCACAGCCAAGACACTGAATAAACATTCTTAGCACCACAAGGACATCCCAAGATCACCCTTTTATAGACACATCCACCCCCTCCCATAGCTCTCATCCCTGCACCCACTGACTTGTCATCCAATTCCAAAATTATGTCACTTCAAAAATGTTATTTAAATGGAATCATACAGTATGTAACATTTTGGGGTTGCTTTTTTCTTTTTTCACTCGGCAGAATTTTCTGGAGATTCTTCCCAGCCATTTCCTGTACCACTAGTTCTTTCCTCTGTACTGCTGAGCAGAATTCCCTGGGACGGAAGAAACCGTTTGTTTGATTGTTCATCTATGGAAGAACATCTGGGCTGATTCTGTTTTTTGGCCACTGCAAATAAAGCTGCTATGAATTTTGGCGCAAACATAACTTTTCATTTCTCTGAGATAAATGCCCAGGAGTGCAAATGCTGAGTCGTACAGAGGTTGCATTTTAGATTTTTAAGAAATTGCCAACTGTTTTCTAGAGCAGCTGTACCATGACATTTGCACCAGCAGCGTCTGAGAGATTGTTTCTTCACATCCTCGCCAGCATTTGGTGTTGTCACTGTTTTTAATTTTAGCTATTCTGATTTTGTGTACATGAGCGATGTGGTCTTGAGTTAATTACTTAACTTCTCTGGGCCCAATTTCCTCGTCGTAATCCAACTGATAGGGCTGTAGTGAGTTCTAAACAAGTAAATACAGGTCAAGAACTTGAAACAATGTCTGGTATGTTGTAAGTGCTCAAAATATTTTCATTATTATTATTATTAAATTGAACTATATGAAATTACCAACATATGATCATTTTTGACCTATAAACATGGCAATTTTATATGATTCACCTAATATTGTTATTATTATTAGGGGAGAAACACCCACCTGGATTCAGGTGCAGGGCCATGTATGCTCCAATAGGACCTGACCACCCTCTGCGCAGCCCTCATGGCCTGGGGGATGGGACCCCGCCCAGGCATCTGTGTGCGCCTAGCACGGCCCATGGAGGGGGGTTGTTGATTTTGGTTCAGGAAGAATCACAAGAAGCATCATTTGTGCAGGGCATTGCTGCTCGCAGAACTCTCTCTCCCCCACATGAGAGAGAGAGAGAGAGGGAAAGAGAGAGAGAGGTCTGATCTTTCTCTTCTTTTAAGGGCACCGATCCCATCATGGGGACCCCACCCTCACGACTTCATCTAAACCTAATCACCTCCCAGAGACCCCCACCTCCTAAAATCATCACACTGGGAGTAAGGGATTCAGTATATGGCAACTGGAAACTCCCTCCTTAGGAAGGCATGATACGTTCCTCATTTGACAGGCGGGGAAACTGAGGCTCAAGAAAGGTCCCTGGGTGAGTGAGGACAGAGTGCACCCTGAGTGCCCCCTCCCCAGGGTGGCAGGCCCGGTGTGTGGGGTGGCGGGGGGAGGATGCAACCTCATTTCTCTCTCCTGCTCTACCCCCCTCCCCCGCTTTCCCGAGGCCTCAGGGGAGCAGCACTGATCGAGGGTGACTCCTGGCGGGCGGTGGGGAGGTGGGGAAGCAGCTCAGAAGACAGGCAGGTGAGCAGCTCACGGAGCACCTCCCCCTCCCTTTAGGACCAAGGATGAGAGCCAGGTCATCTGTCTGGCACTTGTGGGTCCAGAGAACGACCCCCACCTCCTCACATCCTCCCCTATTGGTCCATGGGGAACCAGGATGGAGCCCTTTTTGAAAGCCATTCAGGAGGGGGGATTAATTCCCTCTGATTGTCATGCAAATCGCCGGGCTTTGCTGATTACCATACATGCATATTAATCCTGCCGGGCAGGGATGGGCAGGTAGTCCGGGCCTCAAAGCAGGAGGCTGCATGGGGCTGGTCTGGGAGCCCTGGAAAGTGATGGAAAAGGCACCTGCTCTGTCTGGCCCTGCCTATGTGACACGGCAGAGGAGAGGTTGGTCTCTGTGGGCCCTGCCAGGTGTGAGGTGCTGGATGTCTGTGGGAGCCCTGGGAGGATGGGGCACAGGTGGGCACACCTGGCAGGCTCTGAGATGGGACATAAAGGTGCAGAGGGCAGGGTGTCCTGTGTGTGGTGACTGACATGCACAGGGAGCACGGAGTGGGGGCCTGCCCCACCCGGTCTTGAGAGGGTTAATGAGGTCGCGTTAGGAACACCCTGCCCTATTTGTCATCGGCCCAGGTGAGTGAGGGCCGGTGGTCAGGAGAAATGAGGAGTGATTAGCTGGATCCCATAGCGAGTCCCTCCAGGATGGGGAGAGGCAGCTGCCAGCTGGGGGTCCAGACATCACAGACCTGGGGGGCCTCAAGAGGCCGTGTGAGCTGGCCTTCCGGATTCAGGAGGGTGAGGGGTTTCGGTGCTCACTTTGCAGATGGAGCACCTGAGGCCAGGAGAGGGATGGCAGCTGGCCTCGGTCACAGAGCAGGTGGGTGTGAGAACTTGGGTTTCAAGCCAGGGCGGCCTCTTGGCTCCACTGAAGCCGAGATCCTGGCTGGCTTGGGACAGGACCCTTTCCCTCTCCGGGGGTCCCAGTCCCCACAGTTTCTCCCTGGGGAGGCTTTTGTGGGAGGGGCTACCTCGGCTTGGGGGCCGTGGGATAAATGAACAAGCATACTGCTCAGCCAGCTTCCTGCGCTGGGGTCCTTGGATGTGAACTATTTGCCATGTGGGCCAGTGAGGCGGGAAGCCGTGAAGTGGGTGCAGCTGAAGGTACCGTCCTGGGCTGGGGTGCCTGGGCTCGGGTGCCTCTGTCCCTCTGCTGACCCAATTCCTATGACCCCCAAGGCTGTCGACTCTCCCTGCAGAGGAGGGGCAGATGTGAGGTGTCTCCCTCCCCGCTGGTGGCAGGCAGGGCACACAACCCTCCCCTTCCACCGTCCAGTGGCTCAGCATTAACCCCTGACCCCTCTGTTTTTTTTTTTTCTTTTTGGCCACACCGTGTGGCATGCGGGATCTTAGTTCCCCGACCAGGGATCGAACCCGTACCCCCTACAGTGGAAGCGCGGAGTCTTAACCACTGGACCGCCAGGGAAGTCCCACCCTGACCCCTTTGTTAGTGTGCTGGGGCCGCTTAACAACAGGCTTTATTGTCTCACAGTCTGGAGGCCAGAGTCCCAGATCAGGTGTTGGCAGGGCTGGTTCCTTCTGGGGCCTGAGCAGGGGAGTCTATTCTGGCCTCTTCCCAGCTTCCGTGGCCTCAGGTGTTCCTGGAGTTGTCAATGGCGGGCTCCTCCCCGTGTCTTCACGTTGTTTTCCCTCTGTGTCTGCTCTGTGTCCAAATCCCCCTTTTATAAGGATACGGTCCTATTGGATTGGGGTCCACCCTAATGACCTCATCTTAAGTTGATCATCTGCGAAGACCCTACTTCCAAATAGAGTCCATTCACAGGTACTGGGGGTCAGGACGGCAACATCTCTGGGGGGACCGGATTCAAGCGTAACCCCCTCCTTTCTGCATCGGGCTCTGAGCACCTCTGCTGGCTGGAAGCTTCCTCCCAGTCTGTTTGCAAGGCCCCGTGTTGCCCAGCCTCCCCTTCCTCTCTGACAGCCCTTTCTGGCCTCCTCTCCACAGATTATGTTCCAGGGACGTGCCCTGGCGCTTCCCCTCACCATGCCTCTCCCTGGGTCATCTTGGGCTCTCCCAGGCCTCCCGGTATCTCTGTCACGGTGACTCTCTAATGTGGCACACGACCTGGACCCTCCCGTGACCCACTTGCATCACCCAGCCTCAGCATCCCCGTACGGAGGCCCACGGCCCCTCAGCACATTCCGATCTGAGCTTGCCCCCTTCCCCGTGTTGCCACTTCAGCCCCCCAAGCTGGACACCTGGGCATTGTGTTCAACCTTTCCCACTCCCTCCTCTCCTGGCCCTCCTACCCAACAGCCCCTTTGTTCCGTCCCTGCTCAGGCCTCCCCATCCTCTCTGACTCCTGCCTCAGCTTCCTGACTGTCTGCAGCTTCTACTCTCTCGCCGGTTTAAGGAGCACGGCCAGCGCCTGGACGGTCTGCTCAGACGGTGACACTGACAGGGCTGTGGGTGGAGGTCCTGCTGCTGCTGGGTGGGTTGTCTCAGGTTTCCAAACCTTGCTTTTGAAGAATTGGTTTCCACCTTCTGATCCTCTCAGGTTGCCACCAGAAAGTCCAATATTTGAAAACATGCTGTGGACCTAAAAGGGCAAGAGACACTTTAATAGGACTCCACAAATGTCTGTTGAATAGAAGTAGGAGGGAGGGAGGGAAGGAAGGAAACCCAGGGGGACCAGCAAGGGTGAGGGAGAGCCGTGTGGCCCAGTGTCGAGTGTTTCGGGAGAGCTGGCAGGGAGGCCAGGCAGGGTGGGCACAGAGGCACAGCCGTTGTGGGAGTGGCCAGTGGGGGTCTTATGACACTTGGTCCCTTCACAGGGCCTGAGGGCCAGCCCCTCTGCCCCAGGATGCTCGGCTGCCCGTCTTAAAGGGACCCTGCATGAACACAGGCCCCTTGAGTCTTGTTTGGGGCTTCAGATGCCCCCAGAAGGTTTCCAAAAGTCAAGACAAAAAAACTGGTCCAAAACACCAAGTCAGCATCCCGGTGGGGAAGCAGAGCCTGTGTGGACCCAGGTTCTGAGAACCTTTGGGAAGCAGTGTGACACCAGGCTCTCAGCAACAGGGAGAGGGGCACATCTTCCGACATTCCATTTTAATAATATTCAAAGTAGTCTAATTAAAGTCTCTGTGCTCCCTTTGAAATACCAGCAATTATAAAGGTGAATAATTGCATAATAAATATTAATTTGCATCATGGTAATGAGGTCCAGGAGCATCCTGCTGTTAAGTGAGAATTTAGCTCTTTCCACACTTCCCGGTGGGGGAGGGAGAGGGGAAGGGATTCTCCCAGCCCAGGAGGGTCTCAAAGGACCCAAGATGCCCAGGGCTCTAGGGGCCCTGGGCTGGACCACCCCACCCACTCGGCCTCTGTGGTTATCTCACCCAGTGGCGAGGGGCTCAATCCTTCTCTCTTCTGGGACGCAATTTCCCCAAACTTGACGATGACGGACTGCCAACTCTGACAGTCCAGGAGGTGACCAGAAGCTTTTGAGTTTGTTATAATACGGTCAAGTCCTGCATCTAGAATCCTGGATTACCGGCAAAGCTGCCTGAGAAATCCATGGATGGGAAATCCTCTCCATCTAAAACAGCCCCCTCCTGACCCTGCCTTCCTGGTGCTCAGCCCTTCCTGATACCATATCTCATCCCCTGGTTTATGGTCTGCCTCCTACCCTGGGCGGAGCGCTTCCTGGGGGCAGCGATGGAACCGTTTTGCTCCCTGTTATATCCCCAGGCCCAAGAACTGTGCCTGGCATTTAGGAGACAACCAGTATTTGTTAAATAAACCACAACATCCCTCTGCCTGTACACAGCATCTTGCAGCTTCCAGGGCTGGTTATCTTCCTCGACTCCTGGAAATCAAAACTGACAACCTGGCTGCCTCCTGCTGGAATAAGGCGTGCTCATCCCAGCCCACCGTCAGGATAGGGAGCTGCGGCAGCTTGCCACGGAGATAAAATAAACCAAACAAGCACGAAGACAGAAAGGGCCACCCCGTCTACTCCTAATCTCCCGAGTAAATGAAATGGAGCCTTTCACATAAATTGCTCCTGCTCCTGACTTCCCGGATGTATGTGACAACCTTTGCAGACATGAGAATCATGGAAGGAAATTGCTGTGTTTCTGTCACAAACAGTGAACCCAGCGTACTTTGTAATCTTGGGTCTTGGTTTTTCCTCTAAATATTTGTTGTGGTTTTTGTTTGGTGAGCCATCTTTCATAAGTCTGGACTCCCTTGAGTCTGCAGACTTCTTTGGACGTGAACAGTTTCTTGGGTATCTTAAATTGTTAGAGGGTCCATGGAGAAGCCACAAGAATTCCCCTCTGGGCATTGATGATGCATGGCTTCAGAAGTGCATCTCGTGGGTTCTGTGTGTGTGTGTGTGTGCCTGCGTGCGTGTATTTTTGATGGTTATGACTGGTGCATGACTGCTGAATTTTGATGTTGGGAAGCTGGTTTCAATGGCCTGACTGGCTCTCTGTTGGGTGGCAGGAAGTCTGGTTACCTCTTTACGTTTGTTACGTTTGTTGTCTGTTTGTTTTGAGGATTCTGCCATGTTCTGACATTAGTGACACCTGTCACTCTGCCACTAGGTCCCATGATAGCTGGTTGATTGGGTGATGGCCAATCATGATGGTGGGCTTGGGAGGACACCTGTGTATTGTCCTGTTACTAAACCAAACTTGGGTCCACTAGCCTGTGCACAGTAGGGTCAACCTACTGACATGGAGTCATGGTGAAGGAAAGTGTAGCATTTATTGCGGGCACCAAGCAAGGAGTCCAGGCAGCTAGTGCTTAAAAGACCCGAACTCCCCGTTGGCTTTCAGGAGAAGGTTTTTAAGGGCAGGGTGAGAGAGGGGGGTTGTGGGGTGTGTGATCAGCTCGTGGACACTCTTCTGATTGGTTGGTGGTGAGGTAAGCGGGAGTCAGCTCATCAGCCTTCTGGTCCAACCGGTCTGGGGTCTCCATGCTTTTGGGCAGCAGACAGTTAACTTCTCCCACCTGGTGGGGGTTTCAGGATCTGCCAAACACCTCAGAGGATACGACTCAGAATATCATCTGTAGCCCTTGAGGAGGAACTAAAGGTCCTTGACTTTGTTTAATGGCTTAATGATTATGATTTTGTCTTGCTTGAAAGTCTTCCTTTGTTTCTGCATTTTCTCACTTCTCTGATTAAATTTATTCTTTGGAACTCGGGGAAGGCCTAGGAAGCTAAGGTTTTTCTACAGACAAGAGGCAGGTGGAGGACATGGTGGGTGGAGGGGTGGTCTGCTCTGAGAAGGTCCCAAGGGTCCTGCTGGATTACAGTCCTACACCACATGTTGATACTTGGTCAGTCTTTTTTTTTTTTTTTTTTTAAATATGAAAGCCATACATTATTGTATTGGCTTTTTTTAAAAAATTAATTAATTAATTAATTAATTTTTGGCTGTGTTGGGTCTTCGTTTCTGTGCGAGGGCTTTCTCTAGTTGCGGCGAGCGGGGGCCACTCTTCATCGCGGTGCGTGGGCCTCTCACTGTCGTGGCCTCTCTTGTTGCGGAGCACAGGCTCCAGATGTGCAGGCTCAGTAGTTGTGGCTCACGGGCCTAGTTGCTCCGCGGCATGTGGGATCTTCCCAGACCAGGGCTCGAACCCATGTCCCCTGCATTAGGCAGGCGGATTCTCAACCACTGTGCCACCAGGGAAGCACGGTCAGTCTTTCTGATCGTGGATGGAACCTCCTACATTGTTTATCTTGTTTGCACATCCCTATGAGATAAAGTCACTCCAGAAATAAACTGGTGGGTATGGGAACAGACAGCAGCCTTTCAGGGCTGTGGGCCTCTCACCTCCCTGTTTATGGAGCTCCTATAACTGACCAGAGAGTTTTTGTCCTGCATTACTTATGACTCACGGTTAAAGTTGAAGAACCAAGCCTGCGAGTTCTCTTGTGTGTGTGAATTAAAAATAAGCATTTTTTCCTCCTCTCAAGGGGAAGGTCCTTAGCCTTCTGCCATGGTCTGTTTGTAACAGAAACCCCTTTCTTTATCTTGGCCTGTGTGATAGCTCCCTCTTTCACAACTATTGGAGATCAATTGGCA
The DNA here is from genome assembly GCF_009873245.2 of Balaenoptera musculus. Taxonomy (NCBI): domain Eukaryota; kingdom Metazoa; phylum Chordata; class Mammalia; order Artiodactyla; family Balaenopteridae; genus Balaenoptera; species Balaenoptera musculus. The sequence continues at coordinate 99,775,971 of NC_045794.1, read as the reverse complement.
ATAAATATTGGCCATTTATATGCCCTTTAGGGATTTGTAGCACAGACAGACTTCTATAACAACGAGGAGATGTATGTCATGTGCTACGGGCTGAATTGTGTCTTCCCACAAATTCTGTGTTGAAGTCCCAACCCCCAGACCCTCAAAATGTGACTGTACTTGGAGATCAGACCTTTAAAGAGGTAATTAAGGGAAAATGGGGGTCATATGGGTGGGCCCTAATCCAATATGACTGGCATCCTTATAAGAAGAGGAGATTAAGACACAGGCGGAGGGACAACCACGTGAGGACACAGGGAGAAGACGGCCTCCTGCAAGCCAAGGAGAGAAACCTCTGGGGAAACCAACCCTGCAGATGCCTTGACCTTGGACTTCTAGCCTCCAGAACTGTGAGACCATAAGTTTCTGTTGTTCAGGCTGCACCGTCTGCAGTACTTTGTGATGGCCACCTTAGCAAACTAATACAACATGATTAAGAAAATATTAGAACGGATTTTTCATAGCTTGGGGAAGGTTCTACCTGGTTTGTATAACGACTGTTTGAGCGGGGTGAAATCATTTTTGGCTGGTTTGGAGCTTCACAGCAGCTAAGAAATCAGAAAGTTTCTAAGTGTTGTGACTTATTCCGTAGGCATATACAAGTGACATGAGGGAAGGTTCACAAGCTGATGGGAAGCTGGCTCTTCTCTTCATATCTTAAATGTTAGTCAGGAAGTGGGGTGGCTTGGGGTTACATCCCCTCGGGGGCTGTGTGGAAGGCAGGATTCTGACACGGCCTCCAAGTTCCTGGCCCTGGGGGATGCATACCTTCTGTTGGTTACTTAACCAAAGACTAATCTAGGTGCTGCTGTGAAGGGGGTTTGCAGATGTGATTAAGGCCCCTGAATCATTTGACCTTAAGAAAAGTATCCTCGGTGGGCCAGACCTAAACAGGTGAGTCCCTCACGGAGACTGGGCTCTCCTGGTGAGAAAGAGTCAGAGTGAGACAGGGATTTGACATGAAGGAGATTCTCCATGGTTGGCTTTGACGAGGGAGGGGGCCATATGTCAAAGAATACGGGAGAGAGAGCGTCCTGGCTGACCACCAGCAAGGAAACAGGCACTCCATTCTACAGCTTCGAGGATCTGAATTCTGCCCCAGCTGGTTGGGCCAGGGAGGGGCCCCTGAGCTCCGGATGAGGATGCAGCTGGCCGACACCTTGATGTTCACTTTGTTAGACCCTCATCTGCGAACCCAGCTGCGCCACCCTGACGTCTGACCTACACAGCTGTGAGCTCGTAAGTGTTGTTTTGAGCTAAGTTTGTGGTAACTTGCTACAGCAGAGGAAACCAATGCAGGCGAGGTGATGTGGCTGAGATTCAGAGAGGGTTAAGGGAGGAGGGGTCAGGGAGATATGGAGGGAGAGGTCTGCAGAGGTCAGGGCTGGAAGGACCTCCCAGTCAGGCCCTCCTGAGGGCAGTGGGGCATGTGGAAGGTTTAGAGAAAGATCTGATTTACGCAGGGGAAAGATCCCTGCAGTCATTCTGAGGATGATAAGCAGGAACGGACCAAGGGCAAGGGCTCACCCAGGCACGGGGCCGAGGAGGAGCCTGCTGTGGCCGTCCAGGAGACAGAAGGTGATGGATGACCACGCCAGCCTTCTCCGGGCCCTGGCCAGGCAGAGCTGGCCCTTCTCCAAGCGGCCCAGGGGGACAAAGAGAAAGTCCCCTCTAGGTCCCTAGAGGCAGTGGGATGGCTGGACATAGAGTGCCCCTGGGGGTGAGTCCCAGCTCTGAGATTTGTGTGGGGTCACGATCTCTCAGAGCCTCAACTTTCCTTATCTGTTAAATGGAGATAAACGGGTCCCTCCCCGGCGATGGTGGGAAAGTGCTTTGCAGACTGAAGTGTTGACCCATGTTGTCCGGCTCTGCTGGCTGCTCCGGACTCCCCCCCCCCACCCCCCGACGCCCCCGCTGGGTGTCTGCACTCCTGTCCTGCCAGGCTCCTCACAGAGCCCTCCCCGAGGCCCCGCCTATCTTTGCGGCTCTCACCACGATTGGAATTACCCGCTGCCTGTCTGCTCTGCTAGATCACAAGCTCCATGAGGCTGGGGGCCGGGCTGGGCTGCTCGCCAGTCTGCCTGGGACAGTCCCTGGCACAAAGTAGACCCTCAGTCAACGTCTGTGGGAACAAATGTGCCTTCCGGGGTCGGCAGGACCCCCTATTTCAGCTTGCACTGTATTTAAAAGGGCGAAAGTTCTACCAAATGCTGACCAGCCCGGAGGCAGGGACTGGGGAACACTGGAGCCTTCTGCGCGAGGGCAGGCCCAGCCCTGGAGGATGCCCGAGCCCTGGGAGCTACCCAGGCCGGGCACTGTGAGCTGCAGATTCTCCCCCTTCCTGCTCTGTGTCACAGCCGCTTAGTGGCTTTTTACCAAAGGCAGGAATTGGAGTCTCTTGGGCTTCAAAGCTACAGAACTGATCATTTCCAAGTAATTAAAACATGATTTGCAAATCAGGGCTCCAGAAGCTGCCTTGCCTCTGCCAGGATTTGCAGCCTGGGTCCCACTCATCCAGAAACGAGCATCTAGGGCCAGAGGGTCTGCTTTCTGCTGCTCAGGAGGCCACGTTTCCCCACCGCCCTCAATCCCCGGGACCTCAGTGTCCTCAGCCACGGCCAACCCCGTGGGTCCTGTCTTCTAAATATACCCCAATGTAGCGAATGCTCAGCTTCTCTGTGGTCAGAGCCAGTCTGCTGAAACACAAGCAGGCCCTGTCATGTCACCCTCAACACCCTCCAGGTGCTTCCCATGTCCTTACCATGGCCTGCAGGGGCCTTCGTGGCCTGAGCCCCGGCGCCTGGCCTCTCTCCCTCCCTCCCCCCTTCCCTTGCTGGCTCCAACCCAGCCCTTGCTGTCCTCTAAGGCAGGCACATTGCTACCCCAGGGCCTTTGCACTGGCTGTGTCAGGGAATTCCATCATGGTCTCTCACCAGAGAGCTCTTTTTCCTCCCCTCCCCTCCTCTCCCCTTCCCTCCCCTCCCCTTCCTTTTACTAGGTCTTTGATCAGAGCTACAAGGATTCCTCCGATCTTGGTCTGTAATAAACATTTGCAATATGTTGCTCTGTGATTGTCCCTCTGGTCCCTCTGTTAGATGCACCAGAGCTGTGTGTCTGGGCATCCTTTTTCTCCCCCAGGGGGGCTGGGCTGGCCATTCCCTGCTGGGTCCCCAGTGCCGACAGCAGGCTCTGGCAGGCATGTAGAAAAGTTCAGTGAGCATTTCTGGAATACATGCTTGACTGAGTCCACAAAATGGGCGTAGTGATGCCTCACTCTCTTCCCTGAAAACTGGGTTCATCTCTTGGGGGGTGCCGAGCCAAAAGACACAACCAAGCCAAGGATCGGGAGAAGGAAGGATTTATTACTTGCAGCAAGTAAGGAGAGCACCTCGGAGCTTTCCCAAAGCAGTGTCTCCCCAAACAGCAAAACTGGGGAAGTTTTAAGCTAAGAATACATGCATATTCATGAAGGGGCTTGGGTGGGTCTTGCATATTCATGAAGGGGTTTGAGCAAAGGAGAATTTAGCCTAGAACTGGGGCAAAGTTTGACAGAATCCAGGCTCTGGTTGACTGAAGTCACGAGGGTCAGAAAAGGTCAGCACCATCATTCCTTGGGTTCCAGTTGGTCTGCTGGTGGTTGAGCACTAGACGGGTGTTGGATCCTGCAAAACAGCTCAAGAATGTGCTTCAGGCTAATCTTTACCTTTGAAACAGAACTGGGAGTCTTTACTTCTGATTTATTGTCTCCGATATGGTTAGGTTATCTCCCTGACCTGGTAATAGCTTTTTGTTCTTATATTCTTTGTTCCTTTAAAATCATTAACTCCTGAGGCTTATTCTTTTGCAAGGGCAGGCGTTGTGGCCAGACTTAGATCACAAAATGGCTTAGGCCTCAGATAGCTTCTCTATGTCAAGAAAACCATGCCTGGTTCTCCTTCTCGGGGGACCCCCTACCCTATCCTTTACCACCTCTCCATCAGCCTGGCAGGATTTACAAAACCACATTTATTTGCTACTATTTGTTGAGTGTGGTCGGGGGCCAGGCACCTGCCAGCCCCCTGTGCGCACGGCCTCATGGCATCCCCCATGGCCCTGGGGGCTACGAAGTATTGTCCCCATTTCACAGCTGAGGAAGCTGGGGGGACCCGGTGTGGCTGGGGTGAGTGCACCTTGCAGGATAGAAATTTCTCCTTGTTTCTCCCTCTTGGTGGTTGGTTATTACCCATAGACTCAGGATCTGGAAGTTTCCATTGGAAGGAGCCCCAGAGGACCTGATGTCTGCCCACCCCTATCTGGTCCACCGCAGCCCTGACCCCACTTTGGGGTCACGTTCTCTTCCTGCTCATCCGCCACGTGGCTGGGAGCTTCTTAATGGCAGGGAGGGGTCCAAGTCACTCCGTGTCACCAAGAACTCTTTCGGGAAACATTTGCTGTGGAGACAGAGGTGAGGAGGTGGGTTGTGTCTGAGCTTGTTTAAACTGTGCTCAGGAAACAGGGCCGGTTCTGGTCCCCGGGGGGAAGGCTCTGGACGGAAGTGGGGTGCTCTGGGGGAGGGGGAATACAGAGCCACCTCCCGAGACTGGGCAGTGAGGGCCGGGGGCAAGCGTGACATCGGGCCGTGCTTGTCTTGGAGATGAGACAGGACCCGCTGCTCCAGTGGGCTGTGGATGTTTACCCGCTAAACACGGAGCATCCGTCACCATGGCAACTGCCCAATCACAGGAACAATCCCCCACATCTGCCCGGCGCCTGGCATTTCTCATTGTGCTGTCTCAGGTGTTGACTCATCCCATCCTCTCGATGTCCCAGGAGTTGATTCTGTAACTGTCCCCTCCTGCAGGTGGGGTAACCGAGGCTGGGAGAGGGGAGGGGACTCAGCCAGGGTCTCTCGGCCGAGGAGTGGTCATCAATGACTTCCTCGGGTGTGGCCCTGGGCTGGGTGCCCCTCCCCTGGGCTGGGTGCCCCTCCCCTGGGCTGGGTGCCCCTCCCCTGGGCTCTGACAGTGGGGGAGGCTCATGAGGTTGCAGGTCAAATGGGGCCGCGGCCCTGCTTGATTAAACGGTGTAATTCCTGCTGCGAAGTGAGTCCGCTGTCTCCAGGGAGCAAGTCTGACCGGGCCCTGCCTCCAGGGCCTCAGGATCCGTGTCCTCACCTGTGATGGGGATCGTGACGCCGGCACCAGTTGGCTTGGGCCGTTAGTGTTAGTATTTCTCCAGGCTTGTCCAGCAGGGGCCGGCCGGGTTTGGGGTGAAGGGGACGATTTGTTCTGGGGGCCAGCGACCCTGGCCACTGGTAAGCCGGGCCGTGCAGGTCAGACCGGATTGACCACAGGCTCCTTCCTCCCTTCACCATTTGGGTGAATTCTTTCCAGGCGTCTCTGGTCTCTTATCCATGTTAAGCCCCTGGCAGGCACCCCATCAGTCCTCCTAATGGGCCCAGGTTCAGCAGCGTCCCTGCTACACACTCTCCCTTCTGTGATCATGTTGGACCATAAAGGCAACGGTGTATTTTAAAACCACAAAATGCTTCTTCAGTGGGTGAAACGGAATTGCAATCACCAGCCAGAAGCTTCCGCCACCGCTCTCCCAGACGCCGGCCCCCAGCACCCCCCACCCCCGCAAGCTTCCCTACCCCCTATCCCTCCCACTCCTGGGGAGGAGAGATTACCGGTGTGCTCAGGCGGGACAGCGCTGGCTGTATCCACCTGACGCTGTCAGGACAAGCGCTAACTGCCTGCTTTGTAAATGTCAGGTCGGCTGTTAAATGACCGGGAAAGGAGCTGGTCCATTAGGCTCAGGGCAGACTTACTGCTGCAGATAAACACAAACAGCCGCTGTGATTGCTTCCTCCAACCATACGGCGTGACATTTGCATCATAATTTGATGGTCTCCTAGGAGAAGCCGCCAGCGTCATCGTGGGATGACAACTGGGGGAAAAAGTCTCAGTAACAGCACAGCTGGGCCACGCTGCCTGGGCCCCACCTTAGGGGCCTCAGGGAAGGGTGGGCCTGGGGTGGCTCTTACGGTCATTCCCCAAATTTTGTGGTTTTTTGGTCACTCATTCATTCATTCACTAATTCAGCCGACGTTTCAGATCATTGTCCTTCTCTCCTCCCTAAACCTCTGGCTTTGAGTCCTAAAATACCAGCCTATACAGCTCACTACCCGCGCCAGTCACTGCTGCTGCCTCCGCCTGGGCTCCCTGACTTCTTTTTTTAAAATAAATTTATTTATTTATTTTTATTTTTGGCTGTGTTGGGTCTTTGTTGCTGCGCGCGGGCTTTTCTGTAGTTGCGGCGAGTGGGGGCTACTCTTCATTGCGGTGTGCGGGCTTTTCATTGCGGTGGCTTCTCTTGTTGCGGAGCACGGGCTCTAGGTGCGTGGGTTTCAGTAGTTGTGGCTCGCGGGCTCAGTAGTTGTGGCACGTGGGCTCTAGAGCGCAGGCTCAGTAGTTGTGGCGCACGGGCTTAGTTGCTCCGCGGCATGTGGGATCTTCCTGGACAGGGCTCGAACTCGTGTCCCCTGCATTGGCAGGCGGATTCTTAACCACTGAGCCACCAGGGAAGCCCGGCTCCCTGATTTCTGATGGCTCCTCTTCTCTCTTGACACCCCCGCCCCAGGAAGCACCCCACCCCCCCGCCAGCCTCCCAGTTTCCCCCGAATCCATCTCTCTAGCCCGGACCTCTCCTTTGACTCCTAAACTCAGAACGCACCTGTCAACATGCTGTCCCCACCTGGGCATCCGGAGTGGACTCGCAGGCACCGTGCCATTCCTGCGGTCCCCTGAAACTGCTCCCTCTTTCCAGTGGTTCAAAGTCTTGGGGTCACCCTGACTCCTCTCTTGACACCCACAGTCAAACCACTTGCAGATCCCATGGGCTCCATCTTCGAAAGACGCCGGAATCAGGCCACAGCTCCCGCCTCCACGGTCATCACCTGGTCCAGGCTGTCTTCATCACTGGCTTGTATTATTGCAGTTGACCCAGACAGGCCTCCCTTCCCCTTCCCTGTCCCCGTGCCGTGTCCTCCCTACACCATGGCCTCAGCCGGCTCCCTTGACACCTGAGTCAGGTCAGGGGTCGCCTCCATCTTATCCGGGCAAAGCGGATGTTCTCACAGGGCACTGCGCGACCAATCCCTTTATCTCCTGGTCTCATTTGAATTTGGTAGTGAGGGGCAGTCTTGTGATAAGGTGGCATCTGAGCAAAGACGGAGAGGCAGGGGGTGAGCTGTGAAACTCCCTGGGGGGCTGAGGGGGGCAGGTTGTGCAGGGCCTGGGACCTCCTACATACTTTGGCTTTTACTCTGCCTGAGGCGAGAAGCTCCTGCAGGGTTGGGATGAAGTCGGCTGCTGGGATGCAACTACAGTGGGTCTCATGGGGTCGAGAGAGAGAGACGGGGTTGGAGGTGGGGAGAGGACAATCCAGGGTGAATGATGAGGGCCGGGGCCAGGTAGGGACCACGGACTTGGGACAAGTGGCTGGATTCTAGGTACCTCCTGAAGAAGGTCCAAGAGTACTTCCTGACTGATTGGATGTGGGGCACGTGAAACAGGAGGGGAGAATGATCCCAGGGGTCAGGGCTGAGTGACGGCAGGGTGGGTTCCGTTTCCTGAGATGGAGACAGCGGAGGACCGGAGCGCTGTCTGCAGATGCTGATTGGGAGGCGCTGAAGGGGCACTCAGGCCGGTGGGGGGCTGCCTATCCTGCTCTGGGCCTGGGGGCTTCCTGGGTCTCCTCATCTGTTGGACAGATGACCTTCCTGGGGTTTCCATAACAAAGCGCTACAGACGGGGTGGCTTAAAGCAACAGAAACTCACTCTCTCACAGTCTGGAGGCCAGGAGTCCAAAATCAAGGTGCGGGCAGGGCCGTGCTCCCCCTGGAGGCTGCAGGGGAGGATCCTTCCTGCCTCTTCCAGCTCCTGGTGGCCGATGGCATCCTTGGCTTGTGGCAGCATCAGCTACTCCAGTCTCTGCCTCTGTCCTCCCTCTGTGGGTCTGTGTCCAAATTTCCCTCTTCTTATAAGGAGAGTCGCTGGATTAGGGCCCATTCCACTCCAGGACGGCCTCATCTGAACCTGGATACATCCGCAGAGACCCTATTTTCCAAGTAAGTTTCCATGCACGGGTTCTGGCTGGGCTTGAATTGGGCAGACACTAGTCAATCCAGGGGAGGAGTTAGGGCCCAGTGAAAGCTGACAAGAGTGTTGCCCAAACACTCAGGCTTCACAGCCTCTGAAGAAACAATAAGAAGATCGCAAACCTGCCCTCTTCCCCAACTGTCATTCCCGTTTCTCCCCGAAGTTCACCTTCACACTGATTTTGCAAAACCCCCAGTGGCACTGAGAGGGTCCCTGAAACACCTCTCTCGGCCCTCACCTGCTGTGCCTCCAAAAGGGGAGCCGGACCCAGGGCTGCCCCAAGCCGGCTGACCACTGCCTCTCTCAGGGATGTGTCTGCCTTTGTCAGGGCAGCTGGCATGGCCGACAGGGTGGGACAGCCCCTCTGCGGGGTGGGTGCTCCCCTGTAGAACAGCCCAGGCCCAAGGGTTGGCCCCAGGAGCCCCCCCCCACGACCCCCGAGGGGTTGCTGCGGCCCCTGCACAGCCTGGGCCCTACCTGCCCAGGACCCATGACTCTGGCGTCGGGGAAGGGGGGCAAGCTGGCTGGCCTCTCCCAGCTGGGGTCACTGCCGGGCCCCTGAGAGCCGGGGCACCAAACAGAATCTCGGTGGGAGGCCCAGGGCAGAGACCCTTTGCCTCCTGTGAAAATTCATGGCTGCAAATCCATATGAGGGATGGGGGTGGTTGAAGGCCTCCTGAGGGTGAGCCCTGGCACCCTGGTACCCAGGATGCCCGATTCCGGTTGCCGCCCCAGCTGAGGGCCTGGTGCCCAGCGGGTGCCCCGCTGCTGCTGTGGCCTTGCCGTCCTTGTCGCTCAGAGGACAGAGTTCTGGCCTAGCCGGCCCCTGTGGGGAGCCCTTGAAGGTTTGAGCGTTGCAGCCACCTTGTTGCTGGGGGTACAGGGAGAAGGGGCGAGAAGGACGCAGCTATTGCAGGAGCCTCAGGACCTGAGAGGCTGTGGAGAGGCTCCCGGGAGGGGTGAGGGGGAGAGAGATTCTGGAGGGGCTTCTGAGGACAGCCAGGGGAGGGGGACCGCTTTGTGGTCAGCCTTGCGGGAGGGGACAAGCGCTTCCTGGGCTTCTGTGCAAACAGTGGGCGGGACTGTAAGGGCCCCCCATTCCCCGCCCCCAGAGTCAGTTCTTTGCATCGCTCCCATCGCATCACCCCTCCAAGGACAGCACGCTGGTGGTTGCTTCCAAGTGCCTTTCGCTCAAGACCCGGACCCTTAAATTGGGCTCTGAGACCTTTGTGGTCGCCCTCCAAGCCTGCCAGCTTCTGCCCACACCCTTCCTCTCCTGTCCCAGCCACCCTGGCCTTCCCGCAGTTCCAGAACATTCCACGTCCACCACTCACGGTCTCCGAAGCACTGGACAAGGGACTCGGTCTTTGGGCGAGCTTCACGATGAGCTCCTCCCTGTGAAGGGGGCGAGAAGGTATCACTTCAGAGGCTGTTGGAAAGTCAGGGGAGGTGCCCTGGGTGGGCATCTATCTGCTAGGCACAGAGCCTGTGTACATGACGGTCGTTGTTCTGTTCTTGTGTTGATTTCACCCGTGGGTCTGGTTTACGGATGAAATGAAGTGATGTGTGTGATGGAACCGTTCCCAGGGGGCTGTGGTCACCACCTCCCCTTGGCCCGGCCTGAGAGGATGGCATTTGTGTCCCCAGAGTCAGACCGTGAGCATCTTCCCGACAGCCAGGACGGCTACATAATTCTCAGCGTGTGGTGCAAGATGAAAATGTGGGTCCTGCCTCCAGAATTAAGAATTTCGAGATGGTGACCCCAGAGCATTAAACCACTGGTCGTGTCCCTTCTGAGTGGGTGGCCGTGGGTGACTGCACAGGTCTCATGTCCGTGAGGTCTGCTGTGCTGGCTGGGGTGGGGGAGGGCATCTCAGGGCCTTGATGGGGTGGAGGAGGCGGCCGGGGGAGAGCTCAGAGAAGCCAGCCTCGTGGTTCCACGTCACCTCATTTGTGCTGGGCAAAAGTCACTCTCCTTCCTTTTCAGCCTATTTTAGGCTCAGCCGAGCATGAATATTTTATCGGGAAAGTCATTTTTCTCCTTCAAACCCCAGAGGTTGAGAACCCTGCTGCAGACAGGGGCTTGGGAGCCGGCCGGGTGTCCCCAGAGGGCCAGTGGAGGCTGGGCGCTGGGGGCTGGGCGGCTCAATCCTCTACCCGGCTCTCCTGGGCAGGGCACCTGGCTCTGAGGCCCGCAGGGTGGAGCTGGTCCCAGTGGGGAGACCTCGGGAGGCAGGATCTGTCCGGCACGAGGGAGGCTTCCCAACGGGGGCCAGGCTGGCTCTGGGGAGCAGGCCCTGGTGTGGGCTGGGCAGGTGGGTGTTTGAGCCTCAGGGTGGCGGGAGGCCAGGTGGCCATGGTGATCCCTTCCAGGGTGTTCCTAAGCACGACCCTGCAAATCCCAGAACCTCATTATGAAAAGACGACCCCCACAGATACCTTCTGCATAAACCAGTTCTTCTAGAAGGATGCACTGAGTCAGAAGTCACCTTGGATGCTCCCCCAGGACCTCCTGCTAATGCTGGTGGTTAAGGGCACAGACTGGGGGATGGTCTGCCTGGGAGCCTGGCTCGGTCACTTCCCGCATGGGGCTGGCGCAGGTTACTTCAGCACCCTCTGCCTTAGTTTCCTCATCTGTGAAATGGAGCCAGTGGCACACCCGCCCCAAGGGTCATTGTGACACTGAGTGAGCGAACGTGTGTAAGTGCCTCGCATGCCTTCATCCTCATGCCAGTGGCGGCTCTTGCCATCTCCCCTCCTATGAGAAGTGTGGTTGGCCAAATAATGGCCCCCAAAGATGTCCCCGTCCTAATTCTTGGAACGTGTATGGCATCTTCCATAGTCGGAGGGACCCTGCAGATGTGCTGAAGCTAAGGATCTGAGATGGGGAGACTGTCCTGGATTCTCCAGGGGGCCCAGTGTCATCACAAGGGAACTTAGGAGAGGGAGGCAGGAAGGCCAGGGTCAGAGAGGAGATGTGAGAACGGAAGCAGAGGCTGGAGGGATGTGAAGCCCGCAGCCAAAGCACATGGGCGCCCCCAGAAGCTGGAAAAGGGCAGGAAACGGATTCTCCCCTGGAGCCTCCAGAAGGAGCCGGTCCTGCCCATACCTTGACTTTAGTCCCAGGAAACTGATGTCTAACCTCTGACCTCCAGAACTGTAAGGGAATACATCTGGATGGTTTTAAGCCACGGCATTTGTGGTCCTTTGTTACAGCGGCCACAGGACACTCACCCAGGGGGATCCCCATGGGGCAGGGATGGGGGGCAGAGACTCTCTCCCCAACCTGCCCCCGGAATCCCTCCCCCAGCCGCAATCCCGGCTCAGGCTCAAATCCTCTCTGTCACTTACCTGGCTGCCTAGTCTGGGTCAGGACACCTCTGCTCTCAGAGCCTCAGTTTCCTTTTGAAAATGGGGTACAGCAGTATCCTTGCAATGGTAGTTGGGGTGCCCTGAGCTCAGTGCAGATGTGTAACAGACCCCGAGAAATGCCAGGCTTCTCCTCTCCCCCATCTGAGAAACAAGGGGCTGGATTAGCTGCTCTCCTCCTCCCGAAGCGGGTGGAGGCTTTGTCCAGCTGGAGTACTGCGGCCGCTGCTGGAGAGAGGGTCCCCCTCCCCTGCCCCCGCCCTAGTTCTCACCCGCACCTCCCTCACCCCCGCCTCGTGCAGTGTTGGCCCCCAGGTGCCTCCTGCTGCCTCATCTCTGCCCCCATCTGCACATCCAGATGCAGCAGGAAAGGCTGCCGGCTGCCAGGTGGGGCTCGCAGCACACGGTGGAAAGGGGAGCGCTTCCTCCCACACCTGCCTCCCTCTACCTGCCTCCATATTGTTAGCTCTGGAGTGGCTGGCAAAAAAAAAATGTAGTTCCAAAGGGTTGTAATAACAGCTTGGGAGGCTGTCACCTGGGAGGCCTGGGGACTCAGTGTCCTTGGGGCGGGAAGGTGTGGAGGACGGGGGCTGGGAGGGGCCTGCCTGGCGCTGCCCTGGTTTTGGGGACGAATAACTCCAATCTGTGGGTGGTCAGCTCATCTGGCCTTCCAGCCGGATGGGGAAGGAGCTGTCATCACTCAAGTCCTCCAGGACTGGGACACGATGACTTGGTGTGTGTGGGGGGGTGACCTGCCTTAGGTGCAGCCACTGGTCCGTTGGCTGAGGACCGAGTCCTGCCGCCTGCCGGGGTCCTCCTTGAGCTGCAAGGCTAGGAGGCCTCCCCGGGGTGGGGCACCAAGGGGTGACAGCAGCATAACAGGGCCCCAGCTGGTGAGAGAATCCCACTCATAGAATGGGGCTTCTGCCTAGCTGTCATCAAAGCGGAGGGACCTCCGCCAGGGCTCTTTGTTAGCGGCCCCACCCCTGGGCCTTGGACCCTTCCCACCCTTAGGGACTTCCCACCTCCCTTGGGGACAAGAGCCCCCTGCCTGGGGTTGGGTGCCTGCTTTGCCCCTTGCAGCTGCGTGACCTTGGAGGGAATCACGCTTCTCTCTGAGCCTCAGTTTCCTCATCTCTACTATGGGCATACTATATTCTTTTCCTCCCTGTGTTGAAAAGAAATGAGATGAGATAGGCTGGGCCCCCTGTGCCGGCTGTCCCCTGCTCCTTCTCCTGGTTTGCCTTTGGTGCATCCCCACTTCCTGGCGATTTTCTGCCACTTTACCTGGTCTCCTCTCACTCAGCTTCCAGCTTCCGAGGAACCTCTCCTGGACCCACCCCTGAGGTGTCTTTCTGTCTCCCCACCTGTATTGACCCAGATGAGGTTCCCATCTGCTTCCAGCCCTTGATCTTCCCAAAGCCTCAGACTCTGTGGAAAGTTCTAGACAAAGGGAGGTGGGAGTTGCCTCCACCAGCCCAGCAGGCATTCCTGGTCTTAACGCAGGTCCAGGAATTCCACCACCAGGCATTTGTCTGCTCTGAGGGTCAGCCTGGGGTCTCGTGTGGTCTTGATCCCCCTCCCCCTTCCCCCAAACCCACAGTCCCCAGTTGATGGTCTGAGATGGTATTTTCCTCCTTCACTGTCTCTGGTGAAAATTTCAAAGGACTAACAAATATACAGGTTTCCACCTTACAGAATTAATCACGTTAACACTTTGGTATACTTTCTTCAAGTTTCTTCTTCTCCCTTCTGACTCTCCCCCCTCCTTCCCTCCCTCCCTCTCTCCCTCCCTTCCTTCTTTTCTTCTTCCCTCTCTTCTCCCCTTCCTTCCTCCCTTGCTTCCCTCCTTCTTTTCTTCCTTCCTTCCATTCTTCTTTCCTTCTTCCCTCCTTCTCTCCCTTTCTTCCTTCTCATTGAAAAAACCATTCTGTTGTTTTTATAAAATGATACATACTTATTGTATCAGTCAGAATAACCTAGGTTATGCTGCAGTAACAAACAGCCCCCAAATAACAGTGACTTTAGAGCCTGTCTTTGAAGTGACAGCACTTGCTTGCTCACATCCCATAGGCCAGAGCAAGCACATGAGCATGCCGAGGGTCGAGGAGACAGGGAAGTGAAATTCTACCACATGCCTGAGGGAGTGATCTGGGACGAGCAGCCTGCATTACCACCACCCTCAACAAAGAGGACAAATAAAGCACAAAAAATACACCGTTGAAAGTGTACAAAGCATCCATATCCTACTGTCCAGAAGTAATCCCCCTGCAGATTAAGTGAAAATCATTCTAGATAGGTAAAGGAAGAGAGAAATGGACTTTAAGAAAATATTATCTCACTACACAAGATTTTTAATGAAAATATTATCTTTAATTTTTACATTCAGGTAAAATTAAGAAGAATGGAAGGAATTAAACTGTGAGTAAACTATTTTCTAAAAGATCCCTTTATGAAAAAAAGAGAGTCTGAAAAACACTAAAAAATTAAAATGATTATAGGTATTTATTCACCTACTTGTGCCAGTTTCAGACAGGTTCCATTAGTTCCTTGCTATGGGATATGAAATTAGCATGCCACATCCCCTCCCGTCTCCCTTCCTTTCAGCTCATGGTTTTTATAGTTATAGTATTATTACTTTTGACAGTTTTTGACATTCACCTTCTTTTCTGTAACCATAATTCCTATAATAACTTACTCTCAAGTGCATACTTAAATTGATTGGATGTTCACCCATTCTTTAATTACCTGGATTTTTTGTAACTTGTTTATATATTTTTTCCCCCAGAAGGGCTCATGGGTGTGTGTTCCCTAAGTCTTTCCTGTCCTTGAATGTATTTACAAACAGCATCCTGGGTGTGAATAATTTTCTTGAGTCACACTTTCTTTCCTTCAAAACCTGGTGCTTCACGGTCTTATGAAGTGGATGGTTGCTGCAGAAGCCTTAAGCAGGCAGCTCTTTTGCTTCTTGTAAACAGTTTTCTTTTTCATCCTAAATGCTTGAAATTCATAACTTTGCTAAGAAATATGTGTGGAGCATTCTGTAGCAGCATTTCTGAAGCATGGCATGCTGTTTTGAATTTTGGATTCAATAATTTCTTTATTTCAAGGACTCTGATAGCATGTTTACTACATGATCTGTAGCTATTATTGGGGCTCTGAATCAGGGCCACCAATTATCCTTGTGTTGTACCGTTTTCGACATCCATACACTTTTCTCCAACTCTCTTTTACCTCTTTATTTTCTCCAACTGCAATCATTGTGATTATCTCAAGGTTGTCCTCTGTATCATTAATTACATTTTCATCAGTGTCTCTTCTGTCCATTCATTCATTTACCTCATGTTCATTGATGGCTTACCATGTGCCAGGCATATTTCTTGGTATTGCGGAAACAGCAAGACAGGTAAAAGTTTCCCCCTTGGAAATTGTGGGGGGAGAGAGATCAGTGGCCAAATAAATAGATCGTAGAGTATGTGAGAAGTTGCTAAGGGCTGTGAGGAAAATAAAGCAGGGATGGGGGAGGGTGGTCAGGTCGGTCTCGGTGAGAAGGAGACATTTGAACCAAGTCAGGAAGGAGGCAAGGTTCTTGCTGCTTCTCATCTATTACATCCACAAGCATGTTTTGTCCTTAATTTCTTTCCTCAGGTCTGACATCTCCCTTCCATCTCATTCTGTTGTCTAATGATCCCCTCTGTGGGTTTTAGTTTTGTGGAATTCGTGTTCTTGGTCACTTGTCCTACAGTTCGAAGCAGTCTGTTTCTTGGCTGATTTCATCTGGGTTGGGCTGTTGGTCTGTCTCCTGTATGTGCTAGTTCTCCCCCTCCCTTTCCCTTTCTCTATTGGGTGCCATGTGTTTGCATGGTTGCCATGGTGTCTTTTCATCTTGCTTATGCTTGGGTGACTCGGTCCTGATCGTTTATTTGTTCTGGAAATTGGCATACTTGCTTCCAGTTTCTCTTTCTATTTTTCTCACTTGTTTTTCTTTGAAAATCGTGTTACAGTGTTTGCAATGGTACACACTTCCCGTGGGTGACTTTGGGGTGCCCCTGTGACTGGCTCCCCTCTCTTGAGGCCAGTCTCTATCTCTTCTGGCTTTGGTCCCCCTGTGGGCATCTGCTTGCAGCCCCTGCCCTGGGACATAGCAGAGGTGATGCCGTCTTGGTGAGAAAACCTGACTGTTTTCTCCCCTGAGATGGTGTTGAATGTCTACACCGGGGCTCACTCACCTACATAGGACCCTTCTGTAGGGGGCAACCCCACAGTGCAGTTTGCAGCTCCAGAGCCTTCATGCCAATTGATGAGACTTATGGTCTTCGTGCCCCCACTACAGCCATGTCCGCTCCTCTGTGGTCCCAAGAGGATGGAGCTCAGAGCACCACCCACCTTGCTGTTTTCAAGATTTGCTTTGCTCCTGATCTTCAGAGTGAAAGGATGGTGGGAGTCATGGCACCAGAGGGGCGAGCTGGAAAGGTGGGTGGTAGCGGAATGCTTCACACTGGGAGGAGCGGTGGGCTTGGGTGACTGGGGATGACACGGTGCGGGCTGGGCACCATGCCTGTCTGATGTGCCACCACCTGTGCCACGCTGGTTGTTAGGGACCTGAAGTCACTCCTGACCCTGGGAGTGGGTGGCTGAGGTCAGGTGGAGGAAAGATCATGGAAGGAGAGGGGCCCAAGACCCCGGAGGCCAGGCTGTTGGAAGGATCAAGTCCATGGGCATTGCGATCACCAGGAATTCTATTAGGAGTGACAATGGAGGGGGTGACAGTGATCCAGGGGTTAAAATCTCCAGCAAGCAGCAGAATGTGACCTGGAGTAGGGGGCACCTGTGACAAGGAGGGGTAGGAGGGGGAGAATGGTCTGAGAGCAACAGTGGGGAACGAGGAGGCCATGGTGGTGTGAGGTGGGGGGTAGGGGACCCACTGGGGTAGCGGCGTCCTTGGGGTCAGATAGGGTCTTGTTGCAGTTTGGAGGTGAAGGTGACATTCACTCGGAGCTTGAGGGTCTGGGGGATCTTGCTGATGGTTGACTTAAGTCCCAGGGGTGCAGTGGAGGGAAGGAAGGGGAGCAGGGTGAGAGGCAGCTGGGGAAGGGGGTGTACAGAACCTCACAGGGGTGAGGGGTGACGGGGACTGATGCAAAGGGCAAAAAGAGCTTGTTTATGGCCTGCAGACGTTCTTACCCATTTTGTCTTCAGGTGAGAGGTGGCGGCTCTGGGCTTTCCTGTCGTCCCTCTTCACTCCCTACTTTGTTCCCTCTTTCCCAGTTTCCTGTTTTCTATCACTGCATGTTTATCCCATCAGCCAACATTCATGGATGTTCTTTACTAGTGAAACCATGACTTTTAGGCCTAAATCTTCCTGAATGTACTATTTATTGATCGCGAGAAAGAATACTCGCCTGTTAAGAGTCTGGGCCTCAGATGGTTTTGAAGGATGGTCTACTCATTATCTGTGTGACCTCGAGCCAATCGCTTGGCGTCTCTGAGCCTCAGTTTCTCCACCTGTAGGAGGGTGGTGGTGACAGGCACACTTCATTCAGCTGTCACAGGGGTGAGCTGTGAAGCCCTCTGTGCTGGGAGGGGACCCAAGCTCATGCTCTGCAAAGGCTGACTGCCCCCGACCAGGTGCCAGGCTTCCCCCTCCCTGGCCTCATAGCCCTTATGGGGGCCCTGAGGTAGGTCCTCGACCCCCAGCTGGCAGAAGAGGAAGTGGGTCCCCCGAGGCCACATCTCGGAGAGAAGGGCCGCCACTGGAACTGAGTCTGCCTTCTCTGGAGACACAGCGGTACCTCCCCTCTCACACCAGGACACGGGGATGTCACACCCCAGCCAGGCAGCAGAGGGCCTGGCAATTTGTGTTCAAGGGCTGGCATTTGCTCAACATGAGTCTAAATCCAAAAACCTCTCCTCCAGGCAGCCCCCTGGTTTGCTAGCCAGGCTCTTAGATAGCCCAGAAGCCACAGTCCCTGCCCACTCCATGCTGCAACCCCCTGACCTCCAAATTCAGCCCGCCTGCATCTCCATCTTCTTTGGGTCGGCAAGGATTTAGCGGGCACCCACTGGGTGCCAGGTGCTGTTCTGGGGGCCGGGGGAGGTCTCAGAGGAGGACAGATGGAGATCCCCACTGCATGAAGTTGACATTCTAGTGAGGGCATCAGATGATACCATGTACCAAAAACGTGTTTAGGTAAAGCATATAGCGGGGTGGACGGCACTCAGTTCTGTGGAAAACTATGTCACTCTAGGGTGCCAGTGTGCTGGTAGAGCTGGCAATTTATTTATTTATTTATTTATTGGTTGTGCCACGCAGCTTGTGGGATCTTAGTTCCCGGACCAGGGATTGAACCCGGGCCCATGGCAGTGAAAGTGCTGAGTCCTAACTACTGGACCGCCAGGGAATTCCCGAGCTGGCAATTTTAAACGGGATGGTTGACAAGGTGACATTTGAGCAGAGATTTATAGGAGGTGAGGGAGAGTCCCTGTGGATACCCAAGGGATGAGTGTCCAGGCACCTGGAGCTGCTAGAGCGAGGGTCCAGAGGCAGGAGACTGCCTGGAGTGAAGTGAGGAAGATGTAGGAGCTGAGGTCGGGATAAGGGTCACATAGGAACTGGAGGGGCTGGGGGGCACTTGAGGGTCAGGAGCAGAGGACCGGGTGGGGATGTGATAGGACCCACATTCTAGGGTCACTCCAGCTGCTGCATTAGGAAGAGACCTTGTGCTCTAGCTGGGTTGGAGGTGGCAGGGAGACAGAAGCAGGGAACAGTTAAGGCTTGGAGCTTTGTTCAGGAGTAGACAACTCAGGGGTGTTGGGGTACTCAGGAAAGTCACTGAGGCCAGGTTTCTTCTGGATTCCTACTCTGCCACTCTCAGCATGTGTCTCCTTATAGTCACAAGATGGCTGCTGTGCATCCGGACATCACATCCACATTCTAGGTGAAAAGAAGAGAAGAGAGTGTTGCTGGTGGTTTGACCAAGGCCATCACAGTACAATGCAAGAGAGCAGACCAATGATGTTCAGAACCTGTGAAATCCCCCATGTCCTTGTTTTGCCCTCTCTGAATAGCTCACTTAAACGAGGACCCTGCAGGGTTACTCGGGGGATTAACCTTTCAAGGTTCTCTAGGAGGCATGAAGTTCCATAGCCTCTTGCTCCATCATCCTTCCTGTTCTACACATGACAAAAGCGCCTCGGTCCTGGACTCAGAAGTGCAAGTCCCTGGCTGTGCACTGATTCGCTGAGTGATTTTTGGTGTGTCGTTTGCCTTCTTGGAGGCTCAGTCTCCCCATTTGCTTGATGAGGGATGCCTGAATTCCTTCCAGCTTGCTTGGGACCTGCGGAGGGAGGAGAGAAGTCATTAGCACCAATTTCCTGTTTTTACTGGGTATGTTATTACTGGAAAAACCCGGCAACATCGGTCCCGGCCTCTGCTGATACAGAAGAGCCGCATCCTTGTTTATTTCCAAGACCAGAACACAAGCAAACCTCCCCCTGCAGCCGTCCTCTGCCTCCTGCTTCACTGAGCACCGGGGATGGGGAGGGAATGGAACCACCGTTTCGGATCTGACTCAGCCCCATCAGAAGCGGAGCTCTGTGTGTTCGCTGAGGCCCACCCTGGGCCGGGTGCTGTGGACAGAGCTGAGCCAGTCCTGCTCTGGGCGTGGGGCTTATCTAGTGGGAACCACAGGAGGTGGACAAGGCAACTCCAACATCGTGGTGGGTAAGAAGAGATGTGTGTGTGTGTGTGGGTTCTCTGGGGGGCTAGACGTGGAAGTCAGGGACTGCTTCATGGACAAAGTGGCCTTTTAGCTGGGTCTTGACTGTTGCTTTAGGTTTGGACAGCCAGGAGTGGCAGGGAAAGGAGAGTCCAGGCAGAACAAGCAACAGGAGCAAAAGGAGGCAGGCATCAAAGAGCAGGAGGTGGAAGTTTGGATTTGAGAATGCACGGGAAGAAGAGAGGGGCTGCTTAACCAGAGATGATGGACTTGAGCAGCCTAGTCTAACCCCCTACCTTCCTCTAATGTAGACTGGAAAGCAAATCAAGTTCTCAGCCTCCCTTGCCACTAGACATGGCCGTGCCACCAAGTGCTGGCCAATGGGAAGTGGACAGGACTCCCCAGAGAGAGCTTCCATCTTCTAATAAAAAGGCAAAGCCTACCAAGGAGACAGCTTGTGACTCTCAGCCTTTGGCTCCACTCCTCTTTTTGCCTAGAATATGGATGTGATGCCTGGATGTACAGCAGCCATTCTGTGACCAAGAGGAGACAGATGCTGAAAGTATCAGAGTAGGAAGCCAGAGGGAACCTGGCCTCAATGACTTCCCTGAGTACCCCACGAGCCCTGAGCATCAGGGCTGTATGTGTGAGTGTGAACAGGGGCTGGTGGAGTCCAGAGAAGCCCAGACCCAAGGAAAATTTGGCAGCAGGTGGTATCTGAAGGTTGTTTAGCGTTCAGCCAGACTCCAAACCTGCCCCCAGTATCTACCACGTCCTTCTCCTGGGACCTGGATGTGGATCACTGGACATCCTCGGTGACTGGCCTGAATGGTGGTAGCATCAATAGGACGAGTGTGGGAGCTGAAGCAGGAAGAGGAGGAGTGTGGTGTGGGGGCAGCTGTTTGAGGAGCGGGGAGACTTCTGGTTCTGTTTGACCAGGTTGAACTCTGGAGTCTGGGCTGGAGATGGACGTTGGGGTTCACGAGCAGAGAGTAGATGGCAGAAGATGGAGGAGAGAAGAGAAGCCTGCTGAGGGCTGCCCAGGTGTAGGGCTCAGGTGGTGGCCCAGGGGGCAGGGATGGGATGCGGGCCAGCAGGCAGCGGGAGACCCAGGAACATCCCTCGAGAAAGACCTTCGCTGTCTGTGACCATATTAGTTTCCTGTGGCTACTGTCACAAATTGCCACAAATGGCGTGACTTAAAACAAAAGAAATTAATTTTCTCAGAGTTCTGGAGGCTGGAAGTCTGAAATCAAGGAGTCGGCAGGGCTATGCTCCCTCTGCAGGCTCCAGGGGATGATCCTTGCTGACCCTGATCCTTGCTGCCAGCTCCTGGTGGCCCCAGGCACTCCGTGGCTCGTGGCTGCATCCCTCAGACTCCACCTCCGTCTTCACCTGGCCCCTCCTCTGTGTGTCTGTGTCCCTTCCTCTTCTTATGAGGACACCGGTTGTGAGGTTCAGGGCCCGTCCTAAATCCAGGATTTCATCTCCCGATCTTTAACTAATTATATCTGCAAAGACCTTATTTCTAAACAAGGTCATATTCTGAGGTTCTGGATGGACATGAATTTGGGGGGGGGACACTTTTCAATCCCTCAGGGACCTTGGTCAGGTGTGGGCCCCAGAGGCTGCTCCCCACCCCCCCGCCCCCTGCCAGGTGAAGGTCATGGGAGCTGGGCTCAGGGTCCCTGGGCGGCTGCCTCTCCGGGCTTGGCTGTTGCCAGGAGCCAGCTGGGCGCTGACGTGGGTGCCTGACGCAGCTCTGCTCCAGGGTTTCCCATAATTACGCTTCCAGGCCGGAGACAGATTCCCCTGCTCCTCCAGAGACGCGTGCACAGCGCTGATAATGAGCTCTACCATCGGAAATTACCTGTTTCTGGGGTTAGAAGTAATTTTCCGTCTGGGAATAATTGACTTGAGGACCTCAGGCAAGCAAGCTACAAATGGGGGAACTAGGTGGTTGAAGAGTCTCTTTGAAAAGGACGGAGGACAAACCCTCCGGATGCAGAAGGCGTGCCTGGCCCAAGCCCTTGGCCACGTCGGTGCGCGGGGCTATGGGAACCCAATTACCCTCGTGGTTCCTCATGCCACCCCCCTGATGGCCTGGCCGCTTCCACAAAGTTCTGCTCTGCAGTGCAGCCTGGGGGAGACGCTCCATGGCAGGGAGAGCCCAGGCTGGGCTGGGGATGTGAATCCTGACTCCGGCCCGTGGGGAGCAGGAGGTGTGGCCGGCCTCAGATTCCTCTTCCTCTGAAAGGGGGTAAAGTGACCCACCCGGGCATCAGGCAAGGGTCACGTGGGCAATGTGCGTGAAGTGTGTGTGTGTGCCTGGCACGTAGTATGTGCTCAGGGAAAGTGGCTCATTCTCCCGGGAAAGTGGACATGACGACTGAAGGAAGGGCGGCGATAGGATGAATGGGAAAAGGTATAAGGTCTGGGTTCCATCCTTTCTAGCAATTCATCGAGCAAGCCGTCGAATATCCCTGGGTGAGTGCAAAATGGGGTCAGAATAGCAGGGCTGTTAAGGGGTGAGATGTGCAAATATCTTACAAACTGTAAAGTGCTGTCCATCTGCATTTTATACATAGTAACAGGAAAACCCCAATCACCACACCCCGTCTGCTAGACCAGCATTGATCTTCTGGTTACCCCAGCGGTTCTCAAAGTGGGGTTCCTGGGCCCAGCCGGCATCAGCTGGGAACTTGCTAGAAAGGCACATTTCAGGGCCTACCCCAGACCTACTGAATCAGAGACTCTGGACTGGGGCCGGAGGGTCCTCCAGGGGATTCTGCGTGTGCTAGAGTTTGGGAAACACTGTTTCACGTGGGCTCCCCTCTCCTGTTCAGAGCCCCCAGACATGCTCAGCTTCTCAACTGTGCTTCCCCGCTTCCCGTGAGCCTCTCCCAGAGCCGCACTGCTGACCTGGTATCTTCCAAACCCCTAGATATCGGCGCCCCTGGTGTGTTCCAGGCAGAAGCACTGGTGAAATACTGAGGCCTGTGACTGTCCCGGCTCCCGGCCACTGGCAAGAGCAAGGTATTCACTGCCAAGTGCTCGTGGGTGCGGCTGTGAGGGGACCACCATCTCCTCTAGGGACCCTTTGGAAACCGGCCAAGGAGTCGGAATCCAGGATCTTGATTTCCTCTCTGTCCCCACCCCCCGCCCCCGGGTGACCCTGGGTCTCAGTTTCCCCATCTGTGTCATGGGAACGCTGCTCTGGAGGGTCTCTCCATCACTTCTGAGATGTCTTCCCAGCGCAGGCCTGGAGCCGTCTCCCCTGGTTTTGCTTCTGACCCCGAGGTGGGAGACCCTTTAACGTCTGGACTCGGTAGAGGCGGGGGGTGTCTCCTCTGCTCTGGCTCCTGCTGGAGATCTGACGGGGAGGGAGATCAAGACCTAGGAGGGCGGTGGCTGGGTCTGCTGCAAGACTGAAGTGTCCTGTGTGCACCCGCCCCCTTAATGACATGCAGATGGTTGCAGCTGGGGGGGACACAGAGAGGAGGAGCCAGGTGGGTACCCGTGGCCCCTGCCCGAAAGGGGTCCTGGCATGAATTCTAGCTCTCAGCAGAGGAGTTAAATATAATATTGCGCCCCCTCCCCACATTTGGCTGGCGCTCTGCAGTTTATAATCACATTCAGGCGCTGACACAGAGCCTGCCAGGGTGCCCCTGTGAGCAGAGCGCTTGGGTCGGGAGGGGCTCAGACAGGGGTACTTGGGGCTGTGTTAGATTAGGTTTCAAACCCTGGTTGGCTACTTCTTAACTGTGTGACTTTGAGAAAGTCACTTTACTTGTCTGAACCTTACTTCCTCATGGGAAAAACGGGTCTATGTAAATGATATCCCCTGAGGCTGTGCAGTGCATGACCTGTAGAGCTGTACACAGCGGCCCGCCCCATCCTCTCTTTAGAAATCCCTGCCAGTTTTCCGTGTTACAACAGCTACTGTCAAATGGGTTCTGTGATTCACTACTTGGGTTTACACAGAAAAAGGGGCTTTGTGGTTAAGGGCAGTTAGGGGCTGCTGGGTTGCCGAAGGGATGTTCACGTCAGGCAGGTGAACCACAGACACCGGGAGGACCCAGACCCTGGTCTTCTCCAGAAGCAGACCCCGAGGCAAGATCGGAGGGCCTTTGCACTGGCTCTTGTCTCTGCCTAGAATGCCACTCTCTGCCCCAGATCTCTCGTGCTGGTTGCTTCTCATCTGAGCACCCTTCCAAATGTCATCTCCTCGTAAGCCCTTCCCTGCTCCGCGCTTCTCAAGTGGACTCTCAACCCCTCCCATCTCTGCTGACCATCACTCTCTTCTCTTCTTGCCTTAGCACGTATCAGTATACGAAGCCTTCATCTCCTTCTCCTTCTCCTTCTTCTTTTCTCCTGCTCCTCCCCCTGCCCCCATTGTCTGAATCCCCCAGCAGAATGTCAGCTCCCTGCGAAGGCGGCCCTGTCTGCTTTGTTCGCTGCTGGAGGCTCACCACCGAGCATAGAGCTCATACGCAGTAGGCGCTCGGCCAGTGTTTGCTGGTTGACTGGCTGAACGTGCCTGGAGGTCGGGTGAGCTGGAGGGTCTTGGCGCCAAGACTCGACTAAACTGTGCAGTCCGGACGAGTCACGGCTCCTCCTGAACCTCAGATGCCACTTCTGCAAAACCTAGGAAGCCAACCAAGCCGATGTGAGGACTCTGCTCCAGGAGGGCAGCGCCCCGCCCGGCACAGAGTGGGAGGACCGCGCAGATGGCATCCTGCCTTCCCAGCTGGGAAGGGCAGTGGCTCACTCTCTGCTGGGCTTTCAGCCTCCCGCCCACCACTCGGGCATTCACAACACGTTTAATTTGATTTAGGGAGGGAAATGGTCTCTATCTTTTGGGTGGTGGTAGCACTGACGGTCTATTTCCTGCTCAGTGCTGGGTGCCGAGTTGGCATTAATGTAGAAAAATTAGTATTATCAAGAATGCATTTGGAGCAATCTCTTGCACTGCAGTCCTTGACAGGTTAATTAAACTTGATAAATGCTCTTGTCTAAAGATAACTTTTGAACAATGGAGCCAGTCACCCGCTTATTAGTTGTATACCTGCTCCGGCAAATTGCTGAGGCGGTGTTCCGAGATCCCTGGGGCCCGCGCTGGGACTGGGGACGCTTGGGGAGAGAGCTGCTCAGCCGCAGCTGCAGGACCCAGCACAGGCCTCCTGGGCTTTGGGGGGGGTGGGCACTGTGGAACAGGGACAGCAGAGGAGCATCTCCACCCCGGCTCCGAGCGGGAACTCTGCCTTCTTCCACCTGCAATGCCCATCACAAACCCCCTTCTGCTCAGCACCCGTCCCATCACCATGACAACCTATCCCATGCTGAGCACCACTGGGGGAGATGGGAGAGCCTAGAGATATGACCTTTGCCCTCCACCTGGAGTCATTGTCCTGGGGGCCCATCCTGGGGTGGCATGGTTTTCCCTGCCATTCTGCTCTCCCCCCCCAGTCTCCCCACATCACTGGCAAAGCCGGTGATGCACAAAGCTGCTACCAGGATCTCAGCAACAAAACGGCCTTCCTAGAGTCCGGCATCAGGACACCCGGGTCACATCACCATAACATCCCAAATTCTGTCAAACTCTTCTCCGGACACCAACCAAGATGGCCAAGTGCAGAGACATGAGGGACGATGGGATGTCACAGGAGTGACTGCACCACCCCCAAAGACCCCCAAACGGACATGGGGCACTGTTTAGAGGAACAGGTGAAGAAAGATGCAGGTGGTTGTAACAAGTCACCAAGACTTTATGGGCCTCGGAGAAGGGCTCCTGCCGTTCTCAGCCCAACGCCTCTGGAGCAGCCCCCTTATTGAACCTCCAGCAGGTGGCTGTGGCTTTGACCCTGGCCTGACTCAGAGCCCCCTGGGCATGCACACTCTCCTGGACAGCAGGAGGAGGTGGGCAGGCTGGGTTTGAGTCCTACAGTTTATTTACAGCTGTGTGGCCAGAGGCAGATCACTATGCCTCTCTGAGCCTCAGCGTTCTCAGCTGGCCCTGCCTCCCTCAGGGAGTGAAGAACAAATGGGACATCCGTGGGCATCTCCTCCGTCCAGGACTTTGCGGAGGGGAGATGCTGTGGCGCTGGAAGGATTGCACAGGAGAAGCAGCCCTGCCCAGTGCACGAGGGAGAAGACAGGCCAGGCCAGAGCCACTTGCCGTGAGCCCAGCAGCTCTTCCTGCTTTGCTTACACAGCACAGGTATGGCCAGCAGCCCTGACTAGTGAAGGGGGCCCCTTGCTCTTGGCAGAAGAGGTCGCCCCAGTGGGCTGGGCTGTTGCGGCTGCAGTCAAGGCTCCAGAGAGTTGGAGAAGCAGAGCGCTGCAAAGAGACAGAGTCAGGCCTGGGGTCTGGAACCCCCGACACTTGGTCCTCAGGCTCCTCCTCCTCGGGCCCACCCACCTCTCTGGTGGTTTCTCTTTTTTCTCTACTCCTTGCTTGCCATGTTCCAGCCACACTGTCTGCATTTCACTTCCACACCTGGATTGGGCTCCCGCCTTCCACATGACCTTTGAAGGTGCTGTTCCTTCTTCCTGGGTTGCCTTTCCCTCCTTCCTGTGCCTGTGAACTCTTACTTAATACTTACTTCTCAGCTCACAACTCACTTTCTCAGGAAGACCTTCTCTGATCTCTCCCACCAGCTCAAATCTTCCTTCTGTAGGCTGCATTGGTAGGAACTGAGTTAAGCGGCTAGAAGCAAGAGACTCAGCCACAGGGGTTCAAGCAAGTTAGGGGTTTATAATCTCCTACAAAAGAAGTCTGGGGGTCAGGAGTGTAGAGATGGGATAGTGAGTCCACAAAGTCAACACAGACACAGGCTCCTTCTGTCTTTCTCCTCTGTGGCTTCTAGTCTTAAGGTTGCCTCATGATCACAAGATGGCTGCTGGAGCTCCAGTCATCTCATCTGTGTGCCAGATAGGAAGAAAGGGAAGGGAAAGGGACAAAAGTGGAAGTTTTCCAAGGTGAGTCAGCCCCTTTTAACAACATCTTCTAGAAGTCACACCCAACAACTTCCATTGGCTACTGGCTACAAGGAAGGCTGGAACAGATAGTCTTTCAGCTGGTTTCATTATGACCCCCCCACCCCCCCGTGAAGGTAGAGTCAGTAATTAAAGAAGAGGGAAGAAGGGATATTGGGCAGGCCCCTAGCAGTCTCTGCCAGACAGACTCTCACAACCTAAGTGATTCTCATTTGTCTCAATTGCAATTTTATAATTGTTTTTAAAATTTTTTAATTTTTAAAATTGAAGTATAGTTGATTTACAATGTTGTGTTAATTTCCACTGTACAGCAAAGTGACCCAGTTTTTTATATATATATATATATATGTATATTCTTTTTCGTATTCTTTTCCATTATGGTTTATCACAGGAGATTGAATACAGTTCCCTGTGCTATACAGTAGGACCTTGTTTTTATCCATGCTATATATACCAGTTTGCATCTGCTAATCCCAAACTCCCAATCCATCCCTCCCCCACCCCCCTCCCACTTGGCAAACATCAGTCTATTCTCTATGTCTGTGATTCTGTTTCTGTTTCAGAGATATGTTCATTTGTGTCATATTTTAGATTCCACATATAAGTGATATCATATGGTATTTGTATTTCCCTTTCTGACTTACTTCACTTAGTATGATAATCTCTAGGTCCATCCATGTTGCTGCAAATGGCGTTATTTCTTTTTTATGGCTGAGTAATATTCCATTGTTTATATACACCACATCTTCTTTATCCATTCATCTGTTGATGGTCACTTAGGTTGCTTCCATGTCCTGGCTGTTGTGAATAGTGTTGCTATGAACATTGGCGTGCATGCATCTTTTCTAATTACAGTTTTCATCTTTTCTGGATATATGCCCAGGAGTGGGATTGCTGGATCATATGATAATTCTATTTTTAGTTTTTTGAGGAACCTCCGTATTGTTCTCCATAATGGCTTCACAAATTTACATTCCCACCAACAGTGTAGGAGGTTTCCCTTTTCTTCCCACAATAAATAAACTTTTATATCCCGTTTTAAAGCTGGGGCTGGGACCTCCAAGTCTGGCCTCCAAGGCCTGTGTGCTTTGCACTGCTCCGTATGCCCTCTTAGTGCCCACCGGGGGCTGCTCTGCTATGATGTCGCTCACTAATCTCCAGCCCGGGGTCCCAGCTCCGAGCCAAGCGGGCTGAGGAGTGCAAGTATCGTTATCCTCAAGTCACAGCAGCGGAAGTCTTAATTTCATTCCGAGGCTCACATCTCAGCACAGAACTGGCTCCCCCTTGGGAGGGGGGCTGTGCACGGATTGTCCTTGCGGTGGCATCTGCATCGGGAGGTGATGAAACTCTTCTTATCTGAGCAGATCGATTCAGTCTCGCTATTTCTCTCCTGGGAGCAGCCCCGGTGCCTGCAGGCAGAGTTGGAGCGCCTCCTCCAGCTGGCCTGCCCTGTCTCACTCCCATTGCCGCCTCCGGGAGCTCTATGGTATAAGGAAGGAAACAGAAGCCACGCCTCTGGGTTTGAGTCCTGCTTCTGGGCACTGGGGACACGGCCGTGAACGAGGCTGGCCTCCAGCACATCACGGGCTGTGGTGGGGGGGGCGGTGGGTGCCCACGTAGGCAGTGGTCATGCAAAGCGGGAGGAGGGACTACTTCACTGGGGCAGGAGTCATCAGGTAGGGCTTCCCAGAGGAGGGGACAGGCAGGCAGAAGGGGACGTCCAAGGGCACTTCTGGACAAAGGGAAATGCACGGTGTGTTTGGGGTTACAGGGGTAAGAGTGGGCATGGGGTGGCCACAGACATGCTGGAGAGGCCGCCTGGCACAGGGTCGCCAGAACCCTGAGAGTCTAGGTGGGTGATGATTTTGAACCTGCTATTTGCTTCCCCACTCTGAACCTCAGGCTCCTTTTCGGAACTGTGGCCAAAGTGTGACCTAATAAGGTGGCCCCCTGTGGTCCTTGTGAGGGTGCTATGGCTCACAGTTGGTGCTAATTAAATAATGGCTTTTGCTATCACCAGGGTTATTATGACATCACATTAATTACTATTATACAAAATCCTTCACGTGGTGTGTCTGCAAAGGTTCGAAAAACAGAAGCCACTTACTTTGGGAGGAGAGAGATTTCATACGGGAGATTAGATGCTTTCCAAGCCTTGAAGGCTGGGGAGTGAGGGTCAGTCCACGGACACTGTGCGTGTCCCGGTTCTGCGATTGTCCTGTGGGCCTGGCTGGGTCCCTGATGGCTTTTATGTGGCGAGTGGCACAGCCCCCTCGGCCTCAGCCCAGCTGCCTCACTTGGAACCTGGGGTCCACTAAGCCCCTGGGCTCCTCAAGGCACTTCCCAGCCCCAGCTCCAGGCCAGGCCTCCTGGAGTTTATCTTGCGCTTTCTGTTGAAGTTTCTTAAAAAAGCCTTTTGAATGTAAAATGAAACACCAATATAGAAAACCACATACAATAAATGTTACTGTAACCACCTCCCGGGTCAAGAATGAGAGCCTCGTTTGCTGCCCTAGCCCCCTCCATGGGCCCCATGGAGGCCCGTCACAGCCCCTTCCTTCCCCAAAGTAACCTCTGTTCTGACTTCTGCCACCATCACTTTCATGCCTTTCTCTGTGGTTTTATCATCCAAATAGAAGTCATTCATCCTTTAAAACTTCTTGTGTCCTTCATGTCTCTTTCGATTTATAGGCACCTTCATTCCTTAATGTGTCTGTTGATGAGCGGGGGCCGCTTGACTGTGGCCTTCCCCGTGGTCAGTAGTCCGCCCGCCGACTGTGTCGTCCTGGTGCCATCCTGCAAGTGCCCCCGAAAGGTTCTCTGCCCTCCTTTCAGACTACCTGACTCTTGAAGGGAATTTCTTGCAGGCCGAGCCGGAATGCCAGCACCTACGGGAAACCTTCCTTCCCAGGCATCTCCTCACCAACCCCCGTGGCCTTTGCCACAGGAAGGCTCTCTGCTTCCCATGTCCTGCTCCCTGCGAGGGAGCATCTCCAGGACGGGCACTGCCATGACCCCTCCCCACACTCCCCTGCCTAGCCGGGCACAGACCGGGCACAGCTGCACTGCGAAACAGCTGTCCGCAGTGACACGCACGCAGTACGCCGGGCACTCTGGGCCGTTCACATCTGGCGGGGTACCTCTGCCATCATTCTGTGGTCAGTCCCCGGTGGACAGGATTGGAGAGCTCGCATGCCTGCTCTTTGGGCAGCAGTCAGGGGTAGGAGCTGGGTGGCAGTTGCACCTGGGGGCCAGCCTGGCCTGGCACCTACTTCCGTGTGACCCCCAGCAGGCTGCTTGGGCTCTCTGAGCACCCATATCACCCCCAGAAATGTGTTTTTTTTGTCATGCCGAATGGAGGGTGGAAACTGGCACAGGCCTCATCAGCTGTGAAGGGCTTCCCCACAGGAGGCCCCAGGTGCTGGGTTCTGGGTGGTGGGTGCAGTGGGCACAGGGTGTGGAGACAGATCTGGTTCAGCACCTGGCTCCCCCGCTCACTGACCAGAGCTGGGTGGGCTTTCCAGGGCTCCTGCCCTGTCTGCAAGGAGGGGGCAATGTGACTGTCACCTTGGAGGGCCGTGGCGAGGGCAGGACCTGAGGGTGAGGGGAAGCCCGGGTCCCTGTCCTGTTCGTGGTTGGCATTTGATTGTTCAGGTACTCACGGAGTGCCGGCTGTGTGCCAGGACCGGGTATCAGGCGTGGGAGATGTAGACGTGAGGCCAGGAGAGAAGAAACTCACCAAGGTCCCTGTGTACCCACCTCTGGCCACGCCCCCAGGGGAGTCTGGGTGCTGTGGTTCCCAGCTGGGCACATCGTCGTCGGTGCTGCCCCCATGGAGGGGTCCTCAGATGTGCCAGCCCTGACTTGGTGCCTCCAGTGAGTTTCCCAGCGAGGCCACATATTCCCAGATGATTGCATCCTGCGACAGCCTTTGCTATTTGCTGATGTGCAGACCTCTGACCTGGGGAGGGGATTGGGGTCCTGAGGCTGGGAGCACTCAAGGCCTTGGCCCCTGGACCCGGGGCTTCAGGGCTCAAATTCTTGCCTGCAGACCCCCACCCAATGCCCCTCCTGTCCTCCTGTCAGGATCACCTCCAACTCTAGACCCTGCACTTGGGCCACAGAAAAGTGTCCAAATCCTGACCCTCATACTTACCACTGTGAGGCCATGGGTCTGCGAGGTGAAAGGTGCCAGTAACGTCTGATCCTCATGCAGTACTCCCCACCTGCCAGGCACTGGTCCAAGCTCCCGAGGGGAATTACTTCACTCTGTTTTCACAATAGTGAAGATAATGAGGCAGGTACCATTTTTATCCCCATTTTACAGATGAGAACACTGAGGTCCAGATTGGGTATGGTACCTGCTGAAGGTCAGCAGCCAGTACAGGGCAGAAGCGGGATTAGAACCCAGGCAGGCTGACTCCAGAGCCATGGGCCAAACCTCTGGGCTGCCCTGCCCAGCTTGGAGGGGCATCTCTAGATGACAGGGACACAGCTCCCTCATCTGTAAATGTGCAGGGTGGTGGTAAAAGTTCTGAGGAGTGAGGCTTGGGGAGTGTTGGGCCCAGGTGTGCAGGTGGGGTGTCAGAGGACATGGCCACTTTCTCCTCCTCCCCTGGGCAGGCCGATCTCCAGGGAGCAGAAATCTCCCCATGTGAGGAGGAGAGGGAGCTGATGGGGCCATCAGGGCCTGTGGCATCCTTAGGAGGGTGGCACACGGCAGACCTAGTGTTCCTGGATGACCACAGCTATCCCCAAGGCTCAGGCCTCACAGTCCAGACCCTCTTGGCGTCCCTCCCCTATCCCAGCCCCTTGCAAACCTGATTTCTTTGCCCTTTCTCCCCTGATGAAGCTTTGGAATGAGCTGCTATTTTTAGCGTCTCCAATCAGGCCGGCATCACGACTGGCTATTGTTAGCATCTCAGTGCGACACTCAGGACCTGATGTTGCCTTCAGAAAGGGGTGAGCTCATCAGCCCAGAGGTCCACGGTCACCTTTCCATGAGGCTCAGTAAAGCGTGGGAGCTCCCTCCCAGCCCTCACCCTGGGCCGAGGGCAGGGACAGAACTGAGAGTCAGGACAGGATTGGGAGTCAGGAGCAGCCTGGGAACGGATGAGCAGTGAGCCTCTTCCATGAGCATCTTGTTCTGTTCTTCTACGAGCATCTTCTACATGCTGGACACTGATTTACACACAGCTCTGCCCATCAGCAACTCTTCCCCTGCTCCAGGGCCACACGAGGTTTGCTCTGGGAATCAGCTCCCCACCATGCATAATGCCATGCTGACCCATGCATCCTTCTGCTGTGGGAGTGGGCACATCACCCGGGCCGCCGGTCAGGAGCTCCATTCCTCCAGGTCCAGTGACTGACTCAGGAATGGGCTCATGGCCCAAGCAGGATGTGGAAATATCCACGCTCCACCTTGAACAGAACCTGTTTTGTTGGAGTGACAACGTGCCCACTTAAAAATGGATGTTATCAGGTCCCCTTGCAGTTAGGAGAGGCCATGTGATGTAAGAGGAAGTCTGCTGACGTACTTTCCTACCAAAGGGGATGGTCTCAGCCAGCACAAACCCTTCTTCTTCCTGCCTGGAATGTGGATTTGGTGCCCAGAGCAGGAGCAGCCATGTTGCAACCATGAGATTAAAAACCGTATCATAGGACTTCCCTGGCAGTCCAGTGGTTAAGGCTTCGCCTTCTGGGACTTCCCTGGTGGCGCAGTGGTTAAGAATCCATCCGCCAATGCAGGGGACGTGGATTCGAGCCCTGGTCCAGGAAGATCCCACATGCCGTGGAGCAACTAAACCCGTGCACCACAACTACTGAGCCTGCACTCTGGAGCCCGCGAGCCAAAACTACTGAGCCCACGTGCCACAACTACTGAGCCTGTGTGCCACACCTACTGAAGCCCACGTGCCTAGAGCCTGTGCTCCGCAACAACAGAAGCCACTGCAATGAGAAGCCCACACACCGCAAGGAAGGGTAGCTCCCACTTGCCTCAACTAAAAGCCCACGTGCAGCAACGAAGACCCAACAGAGCCAAAAATAAATAAATAAATAAATAAATTTATTGGAAAAAAAAAAAAGACTTCACCTTCCAATGCAGGCAGTGGGGGTTCAATCCCTGGTCGGGGAGCTAAGATACCACATGCTTCGCGGCCAAAAAACCAAAACATGAAACAGAAGCAATACTGTAACAAATTCAATAAAGACATTAAAAATGGTCCACATTAAAAAAAAAATTGTTAAAAAAAACCCAACTGTATCACCCATGGCAGAACAGAGCAAAGGCTGGGCCTCCTGGGAAGGGGACGGTGGCCTAGACACACATGTATTGTATGTGTCTCTGCTTCAATACATCTTTCTCTTCTTCAAACCTCGCTAAGATGATGGCGAAGATCACTCTAAAGGCATCCTTCTCAAATACAAAGAGAAAAGGAGAGGAGACCAAAGCAGTACTTTAGAAGCTGGAAAACCGGTGGGTGAGCTGTGACCCACTAGGCAGGTCCGAGGGCAGTGTAGAAAGCTGAGAGGCAGCAAAGGGCTCAGAAATTGATGCCACCAGATACCTCTGGAAGTGAGTGAAGGAGGATTATTTGAAACAAAAGCACTTAGTCTCCCTCCTCTGCTCGCAGGGCTGGGTGATTGCCCGTTGTCAGCAGAAAACCTGAGATTTATTTTTTGAGAGAGGACTGTCCTAGCTCAAGCTGCTATAACAGAACCACAGACTAGTGGCTTATAAACAACAGATATTTATTTCTCACAGTTCTGGAGGCTGGAAGTCCGAGATCAAGGCTCCAGCATGGTCATGTTCTGGTGACGGCCCTCTTCCTGGTTCACTTCTCGCTGTGTCTTCCCATGACAGGAGGGGTGAGGGAGCTCTCTGGGGTCTTTTTTATAAGGGCACTAATCCCATTTGTGGGGGCCCCACCCTCATGACCTAATCACCCCCCAAAGGCCCCACCTCCTCATACCATCACATCAGACATTAGGATTTCAACATATGAATTTTGGGGGGACACAAACATTCAGACCACAGTGAGGGTAAAGCAGGGGCCTC
Organism: Balaenoptera musculus; assembly: GCF_009873245.2. Lineage (NCBI taxonomy): Eukaryota > Metazoa > Chordata > Mammalia > Artiodactyla > Balaenopteridae > Balaenoptera > Balaenoptera musculus. The sequence goes on along the minus strand of NC_045794.1, from coordinate 99,742,645 downwards.
TGGATTGGGGGTACCAGGTACATTTGAGGATGGGGGACCACATGGAAGCAGAGGGACATGCTGCATATTAAGACCTCTTGCCCTATTCCTTCCTGCAGCTGCTGGAAAACTGGCAGCTGGGCCTTATCCCAGCAGGCAGGAGGTCGAAGATCACTTCAGTGAACCCAAACTTTCCAAGTGGAAAGATCTGATACTCTGACCCGGGATGGTCCCCAAGGAAACGGCCTGGGAGTATACCCCTGCCGTGAAGACCGTAGTCAGCAACGGCTACTCAAGTGGTTGGAACTTCCAATCAGATCCTTCCTTCCTCCCTTCCTTCCTTCCTCCCTCCCTCCCTCGCTCTCTTCCTTCCTTCCTTCCTTCTTTCCTTCCTTCCTTCCTTTCTTCCTTCCTTCCTCCCTTCTATGAGGTTTGCGAAGTGCACAGGTCTTCAGAACGCAGTTTGATGACTTTTGAGAAATGTATGCACCCACATGACACCCACATGTCTCAAGGTGTGAAACCATCCCATCAACCTTTCACCAGTCCTCCGTCACTGTCAGTCCCTGGTCCCAGCACCCACTGCCCCGTCCTGCCCAGGCAACCACTGCTCTGATCTCTGTCACCACTGATGAGCTCTGTCTGCTCTAGAAGATCACATAAATGGACCACACAGCACACACTCTCTTGCAGCTTCTTTCCTTACCCGGCACAATGCTTTTGAGCATCACCTACCTAGTCATACGGGTCAGCACTTTGCTCCTTTTATGACTGAATAGTGTCCCACGGTTTGGGTGTAACATGCTCGATCGGCCCATTCTCCAGCTGGTGGACTTTTCAGTTGCTGACAGTTTCTGGCTGTTTACAAACAAAGCTCTATGAACATTCTTATACAAGTCTTTATGTGGACACGTACTTCCAGTTTTTAATTGGACCAATGACTAGGAGTGGAAGTGTGTGGTCACAGGCCAGGTGTGGTCACGAGAAATGGACATATCGATTTTCACTGATACACTCGGGGAATAAGGGGTCCTTGTAACAGGACCAGATGCCATAAAACAGGGACATTCAGAGAACTAAAGAGCTCATAGAAAATAAAAATATGACAGCAGAAGTGAAAAAATAGATGAGTTAGAAACCGAACATTATCTAATCTTATAGAAAGCAGAGCAGTATCCCTTATTCACATCTTCCTTTTCGTCTCCCGAAAAAGGATTCCAGTTTTTTTTTTATTTTTTACAGTCCACGTCCACACTCTGCTAAGCTCATGATTAAGTATTTCATCCTTTTTCTTGCAATTGTCAACAGGATCTTCTTTCTCGTTGTATTTTCTCTCTGCTATAGGTGGATGTTACTAATTCCTGCACTTTTATCTTGGTTTTAGTTTCTTCTGAAAGTTTAAAGCCTCTTTATTGTTTTTGCTGTTTCTCTTATTACATAACAATTTTTAAAACTATAAGGAAAAGCATGAATCTTCCCTGAGTCCCCCCCACCCCGATTAAAAATATAAGAAAGCAGAGCAAAACAAGACACAGAAATAGAAAATAGAAAAGATAATAACACTAGAGGGAAATCCAGGAAGTAAACATCCAAATATTGAAGTTCTTCAAGGAGAGAACAAAGAAGGCCGAGGGAAGAAACGATCAATGAAACAATTTAAAAATTTTCACTTGCCGAAACCACTGCACGCCCAGAAAACTGATGAAAATAGGCCAGTACCAAAATATATTCCCTTGACCTTTCAGGATGTTTGGGACAAAGACATAAACCTGGGGGGCGGGGAGAAAGTTACACGCCAAGGGTCAGGATGGAGCCTGTCTCAACTTCTCAAGGGCGACTCTGGGTCCCAGGCGACCACAGTGATCCTGCCAGGTCCTCTGCCCATGGTGCTGAAAACTGTTCTGCTGTGACTTCGGTTAACGGAACCCCCTGCGCCGGGTAGCTGGAATTAGAATTGGCCCAAGGACGATGGTTTGCGGGACCTGGGCGGCAGAAGCGGCAGCGGCGTTCTTTTCTGAGAGTCTTTGCGGTTGGACAGTACGGCAGAGATTTGCAGACGTGCCGAAGCTTCTAGCCTGTTCTCAGTGTCTTCCTATTCGGGCACACTCTTCTTCTCCCGCAGGCCCTGCTGACCACCAGCAGGGCCAAGCCCACCCCCGAAGGCCACAGCTTCCCACAGACCTCACAGACCACCCCTCCAGGCTCTCGGATTTGCTCTCACTTTGGTGGTGGGACACACCTGGCTCCAGGGAGCCCCTGTGAGCCCTGACTTGTCCATTGTGACCTGCTTCAGGAGATTGGTCACTGACTCCTCTTCGGATCCTCCCCATCCCCCCTCTAGACTTCACTTCCCAGCTCCTCCTACAATTGTGCAAGTTCCTGTTTCTATAATAGATCCCCATAGCACCCACAGTAGCTCTGCTTCCTGACCAACTGCTGTCCGATACAATTTGGACACCTGAAGTGGTTCCAGAAACACACACATCAGGATAGAATTGGATTTCCGATCTGATCAGATGTGCAAAGCACAGGCACCCTTTCTTCTGTTCCCACTAGTGGCATGAAATGCTCAGTGGTCACGTGCTTTCTCCTACACCTGGTCATCCCGGTGGTACTCGTCACTGAAAGATGACGAAATACAAACGGGAAAAGAGTATGTGTTTCTATGGAAAAGAAATTACAGTATTTGAAGCTTCCATAGAGGTAAGACACTAAAATTGTGCTGCGAAAGAGTTGTCAGGAAATTTGAAATCCAAAAGGAGTCCTGTACTCTGACTGCTTTGGATGTCTCTTTAAACTTTTCCTTTAGTAAGAAACCTAAACTAGAAACTAGAAAATTCACCAGGAGTTAGGTTCTCACAACAAACACTCCAAGAAATGCCATTTGGAGGTAATGCCAACCACAGCCAAAGAAGAGTCCCCACATCAAAAGGATGCACCATTAGATATTTTCAATTTGAAATAAGATGGTTGAGATTACATACGTGTCATTTTGTTACAAAAAAATGGAGGTAAAATTCACACAGAATAGTATTAATCATTTTAAAGTCTGCAGTTGAATGGCATTTAGTGCATTCACATGTTGTGCAACTTTCTAGTTTCAGAACATTTCAGCACCCACTCCAGAAGAATCCATGTATCATTTAAAACTGATTCTCTGCTTTACAATACCTTTTAGAGTGACGGACATTGGTTGGGAGAGCTGTGTGCTGGGGAGGGAGGCTTTGGGCTTCTAGCTTCTCCCTGTCCCTCCATGTGGTGAATTTTCTGAAGCATGAAGCCCCCCAGACAAAGGGGTGTAGAGTTGGGAGGTGGAAGGAGAGGCAGACCCTGTAGGCATCCTGAGAGCTTCTGGGTCAAGCTATGCCTGAAGCTGGCTCCAAGCCTGGAGCTTCTGCATTTTAGGAGCCACTAAGGTCTCTGCTTTATTTATCAGTGTGAGTTGGGTTTTCCCACCTGACCTGTAACAGACATGATCCCACTGAACCCTTGCAGTGACTTGGTTCGTAGTCACCTGAGCTCTAGTTTACTGACCTGGATAGTGAGGCTCAGAGAGGAGAGGTCCAGCGGCTGATCTTCTCTGCCTCCTCTTGCTCCCATCTGTCTCCACGGCCCTCAGATATGAGGGAGGAAGTGGCTGGGTGTGAGCAAGGCTCTCTCTGCCCTGAGGCCCAGGACCCTCCCCTTGACCACCTCTCTGCTCTTCTGTCTGTGCAGAAGACTCTCACAGAGAGAAGCGGGCAGGGGTCCTCACTGGGGTGGGAGGCCTGCAGAGCCGCCAGCCTCCGTTGCTGTTAATGGCTGCACAAGACGCCTCCCACTAAGAAGTTTTCTTTCTTTCTTTTTTTTTTATTGGAGTATAATTGCTTTACAATGTTGTGTTAGTTTCTGCTGTACAACGGAGTGAATCAGCTCTATGTATACATATATCCCCTTCCTCTTGGCCCTCCCTCTCATCCACCCCCGTCCCACCCAGCTAGGTCATCACAGAGCACCGAGCTGTAAGATGTTTTCTTTGCCATCTGAGTGGGACATTGAAATTTGTCTATAAGCCTGTGAGACGGCTCATCTTCACAAGTCCATGCTCGCATGCCTCTGTGTGACCTTGAGCAAGTTCATTAACCTCTCTGTGCTTCACTTTTCCCAGCTATAAAATTTAGTCGTTGGACTACACCAGCTCCATCCAATAGAAACATAACGTGAGCCACATACATAGTTTAAAATTTCCAGGTAACCCACATTTAAGAAGTAAAAAGAATTAGGTAGGGACTTCCCTGCTGGCGCAGTGGTTAAGAATCCGCCTGCCAATGCAGGGGACATGGGTTCGAGCCCTGGTCCGGAAAGATCCCACATGCCGCAGAGCAACTAAGCCCGTGAACCACAACTAATGAGCCCGTGTGCCACAACTATGGAAGCTCGCACACCTACAGCCCATGCTCCGCAACAAGAGAAACCACCGCAATGAGAAGCCCGCGCACCACAGCTAGAGAAAGCCCACGCGCAGCCACAAAGACCCAACACGGCCAATAAATAAATAAATAAATATAAAAAAAAGAAGTAGGTAAAGTGTTTTTTTTGTTTTTTTTTTTTAAATGTATTTATTATTTATTTATTTATGTCTGTGTTGGTCTTCGTTTCTGTGCGAGGGCTTTCTCTAGCTGCAGCAAGTGGGGGCCACTCTTCATCGCAGTGCGCGGGCCTCTCATTATCGCGGCCTCTCTTGTTGAGGAGCACAGGCTCCAGATGCGCAGGCTCAGCAATTGTGGCTCACGGGCCCAGTTGCTCCGCGGTATGTGGGATCCTCCCAGACCAGGGCTCGAACCCGTGTCCCCTGCATTGGCAGGCAGACTCTCAGCCACTGCGCCACCAGGGAAGCCCCGGTAAAGTGTTTTAATAATACATTTTATTGAACTCAATACATCCAAAATATTTTTACAGCATGTCATCAATGTGAGTTGTTAATGAGATATTTTACACTTTTTTTGTACGGTGTCTTCAAAATCTAGTTATGTGTTTTACAGTAACCACACAAGTCTAGCAGCTCCTGCATTGGATGGTTCTGGACTAGACTAGGTTTCAAACTTTCAAATTTGTGTTTTAAGCCACTGGTCCGTTTTTCCAAGTGAGACTCTGTTGGGCATCCCATCCTATAAATGGACAAAGGGAGGTTTCTCTGGTTGTTTCAGGACCTCGTACATCCTCCTCCCTCCCCACCACCTCCCCGCACCCCGACTCCTCGTTTATTACCCACCTCCAGCGGCCCTGAGCCTCCTTATGTAACACAGGGGCTCCTAGAAACCCTATTTGGAAATCACTGTTCTAGGTGACCCCTGAGGGCCCTAATTATTTTGGTCTTAGCTGACATCTCGATGTAGAGAAAGGCTGTGATTTCTCCCTCCCAAGCTCCGCGTTGTTGCCTCCAAAAACTCCAGAAATCCATTTTTATTCTTTCATTCATGGCATCAGTCGGTCTGGGAGAGACTATGCTGCAATAACAAATAAGTTCTCAAACCTCAGTGACTTAACACAAAGTTTATGTCTTCCTCATGAGAAGTTTAATGCGAGCTCGTAGCTCTCCTGGGTGGTGTCCTCCACGCAGTGACTCAGGGAACCAGGCTGATTCCATCTTCAACACGTGCTCTTCGTGGAAGGAAAGAGAGTGGGGGCATCACGCTGGACACGCTGTTTTGCAACCATTCCACTGGCCAGAACGCAGGAATGCAACCCCAACTTAGTGCAAGGGGGCTGGGAAATGTGGTCCTCCCGGGAGCCCAGGAGTAGGAAATGACGCTTTCAGCTTTGAGCAAGCTCCCTCCCATTTCAGGGCCTGTGCCCGTCTGTCTCCTCTGCTTGAAATGCTCTTTACCTCCCTTTAATTTAAGTTCTGATGATCTCGGTTCCAATGTTACTTCTTCAGGGAGGGCAGAGAGGAGCCGCTGCAGGGCATGGGCTGGAGCACCAAGAGGGAGGGTCCTTCAGGCCTGGCCCCCATGGCGGGGAGCTCAGATTTCATCCTACGACCCATGACCAGTGTGCAGAAATGGAAAGGTTTTCAGCCAGGCAGTGAGAGGATGGGATTTGCGTTTGAAAACAACCTCTTTGGCTGCCTCGTGGACGGAGAGCTGATAATGATATTTCTATTTTTAAGAAAGGCCAACTCCCTTGGTGGCGCCCTGAGGAAAGGGCAACCCTGCATGACTCCAACTTTGATGAATAATCTCAACTCCATCGACATATTTTACCAACGCTTCATGTAAGAGGCTTATACATTATTTAGCCTCATAGCTATCTCGGCAGAGGGGACCCTAAGGAGTGGCAGAGGGGACCCTAAGGAATAGCCGAGGGCCCAGGAGTGGGCTGGGGAGACAGCCTTTGGATCTTTTCTGCACCTCAGCCAAGGTTTCGAGCCCCACCACTTCCAAAACCAAACCACCTCCTTCATGTCCATGGACCTTGATGAATGCTAACTGTGGGTGGCCCAGGCCCCAGGCTGGCTTCTGGGGACACAGAGATGAGCCAGTTGCAATCTTTGTCCGGTGGGGAGACTGACACCCAGATGGTTGGGGGGTACGGTGATTCTCAGGAATAAGGGGACTGTGGGAACCCAGGTCTGGAATGGCTGCCCAGAGTGATAGGAGAGGTGATGTCCAAGCTGGGTTTTGAAGGATGAATAGGAGTTCACCAAGTGGGCGAGGTGGGTGAAAGTCATCCGTGCCTCTGGAAGGCTGTGAGAGCATAGAGCTTGGTGTGGGTGGTGTAGGATATGCAGCGGGCGTTGTAAACAGGGGCCCGGTCCTGAGCTTTGCACGTCAGGACGAGCTTGGATGCTGCCCTGGAGCCCTGTGGAGCTGTTGAAAGGACTTCAGCAGGGGAGTGACACAGATCTGTAATTTACAGAATGGGTCACTCAGCATGCACAAGAGTAACTGTGGGCTGGACTTCATAGCTGAAAAAGACACAGGCCTGCCCTCAGGGAGCTCCCAGTCTAGTGGGGGAGGACAGAGTGGCCTGCATACCCTGGTAGTTGAGTAATATTACCTCCTTTACAGATGAGGAACTCGAGGCTCAGAGAGGTGAGAGATTGGCTCAAGACCGCACAGTGCATACGGCACCTGGGAGGATGGCCCTGGTCACCCCCGTCAACTGGTTTCCATCCCTGTGTCGTCTCCGTCCACACCAGGGTTCGTCTGTGTGACCAGCAGAATGCAGAATTAGTGATGGTATGTGACTTCCAAAATTAGGGTATAAGAGACACTGCATTTTCTGCCTTGTTCTCTCTATGATCACTTGTTCTGGGAAACCTGCTGCCGTTGTGTTAAGGACAGGCCATGTGATGAGGAACCGAGGTCCTTGCCAACAGCCACTTGAGTGAACTTGAAAGAGGGTCCCCAGCCGAGTCAAGCCTTCAGCTGACAGCGGTCCCAGCCCACAGCCTGACAGCAGCCTTACCAGAGACCCTGAGCCAGCACCACCCTGCTCAGCTATGGCCAGATTCCTGACCTCCAAACACCGCGGGAGAGAATGTGTCTACTGTCTTAAGTGGCAAATGTTGGGGTAATTTGTTATGCAGCAGTTGGTAGCTGAAGCACATAGCTCTTTAGTGGTGGGGTCAGGTCTGCAGGGTCTCAAGTCCTGGCTTTTTCTCCACGACTCAGCCCTCTATAGTTTCATGCCTTTGCCTTGGTTCCTCGCCCACAAGTCTGTCAGTCACCCCCATGGATCCCCATTTACCCACTGGTGACAGGAGCCTGGGGCTGGGGGAGGGTGGATGTACTCACCAGTTAGGGACCTGCCTGTAACATGTGAGTTGCCTTTGGGCGGACCTCCATCTCCCTACCTGCCCTGGACACTGTATCTGTAACTGAGACCCCCTTACCTTGTCTGGCTCCCATCCTGACCCCTGGCAGAGAACCCTGAAGGGTGCCCCATCCTCAGCCAGCACCCCCTTCCTCCTCCCCAACTGCAGCTCCAGGAGGGAAGGGGTCCCGCCCGCCTGCCTTGCACACGGCTGGATCCCCAGTGTCTGGAACAGCACCCACGCAGAGCAGACACGCTGCACAGACTGTAGAATGAGTCACAGCTGCTCTAGGCACAGATACAGCCCCAGGAGGCTCCCGGCACACGTGCCTGGCTCTCAGAGCTGATGGCAGTCCAAGGCCCTAGTCCACCCCTTGATGACCAGGCTCAGATCTATTGATGGGCGTGGGGACATCTTGATCCAGGCAGTGTGGGCTCGAGCTGGGACAAGCCGGTCTGAGCGGCTGTGCGGGTCACAGGCACCTGCTTTGCCCAGCGTGGTGTCCGGACTCTTTGGGCCACTGTGCCAGAGACACATGTCCTCCCCGTGTCCCCATGGCCTCCCCGGCTCGGCCCCGAGCAGCCTCCAGCATCAGCGCGGGAACCTGGTTGAGTGAATGTCCCTCCGGGCCCAGCCTGGGCTGGACATGCTGGGGACAGAGGGAGGGGTTGCACCGGGTCCTGCACTCAAGGAGCCCGGAGGGGATGGAGGGGTCCAGAGAGAGCAGGACGCCTGGGCTGGGGAAGCCCAGAGGGGGTGCTGGCCCTGCATCCAGAGGTTAGAGGAGGGAATGCCACTCTGGAATGTCACTGGGGAGGGAGCAGAGGACAGCACATGCTGAGGGCACCAGCAGAGCTTGGTGGGAGACATCTGGGCAGGCAGGCCTGGCCTTCCCCAGCATCCTGTCCTCCACCGTGTCTCTGCTTCTTCCTGGGTTATGGGGTCCCTCCAAGGCTTTAAGCCCCTTCAGGATGCTGAAGACAGCCACCCCCGTTACTGCCTGCATCCCGAACTCTTCCCTGTCCGCCCGCCCACATCACCAACCCGATGGTCCCCAGGCCTCTCAAACTCAACAGCTCCAGAGCAGAGCTCATGATGGGAGGGGCATGGAGGGTCCTGGCTTAGAGCAGGGACCCTAGAGTCAGGCTAGCTCTGTTTCCAGCCAGGCTCCGTTGTTTTCTAGCTGTGTGACCTTGGGCAAGTTACTGAATCTCCCTGTGCAAACCAAGGATGTGTCAAGAGGTCAGGGCCAGGAGGCTTGGGAGCAGACAGGATGGGTGGAGTGTGGAGGATAGTGGGGGGCGGGTGGTAATCAGTACAGACTGAGGTTGTGACACTTCTGGGGGGTGAGGGATGGCAGCTGCTTCATCTGGGGGGTGGAGGGGTCATCCATGGGATCAGGCCAGGTTGAGTCAGCAGCAGAGCCCAGACTCTGTGATCCTCTGAGCCACTCTCTAACTTCAAGTCACAGTGTCCCCCAGGTGCATCTGCTGGCCCAGCCCAGCCCTGGGAAACTCTTGGTGGTTCAGTAATTAACATGCTGCAGAGAAGTTTGGTCTCAGCATCTGTGGGTGAGGCTGGGGGAAGAGGTGCCCTTATGTGTGGTGCCTGCGGTGTGAGGTGGCGGGCCCCTTGGGAAGGGAATCTGGCAACATCCACCAAAAGTACGGGGCACATATGCTGACCCAGCAATCCTGCTTCTAGGAAGCCGTCCTCTAGAAAGCCCCGCCCACTTACGAACAGTCAGTTCCGGGACATTCACACAGCATCGACAAGCAGAGATCTCCAGAATACGCTATTAAGTGAGAAAAGCAAGTGCAGACCGGATATACGATGCTAATTCTGTGTAAGAATATAGATTTGCTTGTATTTGCATAAAGAAACACATTGGAAACATGCAAAAAGAAATGAATAGAAATGACAACATTTGGGGCAGGGACACAGATGTGAGGGAGGCTTCTTTGGTTACAACCTGTGAATCTGTGTTTTGAATGGGGTTATGCTTATTTATTATTTATTTTAAAAGAGTAACATAGGAGCTTCCCTGGTGGCACAGTGGTTGAGAGTCTGCCTGCCAATGCAGGAGACACGGGTTCGAGCCCTGGTCTGGGAAGATCCCACATGCCGCGGAGCAACTAGGCCCGTGAGTCACAACTACTGAGCCTGCGCGTCTGGAGCTTGTGCTCCGCAACAAGAGAGGCCGCGACAGTGAGAGGCCCGCGCACCGCGATGAGGAGTGGCCCCCGCTTGCCGCAACTAGAGAAAAGCCCTCGCACAGAAGCGAAGACCCAACACAGCCATAAATAAATAAATTAATAATTGGAAAAATAAATAAATAAATAAAGTATATTTAAAAAAAAAAAAAAAAGAGTAACATAAGAGAACTTCTCTAGCGGTCCAGTGGTGAAGACTCCGTGCTTGCACTGCAGGGGGTGCGGGTTCGATCCCTGGTCGGGGAACTAAGATCCTGCATGCTGCACAGTGCGGCCCCCAAAAGAGTAACATAATAAAATTCATTAGAAGGCTCCTCACACGGGGACAGCCTCGCCGAGGCAGCGATGTTTAAGCTGAGCTGGCGATGCTGCTGGGAAGATGGCAGTACTGACTGGGAGCTTCCTGGGTGTCAGGGACCCGACAGCCTCCCATTCAAGGAGGCGCTGTATGCACCCATTTTACAGATGAGCAAACCGAGGCTCCGAGAGGTGAAATTACTTGCCCAAGGTTGCGTGGCTGGTAAGTGGCAGGGTGGTGGTTTGAACCCAGATCAGTCTTAAGCCATAACCTGCGCTGCTGGCCAGGGACCCAGGAGCCCAGGGGTTATGTGCAGGGAAGGGGACCGCTCCAAGCAGCCAAGCTCACCCGCCAGCCCACACCGCCCGTTTGTGGGCACGTGAATCCTGCCCCAGCCTGCTCAGGCTCAGAGCAGAGGCCAAGGCTCAGAGGCTCCACTGCATCTGGCTGGGGAAAGGCTGAGCCTGAGAAGGTTCCAGAGCTGGAGGGGTACCACTGTGGGCAGAGCTGAAATGAAGGGGCACGAGGCTGCACAGTCACAGGAGCCGGGCATCGGGGAGGAGGTTGAGACTGGCTCTCCTGCCGAGGTGGGCGAAGGGCTGCCGCCAATGCCCCCGTCCAGGGGCTGAGGCCAGGGAGAGCCAGAGCAGAGCCCCTCTGGGCCTGCCTCCCCGCCTCCCCATCTGCACCAGAGTGCTGGGCCCTTCTAGGTGGGGGTCTGCGGTGAGTGAATGTCAGCCTTGGCGGGCCCCACCCCAGCGGTGAGGGTTTAGGTTTTCTATAAAGTGAAGCGTTAGGACCTCTGCAGTCTTGGGCCACAAAGGATCTGAGGCTAACGGAGCATTTGTGTTTCCAAAATGACCTAGTTTTTGTGAAAAGTCCTTCTGAGGCCGCTGCTCTGATGGCTGGCAATTCTGGGTCGACTGGAGGACAAGATCCTGGTGGGACTACTGGGCCCTGTTGGATCTGGCTGGCTAAGCCACTGCCCAGGACCGCAGAGAATCCCAGCTCCTCTGAGCAAACTGGCCCGCACCCTCTCTGAGCACCTACTGTGTGCCAAGCCCTGGGCGGGCCTTGGGTGGGCACACAAGTAGTCCTCTGCCTCCCCAGGCTGTGGGTGCCACCCCAGGCTCCATGGGGAAGCACACCCTCAGCCTAAGATGTTCTGGAGAAACACCTTCCTGGGCCACTCACATCAATACCACCCTTCCTTCAAGTCTTTCCCTACTTCTCATTCCACTCTTCCACTTTGCCTTCGGTTAACAAGGACCTGTCCTGATGCTAGAAAGTGTGAGGTCTTCCTTCCTGGCCAGGCCAACTCCTAGGCATCCTTCAAAACCCACAAATGCTTCCTCCTTTGTAAAGCCTTCCCAGTTTCCCCAAGCAGACATTCTCTCACTCCTGGTGCTGCCAAGACGCTCTACGTAAATGAAGGACATGACATCAGCTACCACCAGTGGAGTTTCCACTGTCTTTTGGGCACAGTTTCAAGCTCTCTCCACGGGGATGGGGGAGGTCCCTATGAGGAGGTGGCACTGAACAGAAACCTGGCAAATGAGGGCACTGGCCATGTTCATCTATGGTGCCACGGGATCTGCCCTCAGGGTCTCACAGTCGGGTGAGGGCACAAATGCAGGACCAGAGGGTGATCACTCATTGGGCTCGTGGCTGTGGCAGAGCGGACTCAGTAAGGGAAGGGGGAGCCCAAAGAAGGCTCCTAACACTGTGGGGCGGGGCGGGGCAGGGCAGGGCAGGGCGGGAGTTAGGGGCCAGCTTGCATTAGAAGAAATAAAGCTGATTTCATATTAAAGTACAAGATGTCAGCTCTATTCCTTCCTCCTGTCATTCCACCCATATATCCACCCACCCACCCACCCATGCACCCACCCCTCCATCCATCCATCATCCATCCACTCATCCATCTATCCATCCATCCACCCATGCACCAATCCCTCCATCCATCCATCATCCATCCACTCATCCATCTATCCATCCATCCATTCATGCACCAATCCCTCCATCCATCCATCATCCATCCATCCATCCATCATCCATCCATCCATCCACTCATCCACCCATGTACCAATCCCTCCATCCATCCATCATCTATCCACTCATCCATCTATCCATCCATCCACCCATGCACCAATCCCTCCACCCATCCATCATCCATCCATCCATCCATCATCCATCCATCCATCCACTCATCCATCCATGCATCAATCCCTCCATCCATCCATCCACCCACCCATCCATCCGCTCATCCATCCATCCACCCATCCATCCATCCACCCACCCATGCACCAATCCCTCCATCTATCCATCACCCATCCATCCATCCATCCATCATCCATCTACTTATCCATCTATCCACTCATCCATCCATCCACCCACCCATGCACCAATCCCTCCATCTATCCATCATCCATCCATCCATCCATCCTTCCATCATCCATCCATCCACCCTCCCACTCACCTACCAATCCTTCTCTCCCTCCTTTTCTTCCTCCCTCTCTCCCTCCCTTAAGTACTTGTGTCCACTCTGTACCACACTCTAAGGATGCTAAGAAAAATCAAACCTAGTCCTTGGCCTTGGCCCTTGGCGGACCTCAAGCCCTAGAATTTTGCACTGAGCTTTCTCAGTCTTAGTTGCCTTGCTGGTGGGGGAGACAGAGGTGCTGACAGGCGATGACCACCAGTGTGCCCACTGGGTTGAAGGACGGGGCTGTGGGAGCCCAGGGGTGGTGCCTGGGGATCAGCAGGGGGCATCTGAGAAGACTCGAGGTGGACCTGAGGACGTGTAGCCAGGCAGCGGGTGGGGAGGCAGAGGAAGAGGTCAGCCCAAGCCAGGGCAGGGAGGCCGGGCCAGGGTGGGTTGGAGGGCATTATAGGGAGTCAAGTCCAGTTGGGCTGGGTCAGCAAGAGCCAGATCTGGGCAGGCCTGGGGGCCAGGCTGCAGGGTTGCAGGCATCTCTGACCGCTTGGCCTGGTAGGGCCGGGATCTGGCTGGGGTTTGACACTGACCCTTTTCCCAGGCCCCCCCAGGTGGGGTGAGTTCAGCTGAGAGGTGAGCGTATTGAGAGAGGAGGCTGAACACCCATTTCCTTCTCCCTGAGAGCGCCACGTGGGCTGAGGCCTGACTCCCGTGGGCGGTCGTCTCCTCTCTGGTCCATGAAGTGCCCCATTGCCCAGCCCGGCTTTGTGCTGCCCACCGTGAGGGTCCCCACTACCCTTCCCTTTCTGAGCCCAGGGAGCCCCCGCTCACAAGGCAGCTGGCTCACCCCATCTGAGGCCCCAGGTTCAAGGGCTTCCCTTACAGAGATGGAGGAAGGAACACGAGGCAGGTGTGAAACAAAAAGCCTCCAGGAGGATCGTTTGAAACGGGGGTGGGGACAGAGGGGGAAGAAGGGCGTTGCTGTCAGACAGCAGGTGGGGGGCTCCCGGCTTGCTGCCGCCATCCTCCAGGACAGTGGTTAAGTGCCCGGGCCCGCAAATCAGGCCCCCTGAGACTTGAATCCTGGCTGTGTGACCCTGAGCAAGTGACTTAACCTCTCTGTGTCTCCATTGCTTCTTCTGTAACGTAGGGACAGTGGTTCGGCCCATCTCATGGGGTGACTTGATACATCAGACAAACTGGAATGGTGTCTGCACATAGTGAGTCGTCCACTGAGGTTAACTCTTGTCACCGTTGTCATTATTCTCCAGGGGACAGTCCTGCCTGGTCAGGGTAGCTTGGGGCTGGGGTGGAGCCAGCTGGTGCCCAATGGCTGCTCAGCTCTAAGCACATCGCACCTGGGGGTATGACGCCTCTTTCCTTCCTTCCCTGTAGCTTCCTTCCCTCCACAATCATTCTGACGTTCTGCCCTGGATATGCAGAGACGTACCAGGCTGGATGGGGCTGGGCAGAGGGGACAGCAAGGTGGACAAAGAAGGTTGGGGGGAGGGTAGCACCAATCGCGTGGGACCTTCTGGAAGCCTCTCCAGGAGACATCAGGTCTGAGCTGAGTCGTCAGGCTGAGCAGGTTGGCCTGGTGGGCCAGTGGAGACAGCAGTGGCAGGTGCAGAGGCCCCAGGGCAGGTCCCGGTTGGCCTTGGGTTACAGGGTCTGGTCACCAGCGTTCAAATCCTTGCTCTGCCACTTACTAGATATGCAACATTGGACATGAGACTGCGGCTCTCTGTGCCTCTGTTTCCCCATTTGTAAGTGGGGAAAGAATAAGGAGAAACACTGTTACCTGCTTACATGTTAGGGTTGTCAGGAGGGTGTGATGTGTGTATAGTGCTTTGAGCAGGGCCTGCAAGTCTTAGTCAAGATTACTGTCCTGTGAATCATCTGGAGAGCTTTTGCTCAGAGATTTAACCCACCTGCCCCCCTACCTCCCCCCCGGTGGAGACCAGCTTGAGGAAATAAGAGCATGAATGCAAATTCTTGATGGGCAAACAGATTTCAAATCCCGCTGGTGACGACCTTCTAATTGGCATAAAAAAGGAGCGTTTCTGATTGCCTGCTCAGACTCTGGTAGCTGATGGGTGACAGGCCGCTGTCAGACGCTTTTAACAAGGCTGGGGGTTCAGAAGGCCAAGGTACCGCCTGGACCAGGTCTGGGATAATTGGGTCCTTTGAAAGGGCCACCAAGAGGGACACTGATGAGATCTTGCCCAACTTTGAGCCGGTGATGCGAGCATGGATATTGGCTGCCCCCCAGTAACACACTCTCTTTGTCAGCGCCCAGAGTCGCCAGCACCTGGGTCCTCTGCCTGCTCCACGGCCAGATGATGCTACCGCCGGGCACAGCCCCGGGGCAGGGGCGCAGGGAGCTTGGCTACCTCCCCTCCCGGGAAGTCACCTACCCCAGAGGAGCGGAGGAGGGAGGGACCCTGGCCACGCTTGCCTCTGGCTGTTGAGCTAATAAACAGCTGTTGCCTCCTGTGATCCAGATGGATCCCTGCGCCGCGTGGGCCCAAAGAGTTCCGCTAATTAAAATCCAGTTTTGACCTTTGGGGCTTTTTGCTGAAGACGGGAGATCGCACTCTGCCGTCAGGGGAGAATTGAAGCGTCAGGTTCTGCCTAAACACAGGGCCCCAGACAGCTGGCCGTTATGGCTCCAGACATTTCATGCTTTTATTTATTTATCGAATACGTTGGTACTCTTCCCCAAGTTCCAGAGAGGGTTCGAAGCAGCCATAAGAACAAGTTCATCTTGATATGGAAAAAGAAAACCCCCCACACGTGTGCACACGCATGACTTTTGGAGTCAGAAAGGACTGTGTATGAATCTGGCTCTGTCCCTTTCTTGCTGTGTGTCCTCGGGCAAGTCACTTCACCTCTCTGAGCCTCAGTTTCCATGTCTGTATAATGGGTGCATGCTCCTCCCTGCCTCTCTGTGCTCCTCTGTGCTCTGGCTGCCTCGGCCCAACTGCCTGGCTGGCCCCGACCACCCGCTCACCTAATCTTGTTCCGCTCACCCCCTTGCTCTCTGCCCTTGGCCTCTGGCCCCCTTGCTCTCTGCCCTTGGCCTCTGGCCCCCTTGCTCTCTGCCCTTAGCCTCTGGCCCCCTTGCTGGTCCCTGAGTGCCCCAGCGTCTTCCCCTGCTGTTCCCAGTGCCCCGGACACTCATCACCCTCCACTCCCTCCTCATCCCAGACTCCCCACTCTGGGCAGCACCCTGTCCTTTAGCGCACATGTCTCATCAGTCCTTGTAGATGTGCCTCTCTGGTCACTCGCTCATGAATTTTCTCTGCCACTAGCAAGTTCACCCTGGGGGGCAGGACCATGCTTGACGGGGGTCCCGCTGTATCCACAGAGCCTGGCATGAGTGGGTGACCCATAGATATCTAAATATTAAAGGAAAAGGTGACCACAATAGCTAGAGGACGTGGAGACATTTGATTCACATGTGCTTATGTACATGTGAATATATTTATTTACAGAAATATTTTTCCGAAACATCTTATTGAAGTATAATACACATATGGAAAAATGCAGAACTCCTAAGTGGATGAATTTTCACCACTTACGCACACCCGTGTCCCCAGCATCCAGGTCCAGAAATGAAACGTTAGTGCCTCAGAGCCTCCCTCATGCTCCCTGAGTCTGTACCCTTCCCTCCCTGGTACCCGCCTCCCTACTACAGATACGATGCAGCTAGGATCACAACCGGTCAGCCACTTTGGAAACTGCTTGGCTGCATTTACCAAGCTGAACCTCAGCCCCCATAGGACCCAGCAATCCTGCTCCTAGGTGTAGACACGGGGGAAACGTGCGCAGATGCTCACCAAGGATGCAGAGATGCATTCTGGAAGGTTCGTGATCGTCTCAAACTAGAAACCTCCCATGCGTCCACCGCAGTGGATGGAGAAACAAACCTGGGATATTCACACAATGGATTTTCACAGCACTGAGAGTGAAAGTAGAACAGATATGCAGCGGCCACAATAACTCTCCCAAATAATGCCGAGCAGAAGACGCCCGACAGAAGGAACATACCCTAGGATGACATTTACACGCAAGGCAAACACAGGTAAAGGGACCCAACCGTGTCAGATTTTTGTTTTGTTTCTGTTTCCATTCTTTCTTTTCCTTCCCTCCTTCCCTCCCTCCCTCCTTTCCTCTTTCCTTCCTTTCTTCCAGTTTTGGGATCCCTCCCCTCCACCTCCCATCCTCCCCCCCCAGCTTTTTCTCTGCGTCAGGAAATAATATCCTTCAAGATGATGTGACCCACTATTACCCAAAGGCTTGGGAGTGGTTTGTACCTATGGTTAGTTTACACGTTAATACTTTGGAAGCTCTATTACTTTTTTCATAAATCAGAGTGGGTTCCAGGTTGCTGTCAGACACAGGTGGGCTGCAGGGCTTGTTTGGGTAGACACAGGGGAGGGGGTAGCGATCACGTGACAGGAAGTGCAGGCCACACCCCACCAGGTGGGTGTGCTCAGGGGTGGAATGGGGAGGCACGTGGTTGCCATCCAAGTGGGAGTTCCAGCAGAAGGAAAGGGTGAGGTCTGGTCATTTAAATGATGTGCCTCTATCTTTCTCATGGCTGCAAACAGTTGGCTCTCTGGATAGTCTATGGCTTATGTAACCAAGTCTCTGTTATTGGTGTGGTTACACAGCGGGCACTAGGGCCAAGCAACGTGGGTTCAGAGCTGGGCCCCACCAGGTACTAGTCATAAATCATGGACAAGTTATTTAACCTCTTGTGGCCTCAGTTTTCTTATCTGTAAACTAAGTTCACACACTGCACAGACCACACAAGGTTGCTCTGAGAATTAACTGAGTTGTTATTTGTAAAGCACTTGCCAAGTGCCCAGAGCACAGTAAACAATTGAAACAAGTTTTTCCACCCTTTCTAGGTTGTTCAAGATTTTCCCCCATTTTATTAGTCAGCTTTTGCTGTAATAATGCTGTGTAATAAGCAACCCAGACCTCTCCGTGGCTTTCAACGAGGGTGACACTTGTCTCTGGGCTGTGGCTGGGTTTGGATCTGCCCCACCTGTCTCTCCTCTCATTTCGGAGCCCAGGAGGAAGGAGCAGGACCACCTGCAGCATCTCCCCTGAGGGTGGAGGGCAGGAGGGGGGATCCACCTGATGCCTCTTAGGGCCGTCGCCTGCACCCCGAGTACTGTCACTTCTGCCCACATTCCAGGGTGCAAAGCCAGACTCATGACCAAGCCTGGGGTCAGTGAAGCAGAGAAGCTGGCTCCACCCACAGGGAACCATGGCGAGGGCGGGGATGCGGAGGGAAGGGAGGCTGTGACAAAATCATACGATTTCCTACTTACTCCAGATAACCTGGTTATACGGTCCCTCCTATGGGAACATTTGTCCCCCACCTGATTAAATTCCTGGAAGAGTAATACCTGGTGAATGATATGGGCATTTTCCTGTGGCTTCAGAACACATTGCTGAACTGCCCTCCAGAGAGATCGAGCAAGTTATGTTCTTACTAATAGTGTACAAGCCTGACCCATAGCCCCCAGCCAACACTGTAAATTATTATTTTCCACCTCTGCTAAGTTGATAGGTAAAGATGACAGTGTCATCATTGATGACAATGATGTTGACAGCCTCCTATTATATTATGGGCTTGGACTCTGGTGGTGAGGTCTGCAGCGTGTGATGGCAGAAGGACCTCGGACTAGTGTGGTCACCATCACCAGCTGCCTCCTCACTTTCCCGCACCGCTGTCGCTGTCTCTGTCTGAGACGAGCCTTCCCCTGACCTGGGGGCTAGGCTGATGGAGGTGCCCTGCCCGGGCAGTAGCTTAAATGCGCTCCACTGGTTTGCTCCCTCCTTCCTCTGCCCCGCCCCTCCCCTCCACCTGGAGAACAGCACGTCCTGTCCTGGACGGGGGCTGCACCTCCTCCTGGGTTCCAGAATGAGAAGACACACAGACCCCATTTCAGCTGAACCACAGCTTCTGTGAACGAGAACAAGAAACAATATATATATACATTTTTTAACTGGGAATCATGTATTTTATCTGGCAAATTAGTTCAATTGTTGCTTTATTTTTTTAAATTAATTTTTTTGGAGTATAGTTGCTTTACAGTATTGTGTTAGTTTCTGCTGTGCAGCAAAGTGAATCAGTTATATGTATACATATATCCCCTCATTTTTAGATTTCCTTCCCATTTAGGTCACCACAGAGCACTGAGTAGAGTTCCCTGTGCTATACAGTAAGTTCTCATTAGTTATCTATTTTATACATAGTAGTGTATATATGTCCATCCCAATCTCCCAATTAATCCCACTACTCCCCTTCCCCCCTTGGTGTCCATTGTTTGTTCTCTACATCTGTGTTTCTATTTCTGCTTTGCAATTAACTTCCTCTGTACCATTTTTCTAGATTTCACATATAAGCAATATTACACAATATTTGTTTTTCTCTTTCTGACTTAACTTCACTCTATGACAGTCTCTAGGTCTAGTCCCATCTCTGCAAAAGGCACTATTTCGTTCCTTCTTATGGCTGAGTAATATTCCATTGTATATATGTACCACAACTTCTTTATCCATTCCTCTGTGATGGGCATTAGGTTGCTTCCATGTCCTGGCTATTGTAAATAATGCTGCAATGAACATTGGGGTGAATGTGTCTAATTCGAATTATGGTTTGCTCTGGACTTATGCCCAGGAGTAGGATTGCTGGGTCATATGGTAGTTCTATTTTTATTTTTTTGAGGAACCTCCATACTGTTCTCCATAGTGGCTGTATCAATTTACATTCCCACCAACAGTGTAGGAGGGTTCCCTTTTCTCCACATCCTCTCCAGCATTTATTGTTTATAGATTTTTTGATGATGGCCATTCTGACTGGTGTGAGGTGACACCTCATGGTAGTTTTGATTTGCATTTCTCTAATTATTAGTGATGTTGAGCATCTTTTCATGTGCTTCTTGGCCATCTGTACGTCTTTTTTGGAGAAATGTCTATTTTGGTCTTCCACCCATTTTTTCATTGGGTTGTTTGTTTTTTTGATGTTGAGCTTCATGAGCTGTTTGTATATTTTGGAGATTAATCCTTTGTCCGTTGCTTCGTTTGCAAATACATTCTCACATTCTGAGGGTTGTCTTTTTATTTTGTTTATGGTTTCTTTGCTGTGCAAAACTTTTAAGTTTAATTAGGTCCCTTTTGTTTATTTTTGCTTTTATTTTCATTACTCTAGGAGGTGGGTCAAAAGAGATCTTGCTGCGATATACGTCAAAGAGTGTTCTGCCTACGTTTTCCTCTAAGAGTTTTATAGTGTCTGGCCTTACATTTAGGCCTTTAATCCATTTTGAGTTTATTTTTGTGTATGGTGTTAGGAAGTGTTCTAATTTCATTCTTTAACATGTGGCTGTCCAGTTTCCCCAGCACCACTTATTGAAGAGACTGTCTTTTCTCCGTTGTATATTCTTGCCTCCTTTGTCATAGATTAGGTGACCATAGGTGTGTGGGTTTATCTCTGGGCTTTCTATTCTGTTCCATTGATCTATATTTCTGTTTCTGTGCCAGTACCATACTGTCTTGATTACTCTAGTAGTAATCTACAGTAGTCGTATATTGTAGTGTAGTCTGAAGTCAGGGAGCTTAAACCCTCCAGCTCCGTTTTTCCTTCTCAAGATTGCTTTGGCTATTTGGGGTCTTCTGTGTTTCCATACAAAGTGTAAAATTTTTTGTTCTAATTCTGTGAAAAATGCCATTGGTAATTTGATAGGGATTGCATTGAATCTGTAGATTGCTTTGGATAGTATAGTAGTTTTCACAATATTGATTCTTCCAATCCAAGAACGTCTGTTTGTGTGTCTTTGATTCCTTTCATCAGTATCCTATAGTTTTCTGAGTACAGGTCTTTTGTCTGCTTAGGTAGGTTTATTCCTAGGTATTTTATTGAAATAATATTTCTTGTTGCAAAGAATCAGCATTGTTTAACTGCAGCAAAACCTGCCCAATACAGTGCGTGATTTGAATCACATCTCCCCCCTCGTCAGGGATGTGAAGCCTCTGGGTTTACAAGTGGAAGGACTTAGATGATAATAAATAACTTACTTCCTTAGGCTGGGCTCCTGTGTGCAGGGGGTTGACTGGGGACAGCTCCAGCCAGAGTGAAGGATGCCAGATCGGATAGAGGGAGAGGTCGGTCTGCAATGGAGCTATGGTGGGGACCTCAGCTGATATGGGGAATCCTGAACCAGGAGGGCCCTGCAGACACAGCCTGAATTGAGGCCTGCGGGCCAGCCCTGTACATCCATGCACTGTCCAGTCATGGGATACAGGCTTCCCTTTGGGAGGGAATGACCTTGTCATGGAGGCTCCCTTTAGCCAAGTCAATGCCTGGAGAGATGCAGCTGGGAGCCGTCAGCGGCTGCAGCAGTGAATGCCGTGCCCCCGGAGGGAGGGTCTGGGTGGTGAACCACGTGCCCCCTGCATAGATGAAGTTTTCATAACTGAGCAGCTACTGGTGCTGGACATATGTTACCAGCCATGATCACAAGGGCCCTGGGGGGTTAGTGTCAACATCTGTCGGGGGATCCCAAGGTCAGGCACCTGGAAGGAGGCCAGGCAGGGCTGGGGGCCGGGGTCTGTCTGACTCCAGCACCAATGGTCTCAGCTGCTAAGACTGAGTCAAGGGGGCATAACTGGCTGTGAGTTAGGGTCACACCTCTCCCGGGGGGGGGCGGGGTGCCCAATGGCATCATCACACCAGTGGGTAATAACCACATAGAATATTCTAGAATGACCCGCACCGGGCTGATGAGATGCGACTATTGTGTTTCAGATCAGCATCTTCTTTTGTAGCAGAAGCTTTTACTCTTCTGAGAGGGAAGCAATTTAGAAAATGATTCAGCAGACAGTTTGGCAGATGTTTCCTTGGGCCACTGGGTTTGGAGAATGTGCCTCGTCTTTGGAATTGAGCAAATCTGGTTGGAGTCCCAGCTCTGTCCCCCTCCCACCCACATCTCAGTTCCCCAGGGGCGGGGTAAGATGACACCCCTCCTCCCGGGGAGCATGAAATGAGGCAGTGGGTTTGTGGAGTGGGAAGTTCTATGTGGGTCAGGGAGGTGCTTCAGCTCTGGGCCTGGGGCCACGGACGTGATCGGTGTGGTTCTTGACCTCAAGGAGGCCACAGCCCAGTGGAAAGCCATCCACATCCACCAACCATCCTAGGGCTGCGCTGGGCGTGCCAAGATGCAGGGAGGGGCATGGGGCAGGGGCGGGGGGCTGCCGTCGGGAGGGACACGGGAGCTGGGTTTTGAACGTTGAATAGGAGTTCACCAGTTGGCCAAGAGAGCGTGGGAACAGCATGCGCAGAGCCGGAGGGGGTTTAGGTCCAGAGCATCTCAGGGAAATGCAGTGAGAGGGTAGTTGGAGATTTTTCGCTCTGTGGTCAGGCTGTCTGACTTCCCCCACATTTCTGTTGGGTCCTTAAGACAGAAGGCTCTGCCCTGAGGCCCAGCGGGGGCAGCGGTTTCTAACAATGGGCCGAAAAGAGAAGCAAGGGAAAGGGGAGACCACACACACACCCTGAGCAGGACCAGAGGGGTGTCCTATGCCTGGAGGCACTGGGGGAGACTGGTGTGGTGTGGCCCTGGAGGGGGTAGGATGAGGGCGGGTATGGGGTCATGTGGATGCAGAATCAGCATCTCCAAGGGGTCGGGTCTCACCTCGGCCAGCACTCGGGGCCCGTCATGGGGGCACTGACAGGGGCCGGGACCCGAGCCCATCTGCCCACAGGACGCCCTCATCTCAGTTTCCTGGGCCCTCGTGAGACCCTCCAGAGAAAGCATGGGGTATGGGAGGGAAGCCTGCAGGCCAGCGTGTGTGAGACCCTCCCCGATGAGACACGGTGAGGTCCAAGGGGCATGGGGGTAACGGCCAGAGAAAAGAAGAGGTCAGCAGGGCCCTCGCCATCTGGGGAGTCCTGTGAGCAAGTCAAGCTCAACGCTGTGCAGAGTCACTGAAGACCTGAAAGCGGAGGCGTGATGTGGTCAAGCTGTGCTTTTGAAGGATGATTCCGGTGGCTCTGTGGAGAACAGGTATAGGATGGGGGGACACCCGGGTTGGGAGCCCACCTCCTTGGCGCTTGCATGCACTGAGGTCTGAGCTAGGGCCAGGGCAGGAGTGGAGACGAGTGGCTGAACCTAAGAGGACCTCAGAGACGCTACCAGCAGCTCTGAGCCCTTCCCTCCTTCGGTGATGGGGAGGTGGTTGCAACGGGGCGGGGTGGGCTGCCCCGGGGTTGGGCCATGTAGTCATGCAAGTCATTTATCCATTCAACAAACATTCATGGAAAGCCCACAGCAGATGCCATTCATCAGGCTTGCCCTCCCCTGGAGAATGGCCCAGAGTGAAATGCCAGACTCAGTCCTGGACCCACAAGCCCAGAGCAGACGCCCAGCCCCGGAGGTGGACAGACCTCACGTCACTCTCCATGGGCAATGACGGAAATGCCAGCCTTCCTCTCAGAGGCCGAGGCCTCCTTCGCTTGGAGAGTCAGAGCAAGCTGGAGACATATACCTGGTCAGCAGACCAGCCTCTGTAAAAGGGGCCAGGCCACCCTCCACGCCTGGCTTGCTCCTGAGGGGTCAGCGACCATTTGGATTCTAACAGGTTACACGGGTCTAGAGTTTGGGTCTGAGTCTGCACTTAAAGAAACTGCAGTCAACTCCGGGGGCCGTGGGGTGTCTAGGAATGTCCACGGCGCACCCCTTACGTGCCGGGATCTGAGCCAAGCGCTAGACGCACTTCTCGCCTTGAGGCTCATCCAGCCCAGTGGAAGGACAGGTTTGCAAAAATGAGTTTGTGTACAGCACGTAACTGACAGGCATTCTCAAGATGCCTGGGGAGCACAAAGCAGAGTGCAAACTATGCTTCAGGCTGTTTGAGAACATTTCCCCAAGAAGTGGACATTCCAGCTGGGCCATAAAAACGGGCACTCAGGACATGTGACAGGGTGATGAGTATCAGCCTTATGCCCCCATGTGCACCAGCAGACGACGGAAAAGGTCCACGAGCTGCGGCTTCTGGGCCTTGGGTAGCGGCGGGGCAGGGCTGCGGTCCTTAGCAGGGAAACACGGAAAGTGAACTCCAGCTGCCACCCAGCTTTCAGCCTGCGGCACTTGCCAAAGTAGAACTCAAACAAAGATCAGGTCTTGTTGTATAAAAGAAATAGCATGTACAATCTGGGGCTGTCGAGGTGGCCAGGACGTGCAGAGCATGTTACTAAAGAGGGGCAGAGTGTAGAAAAGGATCCCCAGAAAACTGCACAGGGTCCCTTGGTTCTCCAGGTAAATACCCAGGGGACAGTGCAGGGCGAGATTCCACAAGGCCCAGCACAGAATCACTGCCGGGGGCCGGGGGCTGGGGGCTGGGTGGGGACCCTGGGGGGCACAGCGGCTGGCACCCGTGGGCATTCCAACCGGCCAAAGTGGAACGGCTTCGCCCAAGACCCTGGGCACTCATTCAGCCAAGGCTCCAGAAAGGCAGCACCTTAGGACTATTCCAGACCCTTCCTGACAAAGCCTCAAGACTTGAGAGAATCAAGGGGAAACCCCAGTAAATTAAATGTCTTCCAGAACAAAACATCACAGCTTTTAAAGGGCAATAAAAGAATCCCGACTGTCAATAGCATAGCCACCGTGAGGCCCAGCACAGAATAAAAAATCACCCAGACAGGTGAAATGCCAAGAGAGTTGTGGTCTGTTCATAATGCAGCATCACTCGGCAATAAAGAAGAGCCGTTGACACGTGCAATGCGGATCTTGCCTAAGCGAGAGAACCTGGACGCAAAAGAACACACACGTAAAAGATGCCATTACAGGGAGTTCCGGGGCAGGCAAAGCTAATGAAGGTGGTGGTCACCTCCCGGGCAGGCCAGGGAGTGACTGACCAGGGGCCGAGGGAACATTGTGAGGTGATAGAAACATTCCATATCTTAGCAGGGCTTTGGCTTCATCCGGTGTATTTATTTGTTCAAGTCAATTGCACTTAAGATTTGTGCCTTTTACTACATGTAAATTACACTTCAGTAACAAGCCAAAACAGGGGTGAAAAGTTTGCCAGGTGAAGTAAGGGTTTCTGGCAGGTGACGATCATGGCAAAGGCATGGAGGCTGCAGGAGAATTGCGTGATCGGTGGAAACTGAATGATCTCGTTGGGCCAGATTAAGAAATGTGATTTAGGGGTAATCCAGTTGGACACTCCCATTTTACAGATAAGGAAACAGATCAGGAGGAGAGACGCCTTGTCTGCAATTATGCAGTTTGTCAGTGGCAGAGCTGGAACTCAAATTTAGGGTTGGTGCACGCGTGCGTGCCCATGTACGGGGTGGGGAGGGAGGGGCAGTGATTCCACTGGGGTGATATTTGTTGAAGGAGAGAACGATTCACTTCGATCTGCGTTCATGTCACTCAAACATGCTAGCTGTATTAAAATAACTCTTAATAAAACAGACAAAGTTTTGCCCCAGTCTGGCACGCCAGGAGAGCCAGTTGCCCCTGCCTGCTCCCTCACGTGAGTAATAACCAGAATTACACTTTTGCACCAGGGCCTGTGCTAAGCTCTTTACCTAACTCACCTTTGCAGCCCTGGCAGTAGGACTGACGGGGTGGTTATCATTCCCTCGCTTCACAGACACGGGCTCACAGCTCAGGTGGGAGGGGGCGGGGAAGCTCTCTGCCTGCGGTCACGTGGGCAGCAGGTGGCTGTCAGGTGTGACAGGTGGGTGGGACTTGGACCCCGGTTATTGGGGCCTTTGTACTTGCTGCTCCTGCTACCCAGAACCCGGTACCCCCAAGTATTTACGTGGTAGAGCCTTCTCCTTGCTCATGTCTCAAATCCAGCTCAGGGACATCTTGGCCATTCCAGCTAAAGTGCATCCTCTCTCCGTCTCCAGCACTTTCCAATGCACCCCCCTTTTACTGCCGTCAGTACACTTGTTTTATTAACTCATCCTGTCTATTTTATGAGGTTATTATCTGCCCTCCCTGTTAGAATATAGGTTGCAAGACAGAAGGGACCTTAATGTACTCTTGTATCAACCAGTATACATTGAATGAACCAATACACAAATGAATGAATGAATGTCACAGAATTCTGTGCTCTTCTACTAATTTCTAATAGTTCATCATTTCCCTGCTCTAGCATTTTGCTTGGGCCCTTGGGTAGTTTCCAGTTTTCACTAGTATCTAGATTATTGCAATCCATCATAGGATCACATTTGTGCATTTTGTAAAATTATGGATGTGAGTGTCAGGCGAATAAAGAAGTTAAAAAATATTGAGATGAAAGCATTTATGATGGTTCTTACCACTCTCAGCCTCCCATTTTTGAACGCCGGCTATGTTCCAGGCTTTGTGAGCCCGCTTTGCCTTTCTGTTTCATCCTCACCTTCCCTGCCTGCTCGCAGACTCAGAAAGGAGAATCTTTGATATGCAAACAGCTTGGTTTTGCAGGAAAGATGTAGAAAGAGCCCCCCAGCAATTGGCTCTACTAAGTTCCTGCCATGAAAAGCTCTGCTCTTTGGAAACAAGAGCCCAGAGGTCACCGTCCCTGGAAATGAAATCTGTGTTCCTGGTAGAGATTAGTGAGGCTGTGACAAAGCGGGGCACCCGGGGGGGCCCTCACGTCATGGTTCTGCCACTGATCAGCTCGTGGGGCTGCGTGGGTGGCTTCCGTTTCTGCACCTCCATCTTGGCGTCAGTAGAATGGGAACATGGCGGCAACCGCTTCAGAGGATCAAATGAGATAATCAGAGTTCCTGGACGCCTGGCATGCCACAAGAGCATCTGTGATGATGAGACACTGGTCCCTGGGGCCGTCCGTCACATTCTGCTTTTCTGTACCTACCTGCTAAATCAACGGGTCCCGGGGCCCTTGGGGGCCAACGGAAAACTCCTTAGAAGGGTTGACACAATGGTGACACCATACTGAGACTGCAGTGCCAGGGCGGATATGACTGCAGACACCGTTCCTCATTCACTCACCGATGTGCCAGCGTTGTTCACAGCCCTGGTGCCCATCGGTCCCTGGGAGACACAAAGGCCACAGACTCCAGGTGCTGCCCTGCTCAGAGCAGGTCAGGGAACCCTCAGCAAGAGGGGCAGCGTGTCTCTGGGCTGTATTTTCACATCATTTCTCTCTAATCATTTCCTTGAGATAATGTACATTTATTATCATTACGATTTGCTGGGCTTTATTCCTAATTCACAGAAATGCATCAGCGGCCCAGAAGTGGTTCATTCCAACATGAAAGTGTGGTCAAGACAGAGAATGGTGACCAGAATGTAGAATAAGTTCGCAATCATGAACCAGCAGTAAGAAGGGGCTGTGCGGGTCCTGGGAAAGTGAATCTGCCTATACGAGGGCTTTGCACAAGCTGCCAAAAAACACGAGCATGGATTCAAATATGTAAGTTCAAGTATCTGAAAAATTGATTTCACTGTACCAGCGAACTCTTGTCCCCAGGCCTTGGAACATTACTGGTATGAGAGTGTCAAACAGCGGCCTGAAGCAGAAGAAGATTTCACTTCTTTAAAAAAAAAAAAAGTAGAGATCCATCTGGTGAAGCAACAGAGTTTTTTGGAACAAGTGCAAAACGAGACCTGCCAGTGCAAAATTGAGTAATTTTACTAATAAAGGCTGAAGTGACATGAAAACTCCATCATTCAAAGCTGCCCTCTCTGTAGCAACAGCAGAGGAAGTGAAGTTACTGCTTCTTTTTTTTTTAAATTTTATTTATTTATTTATTTATTTTTGGCTGTGTTGGGTCTTCGTTTCTGTGCGAGGGCTTTCTCTAGTTGCGGCGAGCGGGGGCCACTCTTCATCGCGGTGCGCGGGCCTCTCACTATCGCGGCCTCTCTTGTTGTGGAGCACAGGCTCCAGACGCGCAGGCTCAGCAATTGTGGCTCACGGGCCCAGCCGCTCCGCGGCATGTGGGATCTTCCCGGACCAGGGCTCGAACCCGTGTCCCCTGCATTGGCAGGCAGATTCTCAACCACTGCGCCACCAGGGAAGCCCAAGTTACTGCTTCTTAAAGAGCCCCAGGGTGAGTGCCAGATATCACACTCAGGGAGGAAACCGAGAGAAGCACCTGCAGAATCCTCTACCAAATGATGCTTTGGGATGTGGTCTGACGGCAAGTACGTGATGCGTAAGAGCCATTCCTGTGCGTCGCCTGCCAGCACACGCTCTTCTTCACCCAGGAAAATCCTCGCTCTGATGAGGACGTATCAGCCCCTGGCAGGAGGGAGACAGATGACAGCGGTTATGAAGACAGTCCCAGTCTCCGGGGCCACATTCACTGGGCATGCGCTGGGGCTGGGAAGCCCTCAAGGCACTTTACAAGAATCAAGCAACCTTTACTTTTATTTATTTTTTATTATCATAGTTTATTTATCTAATAAAAGATACTTTTCTTAGGCACATTTGGCAAGCCCAAGGCCCACGCGGGTGTGGAGCTGGCCCCAGGTGACACGGCTGGTTAGCAGAGGAGAGAGGCCCGCCAGGACGGCTGTGTCCACACACATCCTTGCGGCCGTGCCAGCCTCTGCCCAAACGTGAGCGACAAGTGGATTTTTCCTCCTTTTTTTTTTTTCTGGTCATGCCGCACAGCTTGTGGGATCTTAGTTCCCTGACCAGGGATCGAACCCTGGCCATGGCAGTGAAAGTGCCGAGTCCTAACCACTGGACCGTCAGGGAAGTCCCGGATTTTTCCTCCTTGACTGTAGGCCCACATTTCAGGAGAAGAGGCTTCTCACAAAGTTAAATTAATATTATTTTCTGGTAGCCATGGTGTGGATTGGAAAAGGCACATTAGAATCAGCTCTGACCTGGCACCAGCTCTGAACAGCAAGAAAGGAAGTCGCTAAGTGAAGAGGCTGCCAAGACACTTACCTTTTATTTATTGCAAAGAGTTAACAGTCCAACTGTGCCCTGGTCCTGCCTCACTATACAAGGAAAAATCACAAATAATCAATGCAACCAAGCACAGATGCTGAGCTGGCGTCTTTCACTCTGCTGAATTAATTAAAACTCTCTCATGGGAGTTTTGAGATGTGAACAGAGATAAGACTTTACTTCTTGACACAGATAAAGCAAGTAAAGGCCATTCCTAGGATGTCAAGTGGATCATTTGCGTACCTTGACGTTCTGTTTAGTATCTATTTAGCATCATGACAACTCTGGGTCTGTCATTTCAGGACAGAAAAGTCACATATGCCTTGCAGAGACCAGCCATCCTGAGAACTGCTGGAAAAAGGAATCGAGGATTGGACACATTTAAAAGATCACACCCACAAGCTGCAAAAGGACGTGAAACATTTCCGGAATATTTCCTGAGTGCAGGAAACAAGTGGGTCAGGGGTCCACTCACTGCTGCCTCCTGCACTGAAAAGCCCCACTTTCCAGTGTCTGGGGGTCTGGCAAAGTGGTGGAGCTCATTTTCTGGGAGGTTTAGATTAGGTTTGTATTTACACTGCATATAATATATCTGGAATCTCTCCACAGCAATCTCTCTGGCCGCGTTTGACTTGAGCCTCCATAATCGTTAGAAAGAGTCACCGTGGGCTCCCTGCCATCGTCAGAGCCTGGTCCTTCTGAGTTGAGATTTTCTAAGTCAGTAGAAATAACGAACTAGGAAAGAAAACTAATGTACAAGTCAACCTCTCCATTCTCGAGAAGGCGATAGCCACCTTTATAGAAACTTAGAATGATTTAATCTCTCAAACTTACAGGAAACAGTCATTATTATTAACTTTTATAGCATTGCCTTTGCTTTAATTGCTTTTAAAAAGTGGGATGATGTTCTAGAGAAAACAGCTCCCCAAATTGTTGGGGCGGGAGATCTGCTCCCCCTTCCTCCTTCGAGTCCCCCCTTGGGGCATCACAGCTGGGCCCCAGCCTCAGGACCAGGGGGCGGTGGTTCCCGAATTTGGTCTTGGCTGGTCCTCCCACCCCCAGAGTGACACCGACCCCCACTCAGCACTTCAGTCTGGCAGTCAGACTTGACATTTCTCTCTCCCTCGTCTTCTTTTCCTAATTCATCACCAGATCTTGGAGACTTTACCCCTTCACAGTATCTGGAGTCTGACCCTCTCCCTGTATCTCCACGGCTGCCCCGATCTGATCCCCATCCTTCCGCTGGACCATCCAGACCACATCCTGCCAAATGTGCTCTGAATTCCCCCAAAGCCATTTCCAGTCACCTGCCTGAGTGGCTGTTTCTAAGTGAGAATCTGCTCTCTCCTCTGCATGGGAAAGCTCTCCATCACAGATCCTGCTCTAGACTCTTCTGTATTAACGCATCGAATTCCACGGCAATCCTGTGAGGAAAGTGGCTCTGTTTGGGCTGCCTTGAAAGCCGAGGTGTGGTGCAGGCTGGCTCGCAGGAAGTAGGAAGGGGGGTGTGGGGAGAGTAGGGCAGGCGAGGAGGGACACCGCGGGCACTTGGGAGCTGCCCACCTGGACGACAGGCAGTGCCCCTGCCCATTGGCTGAGGACTGTCCTGAGGGGCGGTGACTCCCCTACATTTGCAGGCTCCCCAGAGGGAAGGCCAGGTGAGTTTCCCCCTCCCCAGCTTCAGCGAGAGCCCTGAGGGGCTGGGCACCAGCAGTGGCCTGGCTGAGACTGACCGAGGTTGTGCGGGGGTCTGGGGCAAAACGGTCTCTTGCACCAGAAGATACTGCTGTGATCTCCATTTTGCAGATGTGGAAACAGAGGTCCAGGGCGGTCAGTGGCTTGCTCAAGGTCATGCATCTGTTAGAATAAAGACCCAAGCCGTTCATCTGGTCTGCAGTATTCCTGGCCCCATCGGACCTGCTGAAAGATTCATGCCCACAGGGAGCAGCCCTCACCCAGTGACCGGTGAGGGGTGGTGTATAAATACCCCACCTCCCTCACCCCCTTGAGGCATCACTGGGACATGTGATCTAAAGCGGCTCCCACGGAATATAAACCCACTTAGCTGCAGTCTTGATCGGGCTCCTCAACAACAGGCCATCCCATGGCTGCATCTTAGTCACCGGTCCCTTTCGGCTCTTGGAGCTGTCCTTTTGGATGAGTGGGACAAGGACCCGGGGGCTGGCCCCTTTGGCGCCTCTGTCAGTAATAAACTGTCTGACTCAAAAAGTGGCTCATTGTGTCCACACTGGCTGAATCTGCCAGTCAGGCCTCAACCAGTGTGCAGTGTGCTTCTGAAGAGCCCAAACTAAGCCAGCCTCCTATGTGTTCTGTACACACTATTCTAGAAAAATATAAACAGAACCACATTCCCTGGGGCTAAATCAAGCACTTGAGGTTTTTATTATAAATGAACTTTGAGTAGCTCATTGAGTAGTGAGCTGAGAGCCGGTCCATGGATGTCGAGGGTGGGCTCGTGCCTGCGTCTGAGAAATGCCCACCTCCTGGTCCGAGGGGTTCCCATCGTCACTGTCTTAGCTGAAAACCCCAAAGGCTTCCCATTTCCCTTCTAATAAAGCCCAACCTCCTTACCTGGTTTGCATCACCTGCTTCCTCTGCCCAGATGTTCTTGCCCTTTCTTCATGTTGCTGACTCCTTACCACGCCCCTCTTAGCTGGCACATTTCCTCCCCGGAGACCTTCCTGGCCACCCACCCTAACCAGGCATTCCTGATGACACACAGGGCACCTGGAACTGTCCATCCCTCCATCTACCCTCAGGCTTCTTCCCCAAAAGATTTGAGGCGGCACACAAATTCTATTTCTTTGTCCCTATGGTGGCCCCAAGCATAAGGTGCTCCACTGATTTTATAGTAGTTTTTCAGGAAAGTCACAAACACGACTATAAATGAAAGAGTTGAAAAAAAACCCTCTCTGACCAGTTCATACCCCACCCACACCATCCTATCCCAATTTCTGAATTGCTTTCTCCTTACCACCATCAAAACTGGAGGCTAAAATTTCTTCTGAATCACACTTGGCTGTCATGGTGGCATATCACAGCACACTGTTGCTTCCCAAATCCTGTGTTTGTGATTTGACCTCTTCCTCACTTTCAGAATGGCTGGTTTGAGTCTGTGCTGCACCGAGGATTCCTAGGGTTTGGAGTGGGAGCAGAGTTTCATTTTCCCACTTAATTGAATGACTTATCACTAGGAGTTAAAACAGCTTCTTCTGAAAGGTAGCTGGAAGCTATCGACAGAGGGATATTTGGCTCCTGAGTGATCTTCCTTTTGAGAAATGAATTGGTCACCAGAACCTCTCCAAGCCTTGGAATGCCTGGAATCTCTTCTGAGAGATTTGGCAGTGTCTTCTGTCTTCAATGCGTTGACAGGTGTGTGAGAAGAATGGGACTTATACACAGAATTAACTTTCAATTTTTTTGTCTGTTATTGCAGCTCAGGGATAAATTCACAGAATTTGAAGGGTGTGTTTGGGATGGTGTGACACAAAATATATTCTAAGAAGTAACGGCAAAATTCATTTTTGGGGGGCAAGCAGGGGAAGTAGCTCAAAGACAGAGGCAAACATTGTCTTGAATAATTGAAACTGAAGCATTCCTGCAGGTCTATGGGTTTGCCAATTAAGAGAGACAGGCTGTGAGTATAAAGATGCTG
The DNA here is from genome assembly GCF_009873245.2 of Balaenoptera musculus. NCBI lineage: Eukaryota > Metazoa > Chordata > Mammalia > Artiodactyla > Balaenopteridae > Balaenoptera > Balaenoptera musculus. Next base: position 99,710,302 of record NC_045794.1, on the reverse strand, counting down.
AGATAGATTAGATTACTGTTCCAGAATCTTCACCCCCTGCCCCAACCCTGTGGGTGAGGATACTTCTCTGCCTCATTGATGCTGAGCTGATCATGTGACTTGCTGTGGCTCTGTAGTGAGTGATCCTAATTCTCTGCTCCTTGACCTGAGGCTTAGCGGCGGAACTGTTTTGTTCAAAAGGATATTAGTGGATGTGCTGCAGCAAAGGCTTGAATGTGCTTGTGAAGTGTGTTACTTTGGAGATTCTGCCATCCCATGAGCAGAGCCTCCCCTTGGGTAGCTGCTGCCTCTTTAGCCTGCACCCCTGAATGAACACATGAGGGACACAACTGCATTCAACCTGCAGCTTAGGGTCAAGCCCAGCCCAGTCATTGCCAGCTGACCTCCCACCAGTCACAGGCACATGAGAGAAAATAAAATGGTGTTTAAGCCATTGAGTTTTGGAGCAGTTTGTTATGCAGCATTATTATGACTATAGCTGACTGATACAAATACCAACACGGTTTCAAATATAAGTCTCAAATTAAAAGACACAAAAGAAACCCACCAAAGTGCAGCCTTGACTTGTGATTGAGCAGCTGACCATGCGGATTACTCTGCATCAGGCTTTATTTCTATAAGGATGATTCATGATTCTTCCAGGCAACATGGAGGAACCGACTAGGAGGGAACTTTTGTTTTTAATGCTTCATCATCTTGTCCTAGTGTAATGTTGTGATTTATAATAAGAAATATATATTTGGTCTTCATACCACTTCCTAACACAGAGCTCCTAAAATTCTTGGTATTTCCTAAATGATAAGAGTGTTAAAAATGAAAAGAGTGTCTTTCATTATTCATAAGAAGCTCCTTTCGACCACACTTGAGTTTATGTTAATAAGGTGACTTTTGGAAAGTCCCTAATAATGGGGGCTGGTGATCAGAGGGTTGGAACTTTCAGCCTCTTTCCACTGCCTTTGACTCTCAGGAAGGGGAGACGGATTGAAGCTTGGGTTAATCACCAATGGCTAATGATTTAATCAATCATGGCTATGTGATGAAGCCTCCATAAGAATCCCTAAAGTACGGGCTTCCAGGATGCTGAATGGATGGAGGTGCTGGGAGGATGGTGCCCCCAGAGAGGGCAGGGGAGCTCCGTGCCCCTTCATCCCCACCTCGCCCTGTGCATCTCTGCCGTCGGCTGTTCCTAAAGTGTATCCTTTATCATACGCCAGTAATCTAGTAAGTAAACTGCTTTCTGAGTCCTGTGAGCCCCACTAGCAAATTCTCAAACCTGAGGAAGGAGTCATGGGAACCTCCAATTTATAATGAGTCCGTCAGAAGCACGGGTGACAGCCTGGGACATCTTGGGGTGGGGGGGGGCAGTCTTGTGGGACTGAGTCCTTAACCTGTGGGGTCTGTGCTAACTCTGGGTAGAGAGGTCAGAGTTGGGTTAAACTGTAGGGCACCTAGCCAGTGTCTGCAGAGAATTGGAGAACTGTTTGGTGTGGAGCAAAAACCCCACACATTTGGAAGTCAGAGTATTGAGAAGCACAGACGGAAGCAGAGTTTCCCTTTAGAGTGTGGAGAGAAGAAACAGAAGGTTTTTACTTTCATCTATTAAAAAAAGGTTAAAGAGAAATCAGGTGTGCACATTTAGGTTCAAAGTGAAATGCTTGTGGTGATACCAGTGTCCACAGATGAACTAGGTGACAAGGACAGGCTGAGGTCACAGCTCGGGCCTCTGCAACCAGGTCACCTCTGAGCAGGGGGATGGACTCGTTGGGTTTTAAAATGGAAAGTCCCACATCCCAGGACCCCCTCAGTCCTGGGGAAAGTGGGACAGTGGTCATCCTATGCCCCACCCTAGGCCTGGGGACAGGGCGGATCTTTGACACCGATTGTAAGATGAATTCACTCATTTTGGAAACGTTTGAAAGAGTACGTGTTTCAGGCTGATGGAAACATTGTGCCTACAGTAAACAAGATGAAAATAGATGAAGACATTAGGATAGAAATTAAGATGCTGAACGTGGTTTATGAAACACACACTATTTCTCACCTTCCTTCTTCAAACCCACTAGCATGGCTTTAGAAAATGTGGATTTTGAAGAGATACTAATCCATGAGGACAAAGAGAAAAGGAGAAGAAACAATGGAAATAACATCTGGGAAGCAGGAAGGAAAATGGACGTGAGCATATTGATCTAACCACAATCACAGTAGGAATAGGAGGAAGAGAGGAAGCTTGTGTGTGTGTGTGTGTGTGTGCGCGCGCACGCGCGTGTGTATGTGTGTGTGTGAGAGAGAGACAGAGACAGAGAGACAGAAGATTATGTGGGGTTTGCAGCCATGACAGGAAACTGAATCATCATCTTCCATAATAGGACCTTGATAGATAATCCCTAAATCTAAGTAATCAATAACAACATAAGGGTACTATTTATAGATTTGAAGGTAAATGTAAAAAAATCAGGCAGGAATCCATGTCTTGCGGAAGCAGGAATCCCGTAGGGGGTAAGTGTTGCTGTGTTTGGGAAGGAATCATTGTACAAAGACTTGATTCTTTTGTTTTTTATAAATTTATTTATTTTATTTATTTATTTCTGGCAGTGTTGGGCCTTCACTGTTGCGCGTGGGCTTTCTCTAGTTGTGGTGAGCTGGGGCTACTCTACTCTTCGTTGTGGTGCGCGGGCTTTTTATAGTGGTGGCTTCTCTTGTTGCGGAGCACGGGTTCGTGGCACTCAGGCTTCAGTAGTTGTGGCATTCAGGTTCAGCAGTTCTGGCTCATGGGCTCTAGAGCACAGGCTCAGTAATTGTGGTGCACGGGCTTAGTTGCTCCGTGGCATGTGGGATCTTCCCGGACCAGGGCTCAAACCCATGTCCGCTGCATTGGCAGGCGGATTCTTAACCACTGCGTCATAAGGGAAGTCTAAGCCTTGATTCTTTAATCTAGGTTCATATAAAACAGATAAAAGCAGAAGCATTGAGTAGAGAACCACAAAGGAACACATAGAGATGGTACAAAAATATGGCGATCCATTGTGGATTTAACTTCCATTTTCTTGATTGCTAGTATGAAATAAAATTCATATTTTATGGCAAGACAAGAACAAATTAAACATAAAAAATGTTTCTCCGCCCTTTGGCCTCCTCTCTCCCCACACTGTGCATTGTGTATCTGCATTAGGCATCGACCAAACCTCCCCATCAGCAGAAATATATGCTCAATCATGAAAAGCAACATTCTCCCAGAATCAACTAGACAACTCCTTAAAAGATAACATTCCTGGGCTTCCCTGGTGGTGAAGGGAATAAATAAATACATTTATATTAAAAAAATAACATTCTTTCTTGATCTTGATCTTGTAAGGGGCCATGAGGATGCTTAGACCTGGATCGTGTCAACTGTCAATAATATGTCATTTAAGTTACCACAGAGCATTGAGTAGAGTTCCCTGTGCTATACAGTAGGTTCTCATTAGTCCTATTTTATACACAGTAGTGTATATATGTCCATCCCAAATGGGAAGGAAATCCAAAAAAGAGGGGATATATATGTATACGTATAGCTGATTCACTTTGCTGTACGGCAGAAACTAACACAACATTGTAAAGCAATTATACTCCAGTAAAAATTAATAACAAGAACAAAACTCAGATTGCCACATTACAGGACAAACAAACATATACAAGTTATGCTGTTTCCAACCTTAATTACTTCTTAAAAGTTTTATCATCAAATATATTCTGAAAAGGATGTACAACATGTTTGTGGTATAATTTAGTAATAACAATATATATGTGCTTGAAATCATCATCAAGATTCATAAAAAAAAATAACACTTCATTTAACGTTCAGCCTTCTGTCTCACAAAACTTACCTGTGTCTTAACTTCTAAGGGGCAGAACAGTTCTCAGTGCTTTCTGGATGCTGCTCCTGGGTTATAATCCTCAATTTGGCTCAAATAAACATTTCTATTTCTTTCTTAGATCAACTGATTAATTTTTCATCGACACTAGTGAGGTTGAACATTTCTTTATCTCTTTGCTGGCCTTTGGGTTTCCCCGTCTAAGAACCGCCTCTTCACTATCTTTCCTCATTTTTCTGTTGAACGATTTTCTTTTTCTTATTGATTGGTGGGCATTCTCCATACATTCTGTATGCTAATCTTTCCTGGTTATAACTTATGCAATTATCTTTTCTCATCTTCACTCTGTCTCGCTGGCCTTCATTTTATGTTGTGTGTGCATGTGTGCGTGCATGTGTGTGTGTGTGTATGTGCAGGAGTGCAAAGAAGTTCATCATTTTGATGAACTGAATTTATCAATCCCCTTCCTGTAGCTTGAGTTTTAGTGTCTCATTTAGGGGATGCTTCCTAACCCTATGGTAAAAATGATGTACTTCTACATTTTCTTCTAAAGATTTCAGAATTTTGCTACTCACTCTTAGATCTTTAATCTATGTACAATTGATTTTTGCATAGTGTATAGAAATAAATATGCCACAGCCTTCAATACAGCAGGGAAAAGTAAAAAGAATTAATGAACTTGAAGTATACCTGAAAAAATTATCCAGAACACAGTGCAGAGGGACAAAGTGACAGAAATATGAAGTAGACTGAGAAACATAGATAATGTACAGAGATCACAGACTGAGAAGGAATAATAGCCTGGTCGCTGTGTTCCAGAAGTGTAGTGAGCGTATCTGGCTGAGCAATACTTGGGATGTTTATTGACAAATTTCCAGAACTAATGTGAGAGATCAATCCTTGAAATCAGGAAACCCAATCAATTCCAAACAGAAGAGGTACGAGAAATTCACACTCAAAGTGGGAAAACTGGAGGGAGGGGGAGAGAGAGGGAGGGAGCAGGGGACAAAGAAGAATGGCTGGTTCTCACTAGCACAAATCATGGTCTGAAGACAGCGGAAAATACCTTCAACATGCAGGAAGAAATGAACTATCTCTCAAGCAAAAATGCCATTTAAGAATGAAGATAAAATAAAGGCATCTTCAAACATTCAAAAAACTGCAAGGATTTGCCCCCATGGGCCTTCATTAGAGACAATTCAAGCAGAAGAAAGTGCTTTTTAATGGAAGGCCAGATGCATAAGAAGCAATATTCACAGTGGTGAATATTTGGGCAAAATTGATTATGTAGAAAAACAACATTTCATGGGGTTGTAAATTTTGTATGAGTTTACATTATCCATTAATAATATAGATCAGAAAAGGAGTGATCATAGTTAAAATGGTTTAGGTTTTTGTGTTGCTTAAAATAAAGAGTAAAGCTTGCAATGAATCTCAGAATTCCTTATTAAAATTACTAGAGTAATGACTGAAGGAAGAAAAATAGGAATATAACTTCCAAATTAATAAAGGGAGAAAATGGAAAGAGGAAAAAGAACTTAATCCAAAAGAAATCAAGGCAGGATAGAAAAAGGCAGAATTGGTGGGACAATTTGAAAGCACCTAATGTGTTGACAGAAATGAATCCAAATAGAACTATAATTACGATAGATACAAATAAAGTAAACTTGTAAACTCTACAGTTAAAAGATAAAGATTGTCATATTGGATTTAAAAAAAATCTGGCTACGTGCTATTAACAATAGATATACCTAAGACACAAGGGCATAAAAAAATGGAACGCCACTCACTAAAAGAAAGCTTATAGATGTAGCGATACAAGACCAATTGATTTTAATGTAAAACATTTTACTGGAGATTAAAAGTGCCACTTACAATGATAAACAGTTCAATTAACTAGGAATATATAACAATTAAAATATTGTATGTACTTAATAATAGACCAACAAAACATATAAAACAACAATTGACAAAATTACAAAGAGATAAATTCACCAATGTTGGGAACTTTTAAGATACCTCTCTCAGCAATTGTTAGATTAAGCAGATGAAAATTTAGGAAAAGTAGAGAATAGTTAAATAATAAAATCACTAAACATTATATAAAGGTTCATATATATATATAACTGTATATATGACTGTAGACATATATATAACTGTATAGACAACTGTAGAATACAAATTCTTTTCAAGCACACTTGGGCATTTATGAAAATGGACCATGAACTGGATCATTCTCTGATCACAATGCCTTTAAGTTTGAATAAATAATCTCTAGATAATTAGAAAAGATCTAGGTTTGGAAATAAAAAATATACTTCCACATAATTCATGGGTCAAAGATTGAACCATAATGAAACTTATAAAATAATTGAATGAAGACAAAATGCTAAATATCAAAACTTGAGGGATGCAGTTAAAATAGTATTTAGAGGGAAATTTATAGCCTCAAATGCTTATCTTATGTGGAGGGACAAACAGGATTGTCTAGCAAATGGCTCTGGACATTTGTGTGATCTACAACAGATGTTCCTGTGGGCAGGAGCTCTCTTTCTTCCAGAAGCACAAATCCAACACCTCACTTGATCCCCAAGGCTAGCAGCTAGCATTCCAAGACAATCCCCTGCATAGATAATGTTTACTCTGGGCTTCTTGCTGCCTAAGCCCCAAGAGTGCATTCTCTGCAGCCATACTGGTTTCTCATGTCTGACTACAAAAAGATGGAGAAGCGGGCAGGGGTCATGCCTCCCATAAAATGTAATCCATGGCATGTCCAGCAGCCCAGCTCAGGGCTGATAGAGCCTCTGTGAGGTTACGAGAGTACCAGGCACTGTGAGTCTTTTCTTACCAGCCTTGGACTTGAGAGATTCCTCAAAAAATCCTGTTCTTTGGGCTTCCCTGGTGGCACAGTGGTTGAGAGTCTGCCTGCCAATGCAGGGGACGCGGGTTCTAGCCCTGGTCTGGGAGGATCCCACATGCCGCGGAGCAACTAGGCCCATGAGCCACAATTACTGAGCCTGCGCGTCTGGAGCCTGTGCTTCGCAACAAGAGAGACCGCGATAGTGAGAGGCCCGCGCACCGCGATGAAGAGTGGCCCCCGCTTGCCGCAACTAGAGAAAGCCCTCGCACAGAAACGAAGACCCAACACAGCCATAAATAAATAAATAAATAAATAAAAATTAAAAAAAATATATTAAAAAAAAAAATCCTGTTCTTTGTCCCACACAGATGGAATTGTGGTATTTGCCTTCTCCCTCTTCACCATAACTCCACAAGAAGAAAGATGAAAACTGATGAGAACAAATTAAATGAGAGAATGTAAAGGAAAGGGAAATTGATCAGGATCACCACCCTCCAAAGGGCACTTAACGCTGTGCAGCAACCACCCTCCGCTCACCCAGACCGTCATTCTCTGACTGTTCTAGAACACGGTTCTGCACTTGCTTCTCTTCCTCAGATCTTCATCTCCTCCTCTTCACCTCTTCATCCCTCTCAGCTAATGACCTTCCTTCTTGTTAGGGGCTGAATTGTGTGTGTCCCCCCCCCCACCAAATTTGTGTGTTGAAATACTAACCCCTAGGACCTCAGAATGTGACTGCATTTGGAGACAGTGTCTTCAAAGAGGTGTTAAGGTTAAATGAGGTCATATGGATGGGCCCTCATCCAATATGAATGGTGTCCTTATGAGAAGAGGAGATTGGGACACAGACACGCCGAGTGAAACCATCTGTAGAAGCTGAGGAGAGAGGCCTTGGAAGGAACCAACCCTGCCGACACCTGGATCTCACACTTGCAGTCTCCAGCACAATGAATTTCTGTTCTTTGAGCCGTCTGATCATGTGGTACCTTATTCTGGTGACCTGAGCAAGCTCACACACTCCTTTCACCAGGAAAATAGAAGCAACAAGAGGAGATATGCCATAAGCTCCTGCCACCTCACCTGCCCACATCCCACACCTCTGCTTCTCTCCTGTGACTGTGGAAAACTTCCCGTGCTCCTGGTGGGCCAGCTCCTCCCCCACTGCCTCTAGATCTTTCTCCTTACTGAGGTCCCTCCCCCACTCCACATCCTCATTCTGGCCATTCTACCATCTTTCTCTTGCTTCATTAATTTTTCCTTAGTCACATCAGCATACAAACATCATGCTATTTTCCCATCTTATAAAGTGGTTCTTGAGCCCACTGTCTCTCCCTCCCCCGGCTACTGCCCACTCTCCCCTTCCCTTGCACAATAAAACTCGTGGCAAGAGGTGTGGCCACACCCACTGTCTCTTAGCCAATCTCCCTTCTCCAATTTTCTCTCTGCCCAGGTTCCCTTCTCTTTTTTAAAACTTTGTGTTGAGAAATATAATGCACATACAAAGCACACAAAACACAAGTGTGTGCTTTATTAAATAACTATGAAAGGAAACGTCTGTGTGATTACTACTCGGGTTGAGAACCCCTCTGTTGCCTGTAATCTAGAAGACTAGGCATGTTATCTCTTCCTTGTGATGGACCCTCTCCCTGCCTTGGGGTATTATTATCCTGAAGTTTGTAGTAGTAATTGTCTCATTTTTCTTAACACACTTATCACCTAGTATGTACCCATAAGAAATAAAGTTTAGTCTTTCCTGGTTTTGAACTTTGTATAAAGAGATTATATGATACACATTTTTTGTGTCTTCTTTCACTCATCACGATGTTTGGAAGACTCATCCTTGTAGGAGTAGCTCATTGATTTTCAGCGCTCTGCAGGAGCATTTCTCAAAGTGGGTCCCCAGAGCAGCCGCATCAGTGTCACCAGAAGCCTTGTTAGAAATGCAAATTCTTGGGTCCATCCCAGACCTATTGAATGAATCAGAAACACTGGGGGTGGGGTGAACCCTCCCAGGAGATTCCGATGTACGTTAAAATTTGAGACTCACTACTAAACATTATTCCAGTTTATTTTTCCAGCCTACGGTTGATGAGCGTTTGCGTTATTTCCAATTCTTTTGCTGTTATAAACATCACCGCTACGAACAGTCTTACACAGGCTTCCCACAGCACTTGTGCGTGAGATTTGGGGGCAGGACTTTTGCTCCGTCCATTTTCGCCTTTCCTGATACATGCCAAGATGTTTTCTGAAGGGATTAGTATCAGCCTGGGTCTAAGCAGAAAACAAAAGACACACTCAATCCAGGTAAATGAGGAGAGTTTGATAACAGATGATTTATAACAGTGTCCTGAGAAAAAGCCATGTTTTCACTAAACTAAAAAACCAGTGGAGCACAGATGTACTTGGGATTGGTTGCAGTGAGCATGTTATTCTTAGTTGCACCCAAATAATCTGTGATATTTTATCCATCAACAATGAGAAGTATTTTCATACATACCATTAGAGAAATTAGGCTACAAAAATTTTTGTGACAAAGTTAGTATTGGATACAAAAACAGACTTCAGGCTCCTGGTGTTTCCTTTCTGGGTTTTCTGCGGTCATTAATCAGACCCTTGAAATGTTGGTGCCTTAGAAGACCTACTTTGTACATCAACCTAGTGCCTTAGAATGGGATTGAACTTTCTATAAACGAGTCTTCTAATTTTTTGTTACATTGTGTTCAGAATCTGTTGGAGATCTTTAATCAAAGTATTCATCAAATGGGTGTCAAGAATTTTGAGCTTTGAAACTTTAGCGAATTGTAATTATTAGAAACAATCCTTGCCAACAGGGAAACATTGAAATTCATCTCTACAAAAGCAAGGGAGGAGCTGAAGAAATTAAATGCTGAGCATTCCAATGTGTTCAAGTTCTGATTTTCACATTCCATAATTGTTTTTGGAATATGTCAACATGTGGGAAGAATCTTTTGGTGAGATTCCTAGTTTTAATTGGATAAATTTATATTCTGTACTGGAATGGGAGGAAATCAAGAAGGCCTACAATTTTGCAGTCTTTAAATTTGATGAAACACTGAAAAGAATAATAAACAAAATTTGAGGGAACATGTTTTGGCTTATGAAAATATTTGTCATAGAACAGTAGCCTATTCTGTCAAAATTGAGTCAAAATGACAACCTATGGAGCTATTTGAGCTGGAGTATTTATACATTCAATTAAAAAATAGAATTGAGGGACTTCCCTGGTGGCACAGTGGTTAAGAATCCGCCTGCCAATGCAGGGGACACGGGTTCGAGCCCTGGTCTGGGACGATCCCACGTGCCGCAGAGCAACTAAGCCTGTGTGCCATGGCTACTGAGCCTGAGCTCTAGAGCCCATGAGCCACAACTGTTGAAGCCCGTGCGCCTAGAGCCCGTGCTCCGCAACAAGAGAAGCCACCGCAATAAGTCTGCGCACCGCTACGAAGAGCAGCCCCCGCTCGCTGCAACTAGAGAAAGCCCGCAAGCAGCAATGAAGACCCAACGCAGCCAAAAATAAATAAATAAACAAGTAAACAAATGAACAAATAAATAAATTTATTTAAAAAAACAGAATTGAGAATATCTTCCACTTACTAAAGTTTTTCTGAGTTTACCTGGTACCTTAGTACCCACAGGAAGAGGACTTTCTCAATTAAAATCTAGTCTACAAAGAAAAGTTGGTGGAAAATATCAACAGATTTAAATTTATCATCACAGAATGCAACTTTGAGTAAGACTGCAAGCGATTTTATGACAAAACAAAGAATAATAAGACCATATTGAAAAAAAGAGCATTCTTCAGAAAAATATCAGTGACATGGCCATAGAACAATATAATAAACGGATTCGTTGGGCCATAAACAATGTTTCAGAAAATGCATTAGTTTAATTATCGTATCAACTTGTTTAGCTCTCAAAAGCATCTCAGTTTGAACGATGACCATACGCATGAGAAGACTCTGACATGGTGGTCACCCCTCCTCCTCCCTGAAGCCTATTCTTGGCTTCTGAGTTCCACGCTTTCCTTCTTCCCTTCTGGCCACTCTTCAGCAGGTCCTCCTCATTTCCTAGACCTCTAAACCATGGACTTCCCAGCTCTCAACCCTTTGCTACTTTTTGTTTACACTCTCTTCCTGGTCTTAACCACCATCTGTCTATAAATAACTTTCCAATGGACCTTTCCCCAGAACTCCAAGATCATATCCAGAGCCAGCTGGATATTCCACTTGAAGGTATGGAAAACGTCCCCCCAGCTCTACTCTCAGTGATGTCCTCCCTAGCAAAGCCCACTTCACATGCATGTGCAATAAACAGTACAGAGAGAACTGTGTACCCTTTACTCCATTCCCCGCAATGGTAACATCTTACAAACTCATGGTGCACCATCACAACCAAGATATTGACCTTGATAGAGTCAAGAAACAGAAGATCCTCCTGTTGCCCTTTTATAGCCACACCCACTTCCCTTCCACCTCAATGCCTCCTGACATTTTCATTTCTCTGGGATAAGTGTCTGCAGTGCAATCGCTGGGCTGTATGGCTGTTGCACTGTTAGTTTTGAAAAGAAATTGTCACACTGTTTTCCAGAGTGGCTGGGCAGGTTTGCATTCCTATCAGCAATATATCCAGGTTATCTGCATCCTCACTGACATTTGGTGCTGTTACTATTTTTTATTTTAGCCATTCTCCTATGTGTGTAATGGTATCTCTTTATGGTTTTAATTTTCATTTCCCTAATGGCTAATGATGGTAAACATTTTTTCATGTGTTTATTTGCCATCTGTATAGCCTCTTGGATGAAATGTCTCTTCATCACATATTTGGCCCATTTTCTAATTGGGTTGTTTGTTGCTTTACTGTTGAGTTTTGAGAGTTCTTTATGTTTTGGATACCAGTCTTTTGTAGGCCATTTTCTCCCAATCTCTGGTTTGTATTTTCATACTCTTAACAGAGTTCTTCACAGAGCAAAAGTTTTAAGTTGTAATGGAGTCCAATTTATCAGTTTTTCCTTTTATGGATCATGTTTTTGGTGTCAAATCGAAGATTTCTTTGCCTAGCCCTACACTGCAAAGATTTTATCTATTTAAAGTTTTATACTTTTATATTTTACATTTAAGTCTGTGATCCATTTTGAGATAATTTTTGCAGAAGATGTGAGACAGATTAAGTTTTTTTTTTTTTTAAACCTATGAATGTTCAATTACTCCAACACCATTTGTTGAAAAAGCTATCTTTCCTCCATTGGGTTGCTTTTGCATCTTTGTCAAAAATCAGTTGGACGTATTTGTATGGGTCTATTTCTGGGTTCTCTATTCTGTTCCATTGATCTATATGTCTATCCCTCCACCAATATAATACCGTCTTAATTACTGTAGCTATATTACAAGTCTTGAATCAGGCAGACTGATATTTCTCACTTTATTATTCTTTTTCAAAATTGTTTTAGCAATTTCCTTTAGCTAGTTCCTTTGCCTTTCCGTGTATATTTTAGAATAATCTTCTGTGTATCTACAAAAAATCTTGGCTCCCGCGCTGCTGCCTGGGGTCGGGCGAGAGCGATCCCAGGGCCCGTTCGCCTGCCCGCAGTTCGCCCAAGACTCGGGGCCGAGAGGAAGCGCTAGAGCCCAGAGTTCGCCCCGCGCCGCCTGGAGGACGCATCTGCCCGGCCCGGCGACCGCCGCTCGCGCCCACCGCCCCGGAGCCGCTGCAGGACGTCCCCCTGGGCCTGGCCCCGCCCGGCCGCGGCCGCGCTCGCCTGGCCCTCCTCTCGGGCCATTACATTTACTACCATTACGGCTGCGACGGCGTGGACGACCCGGGCTGGGGCCGCGTCTACCGCACTCTGCAAACGCTGTGCTCGTGGCCAGAGGGCCGGCCGGCGGGCGTACCCGAACTGGCTGCAGTGCAGGCGGCCCTGGAGGACACGGGCGACAAGCCCCCCGGGCTCCGGGGCGCTCGGGGATGGATCGGCTGTGTAGAGGCCAGCCTCTGCCTTGACCACTTAGGGGGACCTCCAAGGGCGCCCATGTCACGTGCCCCGTGGAGCAGGGCTTCAGGGGGAACTGGAGAGGCTCTATTCCCACTTGGCAGGGGCTGGGGGGGACTGTAAGGGTTGGAGGGGACGCGGATGCCCAGTCAAAGGCCTTGCTGGGAGTGTGCCTGGGGCCAGGCACGGAAGTCTACGTCCTGGTATTGGACCCTCACTGCTGGGGTGATCCGAAAAACCCCAGTGAACTACAGGCTGCTGGGTGGGTGGGCTGGCGAGAGGTAAGCTCAGCCTTTGACTCCAACTCCTTCTACAACCTGTGCTTGACCAGCTGTAACTCGGAAAAGCAGCTGCCCACCCTGGACTGAGGCTAAGGACCCAGAACTGAGCCGGCTCTAGAGCTGTATCCGTTGAGCTACCCCATCTCAAAGGCAGAGGCTGCCTGAAGTCAGACCCCCAAGAAGTCCCAGCAGAGCCTGGGATCTTTGGTGTCAATAAAGTGGCAAGGCCCAGCGCTGCCCCCCACCCCCAAAAGAAATCTTGCTTGGGCTTTGATAGACACTGCATTAAACCTGCATATCAATTTGGGGAGAATTGACATCTTTATTGTGTTGATTCTTCCAAACTATTTCACAGTGCATCTCTTTATTTAAATCTTTTAAAATTTAAAATTTAATTTTTAATTTAATTTAATAAAATTTAATTTTATCAGTGTTTTGTTGTTTTCTGCATACAAATCCTGTACAAATTTTGTTAGATATACATCTATGTATTTTTGAGTGATTGTATATGGTATTGTATTTTAAATTTCGCTGACCTTGTGTCCATTGTTAGCATATACAAATAAAATCGATTTCTGTATATTCACCTGTATCTTGTGACCTTGCTGAATTCACTTATTGTTCTAGGAAGTTGTTATTGTTGTTTTTGGTAAATGCTTTGGGATTTTCTTTGTAGACAATCATGCCAACTGCAAGTAAGGACAGTTTTATTTCTTCCTTTCCAATCTGAATGTCTTTTATTTCCTTTTATCCTTTCTTCATTGCTCTGGCTAGAACTCCCAGCACTATGTTGAATGAAAATAGTGAGAGACAACATCCTGGCCTTGTTCCCATTCTTGGGGGAAAAGCACTCAGTCTTGACCATTAAGTATAAAGTTAGCTATTGGGTTTTTGTAGAAACTCCCTATCAAGTTGAGGAAGTTCCCCTCTGTGCTCATTTTTCTGTGACTTTTGATCATGAATGGCAGTTGATTTTTTTTTTAAAGATATAATTCACATACTATAAAATTCCCTTTTAAAAAGTATACAATTTAGTGGGTTTTAGTATATTTACAATGTTGTGCAACCATCAACACTAACTCTGGAATATTTTCATCACCCCGAAAAGAAACCCCGTCCCCTTCAGCAGTCACTCTCCCTTTCCTCCTTCTCCCCAGAACCTGGAAACCAGGACCTTGCTTTCCGTCTCTATGGGTTTGCCTACTGAGGACATTTCATATAAATAAAATCATACAATATGTAGCCCTTGTGTCTCACTTCTTCCACTTAGCATAGTGCCTTCAAGGTTCATCCATGTGGTAGCACACACCAGTACAGTCAGCCCTCTGTGTTCGTGGGTTCTGCATTTGTGGATTCAACCAACCGTGGATCGAAAATATTTGAAAAAATTTCAGAAAGTTCCAAAAAACAAAACTTGAACTGTCTGTGCATGGCAACTATTTAGATAGTGTTTACACTGTATTTATCACTATTTATATAACATTTACATTGTAATAGGTGTTATAAGAATCTAGAGATGATTTAAAGTATATAGGAGGATGTGTATAGGTTATATGCAAATACTATGCCATTTTATATAAGGGACTTGAGCACCCATAGATTTTGGTATCCATGGGGGGTCCTGTAACCAATCCCCCGTGGCACTGAGGGACAAGAGTGTTTCACTCCTTTTTAAGGCTGATTAATATTCCATTGTACTGTGATACCACATTTTGTTGATCCATTCATCAATTGGTGAACATGCAGGTTGGTTCCATTTTTTTTCTATTATGAGTAATGCTTCTGTGAACATTCATGTACAAATGTTCATGTAGACATGTGTTTTCAATTATCTTGGGCATATGCCTAGGAGTGGAATTGCTAGGTTATATAGAAACTCTATGTTTAGCTCTTTGAGAAACTTAAACGATTTTACAGTAGCAGCACCATTTTACATTCCCACCAGCAATGTATAAGAGTCCCAGTTTTCCTGCATCTTCACCAACATTTGTTATTGTCTGTCTTTTAGATTATAGCAATACTGGGGAATATGAAGTGATATCTCATTATGGTTGTGATTAGCATTCTCCTAAAAGCTAATGATGTTTAGTATATTTTCATGTGCTTGTGGGCCCTTTGTGTATCTTCTTTAGAGAAACGTCTATTCAAATACTTTGCCCATTTAAAAAACTTGGGTTATTTGTCTTTCTTATTATTGAGCTGTAAGAATTCTTTATATATTTTGGGTATTAGATCCTTATCAGATATATGATTTGCAAATATTTTCTCCCATTCTGTGGGTTATCTTTTCACTTTTTTGCCAGTGTCCTTTGAAACAAAAAGTTTTAAATTTTGGTGAAATTTAATTTATCTATTTTTTTCTTTTGTCACTTGTACTTTGGTGTCATATCAAAGAAACTGTTGTCCAGTCTAAGCTCACCAAGAAAATCCCTAGGTTTTCCTCTAAGAGTTTTATAGTTTTGGCTCTTACATTTAGGTCTTTGATCCATTTGAGTTAATTTTTGTATAGGGTGTGAGGTAAGAGGTCTAACTTCATTCTTTGCTATGGATATCCAGTCTCAGAAAAGACTATTCTTTGGTCATTAAATTGTTTTGGCACCCTCTTTCAAATAAATTGACTAAATGTTAGGATTTATTTCTAGTTCTTTCAATTCTATTCCATTCAATTATGTCAGATCATACATTCTTGATTACTATAGATTTGTAGATAAATATTGAAATTGAAGGCTCTGTTGTCAAGTGCATAGATGTTCATAATTGTTGTCTTGATGAATAGATCCTTTTATCATTACAAAATATCCTTCTTTTTCTCTAGTAACAATTTTTGTCTTGAAGTCTGTTCTGTCTGATATTAGTGTAGCCATTCCAGTGCTCTTTTTGTTAGTTTGAATGGTATATCATTTTTCATTCTTTTATTCAAATTACTTGTGTCTTTGACTCTAAAGTGTGCCTCTTGTGGATAGCATCAAATTGGGTCATTTTAAAAATCCATTTTGCCAATCTCGACCTTTCAAGTGGAATGTTTAATCCATTTACATTTAATGTATTATTGATAATGTAGGATTTACATCTGCCATTTTGTTATTTGTTTTCTATATGTCCTATTTTTTTTGTTCCTCTATTCCTCCATTACTCCCTTCTTTCATATAAAATAGATATTTGCTACTGTACTATTTTAATTCCCTTGTCATTTCTTTCACATATTTTTTAAATTATATTCTTAAGCGTTGCCCTGAGGATTACAATTAACATCCTAACTTATAAAAATCTAGTTTGGATTAATACCGACTTAATTCCAACCGTTTAGAAAACTTTACTTCTAAATAGCTCCATCTCCTCCTTAACCCCTTTGTGCTATTATTGTCAGGCAAATTACATTTTTAAAAATAAATTTATTTATCTATTTTATTTTATTTATTTTTGGCTGTATTGGGTCTTCATTGCTGCATGTGGGCTTTCTCTAGTTGCAGCAAGTGGGGGCTACTCTTCAGTGCAGTGCGCAGGCTTCTCATTACGGTGGCTTCTCTTGTTGTGGAGCACAGGCTCTAGGCACGTGAGCTTCAGTAGTTGTGGCATGAGGGCTCAGTAGTTGTGGTGCATGGGCTTAGTTGCTCTGCGGCATGTGGTATCTTCCCGGACCAGGGCTCAAACCCGTGTCCCCTGCATTGGCAGGTGGATTCTTAACCACTGCGCCACCAGGGAAGTCCCTACATTTTAAATATATTGTATGCTCATTAGTATAGATTTGTAATTGTTGCTTTACACAGTTGTCTTTTAAATAATACAGGAGAAAATAGAGTTACAAACAAAAATACACTTATACTGTCTTTTTTATTTACCTATGTTGGTACCTTTACTGGGGCTCTTTATCTTTCACATGAATTCCAGTTACTGCCTAATGTCCTTTCATTTTAGTCTGAAGGACCTCTCTTTATTATTTTTTGTAGGGTCAGTCTGCTAGTGATGAATTCTCTCCAGTTTTATTTACCTGGAAATGTCTTAATTTTCCCTACACTTTTGTAAGAGAGTTTTGCTGGGTAAAGAATTCTTCATTGATAGTCTTTTTCTTTCAGCATTTTTTTTTTTCTTTCAGCACTTTAAATCTATCTTCCCATTGCCTTCTGGCTCCCATGGTTTCTGACGAGAAACAAGCTGTTAATTTTATTTATGACACCTTATATAGATCACTTTCTTCTCTCTTGCTGCTTTTGAAATTTTCTCTTTGTCTTTGACTTTCAAGAGTGTGATAATGATGTGTCTAGGTGTCTGAGTGTATCCTACTTGGAGTTTGTTGAGCTTCTTGGATGTGCAGATTAATGTATGTCATCAAATTTGGGGAAATTTTTTGATTTCTCTGATACCATCCCCGGCAGGGGGTGGGGTGGGGAACCTCATTTTAGCTTGGCAAGGGTGGAAGTCTAGGCTCCCTACTTAGCCTTTGCTGGCATGAGTGGTGATGGGGCCACTGATTTTTCTGCAGCATTTGGCTGGAGTAGAGTGGTTATTGTCTAAGTATTCCATCTTCATAGGCTATCTCTTTCCTCATTCTTTGGCTTGAGAGGGCAGGCTTTTTGGAGGAGCTTTTTTTTTGTATGCCTCTTCCAGGTTGCCAGCTTCTTTGGCTGTAAACCTGAGCTATATGATACAAAAGAATACCCAAGGAACCCACCACTGTGTCATTCCTTGGATCCTGAGCAACCTAGCCAGTCTGCCTTTTTTTCTCCACCTTTTTGAGTCTTTTTTTTTTTTTTTAGTTGTTTTCAGTTGTGCTTTGCTGAAAGAATAGGGAAGCATGAAACTACTCCATCTTCCCAGAAATGGAATTGATTATATTTCTTTTTAGAAGGTACTTTTTCATAGCCACCTTATCTTGTTACATTTCTGCTTCCCCCACCCCCATTGTCTGTTCTTTTCACAAATGTTATTCCTTCATTAGTCTCATTGAGCATCCTAAATATGCTTAAAGCCTTTTTTTTTTCAGACTGTTCTATTATTTTAATTTCATCTGGAGTTAATTCATATTATGATTATTGATTTTGGTGGCCATTATTCTTAGCATTAGATGCCTTCATGGGCTTCCGAGTTTTGATTTTTAGGCTCAATTTTGGGTAAAAGTGTATCTTTCACTTTCTTTACCTCTTTGTGTACTCAACCCCCCTCCATCTTGGGGCCCCTTCTCCCCCTGGTCTAGCAGTTTGGGGTCACTCCAATGATGCCTGGTCTGCAGTACAGAAACATGTTTTATATTGGTGGTTCACAATTCCTGGCCCTCTGGGGTCTACTTGTCAACCAGGGGGCGTGAGATTAACGATACTGGATGTTCTCCCTTGTCCTAGGGCCACACCTTCACAGAAGGTGTTGTTGCCCCATGAAATGGGTGAAGAGATTTTTCAGACTCCTCTTTGACATAGGGGTGAGCACTCTCTCCCCTCATTTCAAATAGGAATCCTGGCTCTGTTTCCAGCCTTGTGTCCTCATTATACCTTGGGATCCAGAGTCCAGCAAGCCCATGGCTTTGTCCATACTTAGCAGTTTGTGTTTCTGGACCACAGTGGAGTTTATATTGCTTCTGAGCCCAGCCAGATCCTCTCAACACTTTATTGTATAGTTTATTGTTGTGTGTTTGCGGCAGAGAGCAGCACCTCACAGCCTGCATCGTAGCATTATCTGGATCTGAAGCCAAATACTCTGTTTTTCTTATTTTAATATTTATTTTCATCTTTATTTAGCTCTATTTTATGCAAGGTCACTTTATATCCTATTTGAAATAGGTGAAATACAAATAAATTATATATTTCTTCAAGTTTATGTTTCATCATTTCTCAAATCAAGGCGCACCTTATATTAAATGCATCTGAGAATTTAAGATGTACGGTGTCAACCACACTTGGAAATGCAGCAGACACTTCACTCATATACACAGCATCTGGTAACCTGCGGAGGTGCAATCCAGGCACTGAGGGCAGAAAAACCGGTGGGGTGACTCACAGGAGTGGATTTCTCTGTGTGTTTGGAAAAAGTGGGAGGGGTAGAGGGGTACAGGACAATTTCTGCATTTGAAATCACCGACCTCAGTCAAGATGAATGCAGCTCCTGCCCCCTTGTGAGGTGGGAGAACCCACAGAAGCAGTTTAAGGAAACATTGTCTCCTTTCTTTCCCCTCTTGCTTTATGTACTAGACATTTTCAGCTGGTCACAAAAGGTGCACTTTTTGTCACACTGGGGTACACACAGTTGTGCGCACAGCTAGACTATCTTTTCCAAGTACTGACAACCTCATGTTCCAATTCCCATTTTATAGAAGCAAAAACTGTAAAGGC
Source organism: Balaenoptera musculus (assembly GCF_009873245.2). Classification (NCBI taxonomy): domain Eukaryota; kingdom Metazoa; phylum Chordata; class Mammalia; order Artiodactyla; family Balaenopteridae; genus Balaenoptera; species Balaenoptera musculus. The sequence continues at coordinate 99,690,983 of NC_045794.1, read as the reverse complement.
ATGAGTGAAGCCGACTCTGCCCAGGCCTGCCAGAGGGGTGCAAGTGGCTGCCAGTAGTTCGGCCTCCTTGAAGATGGTGTCCTCGAAAGACTGGCACGGTGGGCGTCTTTTCTCTCCATCCATGCTCCATCCTGGAATTGACCATTTAGAAGTAGCTCAGCAAGGTTAAGTGGGAAAGGCAACCAGATTCTGAGTCAAAAACTCATACACTTTGGCCCAGGAATTTCACTCCTGGGAAATTACCCTGGCAAAGCTGGCAGAGGAAGGGGCTGGGATTTATACACAAGTGAGGCTTATAAAACTTCCACATGTAAAATAAGATGGAGCTCTATCAAAAGGGGCATATTAAATAAACTGGGTACACGATTTCATTGGAACATAGGCAGTAATTGAAAACTATGCTTTTGAAATAGCTTTAATGGAAAATGCTCAAATTCAGTGTGCTATTAAGGTCGCAAAACATGTCATAAGGTACAGTAATTAATATTTATTTATGGCCGTGCCACGCAGCTTGTGGAATCTTAATTCTCCCACCAGGGATCCAACCCGTGCCTCCTGCAGTGAAAGCATGGAGTCCTAACCACTGGACCGCCAGGGAATTCCCAATAATTAATATTTTGTAATAGAATATATCATAGAAAAGTGACTGGATGGAACTAGAGAAATATCACTTTTTTCTCGCAGGTGGAGGGACTCTGAATATAAACTTTTTCAAAAAAGACTTCTCGGATATCAAAATTTTCTACAGTGAATATACACTACATTGAACTTGTATTGAAGTTACAGTATGTAAAGCAACCTTCGTTAAAAAAATTACAACCTATACAAAAAGAGCTTTACTATCAGTCTTAGAAAGAATTTAAAAGAAAGGAAAACACCTATCATAATAATAAAATCAGTCATCACTGATTGGCTGCTGAGGACAGGCACAGAGCAGTTGCCCGGGAGGCGGGGCTGGGCGCGCCATTTCCGGGGCGGGGCCTCGGCCGCGCGAGAGCTGGTGGTCTCCATGGCAACCAGCGGGGCCCGCGCGAGGCGAGCCTGGAGCCGCCACCGCTGCCGCGCAGGCCCCGCCCGCACCCTGGCCGCTCAGCCACCCGCCCTCCGCCGCGACCCCGGCCCCGGTCCCAGCTCGGCTTGTGCTCCCGCCAGAGGCTGCCCGCGCCTGCCTCCTGCCGCCGCCGCCCCGGCCTGACCTGACCGGGAAGCAGTTCCGGCGGGCCGCCGCCGCCGCCGTGACTCATCTGCCTGCCCGCATTCCCCGATCGGGCCATCTTGGTCGCGGCCGGCGCGGCAGACGGAGCCGCGGAGGAAGCCGCGGAGACCCAGGTACGCGCCCGCCGCCCGCCCCAGGCCCCGGCGCCGCCGCGGGTGCATCGGCCCTTTGTTCTGCCCCAGGTGGGCGCCGGGCCCAGCGTAGGGAGGGGGCCTCGGCGGGGGCGCCCGCCTCGCCGCCCGCTCTTTGCTCCTCCCACGCCGCGTCCCTTACTTCTAACCCCCGTTTCCGCAGTCGAAACCTTTTTTAAGCCATGTTTTCATCCTTCAGGGCCCAGAACAAGTCCACCCTCCTGTGCAGCCCGCCATGGCCTTGTGAGGGCGGCGATGAAGGAGCCGCATCCGGAGCTGGGGATCCCCAAGTGTCTGCACCCCCTGCCTGGTCTGGCTGTGCTCATCTCTCGGTCCGTCTGCCCTGCCTTCTTGTTTGGGCTTCTCAGCCACGCTGGGTCTTGAACCCTACCCTTTCCTTGATTTCTCTCTGGGTCTACCCAAGTTTAGCATCACAGGTGCTCAGGTTCTGGGATACCCAAACCCCCTTCTTCCGCTTCATCAGTCTCACCCTTTGGCCGACCTTTGGCCAACATGGTTCAACCCCAGACCGCAAAAGCTGAAACCCCAGCCTCTGCAGCTTCTACCAATGCCCAAATGGATGACGTCATCGACACCCTGACCTCCCTGCGCCTCACTAACTCCGCGCTGAGGCGGGAGGCCTCGACCCTGCGGGCAGAGAAGGCCAACCTCACCAACATGCTGGAGAGCGTGATGGCGGAGCTGACCTTGTTACGCACCCGGGCTCGGATTCCCGGGGCGCTGCAGATCACCCCACCCATCTCGGCCATTACCTCCAATGGGACCCGGCCGATGACAACGCCTCCAACCTCTCTGCCCGAGCCCTTTTCCGGAGACCCTGGCCAGCTGGCGGGGTTCTTGATGCAGATGGACAGATTTATGATCTTCCAGGCCTCGCGCTTCCCCGGAGAGGCCGAGCGAGTGGCGTTCCTCGTGTCCCGGCTGACCGGGGAGGCGGAGAAGTGGGCGATCCCCCACATGCAACCCGACAGCCCCTTGCGAAACAACTATCAGGGATTCCTGGCCGAGTTGCGGAGAACCTACAAGTCTCCACTGCGGCACGCCCGGCGCGCCCAGATCAGAAAGACTTCGGCCTCGAATCGAGCCGTGCGGGAACGGCAGTCGCTCTGCCGCCAGCTGGCCGCCACGGGCACGGTGCCCTGCCCTGTGCACCCAGCCTCCAACGGGACCAGTCCAGCCCCGGCCCTGCCCACCAGAGCTCGGAACCTTTAGGAATCGGCCACCACCCTGGTTCGTCTGCCGCCACCCAGGTAGCATACGCCCTTTGCTGCATAGAAGAAATGTCCGTACCACAGCATCGCCCTTGTTTGAAGACGTCCCTTCCTGCCTCTCTTGTTCCATAAGGACATCTGTCATTGCTCCTGGGCGCCCTGTGACCCACCTTGCTTCCTGGTATTACGTGCTAGCTTGGGACCTCCAATGCATGTTTCCCTTCTCTCGCTTGCAATTCCAGCTCTTCTAGTGACCACAGCTCTGCTGCTGGGTCACGCTGACCCCGCAACACACTTTGGACCATTTGGGCTGACCTTTCCCAGCCTGACCAGGTTCACAGACGCTCCTCTTACACGCTCTGCAGGCCCCACGGCAGCTCCCCACCTGGTTGCCCTGTTCTCAGTAGTGAGCTTGCTGATGACAGAAAGAAGCCCTTTTGGCCAGGTGGGTGGCTTGATGGGGGTACCTGGATAGGAGAGCCTGGCATCCTGCCCGTAGGTGATTGCCAGCCCTGCCAGGGCCCAGTGTAGCAGGCAGGGGCCTCGTCTCTGCTGTCAGCAGCCAAGGATCGCAGCTGGGAGTGTGGTTCCAGCGTTTCCGGGGGGCCAGCTTCACTCTGCACATGAGTATGCAGTCATTGTGCCCCATTGCTGCCACTGGGAAAGACTGATAATGCGGCCTTAGCGGGGAGCCCCCGGAGGCTGCACCCCCATCAATGCCTGGCTTTAGCTGCCAGTGTTCTGATAGCGCCAGGATCGGGGGGGGAATCCGGAACTCGCCTGCTAGGAAGGTCGTTGTGACTTGGGATCACTCGGCATTTCCATCAAGCCTCCACAGGCAGCACATACATGTCCATCCCTGCCCGAGACCCCCGGCAGGCTGAGGGTGGGATCTCGAGGCTCACTTTGCTGCCCTGGACCCCCTGTGGGAATCAGCAGTCCCCCCTCCTCTTTGCCCCCTGGCACTTGGTGGTGCGCTTGTCTAGCTTGAGACCTGTTCCCTTCTCCCTGCAGGGGACATGTGGCCTTCACCTCAGCCCCTTCAGTCACACACACGGTCTCTAGGTCTCCAAAGCCTCTGTGTAGCGTGTCCTCCCCAGGCCTGGGCTGTCCATCAGATGTCCAGCCTTTGTCCCAGAAAACATGGACTCGGGGCTGGAGACCCAACTCCTCTGGGACGCATCACTGAACCCTTAAAGAGAGAGGGTGTCTGCCTCTGCAGCCCCGGCCAAGGCCTTGCTGGCATTTGCAAAGGAAAAGAGCTGCGGACTGCCTCGGTCCTAATGCGGTGACGGTGCAGAGCTGGTGCCCGTGTTCTGATTCTGAGGGACAAACCTGTGCCTCTTCGTGGTGGGTGGCCTTGTGCTTCCTCACGGGGGACGCCCAGAATCACTTTCTAAATGAGTCTTGGCCAAGCCCTTTGGACTGTGGTGCTCCCGCCATATTTCAATGCCAAATGGACCGCATTTCCATGACCACCCGGGCGGTGGGAGATGGGCTGTCTTACCCTGGGTTCATCTGCCCCTGTTCTGCTGGTCCTGGCCTGACTGCAGGAGGACAGCCTCTGTGCACCCCTGCAGGCCTACGTCTTGGGACCCCCAGAGGTTGGCTCCTAGGACCCATCCCCTCTTCCTAAGAGTTTCGATGATGCAGGGGAAAGTGCGTTCCTGAAGCAACCACCGCCTACAAGGTCAAGGGTGATCAGTGGTTGCTGGGGTTCGTGGACCACTGCTGCCCACTCATCATAAACTCTGTTAGCCCAGTTGCCCTGCTGAACCACTGCCTGAACACAGGCTTCAGGCCCCCTGGATTCCAGCCAAGGCTGTTCAGGCGGGACCATGGTGCTCATTAAGCGGGAAGCGGGGGAGGGCACACAGTGGGCCACTCTTCTGGGGGGCGGTCCCTCCGGTGGGGGGGGTGTGCAGATCACTTGCACTTCCTGCTGTATTCTCTTCTGCCTGCCTGCCAGGTGGAGGTGCCCACAGCTGAAGGGGTACAATGACACCCGAGGAAAAGGAGGCCTGCAGGGGTAACTGACACCTTGAAGATTTCCACGTGGCCCAGCCCAGCCAGGGTAGGAGACCCAGCACGGGAACAGGGCAGGAACTGCTCGCCAACCCCTGGCTGTGCCCAGGTGGCGTTAGAAGTCCTACTGTGTCTGCATTCGTGCTGCATTTCAGCTGCTGCACATAAGCAGGCCAGAGCCGCCAGGCAAGGCTGGCCACGCTGCCTGCCTGCTCCCGTGACCGGCCCTCTGCCTATGGGTCGTCGTGCCCAGCCTGGGCTGCTGCTGCAGCTTCGTCGGGGTTGGTGATTTGGCTGGGTTTTACCTGTCGGTGCTCACGGTTACGGGCTGGGGACTGGTGCTGTTGGACGTCTGCGACCTTCTTGATCGCTTTCTCAAACTTGGAAACCGGAGTAGATGCGAGGCTTGGGGTTGGACTTGGAAGAAGCCCCACGCTGGGAGCCCCTGGTGGCTCTAGTGGAAGACACCCTAGTCCCCAGCTAGAGGGGATGAGACCCAAGCTCCACGCAGTCCAGAGCGAGAGCAAGTGCCTGGGAGGATCAAGCTGGAGGAGGCAGCGGGGGAGGGGAGCTGCTTTGTACATATTTGGGGTTTATAATTTCTCTAAATTTAAGAGAACAGGTGTTGATTTATTAAAGGGACAGGCAGTTAGTAGTGTTAAACAGTGCATGTGAGGGAAAGTTTTATGTTTTTCGTGGTGTTGACATTATTTGGACTATATTGTGTCTGTCTTCTGGTCTCCGTGGTACCCCATCTGGTAGGAAGCTTCATTGTGTAACAGGGCGTCGTTCGAGATCAGATTTAGAAGAAGGGGTGACCTCTGGCCTACTGTATAGTGTGACCTTGGGATTGACTTAATGTCCTGAAGCATTTTGGTGACTTCTAGGAAAAAGCCAAGACCCATCTCACTGGTCCCAGGTGAGTATATAATGAGGAAGTCATGACACGGAGCCCAAAAGTACCCCATGAAGATGCAGGTAAGACTTTCCTGATGCACGAGCTGCTGTTGTCAAGAGGGATAGAAGTACCTGCTGGACCATGATCCTGGCGGTTCGGCCTTTAGGAGCAGGAACAAATGTGGGGAGAGCTGGGCAGGTACTTAGGTTACCTTAAGGGAGCAGCCCCGTGACTGTGAACGAGCACACACACCGGGCCCAGCTACCAGGGGTGGAGTTTGGGCGGGAAGAGGGGAGAGTTCTTAGCAGCCGTCCCTACCATCTTGCAACCAGAGCTGTAAGCCTGAGATCCCTTCTGCTCGGAAAGCCTTAGGTCAGGGGCTTAGAGATGAAGACACGGATGGGGCTCTGGAGAAGGCAACACAGCACCGATAGTTGGGCCGGCAGCAAAAGCTTGCCTGTGCGGGGAGAGGGCTGGGGTTTAGGATAATTCCACCACCCACCACGTGTGGACAGAGCTGATGACTGGGGTGGTCTTGGGGTCCCAATGTCGGGTGTGGCCATTGGCAGAGCACGGACGCAGTAAAGTGGGTGGGGTAACACCGGCTCCTCACTGCAACATCAATAACTCCTTTGCATAATCAAGTAACAATGTCCTGGTTGTTTTCATTATCAAAGCCAACCTACACATCATAGAAATTTTGGAAAATAAAGTAGTAGAAAGAAGTACAGTTTTAACATTTGGGTGTTTCTCCTAGTCTCTCCCCGCCCCCTTCCCCCCATGGTTTCTCTGCTTTTTGTTTCAACATAGTTGTGATACTACCTACTGTAATGATACAATATCGTGTATTTTCATTTACGTCACGGGCGTTTCCCCGTGTTATTTCTAATTTTATGTTGAAAGGCCGTGTACCCCTCCGTCAAGCAGTGCCAATGGTTGATCACCAATGCTCTTACTAATTTTTCACCATTAGAAATTGATGCATATCTTTGTGCATAAAGTTTTCCCCAATGTCAAGTTATTTCCTTAGGGTTGATTCTCAGAGGTGGGATTTATTGAATTTAAGAATATGAAAACTTGTGAGGCCATGATTACATACTGACAAATGGTCTCCAGAAATGTTTGTATCCATTTACACTGCCACTAGCAAAGATAAATGTGCTCATTTTACCATCTTGCCAGTACTGAGTATTCTCATCTGGCCGAATACTTGCTAATCTGATCATGAAAAAAGTAACACTGTATTTTAGTTTGCAGTTTTTCGATTTCTAGCAAAGTAGAACATCTTTTCGTGTCAAGCAGTTGTATTTCTTTTGTGGATTGTCGGTGTGCTCTGCTCTTGTCTACTGGGGGTCTGATAAATTTGTATGAGCTCGTTATATATTAAAGATATTAACCTGCTGTGTGTCATACTCGTTGCACATGTTTCCACCTTTTTACTTTTTTGTGTGTTTACTGAAATTTTAACTTGATACGTAGCTGATCCATTCCCTCACTTGGCCCTGTGCCCACCAGACTCTTAACACAAGGCAGGCACATATATTTGTCCCCTTTGTTCACGGCTGTGCCACTGCACTGGTAGTAATGGCTGACGCATAGTAGGTACTCCACAAACGTTTGTGAGACTGGCGTGGATGGATGCGCTGGGCATGCGTGGCACGTCACACAGACCACCCCCGGCCCCGAAGTGCTTGTGGACCAAGAACAGTTCACAGACCTTTTGGTCCCAGAATCCCTTTGCACCATTAAAAATCCTTTAGGACCCCAAAGAGCTTCTGCTAATGTAGATTTTGCTTATCAATATTTACCATGTTACAAATTAAAATGGAGAATGTTTCAAAGTACTATTTTGAAAATAAACTCATTACCTGATGGCACGAATAGCATATTTTAAAGAAAACTATTTTCTAAAAAAATTCAGTGAGAAGAGTGGCATTCTTTCATCATTTTGCAAATTTCTTTAATGTCTGGCTTAATATCAACAGAAGACAGCTGGGACCTCAGACCTGCCCCTGTACTTCATCTTTTGCAAGATCACACATCACGTAGCCTCTGAAAAATTCCACCGTACACTCAGGAGACAGCAAGAGTGGAAAAGACACAGGATATTTTAGTCGTATTACGAAAACAGGAATACCTTCCAGAACCGGAAAGGGTCCTGCCCACTTTGAGATCCCCTGGTCTGAGAAGAGACAAGAGTAGTCCGTCCTGCAAACACCTCCATCTGTCCTTTGTGGTTTCCTTCACTGCTTTAAACTGAAGGTCTTTGTTTCCCTCTAGAATTAATAAAGGCACTTCTGGAATTAGTTTGGCTTGTAGTGTGAGGTGAGGCTCCAACTTGACTTTTCCCCAGTTTTTTCTTTATAAATTCATTTTCTTTATTTTTGTCGCGTTGGGTCTTCGTTGCTGCGCGCGGGCTTTCTCTAGTTGCGGCGAGCGGGGGCTACTCTTTGTTGCGGTGCACGGGCTTCTCATTGCGGTGGCTTCTCTTGTGGAGCATGGGCTCTAGGCACACGGGCTTCAGTAGTTGTGGCACGTGGGCTCAATAGTTATGGCTCGCGGGCTCTAGAGCGCAGGCTCAGTAGTTGTGGCGCACGGGCTTAGTTGCTCCGCGGCATGTGGGATCTTCCCGGACCAGGGCTCGAACCCATGTCCCCTGCATAGGCAGGCGGATTCTTAACGACTGCGCCACCAGGGAAGCCTTCCCCAATGTTTAAACCCGAGATCACCTACTGACTTCTTTCTCCCCCTCATCCTTGTGTTTCCTCCATCACATCTGAAAATCTTATCTTTTGTGGCGCCGACTTTCCCAATATCTAGTGATCCATCTATTTCCCCCAGAACTTCCCTTTTAAAAATGATTTCAGGTTTATAGTTTGTATTCCTAACAGGGGGTCTTCCCCTTCAGGTTTTCTTAGCTGTTCTCACCAGATGAACATAAAAATTAATTCTAAATTTTGCCCCGAATCCCAGTGCAGACGCAGGGCTGGCAAATTGTGCATAGGCCAGAGCCCTGGAGGGCGAGGTGGCCGCCGCTTCCTGCCCACGGAAGGCCTTGCCCCTGGGGTTTCAACCAACGTTCCTCTACGACTGGTGGCTGGCTTGCGATCAGGGGTGAAGATCTGTGTCCCTACTGGCTAGCCTGCTGCCTAGTCAGGGTCTTCTGCTTGGAAAACTCTAGAGTGCACACGATGCCCTGCTGGCTGGCCCCGGACGGCTGGTCCTAAGAGGTTTACAAGGGCCTCGCTGTGTCTTTCAAAAGTCCTTCCCTGGGTTCCAGAACATCTGGATGTAGCTGGGGAGTCTTCTGGATTCCAAAAGGTATTGTGTCCCCAGAAACCTGCTGGTCACACTTCAAGCACCCCATTTTAAACCAGTAGAAACTGCTGACTCTCTCAGATCATATCTGAGCAATTCCGAAGACTGGAGGCTCATGTGATCTGCCCATGAGTTTCCCATGGCCACCTCGGGCTCTGGGCATCTGCTCAAGCCTCTTCCTGTCAAGAAAAGTTAATTTCTAGGCATACACTATAGCAGGGTATCGAGCTGGGCTTTTCCTGTTGTAGCCGAGACCCACGTATGAGAATGAAAGCCTGTACTCTGAACGTTGACAGCTGCTGGCGATCCGTCAGTCCCCGCACTTGAAGGGATGTCTTAGCTCTGTCAGTCTACCAGCACCCAACGGTTGCATAGGCTGGCTGGTTCTTTACCAAACCTGTTTTTCTCCTCTTTCTGGGCAAAAAGCTAGACTACATTCCTCAGCCTCCTTTCCAACCTGGTGGGGCTCAAGGATGGAATTCTAACCAGTGGAATGCAGGCCAGAGGGATGCTTCGTGTTCTCTCCCCTTCAACCATTTGATCCACGCTGATAGTCAAGGTGACCTTGGAAAACACATAGTGAAGATGGCAGATCCGTACAACAGAGACCCCCAGCCACAGTCTGTGGGAGAGCTGCCAGGATCCCCATGGGCCTGGGGCACTGGGCATGACTGGGGGTCAGCTCCCAGCGGTGAGCAGGTGTGGGCAGGGAGAGGGGAAGTGGTGGCGGCCCCAGGAGCCCCCACGGCTGCTACAGCCTTTCCAGGAACCCTATGTCCTCTTTCCTCGAATGGCCCTGACACGAGCACCAATGTGGCCTGGCGAGGGAAGAGCGAAATCCAGCCAAGAGAAGGCCTCTTCGCCCCTCCAAAGCCACCAGGGTCACAAAGAGCTCCGGCCAACCCTGGGGAGAGGGGATGAGACATGCCCCAAATTGTTTGAGCCAAACATTCTTTAGAAGAAAACAGGGCTTAGTCTTAACAAGAGACTGTTCTACACACAAAAATGACAAGAAAACCTTTTAATGTGGCCAAGATATCATTAGGGGACCTCCTACCTAGTGGGAAGGGGTTTGACAGATCCCGCTGGATTGGGGTTTGGAAGAAATAAAATTTTTTCAATTTCTATTCCTAACGAGTTGAGATGCTTCAATAAACCAGTTACACTTAATTCACTTAAATGATGAACCCCCCCCCCCACAAAGCTATGAAATAACAAAACAGGAAAAGCAGAGACAACTCTGGTAGTCTCAGTCTTAAAGGAGCTTTAGGGCATAAAAAGCAGTGCGTCGGAGCGATGCTGCTGTTAGCACGCCGACCGCCCGGAGGGGTTTAGAAGGACCTTTGGAATCTGAATGAGAAAAGGACCGTAGTAACACACAGCTGCGCACCTGCTGTCTGCCAGACATGGTTCTAGAAACAGAAGATGTAAGGGTGAGCAAGACAGAGACTTTGCCTTGTGGAGTCCTCCTTCTTCCAGGAGAAGAGAATGATAAACCCACGTGTATTTCATACAAGGGAGGAGGGTGGATGGGGTCCAAGAAGATCTCTCCAAGGGCTTCATACGGAGCAAAGCCCCCAAGGAAATGAGTGAAGTGGGCTTAGACTCAAGCCTGACTGTGGTCCCAAAGAGGAAAAGTTATTCAAATCTGTGTTTAGTCTTAAAATCTATAGTGTCTTAGACTCAAGGAAGTATTTTTTTTCAGATTTGAGATGACACTGAATATATAATTTTCTGTTCTCCGTAAAACTGACTTAATATGATACACGTTTTATCATGTTGTTAAAAAGTTTATTTGAAAATAAGCTAACGATTTCATAATATTTCCTTACATGGAGGTATGTAACTTGTGTAGCTGTTCTTCCCCGGGCTGGCTTCATTTTTTAAAAATCAGGATATAATTAACACCCAGTGAAGTAAGCCGAACTTAAGTGCATACTTCGACATGCTTTGACAAATGTATGCACCCGTGTCACATACCCCAAATCAAGATGTAGAACATTCCTATCACTCCAAAAATGTCCCTTGTGCCTTCAGCCTCTCCCCACCGCTGCCAGGCAACTGCTGTTTTAATATCTATGCCCATAGATTAGCTTTGACTCTTCTGGAACTTCATATCGATGGATTCATGAAGTGTGCACTCCTTTGTATTTAAGCTTCTTTTGCTACTATGATGTGTGTTTTTTTTTTAAGTTTATTTAATTTATTTATTTTTGGCTGCGTTGGGTCTTCGTTGCTGCGCGTGGGCTTTCTCTAGTTGTGGCGAGCGGGGCTACTCTCCGTTGCGGTGCGTGGGCTTCTCATTGTGGTGGCTTCTCTTGTTGCAGAGCATGGGCTGTAGAGCGCAGGCTCAGTAGTTGTGGCGCACGAGCTTAGTTGCTATGCGGCATGTGGGATCTTCCTGGACCAGGGCTCGAACCCGTGTCCCCTGCATTGGCAGGCAGATTCTTAACCGCTGCGCCACCAGGGAAGCCCTACTATGATGTTTTGAGATCCATCCGTGTTGGTGTATGTATTAGTAGTTCATTACTTATTATTGCTGATTAAAGGTCCACTTCATTCTGTAGACAGACCCTAGCTGTTTTGCCATTCATCTGTTAACGGACATCTAGGCTACTTCCAGGTTGAGCAAACACAAATAAAATTGCTATGGACGTCCCCAGAAAAGTCTTTTTGTGCACATATGTTTGCATTTCTCTTGGGTAAATTCAAGGAGCTGAATTGCTGGGTCATAGGTAAACTGTATAACCTTGTAAGAAACGGCCAAACTGCCTTTCAGGGTGGATGCACCATTTGACGTTCGTGGTTGTGTGTGTGAGTTCACGTTGGCCCAGCTTCCTCTCTTCCCTTGCTGTTGTCAGTCATTTTCATTTCCACCATTCTGGTGGGCGGGTAGCAGTATCCCATGATGGTTTTACTTTACATTTCTCTGATTTCTAATGATTCTGAGCCTTTTTTTTTTTTTTTTTTTTGCTAACCATTAATATATCTTCTCTCCCCCCACCCCGATGTTTTATGAAAAATATCAAACACACACAAAAAATTGAAAAAAACTGTATCAAAAACATCCATACATCCACCAACTACATTCTACAATGAACATTTTGCTGAATTTGCTTTATTGTATAAGCATCCATCCTTCCATCCATCCTCAATATGTCTTACTTTTAATGCATAGGGCAGTAAGTGAAAGATATCAGTAGACTTTACCCCTAAGCACTTAGCATGCATACCACTAACTAGACTTCCACATTTGTTTACAGTTCTTTTTTTTATTGGCAGAAGGGGGGTTAATTCACATACAGTGAAACCATCTGGGGAGTTTTGGAAAATGCATCCACCACTGTCACCCAAGCCCCTCTCAAGATACGGAACTTCACCACACAGAAAATTCCCTAGTACTCCTCCCAGTCTTAAATACTTTTGTCAATCCCCAAGACACAAAAATATTCTGGAATTCCTTCTAAAAAATTATAATTTAAACTTTTAAAAAGATTTTATTGAAATATAGTTGATTTACAATGTTGTGTTAGTTTCAGGTATACAGCAAGGTGATTCAGTTATACATATATGAATAGCTATTCTTTTGTAGATTCTTCCAGTATTAACTTTTACATGTAGGTTTCTGATTCATCTCAAAAAAGTATTGTGTGGATGATATGAGATGGGGTTGAAATTTGTTTTTTTCCCATGTGGACATCCAATCGCTTTAGAATAACTTGTTGAAAGATGCTCTGTTTCTCCATTGGATCGCTTTGGTGACTTTGTTTAAATCAAACGACCTAATAGAGTTGGTCTGCTTCTGGACTCCTTCTGTTTCATAAATCTATTTGTCTATTCCCGTGCCAGCACCATGCCGTCTTGATTACTGTGACTTTGTAGTAAGCTTTGAACTCAGGATGTGTAAATGCTGCAGTGATGTTCTTCCTTTTCAAGATTGCTGTGGGTACCCTACATCTGTGCTCTCCGGTTAGTAAGTCGTTAGACACATGTGGCTGTTTAAATTTATTAAAATTAAGTAAAATGAAAGATTTAGCTCCTTGAATATAATAACCATATTTTAAGTGCTCACTAGAGCATTTCTACTCTCATAGTTCTATGTTAAGTTCTTTGCAATTCCATATAAATTTTATAATCATTTCATCAATTTCTATTAAGGAAGCCTGCTGGGACCCTGATTGGAAAGGAATTGAATCTACAGATTAAAGTGGTTGGAACCTGACATTTTAATAATGTTGAGTCTTCCAATACATGAATATGGTTTATTGCTCACTTTGTTTAGAATTTCTTTAATTCTTCTCAGCAGTTTTGTAGTTAATGGCCTATCACATCTTTTGTGAATGTATTCCTAAGGATTTTATGATTCTGGATGCTATTTTATTTTGTTGTTGTTGTTGTTTTTTAAATTTTAATTAATTAATTAATTTATTTATTTATGGCTGTGTTGGGTCTTCGTTTCTGTGCGAGGGCTTTCTCTAGTTGTGGCAAGCGGGGGCCACTCTTCATCGCGGTGCGCGGGCCTCTCACCATCGCGGCCTCTCTTGTTGGGGAGCACAGGCTCCAGACGCGCAGGCTCAGTAGTTGTGGCTCACGGGCCCAGTTGCTCTGCGGCATGTGGGATCTTCCCAGACCAGGGCTCGAACCCTTGTCCCCTGAATTGGCAGGCAGATTCTCAACCACTGCGCCACCAGGGAAGCCCTCTGGATGCTATTTTAAATGGAATTTTTTAAACAATTCATTTTGCAATTGTTTCTTGCTAAGGTATAAAACTCAAACTAATTTTTACATTTGCTTTTATTCTGTGACTTTGCTAAATTCATGTATTAGTTCTGGTAGTTATTTCCCAGGCTCCTTAGGATTTTCTACACTCACGATCGTATTGTCTGTGAATAAAGAGAGTTTACATCTGTCTTTTCATTCTGGATGCCTTTTATTTTTCTTTCTCGTCTTTTCGCGCTGTCTAGGACTTTCTAATACAGCGTTAGACAGAAGTCACAGAGCAGGTAGCCGTGTGTTATTCCTGACCTGGGGGAACATGGTCGATATTTCACCTTCGCTGTGATGATGAGTGGTAGGTTTCTCATACATGCCTTTTAACAGATTCATGAGATTTCCATCGATCTCTCACTTGTGAGAGTTCTTTTCTTACAATCACAAATGGATGTTGAATTTTGTTAAATGCTTTTTCTGCAATTTAAACAATCATATTTTTTCTCTTTTATCCTGTTAACATGGTGAATTAAACTGATTTTCCAATGATAAACCAACCCCGCATTCTCGGGATAAACAAAACTTGGTAATTGAGTATTATCCTTTTCATAAAATAGTGCGTTTGCTTTGCTAATATTTTAAAGTACCTTATGTGTTTGTTATCAGTAGGGATATTGGTCTGTCAGTTTCTTTTCTGCAGCGTCTCTGTTATTACGGTTTATGCTCACCTCATAAAAGGTTGGGAGCTGTTCCTCTCTGTTTTCTGGAAGAGTTTGTGTAAGATTAGATTATTTCCTCCTTAACTGTTTGGTAGAAGTAAAACTACCCGTGCCTGGAGTTTTCTCGTGGTAATAAGGTGTTTGCTAGGGCGTTCAGTTTCTTTAGGGGCTCGATGGGACTGATCAACCATCTATTTCTTCTTCAGTGAGCTTTGGTAACGTGTCTTTTGGGGGAATGTGTCCGTTTTATCCAAGTTAGCAAATTCACTTGCATAAAGTTGCTGATAATATTCCTTAATTACCTTTTTGAAGTCTATGGGATCTCGAGTATTTTCCCCTCTTCTATTACCTAATATTGTGTCTTTTTTAAACATTCTGATTAGATGTTTATCAATTTTACTGATCTTTGCAAAGTACCATTTTTTATTTCATTGATTTACTCCATGTTTCTGTTTCCCATATCATTGATTTCTGCTCTTTGTTTTATTTTTTCAGTTGAAGTATAGTTGATTTGCAATGTTGTGTTAATTTCTGCTGCACAGCAAAGTGATTCAGTTTTATATATATATATATATATATATATATACACACATTCCTTTTCATATTCTTTTCCATTATATTTTATCACAGGATATTGAATATTGTTCTCTGTGCTATACAGCAGGACCTTGTTGTTTATCCATTCTACATGTAATAGTTTGCATCTACCAACCCCAAATTCCCAGTCCATCCCTCCCCCAACCCCCTTCCCCCTTGGCAACCACCAGTCTGTTCTCTATGTCCCTGATTTCTGTTTCTATTTCATAAACAGGTTCATTTGTGTCATATTTTAGATTCTACATGTAAGTGATATCATATGGTATTTGTCTTTCTCTTTCTGACTTACTTCATTTAGTATGATAATCTCTAGTTGCATCCATGTTGCTGCAAATGGCATTATTTTGTTCTTTTTTATGGCTGAGTAGTATTCCAGTGTATACATATACCATTGTATATACATATACCATTTTATATACCATTGTATATGCATATACCATTGTATATATGTACCACATCTTCTTTATCCATTCATCTGTCGATGGGCATTTAGGTTGTTTCCTTGTCTTGACTACTGTGAATAGTGCTGCCATGAACATTGGAGTGCACATATCTTTTTGAATTATAGTTTTGTCCAGATATATGCTCAGGAGCGGGATTGCTGGATCATATGGTAGCATTATTTTCAGTTTTCTGAGGACCCTCCGTACTGTTCTCCATAGTGCCTGTACCAACTTATATTCCCACCAACAGTGTAGGAGGGTTCCCTTTTCTCCATATCATCTCCATCTGTTTTTATCTGGATTGTTCCCTTCCTTCTGCTTACTCTGGGTTGAATTTGCTCTTCCTTTTCACATTTTGCAAGATGGAAGATGCCTTTTGCTTATCTTCTTCAGAAGCAGTGGGTCTTCCCCGGGCCTTGCAGTTGGGAGGACTTCCTGCTGTTCCCCGGGGCTTGAGGCTTTGTTTGATATAAGAGGAGTGTCTGGAAAAGGGAGTGGTCTTGCAAGTTTATGTATCAAAGGAAGCACAGCTTTCTCTGGCCTCCTGTCCTGTCCCCACTGTTCCTTGTGGTCACCAAGCCTGGGCCAATGGAAAAAAGCTGGTGTGTGAGCATGGCCTCCGCTGTGTCTGGGGCTCCTGGTCATTCTAAACGGTCACAGTAGCCCATAAGCATTTGAGAATTTATTAAAATGTTAGCTGTTTTCTCCTGGCCTGTCGTTGTGGTGCCCTTTCACCTGTGCTTTGCTGAAGGTGGAGAAGCTGGTGACCCCACCTCTGTTCAGAGGGGCTGCCGCTGTTTAGAATTCCCCTCCCTTCGCTTCCTTGTGATCTGAGCCCTCTCATGGGCTCAAGAAAAACTGTGATTTTTGGAGATTACACAGCTTTTTCTCGTTAAGTTGGGAGTGATGTTTTCTTGCAGTTTTCTATACCCTGAACCTGACTTGGCTTTTTTTTTTAAAGTTATGTCTCCTATTTTATTGAACATATATTCAAACTCATAAAATATTTTAATTATTTTTTTTTGCCAGAAGATTATTGGAAAATATAAATCCATTTTTTTTCTTTTTAATTATTTTTTTGGATGCGTTGGGTCTTCATTGCTGTGCGTGGGCTTTCTCTAGTTGTGGCGAGCGGGGGCTACTCTTCGTTGCGGTGTGTGGGCTTCTCATTGCAGTAGCTTCTCTTGGTGCAGAGCACTGGCTCTAGGTGCGTGGGCTTCAGTAGTTGCAGCACGTGGGTCTAGAGCACGCAGGCTTCAGTAGTTGTGGCGTGTGGGCTCAGGAGTTGTGGCTCACGGGCTTAGTTGCTCCTCGGCATGTGGGATCTTCCTGGACCAGGGATCAAACCCGTGTCCCCTGCACTGGCAGGCGGATTCTTAACCACTGTGCCACCAGGGAAGTCCTATAAATCCATTTTTATTTCTGCTTGGGTGCAAGTTTCCTGCTCACACGCGTTCTCGTTATTCAATCAATAACCGATTATGTTGGATTAAAGTCACAAGAACACATTGTGAATCCACCGGAACCAAAAACATTTAATTATAATAGTGAACACTCTTTTTGTAAGCCTCACGCTTACCAGTAGCCCAATAGCTTCTTTTTCTTCCTTGGGGACTATAAAATATTTTAAAATTCTGTTAGAGAATACACAAGCAGGAAATGTTAGAAGAAAATTTATCTGAACAACTTAAAAGAGAAGACAGTCTCTGACCAGCAGAAGCTTATAATTTGGTAAAAGACTCAAAGAGTAGGTATAAGTGTTTGATAAAGCCATAGGACAGAGGGGAAGGAGAAATTCATATTTTCTGAGGAGTTCAAGAGATACTCCCTAGGGTCTTCATGTCTTTAAATCCTAGCTATTGGACTGACTTGGCTTTTTAAAAACAATTAAGAAGAGAAAGAAAAATAACTTCTTTTATTCATGATTCATATTGTTTTCAATTTAAAATAGTTGTTAGAGCACATTTTCCCTCACCACTGTACCTTTTCAAAAATGTACTGGCTATTCATACCCACTTTTTATTTCTCATGAACTTAACTTTCCATAATGTTTATCGATTTGTTCTGTTTTATAAAAGTAATACGTGATCATTGTAGAAAATTTAGAAAATAGAGTATAAAGCATAAGTAGAGTATAAAGGAAACAATAAAATGAAAGAGATCAGTTTTAAATATAATTAAGTACAAAATAAAAAAAAATTAAACAGTGCAGAAACATATAGGGTAAAACTCAAGGTAAGCCTTATATGCACGGTTAGCATATAACTAACTATATGGGTTAGTTATGGGTTAGTTATGGGTGTCCCTTTCAGACCTTTTGCAACGTAAACACATATGTGGAACCTAAGGCAGCTCCCTCTCAGGGTCCTACAAGTGCAAGGTCACCGGGGGATGGGGGGCACCCCTTAAACCCTGCACCTCGCTGCTCTCACCAAGTCCAGCCCAGCTCTTCGACGAAGTATTGGGTTTCCCTTTACTTGGGTCTTGTGCCTTTCTTGTTGTAGTTACTTGGCTTAATGGCATCACATTTACCGTCCATTCTCTATCTGATTATTACTGGGTTTTACCCTCTTTTTCAACTTAGAGGCAACAACTCTCAATTATCCGTGGTTCCAGTAGTTTCCTACTGGTGCTTCTGGGCTTCCAGTAAGATCAGCATCTCCTGGGTAGATGAGAAGGTCTGTCTCCTCACTGAGAACATCACCTACTGGTTTATCTTCCCGTTAAATTTAATTGGCTGGAATTTCTGGTATTAGGTAACAGAGGTGATGAATGACATTTTTATCCCAGATCAGCTGCTTACTTCTACTTTAATCCTTTTTGGGGACCTTAATAGAAAATTGTCCATTTCATGGAGATTTTCAGATTTACCAGCATAAAATTGTGCATGGTATTCTCCTAGGCTTGGAAAATCCTCTGTAACTGTAACATCCTTTTTCTTCTTCTTAATCTATTTTCCTTTTTATAATGATTTGGTTGGTCAGAGATGGACTATTGTATTATTTATTTTTAAAGAAATCAGCTATTGATTTAACACATTGCTTTTCTGTTTTATATTCATGAATTTCTGCTTATGTTTTTATCACTTCCTTCCTTCAACACCAGCACTTCCTAATAAGTCAAAGAATCCACTTTCCAGTTTGCACATTAAAAAAATTTAAGTTTCCTGGGCTGTAGACAGGTATCAGGAGGAAACAGGATTCTGAAGCAATTAAGTCAGGGAAACAGTGGATTAAATACAGTTCACTCAGGACTTCGTTGGTGGTGCAGTGGTTAAAAATCTGCCTGCCAGTGCAGGGGACACGGGTTTGATCCCTGGTCTGGGAAGATCCCACATGCTGCGGAGCAACTAAGCCTGCGAGCCACAACTACTGAGCCTGCGCTCTAGAGCCCGCGAGCCACAACTACTGAGCCCGCACGCCGCAACTACTGAAGCCAGCGTGCCTAGAGCTCATGTTCCACAACAAGAGAAGCCACCGCAATGAGAAGCCCGCGCAACGCAATGGAGAGTAGCCCTGGCTCGCCGCAACTAGAGAAAGCCCATGCTCAACAACGAAGACCCAAAGCAGCTAAAAAAATAAAAATAAACAAATAAATAAATACAGTTCATTCCTTTCCCCACTCCCCCACCAGAATTATTCTCAGAAACCTAAAAGCACCAGTGTTCATTTAGAATGTCAGAGGACAGTCAGCTTAAGTTCTGCCCAACTAATTTATTAGAATACAGAATCCTTTTCTTCCCTCTGATCATCTTTTAAGCCTAAGATGTCTCAGAATTCACATTGGGAAATGCTCCTCTAGTGCTTAATTGTTCCATTTGATGTGTCTAGTGTCTCTGTCTCTGTCTCTCTCTGTCTCTTTGTCTCCTGCCTCTCTATCTCTCTCTGTCTCTCTGTCTCTTTCTCCCCTTCCCCTGCCCCCTGAGCCCATTGAAGATCACCTTGGATCCTGATTCTGCCATCTCCACGTGTCATTGAGATAGATGAGAAACATGGTCGTGGATGATGTGGAAAACACACCTGTACAAGGTCTACTGGTTACAAGGCATGGCAGGAGCGTGCCCTGCTGATACCTTGACTTCAGCCCAATGTAACCCATTTTTATCTTCTGGCCTCCAGACTGTACAAGAATAAATTTGTGTTGGTTTAAGGCCCCAAGTTTGTGATAAGTTGTTACAACAGCTATAGGAATCTAAATAGAGGTCAATATGGGAACAATTGTTTCCAATTTAATATGAAATTTTACATGAAATGGATAAATTTCTAGAAAAATACAGCACTCCAAAATTGGCACAAAAAGAAAAGGAAAATCTGAATCTGTAACTAAAAACCTTCCCACAAAGAAGACTCCAGGTCCAGATGGTTTCACCAGAGAATTCTACCTTACATTTAAGGAACAAGAATGCTACCCTTACACAAACCCTTCCAGAGAAAGAAAAAAGGGAAGATTTCCCAACTCACTTTGTGAGACCAGTTTAACTTGATATAAAAAAGGGAAAAGGATAATATGAGAAAGAAAAATTACAGGCGAATCTCACTCATGAACATAGATGCAAAATTCTAAAGAAAATATGAAAAAAACCCCAACCAAACTACAAGGTAGATTTAGTATTATGAACACAAATGTTATTTGTTAAATTAGCAGATTAGAGGAGAAAAATTATTTGATTATATTAGTGGACGTAGAAAAGGCATTTGATAAAGTTCAATATCCACTCATGAAAAAAGGAACTCTTAGAAAACTAGGAATATAAAGAAATTCCTTCATCTGTTAAGCGGTATCCACCAAAAATCTATAGAAGATACATATTTATTGGTAAAATGATGAAAGCTTTTCTTTTAAGATTGGCAGCAAGGGAAAGAGGCTTGCTATCCCCACTTCTTTTCAACATTGGACTGGGGGTCCTAGCCAGTGTGATACGGCAATGAAAAGAATGAAATCACAGGGACTGGAAATGTAGCAACAGATTTGTCTTTATTCACATAAAATGTGACTATATATGTCTCGACTTATAGAGATGCTATAGGTAAATTATTAGAATCAACAAGAGAGTTTAACAAGTCAACATACAAAAGTCAATTGGATTTCTATATACCAGAAATGAACAGAAAATGAAAAGTTTAAAAGATACCATTTAAATACTATGAAAAAGTGTATGCTGAGACAACTTAGTTGAAATGGACAGATTCATAGGAAGATACAAACTATCAAAATTGACTGGAAGAAATAGAAAAGCTGAATAAATAAGGAAAGAACTTGATGTTAGCAGTATAGAAAACTTCCCACAAAGAAAGCCCAGGACCAGATGGCTTCACTGGTGGAGGAATTAATACCAATTCTTTATAAATTCTCTCCCAAAAAAATTAAAGAGGAGGGAATACTTCACAACTCATTTTGAGGTCAGTAATACTCTTATACCAAAACCAGACAAAGCTATCACAAGAAAACTACAGACCAATATCACTTAAGAATATATATATATATATATATATATATCCTTGATAAAATACTAGCAAACCAAATCCAGTAACATATAAAAAGGATTATCCACCATGACCAAGTAAGACTTATTCCAATAATGCAAGGTTGGTTTAACATTCAGAAATCAATTAATATAATTCACCATATCAATAAAATAATAAACAAAAACAAAACAATCCTCTCAATAGATGCAGATTAAGTATTTGACAAAATCCAACACACTTTCATGATAAAAACACTCAACAAACTAGGAATTGAAGGGAACTTCTTCAATCTGATAAAGGGCATCTACAAAAAGCCCATAGCTAATATCACATGTAGTGGTGGAAGACAGGATGCTTCCTCCCTGAAATCAGGAACAAGATAAGGGATATATATATATATATATATATATATGGAACAAGACAAGGAGATCCACCCTCATGATTTCTATTCCACATTGTACTGGGGCTCTAGCTAGGGCAATTAGGCAAGAAAAAGAGGCATCCACATTGAAAAGGAAGAAGTAAAATTAGCTCTATTTGCAGATGATGTAATCTTGTATGTAGAAAATCCTAAGGAATCTACTATCCACTAAACTACATTATTAGTTAAATTAGTTATTAGAACTAGTAAATGAGCTCACCGAGGTTTCAAGATATAAGAGCAGGGAATTCCCTGACAGTGCAGTCCAGTGGTTAGGACTCTGCGCTTCCATTGCAGGGGGCATGGGTTTGATCCCTGGTCAGGGAACTAAGATCCCGCAAGCCACGTGGTGCTGCCAAAAAAAAAAAAAAAAAAAAGATACTGATACAAGATCAATATACAGAAATCAATCATATTTCTATACAATAGCAATGAACAATCCGAAAATAAAATTAAAGCAATTCATTTACAATAACATAAAAAAGAATAAAACACTTAGGAAAATGTTTAACAAAGGAAGTACAAAATAGCATGCTCTGAACACTTCAAAACATTGCTGAAAGAAATTAAAGTAGAATAAATAAATGGAAACACATCTTATGTTCATGGATCAGAGTAATTAATATTCTTCACATCCTCTCCAGCATTTGTTGTTTGTAGATTTTCTGATGATGCCCATTCTAACTGGTGTGAGGTGATACCTCATTGTAGTTTTGATTTGCATTTCTCTAATAATTAGTGATGTTGAGCAGCTTTTCATGTGCCTCTTGGCCATCTGTATGTCTTCTTTGGAGAAATGTCTATTTAGGTCTTCTGCCCATTTTTGGATAGGGTTGTTTGTTTTTTAAATATTGAGCTGCGTGAACTTTTTATATATTTTGGAGATTAATCTTTTGTCCGTTGATTCATTTGCGAATATTTTCTCCCATTCTGAGGGTTGTCTTTTCGTCTTGTTTGTAGTTTCCTTTGCTGTGCAAAAGCTTTTCAGTTTCATTAGGTCCCATTTGTTTATTTTTGTTTTTATTTCCATTACTCTAGGAGGTGGATCAAAAAAGATCTTGCTGTGATTTATGTCAAAGAGTGTTCTTCCTATGTTTTCCTCTAAGAGTTTTATAGTGTCTGGTCTTACATTTAGGTCTCTAATCCATTTTGAGTTTATTTTTGTGGATGGTGTTAGGGAGTGTTCTAATTTCATTCTTTTACATGGAGCTGTCCAGTTTTCCCAGCACCACTTATTGAAGAGACTGTCTTTTCTCCATTGTATATCCTTGCCTCCTTTGTCATAGATTAGTTGACCATAGGTGTGTGGGTTTATCTCTGGGCTTTCTATTCTGTTCCATTGATCTATATTTCTGTTTTTGTGCCAGTACCATATTGTCTTGATTACTGTAGCTTTGTAGTATAGTCTGAAGTCAGGGAGTCTGATTCCTCCAGCTCCGTTTTTTCCCCTCAAGACCACTTTGGCTATTTGGGGTCTTCTGTGTCTCCATACAAATTTTAAGATTTTTTGTTCTAGTTTTCACAATATTGATTCTTCCAATCCAAGAACATGGTATATCTCTCCATCTGTTTGTATCATCTTTAATTTCTTTCATCAGTGTCTTATAGTTTTCTGCATACAGGTCTTTTGTCTCCCTAGGTAGGTTTATTCCTAGGTATTTTATTCTTTTTGTTGCAATGGTAAATGGGAGTGTTTCCTTAATTTCTCTTTCAGATTTTTCATCATTAGTGTATAGGAATGCAAGAGATTTCTGTGCATTAATTTTGTATCCTGCAACTTTACCAAATTCATTGATTAGCTCTAGTAGTTTTCTGGTGGCATTTTTAGGATTATTTATGTATAGTACCATGTCATCTGCAAACAGTGACAGTTTTACTTCTTCTTTTCCAATTTGTATTCCTTAAAAGGGAACCCTCTTGCACTGTTGGTGGGAATGTAAATTGATACAGCCACTATGGAGAACAGTATGGAAGTTCCTTAAAAAACTAAAAATAGAATTACCATATGACCCAGCAATCCCACTACTGGGCATAAACCCAGAGAAAACCATAATTCGAAAAGACACATGCACCCCAATGTTCATTGCAGCACTATTTACAATAGCCAGGACATGGAAGCAACCTAAATGCCCATCGACAGACGAATGGTTAAAGAAGATGTGGTACATATATACAATGGAATATTACTCAGCCATAAAAAGGAATTAAATTGAGTCATTTGTAGAGACGTGGATGGATCTAGAGACTGTCATACAGAGTGAAGTGTGTCAGAAAGAGAAAAACAAATATCATATATTAACACATATATGTGGAACCTAGAAAAATGGTACAGATGAACTGGTTTGCAGGGCAGAAATTGAGACACAGACGTAGAGAACAACTGTACGGACACCAAGGGGGGAAAGTGGTGGGGGGGGAAGGGTGGTGGTGTGATGAATTGGGAGATTGGGATTGACATATATACACTAATATGTATAAAATGGATAACTAATAAGAACCTGTTGTAAAAAAAAAAAGAATAATTAATATTATTAAGATGGCAATACTCCCCAAACTGATCTATAGATCCAATGCAATCCCTATCAGAATTCCAGCTGGCTTCTTTGTGTAAATTGACTGATCCAAAATTCACACAAATACTCACGGAACCCAGAATATCTCAATCAATCTGGAAAATGAAGAGCAAAGTTGGAGGATTCACACTTCCTGATTTCAAAACTTACTACAAAGCTACAGGAATAAAGACAGTGCAGTACTGGCCTAAGTACAGACATATAGGTTAATGGAATAGAATTAAGAGACCAGAAATTAACCTTCACAATTACAGCCAATTGATTTTGGCAAGGGAGCCAAAACCATTAAATGGGGAAAGAATAGACTTTTCAACAAATAGTGCTGGGACAATTGGATATCTACATGCAAATGAATGAAGTTGGATGCCTATCTCACACCCTAAACTAAGAAATTAACTCAAAATTGATCAAAGACCTAAATGTAAGAGGGAAAACTGTAAAAGTCTTAGATGAAAACACAGGCCTAAATCTTCGTGATCTTGAATTGAGTAATGATTTCTTAGATATTGCGCACACACGCAATCAAGGGAAAAATAGGTAATTTGGGTCTTCATCAAGATTAAAATTTTGTACTTCAAAGGACACTGCCAACTAAAGAACGTCACTTGCCATCCGGCTCTACAAGGATTAGGTCATCAGGAATTCAGGGTAAAGATCAGGAATGTGGCCCTTTGTGCTCTGGGAAAAACTGGCAGAACAGACCTTCAGATGCTTAGATACTTTCAGGAGGAAATTTTATGTACCCAGTTTCTTGCATCTTCGCATACCTAGAAAAGCACTAAAATCATGAACGGAGACATCTGTTCCTTGTGACTAGCAGCGACCTTCTCTTGAGATGTGTGCCTGATTGCACGTAACCCCTTCACCAAAATCATATCTTTACTGACCTTCCCCCCACCTCTTTGGAGCAGGTCCTCAGCCATCTGAGAGGCTGTCTCCCAGGCTATAGTCCTCAGTAAGTCCCCAAATAAAACTGAAACTCACAGCTCTCATGTTGTGTGTTTTTTTCCCCCCAGTTGACAACGCCGTCGAGAAAGAGAAAAGACAAGCCACATAATGAAGGAAAGTTTTGCAAATCATATATCTGATAATGGCTAATATATAAATTATATAAATGTATAAATGTATATATCACACTTTGTTTATCTATTTATCAGTTGATGGACATTTGGGTTGTTTTCACTTTTTGGCTATTGTGAATAATGCTGCTATGAACATTTGTGTACAGGTTCTTGTGTGGACATATTTCTATTTCTGTTAGGTAGGGGTGGAATTGCTGAGTCATATGGTAACTCTATGTTTAACCTTTGGAGGAACTGCCAGACTGTTTTCCAAAGTGGCTGCACCATTCTACATTCCAGCAGTGTATGAGGGTTCCTGTTTCTCCACATTCTTGATAACTCTTGCAATTATCTGTCTTTTTAATTGTAACTCTCCCAGAGCCCATCTCATTGTGTTTTGATTTGCATTTCTCTGATGGCTAATGATGTTGAGCATCTTTTCCATTTGCTGATTGGCTCTTTGTATGTCTTCTTTGGAGAAATGTCTGTTCACAAACTTTGCCCATTTTTTTTTCTTTTTTTTTTTTTTACTGGTTGTCTTCTTAGGATTGAGTTGTAAGAATTCTTGATGTGTTCTAGATTCAAATCTCTTATCAGGTATATGATTTGCCAAAAATGTCTCCCATTCTGTGAGTTGTCTTTTCACTTTCTTAGTGGTATCCTTTGAAGCACAAAAGTTTTTAATCTCAGGGAAGTCCCATTTATCTATTTTTTCTTTGTCTGTTTGTGCTTTTGGTGTCATATCTAAGAAACCATTGCTCAATCATTTGTGGTGTGTGTGTGTGTGTGTGTGTGTGTATGTGTATGGATGGATATAATTATTTTTTAACAGAAATGAGGCCATGTTTTTAACTACTTTTCACAACCTCCTTTGAGAACTTAGCACTGTGTGTTGAGTGGTTTAGTTTGTGAATGAATATTGCCATATTGCCAGGCATCACCGATTTTAGTGTCAGCCATTCAGTTCCTGGGCACATTTTCGCCATTGTGAGCAGTGTGGAGGCAATCGGCCCTGCCCATATGCCCTTACTTACGTGCTCAGCATAAATCTCCAGAAGTAGACCTTCTGAGTGGAAGGACCCGCACGTTTATATGACTTCCTGCTGTGATTATTGCCATCGCTTTGTGCTTGGGGGATGTGTGAACAGATTCAGTTGCTGCAGGCGGGCAGGGGCACAGGATCTATACATGCAGAATTGATGTCCCTTCCTGGTCTGAGCTCTCAGAGCATCTTTGAGTG
Organism: Balaenoptera musculus; assembly: GCF_009873245.2. Classification (NCBI taxonomy): domain Eukaryota; kingdom Metazoa; phylum Chordata; class Mammalia; order Artiodactyla; family Balaenopteridae; genus Balaenoptera; species Balaenoptera musculus. The sequence goes on along the minus strand of NC_045794.1, from coordinate 99,664,934 downwards.
GCTTCTGTCTGCCTCCAAGCCTGGAGGAAGAAGGAGCATGACCGCATTTCCATGCTGCGCTGCAGGTGTTTGCTGACTGCCCCAGACCCCTGGGACCAGCCTCACGGCCCCACCGGCTCCCACAGATGCTGGATCAATTGCACACCCCAGGGGCCCAGGGCAGGGATGGCCCACATGTAGGTCTTCTTCCAGCCCTGTCTCCCCTCCGTGCAAAGAAGTCCCTTCTGTAGGAATAGCCCCAAATCCAAGAGGGTGCTGTGACTGGAGGGGAACTTCAGGCTGGACTTTGTCCCTTTGGTGGCTTAAAAATAGACCAGCCATTATGCAGGTAATATGCTAACGTCAGGATTCGTGTAAGATGGTAATTGGCTCTGAGGCCAGAGTGTGCACCTTGCCTTTGGGGTCCACCTCCCCAGATTGGGACCTCGCATCCGTCAAACCCACATGTATCTAAAGCAAAGCGTTTGCACCTGGACAAGGCCATCCTTCAAGCAAACCCACACAGAGAGGGGGAGACCAGAGGTCTCAGAGATAGCCGGAGAGAGCCTCTCAAAGAGGAAGCCAAGGGCTGAGCCAGAAATGTGTATTCATAAATGCGCACAAACACATCCGCCTGCGACCTGGAGTGGCAGGCAGGAGATAAATGGAAAATTTTGGAATACAATTAACGTAATGGTAGTCCTCCAGCCCCACAGAGTTCAATTTGCAGAAGCAGCATTTCAATCTGGGCTGTTTATCATTCCACGGAGGCCGGTTACACAGAGATAACGGAAAAGCTGTTGTGTGGTCCAGGCGGTGATTTGTCTTGGAGACAATCCTGATGGTTTTGTGTAAGGAAGCATCATTACCCAGACGTGGTTCAAATGAATGTATCCCATTTGATGGCTGGCATCGAGCACTCTTGATAAGAATCTGAGAGTCCTGGTGTGTCTGTGAAATTACCAGAGAGTCTGCCCCTGAAGCAGGAGTTGCGGGCTCCAGAGCCTGAGCCTGGGAGTTCTGCTGCCTCCTCTCAGGGTCCCAGCTGCAGTCCGCCCACCCTGGGGGAGAACAAACTCCCTGTCTTTGAGGTAATCAAAGCTAGAGTGAACTCTTAGAGGTGGTAGCTGATGCTGCCGGTCACCTAGCTAATAACCACTCTCCCTGATTTTGGTCAGAGCTGCAAAATGCCCATTTAAACCACTTTCTCTCCCAGCCTCCCTTGTGGTTAGCGGTGGCCCAGCGGCACCATTCTGGCTAAAAAGATGTGACAGTCACTGGGGACGACTTCTGGGAAAACTTTGTTAAAGTATACCAGAGTTAGATACCACTTCCTCTTTTTTTGGATCTTTGTGTCCTTCCTCCTGCCCAGAATGCAGAGGTAGTGGCTTGATCTCAGCAGCCATTTTGTGACCATGAGGATCATAGTCACAGGCTGAGGGGCACAGGGCAGAAGGACAAAGGAGCCTAGGCATTGATGACGTTGTCAGACTGAAGCAGCTGAACCGGACCTCTGGACTTTTTCATGAGTCATAACAAGCCCCTCATTTGCCCCTGGGCTCAGGACTCTGTCACAGGCAGTACGAACTGCTACAGTGGGATGGACCATCTGTCTGGAGTTCAGGTGAGACATCTGGTCGAAGATGGCAGTCTGGGAGTTGGAAACACTCAGTTAGCTGGAGAGCTTTGTTTGCAATGGATGTTTGTTCTCCTGGGGTGAAGAGAAGGGGCCCAGAGAAAGGCTGGGATACTGGCATTAGAGGGGGACAGGTTGTGGAAGCAGAGCCCTGCAGAGAGAGAGTGAGGGGAGACACGAGGAGAGTTTGGAGGACAGGGTATGGCAGAAGCCAAGCATCTCCTATTTTTTCAGCCCCTCCTGGATCAATGATAGAAGAGTCATCCTCAGCAGCCACTAAGTGGAATTCATCCTCTACCCTGACACCCCCTCTTCCTCTTCTGTTCCCTATCTCAGTGACTGGCTTTGTTACCCACCCTCATGTCTGGGCTCCTCCCTAACACACCCTCCCTTCTGAAGCTCTTCTCTCTCCCTCTCCTCCACCCCCCCACCCGCCCACTGCCATCATCTCCTGCCTGGACCACTGCAGGCTCCTCCTAATGGCACCCTCCCCCTCCCCCATCCAGCCTTGCTCTGCATGCTGACAGATGGCCTTCAAAATCTTCACCTTCCTCCTTTGCTTAAAAACCTTCAGTGCTTCCCCACTACCCTTCTGATGAAGCCTAACCACCTTGGCATGGACCACAGGACCCTTAGCTATCTGGTCCCTGCCTGCCTCCCCTCCCTGTCTTAGCCAACACTGCAGGCATTTCAGATGATACTCCATTACCTAAATGAGCCATGTCTTCTAGGCTTCTGTGCCTTTGCTATTCCCTTTCCCTGAAATGCCTTTCCCTTGGCCCTGGTGGTGAGCTCTTACTCATCCCCTGGGAGCCCTGTCAAACTCCTCCTCTGAGACGCCTGGCTTCCAGGGTCAGAATCAGTTGCAGCTTCCCTTTCATTCCTGGGGCACTTTGCTTGAACCAGGTGAATTGAAGAACTCAGCATAATGTACCACAGTGAATCACATCCATGCCCGCGTGCCTCACCAGAATGTGAGTTCCTTGATCTCAAAAACCATGTCTGAGTTAAAGCACCCAGCCCAAGGCTTGCCGTGGAGCTTGGTAAGTCACTGTTGGATGGATGGAAGACGGGTGGATGGGATGGATGGGTGGATGGAAGGATGGATCAAGGAGTCATTGAGTGGATTCATGGATGGATGGGTAGGTGAATGGGTGGATGGACGGATGGATGGGTAGATCGCTGGATGCAGACATTCCCTTGTTCCCTTCCCTTGCCTAAGTCCCTTCTCCATAGCACTTACCTAGGTCCACCTTTCCAAATTAGAACATAAACTCCATGAAGACAGAGACTGTTTTGTTGGCAGCTCTATTCTCAAAGCCCCAAACTGTTACAGACATATAGGAGCTGCTTAATAATGAGCAAATGAGGAGGTCGGGAACGTGGGTTCAGGCCTGTCTCACTCACACAGGCTTCCATTCTCTCATATGGTCTTTTTAGGAACAAGCTAAAATAAAGGGGACACAATAAGGGATGCCTACACTCAAGGCCATTCCAGGTCCAGATGGGGAATGAGCTCTGCCCTCAAGCATCTGGAATCCGGGCAAGTGTGTGGCTGTATTTTTTAGCCTCAGAGCCTGTGGGGAGGGTGGAGGGACAATAAGAGGAATGAGGCTTGGGTGAGGGGAGAGTTCTAAAGGGGCGTTGGGGAAGGCTTCCTGGAGGAGGTGGCATATGAACTGGGCCTGGGAGGATATGTAGGGTGAAGATGGGCAGACACAGGCACGGAGGAGCAGAGGGGGTGGGCTGGGAAAAAAGGCAGGTGTCGATTTGACTGGAGAGCTGGGTGCTGTGGATGGAGAGGTGGACAGAGAGAAAACAATTGGGCAAAGTAGGTTGGGAGCAAGCCTACTTGTAATATCTGAGAAAGAACCCAGGAGAGGTATCTAGAAAGACCAGACAATAGGCTGACACAGGTGGTTCTCCTGGGAGGACCATGAATCATGGGGCTCTTAATCCTGCCAACAACAGGTGTGTGCTGGAAGCTGGCCCTCAGAGATGATTTCTGGGGGTGGGCATGTGACCCAAACTGGCCAATCAGGGTCTTCTCTGGGACTTTCCCTGGCTTCCTGGGTGAGGCTCAGCTGGACCAACTTCCCAGCCATGAAAGATGACATCTGCAGAGCAAGACCAAGGCACAGGGGAAGAAGAGGAGAGAGGAAAAGGGAGAGAAGCCGGATACCATTTGGGCCCTGGAGCAATCGCCCTACTGGAGCCAGAGCTGTTGACCATTTTCTGAACCATCACAGCCAAAGATTGTCCTGTTTGATGACATGAAAACAGATGCCTGGAAGCTGCAGGTCGCAGGGAATGCAGCTCTCTGTGTGCAGCAGGCAGGGCAGAGTAAGGAGCTGGCGCCAGGGGCCCTTTTGGGGCCACCAGCCCTGGTCCCATGGGAGCGAAGCAGCTGGCTTCGCAGAAGCCGGAGCCTTTGGGGGTTTGGTGGAGAAACATCTGGAGGTGGGCAGATGTGGCTGCTTCTTACAGCACCAGTAAAGCTCCTGCAGAGACAAGCCTGCAAACAAAGAAAGTACAGCTTTGGTCAAAGGAGCTCTTTCTGCCTGGGGCCTCAAGTCCAGTAATAAAGTGCTCGGCAAGGCTGCAAAAGCGAAATTCTCTGCCCCAAGCTGGGGTTCCCATGAGCAGAGGTGGGAGGTGGGAGCTACAGTGGGGGAGGGAAGCTGGGGATCTGGGGGGCCGTGCCAGGCCCTCCTGATACCCCTGCTCTACATTCCTGGCTGAGCCGACACAAGTGACCCCAACACAAGAAACCCACTGGAAAAGTCCCCCCACCAGGTACAGACCAGCCTGGGGTGCACCCTGCTGTGGTTGCCCCCCCTCCGGCTGACAGATAACCCAGGCCTGGAGGCAGCCGGCTGGGGAAGGTGGTTGCTAAGAGACAGAAATCTCAAGGCTGACGTCCAAATTTCAGGCCATGACTCAGAAAGAACCCTGGCTTTTGTCCCTGGCCCACGGCATCTTCAGGAACCAAATCCCCAGGGACCACCTGAGGCCTGAGGGAGACAGGTGTCTAGACCTGGAGACAGGGACGGGGGCTTAGCCCTGATACAGGCCTGGACCTTGGACAGACAGAGCCAGTGCCCCCAGGTCCCCCCCTCCGGATGCAGTGGTCAAGGAAGATGCTCCCAGGGTGGCCACATGGGCTCCTGAAGGGCTCACTCCACTGCAGGAAGGATGTCCTAGGGTGTCAGCTGGACTCTGCTTACCTCCCGTGTGCCAAACACATGCACACACACACACACACACACGGACGAACACAGGCATGGGACACACGTGCATACACATTCACACACACAGGATGCACACACATGGACACACACATACACACACATAGATGCAGCCACACAGTTTTATTTATGTTCCAAGACACCATTCTTTCTCCCTCTCAGCTGCCCTCTGCCTTGGTCCAGCAAACCCCTAAGAGTCCATCTTAAATGTCAGTTTATCAGAAAGACTGTCCCTAAACCCCTCCAGCGGGAACCCATGTGCCCTCTTCTGCCTCTCCTTTTGGAAAGGATAAAAATTTTTCTTTGCTCACTATGCTTATTTTTTCATGCGTTTGGTTATTTTTAATTGAAATCATATAATATTCTTGTCATCAATTTTCTTCAAAATGATGACTTAGGGCGCTCCAAATCCCAGTGCATAGTAATATTTCTATAGGGTCTCAAATGAAAATTAAGAATTTAATATTCTGAGATGTTTTCACTCAGATCGAGTGAGCAAGAGTAGCTTGATATTTTGAGAACTGTTCAGCGCCATTGCTGGGGGTCTGTGAGAACTAGATGGTGGGGATCCTCCAGGAAAGCCCGAGGACAGATTTCCAGCCCTCCCAGAGTCCCTGCCCACTGGGGTCTCTTTCCTGGGGCCCCGAGGCCTCCACCGCCTCCCTTCCAGCTTGCATCCACTGTCATGAATATCTGGAGGGGTCCTGCCCCACACCTGTGCCTTCCCCACCATGCTTTGCTCTGGCCTTCTTTCTGGACAGGAAAACATTCCAGAACCCAGTTTCCCAGGAAAGAGTGGCTCATGTTCCCTCTAGGTCTCTGGAAAGACACACGTCTGACTCTTCAGGAGAAGGTTAACGGCATCAAGAGGCAACTGATGCTCCAGCCCTGGTGAAGGCAGCATCTCTCCAGATAAAGAAGGTCTAGGGCATCCTCCAGCCATGGTCCTTTCCCCGAGGGGGAGCTGTTTATTTCCCAACTAGATTTAAGCTACAGAGCCCTCCAACCTCTGACTCACTCACTACCCCCAGTGTGGGTCATGAGGCTCTTGGGACTAAAGGCCAACAATCAGGTGAACAAGTTGCAAACCCTGGACCAGATGTCTTGATTTGATTTCTAACTCAGTGACCATGGGGATAAGTATCTCATCTGAGCCACGATTTGCTCGCCCTGTAAAGTGGGCATTTTCATCCCCATTTCACAGATTCAGAACACTGAGGCCCAAGGACGTGAACTGCCTCATCCAGCTAGGAAGCGGGAGACCCAAGAGTGGGCTGAGGAAGCCTGACCCCAAAGTCCATGCCGTCCCACGGCTTTGCTGGCCACACCAGGGGAAACTGAGGCACAGAGAGTGAGCGATGCTCCCCAGGGTCCCCAGGAGCTGGTGGCCTAGCCGGGGTCAGACCTCAGGGGCCCCTTCCCTGCCCCAGTGCTGGGGATGATGCTGAGCCTGGCTGCCTTCCCAGGAAGGACATGTCAGACAAACCCCCTTGGGTCCTGGAAGCAAGGGGACACCAAGGGGTGTTCATACACGAAGTGTGGGGCGCGTCCCCTGAGGGAAGAGTCTAACTCCCTGCCTCCTCCAAGGACTCGCAGGAGACGTTGCCAAAGCCTGGCTTGGGGGGACATGAAGAGCCCGGCGTTTACCTCCTGCTGGGCATTCTGCCTTCTCAACCCAATTAAAGGCGGCACCAGCGGGGGAGCATGAAGTTGATAAATGTGCAGACAGCAAACCCAGAGCAGCCCTCTTCCCCATCACACAAATCCAATCAGCAGAGCCTGTGGCTGTCAAGAGGTGAGTTCACCTGCTACGGGGCACTGGGACCCTCAGGGCAGGAGGGTGCATGGCCCCCAGGTGTGGCCCCTCACCTTGACGTGGCCTGAATCAACTCCACTGGGGCGTCCCCACAGAGGTTCGGGGTTGTTTTTGTTTTAATATAAAGAATTTGTCCCGGGCCAAGATGCTTTCCCTGTTAAAATGGTTTTAGTTCCTGACACCTGGATGAGGCCCCTGAGGACAGGTGTGTGGGCAGCTGGGATGAAGAGGGGTTATCTTAGTTGAGCGAGATGCTACTATGTGCCAGAACTGTCATTTCGTACATGACCTTGTACAGCCATCAGCACAGTGGTTTATCCTCACAGTATAGGTTTCCCCGTGTAAGTTGGGGGAGGGGGTTAGATTTGAGCAGCTCTAAGCACCACACCCGCAATCTGGCATCAGGGATTGCAGATCTGGGGTGGGAGGGCAGGGGCCCAATTAATAACTGATGAATTAATCAAGGCTGTCTTGTAACCTGCACTTCAACTGGACAATAGATTTGCATATGCTGCAGTAACAACCGCAAAGTTGCAGTGGCTTAACCCCGAATTGCGTTTGTTACCCATGCAAAGTCCACTACATGTCCAGGGGGGTCCCCAGAACCACAGTCCCCCAGAGATGGCCCAGCAGCCTGGGCTGGCCGGGGGGCCCATATCCTGCAGCTGCAGTTCTGAGACAGGACCACCTTGCCCAGTGCAGCAGGAGAGAGCGGGAATGGCCCTTAAATGCTTCTGCCTGGAAGTAACACATCTCCTCTGGTCACGTTTCCTTGGCCAGAGCAAGTCACATGGTCATGCCCGGCTTCAAGGGAGTGTGTGCCTGGGAGGAGAGGAGAGGACATGCCTCCTTCCTACCTCAGGACAGCTGGTCACTCTCCAGCCCCATGGAAGACCGTGGTTGGCTTTGGATGTGGCCTCCATCCCCAGACTTCTGTTTCTCCGCGGCAGCCCCTCTGTCCTGTTCAGATGACACGGGCCCTGGAGAGAAATGTGGAGGGACTGGGGCTCAGGCTGTGGGGACCCTATGTGACCCCCGGGGACTCCCACATGCACAGAGAAGCCCAGGTGCCCTTTAATGAGGGCAGGTGCACAGCAAGAATCAGCGAATGTGCAAACAAACACCCATAGGCTGGGAGGCAGTACAGGGCGGGGGTTAAGGGCATAGCCTTCCGGGCCCACAGGGTCTGGCATAGAGCAGACACTCATTAAACATTGAATGAATGAATGAATGAATGATAGTGGTTTTCACTTACTACTACCTGATCCTGGGCATTGTTTCACCTCCTTGGGACTCAGTTTCCTCATCAATAAAATTGATAATAAATCACGTCTCACGAGGCTACATTTTGAAATGTAGCATCCGTAGCAGAGTGCCCAGCACGGAACAGGTAAGCTAACGTTTCTTTTGTTTAATTCACCCTGCAGAGTTTGACTTCCTCCCTTTGATTCAATGATTGGTTTGGCGGCCACTTTCATGGACGGAATTCTAAGAGGCGTCTGGGCTGGAGTCACACGGCATTCACGCAGCTCCCAGACATGGAGTAATTGCCGCTGTGCGTGGGTGTCCCTGGTCCGGGGCAGCGCGCCCGTCCATCTGTCCCTGCAGCGGGGACAGGTCACACAGAGGCTGTCTCCCCAGTGAGGCAGGCGTCTGTGCCTCACCCGTTGTCATCTGCATCCCAGCCCTGTCCTCAGAACCGGGGTCTGGGCTCTGGACCGGGGCAGGACAGCATTGACTGGCCTCCGGGGATTCCACTGAGGGTGTGCCCCCAGGGCCCCAACCCGGTGGACCCTGGTGTCCTGTCTGGTCTGTCACTGATAAGCCGAGGTTTTCACGCGTACTGCGTGGTTTCCTTCCTGCTCTGTAGCTTCCTCAGGTGTAACTGGTGCAGGTGTGGGGCGACCCATGGTCCCCACGGAACCTCGGGCTCTGTGTCTATTTTCCCCCCTTCCTGGTGGGTGGAGAGCCTTCAGATCGGCTCTTTCCCTGTCCTTTTCCTGCAGCCTCTGTCCACTGATCAGGCCAGCCCTGCCCTGGGGACGTCCTGGACATGGTGGCAGACAGAGCCGCCGGATGCTGTGAGGCTGTACTAGCGCTCTGTTCCCGGAGGGGACCTGCGGGTCCAAAGCAGGCCTGGCTGACTCGGATGTGTCCTCTTGTTGTCCGGGAACCTTGCCGTGTGGGCAGCCTCATCTCCATTTTATACATAAAGTATCCAAAGAGCAGAGAAGGAATTAGTCAGCTTTTTCCAAAATTAGTCAGTTTAGCGGACACCCCAAAACTGGAGGCGTCACAGCAAGCGCGTGTACGCAATTCCAGGTTTGCGTATCGGCTGATCCAGGCCGGCTTCTCCCAGGTGGCTAATTGGGCTCGGGTGTGCTCTCGGCCCAGGCTGCCTGGATCATTTTCTTGTGGCCGATCCCTGGAGTGCAGACCCCCCGGCGCCCTGAAGGCCCCTGGTCTCGGGGCGTCAATTCCATGGGCACCGCTTTTGCCTCGGCCAGGTCGGTGGCTGGGGATACGCTGCACGCTCTCGGGCAGGAGGATGGGAAGCTCGGCCTGAATCACACAGCCCAGGGTGGAGCTGGGATTTGAACCCACGCGTGCTGACTCAGTGGACAGCCCCCGACACCACCAGCCTCTGGCTTGAAATTGTGCGGGAAACCCAGGCTCGGGGCTCCACCTGCGGCAGCTCTGCTTCCCACGTGTCTAGAGGTCAGAGCACCTGAACGCGAGCAGCTGCACCTTGAATACACAGACCGCGCTCTTGGGAGTGGCCAGGCGCCCTGGCCGGCCCCGAGGTGACCCATCAGGGCCCGAGGGCTCTGTGTCCAGAGGCCACTCCACTCTCTTTTCTCCAATGTCGCACGGCCCGGGGGCAGCTCCAGCAGGAGGGGCCTGCAGGCCTGTCTGACCCTGGAGAGGGGACGTCCGGAAGCAGGTTCCTCAGAGAGATGAGGGCAGCGCACGGCAGAGGAGAGGAGGGCAGCTGTGCTCTGCTTCCCTGGGGAGACCAGCTCCGCCTGCAGGGCCGGAAGGCCGTGTGAGCTGGACGCCTTCCAGCCTGGGGGCCCTGTGAGTCACATGGCCTGGGAGACTGGGTGCAGGCAGGGGCTCCCCAGAGCGAGGCGGCAGGGCCATCTGCACAGCAGGGAAGTAAGATGACCGCAGTCACTTCATTCGTTCCTTCCTTCCTTCATTCATTCAGTGAAATGTCCACTGAATAAGGGCTCTGTGTCTTGCCCAAAGCTGGGATCTTGGGAGAGAAAATCAGACAGGGGTCCTGTGATCAGGCAGCTGCTAGAACCTTAGAGCAAAATGAGACCTCAGAGTACAGCATCCTCGCAGGAGGTCATCAGTCTCAGCACCTCTTCCTGCAAGTGATGGGGAGCTCACTACCTCACAAGCCAGCATCTCTGAGGACTGGACATCTCTGCCTGTCAAAAAGTTTTCTCCCTCCCTCCCTCTCTCCCTCCCTTCCTTCCTTCCTTCCTCTCTCTCTCTTCCTTTCTTACTCTATTTCTCTCCCTTTCTTTCTCTCTCTCTCTCCTTCCCGCCCTCCCTCTCTCTCTCTCTCTTTCTTTCTGGTTTTGTTGTGTGTGTTCGTTTGTTTTGCTGTTACAAACGGTGCTCCCAGAAACATTCTGGCACAATCTCCTGGTGCCCATGGGCAAGAGATTCTCTAAAAACGTGGAAGTGAAATGACCAGGTCTGCTCACCTCTGCACTCACTAGATAAGGCCAAACTGCTTTCCAAAGCGATTGCACCAAGTTACACAATTACTGTTTTATTCATTTCCCGAAATTCTATTTGGCTCTTTTTCAAATCTGCTCAAGTCATTTCTGAATCTCTTGCTCTTAACCCATATTTCCAATTCTCTCCTTTTTTGTTTCTTTAATCATATCAAACAAACTTTGTTTACACACCTCTAATAATGCAGTTATCTGAAGACGTGGTGGGTTGATTCAGCTACGTGTGGTTTCTGCTGGTTCTCACTCATGGTGCCCTGATCCCTTGTGTGTTTAGTGACTTTTCTCTGTAAGATGCTCATTTTCCTTGTATCCCACCTTCACGTTTGGCTTCAAGGCAAATTCCTCCAAAGAGGATTTGCATTTGTTTGTGAGAAGTCTGGAGAAAGCTATTTTAACCTAAATTCTCAGCCAGGGGTTTCTGCAGACAGGGCGGGACGTGTGAATTGGCCCTGCAAACCTGGTTGAGGGCTGGCTTGTGGGGTATAATGCACGAGGGCACGGCTAGACCTATTTCCTGCCATCGTGGGTTTCTGAGGCTCATCTCAAGTCACCTTGGCCAGTTGGTGGCAGGTCCATGATACATTCCGAGTGTATGAGTAACGAGCATTAATTGGGCACCTCTGTGTGCCAAAGGGCTTGGGAGCGGCTGGACATGCCACATCCAACTTCTTTGTTACAACAATCCTCTGCGTGGGCACTAGGATTATCCCGCCCCTTTACAGATGAGGAGAGTGAGGTCAAAAGGAGGATGTGCCAGACCCTGCGGTTCCCCAGCTGGCAGGCTGCGCACACGGGCGCTCCTGGACTCTCAGCCTTCACACTGAACCTTTGTGGCTTCAGTTAGCTTCTGCTGTTATTATTTTACTGTTCTGCCACCAGAGGCATCAGGGACCTGAGCCCCCTGCCTGATTGTCCCCTCTGGCCCCGACACAGACTCCCCGATGGTGCAGGCTTGTCCCTTGTCAGGTCAGTGTGTGGTGACTCATGCTGCCTTCCTCTGAATTAGAAAGAACTCCCTGAGCAGATGCCACTTCGTGTTGGCAGCCAAGCAGCCTCTGCCCGTCCAGCCAGCAGACTCCAGTGCCGTTCTGGGTACAAGCTAAAGACAAGGTGACACAGGGGAAAAAAGGCCCTCTTCCAAAATGGACAGCATGGCTGTCCCCCTGCTTCTTGCAATGCACACGTTTGCAAGCCTTGCCTGGAGAGATGCTCCTTCCAGCTTCTCCTGGGGGTGAGGAGGCGGTCACCTGCCCAGCCGCTCAGCCCCGGACTCAGAACAACATCAGGGGCCAGTCAAGGGCAGGCAGGTCACTGGCCGAAAATTCTCCAGAGCAGCATGGGCCCCCAGAACTCCCGTGAACATCTCACCCAGTGCAGCTGACACGGTGAGACAAATAGGTCCTCGGCTGCACCTCCCTCTGGCCTCAGCCCATACCACCTGCCGTTCCCCAGCCCCTCTGTGATTCCTGTGCCCAAGTGGGTGATGCTGGGGACACAGAGGAGCCAGCTCTGGTCCTGCCCTGTGGCAGCTCCCAGACTGGAGGGGGCTCAGGCTCAGACAGAGATGTACAGCTGTAATGTGGGAGCCCAGCCCGGGAGAGGGCAAGGAGGGCTTCTTGGAGGAGGGAGGCTAGGTCTTAAAGAATGAGTAGTATGAGTAGAATGGGTAGGTCCTCTCTCCTCTGAACCTGGTTAATTCCTGCTTGATCTTCAGATCTCAGCTTAAGCATCACCTCCTCCAGGAAGCCTTCCCTGATCTCACTCACCTGGCAATCCCCTATGATAGATGACTGTCCGTGTCCCTTTCCTTCCCAGTCCCTGAAGCAATTGAATTACATGATTAATGTCACCCCCTACCCGACTCTGAGCTCTGGGAGGGCAGGGACCATGTTACCTTTGGCCCTTGGAGAACACTCAGTCACCAGTGGGAGGCAGCTACTGATATGAGCACAGGCTCCATCACTACTTAACAGCATGCTATATGCTCTGGGCTTCAGTTTCCTCCTCTGTAAAATGGGTCTGTTGTGAAGTTTAAGTGGGGTAATAGAGGCACAATCCTGAGTATAAAGCAAGTGTATAAGACATGTTAGCAATTTTTATTTTCTAGATTAGTGCCTGGCACAAAGCACATGCTCAGTAAATATTTGTCAAATAAACGTATGTATATACATTATTGGTACCATGTATAAAATAGATAACTAATGACAACCTGCTGTATAGCACAGGGAACTCTACTCAAATGTTCTGTGGTGACCTCAACGGGTAGGAAATCCAAAAAAGAGGGGATATATGTATACATATAGCTGATTCACTTTGCTACTTTGTACAGTAGAAATTAACACAACATAGTAAAACAACTATACTCCAATAAAAATTTTTAAAAAACTAAAATAAAATACGATGACAGAAAAAAACAAAAAAGTATGTTGCTCATCAATGCATTAGTCATCATGCTGGTTTTGCTAACTTATTACTGATTACGATCTCCCTCTCAGGTCTTCAAGCCGCCTGAGGACAGGCTGGGGCTGCCTGTTAACACAGCGTCCTCAGCATCTGGCACAGCCAGGGGCCTCGTCCTAGGTGCTGGGGGAGGACAGGCGTGCGTGACCGTGGGGTGCCCACCTTGTGTCACCCGCCACGCTGGGTCCTTCTGAGTGCTGTTTTGCTTAATCCTTTATGGCTCAGGGTCCCACGGGGAACTGAGGTGGGGCTGGGATTTGAACCCATGTCTCTGACCCCGAAGCCTAGTTGGATCTGCCTCTTCCCTGCTCACACCGAGTCCAGGGCTGCCTCCTATGAAAGGTTCTTCTGCATTGTTGACATCCAGAAGCTTCTTTATCTGCTGGGGGGCCCTTGCCTGAGTCCGTACAAGGGAAGCAGTGGGAGTGAAAATCCTATTGCCGAGGGGCATCAAGGGCTGACCACGTGCAGACAGCCTGGCTTGGCACAGTCCTCCTGGCAACCTGGGAGGAAAGGTAGGAGAAGCACCAGAAGTGCCCACGCAGCGGGCGCTTGCCACGTCCCAGGCTCCGTGAAAGCATGCCCACGGGAGACACTCAGGGCTCACAGGAACGCCATGGAGGGTTCCGCTTATTTCATTTTACAGCTGGGGAAGGCGAAACTCAGAGAGGTCACTTGCCCGAGGCCAAGCCTGCATCTGCATCTTTCCTCTGGGTCAGCCTCTGTCAGGCTGGGATGTGTCCTGGGAGCACTCCCAGAGCCAGGGCTTGGAATGTGGGCAGAATTCTCCGTGTGTCCACAGGTACCACCAGACCCTCTGTGGAGAGGATCGGTGTCTGGAGGGAACAGGGCTGGAGAACCCAGAGGGACCCCCAGTCCCATGCGCCTGGCCCTTTGGGGCTGAGCTGAACTGTTCTGGCACTTTCTCCTTTTGGTGACTGTTGTTACCATCCCCATCCCCCGGGGCTGGGCCCATGTGTCTCTCCCTGGGCCTGGGGGCAGGTCAGCGATGGGGTGATGTGACAGGCTCCAAGGCTCTACGCACCCCACCATCCTGGCCCCAGGGGGATTCCAGAGCTTTTCTGGAGACCTCGGCCAGACGGCACCTCCTTCTGCAGTCCCAAGAATACAGAAAGGATGGTGCAGAGAGCCAGTATCCCCGGCAAGATTCTTAAGGGGAGTTTTCATGGCCATCATCACGATAATGGAGGCCCTTCCTCCGAGAATTGCCCAAGCTTCTTTTCCCTTGCCCTCTGCCTGCTTCCTCCCCTCCCTCCATCCCTCCTTCTCTCCATCCCTTCAGCCCTCCATCCCTCCATCCCTATCTCCCTCCTTCTCTCCATCCCTCCTCCCTCCATCCCTCCATCCCTATCTCCCTCCTTCTCTCCATCCCTCCTCCCTCCATCCTTCCATCCCTATGTCCCTCCTTCTCTCCATCTCTCCATCCCTCTTCCCTCCATCCCTTCATCCCTTCATCCTTTCATCCCCCGTCCCTCCATCTCTGCATCCCTCATCCCTTCCTCTGTCCCTCCATCTTTCCTCCTCTGCCTCTTTTCTTCCTGCCCTTCTCCCAACAGTAGATGACAACACCTGACCTCTGCTTCCACAGGGCTTGCTGGACGCCGCCTTCTCTCTGTGGCCTTGGCACCTGGCCCTGCGGCCCGAGACGGGAGACTTGAGGGACAGCAAGGGATGGGGGTTCACATGGTATGTGGCCAGGCATAGGCCACCTCACCCGCCTGCCATCCCAGGGCCTGTCACCGGCTCCAGACGGAGGCGACCTCAGCCACGTTGCTCATCTGATCTGGGTTCTGAGAGGAATATTCGGGGAGGGAGCGCCTGGCAGGTCTGTCTTGCTACGGTGCACACCCAGCTGTTAGCGGCATTTGGCACTTAGTAGGAGCTCCAGGACGGATGTTGAGCACACGTCTTCCTTGCATTTGTTCTCGGTGTCCCGGAAGGCGCAGATGATGTGCCTGCAGTGGGACACAGCAGGTGCCTAAGCACGTATGCAGTGCGCTCCCCGTGCCCATCTCGTCTGCACAAAGGGCTGAGAACCGGGAGGGGGGAGAGAGGAAGGGCGCTCAGGCCGAGTTCCCCTGGGAGGGGGACCTGAGAGCTGAGCCTGGAACAGGAAGCGGTTTCCTGGGCTGCAGAAGCCGGGGGAGCACCTGCACCCCAGGTGGGGAGAGCCACACGGGCCAAGGGAAGCAGGCGTCGGATGAAGGAGGTACGACACGTGATGTGAGTGGGACAGAGCCGGCGAGAGTGTTCGGAGGGGAGATGGAGATTTTGAGTGTTGAGACAGGAGCTCCAGCCTCATCCTCATAGCCCAGGCTCACCCCTGCTTTCCAAAGACACCTTCTGTCTGCACACGAGGGAGGAAAACCTCTTCCCCGGGGTTCCTGCACGAAGCGGGGCCACGGCTCAGCTCTCATCTCCTGGAGGAATCATCTCCATTTCTCTGAGTTGGCTCCAGAATTGCTTTTCCCCAAACCCTAGTTACGGAGAACATGATCATATACTACGTGCTTCCCAGGCGCCTTCAGAGAAGCCTCTAACTGCAGCGCGGCCGCCCCCGGCTGGTTCCCCACTCTGGGCGGCCACTTAGTCTGTCAAAAGCAGAGCCGGCGTGCGGCTTGTCCCCGAGAGCTGGCATGAAGAGGTGCCTGGTGGCCCGGGGACCGGAACATGCCGCTTGCAGATAAATTGAGTTCTGCAACTAAACTGTCCAATTTCTCAAAGTAACTGTCAAACCATGTCAGGGGAAATCCCAGTAAATCCTGAAAACCGCTGCTGGATGATAAACGTCAGAGACACTGAAGGTTATTAGAAAAAGTACTCCTCTGCATGACAGCCGGCGAGAGCCTTGAGGCGGGCTTGAGGCAGGGGCTGATGGCCAGGAGGGGCCGAGGAAGGCCGTTGCTGGCCCGTGGGGTCTTTGGGCTGGAGTGGGGGTCCCCGTGCAATCATCTGTAGGGGGTGCAGCGCTCCGGGCCAGTCAGCCTTCCCCCCGTACCCCCATGCAGCTCTGTTTCACTTTGCTTTCCCTTCTCTGTAATTCAAGAGCAAATAGGGCTGAATCCAGCAGCTTGTCTCCTCAGCCTCAACCCTGTGCACAGTCTCTCCCCTTCACGACGGGAGCTCCCTGGGGACGGGGAAGCGCTGGACCATGGATGCCAGAGAGCGGAACTGACAGCAAGTCAGAGCAAATTCCTGGGAGGGGTCACCTGGGACTCCTACGACAGGAGGACGGAGGATACCAGATGCCAGGGCCAGGCGGGGCATGCGCGGGGCTGGGGGACGGAGAAGGGAAGAGCCCCCTCCACTCACGCCCCAGCCCTGTCCCTCCCCACACCACTGTGCTCAGGAGACCCCCTCCGCATCCCCCCCACCCAGTGTCTCTCTCCTCCCTCTTCCAGCCGGTCCTCTGGGAACGTTGTCTACACTTGCCGGCCACACTGTGTACCCACCACCTCAACCCTCAGGGTGGGCTTTGCTGCCATCCCTCACCCAGGTGGCTGTGGCCAAGGTCGCAGTGAGGCAGTGACCCCTGGGACCCTGGGGATGTCTGGTCCCCTTGCCCTCTCAGCGGCATTTGCCCGTTAGGCCTGAAGGATGCTGTGCCCGGATCCCCGGGCGTGTCCTCTGAGAGCTGAGGTCAGCTCTAAGTCTGTGGGGACCCGGGAGGCCTGGAGTCAGGTCAGCCCCCTGGCCAGGTCTGAAGCTCCTCGGAGCCCCTACGTCTGCCCCTGCAAAGCAGGGCCCGGGTCACCTGCCTCCCGGAGAGCAGACTGTCAAGTCTGCCAAGTCCAAAGCAGAAGGTGGGGTGGAGGTGAGCAGGGGGGGCCGCCCTGGCCCCAGGGGCTCATTCTTTGGGGATCCCTGCCCTTTGCAGCTCTCCAGGGCTTGTGCACACTCTGGCCCACAAGGCCCCTGCGGGGTGCTGGGACTCAGGGTGGACGGAGGGCAGGGGCTCCGGCGTCAGACGGGGGTCAGTGTTGTCTGCCTCGACGGCACCCACTGTGCCCGCCCCTAAGCGCACGGCGTCCCCACGGCAGATCCGTCCTCTGCCTCAGGCTGCATCCTCCCCGATGTGGGCAGGTCCATCCCCAGGGCCTGTTGCCAGGTATCTGAGGCCCGGGGCTGGGACTGAGGCCAGCTCCTGCCCCCGATCCACTCTCCCACAGAGCACTGTCCCAGGAGCCAGAGTGCCGTGCAGGAGCCCAGAGTCGGCGGGGCAGGGGACCAAGACTCAGAGGGTTGAAAGGACAGCTCGGCTGCTGGGCCCCAAGGGGCAGCCCCTGCCCTCTAGGAGCCTGAGCCAGAGTCTTCCGGCTGTTGCAGTCGCTACGGAAACGGGGACCCCAGGCTTTCATGTTCACCCACGCCCCACAAAGCTGGGGCTGGAAGGAAGGTGGGTAGGTAAAGTGGGGAGGACCTAGGCCAGGGCTGACTGTATTCAGTCCTGCCCTTTGGCCCCCAGTGCTCCCATGGAGGCAGGGAGAATCCTCAGGGGCCCAGCCCGTGGCAGCGCAGGGATGCTGGGAAGGCGCTCTGGGCCACCCGGGGCTGCACAGGCCAGCACAGGGGCCATCTGGCCCGTCTGCCACAGCCGGGGGGCAGGAAGGAGGGACGCTGGGGCCCTGGGGCTGCCAGAGACTCAGGAAGGATCTAGAAAAAGAAATTCCCTCCTGGTTGCCTCACCAGCCTCTTGTCAAGCAGGCCCACACCATTGCCTAGATGGTTGGAAGAGGGAAAACTTGGGTTCCCCCCATGCTTTGCCTGGCCTTCCCCCAGCACCCCAATTCTGAGATTTTCAGGGCCCTGGTTTCAGACAAGCTCTGGAACAGGAAAGGGGAGAAGGAAGGCTCTGGAAGCTTCTCGGCACAAACCCTGGCCCGAAACCCCGTCGGCTCTGCCTGCAAGGGTCTCAGTGAGCTCAGCCGCTCCCACTGGCCTTATTCGCACCCAGACCCTAACTGAGCTTGAAGGTCCTGCTGGAATGGAGGCCCAGGTTGCAAGCACGCAGGTGTGCACCGCACTCAGCAGCTGGCAGACCCAAGACCCCTCAAAGCTGGTACCTGGCCGTGGAAGCCCCGAAGCTCAGCTGTCTGGACAATGCTCCCCACCCTGGGCACAGCCCTCTACAGTTTGCCAGTGCTTTCTCATTCATGCTCACATTCAATCTTCCCAACATCCCAAGGAGGCAAGCAGAGCAGACATCGTCATTCCCATTTTACAGGTGAGCAAACCGAGGCTCCGCGAAGGTTTGTGACTTGGACACAGCATTGCACGGTAGAGCTGGAGGTGGGATTTGCACCCGGATCCAGGGCCCCTGGGGGACATGTGGCCCCGGGCCCACGGGGCCTCTTCCCATGCTGACTCACACGGTGACGGTGACGCACAGGCTGGAAGGTCCCGCTTCCCCTGGGAGTGGCTGGACAAGCGAGCGGCGGAGCCTCTGGTGAACAGCTGGTGGGGGGAACGTATCCGTGTAGGCTCCTCCTCCAGACATGGGGCCTTCGGGGACCGAGGCAGTGATGCCTGCAGGCTGACACTGATGAACAGACGGAGAGTCGGCACGTGGACTTGTTCCCCGGTTCCTGGTGAAGAGCGCTCCCGGGAAATGGTCTGAGGAAGCCGAGGCGGCACCCCGCTGGGCTGCCAGGGCCCCCAAAGCTCATCTGCTCCAATCCTGGAGATGTGGCCCAGAGAGGGGGTCGCCCTGCCCAAAGCCACACAGCACGTCAGGGACCAGCAGGGGCTTGACTGGGTCTGACGGCGGGGGTGGGGAGAGCCTGGGCCCCTCAGGCCCTCACACCCCCAGGCTCTTGCTAGCTCCTAGGGAGATGTTCTGGATCCTCTCTGGCCCTCCAGGCACCCCTGGCTCCTGGCAGGCGGCCTTGTTGAGAAGAACGAGTGGGTTTTCTCTGCCGGCCATTTGCCATAACCCTCCCGGCTGTGCCGCCGTGGCCGGAGCTCTTCTGTCCCCTCACCCTCCACCGAGCGTCCCGGGGTGACGGGGTTCGGACAGGTCGACGGGGAAAGGCTTGCTCTGACAGAGTTTGGGGTCCACAAGAGAACGGGTGTTTGCTGGTGACTGCTGTCCTCTGAGCACCTGGGGGCCAGGTGGGCCGCGTCCTGGCCGAGGCCACAGTGGGTGAGGGCAGCTGGGCGCTCAGCTGCAGAGCCAGGGCTGGGAGGCTGAGAGTCGGAGAGAGAAGCGGACCCAGCGGGCGCCTGGGGTGGGGGGGTGGCAGCCGGTGGTGCTGGGAGATGGTCGGCTCTGGGTGGGCTCTCAGGGCAGACGGACGCACGGACACCGCTCACGGGAGGAGTGTGCCTCTGGGGAAGGGCCCGGCAGTGGATGCCTCCTCCCCCTCGACACCTCACCCCTATTCCTCCCTCACCTGAGCCTTCAACCTGGCTCCGTCCCGCCAGCGGCTAAGCCCGTCCAGGTGTCCTCTGTCTCACAACGTGCTGTGGCAAAGGGAAGGGCCAGTGTAGAGCCCGCCGGTCCCGCCCCACCCACCCCGGGCTGCGTGGCCAAGGGGTCCTGCTTCGAGTCCTGGCTGTGCCTCTTCCCAGCCTTGTCACCTGGGGCAGGTGAAGACTTCTCTGGGCCCCAGTTTTCTCAGCTGAAGAATGGGGACAATAAACGTGTTGGATTGTTGTGTGGATTAAACGATGGTTCTTACGACCTAGAAGTGTGCGTGGCACAGAGGAGGGCCCAGCAAGGGCTACTCTTGCTGCCCCATAACACAGGTGCAGAGACTGAGGCAAGGAGCGTCTGTAACTGACCCAAGGCCGTACGGCGAGTGACCGGCGGAGCTGGGATCTGAACCCTGCACTCTGGCCCACACCACGTTCCAAGCAGCTGCACGACCCGGTCTCGGACTTGGGGAGTCGTGCTCCTGCGGGCGTCGCAGCGTCGAGAAGGAGACCATCAAGCCGGTGTCAGTGTCACCGCTCTTGGACCCTCACTCATCCAACCGGCGTTTCTGAGCACCTGCTCTGGGCCAGGCCCATGCTAGGTATTAGCAGCCCCTACGATAGACAAAACCCTGCCTCCAGGGAATCTCCGTGCTGGAGCTGGGGGCGGAGGGCACCCAGACGACAAATGAGCACGTCAGTAGATGGACAGAGGGCTCGATGATGGGGAAAGTGAGACGGGGTGACGGCGGGCGGAGGGCGTGCAACCTGGGGGCCGGCGGGGACCAGACAGGAGCCCAGGCCGGGGACGCCAGTTTCATTCACTGAGTCCTGGGAAGCCACTGGGAGGTTTAACCGGGGGTTAGTAGGGTGGGGGGTGACAGGTCACAGCTCTGCGAGGAAACCGTTCCCTGGGGAGGCTCTGAGCTTTGGTGACTTTTGGTGGCTTTAACCCCTACCTCATGCTGAGCCCAGGGTCGGCGGACCCCAAGGGCCCCGCCAGGCACGGTCTCCCCCCCCCGGTGGATCCCATCACTCCCTCCCAGAGCCTCAAGGGAGGTGGGCCCGGGCTGGGCCCACCCGGAGAGGCCCGAGTATTATCAACAACATCATTATCATTGACTCCAGACTCTGATGCCCAGGGCAGGACCCCCTCACCGTGGGTGGGAATGGGATACGGTCCATGGGCTGAGGGTCACCCGGACCCGGCTGCAGGTTGGAGGCCAGCCTTCCGCTTCCCACACCTTTATAGGGGATGCTCTTTCGACCCCTCTTCCCCCGTGCAGCCCTCTCTACCTCCACCCTGCCCTTGTTCTTGGTCCCCAGGCCCCAGGGAAGTGGGCGAAGAACTCAGATGGTTCCTATTTCTCCCCATGAAGTGCAAGCCTTGGAGGTGGGAGAGCCCAGCGTTTGCTGGATAGATTTCCCGTCCAGAGGAGCAGATGAATTGCCATCTGCGCCTTCACTGTGTGGCCTGTCACTTCCACTTTAACATGACCCCAGGTAACGCTGCAGCCAGCCCGTCACACGGCTGCCTGCCAAGCTGCTTCCCCTTTTCCATCTGTCACCACTGGTCGGGCCCCTGGAACATGGCTCCCATCTCCGCCAGGTGCGGTCCTGAGAGGCTGGCGTGCTGGGGGCCTCTCTACCTCTCACTGGCTGTGTGGCCCCAGCCTGGGCCCCCTCCCTGGGCCTCTGCTCCCTCCCCTGCAAAGCGTGCCTGGAGGGCCAGCTCTTGGGCTGCGGGGAACTGTCCCTCTGCCCCCATCAGGGGACCCAGGACCTTCCAGCTCGTCAAACCCTGACGCGTGAACCCCAGATGGGCTCTGCCCTTGCCCAGCACGCCTGGAGCCCCTCAGGGGCCTCTGTGTCCACTGGTCCGTGGGAGACTCCAAGCCCCCTCCCTTGCTCAGAGGCTGACCTCTCTCCCCCCGGCTAGGCCAGATTCTACTGAGCTCTCCTGGGCCAGTGAAAGGTCTGGGCAACGACTAGAAACTTCTGGAAGTAAAGCCTGGACCTCTGAGCCCTGGGCCAACACCCACACACTTGAATCCCAGCTTCCAACATAGATGGAACGGTTGGCAGCAAGGCATGTGTGGCAGGGGTAGGGCCTCACCCCTGCAGCTCTCTCCCTCCTGTAGCTCATCCCCTCCTTCTGTGAGCCCTACTCCTACTCCTATAAAGCTCTGGCTGCCTCTGGGTGGGGACATGGAGACAGGAGGCCAGTACAGGACTCAAAAGAGCCAGGTCTGCTCATCCGATCACGAGCAGCCCATTTCTCCCTCCCTCAGTGTCCTCATCTGTCCAATGGGGCTCGGAGGGCCTCCCCTGCAGAGGTGGGGCGAGTTAAACGAGGGACACGAGGGAGGCCTCTGGCTGGCTTTCTGCCAGGTCACCGGTGTGCCGCTCATGGCAGCGTTTAGGGATCACCCGCCCTGTGCCAGGCACCGGCCGGTCAGGTGCCCCGTCAGAGCGCGCAGCAAGTAGGGTAACTACAGATCCTTACTGAGCACGTGCCGTGCGCCGCCCCTGCTCAGAGCCGTCCTGTATGGACGCGTCCCCTTGCCTCAAGCCTATGGCAAAGTGTCCATTCTTGTCCCATTTCACGGGGCTGCTTCTGCAGGTACCCCCATTCCTCCTGTGGCATCTGGTACGTTCTCCAGGGCTCGTCAGGGTCTGTGTAGTAATGTAATACCTGGGCAGTGTCTTTTCTTTGTCAAGAACAAAACGGGATGGAATATTATTCAGCCTTAAAAAAGAAGGGGGTTCTGACATGGGCTACCGCCTGGGTGACACTTGGAGACATCCAGAGCGTTCTGCTTCTCAGTGTGGGGGTGGTCCACGTGGGGTCCTCACTTTGGAAAACCTCAGGGAACTGGGCACTGATGTTTTGTGAACTTTTCTGTGTGTTTGTTATACTTGAGTAAAGAATGGTCAAAACCAAAAGCAGGGGCTTCCCTGGTGGCGCAGTGGTTGAGAGTCTGCCTGCTGATGCAGGGGACACGGGTTCGAACCCTGGTCTGGGAAGATCCCACATGCTGCGGAGCAACTGGGCCCGTGAGCCACAATTGCTGAGCCTGCGTGTCTGGAGCCTGTGCTCCGCAACAAGAGAGGCCGCGATAGTGAGAGGCCCGCGCACTGCGATGAAGAGTGGCGCCCACTTGCCGCAACTAGAGAGAGCCCTCGCACAGAAACGAAGACCCAACACAGCCAAAAATAAATATTAAAAAAAAATTAATTAATTAATTAATTAAAAAAAAAAAAAAAAACCAAAAGCAAACCAAAAGCTGGATCTCAGGAATCAATGTGTCTCAGGAGCTCCACGTAGGAGGTTGCCCCCCACCCAGGAGGATGCAGGAAGCACGGGGCAGGAGGAGGGTCATGGCCCCTGAGTCCGATATCCTGGCTAAATCCCAGCTGGGCCACTTGTCGAGTGTTAGTTTCTCCCTGTGAAAAGGGGGTGAGGATTCTGTCTCTGAAGGAGGGGTTTGTTGAAGCCAAGCGTGTGGTTTGCTGCACCCACATTGCCAGCACATCCCCGCCCCCAGCCTGCCCCCAGGTTCCCAGGGCGCAGTGAGCCCTGCCAGCTGCGTCCCGTGTTCCCCAGCTGGGCACCGTGTCCAGAGCTCAGTGCTGCCTGGGGGCCCCAGGCAGTGCTGCGGGGCTGTGCATTCGAACTTGTCCCTAGCTCAGCAGAAAGCTCTCCTCCTCATTAGCCATTCTGCTCTAGTTACCAGCAGAAGCGTGTGTGCTGATGGATTGATCCAGGAAAGGGGGAGTTTGGATGATGCAGGAAGCGGGGGGGAAAGGCTGCTGAGGGGAGGGGAGAACTCAGTCTGCGTCGGGGGCAGGGACATGCCTCCGCCTTACAGACCTGCGAGGAGAGTGGGCACGTGGGCTGGGCAAGAACCGGCCTGACCTGGTTGCTTCTGGTTCCTCACTGAAGAACGAAGCAAGGTCGCCGGCTGAACGTGGGACGTGGGAGGTGGGAAGAAAGAGGGAAGGTGTGAAGCAGGCCTTTTGGAGAGTGGGGGGAGGCATGTTTCCATCACGTGTTCTCACTCCCACACGCTTGTACAGAGCTGGCGCTTTCCTTCCACATAAGTTCATACTAGAAGTACGCTTTCTGGATCGTCTTCCTGTAACATCTCACGGCATCTTTCCCGAGCAGGATAAATAGACCCACGGTCTCTGCACACGTGCCGTGGGGTGATGGCCATGCAGCTCCTTTGAACAGTTAGGTGGTGTCGGCTTCTCTCTATGACAAGTGATGTTGTAACAAAATGCACAGTTATCTCGGGGCACCTAATGAATATTTTTTTTATTATAAATTTATTTATTTCTTTATTTTTAGCTGCATTGGGTCTTCGTTGCTGCGTGTGGGCTTTCTCTAGTTGCGGCGAGCGGGGGCTACTCTTCATTGAGGTGCGCAGGCTTCTCATTGCGGTGGCTTCTCTTGTTGCAGAGCACGGGCTCTAGGCGCTTGGGCTTCAGTAGTTGCAGCATGTGGGCTCAGTAGTTGTGGCACGTGGGCTCTAGAGGGCAGGCTTAGTAGTTGTGGCGCACGGGCTTAGTTGCTCTGCGGCATGTAGGATCTTCCCGGACCAGGGCTCGAGCCCATGTCCCCTGCATAGGCAGGCGGATTCTTACCCACTGTGCTACCAGGGAAGTCCCCTGATGAATATTTTATACGAGGGGCTCTAACAAGTGGACTTTCTTACTCAAGAGGGTGGTTGCATTTGTGATTTTGATGCCCTGACCTTTCACAAAAGCAGACCCTACTGACCCCCTGAGCCCGGAACGTTGAGAGAGTGCCAGCTCCCCTGATTGCAACGTCATAACCCTTTCTTTGTTGGCATTCTGATGGGTGACAACTAATACTGCACTGTTTTAATTTTCAGTTCTTTGATCACTGGTGAAGGTGAACACATTTCTTTATTTTTTACTCGTTCACTATTTTACCTCTTTTTCTATTGTTCGTGTTTTTCTTACTGTTTTCTAGCACACTTCCTGCAAAAGAAGGCTATTAAGCTTTCTTTATATATGTCGCATGAGCCTTCTCTCCCTATGGCATATGTCTTTTTCACTTTGTTTTCATTCTTTTGCCACATAGGAGTTTCCACTTTTATGCAGACAATTTTGCCAGCCTCTCTGTGGTGGGAACTGTCGCGTGTCGCCCAGAGGCTCCTCGGGACTGGCGTGCCCATCCCTACGGTTGCCACAGAGAACTGGCCCCTCCAGTTCTCACCCCCTCCCAGCGGGCGGCCCAGGGACTGACCAGCCGATGCCCCAGGTTGGGACACCCCTGAAGGTGCCCCCAGCCCCAGAGTGCCCTGCAGCGTCGAGGGGGGGGCGAGCAGCCTTTCTCTCTGCCTGTCCTCCTCACTTCCCTGCAGAGACATCGTGTGTTGTGTCTGGGGGCTGCCACAGTCCAGCACCACAAAGATCGTGTCTTAAAAGAACAGAAAACTTTCTCTCACAGCCCTGGAGGCCAGTTGTCTGAAGTCAAGGTGTCTGCAGGGCTGCGCTCCCTGCAAACGCCCAAGGGGAGACTCCTTCCTGCTTTCTCCAGCTTCTGGGGGCTGCCAGCGTCCCCTGGTTTGCCTTGGTTTGTGACCACATCATTCCTGTCTCTGCCCCTCGGGCCATATGGCCTTCCCTTCTCTGCCTGTGTCCTCTCCTCTTCTGTTTCTTATAAGAACACTTGTCATTGGGACTTCCCCGGAGATCCAGTGGTTAGGACTCCGAGCTTTCACTGCCGAGGGTGTGGGTTCAATCCCTGGTCGGGGAACTAAGATCCCGCGAGCCACGTGGCGTGACCAGCAAAACAAAACAAAACAAAAAAACACTTGTCATTGGATTTGGGGCCCTCCCAGATAATCCAGGAGGAGGCCATCTGGAGATCCTTAACTCAGTCACGACTGCCAAGACCCTTTTTCAAATAAAGTCACAGCCAGAGGTTCCAGGGGTGGGGCTGTGGACATATCTTTGGGGGCCACCGTTCAAACCACTGCAGGCATCTACCGAAAGCCCTCTGCCTACCCGGGCCTTCTGTGCTAAATCCCCGTCTTGGCTTCCAGGGAAGCCAACCCCAGATGCCGCCCCTCCTCCAAACTTTTGGGACTGAGGGACACTCGGGAGAGGAGGGTCCAGGCCCCAGGCCCTCACCTGTCTGGTTGTGCGAATGTGGGCAAGTCCCCTCCCCTCTGGGGGGAGCCCAGGTCCCTGCTGTAAGTGAAAGAACGGTGTTAGATGCTGATGAGGGTTTTCTGGCCTCCTGTGATCTGACAATGCTCACACACACCAGGATCTTCCACACTCGGGTCTTGAGCAGCTCCTGGCTCCGGGGGGCAGAGGGAGTGAGACTGGGGAGAGGAAATGCCCCCTGGCCTGGCCCCTGGAAAGCCAGCCCCGGCTTGGAGAGCTAAGACCAGGCTCCTCCTGGCCCCCGCTGGCTGCCCCAGAATAGCTCTGATGTAATTCATGATTGTCCCTTTCTCCCACAATGAAAGTCATCAAGAGAGAAAAAGGGGTTTCTTTTCTAAAATTGCTTTTCCACGCTCTTTGACAGAGCTGTGTGCCTGCACGTAATTAATTCACAGTCCGGTGACCGGGTCAGCCACTTGGCTGGGAGAGAAAGCTCTAGAGAAAAGTGGAGACGCACAGTTACAGCTGAAAATGAGATCGCCTGGCCACCAAGACCTGCCGCTGCTCGCGGGCCAGAATAAACACCTACAAATCCCGCCTCTCGGAAACTTGGTCTCCGAGGTTTTGAACTTCTTAACGTGCATCAGTACAGAGACCCAGAGAAGTCCAATGAGAGGAAACCTTTTAAAGTTTTCCCGAGATTTCTCAGACCTCCCAGAGGCCCGGAGACAGGTGTTTCAAACCAAGCATGGCAGCAAGTCTTTTCCAGGTCATGCGGTGAGTCCTGGTCTGCTGCTAGCTTTCTAAGTGACCTTGATTGCATGAAATATGCTGGATTGTTTCCTCTTCTGTAAAACGGGATAATACTTCCTAAACTGCAAGTCGATTATAGAGACCAAAGATCTGCTTTGAAAAATCTGATCATTTCTCTCCAGCAATTACCTGTAAGGACTTTATCCTGGGGACTCACTGGTGATATGAACAAGGCAACGCTGTATAGCATGGAAAAGTGGAACCAGCCCTAATCGCCACCTATAAGGGCTTGTTAGGAAAAGGACAGACCGTTTATGTGGCAGAATACTATGCGACCAAGAAAAACCATCTTGCGGAAAAATACTATGGCTGTGAGAAAAATAAGCCAGACCCTGAACATGGCGATCCCATCAGGGGACACGGAACTGACAGAGGTGACCCCTCATTCCCACCTGGAACACCAGTCTGCAGACCCTTCCCCTACACACACTCTTGGAAGCCCCAGAACAGGGCCTTTCTGTTTTATTTGCCTTATATGAACGGGGGGTAGGGAAAGGGCAACAGAACAAGATCTGGACTTTACCTGATTTATATGGAAATAATAACAGCTAACACTTATTAGCATTTACTACGTGCCAGGCATGGTTCTAAATGTTGCACACACCATATTCCAGTAAGTCGAAGACCCTTGCCCATCATGAGGCCCTTGTATTTTAGGTATCACTAAGAATTTTTGAAATACTGATAATTTAACTGTGACCCAAAAAGATGACTCCTAGCATCAATTAAATATCATCTACTAATGCATCTATTCTTCACAGCATAACTTCAAGGCAGGAAATGTTACCCTCATTCTACAGATGAGAAAACGGAGGATCAGAGACATTCAGGAATTGCCTGGGTTACTTAGGTGGCAGAGCTGGGACTTGACCCTTGGCCATTGTGGCCTCTGCGGTGCTCCTCCCTCAAAGGGCACCTCGACTTGGGAGCAGGCAATCAGGGGATCGACGGGGTTGGAGGAAGCAGAGAACCCCGGCAGCAGACCAGGAGCCTCGTGGGAGACGATGCTGTCAGACTTCTTCTTTAGCATCCCTCCTCTTCTCTCTCTGCTCAGGGCTCCAGCCTTCTCCAAAGGGGAAGGTCCCCCACCCACGGCCAAGGGGTTCCCTCTATACAGCTACGGGTTGCTTCACACCAGAGCTAACATTTTTTCTTGGATTCTTTCAGAGTTGGAAGATTTAAGGCAGGGCTGGCAAATCGCTTTCGTCTCAAATGCCAACCCTAATCAATCAGCAGAGGCGGCCCGGGAAAGCGTTGAGAAGGATTCCGAGGCCCAGCTGGGATCCAGGGAAAGCTTCCTGGCCCCGTCTCCAAGGGCATCAGCAGAGGAGAGGTGAGACCAGTGCCAGGCGCTCCCCAGGCCTGGGCTAGGAAAAAGCTGGGACACCTTGACTACTAGAGGGCCACCTGAGACCTCCACATTGCACCCAAGAAGAGCTAAATGGCCTCCCCAGCGTCAAGCTTATGCCCTAGGCCTCTCTGTAGCTTCACCAGCTGAGCCAAGACGGGGGAGGAGGTGAGAATGGGGGGCTGTCCAGAGTAGTCAGGGCCCTGCCAGGATCACCCCACAGCCTGCAGCTTCCCCAGCCCTCGGGGAAGGGGGCCTGCAGCGTGCCAGCTCGTGTTTCACAGATTATACTATGTGGGGTCAGCCGCCCCTGGTAACTATTTCACTTCTATAATTAGCCCAAAGTCCCCGCTGCTAAGGAGGAGAAGGATGGGAGGTGTGAGGGTGAAGTGGGGTGACCGAGAGCTTGACTCACACCCCAGAAATTGCCCACTGCAGGGAGTGGGTTCCTTTCCTCATCCCGGGTGGGCTGCCCACTTGTTCTAAGGCAGCCGGGGCTCCAAATCACTTTTCCGTGATGCAGGAATCATCCCCGTCGCCATGACGATAAGCATGTGCTCAGCATGTTTGAAGCACCTCTGCACACCTTTTCTCCTTTGTCCCCGCCGTGGGCTGTGAGATGATGCTTCACCGTTACCCTCACTGCCTGATGGGAGAATGGGGGTCTGAAGCACAGGTGGGATTTGAACCCAGGACGGGCCCACATCCCCTCCCCCATATATTCGGTGCCACCCACTGTCTTGCGCTCCTCCCAGACAAGGGCCCGGGAGGCGTCTTTGCAGAAGCTGGTTCAAGAACGTTCCAGAGGGCTTCCCTGGTGGCACAGTGGTTGAGAGTCTGCCTCCCAATGCAGGGGACACGGGTTCGAGCCCTGGTCTGGGAAGATCCCACATGCCGTGGAGCAGCTGGGCCAGTGAGCCACAACTACTGAGCCTGCGTGTCTGGAGCCTGTGCTCCGCAACAAGAGAGGCCGTGATAGTGAGAGGCCCGTGCACCGCGATGAAGAGTGGCCCCCGCTTGCCGCAACTAGAGAAAGCCCTCGCACAGAAACGAAGACCCAACACAGCCATAAATAAATAAATAAACAAATACTTTAAAATACAAATCTGACCATGTCATTTAAAAAAAAAGAACGTTCCAGAGATGGTTTTAGGGGACACATTCTCATCTTTAAGAAAGAGTTGGTGAGAATTCCCTGGTGGTCCAGTGGTTAGGCTTCTGTGTTCTCACTGCCGAGGGCCTGGGTTCGATCCCTGGTCAGGGAACTAAAATCCCACGAGCTGTGGCGAGGCCAAAAAATAAAAAAAGAGCTGGTATTTTTGAGGATGGGCAGACTTTTGAGGGTTCCGTCGGCCAGTCCTGGGTGCCTGTGTCCACCCCCCCCGCTTCGCTCAGGGCCACAGCAGAGGAGAAGGGGCAGGACGGGTCAGCAGGGGGTGGGTGGGAGGCCTCTGAGTCCAGCCCTAACTCCCCACTCCCCACCACCAGAGGGTCTTAGGCTGAGATCAGGCTTAATAGCAAGAGAGACTTCTTATTTCCTCACTGCCTCTGGGAACGGAGGAAAACAAATATCAATTATGGGCAGAATTGTCAGTCGGAAGAAAGCTGTCGCTCTCGATTTAGAATTTACAAACAGTTAATTAAGCCTGCAGTGTGGAGCACACCCGTGGGCCTGCCTGCCCAGGGAGAAGGGTGCAGAGCAGGGGGCCGGGGAACCCTCCTCAAGGGGCTCCAAGGCACATTCAGATCCCCAGTCCTGGGCGCACCTTCGAGGCGTGGAAGCCACTCTTGACAATACTGATGCCAGCCGCTCCCAGCGATTCCTATGTCGTTGGTCAAGTAGGCGTGGGGAGAGCCCAGGCACTGGCATATTTTTGTGGAAACTAGTGATTCCTCTGTGCAGCCAGGGAACTGGGTGGCCTGGAGAACTGACCTCCGCCCACTGGTGCCAGGCCTGCCTGGATCCCCTCCCCCGCGACCTTCCTATCTCCAGGGGTCCCACGTGAATCCCCCTCCTTGAGGCTTCACCCCCATGTGGGCTGTAGGATGTAATGCCCAGTCTTGGTTTCCTGATCTCACGGCCTCATTCCCATCAGTCACCCAACCCCTGGGACCAGGGACTCTGAACCCAGCTCCAAGCCTGCACCAAGCATCCTGCTGTGTGTCCCCTGTTTCAGCCCTGACTGTGGCACCTCCAGCTGTTTCCTTGTCTTGGACCCAAGGGTGGGAGCATGATTAAGCCTTTTGATAGGCACAGCCCAATCAGGGAAGGGTTTTGGTTCATTCCACCTGGAGTAAAAGAGCGAGACGGGGGAGGGAGCGAGCCTGCTTGCTGGTGGAAAGTGGCAGCACAGCAGATGGTGGAAGGCGGGGAAAAGGCGTGAGGTGCAGGACAGATTTCTACCTTCGCTTTCAAGGAAACGACTCTTCATTCAGGAAATAAGGGTGCCAAGCAGGTGTCAGAGGAAGAGGAGGGGCCAATTAAAATCCTTAAAAGGAGTCAAGCATGCCAGGACTGAGCCTGGCCTCCAGACACCACGGGGAAGAAGACAGACGCACCTCTGCTCCGTGGGGCGCATGTTCTGTTTGGAGAGACAGAGAAGAAACAAATAAATCCGTTAACAAGCGTGATCATTTCAGACGTCAATCAGTGTTATAAAGAAAATAAACAATGGGGAGGTGGAGAGGACTGTAGTTTTTGTTACAAAGACCAGCCTGGGAAAGGCTCTCTGACACGGTGACTTGGAACTGAGACCTGAATAACCAGTCATGCAGAGATCTGGGCTCAGAACACTTGGTAGAGGGAACAGGTGCAAAGTCCCAGATGCAGCAAAGGGCTTGACGTACTTGAAGAACAAAAGGAAGGCCTCTGTGCCTGGAGATTAAGTGACAGTGGAGCATGAGGGTGAAATCTGAGAGGGAAGTAGCGATTGCAGAGTCTTGAAGACCAAACACGGAACTTGAGTTCTATTCTAAGTAGAATCAGGGGCCAGGGAATGAAGCCACTTGCCATTTGGCCAAGATAGAATTAACTGGCACTCAGCTATCCCTTCCGTGGTCAACAGTTACGAAGTTGGATTAAAATATGAGGCAACTCTTGGCAGGCAATGGGCAACCGGCAGTGCAAGACTGTTATCCTTGAGAGAAGGAAAGCCCACAGGGGTGTCCACGATCACCAGTTCTCTTCCAGGGGATAATTTGCTGGGTGCAGCACACGGACCTGGGGCTTAGCCGAGCTCAGTGGCCATGGTGAGCTGCGAAGACAGCAGTTGGAGGGCAGGGCAGCTGGGACCAGCAGAGGAAGGCATCACAGAAGAGCTGTGCGGAGGGGGGACCCCGGAAGTCGATGTGGGGTCTCCCGACGAGTCCACGGCTGGAGGATGTGCTGTACGTACTCAGAGCAAGACCACCCAAGACTTTCAGAGAGTGGACCCTATGGGACTGAAAGCAAATTGGAAACACTAGAGGTTTGAGCTGAACCGGGGGAAAAAACAGAGGAACACTGAAATTCCTGCTTGGCCATAATGGAGAAATCTCAACAGTTTGTTAATACTCTTAACATCCAGCTGAGACCCCAGACAGGCTATGTCTTAGGAGTAGGAACCACGTATCAGGGTAAGAGTTAAACTGGACCCCTCCTAATAAAACCTAAAACTAAGCCCCCAAAGGATCTGCAAGGAAAACAAAGTTCAGAGGTAATTCCTGCCAACTAAGAGGAACTGAGGAAGCACATTGGCCTTCTCCATATTCACACGAACAGAGTGTAAGCTGAGTGTCTATAAGTTCAAAGTCATCAGCTGGTAATTTAACTGCCTGCTAAAACAAGAAACACTCTTTAGAGGATGATAGCAGAATCCAATATCTCTACAATACATTGTTCACTATGCCCAGCATTCAATTAAAAAATCACTAGACGCACAAAGAAACAGGAACATGAGACTGACAGTTAAGGGGAAAAAAGCAGGCAATAGAAATTAAACTTAAGATGTATCCAATGTTAGGTTTAGCAAAGACTTTAAAATAGCTATTACATATATGTTCAAAGAATTAAAGGAAAAACATCTTTAAGAAATTGAAGAATATGGTATTAATGAGTGAACAAATAGGAAAACTCAGCAGAAGAATGAAAACTATTAAAAAATGCAAACTCTGGAACTAAAAAGTACAATAGCTGCAATGAAAACTTCGCTGGATTGGCTTCACAGTGTATTAGAGATGACGGGGGAAAAATACAGGAACCTTAAAAACAGACCAGTAAAAATTATCCATACTTAAGAACAGAGAGTTTTTTAAAATGAAGAAAAATGAAAGGGCTGAGAAAGGACAGTCTTTTCATCAAATAATGCACCTGTTCTGACCTGGGCCCCATTCTGGCCCCTGGGCTCCTGCCAATGCATTGTTGGTCCCCCTGCCCCCAGGCCCCATCTTTGGGCTAGATGACCCCGACTGAGCTAGGGTGGGCTCAGGGCAGGGGCAGGCTGAGCCATGGAGGAGCCAGCTGTGTGGGGGGCCCAGTAGGGCGGGGAGCCAGGAGAAGGGATCTCCTTCTAGAACACAGAGGCTGTGTGTCTTCCCTCTTCCTCCAGATCATCAGATTGGCAGGAAATGTCCACTGATCACTTGGTATGTGCCAAGCAATGGTCACTGCTGACATACAGAAGTGAACAAGACAGACGGGGGCCCTGCTCGCTTGGCCTGACCTTTCAGAACGGGGGCAATTTGTAAGTAAACAGACAAACTGTTTGTGATGGGGATTGAGAGTAACATGCAAGCACTCAAACACACCTGGCAGGTGGGAAGTGCTGGCCATTCTCACTCAGGAAAAGGGGTTTAAAGGCACAAGGGTGGGTTCTACTGAAAGTTTCAAAAGCCCAGGTACATGGCCGTAAGGCACAGAGGTGGACCAGAGACCCCAAGGCTGTGGGCAAAGCCTCTGCTCCCTGAGCCACTGAAATGTGAAGGGACAGGGGCACAGCTGGAGAACGTGCACTGTGTCCATGGAGGGGTGGCCATGACAGATAGTGAGCTCCCCATCACTGGAGGTGTGCAAGCATTCACCACCAGGAAGGCTGCCAAAGGGACTAGAGTGGCACAGAGGAATAGAGAGAGGCCGCCAGTATGGGGGTTAGGGAGCACAGGCACCTAACTCTGACCCTCCTGGCTTTGGTTTTCTCATCTGTAAAATGGACCACCAGACAGCTCTCAGCCGGAAAACCTTCTCAACCCAGAGCCCAAGTTCAGGTGGGCAGGCACAGCAGGCCCTCCTCTGCCATCGCTTTCTGGGCTGCAGACTCTGCTCGCTGGTCACTTGCTGGTCCGCCCATGGGGCAGGGGGCCCTCCTTCTCAGACCCTCTTGGCCCCCAAGCCCAAGGGTCCCCCAGCATCCTCAGGATGAGCTTGTTCACTGTGGGTAGGCGAGGTCAATGCCCCACCCTCCCCTTCTCAGCTCATCCTCACCGGCCTCGTGACCCCACAGAGGGGCCTGGCGGACACGCCAGGGACCAGAGGGGATCAGGCTGGGCATGGGGGACATGCCCAGGGGGGGAACTGGGGGACAAGGCAGAAAGGGGCAGAGTGATGGACGCTCAGAGCCTGGAGGGCTCCCTGGAGGAAGAGGTAATCTCTCTCCCTTCCCTCTGTCTCTTCCCCTCTTTCTCCTCTCTTAGGACCCCTGGCTGGCTGTCCCTCTTGGTGTCTCTTGGTCACCTCTCTGTTCCAGCCTCTCCCATGTGCCTCTCTGTCTGTCTCCTACTCTCCCTCCCTCCGTCTCCACCTCTTTCTGTCTGGACGTCCATCTCTATCACTGTGTTCCTTTCCATGTGTCTCTCACCTTGTCTTGTGGTGTCTCCGTCTAACCCACCCCCTCCCCCCTTCCCATGAGTGACAGGGAGGCAAGATGGGGCCTAGAATTAGACCAGCAGCTGGGATGCCAGCTGCCATCTCTCTCTTTTCTCCCTGCTCGGGGCATCCATCCTGGGCGGGGGTTGGGGGGGGTGGATTTTCACAGTCCCCTGGAGAAGGGAAACCCAGTAGTAGAAACCCTGAGTTAGCCCTGGATCGGAGTGCCATGGCCGTCAGATCACAAACAGGTGGGGTGTGTCCTGGCTGGGGTGGGGAGCAGTGGAGAGAATCCGGTGGCCCATCAGGTGCCCAAACACAGGGCAGGCAGGACTCACGAGAGGGGGCTGGTGCTCGGGGCTCCGTCCCTGGAGGGTGATCAGCCCCGGGGCTCCTCCGATGCTCAGCCCAGAGCACAGGCCCCGGGGCTCAGCCTGAGTCCTGTGAACAGGGGCAGGGCCTCGGGCCTCAGGGCCGGTGGGGAGGCTGCTGGCCTGTGGAGCAGTCGAAGCAGATCAGGCTGGGAGCTGCAGAGGAGAGAGCCTGCACGCGTAGGGGCTCCACGGTGTTTGCTGGCTGCGGGGAGGAATGGCGGTGGATGAAAGAACCCATCCATCTTTTCACCAAATGGTCACTGTCACAACCCCACGTGTTGGCAGGAAGCAAGGGACCGGGCACACAGGTCAAGAGCTGGGCTGGGAGGGGTTACTCTCCGCCTGGATGGAGGGACCGCATCCATCAATGTACATCTTCACAGTGACAGTTTGTAATCTACTGTATTCACTTTGCTCATGCTGTGAACATTCGCCCAGAATATTAAATATTGTTCAGAAAACCCGTTGGAAATGGCTGCAGAGCGCGACATCACGTGGACGGCTCGAGCTCACCGAGCTCTTCTTTTGGTGGATTCGTTCATCTGACCGACGAATAGGAACCGAAGGCCCTCGCAGCCCTGCATAAGCAGTGGTCCTGCCCGCGGGGAGTTTCTACCCCGATGGAAGAAGCAGGCGTGAGTCAAGCCGGGGACACCAAGCACAGATTCTCCTGGACAGGCGCCCGGACGAGCGGAGGCCCCGAGAGAGAACTGGGGAGACCAGCCTCAAAGGGGTGTGCTGGGGCTGCCAGCTGCCACAGAGCGCAGGCTGGCTCCCCCAAGGGACCACTGGCTGCGCCCGGGCAGCAATCCTAGGGGCGGACGGTCCCGGTTCAGACGCCAGACCCTCTCCTGCCTGCAAGTAGCCCTGGGGCCTGGAAGGGGCCCTGGGTGGGCTTTCATCTGTCTTCCGGGGAGGGGACCCCGACGGCATCGCAGCCTCCAGACAACCTGCCTCCTGTTCCCCGGGGCGGGAGCACGGGGTGGGGGGTGGGCATTTCCAGTCCCCAGGCCTCTCGGGGCCCTGGGAGACCAGCCAGCCACTTCCCGAGGTACAGAAGAGGCGGTGTGCACCTGGGCGGCTGCAGAGGAGCGGCGGGCACCCCGGGCACAGGTGGGTCGAGGCAGGATGACGGGGCCCGCGTGTCTGTAAAGGGGCTGCGCCCACTGGGTGAGGGGCAACCTGGCCCACGCTCTGCACTGAGGCTAAAGCACATTCAGCAAACACACACGTGCATACACGCACATGCACACACAGACACACACACACACAGATCGGGACGCTTCTTTCATGAGCAGACGCTGCCGGCCCGCCGCGTGCCCGGCGCCCTCCCCTTCGGCCCTGCAGCCCCGCCAGTTCCAGCAGCAGAATCACTGCCTGGCTTGACAGAGGGGAGAGCAAGGCCCCGCCCGACAGCTCGAGAGCTGTGCTGGGGCCTCCCGTGTAGAAACATCCAGAACTGGGTTGAGTCCTCCCTTGGGGGTACCGGCCAGATTCAGAAGGCAGAGCCGCCCCACAGGGAAGCTCGTCAGCGGCTCTGGGTCTGCAGAGGAGATGAAGTTTATGGTGCCCGGGGGAGGCAGCCTCAAGGCCAGTGCCAGACCGGCAAAGGGGAATGTTCCAGGGTTGGCTGTCATACACGGGTGGGACGGGGAGTGAGCTGGGCTTGAGCTACCCCTGCCCCCAGGGAGCCCTGGCACTGCCACCTGCTGGCAGGGGACCTGAGCCGGCTCCTTTCCTGTCTAGACCTTGGGCTGTGCGTATATCAAGCGTACTTAGTCCCGTGATCTTGCAGGTCGTTAGGAGGCTAATAGTGCTATCGGGGGATGGGCATGGGTTCCCCTCCTCACTAAATATTTTCTGAGCACCTACGATGTGCACCAACTGTGGAATAGACACGCTGAGGTTATGATGGTGAACAAGACAGACAAGGTCCCTGGCCTCCTGTGACCTCAGTCCGGTTGAGGAGATGCACAGTGGACGGTTATGGCTGTCCCTCATTCCAGCCCATTCTCTGATCCCAGCCCTGCCCCGGACAGGTGTGCCTACTGCCATCGGTCACCTTCAAGAAGAAGAAACTGAGGCAGCCCAGGGAGGGAAGCTCCTCGCCCAAGCGGAATCCCCGCGTGGCACCCGCGTCGGGGGCCATCCTTGGCAGAGGGTCTCGGACACCTCCGGTCCAGCCCCGGCTTCCTTGGATGAGGACACTGAGGACCACAGCCTTTAAAGCCTCCGTCTCTCTCTTCTAGAACATTCCCAGTAAGCAACAGCTCAGCCCAGAATGGGCTAGTTTGAGCCGCTGGAAATCTCAGCTGGGATCCTGGCGTCTGGGGAAGGGCCGGGCTCTAAAAATAAACCAGTCGCCTCAGCCTGGGAGCAGCCGGCGGGCGCCTGGTGAGCGAAAGCTGACGCCTGGTGCTCCTGGCAGATGACGGCGGGCCCGCCCGGCTGGAGCATCTCCCCTCAGGCAGCTGGCCCCGCCCCCGGGACGGGTCGGTGGCAGGTGGCAGCCAGGAATATTCGAGCCCAGCTCCCAGAGGCACCCCACCTCGCACGCACACAACCCATGCCCCAACCTGGGACGTGCGCCGCAGAGTGGGTCCAGGGCTGCTCCCCAGGAAGGGGCCCGGAGGTACCATCCACGTGCTGGATAGTGACAAGCCTCCACTCAGGTAAGGGGAGACGCCTCCTCAGGCCCTGGGGGAGGTGAGCTGTGGACCTGGGGGTGGGATGGGGCTCTGGGGGGCTCTGCGTCTGCCCTCAACTCCTGGGAGCCCTGATGGGGGGGCTCTGCGTCTGCCCTCAACTCCTGGGAGCCCTGATGGGGGGGCTCTGCGTCTGCCCTCAACTCCTGGGAGCCCTGATGGGGCATCAGCTCTCCCCTGGAGGGGGCCGCAATGCGGCTTCCCTCCCCCCTCCCTGCCCCCAGCCTGGTGGGGAACAGCGTGCCCTTTGCGGCTCGAATACTCTCAGCCTGCGAGGAAACGTCAGGGTCCTGGCGGCTTAATTAGAAGCCTGCTGCAGGTTAATGGGTTTGCAGAAGCCAGGCTGAAAAGTTTCGAGGCAGGCGCCCTGCAGCATTGTAAGGACCCTGGAGGCTTCGGAGGAGAAATGCCTCCCCTTCCTGCTGTAGGGTGGGTGGGGGGGCAAGGACAGAGGACAGAGGTCCTACCCCCAGTGGGAGGCAGCCAGCCAGCTTTCTCGGAAACACTGGGGAACATTCTCCAGGCAGATGGGGAGAAATCCCAGGGACACACATTTCCCCGGGGCAGGTCTTGAGATCCCCGATTCTGTATCATACTTCAAGAAAGGTTTTTTTGTTGTTTTTTAACCGAAAGAAACCTTTTAGTAAAAGGTGGGTGCTGCTTTGGGTCTTGAGCTGGTCCTGGTGGGTCCTGGAGCTTTGCACCTTTGTCCCCGGCTCTCAGAGGGGCTATCTTTTTTCTGCTTAAATGGATTTCTGCGCCTAATCCCTGGGCGGGATATTCACCTGATGGCGAGGCGATTGGTGCTAATGTGCTCTCCTCCTGTGCTCAGGATGGGGAAAGCGGGGAGATGGGCTGGGGGGGCAGGGGGATGCTGGCTGCCTTCCCCACCCCGTTCATCAGAGGAGGGCAGGTGCTGGGGGGTCTGGGGACAGGCCAGACCCTTGCGAGGGCTGCCAGGGCCTTTCTTGGGCACACGGCAGGGAATCACTTGGGGAGTGGGACTAATCAGGATGATTTTTCATGGCCTGAGAGTGAGCTGGCCTCTGCCACAGCCAAATCCTGCAGCTGCGCTGGCTCGGCTGCAGCGCGGGGACAGTCAGGCGAGTGGTCCAGGTATGTGGCTGCAGGAAGGAGGGCCGGGCCGGCCTACAGAGGAAGGTGCTCTGTGCTGGTCGGTGGAGAAATGCTGGGTGGCTGCTGGGTTTCCCCAGCACGTCCTTCCTGCAAATACCCAAGGACCCTCCATGCCAGGTGTCCAAGCCCGCCTACCCGCCGTCCTCTCCCCCTGCACCTTCCCTCTGAGTCACCTCCCAGGAGCTGGTGCCCTGCAACCTTCTCCCACCATCCCCCAGGACCCTGCTCAGGGACTGCTGCCTCTCACCTGCCCAGCAAACCGCCCCCACCTCCCCCAGCTTCTGTACGACTTCTGCTCCTCGTGCGTGGCCTGCGTCACTGGGACCGGCACCTGGGTCTTGTCACCATCGGGCTGGAACTCCGACTCGGGTTTGCTCCGATGTTGCTGCTCCCCAGTGGTGTGAATCTCGGCAAAACACTAGGCCCCCTGAACCTCAGTCTTCTCACCAATCAAATGGGTTGATGCTGCCTCCGTTGTGGGGCTTAGTTGGAGGATTAGCAGAAATCTCGGGCAGGAAGCACGACACAGAGCCCGGGGCAGCACGCAGGGGAGAGCAAAGGCTTCAACACCAGAATCCTTTCTTCTGCATTAGACCCTGTGCCCTGAGAGCCAGTACTCACCAGCACACAGTAGGAGTG
The DNA here is from genome assembly GCF_009873245.2 of Balaenoptera musculus. Taxonomy (NCBI): domain Eukaryota; kingdom Metazoa; phylum Chordata; class Mammalia; order Artiodactyla; family Balaenopteridae; genus Balaenoptera; species Balaenoptera musculus. The sequence goes on along the minus strand of NC_045794.1, from coordinate 99,626,603 downwards.
CAACAGTGCTTGTCGGTCTCACACACACACACACACACACACACACACGACAGCTCGGCCTCTCTGGCTCTGACATACACACCCAGGTCCTAGCCTAGGACCTGGGTGGCAACACGGAGTATATCCTCTCGCCCCTCCCCCCACCCCGCCCCCGCCCCGCAGGGTCCTGGCCCACACAGCAGGCTGGTGGGTTTGGGTCCAGGGCACTCTGGTCACCTTCCGGAGGGGTGGGTGCAGCCGCGGGAACGTGCAAGGCCCTGTCATCGTGAGAGCCAGTGGTTAAGGCGCTGACCTTCACGTGGGAGCCTCATCCCAGCTCTGGGTTCTGGCTAATTTGGCTTCTGTCTTATGTGTGCATGTGGGAGCCCAGCCTCAGCCCCCAGTGCCTCTGAAGCCGGCCTGTCCCCAGGAGCCGCCTCTGTGAGGCCCAGGAGGCTGGGAGTGTGGGAGATGGTGGCTCTCTCCAGACCCACGACGAGGTCACGGGCAGCGTTGTAGCAAAGGCCTGAAACCAAGCATGTTCCTGCATTAGTGACAGCAACCCCGCGTGTAAGCAACCAAATGCCAGGCCGGGGCCGCGTGCTTGACAAACACTGTCTTACACATACAACCACCTGGCTCTACTGCAAAGAATAAAATTCTGGAAAAAGACGCAACTCAGCAAATAGTGCAACTGTGTGTGTACTTTAATACAGAGAGGGAGGCGGCCTAAAGCAGAGGTGCCTGCCGGCCACACTGACAAGCCTGCGGCTAGCGCCAGAGCTCTGCTCACATACCCAGAGGCCGTGCTCCTGGTTGGTGCCCCCTTGAGGGTAAAATCCGCCCTAGGGGTGCCCTGCTGGGTTTGGCCCTTGGTCATTTCATCCAGACTAATGCTCCCCTCAGGGTTGCATCTGTCTTAGTGTTTTTCCTGCTTTGAACAGATGCATGTCTCTGCTGTATTGGTCAGCTCTTGCTGCAATGATGCTCTGTAACAAACAATCCCCAAATCTCAGTGGCTTAACAGCAACCAAATGTGTTTTTCTCGCTCCGGGTCTGGGGTTTGGCTGATCATGGTTGTGTCTGGCTGGGCTGGGCTGCAATCAGGGGCACTTGGCTTCAGGCTGTAATTGTTTTGGGTCTGGTCCACATTCTCAGTCTGGGGCCTGGTCTCTTCCGGCTTGTGGCAAAAGAGCAAAAGGCCAAACCAACTCAGCTCATGAAATGTCTCTGCTCACAGCACCCGGCCTCAGCTGTGTGGCCGGGATTGGGGATGGGAGGGAGGGAGGACAACTGCCTCCAGGTCCAGGTGGGTTTCTAGAGGTGAAGACCCTGCAGGGGGCTGTCAATCTGTGTACCCCTGTGAGCGGGAGACTTCAGGGGTGGGGGCTCCCTCCCACTTTCCCCTTCCATCTCCTGCAAGCAGAGGAGCCCCCAGAAAAGATTTCATATGAAAACGTGCCCAAAGAAAGCTCAAAGCTACAAGGCTGCAGTCCCCGCGCCAGGTTGCCCTGGATACCAGCCAAGGTCACCGAGGATCGGAGGAGGTCCTCTAAGAGGTGGACCTGGGAAGACAGTCAGCACTTCCTGGAGAGCCGCGCAGGTGCCTGGTGCTGTGCCAGTGCTTCAAGCAAATTAACTCATGCCATCCTCCCGGTGACTCCGTGAGACCCCCATTTACAGGCTGGGAAACTGAGGCATGCGGTAGTGAAGCCCCCGCCAGGGTCTCGTGATTAACAAGTGGCAGGGCTGGAGCTTGAACCCCAACCCTCTGGCTCCAGATGCCCCTGCTGGGCACACAGTAGGCTCCCAACAACAGCCCCTTCTGAAGCAGGACGAGGACGGGATTGAGGAAAGGAAACCCGTTCTCATGGCAGATGGTGATGGACAGCTAATTAATGTTTTTCCTAAACTGGCTTTCACATTATCCCTCTTATGGGTTCAGTCATTCATGGTTTAAAAACGTGGACTCAGCTCTCTCCTTTCTGAGCTGGAGACAGTGTTGAACTGGCCTGGGACTCCCTGGTGGGGGCTGGCGGGGTTCCCCTCACGTCCCCAGAGGGCATGAGGTCCTCTCAGGACACCCCCCTCCCCCGTTCACTCCTGCAGGGAGAGCAGGTGGGCCCCTCTCTGCAGGTGACATCCGTGGTCACTGGGTGTCTGTTTCCCTCCAGAGTCTCAGCCACAGGCCCGAGGTGACCAACCTTCCCCGCTCCCTAGTTCCCTCTGGGACCCTTCATTGCTCCCCTGCTCCAGCCCTGTGCTGTCCCCCCCAACCACTGTGTACGTGGGCTGCCACCCCTCCCTGAATTTTCATACCCATCTTCCCCCTTGATTCTCCCCACCTCTTGGAGGATTGGCCCAAGCAGGGATCATCAGCCCATTTTACAGACGGATAAACAAGGCTCTCAGAGGCTAAGGGGTGTGCCTAGGGGCACACAACGACAGCACCGGAACTGTTCTTTAATCCAGGCCCTCTGTCTCCTGGTCCGCTCTGCCTGGAAGGGTTGTGCGGTGGTGGGGAGGGAAGAGACACTTCAAACAGATGCCTTGTGTGTAAGATTTATTTCTTTCAGTGTCCTCTCTGCCCAGGGTCTTGAAATCTCCGGAGACAAGGGAGTATTTATTTAACTTGGAAAAATAACCCCTCTCCCTTTTGTGCTTCGAACTGCTGGTATTTAAACACCTTCATAGCTTCAGGGCATTGGGACTGTGTATTCTTTATTTTGCAAAGTAACATGAACTGGAGTATTTGTGCGTGACCTTTAAGCGGCCAGCCCACTGCACGCTGCTGGCTGGGTAATTCTCCAGAGGCTCGTGTCCCCAGGCTCTGCCACCATGAATGATTAAAGAGGAGGGCAATTATAATTCAAGTAATGAGATCAGAGGTTCCCGGTTACTACTTAATTTAGAGCTGGTGCCAAGGAGCTTAAGGAAGTTCTCAGGCAGGAGCTGAGGCCGCAGAACTGCCTTTGGAAGGGCCCTGGGGCTGCACCCTCCTCGGTGTCCAGGCCCGGGAGGCTCAGAAGTGGCAGCAGGGCCAGCCAGACTCTGTCTCCTGCGGTCCTGCCCTCAGGCCTTTGCCTGGGCAGTGCCCCCTCCCGGGGTGCCCTCTGCCCCCCCTCCTCTGCCTGCTGAAATCCCTTTACGGGGCCTCCTCCCCTGTGAAGACTTTCCTGTCCCCTCAGTGACGCATACGTGCTCCCCGCCTCTGCTCCATTCCTCTTCCTGGACCCCCTTGGCTCACCCCACTTGATCCTGAACTTCACCTTGTCTCCGTGATATTTGCATCATCAGGACCATGTGGTCCAGGGAGAATCAGTCACTGCCCGTGCTCAGGGAGCACCCAGGCTGGAGGGGGACGGTGCGTGAATAAATCAGAGAGAGCCTGGGAGGTGCGTGTTGATGTGGAAGGTGGGGCCCCTCTCCCCTATCTCTGCCCCTCCCTCCGCCCTGGGACCTTGCAGTGCCCCACAGGAGGGCAGGTGGATGTTATACCCTCACCTTACCGACTTGGGGCTCGGCAGACGGACGACTCGGGGTCTGCCTTCCTCAGCCTCCCGTCCTCCCAAGGAACATCCCTGAACCTGCCCTGGCCGGGCTCCCACCAAGCAACCCAGGAATAGAGACGGATTCCAGGAGCTGCCAGCCTGCTGGAGCCACACCAAGTCTCCTTGGGGTCTCCCAGGGGCCCCTCTTGGTCTGCGCCCTCCGCGCCCTCCCCCAGCATGGGTCAGTCCCGTCTCTCCCCACCCTACCCCAGCCCTTTTTTTCTCTCCAGACCCTCTTTTCCTCCCTCCTTCCCTCAGCCCGGAGTGGCCCTGAAATGAAGCTGAAGTGTCCTCTTTAGCAATTCAAATGTATCAAATATTTTCCAGCACGAGTGGGGAATTTGCTCTTTCTCTCTCTCTTTCTCTCTCTCTCAAAAATAGACAACAAAGGCTGCCAAATCATGTTATTGATTCTTTTCTCCTGCTGCCCTCCCTACAGAGGCCCGGGGTCCTGTCATCATTCACACCAATCCTATCAACTTGGCAGAAAGGCACTTAATGCCTGGAACCTTCATGTCTGGGTCCCTGAGGCCTCAGCGGGGTCCGGGCAGCCTTGACTCCTCCCGAGCCCCCTCCTCCCCTTGGGCTCCTTTGAGATCTTGTCGCCCAGGGGATGGTCACGCTGGTGATGGGGGTAAGGCGAGGGGGCTCCTCCTTTGCTGAGCCCATCCCCCAGTCCTTCCCTCCGCAGCCCTGTACTGGGACACAATACAGTCATTCTCTAGGTGGGACACTGGGCTCTGAGGGGCCAGGGGACACGGCCAAAGCCCCCCGCAGCGTGTGACAAAGCCGCGGCTTGAACCTCTGCACAGAGAAGCATTAGAAGCAGAGTCACCAGTGAGGATCCTGACGCATGATTTCTCCACCAGGTGTGGCCACCGCACTGCTCAGGCCCCGGCTGGACGCTTGCTCCCAGAATGTTCTATTTGGTTATATGTACTCCGTAGATGAGGCCCAGAGGGAGGACGGGCCTGGCTGGGTCACTCAGCTGGTGGCAGGCCCGGAGCAGAGCTTGCATGAGGGGCTGCCCAAATGTACTTGCCAGGCGTGCAGGGCGGCCCAGAGCTGGGTGAGCCCGTGCGTTGCTGAGGGGACGGACAGCTCTCCCGAGGTGCTTGGGGGGTGGAAGGGGGCTCAGAGGCATGAGGTCTTGCAGACCTTGCAAGCAGGTAAACTTGGGCATGGACCCCTGTCAGACCCCCTGACCACGGCAGCCTTGGCCAAGCCCCTGTGACCTTAGCTGTACAAGGGGATGGTGACACCACAGCCAGCACAGAGGCAGCTGGCACTGCTCATCCTGTGGGCACGTCAGCTGTAGCAGCAGGCCTGCTGGCACACAGGTGCCCAGGCACCCAAGCACCCCAGGCCCTTTCCCACTCCAGTGTCTTCGCACATGCTGTTCCTTCCGCCAGGACACTCTGCCCTCCCGTCCCCTCCTCGGCTGCCGCTAAATGCCACTCCACCATCCCCCGACCTCCGCCAGCCTCAGTGTTTGTACTCGGCACTCCGCTGGGCTCATGCTGTTTCCGTTGTTCCAAGGGCACCTGTCTTCTTGGTAAATATCTACTCCGGATTCAAACATCATCACCTCCATGAAGCCACCCTGACTTCCTCCCTCTTCCCCACTGGGCCTGTGCAGACTTCCAGGAAGGCACTGGTGACAGTGGCCCCATAGAGGACATGTGTCTTTCTCTGCCATGAGATGGGACTCCATGAGGGCGGGGACAGTAGCTGATGGAGCCTGACATGGAAGAACCCTTCTCGAGTAGTGAGCCTTATTACCATGACACAGTGATGCCACAGTGACACGGGGAAACTCCCAGCCTGTCCTCCCAGCTAAAGAGAATGCTGTCCTGCCCCACTCACGTGCTCCAGCCTTCAAGTCCCCAGCGAGAGTCCAGAGGAACCAGGTGTTTCCTGGATCTCTGAGCTATGGAATCGGGAAAGTACGTTGAGAAAGACAAAGGGGAAAGAACTTGACCACCAGGCAGTTCCTGTGCTTTCTGGTGTTCTAGAGAATTCTGATCCTGGGCAGGGTGGAGAGGAAACTGTAAAAACAGTCTGAGGCAGGAAGGAAAAAATAATGAGCTGCGAGCCTGGGTGGGAGGAGAGATGGAAAAGCTGTAAGTGCGGAAAAAGAAAGAGGACTTGTTAGTGCGAGTTCATGTGCCTGACGCACAGTGAGGGCAAACACACCAGAACGTCGGAGTTTGGAGCAGAGAAAGCTTTATTGTAGGGCCATGCAAGGAGACAGGTGGCTCATGCCCTAAAAGCCCCGAAATCCCTGAAGGGTTTCAGGAAAGCATTTTAATTTTTATTATTTAAAAAAATTTTTTTAAAGCCTCACTTAGACTTTTATAGATTAATATTTACTTATTTATTTGGCTGCCCTGGGTCTTAGTTGCGGCACACGGGATCTTCATAGTAGCACACGGCATCTTTAGTTGCGGCATGCGGGCTCTTCGTTGTGTCATGCAGGATCTAGTTCCCTGACCACAGATAGAACCTGGGCCACCTGCATTGGGAACGCAGAGCCTTAACCGCTGGACCACCAGGGAAGTCCCAGCCAAGCATTTTTAAAAGCCAGGTAAGGGAGGGGGGTCCACAGGCTATGTGATCAGGTCATGCACAGTTCTCTGATTGGCTGATGGTGAGGTAACAGGACGGTGTCACAGGGGTGAACGTCACCAGTCCTTAGGCTCCAGGGGGCCTGGGGCTATGTGCTCATGGTCATCAAGTAATTAACGTCTTCCATTTGGTGGTGGGTTTTCACGTCTGTAAAACAACTCGGAAATGTGCATCAAATACTGTTATCTAGGTACTTCAGAGAGGAGCTAAAGCAGAGGATATGGGGGAAGGCCTGTCCCGGGAAGGCCCCATAGGGTCCCGCTCGGTTACAGATTTAGGGTAGAACGTCATTCTTCACAGAGACTGGGCCCCATGGGGCCATGAGATTCTTTGGGGTTACACTGTGTTGTTGTCAAAACCCAGGAATTCTGCCATCTTGACACATCCCAGCCTGCTCTGAACCCTAAATGTCTCTGTTGGGGTGAAGACCCACAGCCCTCTAGACCAGGCCAACTGACTACCAAGTTGAACCCCCCTTGCTTCCGGGTTAGGAGCATCGAGGCTAGAGATCCCTTCCTGCCTCTGCCAGAGTGTCACAGCCTTCATCTTGCAGCAGGCACTTTGAGGTTTGTGTCTCAGAGCCGAAGTCCTCTAAACGCAACTCCCAAGCTGTGTGATCTCTCCAAGATCAGTCACTTGACGGGACACGCTGCTGTCTCAGGCTCCCACACCCGCCTGCCAATTAGCTTCCGCCAAGGTCTGCAGAGAAAGCACCTCACAAATGATGAAAGACTGGAAGACAATTAAGGCTTATTGTGCCTCCCTGCTAATGCTGTTCTGCTCCTGAGAAGAGCATGGGTGTCATCTGGCTGCTTCGGTGGAAACCCTCTGCACTTCTGAAATGCGCTTTCCCAGGACCTGCTCTCCAGAATCAAGGAACAGGGTGGGCAGAGCTGAAGGGATGGAGGGGGCAGCCGCAAAGGCGCCAGCTCAGTCATCAATCGATTTACGGGCCCCTGCTCAGAGGGACGCGGGAGGGAGCGCTCAGGCTTTGTAGCCTGTCTCAATCAAGCTGACATCCCCCGCTTAGATGTGTGACCCTGGGCAAGTGACTACAGCTATCGGAGGTTCAAGTGGTTCTCGTCTGTAAAGCGAGCCTTAGAATGCCTGTACCACGGACTGGGTGGGATGGATGACCGAGTGAGAGGAGAAGGCAGCAGAAGGGCCTGGTGCACGGCAGCACCTCAGGGAATGGTGATGGCTGTGAACAGGGACCACACTCTAGCCAAGTGGGATCAGCCGACCTGGCCAGGAGTGAGTGTCGGATGTAAACCTTGCTCACCTTGTGAGCTGGGGCTGGTCCCTTGACGTCTGGAAAACAGAACTGATAATTCTGTGCAGGGCTATTGTATGGGTCTTATGAGATAATACAGGTGAAGATGCGTGGCGAACTGTAAAGTGCTGTGCAAATATCATAGACAATTGCTAACAATGATCTGTGTAGCCTAGGATGGCTTTGGTGCTAAGATATGCTTTGTGTTGGTGTCTGATTGCTCAGTGGGCTCTCCCCTGGAGGTACGGCCAGTGGTTAGGAGGATGCACTGTGAACGTGGGCTGTGTGATCTTGCGTGAGTTACTTAACCTCTCTGTGCCTCAGCTGTAACATGGTAAAGCTATCACATTTGACTTAATAGCTGTACAGAGCCTTGCTTTTAGCAAGTGCCTGATAGACGGTGCTTTAATGGTCATTATTCTGGGACATTATGCATTTCCTCTTTGGTGCCTTTGGTCTCCATTGCCAAGGTTAAGACTCATAGCCCCCTCCAGCCCATCCCCCGCACTTCAGCCAGTGTCTTCATTCTGGAAGCTCTCCAGCTGATCAGCTTCGCGTGACCCACCCCAGTCCCTTCAGATATGGCCCAGCCCCATTCTGGCCTCTCCTGCTTCTGCAGCCGCAATCCCGCCGCTGTCTGCTGCCCTCCAGCGAGACAAACCCATGGCGCTGAGCCTTTGCACATGCTGTTCTCCCCTCTGGACCCCCAGCCACCCCCCTGCCAGAATCCCCACCTGGGCTCATTCACACTTGCTGTCTCCTCAGTTAACTAATGTCTTCACATCCATTTGCAGCTGAGGAAACTGACGCTCAGAGGGCAAGCAGCTTGCAAAGACCCTGGAACCCTTAGATGCCGGGGAGGGACGCGGAGCCGAGCCTACCTCACTTCTGTCGGGGAGGGAGAGATTTCCCTCTACCCTTCTAGGTTTTTCTGGCTGGCCTAAGAATTAAACCAACATGAGACGGATCAACAGGAGAAAATCAAACAAAAGTTTAATAACATATGTAGATGGGAGAGACCCAGGAAAACTAACTCCCACAAATGGCCAAAACCCTTAGCTTAAATGCCATTTTCAGCTAAAGACAAAAAAGGATGTTGGGGGTAGTGGTTTGGGACTTCAAAGGGGAGGAAGGCAATTCACAGGAAGAAGGAGAAGCAAATGTTTGGAAAACAAATGTTTGTGGGCCTTGCAGAGACAATGGGACACAGAGTGGGCTCTGATGTCTAGGCCCCGCCCGGTCCGCTACCACACCTGGCCCATGTTCTTTGCAGATATCTCTGGTGATGGCTCTATTCCAGGAACAGGCCCTTTATCTAAATTTTTTAGGCAGCTAAGAGGCAGTAAAAAGAAACTTCCCTGAATCTTCTATTTCTTAAAAACAATCAGCCTGAACTAATCCTCCCAAAGAGACACATTTTGGGGTAGAAAATTTTGCTCCCTGCATTTCCAGTACCCCGGACCCACCTGGCAGTGCGGACACGTACCCGGGGCTGAGTGCAGTCCCCAGACTAAGGACCCGTGGGTGACCTGGCACCGTAATATTTGTGAGAGTGCCAACCCGAGTCCCAGGTGCCAGCTGGATCCCAAAGGGACAGGCCCCAGAGAACCCCACCTCTCCCCATTTACCACCATCTAATTGCAAGCTACAGTTATTCCAAGGATGTACAGTTATTCCAAGGCGGGACTCCTTATGGGCGTCCCCAGCACCCGCAGGCTTAAGTCCACACCCCTGATCATGCATACCAGTCTCCACAAGCTGCAATTACACGAGACTATGTCCTGGTCCCTGAGTTCTCTGTGCATCAGACAGCTCTCTGCTTTGCCCCGTCTGTTCCCTCCTCCTTCTGTTAAAATCCCACTCCTTCCTCAAGGGCACAACCCAGCAGTAGGAACTGACCCTCCATGTGTGACCCCAGCACTTTCTTCAACTGCTAGGTTAATGCTTCTGCTCTGCCACCAGCCTGCTGTCCCCCAGGCAGGGCTAGGGGCTGGCCCCTCCCCTGGTTCCTGCGGCCACGGGCCTGGCCAGATGCCCACGGAGAACAGGGCACCGCAAGACAGGACAACAATCTGACAGGATGAATTGGAGGGCAAGGAGCACCCTTGCTGAGGAAGGGACGTGTAAGCTGAGACCTGCTGGAGTTGGCCACGGGAAGTCAGGGAATAGCATCCCAGGGAGAGGGAACAGCAGGTGCAGAGACCTGGGGGTGGGATGGTATCAGCTCACCTGCTGCGACCAGGATTCTCCAGTAGGTGGGGCTCGAGAGCCCCGGGAAGCAGGTATTCTATGTCATCCTGTTATACAGTTGAGGAGACTGAGGCCGGGGATACAGAGAGACGTGTCGAAGGTCACACAGCAGAGGCAGAGGGGGCACAGACACAGGCCTTGGACCCCATCCCCTGTTATTTCCACCCCAAGGCACGGCCTGCATGGTGTTTGTGTGTGGAGCTGGCAAATATTTGGTTTTCTGCTCTTAGAAGGGGAGAAGCTCCGCCCTTCTCAGGAGGCTGCGGGTCCCTGGCTGCCCTTCCCTGCTCGGCTGGGGCGCCCGTGGGCCGCCTTAAGAACCTACGGTTTAGCGTCCATTATTTCCCGACACGCTGGCACCATTTTGCCTTGGTGAGCACTTCGGGACTATTTCCTCAAACAGCTGCCCCAGGGGAGCCAGTAGGCTCGATTTCTGCCTCACCCCGTGATGCTGCGTTTCTGCAGTCAGAAGACTTGTGGGTTCTGATGAATTTTTTAATGTACGTATAATCGAATTGAATTTCAAACTCTGGGTCCACCGGTCCAGGACCAGAGAGCTTCATTGTAGGAGCAGGGCTTGTATCTCTGCCTTCACCTGCTGGCAGTGAACCCTGGGGACAGCCAGCCACGGTTCAGGAAACTGGCCCTGTCCCAGGGCTGGCCCTGTCCCTTGCAAGTGGTGGTGGTGGAGAACTGGCAATTGGGCTCCTGGGGTGCAGATCCCAGCTCTGCCATTTACCAGCCCTCCAACTCTGGGTGAGCTAATTCACCTCTCTGAGCCTCAGTTTTCTCATCTGTAAAATGGGCAAAATTATGCAAGTTTTTTTATGAGCAGTGAATGAAATAATCCACATGCAATGCTCAGCATGGGGGCGTGGCACCGAGGGAGGGTCCCTAGGTGTTAGCTGTTGCTGGGTTGTTATTCGAATCACACGAGTAACTCATCACCATCAAAGGGCCCACAGCCCCAGGCCCTGAGTGAGCCCTCTCCCACCCACCTCACCTGCCCACCCACTGCCTCCTCGCTGGTCCTCACACGTCCCTTGTCCCATCAGGCCTCAGCGTTTGCTGTTCCCTCTGTTCCTTACCCCTGACTGACCACCCCTCCCCCATCCCAGGGCTGGCGCCCCCTTATCTCCAGGCTCAGCCTCAGTGCCGCCTCCTGGAGGGCTCCCTGACCACCCTATCACACTTCTCTGCACAGATCCACTCTGACCCCCGTCTCCTCCTCTAACATTAAGTCAGCATCTCGCTCTGGAAGCAGGGCCGGCCACTTCTTTTTCGTTTCTCCCCGCTCCCCCCCCCAACCTTTTTAATTAAAAGAGTGACCTATGCACGTGATTATGTATAATGCATATGCAAATCTTATAGAAATGTGTAAAAGGAAGGGTAAAAGCTGCCTCCACTCCCATTCCCCTGCACAGACCCTCTCCCATGAGCCAACGGCTGTTCTCCGTTTCCCTTTATAACTTTAAATAATACACTTCCACCTCTTTCTTATTGACTTCACACAATATCTGTGGCTCCTGCTCTGGAATGCAGCCTCCTTCGCCCACCTCCCCGCTCCTGCCTCTCCACCTCCGATGGGGATTTGCTTCTCGGTACCGGCTCCCTTGACTCGGGGATTTACAAGGTAGACTGTAGACTGTCGTTGTCCTGACCCTGCCGTCGCTTCCGGACTCTGGCGTCTTCTGCCTGTATCTTCCCCATCAAGCCAGCAGCCAGTGGGAGCTTGCCGGCTCAGGACTCTCCCCTGCTTAAAGCTCCCGACACACATGATTGCATCTACGGGCAAGCCCAGAGTCGGCCGTGGCCTCCAGAGCAGCACGACCTGGCCCTGTGGTCTCTCTCGCCCTCCATGTCCCTCTCCCCACTCTCTGTGACCCCCAGCCCGGCATCACTGGCCCCTCTAAATTCCTCAGTCCTGGCCCTGCACCGGCTGCTCCCCAGGCAGGAAGCTGGTTCCCCTGCTGGCTCCTTTTTGCCACCCACTCCTAGCTTTAAAACCACCCCCCAGAGCCCCCCCCCCACCGGCATGTGCATTCTAGGGCACTCCCCCCTGACGCTCTCCACCCAGCGACCCTGGGCAGTTCTTGGCCGCCCTGGCGTTTCTGTCCTGTGTTGCTGGGTTTCCTGTCTGACCCCTCTCCAACCCCCCTGGGAGGAGGAACCAGTTTGCTCTTGACTGCAGAGCTCCTGGCCCTCAGTGGGAGCCGGGCAGAGCTAGCTGAACCAACGAGCAAAAACCGTCAACCTCAGCTTCTCTATTTGCCGACTCTGGCGAAACGCACCCTCCTCCCCCTCCCCCTGCTGCTTCACTGCTGGGGCTGCCCCACTGGCCGGGGGAGGGTTGAACAAACAGCAAGCATCCGTCTGCGCTTTGTCAGTGGACCAAGTCTAGAGCTGGGAATTAATAAAGAGGGCTTATGAAATTAGCACTATGTAAATGCTATTCCCCGAGGAGCCATGAAGTGTGATTGGACCCGCACGCCAGGAGGTGTGATCCCAACTCTTGAAAACATGCCCCTGGGAGGAGAACCTGCCTGGTGCCGAGTGCCACGTGTACCCGGTGCCCTACCTTTGGGGCTCTGCTGCTCCCACGGCCTCGGCAGTCCCTGGCCCATTCACGCTGCCTGCTCACCAGGACGCACGTGTGCACGCAGCCCGGGTTCAGGTGTGCGCGCAGGGCTTGGGGTACCCCAGCCGCCTTCCTCCTCATCCGCAGAAGTCTCCGGTTTGCCATTGTCCCGCGGACGGGTCAGCTTGTGCAGAGCTCTGTTCAAACCTCTGCCTTCTGAACTTGGAGGACTTTGCTCCGCCATCTTCCTGCTTTTCTGGATGATCGGGAGAAATCTGATCCGGGTCTGGCTCTCATTCCAAAGTCTGGGCTACTTTCTCCCAGAGGGAGATTGCAGGGTTTTCTCTTCTTGTTGCCATTCTGAATTTCACCTGGTGTGGGTATTTTTCCACCGTCATTCCTGCTCCACACTCAGCGGCACGTTTGATCTGTAAACGTGGGTCTTGCTGCCGCTCGCGGGAAGCTTTCCTTCCATCATTACTTCTTAAACTCTGCTTTCTCCTCCTCGTGTCCCCGCACTCTCCCGGGAGCTGCTCTCAGATGCTCGTGAATCTTGAGATCAAATGTCCACATCCCTGAGTCCCTTGGCTCATGCCCATCTCTTCCCGTTTTGTCCTGTGTTCGGAGGTTCCTTCGCTGGAGGTTCTTCCAGAACCCCAACCCGATCTCTCGCTGAGCCTGTGTGGTCCTTAACCCAGGCGCTAGACTGCCCCTGTTAACGTCCACAATCTCCAGTGTTCTGAAACCCACCTGTTCTCTCCTGCCTTTCTTCCTTCTTATTACTCAGCACACAGGCAGGACCCGCCCAGGGACTCTGCCCATGGGTTGGGGGAGGGGGGCTCAAAGGTCATGGTCACCAGCAACTCTGGTTAACAAGAGAGAGGAGAGACCAGACGAGAACGCCCCCATCCCAAATGGGCCCCCTGACTACCGCCCCCTGACCAGTTCCAGCCTTTGTACTTGGGCTTCTCTGGGCCCCGCCAGGGAGACGCACACTTCCTCTGCCCTCTGTCTGAGGTTTACTCTCCTCCCATCTCTCCAGCCTGATGCTGTCCAGTCTGCAGGGGAGCTGACTGGGGGCCCCTTCCCCCTGCGCCAGCACGGTGAGGTGGTCATTGTCTCCAGCACACATTTTCTGCTCTCAGCAGCCGGGGGTGGGGAGGCCGGAGTCCCAGAGCCCACTGAGCCACCCGAACAGGGTGCCTTGGCTATTTTTCCTGCCAAGTGGATTTACCATGTTTTTGTTTCTTTCCCCTAAAGTAAATATTAAGACATTGCTTTTCTCCTTGGCTTAATTGGGGGCACCAGGTCCTCTGTCACCCAGTTCTCTGTCAGGCATGCGTGGCTCACCCGCTCCCTGGCAGCTCTGGGGAAGCTGGGCTGGCGCAGTGCAGGCAGAAGGAAACTTGATGTATTTGTTTGTCTTCTGGGGCCGTGGCCAGGTGTTGGCCTGGCAGCTGCGATGTTACTTCGTCTCCCGGCCTGGCAAGCCCTGGCCAGGGGTGAGGCATTGGCTCCCTTGCTGGTTTGTGCTCTGCTCTCTGGGCTCCTGGCAGGGTTTGGGGAGCTTCCTGCCGCCCCTCGTTGGTGTGACCTGTGCTGCACCTCATCACCTGTTCCCAGGGCCCTGGGTGCGTCTCCCACACAGGATGGCGAGGCCCCCAGAGGGCGCGTGACTTGGGCCAGCCTGCCCTGCTTCTCAGCCTCTACAGCGCCTGGGCTTGGAAAATGCCTTCGGGACCATTAGGAGAATCCGTGTTCTCGCCATCCTGGAGTCTGCAGTGGGGCAAGCAGGTCCTCACGGAAAACTACCCAGAGAGACAAGAGGGCAAGGCAGGAATACCAGCCAAGCGCCCTGAGAAGTGCCCGCACTACTCCCCGAGTTCCTTCACACCCTCAGGTCCGGTGTTCTCATCACCCACCTTACATACGAGGAAACTGAGGCCTAGGGAGGCGAACACCGTGCCCGAGGTAGCAGGCAGGTGGCAGAGCTGCCAGGCCCAGGCCCATCTGTCAGCCTTCAACTCCATCAGTGGAAAAAGTCTATGTAACTGACGTCTCATAGAGATTATTTATGAGTGCCTGAGACCCACAGAAGGGACAGGGGGCCACCTGCAGCCACCTGGGGCCGTCCAAGGGGGCCTGCGAGGCTGGGGACGGGGCCCACAGGCACTGGGCTTGGCGAAATGGCAAACAAATGGTGTAGCTGGGACGCAGCAGGCAGGTGGAGAAGAGGAAGAGGCCGGAGCTGGGCTGGGTCTTCAGAGCCCCGACTGACACAATCACGTCTGCATCTTAAAAATCACTCAGAGTGCAGAGGGGAGGGTCATCTATAGAGGAGACGCAGGCGTCAGTCAGTACTCAGGACTCTGGGGTGGCCAGACCGGGAAGCCTGCCTCCCATTTCCTCCTGCCTTCCTTCTCTGCCCCTCTCTTCCTTCCAGCGCCCACCCTGCTTCCCAGGGGAACAATCAGGTTGTAGAGAAAAGAGAAGGTGGGCCAAAGGTCACCAAACTCTGGTTTAAAACTGACTGTCAACATGCTGTGTGACCTTCGGGAAGTCACTGCACTTCTCTGAGCCACGGCTCTTTCTCGTCTGAAAATACAAACAATATTCCTGCCACCAGGACATGTGGTGAGGGCCCAGCAGGTGATAAATGAGAACAGAGCCTGTGAACAGGAGGCAGGCGGCTGCAGGGCGGCGGCTCATCACGGCCACATTAGCATTCATCAATTCTTCCGTCTATAGGGATGTCCTGCCCCAGGGAGAGAGGGTGCCCAGCCACCCCCTTCTGGCCTCTCCCATTGGTCGCGGGCTCCGAGCTCAGGCCGTCGGCATTCAGATGTTGATTTGATTAATGTACATTCCACTCAACATCACTTCACAGAGGGGAACGTGGACTGGAGAGTAATTATAATCAAGTTTGAGGAAAGCTGAAGGTATTAATGAAAATCATTACACTCCTGGCAGCTAATCCCAGCAAAGGGAGGGATTGACTGTGCTTGAATTCCTCCTTTTACTGTTCTGCTGTCGATCAGGCACACTTTCAAATGCCTTGTGGGGGAGAGGCCGGCTTCTCATACCCACGCGGGCCCTTCCCGGAGTTGCAGGCAGGAGAGGAGATGCTGGGCCTCCCTGCTTTCCCCAGATGCTCTGTGAACATCCTCTGGGTCTTTCTCCCTCCTGTCTCCACGTCTGTCTGTCCTTCTTGGAAAGGCTGGTCAAGGTCTCTGACAAAAGCACCTGCCAGATGCTGGGGTCCAGGCCTCCTCACCAGTGCTGGACAGAACTTCCCAAGACCCAAATCAACCCAGGTCCTTCCCTCCTGCTGAAAACTCTTCCCTGGCTCCTGGACATCCCCGGGGCTAAAAACCACACTCCCGCCAGGGCCTGTCTGATCCACTCCCCTCCCCCATGCCCCCCCCAACTGACCTCTGCCTCCCCCTCCCCAAACTCTATCCCATGTCTGGGCCTCAACCCTCAGCTCGGCACACCCAGATGTTCAGAATCACCCCTCCGTGCCTTTGTCCACGCTGTTCCCTCCGCCCAGACACCCTCCCTCCTTCATCTCCCTGGTCAACTCCTACTCATCTTTCGACACTCACCTCCTGTCTTGGGCTCCCTGGGAAGCATGTCCCCAGGTGCCCCGCCACATTCACGGCCATCGGTCTGCTCCTCTGTGCGCCCTGGGCCTCCCGCATCTCCCCCGAGCTATAGCTCATCTTTTAGACTCATACTATGTGCCTGTCTCCCCCTGATGGACTCGAGTTCCCCAAGAAAGAGCCCCGTGCACCCCTTCCGCAGCCCCAGGGTCTGGCTCACAGTGGCTGCTCAGTAAGGAGCTGCTGACTCCTAAGTCTTCACTGGCCAGTGGAGACACACAGATGCACAAGCCCCAGCACTACCCGCCCCCCGAGGAAGCCCAGCATGGCTGCAGCCACAAGTCCCCAGCAGCTGTCACCTGAGGTCAGGGCGGGGGGAAAACAGCGGAGTCGCGGTGGGGCCGGCCTGTGGCCCCGCAGTCCTGACATCTCATGGCTGCGGGCAGCTCTGTCCCTCACCTCCCCCCCACTGCCCTCCCACCGGGACCACCCAAAGGGCACGAAGGGCAGGTGTCATACGCCTCACCATCTACTCAGGCAGGCTGTTCTTATGGAGGACAGCTTTGCCTTCTAGAAAGTTCCTCCTTAGATGGAGCCCCTCGTGGGGAGCTTGCCCATCACTGTTCTCCTGGCACAGCTGGGCTCCACCTCCCCGTGATGGCCATCTGACGGGAAGGCATACGTGGGCACACAGTCTGCAGCATCATTCTCTTTCTGAAGGACGCCCACTGGTGGGGGAGACCCTCCCGCTCTGGGGGAGCAGGACCACCCGCCTTCCACACCCACGGCGGTGAGGGGAGGGCTGCAGGCTTCACACAGGCTGACGGTTCCCCACGCAGGGCCTGACGCCGAGCAACTCCCCAGCCTGGGCTTCTCCTGCTCCCCAGTGGAAACCATCCTCCGGGAAGAAGTGGGTTTGACTCTAACCTCTGCCATTTACCGACTAAGTGAACTCTAGGAAGTGTCCACAGCTCTCTGAGCTTCAGGGGATGGTAGCACCATCTGGGGGGCTGTTAACATCAGGCAGCACGTGTGTATGGAGACACAGCTCTGGTCCTGTGCCTTTCTAGGTGGGGATAGGGGGAGCTAAGCACCTAGTGTGTACCAGGCCTTGCCTGGGAAGTTGTCAGTGCCCCAAACTGGCATAGGCCCATGGGCATGTGGCCCAGGGCAGGAGGGGACATTAGCTACCCAAGCGGGTGAGCAGCTACAAGGCAGATAACTTCTCTGAGCTCACCAGGGAGGGAAGGAGGTTTCCCTGAGCTGGGATCTAAAGGATGGACAAGACTTAACTAGGAGGAGAGGAGGGGAAGAGGGAGGAAGAGCATTCCAGACAGAAGGAACAGCATGTGCAAAGGCCCTGGGGTGGAAAGGAACCTAAAGTTTATGGGAAGAAAAAAGTTCAGAAAACAGAGTGGAGCAGGATGTGAGCTGTGGCTGGAGAGGTGGGCAGTGGCCAGTCCCCACCAAGCCTTACACAGAGCTTTAGCATGAGGGCGACCACAGGTTCCGGGCAGCTCAGGAGAGTCCCATTTACACCTGTCATCCTGACGTTATCAACATCTCTCTTTTGCATTCAAGAGTAAAGACCGGTTTGGATGATGCATTATAAATCTGTGGAGGATTTGGGTGTTCATCCTAAAGGAAGGCAATGATCAATCTCATTAAGGAGCTGACACAGTCAGGCAGGTGTTTCAGAAAGAAGCCTGCTGGCTGTGTGCAGGGGGATTCGGGGGACCAGGGGACCAAGCTGGAAGTGGTGGCGGTTCAGCCTCAGGTGTGGCAAATGGGGTGGAGGGAGGTGATGAGAACACACTCGGCCCCTCCCGCTTGGATCCCCAGGCCCGCCCCCCCACACACGCGCACCTACGTGTGCATGCACACACCACACACGAGCTGGGCACATATGCACCTGCCCTTGGACTCATCAGGGCGTGTTCCTTACTGGCGAGCGGGTGGTCTGCACCCCCTCGTTGCCTGTGGCTTGTCTTCCACATTTCTCCCCGGGGAGGACTCTCCGTGTGGACCAGCTGAGTGGCGCTGGCTGGAGACGTCCCCTTCACTGAGTGACTGAGGCTTAGCTTGGATCAAACTCAACGTCAGCCATGCATGCAGGGCCAGGGTCCCCGTCCCCAGTCACCCCTGCCCCCCAAGGCAGAGGGCAGGTTGGCCGCCGGGGAGGTGAGGTCAGTGCCAGGAGCCGCCCGCACCAGCGATGCTCAGTGACCCCTGGGCCAAGCAGCCCATCCTCCTGCACCAAGATTACGATGTCTGCATGGACCAAAGTGCGCTCTGCCTGGGTGCAGCACTGCGCAGGTCACAGGACAGTTGCAATGTCATACAGCCTTCAGCTGAGCTGGAACAGGGGCCCAGCCTGGGGTAGCCCTGCCCTGGCCTCCTCCAGACCCACTTCCCTCCCAGGCCAGCCGAGGTCCTGTCCCCAGGGGAGGGGAGGCGGGAGACAGCACCCAGGAATCACTACATAAGTTATTACCTGCCGGCCAAGACTCCAGACAAATGCGGGTGTCTCCCAGCGGTCCTGATGACAGCAGGCACCACAGGTAAAATACACACACATACGTGCACACGCACATGCACACGTACACGCACACGCACGCAGGCGCACAAAGCCAGAGCCACCCAGGCGCTCCTGGGGCATCTGCAGGGAGCCCCGCTCTGCCGCGTTCCAGCTGCTCTCCAGTCTGAGCCCAGGGACAGAGGAACCATGAGAAATCCCAACACTGCAAGTGTTCAGTCCTTGACAGAGCGTGTTTGTGCATGTACGCGACCCACTGAATCCTCACGTGCGTGTGCGTGGGAGCTACGGGGACAGAGGCCACGTGTCTCCTGGCAGACGGGGAAGCCAGGGCAGGGACGCGCCTACCTGCTGGTGCACAGGGGTGGGCTAAGCGTGGCACTCAGCCTCCCAGCCAGCACTCTGGAATGTCCCGAGGGGCCCTGGCCTGGCAGACAGGATGCTGTTTTAAGACGTGACTTTGCCACCTGCTGGCTGTGTGACATAAGGAAAGCACCTCTTCTCTCTGGGGAGGATGTCGTGAGGGGATGCCCAGGGGGCTGGAAGATGCGTTCCTGTCCCCAGGTGGGGAAGAGGCTCCCTCAGTGGGCGGGCCCTCCCAATGTTTCATCTTTGGAATAGTTATATCTGAAAATTTGGAAAAGAGAGAAAAGCACAGAGAATGAATCTTCCGGAAACAACCAGAGGTGGCTGTTGCAGACGCGAAGGTCCACACGTCTGCCGTCAAGGGAGTGTGGGTCTGGGGCTCAGGGAGGCCTCAGAGTCGACACTTGTGGGTGGGCGCCTTCTGCATACCGTGGGGGTAAAGCCAGGGTTGGGGGGCTAGCCAAGGGGGGCGTGGACACAAGACTCAGGGCCAGCACCTTCTGGGGGCTCTGCCACAAGGCTAGGGGCAAAGGGGGGCAGGGGCAAACACCCCAGGCCCTTAGAGCTGAAAGCACAGGACAGGGACGGGTGGCCAGGGTCACCGCCACTTACAGCTATGGGACTTGGGCAGGTCCCATCACCTGCTGGTCCCCAGTGCCCTCATCTGAGAAATGGGGTGATGTTGGGCCCCTCAACAGGCCAGTGCAAGATCCTGAGAGGGAGGGTTAGCTGAGGACCGGGAAAGCATGAAGCCTTGTCATGAGACCCCCAGTCGGAAGTCCCACTGCCGTGTGGCTGGGAGCAATTCCGGGCCTCCCCTGAGATCCAGGAGGTGGACGGACCTTCCCTGAGTGCAGTTCCGACCTCTGACCTCTGCAGCGTCCCCAGCAGGCTCAGCTGAGGGCTCCTCCCTGGACAGGGCGACACTGACCAAATATCAACTGTTCCCCGATTTCCCCTCCCCCATCTCCCCCAGCACCTCTACGTGCAGCGTCTAAACCATGAGCGGGTCCCGCAGCCCTACCTTCAAAGCGCATCCTGAATGGCCCACCTCTCCGGCCAGGCCTCGCTGTCCGGCTTCTCATCTCTCACCTGCTTCCTGGGCCCCCACCCCCTTAGGTGGCTCCCTGCTTCCCTTTGACCCCCCAGGGCCTCTCACATGGTCCAAAAGGCTCTTTTTTTTTTTTTTTAATTTATTTATTTATTTATTTATTTATGGCTGTGTTGGGGCTTCGTTTCTGTGCGAGGGCTTTCTCCAGTTGCAGCAAGTGGGGGCCACTCTTCATCGCGGTGCGCGGGCCTCTCATTATCGCGGCCTCTCTTGTTGCGGAGCACAGGCTCCAGATGTGCAGGCTCAGTAGTTGTGGCTCACGGGCCCAGTTGCTCCGCGGCATGTGGGGTCTTCCCAGCCCAGGGCTCGAACCCGTGTCCCCTGCATTGGCAGGCAGATTCTCAACCACTGCGCCACCAGGGAAGCCCCAAAGGGCTCTTTAAGATACTGTTGGCATCTTGTAACTTCTCCCTGAGCAGCTCTAAGGGCCTCCAGTGTGCTCGGGATAAAGTCTCAACGCTCACCGAGGCCGCCTGGGGCTGTGTGATCTCCCCCGGACCCCTCTCTTCAACTCAGGACCCCTCCCCACTCTCACTGGCCAACTTCCTACTCCAACCAGCATCCAGTCACTCTGACCTCCT
Organism: Balaenoptera musculus; assembly: GCF_009873245.2. Lineage (NCBI taxonomy): Eukaryota > Metazoa > Chordata > Mammalia > Artiodactyla > Balaenopteridae > Balaenoptera > Balaenoptera musculus. The sequence goes on along the minus strand of NC_045794.1, from coordinate 99,606,148 downwards.
GGTTCTTCCTCAAACCCAGCTCTCTGCCAGCTCCAGGCTTCTGGAAGCTCCCGGCAGCCTCCTCCTGGGCCCTCCGCACGGCTGACTGTCCTCACCCTTCTGCCCACTTCACACCTGACCCCTCAGAGAAGCCACCCCAGTGGGAAGCTGGCAGAAACCAGGGGTTTTAACACGCTTCCCCGTGAATCAGACTGGAGCCCAGGGAAATCAGCAGTTTGTAAATATGGGAATTAGGGCGATTAGCGGGGAAGTGGATTCCCTGCCCGTTAATTCAAGGCAATTGCACTTTATCTCTCCGGAGGGCACTGGGCCCTGCACACTAGCCTGGAGAGAGGGGCAGTCTGGGAGGATGGGCCTTGGGGGAAGCCACTGGAGCTGGGCCGAGCCAAGGGCAAATCCCGGCTCCCCTGCTCCTCGCTGCATGACCTTGAGCGAGTCCCTTGCCGCTGAGCCTGCCAGCGACACCCCCAGGGTGCCTCAGGTGGCCTGTGCGGGGTGTCCCAGCTTTCTGCTCTGTTTCCTCCCTTCTTCCAGGACAATGCCCACCTCACCCACCCCACCCCCAGCTACTCTGTGAGCAGACGCTCCTTCTCAGGGCTGAGGCAGGAAGCAAAGAGGGCCAAGGGGACAAAGAGAAGGAAGGGTAACTCTGGACACAGGCGAGGGGGAGTCCGGAAGCCTTCACGGAAGAGGTGGCTTCGATCGGTCTTTAAGCCCAGGGAGAATGTCTACAGGCAAAAGGGTAAAGGGAGGGGACGAGTCCGAGTCAAAGCCTGAGGCAGGAAGGAGGTGACAAGCCCCTTGAGGGTTTGGATGTGCTCAGAGCTGTGTTAGAAGCTTCCAGAGGCCATTTCAGATCAACCAGCCTCCAGGGACACCCCTCTGTGCCTGGGCCTGCATTGGGTACTAGGGATCCAGACAGGGTCCTGCCCTTGAGGGGCTCATCATCTGCTCAATGTCATATGTGCTCCGTTCGTTCTGTGATGGGGAAGCCCAAGGCTACTCTGGGTAATCAGGGAGGGCTTCCTGGAAAAGGACGCTCTGAACGGAGCCTTGTAAGCCAGGCAGGCAAGGAATGAGGCACAACGACCACCAGGGCACCGCAACGCTGAGCAGTGGCAGGGTTGGGGGTGGGACGGGCAGGAGGAGACTAAGAGCCGCCAGCGTTTAGCCTGTGCCTGGAGCCAAGCCGGACTCGCCCCTCTGCGTTACCTCGTTATTTTCTCAGCAACACCTCCAGGCACCTGTTACTTTATACCATTTACAGATGAGGACCCTGGAGTTCAGGGATGTTAGGTGACCTGCTGGGAACAGGCAGAGCCGGATTCCAGCCCAAGGCTGCCCCGATGAGAGCCACGCGCTCAGCCTGGGAGTCCGACAGACGCCGGCCGGCCGGTGGTTGTCTGATGCACATCAAGGAAGGTCTGGACACTATCAGGAGGGCAACGGGAGTCATTGGAGACTTTAGGCAGAAGAATGTCAGAGTCGGACTTTTAAAGGTTAATATGTAGGGGGATGGGTGTGCCAGGAGGGGCCAGATCAATCTGTCGCTGAAAGCCCCTGAAAGGACATCCCTGGAAGTCATTGGAGCTGTTTGGAGTGTGGCCAGGGCTCACCTGTCACCTGCCCCCGCCCTGGGAGGCACAGCCCCACCTGAGCCAGACCGGTGGCAGATGGGGGAGGGAGCAGGGCTGCCACCACTAAGGCCCCTAACAATGAGGTGATTACGTCTTGAGCTTTGCTTGAAAAACCTTAATGGATTTTTTCCACTCCATAAAGCCACTCTGTGATGCAGGAATGATGACTGAGATCCCGGAATGATGATTGAGACTAATGCCGCTGAGAGAGCGTCCGTTCCCCACCTCCAGCCTCCTGGCTGCCTCTCTTGATGGAGGATGGAAGTTCCCAGTGGTGTGAGGTCTGAGCTGTCCATCCAGGCCCTCAAGCGTGTGACAGTAATCCTAGCCAGTGTCCCTCTGTGCCAGCACTCTGCCCAGGCTCTGCAATCAGGAACAAATGCAGTCCTCACAGCAGCCCCGCAGGATGGATGCTGTTACCATCATCGCATTCTCAGGATGCCTGTGGGCTCATCCTTTGTACCAGCCACCCCTCACTTCTCAGGAGGTGGGAGGGGGGACCCCTGACCCAGGAGCTCACCACCATTCTTGACAGTCCTCCTTGTGATCCAGCTGCTCTGACCGCCCACCACGTGGGTGCAAGATGTCACAGCTGACCGTGGCCTCTCCCTGTCTTTGTCTCTGCCCTACTTCCTCAGCAGTGTCACTCCCTGCCTGGCCCAGGAGGCTCTGGGGGGAGTGAATGGATGGATAAGGGCCACATGTCTCTTGCACCAGCCGTCCTTGTGCTTTTCCCCCACAAGGGTCATCCTGGGCCCCCGCTCACCAGTCCAAGGGGTTTCAGAGGGAGTAACACGACGGTGTCACCTGGCAACTGGATTCCTCTGTCCTAGAGCCCTGTCTCCTCTGAGTCTTTGCCCTCCTCCTCCCCCTCCTCCCCACACTCCTTGCCAGGAAGTCACAATGATTAACAGCAACCACCACAACCATGATAATAATAATAGCAGCTAACACATTTGCAGGTGCCAGGCCTTGTTTTCAGCAGTTCACAGATATAAACTCCTGGAATCCTCTCACTATTCTATGCAGAACACACCGTATTGATGCCATTTTACTGCTGAGGACATTGAGACTCAGAGAGGTTAAGATACTTGCCCAAGACCACACAGCTCCCTAGGTGAGGGGGACTAGGGAGAGTTGCTCTCACTCTCTTGGGATCAGGAAGCCATAGGGCCTTTTGGTCCCTGAGGGGGGCCTCTGACTAGGGAGCAGTGCCCCCCTCCCCCCCCCACTGGCTCTACTCCCGGGGTCTGGGGCACACAGATAACTGGTGCTCCTGATGCCAACTCCTTTCTCTGCAGAGCCGAACCCCCCCAACCCCGTGCCTGTCACCAGGCCAGATGTTTACTAGAAAGAGGCTCTACTCAGGGCCTGTGTGATGCTGGGACTCCTTTGATCCCCGAGTATTTACAGAGTTCAGAGGTCCCTTGCTCTGTTTCCCGGAGTCCAGTAGCAAATGGGTCCTAGGGAACAGGAGGGCTCAGGGTCCCAGGCTGGGTCCTGCCACCAGCCCCACGCAGGTGACTTGGGCAAGTAGCTTCCAGTGCACAGACTGTGAGGGCGGGGTCGCTACTTCCTGCACACTTGCTGTGCGCCAGGCACCGGGGGCAGCCTTTTACCTTCTTGATCAATAGTCCGGTGAGGTGGGTGATGTCCCCATTTCACAGAAGAGGAAAGTGAGGCCTGCAGAACAAGGATGGGGGCCACTCAGCTGTCGCGCTGCTGACCCTAATCCCCAGTGCCGCGGGGGTTCTGGGATTAAGACCTCCTTCGTTCCCAGACTAATAGCCACCCTTTTACTCCCAAGGCTGTCTGGCTGCATTCCTCCCAGGGCCCCGTGTGACCCCGGGGCACAGAAGGAGAGAAAATTGTTTGGAGCCAACATTTGGGTCTGCTTTCTTCTGGAATTGGCTGGATGAGTAAAGAATGCACCCAATATGCTGAGAATAATTTTTATTTTGCATCTTTGAGTGCTGGCCAAGTTTTAGCTTAAAGAGTACAGAGTCGATTCACTCACCAGCTCTTAAGACGCTGCTGTGCCATTAGCCCCCTGTCTCCCTCCCCTCCCAGGCCACCCCAGAAACAGTGTTATTTGTAAGCAGAGAACATCTGGCCTGCAGAAGCCTCAGGCCTGCCAGGAAGAGGAAGACAGAGACAGGCCCGCCCTGGAGATGCCAGGCACGACATGCTGGGGAGCCCTGCTTTGCCAGGACACAGTACCTCTGTGGCCCACCTGCTCACTCCTGAGGTCTCTTCTCCGGCCCAGGCCAGATTCTGTTACTGGAAGCACAGGTTATAGCGTCGGATCTATGTTCGCATCATGGCCCTATGAGATTTGAGGCAAGAGGCTTCATTTCTCTGCGCCTCAGTTTACTTTTCTGTAAAATGGGTTAGTAACACATGCTTTGCAGAGCTGCATTGGGAATTCAGAGAGAGCGGTTGCAGGGTTCAGTACCTGGCAAACGGCAGGTACTCTTTTCATCCTACCCTGACCTGCCCTCACACCTGCCACTTCCTGAGCACATTTTCTTCAAGCGGTCACACTGACGCCCCACCCCCATGAGACAGCCCCCTTTCATGCCCCTGCTTGCCTTTGCACACCGTGCTCAAATGCACGTTTGTGTTTGGCTTGATAGTAGGTCTTGAATCCAGTTCTGTGAGTTCCAGTTTTGTTCTCCTTTCTTGAGACTGTTTTGAATGTTATAGATCCTTTTTGTTTGCGTATAAATTTTAGGATCAGCTTATCAATGCCCCCCCACCCCGAGACATACACACAAGCCTGCTGGGATTTGGATTGGGATAGCATTCAGTGTACACATCAGTTTGGGTCGATTTCAAATCATTACAATATTGAGTCTTCTTGGCCATGAATATGGCTTATCTCTCCACCTTTTTAAAGATCTTATTTGATTTCTCTCAATAATGTTCTGATTTTTCCATGCAGATGTCTTACGTGTCTTTCATTAGATTTGTTCTTGGGTGCTTTGTGCTTTTGATGTTATTGTAAATGATTTCTTAAACTGTCATTTTCTAATTATTTGTGAATGCTATAGAGAAATACAATTGATTTGGGCATATTGACTTTGTATACAGCAACCTTGCTAAATTTATTAGCTCTAATAGATTATCTGTACATTCTTTTGGATTCTCTATCATAACCAACTATGTCGTTAATATATGCTGACAGGGAATGCCGGCCCAGGATGCTCGCAGCACCCCCCAGTCCTGGCTGTACCCGGTCTGCTTTCCTGCTTCCAAAGCACTGACGTCACTATGTTGCTTTGGTGACCTTCACCAAGGGACAATGAGATCTGTTCTGCCAGATTCCTTGTTATTGCATTCCCCCCCCCCCCCCCATTTATTAGGAACGGATTCTCAGTTGCTCTGCGAATTTCAGTTTCTGGATGGTAGGGAGACAGGATGTTGTGAGGGTCCGAGCTCGCAGCTGTTGTTGAGTTAGAGGCGGGCCGGGAGCAGGGGCACCTAGTTCACCGTCGGGGGGTGGGGGCCACCTTTACAGGAACGTCACCGATGGCTTCACCCAAGTGATTACATGGGCCACTGGAGATCACTTGGCATTGAGCTGTGGTGTTGCCAAAGAACATGATGTTCAAAACACATTTGAAGAGAGAGAAAAATTCAGGTCGAGTTAATTCCTTGGTAAATGCAGCTGGAATTAACAAGGATAACCTCTTAGTAAGGACAAACGCCGAAGATACGCTATCTCAGCTTCATACTAACCTCTTGGGCTCCATGCTGACCTGTAGAGCTGCCGTGAAGACAATGATTAAACAGCAGACAGGGTCCATTGTGAATGTGGGAAGCATTGCAGGTGTAAAAGGCAGTCTGGCCAGTCTGTGTACAGCGCCAGTAAAGGCGGGCTAGTTGCGTTCTCACACGCTCTTGCTAAAGAAGTAGCAAGAAAGAAAATTAGAGTGAGGGCTTCCCTGGTGGCGCAGTGGTTAAGAATCCGCCTGCCAATGCAGGGGACACGGGTTCGAGCCCTGGTCTGGGAAGATCCCACATGCCACGGAGCAACTAAGCCCGTGAGCCACAACTACTGAGCCTGCGCATCTGGAGCCTGTGCTCCGCAACAAGAGAGGCCGCGACAGTGAGAGGCCCGCGCACCGCAATGAAGAGTGGCCCCCACTTGCCACAACAAGAGAAAGCCCTCGCACAGAAACGAAGACCCAACACAGCCATAAATAAATAAATAAATAAATAAATTTAAAAAAAAAAAAAAAAAAAAAAGAAAATTAGAGTGAATGTAGTTGCACCAGGTCAGTGGGAACTTCTTTTATCTTTTAATTTATATGCATCTATGGCCTTTTACAATAACAGGAAAGACTGTTTTTGTGTCTGTAAGTACGTCATCATCATCAGGCACTTCTCAGAGGTGCTGGGACAGGAGCAGGGGACCTACACTGTTACTCAGCCCTGGAGCAGTGCCGCCCAGGAGGGCGTGACCTCGGTCTGACGGGACTCAGGGGGCCGGGCCGCTGCATCTGTACTAAAACCACAAGAGAAACTTCTCACTTAAAAGTCAGTTGTATCTAAGTTAAGAACTCTCAAGAGCTGAATGTAAGAATTTCAAGTAAGTGGGCTGGGGAGTATTGGTAGCATATACCCTGCAGTTGAACGGGTCCAAGTTGTGTCTCTTTGGAGAACTGTTTCCATTTTAATTGTTTTTCTCCTCTTCTTGGGATGTTTCATTGATTTGCTGCTCACTGGGATGCAGTCTTTGTTAATTTAGACTTTGTCAGTTTGTCAAAGCAGAACTTTCCAAGTAATGCATCTTTTACCTAGTGTATTCCATACGTCTAGATTAAAGAAATAACACATCTTTATATTTAAAATATCTGAATAGCTCTATAATACAATGTGCTTTTAATAACAGTGTGAACCAGAGGAGATAATCCAACAAGGCTATGTAGATGATGTCATTTGCACATTTCATGCAGTAATCCCCTACAATAACTGACGTACTGATGACCTCAGAGACACTGCTGGTTCGGTTCCAGGCACCACGGCAGAGTGCATGTCACAATGAAGCGAGTCAACAAACCTTTTGGTTTCCCAGTGCATATATAAGCTATGTTTACACTATACTATAGTCTATTAAGTGCACAGTAACACTATATCTATAAAAAACAGTGTTCATACCTTAATTGAAAAATACTTTATTGCTAAAAAATGCTAACCATCATCTGAGCCTTCAGTGGTCAAGTTGTAGTGCTAACATCAAAGACCGCTGATTACAGATACCACAGCAAATACGGTAATAATGAAAACGTTTGAAATATTTTGAGAATTACCAAAATGGGACACAGAGACATGAAGTGAGCAAATGCTGGTGGAAAAATGGCGCCAATAGACTTGCTTGATCCGGGGTTGCCAAAAACCTTCAACTTGTAAAAAAACGCAGTGTCTGCAAAGCGCAATAAAACGAGGTCTGCCTGTACTCCAGAAAGCCAGTGTTTGTACAGAGAAAGAATGATCAGAGGTCACATGTTTGTTTTCAAAATGGAGAAGATGTCTTTCACTGGATGTCACTGTGCCCCAGAGAGCTACCTTGTATTCACGTTAGAATTTCAACACAAAGAAGAATTTGAAGGAAAAAAGATATTTTACAAAGACTCAGGAAGGAAGAAACATCTTTTGAAAAGTCACTCTGGGAAGTAGTAGGTTGTAACAGTGATTTTAGCTGTGGTTGCCTCTTTAGTGAGCGAAGGGGGCGCTCTGAGGCCTGCTGTGTGATGGTGCGGTGGGGGGGGGGGGCAGTGGTGGCACGTGGTAACAGAAGTGAGGGCACGCACGCCGGCCCCCGCAGGTTCTAGCCCGTGTGCGGGAGGTATTCCTCAGGGGAACTCAGGCTGCTAAAATCCGACCTGTTTGGGAGTGGCCAACAATGAAGGTGGTTGAGAGGTGGCAATTTAACGAATCTTCAGGAGTAGAAGTCACGGTGCGGTGGGAGCTCACAGTAGAGCTGGCCGCCTGTGGAGAATCCATCAGGAACACTGGTGTTCTTGTGAAGCCCGTAGGAAGACCAAGCCAGCAGGGCGCAGGTCACCTGGAAGACAAAGCAAATGAGATGTGGGCTCAGTACCGCAGCAGTCAGAGTCTCCTGAAGAAGGCAAGGGGGACATGTTATAAAGTGCACCTGTTCCTTTCACTGTGCTGACTTGAGGCACTCCACACTACTTGAAAATATTGATGGATTAAATAGGACGCAAAACCAATTTAGCCTGGTTGGTCTGTTACAGGTAATTGGAAAATATTGAAACATAATGATGGGAATTATAGTTTAGGTTGCTAAAGGCTAAAGAAATTCTCCAACTTGTGCCAAGACTTTTAAAATAAATTCGAATGTACAACTTACAGCTTGGTCTGTTGCTTTTCAAATTAGTTGCCCCAGTTTGTAAACAAGTTTATTCCGTTTGGTAGCCATCTGCACCCATGAACACAAAGCGTTCTACAAACGACTGAAGTCCCATTTTAAACTTAGATTTCCACTGTGTGCCTCGTGACCTTCAGGGCAGAAGGGAGGGGGCGTGGAGTGACTGTGGACGCACTCCTTCAAGGCAGAGCTGCAGAACCAGCCTCCGCCTGGACCAGAAAAGGCGCAGGGTTAGGAGGGAAAACTTTTGCTGAAGCGCAATTCAAAAAGGTTAAATTGCCCCAAAGCTCCAGTTTTAGACACACGTCTCCCTTTCTGATGGGCACACGTTCTGAGACTCCCGGGAGTAACTGAAACAGCCAACGAGCATGCAGGCGCCAGAAGACAGCACTGTGGGTGCACGGAGTCCACAGGATGGTGGGAGCAGGTGCGAGCGCTTCAGAGTATGCACGTGAAAACGTATCAGGCGCTCCCAAACGTGGAAGGCAAAGTCTCCGGGACTGTCCTGACACTGTCCTATCGGAATAGGCCAGAACCACTGAGGGTGCGAGTACTAACGACGGTGCTTCTGAGTCAGGAACGTACCAGGTAGCGTCCCAAGGTGTACAAACCAGTTAAGCACGTACAAAGTTAGTACTGGTCCAGTTAGAAATACAAAATGAAAATTATAGAAGCTGCCTCAAATATCTGGGATTGCACAAATTTACAAGCAGACCTGGGTAACAAAGTAGACTCTAGTTTTAAGAAAACATTACAGTTCAGTATTCCAAATACAGTCTCAGGTCTCAGCGGTAACCTCAGAAATCACTTGTCTGGAGAGCAGAACCATTTATATGTTTGTACAGATTTGCAGATAACAAAATAAACAAAAAAGTAGAAAAGAAAAGAGATATATATATGCCGACAGGTTTTTTCCAAGTCCTTATACTTTTTCTTGTCTTACTGTACTGGCTTAACGTTGAACAGATGTAGTGACAGTGAGTACCCCTGACTTGTTACTGACCTCAGGGGGGTATGTTTTTAATCTCTCATCATTAAGAATGATGTTTGCTGAAGGCACTATAGATGCCTTCTAACATTAAAGAAGTTTCCTTCTATTCCTAGATTGCTAAACATTTTAAAAAATCATGAATAGTTGCTGAATTGTATCAAATGCTATCTCTACACCTACTGAGGTAAACATATGATTATGTATGTATTATATTCTTCTAAAGTGGTGAATTTCACAGATTGACTGTCAAAAGTCAAATCAATCTTGCATCCCACAGTAAACCCAACTTGATCATGATGTATTGTTCTTTGTATATATAGCCAGATACTATTTGGCTAATATTTTGTTTAAGATTTTTGCATTTGTAATTTTTGGCCTTTAATGTTTTTCTTTTGTGTTAGTTACATATTGTTGCATAAAAACTGGCACCAAAAAATACTGGTTAAAACACTAATCTTATCTCTAATGGATTCTGTGGGTCAGGAATTCAGATGGGGCATAGCAGGGACAGTTTGTCTCTGCTCTACAATGTCTGGGCCCTCAGCTGGAAGACTTGGAGGCTGGGGACAGAATTCATATAAAATCTCAGTCACTTACAGGCTGACTGTTGACAGGGGACCTTGCTTGGGCTCCCTCACAACATGGTGGCACATAACATCACGTCTGCAGCTCTCCATTGGTCAGGGAGGTTACTACACTCCTCCCAGGTTCAGAGAGAGTGAGAAGAGGGTCAACCCCATTGTAAGAAGACAGGGCAAACATATTGGTGCGTCTGCCTTTGGAAAATACATTCCGCCCCCTTTCTTGTAAAGTTCTTCTCAGTTTTAAGTATGAAGGCTCTGCTTTGCCTCTAAAACAAGTAGGAAAATATTCCCACTTTTTTATTCTGTGTGTAATTTGTACGTGATTCATGTTATTTCTTCCTTAAATGTTTGGAAGCATTCATCATTGAAGCCATGTGGGCCTGGAGAGTTCCTTGTGAGAAAGTTTTAAATTATAGATCAAATTCTTTAATAGATATCAGACTATTCAAACTTTTTATTTCTTCTTGGTTAGTTTTGTTTTTCTAGGAGTTTGTCCATCTCAACTGAAATTTTAAATTTACTGCCAAAAAGAGGCATTCACAATATCCTTTTTTAATGCTGGTGAGGTCTGTAGAGATGTCAGCTTTTTATTCTTGATACTGCTTTCCATGTTCTTGATCTGTCATGTTAGGGGTTTATAAATTTTATTATACATTTGAGAAACAAACTTAATACTTGGTGGATTTTCACTATTACATGTTTATTTTCTATTTTACTATTTAAGATCTCTCTCTCTCTTATTTCTTCCCTCTTATTTCTTTGAGTTTACTTTGTTTTTGTTGTTGTTGTTTTACTGCTTCTTGAGATGTTTATTTAGACAATTTCTTTTCAGCCCTTTTCCCCCTAAAATATAAGTTTTGAGACTATCAGTTTTTCTCTAGGTTCTGCTGTAGGTTCATCCTTATTTTGATGATTCACTTTTATTATTGTCCATTTCAAACTACTTTCTCATTTTCATTGTGATTTCTTGTCCAACCCACTGAATTTAGAAGTATATTTAACTAGTTTACAAACGGTGGGCATAGTCTAGTTGCCTTTTTGGTTTTGATTTCAGTAAAATTCCACTGTAGTCAAAGAACATATGATTTTAATTAAATGAAATTTGTTGAGACTTGCTTTATGATCTGCATGTAATCTAGTATGGTAAATGTACCAGGTGCACTGGATAAGAATATGAATTCTGCTGTTTATTTTTACAATGTTCCTTATATGTCAGTAGATCAGGTTTATTCATCATATTGTCTAAATTTTGTATATCTTAAGTTTTTGTCTACTCATTCTGTTAATTACTGAGAGAAATGCACTGCTCTCCCACGTGACTGCTGCTTTGTCTATTTCCTCTTTTGGTTCTGTCCAGTTTTTGCTTTATTTATTCTGAGATTATGTTATAAAGTGCATACAAATTTACAATAGTTTATCTTCTTGGTTAATTGTCCCTCTTTACCTCTATTTATGATTTTTGCCCTAAAGCCTACTTTGCCTGATGTTATTATAGTGAAACCCACTCACTTCTGGTTAGAGTTTTCATGATCTTTTTCTATTCCTTTACTTTCAGCCTATCATATAAGTCCTTTTATTTAAGATGTCTCTTCCAAGCAGCATATGGTTGGGTTAAAATTAAACCAGTTTAAGTGAGATGATCTTTGTCTTGTAAAAAAAGTATTTATTTTCTACTTATCCCACCTCTTTTCTATTTCTTCATTCACTTTCTTAATTTTAGAAAAATCAAAAATTTTTTTATTATTCAATTTCCTCCTTTCCGTTAGCTTGTTAGTTATCCTTTCTTTAATTGTTCTTTCAGTGGTTACTCTAGAGATTATACCATGCAAAGTCAAAGGACTTGTTATAGTCTAATTTAAGTAACTATTTTTACCACTTCCTAGAAAATGCAAAAATGCAAGGGCCTCAAGCATTTTAACTTTATTTGCTCCTTCTGTATATTTTTCTTATTGTTCTGCTGTACCCACAGAGTCACACATTTACCTCTTCTTCAGCTTTTCATTCTGCCTATATTGTTATGTGTCTGCCTGAAGAACTTCTTCTATGGTATTTCTTTTCTTGAAAGTCTACTGGGAATAAATTCTTCAAGTTGTATTTTTCTGAAAGGATATTTATTTCACTTTTATTTTTGAAAGGAATTGAATATTTTCATAAGGTATATAATTCTCGGTTGGCATTTATATTCTTTTAGCACTTTAGTTAAAGATGCTGTTCCATCGTCTCCTGGGTTGCATCATTTAGTTGAGGAGTCACCTGTCGGTCTTATCGTTGTTTCTTTGAAGGTCATGTGTCTCTTTTCTATGGCTGCTTGTAAGCCTTTCTCCTTGTCTTTGGTTTTGTGACAATGTGTTAGGGGTGATTTGGGGGCTCATTAAGCTTCTTGAATCTTGGCTTAAGGTCATTCATCAGATTTGGAAAATTCTTGGAAATTATTTTGTCAAGTATTGTTTCTGTCTTATTCATTTCCTCTTCCTCCTTCTGAGATTCCGATTATATGTATGTCAGATCTTTTAACTGATTTCTGTGTCTTTTATCATCTTTTCTGTATTGATCCTTCTTTTGTCACTCTGTGCTGTAATACAGATTTTTCTCACTCACTCATTTTCCAGTTAATTAATTCTCTATTCCGCCTAGACCACTTTGCTCTCAACCCCATCAATTGAGTTCTTATTTTCAGTTATTACATTTTTCAGACCTAGAGTTTCCTTTTGCTTCTTTTTTTTTTTTTTTATCCTGGCTTTTGGCTGAAATTCTCCAGCTTGTCACCAATTTTCTTGAATGTATTAATCACAATAATATTCATATCTTTGTCCGATAACTTCAGGATTTGCATCACCAGTGGGTCATTATTTTGTCTGTTTTTTTGCTCTTGTTCCAGTTATTGGTATGCCTGGGAACTTTTAAATGAATATTGAACATTTTGTACAAACTTGTAGAGCCTCTATATAATATTATAATCCTCTCAAGAGGGTTGACTTTAGCTTCTGGAGGCATTTAGATTATGGAGAGAGAATATTAATCCACTCAGGGCCTGAGCTGATTCTCTGCTGGGGCTTAGACTTTCTCAGGCTGTCTTTATCTCTGACTTACCCTTATTCCTATGACACAGCCACCTTCACGGGTCCAACTGTGTTGACACTCCTCCTTGGTGGTCCCTGAACTCCAATATTTTTTTTCTTCTCATGATCATAAATCTGCTGAAAGTTCTGCTTAGATTTTCAGTCTCTTAGCAGCCACTTTCTGCCAGGCTCATTCTGCTTAGGAGTCGGCAAGCTTCTGGAAGGGGAGATGGAGAGAGTGAGTACTGGGCTCGCTTCTCTGTGCTTCTCATCTCCTGGAATTTAGATACTCAGGTCCTGGGTACCCTGACAGCCCTCAACTCCAAGTTTCATCTCCCCAGCCCCGTGAGATTTCTAAGAGCTCTGATTAGCTGCCACTTTCTGCCTTTTTTTTTTTTTTTTTTTTTTGGCTTAGCTCCTTGGCCCCTTAGAACAGCTGCTACAAACTGTCAGCTGTCTCTGGGGAAAATCAGGGTAGACTATCATCTTTGCCTTAATGAGTTTCCCTTCTCTCTGGGATTTGGCCCCTTCAGTCCTGGCAGCCTCTGTAGCTCTCTCAAGCCTTTAAACAGACGTTTCTTGCATTTTATCTCACTTTTCTCTTTGCTAGGAGATCAGGAAGGAGGGTAGGCAAGAGGCAGTGCTAGCCTCAACTCAGCTGGTGGCAGTGGAGGTGGCAGAAGAAGATGAATTGAGAGAGACGCAGTTGCGGGGATTTATTACAGGGGGAGGAGGAGTGCTAATGAGCGCAGATTGTTTGTCCCTCTGAGAAGCTGGGCACACATTCACCAACACCAGGCTTCTGCAGGCTCCCCTCTGGATGCCCAAACCTGTTCCCTATGCAACCCCCCCCATTATAGCCCTGACCCCGCTGTGGGCATCTTTTATGTCCTTGCCCACCTCCTTCACAGCTGGGAGCTCTGTGTCCCCAGCGTTGTCTGGCACTGAGATGGTCACAGGTCACTGAGGGAATGAATTAATTAAAGAAATGTGAATTTGTCTAACAATGACCTGGGATGAGACTGGCATCTCCTGGGTCCAAAGGCATCTGGCACCGACCACTGTGGCCCAGCTGGGTGTGCGATGTGGCTGGGTTTTCCTAGGAAGTGCTCCCCGGGCCCCAGCCCTTCTGTTCCCCCCTGGCAGCTGGCATGCCCGGACCGCACTCTGATCGGGTCACTGGATGAGTCCCAAGGCTATGCCCGAGGCAAGCCCCTGGGCGCCCAGCTGTGCCCAGCCCTCATCCTCGCCTGGCCAGGCCATATTCTCATCATCCCCACCCCTTTCTCAGGCCAGAGGGGGTGTGTGTCAGAGGCAGGCCTCTCCGTGGCAACGGGAGGGCTGGGGGAGTCGGGGTTTACAGCAGCCTGGAGGAATAGAAGAGATGAACACTGCTGGTCCCCCCGCTTGGCCTCTCTTTCAGTGTAGGATTTAGACCAACAACAGGGACCACCCTCGATACCCAGAGCTTCCCCCCACCTTGCCAGCCCCTCCCTGGCTGCCCACTCCTCTCTGCCGATCACGTAGCGAAGAGCTGGCCCGGCAAGTTGTCACACACCTCTGACCATCCAGGCTTTCTCTGTGCAGGGGAGCTAAGGTCCCCACAGGGCAGGGGCCGTGGGACAGAGGAAACTCACAGAAGAGCCGGATGGGCTGGCACAGTGTGAGGGAAACTCCTTGTGGCCTCAGATGGAGACTTTCTGAGGAGCTGTGGATGGGTTTGGGTGGGCGGGGCTGGGAGGTGAGGTCAGAGGAGGGGTATACGAGGTCACGTGGCCTGAGGGTAATGGGCTAGGGTCTCAGGTGCTGGATTCCGGTTCTTTCCCGAAGCTCCAGCAGCTTCTGGCTCCAGGTCAAACTCCTAACCACTGCCCACTGCCTCTTCCAGACCCTGGCCACCCGATGGACTCCTCTTCACCCCTCAGAACTGCAAGGCTGCCTCCTCTGGGGAGCCTTCCTCAGCCTCACCACCCCCTCCCAGAGAAGGAATCATTCTTTCTCTAGGATGCCTCCCTGATCTGATTTCATGCTGGGTGGGTTGTCCTGGCATCTGTCTGCTCGGCCACTGCCCAGATGCGGGCACCTTGAGAAGAGTCTGCCTCAACCATCCCCGTGTTCCCAGCTCCCAGCTCCTTGCTTCTCTGAGGCTCAGCCTCTCCCCTTAACTGACAGGTCACACCACTTTCCCAACAGGTCACGTCAAGGCCTCTGTCCCCACCGTGAGTGGCAGAGCCACCTGGATGGTGATCATCCAGGGCTTGTTTGCAGGCAGTGGAGATATTTTCTAGGAAGCACATCTGGGGCTTCTCAGAATCAGAAACCGGAACCCGGCCAGGAAAGGGGCCAGGAACCAAGGCAGCCTGGTGGCCGAGGACCCAGGCAGATCTGGCCATGGAGCAGCTGGTCACTTCCCCCAAGGCCACCCCGCGAGGGCCTGTGCATGCTGCTGTCCTCACTTGAGCCCCTGCAGGGGTTCCTGGCCACTGAGTGGCGGCAAGTGACCCCCAACATCCAAGGCATCAACAGGTCAGAAACAAAGCCCATGCCTGAGGCATCTGGTTTGGATATTGCAGGAGAAATGCCCGAAGTGCTTTCATGCTGACGGGGCCTGGGGGGCCAGGTGACTAAGGCTGGTGGCCAGAGAGAGGCTCCAACATCCAACCCAAGGGCCGTCAGCCCTAATGACATCACCCCACATAAAACCTTCAAGCACTCTGGTTACCCCAGGGTAAAGACCAAACATCTCAGTGGGACCAATAAGGCCCTGTGGGCTCTGGCCCAGCCTTTGACCACCTAGCACCCCTCCTTCTCTCTGCTTAGGCCACTCTGAGAGTCCTTCATTGCCTCAAATACATCCTGAGGTCCTGCCTCAGGGCCTTTGCACAAGCTGTTTCCCAGCCTGAGAATGCTCTTCCCCACCCTCTCCATGTGGCCAGTTGATTCCTCCCCACCTTGGGGTCTCAGCTTGAATGTCCTTTGCTTAGGCCAGACTCCCCACTCTTCAGTTTGCAATCACAGCTTATTGGTAATGACCGTTTGATGTCCCCTCAAGGGACTGCAAGTTCCACAAAGAGCTGGTTCACCGCCATATTCCTCTGACTAGCCCTGTGGCTGCCACATAATTGGTGCTCCATGAATGTTTGCTGAATGACTCTGTGAGGGATCTCTGGCCTTGGCAGGCTTGAATATGCACTCCAGCCTTCCCCTGCCCTTTACTTTTTAAATGTCTCAGTTTTTTTTGAGCCTCAGTTTCTCCTACTGGAAGAATAAGGTTATTAATCCTGGCCTGTCTGCCTTGCTGAAAAGATGGCGTGGGACACAAAAATCATCATATGAATGACTCATTCATTTACCCAATGTTATGGAGCGCGTACAATGTGCCGGGCACTCTTCTAGGCAGTGGGGACAGAGCAGGAGGACAAAACAGACAAAGTCTCTGCCCTTGTGAAGTTAACATCCTTGGGGGCGGGACACACAATAAAGAACCAAGCAACAGATGACATGAGAAGTAATAACAGTAAAGCAGGTGAGGTGGCGGGGGGAGAGGGGGCGGGCAGAGTGGGCTGAGGCCTCGCGGGAAGGTGCCACACGGGTGCACACCTGCAGGGGGCGCTCTTCCCAGCTGCTGGGTGTAAAACTGCCTTTGGAAAGACGATCAAAAGGCTGACTGTAGGGCTTCCAGGCAGAGAGAGCAGCGAGGGCAAAGGCCTGGGGGACGAGGCCAGTGTGGGCAGCAGGCTGTGGGGAGCGCCGCGTGCTGGGCTGCACACCGGGGCTGGCTGAACCTGCCAGAGGCCTGAATGCCCTTCCGGCCGCTGCCCGCACGGGAGATGAGCAGCTGAACTTTGCCCAGGAGGATCCCTTGCAAGCAGCTCTGTGCAAGACAGCCCGAGGAAGACTTCCGTCTCAGCCACCGCCCAGCCTCCCAAAGCTCCCTCCTGGGAAGAAGGAAGGGGATTCGCGCCCCCCTCCCCCGCCGTGTTCCCTGTGCCCCCTGTGCGTGCAGACACACACCCCACCCGCTTCTAGACGCCTGCCCATCTTGCACACTCTGCCCAGACAGATCGAGAAGGGCCCCAGCTCCAGGTCCCCCGCAAGGCGCGGAGGAATTAATCAGGTTGGAAGCAGCTGATAAACGTACCCATGGGCTGAAGAGGCCCAGACCCATTGCACAAGCCACCCCAACTCCCCGCCCTGGGCAGGTGAGGGCCCTGAGCTGCTCCCACGCTGTGCCATTGCCAGAGGCACCCCAGCCTGCATCCAATTATCTCAAGCAATCAGCCCAAGGAACAATGGGAGGCCAGGCTCCCACTGACAACTGCCCTGGCCCAGAAGGGCTCCCGGCTCCCTCGCCCCAGCTGCCGATGGATCGTTCTCTGGGAGGGGCTGCAGGGGAGGAGCCCTGGGGGCTGGCTGTGCAGCGGAGTGGGGTCTGTCTCTCTGCCAGGGCGGGGAGGGGAGTGGCATCGACTCTGGTACGTGTGACACTGGGAAAGGCTCACTTGGTACGCAATCCGACGTGCTGGCTGGTAGGAGTCCCAGCCCTGACGTGAACCAGCTAGGACTTTAAACAGCCCGTCTTGTCCTTCTGAAGCTTCCTCTGTAAAATGGGCTCCCACTTGCCTCCCTGTGTTTCCCTGAAGAGTCAGCTGAGATCTAATGACTTCATCTGGGGAAGGGGCTCCTGATCTTCCTCCCCCACTCAGGAAACCTGACTTCAGGGCATGAGGTGGGTCCTCAAGCCAGATATCTGTCTGCAACAGTGTCTAGGTGTGTTTTTCAACTCAGGACTTTATGAAGAAAATGAAAAGTGTGTTGTGGATCCTTGCTCTAGAATAAGAAACATGTGTCTGGTGTATTAGACCATAAGCTGAACTATCTATATAAATATATACTGTATCTTATCATATGCCATATGTAAATTCATACAGTAAGATATAAGGATAGATCATGGGGTTCTGTATCCCTTCCCCACTTAGGGCTTGGAGAAACCCCTTAACTAAGAGAATTAACTCTGGGTCAAAATAGAGGCCACAGTGTCCTTTGTCCTGAGCTATTTCCTGTGAGACTCGTTGCTTCCTCCAGCAGGACCCTTCTCGTTGCAGAGAACGTTCAGGCTCTTGGTCAGTTTTAGTTTGGTTGTCCGTGAGGTCATCACCGACCACATTTCTAAGACTTGTTTCCCCTCGTGGAGTCTGCAAAGTGCCTGCCTCCCAATGCAAGTCTTCAGGAAGGACCTGGGCTCTCTGCATCTGGGCAACTTTGCAGGTCAGTCAGCTGCTCTTTGAGGCCTGTGCTGGGTAGAGAGGGTTGTGGCAACTTAAATTTTTGGTGCGTAAAGAGTAATTTCCACACCAGTGTGCCCTGAAAGCAACTACCCCAATGCACAGAAGTCTTGAACACTCACACCAAATACCCAGCGTCCAAATCAAATATTAATGCCTGCATCAGTTAGCTTCTGCTGTGTAACAAATCATCCCTAATCTTTGTGGCTTTAACAAGTATTTATTTAGCTCATGATTCCATGGGTTGCCTGAGAAGTTCTGGGTCTGGGTCGGCTTAGCTCTCTTCTGCTGGGCAATCTACGCCTTGCATTTGTGGTCAGCTGGGAGGTTGGTTGGTGATAGAATGACCTAGGATGGCCAACTCACATGTTTGGTGGTTGGCAGGCTGCTGGTTGGGGCACCTTGGTCTCCTCAATGTAGCCTTTCCAGCTGGCTGGCTCAGGCTCATTCACCTGTTGCTCTCAGCCTTCCAAGGGCATCACCAGGGCAAATCCCAATGCACCCATGCTTTCCAAGCCTCTGCGTGCATCATGTTAACATCCCCTTGCCCAAAGCAAGCCCCATGGGCAAGTCCAGAGTCGATGTGGGAGGGACTACACAGATCAAGGCAAGAAGGAGGGGAAGAATGTGGCCAGTTTTGCAATTTAAGATCATTGTTATTTCTATAATGAAGACAGGATTCATACAGGGGGTGGGGAAGTGGGTGGTGAGCAGTCCTCCCTGTGGCCATGGGCACCGTCTTGGTTGGTTGGTGGTGTTGGGGGCAGGGACACATGCTAGCAACCCCCCAGCCAAGGTGCCTTTAAAAGCCAGCCAGTGTTACTAAGTGAAAGAAGCCAATCTGAAAAGGTTACCAACTGTAGGATTCCAAGTCTATGACATTCTGGAAAAGGCAAAACTATGGAGGCAGTGAAAGATCAGTGGTTGCCAGGGGTAGGGGGGAGGGAAGGACAAATAGTGGGAGCACAAAGGATTTTTAGGGCAGTGAAACTCCTCTCGTGATACTGTAAAGGTGGATACATGTCGTTATACATTTGCCCAAACCCATAGAATGTCCAACACCAAGAGTGAACCCCAATGTCAGCTACGGGCTCTGGGTGACAATGATGTGTCAGTGTAGGTTCATCAGTTGTAACAAATATACCACCTGATGGGGGATGCTGATAATGGGGGTGGCTGTGCGTGGGGGCAAGTGAATCTATTAAAAAAAAGAAAAAACAGCCAACTCCACTTCAAGAGGACATCCAATGTGAGGTGAAGGCAGTGCTGGGCAGTGGGCAGTGCTGGTGAACAGAGAGTGAAGCCAAAACAGGAAGGAGCTGGGGGCTAAGAGGTCTGAGAGAGCGCCGGGCCCTTTGCAGTAGGGAAACTGAGTCACAGATGCACAGGACGGGAGCAACCAGGGCAGCCAAGGGGAGGGGGCGGGGGGCTCTGCCATCTGTCTGGCTGCGTTCCAGTCTCTGTGGCCACCCCTAACTCTGCTGTGTGACCTTGGGGAGCCCTTCAGCTTCTCTGTGCTTCAGTGGCCCTCTCTGGAAAGTGGGCCTGGTGATAGGCTCCACTGAAAGGGCCCTGGTGAGGATAGACAAGTGGCTACCTGGGCGCTTGGAGAACCCCGCCCACTGCAGGTGCTAGAAGGAGTCAGCTTTATCACTGGGTTATTATCACTACTCTTCAAAAAGCATCTGTTGGTTCATTCCCTCATCAGTTTGGTGTACGTCCTTCAAGCTGACTCAGACCAGCGCCTGCCCTGAAAGAACCCCCAGCCGCAGTGCCAGGGACGAGACACGGGGAGCCCGGGGCTGGGAGGGGAGCCGGACGAGGGCCACCCTTTCCCCTCCTAAAGCAGCAAAGGCCTCCCAGGGGCCGAGAGGTCTCAGAAACGCAGAGCAGCCCCGTGTGTGACCCTGAGCAGTGTCTCCTCCTGAGGTCTCAGGTGGATATCAGGCAGGAACAATGCACCCCTTTACCCGACCCTCCTGCATCTCGTGCTGAGGACAAGGGGCCGCGGCGGGAATGAGGTGCAGGGGTGCTGGGAGCCCTGCAGGGAGGCGGTTGGAGAAAGCTTAGCCGGGCTGGAGACCCTCGAGCTGGATCCACAGACATGAGGAGACCCAAAGTCCCTTCCTGCCAACCTATGACCCACTGGGCAGGCTGGGTCTACATCCGCCGGGAGGTGTGGATGCCTGCCCGCCGAGGCCCCGGGAGGGCACCCCTGGCCGCCGTCTGCGTGAGCCAAGGCTTGAGGCAGGAGCACTTCTCTCTCGCTTTACTTAATTTCCAGCAGAAACCATGCCTTTTTTTGGATCCACTTGGGCCAAAGTGCTCAATTTCTGAAAAGGCTTAGAACAGTGAGGGAAGTCTGGTTCCCAGTGTGCCCGCCCTTGCCCCAGGCAGCATGGGGCACGGCCGCCCGCCCCCTCCGCAGGACAGCTGTGGCAATGCGGGCAGCGTGCGTGTGCGTGTGCATGTGTCTGTGTGTGCCTGTGTGTGCACGCATCTGTGAATGTGTTAAGTGTGTGTGTCAGTCGATAGCTGGTGTGTTGGTCCACAGGCTAAGGAACAAAAGTGCAGATTGAAGCCCAAAGCCTGCCTTCTTCAACCATCAGGAGGCCACGAGGACACGTCGTTATTTCAAAATCTGTCTGAAGTTTTCTGATGGCAAAAGAGCCCTTCCAGACGTGTGCTGACTCGGCTTCAAAGGCCTCATTACAGCGGCCCAGCTTCCGGGATCTCTGGACATGGAAGCGGGTGCCCCTGGGCCGGGTGGGAGCAGGAAGGAGGCACATGGGTGCTGACCTCTGGGAGGGTTGTTTGTAACAAGTGCACGGTCAGGGACCCTCCTGCGGGGCTGGGTCTTTGGTGCCTGCAGCCTTTTGCCCAGGCTCAGCCCACAAGCCCACGTGCCCCCTGCACAGGGCTCCATTCCCTCTTCACCCCCCGCCCAGGGGAACCCCGTCCCCTTCCCGCAGGTCTGCTCCCCAAGCCCCACTCACCTGGCTGATGGCTCTTCATCACCACCACCACCCCGCACCCCTCAACAGACGCGCCCACCGTGCACTCAGCGTGGGTTGGGGGCTTGGGCGTGGGACCAGCTTCATTCTCCATTCCGGCCCCTCGCTCCCACCTGGCAGATTCTTCCCTCCCTTGCATGAACACCGAGGGTACTTCCTGTAGTTTTTCCAGGCACTTTTGGGTAATACGAAGTCCAGGCAAGTCTAATATTAAAACTTCAGAGTCTCGTGGAATTTAAAGCTCCTGCCTGGCCCAGCTCAGCTCAGCGTGGTTTAGGGGCCTGGGACATGGTCAGTTTCTCCTCTGTCCCCCCCTTCTCCCCCGTTGCTGGGGTGCTTCTTACCCCTCGGAACTGGGCTCATGGCAGGGCCAGAGGAGGGGCAGGGAGGGTCTCCTGATGGGCGTGGCCGTCTTCAGAGACCCTCCCCAAGGGCCCCTCAGCCTGCGGCTCCCTGGGCAATGCCCTGCCCTCTGCCCCAGCTTCCAGGATCCACGCTTTCTTCAGGGTCTAACTTGGCCCCGAGAATGATCCCCTTCGTCCCACTGCTCCTCGTGCGGTCCTGCCTCTTGGCTCCGCTCCAGCAGCCCCTTGTCCCCGGACCTGGATTCCCAGAGGACCCCAGGGGACACTGGTCAAGTCCGGGGGTGGTTTGCTTGGTCGCCCCACCCATCTTCCTCCAGCAGCTACTAGTACATGCCGTGCCTTTGTGCAAATTACAGCCAGGCCCCTTCCTCCAGGCTGACCCCCTGGCGTGGCTTGGCTTAGAGGCGTGGCCGGAGTCCAACCCCACTTGCATCCCCAGGCACAGTGATGGCTGCCGTCGGGGCCTGTGCCAGGGTCCGGGCTGGCTGGGGTGTGCACCGCCTCCAACGCCTCCACCCCAGGCTCTCTTGTCACCTTGTGCTCCCCCATCTCAACATGACCACCTGGCCTGGAGTCCACCGCTCCCACACAAGGTCTTGAAGGCAGACACTGCTTCCTGGGCAGGAAGGCCTGGCGCGCGGTGGGACCCCCAAAATATCAGCAGAGTGAGGTGGTGAGCAGACAACATTCCATGAAATGGGGCCCAGGCCCATCCTGGGCCAGGAAGTCCTAACCCTGGGGGGATGGGGGCATCTGCTGCCTCTCGGGGGATTGGTTTCCCCACGGGAAGCCCCCCTCCCTACCCGTCCTGCTGCCCTGGGGGGAGTCACATGACCCTCTTCCCCACGCCCGAGGTAGAGGGGCCCTCCCCAATTCCTCCTTCCTTAGGCCAGCCAGTCTCCCCGCAGGAGGTGGGATGCGGCTGACCCCGCCGCTGCCATCATGAACAAGGGCAGGACCACTGCAGCAGCTGCTGGAGGGGAGGCCAGGGTGGGGGCAGGGCCTGCGGGAGCACAGCCACCCTGCTGACTGACAGGCAGCATCCCCCGCTGGGCTCAGTCTCCTCATCTGTGAAATGGAGCAGTGAGTCAGGCCCATCTAACTAAGGAGGCTTCCGGGTCCGGGTGCTCCGGGGGCCCCCACACACTCCGTCCCTCCTGTGATGCTCGGTGGCTCTATCTGTGGACCAGCCCGGAGCAGGCGGCTGGCGCGAGCACCGGTCCAAACAGCGTCAGACAGGGCGGGAGCCGCCGGGCGGGATCCCGGAACGCCCTGGAAGAACGCTGGGTGGCGTCCAGGCGCCACCAACCCGCTCCGCAGGGACCGCTCCGCCGCGTCCTGAGCCCGCGGGCCGGCCCTTCCACAGGGCTGGGGCTGTCCTGGGCGGAGGGGCCTCAGGATGTGGGCCCGCGCCGGCTCCTTCTCAGAGCCCTGGGCTTGCTGACGAGGCTCCCTAAGGCAGCTGCTTGGGCCAAGGAGGGACGGGAGGCCCAGGGAGAGTGGCCACGCCTGCAGGCTGCCGGTCCTGTGGCCACTCATCAGCCGCTCCCAGGACGCCCTCTCTGAGCCAGGCTCCACATGGAGCCGTCCCCGCCCTCCCTGAAGTCCACACCACTAGAAACAGTGTCCAGTACTGACCAGTTCAGGCTGGTCCTCCCTGCCTCTCCCGCAGCCGTGCAGGAGGCTCACGGTGGGGAGGTGATCTCTGAGACGCAGCAGTGAGCGGTGGCGTGAAGCGAGATCTTGATTCCCTGCCCAGGAATTGAACCTGGGGAGCCTGGATGAAAACCAGGAATCCCAGCCACCACACCCCCTGGCTCTTGCCTCCAGTGAAAAATGCATTTCTCACAGAGGCAAAACTGTAAAAACAGGTACAAAGTTAATTATTAGAGATACAGCACAACATATGGGAGAGCACACAGAGAAACAGTTTGCTTAGTTAAGACAGAAGCAGGGCAGAGATGCACACCCGGAGAGGAAAGGTGTGGGCGTCCCCCCTAATGAGGAGGAGCCCAGTAAAGAGGCGGTGAAGTCATTCATATCGGGCAGTTCTTCCGGGTCTGTTTACCTTTGGCCAATTACCTGGCTTCTTTTTCCACACGTGACCTGCCCTAGGACCCTCCCCAGCATGCGTGTGCAAATTTTTTCCAAGATGGGTTACAGCCCACAGGCCTGTGGGACGGCCTTAGCATCACCTGTTATGGGGTGGTGCCCCTTCCTTTTTGACCCCCAAGGAGACATCCTTGCCCCAAGGATAGGAAATATATGACCACTTGGTCTTTTAACAGGGTTTACCCCCTCTCTGTCCCTGCCATAAAAGTGTCCAATGTCCGGTTATCTACCCTATTCCTGTTGTTGTTTCTTATACCGAAGTGCAGATCTTGAAATATAGACAGGAGTCTGGTCATAAATATGTAGTCAGGGACCCGTTTGTCTCTTGCTTCAGGATATATAAACAGGGGGCTGGTAATGAACGTCTGGGCTGGAGCCCATCTATCTCCTGCCTCAGAGGGAGCCCATTTTCCAGCTGAGGAAGGGAGCCTGGCCAGGCATAGGGACTCACTCCAGACCCCACAGCTGCTCGCTCCAGCTGTCACTCAACACGTGTGCTGAGAGACAGGGTGGCCCAGTGGTCACACACTCTGCCACGGGGGCCAAAGTACCATGGGTGGATCCTGGTGTCCCCATGTCCAGGCGTGCACCTTGGACAAGTCACTTAGGCTCCCCGGGCCTCAGTCTCTTTGTCTGTGAAATGGGCCCGATCACAGCCCTTGCCACAGGTTTTGGGCATGAGGTGGAGGTGCAGAGTGGAGCTGGCACACGGCCAGCGATGTCAGCATTTGCTGTCACAGTCACCTGCCGTGCAGAGCCTGTGTTAGGTGCTGGGAGGGAGACAGAGAGACGGACAGAGTCTGCCTTCAAGACACCAGGACACAAACCAGCAGATGCCAGAGGAGAGGCCTCCTCCAGGAGGGGACGTGGATCAGGCCTCGGCGCTCAGACACCAAGACCTTTCCTCCCTCTCTACGGCAAGTAGAAAAGGAGCATTGAAGGAGCGTCTGAGAGAGAACTCCTCTCTGATCTCTAGTCCTTGAGCCAGCAGGGATGCCCTCAGGATGCCTCCCTCGTCACGGGCTAGCTTCCCTTCCAGTGTTCCTTTTAAAACTTGTCTTCCTTTCTCACGTGGCCCTGGGCATGATTTTTAGCCTCATAAAATAGGGATAAAAATATCTATCTTACGTAGGATGCTAAGAAAAATAAACAAGATAACTATCAAAAGCGTTTATCAGAGCCAGGCCTCATACAGCCGTTCCAAATCCATCAGTTCCCTCCTCCCGTTTCCCTCTGTAATTTTCAGACGCACTGAGTTCAAGCAACTTTAGAGTCTATTGGGTGGACCCGCATGGCTCACTTAACTGCTTCTCTGAATGATTTGCTACCATGATGACCACAGAGAACATCTCTGTGCCCAGGGCTTCCCCATGGACCGTCCCTGGAGGCGGATGCCGGGGCCTGGTTGCGACAAACTCCAGCTTCGCCCCTGTCGGGAACGGTGGAAGGCATTTCCTTTGAGAAAAGCATCTGGGACGCTCTGAGTGAGAACTGTTGGGGCCAGCTCAGGTTGGCCCTGAGGGGCCCGGGGGCTCCACGGATGTCACGGAGTGTCCCACGGCGGGTACTGGTAGGTTGCAGGTGAATTCAAGCCCAAGAAGCTCTGATGATCATTTGACTCTTCTAACGTCAATACTGGTTGTAATCGTTTGCTGGAGCCCCCGCCGACCGGGCGGCCTAAACAACAGACATTTATTTTCCCACAATCCTGGAGGCCTGAAGTTCAAGTTCAAGGTTTCAGCAGAGTTGGTTTCTTCCGAGCTTCTTTCTCTCCCTGTGTCCTTGTGTGGTCATCCCTCTGTGCGTGTCTATGTCCTTATCTCCTCTTCTAATAAGGACAGCAGTCCTACTGGATGGGGGCCACCCTA
The DNA here is from genome assembly GCF_009873245.2 of Balaenoptera musculus. NCBI lineage: Eukaryota > Metazoa > Chordata > Mammalia > Artiodactyla > Balaenopteridae > Balaenoptera > Balaenoptera musculus. Next base: position 99,580,836 of record NC_045794.1, on the reverse strand, counting down.
ATGACCTCGCATAAACTTAATCCCCTCTTCAAAGGCCCTCTCTCCAAATAGTCACTCTCTGTGGTACTTCAACATATGGATTTGGGAGGGGACACGATTCAGCCCATGACACTGGTGATTCATCATAATTCTAGAATTTATGGATCACTACCCTGGTAACTCCTATAAAAACAGTCCCCCAACGCCAAGACTTCTGCCTCCGACAGGAAACCGTGGCTGGAGAGACTGTCACTTGTCCATGGTCACACAGCCAGCCGGGGGCTGAGAAGGACTTGGGCCCAGGCCTGGCTCATCCCCGAGTCCGTCAGCTTTCCACGTGCTACAGCAGCTTCGTAAAATGGTCAGGGAAAGTTCCGGACTCCCCACAAGCCGCCTTCAGGGGCTGGGACACGGTCAGTTGCTTTATATCAGGTTGTCTGTGCCAGCCGGGGGCCCAGTCCTGGAAGGAGCTTGAGGAGACAGAACTTGAGACCTATTTATCTTGGCACCGCGGTGCCCCACCCCTGCCCGGCACACAGCAGCGGCTCGGGAATTGCTGGACGGACCTGAGGATGACGCAGGCACGGTCGCTGCCCTGGAGGAATGCACTCACTCTGCAAGAGGGCAGCGAGCCAGCCGCATGTCCCAGCAACGGGGACATGCAGCCAAGAGCCGGGCACTTCTCCCCTCGGGTTTGGGCCCCGCCAACCTCCATGCAGTGGCCGCGTGGAGCTAACCTGTGCGCGTCTGCTGGCGGGGCTCAAGCTAATTCCGAAGCGCTCAGCTGTCCCGGAACTGAGTCACGACGGAGGTTGGTGGGATTCCTCAGGAGCAATCTGGCCCCCATGTGTTTTTGCCTGCCCCCAGCGGTGCCAGTGGCTCAGCTCGTTGCTACACCACCCAGAAATACCCAGAGAGGACGCATCCTCTTGGAATGAAAGGCCCCGCTGGCCCCAGCTCTGAATTCCTCGCCACTTGTGGTCCCAGCCTGCTGCCAGCTGTAAACAGCCTAACAAGACGGCCCCGTAGGGCCGGGAGCTGCAGTAGCAAAGAACATGTGTCTTTGTCCCAGTTGGAATTTTCTCTCCAAATTACATTGGATGCAGTGGGCCTATGTGTGGCAGCTCAGTTTACAAACCCCCAGGCTCTGGGGCAGCGGCTCGGAGGAGGGTTCATAACTGTCAAACCCCTTTTATGTGCAGTTGCCGCTCCTGTGTGTTCTCAGTCAGCAACAGGGGCCCCACCTAACAGATGGAGAAACTGAGTCAGAGGGTCAAAGTACAGCCCCAATCGCCTTCTTCCTGGCCCCGGACATTGGCGTTCCCATCGCCACATCCCGGGACCTCTCCGAGCCCTGCCCAGTCCCCAGAGAGAACTGGATATTCACACTATGGCACGCCTTCTCCTAAGGGTCTCCCCTCCACGTGACAGACTCCTTCCTGGACCAAACTTCCATCAGGCTTCCGGAGCCCTTTTCTCCTTGACCTTGACCTGCCAAGCCCAGTTTCAGCCAAGAATCCTGCTAAGCCAGGTTATCAAGGATGCCCTCCCCCATACCTTCATTCTCCCGACCCTTGGTATCTAAGTCCTTGACCCTTTAGCCAGAATCCTTTTGGGCCAATTTAGCAAGAATTCCCCTACCCGGGAAATCTAATCAAGTTTCTCTTAGTAATCTTCCATCCGCTGACCCCCTCACTCTGCTCCTGGCTCTACATCCCCAGCTGTCCTTGCTGTATTCGGAAATTGAGTTCAATCTCTGGCCCCTATCGCAGTAGCCTTGAATAAAGTATTCCTTGCCATTTTTAGCAAGAGCCCGGTGCAGTTTTTCTCCTTATCACACACACTTTAGCCCCCACCAACCTGGCCGTCCTCCCAAAGCTGCTCAGCCCTGAAATCTTACTCTGGGTCTTGGTCCACAGCAAACTTGACAATCAGAGCCCTGACTTCACTTCCTGGCTGCCCTCCCGGGTGGGCTCTCTCATCTCTAAGCTCCCGGCACCATAGTTCACATCTGTAAAATAGGAACAGGGGAGAGGAGAAACCACACTCACAGCGCAGAAGGCAGCTCTCCGAGCAGAACATGTGCTCAGCAAATGGGCGTTTCTTTCTCCTTCTCTGGCTCCTGTTTACAAGATGCCTTAAATCTGCCAGCAGAGAAAGATTCCACGTTGCTGGGATATTGTCTTCCAATGGGGAAAACAAAATCCCAGGTGGCAGGTGAGGGGCGACTCTCCGAAATGGTGACATCTGCCCAGCTCCAGCGTCCCCATTTATCGCTCTATTTCGGTGCTCAAAAGGACAGGCAGGTGGCCAGCCGCAGAGCTGAAACTGAATAAAAGAACCGGGAATTTACTGGATGGTCCAGGCTCGGCCTGGCTGGGTGTGGGTCTTCAGAGAGATTGCTTTGGCTGTTTGTTTTCTCCTCAACTGGAACAGCAGGGCAGGGAGATGAAGGGTTTTAGATGTTTGCCCAGAGTTTCTTTTCTTATCCTCAGGCATGCAGCTCTCAGAACTGGCCGAAATGTTGGCCACAAGCCTGCCCTGCTCAAGTGCCTCATGGGACATCTGGGTCCTTACCTTGGTTGGCTTTGAGGACGGGGCCTGGGTACTGGAGATACTTAGCAGGGTGACTACTCCAAGCTCTTCTGGGGGATAGGCCCTTGGTGGCCTGCGTTTTTCATGCAGGGAGGCAGAGGCCCAGAGAAGGTCAGGGACCAGCCCAAGGTCACACCGTGCATCGGTGTGGGAGCTGGGAACCTGGATGCCCAGATTCCCTTCCTTTTACGCCCTTTTCAAAAGTCACCTACTCTGTGAAGCCTTCCCTGCATCATCACCCTATCCAGGCCGGATCTGGTGCCCTCTGGGCCCCCGCAGCCCATCAGGGTCCTGTCATCAGAGCCCAGATCATGCTGCATTGCAATCACCACTGGTGCACCTCCCTCCTTGGGGGCAGATGCGTCCAGGCACAGAGGTGGCAACAGTGACTGTGAATGAATGACGGTGCGCGCATCTGGCCCTCTCCTACAGGCCGTCTCCTCTCCTGCACACAGTGATGAGCAGAGGCCCCACCGCGAGGCTTTCTGATCTCCACGACAGCCCGCTCAGACCTGGCAACTGACAGCTAATTACAATCATACTATTAATAACAACAACAATAAACATAACCACGGCACTGCCGCCACCAATTACCAAGCCTTACCACGAACCAGGTTCGTTGCCACTGTATTTTATTGAAGGCTCGTGACAGCCGTGGGAGGTGGGTATTATTATCCTAATTTTTCAAACAAGGAACCAGGGACTGGAGAGCTGCCTCTTTGTTTGATGAGCGAGGGTGTCCCTCCCAGACAGACAGTTCCAGACACGGTGGGGCTGCAAGTGGAGGCGCCTGGTGAGGGCTGGGGGCCGGCCAGTTCGAGCTTGGCAACGGCATTAGTGTCCTGGGGCTGCTGTAACAAAGTACCGCGGGCTGGGGGGCTCAAAACAACAGACATGTATGCGCTCACAGTCTGGAGGCCAGGATCTGAGATCAAGGTGTCTGGTTCCTTCTGAAGCTCTGAGGGGGGATTTGTGCCAGGCCACTACCCCATGTTCTGGGGGTTTCTGGCCACCTTTAGCGTTCACTGGCTTGTAGACCCATCACCCCCATCTCTGCCCCCATCTTTACATGGCCTTCTCCCTGTGTACGTGTCTGTGTCCAAATGTCCCCTTTTTATAAGGACACCAATCATGTTGGACCAGGGCTCACCCGACTCCACTATGACCTCATCTTAATTATATCTGCAACAATCCTATTTCCAAATAAAGGGCCACATCCTAAGGCGCTGGGGGTTAGGACTTCAACATGTAAATTCTGGGGGGGACACAGTTCAACCCATAACAGCAATCCAAGGGCACCCAAAGGGTTGCTGCTGGTAATTCAGGCCAGCCACAGGCTCAGGGAGGCCAGGCTGCGTGCCACGTGGGCCCTGGGGACAGGCCAGCCGGAGGAGGGGCCCGATGGGGGCTCTGCAGGCACCAGTGTGCATGGGAAACCAGCAGCTGGTCATGGAAGTGTGGCCTTGGTTCCCCATCCATCCCCTCCTACCCCGCTCCTCAAACCAGAAGCCGGGGGTCGTCTCCGCCCCTCCGTCTCCCTCAGCCCCCAGATCTGACCCCCCACCCACCTAAAGAACTCTTGAGTCTGTTTGCTGTTCACCAATAAGCAAGTGCATATATAATAGAGCAGACAGCAATAAATGTCTCAGGGAAAAAAAGCTGAGAAGGCAGGTGGGAAGCTTCAGGAGGTGAGGGGTGCTTTAGAGAAGGCTCTTCTTGAAAATGACATTTCAGCCAAGGCAGGCAGGAAGGAGAACGCCAGCCCCGGGCACATCTGGGGACAGCAGAACTATCTGGGAAGCAGGACTAGCCAGTGCAAAGGCCCTGAGGCAGGAGTGGGCTTGCTGGAGTGGAGGAAGAGTTGGTGGGAAGGGTGGGGGGAAGGAGGCCTCGGGGGCGAGTTGGTTACCTCGTGTGCCCCTGGCCCAGGCCTCAGCCTCTGACCCCACCTGGTTCTCCCTGTCAGGTGGCAAGAAAAGCCTCAGCATTCGAATCCCAGTCCTGTCACATCAGGGCCCCCAGGCCAGCCCTCTCTGTACAACACGCCTGGCTCCCAAAATGGCAAGAGCAAACAGTGCATGATTTTCATTATTGAAATCACTTTATATAACAATATCATGAAACCCTGGGGAAGAGCAGTGAAGAAAAACCCCAGAAATAATGAAATAAAGACGAAGATGGCCTCACTATGAATAGAAACCCCATTTGCAAAAACCGCTCAAGGGATCACAATATTTCTAAATCTTCCGGTGGCTTCTGTCTAACTGCTACAAAGTGCCATTTTCTTCCTTATGGTTTAATCAACCAGTTTAGATGTATTACCGCGTTTGACTCCGCCTTGATTTCTGATAAATGAAACAAAAATATTTTAAAAACACTTGCACAGTTGAGAGCAGCGGGCCCAGATCCCTGCCCATGTTCTTCCCGATGCTTCCGCAGAATCCTGGTTAGTTCGTTCATTTGGCAAATTTTTGCTGAGGGCCTACTGTGTGCCAGGCCCCAGGGGCACAGCAGATACAGAGCCCAGCCCTTGGGTGGTGGAACTTCCAGATCGAAGGGGCATTTGTAACAACAGGACAAAGGATCAGGAGGCGCTTCGCCCACAGCGGGAGAAAACAGAAACCGAACTGAGAAAAGGAATCTTAATGGGGGACGGGCAGTGAGACCCCCTGAGGCCTTATTGAAGAGCTGACATTTCAGAAAGGATTAGACAGAAGTGAGCCGAGTTGCTGTGTGGGTCCCAGGACCAGTGCCCTGTGGGGAAGGGTGTTGTGAGGGGGCTTTGCTCTGGGTGCCGTGGGGCCCTGAGGGTGTGAGTCCCGCGGCTATCACTGATGGGCTCTGGTGAGTTCTCAGAGGGGCAGACGGACATCCACCCACAAAGCACCTGCCACACACCTGCTGGGAGGCAGAGGGAGTGGAGGTGGGGGACCACCTGGTCCCCACGAACAGGGATTGAGCTGCCAGCAATGGACCCTTCATGAAGCTCAGATCTCCCCCCGCCCGCCCCCCGCCTTCATCCCCTGCCTTAGACACCTGGGGCCAGACTCTGGGCTGGAAAGGGACGCTGCTCCGGCCCTGCCCATGGTCTGGAAATCTCCACGGCCAGCTCATGAGTCTCCATGTCAACACAGGCATCTCCAGGTCCCTAAGACCCAGGCCCAGGCAGGAGAAAGCCCAGTGCCCCGCACATCCCACCCCGATCGGCAAGGCAGCGAGTGCCACCGGCCTGGCCACAGGGCTTCATGGTCTGGGCCAGGGACCAGGGCGGCTCAGCCTGTGGAGGGAGAGAGGGATTGCGAGCCCCGGACAGAGGCAGGGCCCTGCTGTGTTTCCCCTGGAGCGAGGAAGTAAGTCAGCAGAACCGCAGCCCCCTGGGCTCCTAACGTAAACCCCAGCCCAGCTGCCGCCTGTCTTACATCCCCCAGCCTCCGTCGCCTCCATCGTGGTGGCTTCTCAAATGCGGGTCCCCAGCCACCGGCTACTGCTGCTCTGACATCCACCCCTGGAAGACTCACTGCTGGGGTCCCTTGTTCTCCCAGGTGGGCTCTGGGCGCCATGCCTGGTCCACAGGACTCAGGTAGGCACCTTCGCGGGGACAACCGTGGGGACGCCTCCATATCCATCCCTGCTCTCTCTCCTGGCCTCTCCTGGAGGGGACCCCCGGGGAACCCCGGCTCCAGCAACACAGGACAGACTCTCCAACCGCCCCCCGCCGGGCTGGAGGTGAAGGAGGCGGCAGCCCCCTCCCCTCGGGGACTCACAGGAGGGCGGTAAGCCCCTCCAGTCTCTCTCTGCTCTGATGTGGCTGGGGAGCCTGAGGTTTGGGGAAGGGTCCCCGCTCATTTTCTGCGTCCGGGGAAGCTGCACCACTGATACCTCATTGACATGTTGGTTAGAACTTCAGCTTTATTTGTCCACTGCAGGTGCTGGACGGACACTTCACTGGGTGGCGGGGGGAGAGGGGAGAGGACGACCCCAGGCAGCTGCTGCAGTGGTCGTTATCCGGGTGAGAGTGACGGCGGGGTGGTAGTGGATGGAAGTGCACAGACTCCAGCAAGGGTTGGGGGGGTGGAGCCCACAGAGCCTGGGAGAACCAGGGAGAGGCATCTGATTGGAGGGCGGGATGGAGCCGGGGCCGCGGGAGGGGGCGGGCTCGGGGCAGGAGGACGCAGAGTTCCACCACAGACTTCCCTGCAGACCCGGGGGCCCGAGCACCTGGTGATGGGGTTTTGCACTCAGGAGAGATTTAGGCCCAGAGATTTGGTACTTGGCGGTCCACAGATGCACAAGAGAGGGAGGAAGAAGAAGTGGCAAGGTTATAAATATAACCAAGAATCAATCCCTCCCTGCCAACTTCTCTCCAGGTGGAGCAATTCCTGATCTGCAGTATTTACCGCTAAACCCTGTTGAATGAATGAATTCTTATTCCAGGCCACGGTGGGAGGGTTTTAAGCTGAGACCTAAATGCAGAAACTGGTCCTCATTACATTGATTGTGTAAAATACCCCTGAAGGCGCTGGGTATGGAGATTGTCAGGAGGACGGTGGAGGAGCACACAGGTTGGCTGCCTTGGGAAAGCACAGCGACCTGCAGGGCAAGGACCCCGTGGGGGCGGGCAGACAGCTGTGCACTCTCCTGCAGCTGGTCCACAGGAGGAGGAAACCGTCCGTGCGTTTGCCAGCAGCTCAGGACTGTGCAGCCCCGGGGCCGGGAGGTGGATGGGCCAGAGAGCGACCGCCGGAAGCTGCAAGGCAGCCGCACCTTCCCCTCCCGGAGCTACACAGTCTGTCTCTACCGGACCCAGATCCAGATAAACCCCAGCGTCATGAAACCCCGGGGTAGATACCAATCCATGTATGTGTGAATCGCTGTTGCAATATCCCTAGGAAGCAGGGGACCAGATTATTCTTGATTGTCCCTAGGAATGGGGAGCTCTCTATCTGAGGGGACAGCCCATTCTGTCTCTCTCATCTCTGATAGTTGGGGCTATTCCTCCATCCAAATCTGCTCAAACGGTCTCCCTGCCGGTCCCAGGCCTACCCCTCAGAGTCACAAAGAGCACTTCCATTTCCTCTCCTTCCCAGATTGGCCTGAAAGGTCATTCCCTGTGCCGGTCACCACACCCAGCACTTCCCACCAGGAAGCATGACACCAACACCAAGCACCTACTATGTGCTTCAGAAGCACCTACTATGTGTCATTTTTGCGTGCATATCTCCCGCCACAGCAGTATGCCCCTGAGATGGGCCATAACCCCCATTTCCTAGTGGGGGAAATGGGCTGGGAGAGGTCAAGTGACTGGTCTGAGGTCACAAAGTCTGTGTGTGTGGCTTGTCTGGGGTTTGCCCCAGGCTATCAGGCTCCAGAGCAACGCTCTGAGCTGCTGGACGCTCCTGCCTGTTCACAGGGACGCAGGGGAGGCCACACGGGGTGTCCTCTCGGCAAAGCTAGACGGTGGCGGGCAGAGGCCTGGGGCGAGGGTCTCTGCCCTCCAAGTCCACTGGCGGGGGCCAGGATCAGGTGGGGGGCCCCAAGCCAGCTCCACACCCTGAAGAAAGGCATGTGAGTTTCCTCACCTGGAAAACAGAGACCAGAGGACAGGCGGCTTGCTGAAGGTCACCCACTGGTAAGTGGCCAATCCAAGACCTCCCCCTGCTCCAGGCGGGACCTCCAGGACAGCAGCCAAGCACTGGCTCAGCACTTTGGTTGATGGAAACCCTCCCTCCCTCTGGCTCCTCTCCTCCCAAACAGCTGGCAAGGCTCAGCCATGCCCCAAAGATGCCAGCAGCAGCTGGCCACGCCGCGGTGGGGCAGGACATGTACCCCCCTCTGCCACCCCGCACACACACAGGGGAGGGAGGGCGGCAGGACGCTCGGCTTCCCAGGCTATTCTTAGCTCCTCGGGACCCACGAGCAAGGTCACCCTCTTGTCCCCGAGACAGAAGTGACTCAGATTCAGACACACTGACAGAGGGCCTGCCCTGCTCTGGAAGGCGAGGGCTGCTCCTGGTTCCAAGAACCGACCAGGGCGAGCAGCTGGTGTGAACCCGGCCGCGAGGCCCTTTCGCTGGTCTTGTTCGCTGTCGTTCAGTGATTCGACCACGGATCACCGTCCTCCTGTAGGTGCCACGGCCCTGATCCCCGGGACGCCTGTAGTCACTGACGTATCCTAGCACCCAGGACGGTGCCTGGCACACAGGAAAGTTTCCATCAATACTTGTCGAATGAACTGATTGGTCTGTGCACCAGGCCCGGTCTTACTTTTGAGAAATATACTGTCAGGTCGGGGGCGGGGCAGACACTTTATTAATAATAAGCATAGCAGCCATTCGTGAGCACTCCGTGGTCAGGTGCCATAGCGAGCATGGCCACACCTCATCAGTCCTGGTGACAGCCACACAGGCGAGAAGCCTTGCTGATCCTTGTTTTACACATGAGAAGGCCGGCCATGGTGAAGCCAGGGGTCGCTTCCTGCAGGGACCCCAGAGCCCAGCTGGAAACCTCCGTGGTGACTTGAAGATGGTGGGCAGTGATGGAAACCCCAGGGGAGAAGAGATTTCACTGGGCCCCCAGTGGACGGGGGCGGGACTGGCTTTCCAGAAGGGGCACTGCATAAACAATGACCCAGGAGCCTGTAGGCACCTGTCATGGGAGGAAACCAGGGCCCCTCAGCGTGTCCACAGGCACTGGCTGTGGAAGGCTGGGCACACCAAGAAGGCTGGGGGCCCATGGGCGTTCGGGGTCAGAGGAGGATTTGGGGCTGTGTTTTAGCGAGACCCCCTTGGCTGCCATGTGGAGGGGACACAGGAGGGCCCAGGACAGCTAAGGGGGGCGGGGGGCCAAATCCAGCCACAGTTGTCGTGGGTGTAGACAGTTGGAGCTCCGAGGGTTGGTGAGGTGGAGGGGGAGACGGTGGCCAAGGATGACGCCAGGTCCCTGAGGTGGGTGTCTAGGGAATGGAATGCCCTTCGCTGGGGTGGAAACAGAGAGAAAATATCCAGGCTCTTGCCCATCGCTTTGACCTCTCGTCCACAGCTCCCTCCCCCTCACCTCCCAGCCCGCCCAGCATCCCATCTGCTTGACCGAGCTCCTGCCCACCTCTCCATCACAAACACACACCAGCCGGGCACCTGCCTGCCTGTCTACCCACCAAAACACCCATTCAAGCATTCCTCATCTCCCAATCCAGCGCACATTCTCCTCTAGTGATAGTTACAAGCATTAAATGAGTTAATGATTATACCTGGAACAAGTACTTGGAACAGTTCCTGGAACCTCAGAAAATATTAGCTCTGGGTAGGATATTATTATTCTTGCTATTGTCCATCCAAAGACTCACCCACCCTTCATTCACCTGTTAACCCATCTAGCCACACATCTATCACCCATCCACCCATCATTCACTTATCCATCTATCCATCAAGCCCTCCCTTCATTCATCTCTCTGTGAAGCTCTCCATCTAACCAACCATCTTCTTGCATATTCATCTTTCCATGAACCCGCTCACCCATCATCCACCCACCTACCCATTCATCCATCCATCCATCCATCCATCCCTCCATCCATCCATCCATCCATCCACCCACCTACCCACTCATCCATCCATCCATCCATTATCTATCCATCCACCCACCCACCTACCCATTATCTACCCATCTATTGATCTATCCATTCATCCATCCATCCACCCACCATCTTTTCATTCATTCCCACATTCCTCAATGCATCACGAGTACTGGTCATCAAATGCCCAGTCCTCTGCTCGTTTCCCAGGATGCAAAGACATGGAAACTTGAATCCTACACAAGGACTCTCAGTGTCATTGGGAGGGGCAAGCCCACACAGAGCAATCACCTATCAGAACAAGGGTCTCTGCTCTAAAGGCCAGAGGGAAGCAGAAAAACCCATTGTGAGTGGACTAATCAGGGGAGTCTTCCTGGAGGAAGGGGAGTTGCCTAAAACTGTGATTTCCCAGGGCCCTCCCCAACACCAGTCCACCCAGCTGGCTTGCACAAACCAGGCTCCAGTGCTTCTCCACTCTATCCACTGCCCCTCCGGTTGCCTCTCGCCTCTTCAAAAATTATCTTGTTATTTTTTCTGATGAAAAAACTAAGCTGTTAAGACAGCAAGCTCGTGCATGGCTTTATAATAACAATACTAAATCAACACTCCATCCCAAAGGTTTTGAGACCACCTGCTGGCCCAGGGGAGGGAGGAGTAGAACTGGGAAGGGCCCAGGAGATGGGGAAGAGACGATTCTAATTACACTGTGGAATGAATCCCAGGCACCTTTAAGGAAAGGACTTCACACATCATTATCTGCTGTGGGAAGAGCAGCTTATTTGGGGTGTGGGGAGAATTAATTAAAGTTGGGGAGGTACTCAGAGAGCTGAGAAGGAAAGGTGCAAGGCAAGTGCCAAATGTGCTTATTAATAAAATATCGGCGCCAAGTTGCCGACGTGGCCAGACTGGGCACTGGGTGTCCTGGCAGGAGCCGGGAGAGACGTCAATTGCTCTTGGCCTCCTGGGCTGGGCCTGTTAGAACCACTTATGCAACTTCTCACACCGAGGCCCGCTCCGGGCTGGACCCTGTGGTGGCCAGTGTCGGCAGCACGGAGCTGGGTCGGACCCAGGCCAGCCCTAGGGGAGCTCCCGGTGGTGACAGAAGCACAGACAGTGTCACTCAGTGTGGCCAGGGCTGTGATGGGCGGAGAAGCCCAGAGGAAGCAGAGATCCAGCCTGGCTCAGAGAAGGCTTCCAAGAGGAGGAGACAAATGACCTGGGTCCTCAAAGATAAAAAGAAGTAAGACAGGCAGTCCAGGAAGAGAAAACAGAGACAGCTGGGGTCTGCTGGCCTGAGAGCACAGTCTGTTCAGGAAAGTAGGGAGGCAGAGCAAGCCTAGGGTGGCCTTGGGGCAGGAGATGGAGCTCAGTGGCAGGTGGAATGCAGACTTTATCTGGAGGGAAGTAGGGAGCCATAGAAGGGCTTTGAACAGGAGAGCAATGCTGTCAGATTTGGGTTCCACGTGGATCCCTTTGGCTCCCATTGGAGGATGGCCCACTGGGTGGGAGAACAGAGTCAGGGAGACTGCTGGCTACTGCAAACGTCCAGGCAGGAGACAGTGAGGCTTGAACCGGCAGCTCCAGTGAATACTAGGAAGAGCGGCTCAGGGGCTGCCGGTGGAGGGTTCCGGGGGCTCTGCCCGACGAAGCCAAGACACCTGGTGACTGGTAAAGGTGTGAGCCTGTATGGTCAAGGGCAGAGTGCCCACACAGATTGGTCCCTGCGTCCACGGCACCGACCCCATCCTGCTCTGAGCGCCACCAGGGCGGGGCCTTGGCCAGGGGCATTTGTGGGCCATCCGCCCTGTGGACTCTCCCTCTGGGGACGTGCCCAGCAGCCTGCAACCTGCAGCTGTTGCCCACCTACATCCAGCCCCACACACTCCCCACGGGGTTTGGTGAACACCCTGCTTCCTCCTTCCTCCCCAAGCCAGCTCGGGTGCCCCCTTTTGGGTGGAGGACGAGACCTCAGCTTTTCGGACAGAGGTTCTGGCCCAGGTTTGAGAGCTGGGCTCCGGGGTCAGGCAGACCTGGGTTTTAGGAGTCTCGGGTAAGTTACTTCCAACCTCAGTTTCTTCGTCTGTGAGATGGGCGTGGCTGCAGCCCATGTCACGTTAGCCCATATGATGCTTGTCAGATGCATAGACCAGTGCCCGACACGAGGCTCAAAGACGTTGGTTGTGGTTATTTTCACGGTGCTGAAGATGCAAAGTGCCCAGTGCAGTGAGTCACACACAGTAGGTGGTTAAGACCCAGTAACTGTTATTATGACCAGTAAATACCAGACTATAGGCACTAGCTACTAGCCGGGTAGTGGTGGGGATAGCCAAGTAGAGGCCCTACTGTGTGCCAAGCTTTGTGCTAAGGCATGTACTAATATGGCCTCAACCGATCACGTATCACAGGGTCCCTGAAAGGTAGGAACTGTTGCCCCCATTTCAAAGATGAGGGAATCGAGGCTCAGAGAGGGAAAGTGACTTCTTCTGATGTGAGACAGACCCAAGAGTCTGACTCTGAAGCTGGGGCTTATTTTGTAATTTTCACATTAAAATAGGACATTAAGGTGGCGAGAAGGCTTAATGTGCTAGGTGACTTTGGGCAAGTCACTGGACCTCTCTGAGCCTGTTTCCTCATCTGCAATTAGGGCTCATGCTGCTGATCTTGGAAGGTTGCTCCAGCAGGCCATGATTCTGGGGTTCTCTCTCTGCAGGTGGTATGCCAGGATATTCCCATGATGCCCTGGGGGCAGAAAGCAGCCCATCCTCTCTTTGGCTAGGCTCCAGTACCAGGCATGGTGCTCTGGGGAGGCCTTAGAGCAATATGTGAGGAAAACTGACTGCAGAGGGCCTGGCCCCTCACGTGGTCTGGGTCTCAGATGGGGAGGGCTGAGACAAAGTCATCTCCTGGACACCAAAGTGGAGCCACATTTTCTCTTATCAAGAAAGTGATGTAGATGGTATAAAGGGTTCTGAACTTGGAAATCTAACATTGGGCAGGCAGCAGCTTCCACTTACCCACTGTGTGACCCTGGGCAAGGTACTTAACCTCTCTGATCCTCCCTATCTTCAGCTGAAATGGGGCAAAAATAATAGTGCCTTGCTTTTGGGGGGCCAGTGGGGCTCAGGAGAAAATGTTTGCAAAGCCCCGGGCCTGGCATGAGGTACCTGAATCCAGGCTCTGAAAGCTGGAATTTCCTTTCCCTTTCCCCTCTTCCAGAGGAACCAGGGCTCGGCTGGCCCTGGTCAACCAGAGGAGCCCTCAGACAGGGCTGAAGGCACACCCCCCTCATTCTTATTCCAGCCGCTTCCCGTCAGGCCCCTGAGTAGCCGTTTGGAGGTTCTGATTCATCACAGATGTTGACCGGTGAACAGGCTGTAGCTGGCAGGCAGCCAGACAGGCGGGGGCTACCTGGCCAAGGCCACGGGCTCCACCCTGCGGCCCAGGCCGGGGCTGGCTTCCCCACAGCTGGGAACCTCACCAGAATAGAATTCAGACAGATGCCGGAACCCACCACCAAAGGCTCCTTTTTCCCTGGGTTCTGTGGAAACATGAGATTTTGCAATAACAAAGGTCGCTCTGTGAGACCAAGCCAAACCATTTACAATATCGGGAGAGGCTGCTCAGCAAAATCAAAGAAGCTTGGAATTCGGACCCTAGCCGCGGGGGCCTGATCTGTCAAACCCCATACAACCTGCCTCCCTATGGCTGGGCTAAACCTGCAAGAAGCCAGCGCTGGGCTGAGTCTGCCAGGGCCTCACACTCTCTGAGCCAGAGGGGCCTGACCGGCAGTGAGAACAGAGCAGGTGGGGAAACTGAGAAATGGGGAAGCATAGCCAGGACGTGCTCCCATTCCAGGGCCCTCAACTCTGTTCCTCCTTGCATCAAGGTCAAGAGCACGGGCCTGGAGCAGGGGCAGGGGAGGGACAGACCCAGGTTCAAATCCTAGCTCTGTCACTTGCTGGCTGTGTGACCCTGGGCAAGTCACTTAACCTCTCTGGGCCTATTTGTCATCTGTCAACAGGAATAAATAGAAGCAACTCCTGGGATGGTGGTGAGGATTCAAGGAGACCACCCAAGTGACACTGGGGGCCACAAAGCACCCAGTAAGTGGGAGAAAAGGAAGATCTTTTTCGAGAGAAAAGGTAGATCCTCTTCCCAGAGAGGTTAGGCAACTTGTCCAAGGCCTTATTGCTACAAAGCTGCGAATCCTACTGTGGTCTAGGCTGCCTTGCCCTGCCCTTGGGGATTTAAAATGACTAGTCTTTGGAGCAAAGTCCCCACTGCAGTCGCCTAGACAGAGGCTTCTGAGAAGGGGCTGCCAGGCCAGTAGAGAGAGCACTCGCATTGGAGTCCTCAGGTTCCTGCCTCAGGCCTGCCTCTCATGAGCTGTGGGACCTCAGGTCCATTACACAACCTCTCTGGGCCCCCACCCTACAGCTCTGAGATGAGGGTAGAGCCCTGTCCTTACTCCCCGCATGTTTTTCAAGGTGTAAATGGGTGTGGAGGGCATGTGGCTGAAAGGCTCTGCGTATGCCAATTATCCTGATTATCATTGTTGTTATTATTCCGCGGCTGCCCGTGGGGAGTGCTGGATTGTGTGGAAATTAGGCCTCCAGCTCGGGGTGCTTGGCTCAACCTACCAATTTGCACCATATTAATTCTCATCATCTGTGTGCTGGGTTTGAGAGGCTGGTGAGACGCAGGGAGGCCACGAGAGCCGCCGCCAGCTGTGGCAGAATCCAAACCCGGGACAGACACGGGGGATGGAGCTGTCACCTCGTATAAGCTGACGCCTCGAAGGTTTGGAGCGGGGGTGAGTGCCCCGGAAGTAAGGGTGGGGGTCTCTCACTCCACCCCGAAAGAACTCCTCTGCCTTCTGCCATCAGCCTCGTGCTGTGCGTCCCTAAGCCAGGAGGCTGAGGCCGGCGTCATCCCAATTCAGAGATGAGGAAACGGTCTTCGAGAGGTGAACGGATCTGCCCAAGGCCACCAGCTGGCACGCAGGGAGCCAGGGTTCAAGCCCAGGAGCTGTGAAGCCAGGGCTGTCTCAGTCACCAGCTCCTCCTGCCACCCGGGAGCTGGGGTCGCAGCGCATCACCTGTCTTCCCGGCTTCTCACCTGCGAAACCGTTACCGTGACAGGATACCGGCTCCTACCCCATAGGCTTGTTATGACTGAGACCAGAGCCTGGTGCCACCTGAGCGGAGGTTATTATCAGTGACAGTGTACAGATGAGGAAACTGAGGCTCCAGGAGGCCAAGGGCACACTGAGTCCCCTGGGGTCTCTTGTTTTCCAGCTTTGGGAAGGGTGATTGGGTGTCCATCCCCCTACCCCCTCCACACCAACCCTTCCTGGTTCCTGCTGCCCTTTTGCAGCAGACACGTTCCCAGGAACCCTGGTCCACACAGCAGTTCCTGACTCCTGGGCACCAGCAGGCTCTGAGTCTTAGGGTCCAGAGGCAGGCAGGTCTGCAAAGGGGGTGGGGGGTCTTCCGGGTTTTGCCGTTTCCCTGGGATTGATTTCGGTTGCCTTGATCAGCTGCCCCAAGCAAGTAGCAGGGCCCTTGCTGCCAACTCTCTCCAGACTGATGGGAACGGTGTCTTTTCTTCCCCATTTTGAATTTTTTAAAACGTGGAATTTGCAACTGTGCATAAAACATTGGCTGACGTCTCCCCAATATCCACACAAACAGCTATGGGGGGGTGTATTTAAAGAAACGAAAACACTTGGGAACATGTAGGTGCTGAACTTGAGTACGGGGAACCGTGATGATCTATAACTTGTGCCTGATGAGAGACCCGGGCTGCTCTCTGAACAGCACACGTGGGGCAGGGCCACTCGTGGGGATGTGGGGGAACAGGGTTCAGAACACAGGGGGCCTTGAATGCCAAACCAGGGGCTCAGACATCACCCTGAGAAGGTACAGCCATGGAAGGTCTGCAGGCAGAGGGGTGGCTAAGTCAGGTTGTACAGTGCAAAGACCAGCCCAGGGGTCTGCAGGGGGAGGGATGGGCCGTAAAGACCTTCGCCCCCTAAAAATAAAGGAATTGGCACAAGCGGTTGCTGGGTATATTGGTTTCTCTGTGGCTTGTAACAAATTTAGCAGCCTAAAACCGCGCCCATGTATTATCTCACAGTTCCGTGGGGCAGAGTCAGGGTGGGCTCCGCGAGTTCTCTGCTTAGGGTCTCACGAGGTGGAAATCAAGGCATCAGCCAAGCGGGGCTCTTAGGGGAGGGTCTGGGGAGGCTCCAGGCTCCTTCAGGGTGCTGGCAGAATGCAATTCCTGTGGTTGCAGGACTGAGGCCCCTGGTTTCTTCCTGGGTGTTGGCTGGGGGCTGCTCTCACCTCCCTGCCCTGAGACCTCTCCATCTCAGCGCCAGCCTCCCTGATGTCAAATCCCTCCTTTGGCCGCCATCTCTTTGACTTCCTTTTCTGCTGACAGCGGAAAAAAGTCTCTGCTTTCAAAGGCCTCCCGTGATTGGCTTAGGCACACCAGATAATCTCCTTATCTCCTGATCTTACTAATCAACAGATTAATAACCTTAATTACATCTGTAAAACCCCTTTTTCCACAGTGGAGTAACAGCAGGGGGAAGGTGATGGGGCCCTCTTGGAACCGGATCTGCCACGCGCCTTTCTGATGCAGACAGAAGCCCCGTTTCCTCCCGGCTCGGAGGGCTGTAGGTAGTTCTGCCGGGCCTCCTCGCAGGGCCAGAGCAGAAACTATGTCACACCCAGGGCCAGGAGGGAGGCGGGCAGGAGTCGGGAGGAGGCCCCCGGTGAGTTTACAGCCCCTGGCCCAGCGCAAGTTGGAGTCAACGGGGTGTGTCTGGTCAAGGAGGCTTCTGGACCAGATGACCTAGTGGTCTCCCAAACCTCCAGGACAACAGTCAGCCATAGCAGCGGGTTCCACACACGGAGCACCTCCTATGTGTCTGGACTGGTAGAGTCAAAAGTCACAACATCTCACAGAAGAGCGAACTGAGATGGAGAGCACGGCCCGGGCCACTGTGGGCTGCCAGCTCAGTGCCCGGCTCCAGAGCCAGTGTTCCTAACCACTGGGCTGCCCTGCCACCCACGTGACCCAGCCCTGCAGCCACGGGGAGGCTGCGGCTCTGCTGCCACACGTAGCTCCCACGGCCAGTTGGGAGAGCGGAAGCAGCAAGGGCATAAGGCTAAGCCTGGTGCTTCAGAGGGGCAGGGCTGGGCAGCAGGGGCCCAGCTGGGGTCGGGCTCCTCCAGGGGCCCGTCTCCTCCCAGGTAAACGGGGTGTAGCTAATGCCTTCCAGCGGCAGGCAGGCCGCAGCCTGGGGACCTCAGCCTCTTTGGATTGAGAGGGAAACAGGCTCAAAGAGCCGAGCCTCTTGCCCACCGCCTCCATCCACTTCCTCGAGTGGCCGGCTGGCCCAGAACACGAGCCCCCAGGCCCGGCCAGCAGTTCAAACTCCAGCTCGGCCACATCCTCCACGGGTGACTTGGTGGCGGGGGAGCCCCAGTTCCTTATGTCTTGAATTTGGGAAATGGGGGCTTGGAACCCTGAGACCTCGGGCTGGAGAAGGAGGAGGAGGGACTTGGGGGGTTCCTGGGAGGGGGAGGGCTGCTCCCCAGAGGGAGGTGGGGGATGCTGATGCAGAGGCAGGGTGCCAGCTGGTCGCGGCCCCTCCCCCCGCCCACCCCAGAGCCTCCCTCCCCGCTTCCCAAAGGGGCTCACGGGCGTGGACCTCGGCTGCCCCCAACTTCTAATTAAAGGGCAGCAACTTTGACGTGGCAGGTGATCTTCTCGGGAAGCCTGGCTTTAAATTTAGCTCCCTCCCCAGCCAGCCCTTTGAAAAGGCTGCTCTCGGCGGAGAGCGGAGGGAGAGAGCGTGAGTCATCCTGGAGGCCGCCAGCCCGCCCCGGGTGAGCAGCGTTTGCGGGGGAGCAGGCCTCCCGAAGGCAGAGACATAGTAAATAGGGAAGGGATTAAAGGCGACGGAGAGCCTGGAGCACCCGGGCACCTCGACTCACAGTAGATGCTCAGAAATGGGGGCAACGGTTCCCACGCGGTCTGGGTAATTACCTGCATAGCCCCGCCCCCCTCCACCTCTCCCCCAGCCCCGGCCAGAGTGGAGACACACATGTTTGTTGAATGGGTCCACGTAGGCTGGTCTTCATGCTGGTCTCCGCTGATTCCCCCAGCGGCCCTACCAGCCCAACCGGTCCTGATCCCAGATGCACAGAGTGTGGGAGGCTGAAAATGCCCCCACCCCCAAAGAGACCCCCGTCCTAATCCCCGGAACCTGGGGACCTTACCGTATATGGCAACAAGAAAGGAGCTTCGTAGATTTGATTAAGGTCAGGATCTTGAGATGAGAGATTATCCTGGATTATCTGTGGGCCTTAAATGCAATCACAAGTGTCCTGAGAGGGGGCAGGGCGGCTCTGACACACAGAGGAGCAGCCACGTGAAGACGGGGCGGAGAGAGGCGGGACGATGATGGCCTTGAAGGTTGGCGTGACGCGGCCACAAGCCAAGGATGCCGGCAACCACCAGGAGCTGGAAGAATTCTCCCCGAGAACCTCCCAGGGAGACAGCCCTGTCCGCACCTTCAGCCCAGTGAAAATGATTTGGGGATTTCTGGCCTCCAGAACTGTAAGAGAATAAACATATGTTGTTTTAAGCCACAAGTTTGTGAATATTGGTTATGGCAGCCCCAGGAAACCAGTGCACAGGAGTTGGGAGAAGTGAACTTGCCCAAGGTTACACAGCTGGTGAATGGCCAAGCTGAGATTCAACCCTAGGTCCGACCAGTTCCAAAACCTGAACATTCTTCTGCCCACGCTACCACCTCCTGGAAGGACAGAAGTGACACTGATGCAGATCAAGGCCCTCATTTATTTGGGAAAATCAACAGGACTGTCTTCTGTTTGATACAGCCTCTCATTTAATCCTCATGCTGACTCGGGGGTGATTGGAATCATTTCAATTTTGCAGATGAGGAAACTGAGGCACAAGGAGGCGAAGTGGCTTTGTCCAAGGCTGGGGAGTCTGACTTTAGGGAAGGGAAGGAACAGGGCCCTGGGAGCACACTGAGGGCAGCCCAGCCTAGCACAGAGGACGGTCAGCTCTCAACCCAGTCCCGGCCGCCTCCAGCACTGGGCCCTTCGGTCTGTTTCTTAACCTCCTTGGTCCTTGGTTTCCAACATCCCATGGGATGATCATGTTCCCCGCTCTTGGGAGGGTTTGCAGAAGCTGGGTGAAGTGCTTCAAATATCCTGCCTCATTTAATGTGCGAAACATCTTGTGAGGGAGACGCTGCTGAGACCTCTTTAGGGAAGAAAACTGTCACAGGTGGGGAGCCTGGGCTTGGAAGTCGGGGGCATCTGGGCTGGAGCCCTGGTTCTGTCCCTTGGCAGCTGTGTGGCTCAGGGCAGGTGCCCTAACCTCTCTGAGTCTCAGTTGCCTCACCTGTAAAACGGGGAAGACACTACCCAGCACTGTGGTGACATCTAAGTAAAATAAGTTGTATGAAGGGCTCAGCCTAGTTTCCGGGGAGGTTCAATCAACATCTGTAAAAATGGAGCCAGATCCAATGACGTGGGAGACACAGAGTTTGCACCGGTGGGATCAACCTGCCTTCCAGGGCACTCAAAACCACTCTCCCTAACCCTGAACAACATAAACCATCCTCATTGCCATCCCCTCTGCGGGGCCCTTGAAGAGGCTGCAATGTCCCCCCACATGTCCTTCTTTACCACCAGAGGTCACTGGGCCAGGGACGGGTGGGGGTGAAGGTGGGGAAACTGAGGCTTAGTGAGGTTGGCTCACTGGCCCCAGGCCACACAGTTGAGTCTAGCACGGGGTTGTCCTGCAGGTGAGGGGTGAAATGGGGGCGGGGGGGGCTGCTGTGGAGGAGAGGTGGAGAGAAGGGGGCCCGGAGCAGGAGGGGGGTACCACCGCCTGGGGAAGTCGGGTTTTCTCATTGGAAACTGGACAGCAGATCTTGTCTGATGTGAAGGATTCTCCTGCCCAAGTCTGACCCTGCCATGGACCACCTCCGCCTGACCCTGACTTTGACCACCTCCCGCGGGGGGTGGGAGGGGGGCTGGCTGGAAGGAATGTCTTGCTTAGCACCGCAGGGGGAGGGGCACTGCCGGTGGGGCCCTCCAGTGGCAGGCTGCGGGAGGGGAGGCAGGAGGGGCTGCCAGGACAGCGGCCACCTGGCTGGAGCGGGTCTGGTGTTCCCGCAGGGAGGGGCTGGGGGAGCCCCCCTCCCCAACAGCCGGGCCCGGCCGAAGGCTGGGGAGCAGCCAGGAAGGAGGCAGGTGAGCTCGTGCGGTGGGGCTGGGGAGACAGAGACTCAGAGATGGGCTGCCGGGAGGAGGAGAGAAAGAAGAAAGGGAAGGAACAGAAGGAAAAGAGGGAGGAGAGGGGGAAAGGAAAGGAAAAGTAGAAAGGAAGGAAAGGAGTGGGGGTGGGAGGAAAGAAAAAAGAGTGTGAAGAGAGTGAAGCACAAAAGAAAGGAAGAGATTGCAAAAGGGAAAAAACGAAGACAACACACACGGGGAGAGAGCGCGCAAGAGGGGAGGAAGAGATTGCGAAAGAAAAAAATGAGAAGAGGAGGGCGAGAGAGAGAGAGAGAGAGAGAGGGAGAGAGAGAAGAGAGAGAGAGGGAGGGAGGGAGGGAGGGAGGAGGGCGCCGCGGGCGCTGGGGAGGGAGTGCGGCGCGGCGGCGGCGAGGGCAGGACGGCCGGGCGCCGCGAGCGGGGAGAGGGGGCAGCAGAGGGCGAGCGGCGAGCGGCAAAGAGTGAAGTGGGCACCGCGGCTGCGGCGGCGAGCGCGGGGCCGGCGAGCATGAGCGCGGCGGCGGCGGCGGGCGCGGCGCGGGGCTCGGGGCCGGCGGGGTGGCGGGCGGCGCGGGCCGCCCAGTAGCGGCGGGCGTGCGGCGGGGCGGCCGGCGGGGCATGCGGCCGGCGGCCGGTCCGCGAGCCGGAGCGCCAGCCCGAGCCCGCGCCCCCGGCGCCTAAGAGCGGGCGCTCTCCCGGCGCCGGCCCCGGAGCCCCGAGTCCCCGCGGCCCCGCAGCCCCCGGAGCTGGGACAACTGTTGCGGCGGCGGCGGGGGCACCGCGGGGACGTGAGCGGCCCCGCGCCCCGGTAGGCGGCTCAGCCCCGCGGGCGCCGGCTCCCGGTTGCGGAGCAAGGAGCGAGCGGGCGGCGGGCACAAGGTGAGCGGCGCCCCGGGCGGGCCGGGCGGGTACCGCGCGGGGGAGGGGCGCGCCGGGCCAGGGTCGGGGCGCGGGGGTGGGGGAAAGGGGTCGGGGCGGAGCTCCTGGCGGAGGAGGGTCCCGGCGAGTGGGGGGCGGGTCTTCGGCGCCCCGGCTTCCGAGAAGGTGTGCGGGCGCCCGGGGCGGGGAGGGGTGGGCCCCCTGGGAGAGGTGAGTTCGGTGCATCGGGGGTCCGGGGTGCTGTGGAAAGGGGCGGGGTACGCCCGGGGAAGACTCTGGGGGCAGGAGCCGTGTCGGGCAGCCGGTGCCCTGGCATTGCGGTCCGCGCCGGGGCTCGCCAAGGTCGGGGTCGCTGGACCTTGGAGAGGACCGGGCCCGGGTCCGAGGACCAGTCCAGGGCGCACCGTGCAGGGACGCGGCAGCTGGGACCGGCATCCGCGTCCGAGGTGGGAACCGGCGTCCGAGGAGCAGTCCTGGAGCTGAGCGAACCGGGAGCCCCGCGCGCGCCGGGCAGGGTTCCGGAGCCACGCTTGGGACCCGACCGGTTCCGGGGGTCCCAGCTGGGCGGCGCGGGCTACCAGGAAGACCCCTCCAAGTGCGTGCCCCTCGCTCCCCACCCGCCGCGTGGCCGCAGTGGAGCCGCCGCTGCCTCCCGGGGCCGAATCAATATTGATCCCGCGCCTGGGGCCGGGTGGCCCCGCGGCGGCCTCCGAAGTGCCTTAGCTCCAGCGGTTGCCATGGCAACGACACCCCAAGCGTCTTCAGGTTATATTTATTCTAATTATTATTATCATTGTTAGTATTAGTATTTGTTACTCAGCCAGAGGAAACCAGAAAGGAGGAAAAAAAGCCAGCGCGTCCTGGCGCCTCCAACTGTCATCTCTTTAGAGAGAACTGATGCCGGCTGGTGGGTCAGGCGGGTCCGTCTGGGTCTGGTGCCCTGTGCAGTTGCCGGGCTGGCACCCCTGGGGCGGTGGGGCTGGGAAGGGGAGTTATATAATCTGCCGTGGGAGTGTGTCTGTGGGCCTCTTGTGTCTACCCTGCCTCTCTCGGCCTCTCTGATCCCTTGGCTTAGTGACTGTTCCTCCCGCCCAAGGGAGCCCAGGGAGCCCAGGCCGGGATGGGAAAAGCAGAAAGTGCCTTGCACCAGGAATCACAGCCGGCGGCCTCCAGCCCTCTCTCCCCCGGCTGTGTGACCTTGAGCAAGGCGCTTGACCCCTCTGAGCCTCTGTTTCCCCATCTGTAAAGTAGCGTGGGCGCCATTCCCACCTCTGAAGGTTGCTGCGAGGTCACACGGAGAAAGCTCTGTGAGTTCTGACCGTGTGACCCTAGGCAGATGCCTGTCCTTCTCTGGGCCTGTTTCCAAGTCTGTGGAATGAGGGCCTGGACCCCAGGGTGTCTTTAGTCACCGGCGTCCTGTGAATTTCACTCCGGGCTGCGATTGAAATACTGTTGAGCCAGCAGGTTGCGTTCAGACCAGGCTTAGGGGAGCTCCTCCGTCACCCCCTGTTCCCTCACCTGTCAGGTGGTCTGAAGGTGGCGGGGAAACAGGCAGCCCAGCCTCGGTCCTTGGTGTCAGCCAGGACAATACCCATGCTGGTCAGGGTCGCCCGGGATTGCGGGTCGGTCCCCCACCATCCCCTAGACCTGTGACTGCTCAGGGTGGGACACCTCCCTGCACGAATCCATCTCCCCAGAGAGGCTCTTGGCTGTGCCTGTCCTGGCTGGGGGTTGAATGTGGAGCAGGAGAAAGAGGTGACCAGAAAGTTCGCTGCAGCTGGGCAGCCCCAGCGCCTCATGGCTCCAGCTGAAAGCCCCAGGGAGGGGTTTCTGCCTATTTCTTTACTGTCACCATCACACTGAATTCTTGACTCTGTCTCAGGCATCTGGGAGGTATGATGGGGAAGCTGGGGGAGCAGATTGGCTCGGAGCCATGTGGGGTGTGTGTGTGTGTGTGTGTGTGTGTGTGTGTGTGTGTTGTGTGTGTGTGTGCGCGCACGTCCCACCCCCGCCTTCCCAGGCCACCAGCCTGGAACTTATGGGGCAGCTGGATTGGACAGGATGGGTGGGGGCAGGGCGAGTGCTGCTTAGACCTTTGTGAGTGAGAGAGAAAGGGAGTGAAGCCTGTCCCGAGGGAGATCAGGAGACCGGAAGAGAGCCACTCCCTCTGTCCCAGTCATCCATCCATCCCTCCATTTATTCATTCTTTCACTCACTCCCCTTCTTCAGCCAACTCATCGAGCCCCCATGTCTGCTGCTGAAGGGCATCAGCTCTGCTCTTGGCAGCTTTTAAGGAAACAGCCCCCGACAAGCCAGTGGGGATGGAGCCCTGCCTGGGGGAAGCTGAGTGGGGAGAATCTTCCCAGAGAGCCTGAGGTGGGTTCGGGGCTGGGGGAGCCTGGTCCGGAAGGCAGGCCTGAAGCAGCCAGAAGAAGAGAGGAGCAGCAGCGTTCTGGGCAGAGACCCTCCGCGGGCAAAGATGCGGGCACACAGGGGGCAGGGAGGGAGGCATCTTGTGGACTGGTGAGCGGGGGCTTGGAGG
The DNA here is from genome assembly GCF_009873245.2 of Balaenoptera musculus. Classification (NCBI taxonomy): domain Eukaryota; kingdom Metazoa; phylum Chordata; class Mammalia; order Artiodactyla; family Balaenopteridae; genus Balaenoptera; species Balaenoptera musculus. The sequence continues at coordinate 99,556,946 of NC_045794.1, read as the reverse complement.
GGGTGGGGCAGGGAGGGGCTGCAGCAGGAGTGAGCAGGGGAAGGTGGTGCAGCTGGAGCAGGGCTAGGCAGGAGATCTGGGCACCACCACCACCCAGCCTGGGTGTGGGTTAGATAGTGGGGGTGGGGCAGGGAGGAGGGGCGGATGGTCAAGTTCAGCACTTGGACACGTCCATGGCCCGTGGGTGGAGCCTGTGATTGGGGTGGGCAGAGGGAGGTTTGCGAGAAGGAGAAGAAGAGTCTGGTTTCCAGCTCTCTGGGGCAATCGGCCCAGCCCTTGCCAGATGCTCCCCACTTCCGGCCACATGGTGGGAGAGGACTGCCTCGCCGCCAGGCCCAAGTGGACACCAGATCGGGCTGCTTCAGCTGTCCGAGTCTGTGATAAACGACTTCACTGCCATGAGCCTAAGGATACACCTGCACAGCAACAGGATTGCACTTGACCACAAAGGCCCAGAGGCCTACTATGTGCCAGGCACGGTGCGGGGCAGGCACTGAACCCCAACATCCTATTTAGTCCTCACACCAACCCTGTGAGCTGGCCGTTATTGATTCTGTTGTACTGCTGAGAAAACAGGCTCAGAGAGGTTAAAAGTAACCCAGCTACTCTCGCGCTCCTAACCACTACACTTCACCACCTGGAGCCCAGCCCGTGCCTGACGGCAACCATGGTAGCCCTTCAGACACAGTGCAGCGAGCCGCTGCAGGTCAGGGTCTGCTGAATCCCACATCCTACCCATTGTCCTGTTTTTTCTCTTTTGGTCTGATCCAGAGTGCGGCCCGTGTGAGGCACAGATGAAAGATAGCACCTCCCTTCTTGGGGATGCTCTACCTCTATAAATTCAGCCTCTCGCTTGAACTTTTACCCAGCTGAGTCACACAACAGATTCATATTGATCTTAGAATGAACTCAGAGCCCATCTCGGGCTCTCCCAGAGTGGCTTTTCCCAGCCCAGCCACTCTTTCTAGAAGTTACTGAAGCAGTTAGTAGTCAAGCCCTAAGAACTGTGGGGCCTTGTTTCCTAAACAGTCTTCTGTAAGTTGGGGTCCTGAACATCTGGAGCCAGTGAAAGTGCAAAGGGTGACCAGGGGCATCTGGAGCCAGTGAAAGTGAGAAGGGTGACCAGGGGCATCTGGAGCCAGTGAAAGTGAGAAGGGTGACCAGGGCCCACCCTGGGCCACGCTCTCCTGGGAGTACCGGGTGCCACCCACTCTGTCGGTGTCAGTCTCGCCCTGCACAGGGGCTGGCAGGGAAGAAGTCCTGTCTCCTCCTCCCTCCTTCCCCCTCCCTTTTTTTCTTTCCCTGCCTTCCCTCCTCCAGCACACACATTCCTTGACACCCCCCCCCATGGTTGACCCCCTAGGAAGGTAAAGAAGAGCCCAAGATCCCTCAAACCCGCCCCTAGACGTGACCAAGGCTCAGGATCTGTTTGACAACTGACTATGTGAATAAATAAGTCTCTGAGCTGAGACCGGAGCTGTCCCAGCACCCCTGGCTCTGCCAGCGCACCCCCTCCCACACGCCAGCTTGGCCCACTTGTGACAAGCTGCCCCTTCCTTTCCCCCTTAGCTGCGAGCGGGTTGGGAATTTTCTGGAGGGCCTTCTCTGGGCATCCTGATGTTACCACTCACCAGCAAAGCCCTTGCCCTCTGAGCCTGGGTTTTCCCGTTCAGCAATGCAGAGACTTGGTGCCTGTCTAGTGGGTTTCATGAAGGTTGTGGTGGGAAAGGGACTGCCAGAATCTTCGGTGTGAGGGCCTCCACCCTCCACATCCTGTAGCTGTGGGGAGGGGCAGATAGAGTCAGGGACCCCAGCATCTCCGAGGCCCGTGTGCTGTGCTGTGCCATGATGGTGGGAAGCCCGAAGAGCTGCTGCTTCGGGGCCTGATAGGGAGCTAGAAGCTTGTCCGCTTACCCATGTACGGATGGGGACACTGAGGGCCGAGCAGGCTGGTGGCGTGCTCAAGGTCACAGTGAACTGGGCGTCCTTGAAGGCCAAGGATGTTCATGACATGATGCAGACCCGGTGGGTGTCAGCCAGGGCCTCTGAAGCTGCTGCCCAGGGTGGGGGAGGGGTGTAAACACCTTCTCGGATGGTGAAATTAGCCCTGAAAACCCCGAGGCTCTCCCATCAGGAAAAGGCTTCAGAATCTCTCCCTCCCTGACTATCCAAGCGGAAAAGCAGAAGCCGAGAGATGAAATGCAAATGCCTCCTGTCCCATATTTCCGGCCATCAGACATGAATGGAGCGTTCCCTTGGCGTATTCTGGACAGGCTGCCCCCTTCCTCCCCTGTCTGGGGCACACAGTCCCGTCACCGCCCATCTGTCTGCACGCACACCTACCCCAGCAAATGCGTGTAAGCTCGCCTTCAAGAAATTAAGAAATAATGCATGAGTTTCCCGAATCACACCAATTTAACACTGCATTAAGTTCTGGAATCTCTTAACAGAACCCTGGGAGGGAAAAAAATTTTTTTTTCTGTTTTTTTTTTTTTTTTGGTTCACACTCCCCTGGAAAATGAGACAAACCATGATCTGTTAAAACCCAGCTACATAATCTGATTATTCCTTCCTGGCAAGCGTATGAGAAATGCCCGGCGGAGGGCGGAGACGGCTGCTCCGCTGAGGCTGCGAGATTTGCGTTGGGAAATGGGGCTGGGAAAGTTTGTCTCCTGCGCCAGATTCGAAGCTCCTCGGTACATGATGGGCTGAAAATAAAGTGCCGCTTTCTTAGGTATTGGCACAAATTAAAAATAAAGGCCAATTCCTTCCATAATCCAGCGCCAGAATTTCCTCCACGGCTCCCTGAGCAGGTTACCGAAACGATGGTGATTTGCTTTCACTTTGGGCTCCTTGCCTTTGTCGGGAGAATCGTCCATGTGCAGCTAGATCTATAAACCAACAGAAAACGCATTTAAGCGTTGGCTCATTCCACATTTCCGGGGCACCTACCCTGTGCCGGACATAGTGCCAGGCTCGGGGGACAAGAGACAATTAAAACAGGACCCTGCCCTGGTGGTTTTTGCGGTGTATTTGTTGGGGGCAGGAGAACAGAAGAAAAACAGTCATCTGCGAGGTCCCACCCTGCCTGAGGGGTCAGGGAGGGCTTCCTGGAGGAGGTAACTTTAGGTTTGAGTCTTGAAGGGTAGATAGGAGAGTGCCAGGCAGAAGGGGACAGAGGGCATTCAGGCAGAGGAGCAGCCTGAGGAAAGTCTTCAAGTGGGTCTCAGACAGGCATGGCCTCCCAAGGGCATCTTCAGATTTGAATGTTTGCAGGTTCCTTTATTACAAAGCCCTTTCTTGTCCATTATCTTCCAGCACCCTCAGGCAACCCCAAGGCCAACCTCCGAGTCTCCCTTTCCCTAAGGAGAACACAGCCCAGAGAGGGGAAGCAGGTGGCCGGGGTCCCGGTCAGAGCTCTGAAGCCCAAGACTCTGGGTCAGATGGGCTCTGTGGGGGCAGCAGAGCACGTATCAGTATCGTAAGCTGCTAAAGGGAAATTCTAAAAATTAAATCAAAGAATTACAGACACTAATACCAAAGTCTGGAAGATCCCCTTTCTCCCTCCACCTGAGCCCTGCTTCTCCTTGTCGGCTACAGCCCAGGCTGGGTTTCCGGACAGGGGTCCCAGAATGTCCATGCCAGAGCTGCCGGCTCTGAGCCTCCGTCTCTGCATCCAGAAAATCGGGGGATGGAGCCTCTCTTTGCCCATTTGCAGGAAGCCTGGCATCATCACCGAGCCCCGGAGGCCTGGCCAGTGGAGTTCAGCCGTCAGCTCAGTGGGAGTACAGCACACCCTCCCATGGGCTTGCTTCTGAAGGGCTCTGTTGTTTAGATTTTTCCGGGAGCAGGTCGGGAATATGGCATCCCCTGGGTGTCACTGCCCGGAATCTGATCCCTGGGACCATGAGGCCTTTGGGGAATGAGCAGAGCCTCTGAGCTGAGGCCCATTGTCAGGGCGAGAAGCAGAGCTGCAGGGAAGCTCTTGGTGCAGATTCCCGGGGGAGCAGCCTCGGATCCACCCTGGACAAGTCTCCCCTCTGCTTGTTCCTAACTCTGTGACCCTGGTCAAGTTACATAACCTGTGAGCCTCAGTTTCCTCATCTGGGAAACGGCTTATTGCACGGACCAGGTAAGATAAATTTGCAGCTTCGTTAGTGCATCGTGTATATTCAAAGACAGGTCAGCTCTCTGTATTCTCACTTTATTAACTGTTACTCTGCCAGCATTGCTCCAGCCCTTCGGTGAAGCAGCGAGGCAGGAACCAAACCCGATCATCTGGGAATCCCCGGAGCAGGGGATTCCAAGACTGGCTGTTGATTGAGTGAGGAAATGAATCAAGTGAGCCATTAGACCGCTCTGGTGCCTGCCCGGTGCCTGCCCGGTGCCAGGGCAACCACAGAGCAGGGCAGAAGGGAGCCAGCTCTGGAGCTCACCTGCCTGTTTTCACACACCAGCTCCACCCCCTACCTGTGGCCAATGCTGGGCTGCTTATTTCACTCTCTGAGCCTAAGTCTCCTAATTTTTTAAATCCGCTTGAGAAAGCTGATAATAATAATAATAATAACTTACAAGGGTGGTTTTGAGGATTAAAGGTAAGGACTGTGACATTCCAGGCTCCTGGATCAATGACAGTGATAACCATTATTTATTATCTTATCCCTGAGTTCTGGAAGGGGCTGTCAGGATTTGAATCCCAGTTTCCACCCCTAATAGCTGTGTGACCTTAGGCAAGTTATGTCACCTCTCTGAGCCTCAGTTTCTTCCTCTAAAGATGGGGATAGCACTTACCTCGCAGGGTTCTTGCAGGAATTAAAAGAGTTGATTCAAGGAACATGTTTGGTGTAGAGCCTGGCACATAGTAAGTGCTCAGTAAATAATACTGTTATCATTATCACCACATTTAATAACAGAAACACCCAGTGGGCACAGAAGCAGTGGGGTTTCTCTCTGTCCTCAAAGGGTAGAGACCACCTTGTTCCTGATTTAGCTCTGTAGCCAGCTTCTAGCTCAGGCATGCTTTGGACAGGTCTGTGAATGAAGGGATGGACTGATGGATAGATGGGTGGATGAATGTATGGGTGGATGGATGGATGGATGGATGGGTAAGTAAATGAATGAATGAGTGAGTGAGTGATGGCTGTCAGGAAACTTCAAAAGCCTAAGTCAGGGAAGCTCTGGAAGGGACCCAAGGACTGGGGCAGAGGCTTCTCTTTGAGGGCCAAAAGCGATGAGGTGGAATGAGTTTTATAGCCAGATATGATCTCTCTTCTCTGCATGAATTTTTCCCCCACTTCCAGGGACCAGAGACGGTGGCCTGAATCTGGGGACCCAGGTTGCTTGGTGTCCCTGACAGTGTGGTTTTGGTGCAGGACAGAGCTGCATTCAGTCTGTGACCCCCTCCTCTTTAGGGCAGGGAAGTTCCAGTGCTTCTCTGAACCTCTGTTTCTGCCTCCATAATACGGGAGGATGCTGTCTTCCTTTGGGGGTACGGTGATGTGCAAAGATCACGCATTGAGCGTGGTTTGTGATTTGTAAAGGTGCACGGGAAGTCGGAGGAGGCGTTGGGCTCCACACAGTGGACGGCAGGTTGCAGGGAGGTTCCGGAGCTGGGGACAGGCATGGTGCAGGCAGTGTGGACCACCAGCCTGTGGGCCATCTGATTCCTTCCCAGGGGGGCTCCAGGCACGGAGTCAGGGAAGGAGTGAGGGCGGAGGGCACCCCCAAGCTGCTGAGGCCACGGAACGGCCCCAGGGATGGGGTGCTGGGCCCAAGGGCCCCCAGAGCCCTGAGCTGTTGAGAGTTCCTCCCGTCTACACCGAGCCCTGTCCTGGGTGCTTTGCAAACACTGCCTGGTTTAATTCTCAGAACATACCTGAGCAAGGACGGATTGCTGTCCCACCCCAGGCTCAGAGAAGGGCTCTGGCTTCCCCGGGGGCACACAGCTGCTAAGTAGCAAAGCCAGGACTTGGATCTTCTCACGTGGGGTGGGGGGAAGGCAGAGTGCCCTCAGTGGTCAGGAGGGGCACATGCGTGGGGGTATGGGTCGCCACACTCCTGTGCCCACCCCTCACATCTGGGTGGCCTTGCCCAGCCACCTCCGTCCTCTCTGCCTCAGTTGCCTCCTCTGCAACATGGGTCCACCGCAGGCCCTCCTGCAACACGTCCAGGCAAGGGTCACGGAGGCAAAGCGCTCCAGGAGGGAGCCCTCCACGTGTCCCCACTCATTTGTCACTGTCGTTTGAATTCCTTCTCTTTGGCGGAGAGAGACATGGGGTAGCGAGCCCCTAAGGACGGGCGGGGCCTGGCAGGAGCCGGTGAGGGTCTGCGCTGGGGCTGCCCCAGCGTCGTCTGGGCCTGGAGCTTGAGGGCAGTGGGGTCCTTAACATCTGGAGTCTGGTTTCTGCTGCCGCCTGTGGCCTCCTCCAAAGGGGCTGGCTGTCAGACAGGAGTGGGCAAGCCATTAGCCTGGGTATGTGTCATGTGATTATTCCCTCCAAAGACTGCACCCAGGGCTTGCCCTGGTGGGGCTCCAAGTCCGCAGGAAGGCTCTCCTGCCCGGGTCCAAGTCCCACGTAAGGGATTGCACCGATGTGGGTGAGAACAGAGGACAAGGCAGGGACTCTGGGGGAAAGGGGCCAGACATCAAGGAGGACTTGTCAGAGGAGGTGGCACCCAAGGAAATGGAAGATGAGTCGACCAGGCCGATAAACAAGGGGTGGGGTGATCTTGAGGTAGGGGGAACAATGCCTATGGAGCCCAGAGGAAGAAGTTTGAGAAACTTCTGGATAGCATGGCTGTCCCGTGGTACTTGTGGAAAGCTGTGGAGGCGAGGCTGTAGAAGTCGGCAGTGGCTTGATCTCCAAGGACTCTGGCTAGTTAAGGAGTTTGGACTTTACTCTGTAGATGTAGGATGGCAGATATGTGGCTTGCGTACCACCACCAGCCACTGCTGTGCCTAGGGCAGACATTGCTAATCAATCCATCACAACATGGAGTCAGGATGTGCCTCGGCCCAGCCCCCCAGGCAGTCCCAACCAGTCGATCCTGTAGGCACCCAAGAGGACACCTGTTTGCCCTACTGCTGTAGTCAATAGGAATAATGACAACACTTCACAGTTGCTTATATTGTGTGGCTTTCCTGATAGGAGAGGAGGCAGGTGGCAGCCTCTAATTCCTCCTGGGCCGCCAGGCTCCCGTGTGGCTCCAATGCCTTACAGTGCTGGGCAGGTTTGGTCCTTCCTGGGAAAACAAAGCCTTTCTTTCCAGTGGGTCCAGGCATGAGCACCATCTGGGAATGCAGACCCACCTGTCCCGGGTGAGCCCCTGTCCGTCACCTACAAGTCCATAGGCCAGCGGGCAGGTCCAGGTCAGCCCCGGACATCCAGCTGGGGTCTGGCCGAGGAGTGGGGTCTCCGGGGGAGGGCTGGGGCCAGGCAGAATTCTGGGCAGGACTAGGGAAAGATTAGGAGACTTTTCTCCTGAAATTTAAACAATTGGACAATCTGTTCTGGATCAATTTAGAAGCAGTGAAGTGAAAAAAAAAAAAAATCAGAAAGTATAGTGTGAAAGCTATTTTCTATCTCAGTTGGGAAGAGCGATGAGCTGGAGTTTATTTGTGGACTGTCCGAGGCTGTGGCCGGGGCCTTTCACCTCCTCACCGCCCGCTCCGCCACTGCCCTGGCCCCCTCCTACCCCCAATCCCTGCCCCCTCCTCCTCCCTGCCCAGTGCTGGGCTGGGCAGCCAGGGGTCTCGGAGGGACGTCCTCCTCAGCTGCAGCCTCGGGGAGCCAGCAGTCTGCAGGGGCCTCAGACATGGACGTACCAAGATAGGCAGACCAAGGCGTCTCCATGCCAAGGACCGGGTGTGTCTGGTTCACTCCTGTATCCTCAGGGCCTAGAGCTAGGACTGGCACCTAGTAGGTTTCCTGCCTGAATGATGGATGGAAGAGAGGGAGGGAGGGAGGATGGAAGAGAGGGAGGGAGGGAGGGAGGAACAGGGGCTTTGAATGAAGTGACCAGCTCACGGCCACCAGTTTGTTAGTGGTGGAGGTGGGATTGGAACCAGAGCTGCGACCCCAAGACCTGGATGTAGCCCCCCACCATCCCTGGGGCCAGGCACCAGGTCTGAGAACCAGGAAGCAGGGCCTCCCCTGCCAAGGATGCTTTCTTTTCCTGCCGACACAACTCCTGAATGGGGTCTTTCACCACTGGAGCCAAATGCTGATTGTTTTAAAATAAGCTTGTTCAAAACAAATAAACAAAGAAGCTTGTTCAGTGTGGGGCCTGAGCAAGGGGGACTGGGGAGGAGGGTAGGGAGGCAGCAGTGCAGATCCCCCCTGTCTGCTTTCCAGTCTGAATTGTCCCCCAGAGGGAGTGGACTCCCCGAGGGCTGTGGTGCATTGAGTTCCAGAGGGAGTTCAACCCGGGGCTGGATCTTTGGGGAAGTCCTCAGTGCGGGGGGAGGGGGAGGGCTCCAGTGCTGGTGGGAAATGAGACCAGCAGATTCCCATCCCCAGAGAATGGTCTCTTATGTTTTCCCCCAGGCACTGGGAGAGGGGGAAATTCCCAGTGGTTTGGTTTGGGGACGTGGCAGCTCCCTCCTTCCCCAGATACTCAAGGCCAAGAGCCTAAGGCCCAGAAAGAACCTTGATTTAGAAACCAGACCAGCTCGGGCCCAAGTCGCAGTAGCTCAGCAGCTGTGTGACCTTGGGCAGGTGACACAACCTCTCTGAGTCTTAGTTTTCTCATCTGCAGACTGTGAGCGGTCATCCCCCTTTTTTTGAAAATTAAAGGAGACCGTATTTGTCAAATGCCTGTCATGGGGCCGGACAAGACATAGTAAGTGCTCAAGAACGGTCTCATCCTCCCGTTTCCACTGTGTGGAAGGCCAGTCATTAGACACGGCTTAACTCTCGGTTGGGTTCTGTGTCTGCACCCTGGAGCCCATTCCAGGGCAAGTCGCCCCCAGCTGAGAAGGGGGGTTTATGCCACAGCACAGAGGGCCCTGCGAGCCCCAAATGTCTTCGCGCCCACCCTTAACCATGCCGGGGACGTGCAGATTGTGCTGGGCGAGGCCAGCTTGACATAGTGGAGGGAACCTGTGCTGAGATTCTAGGGCCCCAGGTGCTAGCCCCAGGTCTGCTCTGTATGAGCTGTGTGACCCTCAGAAATGACAGCCTCTCTGAGCCTCCGCGTCCTCATCTGAGGCTAATAACCTCCCCCGGCCACTGCTCGGGATCACGTGCAACTCACCTAAGAGAACGGATGTGACAGCATATGTGACAGCTCTAAGCAAACCCCCAGCCAGGCAGAGGATGGGAATGGAAGCCCTGTTTACTGACCACCTACTGAGCTCCCAGCTCGGGCCAGGTTTCACTTCTACTGTCTCATTTAATCTCACACCGCCCACGTGAGGCTGGGGTTAGCACCCCACTTTATGGGGAGAGGCCCAGAGAGGCTAAGTGGCGTGTCCAGGGTCACAGGGCAACCGTGTCCCCTCCTGCAAGCCTGCCTGCCCTCTCTGTCCTCTCTCTGGCCGCCCTCTGCCAGGCACCGGCCCAGCACCCACCTCCCCTTGAAGTCCCGCCCTCGCGCCCCAGTTCTGATCCGGTTTCCTGTCGGCAGGGCTCCCCCATAAATGCTTTTTGATATTACCACTCCATTCCCCAGAAGTTTTGGAGCCAGCATTCCCCACAGTGGCACACGAATTAGACCTCCATAATACTGTTTACCTAGATGTCAACTTATACTATAAAATTTAGCCATTTTCTCTGCATGATAAGCAATGTTCAGTTTTGAAAAGGAGGAAGCCTGCTACGATGGGCCCGGGAGTTGCGTTTGGCCCCTGTGGGACCCACGTGATAAAGGCCCATCGTGGCACCAGCCTCTGCCCCAGGAGCAGGGACCTCCCCTGCTGGGAGGGGCGCTGTCAGCCTGAGGGCGGGGACCTCCCTCCATCAGGGGCCTGTGCTCAGCCCCTTGCTACCTGATCCTGCTTAAGTGTCTTAGGTGTCAGAGCCCCCCTGGGGGATGGTCAGAGGGCTCTGGCCTCTCTGAATGCCTGCAGACACATTTCTTAGCAATTCTTTTGTTTCCAGAGTGCAAACTCAGAATTGGAATGGGTCACCGATTTGGGGAGGACAGAGCAAAAGCGGGTTTAAACAGAGGAAGTGCTGGCTGATCCTGGCTTTGCTGGGGAGGTGCCCCCAGGCTGGGAAGAGGGGAGAGCAGACAGGAAGAGAAAAATGCCAGTGAGATGGCTCAGAGCAGTTTGGTCTGATTCCAGAATCCAGCCTCTAACCAGACACCTGACAGCCCCTGGACATGATGACCTCGGGCCTGAGAGCTGGGCTTCCCTCCCATCTCCCAGGACATGTGACACCGCCATCCTCCGAAACCAGGATGAAGACTCAGGGAGTGCCCCTGAAGGGGCGTGCGTGAGAGGGGTCTTCCCTCTCTCTCTCCTGGCCCCTGCCCCTCACTCCAGTCCCGTGGCGGACCACTCACGCTTCCTGGGACATCAGCCAAGGGAGGGGCCGGCCGAGGGAGGCAGCAAAGCCCAATGGGCTAGGATGGCTGAGGAGTTCAGTTTGGGGTGCAACAAATGCGGGGTGCCGGGGGTCCCAGGAGTGGAGATGGGCAGGAGGAGGCCGCTTTCTGTCCAGGTCGGGGCCCGGGAGAGCTGGTGGCGGTGAGCAAGAGTTCGCAAGCGCTCTGGGAGGCTGGCTGAGAGCCGCCTCCCGCCACCTTTGGGAGTGTCCCGTTTTCCTCCACGTTCAGCCGTTGCCTCCAGGGAGCCCTCTTGGTGTGCAGCATCCCCTGCCTGGCTCCCTGAGGGCCAGTGTGGCCGCCAGCCAGGCTAGCGACCCAGGCCTGGCTAGCCGACGCTTATCAAACGGGGGGGGGGGCTGGGGGGGGTGGATCCACTGTCTCTGGGCGTCTGCTGGTTCACCTCCCTCTCAGCTCAGCAGCTTTGGTGCCACTTTACAGAGAGTGTGGCTGGGAGGCTTGTTAATCCCCAGAAGTGGAGCTGGTCCATGGGAACGTGGCCGTGGGCCCTCCAGGCCGGCCGTGGGGGGTTAAGAGTGCCAGGCTGGGTCGGGGAGCCGGCCCAGCACCATCCCTGTGGTCTCCGCTGCTGCCCTATTTGCATAATTTTGAAGTTGATTGGCCTAAAGGCAACTTCGCTTAATCACAGCTAAGTCTCTGGTTGCCACAGCAGCTGCTTCCAATTAGCCGCGTTGGTGCCATGGTTTGTCAGACTCGCTAGGCAGCCCCTCTCCCAGTTCCCCCGCCGCCCAGCCCCCCTTAGACCCAGAAGGAACCCGCAGGGCCCGTAGCTGCCTGCAGAACTGAGTGTGGACAGGTTCGCACACGGCCTGGGATGCAGCAGGTGGAGGCCCTGCCAGCTCCCTGGAGATGCTGCCACGATGGGCTGCGGACTGTACTTTGGGTACCAAGGCACGGGGGTTAGAAGACGGGGCTGCCTGGCTTTGTGAGTAAAGTTTTATTAGCACACAGCCTCTGCCGTGCAGCCTGTGTTGTCTAGGGCTGCTTGCTTGCTATAACGGCACAGCTGAGTCACTGGGATGAGCCCTCCTGGCCCACGAAGCCCATGGTATCTTGCGTGTGGCCCTTCACAGAAGAACGTCCCCACCTCTGACCTAGCCCAGTGGTTCTCATACTTGAGTGTGCGTCAGAATCCCCTGGGAAGCTGGTAAAATGCAGATTCCTTGCCTCCACCCTTGTTCTAATCCGACGGGTCCCGGGGAGCCCCAGATCCCGCGCTGCTAATCAGGTCCCAAGTGGAGCCCGGGACCACACTCCAGGCAACCCCGGTCCAGCCACCTCCAGGGTCCCGCACAACAGTTTCCACCCACCTCATCCTACTCGGAACCCCGTCCTCGTTAGACAGAAGAGAAAACCAAGGGTCTGAGAGGTCCCTTGCTTCTCCAAGGGCCTGAGCTGATACACTCTGGCTCTTCCCCACCACGTGCTACACCCTTGGCCCAGGCACCTCACCCCAGGTACACCACATGCCAGGGCACACCAGGCCCAGCTCGGTTACCTGGCTTGGTCGGTTCCACACCGGGGTCCGCCATCAGTGACAGCGACGACTCCTTGGCAAGTCAGAATGTAGTTGTCTTCCTTGGGTTGGGGGAGCATGATGACGGGAAGGCGGGGTGTCAGGGGCACAGCTGAGAGCGCTTGGCCCCTACCAGGGGCTCTGCTGCCTCCCCCACCCCTGGCATCTGCAGTGTGCGGTGCATTCAGTTACCAACGTCTGTTTGGTTTCATCCCCTGGCTCAAGCAGAGACCCGTGTTGCCACCCCTGAATCATCTAATGTCACTTTGTGAATGATCGAGGGTACCTCTCACACGGCGCCCTCTTCACCTCTCATCTTCCCGTGACCTGGGAGGGGTGGGAAGGGGCAGGACACCCACTTACAGAGGAGAAGCTGAGCCTCCCCGAGGCCAGGTGACCTGCCCGGGCAGCTGCGAGGTGGCGGTGGGATTCCGTGCCTGGGTTACCTCACAGGGGCCCACCTGGTCGGGGCACGCGGCCGAGCATAGGACGACCTTTCATGACCAGCGTCCCCAATTTATAGGCGAGGAAACCGAGTCATCGAGAGCTTATGACCAGGAAGTACTTGATGGGGCAGAGTGTCTGGGGCTCCCCGGGAGAAGGCAGGGAGTCCATGTGGAGACAAATCCTTGCTGGAATCAGAAGACCCCAGCACAGGGATAAGCATCCTTGAACTTACCAGCCAGCGTAACAGCTGGAACACCCACCCCCGTCCCCCCGGGGCCACCACAGTTACCCCCACTCCTCTCTGTGCCCTTATCACGGCTACATGCATTCTACATTTTTAATAGGTCTTTTTAGCTTCCTAAAGTGGATCGTGCAGAGTTTGGTCTGGGGACCGAAGTTTCTCCCTGAGCCCTGGTTGCTAAAATGCCCCGTGACGTTTGGTGTGGCTATGGTTCACTTTGGCGGCTGTAGAGTATTCAGTGTTTGGACATCCTGCGATGCGTTCTCCCATCTATCCAGCTGGGCTGTCTCCAGGGTTTTCCTCTCAAAAATGGCCTCCGAGAACGTTCTCGTACCTCGTGCCCGCGGGTGTCAGCAGGGCCTTTGCTGAGCCCAGGAGGGGTGTTAGTGCCACTCATCCCACAGTCACTGAGGACCCACCGTGCGCAAGAGGATGCCGTGAAATTAGCCTCCGCGAGCTTGTTGTGGGGTCGTGCTCTCTCCAGCCCGGCCCCGCCGCCCCTACCCCCCGACCAGCCCACCAGGCAGGCTGGTCTGCGCTGTGATTACAGGCTCTATTAAAGAGGAATAAAGGAATTCCTACTGCATGGGGTCATCACCAGGAGTAAAGGCTGCACTTTCATATGACGTAGGTGCCCAGGATCTGGCTGAGGCAGCCCAGCTCAGAGAGGTGGAGGCACTTGCCCAGGGTCACACAGCTGAGAAGTGGCAGAGCCCAAGCGTTCGGACCCCAAGGTCAGAGCCCTTCCTTCTGGTTCTCTGCCACTGTGCTGAACCTCAGACCACAGGCAGGACGGGAAGCCCCGTTACCTGGGTGAGCAGTGCCCCCAAACTGGTCCCATATTTATTGCGCTGAATGAACCCTCACTTTGCTGCATGTGTCTTAGTCGCTCTGCCGGGAATGCCCTCCCACACTTACCGGTCCATCAGGAGTTACTGCCAGACCCTCTGGTGAGTTGAATCCCAGCTTCACCACAACTAGCTGGGTGACCCAGGGCAAGTTACTTAAACTCTCTGTGCCTCAGTTCCCTCATTTGTAAATTGAGGATAATCACACCACCTCCTAACTGCGTGAGGATTAAATAAATCCCCGTCCCCCCATCCCGCCAGGCTGGGTCGGGCACTTTTCCTGGGCTCTCATGGCACCCTGGTTTCCCCATCACAGCACCAGTCACCCTGGGCTGCCACTGTCCCCCTGGATGGGGACTAGATAAGGGGCACCCAGGCCTGTCTGGACCTGGCACTCTGTCTGCCGTAAGCAGAGCACCTGTGACTTCAGGGGACAAGAAAAGAGGCTTATCTGTGGCCCAGCTGAGGACAGGCAGGATCCAGCGATGGGAGGGAGGGAGAGGGAGTCAGCCTCCTTTGTGGCCTGGCTTTAAATGCCACCGTGGCACTGGCCACGACAGAAATGCCAGCTACGGGGGCACAGAGGGCCCTGAGTGTGGAGATGGTGTGGGGCAGTGCCTGGGGGCAGGGGAGACCTGGCTGTAGAGGCCTGGGGCCCTTTGACTGTGTCCAGATGGTCACATGATGTGTTTCCAACAGCAGCTGGAGCGGACAGCCCTCCCTGGTGGACAGGTCTTCGGCTGCCGGCGGGGGATGGGCGGGGGGCGTGGAAGGGAGCAGACAGGAAGGCAGCCCAGCTTTGGAGTCAGGTGGACACACCCTCTCCGTGGGCTCCGTGTGCCTCGGTTTCCTTCCTCAGAGGGCAGGGGGCTGAACGCACTCACGAACGCACCTCACCTGGGCAGTGCCCGGGATGGAGGACGGCCTCCAGCAGTGGCATCACTGACCCGCATCTGACCAAGGACCTTGAGGGCCTCGGGGGGAATCCACACGCACGGTCTCTCATCCTGTGAAGTGTTAGCCCAGATGTGCCCCTGCAACCCCAGCTCAGCCGCTTCCGAGCTGTGAGACCTCCCAGAGAACAGCCTCAGTTTGCTCACCTGTAAAGAGGGACTCTTGATGAGGTGCTGTGAAGACACCAAGGCAGGGGGACCTGAGCCTGGCCCCGGGGACAGTCCCCAGCTGGCGGCCCCAGGCCCCGGGCCTGAGCTGGGTCCCCATCGCCGGCGTAGGGCTGAGGTTCTCTCCAGCTGCTAGCCTCCTCCTGGCCCCAGAAGAACCAGCTGAGTTCCTGTCCACACCGGCCGGCAGCCATGCCCCTCTGCCTATGCAAGGCCCGACTGAGTCGCTCTCATTTTAGTGGGGTGTAGTGTTGATCGTGGTGGGGAGTGGAAGGCCAGCGGCTGTGAGGGACAGGGTTTCTGGTCTCTGCCATCCAGAGCTGGGCAGATAAGGATGTTCCCAGATCCACGGCGCGCACAGGCACGACGTCCTTCAGGAGCAAGAAGGGTGAGGCGCTCACCCTCACTGAGCCCAGCCGCGAGCCAGGGTCCCTGCCCTGGACAAACGCCCAGCCTGGGGAAGGAGCCAGGCAGGGCCAAAAGTGACCCTCAGTCCCAGAAGGGTGTGAGGGGCCCCAGGGAAGGCTGTGACGGGCAGGTTGGGGGAGAGCAGGCTCTGGGCAGAGAGGCTGGGAGCCCTGTGTGAGGAGCACAGATGCTGGCCCCGGACCACCTGCTCAAGTTCCGGCTTCTCTGCCTGCAGGCTGTGTGATCTCGGGCAAGTTGCCGACCATCTCTGTGCCTTAGTGTCTGTATCAGGAGCTTAGCACACAGGGTGGGTGAATAGAGGGGCAAATGCTCTGACAAGCTCCGTGCTTTGTGGACCAGCGAGGAAGCCGGGATGGGAGGGAAAACTGGGAGTGCAGGGGAGGTGTGAGGGTCCGACCTGGACCACCTCCAGCCTCCTCCCTCACCCCCACCCCATTCTCCCTTCAAGCTCTTTCCCAAAGTCAGCTGCTCTTGGGGCCCTGCCCTGGTGACCTGGTGCCCTTTCCCACCTCCCCTTTGCACCCAGCTCCCCTGATGGTCTCTTCCTGTGCGCACACCCAGCCGGCTGGCCCGGCGCGGCCAGGCAGAGGACAGGGTGGGCAGACCCCGGGGACCCCCTCAGGGTCATGGCTGGTCCCTGTGTGAGTGTGGGCCAGCGCCTCCCTCCCTCCCCTCACCCGGCAGGTTCAGGCGTGAGACTGCACACCTGTCCTGGTGCACAGTAGGTGCTCAAACGGCTCGCTCCTCCCCACTTGGCTTTACTTGCCCTCGGCTCTGCTCCCCGCCCCTTCCTCACCTGAGAGGGCCAAGCCTCCGGTTTCTGGTGGTCCTCATGACCGGTGGGGGTGGGCCCTACAGAGGCCCATCAGCACATACTCCGTGCCAGGAGCACTCACTGCCTGCCGCTCCGGCCGCGTCTCCTTCCCTTGCCCTCTTCCTGCTCCACTGTACCCGCCTCCTCCCTGAGCTTGGCCCCATCCCTTGGCCTTTGCACGTGCTGGCCTCACGGCTGGTGTGCTCCCTCCCCAGGCCCACCTCGCCTGGTCCAGCTGAGCCTGCCTGAGATCTGACCTGTCAGATCTCGTGTTCCTTGGGGACACCCATGACCCAGACCAGGTCAGGGCCCTCTTCTGTGCTCAGGTGCCCGGAGTCGCCGCGTGTGGTTGGCTCCACAGGGGCGGGAGGGGTCTGTTTAGCCCACCACCGTGTCTGCAGTCCTTAGCCCGGGGCTGCCCAACATCACACTCAGCAGGGAATAAATGAATGAATGCCTCCATCACCTCCTTGGCCCCTCCCAACACCCCTTCAAGGGGGGCGTGTTATCCCCACTTACAGATGTGAAACTGAGGCTGGGCTTTGGTTTCTGTTCTCCCCAGTGAGGGAAGGTTCCTGGCGCTAGAGCCCACGGAGGGAGGCTGGAATAGAGGCCCCCAGAGTGGGGAGAGAAATCCAGGGCTGCCCTCCGACAGTCTGCGGGCCTGTCTTTCCTCTTCCTGCCCTGACACTTTAAGTGATCCATTCTTCATGTGATATTTCCGTGTTTCTCCAGTGGGAAAAAAATGCCGCTGGGATTTCCAGGGGTTGTTTTATCTCCATGGTGTAGCCAAATAATTCGGGAGGACAGATAGAGGCAGAGGGCCTCACGAGCTCTCAGCTAAGCCCTCCCCTTAACCGGGGGAGCCATGCACCTGGTGATCTGGTGTGACTCTGAGCAGGGAGCAGAGCGTCCGGGCCTTCAGCATTACTGGAGTTTCCAGCCCAGCCTCTCTTAGCTGCGTGCCCTCGGGCAGATCTCTCCCCTCCCTGGGCCTCGGTTTCCTCACCTGTGAAATGGGAGCGCAGCAGTGCCCACATTCAAACATTCAGGAAAGTGACATGCACGGAGGACTCGGTGAGGTTCCCAAGAAGGGATGATGGAAACAAGCCAGGTTTGGAACTTGAACCCAGAGCCCAGTTGGCAGAGGTTGGGGTGGGGCTGTCGCTGAGGAAGGAGAGCCCTTTTGGGAATCAACTAGCATGTCCTCTTGAAGGAGGGACTTGGGGGGCAGGAGTGGTTTCCAAGTTGGTGGTGACCTGCACGCCGTCCCGTGGTCACACCCACGCCGACACCCCACACCGCACTTTGCAGAGCTCACCTCTCCCCTCCTGAGTTGACCCTACAGTAGCCCCATGGAGCGGGGCACATTGGGTGGGGGTCAAGGGATGTTAGATCCAGGACCCTGCGCTGTCCCACCTGGGCTCCCCTGGACTCTGGAGTTGGGGTTTCTTGGCTTAGAGGAGTGACATCCACCACAAGGCTGACGCCCAAGGTCCCTCCTGGTGTTGGCAGTGAAAGTTGACACCCCGTCTCAGTGGGAGTTGCACTCAGGCCTCTGCCTGCATCTCTGCTGTTCCCATCAGAATGTTTGCTCTTTGCAATAAAGTGGACCCCGCATCCAGGCCAATGAGTGTTGGCAGAGTTCCCGCTCTTTGAGCAGCAGCACCTACTGTGTGCAAAGCATCCTCTGTGGGTGATACAGAGGCACAGAAGCCCGCCGTCCCCTTCAAGGAGCTTGTGCCCTGCAGGGAAGCAATTAACAAGCAGGCGGGGGCGGAAGGAAGTCAGTGCTAACTAAAGGCATAAGCCAGGCATCAAAGGAAGAGTTCAAACACACTTTCCTTTGCACAGCAACTTCCCAGGGACCTAAACCACCGGCTTTGGAGACAACAGTGGGCAACACCAGATAAGAGCCATTTACGGAGCATTTGCTCGATGTGCTGGGTGCCCTGTTAGCACTCCTGGTCCTTTCCATCTTTCTTCAGTACCCCAGCAAGGGGTGGGGGTCATGGTTCCCATTTTACAGACGAGGAAGCTGAGGCCAGTGAAATAACTTGCCTAGAATACTCAGCTACTTAGCAGCAGGGCTCAGATTCCAGGCTGGGCGAGACTGACTCCAAAACCTGTGCCCTCACCCCAGCACTCACTTTGAGCCCCTGCTTGGAGTCAGACAGACCTGAGTTCAAGTCCCAGCCCTGCCAGCCTCCAGTTCTAAGCAAATCACTTAGGCTCTCTGAGCCGCCATTTTTTTATCTGAAAAATGGAGATGATAAAGCCTGACTCAGCCAAGCCAACAAGTGTTTATAAAGTGCCTACTATGTGCCGGGGCCCATGCTGCATTGTGACAATCCAAAACCGAGTCAGCCAGGCCAGCTTCACGGTGTGTGAGCCATGCTCAGAAGGGCCCGCGCTTGGTTTAATGCTCCGCCGTCGCTGTCTAGAAATGCTTATTGATTTTTGAACAAAAATGGTTCTCTGCATTTTTCATTTTGCACTGGGCCCTGCAAATTATGCCACCGGTCCTGGGTCACAGCCCTTGTCTAGCTCACAGTCTGGGGGAGCGGACAGACGCAGCTCAGAGAGAGCCACTGTGCAAGCGTGCAACTATAAACCACTATCTGTGTTTGAAGGAGAGGTGGACAGGCCATGAGCGCACACGGCAGGGTCCCCGACCTCGTGCTGGGGTCAGGGGACCCATCTTGGAGGACACAGGCACTGGGGGATTCATCTGAATCTACCAGGTGAAGGGAAGCCACAGGGTGGGGTGGGGGGCATGGTGAAGGGGCTGCAGGATGGCCAGTGTGGTTGGAGGGTGGGCCTCCCTGGCCGGGGAGGTGCCAGGACCCCGGCAGGAGTCTGGCCTTCCCCCTGCCCATCCCCGCACCCCGTGCTGTAGGAGGCCCTTGGAGGGTTTTAATCAGGGAGTGATGCAATGGGATTTGCATTTCGAAAGGCAGCTGTCTGGCTCCGAGGTGAGGGTAGGTTTCGGGGACAGAAGTGTAGGGAGGCCCCATGTGCTTGATTGATTCATGGGGTGGGGTGCAGGCCACCGAGATGCGAGCAGCGTGGACCTCAGGGCCGGCGTGAGGTTGAGAAGATGTGGGAAGGGAAAGGGGCTGACCGACACAGGCTGGGCCCCAGCTGGGGTCCGCTTCACGGTGGCCGTGACTGCTGGCCATGCAGCCCGGAGCCCGGCTGCAGGCACACCTGTCGCAGTCTGGCCCGCGTCCGTCTTGTTTCCTGCTTCCCACCCGCCGGCCACTCCCTCCGCAGGCCCCAGGGGTCAGGAGGACACACCTTGATCTTGCTTCACACCGGCGTCTATTCCTGGACGTCACGTTTCAGACTGAGATTTCATAACCTCCAAGTGTGTGTTGCCCTAAAAATAAAAGTTCACAAACTCAGGATTAGGTCTGCATCGCCAGAGAAAGGCGCTGGAAACTTGGGGAATTGCTGGAGGATAGGGTCGCCGCTGATACCGTGTGTGCCTGTCACATGTATGTGTGTGTGGGCAGCAGGGGGTTGGGTATGCATGTGCGCGTGCGTGTTGTTGCAGACATGTGTGTGCAGGCGTGTGCTGCCTGTTGAGCGAAAACGCCCATCTGCCCATGGAGACAGGGCACAGGAGCAGAGTGCGGGCTTGGCATCCTGGCTCTGCGCCGCCCGTCCCTCCATGCACACCCCAGGGAGGACAGTGGTACAGCCTAAGGGTGTCGAGAAGTAAGTGAGCTCATCGGAGTCAAGTGCTCCGCACGCCTCCCGGCCCAGGGTGGGCGCCCAGTGGCTCTCTCCAGGGTTATTTCCAATACCCGTCTATTGGGCACCTGCTCTGCCCACAGGACTGTTTGTGAGGCCCCAAAGGGCTCTATCCTTGTTTAATTACTAATTTATAATGCTCATACTACTATTAATAAGAAGAAGAATACCCAAGCTTAATTACTAATTCATCATGGAATCAGTTGCTTCCTGACTGTCCCCCCCAGACTGTCGTCCCATGGCGACCAGACCTGGTCCATCTTGTTTGTGGCTGAATCCGACCCCCACCCAGCGCTGGGTTTGGCCCCCTGTAGAGGCCCGCTAGGTATTCACTGATGGGCATGCAGAAAAGGACCCACTCCCTGGACACTGGGCGTGGCGAGGACGAGTAGCCGAGGCGGCTTCATGGACCAGGTGGCATTTGAGCCGGACCTCGTGGTAGGTCTGATTTGGACATTTGAGTTGGAGGAAGAGATGCCCAGGGAAGGGCCAGCCCGAGCAAAGGGCCCAACTCCTGTGCTCTACCACCAGCACCCAATGCCCAGGAGGCTGGGTCGGGACCCGTCCTCACCCCGCCCGCCATGGGGCTGACTGCAGAGCTGCACCCCTGCAGGGGTGGGGCAAGGTGGGATGTGTCTGGGTGACCGGTGTGTAACTAGTCACGTGCCCTTCTTTGTTCTTGCTGCTGGGAAATGCGGGGCTCAGGTGCCCGGGTCTAAAGAGGTCAGGCCCCTACGGCAGGGATCTGGGTTCTCAACGCCCCCGCCTGCCACCTGTTTTCTCTAAGCCATTTGCTCTCAAGCTGGGACACAAACTAATCAGGCAGCATGCTCCTGCCCATGCCAGCCTCGGGAGCCCACCCAGGGGAGTGAGAGAATCAGAGGGAGAAAAGCTTTGCTGAGAGATGGGCATCTCAGCTGAACCTCAAAAGCTGGGTCCAGGCTGCCCGCCTGCAGGAGAGGGGAAGGGTGTCCCCAGTGTGGGGACAGCGTGTGCAAAGACCCAGAGGAGAGGCACATCCTGGAGGGCTGAACCTTGAGGAGCAGAGAGAGACAGAGGAGGCAGCAAGGGCCAGACCACCTGGGGCCTGGGAAGTGAGCATGGACTTGAACCTGGAGCTGCCAAGACCCCTAAGGAGGTGGGTGGTTGGTCAGATGGGCATTTCAGGAAGTCAACAGGACCTGGATTGGTGGGCGAGGCTGGGGCAGAGGTATCTAGCGGCAAGAAGCGCTCCCCACGGATACTTTTGAGCACCAGCCCCATTCCAAGCACTTTGATGCATCACTTCATTCAATCATCACAAGGACTCTGTGAATTAGATACTATTTTCATCCCCCTTTTAGGGCCGAGGAGACTGAGGACACTTGTCCCAGGTCACACAGGGTGTGGTTACAAAAGGTGGAGCCAGGCAGTGTGGCCCAAACCCAAGGCCCACCCTCCAGGCCACCCTGCCCTTGACCTGGTCCAGGCAAGAGGGGATGCTCTTGGCCACACCCAGGGGAGGTCATGGTGGACTAAGGAACCTTCAGATATTGAGCCGGGGACCGCCAGGCATGGCGGGTCCTGGAGGGTCCGTGGCAGTGCCCCCTGCCCCGCACCAAGGGCCCGCCTCCCCCTCCCTCCCTCCCAAGCCCTGCCTAGCCTGGCTGACCGAGAACAGATCTGTTGTTGTTGCCAGTGGGGTTTAATTCATCTTCGCCGGCTCTGTTTCTCTTCACATGCCCTCCATCCTCTCCACTCAGGCCTCGCCAAACTCGGTGTTTAAAAATAATCCTCAAATCTGGGAACAGCAGTCCCTGGCTGACCCAAGGGGTGGATGCAGAGATGCGTACTTGACTTGTGATTCTGGAAGCAGTCAGCTTGGGGAGTCCTGCTCATCCAGAATGGTCTCCCTGTTATTTGAGATTTATCATTGGCCACCAGCTACCACTGTGGGTAGTTTACCAGTTTTCAAAGAAATAGAACGCGGGTCAATAAATCAAATCTGTCTGTGGTAAATGTGCTTTCTGAGGAGTGAGGGTCGGGGGCTCGGGAGGCTCTGGAAACTCCTATAGTGCCAGGAGGGAGAGTGAGTTTGGAGGCTGGGCTTGCTTCCCGTCTGAGACACTGAGTGGCTGTGTGACCTTGGGCAAGTCACTTCACCTCTCTGAGCCTCAGTGTCCTACTTTACCAGATGGGAGTTTGATATCTGCCTCATCAGGCTGTCGGGGACTATCTGAGATACCATGGTGAGAAGCCAGCGTCCAGCACCTGTGAAGAGCCCAGCTGGTCTAAGCCAGTCCCAGGGAGCAGCCCCACGGCCGCAGACCCCAGAACCGGGGCTGGGCCCAGGGGGCAGCATGAGGGATGCTCACTCTTTCAGCCCCAACTCCCACCTCTGCTGGAGGGGCTTCCCCCAAATGTCACCAGTGGGGGAGGGTCCCAGGTGGTGGCACCTGACAGCGTGACACGCCCAGGTCCCCCTCTGCGGACCCCACAGGGGGCTAAGGTGAATATGGGTGCTGGTGATGGTGTGCCCTCTGAAGCTGGCCCTCTCGTGGAAACCTCACAGGGATGGCAGCCGCAGAGTTTCCAAAGCAGCTCTCCCACCGAGCCAGGAATAGAGATGCTGGCTTATAGCTTTGCTGTCTTGGGTCATTAGAAGTGGAATTTTTATGTAACTTCCCAGTGACGCATGGTGGGGTTTTCTTTCCAGCACGGGTTCAGCCTTCAGTGCCAGCACCTGAGCTTCCCCGGGGGTCTGAGGAGGTGGGGCAGCCCCCACCTCCACCTTTGTCCCACCAACAGGGCTGTGGCTTCTGTCACCCGTTGACTCATCCTGAGGCAGCCGTGGGTGGTCAGGTGGGGCGGAGGGCACACGGCCAGGCAGAGGGGACTGAGCAGATCACAGGGAGGGCCCTGCTGGACAGGGGACCGATGAGTCACAGTGCATCACTGTGACGGGGTACACCTGTGCTGTGTGGGACCCACACATCCACAACAGGCCCTGTTGCTTCAGCGCCCCCAACGGGCCAAGGGCTTGAGGCCGGTGCCGGTCATGCTGGGAGTCTCACCCAGTCTGCGTGACCCCCAGTTGGCCAGGCCCTGGCCCAGGACTCTCACAGTCGGATAGAGGAGGGCATGAGGACCAGTCCCATAAGGTAGAGCTGCTGGGCGCCCTCACCCAGGACACCCTGAGTCCCTAGAACCCGGCCCAGGCCCTTTTCCGGGGGTCAGCAAGTGGATAAGTGGGGGTCAGCAAGTGGATGTTGAGAGAATACATGAATGAATAAATGAATTAACACATTAAGGAGAGAAGAGATAGAATATGATACGCCTCAATGGAGAGACAAACTTATTCCAGCTGATGGAATCAAGGCAGGCTTCCTGGAGGAGGTGGCATTGTAACAGCTTCTAAGGTGGTACAGGATTTGGACTCACAGGAAAGAGAGGAGGGCACCCCAGGTGTGAGTGATAGCCCCCCCTCAGTATATGCAGGGCTTTGTAGGGAGTGGGAGCAGCAGGAAGGAGGGCTGGGCACCCGGCAGAGGTGGACCCCCACCCCCACCCACACATTTGTTCAATGAACCCACCAGCTCTCAGACTGGAGCCCCAGCTTAAAAAGTGAGCAACCCCACCCTCCAGGGGCTAGAAGGGCTTGGAATCTGGAGACCTGTCTTGGCCCTCAGCTTCCCCATCTGCGGAATGGGGCCACATGGCAGGGAGGACTCACCTCAGAGGACCTGTCACTCCCCACCCCCACAGTGCATTTTCCAGGACTGATCTTTAGGTTTCCCCAGTACCCTTTCCTAAGCACTTTCAAATGCTTTAATGTCCTTCATCCTCCCAGGAGGGCCCTGAGGGAGGCAGGGAGGAGGCCCAGGCTCAGAGCAATTAAGAAGCTCACAGCCCTTGGGGGCAGGGCTGCTCCTGGGGGAGCAGAGAGGCCTTCGTGGAGAGGTGGGCGGGGCCCTCCCCAGGGGCTGACACCAACATCACCATGAGTAAGCATCGTATTAAGGCGTCCAGGCTTCGTCCATCAGCCCTGCCACCCCCTTTTCTTATTTTGGCTCACCAACCTTCCGAGCAGCACTGACACCCTGGGTGCCTCCCTGCCACCCGTGCTGCAGGTGAGAAGCCCCAGGCCCCAGAGCAGGGGCAGGGCCTGGCCGTGAGCACCCTGTGTTTGGCTGTGAATCTGGCACTGTCTCCTCGGTCCGAAGCTTCCGGCCTCTGGGTTGCCCCCTTGGCTTCCTGCCCTGCCTGCTCGCTACTCAGCAGGATTCAGAGCTGCCTTGGACCCAAGCTGGGGTCCCAGAGCTCTCCCTGATCAGGTGTGCCGTGAGGGTAGAGGGTAGTGCGCAGGACCTTGTTTGGCCTGGAGCCTGGCACATAGTAGGTGCTCAGCAAATTATTCCTCAGCCACATGCAGCTACAACCCTGATGGGGCTCTAGCAGGCCACACAGAGTACACAGAGGACACTTGGTCCTCCTCCCCAGCCTCCATTCCCAAAGCCCCAGCGGGGAGTGGGGCGGGTGGTGATAGTGAGGGAACCTGTCCCTCAGGTTTGTCCCGAGGTTTCAACAACCTGATATAAAGTGGTCACTGAGGGCCAAGGCCCTGCCTTAGGTGGCCTGTTGCTACCCACCCCTCCCCCCATCCTCCACTGGCCTCCCTGCTGCTCCCACCTCAGGGCCTTTGCACCTGCTTCTCCCTCAGCATGCAACACTTCTTCCAATCACCACCATCCATCTCCAGAACTTTGTTATCTTTCCACACTGAGACTCTGTCCCCATGAAACACTCACTCCCATTCCCCCTCCCCCAGCCCCCGGCACCCCCCATCCTACTTGCTGTCTCTATGGACTTGACTGCTTTAGGGACCTCGGATGAGTAGAATCACACAGTATTTGTCTTTTTGTGTCTGGCTTATTTCACTGAGCGTAATGTCCTCAAGGCTGATCCGTGTTGTCGCCTGTGACCGAATTTCCTTTCTTTTTAAGGCTGAGTAATGTTCCACTGTAGTACATGTCACGTAGTGTTTATCCATCATCCGTCGATGGACATTCGGGTCGTCTCTTCCTTTTGCGATCGTGAATCCTGCTGCTATGGACATGGGTGTACAAGTATCTGCTTGAGTCTCTGCTTTCAGTCTTTGGGGTGCAACCCCAGGGACCTCCCAGCCTTTGAACTACTCATCTGTGAGCTGTCAGCCCTGCTCACTAGAATGCAAGCCAGGGCAGGGACAGCTTCTATTGAGTTCCATCTCGAGTCTGTTTGTTTAGTTCATTGCCATGTCCGTAATGCCTGGAAGGTGCCCGCTGGATGCATGCTGGTTGGGGTGGGGTGGGGTTAATGGAAGTCACCGTTAGCGACACAGCAGGGAGACCTGGGTCCCGCCAGCCCCCTGCAGGTGCATGAGCTCACCTCTAATCCCCTCGCTCACCACCGTTCTCACTCCCGTGCCCACCGGCCTCAGCCCGCTTGTTATTTCCACCACCTGAGCCAGCCGTCCTCCTTTGATTAAGTCTCATTTTGCCGTGAAAAGAAAGGGAGATGAGAGTTGACTGGTGGGGGAAGGTCATTCATTCCGGAAGGGAAATTGGATGGCGGCGTTTCCACCATCCACGGCCCGGCCCCTGCTCCCGGCAGACTTGCTTCCCTGCCCGTGCCCGTCCGGCCCTGCCATGGGCAGCAAAACCAGTGTCTGCAGTGCAGACAAAACAGCCCACACCCGGCCTCTCCCGGCTCTCGTTCGACAGGCAGCGCACGACGAATCGATGCAAGCCAAACGATGACCAGTTGTGGCCAGCAGCCCCTGAACGTGCTTGCCGTCCTCTCGTTGCTGATTTCCGCAGGTAGGACCTCCGTGATGCTCGCCAGGAGGCGGGAGGGGGAGGTGGTCCCTTCTTGGTGTCAGTGCTCAGCCGGGCTTCTGGGCGCTGACGGGGGTGCCTGCCCTAGTGGCACCAGCCTCGTGAGGGGCTCATGTTTGGTGCTGTTTGGTGAGAACCTACTATGTGCTGTGCCCCACGTGCCTGCCTCGGGGAGCTCAGCTGGGAGATTCTTGAGGACACTGTGGGGTTAACGGTGGCTGCCGGTAAACCCTGGGAGAAGCCCTTACATGCGGTGAATTCTCTCCTGACCCCAGCAAGTCAAGGTCAGGCGATGTCGTAGTCATCCCATTGTACAGAGGAGGAAACTGAGGCTTGGAGAGGGAACTGACAGCCGGAGACAACACAGCTAGTGTAGGGGCTGGGTTCCAACCCAGACAGAGTGATGCCGGGGCCCCATCTCCCAGCACCCGACCAGTCCCCTAGGCGGGCCCCCTGATCCCAGCAGGGGGGCTTTCACGCTCCTGTTCACAAAGATGAACATAAACCAAGTCCTTCGGCTGCTCCAAAGTGAAGCTGGCCGACTGGAGAAGTGCACCCTACCTCCCGCCAGCAGGGCTGGCCCAGCGCGAGCCCTGGTCTCAGCAAGGTGCCTGCTCTCTCTGTGTCTCTCCCTCTGTCTCCCTCTCTGTATCTCTGTGTCTCTGTCCCCCATCTCTGTCTCCTTCTGTCTCTGTCTCTCTCCTCCTCTGTCCCTGTCTCTGTCTCTCTTTCTCGTGCGTGTGTGCACGTATGCCCTCGTGCCCTCTTGCTCTGGTAGGGCTGCGGACACCGGCCGGCAGCTTTGGGCCCCTTGCCCCTTTGCTGGGGGTCGTGGTTCAGAAGGACGCCATGAAGGGCCCTGGGATGGCAGAGAAAAAGCCAGGCCAAGGCCATGGGTCTGGGGGCCACTGTGCACAGAACTCCTTCCCCGCTGCTTTCTCATGTGGTAGATCATCTTGTCCCCTGGGAGAGAGGAGCTCCTCACCCATTTACAAATGAGGAAACTGAGGCTCAGACCAGGAAAGAGACCTGCCTGAGGCCACATGGTCAGTGGACACAGTCACCTGGCTGTTAAGTGATGGCCACGCAGACCCTGAGCCTCGCAGGTGTGTGTGTGTGTGTGTGTGTGGAGGGGGTGATCAGGGTCCTATCTTGGACGCAAAGACCCTGGGACCCAAGAGAGTGGCTCTCCCCTCGGTGTTCCCTCTCTGCGTGGGCCGGTTTTCCTGGTGACTCAGGACACACTGGCCTCCTAACGACCATCCCTCTGCCCTCGGGCCCCAGGCACAGCCCCAGAGCCGATGCACCCGTGCCTGGAGGCCGGAACGCTGCCCTTTATCTCCACTCTTTCGCTTACACCCTCCCTGCTCTAAGTGGGCCCTACGCTTTGCTGTTCACAAATGCTTCTCGGAGCCCCCAGCCCCCGGGAGACCACTGGTCTTCCATCCTTGAGGGCAAGGAGGCACAGAGAGGCTGTGATGGCCCAGGTGATCCTGTGCGCTCCAGGATTCAGACCAGCTGTCTGGCTCCGGGCCAGGACTCCTTGAGCTCCGGCACGTTCTTCCTCAGGAAGCAGCAGTGGCCTCTTGTCTTCGCACACGGTCAAAGCAGGTGGTGCCAGGGTCCAGGGGTGGCCGGGGTGAGCCACTGGGGACTTCTCCTTATCCCTTCCTTGGCTGGGCCTCCCTCCCCACTTCCATCTCTGCACACCTGGCTCCACCGAAGCCCAGCTCAAAGGCCCCCTCCACCACTCTGCTCCTTCCCTCCCTGGGTCCTGTGGCCTCAGGGCCCCAGCTTGTCTTCTTGACCAGCCTCTGGGTGTTGCTGACACACCGAGCCTCCTGCCTGCGAGTGTGAGCTGACCCCCCGGCAGGGCTTTCTCATCAATCTGGACCGGGGCTGGAATTCGCTTCCTGCCTCTGCCTCTCACCTTTAGCTTCTGGTACGTTGTTCCTCCAGGCCAGTGGGTCCCAAACCAAGTCTATCGGCATCCCCTGCAGAGCTTTCTAAGACTCAGACTGCACCCCCATCCCTAGAGTTTCTGATTCAGAACGTCTGCTGAGGGGCTTGAGAA
Source organism: Balaenoptera musculus (assembly GCF_009873245.2). Classification (NCBI taxonomy): domain Eukaryota; kingdom Metazoa; phylum Chordata; class Mammalia; order Artiodactyla; family Balaenopteridae; genus Balaenoptera; species Balaenoptera musculus. Next base: position 99,529,270 of record NC_045794.1, on the reverse strand, counting down.
ACTGCATCTGTGACAAGTCCCCTGGGGATGCAGACGCAGCAGATCAGGGACCACACTTTGAGACCGGTGCTCTCAACCTTAGTTTTCTCCTCTGTACAATGGGAATACATGAGATCAAATGAGATGGTGCATCCACCTGGGGCTTCCTTAGTGACCTCTGCATCCATAAGAGGGTCTTCTGTTTCCCAGGGTCGAGGCTGAGAGCTCCCCTGACTCCTGAGAGGCTGAGACCCTTTTCCCGCAGTGATCCTGCCCGTCCCCACGAAAGAGGGTGCTGTACTTTGGGGAAGGGGCCCAGGATTTCACGAAGCCACCCAGGCCAGCCTCGGCGCTCCAGCACATGAGGCCCACCCTGCCACCAGCCAGCGCAGCCCAGCTGGGATCCCCTCGGCAGCCCCTGGCGCTGGGAGCTGTGTGGGCTCGAGTCTAATAACCTCTCAGCAGAGACAGAGCTCTCAATTAACGGAGGCGCTTCTGCAGAACTAGAGCCTTGGTGGTTGGAGAAATGTATTCAGCCTAGGAAGCCCCTTTTCAGCGATACAAATTAGATACAGCAGTCCCTTTTGTGAAGATGCTAATTAAGCTGGAGACAGCGGGCTCCAAGTTTTTTTCCATTGTTATATTTGTTCAGGCTTTCCCTCCTGTTTATCATCATCAGCACGACTAGTAAATACTGTCCTGGGTTTTCAGCATCATCGGTGGCTGAATAGGGGCCTCTGGCCTTGAGCCAGGAGAATGAGGGTCCAAGGCCAGGGCAGCTTTGTCGCCATGAGCTGGGGCCACCAAGGCAGGCCCTTGGGGACCTCCGGGTGTAGGGCATCAGTTTAGTAGAAACCAAGATACGAGGGGACACCGCTTTCTCTACAAGTGGGACCGGGTTCTTGCACCCATGCCACTCACCCCAGGCCAGCCTGGACTCGTTGGTGAGTCCACCACAGTCCGCACAGTGATGGAGGAGTGGAGAGGCTCCTGGACCTTGGATCCAGGCAGGCCTGGGTTGGATTCCTGCTCCACCACCTCTAACCGGCTCAGGTAGGTCACTGTACACCTCTGAGCCTCGGGTTCTTCCTTCTGTAAAGTGGGATCCCAGACCTGCCTGCTAGGATGGCCAAGCGGATTAAATCTGATAGAGCCTGCGAAGCACATAGTAGGTGCTCAGTTAGTGTTGTTTCCTAATTGAGTGCCAGCTGTGTGCCGAGCCCTTGGAGGGGATCCATGTGAGGCTTAAGTTCAGCCCTGCCTGCAAGGAGCTCCCAGTCTGGGCAGCACAGTATAAGCAGGGTGGTAGCCGAGGGGGGCCTGGGAGGTGACAGGAGCCAGAGCAGGCTTCCTGGCAGAGGGGAGGCTCACACTGGACCACAAAGCCTTCCTGGCAAGGGAAGAGGTGGGCAAAACCCTAGAATAGGCCAACCAGGCTCTGCCCGTGGTCCTCATGGACTGGTGGGGGTCTCGGGCCAGCTGGGCCTGAGGAGGGACCCCACCAAACCTGGTGACTGTGTTTTCCAGTCTTGTCCGCGCATTTCCGGGTCTGTGAGCCATACACGGACCACAAAGGCCGCTATCACTTTGGCTTCCACTGCCCCCGGCTCTCGGACAACAAAACCTTCATCCTCTGCTGTCACCATAACAACACGGTTTTCAAATACTGCTGCAACGAGACAGAGTTCCAGGCGGTGATGCAGGCGAACCTCACGACCGGCTCCGAGGGCTACATGCACAAGTAAGTACTGCGCTGGGGCCACAGCCCCACTGCCTTGGGCCCCAGTCAAGTCCGGGTGCCGCCAAAACACCCCAGCCTCCAGGCCAGCTGTTGGGCAACCAGTGCAAGGATGGGTGGACCTGGAAGGAGTCTGGGAAAGTCTTCAGGTGACAGGTTTTCTGACCTGTTCTGCCGTCTGGACTTTAGCCTTCTTATCTGAGAAATGGGCATGTGATACCTACCTCCCAGGGCTGCTGTGGTAGTTAAATGAGGTCAAGGATATGGAAGACTTTCAGGTATGAAAGGTGCTTGGACCTGGAATCCACGGGGCCTGAGTTCCTTTTTCATTCATTATTTGTTCAACACATATTGGTTGACATTCCTGACCCAGAGATTAATCCCATGCAGCCCCTTTCCCTAAGGTGATTAAAACACATGAGACCAGAGCCCTGATGGAGGGGATATGAGTGTAAAGAAAGAGGAGGAGTTTGCTGGTAGAAAAGCAGTGAGAATATGCTAAGTAAAGGCACATAGGATCGAAATAGCATCCACTGATTTCTCTTACTATGAGTGAAACTGAGCATATTTCACATGTTTGAGAGTCATTTGTATTTCTTTTACTGTGAGCTAACTGTTTATGTCCTCTGCCATTTCCTATTGAATTTTTGGCCTTTTTCTTAATTATTCACAGGAACTCTTTACATATGAAGGAAATAGGATGCATTGCAAATATTTTCTCAGTGTGTCTTTGAATTTGTGATGCTTTTTTCCTCATGCTTAATTTTTAATTGTTATGTAATCAAATTGTACCCATTTTTTTTCTTTTATGTCTGGTGGGGTTTGTATCACACAGAGAAAGACTTTCCCAACTCTGAGATTGTTAAAAACCCCCTCGTGTTGTCTTTTACTTCTTTTATGTTTTAATTTTTTGCCTTCAAATCTTTGATCTGTCAGGAATTTATTTGGATGTAAGATTTTTTAAAAATTTGGATGTAAGTAGTCTATTTGGATGTAAAGTAGGAATCCAAATTTATTTTTTTCCCAAATGGGTAGACAGTTATCCTAACAGCAATCATTGAATTGTCCATCTTTTCCTCACTGATGCGAAATGCAAACTTATTGTATACTATAGTATACTAAATTTGAGTATCTGGGTAGATTGTGATGGCTTTCATTGGTCTATTTATACATTTGCTAATACCTCATTGTGTTAATTACTGTTGCTTTTGATGTGTTTTAATGTCTTCTTAGTCTATTCCCCCAGGTCTTTTGTCATACGAACTTCAGAATTGGCTTTTGTAGTCTCCCTGTCAAAAAAAAAAAAATCTAGTTAGTATTTTTTACTGAGATTATGTTAAATTCATAGATTAATTCAAGGAGAATGGACTTTTCATGACGTTGAATATTCCTGTCCAAGAATACAATGTGTCTTTCCGTTTGTTCACATTTTCTCTTATAATGTTTTGGAGTTTTCTTCATATAGATATTGCACGTATCTTTTGTGTTTATTCATATTTATTTCTTTTCAAGCTGCTATTTTATAATGGGGTTTTTCTTCTACTATATCTTCTAACCCAGGGGTCCCCAACCCCCAGGCCACGGATCAGTACCAGTCCACAGCCTGTTAGGAACGGGGTCGCACAGCAGGGGGTGAGCAGCGGGTGAGCGAGCGAAGCTTCATCTGCCGCTCCCCATCGCTTCCCATCACTCACATTACCGCCTGAACTATCCCCCCACCCAGTCCATGGGAAAATTTTCTTCCACGAAACCCGTCCCTGGTGCCAAAAAGGTTGGGGACCACTGTTCTAACCAACTGTTGTTTAAATGATAAAACCTAATGATTTCTAAATATGTATTTTTTTACTCAGCCACCTTACTGAAATTTCTTATCTTTGTAATACTTTTTTCAGCTGATTCTCTTAGGTGTCCGATTATGCCATTTGCAAACAATGATCATCTCATCTCCTTCTTTCCAATTTTTGTGCCTCACTTCTTTTTCTTGTCCAGTTGTGTTGGCTAGTACCTCTAAAACCATCTTTAAAATTGTCAGGCAATCTTGTCTTCTTCCTGACTTTAATGGGGATGCTTCAGATATTTTCCCAGTAAGCCTGAAGCTGACTCTTAGGGTAGATATATTTTTTTCATGGTAAGGAAAAATCCACTTGGAAGGAGTGTTTGTTGAGTGACTGTTGAAGAGATTAGTGGCACCACTGGGAGTGGTGGGGTGGGGGTCTGAGCCTCCATCTCTCTGTCTGATATTGGGGCTTGGATGTTTTGCCACCATGCCACGCTCACTTGGGGGAAGTTGCCTCTTCTCTTTGATCAGGCAGGAGATGCAAATCCCTTGACTATCGTCTGAATCTCTCCTCCTCCCACCAAGGCCAGCTCCCCAGCCTTCCTTCCTCAAATGCACGGGTGCTTCCCCTGAATATCTTGCCATCTGCTCAGACCTCAGAATAATTCTGTGTGAAGTAGTTCAGCAAGCCTTTTCTGTCACGAGGACTGGAATCAAGCCTGGAACTTGACCCAAGCCTTTTATAAGACCAAAGACTAATTCCCTGAGGGAGGAGGGTGGTGCCAGGACTGGGGTTAGGACCCTGAAGTGTTGTCATTGTCAGCTGAAAGCCAGACAGAAGACAGAGGCTTGGCAAGACCGCCAGACTTCTCCAAGGCTCTGGCGACTGGTGTCTGGGATCCTCGTTTTGAAGCCCACAGGTTTCTGTGATCTGCACATTTACACAGGATTCACACGGAATTCTCCATCGTTTCGGCACAGTGGGCCCTGGCTGCAGATAATGAAGAGTTGGACCACAAAACAGAGCCCTTCCCTGGGGAGGCATGGACGCACTGAGGAAGTTTAGCTTGGCTTTTATTCTGGCACCTCGGCAAGCATTTATGGAGCTAGCGGCATGGGGCCGGCTCTGTGCTCAACCCTCTGAAGTCACTTAGCAGCCCACCCTTGGCCCCCGTTACACACAGGAAGGTGAGGCGTGGAGAGGTTGATAACTTGCCCGACTGAGGCAGCCAGTCGGGGTGGAGCTGAGAGCCAGCCTGGGTCCAGAGCTGCTTTAATAAATCTGGGACTTCCACCGATGGAGGGCCTAGAGCAGGGACCCCCACCACGGCCCGGTGGACACCTGGGGCCTAATCCTCCTTTCTGGGGGCTGCTCTGCGCATTGTGAGACCCTGGCCACCATCCAGTAGATGCGGAGCACACCCCCTCCCCACCGACGGGCTGTGACAACCAACCGTGTCTCCTGACGCTGGCAAGCGTGGGGTGCGGGACTCTCCCGGCTGAGAGCACTGCTTTGGAGGGATCCCTCCTCGTTATTCTCCACCGAGCTTCCTGCCACCTCCCTTCCCACAGACGTGGACGGAGGCCCAGAGGAGCTGGGCTGGGCTCCTCACCCAGGCTGTTCTGCTCTCCTGGGCTTCACGAGGGAGGCGTGGTGCTTGGTGTCCTGCATCCGAAAGTGTTGAAGAAGGTGGGAGCCACACAGTCCAGAGGAATGAGCGTTTCCAGACAGAGTTCCCTGCAGCCTGAGTGTGAAATGCCAGGGGACCCATGGGGCGAGGCAGCGGGGACTGGCGGGATGGGATGGGGCCTTGTGGACTGGGGGGCAGAGGGGGAGGGGCTTGGGCTTCCTCTTGAGGGTGCTGAGGGGCCCCGAGAGCTTTAAGCTGGGCTTGTGCTCACGGATGGTGCATGGTACAAGGACCTAGGACACTGCAGAAATCATGAGGATGACCTGGGCAAGACCGGGGCCCCGTGGAGAGGAGAGGCTGGGGTCACCCAGGAGACAGCCAATCCAGAGCTCAGATAAGAAGCCCTGGAGGCCCCCGCTTAGCTGCCTGAGCTGGGGGATCTTGGGGAGAAGGCCTGAGCCCAGGGAGCTGGACCAGGGTCTTGCGTCCAGCCAGAGCTTGTGGCAGAGAGAGGACAACTGGAGGATGGGCCACTGGATGTGAGAGGATAGGTTACTGAATGGGTTGGGACAGGCCTGCCTGGCCAAGAGGTCCTGAGTGCTCCGGCTGTGTGAGGGGAGCCAGGTAAAGTCCACCTCTGGGACCGTCCTGCCCTTTGGAGCTCTGACCCTTCTGGGCAGGATGCCTTTGTTGTCTCAGTAGTCCTCACAGCTACTCTGAGAGGAAGGAAGAAGGGACTGGGCCCAGGCAGGTGAAGTCACCTGTTCCAGCCACAGTCAAGGCCAAGGGACACCAGGGCCCTTGTTCCGGCCAGTGGGCTCTGCCACCCCCAGGTGCATCTAGAAAGCCAGGACTTGTCTGATGCTGGGGAATGTGCCAGACCTCAGCCAAGAGGCCAGGTGTTCCAATATCCCAGAAGGTTAGCACCCACTGGCAGCCCATCTAGATGGACCAGCGCAGCTGTGACCCCCGTTGGGGCTTTATGAAGATGCATGGGGCCTGTCAACAGCAAGGGCTGCCTGACATTGGCCTGCCCTGCCAGTGAATCAGCTGGGAGGCGGGGCTGGTGGCAGGGAAAAGGAGAGTGCTTCTGATGACTTATTTATTTGTGTTTCTCTGGAGGAACAGAATGGTCTGTTTTGGTTCTGGCTGCCTGGCAGAAAGGCGGACAGAGCTAGGGAAGCAACCTCGCCAAGCCTGTTGCCACAGTGAGATGCCACTTCTAGCCACCTGGGCGGAGTCCCTGGCGTTCAGGAGTGTACTGCACACCCTCCCATGCCAGGTTCCGGCTGGGACGCTAGCAGCAGTGACCCCCCAGGGCCCTGAACAAGCAGTGGCAGCATCTATCCAGGGCACAGGGTGGGACGGGGTATATGGGGTCAGCGGTCAGCTGTCTCTGGGGGCAGGGGACATCCCTGTGGCAGAGGGGTCATGTACTAGAGCCTTGTGCAGTGTGTGGGTGTTCCTTCACCAGGCAGATGGGCTGCCGGGGGTGGGAGCCTGGGGCAGGAATTCTCAGAAGACAGAAGGGTCTTCAAGGGCCTCAAAGTGGGACGTGATAGGTTGTCATTCTTCCCTCGGCCACACTGAAACCTCTTTCCTCCAGTAGCTTTCCTTTCCCAGTACCCAGAGGTGGTCCAGCCACACCGAGAGCTGACATGTGGCGGTTGGCCAGGCCTGAGGACCTGAGAATCCCAGTACCCTGGGTCTCCTCTACCTGGGCCCTGTCCTGCAGGCCTTACATCACCGTCAAACATGCTTCAAGCTCTGAATCCAGCTCCTGAGTTGGGTCGGAAGTTTCTGGATGTTCTTGTCAGTTGCTCAGCCCTATCAAGCCCTGTTGGGCGTAAAACATACCTACACACCGTCAGCCTTGTGATGCTGAAGAGGTTCTAGCATCCACGAGGTTTCCTAATCTGAATACACCCCTCCAAGCCAGGGGAAGGGACATACATGAACGTTTACGAGCATTTAGTGGAAGGCAAGGGGCCTTACTTGCCCTGACTCCCTTAATCCGAGTAGAGGTATTTATGAAGAAGGTCCCGCTGGTCTCCCTACACCAGGGCTGAGGCTCAGAGAAGGTGAGAACTTTCCTGTAGTCACAGAGCACACAAGTGGCACAGCAGGGTTTGGGACGGGTGTGTGGGTCATCTGGGCTCAGTTATGCTGAGATAAGGAGCAGCCCCAGAGTCCCTGGGACTCGAGACACAAAGGCTTATTTTTGACTCACACTCCAGGTCTTTCTTGGGTCACCTGGGGCTCTGGGCCGGGAGCATTCTGTGACCCGAGCTGATCAAGCAGTCCTCATCCAGAGCAGGATGTCCCCATGGCAGAGGGGAAAGAGTGATGCTGAAATTACAGGGTAACTCCTAAGCTTCCACTCAGAATCAGCCTGATACTTCTGCTGACGTTTTTTTGGCCAAAGCTCATCACTTGACCAAGGCTGTTACCAGCAGGGCCGGGCCCCGTAAGCAGGCCTGCAGGGAGAACAGTGAATATTTTGGTATTAGTGGACGCTACTTCATTAGCCCCAAGCCCATGCTCCTCCACGGCACTGGACAACCTCAATCCTGCTGTGTGACCTTGGGCAAGTCACTTTGCCTCTCTGGGCCTAGATCTATTGAGCATTCCCTCTGTGCCTTAATCACAGGAGCCAGCACTCACTGGGTCCTTTCTCCTTCAGGCCCGTGTTATCTCATTAAGCCTCATAATTGCACCACCAAGTAGGGCATATTGTTATCCCCATTTTACAGATGAGGAAAGTAAAGCTCGTTTTCCCCAGATCATGGAGAAAGAAGTTTGCCGAGCTGGGATTTGAATCCACACAGGCCTAATCTCTTGGGCCCAGAATTTAGTCACCAGGGTTATCAACTTGTCACACTGACTGACAGGCCTCCCCGTGAGCTGGTTCAGTTATTTTAGGTGAAGTCGACTGAGGGGCCATGAACCATCTCCCAGCCAGCCTGGGCCCAGCTGTGAGCTCTGCAGCTGATGTTCCTTTCTGACACGATGGCCTCAGGAACTCTGTCCTCCGTCCTCAACTGGGGCTGCCCATGGGTGGCGATGGGACCTCCATCTGGCCTCCACCGGCTGACATACCTGCTCCTGTTCCCAGAAGGTATTCAGTGACATTCCTCCATCAGAGAAGGTTTTGTTTACTGCTTGGGAAGCAGCAAAAGAATCTGAATCATTAAATATTCCAAAAGATACTGAAAAATTGCTATCTGTGGCTTTGGCTGGCTTCACATCTTGCCCCATAAAACAGCCTCTATTTTCTCTTCTGCCCTTTATAAAACACCCACACACACACTCAACAAAGACCCCTGCATCTGGATGAAATTAATTTCCAGATTACATTTTTAAATTAGATTTAAAAAACCAGAATGCTTCCAGCCAGGCAACCATGGAGAGGGCAGGCCCTGGAAGGCAGGGAACTGCCTGGGGATGGCGTCCATGGCCCAGGCTTCCCAGCCGGCTGCCGCCTCCAGGGTGGCCTCCCTTGCAGGGCAGAGGGAGTCAGCAAACGTGGCACCTCCTGCGGGTGTGCCCCTCCCTTCTCTGAGCTGGGGGGGCGGGGTGTGGTGAGATCATGGCGGTGAGATCATGGGGGGTGCTACCACCCCCCAAACCCCATGCCAGTTACAGCAAGCTGGCTGCAGAGGCCGGCAGGCTCAGCAGTGCCCATGCACACCATGATGATGACACACTGAGATGCAGGATGCTATTGGTGGGGAGGTTGGGACCTGTCCGCAATTCCTGGTAGAGGATGAGCCAGGACAAATGGGCCAAGCAGATGTGGGGAATTCCTGCCCGGACATCTATCTTAGACTTGACCTTGGGATTTCCCCAAAATTCAGCACACTCTGAGGTCAGATAGACCTGCGTGTAAATCCCAGTGCGGCCACTCCCCAGCTGTGTAGCCTCTGGCCACTGACTTTGCCTCTCTGGGCCGCATTTCCTCATCTGTAAATTAGGGATACTGGCTCCTAACTCACAGTATTGTTGCAAAGATTCGGAAACACAAGGCACGGGCACGTTGTGATTGCTAGTATCACTATTAACTACTAGAGAATATGCATAGAGAAGGTAAAGTCTAGTGAAAAAGTTATTACTATCAAGGCTGCCACTGACACCATCTCGCTATAAGCACTCAATATATATTAGCTTAAGGAACATTGAAAGCAGCCCCAGGCCGAGCATTGAACTCTGACCCTGGCCCCAAGGAGCTCTGATCTCGAGGTGCAGACAGTCCTACAAGACAGCAAAGACAACACAATGTGTTCTGGGAAGCCCGGTGGCTTTGGGAGCCCAGGGGAGGGATTGGACTTAACACAGGACGTCAGGGAAGGCTTCCTGGAGGAGGTGATAGCTGCGCTCAGACATGGGGGTGGGGCCAGCTGCCTGCACAGGAGGTAGGGAGCAAGTTCCAGGCAGGGGAGCAGCATAGGCAAAAGCCTGGAGGCGGCTTGTCTGCCCAGAAAACATGGGTGGCACCTGCCTTAGGCGGTATGGTGCAGCGGTTAAGAGTGTGTGCTGTGGAGCTGGATTGCTGGGTTCAAATCCTGGCTCTGCCACTTAATGGCTGTGAGCTCTTAGACAGTCTCTTAATTCCTCTGAGCCTCAGTTTCCATCTCTGGGATGGGGATGATGGCAGTAATGCTTCCTTCCATGTGTGTTTTGAGTGTCGTCGGATGAGCTAAGACGTGTAAAGCATTTAGAACAATGCCCACCAGCTGCTGCTTTGGTTGCTGTTATTATTTCTTAGTCCTGATGGTTTAGGCCCAGCCGTGTCCAGCTCCCACCCCCAGCTGGCGTCGTGGACTCCCTCTCTCAGTGTGGCAGCATCTGCAAACAGCTGCCCCTGCTTCTCCCTCCCCACCCTCTCCCTCAGCGCCCGTGGCTGCCGCCATGGGAACCACCAAGGAAAAGCCTGATGCTTAGAGCAACTCCGGGGGGCAACAGAGGAGGCTGGAGAGGGGGTGCTGGGGAAAGCAGGGGTGCCAGGGGCCGAAGCCAGGCCCTCCTCCCCTGTCCACGTAGACTCCCGCCTCGGCGTGCCAGACAGGGCTGCTGGCCTCTGTTCCCTGGCAGGCATTCACACCTGGATATCTCCAAGTGAAGCTAGCTTCCCCTTGAAATGAGGCAGCTCAGGGGGCTGGGGTGGGGGGGCCTGGCAGGCAGTCATTCACACCTTAGTATGAACAAGCCCCTGGGACGGCCGCGGGCCTCATGGAGGTGGTGGCTGGAGATGAAGCTGCAGAGGGATCCAAGGTGCCGTGATGCGGAATTGTTGGGTCACTCATTCCTCAAGCAGATACTGAGTCCTAAGCACCTGCCAGTACGTGCCTGCTCTCGGGACACACAGAACCTCCCCTCGGGGAGCCCCCAGCCAGTGTGGGGAAGGAAGGTGTTCCGGGCAGAGGGCACGTGTGGGCGAAAGTCAGCCTCCCCAGCCTGGCCCCAGCCCTGGTAGGGGGCTGGAGGACCCAGAGGGGAGCGGCGCCCATCTCACTGCAGAGGCCAAGGCTGAGCAGGGGTGAACCCAGCTGGGAAGATCCAGAGTCTGGAAACCGAGACCGGGAGGGGCTTCACATCATCTCCTCCAGACCCAGAGACGCACGGGCATCCTCCCACGCCACACAGCAAAGTGAGGCCAAGGAGAAACCAGAGCCAGGGCCTCCTGGCTCCACACCCGTGCCCCCCGGCTTCAGACAGCATCCAGAGGGACCTTTTGAGGGGACCCAGGACACCGAGGGGCCTGTCTGCTGAGAGCCAGGGCGGGTCCCCCCCAGGGGGCAGCGAGGCTGGACACTGGCTTTGCCTCCTCTTTGCCACCCGCCAGCTCACACCCACCTGAACAGATGCCCGCAGCAGGGAGCAGGCGGAGGTGGCATTTGAGTGACTAATAAATCGGTCCCTTAAACAACCGCAGTCCCGGGCGAGCACCGTTTGGAGCTCCGCTGGTCCAGCCGCAGTGGTGAGGCCAGGAAATGGCCCTCCCCGGGCACCCGGGAGAGACTCAGACCCTGGCCTGAGCGGGAGGATATACCCAGACCCTGCCAGCATGGCCCCGGGTGGTGGCGGGAGGGTTTGAGGGGCACTCAGGCCAGAGGAAGGGCCCAGCAGTTTCCAAGAGGCAGTGGGAGTCAGGCTGGGGACGAAGGAGGGGGTGGGGGGACAGAAAGCGGTGGCCGGGCAGAAGACGCAGCCTGTGCAAAGGCCCCGTGACCCAGTGAGCTCCTCGGGGGGCAGCCAGCTTCCCTTCACTAAGGGGCATCTGCAGCTCAAAACCACCCCCATCATCTCTGCTTCTGGGGGGCAGACTGGCCCTCAGCGTGGAAATGTTGGGTGAAGGAATAAAAGAGCCGATGTCGGGGGCCCAGAGACCCCCAGCCGTGCAGTCTGGGGGTGCCTGGTGGAGAGGACTGTGGGGAGCGGCCTGAGGGTGGGTGTGAAAGGCACGTGGCTGGTGGTGCAGATGCACCCGTGTCTGGTTCGTGGGGTGTGGGGAGGGCAGCTGAGCGGATGCCCTGATTCCCGGGCTTCCGAGAGAGGGAGCGCGATGGAGCAGGCTGGAAGGGAGCGGCCCCAGGGGGCAGATGCCCTGGCTGAGTGCCACGCAGAACTTGGGGGTGTGAGGCGGCCCAGGGTGGATGCCGAGGGGCGGGAACTTGGGTCAGTTTGTCCTAAGACGACAGACTTCCTGCATTTGCCCTGGGTCCAGAAAGATGGGGAGGAGCTGGCAGGGGAGGGGAGGAGATGACGAGGGATGCCAAGAGAGCCTCCTAGGTGGCCGGAGTAGCATAAGCCAAGGCCAGGAGGGTGGGCAAGCGGGAGGTACCCGCGGGAGACAGCTGGCAGGTCTGGGCGTAGCGCCCATGTCGGGGGGGGGGGGGCAGGAGGGTGAAAGTAGGGGCCACCACAACGCAAGAGCCCCAGATGCCCAGCAGAAAATTTCTTCCAGAGGGCCTAACAGCGTGAGGCCCCCTGGGCTCCCGGCCCAAGGACTTGGGGCCTTGGAGGGGATGCTCGAGGGACAGGCCCAGGGCAGTGGATTCCAGGCATCTGGGAGGGGGCAAACAGGGCGGGTGGGGGAGAGGAAAGTGGGGAGTGGGCATGAGAAGAGGGAGCTAAGATCCCCTGCCCCCGAGAGGGGTTCACCTTCCTCTCTGAGACCCCGAAGTAGCCCCTGTGCCACGTTTCCTAATCAACCCCCCTGATTAACTCCAGCCCCGGCGGGGTGGCTGTCCCGGCCTCTCTCAGCCTCTCTCCGTCTTCCCGCAGCAACTACACCGCCTTGTTGGGAGTGTGGATCTATGGCTTTTTCGTGCTGATGCTGCTGGTCCTGGATCTTTTGTATTACTCGGCAATGAACTACGACATTTGCAAGGTTTACCTGGCACGGTGGGGCATCCATGGACGGTGGATGAAACAGGACCCCAGGCGGTGGGGGAACCCTGCCCGGGCACCCCGGCCAGGGCAGCCGGCGCTGCAGTCCCAGCCTCCGCCGGGTCCCCTGCCTCAAGCCCCCCAGGCCGCACACACGCTGCAGAGAGAGAGCCACAGCCCGCCGCTGATGAGCTTCCAGGGTTCGTCTGCCTGGTGAGTGGCTGCGATCTCTTGTCTTTGACGAGCTTGGAAAATACCAGATCATTATTGCTGCTGTGATTGGCTTGTCAATTACCGGATGATTTGCTTATCTTATGTGCCAAGAAAGATGTGAAGTGGCTCATGGTAACAACGCGTGCCTGGACAGAAAAGCCGAAATGAAAGGTTGAAACAGAGCTTAGAAACAAAGCTTGCAAGTTTATTTTGCTTAGATTCTGGTGTGAGAGCTGTTGCCACTGAGCATGAAGTGGAGTTGTGAGTTTCCTAGCTGCCGAGGCAAAAAGGGAAATTGGATGGCTTCCCAAGTTTTCACAGTCTGGTCAAAGGAAGCAAGTCGATCTGTCAGGGGCTGAGGGAGAAGCTTTTTTTGGGCATGAAATTTGAAAATAAGTATATTTATTACTGGGCTCCATCGTGCATATATGTTGAGTCACAGAAAGGCATCTGAGGGTGATGCAGGCAGGCTGCTCAGTGATGGCTCAGGGGAAGGGAAGGAAGCCGGTCAAGGAGGTGGGATCTCGGCTGGCCTTAAAGAGTGGCTACCCCAGCAGAGCCTGGTTACCCTGCCCCAGGGGCGAGTTCATGATTTCCTGGAAATGGACAGACTGCCACTCTCATGTCTGTCCATCTCCAGTCTGGTGGGAGGCAGAGAATAACCTAAGCTGGGGGTCCCTGGGCGGTGCAGAGCTGGAGGGAGAGAGGAGGGGTCTGTGCATTTTGGAGCAGGAACCCACTGTGTGGCTGGCCAGCACCAAGAACAGGCATCAGCCCCTGGCAGGAGCCAGGCTGCGTGCAGATGCTCAAGTCCAGGGCTCGGGTGTAGGGTTCAGCTGCTCTGCAGGGGCTGAGCCGCAGCCATGGGCACACAGGGCACGGGGCACATCTTCCCAGGACACCACAATACTGAGCCCAGCCTGCAAGATCCAGGTGCAGAAACCTACAACACAGTGATCCCTGCCAAGCCATGAATTTTGCAAGCAGCCCAACCCAGGTTCAAGTCCCAGCTCTGCCAGTTACCAGCTCTGTAACTTCAGGCAAGCTCCTTCACCCTGTTAACCTTCCAATCCTTGTGAAGAAGGGGAGAGTAAGAACGCACCCCCCACCCCCGCCACCCCACCCCCACCATCCTGAGGATCAAACAAAATGCCCGGCACATAGTAGGTGCTCAGTTAACCATTGCTGCTTCCTTGCTGCAGATGCAACCAAGCTAGTTCATGATCGTTTAAGTAGCTAACAGATAGTGACCTTTTCCATCATGAATGACTTAAATAATTAATAAGATACACTTAAATCAGCTTGTGCTTACTGATCTAATAACTGCCCCATCTGTCATGCAGGAGGCAAAGACACAGCCTTGCTCAGCTCAGCGGGACAAATGTGGACTGAGCGGGTCCTCTGGGCGGGGCCCCCGAGCCAGGCTCCTGGTGGTGTGGAGGTGATGGGTGGAGGAGAGGCTGCTCTTCACCTTGAGGAGGGGGGAGGGGACACACAAGCCCACCCAAAGCTACAGACCATGAAACAGCTGTTGGTTCCGCCCCAAAGGTGTGGTCTCCTGAAATGTGGGTCTCGCACAGCAGACACACCCGGGGTGTTTGTCAAAATAAATTCCTGGGTCTCAGCCAGAGCCTCCTAACCAGGAATCTCTGGGGGTGATGCCTGTAGGTGCTACAGTTTGAGAACCACTGGAAAACTTCATTACCAGGAGCCAAGTGTTTCGAGAGCTGAGACTCTACCATGTAAACGAAGGTGCCCCCCACCCCCTGCCATGTTCTTGACAAGACATGTGATGTGAGCCAGCCCTTAGGGGCTGTTGCCGTCCTGCCTGCAGAACCCGGGGTGGTTTGCTTGCACGGAGAGGGACCACGCTGGTCCATTTCTGAGTCGCTGCGTCTGGCCCTAACAGATCTCATTCTCCCTTGCTGTTAACCCTTGCCTGTCTCTGAGGTCTCCCCCTTTCCATATTGCACACATTGTTCACCTACTGTGTACCAGGCCCTGTGCTGTGCGATCCAGATGGGGTTCAAGGACATCAGCTATGGAGAGGAAAGAGCATGCAAGCCTGTTGGGATTGCACGTAAAGTCTGGGTTCATGGCGTCTTCATGAGAGGCTGGGCTCCCAGCCCACGGGCTCTGCCCTCGGTACGGGTAGACGTTTCGTTTCCGAGCTCAGAGCCTCTTTGTGTCCTCCTGGTTCTCATATAGGCAGACTCAGAATGGGGTTTCCATCACCATATGAGTCTTCGTACAAGAACAAGCATCAGGAACGTGGAAGGATGCAATGGGGGTTAGGGGATCCCCAGGTGCCGCCCAGCTCCCATTCTGCCCTCCGCACTCTGTGTGACCTTGGGCCGGGGACTTCCTGCTTGGGCTTCCTTTTACCAGCCGAAGGGAGAGGGGATGGACTTTGAGACCAGAGCAGACCTTCACCTCGCTGGGCCTCCTGGTGGGTGCCCATGGTTCCAGCAACATCTGCTGAGCACTTGCTGTGTTCCGGGCCCTGTTGGCATGCTTTCATTCTCGCTACGACCCCGGGGGCTAAGTGCTGGAAGCACGGAGAAGCTTTCCCGAGGAGCGCAGCCAGTAGGGTCAGTACGTGATGGGGGTGGAGGAGGTGAACAGTTGGCTCCAGCTCCTGCCCCACTGCCCCTTGCTTCCAGCTCCCCGCCCTCTGTGCCGGCAGGAATCCCTCCCCTTCCCGTGTGTGTACCTGCCTTCCCTTTCATTGTTTGGTTTGGCTGAAGTTTCCCAAGCAGCCACTACCCCACCCTGGCTCTGTGCTGGGAGCTGGGGACACAGAAGCAAGTGGGGCAAGCGAAGACATGGGTAACCGTCACAGGATGATGGGGTACAGCCCGGGGGGGTGCAGGCGGGATGAGGGGCACAGCCAGGCCGCGGGCCCCAGCAGTCTGAGGTTAAACAAGCCTTGCCTTGTGGACAGGAGGGGAGGTGGGGCTTCTCAGGCAGGTGGAGGTCTGAGACCAGGTGCGGTGGTGGGTGTGGTCATGCGTGATGTCGAACTGGGGGTGGGGGGAGGGTGGAGAGTCGGGGCAGGAGGGTTGTAATCAGTGTTTCTCCCAGAACAAGAGCTAGAGTCTGTGCTGCTTTACTCCAAATTGTCACCTGGATCTTCCAAACACCCACGTTCCAGCCCCGAGGCGTCGCTGAGATGCGTCTCCTTGAGCACGAATCCCATCAGCCGCTCCCCAAGGGTTTCTCTCTCTCTGTCTCTCTCTCTCTCTCTCTCTCTCTCTCTCTCTCTCTCGCTGTTGCTCTCACTCTTTCTACTTTCATCTCCAGAACTCTTCAGCCTTGTGGCCTTGCTCTCTTTCTCCCCTCCCCCCATCCCAGCTCTGTATTAGGTGGATGATCCCAGCTTCTCCAGCTCCTGGAGGCTCCTCCATTCCTGGCCCAGGGCCCAGCTTCTTCCCTGGGGAGAAGGACCAGAGTTCTTCCTCTTGGAAGAGGGGCCAGGGGGGAAGAGGGTTGCAAATGCACACTCAGCACCTTGGTTCCTGGAGTCCCCATCACGAGGTGCATTCCTCTTCTGGGGTCTCCACGTGCCTGTTTTGAGCCCTTATTTGGGGATGGGGAACTCTGGAGCCAAGATCCAGCCCTGAACGACTCCAGGGGAGACTGAGGCAGGAGGCTTATCATAGGCACCCCGGAGGGGAGACCCAAGGATGCTGCAGCTGCCCGGTCCAGCGGCTGGGAGCAGGTACTAGACCTGGACGTCTGGCAGTGGACTGGACTGACCTCGGCGCCCCCAGCTGAGTCCTGTGAGGGGCCAGGCACCTAGCAGGGCTCAGCGAACACTCCGCAACCCATGAAGGAGGCTGTGGGCGCTGCTCCCTGCACCCTCCTCCAGGCAGCCGGCATTGATCTACTCAGTGTCAGGCACAGTGTCAGGCACAGAGACACAGGAAGAAACAAGACCAGAGGACCGGAAGCAGAAGGCAGTAGCCGTTGCTCAGAGCCGGCCATGTGCCCGGCGCCCGTCACTGGCTCCGTCAGCCAGGTTGGCACCAGTCAGCCATAACGCCATCAGCCTTCTTAAGTGGATATTTTTAGCGTTATCATCACTGTTGGCATTATCAGAAGCAGCACGTCTGTTTGGGCCGGGAGTCAGATGGCTCAGGTTCAAGGCCCACCTGTGCCACTCAGAGGCTCTGCAACCTTGGGCAGGCCGTTCCACCGGCCCCTGCCTCAGTTTCCCCATGTAAATAGCAGGGGTCATAATCATCCTGAGAATTAAACGGGCTGATCCTTGTACAGGTCTGGTACCTGGTCCTCAAGTGCCGGCGATTCTTGAGTTCATTTCACATTTGGGTAAATAAACGTGGTAGGGGTCCTGCCCTGCCAGGGTTGATGGGGGTGGCGGGAACAGCATTCACCCCATGCCCCACACAGGCCAGCCACGTGCCGCTTGTTTTGTAGGGCTGTTGAGCCCCATGTTCAGATGTGGAAACTGGGGGGCTCGGAGGAGTTCATTGACTTGCCCAGGTCAGCCAACGAAGGGGAGGCTGACGCAGGGTCCCGCCCCAGGGCCGGTGGCCTCTCTGCTGAGGCTCGCAGAGCCTCTGGAGAGGTGGCCTCATCCACGGGAGGAGGAAGGAACCTCTTCGTCAGAAGCTTCTCCGGGGACGCGTGGACTGAGGCAGCCCCCAAGCTGCCACTGAAAGAGCAGTATCGGAGGTCGTGCATCAGGGGCGCTGCATCTCAGAGCAGTGCCTGCCTCCGTGGTCCCCGCAGACCCACACTCCTTCCATCCCCATCACCGGAAACGCCATTTCCTTGCTGCCTAAACTGCATCACCACTCAGGATAGCATTGTGGTGCCCCTGCCTCGGAGCCCACAGTCACTGAGTTATGGACCCGGCCTGGATCCGGGGATGGGGAGGTGCGATCCGAGGGGATGAAGCGCAGCCGCTTTCAGTTAATTTCACGGAGAAGCTGGCTTTCCCTTCATTTAGCACATAATGACCTCGCACTGCAAAGTTTTCTGCTAAAGCCCCATGGGCTCAGTCTCCCCTGTTGCCCGCACCTCTGTGGCTCATTGCCTCCCGGAAAGTGGTGACAAGGTGCCCTGCTTTTTTGCTCATAATGTCTCCCTTGCTCACTTGACACGCTCTGGTTTTCTCCCCACCTCGGCCCTCGCCGCACCCCTGCCGGCTCCCAGGCAGCAGGAGGGCAATTCCAGGTTGTGCTCCTCCTTCCTGCCACCCTCCCCTGCCTCTCCCTCCACCTGACTTTCTTTTTGCCCCAGCTCCGGGTCTACCTCCTGGTGAACCACATCTCTATTATTGTGCTACAGTTCCCCGGGGCTGGAACCTACGCCCACCGCAGGCATCTTGTCTCTGGTGTTCAGGGCACATAGTAGGTGCTCAGCAAATGCCATTTGATTGACGCAGCAGCGACAGAGCTGGAGCCAGCCCTGCCACGTCACCCTAACCCTCAGGCTGCGTGCTTTATTGCTAGAGCCCCCCTAGGGGTGCAGTGGAGCTAAAGGAGAAAAGGGAGGCGGCCTGGGGTGCTGCAGGTACCACCCAGGGTCCTCACTGCAGCTTCAGGGAGAGGGGTCCCCGAGGCACGGTGTCATCCCAGCTGCCTCGAAGCTTGTGTGCGTCATTGTCGCTGTTACGGGCCCAGGGGAGCAAGCAGGGTCTCCAGGTCAGACACATCTGGCTTTGAATCCCAGCTTGACTCCTCAAGACCTGTCTGACCCTCAGTTTCCTCATCTGTAAAATGGGGACAATCACAGCCTCACCTCACAGGGAGGTCTCAGGACAAGATGAGGTTCTGGCTGCCCTCTCAGGACCCCAGCCCCCGTTGTCCCTGCCTCACTCCCTCTGGTTTGTCCCACCTCCCCATCGCCCGAGAGGGTTTCAGCTCCTAACCTGGCCCCCAAGGCCCTCGCCAGCCTATCTCACTCTCTCTGAAGCCTCAGGCTGCTGCTCACCTCCCTCTAAGACGCACGGGAGCAAGTCGAGCGCTGGGAACCATGGTTACACTTACAGTTTAGACTCCCTCCCCCCCGCCAATCATTATTTCCCTTGGTCCTTGTAATTCCCACCCTGGGAACTGAGCTGCACAGCTTTACCATCCCCTTTTACAGATGAGCAAACACAGGCCCAGAGAGGCTAAGTGACTTGCCCACGGCCACACAGTAAGTCCATGGACTTAAGCCAGGGTCTCCATAGTCCAAAGTCTCTCGGAACTAAGTACAACCCTGAGCCAACTGCCACAGCCCCTGCCAACCTCAGAGCCTCACACCCCACAGCAGGATAGGACTACAGGGGCTTCTATCTTCCCCACCAAGGAAAGCTGTGCAGTCTTCCCCTCCCACCTCATCCCTCATCCCTGCCTCACACCTTCCATTCGAGGCCTGGTTCCCCTCCAGCTCTTGCTGATTCACACCTCCCTGCTTTTGCACACAATTCTCTTCCCAGAATGCTCTTCTTCCACATCTCCCTAAGGAACTCCTATTCATCCTTCAAAACCTTCCCTGAGGTCAGGGTCCCTGGTCAGGCCTAGAGGGCTGGGTGGGGAGCGAGAGATGGGGTGGTGACTGGAGGAGAGACAGGAGGCTGCCCAGCCCCCAAGCCTTCCCAAGGGAAAATTCCTGACTGGGCCTGGGAAGGGGGTTGTTCGTGTATCTCAAACTTTAATGGATATTCAATCCCCCAGGGTCCTGTTAAACTTGCAAATTCTGACGTGCATGGTCTGGGGTGGGCCTGGGATTCTGCATTCATAGACAAGCTCCTGGGAGATGCTAATGCTGCCAGTCTGGGGACCAGCCCTTGACTAGAGGACAGAGCCGTGGCCGTTAGAGCTGGGAGCTTCTCTGTAAGGCAGGCTGCCTGACTTCAGGGCCCAGATTGGCAGAAGGAGCCCTGGAGGCCTGGGGGGCTGGCTGGAGTCCAGCGGGGATGCTGAATTACCTGGTCCCCTGGGCAGGAGAGGAGCAGCTCCCCCTGGTCCACCTGGCCAGCCAAGAAAGCCTCCAGCCAGGGAGGGGCTTGTTTGCAAGGAAGTGTCCCATCCCTTGAGAGAACAGCCACAGTAACATGAAGTGCCCAGAGGACCCAGAAGAGCCCACGATGAACTGCAGGGGAGGGAGGAGTCAGGGCATGCTTCCTGGAGGAGGAGGCGATGTTGCGCCAGAACTGAGGAGGTAAGGGGAGGTCACCTGGTTGGCACACAATGGAAAAGTCACCTTGGACAGAGGGAGCAGCTTGAAAAAAGGCCCCGGTGACCCTTGAAATCACATGACTTTTGCAGATTTCGTGTGGGAGAACCAGACATTCTTTCCTGGTGTTCGTTCGGGGGCTCCTCTCTCAGCCCATCACCCTCCCACCTCCTCCCTCCGCCACCTAGAACCCTCCCAGTTCATTGCAGAACTCATCCGTGCCTCCCCGTGGGGTCCCTGGAGTTCACCCAACCCCAGAGCCTCCCCCCTGGCAGAGCCCAGGCGTCACTTTTTTGCTGGCTCTGCGGCCAGAGTTTCTGGTGTGTGGTTTCTGCAGGGACACCAGCCAACAGCGAGAAATTCCAGAAAATTAGGAGACAAAGGGAGAGGACCAGGTATCTTCTTTCCTTGGCATCACATCAAATACCAGGGAGGCCTCCGTGATTGGAATTCAGAAAACAGTGAATGTCCCAAGTGGGGCTGGAGTTTCAAATGCTTGGGGCTTCCAGCTGGATCAGGACACTCTGGCCCTGTCCCCTCCGACCCCTGTCCTTCCCGGCTGGGCCCTGGCTTCCTCCCACCCGGCCTAGTTGATACAGGAAGGCACCCTCTGCCAGCTCTCCCTGTTTTCGTCTTGTTCACACGGCTTTGGTGAAAACCCAAGTGAGTGTTTGTTCATTAGGGCTGCTCCACGACCAGGGGGTACCATGAGGGATGAGGGGTGACAGAAAGTCCAGACCAGAGGCCTCACTTGCTGTGTGTCCTCAGATGAGCCGCTGGCCCTCTCTGAGTCTCAGTATCTACTCTGGACAATGGTGATGAGAGGTGAAGGAGGGCACATGGAAAGGCCCAGCCCAGGGCTGAGCACACAGTAGGGCTACAGGGAGCGTTGATCCTATTCCTGGGGAACGTCCCTTCACCCCACACCAGCTGGGCTGTCCCTCCTTACCCTGGAGAGGGCAGAAAGCCAGACTTCTCAGTGGAGAAGAGCCGGCAGGGGGATGGGGGGGTACGGGGGCGGGGCGGTTAGCTCAAGAGGGAACACTTGGGTTTGGTGCTGGGGAATGAATTTAAAATAACAGCAACCCTTGAGCACGGGTGCAGCCGGGTGTCATTCCAGCACTCAGATCGGGTGCCCTATGTTCCTGCCCCAGCCCTGCTAGAACATAAGAATGAGGGTTTCGTTTGCTTGATTCAATGCCTCCCTCCCAGCTCCCAAACACTTATTTGACAAATCCTCATTTTACAGACAAGACAACGAAGGCACAGAGAGGTTAGGTAACTGGTCCAAGGTCACCCAGCTGGTCACCTGCAGACTCAGCACTTGAACCCAGGCAGTCTGCTCCACCCCAGGCTGTCAGGGCCGGGTCTTCAGCCTGGTCCCCTTGGCCAGGGAGCCGGATGAGAGAAGAAGGCAGGAGTCAGGAGACAGAGCTTGAGGACCTCTGCATGCCCCTGAAGCCTTGGGCAGGGAACCCCTGAAGCCTTGGGCAGGGAACCCCTGAAGCCTTGGGCAGGGAACCCCTGAAGCCTTGGGCAGGGAGCCCCTGCTGCAGGCTCCAGCCAGGGCAGGGCCAAGGGCAGGGGGAGGGGCCAGGAGGAAGACGGGGTGTAGGGTCCAATTCTGGTCCAGAGAGGGGCAGGGATGGGAGCCGATCTCCCCCACTCCTATCCTGCACCAGTCTCTGAGTTGGGCACCTGGACACACAGTCAGACTGACTCAGGTGCAGACAGCGGGAATGAGTGATCAGATCTGATCAAAGGGAGCCCAGAGGAGGCACCTGCCCATCCTGGGCATCAGGGAGAGCTTCCTGGAGGAGGTGGCAGCTGGAATGATCTTTAAGGATAAGTAGGAGTTAGGCAACAACAACAAAAAAAGCCGGGAGTGTGTTGCTGGTAGGAAAAACAGCACGTGCAAAGGCCCAGGTGAGGGGTCAGGCCCACGAGGTCTCCGAAGGGAGCAGCTGTCCAGGAACAGAGTGCGACTCAGGGTCCTTTTCTCTGATAGAATCATCAGGTAGATTCTTTTTCTAGTGAAACCCCCTTTGCTAATAATATTCCACAAGAGGCCAGAAACGCCCCCCAGAAAGTCTTCCGGTGCTCAAGGTCTTCTCTTTTTCTGCTCTTTCCCTTTCTCGAGGGCCGTAAACCCCAACAGAGACCCCAACCCAGCCCTTGGTGCCAACCCAGCCCTTGAAGGAACCAGCCTCCAGGGTCCAGAAAAAAGCACAACCAGTCCACATCCAAAGGGACCTGGGGCTCTGCTGGTGGATTTTCCCACTCATACCAATGAGTATATTGTGATATCGAAGCAGAAGGGAAGAGGGTGGATGAAGCAGTTTGGAGGGAAAGCCACGGGCAGTGCAGAGTTCAAATCTCACGGCTGCCCTCCTGAGTCATGTGACCTGGGCAATTCCTGCAACATCTCGCCCCCTCCCTGCCCCCTCCCTGCCTCTCAAGGCTTAGGGTCTTCTTTGGGAGGGGATGATGAGATGCATGGAGAGGCAGGCCCGCCTGGAGCCAGAGCCCGGGGGCCCTTATCTCTGGTCTTGATTATAATTTCCTCCACCTCAGCCCTCCACCAAGTAGCCGTGACAGTTTCCTTTCTTTTCATGCCAAATTTTCCATCATAAAATTGCCCATGCTCAGTGGAGAGCACGCGAGGAATGGACCAAATGGCCTCACCACCAAACGCGGCCCCTTCTCCCCTCCAGCCCTCTCTTGTCATCAGCGTATCATTTCGCTTTATAGTTGTTGCCTTCGCCCAGAAAATTGTGTGTCTTGGGTTTTTAATTCAACATTATGTCATGGCGAGCTGCCCGCGTGATTGAGAAGTTTTCATGAGCAGTGCTTTAATGGCTGCATTCATTGTGCCTTGAGAGACGGTCCGTCACTCCACGACCCACTTCCGTGTCTCTGGCCACCTGGGGGGCTTCTGACCTCCCACCTCGAAGAGCATCGCTCTTGTCATGCCCCGGTCCCTCAGCCTTCAGGATGACAGGGTTTCTGGTGTTGGCACTGAAACCCCCTGCCCATCCCTGCCCAGGCGTGTGCTACCCAGTGATGGAGGGCACACTCCTCCGAAGCCAGCTGCCTGCGTCCGAACAACTCCACCTGCTACGAACAACTCCACCTGCTACGAAACTCTATTTCTTTACAGGCAGGAAGCAGAGTGGTAAGGGGCAGAGGCGCTTGGAGGCTGGCAGACCTGGGTTCAAATCTCGCTCCCCTGTTTCTTGGTGGCCAGAGGACCTCCAGCACATGAGTTAACCAAACTGCCCTCTCCTGGAAAGCAGGGTGATTAAAATCGGCCTCACAAGGTGCTGTCTGGCTAAATGAGACGTGGGAAGAGCCTGACATATAGAAACTGCTGTACAAATGTTTTTCATCTCTCCCCGGCATCACGTCGAGGTGTGGCAGGCTTTCTGCAGTGTTGAAGATGGCAGTCAGCTGTCCCCAGGGTCCACAGCCCTCTCGGCTGAGTACCAGAGAGCAATCAACACAAGGAAGGGTTTCAGTGGATGAGTAGGAGTTTTCTGGAAGTGGAGAAAGGGCAGAGAGAGCAACTTGGCAACGTCCCAGAGGAGGGAAAAGGCTGAGGAAAAGTGGGGAGCCCCGGGTCCTGGGCACTACCCGCTCATAGCTCCCGGCCTCTCACTGGCCTCACCTCAGCCCACTTCACCGCTCCCTCCTCGTCTCTGCAGCCTTAGACACTGGAGGGCCCTTCCTTGAACCTCTTCGTCCTATCTCCACCCCCCCACCCCGGGAACCCCACCCGGCCCACATTTCCAGTCTTGTCCCCCTGCACCTGACCCCGGGTCTGTCTCCACCCGCGTCTCCCCCGACTCCAGACTCACCCGGATGTTCAGTAGACACGGCAGACAGACGAGCACATCCAGGGACCCCCGCCCCCTCCCGCCGTCTCCTCGGGACAGAATCTTGGAGCCAAGCTGACCCCACCCTCTCTTTCCCACTTCACACGTCCCGTCAGGGACACCTGAACAAGCCCAGCATCCTCCCTCCACACCCCCCTCCCAAGACCAACCATTCCAGTCCGTCTTCTCACCAGGGTCGAGACAACGCCTCCTAATTCTCTCCCTGCTTCTATCCTCTGCCTCCCAACCCCCCCGCCCCCCAACCACGCGGAGCAGCAGAACGATCCCTTTCAAACGTGAATCAGAACCCACCGATGCCTTTCTCACTCGGGGAGAAAACTCTTTCACTGCCTCACAGCCTGACCTGACACCCCTCCCCAGCCCCTCTGTCCTCCTCTCCCCCACTTGATGCAGCCACACTGGCCTCCCTGCGGCTCCCAGAGCTTGCCAAGCTCACCCCTACCTCAGGGCCTTTGCACCTGCCACTCCCTCTGCCTGAAAAGCTCTCCTCCCAGATATCTGCATGGCTTGCTCTCTCTCTCTCTGCCACCAGGTGCCTGCCCAGATGTCACCTCCTCCAAGAGGCCCTCCCTCGCCAAGGTTTATAAGACAGCAACAGCCTTCCCACCCCACGACCCCACCCACCATCCCCGTCTACTCCCCATTTTTCTCTTTCGGTTTCTACATGGAGCTCACCACCTCTGTTGTGTTTGTTTTCTTGTCTGCTGTCTCCTCTGCTGTAAGGAATCCCGAAAGAGCTGGGATTTGTCTGTCTTGTGCCCAGCTGTGCCCCCAGCACCTAGAAGTAGGCACCCAATAAATAAGTGTTGAGTGAATGCATCTTCTTCTGCCCGGAGCCTGGCACATATTAGGCACCTAGTAAATGTCAGACTGATGAGTGAATTGCATCATTATTGTTAATAAAAGGAGCTCCCATTTACTGAGGAGCTGGTGAGCTCAGCAGCTGCAGCAGACGGTGCCAGTTCACGTCCCCAGCTTGGCCACCCTGAACTCCATGCATGGAGGAGGAAACTGAGCCTCAGAGAGGGTTAGCAACTTTCCCAGAGCTGCACAGCCGCTGAGCCGGAACTCACACCCAGGTCTAGCTGACTCCAAAGCCCACGTTCTTGGAATGGGAAGCAGGGTTTCCCCCGGTACTTCTCCTGCTGTGAGAGCTACACCCTGAGATGGTGCTCACAGAGCACCCAGCCCCATGCTGGACCTGATGACAGGCTCCCTGTGCAAGTCAGGCCTTACCCATCCCTGGGGCAGGACCCTGAGGGTCCTCCCAAAGAGCATGAGGTCTGGGGCTCTGGGCACCGGCAGACCAAGCCCTCTCTGGTCTGGACGCAGTATCGACCTGGGGTTCAGATGGTGCCTCCACTTGCTAGTGGGGAACCTCGGGCAAATTATTTCACTCCTCTGAGCCTCAGTTCTCCCATCCGTAAAATGGACCCAGTAGACCGACCCTGCGGGGTGACTGCTATGATTAGAACAGGGCCCAGCATGTGATAGGGGCCTCCGTAAATGCTCATCGTAATTATTGGTGTGTTATTAGTGCAAAGAGTAAAAGTAGACAAGAGAAGCCACAGAACCCCCCAACACGCACAGGTGTTTTGCATTTTCTGCTTTCTTATGCACGTGCTTTTACACTCTTCCAGTAGCGACGTACAGTGTTTCCCCCTTATCCACAGTTTCACTTTACCCGGTTTCAGTTGCCTGCGGTCAACCTCGGTTTGAAAATATTAAATGGAAGATTCCAGAAACAAGCAATTCATAAGTTTTAAATTGCACACCATTCTGAGTAGCGTGATAAAATCTCATGCCATCTTGTCCCGGATGCGAAACATCCCGTTGTCCAGGGTGTCCCGTCCATCAGTCGCTTAGTAACCCTCTCGGTTATCAGATGGGCAGTTGTGGTGTCACAGGGCTTGTGTTCAGGTGACCCTTATCTACTTAATAACGGCCTCTCGGAGCAAGTGCAGTGCCACTGACACGTCAGTTGTGCCAAAGGGAAGCCACGAAGTGGATCCTTTAAGTGAAAGGATGAGAGTTCTCAGAGTGGAAAGAAAAATAGCTAAGATCTTGCTAAGATCTACGGCAAGAACGAATCTTCTACCCGTGACGCTGTGAAAAAGGAAAAAGAAATTTGTGCTAGCTTTGCTGTCACACCTCAAACTGCAAAAGTAACGGCCCCAGTGCCTCATAAGTGCTTCATTAAGATGGAAAAGGCATTCAATTTGTACAATAAGGTATTTTGAGAGAGAGAGACTACTCTCACATAACTTTTATTACAGTGTATTGTTATAATTGTTCCATTTTATTATTAGTCGTTGTTAAATGTGTCTTATTATACTTATTGTGCCTAATTTCTTTTTTTTTTAATATAAATTTATTTATTTATTTATTTTTGGCTGCGTTGGTTTTTCGCTGCTGTGTATGGACTTTCCCCAGTTGCGGCGAGCAGGGGCCACCCCCCGTTGCGGTGCATGAGCTCTAGGCGCGCAGGCTTCAGTAGGTGTGGCCCGCGGGCTCTAGAGCGCAGGCCCAGTAGTTGTGGCGCACGGGCTTAGTTGCTCCGTGGCATGTGGGATCCTCCCGGACCAGGGCTCGAACCCGTGTCCCCTGCGTCGGCAGGCAAACTCCTAACCACTGCACCACCAGGGAAGTCCTGCCTAATTTCTAAATTAAACTTTATCACAGGTATGTATGTATAGAAGAAAACATAGTATACGTAGGGTTTGGTTCTCTCTGAAGTTTCAAGTACCCACTGGGGGTCTTGGGATGTATCCCCTATGGTTATGGCCGGGGAACGACTGTACACATCATTTTGCATTCTAATTTTATTCACCTAACATTAAATTAGCCATGGTCCTGTGGTTTTGACTTAATTTTTCTAAATATCGTTTTAGCAGCTCCCAAGTAGTCTAGATTCCATATGCTGGCATTAATTTAGCCATTCCCCTACAACAAGGCATTTATACAGCTTACAGGTTTTTTTTACTGTGACAAAAAACATTGCAGGGGAGGCACATACTCTAGAAAATCAGGGGCGGTGACAAACACATTTAAGTGTTTATGGTTTTCCCTTTTCTGAATTATTTCCTCTGGATAGATTCCAGGCCGGCAAATTATTGAGTCTAAGGGTGCGACAGTGCTATGGTTCTTTATATCGGTGCCAGCCTCATTCCCAAAGGGACTGCCACCCACCAGCATCTTCTGAGGCTGCTCATTTCACAGCCTCCTCTCCAGCACCGGGGTTTGCATTTTTTTTGATTATTAGTGAGGTTGAACACCTTTCCTTTCATCTGTTAATTAATTGTATTTCCTCTCCTGCGGGTTGCCCACTTATTTTACTGTGCCCCCAAGACAGGTGATAATTGAAGCCATTTCCATCAACCACATTTCTTTCCGAAACTTCAGGTGCTAGGTGTTCCTCTTGACTGTGTATCTCTCTCCCTGTACTATTTACTTACCACATTTTTAATTGATCTTAAATCAAGCCATTTTTTTTTGTTAGAAAACTCAGACTTGCTCTAAGCAATCATATCTTTACATATTTCCAGGGAACCCTCCTACTCTATTGGTGGGAATGTAAATTGGTGCAGCCACTATGGAGAACAGTATAGAGGTTCCTTAAAAAACTAAAAATAGACCTACCATACGATCCAGCAATCCCACTCCTGGGCATATACCCGGAAAAGACTAAAACTCTAATTCAAAAAATACATGCACCCCAATGTTCACGGCAGCACTAATTACAACAGCCAAGACACGGAAGCCACCTAAGTGTCCATCATCAGATGAATGGATAAAGAAGATGTGGTATATGTATACAATGGAATACTACTCAGCCATAAAAAAAGAATGAAATAATGCCATTTGCAGCAACATGGATGGACCTAGAGATTATCATACTAAGGGAAGTAAGTCAGAAAGAGAAAGACAAATACCATATGATCTCACTTATATGTGGAATCTAAAATATAACACAAATGAACTTATTTATGAATCAGAAACAGACTCACAGACATAGAAAACAAACTTATGGTTACCAAAAGGGAAAGGGATGGGGAGGGGTGAGAGGAGTTTGGGATTAGCAGATACACACTACTATATATAAAATAAACAATAAGGTCCTACTGTAGAGCACAGGGAACTATATCCAATATCCTGTGATAAACCATAATGGAAAAGAATATGAAAAAGAATATATATGTATAACTGAATCACTTTGCCGTACACCAGAAATTAACACAACATTGTAAATCAACTATACTTCAATTTTAAAAAAAGTTACATTTTTCCTAATACACATAAAACAAATCCATAAACATATCCAAGAGTTGCTGGGGCCACCTCAGCAGCATTGGTAGTTAAATTCTGAGAAATTTTCAGAGCCCGTAGTTAAACCACTATAAAAATTCAATGATATAAACTTCCTGTTATATAAATTATATTAAACACAAAGGTAATAGATACTTGAAACTCTTCACTTCCTAATTGCATTGCTACATTGGCTACTTTCTACGCTCTTGAGTTTTTAGCTCTGTTGTATCTGTGTGATGCAAACGTGCATGACTGTGGCTACCACCCATCTCTCCCCAACTCTGCAGTCAGCTACGTCATATTGGCAGTATTTACACCATGGAAATGGGCAGCAAATGCTACAAATCAGGGCTCCCCACCACCCCCCCCCCGCCGGAGAACAGGTCATTAAATGTTTACCAGTTCATCACTATACATAATGGCTCAGATGCTGGCACCTCCAATGATCTGCCTGCCCCAGTGGTCTGTGCCCCTTACTGTGGAGAAGCAAACATGTTCTTAGGTGCTTGTGAAAGCAGGGTCCCGGCGTTCCCTGGGACACCCGTAGGCAGGCATCCCGGGCAGCAGTAGCTGGGACAAGAAGCAAGGTGATTCTGGAGGGAGATTCATCCCCCCTTTCCAGATCCTGGTTCTTCTGGGCACGGAGAAAGCAGTGGGGGTGAGAAGGCAGAGAGCCTGGTCAGCCCTCCCCGTCACACATCTGGGTCTCAGACCCCGAGGAAACATCTCGGACGTCCCTTTGCAAACTCTCCGGCTCCATCCTGCTCTTCCTTCCCTGAAACAGTCTGCATTGCTGTGCGGGCGCAGCCTGGGCACACTTAACTCCCTCATTTATCCAACCAGTACTTTATCCAAGGTCGGCACTAGGTCACGGCTGTGCTAAGTGCTGGGGGTAGAAAGATGAGACAGGATCAGCCCTGCCCGCAAGGAACGCTGGCCGGTGATGGGCAGGAAATCGATCCTGACCCTCCACTTGCTTTGCCTGGAAAATCAAGGTATTCAGCCACAGGGCGAATATACCTCAGGGAAGGTTTTGGGAAAATCACTGAAAATGCACTTCCAGAATGAACTAGACCCACTGTCTCTGGGCCCAGGATGCAGCTCAGCCAGGGCAGGGGTGGGGAGGTGGTGAGTGAGGGCCTTGGGTCCAGCCAACCAGATCCACAGGCCCTGTGACCTTGGGCCAGTCACTGGCTCCTCCCAAGGCTGTTTGCTTGTCTGTGAAAATGGGGGCATCAGGAGGACGGAGACGGTGCCCACTAGGAGCCTGGCACAGAGCAGGAGATCAGCCCCGTGGCGCCCCTCTTCCCAGGGGCACACTGCCAGGCGGCCGCTCAAACCCTGGGAGGGCCTCCTGCAATCCTGCCCTCGCACCTGGCCACCCAGCCTGGAGGAGACCCGCACGGCCCACCCAGCTCCCGAGTTTGGAATCAATTAAAATTCCCTAACCCAGTAACTGCGGTAGCTACTGTGTAAACAAAGGTGCCAGCTGGCCTGAGCAATTAACAAAGAGATGTTTCCACGAAGGCCTGGGCGAATCTGAGGGATCGTTACCCGCAAGAAGGGGGGAATGCTCCTTTATGTCAGTTTGACAGGAATTCCATAGAATCGCCCTCTGGGCTGCGGCAGGTGTAACCAGAGAAAGCAGGGTCGCCAGGGAGGGACATCGTGGTTGGGCTAATGACTGTTATGTTCCCCCAGACCCTTTAGTTCAAGGGCTCTTCCCAGGCCCAACTCCTAGCGCAGGAGCCAGAGGGCAGGGGAAGAAGGAATTTATCTCCATCGGTTTGGGTCAGGGGGGACCACGGAAGCTTTCCTTCTTTATCCTGCTCCCCCATCCCCGCCATTAACACTCTGGCTTTAGCTGCTAAAATATTTGCTTCCAAGAATAGATGCTCGTTGGTGCAGCAAATGTCTCCCAATGTGAGCATTCCAGCCCCGTCGGAACGATGGAAACCTGCACTTGCCTGTGGGCCAAGAGGGCACCCCCTCCCCTGCTCCTCATCAGCGCCTTCCAGGGTGGTCTTCCGGTTGTTTCTAAGGCACCCAGAGGGTGCTGGGGAGTGCCCGTTGCCATATCGCTTTGGCTGTGAGCTCTGGGAGTGGTTCCATCCTGCCCTGAGTTCTGGGAGCATGGCTTTGGGAACCTCTGGGTGCTGCATCCCGGGAGTCTCCTGGGCTGGGCTGGCACCAGGTTCTGGGCTGCCCAGCTGTGCATCCTTGGGCAAGTTGCTTTACCTCTCTGAGCTGCAGCGTAGACATTGGTGGGGGAGCAAATAACCCCCACCTGGCAGGGGGGTGGATAGTGAAGACGGAATCTGAGAGGGTGTGCAGAGGACCTAATCCAGCACCCCACTCATAAGAAAGACCCCCAAAGTACCCCCTTTCCTCGTCTCTGCTCACTTTGTGGGTGGGAAAAGAGCTCCCTGCCAAATGCCCCCTGCTCAGTTGGAGTTTGCCGAGGGTTTATGTCGCAGCTCATCCAAACAGACGAGACAGGCAGATATGTGCTGGCTTGTCCTGTTGTGGCCTGGTCACCCTGGGGTCTTCACATCCCAGAACCCACTCCCTGGTGAGGCCGGCTAGAGTTGTCTGAAATTCGGGAGGCTGGAGACAGCCGTCCCCGGCCCTGGTGGTCTCAGAGCCAGGGAGACACGGCTGCAGAGGCACCCTGGGGCCCCCATCTGTCTTCAGGTTTGCCGTCTGTGTCCAGCCCTCCTTCCTGACCGCTGCCCCCAGGCCGGCAGACCCCACAGACACATCCTGGGGAGCTGGTAGAATGCCAGAGCCTTCTAGGCCCCTCGGCTGTCACTTGGCTCCCAGCCCCCCTGCAAATGGGCCCCCTTCTCCCATCCAGCACCTCTGAGTGACCCTCCTCCGAGCCTTTGACGCCCCTTTCTGGACCTTCCCTGCCCCCAAGTGTGGACACACCAGTCGCTACAATAGCACCCCAGTGGCTGTGTCCCTGTGACCCTGACCGGCACCATCACTTACACGACTCCAGGGGTCACGTCTCTCACCTCCAGATGTGCCCCCACGGCTGTGTGCATTTGATGGAGACTTGCCCGCTTCTTCATGAAAAGCCACTGTTCCGGCTGATGGTGCAGCTCACAGCTGGCGGCCTCGTGGCGGGAGGGAGCGTGTCCGTGAGTTTAAGGAAAACGTGGGGCGGCTGGAGGGCTTTCAGCATCAGGCGACTGGGTCTGATGGGAGTTTGGTGGGAGCTCCCCGACCCGTGGCCCGGGCAGGGCTTATAGTAGGAGGCGGGAGTGGAGGCAGGGAGGCCGAGGGTAGGCCGCCGCTGTGCCCCAGGGAAGAGACCAGGATGGTAGAGGCTGGGGGGTGGTGATGGGGAGCAATGGACCGATTCGGAAGTGTCTTGGAGGTGGACGAGGCGGGACCTACGGAGGGAGTGGATGTGGGGAGGCGGGGGAGGGGGAGCGCCAAGGACCACTGTGGGGTCTGACGTGGGTGACACGCGTGTGGCCACAGCCCAGGAAGGACACACGAGAGGAGAGGCAGGGCGGGGGCTGCAGGGGGAGGGGCGTGTAAAGGGGGAACATGCATGATGAGAGCTGCAGAGATGCAGGCGCCAGGAGGGCCAGGTGTGGGCCAGGTGGGCAGAGGGAGGCCCCAGGAGGGCTGGCGGACTCACGACATGTTGCCCTTGAGAGATGGCCTCCTCCCTGGCTGTGAGGCCTGCCTGGAAAGGCCAGGACTAGGGGTGTGTGTGTGTACAATGTGGGTAGGAGGGTGCAGTCTGTGCGTGTGGCTTGTGTATGTAGTGTGGGTGTAGTGTACATGTGTAGCATATAGTGTGCGTTGGGGGGTGTGTGTGCATGTGAAGCGCAGGTGTGTAGTTTGGGCATAGTGTGTGCACACGTGTGTATCATGTGTGTGTGGATGTGTGTGTGTGTGCACGTTCATATGCTTGGGTGTGTCCTTGACCCGAGCCTCAGTCCCCTCCTGCCACCTCTGTCCTGACCTTAGGGCAGCGGGAAGGGCAGCGGGGAGGGGCCGGGGCACCTGAGGCAGCCAGGGGTGCAGTAAAATAGGAACAGGGCCAGGTCAGAGCCCAGACTGAGGGAGCATAGAGGCATGGATGGTGCCAGGGCCAGGGGACCAGGAGCCATGGATGGCCAAGGGCAAGGTGCAAATGCCCCGGAGCAAGGAGGCACATTAATCTCCCAGAGATTTTGGACCAAAGCCTGGGCCCTGGGCCAGGGCTGAGGACACAGAATGGATCAGACTCCATCTCTGCCCATGAGATGCTCACCCAAGCCTGGCCTCACTGGGTTCCCTAACCCAGCTCCCCACGAGTTCCTACTCATCCCTCAAAACCTTGCTCAGGTCACTCGCCTCCCTCCATCCTTTGGAGGATTTCTCCCCCTGCTCCGCGCTCCCATCACAGCCAGGACCACATGGTCTGTTGTCACATCTGTGCCCACTGCACTGAGCAAGAACAAGGACGGTCTGAGTCCTACTGGGGATCCCAGGGCCCAGAGCAGAGCCTGGGCTGGGAGTCACGGCTGCTCGTTCAACCCCCTCTACCACTGGCTTGCTGTTTAACTTTGGGCAGCCTTGTGCCTCCCCAAGCTTTACTGTCCCCTCGTGTAAGTCGAGGGAAGGGAGAGAATGCTCCTATGGTGCCTTTCAACTTAAAACCTCTCTGACCTTCTACCTGGCTAATGGAGACGCCGATAGGGGACAAGAACGGATGTAGAAAGTGCTTTGAAAAGTTCGTAGCAGGAAGCAAAGAGAGTCTTTCTTTCTGTAGAGCAGGAGGAGGGGGGTTATGGACAGAAGCTGCAGATGGAAAGGACAAAGTCTGGAGCACTTTGTGGCATTTACTGTAGAATGCAGAGCGCCTGTGGAAGCAACAGCACCAAATATTTACCAAAGCAACATTAAAAATTAACCTTTAAGATGTAGAGGTTTAAAGACCCAGAGCTCCCTGAGAAATGCCACCAGGAAGAAGAGTAAAGGGTACGGGCAGGAAGGGTACATGCTGGGCTTGAACAATGATGCCCCCAGAGCCAGGCACAGCTCCCCACGGACCCCTCCTCTATTTCTCGCTACCCGCCAGAGTAGCCTTCAGCCCTGCATCTGCAGAGGCACCTGGGCAGCCCTCCTCAGCCATAAGCCTTTCTGAGGCTACTGTGGCCTGCAGGATAAGGACAGGCCCTCGGCTCGGCATTCATGGCCCTCTGTATTTCGCTCCTGCCTCTCTGGGCAGCTGAGACCTTTAGGATGGAAAAGAATGAGCTGCCGTGGTTGGAGGAGATTGAGGTGGGATCAGGGAACATTCCAGGCCCCGGAGTGGCATGTGCAAAGGCACTGAGGCAGAGAGAGCCAGTGCATTCATGCACCAGAAGGGAAGTCGAGGCGCAGGAGTGTGGGGAGAAAAGGGGAGCACAGGAGGGGAGGGATGGGAGACGCAAGGGGTGTCTGATGTGCAGGGCCATGGTGAGGGGGGTGCTTCCTGATCCCGGGACCGGGGAAGTCCTCCAGGAGAGGGACAGGTGCCTTTTTAAAAGCTCCCCCTGGCAG
The DNA here is from genome assembly GCF_009873245.2 of Balaenoptera musculus. NCBI lineage: Eukaryota > Metazoa > Chordata > Mammalia > Artiodactyla > Balaenopteridae > Balaenoptera > Balaenoptera musculus. The sequence goes on along the minus strand of NC_045794.1, from coordinate 99,495,598 downwards.
TGAGCGGGGAAGGGAGCTGGCCGTCCAGCAGAGGCTGGCACTGTCTTGCAGGCTGGGCTGTGGCAGGAGCAGAGGAGAGGAAGCAGACAGCCCACAGGACCAGCTGGTGGATTGGGTGGGGGTGAGGGGCTCCAAAGACCGTGTCCCGGACTCTGGCCTGAGCCGCTGGGGAGATGCTGGTGGGATTTTTCCAAGGTGGGGACCCAGGGGCAGGTGTGCTTTGGGGATCAGCCTTGTGGAGTGTCTGCAGTCTGAGGTGCCTGTGAGCGTGGATGGGGTGATGTCGGTGCCGCACACAAGTAGCGAGGAGCTCGGAGGAAAACCTGGGTTGAATCCCAGCTTGGATTTGGCCAAGGGGGCTGGCTTGTCACGATATCATGTCGTGCAGGGGCCAGGAAGTCACCTGGGGAGAGGATGAAGTGTGTGGGAAGCCCCACGCAGCCGGCTTCTCTCTTCAGGAAGAAAGTGAGGTTTCACGTTAGATTCTTTAAAATGAAGCAGTGCCTTATGACCCCACATCATTCTAATTCGTCCACAAACAAGACCTTTGTTTTGATGGTCTCTCGTTTTTCCTGGAGACCCGGTGACCCACAGTTGGGGTGCGAGGGGCACTTGGGAGAGCGCTGCCCGTCTCACCTGCACCACGGCCTCTCAGGACAGGTGTTTTCTGGCCATTTTACGGATGTGGAAACTAAGGTTCTGAGAGGTCGCTGGCACATTCGAAGTCAAACAGCCTGTGAGAAGCAACCTGATTCCACGGTCGGGTTCTTTACCCTCTGCTGGGAGCACCTCCACGGTGCCAGGTCTCAAGGGGGACCCAGTTAGCCCAGAGCCTCCCCAGCACACACACATACACACTCACCACACACAGAGACACTGTTCACATCACACACCCAGACGTCCCACACCGACACACACACACACACACACACACACACCCCACACACACACACACCTTCCCCTGCTCAGCCCCTCCTTCTGCACCTGGATCACTGCCCATCTTCATCCGTCTAGAGGACCAACAGGCTGTCTTGCTAAAGGCAAAATGAAAACTTCCTAGAGGGTCTCTGACGTCCCCTTTGTGAAATGCTTTCCCCGCCCGCTTCACAGGACATCCGTGCCCTGAGCGCTTTCTGCGAGCAAGGCGCTTTCACACGCTCCGCTTCCTGGGAGCCTCACAAAGTCCCCACTTAGCAGAAGCGTAAACCAAACCTCCCGGAGGTAGGTAACTGGCAGCGGGTGACGGCAGTGAGCGCGGACACGTGCCGAGGGTCTGCTGGGACCCCAGGGGCCTGGGCCCTGCCTCGCTCCACACAGCGCTCGCCTGAGGCAGGGGAGGATGGAAGGAAGCCCTGATCCAGATTCCAGAGAATCCTGATCGCTCTGAGGGTCGTGGAGCCTGACCGTGTCTGCAGGGCTAGAGTGAGGGACCCCGAGGCCGAGCTGGCAGCAGGGGAGGAGGAGGCCACAGCAGGTTACGGGCTCAGGAGAGGAAGAGCCTCCTGCCGGGCGGCCTCCCTTAGCAGCCCAGCTGCTTTCCTCACGAGGTAGTGAGCTCCCTGTCACTGGGGCGTGCAAGGTGAGGCCAGAGGTTCATTTCCTGAGGTTGTTCACTGTTTCCGAGTTGAAGTACATAAAGTGCCCATCTTGATGCTACAGCTTGGTGAATTTCAATCGGAAACTGAAACATTCCAACACCCAGAAGGCTTCCTCGCGTCCCCTCAACACCACTCCTCTGACATCCAGCCCCTGAGTGGTTTTGCCCAACCGTGGGCTGTTCCTAGGCTGGAATTGGCTGGTGTGGGGCCTGGGGTCAGTGTCTCTCACGCAACATTTTATCTATGAGATGAATTCCTCCATGTTGCTGGGCGTATCAAGAGCCTGTTCTTTTTTTTTTTTTTTTTAAACTTTTACTATTTTCAATTTTTACTTTATTTTATTATTATTATTTTTTTTAATTTATTTTATTTATGGTTGTGTTGGGTCTTCGTTTCTGTGCGAGGGCTTTCTCCAGTTGTGGCAAGCGGGGGCCACTCTTCATCGCGGTGCGCGGGCCTCTCGCTATCGCGGCCTCTCTTGTTGCGGAGCACAGGCTCCAGACGCGCAGGCTCAGCAATTGTGGCTCACGGGCCCAGCCGCTCCGCGGCATGTGGGATCTTCCCAGACCAGGGCTCGAACCCGTGTCCCCTGCATTGGCAGGCGGATTCTCAACCAGTGCGCCACCAGGGAAGCCCAAGAGCCTGTTCTTTTTCACTGCTGTGTAGTACTCCATCATATGGATGTAGCATACTCTGCTTATCCCTTTACCTGTTGAGGACATTTGGGTTGTTTCTACTTTGGAGGCATTATCCATAAAGCTGCTCTGAACATTCACAGCCAAGTACTCTGGTGAACGGGTGAACACGTTTCTCTTGGGTGTCGTACAAGTGTCCTGTGGCTGCTGCAATCAGTGACCACGAACTCAGTGGCTTAGAACAGCACACATTATCCTCTTATAGTTCTGATGGGCAGAAGTTCAAAATGAGCCTTATGAACACCTAATATTCAGGTGCTGGCAGAGCTGGTTCCTTGGAGGTTCCAGGGAGAATCTGTTCCCTGGGCTTTGCCAGTTTCTGGAGGTGACCTGTGTTCCATGGCGTGTCTGCCTTTCCTGTGATGGCATCACTGTGACCTCTGCTTCCATCCTCACATCTCTTTCTCTGACTCTGACCCTCCTGCCCCCCTCTTTTAAGGACCCTTGTGATGACCCCAGGCCCACCCGGTAACCAGTCTCCCCATCACAAGGCCCTCGACTCATTCGCACCAGCAGAATCCCTTTCACCACGTGAGGCCACATTCATAGCTTCTGGGGATTAGGATGGGGACTTCTTTGGGGGCCTGAGTTCTACTTACACAGGTGTATATGTAGCATCATGCGACAGGCATATATTCAACTTCAGCATGTACAGCTCCCCCAGTTTCCCAAAGCAGATGAACGATTTTGCGCTCCCCAGGTCGTGGGTGAGAGTTCCTCCTCCCCCACCTCCTCACCAGTCTTTTTCATCTTAGCCCTTTGTTTCAGGGGGCTGGTAGGGCAGCTCCCTGTAGTAGTTTTATGTTGCATTTTCTCCATGCTTGCGTTTCACTTTCTATCATCATTACACGAGCACACCTCCTCCATGCCGCCCCCCATGACCACACCTTTTGCCACTAAGAGGCCGCCTTCTGTGCTGGGGGACTCTGCTCTCCCCTCCGTGGGAGTGCCCTCTGACCACCCTGGTGGTCCCGCACTGTTCAGCCCTTTGTGAGAAGTGGTCAAAGCGTCTCCACCTCTCAGGTTGCTGTGAGGACGCAGTAGAAATCGAGCTGAAAGCTCCTGTCCCCGCTCCCGGCTTATCGACCCCACTAGATCCAGGCCGAGCTCTTATTAGTGCCGTGGGCACATTATCTGCAGCTCACCTGGCAATTAGTCATGTTGTGCCTCGTGACGCCTCTGCTTCTATCCTGAGCAGTTATTGTGACAGATTCTCAGCCTTCTGGAAGCGTTCATTGTTATTCAAATTGCCAGGTGCTCTGTCTTATCTCCCCAGTTAGGTTGCAGAAGCCAGCTGGAGACCCTCCTTATCCTGGCGGGCCCCATCCGGGTTCCAGCCCTGCACCCTCTCTCCAGGGCAGCGGTGCCTGCTGCTCAACCGGCCTCCCCACAGCCAGCCTATCCAGGCCACCACCCTGCACCTGAGGGGTGGCAGTGCAGCCCAGCGGCTGGCAGCACAGGCTGGACTCCTGGATCCACCACTAGCCAGATTTATGACTCTGCGCAAGTCACACTACCTTCCTGAGCCTCGGTTTCCTCACCTGTAAATAGGGGAAATAGGAGTCCCCCTTTCTAGGGCTGTTGGGAGAGCGAAGTGAGACTAGGCATAGAAAGTGCTTGGACAGTGCCCAGCCCAGAAGAGATACCCCATCACAGCAGCCCTAACTCTGGCCTTTCTTGGGATTAGGAAGGATCTTCCATGTCTACATCTCAGAGCCCTGGGATCTCATGTAGTGCCTTCACTTGGCAGCTGAAGTGCTCGGTGACTGCCTGTCTAGCCTCAGCCCACCAGGAAGATCCTGCGTCACCTGCTGTGACCCTCTGATTGGCCTTGGCTCAGACTGCACCCTCCTCCTGGTGTGCCTTCCCCCACTTCCTGACGTGAGTTTTCCCTGGGTCCCCACCCCCATCCAAGCCACACCCCTAGCCACTCAGCCCTGACACGGTGCGGATCTGTCGCTCTTGTTTTAGGGTCCCAGTGTGGCTCCCCTCCTAGTTCAGAGCACTAGAGGGCTGGGCCCACGCCTTCCAGTTCTGTGTCTCAGCACCCAGCCCAGGCCTGGCAGAAGATGCCACCAGCAGGGGCTTCCAGAAGGCATCATTCTGCTTTGGTCTCCGTTGCATGGGGAGCCATTGTTTTTGAACCAGTTCCCGAATGATGGACATTTCTTTGATCCTAATCCTCCACTTTTATCCACATTACTGCAATAAATGAGCTTGTAAGAATTTTGCCCTTGTGAGCGTATTTGTAGGATAATGGCTAAGTGGAATTACTGGGTCAGAGGGCGTGCGCATCTATAACTTTGGTGCGCGCCAAGCTGCCTTCCAGGAGTGACCCGATGTCCCTCCCACCAGCACGAAGCAGAGGTTTCCCCCCCAAAACGGGCAAACACATGGTGCACTCAACCTTTTGGATCTCTGCAGACGTGATGAGTGGAGGAATGTAGAAGCTTCCTTTGGTCTGTGCTCTGGAATGCTTTCTCATTATGGCTTTCATTTGCATTTCTCTTATTTTAGACTTTGGATTTGCCATTGGACAGTTTCTTTCTTTTTGGCAATTGCTTTGTTTAGATTCTCTTGTCCTGGATTCTCTGGGCAGTTTCTATTGTCTTGGAAATTCACCCATCTCATCAAAGTTTTCTGATTTCGTTGCACAGGGTTGAGTGGGTAGGTTCCCTCGTTCTTCTCTTGTTATTTGTCTGTTCCCCCCATCTTTCCTGAGCTCCTGCTCTGTGCCAGGTGTCGTTATTGGTCCTGGGGGTAGAGTAGTGGGCCAGAACCAAGAAAAGCCCCATTTATATGAAGGCTACAGACAATTTAAAATACGTGTGGAATTCCCTGGTGGTCCAGTGGTTAAGGCTGTGCGCTTCCACTGCAGGGGACGCGGGTTCCATCCCTGGTCAGGGAACTAAGATCCCACATGCAGGGCGGCACGGCCAAATAAAAAATAAAATAAAATACGTACATAAAATATGTGGACTGTTAGATGGTGATAAGTGCTAGCGAGAAAAACACTATGAGAGCAGGGAGGGAGTTGATGATGGAGTCCAACTTTCAATAAGGTGGTCAGAGAAGGTCTCAGTAATAGGTGACTTGAAGGACGTAAGGGAATAGCCACGTGTTTATCTGGGAGAGGAGAGGGAAGCATGCTGGTGCAGGTGCTGTCTTGGTCTAAGTTCTTGGAGAAACACAACCAATAGGATAGATATCGACACAAATATAGATATAGTATAGACATAGATGTAGATATCTATATATAAATCTAGATTATAGATAGATATCTATGTATAAATATGTCTATATATAATACAGATAAAATATGTAAAACCCACATAGAGATAGCTATATAGAGAGGGACTTAACTCCAAGGAATTGGCTCGTGCAGATTTGGAGGCTGAGAAGTCCCAAGACCTGTAGTTGGCAAGCTGGAGATCTAGCAGGGCTGATGGCCCTCCAAGTACCATCCAAGTACCACTCCAAGTCTGAAGGCCTGAGAACCAAGAGAGCCAGTGGTGTAAATTCCAGTCCAAATCCAAGTCTGAAGGCAGGAAAAGACTGATGACCCACCTCAAAGACAGGAAGGCAGAGAGGGAATTCTCCCTTCCTCTGCCTGTTTCTTCTATCCAGGCCCTCAATGGATTGGAGGAGCTTACCTGCACTGGGGAGGTGACCCACTTAACTCAGTCTACAGATTCAAAGGTGAATCTCATCCAGAAACACCCTCACAGACACACCCAAGACCACGTATGATCAAATATCTGGGCACCACCCCTGTGGCCCAGTCAAGTTGACACGTAAAATGAGCCATCGCAGCTGGAGTGGAGCGAGCAAAAGAGAGAAGATAAGGGATGTGACCAGAGAGGATGGAGAGGAAGGTCTTTGGCTTCTACTCTGAGTGAGACGGGAGCCAGTGAGGGTTTTGAGCAGAGGAGGGACGTGATGTGACATGGATTTTCACAGGATCCCTCTGGCTGCTGTATGGAGAAGAGACAGAAGAGCTTGATAAGCGAGGAGGCCATGGTAGAAGCAATGGAGGTGGCAGAAGGGCAAGGTTGATGGATACATCTGAAGGATTTACGAGTGGACTGGATTTGGGGGTGAGAGAAAGAGAAGGGCCAAAGATGCTCTGGGACTCTGATGGAGTTGTATTTACTGAAGTCAGGAAAATTGTGGGAAAAGCTGATTTGGAGCAGAGGATCAGGATTTTAGTTTTGAGCATATTAAGTTTGAGATGTCTATTAAATATCCAGTTGGTGATGTCAACTAGACAGTTTGAAGCTATGGTGTGAGCTTGAGGCTGAAAGAGACATTAATGTATGTAGAGTAGTTAATTCCTTGGGAGGAGGTGATTTCCTCAGGAGTGAGTAGGGGTGGAAAGGAGAAGAGGAGACCGGGAAGATGGGGAGGGACCCATGGAGGAGCCTGAGAAGAAGCAGCAAGAAATTTAGGAGGAGAACCAAGAGAGGGGCCTGGAGTGTCCTGGAAGCAGGAGAAGTGATCACCTGTGTCAGTGCTGCCAAGAGGACAAGTAAAAGGAGGACCGAGAATTGACCACTGGATTTAGCAACATGGAGGTCTTTGGTGACCTTAACAAGGGTAAATTCTGCAGAATAGTTGGGTCAAAAGCCTATCTAGAGGGGTTAAGAGATAGTGGAGAAGCGGAATTGGAAAGGAAAAGTACAGATAAATTTTAAATGGTCACTTTCTCCTGCTGCTTTATTAGAGTCACCAACAGTTAATGTGTCCTGTTTTTCAAAAGGAATAAGAAATTGGATTTATTTACTCATTTCTTCCTTTTATGTTATTAACTTCATTTCAGTTTTAATTTATCAAGTGCTTTCCTATGTGTTCCTTTGGTATTTTGTCTTTTTTTCTAATTTTTGAGCTGGATAGCTAATTCATGTTTCCTTATTTATTAATATCAATATTTAAAGCTATAAATTTTCCTCTGAGCATTGCCTTGGCTGCATCTCACAAGTTCTGAAATGTAATCTTTTTATTTTCATTATTGTCTAGATATTCTGCAACTGATTTTTTGCTCTATCTTTGACACAAGAGTTATTTTAAAGCATTTTTAAACTTCTTGGGTTTTGTTTTGTGGTTTTGTTATTAACATTTTCAAATTCTAGTGTATTGTGATCAGAGAATGTTGTCTTACATCTACTTTTTGGAATTTACTTTCTTTGTGGCCTGATAATTGCTTTTTGTGTGTGCATTTTCAAGAGCATTTGAACAGAAGGAAGATTCTGTTTAATACACACACATAGGGCTTCCCTGGTGGCGCAGTGGTTAAGAATCCACCTGCCAATGCAGGGGACACAGGTTCAAGCCCTGGTCCGGGAAGATCCCATATGCCACGGAGCAACTAAGCCCGTGTGCCACAACTACTGAGCCTGCACTCTAGAGCCCACAAGCCACAACTACTGAGCCCGCGTGCCACAACTACTGTAGCCTGTGTGCCTAGAGCCCGTGCTCTGCAACAAAGAGAAGCAACCGCAATGAGAAGCCCATGCACCGCAACGAAGAGTAGCCCCTGCTCGCCACAACTAGAGAAAGCCCATGCGCAGCAATGAAGACCCAACGCAGCCAAAAATAAATAATAAATAAATAAGTTTTTAAAAATACACACACATACTATGTTATTAATTAGGTTATTTGGCTCTCTACACCTTATTTATGTTTTTGTCAACTTAATCTGTGAGGGACTGAGAGAGGTGAATTAAAATGCACCAATATTAACATACTCTGTCTTTTTCTTCCTACATTTTCAGATTTCTTGCTCTATGAATGTTGAGGCTATGTTATTTGGTGCAAAGACACTTATTACTTTAAGTCCTCATGGTGACTCTCATCCTTGATCCCCACACAATGCCTTCTTTTTCTCATTCTCTATTTCTTGCCCTGACTTCAGCTTTGTCTAACATTCAGATCAAGACCCCTGGTTTCTCTTGGTTTGCACTTGTTTTGTTTCTGCCCATTCTTTCTTGTGTAATTGTGGCAAAACACATAACAAAATTTACCATTTTAACCACTGTACCGTTCAGTGGCATTAAGTACATTAACACTGTTGTACAACCATCACTACCGTCCATCTCCAAAACTTTTTCATCATCTACTCATCCTATTATATGAAACCTTTCTGAATTATTCTACCTTCAGTAGATTTTGCTTGTAATCCAGTCTGAGTCTTTTTTTTTTTTTCAGCAAGTGTGTATGGCTCATTAACATTTACTAATATGGCAGCTACATTTAGTCTTAGTTCTGTCATCATAGTTTATGACATGCTTTCTGCTTTTATAGCTTTTGTGGGGGTTGTTAATTTTCACCATATGGTCTCTGTTTTCTTTGTTTTATTTTTTGTGTATATATCTTCTGACAATTTGGAAAGCTGTGTTTTTCATCCCATAGTTATCTTCATAATTATACTGTCATATGATACCCTTAATCCTCTATTTCTTTAGACAATGTTTATTTTCTCCCTAGTATGAATGATGCCCAAGTTAGAACATATCTACTCTCCCTCCCCTTCTCTCACTTCCATCAAATGATTTTAGTTGATTATATTAGTTGTTCCATTTACCTTTGTACCTCTAATGTTATTTCCATCTCTAACTGATTTTTTGGACTCCCAACTGTAAGCAAATAAGACATAGTTTACATATATTACCTCCCTCTTTCTGACCTCCACCCTCCCTACTATAGTTTATATTGGTTCTCTGTTTTCTTTTTTTGTTCTTTTCTATAACAGTCACAGTACATTAGTTTCAGACATAGTCCTACAGTTAAATAGATTCTCATTGCTAGTGCTCTTGCCAGAGTTGCTCTATTTACTCTTCGTTATCCTAAGGTATAGGATATTATCCTTTATTATCCTCTATGTATCCTCTGTTAATTTATGCAAGAAGGGCTCATGGGAGCTATAATTCAAAAATGTGTTTTAAAAGTTTTTCTGTTGACTTTATATTTAAAATTGGGTTCATCTGGGCTTTAAATTCTTGCTTCATTCATTCATTCAACAAAGACTTATTATGTGTACCAGTTACTGCTCCAGACCCTGGCAATACAAAAATGAACACAACACACAAATACCTTGACCCTCATGTAGCTTATTTTCTAGTTGGGAGAGACAAACAATAAGCTAGACCAGTAAGTAAAATATTTGGTGTACTGGATGGAGAATGATAGAGCAGGTGATGGGGGGCCACGGAATCTGTCACCCAGAGCCCAGTGATGCAGAATGGGGTGTTGACTCTGCCATTTGGAGTATCAAGCCCTCTGGAAAGATGGACTTGGTTGGCTTAGCCCCTCCATTAACTTCCCCCCTTGCCCCTGGAACACACTGGAGTTTGGTGGAAGATGGTTTATCTGTTAGTAGCTGTAATCAGATACAAGTTGCAGAAACCCAGCTACAATGGTGTGGAGGTGGGAAATCTGGGGCTGCCACCAGAACCAGGTTTCTCCCTGCTTCCCACTCCAGCCACATTAGTGAAAGTCCTTTGTTCTCATGCTCTCCCTCTGGATCCATGTCCCCTTCCCAGTAGACTTCCACTTGCATAGCATTGACCAGAGTGGGTATGTGACCACTCCTGTCTGCAAGGGAGTATGGGAAGGTGAATATTTGTGACTGGATAATTGCCCCTATAAATGGCTATAGGATAGGGGATTCACTGTGTCTGCCAGAGATGGAGTTTGTATTTCTGTTCCTCATTATCCTTGTTTGGAGGTGATCTCAAGAGGAGAAAGAACAAAGGCAACTCAACTCTGCCAATCAAAGCTGTAAGTGCCCTGTGGGCTGGTGTTTACACTCCTGACCTTATCCCAGTGATCTCGTGACCTGTCCATGTGCCAGGAGTGTCCTGGTTTCCTCTCCATGGCTTTGTATGATATGGTCCTATCCAGTGGTGTGACACCAAGATTCACAATGGTTCTTTTTATTATTATGAGTGTTATCTGTATCTGTTCTTAATATTTTCTAGTTTGTTATAACAAGGGTGACCATCTGGTTTATCATCCAAAGTAGAGTACTTTTGAGGCTGAAGAGGGAACAATATTAAAAATTATGTCAGAACCATAAGTATTAACTGGGACTATCCTAAGCCAAGACAAATAATCCCCCTGGTAACCGCTGAGGTAAGAAAACACTGTTGGTTTTGTAAGTTGATCTGGTTTTGTCTTACAGATTGAAAATTGTATCTTTGTATCTGCACCCTCTGTTCTAATAATTAGCCTGTTGATTCTCTTGGGTTTTCTATGTATGTGATCTGCCAATAATGGTAATTAGGGCTCTTCTAGTCCACTCCTGACACGCTATGCTCTTTTCTTGTCTTATTGCTTGGGCCAGGGGCACTAGTGCTGTATGAAACCACAGTGATAGCAGACCTGCTTGTCTTGCTTCCAGCCTTAAAGTTAAACAGGTCTCAATATCTAGAAGACAAAAAAATGTCATGTGCTCAGAGAAAAACCTGGCTTCTCCTGGAACCGAGGTCAGAGAGAAATATCCCCAGTGCATCCCCATGGAGGAGACACCATGTGATACTTTGTTCCCTTCTGCTTCCCTAGAAAACCCTTTTGCCGTGCCTCAGGATGGGGGAGGTGAGACCCAAGGCACCTGGCTCAGCCTCCGAGAAGTACCACTTCAAGACGTCAGGGAGAGCCAAGACGGCCACGGCGGTGGCAGAGGAGAAAACGCTGCCTGTGCCCGAACCCTTCCTCGGACTTCTAACACTATGAGCAAACTCAGGGGTGGGGGCCGGGTGCAGGGAGGGGCTTCTGAGCCACCCGTCCGCAAGCAATAGTCCCATTTTGGGCCGGTGGCTTTTGAGAGGTGGCGCCATGGTGGACTCAGGATGACCGACACAGCTGCCCTGGCCGAGTGAAGCCGGGAGGATTCAGGCCATGTGTCGTACCCGTGCGTGGTTCCCTTGCCCCCTCCAGTAGTGGCCTGTGGGCCTATCTGTGTCAGAATATTGAATGTGAGTGTGTGTGCGTGCGTGTGCGTGTGTGTGTGATCAGGGGTATCCTTTTTGTTTGTTTGATTGGTTTTATTGGGGTCCCCCCAAGTTCTCTGATGGGCCTGAGTCACCTTGTGCTGGGGGTCTGGCCCAGCATCCGGGCTCCAGCTTCTTGCTGCAGCTGTGAGCCAGATGGAGTTGGTAAGCACAGGGCACAGCCCCACTGTGTCTCAGGGGGTGCTGGGGATGCGAAATGCCGGTGGGGTTTCGTTCTTATGGAATTTGTTCCCATAATGACAGTGATAATGAGAGACGCATCTCAGGCCATCCTCGGGGCAGGCACTAGATTATCTTCACGTACGCCCTCTCTCATCACCTGGGAGGTGGGTGGGATGAACTCCCTGCAGAAATGGCCCATGTCTCACAGCCAGGAGGAGACCAGTCCTCGGTTTGACCTCAGAGGTATAAGAACCCAAAGTCTAAGCTCCCCAGCCCAGGGTACCCCCAACACAGTCCCTGGAGCATCTCCCCAGTGGCTTCTCAGTGGATGAGCCATCACCCAAGCTCTCCACCGTCGCTGCCCCAGGACCCTGCTACACACGACACATTCTGGTTAAGCACTTACTGTCTGCCAGTCCTCTGCTGGGCGGCGATCGGGAAGGGAGATGAGTCAGGCTGGCCTCGTCCCTGCCCTGGGGGAGCCGCATCTGGTGGGAGAGCCAGACACACAGATCATTGCTGGACAGAGTGATGAGCACTATGGAAGTGCAGAGGGGAAGGTTCTAGAAGCCCTTCCCATTTAAGGCGGGACTTCCACACAAACTTGGATGCCCGTAACATCTGTCCACAGAGCTCACCACCACCACCACCCACCCCGCCAGCCCGGGGGCACACACACGGCAGGGCATGACCTAGGAAATGATCACATAAATCCCCGAGGGCCAAGGTGGCAGTGTAGACACCCTCATTCCCCTGGTGTTAGTGAAGCCAAAATCTCCCCCCAGCGCCCAGCTGGGTGGGCCCGGCTCCTCTGCTCGCATACCCTCACTCAGCAGGACCCAGTGTCTTCCACAGGCCCTCTGCCCATCAGACGTGGCAGTGAGCAGGCAGGCCCCTGCTCGTGGTGCTGGTGTCCTAGCTGGGGGAGAGGACAGGGAAAAAATAAGCAGTGAATAAGGAAGGTAGCAATAGCAGTGAGCCCTAAGCCGAGAATTTGGTCAAAACAATGTTCGTGAGGGTCCTGTTGAGCTTGGGTGGTCTGGGAAGGGCTTTCTGAGCAGGCTAAGCCCAGCTCTGAATGATAAGCAAGAGCCAACCATGGACATTAAAGATAAGAGAGCATTCCAGGCAGAAGGAACAGCTAGTGCAAAGGCCCTGAGGCAGCAGCCAGCTTGATGCTTTCAAGGAACCCAAAGAAATCCAGGTTGGCTGGGACACAGAGGAAGGGTGGAAAGAGAGGTGGGTGAGAGCCCAGATGCTGTGGTCAGCTGTGAGTCACCTTAGCCTGGAAAAACATAACACCCGTCCTTTGATAAAGCAGAAAGAAGTTTCTAGGGTGTCAAGCATTTTCCAGCCAGCCTGGCCTTTCATCCTCTCAAAGCCCATAAAAAGGGACTCTCCCCATTTCGTGGACCAGGATGCTGAGCCTCAGGTGGGTCAGGCGGCTTGCCCAAGGTCACACAGGCAAGCTGAGGAAGACCCGGACCTATGGCTTGAGTCCCGTCTTCTCCAGGGCCCAGGTGTACAGCTTTGGCAGAGGCAATGTCAGAGAACCTTTGCTTGGGGTCTTGATTAGGGATAGGCGTGGCTTCCTTTACCCTGGACGCTGAGACATGCCAGGACCTGCCCCTGGGCCTTGCAGAGCAGCAGTTGCCCTGGAGGCGTGCTCAGCAGCCATTCAGCCCAGCTGGATCAGCACACACCTGCATCCCATGTGCATAGCCTCGGGGATCAGAGATCAGCACACACCTGCATCCCATGTGCGTAGCCTCGGGGATCAGAGATCAGCACACACCTGCATCCCATGTGCGTAGCCTCGGGGATCAGAGATCAGCACACACCTGCATCCCATGTGCATAGCCTCGGGGATCAGAGATCAGCACACACCTGCATCCCATGTGCGTAGCCTCGGGGATCAGAGATCAGCACACACCTGCATCCCATGTGCGTAGCCTCGGGGATCAGAGATCAGCACACACCTGCATCCCATGTGCGTAGCCTCGGGGATCAGAGATCAGCACACACCTGCATCCCATGTGCGTAGCCTCGGGGATCAGAGATCAGCACACACCTGCATCCCATGTGCGTAGCCTCGGGGATCAGAGATCAGCACACACCTGCATCCCATGTGCGTAGCCTCGGGGATCAGAGATCAGCACACACCTGCATCCCATGTGCGTAGCCTCGGGGATCAGAGATCAGCACACACCTGCATCCCATGTGCGTAGCCTCGGGGATCAGAGATCAGCACACACCTGCATCCCATGTGCGTAGCCTCGGGGATCAGAGATCAGCACACACCTGCATCCCATGTGCGTAGCCTCGGGGATCAGAGATCAGCACACACCTGCATCCCATGTGCGTAGCCTCGGGGATCAGAGATCAGCACACACCTGCATCCCATGTGCGTAGCCTCGGGGATCAGAGATCAGCACACACCTGCATCCCATGTGCGTAGCCTCGGGGATCAGAGAAACCTGAGCCTTGGGGAGAGGCGTGTGGGCACAGAGCCAGATTCTGACGTCAGCTCTGCACTGAGACCAGTGTGACCTCAGGCAAGTCCTGCACCTTCTCTGCCTTCACTAAAAGGAAGGGCTCAGACCAGGTCTTTTTAGGGGGCTTGCATCTCTGGCTTCCTGAAGTTCTGGGTGCTGCTCATGCAGCTGTTCTTACGGAGACGCTTCCTCTGCCGAGAAGGAGCTGGTGGCCTTGCCTCTCTGCCCCGAACACTAGAGCCAGAGGTCACTGTCACAGAGGCCAGCAAGGGCTAGGGTTCCCCTGATCTGCATCCCTGGGCTTGAGAACTTGCAAGGCGCTGCTCCTGACTCCACCAGAGGTCTTTCCAGGAGGGACTGACGACCCCGTGGAGGTTGACTGTTGCAGCCGGGCTGGGGATCAGAATCCTCTGTTGTATGCAGGCGGCCCCTCATCGTGAAGCTCAGCAGACATCACAGACTTAGCAAACTGACACAGGGCAGCCTGGGATGCAGGGGACGGAGTGCAGAGACCCACAGCACTCGCTGCCCCTTCCCCGCTGGGTGGTATTGGGCAAATCGCTTCACCTCTCTGAGCCTCACCTGTCAGGTGTGTGGGCTGTTGGCGTGGGACGGAGTGGCTGAGGGGAGAGGGCAGCGTGCGTGGGTGTGAATGCCCATCTGAAAGGCACACGTGTGCGGTTCATTCCCTCTCGATGTCAAGGGCTCCTCAAAGCCCCTGGGACATGGGCCATCCCGACAAAAACCTGCCCCATACCTACCATGGCAGGCAGACGTGCCAATGAGTAGAGTGTCCCTGAGAATAAGATGCAGGGTAGTGACACGTTCAAGTAGAGATTTACAGAGTTAGTGTTTTTTAGTGACTCCCTAACCTGATTTTTCGAGCTGCCTAGTTTTACTTTTTACTGTGAGCTTCTGGCTATAACCACATAATTTGTAAAAATAACAATAATAATACTACGAAAAGAAAAACAAAAAGAAGAGAAAGAAGATGGCAATATGTCTGCTGAGGAACTTGTCTTTGACTCCCTGTATTTGTAAGGACTTTTTCCCACTGGGAACTGTGTGTTATAACGAGCAGTTTTATGCTTTCCTTCTCATCTGTGTATAGCGTAATTGTGCGTTTTGGAATCTCTACGCAGAACCAATACCTGGTAGCACCCGTGGGCCTCTCTGCCCCCACCTGAACCTCTGAGATCCCCCTGCACCTCAAGGAGCAGCCCGCTAGCGCAGAAGGGCCTGGGGCCGCCAGCTGCCAGCCCGACATCTGACGCTGACCGGGACCAATAGGAAACAGGCCTTAACTGAAAGCACACGCATGCACACACACACACACACACATGCACACATGTGATTCTGCAGGTAGATCCCGTCTCTCTGATAAGCCCGGCTCTGATGCTTTAGAGAAATAGCAGGTAGGCAGCTAGCATTCCTGGAGTGGTGGCATTTCCCCTCTTCATCCAAAAAACCCTTCAGGCAAATTCATCCCCAGGACTAGAAAGGAGGACTTGGGGGCATCAGGGAAAACACAGCCAGGAATGGGGGTTAACAGGCTTCTGCTACCAAGAGATGCTTCTCAGCTCACCGTCAAATCAAAGGTCCCTTTAGGCCATTCCTGTCACATCGAGCCTGGCACCGTCTCCCATGCACCCAGCAGACCCCCCAGACCCCTGTCCACACCAGGCCGGTGTCCTGGCCCTCTGCTGTCCCTCCAGACCACGGTCCCTGCCCAGGCCCCGTCTCCTGGCTCCTCTGACACCCCATTTACTGTGTCTACTACTAGAGGTCGTGCCGTAAAAGAAGATTAGTTTCCCAGAGTCACAGACTTTTTAAAAATTGTTTATTGATTTATTTTCATTTTTTCAGCTTGACTGATTGGTCCCCACCAATGGGAGGAGCCATGCCTTAGGTGGCCCTCAGAGGTGAATGTGCAGATTCCGCAGCGATCCAAGTTGACGTGATGGCCCCGAGAGGAGTTGCTGGGGGCATTTCATTGCAGACACGTCCGGGTGGGCCCCCCTCTCTGCGGCAACCTTGGGGGATTCTTATCTTACTGCTCACCTGGCGAGCATAGACAGCGTCTACCTGTCCCCACAGGCCATCTGAAAGGTCAGCGGGGCAACCACCCACCCAGTGAGTGGGTGACACTCTGGTCACTGCCACCTGCAGCCCCAGAACTCACCACCAGGCTGGGGTGATGTCCTGTCCCCTCCAGAAAACAAACACGGCACACCCTCCGTCTGACCAATGCCACGCCAGGCTCCCCAGCCCTTCCTTACAGCACAAATGCAGCCCCAGATGGTGATTAAGTGAATGTATGCAGCTTTGGAGCCCGTGGCCTGAAAACTTGAATGTTGAGTTGAGCAGTCAGGTGAGATAGAAGATTCTAGAAATTCCATTTGTTCATGCATGCATTCATTCATCTATTCAACAAATATTTACCCAGTGCCCCTCCGGGAGCTGTTCCTGCTGTAGACAGAGATGTCAGGGAACATGCCGTGTCTGAGGGAGAGGCTGGGATCACCTGTGAAATGACTTGTTGTGCCTAACGGTTAGGAATGCTCAAATTCATAAGGAGAATAAGTGACCTTGGAGGTGGCATTGTCTCCCCCCTGCCCCGCCCCCAAGTTTTTAGTCCAAGATGCTGCCAGACAGTTGGTGCTAGATAGATGCTTGATGAGTGAGCAGCTTTGGCTATTAGTTACACTCTACCTAAAACTCCTATCTTCACGTCAAAACCCTGACCTGTTTGCCCTTGACAGACTAAAATTCAGGGCTGCTGCAGTGCCCACCTCCAGGGGGCACCGTTTCTATAGACTGTGCTGTGAACAGTGACCCCAGGGATGGTGCAGTGAGGTGCCCTGTGAATTGCCCTAAACTGCTCTCCGAAATGTGCAGGATCCCATCAAAGTCAGCGAACCCCAGGAAGGGTCACCGTGCACATGATCAAAACTTACAGATTACACGGCCTCTGTGGGCATCCAGTGTGGCCACAACTGGAACCAAATTGGTGTCCCCAAGAGAATCTCTTCTTAGAAACTCACCTCAAGTTCTCACCTCAGTTCCTTCCTGTCTCTTCCCCATCTTCTAGGTTAAAGCTAGTGGGATACGTCACTGTCAAATAACCAAACAGTCAGGGTCTGGGTGATGGGCAATAACTAAGTGGGGACAGCGAGAGTGGGGGGCTTTGTCACCCTGACAAGGTAGCACCTCCCCCCAAGTTCGGATCAGCCGGACAAGGGCGCAGACACCATGGGACAGACTTGTCTTTCTCCTGTAAACCCTACTTCACGTGAGCAGGCGTGGGGTCTCTCTGAGAGCTGATAACCGGGAAAACCAAAAACCAATAATATTCCTAATAATAATAATATAATGTAATAATAATAATGTGTTTTACACGGACTGCTGTTGCACTGCTTTTGTCTTTATATACAGTAGTTTTTATAAAGATGTCCTTAGGTTTTAATAAAGGAGTGTCACGTCAACTCTTCCCTGTATTAAAATTTGCTTTAATGTTTCAAAAATGTGCTTGGGGGAAGCTGCGCTCACATTTGTTGTCACTCTGTCGGGAGGGTGGACGACCAGGGCCTGGGGTCTCAGCTAAGGAGCTGCTGGGGCGGTGTTAGGGGCAGCTGATCACATGGGTCCCTCCGGAAAGCCTCAGAGGGTCCAGCCCAAGGGCAGATGGAGAGGCCTGATGGACACCACCTCCCAGAGGGCAAGAGCCAGGTCGGAAAGGAGACAGAGCCTCCAAAGGGGCACTGGCGGGCGGCAGGAGGGGCTGCAAGCCGCGGGCCGTCAGCGACAATTGCTGGGGATGCAGCGTCGTCCCCTCGCACCCCCCCCCAGCACCGCCCCCTTCCCCTGCGCCTGAGGCTGGTGCAGCGTGAGAGCAGCTCTGCTCTCAGTGTGTTTCCAGGCCTGGCTCAGAAGACAGGCCCCCAGTGGCTGAGTCCACCTCCAGCCGGTGGGTCCACGGAGGAGGACCAGACCCCCTGCTCCAGCAGGGACAGACACACTTATCGGGCAAATAGGGGTTTTGCACCTCCAACAACTCCAAGGGGGCCACGTTGGAGCCTCTCCACCCAGTCCTCAACCCCATTCCCAATTTGGCCAGAGCAGTGTCCCTCTGGGTCCAGCTCAGCTCAGAATTTCCGTCTTAAGTGCTAGTCAAACTCTTCCCGCCACCCAAAGGGACTTGAGTCCCATGGGATGGCGCAGACTCTCAGCACACACCCTCCCCCTCCCCAACACCACCAGCCTCATGGCTGGGGCAGAGGAAAAGGAGCAGGAAAAGGCCAGGGGGAGGGACAGGACTGACATCACTGCTTTGCTGCGGGCACGTTCTTGGGGCACGTTGAGGCTTCTTTGGAGAACCCCGTGGAGGTCTTCCATGCCCCTGTTTCCAGGCAAGGAGGACCGGGCCAGGACATAGCCACATGCACACACACACACACACACACACACACACACACACACACACTCTCTCTCACACACCTCCCTGCCTTGGCACTGGGGAGCGGACAGAATAACCTTCTGAGTGAAGATTGTGCTAGAAAGCTGCCTTCTCTCTCCCAGTTGTCCCTTACCCTGGGGCCGGGTCATTTCTGGCCCCAACTGCTGGCAGGGGTGACAACATGAGAAGGTCTCCGGATGCTTCAGGGTCTTGGGCACCCAGCCGAATGTCTCAGACTTGATTGTATGGGCAGTGGGGAGCCATGGGAAGGCTGGGGGCAAAGGGGAGACACCACCGGATCTATCCTGAGGAACAGCAGGATGTGAGCGTGGAAAGGATGCACTTCTGGGCAGGACTTCGTAAGCTGGTGGCCGTCAGCGACGGCGGATGCGCTGAGCATTGCTGGCTCCCACCCCGTTTGTTCAAGGACCTCCACAGCTTCCCTTTACATCCTTCCTCCCCTGCTCCGCTCCTGAGCCACGGGATACGGCCAGCTGGAGCTTTCACAGGAAGAAAGCACAGCCCATGGTTCTTACCGGACTAGCACTAGTTCCCCCCCGGAGAGAAACGTCTGCAGAAAGCAGGGGCCACCTGCCTCCACACCGTGACCAGGCCAAGGGGTCCTGCCGGGACTACCGTCTTCACTCCACACAGGCAAGGGGGCGACCACAAACCGAAGCGTCCAGGCTCCCATCTGCACCGGGTCATGTCTTAGGATAGCGTATATTAACGCATATATGTGGAACCATGTAGAAAAATGGTATACATGAACTTACTTGGAAAGCAGAAATAGAGACACAGACGTAGAGAACAAACGTATGGATACCAACCGGGAAAGGGGGGCGTGGGATGAATTGGGAGATTGGGATTGACATATTGACACTGCTATATATAAAATAGATAACTAATGAGAACCTACTGTATAGCACAGGGAACTCTACTCAATGCTCTGTGGTGACCTAAATGGGAAAGAAATCCAAAAAAGAGGGGATATATGTATACGTATAGCTGATTCACTTTGCTGTACAGCAGAAACTAACAACATTGTAAAGCAACTATACTCGTTTAAAAAAAAAAAAGATTCCATCCCCCGTTGCCTATGACACCATCCCCCTCAGTCCTGCATCCCGGATTTCCCCCTCTGCTGGGTCATTACCACCAGCGTTCGAATATGTCTTCGTTTCTTCGTTTCTTCGCGTCTGAAAGGCGCGCTCCAACATGCACCCCCAGTGATGCCAGATCAGGTCTTCAGATGCCGCCGCCCACCCCAGCCCCACCCTGAGAAAAGCTAGAAACCCTGGGTCACATGTATTTTTTAAAACTACCGGAGGGCATTAGAGAGCTGACAAGGTAGCAAAGAATTTTGAGTTCAAGGTCTGGGAGAAGACAGAAACTCAGAAAGATGAGGTCTGCACTTGGGGCTGCTTTTTCCCTGGGGACTTGCTGATTCTGAAAGAGGGGGATGAGAGGATGAGCCAGGTTTTCCAGCTTAGCAGGCTAGGGGGAGGGGGTTGGAGTCCAGGACTACTTGAGGGAGTGATGCGTAACCCCCACTTTGGATGGGGACCTCAAAGGCTGCACCCAGGAGTAAGGGTGGACCCCCCTTACACTCAGGTCCGCTTCACCTGCGGGCCCAGGGACACCCAAATCCTGAAATTGGATTAAGCAGATCCCAGATTGCTAGCACTCCCATGTAACTGATAGCACCATACGCTGATCTTCCTCCAGAGAGGTTTCATCACCCTAGACTTCAAAATATTTCTACTACAAACAATTTATCAGATCTATTCTGTCTGTCACACCCTCAGAGGTAACCAGGCGTACAATGCAGCAACGTGCGTAAGAAACAGCAGTAATGGATCACAGGAGAGACCCACAGAAGTTCCAAAACAGCTGCACTTAATATGCTCAAAATGTATAAAATCATTTCTAAAAACTGAAAACCATAAAAATATAATACAGGAAAATTTTAAAGAACCAATTAGAAATTGTAAAAAATAAAAAGTATGATAACCAGACATAAGACCTCAATAAATGGGTTTAAAGGCAGATTAGATCGGAAACAAGGCAAGGATGTCTGCTCTCACCACTCTTATTCAGGATGGTGCTGGAAGTTCTAACCAGTGCAACGAAGGCAAGAAACGGAAATAAAAGGCATGAAGATGAGAAAGGAAGAATTAAAACTGTCCCTATTTGCAGATGATGTGATTGTCTACCAAAAAAAAAAAAAAAAAGGCAAGGAAGCTACAAAAAAGACTTCTAGAACCAATAAGTGAGTTCATAAGATCATAGGTGAGCACACAAAAATCGATTGTATTTCTAGGTACTAGCGATGACCATATGAACGCTAAAATTATTACAATATCATTTACAATTTCTTTAAAAAATTAAAGTGTAGGTCTAAAAAAACACATATACGAGTTTTATGCTAAAACTATAAAAAGCTGCTGAAATCAAAGAAGATCTAAATAAATGAGGAGGGGCTTCCCTGGTGGCACAGTGGTTAAGAATCTGCCTGCCAATGCAAGGGACACGGGTTCGAGCCCTGGCCTGGGAAGATCCCACATGTCACGGAGCAACTAAGCCCGTGCGCCACAACTACTGAGCCCACGTGCCACAACTACTGAAGTCTGTGCGCCTAGAGCCTGTGCTCCGCAACAAGAGAAGCCACGAAAATGAGAAGCCCACGCACCGCAACAAACAGTAGCCCCCGCTCACCACAACTAGAGAAAGCCCACGCACACAGCAACGAAGACCCAACACAGCCAAAAATAAGATGTACCTTGTTCATGGATTGGAAGACTCAACATAGTAGAGATGTCAGCTCTTCCCAAATTGATATATAATGTTAACACAGCTTCTATCAAAATCCCAGGAAGATTTTCTGAAGACATACACAAGATTATTTTAAAATTTATATGAAAAGACAAAGGACTAGAAAAGCTAAAACAGTTTTGAAAAAGAAGAATAAAGTGGGAGGTGTCATTCTACCCAATTTCAAGACTTATTATAGAGCTAAAATAAATAACACTATATGGTGTTGGTGGAGGGACAGACACACAGATCTATGGAGCAAAATAGAGAACGCAGAAATGGACCCACACCAAGATGCCCAACTGGTTTTTGACAAAGGAGCAAAAGCAATTTGATGAGGGAAAGAGCATTTTCAACAAATGGTGCTGGAGCAAGTGGACATTCATAGAGAAAAAAATAAATGGAATCTTGACCTAAGTACCTAAGTCTCATACCTTAAGGGAAAATTATCTCTCAGTGGATCATGGGTTTACATGTTTACTGCAAACGATAAAACTGTAGAAAAATTTGAAAGAGAAAATCTTCAGGATCTAGGGCTAGGCAAAGAAGCATGATTCTTAAAAGGCAAAAATTGATCAACTGGGCTTCATCATGATTAAAAACTTTGCTCTGTGAAAAACCCTGTTAACTAGATGAAAACACAAGCTATAGACTGGAAGAAAATCTTTGCAAACTACTTAACCAACAAAGGACTAGTAGTTGGACTATATAAAGAACCCTCAAAAGTAGAAAGAAAAATATGGAATCATAATGTCATGCACCTGAAACTAATATAAAGTTGTACATCAATTATACCTTAATTTTTAAAATTTTTAAGAAAGAGTAACTTAAAAAAATTTTTTAAAGTAAACAGTAAAAAAAAAATCCAAGCAATCCTATTAGATATGAAGAAACATTTTACGAAAGAGGATCTCCAGAAGACAAATAATTTTGATGAAGTCCAATTTATCTATTTCGTATTCTGTGCTTGTGCTTTTGGCTTCATATCTAAGAAACCATTGCCTAATCTGAGATCAGGACGATTTATCCCTATGTTTTCTTCTAAGAGCTTTACAGTTTTAACTCTTACATTTAGGTCTTTGAACCATTTTGAATTAATTTTATGTATGGTGAGGTAGGGGTCCAACTCATTCTTTTGCCTGTGGACATCCAGTTGTCCCAGCACCATTTGTAATTGTCTTGGCACCCTTGTCAAAAACCAACTGATCTCAAATATGAGGGTTTATTTTTGGACTCTCAATTCTAGTCTATTGATTGATAAGTCCATCCTTATGCCAGGACCACAGTTTTGATTAGTAGCTTTGGAGTGAGTTTTGTAATTGGGAAGTGTGAGTCCTATGATTTTGTTCTTCTTTTCCAAGATTGTTTTGGCTATTACGAGTCCCTTGCATTTCCATACGAAATTTAAGTTCAGCTTGTCAACTTCTGCAAAGGTGCAATCTGGGATTTTGATAGGGATTTTGTTGAATCTATAGATCAGTTTGGAGTACTGTCATCTTAAAAATATTGTCTTCCATTAAGACTTCCAATATTAAGTATTTTAAAACATGGGATGTCTTTCATTTATTTAGGTCTTCTTTAATTTCTTTCAATAATGCTTTGCAGTTTTCAGAGTGTAAGTTTTGCACTTCTTTTGTTAAATACAGACAACAACAAATAAGTACATGAAAAGATGTTTAAAATCATTAGCCATTAGGGAAATGCAAATCAAAACCACCATGTGATACCATTACCCACCTATTAGAATAGCAAAAATTAAAAATAGTGACAAATGCTGGTAAGGATGTGGAAAAATTGGAACCATCATACATTGCTGGTAGGAATATAAAATGGTATAGTCACTCTGGGAAACAGTTCAGCAGTTTCTTTAAAAACTCAACGTACAACTACCACACAACCCAGCAGTTGCGCTCCTGGACATTTATTCCAGGTAAATTAAAACTGATGTTCTCACAAAAACCTGTATGTGGATGTTGATAACAGCTTTATTCATAATACCCCCAAACTTGGAAAGTATCCAAATGCTCGTCAACTGGTGGCTGGTTAGACAAACTGTACATCCACATTGTGTGATACTACTCAGCAATAAAAAGGAAGGAATTGCTGATGTGTGCAGTGAGCTCGTTGAAGCTCCAGAGAATTATGCTGAGTGAAAAAAAAAAAGCCAATCTCACAAGGCTACATGCTGTATAATTCCATTTATTTAACATTCTTGAAATGACACAATTATAGAAGTAGAGGACAGATTAATGGTTTTCAGGGATTAAGGAAGAGGTGAAGGCAGGAGGGATGTGGATGTAGCTATAAAAGGGTAACAGGAGGAATCCTTGTGGTGATGGAAATGTTATGTATCTTGACTGTATCAAGCTCAGTATCCTCTTTGTGATATTGTAATATAGCTTTTGCAAGAAGCTACCGCTGGGGAAAACTTGGTAAAGGGATCTCTCTGCATTACTTCTTACAATTGCTTGTGATATACAAGTATCTCAAAAGGAAAAAGTTTAATTTAAAAAAGCAGATTAGATGCAGCAGAAGAGAAAATTAATGAACCTGAAGATGTATTAGCAGAAAGTACCCAGAATAAAGACCATGGAGACAAAAGGATGGAAAACAGAAAAGCATTTAGCAGTCAGAGGAAACATGTAACTGACATGTACTGTAGTTCCAGAAGGAGAAGTGAAAGAGAATGGAGAAGAAATAATATTTGAAGAGATAAACAGATGAGAAATTTCCACAATTGATTAAAGAAACCAAGCCACAGGTTCAAGAAGCCCTATTAAACTAAATCAGAAGACAGAGAAAATCTTTTAAGTATGGCCAGAAAAAAAGAGCAGGAATGAGGGGGAGGCAAAGGGGAGAGGGAGAAAGATTACCTTCAAAGGAGCACAATTAGACAGACTGCAAACTTTACAGCAGAAGTAATGAAAACCAGAAGACAAGAGATTCATATTTTTGATGTACTAGAAGAAAGTAACTGCCAACTCAGAATTCTAAGCCCAGTAAAATTATCTCTCAAGAATGAAGGTAAAAATATGATATTTTTAGAAAAATTAAAATTGAAAGAATTCATTACTAGTAAATCAGATGAAAAATAAGTAATATGGAAGACTTGAACATGATTAAGAAATCTGCCAAATGGACATATACCAAACAATGCATCCAACAGATATAAAATACACATTTTTTTCACAAGCAGACACAGAACCTTTGTGAAAAGTTACCATATACCAGATAATTAAGCAACTTTCTACCAACCTCAAAGGACATTATTTGACCACAATGCCATTAAGGTAAAAATCTATGAAGAAAAAAATAACTACAAAATCCCCACTTGTTTGGAAAATAAATAGCCTAAGGTCAAAGAAGAAATCATAATTGAAATTAGAAAACATTTGAGCATAAAAGAAATGATACTATTATAACGTATGTGGTGCAGTTAAATTGGTGCTTAAAGGGAAATTTAAGCTTAAGAGCATATATTGGTAAATAAATCAAAGAAGATCTAAATAAATGAGGAGACATACTGTTTTCATGGATTGGACAAAAACATGGTAAAGATATCAAGTCTCCCCAAATTGATATACAAATTTAACTGACTGAAAACTAATGATTTAGCTGTACTTTCCACAAATTAAAAATAGGATAGTCAAATAAACACAAAGGAAAAGGAAAAGAACAATGAATATAAATATAAAATTAATGAAAAAGAAAATAAACATAACAGAGAATCAGCAAAGCCAAGTGCCAGCACCCTGGGGAAAAAAAGTTAATAAAACTGATAACTTCTTGGCAAACATCATCAAGAAAAAAAAAAGAAGACACAAATTCCCAATATCAGAAATTAAAAAGAAGATACCACAGCACATCCAGAAAACATTAAAAAAAATGAGACAGTTATGAAAAATTGTATCCAAAACATTTGAAGACTGAAAACAAATGGATAATATTCTTTTAAAAATTATAAATTCCCAAAACTGATACTGGAAAAATAGAAATTGAAGAACCCTATATTTATTAAATAAATTGAATCTTTCCCAATAAGAAAACTCCAGGCCTTGCAAATTCAACCAAACATTTACAGAAGAAATAATACCAATCTTACACGAGGTCTTCTAGAGAATAGGAAAAAATGTATAAAATGAATATAAAAGAGTATAAAATGGCCTCAACTCATTTTATGAGGCGGATTTACCCTGATACCAAAACCTGACAAAGTGAGTCTCCGTCATCAACATAGATGCAAAAATTTCAATCAAAAGATAGCAAAGGAAATGCAGCACAACCTAATCAGGGGTATCCCAGAAGTGTCATGTTGGCTTAACATCCAAAAACAATAAATATAATCCACAGCATTAGCATTTCAAAGAGAAAAATATATGATCACTTCAATAGACACATAAAAAAATATAACATTTGGGCTTCCGCAGTGGCGCAGTGGTTGAGAATCCGCCTGCCAATGCAGGGGACATGGGTTCGATCCCTGGTCCGGGAAGATCCCACATGCCGCGGAGCAACTAAAGCTCATGTGCCACAACTACTGAGCCTGTACTCTAGAGCCCGTGAGCCACAACTCCTGAGCCCACGTGCCGCAACTACTGAAGCCCGTGCGCCTAGAGCCCGTGCTCCACAATGAGAGAAGCCACTGCAATGAGAAAGCCTGCGCACCGCAACAAAGAGTAGCCCCCGCTCACCGCAACTAGAGAAAGCCTGTGCACAGCAACAAAGACCCAACGCAGCCAAAAATAAATTAATTAAATAAATTAAAAAATATGTATATATATATAACATTCAACACCCGTTTGAGCTTGAAAATGCTATACAAGCTGGGAGTACGAGGGAACTTTCTTAAAACAGATGACAGACACCCATGAAAAACTTACAGAAAACATCTTACAGGTCTTAATGCTTGAAATATTGAAAGCTTTCCTTTCAGAACAGGAACAAGACCACAATACCTGCTATCACCACCTCAATCCAACATTGAACATGAAACCCTGGCAGCACCGTAAAGCAAAGACAAGGAATAAAAGGTGGAAGGATGGGAATGGAAGAAATTAAAATGTCACCTTTCAAGATGATATAATTATACCGGTAGAAAATCCAAAATAACCTAATTTAAATTAAACCCAGTGGCTACGCATAAAAAAAAAAAAACCATATCTCATTCAAGCAAAATCGAATATGGGTTGGTGAGACCCCCCTTCCATACACCACTCTGGGACCTAGGCACCCTTCTGTCCACCAGCATCTCATCTTATGGTCTCCAGGGTCGCCATGGCAAGAAAAGACAGAGTGTAAGGGTAGCTCTGCAGTTCTTCAACAATTTGGCTCGGAAGTAATAGGTGTCACTTCCACTCACATTTCATTGGTTGGAACTAGCCACATAGTCCCACCTAACTACCTGGGAACTGGGAAGTGCTGTCTTCCCTGGTCCCCAAATATTCAAGTCACACACCTTCCCCAACTGCCATGGGTCTCCGAATCCAGCTTGAAATCTCGTATCTTCAAGTGAGTGGCTGCATGGTGCTTTCCAGGGCTTCTGTACCTGCCTCCTCTTGGTCTGGAGCTCTTTGAACTAAAATATTGCCTGCCATATCAGTAAAGCAAGGATGTTACAGCCATCAAGCCACCACATTACAGCCACCCCGATGGTGGGCCCTGAGGGGACTCAGGATAGAAACAAGATGCCCACCATCTAGCAGTCAACTGCCTCAGCCAACCCCGACGGTGCACCCTGAGGAGACTCAGGATGAGAAAGCACAGGATGCTGGCCCCATGTAGCTGAGGTGCACATCAAAGGAATGATTTCAAAGATGTGTCACATACATACAATGGAATATTACCCAGCCATAAAAAAGGATGAAATAATGGCATTTGTAGCAACATGGATGTGCCTAGAGATTATCATACTAAGTGAAGTAAGTCAGACAAAGACAAGAATCATATGATATCACTTATATGTGGAATCTAAAACAAACTATACAAATGAACTTTTTCACAAAACAGAAACTGACTCACAGACTTTGAAAACAAACTTATGGTTACCAAAGGGGAAACGTTGAGGGGGAGGGATAAATTAGGAGTTTGGGATTAACATATACACACAACTATGCATGAAATAGATAACCAACAAGGACCTACTGTATAGCACAGGGAACTCTACTCAATATTCTGTAATAACCTACATGGGAAAAGAATCTGAAAAAGAATGGATATATGTATATGTATAACTGAAGCACTTTGCTGTATACCTGAAACTAACACAACACTGTAAATCAACTGTACTCCAATATAAAATAAAAATTAAAAAAATTTTTTAAAAAGGAATGATTTCAGTAAGCCCAGACTCTTGCATCTTCCCATACATAGAAAAGCACTAAATTCCTTAACTTGAGATGTCTGGCGTTCTTTTACAGTAATCCTTTGATGTTCTGACTACCTGGTCTTTTGTGGCAAAAACTCCTATATATCTTGGCTCCCCGCTTGCCTCTTCAGAAGAGTTTCTCAGCTTTATCTGCGAGGCTGTGTTCCAGGCTTGAAGTCCTCAGAATGTTCACTGAATAAAACATAATTCTCAACTATTAGGTTGTGCATTTTTTTTCAGTCAACAATCTACAAACTGAAAGAGACATTAGCGGCCTCCTGTACAGACCCCAATGTTCACTGATGGGGCGGGTCAGGACAACTGAGGTCAACACTTCCACATGGAAATGGGAAGGATGGAGGTAGGGCCATTGCTCTGTAGTAATTCTGAAACGCTGCTGGGTGGACGTTACCAAGGCCCCCACCGTGCTGCCCCATCAGCCTCCTTGACCACGTCTGAAGTGGACATAGGAGACCATGCCATCCCTGGGGGCCGTGAAACTCTCAGCTGCAGTCTGCCCAGGGACGGCTGGGGACGCAAGGCTTGTTTTAAGTCAAGAACAGTCAAAGCCTTATTTTAGTCTAAGCTTTGGGTTTCTTTCACAACACGATTTCCTTAAAAACATAGTAAGCTTCCAATTTATTTGTTTCCAATGAGTTCCATGTTCCATACCTCCACCCAAAACTTCTTTTTGAGATATTGATCTCAATTTTGCTTATCTGCCTTTTTGCCCCTAAGTTTCACTCACTCACAATATAATGGCAGCTACTTTGAGTCTATTGGGACCTTTTTTAATCTGCTTTTTGCCCTGAGGTAGTTTGAGCCTTTGATGTTCAATGGCTTTCTCGATGCTGTATCAAGTTATTTCTGGCTTTCCAATTTTGCTAAGCCCTTAATTTCTGGAATTTCTCTGTTCTCTTTATTCCTGGTTACAAATTAACCACTTCCTTCCTGAATTCATGCAAAATCTTTTTGAGGGTAGTCAACAGCCAAGACACACTTATAATACCCTGCTTTCTTACCTCTTGCTTTAGTGTTCAAGTTCATTTGGCTATAAATTAATGCAGACTGATTGAAGTAATGTGTCAGCATTTATAACCTGGATTGCCAACACCCACCCTCCAGTATCAGTTTCCTTGGTGCCAACCACCAGCCACTAAGCTAATGCCATGTATCTTAGCTTTTAAATGCAGCAACATCAGTTATTAGTCAGGACAGGATAAACTATGCTGAGTTCAAAACAAAAGGTTATTTATCCTTCATGCAAAGATGATGCAATCAGGCAATGCTCCAGGGAAGCCCTCCTCCATAAAGTGACTCAGGGATCCAATTGCTTTCATTTGGTGTCTCCACAATTTCAACACAGAGCCTCCCTGTGGTAAATGCACTGAAAGGGACATAGCAAGATAAGGGAAGCTCTCTTAATGACCTCATGCCAGAAACAGTGTTATATATTGTATTCCTAAAACCCCCCAAATGAAAACCTACTATAAAGACACTAGAATCAAATCAACATGCTGTTGGCTTGAGAACAGACAGATTAGAATAAAGAAATATATGTAAGTATATTTGATAACAAAAATAATATTTCAATACAATGGGGAATTATTAATACATAACTATTATTATTGTTTTACTAAACCACAAATATTTCCAAATTATACTAACATGACTAGCTACCGATCAGAAAAAAATAAAACTGGACTCCTATTTTAGCCATATGTAAAAATAAACTTCATATTAAAGACCTAATAAAAATGCAGCAAGAAATTCTAAAGGGTTGTATGAACACTCTCAGTGGAGAGAAATGTACCTCACCAAGACCAGATGCCCGGTAGCTATAGAAGGAATGATAAACAGTAATATAAAAATTAATTTTTCTATGACAAAAGATAACACCAAGTCAATAGGTGAACAAGAGATTTAAACACAGAGAGCACATATAAGGCTTACATCTAATTTACAGAGAGCATACAGAAATTGGCAGAAAGGGAATAAACAACCCAACAGGGAAAAAAGGGGACACCAAGAGGCAATTCACAGAATGAATCCAAATGGCAACAAACATACGAAAAGACCTTCACTCACACCAGTATGGGGGAGGGGAGCAAAGTGAAATAATGATACCACTTTACATCAGACTGACAAAAAATAAATCTATAAATCTATAGTTAGCAGCTGTATGGGAAAAGGATACTCACGCACTGATGCGAGAAAGGAGAGTTGTTATAATGGTTGTTGAAAGCAACGTGAAAATATCTATTAACATTACATACACTCTTTGACTTGGCATGGATGGAATGGAATTCCTTGTTGGAATGGAAATAAAATGATGCCTATTGACAGAGGACAGAATCGGTGGTACGTGGCCAAGTGAGAAACAACCCACCCTCCAGGAAAAATGCATGTGTCTGTGTATATACCTATATTTATCATAAAACGTATTAACAAAAAGGATGTGTGACATAACATTTACAAATAATAATAAAATATACAATACCCTTTTTTATAAATTTAAAGTAGTCAACTGATCCTCACAGAATATTTTTGCAGATTTTTGCCAAACTCTGTACGTGTAGCCAACCTATAGCTGGGACCCATGAACAAGTGTTGGTCCAACATGAATGTACATTTTTGTTAAAAAGTAAGGTGAAAGGGAAACAAGGAAGTTGTATGTTGAAACTCCACTCATTCATCAGTGGCCTGAGTGCCCTCTTTGTTGAATTGAATAATTTTTTTTTTTAAGTTTATTTATTTATTTATTTTTGGCTGCCTTGGGTCTTCATTGCTGCACGCGGGCTTTCTCTAGCTGCATTGAGCGGGGGCTCCTCTTCGTTGCGGAGCACGGGCTCTAGGTGTGTGGGCTCAGTAGTTGTGACTCGTGGGCTCTAGAGTGCAGGCTCAGCAGTTGTGGCACACGGGCTTAGCTGCTTGCAGCATGCGGGCTCTTCCCGGACCAGGGCTCGAACCTGTGTCCTCCGCATTGGCAGGTGGATTCTTAACCACTGTGCCACCGGAGAAGCCCCAAATAACAGTTTTCAGATCCTGGGGGAAGAGTTTCTCACTTTTTTTCTGCTAGACACAGTGCAATAGCTGCAGACGTGACTCGCTTTTAAGTTGAATTTGTGTTATTAATGTTAATATTTCTCAAGTCTAGACAACCAATAAAACAATCAATCAAGCCGAGATCTGTAATGTGTGCCACTTTCTGTGGTGTGTGTGCTTTCGCCATGGCCAGCTTTAAACCACATACAGGACACGTCTGATCACAGACTTAGAAAAATGTGCCCAGAAGCACGCTTGTATTTTGTAATAGATGTAAATAACCTGGAGCATGGATAATAGTAAAATAATTAGGAAGTGATACGTTTGGAGTATTTATTACCTTTGTTTTGAGTATAATGTATGTATTTAATTATATGTTTATAGAATTTAATATTTTTACTGGTTGCGTTTAGTAACTGGCTCACAATATTCCCGAAATGCTAACAACAGGCTTTCACGGAGCCGGTATGAGCTGGCTCCCGCACACCCCTGGGAATGGCTGACTGGTGTGCAATGGCCACACAGTAGAATTTTACACAACTATTTAAAAGAATGAATTGGAGTTCTACAGGGGATTTGGAGGGATTTTCACAAAGAATTGTCCAATAAGAAAAGCAAAATATAGGCAAGAGAATATAATATTGATCACATTTTGGTAACAGAAAGCCCTCTGCCTCCCAGCAAAACCTCTCTATACGTGTCTGTATATACTAATAAATGATTGCATGCGTATTCAGGAGAATAAGGCAACATGATCTGGGGACATAGGGTGGGAAGTGTGGGAAGGAGAAAAGGGAGCCAAGCGAAATAGGAAAACAGAACACAAAAACTGCCAATAAAACAAACCGCACATATGTTAACACATTTCGGCATTTGTGTATAATATATGCATGTATGTGTTCACGTCATTAAAATATATTTTTCAACCTAGTCCTTAGTTGGGCAGTTATTTAGGTTATTTACTGTTATCTAACAAACCACCTCAAAAGTTAGTAGCTTAAAACACCAACAACCGTTTACTACGGCAATTCTGTGGGTTGAGCGTGTGGGTCTCCTGCTTCGAGTGGTGTCGGCTTGGGGCACTGGGGTGGCCAGAGGTTCAACACGGCCTCCCTGGCATGGCTGGCGGGTGATGCTGGCTCCAGGCAGGGACTTCATTCCTCCTCCACGTGGGCCTCTCCACACGGCTGCTTGGGCTTCCTCACAGCATGGTGATGGGGTGCTACGAAGGAGTGAGTGCTGGGGTGAGTGACGGCTGTGGTGTCAGAGAAGGTACAGGAGGTCAAATTACAAGGGGTCTTGCAATCCCTGTGAGGACTTTGGCTTGTATTTCAGGTGAAAAGTGGGAGCTTTCGCAAAGTTTTTGAGTGTTGCTCTGGCGTAACGTTTTTCAAGGGTTATTCTGAGTGCTGTGCTGAGAACAGACTGTAGGGGGTCAGGATGAAGGTGGCTTGTACCAGGATGGAAGCAGTGGGGGTGGTGAGAAGTGGTCAGATCCTGGAGGCATTTTGGAGGTACAGCCAATATAATTTCCTGACAGATTGGATGTGGGGTGTGAGAGAAAGGGGGGCACCATGGATGAATGCAAGGCTCTTGGCCTGAGCAACTGAAGGACGGGGCAGCTGCCAACTGAGGAGGAAGCTGGGAAGAGATCGGGTGCTCCGTGGTGGACGTGTCGAGCTTGAGAAGAGGTGGCTTTGACGTCCAAGTGGAACCATCACGGAGGCAGTTGGAAACCTGTTAGCCATCAAAGAGAGGGGCCTGGAGGCATTGTCATCTCAGTGGTTTTAAAGCCACCAAACAGAGAAGAAAAAGAAATAAAAGGAATACAAATTGGGAAAGAAGACGTAAAACTGTCACTGTTTGCAGATGACATGATACTATACATAGGGAATCCTAAAGATGCTACCAGAAAACTACTAGAGCTAATCAATGAATTTGGTAAAGTTGCAGGATACAAAATTAATGCACAGAAATCTCTTGCATTCCTGTACACTAACAACAGAAGATCAGAAAGAGAAATTAAGGGAACAATCCCATTCACCATTGCAACAAAAAGAATAAAATACCTAGGAATAAACCTACCTAAGGAGGTAAAAGACCTGTACTCAGAAAACTATGTCTCTGATGAAAGAAATCAAAGATGATACAAACAGATGGAGAGATGTACCATGTTCTTGGATTGGAAGAATCAATATTGTGAAAATGACCACACTACCCAAAGCAATCTACAGATTCAATGCAATCCCTATCAAATTACCAGTGGTATTTTTTTACAGAACTGGAACAAAAAGTCTTAAAATTTGTATGGAGACACAAAAGACCCCGAATAGACAAAGCAGTCTTGAGGGGAAAAAACAGAGCTGGAGGAATCAGACTCCCTGACTTCAGACTATACTACAAAGCTACAGTAATCAAGATAATATGGTACTGGCACAAAAACAGAAATATAGATCAATGGAACAAGATAGAAAGCCCAGAAATAAAGCCATGCACCTAAGGTCAACTAATCTACGACAAAGGAGGCAAGAACATACAATGGAGAAAAGACAGTCTCTTCAATAAGTGGTGCTGGGAAAACTGGACAGCTACATGTAAAAGAATGAAATTAGAACACTCCCTAACACCTTCCACAAAAATAAACTCAAAATGGATTAGAGACCTAAATGTAAGACTGGACACTATAAAACTCTTAGAGGAAAACATAGGAAGAACACTCTTTGACGCAAATCACAGCAAGATCTTTTTTGATCCACCTCCTAGAGTAATGGAAATAAAAACAAAAATAAACAAATGGGATCTAATGAAACTTAAAAGCTTTTGCAAAGCAAAGGAAACTACAAACAAGATGAAAAGACAACCCTCAGAATGGGAGAAAATATTTGCAAACGAATCAACCAACAAAGGATTAATCTCCAAAATATATAAACAGCTCATGCAGCTCAATATTAAAAAAACAAACAACCCAATCAAAAAATGGGCGGAAGACCTAAATAGACATTTCTCCAAAGAAGACATACAGATGGCCAAGAAGCACATGAAAAGCTGCTCAACATCACTAATTATTAGAGAAATGCAAATCAAAACTACAATGAGGTATCACCTCACACCAGTTAGAATGGGCATCATCAGAAAATCTACAAACAAATGCTGGAGAGGGTGTGCAGAAAAGGGAACCAACCCTCTTGCACTGTTGGTGGGAATGTAAACTGATACAGCCACTATGGAGAACAGTATGAAGGTTCCTTAAAAAACTAAAACTAGAATTACCATATGACCCAGCAATCTCACTGCTGGGCATATACCCAGAGAAAACCATAATTCAAAAAGACACATTGCAGCACTATTTACAATAGCCAGGTCATGGAAGCATCCTAAATGCCCATCGACAGACGAATGGATAAAGAAGATGTGGTACATATATGCAATGGAATATTACTCAGCCATAAAAAGGAATGAAATTGGTCATTTGTAGAGACATGGATAGATCTAGAGACTGTCATACAGAGTGAAGTAAAAGAGAAAAACAAATATTGTATTTTAATGCATATATGTGGAGCCTAGGAAAATGGTACAGATGAACTGGTTTGCAGGGCAGAAATAGAGACACAGATGTAAAGAACAACTGTACGGACACCAAGGGGGGAAAGTGGCCGGGGGGTGGGGTGGTTTGGGATTGACATGTATACACTAATATGTATAAAATGGATAACGAATAAGAACCTGCTGTATAAAAAAAATAAATTAAATTAAATTAAAAAAATTTTTTAATAAAATAAAATAAAATAAATAAAGCCACCAAACAGGATCACTGGGGCAGCAAGAGGTTAATAAAAGGAGATACAGTCCAAGGACTGAACACTGAACGTGATCAAGGTCAAGGAGACAGGAAGAAGCATCCAGGGAGTGAGGAGACACTAGCAGAGGGCACACGGGGTCCTGGGAGCCAGGCGAGGAGGAGCAGCCAGGAGGGGAGAGGGACCCACCAGCAGAGTCGGAGGCAGCTGATGGGTCAGGAAGCTGAGGTCTGACGGCCGACAGTGGATTTTGGCTTTCAGGGTCTGGACGGGGCAGGGTCACTGCCGACTTCATTTAGAGCAGTTTCAGGGAATCTCTGGCATGAAAAGCCTGCTTGGAGGGGGCTGGGGGCAGATTGAAGAAAGATGGGGAGGAGTTTTGCTCTTTCAAGAAGCTTTGCTATCAAGAGGGGGAAGGAGACAGCAGTGGAGGCCAGAAGAAGTGGGAGAGGAAGGCTTCTTTGAAGATGGGAGAAATAGTTGGGTACGTGATACTGATGCTAAGAGCTGACGGGGAAGCACAGGTGGAGCACGGCTCCTGAGCCCGGCAGTGATGGGCCGAGGCCAAGTGCACGACGGGACTGAAACAGACCTGGCCTGTCCCGTGCAGCCTCTCGTCTTTGATGGGTCTTCCCAGCCGGATGGCACCCCACCCTCACTCCGCTTGCCCTGGCTCTTCCCGCCCTGCCCACCCACTCCAAGAGCTTCTGAACCACGCTCACGTGGGCCCTTGTCGGGAACAGCACATGTCCTTTTAAAAGACCATCCTGCTTGCTGTCGGATGCCCCACCTTCCTATTAATCGCCTCAGAAAATAACCAAGCGGCTGGCAAATATTCGAGCCAAACCCCTGTGCAGGTGGCAAGACGTGACATGAAAAGGAATCTGTAGCAGGAGCCCAACAGGCAGGGCCAGACAGGCGCTGGTTAGAAATGTCTATTTGTGGCTCCCAGGCTAATTTCTGAATATGATAATGAATAAATATTGGTCTTTCCTTCTGCAGCCTTTTCCATCTGGGTGGTTCAACCAAATAGATGCTGCCACCTCTTGTTTTCTAGAACTGTGGAGAGACTGGGGCCAGAGTGGAGTAGGGTGTCACCCAGCATCTCACAGCCAGAGGGTAGCAAGACAGGGAGAGGAGCACTGGAAGTTCAGAGACCCTTGGATAGGAGCTGTGATTGCCCTAAGCGCAAGCTCTACCTCCTGCTTTTGTCTCTGTAACACACCCTGAAAAGTGCTCATCCAACTACCGCTTGAATACCACCAGTGACGGGGAGCTCACTACCGAAAAGCAGTTTGTTCCACTGTTAGATGGTACAGAACGTTAGAAAGACTTTTTTCCTTTGTAAGACTTCTTTTTTGAATTCCTATAATGTCCTGAGCACTGTTCTAGACACAGGATGCAGTGAATAAGACCTAACAGGGTGCCTGCCTTCAGTGGACTGATAAACAGGAACCCACACAGACCGCAAAACGAAGGGAGGGAGGAGGTAACAGCTAGTGCTGAACAATGCAGAGGATATAGGATGGTGTGAGCATCCTGTATCCTAGTGACAAATGCAGAGGCTCTGGGGTGGTGAGAGAGAGCAGTGGGGCTGCTCCAGCTTGGTGACCAGGAGCCGTGACCGCTAAGCTAAGAACTGGGTCAAGGAGCCGGGCGTGCAGACACCAGCAAGGACAGCATTCTGGGCAGAGGGAGGTAACGAGGGGATCCGCTGGCCTCTGAGGATGGGAGGGACCACCCCGAGGCAGCAGCCATCCTCGATGTCCTCACTGGGAGAGGGTCCGTCCCTGGACCGAGACGATTGGGCATTTGGCAGCAGCAGGGCGCTGTTCCTCCTCCCCGAGCCTGGAGGGGGCTGTCTGGGTGTGTGCTACCCGCGGGCAGCGCCCTCCCCATCAGGTCACCTCCCAGCCGTCCCCGCCGCCCCCCACTCTAGGTCTCTGCAGCCCCCCACCCCTGCTCTGAGCGGTACTGGGAGGAGGCTGGAGGTGGGCTCAGGGCGGAGTGTCTGGCTGACCCCCCACCCCTGGAGATGCCCCTTCCTGCCAGCCACGGAGGCCCAAATCTAGCTCCTCCCACCTCACCCCCTTCCCCACCCTGCCCTCAGGGGCCACGTGCCTAATCCTCTTGCCCAGGGACCGCCCCGCAGACACGTGAAGAAGAACGCGGCCAGACGTGTGAGTGAGACACTTCTGGGGGATTCCAGCCACCCAAGCCTCCTGATCTGAGGCCTCAGACACTGGGAGCAGAGGTGAGCTGCACTCCTCACCCACAAGGGTCAGGAGCCTAAGAAATGGGGAGGTTACCAGGCAGCCAGAGAAACTGGAAGGGAGGAAATTGTTATTAATAATATCTCCTATTCCAAGAGGAAACATTGACTTAGGACGCTAAGTTCCCCCCACCAGGGTCATGGGCAAATAAAGGGCAGAGGCAGAATTTGAATGTCCAGTTCCTGGTGTGCTAGAGGGCAGTTTCCTGTGGGATCGCTCCGGCTGTGGGAAGGCAGGAAAGGGGTCTGAGGGCTCCAGGGAAAGGAAGTCGCCAGTGTTCTCCCCCGGAAGGGGGACGGTGGAGGCCCAGCGCTCGGCCTGTCCAGCAGCATCAGGTCCCCGTGTCACAGGGCGCAAAGCGTCTACGGTTTGCTGGGGGGTGGGGAGGACACTTGAACCAGAGAAACACAGAAACGTTTTCCTCTTGCAAACTGTATAGAGACGTAGGACCACGTGAGCAGGCGGGCACACCTGTCCACGCTCAGAAACACACTTGGTTAACAAGAACAGCCATGGTGACTGAGGACTGGGGTGACCCGGCGCGCCGCCACCGTGACCTGTTCTGCAGGGTCCCCGTCACTCGCCGGTGCTCACCGACCCCTTCTCCCACCCACCTGTGCTGGGCATGGGGGCACTCAGCGGGGGAGGCAGACCCATCTGCGTAGGTGGGGTTCACAGAGCAGGGACCCAGGCTGCAGCAGAGGGGGTCAAGGCACAGAGGCCACGTGCAGCGTGAGTTCAAGGCCAAAGTGAGAAGTGACGGCTGTGGCCCAGAGACGGCAGGACAAGAGCAGAGACAGGGGAGCATAGAACATGCAACGAGGAGGTAAATCCCGGCCAGACCTGAGGTTGTCCCCTCCCTCCCATCCTGCCCAGCAGTGGCCGTGAAGGCCCTGGGGGGCCCCTTCCTGCACCCCCACTTCTCACTGGCCTCATATCCTAGGCCAGCCAGTCACTGCTTAGTACCGCATGTGCGGGGTTTTTTTAGAGAAGGTGGATGTTTCCTCAAACCCTCGCTCTGTGGAAATGGAGGATGAACCAGGAGGGGCAATAGGTTTCCACTTCTTTGCATCTGGAGCTGTGGTTCGGAAAATCGGCTGCATGTGAGAATCACCTGGGCAGGCTCTAGACCTCCCAGTGTCTACACTGCACCTGGACCAGGAACTGAGAACGTCTATGGGGGGACCCGGAACCAGGCAAGTCCAACGGGATCACCCAGAACTTGTCAGCAGTGCACAGTCTGCTTTGACACCCAGGTGAGTTATGCCCACGTTAAGTCTGAACCAGCAAGAACAATGTGCCTGGTGTATAATATGCAACCCAGGGGCTCTGGGT
This sequence comes from Balaenoptera musculus, assembly GCF_009873245.2. Classification (NCBI taxonomy): domain Eukaryota; kingdom Metazoa; phylum Chordata; class Mammalia; order Artiodactyla; family Balaenopteridae; genus Balaenoptera; species Balaenoptera musculus. Next base: position 99,457,556 of record NC_045794.1, on the reverse strand, counting down.
CCCCCCCATGGTAACTCACCCACGATGCACTGCCTTTCCCCCTGGACCCCGAGTGCTGGATGGACATCGGCTGGTGGGCCCTGCCTGACCACCACTGCCCAGATTTGATGACCAGGACAGACAAGACAGGACACTGGGCCCTGGGTCTGAGCATCCTGGGATGCTGGAACCCTGTGCAGACCCCCCGAGCTGGGGCTGTCCTCCTTCTTTTCACGCATCTCTTAGGCAGCCCTGGCACGGCCTTGCCTTTAGAAAGCTCTGCTGATCGGGGTGCCTCCTGCACCCTGGCCAGTGACGCCTGGGGGCCTCTGCCTTCTACAGGTGAGCGCGTGGGGCCTTGTCTCCACCTGAGGCCACTGGCTCCTCTGCACCTGTTTCTTGCCTCATTCAGTCTGGGACCTCCGGCCTCTTCCTCGCCTCCAGAACTGCCACGTTGGCCCACTCTGGCCCCCAGACAGGTCCTGTCCCCCAGAACAGCCAGGGCTGGCCATTCAAGAAGATTCCACCTTCCCCGCACACCCCACACTAATTTTGTCCTTGAGAAGCCTTTTGTTGGCGGCACAGGCTGCTGTGATGTGGAAGAGTATCTACGGGTAAATGCTGGGCGCACCCCACCGTCTGGCTGGATGGGGGTCTGGGTTGGGAGACAGGACCGGGCTGAGGGAGGAGGTCTTGGAAAGGAGGAGATAGTGGAGGTGAATGGATGGGGAGCCGATACCTGCCTCCACATGGAGACTTGGGGAGGGCGGAGATGGAGAGAGAATTTTCAAGATACTTTGATGCTTATTCAAAATCTACAATGGGAATTCCCTGGAGGTCCAGTGGCTAGGACACGGCGTTCTCACTGCCGAGGGCTCGGGGTTCAATCCCTGGTCAGGGAACTAAGATCTCACAAGCCATGTGGTGTGGCCAAAAAAAAAAAAAAACACAAACCCTACAATGTGCAACCAGAAAATGACGTCCATTTTCCACCCTGTGGAAGACTAATCACTGAGCAATAGTCCCACGGCAAAGCAGTGCAAAAACAATATACATATCTACATATATGAACATGTTTTTATATGCATGCACATATACATATATCATATATGTATTAAAATGCATCACACTGAACAAGCAAGAACAAAGAAAATCCTCACAGGCCAGGGAACTAGGAGGGAAATTGGAAGTCCCCAGAGGTGAGCAGTTGCCGAAGCTGGCTCTGCCCCAGGGACATTCACCAAGGCCAGTCACCTGATGGTCCTTTGCCATGACCGCACTTGGCTGTGGGGCAGGAGGAAAGCCTGAGCCGCCCAGCATGAGTCAGTAGGGAGCCGCACCTACAGCTGGACTCGCCCAAGGGCTATGCTTCCACTGCTGGAATAAGTTAGTAGCAAAAAGCCTAAAGACGAAAAAAAAATAAAGCCTAAAGACGGAAAAAGCAAGGACACTAGCCTACATCAAGCTTGGCACCGGGGGGAAAAGCAGAAAAAGAATCTCCCTGAAGTCATAACCACCAGCCTGCCCCAATGTAGGTTTTACACCGGCCCTGTGGACCACAAATCCCAGACTAAGACTTTAATTTAAAGGGAGGCAGGGACTTCCCTGGTGGTTCAATGGGTAAGACTTCACCTTCCAATGCAGGGGGTGCATGTTCGATCCCTGGTCGGGGAGCTAAGATCCCACTATGCCTCGTGGCCAAAAAACAAAAACATAAAACAGAAGCAATATTGTAACAAATTCAATAAAGACTTTAAAAATGGTCCACATCAAAAAGAAATCTTTATTAAAAAAAAGGGGGGGGGCTTCCCTGGTGGCGCAGTGGTTGAGAATCTGCCTGCCAATGCAGGGGACACGGGTTCGAGCCCTGGTCTGGGAAGATCCCACATGCCGCGGAGCAACTGAGCCCGTGAGCCACAACTACTGAGTCTGCGCGTCTGGAGCCTGTGCTCTGCAACAAGAGAGGCCGCGACAGTGAGAGGCCTGTGCACCGCGATGAAGAGTGGCCCCCGCTCGCCGCAACTAGAGAAAGCCCTCGCACAGAAACGAAGACCCAACACAGCCATAAATAATAAAAATTAATTAATTAATTAATTAAGAAAAGGGGGAGGCAACTCAGAGAGACCTTTGGTGTCCCGCTGAAGCAGATATGAATTATCTCTGGAGGTTCCCATTTTCAGCATAAGCCTCGAAGAATTACCAGTGATTAAGTAGAAAGGCAGGGCTCACAGAAGACACAGAGGAAAAAGCACCATGAGTGAGAGTCAGCACAAACAGGATCCGACTGCAGAGACAGGCCCGGGGCCTTAGATCCTCAGACAAGAACATAAAATAAAGATACCTGTGTGTAGAAAGAATTAAAAGAAGGAATCAAAAACATGAATAAGGAACAAGAGGCTATAAAATGGCCAAGAAATTTTGAAAAGGAAGCAAAGAAAACTTCTAGAAACAACAAAAAACTCTATAATTGAAATAAAATAAACGAATTAAACAGCAGAGTCGACCCAGCTGTCTTAGTCAAGGTGCCGCCAGCTGCCGTAACCAACACCAAAGAGATGAGAGTTCAAACGTTTCTTGATCATCTACAGTTCAAAGCAGGTGCTCCTGACTGGCAGGCAGCTCTCCTCCCGGGGCGATTCTCCCTGTGGCCCCAGCACATGGCTCCCAAGATGACCACACTTGTCTGCATCAGCTGGCGTCACCTGGGCATCAAGGAGCACTGAAGGGGATGCAGGGGACCAGAGGTGTTGCATCTTACTTTATTCACATTTCATTGACTGGGACTCGGTTACACAAATTGCAAGGGAGGCTGGGAAATGCAGTCTGTCTGCGTGCCCGTCAGGAAGAGGAAGTGGGTTTGGTGAGTGGCCAGGCTGCCTGGACCACGACAACTAAAGAAAGATGAGGATCCGGGAAATGTTAGCCTATGGCTATTGCCTAGCTGACAGCACTCTTCAAAACCCCGCCCATCATTATTTCAGTTAATCTTTATGACTCCCACCTGGGGTTTAAGCTAAGCTGGAAGGATCCTTCCCATTTTACAGAAAAGGAAACTCAGAGACGGGCAGTGACTTGCCCAAGACCACACAGCTGCTAAGTGGCCCAGCTGGGGTTGGAGCCCAGGACTTCCCACGACATCACAGCGCTGTCTCTCGTTCCAAACGACAAGGGGAAGGGGAGAGGTCCTGGAGCCAGTGGTCCTCCATTTGCCTCTGTGTTGTCAGCTGACGTGGCGAACCCACTGGCCTAGCCCAGGGGCTGAGGGAACCAGCCCAAGTCCAGAGCAGTGAACTGAGTTGAGCTCAGCTTTAACACTGGTGTCCTGGGGTATCAGGGAGGCCAGCTGGGTGGGCTCAAGTAAAGGCAGCAGGTCTGGATGTGCCCGACCCCAGGGGAGGTAAGAGGTCACAGTCAGTGGGTCAGCCAACAAATATTTACCCAGCGCCTCTGATGTGCTACGTGTCGTGGGTTCCAACAAGCAGAGCCTGGTGCAGGGGACATACGAAACCCAGGTAGGGTCCACCTGATGATCTAGCTCTTTCGTGCCTGGCCCTGAGCTCCCGGTGTGCCAGGGCCCTGACCCCTTGTCATGGCCTCCTCACCAGGACCCATGGGGGGAGGGGCTTTCAGTTCCATTTTTACAGGTGTAGGAATGATGGCGATGGTGATGGTGGGGGTGGCGATGGTGGTGATGATGATGGTGACGGTGATGATGATGGTGATGTCATCTGACATTACTGAATGCTCTGTGCCCAGCAATGTTGAAGCTCTTTGGAGGGATTCTCTTCTTTAACTTTCATAATAACCCTACAGAGAGTAGATTCCTTATTGCTTTGATTGGACAGAGAAGTAAACTGAGGCCCAGGGAGGTAAGTGATTCACCCAGCATCACAGAGCAAGTAGCGGACGGACCCAAGATTCACACCTCAGAGTCTGACGCAAGCACTGCGCTCTAACCACGGCACCGCGCTGCCTCGTCCGCCGCGGGCCGTGCGCAAGGACAGAGCCTCCCTCTGAGCCCTCTCTGTATCCCCAGCTCTGAGCCCGGGGCCTGCACACAGTAGGTGCTCAGGAAGGCCTCTTAGGAATGATTTGTGCAGATGCAAAAACCCCACCTGTGCGTAGATGCACCCCCTTTACAGGCAATAAGCGTATCAATCGACTTGAAACCATCATAGTGAGATGAATAAAAGCGTGCGATTGTTGGCCAACCCAGGTCTCTTGGCTGGCTCTTCCTGAAAGAATCATTTCTGGGACATCCCTATTGTCTGTTTCCAACCAGCCAGGCCTCCCAGAATCCGCTGTCCCATAGAGCGAGGGGCGCCGGCTGCTCCCTGAGTCAAGCCCACCCGCGGGCGAGGACCCCACGAGCTCGAGGTGAGAATACCTGCGATGTCCCTCTGGCTCGGCTGCCCGGGTCTTACAAGGAAGAAGGCCTGAGGTGGGCAAGGATTAGGGGAGGGGAGGTGGCAGCTTCGATCTGTTGCCAAAAGGGGGGTGCGGGGGGTGGAGGGACGCTTTTCTCCAGACAAGCTGTTCGCTTACCAGCTGACTCTGGTGAAAGAAAAAAATATTCCCAGTGCCATCTGTTCCCAGAGTGAGGCTGGTGTGGGCCTGGGGCTTCCTGCAGCTCGGGCCGCCAGACCCAGTTTCAGAATCCGAGACAGCTGCCCCCTGGATTATTTTGGGAAGCGGCTCAGCTCTGAGGCACCCCGGCCTTCGAGGCATTTCCCGTCACTCCGAAGCTGTTTGCGCACCAGCCCAAGACTGCCAGCTCCTTCTTGGGCCCTGGACGGTTTCCAGTTCAGCCCACGGTAATTATCCTGCTTCCAGCTCCTGCTGCAACTCCAGCTGGGGTCAGATTTCGTGGAATGTAGGAGAGGGAGGTGAGGGCGGTGGGCTTCCCAGCCATTCCCTTCTCAGGCTTCTTTGTGGGAGCCACTCCGCCCACCCAGCCCAAGCCCTGGGACCACCCCCCAGGCGTCTACCCTGTCCCAGAGCTCATCCCTCCTCCGGACTCTCCCCAAGGGTGCCCCCACCCCTTTGTGAGGGATAAGCTCTGGGGGTAGGTGGGAGGAGGGCATCTCAGGCAGGGATAACAGCATAAGGAGGGCCTGGAAAGACCTTGGGGCTTTCAGGGAATGAACTAAAAGCATTTTGGAAAGGATGCGGTGGGGTAGGAGATAGAACATGGTCAACAAGAAGATACTCAAAGCCAGCAGCGCCAGGAGGACCCAGAGCCTCGGGCAGCAGGGGCGGTTTAGCGCAGCATGGTAATGGGATCAGGTTCCCAGGACAGAAAAACTCCAACTGCTGCTGTGGAATAGGGGTCAGAGGGCAGAGCAGCAGAGAGCCCCGCTGGGGAATTACTGTACCCGCCCCGATGGATGGCACGGCGAGGGCCTGGACCTCCAGGGGCAGAGGGGAGGAGTTTGAAAGGCGAACAAAGAGCAGAAAGGACTTGGTGCCCAGGTGGGGGAAAGGGGAGGGTCCAGAGCGAGTCTCAGGTCTCAGGAGGTTGGAGGGGCCGGAAAAAGGGCTGGGGAGTCAGGAGGCAGGACAGGGGAAGGGGCGAGTTCTGACGTCAATCAGGTGAGTTTGGAGTGGGAACCCCAGGGGCCCTGTGTCCAGGGCAGTTCAAAATGTGGGTCTGGTCAAGCAGGAGCATGGTGGTTGCCAGGGGCCGGAGGGAGGGGTGTGGAGAGTTACTGTCTAACGGGTACAGAGTTTTGGTTTTGCAAGATGAAAAGAGTTCTGGAGATGGTGGTGACGTCGGCACACAGGGCGAAGTTAACTTAATGCTACTGAATTGCAAGTGTTACAACGGCTAAAATGGAAAATTTCATTATGTGTATTTTACCACAATAAAAAACATTTTAATGGACTCAACCCTCCATTAAAATGCAGAGGTATTCAGATCAGATAAAAAGACACAACTATTTGTATCTATAAGAAACCCTCTTTATATATAAAGACACGGATCGTTTAAAAGGAAAAGAAGAGAAAAGATCCCCCGCTAACACTAAAAGAAAGCTTGAGTGGCTGTATTAAAATCAGATTTTAAAATCTGATTCAAAGTAAAAAAATAAAGTAAATTTAAAATCTAAAATCAAAGTAGATTTCAGAGCAAGAGATGTTACAAAGGATAAAGAGGACATCAAAAGGCCGTGACAATCCCCGATGGGCATGCAGCTGGGCACTAGGTGGTCTCTCTCTCTCTCTCTCTCTCTCTGTTCCCATATCCCCCCCCCCACCGCCCCCCCCATCCCAGGTACCCCTCCCTGTGCCTGGAGCCCAGCTCCTGTCAGCTGCCCAGGTACCTCCCTCCAGTAAGATTCTCCCTCTCACGTTTCATCTTTTCTCTTCTGGACCCTCCCTGTGGGCATTTAAACAGGCTCGAGCCTCCGCACTCATAAGCGGTCGCATCCCCCGAGGCCCCACTTTCCGTCTTCATACCAGGCTCCCTGAAAGCATGAAATCGACGCCCCCCATCCCGGCGGTCTTGGCTCCCTCTCTTCCACAGCCCTCCCCCCGAAGGTTGGCCATCCTCACCCTTGTTCAGTTTGACGGCAAATCAGAAAAAAATTTTAAATTGATTTTTGTAGCTCTGTTGAGGAATAATTTACAAAAGGTAAATTTTCCCAGTAAGTGTACGATTTGATGAGTTTTGACACATGTGGACAGTCACGTAACCACAGCGATCACACATAGAACATTCCCGTCACCCCAAAGTCCCCTCCTGCCCCTACCAGGGTTTCGCCTTTTCTAGAATTTCTTATAAATGTGTAGCCCTTTGTGTCTCATTTCCTTCACTTAGCCTAATGTTGTTGAGAGGATCCAGGCTGTTTTGTAGCAACACCCTTTCCTCTTTGTCGCTAAGCAGAAGCCCATTATATGGACACATTCTAATTTGTTTATGCCTTTGCCGGCGATGGACATTTTGGGTTCTTCCCAGTCTAAGCCTTTGTGTAGACATATGTTCTCATTTTTCTTGGATAAATACCTAGCAGTGAAATGGCTGGGTCATATGGTGAGTGTTTGTATCACTTTATAAGAAATTGCCAAACTGTTTTCCAAAGTAAATGTACCATTTTGCATTTCCACCAGCAATGTATGAGAATTCTAATTGCTCCACATCCTTGTCAACACTTGCTATTGTCAGTTTTTCAATGTAGCCATTCTAGGGGGTGTATAGTGAGATCTCATTGTGGTTTTAATTTTATTTCCCTAATGACTAATGGTATTGAAAATCCATGTTAATCAGCTCTGGCTACTATAATAAAATACCATAGACTGGGTGTCTTTAGAAACAGACATTTATTGCTCACAGTTCTGGTATCTGGGAAGTCCAAGATCAAGGTGCCAGATGATTTGGTGCCTGGTGGGGGCCCTCTTCCTGGTTTGCAGGCGGCCACCTTCTTGCTGTGTCCTCACATGGCAGAGAGAGAGCTCTGATCTCTGTTTTCTTATAAGAACTCTAATCCCATCACAGGGGCCCCACCCTCATGGCCTCATCTACACCTAATTATCTGTGAATCAGGAGGTAAGGGGAGCATGTGGACGGCGGGTGGGTTGGAGGGAAGACCACTCTGAGACTGTCTCACACTCAGACACCAGCTCCAAGGGTTCCTTATGTCCCTCCCCGTAGGCAGGACATTCTCCACGCTCCACCAGCTGCTCTGGCAAAGATGGCCTGGCCCATGCCGGCCCCCTGCCCCAAAGCCCCTCCCCCAATCCAAGGCTGTCAAACTGTGACAACCCCAGACCTAGCGGGCTCTGTCCTCCACAGGGGCTTGGAGCTGGGAGAGCAGGGAGGAGCCCAGCACCAGCCAGGGTCCACTGCCCCGCCCTCCCCTGTGGGCCCTCCCTACCCCCAGCCCCGCCTGCCCTGCTTCCTCCAGGCTGGTGCCCATCTGATGTCAGCTCTGGGACTCCCTGTTCAATCCTCCCACAGGGACTTTTGCTTTGAGAAATGTATGCAGCAAGTGCTGAGTCTCGCTGGAGAGAGAGGGAAGAGAGAGAGAAACACACACACACACACACACACACACACACACACACACACACACACACACACACGGCAGCTCCCTGGGGACCGACTGGGAGACGATCTGACCCACTAATCAGCCACAAAGACGTCTTCTCTGTGACTTTTGGGCAAAGCTCACCATCACGGCCATAGGGCTGGGCCTGGGCCACAGTTCCTCTGAAAAGTAACTGAATTGACTCTCCCGAAGGGCACAGCGGCCTGGTTTTGGAGCTACTTAGGGCTCCTGCCTCTGGAGGGTGATGCTGGGGCCATCACCCCACTCGAGAGGCAGGCGGGCTGCAGTAGCTGAGTGTGGGCAGGCGGGTCTCTGCCGTCAGGTCAACCCTGACACCTGAGGGGCCGTCCGGCTCCAGGGCGGGACCCTCGGCCCCAATGAAGGTCAGCTCCGCTGAGCTCTCGGCTGCCCCAGGGGTGGCCTCAGAGACAAGAGCCCCTCCCACGCCCACCCTGTGGGGAGAGAGGCTGCGTGGGGGGTGGGGGGTCAGCTCATATTCATGCACATTTAGCGGGGCCCTTCCCAGGACAACAGCAGGCTCCCCAAATCCCTCCCAGAAATACATTTGTTAAAAGAAACTGAGCGAGGCCAGAGGTTGGCTTAGTGAGTTCAAAGATATTCAGACGGATGGAAACAGCAGAGAGGGAAGGGGGGCTGGGGCGTGCCGCAGGCACACAGGATAAGAGTGGGAGGCCCAGGGGCTGGCTGGACGGGGAGGAGACCCCTCTGCGGCCCTCAGGACCTCCAGCTGGGCCTGGCAGGCAGGTTCTGAGAAGCAGATTTTGGGGGCTGTGACGGTTAATTTGGGGATTCCAGGGGCACCCCGTCCGCGCTTTCTTTCAGCTTGTGCTTGCGAAACAGGCTGTAGAGGACCCGCAGTGTGCTCTTGGCGTCCTTGTTCACGATGTCTGCGGGCCAGGGGAGAGCAGGGCAGGGTTCAGGCCTGGGCAGGGGGTGGCCAACCTTCCACCTTTGCCCGGGACCAAGGGGTTCCCTGGGACACAGGCCTTCAGTGCTAAACCCGGGAGAAACCCCGGCAAACCAGGACAGTTGGTCAAGCTGGGCCTGAGTCCCAGGACTCATCACAGGGTGTGCCACCTCCTCCTCCTCCCCTGCACCCACCTGTGGGGCCCCCAACATTGCGACTCCTCCAGGCCTCAGCCCTCTGCACAGCCCATCCCCAGGGACCTCAGTCCCCCATCTCCTCTCCCCAGGACCATCCTCCACTGGCGTGGGTAGGAGCTGTGGACACAGTGCCCCTCATAGGAAAACTCAGCAAACGCCAGGCAAGAGGCTGCACCAACACAGGGCTGTCCCCACGCCCCATGCCCCGCTCGGTGGCGCTCGCCCGAGGCTGGCTGCCCACGAGTGCCCTGCACTCACCTTCGGGGCTGACGGGGTGGTTGAGAAGGCCTTCATCCTTCAGCAGCTCCAGGGCCAGGGTGACGTTGTGTAGCTACAATGACAAGACCCCATCAGATGTCAGCACGATGACCCATCGTGCAGCAAGGAGGCCACCTCTAGTGGGAAAGGCAGCCCCTGAGGAAGGCACCCAGCCCAGGGATCAGGGAAGGCTTCCTGGTGGAGGTGACACCTGGGGGTGAGTCCTGCCAGGTGAGGGGACTAGCCAGGGAAGGGAGCATGGGTTCATCCTGATCTTTTCCGAAAAAGCCCCGAAACCCGTGAGCAACAGAGACTCCCTCAGGAACAAACAGCTGAGTTCCATGGGTAAAGCATAGATGAGGAGACCGACATTCAGAGCGGCCACAGGGCTCATCTGAGCTCACAGGACGGAAAGTGTCGGAACCAGGTGCCTGCAAAGTAGACTGGGGGCTGGAGGAGCCACCTCTACCCAGGTGCCTGCCCTTTGTGCCACCCCTCTGCCTGGGCTGGCGCCTGAGACACCGCTCCCAGCACTGAGGAGAATGCCCGGGCCAGAGTCAGGCCCACCCAGGTTCGGATCCCCACTCGGTCCTGGGGAGCCTCGAGCAAGTCCCTCGGCGCCTTGGGGCCTCCACTTGCTCCCTGCAAAGCGGGGTCTCCACCATCTCCCCCGATCCAGGACCCTGGGTGGCGGGCCCTGGGGAGCCCCATCAGCCCTCAGCTCAGAGCTGCCCCTCTGTCAGTGGAGCCCTGCCTTTTCACAGCTAGTTTCTCCCTGGGGCCTCAGATCCCACCGAAAAGACCCCTGCCCTTCTCCTTGGGGCAGCAGGCTGGTGTGGTAAAAAGAGGACATGGGGCAAGGCAGGACGAGCCAGGGATAAAGCTGGCTGAGTCCCCGATTCACTGGCACCTCAAGCAGGTCCTTCCTTCAACGGTCTCAGGCCCACTGTGCTGACTGGATGTCCCAGACTGGTGGCCGGCCGTGCCGGTCCCTTCCCTCCCCATCTGCCAACCATCCCAGCCCCAAAGCCCGCTTCAAACAGGCCAGGCAGTTCCCATGGCAACCTAGCCAGGGGCCCAGAGACCCGGCTGGCAGAGCAGCAGATGAGCAAGGCCCATCCGAGGAGGCCGCCCTGCCTAGGCCGCCTGCAGTCACCTCCTGGTGGTTCTGGGCAGATCTGGGTTAGATGTCTGTGCACCCGCCCCACTAGGTCACAAGTCACAGGTCAGACAAGGCATGTGTCCCGCCTGGGCCTTTGTCCCCTCATCTGTACAAGGGGAATAGTGCATCTTCCAGAGGCCTTTCCAAGCTGCCATGTAGATCCAAGTGTGATGGTGGACACAGGATTGGAACCACAGGGCAAGACTTGAAGGTGGGATAATAAAGGCAGAGCCAGGGCTTCCCTGCAAATTCCAGCTGTCCGGGCTCCTACAAGGGCTGGGAAGTGAGGTGTGTAGGAGGGCCTGAAGCCCCTGAGAAAGAACTCTGTTTGAGAGGGAAAGGGGCAGGTCACTGTCCCGGTCCAAGGGCACAGGGCCGGGTCAGGGGGAGCATCTTCCGCCCACGCCAAGGACTCCTGCCACATCCCGGGCAAGGGGCCAGAGTCCTCCATGGCAGCTGGTGGCCGTGCAGGGACCACAGGGGTCTGGAAGGCAGTGAGCAGAGCCCTTCTCCACGGGGGAGAGTTGGTGGAGCATCACATGGACAGAGGCCCTGAGCTGGGTCCAAGATGCAAGAGAGAGAGTGGCAGAGGCTGGGTCAGCGGCCCAGCAGGGCTGTCCCCTCGAGAGCCCGTCAAGAAGAAGAAACCAAGGCTGTCACAGGTGCCAATGCTCCCAAGCAGGTGAGACACACCTCTGGGGAGGCCCAGACCAGGTGGAAGCAAACCTCAGAGTGAGGGGCTAAGACTTCCACTGCTCGTCCCGTGCCTTTGTCCCCAAGTCTTCCCCCGACTGGAAAATGAGGGTTACAACTATTGCTATTATTCTCATTCTCATCATGAACACTATTTACAGGGCGCACAGAAAGTAAATGTCAGAGTGAGAACGAGACAGCCGGGCTGGGTTCCCCCGCCTCGCAGCCCTGCCTTTGATGCGCTCACCCTCTAAGCCCACATCCCCACAGCGTGGTCCAGGTTGCAGAAAGCCAAACAGCTTTGGGAAATGTTGGCTTCGACAAAGTTCTATGGAAATCCTCTGCTGCAGGACTTCTCAGAGCCTTGAATATGTTTTGGTGTGTCATGAGCCTTCAAGACTGTGCATGTTTTCCCAGGTGACTTGACCATAAGATCCATTTGTCACAGAGCAGCTCACGGGACCAGTGTCTTGGAAAGACTTCCTTCCCTTATTTAAAAAATATTTATTGAGCATCTACTATGCGCTGGCCACGCAACAGGGGCAAACCCAGACCCACTGCCTGCCCTCGTGGGATTTGAGAATTGCTGCCATCAACTAGAGCAATGATCGCGCTTGTTTCTATGGGTCACACTCCTCGGTGGTGCTCAGTCTGACCAGGAGAGCTGCCCCAGGCTCCAGTCTGATCCCACCATGCTCTACCCAAAGCATCATTTTTCTTCCGCGCACAGTTTGAGATGATGAAAGTATGGAGCTGAGAGAAGGTTACGACCCAGAAGGATGCATTCAAATCGTCCCCGGGAGAAGTAATTGCATGTCGGAAGAAACCAGAGATTCTTGGCCCCGGTGCTTTCATTTCTGCAGAGAAAATGATCGCCTTTCTCCTCCACCCCTACTCCTCTTCCCTCAGGGAATGGCAACCTTTGCCATTGGCAAAGAAGGTCTGATAACGAGAAATTCAATTGCCAGAGGCCACACTGCGGAGACAACAATTCCTCGGAAAGGGCCGCTGTTCCTGCCCTCTTCAGCTAATGACTTCCCCAGCATTTTTATTACACATTCCTGTGGCTGAGATTTCCTACAATAGTCCATAAAAATGCATTCTTGGGGTCTGAGCTGAGAGGCTGCTTCTTTTCCCCCACATAGATTGTGGCTCATCTTTGGAAGCCGGTCCTGAAGCCGGTCCTAAAGCCGGTGGAGTTGGCAGGCTGCCTGCACACAGGGGCCTTAGAAGTTGGGACGTTTGTCCCTGGCTTGTAACTAACTAGGGGTTGGAGGTGAGCAAATAGTGATCACACCTTGACATCCCATGAAGCCCCAACACCTGAGTAACAGAGAGGGGACCCCTGTGCTGTCCTGAGCCCCTCGTCCCCAGGGGGCTGCGTGTGACCTGCCCGTCTCCATCCTCCCACCCTCATCACTGATCACACACAGGCCTCCTCCCTTCCGGATGAAGGTCAGTGCCACGGTCTCAGCCTCGCTCTGACCCACCTAAGCCCCCCTGTCCCCGCAGCTCTGGGCGAGCCTCCTTCTTGGCCTTCGAAAGGCTCCCCACCCGCCCCCGTCTCCCATGGGGCTCACTCTGGCTCCCCCGGAATGACGCAAGGAGGCGGCTCTGGCTTTGGAGAGAGACGAGCCTGGATGCCAGTCTGACTTCGACCCTAACTGGTGGTGTGCTCCTGACCAGCTTACTAGCTCTCTCTGAACTCAGTTTCCCCAGAGCAAAATGGGGATGGGGAGTAGTTCCTACGCAGAGGCCCGATGTGGGGAGGAATTAGCAAGTTCATCCAAGGAGGCGAGCGCCTCCCTGGCCCCAGTTCTGCATCGTCTCTACACCACACACCGCAGGGTTCTCCCGCCTCTGCACCAAGGCCGCAGGGCCTCCTCTGGCCAAGAGGATGAAGAGGAAGTGACAGCACCCCAGGTCTGAGCCTGCGCCTTGCGTGTTCTGCTTTGTCTCCGTGTCACTGCCGTTGCCGTGAAAAAACCATGCCAGGCTCACTGCCAGTCCCAGGGAGGACGAGAAGCACGTGGCACGGAGCTGAACGGCCCCAGTGACCCCGGCCTAGATGGTCTGATGCCCAGCCCACCCCGGGTGAGTGACGGAGCCCAGCCAAGCCTAGAGCAGCCAAACCCGGCCGACCCGCAGATCCACGAGAACGAAGGATTGCAGTTTTAAGCCACTGGTTGTTTGGGTGGTTTGTTACACAGCACTTTCGTGGCAATAGCTGATTAACACAGTGCCTGGTGAAGGACAAGAACTTAGTAAGTGTTGACCACTGTTTCTACCACCACTAGAGCTACAAACACCGCACTGCTCTAGCCTGTTTGCTTCTCAGCTCTTGGGAATCTGAGCCCCAAATCAATCTTCAAGTCAAGAGCGCCCCTGCCTCCTGGGAAGGTGGAGATGATGCCACAAAGATGGCATCTTCCTGCTGCAAAGGGGGAAGTGTGGGCTGAGGGTTGGGTGGCCAGTCCTGGTGTCAGACCTGCCACTGAGTAGCTGGATGGCCCTGGGCATGTCCCAAAGCCTCAGTTTTCCCCTCTGTAAAATGGCGATACAACCCTGCCCTGCCTCCCTCGCAGGGGTATGGAGTGAGGGAGAAATGGGTAAGGGCCAGGTGAGGCGGAGGCAGGTTAGGAACTCCAAGAGAATGTGAGAGTAGCCATGGTTCGGGGCCTATAGATACCCAAGAGCTCAGAGGGGATAAGGTGGTCAGAGCCGACCACCCGGCTAAGGGGGGTGTGAAGCAAAGCAGGGGGCAGGATGGGCCTCAGAGAACGGCCTGGGAAAGATCTGGAGATGCAGAGGCCCAGGCTGAGTAAGGACCACAGGCGGGCAGTGAGGCTGCAGCCGGGGGTCAGGCAGGCTGGGAGGCGGGCCTGGAACATTCGCGCAGGGGATCGGGGTAGGTCAGGCTTGCAGCCAGAAGCAGGTACAGACAGGGCTGCGGATACGTGGGGGCCAGGCACAGATCGAGCCTGGAACTGGGCCAGGGTCAAGGGTGCACAGGCTCACCCCCCAACCCCAGGCAGGCCTTGAGGTTTGAACCAGCCCCAGGGCCACGGGCACATCAGAGGGGACAGAAATCTTTCCTTTTCCCAGAAACGCCCCAAGGCTGGCACTGGGAACCGGCACCCAGCCCTGCCTGGTGTCCCCTCTCTGTGGAGGGTTGAAAGGGTGCCCTGCTACGCTGGGTTGCTGCTGAGCCGTCCCCGGGACCCTGGTGCAGACAGAGAGAAGCTGGCCACCTGGGGTCCTGGGCGGGTCTGGGGGACGAGGGACCACATGCCCCTGGAGGCTTCCACCTCTCTGATGCTCCAGACTCTTTCCTATTATTTGTGTGGTCTGAGGGGTGGCAGGCCAGGGACTGTGAACACATTTTAGAGGCAAAAAGCCTGAGGTGCAGGCGGAGACCAGAGCCCCGCACCTGGACTAACGCAGCCATCTCCCAACCAGCCCCCCAGACTCCAGGGTCCACATGGGAACTCCTGATTCCCACAAGGCCAGAACCCCTGCCACATCCGAGCCTTGGCTGACTCTGTTCCCTTCCCCTGGGAGTGCCCTCCCGAGTTAACGCTGCGAACCAAGCCCCAGTCAATTTCACGGCCACCTCTCATGCAAGGCCTCTCCTGACTCCTGCAGAGCCTACTAACCACGCTTTCTTTCAGGTCCCGCACCGGCCCACCCACCATGAACCAACGCACTTCATCATGGCCCTAGAATACCATACATCATTGAGAGTACAGTGGGTGGAGAGTGAGCGGTCCTCAAAAGCAGGAGCTGTGCTGGATTGTCTTTGTGGCCCACGGGGCCTGATGCCAAGAGGACCTCAGAAAATGATGGATCCGGTGCATGGGTGAATGGGTGGGCGGACAGGTAGATGGATGGATGGGCAGGTGGAGGGATGGATGGATGGATGGGCAGGTGGATGGATGGATGAATGGGCAGGTGGATGGGTGGGTGGGTGGATGGATGGATGGATGGATAGATGGATGGATGGGCAAGTGGATGGATGGAAGGATGGGCAGGTGGATGGATGGATGGATGGATGGGCAGGTGGATGGATGGGTGGATGGGTGGATGTGCAGGCAGGTGAATGGGTGGATGAATTGGGTGGATGAATGAATGAATAAGTCAGTGGATAGGTGTGAGCGTCTATGGGTGAGGCTGGTGGATGGATGGGCAGACATATGGACAAACAAAGTTTCCTTTCACCCTTACTTCACCTGGAAGTGAATAAATAAAGACTGATCATGACAATTTCCTAGATCTGTCTACTCAGAGGTAGACCCCTAAGGAAAATCTTTGGAAAACTTACCATTTCCGCAGGAGATTTGGGAGTGAGATAGAATTCCTTCAAGTGCAGGAAGAAGCCTTCCAGTTGTCCAATCAGCAAGAGTAAGATGACTCCATCTGCAAACTACAAAGGAGGGAACGGGAGGCAGATAGCCTGGAGGATCCCACTCTGCCTTTTACAGGCTGTGTGACCCTATGGAAGTCACACAACCTCTCTGAGCCTTTTTGAGAAATGGGGACGACACCCTGACCTCACAGAGTTGTTGTAAACAGCAGCAGATATAAAGCAGTTATTGGTTGCCTAGCACAGAGCATGCGCTCAATAAAATGAGCTATTTTTACATTTTCTGTAAAATAGCTTCAAATCATTTTTTAAACCACATACTGTTCCATGAGCTACAGAAGCCCAGGAGAAAACAGAGTTAAGTGTTAAATAATTCCATCAGGAGAAGGCAGAGAACAGCACACCGAGCTTATTTTGCTGGCTGCCACATTTGTATTTGTCTGTTTTGTCTGTATGTTCAGAGATAAAGCTGTCACCCTAGCACCAGCACATGATATGCTAATATAATCCTATTCAATCTCTTCAAAGACACAAAACACAAGATTGAATGTTGGAGGAAAAGCCACCACGTGAAGTCCTTAATGGAATTTCCTCATATTAGGTCTATTCTGATGCTATTAGTTTGGCATATTCCCTGGTAATACCACCAAAATACCAGGGACTTTAATATCCCCTTTTATCCAGCAGTCGAAATACCATCCTCACATGTGCCATTATTCTCCAAATGTCATTATTTTACCAAGGGAGAGAGAAAGATGAAACAGGTAGAATGTAAACCTAAGAAATCATCTTGTTTATTCCCACATAAAATACAATAAAACCACAAATGTATTGTTTATTATGTGTAGACAGTGTGT
The DNA here is from genome assembly GCF_009873245.2 of Balaenoptera musculus. Classification (NCBI taxonomy): domain Eukaryota; kingdom Metazoa; phylum Chordata; class Mammalia; order Artiodactyla; family Balaenopteridae; genus Balaenoptera; species Balaenoptera musculus. The sequence continues at coordinate 99,441,074 of NC_045794.1, read as the reverse complement.
CAGGTAATACACAAAACGCCTGGATGCTCATCATCTCATTTATTACTCACAGTTCTATGAGGTTGGCATCCCTGTACCCATTTTAAAAGAAGAGGAGCCTGAGGCTCAGAGAAGTCCAGGTCCAAAGCCACACAGCTAAGGTGGAGAAGGTGTCCTCAGAGCCCAGGAGCAACACGTGCCCATCTGGCTTCAGAGTCTGCTATCTCCACCCTGCAGTGTCACCACACCACGTCACACACAGACTTCTCTGCACAAACTCTGGCCTCAGCAACCTGGGCTTAAATCCCAGGTCCACCAGTTAATCGCTGTGTGACCTTGGACAAGTTAATTAACCTCTCTGTGCTTAATGTCCTCATCTGTAAAATGGGATAGTATCAGTTCCCACCTAAAGAGTTTGTTGGGAGGAGTCAGTGAGTTAATGTATGCAAAGCACTTTGCTCAGGGCCGGGCATATAGTGAGGGCAGTATCGGCTTTAGCTACCGGGCACAGGGGTATAGCAACCCCGTTCCCCGCTGGCTAATGTCAGGCTGTGCCTGAGACATCAGCAGCTCCAGTGACCAGACCTGACCTCACCACCTGCCCCCAGCCATGCTGTGTGAGCAAAACCCACGTGGCCCGAGCCCTGCACCACCACGCCCAGTTAATGTGCCCAGGGTCCAGCAGGTTCCATTGCTGCCCTGAAGGCCCTGGGCTGGCAATTAGCTTCACAGCTTCTCTGCGCCCCACTGTGTTGAGGGAAACCACAGGGCACAGCATCCTCGTGGGAGGCCACGGCCCACTGGGGAAGGCTGACCTCCTAAGACTCTGCTCCTGCCCCAGAGCAGTGGGCTGGGCAACTCAGGGAGTCCACAGACACGGGGCTGTGTCGGCACCTACAACCCCTCCTGGCACACGGCACAACCTAATAAACGCTGCGAGCGAATGCAGTTAGGGAAACCTCATGTGCTTTGAGTCTTGGGACTGGATAGACCAAGATTAATTTTGAAAAAAGAGCTGAAAAGTGGTTATTTTACAATGAAAAGTAATAACAGCGTAGACAAACTCCGAGATCCCCACTTCACAGGATCCCCGTCGTGTCCCTGATGGGCAATACCGCCTACCAGCAACATCCCCATTGGAGAAGAGGACCCCAAGGTTCCAAGAGGTGACACACGCCACGCCACATAGGATGGGCCCAGGCTCCTAGTGCCCTGTGGAACCCCCTCCCCATGCCCCTTCCCTGCCCCAGACCCTGCAGCTGAGTCCCTACCTGGGTGTCCAGATTCTGCACGGACAGGCCCAGGCGGTCCAGCTTCTGGTTGACGAAGTTCACGATGGCCTACCCAGGGAAGAACAAGGGCCCCAGGTCCCCAGCTTGGGTTTGCGACCTTCCCACTTGGGGTCACAAAAAGGCCCCCGCACGGCACCCGGCGCACAGCAGGTGCAGGGTGAGGTCCCGATTCCTTTCCCTTTGCCCCACTCCCACCCCCAGACTCAAGGCAGGTGGGCGGTGGGTGGGCGGGCGGCAGGAGGTACTCTTGGAACTTTGACCTCTCTTACCTCTTTCACAGCGTTCACTTTCTCCGGGGCCAGCTTAAATAATTCATCAAAGACGTCCTCTGCAGACAGAACCATTAAACACCTCATTACGATGCTATTATCTTTGGGTCAAACAGGGACTTTTTTCCACCAAAGTTTCTCAGAATAACCAGTCTCGAGGGAGATGTAGTTTAATCTCAAGGTTCTTGAATTAAAGAACAGGTCTGGGTCAGAGTCACTGCTCCCCTGGCTGTGTGGCCTGGAGAGAATCACCTCCCCTCTCTGGGCCTTGTTTTCCTCATCTGTAAAGTATGGCTGATAATAAATACTAGGTGGGGTCATTGCAAATATCCAGTTTGGGAGCAGATAACACATTTGTGATGGTGGCTGGGCACACAGTAGGACTTAAATAAACAGTCATCTTTCCTGCCGTGGACACCAACCCTTCCTCTGGGAACTTGCCCTGCCTCCAGCTGGTTCCCTGCTCCACCCACAAGCCCACGGGAACTGCCATAGATGGCTGAGCAGGGACCAGCCCCGCACTGACTCTTGGCCCAGAGGTCTCCTCCGCAGCGTTTGTGGATTGGCAGAATAAGGGCACCCAGCCCTCCCAGAGAGTCTGGACTTTGCTACAGCGCACAAAAGACCAGCGCCCTCAGCAGCTGAGTCATGCCCACGGAGCTGCGTCTTAGCAGCTCAGGCCACTGGTCCAGCCTCAGAGGTGCCAAGTCCTCAGACTAACGCCCTTTTCCCACAAGCTGCATTCCTACTATTCGCAGCTATGCAGCTTTTCACCTTCCCCTGGGGAGAATGCTCCCCAGGCACTGAATACCCAAACTGAGTAGAAGAATTTCCCTCTTGATTCTGCCAATCAGCTGCTGTGTGACTCTGAACAAATCACTTCACCTCTCTGTGCCTCAGTTCCCTCATTAGTGAAGGGGGGAAAGTAGCACCAGATAGCATCATGCACGTTAAAATGCCCCATAAACCAATAAACATGGTGGAAACACCAGTGGTCCCTCCCAGACCTCTTGGCCTGTGGTCAGTGAAATTGTGTCCCTGAAGGAGCCAGGAATTCAGAGGCCAATGTGCACTTGGATGGCACAGGCCAGAACAGGATGGACATGCTAGAAATGGTTTTAAGGAAGCCCTTTTCCGTGTCCCTGCCCCTCATTGTGTGACCCAGCCTCATGCAGCCCCCTAACAAACACTGCTCCCTAGGCAACCCCTGTGTCCTCCGGCTGCCCCTCCACACATGCACACACAGACATCCGACCAGCCTCCCTCCTGCCTCCCCTCTCCTCCCCTTCCCCACTCAACCGTTCCCAGCCCCTGTTCTCAGAAGCCCCTCGCAGGTCACTATTTCCTCCTCTGCAGGTGAGAATCCCTTGCCCATACAGCTCTTTGTCCCAAGTGGGTAAGGTTCAAGGAGGAAAAATCATGTTAAGATGGATGGATGATGAATGGATGGGTTGGTAGATGGATGGATGGATGGATAGAAGGATGGATGGATGGGTGGATGGATGGATGGGTGGGTGAATGCATGGATGAATAGATGAATGGATTGGTATAAGGATGGATAGATGGATTGGTATAAGGATGGATGGATGACCAACTGGCCAGGCAGACTAAGGAATGAATGAATGAAGAAGGAAAGGCTGGGTTAATCAGTTGATTGGTGAAGATCTCTGTCACAAAAGTAGCAGCCAAATTAGTGAACAATCACTATCAAGCACTTACTCTGTGCTAAGCACATTCACAAGGTATCTTTTCACCCTCACCACCATTCTAAGAGGTGGGTGCCATTATTAATCCCATTTTACAGATGAGGAAACCGAGGCACAGACCGGTTCAGACACTTGCCCAAGTTCACGTGGCTAATAAATGGGGGAATTAGTGTTTGAACTCAGGTTGCCTGGCTCCAGAGCCCACACACTGAACACTCCATAGTTGCTGCCGATGGGAATTATAAATCTCTCTACCCATGTGAGCGGTATCATAAGAAGGAACAGCCAGATCCATGGACAGACAGACAGAAGGAGGGACAAACGGACAAGAAGGTTCGAGATACACATAGCAGACCACAAAGGAACTTGGAGCGCACCCAATAATCAACCCGTCACCATGACATGTTTGTCTCCACACGTATCCAGTAGAAAAAGATTCCCTAAATTAGGAAAGTACTCACTCGAAGGTTGGTCCTTGTCTGTGCTAAAGGGAAAATTGTAAGGGGGAAAAAAGGAAACACATGGTTAAAAAAAACCGTCCTCAAACCTGCAGTCTCTTCATATGACAAGACCCGGCAGTGGGAAGGTTGACAAAGAAACTGGGGAGCTGCTTTTTCCTGGCAGCTCTGTAAGCAGGCAGGGCCCTCGTGGAAAGCAAACGGCAAACGAGGTTCAAACCTTCCCCTGAGGCTCCCACACCTAGAAATGTCTGGATTGTGTCCTTTCTGTGGCTGCTGTTTTAGTTTGCCGGGGGCATGTTACACACACAAGAAAAACACATGCATCCTAACTTTAGAGCTGGTGCATGTTTACATATGCACACGCGTGTGTAATCACCACCCCCAACAAGGCACAGAACCTTCCTAGCACCCCCAATGTGCTCCCCCGTCCCATTACACCCCACAAAGGTTACCACTGCTCTGATTTGTCTTGTTGGCCTTTCATTTTGTCTGTTCGTCTATGAAATGAAATCGTATGTACTCTCATGTGTCTGGCTTCTTTCACTCCCTTTTTATTGTTTTCGAGTGGTTTTTCTTTGTTGCTAAATTCTCTGCCCCAGCGCACCTCCTAGAAGCAAGGTTCTGGGCCCCAAGTAGGCCGAACTCTCCCTGGAGAGCTGGGCGGCCCCTCTGACCGTGGCCCTGGGGGGTGGAGAGGGCAGCCTGAGACCCAGGGCTCAGCACGGAGGCAGCTGCCAGGAGGGGCACACGTCCCTGTGCTGCCCTCACAGACATTTCCGAGCTCATCAGCGGCTGAGAAGGGTGATTTTAGGGCTATGAAGGGAGAAGGGGTGCAGCGCCCATGACCGCTAACTGCACCCTCCCTCTCAAGTTCCCCAAACTCGGAGCCTGAAGCTTCAGCCTTGACAGGGCCCCGTGCAGAGTCGCTCAGCAGCTGGGTGACAGGGAGGTCACTTAGCCTCCCCGAGTCGGGGTGGGGCTGGGGTGGTTGGAGGTGGGGGGGCAAGCCCTCCTCCCAGGGTGACCTTGGGAGGGTAAATGGGCCAATGAGTGCACAGGCCCCGCTGGCAGGAGGGACCAGCAGAGGTCTGCTTCCTCCGCCCTTGGCCATGCTCGGCTCACACGCCTGGACCACAGACCTTACCCGTCATCAGCTGGCAGAGGTTTCAGCCCTTCCCCCCACCCCATCCCCAATGGACATCCAGGAGCCGTAGACCAGAAGGGCCTCAGGGCTGGGGGCGTACAGGAGGGGGAAGGTCCCCTCACATACATCACCTATAACTCTCACAGCAGCCCCAACAAGTAGGCATGGGTCCCCCTTTATCAGAGGCGTGAAGAAGCTCAGAGAGGGGGAGTGACTTGCCCAAGGGCACACAGCTCAGACATGGCTGGTCTGGGATTTCAGTCCAGGTGGGGCTGGCTGCCCAGCCTGTGAGCAGAAGAAAACTGAACTCACCCAGCTGGGGTTGCCGAGGGTAAAATGGGTTAAGGGAACTGAAACAGCCCTGTGCCCTGCACACAGTGGGCCTTCAGTAAGTGTTAGACCGGAAAGGAGAATCCACAACTTTCCTGCAAGGAACCCACTCTCAGATCAAAACCGGAAAGACCTTTGGACCAGACAGGGGCGGGCTGCGAAGTGGGGAAGCCAGGCAGCCACGTGTGGCAGGGTCTGGAGAAATACTGCCCGGCAGGGAGAGCCAGGGCCCCTCCGCAGGTCTTGCAACTTTGCAAAGATGAGAAACATTCTGCCTGTACCCAGTAAAGATCCTACAATTCACGGGGCAGAACCAGCGTCCCAAACCCAGGGGCCTGCAGCAGGGCTGGGCTCCCACCCAGGGAGCGGGGCAGGGACCTGGGCAGGTGCCCGGAAGTGTGAGCCTACAGGTGGCAGGAGGGAGGGACCCTTGGCTGAGGTCAGTTACAATCTCCAACAAAAGGGAGTCCAGTAATGCAAAGCGGCCGCGTCTCCCCGGAGAGACAGCGCAGCTGGGGTGTTGGAGGGCTTGGGTCGGGGGTACGAGGTACATGTATGGTTTGCTTTACCACCCAGGCAATCAGGAGTTTGGGCCACAGGCTAGCCTGGTCCCACGCTGCTAAGGCCCTTCTAAAGGTTGAACTGCGGCCTGCAGTTCAGAGACGCCTAATGGGACCCCCTGCTTCTCCCAGACCCCAGGACTCTGCGGCTCTCTTGTTGCCGAGCACACGTGCCCGGCCCTCGTCCCGATGTGAGTGTTTCCACCTCTGCCATGAAGCACATGCTGTGCAGGTGGGTGTCGAGGCAGAGGGGAGAGCTCATTGGCTGATGGACTTCTGGTGTCCTGCGTGCGCGGACAGACGAAAGGCCGACAGCTGGCTGACCCGGGCACTCCAGGTCCCAGCCCCACCCCGTACACAGTAGGTGCTCACTAAGCGCTGGTGGTATGAGCGAGCCCGCGGCGCCCTTGCCTCCTGGCACCGGTTGTAAGTTTCACGCCCGGCTGCAGAATCTCCCCGCCATGGATGAGGGAAAGGCTTCCCGGCAGCACCCGGATCCAGGTGTTAGGAAACTAGCCTGGGGTTGGGGTCCAGAGACCCCAGTTTCCCGGTCCCTCCTGGCTCCCAGTGCCTGCAGTGTGACCTCATGACCGAGGGCCAGAGCCCCTGCTGACCCCAGCTCTGCCTGTTTTGCCGGGCTTTGAGGAGGGTGGCGGGCGAGCCCTGTGAGGGCCAGTGCAGGCCCCGCAGCAATTAGAGGGGTCGGCAGAGTGAGGGCCCCTCCCAAGAAGGTCAGGCAGGTCTGCCCCGCCCCCGGCCCCAGGCCCCAGGCTCCACCGCCCATTCCTGAGAAAGCACAGCTGGCCTCGCCCCTGGTCCCGCCCTCACCCACACTCAGTGAGTTGCTCCACCGCCATCTCCGACTTCAGGCCACTCTTGGTGCTCTAGGAAAGAGAAAAGGGGACGGAAAGGAGGAACCACAGAAAATTCTAGGACCATGCCTGCCACTAGAGGAGACTGTAGTGGCCAAAGCAGCCCCAAGGGACCCAGTTTACTCTGCCTCATCTGCTCCTCAAGGGGGCCTCCTGGGCAGCCCTCACCACTGGGGCCAGCTTAATTGTCCTTCTTCCCACAGGCCTTGAGCCCCACGAGGATGGGGACCACATCTGCCTCGTTCCCCAGGTATCCCCAAAGTCTGCCCAGTGCCTGGCTCACAGGGTATCAATGGACATGTGTTCATCTGAATAACAAATGAATGAGTGGGTGAATGAATGAATGAGTGAGTGGGTGGGTGGGTGAATGAGTGAATGAGTGAGTGAATGAATGAGTGGGTGAATGCATGAAGGAATGAAGTCACTTCTGATTTACATACATGTAAACAAAGCCATGACACCGCTCAGTGGAGAATTCAAGTCAATTGTTTTGAACAAGTAAGAGTACATTCTCCTGAGTTTGGCTGGACTCAGCGTGTTCTGTCGGGTGGGTTAAAGGGAAGCCGGCTGCCCCCCAGGTACCCAGGGGTGGGGGAGGGGAGAGCGGGAAGCGGAAGCAGGTGGGGCCTGTTTGTGGCGCTCGGGGTCTGTCTGAGAGAGAAGGCATGGACTCCTGGGGCATCAGCTACAGCAGAAGTCCTGCACGTGCTAGACAGGGAGCGCCCCGTGGGTGGAGAAACCCAGAAAGGTCCCTGGAACCTTCGTCACGCCCATCTGTCGAGGGATGAGACCATCACAGTGAGAGGGCAGGGGCTGTGGCCCAGTGGTGTGAAGACTCCAGAAAGGCCGTGAACAGATGGTCACTTACGGCCCATGTGGTTGCCGTCAGCCGGGACCTTCCTGATGCCTCAGGCAGGTGCCGTCTGCTGAGCAGGTGGGAGTGGCCGGCCCACAGCCCTCCTCGTGGCTTCACTGGCCTCTCAGCATCTCCCGCCCACAGCTCCGGCCCAATCCCCCACCGCTGTCCTGGTGGGATTCGGTGTTTCTCGTGGCTCCCTGGAGCTCACCCCAGTTCAGCCCCCGCCCCGTGCAGCACGCCCCCATCCAGGGTGTGGCGATGCGGCCCCGAGATGTTCCGCCAGCGTCAGGCATCCTCCGGCGCCCTGCGCCTTACCTCCATGATGATCACCTCCACCTTGACACTGGTCGGGAGGGACAGCTCCGGCTGGAAGCGCTTGGCCAGGGCCACGAGGAGATGCAGGGTGGCCAGCAGGTCCTTGTTGAAGATGCCTGGGAGGGGAGGGGGCACAAGGTCAGAGCCCTGGGGGACGACCAAACCTGGGGCCACATGGTGGGTTCCTTGTCGTCACAACCACCCTCTGCAGGCCGAGGAGCTCTGTGTCCAGCCTTCAGGAGAGCAGAGGTCCGGAGACCTACATTTGGAACCTAAAAATAGTCACACTTTGCCCCAGTCATCCCTCTTCTGCAAGTACAGCCCAAGGGCACAATCCACCCTGTGGACGGGGATTTTAACACACAGATGTTCACTGCAGTGCTGCTTAAACAGCTAAACGTCCCACAGCAGGGCCCTGGGTGAACAAATTGTTAGATTTAAGCTGAATGCGACCTGATTCGGGGCCAACATTACAAACATCAATTACTGAATGTGAGACTTGCAGTGGCGAAGGTAGTGGCAGGGGACCCAACAAAAACCGGGTTTGAAAACTGTTACATCCTCACTACCCAACCTTGGTGAAGCTATTCAATGTCTCTTGGCCTCAGTTTTCTCATCTGGAAAATGGGGAAGATGTAGAGGTTGGAATGGCAGGAAATCATACCAAATGGTTAACGGGGTGGGGCTTTGCACACTCTCATTTCTTAGGAGCAGGCACTGCAGATGCAACTCAGCTAAAGTAATGAAGCAGGACGGTTAGTGCCCATCTGACGAGGTAGATGAGGGCGTGTGTGATGCTTGGAACTCAGCAAGCAGTGGCCGCATTATGGACAGGCTGCGTTTTATCACCCTCGTGCTGTGCTTCAAGGCAGCACCCCCCGCACCCCGAGTAGGGGGCTGTGATTCTGCCTTACCCCCGCCCCGACACCAGCCCCACGCACTCTCCACGCTCCACTTGGCCTGCGGCTCCTCCACCTGCAGGGTCTGGCCGGCGGCCTCCAGCACCACCGCGAGCTTGCGCCTCTGGCTAGCCGCGGTCAAGGCGATCTCCTCCACATCCAGCTTGACTCCAGTCAGCTTCTCTGAGGGCAGGAGAAGGAGTAAGAGGGAGAGAGAGGGTGTGAAAGGCTGGCGGGGGGGGACAGTTGGGGCCCCTGCAGGGGACCCACAGCTAGTTTGCTTCCTCCAGGGAGGCAGGGTGCTGCCCTTCCTCACGGGGCACGCAGGCTGCATGATGGGGTGAGCTCTGCCCCGGGCCCACCTCACGTTGACCATCCCTGTGCCCCACCCCCCAGCCTCCCACACATCAACGTGCTTCTCATTCCTGTGGGGCAGGGTGGCTCAGTGGTTAAAGCCGAGACCCCTGGCTCCCCCACTTTCTTCACGGTGAGACCTTGGACAAGGTACCAGGCCTCCCAGAGCTCAGTTTCCTGGTCTGTAAAACGGGCATAGTTACAGGACAGAGTTGTTCTGAGGATTAACTGTACCTGCTCCGTGGCAAGGGCTCAGGAAGCCGTAGCTCGTGGGGCTGTCCTGCAGCCAGTCTGCCAAGGGCACCGCAGAGGGCACTGAGCAGGCCCCAGGCTGGCCCAAGGGGAATCGGGACCACCCAGCCCTCCAGGACTGCCCAGCTTTGGAAGCAGCCACTTACGGAAAAGGTGGTGCAGGATGAGTCCGTCGAAAATATCCTCCTCCAGGCTGCGGACCACGATGTGCTCGGGCAGGAGCTCAGCATTGATCCACTCCATCAGCACCTGTGGGCCCCGAGCGACAGCTGGCCCGCAGCCACTCCTCACCCGGCCTCTCACCAGGCTCAGCTCTGCCCTCCTCCCACCAGCCAGCTCCTACCCGTCCTTCAAGGCCAGGAAAAGCATCACCTCCTCTGGGAAGCCTGCTCTGATCTCCCAGGCTGAGTCAGGGGCCTGCTCTGGGCTCCCAAAGACCTGAGCACTGCGGGCTATTGTTTGTTCTGTGTAAGGTTTTGGTAATACACGGGCGCTGGTGACCCGCCCCCTCCCGCAAACTGCAGCAAAGCCCGAGGGCTGTCCCTGGAGGTCAGAAGTGCAGAGAAGCAGCACCCCATCCCTTTAAGGGAGCAGCCCGAGCTACACGGGACTTGGTGGATAAACACCCCAGCTCCTCTGCCCCAGCAGGAAGCCTCCAGGGTGCCCGCTCCATACTGGCTCCCAGAGGTTCCCAGACAGCTTGAGCTCCGACAACCATCACCTGCTCCATCACCCACCCTGGGTGTCTCCTTCCCACCTGTCTTACTTCCCTGCTCCCCTTCCTTGTCTCCTGCGATTACCTCCCAACTCAATATTTGCACCTGAATCTTTAGTTCAGGATCAGCTTCTGGAGGAACCCAATCTAAGATGAAGTGTCAGCACGCCACCAGGTTTTCTTCTGTGTCCCAGGGCCCAGTAGAGGGAAAAGTGGATGGGGGGGATGGAGAGAATGGGAGGGAGGAAGAAAAGGATGGAAAATGGGCCACAAATCCTCTAGGGGGTCAAAGGTGGTGCAGGCCAGGAGGCCTCCTTGGAGGAGGCAACAGAAAGGCCCCATGGAGACTACAGAAGTAGGGCAGAGGAAAATGGAGGTCCCAAGCCTGTGCCCAGCTGGTCCTACAGCCAGGAAGAGTACCAAGAAGTGGGTGATGCATGCCTATCCCTGCCCACTTCGCCAGCTGTCCTTTGCCCCGGGCAGCTGAGCCAGAGAAGGAGCACAAGATTGGGGGCCAACAACCTGGGTCAAATCCCAGCTCTGTCACTGGCCAGCCATGTGTCCCCCACAGGTCAGGTCACTTCTCCGAGCCTCACCATCTGCTCCCTGGGATGCAGGTGCCAACAGATCCCTCTCAGCTGCCGTGAAGTTTGCTGGCATCATGTACGTAAAGGCACACAGTCGGTGCTCAATAAATATTCCTTCACACAGCCACTCAGCAAGTCTCCCAGGGGCCTGCGGGATCGCCACCCACCAGCCTGAGGTCGGGGAGGGGAGGGGGCGGCCTGTGGTCCCCACCCCAGGAAGACAAAAAGACTCCTCCAGAGAAAGAGGGTCAGAGAAGGATGCCACACCTTTTGCAGTTCTTCAAATTTGGGATCCTTCCTGGAAGTGGGTGGCAGGAACTTCTTCTTTTCTCCTGGAAGCAGAGATGAGGATATGTGCCTGGGGACCCTGCAGGCCGCCCCCAGAGCTGGCACCTCGACCACAAGAGGAAATCGGTCGCGCTGCTTCACACGCACACACACACATGCACACACACGTGCATACAAGTGCACTCACACACACACACACCCCTGCACACACACATGTACAAACGCACAGATGCACAGACACATGCACCCACACACACAGACACACACAGTCATAAACACACAGGCACACATACACACACACGCACTCACACACAGAGACACACACAGACACACACACACACCCTGAGCACCAAACATCCAAAGAGATTGATTTCCCGGACACGCCTCATCCTCTGCACCTCCCTTCCTTTGCCCATGCTCTTCCAGCCTCCCCCGAATGCCCTTCCCCCCTGCATTTCCCTCATGAACACCAGCTTATCCTCAGATACTGCAGTATTTATAGTTTGGGAACATACTTAAAGTCGAAAACTATTTCTTGTCTATCTGGAATTCACATTTAACTGGGCATCCTCTGTTTTACCAGGCAACTCTACCCACATATATAAGAAGGAGCCACGGCTCAGACGAGCCCAGATTCCCGGGCTCCAAGGGGCCAGGACAGAGTTCACCGGCATCTGTCTGGCTCCCCAATATGGGCACGACACTGAGGCTGCCTGGCTCGTCCTCTGAGCCCCAAGACCTGGGTCAGCATCTCCTGCAAGTTTAAGAACCTCAGAACCCACAAGGGTCAGGGCCAAGGGGGACCTCTGGAATCGAGTCCCAAAGGATGGGGTGGGAAACTGAGCCACCCAGTGGGGCCCCCTTGCCCAAATCCACAAAATGCATTGCCTCTGTGTTCATGTGGCCCAGCTGGAGACGTCTAGACTAGACGTTCTGAAAACCTTTGCGTACCACCCAGCCCCGTGTGTTCTGCCGAGAGGAGGGCGGGCCCTTGACAGACGCTTGGGGAGAGAGCGAGCGAGTGTGTGAATGGCTGTGGCCCTTTCCTGGAGCAGATTTCTTGCCACTCTGAATCATACCATGTTCCAGCTCTGCCTGCCAGAACTCTCAGTATCTCTAAACCAACTCTAAAACAAAAAATAAATATTTTTTCAAATCACTAAGCCCTACCACCCGAACTGCAATTTTCCTCATGATGCTTTCCAACCTGAAACCACTTGTAAAACGAGAACGCCAGTTAACGGAGTCAGTCCCGCGACCCTGGACTTGGTGCTCTGCTACGTTACTCCCTGTGCCTCAGTTTCCTCGTCTGTAAAAAGGAGGTAAAAACACCCATCCTCAGAGTAATAGGTGAGGTGCTGCGTATAAGAAGTTCTCAGCACAGCCCCAGCCCAGAGTGCGCACACACAGCAATCAGTATCCTCATTAACCTGGAGGTGTGCGGTTATGTGGGATACGGGGATAACTCTGTGGAAGGTTCCAGAAGCAGGGGGTCAAGTATAAAGCAGAAGGCATAGGCAGAGGCTGGACAGAACCGGGTGTCCAGCTGACAACTTAGAAAAGCAATGCAGTACCCAGCACGGCTTGTTCGGTTCTTACAAGGCAGATCCTCCCCCCCACCCCCCGCCGGCCCAGCACCTTGTGAGAGTGTCTCCCCGGGCGGTGGGTCCACCCTCCCGGGGACCTGCAGCAGGTTGTAGAGGGGCTCCGGCTCCATCGCTGCCTTGCCGGCCCTGGGGATGCAGGAAACAGGACATCACCATCCGAGTCACTCTAAACTCACTCTGTGTGTCGTTTCCTCCAGACCAGGAGGCACAGGGAGAGAGAGGGTGGGAGCTGGCTTTGGATGGAGAAGTCACCGCACTGCCTGGGCAAAGGGACGGGGCCCCTGGTGAGAGGGAAGCTCGGAGCCGATCCTTGCAGGACACAGGTGCGGAGAAAGGCAGTGACTGAGGTCTCGACCTGGGCAAAGGCTTGGCCGGGAGATGGGGTCCTTGGTCCGGCGCAGCGCGGCCAGCCCATGGCCCCACTGCAGCACACGGGAAGCCCACCCACCCTGGGCAGTAGGACCAAGGGAGCAGCCCACTTCTCAGAGCTTCATGGATCTAGAAGACCCTCGGGCTGAGCTCCAGGGGGAAATCTGGGCGGGCTGCGTGGAGCCGCTATGGCTGGTTGCGGTGAACACACCGATGGGTGCTATCTGCAGACCAGGAGCTCCTGCGGGGGCGGGGTTGGGGGACAGCAGGCCTGTCCTCTCTGGGCCCTGCGCCTGAGTCGGGGGGACATAGAGAGGCACCGCAGACTGTGAGTGAGTGAACGGGGCTGGCGTGCAGGCTGGGCTCTCAGGGGGGTGGCCTGGCCCTGTCTGGCCCCAATTCTGAGCTTGTCACCCCGGTCTGTCATGGTGGTTTGGGGGTCTCTTTGCTTGCCGGGAAGGGCCAGCATTCCCAGAGCCCGCAGGTACCCTTCCTCGTCCTTGCCGGGGGCAGGGGCCAGGCTCCCCCCGGGCCCGGCAGATTCAGAACCTCCTTCCTGGTCCCCTGGACTCACTTCCTCTCCCGCTCGGCTGAGGGCCCTGCCCTCCCACTTTCTCTCCTGCCCCCCCACTTTCTCTCTCCTGCCCCTGGGTCTTCCCAGCACTCCCAATCCCAAGCGGACATTCGGGGCAGGGGCCTCATGCAGCCGAAGCTGTGGTCAGCTCCAGCCCCGGGGAGGCCTGGCTGCAGCAGCAGGGCCCAGAGCTGCGGTGAGACGGAAGCGTTCGCAGGGCTGTGGCCACCCTGTCACGCTGGCAGCCAGCCTGGGGACACCGGGGCACTGTCTGTGGCTCCGTCCTGCCCTAAAGTGTGGGAGGGGAGAGAACACAGCCGCTGGGCCAACTCCATCCCCTATATTCCCAAGCTTCCTTTTGGACGGGATTCGGTTCAAAGGGTGTGGCCAGAGGAGAGGAAAGAACTTGGCCTGGGGGTTAAGAGATTGGGTTCCAGGCTGGCTCCTCCTCATTCTGGCTGTGTGACTTTGGGCAAATACCCTCCCCTCTCTGGTCCTGATATTTCTTTACAAGGAGGGGCTGGACCCGATGCTCGCCAAAGGCAGCTGAGTGGACGCAGAGCTGAGAGCGGCCTCCAGCCGTCAGCAGCCCCTTCCGTGAGCTGGGCCTCTGTCTCTTCATCTGGAGACTGGGGCTGGCCTTTCTCCCCAACACATCGGACGAAGCTTAGGGGAGATGACAGGGTGGAAAGGGAGACTCTTGGCCTGGCTACACGAGAGGTGGGCAAGGGCCCTTCTGGCTGTCTGGGCCTCTGGGGCGGGAGGAACGGCCGCCTCTAAGCCTGGGTGGCGAGAGGGCCACCGGGGCGCAGGGTCTGCCTTGCCGGCTCCCTCCCGGTGGCGGCTCAGCTAAGCCCGTGCTCTCTGGGCTGCGTTTCCACGAGGCCCCTCGGAGCCTTCCCTCTGTCTGTGCGCGCTCAGACGCCCGAGCATTACGGCCGAGCAGAAAGCCCCAGAGGCGAGGACTCACCTGGCTGCTTCCTCCACGCCAGGAAACCAAGACCACGGAGCGCAAACAGTGGTCCCCGGATTCCAAACCAAAACAGGTTCCGGGTTCCCTAGGTCGGCGGGGGCCGCGGGGGCCGGCTGGGAGGCAGGGGCAAGAAGCTCACTTCCTCCGGGGCCTGTGGCTTCTGCCGGGCCCGCCGGGCCGCGTCTGCAGGGAGCTTCCTCCTTGCTGGGCTGTAGGGCCTGATGCTCTGAAAGTGATGCCGCTGCAGCCCCACCGGAAAGCTCTGCCCCTGGGGCCCAGCCACACCTCTTTCTCTCCCTCTCGCCTCCCCAGTACGCAAACCAAGCCAGTTCCTGAGGCCAGAGGCTGGGAGTCGGCTTCCCCCCGAGGCCCACCATCAGCAGACTGTCAGCTCTAGCTCCTCGTCCCCAGCCTGGCCAGGCCCCGCTTCCCCTCTCCTGGACCACGCGGGAGCCTTTAGTAGCTGGACTTACGTGGCCAGCTTCACTCACACCCCACCTCCCGCCCAGGAGTTGTTCTCCACAGGCGACCAGAGGACCCACTTCACATCCCAACTCGCTCAAAAGCCGTCAGTGGTGTCCAATAGCTCTTAAAATGAAATCCATATAACTGATTCACTTTGTTATAAAGCAGAAACTGACACACCATTGTAAAGCAATTATACTCTAATAAAGATGTTAAAAAAAAAAAAAAAAGAAATCCAGTCTGCCCAGCTCAGCCCCTAGGTCCCCGTGTGACCCGCCAGCTACACCTCCATCCTCATCTCGTATCCTCTCCCGCCCTCGTGCCCTCCCAGCCACACTGACAACCTTTCTATTCCCTGAAAGTGCCACATACCTTCCTGCTTCAGGGTCTTCACACTTACTGTGCCCTCTGCCTAGACGCCCCTACGCCAGCTTTTAAAATGGCTTAGTTCGCGTTATCATCAGCTTAAGTGCCTCCTCCTTCAGGAAGCCTTCCCTAGCTGCCTTATCTAAAGAGTAGATGCTCTCATGATTCTTTACCACAGCCCCATTAAGGTTTCCTTTGTCCCAGTGCCTAGAGCAACGCCTGGCACAAAGGGGGCTCAGTGGATAAATATTGATGGTTACTGTTGCCTAGGTGATCAGGAAGTCTTTCCAAAGGGGAAGTGGGCTTTGACGGATGTATAAGAGCTTGCCAGTTGAAGAAGATGAGTAAGAATGTTCCAGGTAGAGGGAACGTGCAAAGGACTAGAGGAATTCCAGAAGGAGAGATCCCAGGACAGCGAGGCAGACTCAAGCTGGTCTCTAGAGCTTGAATCTTCATGAGCAGGCTGAAATCGCGAGTTTCCATAGCGACAGGTGACAGTGCTGGGTGACCGGAAGCTACCACCCCTTCTCTGTGGACAGATCCTGCAGAAAAGGGGGCAGAGCAGATGGAAGAGCATGCAAGCAGGGAAAGGGTGGCTGTTCATGAAATGCTATGAAAATGACAAAAGCTATTACTGACCTTGCTGCTAATATTTGTGAGTAACTGACGAAGCAAGCATAATCGTCAGGCTTTAATTTCACTAGAACCCAGCCTCAGAGGCAGGTGCTTTTATATCCCCACGTTACAGAGGAAGACACGAGGCGCATGTTTAGTCTGCCATTCTGATGCACCCACGCGAGACTGGACTCGTGACAAAATGCAGTGAGAAGGAGATGTGCCTGGACACCCATGTTGCTGGGGCAGGTGTGGTGGCACAGCGTGGCTACGGTCCCATGCTTGGGTGGCAGCTTCCTGAGCCCTGGATTGCAGCCCAGTAGGTGCATTGCCCAGGGTCCCAGCAGCAAAGAGATGGCACGCTCAAATGCGGAAACTGGAGAGTATTTAGTAAAGGGACTGCCGGGGCAGGGTTTAGGGAACCCAGAAGACATGGCACCGCACCCCGAGGCTAACAGCATAAGGAGCTGTCCCAGTTCCAAAGCCTAAGGGGGCAGAGGCAGGAATGGATTCCAGAGCCCAGGAAGAGAACGACACATGCGCTAAGAGGGGCCACGGCTAGGGGCTGTGCCTTCCGGTAAAGGATGCAGCCAACCCCCCGTGGCCCAGCAGAGAGGGGAGAGCCAGAGGGATAAATATCCTGACCTCACTCTCCTCCAAACGCCTTTTTCCTGCCAGGGCCTCCCATTGGTCAAATCCAACTGGAAGTCAGAGGCCAGAAGCCCACTGATGCAACAGTCCATGAGGTCAGGGTGGAAAACAGTGGCGAGTGGATCTGAGAGGTGAATAGAAAACATCTGGCCCCGAAATCGTGCCTCTGGAGCCAGCCATCATTCGGGAGCTCCATGGTGGTGGCAGAGGGGGCCAGCGTGCAGTATTATTCTGAGTCACTGTTGGAGGACCCCCTCTCCAGCCTGCTCCCACAAACTTCCATGGCTCTGTGATCACCTGATTTCCTGTGTTATATTCCCTTCTGCTTCAGCAACTAAAGTGGTTCCAGTTACCTGCAGCTGAATCCCAATTAACGTAGGATTGGTTACCAGAAATAATTGCAGGCAATGTACCCTCAGGGATGAAAATCTGGAATTGGTTACTAGTTCTGGTTGATTTCAAGACAGTGAGGACCTAGTAACCGTCAGAGAATGAAATCTAGTAGGTCAAGGCACACGGTGGCAAAACAATTACCTGTAATCGCCCAGAACTAAGTACCTATTAAATCCCTAGCTTTGGCAGACTGCGTTGTGGTTTCTAGACACAATATGATAAGCATTGTTTATTCAAGAACTGTGGATGAGTTGTTTCTTTATTGTCATACCAAAGAGTTTCTTCAAAGTAAATAGTCCCAGGGCTTTAAATCCTCTGTCCAGGTGACCTGGTACTCCTCTCTAGTAGGAGTACCAGGGAGTTCTTATAATGGCCCTAAAAGAATTCCCATCTCCTGGGGCTGTTACAGGGCTGATACAGCTGAAAATCAGATGCAGAATCTAATCCTGTGTGCTGCAGGCTAAATCCACAGCCTTGCCCAGTTTCCTAGTGTGAAAGGCAGGGCGTCCTCTGGGGAAGAGAGGGACTCCAAGGATGGAATAGTCACCTGCAGTTAAATCCAAGCACCCAAGCCTGAATCCCGGCAGCAAGGCGCAGCCCTGCCCCCATGGCTGACAGGAGGGCTCTCCCTCCCAGGAAACTTTGCAATGACCTCATGGAGGTCTACCTTGCAGGGCAAGCTGACTCTTCTCACGCACCATCCCTGTCGCCCTCCCAGCCCCCAGACTTAAAACTACAGTCAGTTCCAGCCTGTCCTGGAGGGCAGACACAAAGTCAAACCTGGGGGGTGAGGTTTATATCTTTTTAAAAATGGTAAACATTTGCTAATTTATGTCAGCCAAAAAGGGGAAACATGTACGGGAAGGGTGTTGGGCCAGGGAAGAAGAGACACACTTGTAGATCGGGCTGCAGTCACTGATAGAGATGCACTTGCTGGGTAGTCTGAATCCCGGGGCACCAGTGGGACCAGCTGGGAGTGGTTCTAACCCACTTGCTAGGTTGTTTACTGAAAATGGACTTGGCATTGGCCTCCACTGAATGAAAATGGGATGACAGCCATACCCTGGTATAATGTGGAAGGATATTTGAGTTGATTTGTCACATGTGGCCATCTCCCCTGAGAAGACCCAGAGGACATATCAGTGGCCATCCTCGGTAGCCCAGGAATGATTCTGGGAGAAGCTGCCATTGAGACGGGCTCCCCAAGTTCAGTGGAACTGAGGTCACTTCAAAATGGCAGAGGCCAAAGGGCAGACTTTGTTCATCTAAGGCAGGGTGGGTGTATCAGTTAGTTTTTGCTGCGTAACAAACCACCCCAAAACTTAGTAGCTCAAAACAACAGCCGTTCTATTTAGTGTGTGATTCTGTGAGTTGGTCAGGCAGTTCCAATCTGGAACAGCTTGGGTGACCTCTGCTGGGCTCTCTCACGTTTCTGTGGTCAGCTGGGGGCAGGTTGTCCAGAATGGCCTCATTCAAAGGTCTGGCCGTGGCAGGCTGGCGGTTGACCACATGGGCTCCATCTTCCAGCAGACCCACTCGGGCTCATTTACACAGTAGCCTCCACGCAAGAAGAGAGAGTAGGCCTGGATGCACGAGCATCTTCCAAATCTCTGCTGTGTCACACCATGGGACATCGAGAAAATGATAGAATTTGTTTCGCGTCTTGGCTGAACAGGTAAAGTTGCTTGGCCAGGGATGACTGGGAGGATCCAAAAGTAGAGGCTGCAGGGCTACAGCTTCCCTCGGGCTCAGCCCTGACAACAAGGGGAAAGCACCTTGGCCTGTGCCAGTTAAGAGGCTTAGTACCCAAGAGAGGAATACTTTTGCCAGGAGCACACAACCTGGCCGTGAGTGTGTCCTTTGCCACTGGGCCAACGGGTAAAAAAAAAAAGAGGGTTACCATGTTGGATGGGGATGTAAGCCTGATTATTTTAAGGGGAAGTAGGGTTACTGCAACACAGTAGGGGCATGGAGGAGGGGATCTGGAACCCAGAAGAGTCCCTGGGGTGCCTCCTAGAACTGTCATGTCTTGTGCTAAAAATGAATGGCAACCCACAGCCCCCCCATAGTGACAGGACGAGGAAAGACTCAGAACCCTCAGAAAGGAAGACTGAGGTCCCCCTACAAGGAAACAAACAGGGAGCAGCTGAAGTCCTGGTTGGTGGGCAGGGGGAGGTAGGGGTAAAACAAATCTGTAGTGAAAAGTAGAAGAGATCTAAATATAATTACAGCCCATGACCAGCTGCAGAAAGGACAGTAATAATTACCCATACTTTCCTTCCTTGCGGAGTGTATACACACATACACACATGCACATGAAGTGTACATACTCATATGCACACCCTGCAGAACATCTCCTGGGTTCATATTTTCCTGGTAATGTCTCAGTTTTTGATACCCCAATTCACAGAATGATTCTATCTCTCAATACCATTTTTTTTAACTTGAACTTTATATAGGAAACTATATAATTATTTTATATAATTATATTAGAGTTATCTATCATAGCTATGCTTACATAACTATATAAAGTATGTAAATGATATTTACATCCCAAAATCTCAATACAGGTTTGGTTGTTTGTTCTATTTTTTAACATTTTACTACGTTTGCTTTTTCTTTCACTCTTTTTCTGAACCATTTAAAAATAAATTGCAGGGAGGGACTGTGACACGTCATCTCTAAATATTTCAGAATTTATCTCCTAGAAACAAGGATATTCTTCTACAGGACACATACCGTTATGACACCCAAGAAAATTAACACTGAAATAGTAATATTTTCATCCATATTCAAACTTCCCCAATTATTATTATGCTGTTTACAGGGGTTTTATTTTTTTTTACTGCAAGATCCAATCAGGATCATAGGTTCCACTTGGTGGCATTTGGCTGTCATGTCTCTTTGGAGTCTTTTAATCTGGAACGGTCTTCCACGACATGAATATTTTTTTTTTTTTTTTTTTTTTTTTTTTAAATTAATTTATTTTATTTTATTTATTTTTGGCTGTGTTGGGTCTTCGTTTCTGTGTGAGGGCTTTCTCCAGTTGCGGCAAGCGGGGGCCACTCTTCATCGCGGTGCGCGGGCCTCTCACTATCGCGGCCTCTCTAGTTGCGGAGCACAGGCTCCAGACGCGCAGGCTCAGTAGTTGTGGCTCACGGGCCTTGTTGCTCCGCGGCATGTGGGATCTTCCCAGACCAGGGCTCGAACCCGTGTCCCCTGCACTGGCAGGCAGATTCTCAACCACTGCGCCACCAGGGAAGCCCGACATGAATATTTTTAAAGAGCCCAGGTCAGTTGTCTTGTAGAATGCTAATTTCACCATCTCTGTCATTTCTGGATCTGCTTCTATTGACTAATTCTTCTCCTGGTTATGGGTCACATTCTTCTGCCTTGTATTTCTAGTAATTTTTTAAACTGAATGTAGACATTAGGGATTTTACGTTGTTGGGAGAATTTCGCTGCATTCCTTTAAAGACTGTTGGCATTTTTCTGGCAGGCAGTTAATTGTGAATTACTCTGATACTTTTAAAGTTTGCTTTTAACCTTGACCTCCTCAAACTCTGATCTCTGTCTCCTCAATTCAGTGAGACCACTGGGCTCTCTCTGAGCTCCCACCCCTGCACCCCAGTCCAGGAATAACATCCAGGCAGGAAGGCTGGGCAATCGTAAGGTTTACCTCATTTGTCTCCCCTTTTTTTAAGGTTCATAGACCTGCCCTGCCTCTGGTCTAATGTCTGAAATAGTTTTCTCCTACATTTTTGCCCAGTTTTCTAATTATTTCTGGTGGAAAGTTAACCCTATAACCATAGAAATCCTTCCCCCATGAGATAATTAGAAAGAAGAGGTACATTTTCAGTGGACAAACATGATAAACATCACCTTAACTAAGTAATCAAAATAAATATCCCAAGAAATGGGATAGATCAACGTGTTATGTCTCCTGATAAGAGGAGCTGAGAAGAACACATAGGTTCTGCCAAAAACGCACAACCCAAATCTAATCATGAGGGAAACACCAGACAAATGCAAGCTGAGAGACATTCTAGAAAATAACTGGCCTGTATTCTTCAGCATCAATGTCACGAAGAGTAAAGAGAGATGGAAGAACTGTTCCAAATGCATTTCTTTGGGGGAAAAGGAATTATCGGGACAACTGGAAAAACAGAATTAAGCCTATAGATTAGATAACGCTATTGCATCAATTCCTGGTAATGACACTTGCACTAAAATATGTAAGAGAATGTTTTTGTTTTAGGAACATACATCAAAGATTTAGAGATTAAAAGGGCATAACCTATGTGACTTACTCTCAAAGATTCAGGAAAGATAATTATCTAGATAGACAGACAAATGATACATAGATCTCTATCTACACAGACTGACCTGTATCTAAATACCTGCATCTATATCTATATCGAGAAGATAGAAAGGGTAAAGCAAATACGGTAAAATGTTAACATTTATGGGGATTGGGGTAAATATAGGAATTCTTTATACTATTCTGGCAACTTTTCTCTAAGTCTGAAATTATATAAATATAAAATGTTAAACAAGGGACTTCCTCTTTTAGATGAAGGGGTAGAGTAGTGGGCCAGAACCAAGAAAAGCCCCAATTATGTGGAGCCTACAGACAATTTAAAATACGTGTGGAATTCCCTGGTGGTCCAGTGGTTAAGACTCCGCGCTCCCAATGCAGGGAGCACGAGTTCCATCCCTGGTCGGAGAACTAAGATCCCTCATGCCGCATGGTTCGGCCAAAAAATATATATATATGAAAAGAAAAAGGAGGTCTTCATCTTCATCCTTGTTTAGTGTCACTGTAAATGCATGGATTTTTTTGAATTCAGAGTGCTATACTTTCTGATGCTCAATTGTCCACAACATGGGCACGCTTTAAGACGGCTCCTATGTCCTGTGACATGTCCCATCACTCTTAGAATACTCCTTCTGGCTTTCTGGCACAATGTCAGTGCATGTAAACAATTGACGTGGTCGGAAATCTCGAGCTACATTCCGAACATGTAGAAAATCAGAATCCTGCACAGGTGTTTGGAAAGGCACACCGAGGGTCAGCAAAGGAGACAGGATTTAGATGTACAATGTGACTTAAACGTTTTACCCTATCATGGCTGTCCTCAGCCCATTGCTGGACCGAGCCACGGGTCCCTCCTAGGTCTGGGGGGGAGGGGGATGTGTGAATCATGGGTCCCAGCTCAAATCCCTCTGCCTCCGAAGTCTCCCACCCCACCTGCATCTCTCCAGTACATCACGGTCTTATTTTCTTCCCAGAACTTGCCCTGTCTGCACCGACCTTGTCCACGCACCCCCCCCCTCTGCATACCCTTCCACGCTCCAGTTCCCCAGGCAGCGGCTGTGTCCACCCTGTTCCAGGCTGCGTCCCCAGGACCTAGCTTGGTACACGGTCAGCCCCCAATAAATACTGACTAAATGAATGTTCAAGTTCCTATCGTGTGGAGCTCATGGGGGCTCCCACATCCCACCCCAGGGTAACACCTAACCCTGGTCACTAGTGAGGATAATGACGATTTATTGAATCAAACGATACCCCCAAGAGTGGATTTCCACTTAAAACGAAAGCTGACAAAATCTGAACGTGCCAAGCACAAGACGCTGCCCTTGCAGAAGGAACAGGCCCTGTCCCTGCAGTGTCCATGACCCTCCATCAGTGCTGAGCTGGCTCCTGCCTGGGAAAGGCTTAAACAAGATGACCTCAGAAGGCCCCTCCTTTCTCTGAAATTTCAGAGTCTACAAATTCTGCCGAGGGCAGGTGGCATGTAATGTCACAGTTCCCCAGGGACGGGCCACTCGGCAGGGACCCTGACCGAAGCAGAGATTCCGATGCCTCCCCCCACCACCCCCAGCAGCATCCCTGTGGGGAGCGGGTGGCTGGATGGGGCGGCTTTCCTTAGAGCGCGCCACTCACGCCAGGGGGTCAGCCAGGAAGAATGGGGACAGAACTTATAAAAGAGGAGAACTGGAGCGTGCCCACCTCCACTGCAGGTCGACCTGAGGCACGGTTCTCACTCCTTTTCCGTAAGTCCTTGCTGCCCCTCCCCAGAGAGCATTACCTCTCCCGGCCACACCCGGGGCCCCTCCAGCATCGTGGTTCTCCCTGGGAATTGTCCACACACCTGTCTCTCTCTCCATGGCTGTGTCCCTGGCCACTTGGACAAACCAGACCCTCGGGGAATGTCCCCTGAACAGGACCAACAAGAAGACCCCTGGAAGGTCAGGCACCGTTGCTGGCCTGAAAGAACTGACGTCACAGGACGATGCTTTAGCCTCATCAATATTAATAGATTATCCCATCCAAGAAAACCACAGGTTAGACAGGCTCAAGGGCTTGGCGATTCACAGCAGGGCTTCTCAACCTCAGCATCTCGGACGTTTTGAGCTGGGGGACTCCTTGTTGGGAGGAGGGGAGCCGGTCTTGTGTATCGTGAGATGCCCCTCCCTCCAAACTGTGTCCAGACGTTGCCAGGTATGGGGGGTGGGGTGTGGGGGAGAACCTCCCTGGTCGGAATTTTAAGGGAGGGAGGGGTGAATTTGGTGAGGGGTGACTCTGGAAAGAGTGGGTTAATTAACTCACCAGCAGTCACACGGGGACAAAGCCGGATGTAAACACAGGTGTCTCTCCAAAGCCCAGGATCTTTCTAGCAACAGTTTGTAATTTTTAGCATTTCTTAATAGCATTGTTGCTTCACCCCCCAGGCTAGCCATACTTTCATAGTCACAATTTTAACCTTTCGTAGAGAAAAGTTAGATACACCTGAAGCACCCCACCACTTCTGCGGGGAGGGTTTACAGCAGGGCCAGTGTGCAGCCCCCAAGATCTGGCTGCACTGCGGGTCACCTCCGGGTCTCTTGCCCCAACGTGTAAGGAGGGGACCATCTCCCTGTAGCGGCCCTTTCATCCAGCCCGTGCCATTGGCCACTGGCATCTCCCGCTCTGGTTCGGAACCGGGTGCGTGGGCAGACTCGCCTGCTCTGTTCTTTATTACGGCTCAGCCGCAGCTGTGACTCTGCCACCCTCTTCTCCCCATGGCTCCCGTCCATGAAACCCTTGGTCGCAGCCCCCCAGGGCCCCATTCCCCACACAGGGCATGAGCTGGCTCTTTCCTCGTCCAGCTGGCAGCTCCCAGGGAGCAGGGCTGTGCCGGCATCCTGTGGCCCCAGCACCAAGCACAGGGCTGGCACTACCATGACACCTAAAGGCACGAAAGAAACCACGGCAGCCAGACGGAGGCAGCGGCCTTTTTTGGGATAAACCACAGCACATCGTCTGGGTGCTGCGCCCCTGGAATGCGCCAGCTCCCGCCGCCAGCCCATGGGCAGGTCGACAACACAGCCAGGGTTTCAGTGGCTTTTATTTAATACCCAGAAATCCAAAGTAAACACTGCTTAAAACAATTAAAAGGACAATAAAATATTGGCACACAAATCGGGGAAGAGGATTCGGTTGCTTTAAAACAACACAGCTCTGTGTCACATCCAGTTAGGACCTTAGGGTGCGTGGGGCTCTGGCCTCAGTGCTTGCATGAGGCCGTGTGGCTGTTCCAGGGGAACCAGAGCTCCAAGCAGGCTCCCCAAAACCAGTGGGGGTGGGTTTCAAAGACACGCCACCCTGAGGACAGTAAAAGGAGGCATTTCCCGGCCTTTGCCCGTCACCGCACAGGCGCCAATGGTCTTGCTTTCACTTAGTCCCTGAGGACGAGGGTCCCTCTTCAGGGGGGAAAACCATTCACTGAAAATGGGGGTCAGTGGAGGAGGAAGGGTTCCAGAACTTTCCTCAATTAAGGACTAAGAGGGAAGCGTTTGCATTCCAACGAGCCCCCGGCGAGAATCAAGAGAAAGTTGTTTCTGCTGCTCCAGTTACCCCAAGATGCTCCAGCATGTGGCACCCCACAGAGGGGACACCCCAGGCCCTGAAACTCGTGTCCTGACAACTGCTGGCCCCAAGCCAACAGGGACGATGGGTGGACCCCAAGGGGAGTCTCCCTACCGCAGAGTTCACCCTGACTTCTGCCCCGAAACTGCTTCACCAGCCCTTACCTCCACACCCGACCAGGCCCCGCTTTCAATTCTGAGTCAAGGGAGGAGAACGAGACGCCTACAGCCCGAGGAGGCCCTTCGCAGGTGGGTGGAAGGCACACCTACACCTTTGCACCAACTTGAAAAATAATAATTTGGAGACTAGATCACATTCTTTGCTGGAGCATGGCCTTAAACAGTCAGCATGATGACACAAAAGTGCCTGTTTATACTTTCCCCACATATCTTATCATTCCTGTTACTCTCCTACTTGAAACACAGAGGGCTTGAAGTGGGCTCGCTGAACCCCGACCCCTATCCCCCCACCCCCAGAGTAACCAATCCCGCCCCTCCAGGGCATGGAATAGGCCAGAGCCACCCACCTGGGCTGAAGACCCTCGAGGCTTTTTTCCAAACCCCGACCTCACCTCCGTCATCCCCCCAGGGCCCCCAGGAAGCAGCAACACCCTTGCCAAGCCCACCTGTGGACAAGGCAGGTGGATGGGTCTCCACAGGCCGCAGTCACCGTGATACTACGCGTGTAATGAAGGCGGCCCAGAATGTTCCAGCCTCAGCTCTTTTGTTGGTTCTTAAATGTCACCGCATCCCGCAGGAGACACCGTAATGCCATTTTCATTATTTCTTTCCCCTGCTGGGTAACCACCTCCATCAAAACGGCTATTCTGAACCCATCTCCAGCCTGGCAGCTGCTTGAGCTGAGACAGAACATGAAAGTGTTTTCTAAGTCTTGAGCGTTGGTATTCAATTTAATATTAACAACTTTCTCAGCAGCTCTGATCTACAGCAGGAAGGCAAGAATCAAA
This sequence comes from Balaenoptera musculus, assembly GCF_009873245.2. Lineage (NCBI taxonomy): Eukaryota > Metazoa > Chordata > Mammalia > Artiodactyla > Balaenopteridae > Balaenoptera > Balaenoptera musculus. Next base: position 99,415,300 of record NC_045794.1, on the reverse strand, counting down.
CAGTAGAGAAAGGCCCATCTTGCTGGGGCAGCAAATGCTGAGAGAACTCAGGTGGTCGGCGTGTCATAAAAACCCCAGCTCGGGAGCCAGGGGTTGGGGGAGGGGGGGACCCAGCATAGGACCCACCTCAGACCCAGCCTATGGGTCCCCATTTCTCTCCTGAGCCAAGGTGGGCGAGGGCTGAAGAGCACGCAGATGAGGGATCTCATCTCCTTCAACAGGGTGCCCCAAAGGGTGCCAACAGGGCTCCAGGAAGCTGGTACTCGGGGAGGAGAGAGGTGAACACTTCACATCTCCCTGTTACAGGCTGAGCTCTGCCCACCTCCCCGCCCAGAACCCACAGGTTGAAGTCCTAACCCCCAGGACCTGAGAATGTGACAGTATTTGGTGACAGGGTCTTTACAGAGGTAATTAAGGTAAAATGAGGTCATTAGGGTAGACCCCAATCCAATCTGCCTGGTGTCCTTAAAAGAAGAGATTAGGACACAGACACACAGGGAGACACGTGAGGATGCCTGGAGAGGACGGCATCTACAAGCCAAGGAGAGACGCTCGGAAGGTACCAACCCTGATGACACCTTGATCTCGACTTCCAGTCCCCAGAACTGTGAGAGAATAAACGTCTGTTGTCCAAGGCCCCCGTCTGTGGCACTTTGTTAGAGCGGCCCAAGCCAACTAAAACACCGTGCTTTCTAAGGCTTTTTAAAACGCATCCATCCCCAAACAGGAGCTCTGGGACGGGACACTTCCCACCGGAAGGTGTCTACAAGGCCACTGCCACTCCAGAGGCATTGTAGAGCCGATTCCGACACAGCCCACTCGGCCGTAGCAAGAAATAAAGAAATGCCTCAGAAATCCTTCCTCCCTCGGACCGTGGCAGCTGGGTCCTCTGGGTCCCAGGTGTCTGTGCAAAAGCTAAATGAAAACAGCATGGAGTGGCCGAGAAGCAGGGATGTGGGTGGACACTTGGTCACAGCTAAAGCTTCTGAGACTTAAGAGTGAAGTTTTTAAAACTGCAAAACGCTTTTTAGTAAAAAGCCCTCACTGCCGAGGAGAGCCCTACCCAGGAGATTCCACGGGGACAGACAAGCCATTGCCACTGCTGCAAAGCTCCATCTCTGATCCCCTGTGGTCACTGACGGCTGTCAGCTGGAACGCAGGGCGCCCCCTCCCAGGGGTTCTGGCCTTTTTCTTTTCCATCTTTTGATCAACAAGGGACAGCACCCTGGGACACCCCAGGTGAAGCCAGGCTGCAAACTTGAGCACTGGTGTTTGGAACCTGCATTTCAAAAGAGGCCGCCCGCTGCAGAATTACAGGGAAAGGAGGTTAAGGGTATCAACCAGAAAAAGGTGGGGTGGGGGTGGGGAACAACCGCGGGCTTGGCGGGGAGGCCAGGGCACCTCCCAAAGCACCGTCCCCGCCACGGTCTCTGCTGCTCCACGCCCGTCACTCCAGGTGCTTGTATTTGGTGAACAGGTTGTAAAGAACCCGCAGGGTGGATTTGAGGTCCAGGTTCACCACATCTGCAGAAGGAAACAGAGAGACCGTTTGGTGGATGAGAGAGTGCGCCCCAAGCCTTGGTGCCCCAAGCACTTGGGAGACACGTGGGACATCCTCTGTGTCCCCAGCAGGGCACTTCCGCCATCCCCCAAGATACAGACTGCCATGAGAGCCCCCGGGCCGCTACCCGTGGGGTGAGCACCTGGGATGGCGAGGATGTCATCCCTTCTAGGATTTGCATTGGACAAGTCTGCGTGGCGTAGGGTCTACGACAACCGAGGACATTTACTGGGGACCAAACACTCACAGGCCCTCCTGCGCCAGGACCACAGGCCTCCTGGGGCAGGGCAGGTGGGAGCTGCTGTCCCACCCCCTCAAGGTCAGGCACAGCGTGTGGCCCAGTAAGTCCCAGCCGCCTTGTTTGGTGGGAAGGGGCTCTGTCCTCCTGGGAGTCGGGCACCTGTTTCTTCTCACTTGCCCTGTGAGCTCAGACCAGGGGCTTGGGGAGGGCTATGGGGATCGTGGGTCACAGGACGGAATCCCTGTCCCCGGACGGGTGTTCAGCAGTGGCTGCTGAGCCTCCCAGGGCGGGTGTGTGTGCGGAGGACACCCCGCCCAGAATTCACGCCATCACTGTAGGGCGGTGACTCCCAAAGTGGGGTCCCCGGACCAGGAGCACTCGTGTCACCTGGCCACTTGTTACAAACGGGACTTGGAGGGTCCACTCCACGGCCCCCAAATCAGAAGCTGTGTTTAAGGAAGCCCCCCCCCGCCCCTCCCCGGGATTCAGATGCCCATTTGCGTTAGGGATTCCTGGTATAGGTCATTTAACATAGGAGCCAGGTGTGACAGCGAGGTGGCCCCTCGCCGGGGCTCTGCGGGTCTCCACTGCCATTCAGACCTCATGAGGCATGACCAAGCCACGTCCCTGCTCACGAGCATTGCCCGGGCATCAGGACATCGACCCGACAGGCATTAAACTGCAGTAAACCTTTAACATCCTTTCCAGACGTGAAGCGGCATCTCTAGTCTGAGCAATGGCACCTGGAGGGGCAATTAAATCCCGAGGCCGTGGAGCAGAGGCCACGTCCTCCGAGTCAAGTGGTTACTAAAGAATCAGCCTTGGTGGCTCTGCCAGCGCAGGCCTCTTGGTCCCCGAAACCCTGAGCACAGGGGACATGTGGGGCTGGGGTCGGCAGAGCCCAGCCTTTGAGCCACACGTGCGGGGCCTGAAGGGAGAGACATGGCTGGCCGGGCAGCGCCTCTAAGACCTGGGTCAGGGCGTTACCTTCGGGGCGAGCCTTGGGCTTCTTAAGGCCTCCGTCCAGCATCAGCTCAAAGGCAAACGACACATTGTGGACCTGCAGAGGAAGCCAGAGTTAGCACCGGGGCCGCAGCTGGTCCCAGGCCCGCCCGCTGCGCCCTGCGTTCCTTCTAAAAGGACGGGATGGGAACAAGTGTGGACAGAGCGAGGCTTTGGAGTAACTACGCCCACGAGGACCGGGGGTGTCCTGGGCAGAGCGACAGGGTGGGCAGAGGGAGGGTGAGGGAGTCTTTTGAGGGTAACACACATTCACCTGGTGGGCCTCACTCCCCTCACCAATGATCGGGGGCGGCTGGGACATGCAGGGATGCGGGCACAAAGCCTGCCCTCAAGGGCTAGGGGTCCCCAGGTCCCAACACATCCACATGATGACAAGTGACAGTGACTTCCTTTTACAGATGAGGAAACCGAGGCTCAGAGAGGACAAGTCACTTCCCGAAGGTACCCAGCCCCGTGCACCATCCCCAGCATAAAGCAGCCACCCGCCATCTGCCAGAAGGGCCTCAAACGAGCTGAGTGTGACAGCTGTGCTCTCGGCAGGACAGCGGTGGCCCTGGTAAGGGGCAGGCACCTGGACCCCGCTGGAACTGAAGTCAGGCTGCTGGTGGCCGCGGCAGGGCTCTGGTCCTGGCCCTCACCTGCACGGCCCCAGAAAGGTGGACACATCCGCATCCCCACACGACCTCCCCCTCCAGCACTCGGCCCCCAAGGATGCTCGAAGCTCGCATTCTGCTAATGGCTGCCGCCGAGGTTAGACACGGAGCCTTCTCTGCTGTGTTTAAAGTCCACCTGAACCACAGAGGTGCTGGTGATCAACCAAATCACAGGCAGCCAAACGTCGGCTTCGAGCAAAGGCTGGTGCGGGGTGGAGGACCAAAAAATAAAATAAATCACCAGTGTCAGAGCTAGAAAGGACTTTAGGGCTCTTCATAATCGAATACCCTTTGAACAATAACATTTTCATGATTTCACTGCAAATGAAATCAGAAACATGCTAACAAGTTTACCTGCGATGTGGTTTAATAATTAACCAGGAGAAAGACGTTTGGCAAAATAACCCTCAGCTAGTCAAGCCCACAAGAGCTTGGGGTACGGCAGGGAAGCAACCAGGCCACAGTGGCACCGGGCCACGCTCAGAGAAGCAAAGGAAGCCACGGGCTGCTGGGCATCAACAGGAGTCGGGCCCTGGCATGGGGGACACGGCTCAGAGCGGGCTGGGAGGGCTGCACATGACCAGAGGCTCTCAGGCCATGCAGAGGCGGTGGGGAGACAGAAGTCAGGCTGCCAGAGCCCCACCTGCAGTGCCCGGAGCCGGCCAGGAGGGAGGGCTGCACTGGGCTGGGCCTCGAGCTGGGACGAGCATGGGAAATGGACGGGAGGGTCTGTAATCGCCTACTTTACAGAGGAGGTCCCGGGGCTAAACGGATGAGGACATCCGTGCCAAGAAAGGCGCAAGGTTCAAGGAGATGGTGCCAGACCCACCTAAGTCTGGATTCGGAACCTGGGCCCTGTCTCCAAAAGCATCGGCTGACGGCCGTCCAGATCCCCGAATTCATACACACACAACAGGCTCTGAGTGGGGACAGAGTCAAGATGGCAAAGAGGGGGAAATGGAACAAGCGTCAGGTTAGACCGTCAGCCCAACATGGGAACGGATGTCTTCCGTGGCCCCTCCAGACCTGCAGGATCCGCCCCCAGCACAGGTGTGGAGCGCGGTTCAGTCCATGAGGCCCCGCCCCTGCCCCAAGGAGAGAATAGCTGGGGGAGGGGGGAGCATCTTTCCACGTCCCACGTCTCCGCAGCTGCTCAGCGCAACAGTGACTCGTGTTTTTTTAAGTAACAATACTTTGTAGACTTTTTAAAAGCTTTTATATTACTTTATTTTATTTATAGATTTTTGGCCACACCGTGCGGCATGGGGGATCTTTGTTCCCTGACCAGGGATCGAACCCATGCCCTCTGCGGTGGAAGCACAGAGTCGTAACCACTGGACCACCAGGGACGTCCCAACAGTGGTTGGTTTTGAGCAAGATTTCCCCTCTGCTTTCTTCTCAGTCAGAGGAAACCGCCAGATAGGAAACTGCCCCCCATCCTCCTCCCATTCTCTCTCAGAGCCATGCCTCGCCACGCACAACTTCCCTGCCCTGGCAGAGAAGCACCCCCAGAGCCCAGCCCCACGGACTGGGCACAAAGAACAGCAAACAGCTCCGGATGAGGATGTGGGGTCACCTCCCTGACCGTGATCGCAGAGTGTGACACACCCCCCAGCCTTGAGCTGAACCCCAAGGCCCTACACTGCTGCTATGAGCCAGCCCACGGGCAGGACCCCAAGTCCTTCCTCTCTGCAGTGCAAAGGATTTTCAAACACCTGGCCAGGTGAGAGAAGAGTAGAGGGTCCCGAAAAGGAGCGGGCTTTTCCGGCTCTGCCCCTGCTGACTGTGACCCCCCCCCCTCCACGTCCCCAGCCCCCGTGCGAGGTCCCGATTCCTCGCCGGGGTAGGGAATCAGATGAGGAGACAGAAGGGGAAGCGCCTTGAAACTGCAAAGCCCTTTCTGGGATTTGCTTCTAGGAATAACCTCCGAGTCTCCAGGACACACTCCGCCCCCAGAGAGAGGGACACTGTGGAATCTTCCAGAAGATGAGTGACAGGCCCAAGGGACCCAGCAAAGTGACTGGCACAGAGCAAGGCTCAAACGGCGGGCCTAAAACAAGAAGCCGTCTGTGGTACCCATGCCTCTGAGACAGTTCAAAGGGGCCGTTCATTTGTTTGCAGGAACCTACAGGGTCGGAGATGTCTGGTCTCGTCTTTTTAAAATCCAGTACAGGGGCTTCCCTGGTGGTGCAGTGGTTAAGAATGTGCCTGACAATGCAAGGAACACGGGTTCGAGCCCTGGCTCAGGAAGATCCTACATGCCGCGGAGCAACTAAGCCAGTGCGCCACAACTACAGAGCCTGCACTCTAGAGCCCACAAGCCACAGCTACTGAGCCCGTGTGCCACAACTACTGAGCCTGTGCTCTAGAGCCCGCGAGACACAACTACTGAGCCCACGTGCCACAACTACTGAAGCCCGCGCGCCTAGAGCCCGTGCTCCACTACAAGAGAAGCCACCACAATGAGAAGCCCGTGCACTGCAATGAAGAGCAGCCCCTGCTCACCACAACTAGAGAAAGCCTGCACACAGCAACGAAGACCCAACACAGCCAAAAATAAAAACCAAACAAATAAATTTGTTTAAAAAAATAAAAATAAAAAAATAAAATCCAGTGCAGTTGTTTAAAAACACAAGCCCACGATGCATCCCTGACTTTGCTCACTGAGCCTCAGTCTCCTGCCGCTGCTGCAAAGATTCCCAGCGCCTCGCAGTCTCGGCCCGGGAATGCTCCGTGACGGTCTCTCTGCACATGTCACCACTGCCTGGCCACATCTGGACGAGGTGCCTGGGAGCTCGGACACTGGGACCAGCCTGAAGTGGGCTCAGGTCTGTGCAACGGGGAAAGGCCACCACCCGCGAGGTGGTCGGGAAGACCTGGAGGTTAATAACCACCATGGCTCACGAGGAACCTCCCAGCGGTGGCGTGATGCCACGACTCCCTGTGGGGAGGAAAGCAGAGAATCCAAGGGTGGGAGCTGGGGGCTAACGTGGCCAGATGAGGACCCTCCAGAAGGCCGGCCTCTTCCGAGGAGAGCTCCAGCGGTCCTTGGGTCCCCTCCTCGAGGGTCGATGGGCCGGCACCATGCTGGGCACGGTCCCCTACAGCAGCCTTCCCTTCCTGGCTCCCGATCAGAGGCAAAGGTGGACCGAACAGGCCTCACACCTCCCAGGCCAGAGAGCGACTGACAGAGACTTTCATCCCGTCTCAAAGAGAAGGAGACCGAGCTGGGAGGGGACGCCCCTGCCGCTGCACCGAGCCTGTCCTGGAAAGAAGCCCAGCTCCAGACGGCCTGACTAAATTCACCCTTCTTGCTAGCCTTCGTACTCATCTGAACAAAGAAAAGATCTCTCCAAAACAACATTTCTGCAGCCAGCCACGTGGCCGGGAAATGCAAGATGAGCCCCGTCACCCAACTGTCTTGTCTTCTTGCTTCCTGACCGGCCCCGCAGAGCCCTGTGCATCCCCGCTCACCGCGGACGCAAACCTGCCAGGACCTCGCTGATCTGCTCTGATTCCATCTCAGCAGGCAAGACGGCAGCGGCATTTGGCCACGAGCAAACCGCCCTCGAGGTGCCAAAAGTGGGCAGATTGGCAAACATTGGCCCTGCTTCCATGTTTCTCTGACTGCTGCCACCTGCTTGCATTGTTTGTCTCCCCAACTCACAGCCTAGCGCTTCGGGAAAATAAAATGACAGATGCTCTCGAGTTCAAGCAATAGGGCCAGTCCACGAGCCAAATTTCTAAAAGCGATGCGCTAAATACTGCTGGGAGGGATGGCTGGACCTCGGGAAGCCCTGGCAGGAGGCAAACCACCTGGTCACAAGGGCATCCCAAATGTGAAGGTCATGCCCTTTGACCCAGACAATCCTCTTTGAGGGATTTTCCTAGAAAACAATCCACAGGAATGAAAAAAATATACACACACATACATATGTGTGTGTGTATATATTCAAGACAATGCCTTATTGTTTTGTTTTTAAATAATTTTTTAATAGATTATTTTTTAAATTTATTTATTTTTGGCTGCGTTTGGGTCTTCATTGCTGTGCGCGGGCTTTCTCTAGTTGCGGCGAGCGGGGGCTACTCTTCGTTGCGGTGCACAGGCTTCTCACTGTGGTGGCTTCTCTTGCTGCGGAGCACGGGCTCTAGGTGCGCGGGCTCAGTAGTTGTGGCACGTGGGCTCTAGAGCACAGGTTCAGTAGTTGTGGTGCAGGGGCTTAGTTGCCCCGCGACATGTGGGATCTTTCCGGACCAGGGCTCGAACCTGTGTCCCCTGCATTGGCAGGCAGATTCTTAACCATTGCGCCACCAGGGAAGTCCCTGCCTTATTGTTTTTATAGTGAAGAAGAAACAAGTTGATCGCCCAAAAGTGGGGAAAAGGGAGACAGTGACCTCAGAGCCACTCCATAGACTTTGTGCAGCCACTGAAGATGGTATATATAGGAAGCTCATGAAGCAGCAGGAAAACCAGACAGGATGTCCGTGTGTCATGAACAGGGGAGGGATTTGCAACTCTACTGACCTTTGGCCACAATTATTAAAACCAGCATCGTCCCGGGGGAAAGACCCCGAAGAGAACACGGCACACGACACTTGGATGCGTCAGGCACTGCCCACGGGTTTCCTTCTTTTCCTGAGGGTCACGTCTAATTGCAACACCATTTTCTGGGCAGTACTTATTTTTTGGAGAATGCAGCTAGACTCCAGAAAGAGTGGTCGGGGGATTCTACACTGTGCCCTTGGACGAGCGCGTCCCGGGCCACTCCCGGGATGGAGACCATGCACGCACGTACCTTCTGATCGAAGCTGTCCGGGGTCAGGTAGAAGTTGTGCAGGGGTACAAAGTAGTCTTCCAGAAGCCCCATGAGCAGAACCAGGTACACGCCATCTGCAAACTACAGAGGGACACGTGGTGATGTTTCTGGGCCACGCACGGAGTCAGTGAATGATCTGCAGCCACTCAAAAGGAGGAAAATGTTTTAAAGTAAAAAAAAAAAAAAAAATCCATCCCCGTTGAGGAGAGCGGGCCTGCAGTCGGGTGAAGGACGAGGGTGCAAAGCACGCGCTCGGGACTGGATGTGCTGACCTGCGCGTTTGGGGTGGAGTGCCGCTGCGTGGGGAGAAGCAGACCACTGACCTTGGGGATGACGCTAGCTCCCAACTCTCTGGGTTGTCGTGGGTACCCTGCGGGGCGGGAGGGGGCGAGGGGGGGCAAGGAGCACCCAGCACGCAGGGAGCGCTCCATCCGTGAGCAGGGGCCTGTGGGCACGGTTAATCCACAACCTGCAGGGCGCCCTATGCTTTGGTTTGGGGTTTGCTGCCCTGTTCTGCTTGCTCACTTTGCCAGCTGCCTGAGCTCCTTCCTCTAGCGGTATTCACAGCATAGGAAGAGACCCTCCCATGCCCCGGTGACGACGAGCTTCTGTGTGCACCCAGCACGCGGGTCCGTCCTAGCTGGGCCCTCATTAGCAGGCTGCAGCCTTATCCCACACCCCCAGCCCCTCAACCTGCTACCCGGCCCAGCACCACCTCCCATGCACGGGAGGGGCCCAGGAATCTAGAGCAAAAGACTCTGCTCTTTGCCCGGGCCCCTCACCCCACCCCGCTGCCCACCGCCCAATAAGCCAGGATAGGGAGCAACTGCTCCTTTTACAGATAAAGTGATGGAGACCAATGAGGGCAGAACAACTTGCCAGAGGGGAGGAGGGGACCAGGGCTCGGGAGGCAGAGCCTGGTCTCTGGGACATGGACCAGCCCCCCACCCACACCCCGGGGCGGGGCAGGGGAGGCAGGACCCGCTCATCCTCCCAGAGGGCAGACATGGTATCTCTGAGGCCTCCTGCAGATGGAGGACTCGTGAGGACCCCAGCCTCCAGGTTCTGGAACTGTGTGGTCCAATATGGTAGCCACTGGCCACGTGTGCCTAGTGAAATTTTTTACGCAATTATTTTTTAACTAATTTATTTATTTGGCTGCAACGGGTCTCCGTTGTGGCACACGGGATCTTTCGTTGCGGCGCACGGGCTTCTCTCTAGTTGTGGCGTGGGCTCAGTAGTTGCGGCATGTGGGATCTTAGTTCCCCTGACCAGGGATTGAACCTGCTTCCCCTGCATTGGAAGGCGGATTCTTAACCACTGGACCACCAGCGAAGTCCCTTCACAAACTTTTTTGAATGATGTTGACTTATTTCGGTAAAACGTACATAACACGAAATGTACCATTTTAACCATTTGTCAGTGTGCATTTCAGTCATATTTTGTACGTTCACGTTGTTGTGCAACCAATCTCCAGAACTCTTAAGTTTAAATTTTAAAAAATTTACATAAAATACAAAATTCAGCTCCTCAGTCACACAGGCCCCATTTCAAGTGCTTGACAGCCACACGTGGCCAGTGGCTACTGTGTCGGATGGTGCAGTGATAGAACGTTTCCATCGCTAAAGGAAGTTTCACTGGTCAGCCCTGGGCTAGAAGGCTGCCACGCAGGACAGCTGGGCAGCTGCAAGGGGCCGACACCCAGGAGGCTTTCAGCTTCCTGAGACCAGCGACCGCAGCGGTAGAAAGAGAACCTGCAGAAGCGAGGACGGTTTTATTAAAGGCAACAGCGGCAGCCCCCCCCCACCCCCGTCCCACCATCACAGCCAGGCGGCCGAGGATAAAAAGTCAAAATCACAAGCATCCAACATCAGAAAGCCCTGTCCTCTGGAAGGGGAAGGCGACACTAAGAAACAGCCCAAGGCAGAGACACACGATCATAATGTGTGAACGGGCAGGTCCTTCCTGGGGAGAGCGTTCCGGACCCTGGTTTAACGTGATCTGATTGACCCTTTGCCTGCGTTGTCACGAGGTTCACGCTTCCACGCCATGCAGACGTCACTTACTCAGCTCCTGTTCTGGCTGACAGTGCTGGTGGAATGTACTGGCAGCTCTTGCCCCCTCCCCGGCGACACTGAGCCAGCGCACGCCCAAAACCGCTCTCTCACCAACACTGAGCCATTTCCAGGGAAACAGAAGAACCTGCCCCCATCACCTGCCGGGAGGCGTGGGGAGTGGGTGCTGAGGCGTCAAGATGCCTGGAGAGCCTTTGCTGATTTCCAAGGCATCTTCTAACCCACCCTGGGAACCCCGTGTCACAGGAGTGTGGGAGAGATGGTCACGCAGAAAGGAAGGCAGGCAAGGGAAGGGGTACCCAGGAGGGTGAGGGCCAGGTGAAGTGGGGTGGCTTATCAGGAAATGAGTGGGACCCTCGGTTTTCACACGCACGAGAGCAGTGGTCCTCCGACGGGGTGCCCTCACTCAGAATCCACGGTGCGGCTCTGCAGGAGATGGAAGTCCCCACGGAGGCCCTAAGACACCATCACCGTCGTCTGCATGCTCATGTATTACTGACCTTTCAAATGCACTATCTCCATTCCAGTTTAAACATGTGGGGAGAAGTTCAAAGAGGAACTGGCTCAGTATCACAGAGCTAGGAAGACGCCCACAATATAAAAGTGGTTTTAAAGAGAAAGGAAAACACACACACACACACACCCTGAGCAGGAATTTGAGCCTCTGACTTCCAGGACATCGAGACTTTAATGATGAACATATTTATAAAAATACCCAGATTCCTTTGCCACAAAAGGAAAAAAATCTGCATTTCTATGGCCAGTGATCTTTCCTGGTGGACCACTGGTTCAAAATATTTTTTAAGATATTACTTCATATTGTGTGGTGATAGAAAAAAAAAATGGACATACTGAGTAAATAGAGATCAACTCAAATTGAAGTTTAGAGTCTCAGCCTAAGATGTCTGGCTATTAATACTGGTGTGCAGGCCCACCTGGGCAGTGACAGTCGGAAAGAGTTGGCGACGATGTGGGTTCTCAACAGCGCTAGTGAGAGTTTCAGGCAGGCAAAGCTTCCTGGGCCCTCCGTGTTACCACGGAGAAATGCTCTAACGACCCCATTTCTAGAAGTTTATCCTAAGGAAGCAGACAAGGGCACAAACAGCTGTGTGCAAAGATGCCCGCTGAACAGCTATTTTACAAGATCGGCAAACGTCCCACCACGAGGGCTGGGTTTAATGACGCACAACACAGCCTTAAAACAGAATAGAAGGCGGCTATTAAAAGTGACAAACGCAGACAGACAGACCAGACAACACAAAAAGGACTAAACAGAAACACACACACACTCACACAAAAACATGCCCACACTATTTAGTAACAAAAAACACTTTACAAAACAGCTGTACAGTACGATTCATTGCCATTTCAAAAAATGCACTTACGCGGACAAACCATCTAGAAAAACACACATCCAACCATTAACTGTAGTTCATTACCTCTGGAGAGGATGACGGGAGAGTTTAGGGGGAGCAGAAAAAAGGACTGTTGCTTTTCAATGAGTACACTTCTGGACTGTTAATATTTCAAGCCGCAAATAATCAGAGGCTAAATGTGCAATTTTTTAGTAAACGGATAAAAAAATAAGTGTGTTTAGAAACAATGCACAAATAAATATACACATTAAAAACGGACCATTCGGCTTTCAAACACAGACCTGTGCTGCCCGCAATGAGCTATCCGTGTAGAGAAATGATGTGGAATAAAATCCCCAGCACCGCTAACTCTGGGTGATGGGATTATCTCTGGGTGATGGGATGATTTTTATTTGTTTTGCTTATCTGCATTTTCAGACATTTCCACAATGAACCTGAATTACTTTTTTAATTAGAAAAGCAAATGAGAAAAGTTAAAGAAAGAGAAAGGAATGAATGCAATCACCCAGGGGTTTGAGAAGGATCAGCTGTGCATTAGAGAAATCGGCACTGAGAACTCAAAAGATGCCAAATTCAAGCACCCAGCTAATCCTGGGGAAATTATATTTTGTCTTTAATGCTTGCCGAGCGCTTAAAACATATTTTCATGATGGTGCTTCCGCTCTGAGTCGGGGTTGGGAAGTATACTTTCTATACTTACTGCAGGAGAAATACTTTGTGCGTATTCATTAGAGGGATATTAGCAAGCATTTGCTAGGTGCCAGCCGCTGCGCTGCGTGTAGGACGGCCACGGACAGCAGAAGCAGAAGGGGCCAGGACATTCCAGACTGAGGGACCCGTACACGCAGAGGCTGTTTGGTGGGGCTGTGATGGCACCTTGGAGGGTGTTATGCTTGAATTGTATCCCCCCCAAAAAAAGATGTGTTGGGATCCTAACCCCCAGAATCTGTGAGCGTGAATTTATTTGGAAAACCAGGGTCTTTGCAGAAGTCCTCCCGTTAAGATGAGGTCATTAGGGTGGGTCTTAATCCAACGTGACTGTGTTTTTACAAAAAGGGAAAATTTGGATACAACACCCACAAGAAGGCCGAGATCGGGATGAAACATCTAATGACCCAAGGAACGCTAAAAATTACCAGCAAGCCACCAGGAGCTGAGGGAGAGCCTGGAACAGATCCCCGCTCAGAGCCTCAGAAGGAACCAGCCCTGCAGACACCTTGATCTGGGACTTCTGGCCTCAGGAACTATGAAGACATAAATGTCTGTTGTTTAAGGTACTAGTTAAGGTAGCCCCAAGAAATTAAGACAGAGGGTCTGGGAGAAGGCCAGGATGGCTGGGGCTGGGGCTATTTTGGCTGTGGGATGGGCATTCCTTGTTAGACAAACACGCTTTGTTCACACGGCCCACCGGGGATCAGAAAGCTGGCTGAAAATGACACCAGACAAAGTGTCCTTCAGCCCAGAACACAGCTTACCTGGGTCTCTAGTTCCGTCACCTCCAAATTCAGCTTGTTCAGGTGCTTGTTCACAAACGTGATGAGAGACTGCAAAGCAAAGAGACACGGGAACCGTGAGCAAGAGATTCAGCTCCCACGTTGGGGGACAGATGTGACGTTTGCCATCACTGGCTTTATGAAACGCTTCCATAATCTCCTCTGTTTGCTAAAATAAAGTGCTCGTGTTTAAAACAAAATGTTCTTACAATAACCCTTGGTTTTAATGGGATAATGCCTAAATCTATCCCAGCTGGAGAAGAAACGTACATCTCTGTCCCCCAGCCCACGTGCACACACGCGACGCACACACATACCGTATTTAACAACCCTACAGAAGAATGATCAGTGCCCTCAAGAAGGATATAACTGTCAGGGGGAGATAAATGCTTAAATGTAGGCTAGATGCAACCTTGAACTACAAAAGATTGAGAGAGAAAGCCTGCCTGGGGCCACACCCATCACAGTGTGAGTAAAGGAAGAAACGCCAGAGATTTTCTGAGCCCTGGTTTATATGTACGTAGGGCCACTGGCTTCTCCTCTCTGGCAAAAGTTTAAAGCTTGCCACGTGTAACTCTTCTCGGTAATCAAACCCAACTTTCATGGAAACTCAACACCAACCCCACCTCTGCCTACCCTGGACATGATGTCATCCCTTTTTCATTCCACCCAAATCTACCATGTGCCAGGCACTCTGCTTCGTGCTAGAGACACGAGACAGTAACTAAGACAGAGCCCCGCCCTGAAGAGTCTGAGGCACAATTCTCCATATACACACCCAGTGGAGGCCACGGAGAATCGAGAGAGACAGCAAAGCCTGTGAAACACACCATGTCGGGGCGGGGCGGGGGGTGTTGGTGAGAAGTGTGTGGGTCCCTGGAAGATGTGGCGCGGGGGGGTAGCACTTGAGCTGCGGGTGAGCCAAGTGGGAGATGAAAGCGTGGGGAGAGGGCGGAGCAGCTGTACACACGTGCGAACCCTCCGGCATCTTCCGGCTGGGGCTGGATGTGGGTGGGATGGGAGAGAGTTGGAGGGACCTGGAGAGGTGGACGGGAGCCCCGAACACAACAATTCCCAGTGTGGGAGTGGGAAAGGGCCAGACTGGAAGTAGGACGCTGTCGGGAAACTAAAGGATTTTGTCTTGGTCATTGCTGGGGTCCCCCCAGCAATCCTTTTCAAAGAATAAATTAGCGTCAGATCTACCGAAAGACAACATTACTCCACATCACATTCAACACCACCTAGCAACTATCTACTTCGAGCCGGGCCCTCGCTCAGGGTGGTCGCATTGTATTCTCACAGTGGCTGCCTCTGTCCTGACAGATGGGAAACCTTCCGCGAGGGGTTATAATCTGCCCAGGTCACACAGCTGATAAGTGGCGGGAGAGGGGATCGTGGCAGATATGACTCCTCGTCTTGTGCCTCCACTGAATGCGTTCCATCAGGGTTCTGGGGGTCGGATGTGGCCGGGGGTGGGTCGGGGGCAATGCTCTGAGGCCCCAGGGTATGTCGCTCATGACCTGAGAATGCTAAGACGGCTCCGCCCCAGAAGGACCATTGGAATGGTTCTGCCAGCCTTTTGCAAAGTGCTTCAAGAACTAACAACCTCACTGTCCCAGCCTGGACCAACATTTTCCAAACGTGGGTTCCATGGGAATTTAATATGTTCTATCCCCAAATAAATAAACTGATCTCACTACGGACAAACACGCTTGGAAAATGCTTCCTACCAAGCCCCCTCTTGGAGAATTGCAAAGCATGTCAGCCTATTAAAGGCTCTGAGAAGTCCTGCATTAAGAAACCTGTGTGGGGAAACTGTCCAAGACAGAGAGCTCTCTCCCCAGGGTTAAGGGCTCAGATTTTACAGGCTCAGATCCATCCCACCGCTGCCTTCCTGAATGGGAGGTCTACAGATGCTCAGATAACTCGATGTGCAGTGAGTCTTGATTCCTCTGGAGGGAGAGCAAGGCTTCCGGGCAGATCCCCTTGGAAGCTCGCTATTCCCCAGCCCGACTCCGGAGCCTCGTTCGCACGGTTTTGTCCATCCGTAGACTGACCAGCAGGCTGCCTGGGCTGAGGAAGGGCCTCCCCTTTGTGCTCCCGCCTGGGAGAGACGCGCCAAATGCAGCTCAGAACAGCTCTGCTAGCAACGCCTGCTTGTTTACCAGGCACGTCGTGAATGCAGCTTCAATGTAACGAGACCAGCACGAGCCAGCAAGCTGACACGCTGAAAAACATTTCCACGTTGAAAAAAAGCCTTGGTTCGGAATGAACCGCCACCGGTGCTGGTGGGGTAATTCACTCCACAGCAGCGGGGTGGGTGGGCAGGAAGATACCCAGAAGCAGAGCCGCTGAGTTAAAAGGTGCTAATTTTATGCACTGCAGTTACGCTTTTGAATAATTACACTTCAATCCATGTGGCAAACATTTCAGAGATTTCAAACATTTTCCCACCTTCTTCCCTGCATGGAGTTCATGCCGTAAGAAAAGCCCAGAGACAGAGGGAAACACAGCCCGATGGAGAGCTCACCTTCTTCACGACACTGAGCTTGTCCGGGGCGTGGTCGAAGAGCGTGTCAAAGGCGTCCCGCTCTGCAGAGACACAGAGAAGGGTTTAAGGAGACAGGGGTGCTGCTCTAATCCCCGCCCAGCCCGGGGACCAGGCAGCTTCTAATCCCTCAGATGTTCAGCCTGCCTAGAATCCTTTGCATTCCTGCCAGAACCGAGGGGCGGGTGCTGATGGGGAGCAAAATCAAGGAAAAGATGCTTTGAAGGGTCCTTCTAACTTGGTTTCTATCTTTCAACCTACAATACGGGGGTAGCGTTTGGACAGCCGCCCCCATCACATCCTAGGACTTGAGGCGCCCTTGCCTCTCTCCCTTTCCCCACACGCCGTGTCTTATTGGTAAATCTTATCGATAAATCTGACCACCTCCCCCGCTGGTCATGGCTGCCACCCCCATACAAGCCCCATCTCCCCTCACGGCGGGGGGGGGGGGCAGCTACAACTTCCTGCTTAATTGGTCTCCCTCCTACACGCCCAGCCCCTCCCATCCATTCTCCCTCGCAGGCACAGTGAGCCCCTTAAAGTGTAAACTGGATCATTTCTTGCCTCTCCTCATCCCTGCCCTGACTAAAACTCTCCACCGGCATCTCATCATTCTTAGAATAAAATTCACTCTCCCTCTCATGGGCCCATAGGGTCCAGTGAGCTCAGCATCACCTCCCCCGCCAACACACTCGCCCTCCCTGACCTCACTCCACCCACCAGCTTCCCCCTGCTCCTCCATCACACGCCCACCACAGGGCCTTTGCACCTGCTGTTTACCAGCCTCACCTCCATAGGTTGCTCTGAGATGTCACCTCCTCTGAGGGACCTTCCAGGACCATCTGCTTCTAAAAGAGCACCCCACTTCTGCTATCTGCCTCTTACCCTGGTGTAATTTTCATAGCACCTGTTCGCTACTTGAGAGCACATTTTATTTTTCTCTGCTGGACTGTCAGCTCCTTGCAGGCCGGATCACCGTCTCACTTGTTCCCTGCACTGTCACCAGCCCCAGAACAGTGAAGGGCCCACAGCCAGGGCTCAGAACAAAGGAAAGAACCAAGAAATCCTGCTCAGAAACCCTTTCCAGCTGTTCTCCCCGGCGTGTCCGCCTCTGCTGGAACATCTTCAGGGCCTGAAGTGACCCGTTCCACCGTGTCCCGGGGACCTTCCTTCTGCCAGGGACCCCGACCCACTCTAACTGCCACTCGTGGGCCCAACCATGTCTTCCAAATTAACACAGTATCAGCCCCTTCGCTTTCAGTTGTGAGGTCACTGGAGGCCGAGGCAACTGGACAAGACAGGAGCAGGGCTGGCTGGGGGCCGGGGGCCTGGTTCTAGCCAGACGCTGCCGTGGCGGGTCACATGGGGGCAGGGCCCAGTGTACCCTGGAGCCCAGGCAGGAGGGCTGAGGTCTCCAGGGTGGATACAGGACCGTGGGGAGTCGCTGCCAGGCCCAAGGGGCTGGGGGAGGAGGGCATCTGGGAGGCCCCGGGGCCCCCACTCCTGTCCTCAAGGAGCCACCCATCCCCCCAAGCAGCCTGGGGGTGGTATATGCTCAGAGGACCTTGGCCAGCAGAGACGCCCTCTATTACTTGCTGGGGCTTGGACCCAAACACTAGCATGGAGTGCTGGGGCGCTGGGGTAGGAAGACCCCTCCACGTGTCTGGAGGGGGCTGGAGCCCAGAACCAGAGATAACCCAGGGCCTGCTTCAGGACCACGCTGCCTGACCCAGGGAGAGGGGTGTGGGGAGAAATGACAAAGAGGAGGCAGGTCGGGACTGGCTGAGCCGGAGCTGGGGCTTCTGGAGGAGGCATCCCAGCCATTCCCCCGAGGCTGCCCCAAAAGGCAGGCACTCAGCATCCGCAGGCCAGGGCCCCGGGAGGCGGCTCACGCCCTCATCCAGCCCAGACCAGGCATCCTCCTCCCCGGCCTTGGGGGCGGGCGGCAGGAAGGAAGGTGAGAGGCAAAGAGGAAGACGTGTGTGTGGTGTGTACACACACGTGTACACATGGGTGGGGAGTGTGTTTGGGGGAGGGGCACGCCACTTCTTTCACCTAAAGGCCAACAGCGACCAAGATGCCCGGCCCCGCAGAATTCCCTCATCCAGCTTGTCTACCACAGCAGCTGTAAATTATTTTTATAGTCATCTAAGTCAGATTATACTCAAAAAGACAGTCTGCTAAGAGTGGGGGGGGAGAAAAGCTAAATCTTTACAAAGCAAAACACAAACTTTAAATGCAGCTTAAGAAAACCCCCAGGAGGAGAGCAGCCTTGACATCAGCCGGGTATATTTAGCTGGGCCACCGCTGGGCTGGCAGAGTCAGGGCGGCAGGGAGCCATCGCAGGGTCTGGAGGCCAGTGGCCCTGCGCCCCGCTCACCTGCGCCCGGGGCACTGGATGGCATCACGGCCGGGCGGTGTGTGTGGCCTTGAGAATGAAAACAGATCCAGCTGAGAGCCTGGTGCCCGTGACTTAGGCAAAGCGCCTCCCGCCATAAGGCCGGAGTGAAAACAGTCCCAAGGCTCACCGTCAGTGTAAGAATCAAGCAAGATGGTGAATAAAGGGCCAAGCCACTGCCTGGCAGGTGTGTCACTGATGCTCAGTTCACTGATGCCTTCTCATCCTACCCTGCAGTCACGGGGATGAACAGGGAGCAATCCCGCCCCCAGGGGGGGCACAGGCTAGGGGAGACAGTACAAAAGCACGGGTACCAAAAAGGCCAGAAAGATGCAGAAAGCGGCCAAATCAGCCAGGGGCCCCCAGTGGCTACCCAAGTTCAAATTTCAGGGATGCTTAGTTTACTCCAAATAAAGTGGTTTTTGATTGAGTCAACATTTTTTAAATTGGAAGATCTGTCCAAAAGTTCTGAATTTCTGGACTCTCTTGAAGAAATGGAAGCTGAGGCAACAGTGAACCTTCTTCCCCCCCACCCCAGATCAACGAGCCGCCCGCGGAAGCGGGGGCACAGACTCCCCCGTTTGCCCCAGACCCCAGAACTCCCCACCGCCCACAACACGGAGGCTGAGGGGCAGCCCTTGATCATTCGATATTCCAGCCACTTCCCTCTTCCGTGTGACCGGCCTGCTCTCTGAGGCGCCCGAGCTTGGGGACGTGGACACAGCCCCGGGGTCAGAGGAAGGCTTCACACGGGAGCCGCGACGTTTGAGCCGGGGCTCGCTGGGGCAAGAGGAGGAGCAAGGGCGTCCCAGGCAGAGGGAGCAGAAAGCCAAGAGTGGGTTCCAGAGGGTGAGGCCCGGGGGGGAGGCTAAGAGGGCTGGGTCCATCGGGAGGGTGAGGAGCTGCGGAGGGTGGTGACCAGGAATGGCGTGATCCAGCTGCGGTGTTAGCAGAAATGGGGAGGTGTGATGGGGAGAGACCAGGGGCTACAAGGAGACCAGGAAGAAGAGGAAGAAAGCTTCTCCTCTCTTCTCCCCAACTTCCTGAAGCCCGGGAGGGGGAGGGGCGCCTGCGGAGGAGAGACAGCCAGCAAACCCATGGCAGCAGTTGCCATGGAGATCAGGCTGCAGCTCCCCGGCTCCCCTGGGGAGAGAAGGGCCTCCCATCCACCTCAGCCAGGACAGTGATGCCAGCCGGAGGCGGGGAGGGGGAGGGGGGCTCCTGGGGGAGGTGCAGAGTGGACCCCCCCATCCCCCCCCCTCAGAGTGCTAAAGTGAGAAACCGAGGCCGAGAGCTCGGCTCCTAGTGAAGCTACCCGCCCCCCCAACCCCTGCCCCGGGCAGACATTAGCCAAGCAAAGAGGGTCTGCCTGTTGTTCCGGAAGCCCCTGGAATGCGTGTGGCCCAGGGCTGGGGATGCACTCGGGGGAACATGTGCTCCAGCCCACAGGATGCTTACAGCTCAAGGGCCACATGTGAAGGGAAAGAGCGAAGGGCCAAGCGAGGCTCCCCGACTGTCCAGACCCCCTGAGTCTGGCAGGCAGGGCGCAAAGCAAAGTGCTCCCAGTGAGCAAAGAGATGAATAAAGAAACAATTAAGCAGGTGGGCGGAGGGTGGCAAGCCAGGGGACGGATGGTGATTCAGGCCGGGGGCTCAGGGAGGGCCTCCCTGGTAAGTGGAGCTGGAGGAGCTGAGGGAGTGAGCCATGGAGGGATCTAGAGGGAGAGCATTTGAGGCCGAGGCTACTGAGAGTGCAAAAGCTGGAAGGGGGGGCTTCCCTGGTGGCGCAGCGGTCCAGGAAGATCCCACATGCTGCTGAGCAACTAAGCCCTCGTGCCACAACTACTGAAGCCCGCGCGCCTAGAGCCCGTGCTCCACAACAAGAGAAGCCACTGCAATGAGAAGCCCGCGCACCGCAACGAAGAGGAGCCCCCACTCGCCACAACTAGAGGAAGCCCACGTGCAGCAATGAAGACCCAACGCAGCCAAAAATAAATAAAATAAAATAAAGAAATTAAAAAAAAAAAAAAGCTGGAAGAGGGAGCCCCAGGGTGCTGTTGTGGGTGACAGACGTGCAGGGGGAGCGAGGAGGCCAGAGAGGAGGGGTGGTCTAAGGGGGTCTGGGAGGCCCCGGCAAGGGCTGTGGCTTTAGCTTACGGCAAGCTGGGGGCAGTGAGAAGATTGAGGGGTGCAGAGGCACCAACTCGAGGGACCATCGGGGAACCAGCACCCCGGAGGGAGGTGATGGGGTCTGACCTCAACCTCGGCAGGGCCGTGAGGCTCTGGGGGCCCCGAAGGCTGCCGTGGGAGAAGGGCCAGTGGAAGCTGACGCGTGTCTGGGTAACCAGGAGGCCTCGGGGCCTGTGTCAGCAGAAGCCGAAACTGGGGGCAGATGAGTTGCCTGTCACCCACTAATTGCCTGTTTGCATTTCACGAGCATGGGCGGCCTCGAAAGTACTGAGAAGGACTCCGGACTCCTCGGCCTCTCAGGGTGTCACGGACCCCGATGCTCAGCCATCTCCGCTGGCTCTCAGAAAGAGCCACCACCCCGTCCACCAGACCCTCAGGGGCCCCTTCTCAGGGCTGCCAGGGCCTTCCTGGCCGAGCTTCTACCCCTCTGCACGGGAGGCCGCGCATAGCCCCCAGCTGGACTGAGTCTCCCCGAGCCCCCCAAACCTCAGACCAGGCCCATGCCGCCCACGGAAGTGAAAACACACAGAAAACGAAGCAACACTTAAAGATGCTCCAAGGGCCCCGCTCAAGTCAACTCTGGGCCTCGACAGGCCCATGGGCTCTGAGCCCCTCCGTGCAGAAAGGACAGGGAAGCGACGGAAGGGTGCTCTGCGCCCCCCTCCCAACGGGCCCCCACCCAGACGCAGGGCAGGGCCAGGCCGCCCACGTCGCCCACTCTGTGCGCCCCATGCCGCCCTGAGAGCTACCCTCCCCACCCTGTCTGCGCCCTCAGCAACTGGACACAGGAGGGTTCCTTTCCTCTCCCTTTTTAAATGTTTTTTAATAATAGACATTAAAAAGAACTGAATTGCTACTTTAAAAAAATAGTGAAGACTGAATTTGCCCAGCACGGCTCAAGAACTACTTAAGAAAGCTTAAGGACATGTAATTGCTGCATTTTCTCTGGTTCAAGACCTTTGAGAACTAAAGAGCCGCATCCCCTCTTTGTACACGAGGGGCAGCGGTGCCATCCGTCCCCATCATCGCCATGAGGTCACAGAGGCCCCGTGGCCAAGCCCGTGGGTGCCTCTGGGGTGCACCCCTCACCCCGAGGCCCCCGCAGCTAGGGACCAGCTCCGGCTGGCAGGCTCACAAGGCACGGGGGGAAACTTCTGTTTGGTTTCCACTTTTCCTTCTAACAGCCGCGCTCCCCTCTCTGCTCCCTGGAGAACACGGTATCTGGGGGGGTTGAGGGCTTCTTGTTTTGAAATATTCCCCAAAGCGGTGAGCCTGGCTCAGGCTGCTTCTTGCTGCAGCCAAAAGCTTGGGGCTTCCCATCCCTAAGGGCCTATACACTGCCACAAGCTGCCCCTTTATTTGCCATCCCTCGCTGAGATGAAGATGGGGTCGTGGGTCTTTAACAGGGCAGGGAACAGTTCTTTGGGAACAGCAAGAGTTTATTATTACTAACAGTAACAGTAATAGAGAAACTAACACGAATAGAGAGAGAGTCGGGCCCTGGGCCAAAGAGAGTGAACATTTATTGTCTCACAAAATCCTCTCAACAACCCCGAGGTCCCATCTCACAGATGGGGAACAGAGAGGTGAAGGAGCAGGCCAAAGGTCACCCAGCTGGGACCAGAGCCAAGGCTGCCTGACTCTAAGGTCTGTTAAGCTGGAGATTTTAAGGTGGAAAACTATATACGAAAATACATCCCATAAGGAAGCTCCCTCCGGCTAGCTGACTATGCTCTATATTCACTGGGACATCGCCGCCCTCCTTTTTCCCCTGGTTCACTCGCTCCACCGTACTTTGCTTATCCCCGCCCAGGCTCCCATAGCTCTGAGAAGCAAACCACATGCCAAAACGCACCCAGGGCCCTGCTGCCCCTGTGTGACTGCGTGAACCCCGGGGGCTTCCTGGGGCAGCCCCGCAGTGCCTGGCGACCTCAGACTCCCCATCCCCTCTCCCCAACCCCTGGGTTACTTACCAAACCGACCCATCATCATCCTGCAAACAAGAACAGAGAGAACCATCAGACGGGTTGCTCAGAATCCCGTTTAATAAGCAGCACGGTAGAAGGCGGTGGAGGTGACCGGCAAGTCGGAGAGCCCTACTGCCCAGTCGAAGGGTTGTTTATGTAAATGTAAGTCACATTTTGATAAATTCTCTCCCGCTCTAATTACAAACGAGAGGGGCTTATGTGGATCCTAAATGTTTGCACAAGACCCGCGGCAAATTGCCATCATTATTTAAACCACTCCTTTAATGCCATCTGGGGGACTGTTTAATCACGGGAGTGGTTAACGCAGAGAGCATTTTAGCAGAAAATGGGTCTTCTAGCACCGTGAGTTTAAACCTTGAGTTTAAACTTTAAAATACAAGGGTGCAGATTACCCAGAGGTCACATTTCTGGGAGTGAGCACGATGTACTTCCAGGGAATCACAAAACTAAAGGATGCTGGAGAACCACAGGCTGGGCCCTGATTCCAGGTGAGAGCTGAAACCACGAAGGACAGGCGGCTGGTTCCTCCTTGAGGATCTGAGATCATGAATGCCCGGCTCCCCTCTGTGTACTAGCGTCCTGAGAGGCAAAGAGACCTTTGCTTGATCCCCAAATCCCTCTAGACTCAAGTTCTTTGCCTCCATATTATTTAACAAATAGTCTCTCGAGCACCTACTATGTGCAGGCCACAGAGATACAGAAATAAACACCACATGGCCCTGCCCGCACGACGCCTGATGGTGAGAGAGACTCATGAGCCCACATTTCCACACAGCCCGCGTGCACCAGAAATGTGACATACAGCAGATGCTATAGGAACTAAAAGGAAGGCAGCCACTCCTGCTTGGCAAACAGGGAGGGCTTCCTGGAGGAGGTGACCCATAGGACAGAGCAAACCTGGAGCCTGGGAGACCAGGCAGGAGGCTGGTCAGCCTCTGCTGGAAACCTCTCTCCACTCTGACTTCGGGGTGCTCCCCTGCCCCCGAAATTTCCTGAGGGTCACACGGCACTTCCCACAAGGCCCCTGGGCTGGGTTTCACATTTCTACAGACACAACCTCTCTTGACAGCTAGACCGCCAGCCCTCAAGGAGGGGAACTGCGTCCTCTCAGCCTCTGGGCGTCCAAGCAGGCCCTGTGGGTGCCGGGTGCTGCTGTGAATCGTTGAGGCCACGCTCCGAGGGGCCGGCTCTGGTGACAGAGCTCATACTGTCCCCCGCCGCCCTCTCAGGGCTCCCTCAACCTCTGCGAGACCGGGAAAGCCAAGCACAGCCTCTTCCCATCGCTGCACACCCCCCAACATGCCCCCCACCACGGGCCTGGCCGTTGCCCCCTTCGGTGGGCCATCTGCCTTCCCCCTCCCATCCAGGGTGACCACTGACTTGCTCTGACCCACAGAAGGTGGGGACACAGCATGCGGGGTTCCAGGGACCTGCAGCTGCCCTCTCACTCTCTGGGGACCCTGAGGGCACCGGGGAGGAAGCCCAGATCTGTAAGGACGAGAGACACAGGGAGGGACATTGGCCCCCACCGGCCAGCACCACCCACCAGACTGCTGACCCCCTGTCAGCAAATAAAATGACCGTTGTTTTAAGCCCCTTGGGTTGGGTGGTTTGTCACACAGTGATGGATAACTAAGATGCCAGCCCACCCGACTCTCCCACGCCGCCCTCCTCCCGCTCCTGAACGGGCCGAGCGGGCTGCCCGAGGCCCCCCGTGCCAGGCTCAGCATCACGTCTCCAACCCCCTCCCGTGGGCCTGGAACAGATGTGCACACACGTCAGGCCGCACGCCAGGCCGCACGTCTCTCCCATCTACCTGACAGCTCCCACACCAGGAGCGGTTTCCTGTGTCAGCTCGCTTTTTGAAAGACCATACATGAATTCATGACACAGTAATTAATCACTCCGTGAACTGAGCAGGTGGGTGACCTGAGACGATCAATTTTTAATGCTCTGTTTCATCTGAAACAGGTTTAGTCGGGAGGCACAAAGGCGCTGAATTTTAAGGATACCTCACAGGGTATGCCTCCTAAAAACCACACGCAAAGTAGAGCCATTTGATTTGCTATTTTCAACAGATCTGAAGCCTTTTAGACTTCTTAAAAATTGCCCTCTGGCCTCCTCTAAGAGGCAAGGGATGGCTCAGGACTATCTCAAAGGAAGATTCTAGTTTAGAGGCATGGCTCCCTCCCTCTGACGGGGCTAAGACAGACGGTTAAATAAATCAGGACAACAGGTCCCTTGGAACATTCTAAACACCTCTCCCCCATCCCCTCTCTCAACATTCTTAAAGCTCACCTTCCAAAATAAGGAATGGCAGTCCAAAGTCTTTGGAGAATAACTTAGTTCCAACATTAAAAACTTTGAAGTGTTTAGCATACCTACCATATGAATGTTCACTGTTTTAAATTTCCCCTCATCCTTTTCTTCCTTATAAGAGATTTTGAATGTGCTCAGTTATATTTTTCTTTGTTTATTATTCCCTGTCTCTTTCCAGAAAAGATTTCAGGCAGCGTAAATAAGTTCCAATTCCTATGTCACACATATTTGCTCATTTTTCTATTTGGGAAGAAATAAAAGATCTAGAATTTCTCATTTAAATACCAAACCAAACTGCTATTTTGCCCTTCCTCAGCAAAACAAAAACACAAAAACAAAACAAACTTTGAAGAAAGTGCACGGAGGATAGAAAGCTAGGGTGGACGCTTGCAATAAAATCCCATCTCAAGGTCAAGGGACATGGAGGGGAGAACGGCCCCCCGTGTGCGCGGGTCCCCGGCTGGAGCAGGGCCTGAGGGCAGAGCAGCGGGTCCACTTACTCGGTGGTCGTGGTCAGCTCCTCCGTGACGTGGTTGGAGTGCAGCAGGCCTTCCCGCTTCTGAAAACCCCAAAATGAACAAAGAAATCAACACCTGGGCAGACAGACGGAGCAGAAGGGCAGCTGAGGCCGTGTACAGATGGCCCTGGGGCCGGGAGACCAGCTCGGGGACAAAAGAGAACCAAACAAAGGTTCGGCACCACACCCGAGCTATGCTCGGGGGGGTGGACTGCAGGGGACCACACGGGTGACCCTCTGGTGGCTGGAACCTGCCCCAGCCCCCCAGTCCCTGCTCTCCTGCTCTCTGAGAGCTGGCAGCTGTGGGAGGTCTCAGGAGAAACATCCCCGCTCCCAAAGTACTCGACGCCCTGCAGCTGGGAAAGGCGAAGAGCATGAAGGGACATACGTAACACGAGGGAGGCATCGGATGAAATAACACACGTGCACTGGGTTGAACAGGTTCCCCCCGGAAGTCACGTCCATTCAGAACCTCAGAATGGGACCTCATTTGGCAATAGGGTCTTCCCACATGTAATGAGTTTAGATAAGGTCCTAACGGACTAGGGTGGGTCCTCTCCAATGACTGGTGTCCTTAGAAGAAGAGAAAATAGAGACATAGGAACATGGACCAGAGGGAAGAGGCCACGTGACGATGAAGGCAGAGACCGGAGGGATGTGTCCACAAGCCCAGGACAGCCGAGGGTGCCAGCAGCCGGCAGAAGCTGGAAGAGGGAAGGAAGGACCCTCCTCTAGAGCCTGCGGAGGGACCCTGTCGATTCCCTGATTCGGACTTCAGGCCTCTATTATGTGAGAGGACAAACATCTGTTGTTTTAAGCCACCCGGTTTGTGGGATTTTGTTACAGCAGCCCTAGGACACTAACACGGTGTGTGACACACCCGTCCCGGAGCCCGGTAGGTACGGAGAGGCAACGATGGCGGGGGAGAGGAAGGAGGCGGTGGTGGTGTGCCCCGGACCTCAGGGTGGAGCGCGGCAGCCTGCTAACCCAACCGCCACCGTGAGCCCCTACTTGAATGCCTCAAGGGACGGGGAGCTCACTACCTGATGGGCAGCCCACCTGGATGCCTCCCGAGATCCAAGATCCCCAAGCTTTCCGGAGCTCGGCCTCCCAGGGAACGCTCACCACTGGTTCTAGTGAAGGAAGGGTAGCCAGGCGTCGGGGGCCGTCAGCTTTCCCACGGCCTCACCCTGGCTGACTCTCAGGAGCACCCACGGGGGACAGTGGCGGGAGAGGCCCAGAGACATTCGATCCACTTATCCACACATCAGATGTGCATCAGGCACCCACTAGATACCGGGCCCAGGGCTGGGTATGGGGCAGACGAGGCTGAATATTTTAAATTTATTTATTTATTTTTGGCTGCGTTGGGTCTTCGTTGCTGCGTGCGGGCTTTCTCTAGTTGCGGCGCGCGGGCTTCTCATTGCGGTGGCTTCTCTCGTTGTGGAGCACTGGCTCTAGGCGCTCGGGCTTCAGTAGTTGTGGCACGTGGACTCAGTAGTTATGGCTCGCGGGCTCTAGAGCGCAGGCTCAGTAGTTGTGGTGCACGGGCTTAGTTGGTCCGCGGCATGTGGGATCTTCCCAGACCAGGGATCGAACCCGTGCCCCCTGAATTGGCAGGTGGATTCTTAACCACTGTGCCACCAGGGAAGTCCCAAGGCTGAGTATTTTAAAAGTCTGTAGTAGAATCTCAATTTTTTGAGGAAAGCATTGCAGCTCAGGAAAATCAAGTGGTTTCCCAAGGCCACACTGCCAGGTAGCAAACGCGACCCTTCCCTCACTCCGTCCCTCCACGAACTGACACACTTCTTACATCTCCCCATCTCAACTGGATAACCAGGCGTGGAGGGACAGGCCAGGGGCAGCTCTAAGACCTGAGACCAGCCAGACCCTGGGGGCCTCCCCTCCCCGCTTCATCCCACTCTGGGAGTGGCCCAAAGAGTCCTCCTGTGACCTTGGTCAAGGAAGGAAGCTCCAGTGAGTGTTTGCCCGGGCAAGTAGGACGTTCTGCAAACCCCAAAGATTTTCTTGGACCAAAGTGCAGGCCTGAAAGGCAATACCCCGATTACTGAGCTCCAGAGTGTTCCCAGGGCCCAGAGTCTGACGTACGTGGGTTTGGGAACCATATTCTCATGTGTCCTTGGGAAGCCTTTCCCGGCCGACCGTCCTGAGTCCAAGACGAGGGTGGCAGGAATGGTCCCCTGTCCCTGACACCACCACCGACCACAAACACTCCCCTTTAGGAGGCAAACGGGGCCAAACGGCAGGTAACCCTCGCCTGATGCCAGAAAGGAACATTCCTGCCCATCAGGTCGGGGCCAAGCTCCCGGGGTAAACGGAGGGGTCAGACGGCTTCGGAAAACACAGGATCAGCCAGAGCCTTGCAGACCGCAGAGACCACGGGACTGATAAGTTTAAAACCCAGAGGAGAGTGTGGAGCTGGACATGTCCAGGAACAGAAACAAGAGAGGCATCCACGGTCCGAGGGTAACCTCAACGCTCTGGCAGAAGCAGCTGATCCTTCAGGACCCGAGCACACTTTCCTCATCCAGTGTCCCCGGTAACCAGGGCGAGGGGACCAGGGACACAGTAAGTGCTTAATACACGTGTACTGGACGAGACTGCACACACAAAGCCAAGGCAGGATCTGTGCCCCTGAACGCAGGGGAAATCGACAAGAAAGGTGTCTCCACCTCCGTCAGAAAGACCCTGGCTCCCAGTTACATTTTTCCAAGTGGAGCAAGAGAATCGACCCTCAAAGACATGACGGGGGATGATGGATGTAACTGGGAGGGAACAGACAGAGGCTGTGATTGGGGTATTGGGGTATCTGTTTCATTCCGCTGGTCTCAGCCCTCTCCAGTGAGTAATAAGCTCATTCAACAGGCCTGAACTCTGGCTACTTGGCTTTGCAGGGAAATGAATGCTCTCTTCCAAAATGTGGAAAAGTAAACCTCCACGTACTCATGCCTTTGCATCTGCCTCTCTTCAAATCAATGCCATTGTTCCTGCGCCATCATTTACTCTGAAGCCAGAGTAAGGCATACATTTCGTCAAGAGGAAAAAAGAGAAAGAAGGTAGCCTCTTAAGGGGAAAAAGAAGAAAGCAGGCAAACTAGAGGAGGAACGAGTGCCGGAGCCTCTGGGGCAGAGCCGCGGGCAAACCGACCGCCGGGCTGGCGATACTTACCCGTACGACCACCACTTGCACGGAGACGTGTTCGGGAAGGCGGATCGGGGCCCGGAAGTGCATGGCCAGGGCCACGAGGAGGTGGAGGGTGGCCACCAGGTTCTTCCCGTGAATCGCTAGTCGGGGAGGGAGGAAGGGGGCTCCTTTAGATCATGAGACAGGAACCCCGAGCCCACGTCCAAAAGGCGGTGAAACCAACAAGGACCTACTGTATAGCATGGGGAACTATACTCAGTATTTTGTAATAACCTATAAGGAAAAAGAACCTGAAAAAATATATATATATATGTATAACTGAATCACTTTGCTGTACACCTGAAACTAACACAACATTGTAAATCAACTATACTTGAATTTAAAAAGAAAAAGAAGGGGGCGGGAGGGGGGAGGCAATAAAGATGCTGAGTGAACATGAGACCTCAGAGGAAAACCACGGGCAGAACCACAGGCCATGGAAAAACGGAGAAAAGTTGATGAGCAGCCTGTGTGAATTTAGTTCTGGCTTCTAATATTTTCTTTCCTGTTGACCTCAGGTGACTTATGCAACCACTTTCAAAAGCATGTTGTTTGTAAAAGGAATGAATTGGGTGGTGAGGAGAGGGGATGAGCTGGAACATACAGTCAGCACAAAAGAAGGGAAAAGATCGGGAAAAACAGGTCAGCTGGGCACTTACCCACCACAACAATGTGCATTATTATCTCGGGTGCTTAAAAGTTCTCCCTCTAGGCAATCAACCGTCTACACAGGGAAGGCTATGCAGGGCAAACGGTGCTTGGGGGTGTTAGACGTGCCTCCTGCCCCACCCAGGGCCCTGGTTGCCATCCCCGGCCACTAGCTCTTCTCCAGGACGTGGACGGTGATCATCATGCCGTCCAGGGCTTTACTGACTCCCCTCCCCTAGCCCTGCAACCCAGGAGGTGGGCCTGGGTCTGTCCTAGGTCTCGATGCCAAGAAGCCAGGGGTGAACCTGACTGCAGCCTTGGTCTCACCCAAGAACAGGGGCCCTTGGCGGCAGGGAGAACATCTCAGCCGCTCCTGGCTGCCCTGCCGTGGGGACGGTGCTGGGGAAGGGCAGCAGGACAAAGCCCTTTCCAGCCTGTCCTGGTCAGTGCCTCACTTTTCTGGGTTTACGTCCTGCCTGGAAGTACCGTGATGCCACGTATTCCTAACGCCAGTGCTCTCTGAGCCATACACCGGGGGCCGGCCTGAATCACCTTCTGAGGACGCACCTCGGTGAGTCACCAGTAGCACAGCTCACTGGGTGTTGGTGCCATTGGTATCCGGGGTGGAGGGTCTTTCCAAGAACCCCACAGAGCTTCTTCTGTCTTATAACCCACGTCCCCACCCTTCCGCTGGAAGTCTCTCTTGATCCAGAAACGGCGCCTCTCCGCCCTGAAGCTTGGGGAAACCAGAGCACTGCGGGCGTGACCAAGTCCCTTACTGACACACTTCTCCTCTCCTGGCTCCCTCCCTCAGGGCAGGCGTGTGACCGGATTGGATACACGCGCTACCAAACGTAAAACGGATGGCTAGTGGCAAGCGGCCGCATGGCACAGGGAGATCAGCCCATCCCGCCCAGAGGGGTGGGATGCGGGGTGGGAGGGAGACACAAGAGGGAGAGGGTACGGGGATATACGTATGCGTACGGCTGATTTCCTTTGTTGTACAGCGGAAACTAACACACCACTGTAAAGCAATTATACTCCAATAAAGATGTCAAAAAAAAAAACAACCCACAAGGCCAGACAGGAAGACGAACGACAGGGCAGGAAGCTCAGAGGCCGGGCCCCCCGCTCCCCCTCCCCCATCCTGGCGGCCACTCACAATCCACGGTCCACGGGAGCGCCCGGCCGTGGGGCCGCAGCAGCTCCTGCACCGCCTCGAGCACCGTCTGCAGCTTCTGCTTCTGCCCTATCTCGGACTGGGTCACCTCGGCCACGTTCAGCTTGCAGTCTGCCAGTTTTTCTGCAACAAGAAGGACAAGGGCAAAAGGCAGAGTGTCAGGAAGAGCTGGAGGGGCTCCGGGCCGCCTGGTCAGCCGGCTGCATTGAGGTCTCCCCATCCTCTGTGGGGCTGCAAAGTGGAGCCGATCATCACCAACAGCGGGGACAGCCAGGAGGCTGAGCCACGGAACTCTGAACTTTCAAGTCACTCCTCTTCCTTAGAAAACCACTCCAGGGGGCTTCCCTGGTGGCGCAGTAGTTGAGAATCCGCCTGCCAATGCAGGGGACACGGGTTCGAGCCCTGGTCCGGGAAGATCCCACATGCCGCGGAGCAACTAAGCCCATGCACCACAACTACTGAGCCTGTGCTCTACAGCACGCGAGCCACAACTACTGAGCCCACGTGCCACAACTACTGAAGCCCGTGCGCCTAGAGCCTGTGCTCCACAACAAGAGAAGCCACTGCAATGAGAAGCCCACACATTGCAACAAAGAGTAGCCCCTGCTCACCGCAACTACAAAAAGCCTGCATGCAGCAACAAAGACCCAACGCAGCCAAAAATAAATAAAAAATTTTTTTTAAAAAAGAAAATCACTCCAGGATGAAAGGGGGGCGGGAAGTTCAAGGATTAAAGTGTGGGCATCCCACCCAGGAACAGCGTATGCACAGAGAATGAACAAGATGATTCAAGGTGCAGCTGGGAGGTAAGGAGGTGACCTGCGGGGAAGGGACCTCTAGAGGTGAGGAGGTTGGGCCAGTGGGTTCCAAAGGGAAGAGAACTTTGGTGAGAAAACAGAACGGGCCTCAGGGGTTGCCTCAGCCTCCCGGCGCTCGTCCGCTCCCAATTCTTCTTTCTCTAACAGCTGGACCCCACGGTAAGAAGGATTATGAGATATTCAGAGACCTGCGACAATTTTCTCACCCAGAGTGAGCAGGGAGCAATCTGGAGGAGCCGACGAGCACGGTCACATCTGCTCAAGATTCAGTTACTGAAGCTGAACCCCAGCCCCAGCCTGTGCGCCTTCACTCCCCGCCCGAGCGGAGCAGGAGGGACGCCTCACCCCACACCCGCTAAGGGGCAGGCGAGGAAGGCTCCCCAGGCGTCCCGCCTATTCATTCATTCCAAGACTCGGGGTTCCCCGATCCATCTCCTCTGCACAACAACAGAAGCCACGTCGCAGGACATGGCGAGATCAGGACCCGGGAGGGTGAGGACAAAGTGCTGGGCACGGAGCCTGACGCCCTGCGAGCCTTTGGCACAGAGCTGCTGCCAGCGGCACTGATGGGAAGGAGGTGGAAGGGCAGTTGAGTCCGGGCTGGGCACAAGTAGGGCTTCCGTTTGGCAGGCGGTCCCCAGCAAAGCTCTGTGTAAGGCGTTTTCTCCGGAGGCCCCTACCCCTTCAACACTGTCTCCCCCCACCCCCTCCCCTCCCTCGATAAGAAGAACAAGCAGTTTCGATATCCCCCCTTCAGGATCCTCTCATTACACAAAAATATCGGCTGGGCTCAGGGTACTCCAGTCAGTCACTCATTCATTCGCTTACAAAACAGTTACTGAGCACCTACTGTGCGCCAGGCACTGTCCTAGGACCAGACGCAGCACAGACACGAGAGACGGAGCTCTAGTGGGGAGTCAGGCACACCTGAAGAACCTCAGCTTGGGAGGCAGGGAGCGCTCGCGGCAAAACAAAGCAGCTCAACAGAGGATGGAAACGATTCCTGTTTATGCGTTTTGATTTCCCTCCATCTGTATCTAATAGGTCTTAGCTGAATAATCCACAGCTGTCTGCCCATGTGAACCCCCCTGAAAATACACAGCAGGCCCCCAGGTGCTCAAAAGCCAGGCACAGGATGGAGCAGGGGCCCCTGGGGAAGGAAGGAGGGTTGCAGAGAGCCAGGTGGTCCTAGAGCCTTGCCCGCTGGGAGAGACGGAGAGCCCGGCACATCTCTGCTGTCCCTGCCGCCAGCCAAACCTGGTCGCCATGACACCGGGGGGAGGAGGAGTCGTTGATGGAGAAGGGAAGGAAACGGTATCAGCCTGCTGTAGCTGCCGTAACAAAGTACCGCAAGGTGGGTGGCTTAAACGGTGGAAATTTGCTTTCTCACAGTCCTGGACGTTAGAAGTCCAAGATCAAGGTGTAAGCAGAGTTGGTCTCCCCTGAGGCCTCTCTCCTAGGCTTGTAGACATCCTCACCTGGTCTTCCCTCTGTGTGTGTCTGCATCCTAGTCTCCTCTTTTTTTTTGGCTGCGTTGGGTCTTCGTTGCTGCGCGCGGGCTTTCTCTAGTTGTAGTGAGTGGGGGCTACTCTTCGTTGTGGTGTGCAGGCTTCTCACTGCGGTGGCTTCTCTTGTTGTGGAGCACGGGCTCCAGGCGCTTGGGCTTCAGTGGTTGTCGCACGTGGGCTTCGTAGTTGTGGCTCGCAGGCTCTAGAGCGCAGGCTCAGTCGTTGTGGCGCACGGGCTTAGTTGCTCCGCAGCATGTGGGATCTTCCCGGACCAGGGCTCGAACCCATGTCCCCTGCATTGGCAGGCAGAGTCTTAACCACTGCGCCACCAGGGAAGCCCTCCTCTTCTTATAAGGGCACCAATCTGACAGGTTGAGGGCCCACCCCGACTTCATTTTAACTTTAAAGACTCTGTCTCCAAATAAAGTCACATCCCGAGGTCTTACGAATTCTGGGGGAGGATGCAACTCAGCCGATAACAGAAACCAAGGAGGCTGGCTGTGCCTGGGTGCCGCCTGCGGCTGCGTCTCAGGTAACTCCCCCGGGTGGGAGAGAACGAGGTCCTTGGCCGCCCTCATCACCAGCATCACTCTGCCCGCTGATGGGGCTGCAGGGGCAGCTCAGGGTTTTGGCGTGGCCAGGACCCCTGTCTTCCCAGCATGCAAAGAGACAGAGGAAGATGGGGCGGATTCTCAGCGGTGGCTGGAAAACGTGAGTGATGGCCGAATGCGGGGCTGTGAACACTTACTACACAAGGAAGGGCTTGCCTTTCACAAGGAGAAGCGTGTGCCATGAGTCAGAAGCAGGACAACAGCCAGCCCGGGAGCTGCCTCAATGCTCCAGCGTGGGCGTTGTCACTGCCCACAGGTGGCTCACCTGGACAACACTGCAAATGCAGGAGAGTCACACCCCCTGAAACTTGCCCTGGCAGAGGGTCTGGCAGCTGCCCCCGGAATCCGCTCTTAAGGAGAGGGGCACATCTGGGGGCCTACTGGTGACTCACAGCTGGCCAAACCCAGAGGTCTGTGCTCTGTCCTCATCACCCTCACTCCTGCCTTCTCCTCATCCTCTATCCCTCCTGAATGCAGTGCTCCCCCAGCTCCTCCTCCCTCCTGGCTGGACCCTCCAGACGCCTGTGCTGGCCCTTCCTCTGACCACTGACCACCCCCCCGGGCCCAGTCCCCAGACCTCTTCTCTCTACAGATGCACAGAAGTCAGCTTTGGCCTGGCATTCAGCCAAAATCTCCTACTTCGTTTTAGCTTCTGCCTTTGAAAAGTAAAGAGCTGAATGCCTCCATCAGTATCATTTCTGGCAGCCCTGGGCCCTAGGATCACGTGATCACGTAGGTTACTAATGCATCTCATCAGTGTAACAGCATCATTAATACGACCAGGCAAGACCTTGTGATGTTCTGTTAATATCTGGATATTCTCTTCCATTGTTCTCTTCTTCAAACAAAGTGGTATGTCAAAGCACTTGACACACAAGAGACTTCAGAATTGCCTATCTAGGAGTACTTATGCAAGATATTCAAACAGGATGGAACTGCAACCACTTCACAATAAAAAGGCTGCCTGAGCCAAAGTCAGCCTCTTGTTAGACCTCACAGATAACAAAACGGACGTAGCAGGACTCAATGACAACCACAGCCACTGCAGAGCAAGTACCGCATCTGCTGGGGCCAACTGAAGAGGGGACCAAAAGGATGTGCCTTGAGCAGGCAAGGCTTTCTTACAGGGTACCTGCTCTAAGATGCCCCTGACACTCTACTCCAGAGAGGGCACTGGCATCATTTATAGGCGTCTAAGGCTGAGATGCAGATGCACATCCAGAGCCGGTCCTGTGATCCTGAGAGACAGACTTCCACGACCACATCGCTAGATCTAAGGTTTAGGGATGCAAGTTTTTCAAGTGACTGGGTGAGTGAAGCCACAGCTGCATGCAACAAGAATCAGAAATAAAAGTGTAAGTGAGCACAACACTCTTTTTTTTTTTAATAGATTTGTTTTATTTATTTATTTTTGGCTGCGTTGGGTCTTCGTTTTTGCACGCAGGCTTTTCTCTAGTTGTGGCAAGCGGGCGCTATTCTTTGTTGCGGTGCGCCGGCTTCTCGTTGCGGTGGCTTCTCTTGTTGCCGAGCACGGGCTCTAGGCGTGCGGGCTTCAGTAGTTGTGGCACGTGGGCTCAGTAGTTGTGGCTTGCGGGTTCAGTAGTTGTGGCTTGCGGGCTCTAGAGCACAGGCTCAGTAGTTGTGGCTCACGGGCTTAGCTGCTCCGCGGCATATGGGATCTTCCCGGATCAGGGCTCGAACCCATGTCCCCTGCATTGGCAGGCGGATTCTTAACCACTGCGCCAGCAGGGAAGCCCCAGAGCACAACACTCTTATGTCTGCTTCTGAAAATATTAGAAAGTATCTCCTCTGGGCAGTGAGCAAAGCAGCAGTTCAAAGGACTGTTTCAATAAGCAAGCATCGTCACCAACAGCCAAGTCTTCAAGTCCAAGAGTCAGAGGGAAGCTAGGTCTTTACATAGAGAGGTTGGGAAGCTGATAACTCAGGGCAGCTTCACCATCAGTAGGATCCTTGTGGACAGTGTCAGCCTAAGAGCCATGCCTCCTCCATCCTCCTCTGCTGAAATAAGTGTCTGTCATCACAAATGTCTGGTTCAGTGACCTCGAGAGCAATCTAGCACTTGACAGTGCTGAGAATGGCTGGACCAACGAGACACTATGAAACAACAAAGCTCCAACCAACATTTTTAATTATAAAATTGTGACAGTTACTAAACGATCTTGATAACATTTCAGATTTATTCTTGTACCAAAGAAGTTCATTTTAAGATGGGGGTTCTCAGCTTAGATGAACAGAGATTTAATTCTTGACCCACGGCATTCAGCCAAATACTGAATTTGGAACACCCCCTCCGGGTGAGGCCGCCCGGTCCCACGGCATTGACCATCTCTGCACTGCTGATCTCCACCCTTACCCCGCAGCTGACTCGGGCAGGATGGGTATCAGCCCTAGCAGAGGCAACACCCACTTCCTCATCGCCGCCCACCACGCCACTCCCAAGGGCTTTCTCATTCACCAGCTGTTCAGGCCACAAACCTGGCCAGCAGTCTTCATGCCTCTATCAGCTTGAACCTCCCAAATATCCTCCACTTCCATCCTGGACTGAGCCACTTCCTCTGATGCCCGGGCTGCTGTGACAGCGTCCTGATTAACCTCCCAGGTCCCCCTCCTGACCCTCCTCCCCATTCATTCTGTACCCAGAAGCCCAAGCAACCCTTTAAAACGCTAACTCAGGCCTTGTCACGGCCCTGCTCAAATCCTCTAGCGGCTTCCTGTCACTTGGAATAAAAGCCTTTGTCCACCAGGACTGGACGTGAGCTGGCCCCATCTGTCCACCCCTGCCACCTGCAGCCACCTTTCACTGCTCTTTAAACCCTGCAGACACTTCACAGAGTCTCAGCCTGGAATGTTCTTTCCATGACAACTGTGCAGAAGCCTGCTTGGATGTCAGCTCCCCAGGGGGGCTGCCCCTGACCGCCTGGTCCTTCCACCCGACCCAGCCCCGCTGCCCCAGAACCTCTCTGATTCTCTCCCTAGCGCTTGTCACTCTCTTAAAGCAGAATCTATTTGTGTTTTAGGTTGAACCACCACACAATAGTTCTCTTTCTCCCCTCTGCCGGAACGGGTGTCGGCAGTGGGGCATGGGGACTTCCTCCCTCTTGTCACCACTGCATCTCCACACCTGCCACACAATAGGCCAAAGGATATTCATTCAACCAACGAAGGGATAACCAAAATAAACACAAAATCTCCTCCTTCCTGACGTGCTTTTTGAGGACTGACTAAACAAGGACAAAACAACGTGTGGGCCGTCGATCACCATGTCCTCAGAGCCAGGTACGTGACACGACCCTGCAGGTTTCCCCCCAAGATCGGACTGTCTGTTAAGAGCCATTGTGCTGAGTGCGCAAACTGCCCGCAGGGACCCGGGACTGAGGAATGACGCCGAGGCTGAGCCAAGGCCACAATCTGGGCAGCGGCAGGGGTGCGTCCTGTGGGTCAGTCCTCCCCGGGATGCTCCTCTCCAGCCCCAGCCCCTCCTATCTGCTTTCCCTCAGTATCTCTCTCCCACAACAGCACCCCCCCAAACTCCAGGTGCCTGACTCAGGTCCCCCAGCACATCCCTGTGGAGCAAAACATGATCCCACCCCAGTGCTGGCCCTGCCTGGAAGGAGTGGCCCTCCAGGTGGTCTGCTGGGAAGACCCTTGCACAGGACAGCGCTGGTCTGTGGGGTCATTAAGGGGTGAGGAACGTGAGAAGAACGGGCCCAGGGAGCAGGTGTGCACCCCACCAACGCTGGGGGCAGGGCCTCCCAGGGACCTTTTGGAGGTGAGTTATCCTAATGGACAAGGGGACACTGAGGCCGCCAGGCCACACTCACGGGGATCTGGAGACCCTGAAAATACATCAGAGCTTCCTGGGGACTGAGAGACTGTTCAGCAAACAGCCCCTCCTGGAGACCGGGGATGGTGCTGACGCCCAACAGACCCAGACAAATACTCGCCTCTCCAGTCCCTTTTCACTTCCTATAAAAGGAGCCCACGTCCTTGTAGGTAGGAAACGGCAGGGCTTTCTTCACTCACTTGGTCAGCGCATGGTTACCGTGTGCCCGGTGCTCAGAGGAACTCAGGGGACCCACCGGCCCTGCTCGTACTCCCCATTTCTTTGTCTTTGTTGTGTTGTTGTTCATTACCCCGTACTGACTCCAGGCCCTGTGCCCGGCCCCATGCTAAGTGCTCTACAGATGTTACTTTGCTGAGGAACTCTGTCCCCAAGGGACAGACATAAAAAGAGCATCCGCAGTCAGTCTCCCTCCTCGCCACTCCCCTGCCACCCCCCATCTAAATCATGCCCCTGAAGGGCACGGCTGGGGGCCACCCCCTCCAGCACCCTGGCCCTGGATGGGCCTGCACGGGCTGGAGGTGCTCACAGCTGGACGGGCGCAGGCCAGCCCGGAGGGCTGCCCCAGAGAGGAGACGGCGTCCAGTTCGTGCCCCATCTCCGTGCTCCCCTTGTACGCATGCATCCAACAGCAGAGGCCACAGACAATTCTGGAAGCTGTGCATGACCCGCTGCAGCCCCATGGCTGGGAGCTCTGGCGGGACCCCCACCCGAGAGACGACGAGAGGGCAGGTGACGCGGGGCCCCAGGGGCCACCACCTGGGAGCCATGGGCTCAGGGCTGCGGCTTACAGACGAGCGACCGATGTCGCCATGTAGAGAATCTTGTGGTCCAGCCCGGGGCCACCCCTTGGGGTGGCCGCCCTTCCCGTGCACTCACCCAGGAGCTTCTGCAGCACCTGCCCGTCGTACAGGTCCTCCTCCAGCTGCTTTACGATGATCCTCTCCTCCACCAGCACGTCGTTGACCCAGTCGATGAGAACCTGCGGGGTGGACGGGCGTTACGGCCTCGCTCGCTGGGGCCAGGAGGGCCCAGGCGACGACCAGAGCAAGCGCAGGAACGGAGAGCTGCTGGACACCGAGACGCTCCCAGAGCAGGGGCCAGGAGAGCCCGAGGGGATAGGCAAGCTTCTCCCACCCAG
The DNA here is from genome assembly GCF_009873245.2 of Balaenoptera musculus. Lineage (NCBI taxonomy): Eukaryota > Metazoa > Chordata > Mammalia > Artiodactyla > Balaenopteridae > Balaenoptera > Balaenoptera musculus. Next base: position 99,377,130 of record NC_045794.1, on the reverse strand, counting down.
GCTGCCGGGGCTCCCGCGGGATTCACAGGAGGACTGGTGGAGGGCGGTACCATGGGGAGACTGGCCTCCTCCCAGCGGGGACTTGGGTACGTGTGGGAACTCAGCCAAAGGAAATGATGGTGTCCACCACGGCATGCGGGAGGGCGGATCAAACGAGGAAACGTCAGTAACACTGCCCCCCATGGCCCGAGACAGCACAGGTGAGCCACAAACGTCCACCCCCGTCCCTCCCTTCATATCTGCACTAAAACCATCCCTGATAGCCCTGAGCCTAAAGCTGTGGACAGAAGGGGATCCCGAGCGGCCGTTACTGACAAGCTCTGAGAGCCTGCTCCCAGCGGCACCCTAATTTTTTCAAGGCTTTATTGAGATAGAATTTACATTCCACACAATTCACCCTTTTAAAGTGTGCAGTTCAGTGGTGTTTAGTATACTCACAAAGTTGTGCAACCATCACCATAATCCACTGAAGCACATTTTTCATCACCCCACAAGGAAACCCTGTATTATCAGCAGTCACTCCCCCTTCTACCCTCCCCCACCTCCTTCCAACCACAAAACCATTTTCTCCATGGATTTGCCTGTTCTGGATACTTCATACGAAAGGAATCACGCCATACGTGATCTTTTGTGTCTGGCTTCTTTCACTTATCATGATGTTTTCAAGGTTCACCCAAGTTGTAGCACGTGTCAGGACCTCGTTCCTTCTTACAGCTGGATCCATTGTATGGAGAGACGTGTTTTATGGATTCATTCACCAGCTGATGGACATTTGGGTTGTCTCCACTTTTGGGCTGTTGTCAACAGTGCTACTATGAACATGGACGTACAGTTTTTATGTGGACGCACGTGTTCATTTCTCTAGACCAGCCTTTTCTCAACAAGTTTTCCTTCAATTCGCTGAGTAATATATCATAACAGAAGACAGCTTCAATCGAGAAAATATCTATGGAGAAATAGGGTTTCCACTGAACAAAATTCCATTTGGCTGACGCTGCTTAAGGCACTTCTCCGCAAAATGAAACAGATGCCTGAACAGACTTGATCAAAAATATACGTATTACATGGTTTCCCTGTGCAAGCAAAACCAATAATACTAACTAATTGGTCCCAATAACCTCCTGGAAATGGGCATTGATTGGCCCTCTCAGAGATAAACAAAAGGACACAAATCCAGACTAGAGTATCCTCTGTCACTCTCTGATATGGATGCCACCTGCAAAATTGGCCACAAAGCAAATTTCTGTGAAATTTCTATTTTCCCACTAACTCAAAAACATTAAATCAGACACACAATCCCATGAAGAACAGAAGTAAAAGTAAATTAAAGGGAAGATGGGAGGAAGAAAGAGGTGAGCAGCCCTGTAACCGAAATTGGGGTCCGGCTACTTGCCGCTCAAAAGCCAATAAAGAGGCAAGGATAGTGGAAAGGAAAGTTTGCTTTATTTTGGATGCCAGCAACTGGCGGTGGGAGAGGGTGGACGTCTGTCCAAAGGCCGACTCCCTCCCCCAACAATGACAACCAGGGGGCAAGAGCTTTTATAGACAGAGGGAGGGGGGATACATGCCGAAACAGCACAGGCAGCTCTGACAGTCATCTTGAAATTGGTCATTGGTGGTCTGACCAGCAACCTCTTGATTGTTTTAACTACAATTACTCTTTAGTTCCAGGGTCAGTTTGTTCCCATTTCCTTGAGGCCAATTCTTGGAATTGTGGCAGCTTCTGTCATGGCTACAGTCTGGTCATCATGTAGTTAACTTCTTCCACCTGGCGGGGGTTTCAGTACCTACAAGACAGCTCACAGGATACGGGCAGCTCAGAATATTATCTGTAGCCCTTGGGGAGGAACTAAAGGTCCTTGACTATGCTTAATGACAAAACTATTATTTAGTCTCGTTAGACTGTTTTCCTTTGTTTCTGCATTTTCTCACTTCTCTGGTTTAATCTTTGGCTAAAGTTTTTCCACAGACAAAAGGCAGGCGGAGCACACGGAGGTGGGGGGAAGGACCACAGCGCCCTGCTCCAGCTCAGCCCTGCGGCATTCTGGTTTTGCCGAAGCCATTCCCGAAAGGTCGGCAGGATGGAGCTGGCTCCAAGCTACAGCCCTGCTCCGTCTCCCTCCCTGGGGGGCGAGCATCCTGGGAGGCTGGGAGCTGGACCTCCCCACCCAGCTGCCTTCTCTCCCACCTTCCAGCACCTTCTCCCGTCACCCAGCTCCCACCCTCCTCTGTCACCACCCTCCCAGTTTCCTTGTGTCGGGGGTCCTCCTTGACACCGCCTTCTCCTCTGGATCTTTAAAGGGCATCACCCTGGATGGCTCCTCTTCCTTCTCTCCACCCTCCTCCAAGGCCAGCTCATGCCCTCCCACGATATCCAATGCCCCCCCGTCCCAGAAACCCCTAAACATCCATTCCCTCCCCCCTGCACCATCCTTCTGCTAGGGTGTTCCATGAGCATCTCTAACTGAACTCGCCCCTGCCCCTCCTCAAACCTGCCGTTTCTCTGAGAAGGAAACAGGACCCCATCCTCCAGCTTCAGGAGCCTGGATTTCACCCCTTCATCCATTCAGCCCACTTCTTAATTGCATCCACTTCCCGCCATCTCCTTTCCCACCGCCCCTGTCCAAACCTCCTTCCCGGGCCACTGCCACAGCCCCACCAAGCACCCTGCCTCTTCACTGGTGTTTTTCAAATCCCCAAGCTCCTCTCTGCCCCAGGGCCTTTGCATGTGCTAGTCCTTCCACCCTGAACACACTCCCCTCCGTCACTGCCGGGCCAGCCCTCACTCATCCTTCAGGTCCCAAGCTCCGTATCATCCTCTGACCTCCCCCCACCCAACCCAGGCCACACCCCTTCATCATGGCTCTCACCGCACCCAAGGGCCTTTTCCCTGACCCTGTTCACGTTTGCAATGGGAATACATCTTCGTTTGTAACGATCTCCCTGCTGGACTTTAAGCTCTGTGAGGGCAAGAACTATGACCTCTTGTTTGTGGCTCTGTCTCCAGTGCTCACTGCCTGGCACTGGAGCTCCATAAGCAGGCATTGAGTTCATCAATTAACTTACTGAGCACCTACTATGTGCCAGGCTCTGGGGATAAAAAAGACGAGAGAGGTCTCTGTCCTTGAAGACCTTACCTTCCAATCAGACATTAAAAGACAAACAAATACACACACTTCCAGGCTGTGATTGATGTTATGGAGAAAAATAAGTCAGAATAAAGTGGAGAAACCTGACAACCACACCTCAGCCGGGCAATCAAGGTCAACGTCACAGTGATCAATCACGTCGTGTGTGCCCTGATGTGATGGGATGAATGCACTTCGCTTCTGTGGCCTCCCTCCCCAACCCATAACCACAGTCTAATCTCGAGAAAAACATCAGACAAACCCTAATAGAGGGGCACCCGACAAAACCCCTGCCCAGTCCTCCACAAAACCGTCAAGGTCATCAAAAACAAGGACAGTCTGAGAAACCATCACAGCCCAGAGGAGCTAAGGAGACAGGATATCACGTCGGATCCCAGGTGGGGTCCTGAGATGGAGAAAGTATGTCTAGTAAAAACTAAGGGAATGTGAATAAATAGTGGGTGTTAGTTAATAATAATGTATTAATATTGGATCATTAATATAACAAATGTACCACGTTGGGGCTTCCCTGGTGGCGCAGTGGTTAGGAATCCGCCTGCCAATGCAGGGGACACGGGTTCGAGCCCTGGTCCGGGAAGATCCCACATGCCGCAGAGCAACTAAGCCCGTGTGCCACAACTACTGAGCCTGCACTCTAGAGCCCATGTGCCACAACTACTGAGCCCAAGTGCCACAACTAGTGAAACCCGCACGCCTAGAGTCTGTGCTCCACAAGAGAAGCCACCGCGATGAGAAGCCCGTGCACCGCAACGAAGAGTAGCCCCGGCTCACTGCAACTAGAGAAAGCCCACGTGCAGCAACAAAGACCCAACGCAGCCAAAAATTAATTAATTAATTAATTTTTAAAAAAATGTACCATGTTGATCTAAGATGTTAATAATGGGGAAAACTGGGTGTGGAAATATGGGAACTCTTGTACTATCTTTGCTATTTTTCTGTAAATTGAAAATGGTTCTTAAAAATAAGTCTGTTGAGAAGAATTAGGCAGAGTTTGGGGATGGAGAGGGCAGAGGGGTCATGGGGATCAGGGGGTCAGGGGGCCTCTTGGAGGTGGTGGCGTCTGAGCAGAGACAGGAAGGAGGTGCAGGATGAGCCCGGTAGCCACCTGGAACCACCTGGGAGGTCAGGGGGTGGGGCTTCCAGGGCCAAGAGGGGCATGGGGGCGGGGCCAGCCCTGGACTCTCACCTGGGCCAGGAGGGGAGGGGGCAGTGGATGAGACGAGTGACCGTGGGCACTAGGGGGAGTGGGGACTGGACGTGGGGACCCCAGAGGGGCACAGGGAGTGGGCTGGGGAGAAGCAAGGTTTGACCCTGACCCTGGGTACGGGCAGATGCAGAGGGGGAGCTTGAGGAAGGAGCTGGTGAACGGGCATCTCGGTGGATGGAGCGGCAGGAATGGGGGAGGCGGGGCAGAGAGGAAGACGCCAGGCCAGGGGCTGTAGGTATCCATGAACGAAGGGGAGAACCAGGAGGGGTGGCGGGGCACAGTCGGCAGTACGAGGCGGGAGGGGGGTCTGGAAGCAGCTGGGAGGACGCCTGCCCCGTCCAGGCCCTGACATCACGGAGCAGAGACCCACCTAGCTCTCCAGACCCCAGCATCCACCCTTCTGGGCCCCGGTTACACGGCGAGAAACAGCAGATTTGGGATCACAGCCAGACCTGCCCCGTACCTTCACCTCTCCAGCCACCAGCAACCAGGCTCCTCGAAGGAGCGCCCTGACCCTCGGGCCCTTAATTCCACAAAGCTCTAGGAATCTGCTACCTTGGCCTTTCATCAGGGATTTCACAGCCGCTATCGGAGCTGAGTGGCAGTATTACACTCAGCTCAACGGCTCTCACTGAGCGCCTTCCTGGTGCCAGGACGTGGGGACAAAGGAGGCGCGTCCCCCGCCCTCCGGGAGCCCAGGTCCAGCCGGGAGACGCAGCAGAGAGAGATGAATGGTGAGTACGAGCCATCACAAAGGATTCTGACGTGAGGGGTCACGCGGCCCCGGGAGCAGAGGAAGCGGCCTTCAAGGGCGGGATAGGAAACAGCTGAGCAGAAAGTGGGTGCCTGGGGGGTGGGCAGGCAGGGTGGCGAGATCCGGGCCACGGAGGCGTGAGCCACTCTCCCAATGTGCACCCGGCAGGGAGGCCAGGAGGGGCCGGTGCCCATCGGAGGACGGAGCTGCCGCCCAAAGAGCCTCCACACTGGGCCTGTGTGTGCTATGTGACCCAGCAATTCCACTTCCAGAAATTTCTCCCAAGGTACCAATCCAAATGTGCTCCTAGACATCTACCAACTCGGAAATGATTTCAAATTTTGTGTAGGAAAAGCTGAATGCACAAAAGAAAAAGCCTGGAGGGACACGAATTAAAAAATTACCACTGCCTTCTGTTTGATTTTTCTGTCTTCCAGGTTTTCAGCAGTATATATTACTTTGGGAACTAGAAAAAATAATAATAGATGCCACTTATAAAAATTAATCACTATCCAGATGGCTCCTTTGCCGAAACTGACAAGCAAATCCTACAACGCAAATGGAAAGTCAAGAGACCCCCAAAAGCCAAAACAATCTTGAAAAAGAACAACAAAGTTGGAGGACTGACACTTCCTGATTTCAAATTTTCCTACAAAGCTAGAGTATCAAAACATGTGATACTGGCAGAAGGACATAGAGGTCAATGAAACAGAAATGAGAGGTCAGAAATAAACTTCACATTACAGCCAAGTGACATCCATAAGGGGGCTAAGACAATTCGATGGGGAAAAAAACAGTCTTTTTAACAAATGGTGCTGGGACAACTGGACATCCACATGCAAAAGAATAAAACTGAACCCTTACTTTACACCATGTACAGAAATCAACTCAAAATGGATCAGACCTCAGTGTAGGAACTAAAACTATAAAACTCTTAGAAAACATGGAGGTAAATCTTCATGACCTTGGATGAGGTAATGATTTCTTAGCTGTGACACCAAAAGCACAAGGAACAAAAGAAAAAATAGATAAACGTGACAAACAAAATTTAAAACATTTGTACTTCAAAAGATACTATCCAGAAAATACAAAGACAACCCACAGGATGAGAGAAGATTTTGCAAATCATATATCTGATAAAGGATTTGTATCTAGAATATATAAGGAACACTTAAAACTCAATAATAAAAAGACAAATAACCCAATTTAAAAATGGGCAAAGCACAACTACTGAAGCCCGCGCGCCTAGAGCCCGTGCTCCACAACAAGAGAAGCCACTGCAATGAGAAGCCCGCACACCGCAACGAAGAGTAGCCCCCGCTCACTACAACTAGGGAAAGCCCGCGCGCAGCAATGAAAGACCCAACACAGACAAAAAAAAAAAAAAAGTTCCTTCCTCCCCCAAACTGTATGACCTTCAGGTCAAACAAACTTTGAAAAAAAAAAAAAAAAGGGCAAAGGATCTGAATAGACATTTCTCCAAAACAGATATACAAATAGCCAATACATGAAAAGATGCTCAACATCATTAGCCACCAGGGAAATATAAATCAAAACCACTACGAGATACCTTTTCATACCCACTAGGGTAGCTATAATCAAAACGACGAACAGTAAGTGTTGCCAAGGATGTAGAGAAATTGGAAGAATTTTCATACACTTCTTGGGGGATGTAAAATGGTGCAGCCACTACGGAAACAGTCTGGCAGTTACTCAAAAGGTTAAGCACAGAATCACCATATGACCCAGCAATTTCACTCCCAGGTATATGCCAAAAAGAACTGCAAACACAAGCTCATACAGAACCTTGTACACGGATGTTCATAGCAGCACTATTCAAAATAACCAAAATGTGGAAACAACCCAAATGCCATCGAGAAGGAACGGATCAACACGTTGTGGTCTATCCATGCAATGGAATAGTATTCAGCCATAAAAAGGAATGGAGTTCTTTTTTTTTTTTTTTTTTTGGCTGCATTGGGTCTTTCTTGCTGCGCATGGGGGCTACTCTTCGCTGTGGCGCGTGGGCTTCTCATTGTGGTGGCTTCTCTTGTTGTGGAGCACGGGCTCTAGGCACACGGGCTTCAGTAGTTGTGGCTCGCGGGCTCTAGAGCGCAGGCTCAGTAGTTGTGGCATGTGGGCTCAGTAGTTGTGGCATGTGGGCTCTAAAGTGCAGGCTCCGTAGTTGTGGCGCACGGGCTTAGTTGCTCCGCGGCATGTGGGATCTTCCCGGACCAGGGATCGAACCTGTGTCCCCTGCACTGGCAGGCGGATTCTTAACCACTGTGCCACCAGAGAAGTCCAGGAATGGTGTTCTGATACCTGCTACAACATGGATGAATCTTAAAAACACTATGCCAAGTGAAAGCAGCCAGACACAAAAGTCACGTATTGATATGTTTCCCCTTCTATGAAATATCCAGAATATGCGAATTATAGAGACGGAATAATTCTTTAGAGACAAAGTGGTTGCCGGGGGCCAGGAAGGAGGATACACGACTGAGTGCTGATGGTTATGGGGTTCCTTTCTGGGGTGATGAAAATGTCCTTGACTGATTGAGGTGATGGCTGAACAGCTCTGGGAGAACACTAACAACCGCTGAATTGTACGGTATGGGAATTCGATCTCAATAAACCTGTTATTAAGCAACGAACCTCTAGAATGCAGGTGCTAGCACCTACCTCTGCAGGGCTATTCTGAGGATGTGGTGAGATGATCTACTGGCCAGTGCTAATCAACTATAGAGATCTACACAGATGTCAGCCTCGCCACCCACGGCTTCTCTGCGTGTCAGAAACCCCTTTCTGATGTACTCAGCCTAACTACCAGCACCTAGGATATGCGGACACCACCCGAGGTGCTGGAGCTGTAAAGAAACATGACCTAGTCTCTGCCCCACGTGGGCAGTTAGGTGTCACAGCTGCTTGCTGGTCCTCCCACGTCCCTGTGCCCCCCCAAACCAACCCCGGGAGTCAAACACCATTTCGCACCCCTGCCACCTCTCTTATCTTACCTCTGATCACCCTCGTTCTTGCTGTCTAGGCTCCAGCCACGCTGCCCGCCCCCCACCCCGTCGCTGGCCTTCACACCTGCCAGCACGGGCATCCCAGGGGGCCTCTGCACTTGCTGCCGCCCTAGGTACCAACCAGCAGGTCTCCGCTCAAATGTCAGCTCCCGACCACCCCACCAAAAACAGAGGGGAGAAGAAACCACCCCGCTTCTTGCTTTAGTTTCCTTCAAAGCGGTCATGCCACCTGGAACCATACTCATCCGTCCCTCGACATGTCTGTCTCCCCAGCTGGACCACCAGCCCACTCAAGGCCATCACCGCAGGGGCTAAACTAGGAACAGACCCACGGAAGGCGCTCAAATCAACTGCAGGGCTGCCTACAGACCTAGAAAAGCCTCTGGGGCATGCAGACATTCGGTTCTAGAGGCTGCCTTGCCCAGAGCAAGGTCCTGTACGAAAACACACAAGAGATGTTTCTGCTGTGAAGAAACTAAAACTAAAAATCCCATCTGGATCTCTGACCTGGCCAAAGTCCAAATACGGAAACAACAGACAGAAGGGGATGAAAATCACATTTCACGCAACGGGCCACGGAGGTCAGCTCTGGGAAAGCAAAAGCAAATCCACCGCCCAGTTTCACTGCTGCCCCCGCAAAGATGCAGTCCCCTCCTGGCCACCACCAATCACCCTGCCCTTGTACTGCCCAGGTCATCCGTCTTAATCTTCTGTTTCACAGGAGACTTTTTAAAGATGGCACCCGTCCTTACTTTTAGGGACGTACTCATTTGCAAACCCCGAATCCTGCAGGCACGTGTCTAGGTCATGTATTAATGATGCCCTCGGCACAGTGCTCTTTGCATAGACTTTTCACAAGCTTGCTTTAGCCAGAATAAAAAATTACTTCCCCCTGAGTTCCTTCTAAATGATAATCAGGATCTGCAGCCTGTCTCCCCCAAAGCTATGACAGTTATGTTTTAATCACTTCCAAACAGGCTTGTCGTGGCTTAATGCACGGAGGACGCAGGCAGGAGAACATCCCGGCCAGGTGCAGTGCCAGCCGCATCACCGGGCATCTCCACACAACGATGATATCACCGTCTTCTGCCCGGAAGACCATCTTTGTGCAGCTGACTTTCTTCATAGGGGCAAAGGGAGGGAGAAAACAGAACTTAACAACCCGAAGGAGCCTTGTCCAATAAACTGGGAGATGAGATGTGAAATCTGCTTGTGGGGAGAAATGCGTACCCCGGTGACGACACGGCCAGCCTGCCTTGGACCAACGCACCCGCAAGTGTGGAGGCCCCTCCCTGGCTATTCACTCTGGAAAGCACGAGAACTGCCATTTCCTCTTTCAAAGATCATTAAAAATATAAAGGATCTCATCTGTAAACTGCTATCTTCCCCAGGCAGCACCAGCTGTTCACCCTGTTAAGAGATTCAGGGCACTCCTGGAGGATGCTAGCGAAAAGGACCACAGGACAAACACCTGCATACAGGAGACAGGATAAGTCTTTCAGCTCCTGAGCCCACAGGATACTCACTTCTAAACTTGAACCATAGACGTGCCTATGCACCTCCCTCCCAGCTCTGCCCTGCTTGTGCCCATGTTCCAGCGCCCGGCACAGCACCTGCCGGACAGCAAGCGTGTGGCATCCAACGTCACCCTCATGCTTGCAGATGGGCACGACTGTTCTCCTGCTTTAATCCGAGCCGGGATTTGAATCCCGGGAGCCGATTCCAGAGCCCATCACACCCACCCGTTCACCCCCTCACACTGCATTACACACAATAGAGGCTCGAAGAGAATGTTTCAATGAGCGGCCTCATTCTTAATGCCTGGCTTAGCCCGAGCCAGGGTTTTTTACAGGAAGCAGAGAGCAGCTCACAATGTTTTAAACACCAACAGTCCTGAGGCAGGAAGGTCAGTGGGGGTAAGTCTACAGAGAGAGACAGGACAGGGGCCAAGACAAGAGGTAACGAAGTGCAGATGATGGAGAACAGAGAAAGCAAGCCAGGGGACTGACCGTGCTAACTCAGAGAGGTCCCGCTGGTCCCAAGACTGGGACGTGGCCAGCGGTCGGGATGTCAGCCAGACCTCACCCTGACAAGCTCAGGCCCGCACGTGGTCCACACCCTGCACCAAAGTCAACCTGCGCTTCCTCGTCGGCTGATTTTAACCTGTGTCCTAGGAATAAGCCATAACCGTGAGTATAATTGGAGTCCTTTTAGCAAAGTATCAAACTCATGCGTCGTCTTGGGGCTCCCAAACTTACAACCGGCATCAGAAGTGGGGTTGGGGGCTTCCCTGGGGGCGCAGAGGTTGAGAGTCTGCCTGCCAATGCAGGGGACACGGGTTCGAGCCCTGGTCCGGGAAGATCCCACATGCCGCGGAGCGGCTAGGCCCGTGAGCCACAACTACTGAGCCTGCGCGTCTGGAGCCTGTGCTCCGCAACGAGAGAGGCCGCGATAGTGAGAGGCCCGCGCACCGCGATGAAGAGTGGCCCCCACTTGCCGCAAGTAGAGAAAGCCCTCGCACAGAAACGAAGACCCAACACAGCCATAAATAAATAGATTTTAAAAAAAAGATTATGTGTAGACATGACTTTGGAACCTAAGCTTGCCTGGGAGCTAGCTCCTTGCCATCTAGCTGTCAGTGTAGAATGGGCATTCAATTAAAAAAAAAAAAAAAAAAGAAGTGGGGCTGGGCTTGGGGCAAACGGCCTTTCTAACCTCATACCCAGGTGGGCAGGTGCTCAGCTTGCTCAAGGAGGGAGGGGCAAGGAGGCTCGGGGGCTGGAGCGCTGGATTTGGGGGGGGGGCGGGAAGTGAGGCAGCAGGGCCGCCAGCCCGGAGCACGTCTAAGGGTGCCCGGCTCGGCGGCACCCCAAGGCAGGCCACGGGCAGCTCACCCCTGACCGCATGCGCAGGCTGCCTGGCCCTGGGGCCAGCGCCTCCCCACGCCAAGAAAAGGAGGTGCTGACAGCCCCCTGTCGTGCGTGAACCCCGACTCCGGGATACGCTGAGCCTCCCCCTTACCTGACAAACAAGAACCACCCAGAGTAGCCGGCGCTCAGCCCAGGCATCTCCCAGACCCCCACCAACACGCGTGCGTCTCTGTTTAAAAGTCCTGTAGTTAGTGAGAACTAGTATTTCACATACATCCCCTCCACGTGCCACTACAGCAACCAACAAGCCACAGACAGACAGCCTGACGGCACTGTCCTGCTTGCTGTGTGTATGCTTATTTTGGAAAATAAGCCACCAGCCTCGAGATACGATTTGCAGTCTGAGGGCAGGGGGAACCTTCCAGAAATTGCCCATCTCCAGGCATATGTGCTCCAGGCTGGCGGGATGGCCATGGGAGCAGACCTCTATGTGTCTGGCAGCTGGCCCTTCCTGGAAACTGGCAAGGCAGCAAGGCCGGCCCTGCTCCCAAGCAGACGGGGACCCTCAGCTACAGCTAAGGGATGCGGTGATTTAGGGACAGGAGGTAACTCGGCCTGGTGTACTGGTTTCTCCGGCTGCTGTAACAAATTATCACCAATCTGGGGCTTCCAAACCACCAGTGTATTCCCTCACAGTCCTGGAGGTCAGAAGTCCAAGATCAGTTTCACTGGGTTAATGCCAAGGTGTCAGGAGGGCTGATTCCTTCTGGAGGCTCTAGGGGAGGCTTCCTGGACTTTTCCACGTTCTAGGGGAGCCCACATTCCTTAGCACATGGCCCCTTCCCACATCTTCAAAACCAGCAGCGTGGCATCCCATTTCCATCCTCATGTTGCCACCATCACCTGCAGTCAAATCTCTCTCTGCCTCCCTCTTATAAGGACACTTGTGAGACCACCAGACAATCCAGGGTCATCCCTCCCTCCACACCCCTAACTTAATCACATCTGCAAAGTCCCTTTCGCCACATAAGGAGGTAACAGTCACAGGTTCCAGAGGTTAGGACGGGGACATCTTTGGGGGCCATGATTCAGCACACCACACCTGGGTTCCCCAGGAAAGAGAGCCCAGGGCCAAGCTCACTGCTGCTGCTTTTGGGGGGACCATAACCCCAAACTAGCAAGAGTGAGGGGAGAGGGAAGGGAGGCAGGTGCGCCCCTGAGCCACCCACAGCTTCGGAAGATAACCCAGCCGACGCCCAGCACACAGCCAACTTGCTGTGGAAGCACGGCTCTCAGAACTGCCCGTCGGGGAAGAAAGGGAGAGGCGTGCATTCCCACTCCCTCCGGCCCTCAGTCCTACTTCGCCCCACAAGATGTTAACGTCCGCACTCCCAGCCCCTCCAGCTGGCACACTCCCTGCCCCAGACGTGGTCATTCATCTGAACCCGTCATCCGGGGCAGGAGGGGCTGCCAGAGCCTCCGCAGGTCCCGTCGGGCCGGTCCCGGATGCAGAGATGCTGTGGTCCCTCTGTGTGGGCTGATAAAGGACATGCAGCTGCCCAGCCCTCATCCGGTGGAGGCCAAAAATGCCTGTAGTCTCCTGAGGCAAAGCGGCAAAGCAGAGGCGGGTAGGGCCGAGTGAGTGAGTCCAGGAGGAGCACGGAGCGGATGTGGATCCCGTATAGCAGGGAGGTGACTTGTTCATCTTGCATCCCCGGCCGGGGTCCAGCACAGCCCCCCACCCTCAACCGGGGCTCAGCGAATAAGGCATCAAACGGACAGACTCATTCAAGACCGGACACTTCACTGGTTCAGAGCGTAACCTGGGGGTGGGGGAGTTACTTCTCCCGGAGTCCCCGTATTTAGCATTTGAATTGGTGGCCTGAGTAAAGCAGAGGGCCCTCCCCAGCGTGGTGGGTGGCATGCAATCCAGGAAGGGCCTGAATAGGACAAAAAGGTGGAGGAAGGCTGGACTCGCCCTCTCTTTGCCTGGGACGTCCAAGTCCTGTGCTGGGCTCTCAGGCCCTCGGACCAGCTTTCCTGGTCCCCAGTTTGCAGAGGGCAGATCATGGGACTTCTCAGCCTATAATCACGTGAGCCAATCCTTATAAATCTCTGTAGATAGATACAGAGAGAGACAGAAGAGATAAATATAGGGAGAGAGAGATAGATAGACAGATGGAGAGAGAGAGAGAGAGGTAGAGAGATAGGGCCATGGCCTGTGGATCCTGTTTCTCTGGAGAACCCTGACAAACACAGGGCATCCCCGCCTACTACTTAAATATCGCCCATGGATAACATTTTAGAGGCTGAAGTGCAGGGTTACTTTTCCTCACCGACAATCTTCTGTTCAGAATAACAAAGTGGGTATTCAGGAAAAAAAGAAAAATCTTAATAAACTAGGCAATTTAAGTTGCTCAGAATCAACATTATGGGGTGGGCCCGAAAACAGACATTTTCCATTTCAATTTTTTAAAAGCTACAACTTGCAAAGGTTTTGTTTATCCTGAAGGAGCCCTCGTGAAAAGGCAGTCGTGCCCTCATCGGGCCCAACCGCAGTGGTTAAGGTGGAGAAACTTTTGAAAAAGCCCTTTTCACAAGGTATGTGTGTGGCACTGCCCTAAACGGCGTCTGCAGAGCCCAGGTCCGCTGGCCTCAGGGCTCGCAGGTGAGGATGCTGTCAGAGCCCTTGCCGGCCCAGGGATTAACCTCTGACGCCCTGCTGTGGTTTAGATCAGAGCAATCAAACTGCAACCCACGCTCGGACACGGGCTAACGCTACAAATGAAGCCTCACCGCTAAGCCGGGCTCGAGAGACCAGTGGGGAGAGACGCACAGCCGCCATGGCCCCGAAGGAGCCCAGAGCCAGCGGCCCGGGCTGGCCTTGACTTTCCAGAACCAGGCGGCCATCCTCCAGCCTGGACGGTCCCCACACGTCCAGACGCTGCAGAACCTGACGGCTGCCCAGTGCAGGGGCACCAGCACCCAATGAGGATCCGCAGGTGTGGCCAGAGGGGCCCACGTGCCCGCTTTTCAGAGTTTCCTCTGAACGCCGCCCCTCTCGCTCCAGAAAGAGTTTGAACGCCTTGAACCCGTCTGCAAGGCACCGTGAGCGTTCACTGCAGCTGTTCGTTCCAAGTCTTAAGAAAAGGGTCCCCGCATAACTGGGTCCAGCACGTGACGGGGAGTGGGCCGTCTGAGAGGCCCCGTGCGGCTGGGCCCCTGGGAGATGCTCTAGGCCGTCCAGCCTCTTCCTCCATATCCCTCCACCAAACGCAGCAGTAAGGCCCCGTGACCAGCCCCCAGCTTTGCTCCTTTGGCCCACAAGAGCCTGAACCCCAAGGTCTGACCCCACAAGAACATCCCAGCCGGGACACGCGTTCTCACCTTGACCAGCTCCTTGAATCTGGGGTCGTCCCTGGACGTGGGGTCGATCACCGTGCGCTCTTGGTTCTCCTCTGCGGGGACAAAGGACAAAGGACAGGCGGGTTAGCGTCAGTGGGCGTGGCCGGATCCCCTGGCACAGATGGGGGGAATTGAGAGCAGAGACCCCGTGGTCCTCTCAGTGAGCAGCCCTGCAGCCAGTCACACGGCCCAGGCAGAACTGCCTCCCAGGAGGCAATGGAGTATCCACCGCATCTTTCAGGAGGGAGGGGGGCGCACACAGGCCTGAATCGGAGCTGTGGAAGAGCCACTATTAATAAACCCGGGGAAGACCTGTCGTTCACCGAGAAAGCTCGCCACTGCATAAGGTGATACGGACAAAAATATTAGAAAGAGCAGGGGAATAAAAGGATGTTTCTCAGCAAAGTGTGTTTATCCATCTTCTGTTTCTGTTTATCTGTTTGTTTTTCCCTCCGTGTCTGGCCTTGATCCATGGACCACGGGCACCAGTGAGCTTGTACAGAGGGAGTGACGCAGTGGTAATAAGTGGACAGCAGAGGGGAAAGACCCACAGACACCAGACACGTCACAGAACAAAACTGAGCAGGGGTGTTAAATGGACAGAAAAGAAGCACAACCTCTGGCCCCTAGGACGGGCAGGCAGAGATGACCAGGGTCCCGGGGCCCACACAGGCTCCCACGGCTGGGACCCTGTCCACGTTGGTGGGAATGAAATGGCTTTGAGTGACAGAGGCTTCACAACAGCAAAAATTCTTTTTTTTTAAAGTTTATTTGTTGTGATTGTTTATGAGATATTTCTATATTTTTTTTTAATTTATTTTATTTATTTTTGGCTGTGTTGGGTCTTCATTGCTGTGCGCGGGCTTTCTCTAGTTGCGGTGAGCGGGGGCTACTCTTCACTGCGGTGCTTGGGCTTCTCATCGCGGTGGCTTCTCTTGTTGCAGAGCATGGGCTCTAGGCGCACAGGCTTCAGTAGTTATAGCGTGTGGGCTCAGTAGTTGTGGCTCGTGGACTCAGTAGTGGTGGCTCACGGGCTCTAGAGCACAGGCCCAGTAGTTGTGGCGCACGGGCTTAGTTGCTCCGCGGCATATGGGATCTTCCCAGACCAGGGATCAAACCCGTGTCCCCTGAATTGGCAGGTGGATTCTTAACCACTGCGCCACCAGGGAAGCCCAACAGCAAAATTTAAAACCTGACAAAGTGGAAAAGCTATTTTTGGAGCCGCGCCGACCTGGTGCTTGAGAGAGACGCTGCAGGTAGCCTGCAGGGGACCACGCTGGAGTTCCTGGTGATGTCCCTGCTAAGGCCCTCTGCAACCTCCTTCCCAGCTCCCCCCAGCACCCCTGACCGGCCCGTCAGCAAGCCTCTCACGACCGCTGGCCACAGGGCCTTGGACGTGCTGTTCCCTGTCCAACACCCTCTCCTCCCACTTCACATCCCCTTCACCCGTCACTCGCAGCTCCAGGTGCTGACCAGGGTGGTTCTTATCAAGGTCACAGGAGCTTCAGGGGCCAGCAGAACCTTACAGAGCAAACGGAAGAATGCCAACTCCCAGCCCAAGAGCAGCTATTTAGAAAAATGGTAAGGCAGGCGGGTTAGGGTCCAGGGAAAAGCAGGTTCAAGGCATATTGACAAAACAACAGCCTGCCACACGTTTACAGTAAATCTATTTTCTAGCACTCCTGTTGGTCTAAAGCAGGGTTCTCAGCCAGAAGCAATCAAGTCCCCCAAACCCCCATCCCAGGGGACTCACAGCAATGTCCGGAGACGTTTCTGGTTGTCCCAACCGGGGGGGCGGGGAGGGGAGGGGGAGTATGCCAGGGGAGCCTAGTGGGTAGAGACCAGGGATGCTGATCAACACCTTGACCCCGCTATAAAGAATTATCCGGGGCTTCCCTGGTGGCGCAGTGGTTGAGAATCTGCCTGCCAATGCAGGGGACACGGGTTCGAGCCCTGGTCTGGGAAGATCCCACATGCCGCAGAGCAACTAGGCCCATGAGCCACAACTACTGAGCCTGCGCGTCTGGAGCCTGTGCTCCGCAACAGGAGAGGCCGCGATAATGGGAGGCCCACGCACCGCGATGAAGAGTGGCCCCCACTTGCCACAACTGGAGAAAGCCCTCGCACAGAAACGAAGACCCAACACAGCCATAAATAAATTAATTAATTAAAAAAAAAAAAAAAGAATTATCCGGTGCCAAATGCCCATAGCACGGGGTGGGTGTGGGAGAAACCCTGTTCTGAATCAGGGTAATTTCCAGACAGTGTTCATCCCCAGTTTCTCCTGGGAGAGGGTCATTTTCCTGGGCAGCAGCTGCGGCCAGACTGAAGACAAAACACAACAGCGTCAGTGAAGGGTCACGCTCTTCCTAGAGCAGAGGGGAAGCCGCAGGGGACCCCGGCGGCACCTCCGAGCCCGTCCAGCGCTTGGCTGCAGGTCGGCCGCCTGGACGTGCGTTTGCATTTCTTCCCCATCAGCTCTTGCTGGCCTGGCCTTGTCGTGGGAACCACAACAGAGGCATCAACCGGGACTTCCCTTTGAACCAGGCAGGGTTTGGAAAGAAGCGGAATGTTCCGAGACTGCCTTCCAGATCCATCGGATCCCAAAACACGTTTTAAGGCAAGTGTGTCCAGGCCGTCACCTCATCAGTGCCGGCTGGGGTGTGGTCCTGAGGAGGTGAGTGCAGGGCCGGTACCGCTTGGCAGGTCCCACCTAGCAGGCCCCTGGCGTGGAGGCCACTCCGGCTTGTGCAGAGATGGGGGGTATGTTAATCGTGTTTCTTGTTTTCTGTATTTTCTAATGTTTTGACATCTTGGGGCCTTGGGGACCCAGAGGGACTCCCCTCTCAGAGCTAGCTGATTCCCAAAACAGCAAACGTGTCCCCTGTGAGTGCCTTCCACGTGCAAACAACCAACGCAGAGCCCACACGCCCCAGACACCTCTCTAACTGAACTCACACAGGGCTCTTACACGCCCAGACAACAGCCCCTGCCCTAATCACCTGGGACCAGGTACAGACAACTCGGGGCAGCCCCTGTGTCCCAGAGGCCCCTGAAATTACCCAGACCAGCCGATCCAAACCTGCTTATTAACCCTGCCTCACTCACTCCTTCCTGTGAAAACCACAATGAAGGCTTCTGCCCGTGCTTTCCCGTCACTCCTTCTGCCTCCTGCCCGACCCTGCTGCCCTCCCCGTCACCTTGGGAACCGTGAGTTAGGCCTCATCCTACTTAAATCACAATAAAACTGACATCTGCAATCATAAAGGCAGTAACCTACAAGGGAAGGCTTGCTTTTTTCCTACAGACTTTTTTAAACATGACCTTGAGCTGAGAGCCCCATGTGACGTCAGAGTCTGATCAAAAGGCCACGAATGCTCCTCTTCAGCCCCTCCCAGACCAACCGCAAGCTGGGAAGCTCAACTCGCCCACGACAAGGAGCTGGAGAAACCGATAATACCGAGCAGGGTGTCTTCAGGGTGGATCTCCACCGAGGCAGGGGACATCGGCAAGTTGATGGCATTTTTCCCTTCTTCCTGCAGGTCACTCACTGTCAGGCAGAAAGAGAAAGGAAAAAGCCAGTTAGTATAAATGGAATATCGTGGCCTCACATGTTGGCAGTGGAAACAGAGAGAAATCAACTCCGGTTTTTTAAGCATTTAACAAACATTCCTAAATGGCTGGGTGCCCAGAAAGAGTCCAAGGAAAAATGCTCCGAACCAAGAATACATTCTGCAAGTCTTCACCCACGCTAGAGAGTTCCCGATTCTCACCAAGCCCGGCCAGGCTGTTTTCACCGCTCTTTGCAATACATGACTATGTCATGGAAGCTTCTGGATGCTTCCAGATCCACCCAAGGCTGCTGAGATGGACGAAGCTTGGATCACAGCTACAGGGCCTGAAACGGGCGGGCTCCCCTCCCCCTCCCGGACAGCAGTGTCCTCGGCCGTGGACTCCGGGTGTGAAGACCCTCCCGGCTCACAACAGGTGAGGCAGTGCTGTCGTCCGTGGCCACGTTCACGGGACAGAATCCGGCTGGTCTGATGCCAGGTAATGCCCAGGGTCGGGAGCAGTGAAACGCACAGCAGAATCTAACAAACCGAATCCGGAGACTTGGAGTTGGGAGCGCAGGACCGTGTCTAGAGGGCAGACGGGGTGCCGGGGGCTGGGGAGGAGGGCGCCCTGAACAGTCGCAGGGACCGCAGGGCCGGCTACGCGATGAGAGGGGCGGCCTGGATGCCACGGTGCAGAAAGGATCCCTCGCCCCCCGCACTAGACACCTTCCAGGAAAGCATCTCGACTTACACTGGCCAGGGGGCCATCCCGGGACACTGGGGGCTAACAGCGCATTTCTTCCACCGGCCATAACTGCATCGGACTCCAGGCTCCAGCCCCCATCCAGTGGGTGCAGGGGGCACTGGGCGCCTTTCCAGCCCTGGCTGAGAACTGCTGGGTGACAGTCCCCGACCACACGCCACAAAACCAGCCTCTTCCTCTGTGAGCTCCAGTGACAAGTGCCCAGCCTTCCTTCTCTTTTTTTCTTTTTTTTTTTTTAAATCCTAATTGAATTACAACGTTGTGTTAGTTTCAAGGCCTTCTCTGTAATGAAACGTCCTCAGAGGTGGAAACCTACTCCCTCTTTCAATACTGCAGTCACCTCGAACCTTGAATATCTCCAATTCCGGGACCTGAGGGTACAGGGGACAGAGTAGCAAGGGGACAGGATGTGATGGCTTTGGGACAGGCAGGCCAGGGTGACCCAACCCCAGGCACGTCTGGCAACCTCTCTGCCTGTTTTCTCAAAACGTCGGGTCCCCTGGAAGGACTTAATGAAACGATGAACATCAGGTTCTGAGGCCGGAGCTGGGCACACGGTGGGCTCCCTGGACTCAGCCATAGACCCAGCTTTGGGGACAAGCCACCCTCTGTCCCTCACAAGGAACACGACAGTGGGGCCCAGGACGTTGGGTTCTAACATCAGGAAGGCCCTGATACAGGACTGTGAAAATATGGGCTCTCTTGCACACCCACGTCCTACAGCAGCAATGACTTACACGATTCACAGACAAAAGGTGGAAACGGCCCAAGCGTCCACTGATGGATGAACGGATAAACTAATATGGTCCATACCCACAATGGAATGTTATTCACCCATAAAACGGAAGGGAATTCTGACACCTACTACCACGTGGATGAATCCTGAGGACAGTACACGAAGTGAAATAAGCCAGATACAAAACGGCAAACCCTGTATGACTCCACTTACAGGAGGTCCCTACAGTCAAATTCACAGCGACAGAAAGTAGAGTGGTGGGTGCCAGGGGCTGAAAATAGGGGGAAATGATGGGGAGTCAGTGTTTAATGGGGACAGAGCTTCAGTTTGGGAAGATGAAAAAGTTCTGGAGATGGAGGGTGGCGATGGCCACACAGCAACGTGAATGAACTGAATCCCACGGAACAGTACACTTAAAAAGGGTTAAAATGGTACATTTTATGTTATGTATATTTTACCACAATTTAAAAGAAGAGGGAAGAAAAAATGGACCCCTCCCAACAATACTCCAGTCCGGAGGCCAGCCCTGCACCTGGAGACAGGCACAGTCTCCCTGCCGCCCCGCATCCCAGGAGCAGACCCCACGCACAGCCATCTTTTGATCCCCAAATCCTTAGCTTAACTCTGTGCAAGAAGCAGACACGTGTTAAACACCTTCACGAGCAAATGACTCGGAGACGCACCCCGCCCGGCCCCGCTCCCCATTCCAAAGATCCCCTCCGGTCACTCAGTCCCGCTGAGAAAACAGACCAAATTTCAGCAATTATTTTTACTACATAACAAGTTACAAAGAGTCTTCTAACCAGCAAAGGGCTTTCCAAGGCAGAAAAGGGAAGGAGGAAAAGGGGGTTTTTCACAAAAGTTCTCGCATATTCAAGAGGCACGTACGTGAACTGTGCAAGGGGGTGGATGCGGCAGCCGTGGGCTCCTCACTCTGGTTTCCTGGGCCAGCGTCACAGAAGGAGGACAGAAAGGCCAGGGAGGTCCCTTCCGGTCAAGGCCGTCTGCCATGGTTACGTTCACGGCCGAGGAAGAACAAAAGACCCTGGCTTCACATGGGTGGAGGGTCGCACAGGTGGGCTTCGGGGCACAGGTGAGCCACGCAGGTGCGTCCTTACTGTGAGCCCGTAGCGCCTCCCAGGAGCCCCAGAGCTGCCACGCGGGTCATCCGCTGGCCTGGACACGGGCCGTGGGCCAGAACAACTGGTGGTAGATGGGGGTGCGGGGTGCAGAGATGAAGACATGCTTCCAGGAGCCCTGCTGCCTGGCCTCAAAAACAGGGAGCATGGAGGAGAACAGGAACGACATTTTCAAAGCAGAGAAACTGGGTCACATGAAAACAGAGAAATTTCCACACCGCCCTTGCAAGATCAAAGATAACACTAAACAGGGCCTAGGATCTCTCGGCTTTAATAGATGAGAAATGCTCTCACAGACCCACCCAGACGGCACATTCCACAGGCCTGTTAAGCATAAAGCCCGGAGGAAAACAAGGAGGGTCTGTGGCCACGAGCCCAGGGTTCGGATCTCTCTGTGCCACGTGCTGGCATGAGGACTCCAGCAAGTCCCTGCGCCTTGCTCAGCGTCAGTTTCACCGTCTGGAACGCGGGGGTGGCAGCGGTACCTACTTCACAGGGGCTTCTGAAGAATAAGTGAAGTTCACCCCAGGGAAAACCAGGGAAGGCTTCCTAGAGGAAGCAGTAATTGAACTTGGCCTTGAAAGAAGGCAAGAATCCCGGAAAAAGGGACTTTGGGACTCCATGCAAAGCCTGTGGGTGACTGATCACAGCTGGGATTCCGGAAGCCCTCTGTGGCGGCCACGTCCACGCTGAACCACAGCGGGGTTCAGTGAGGCCTCTTCGGAGCTCTGCTATTGTTCACGGCCTGGGTTCCCTGAGGGACACGGCCCCTTCACTGAGGAGCCTTCAGCTGAAATCTGATTATGGTCTTCTGAGGGTCAGTCCAGGGTCTGGAAGGAGGGGCTCCGCTTGGACCACAGCTTCTCCCCGAGGACCGCACTCTGCCAGGTCAGTGGCTTTTCCCTAATCCCAGGAATGTCTTGGTTTTGAAAGTACTCGTCCATTTGCCAGAAAGTCAGACACTTCAATGACTGGAAATTCTGACTATCTTGTGTCACACAGAAAGATCCAGGGGCACCTGGTGTGCACAGCGGGTGTGGGTGTTCAAAGGACCTGGGGCTCGATGTGCCGGGGCCGAGGATTCATCATGGTCCTAAGCGTCTGCCCTTGTCCACCCTAAACCCAACAGCCAACGTGTTCCCAAGGCACCCAGGTTCACCCTCCCGCGGTGACACTCTGGGCCGTGGGCCCCACGGGGACATGGGGGTGGGGAAGTGCCGGGAGGGAGAGAGGCTGGAGGAGACCCAGGGAGAGCGTGTGACAGCTCCAGTGCCCCTCTGGGGACAGCCACGCCTCGCTCAGCCCCGGGGCGCAGAGTGGGCTACGCAGACCGCGGTCGCCAGATCTCAGGAGCTTTCCAAAAATGCTGGAAATTTTGGGTTTTGTGTAGAATCCCCCAATTTATAAATGTGAGCAAGTAATTCAAATTCTGCAGGCCAGCCAGGGGCCACCGGTTTACAACCCCAGGTCGCAGTAAAAGTCTAACCCACGTCCCTGCCTGTCAGTGGGAGAGGGCCACTAGCGTTTCCTGAGCACCTACTACGTGCCCAGCACCTTCTCTGTCTTCTGTTCATCTAATCTCCTAACAAGTCTGTGAGGGAGTGGCTGGTCCCGGCTTGGTCAATGCTGGGCCAGCATCTATCAGACGTGAAGGCATCTGATATACACCAACCATGAGTCCTAGAGTCAGGACTGAACCCAGTTCAACCTGGTCTTCACTCGCTATGTTCAGCTGAGTCCTACCCACCTTCACGCCTCAGCTTGCTGGCCGCCTCTTCCAGGAAGCCATCCTGGGTGCTCCCCTCCCATCCCAGGCTCCCCTCTGCCCAGCTCACATCATGCAGTCAGCCCTGTAACTACCTCTTTCCTGGACTGCCTGCCCACACCAGTGCTAACTCAGCTCCTGCACATAGTAGGTCTTTATATCTGAGGGGCAGCACGATGAAGGGCTTAGAAACTGGGAGCCAGTCTGCTGGTTTCAGATCCCAGCTCAGCCACTGACAAGCTGGGTGATACTGGGCAAGCTACGTATTTGCTCTGTGCCTCAGCTTCCATCTGTGAAATGGGGCCTGATACATCCCAAACACACAGAACAATGTCTGGCGTGCGGTACTCGCTCAGTAAGCGTCAGCTTCCAGCTTCTGCCGAACAGAAGGAGACGCACGTGTTTCCAAAGCCCGTTCTCTTTCCATCACTCCACCCAGAGACCGGGCAAGGTTTGAAAAACACACCACCTCTCCTGATTGGAATGACAAGCGCATAAAAAGGAGGAAAGAGAATCAAAATCTAAAACCTCAAACGTCTCACAAACAGCCTGCCACTTATACCCCAGGCCGAGGGCAAAGGTTCCATCCTTGATTTTTTTTTTTTAAATCTTTTTCTTTGTATGGGTTTCGCTTATTTATTTATTTATGCCCAGGCTCTTTCCCCCTCAAAAAAAGGCTTTTAGACAGTTTTTTTTTTTTTTTTTTACATTATTAGGAAAACACAACTCTGAAAGCAGGCTGCTTTAAAAGAGCAAGGCTACCCGCAAGGGAAAGCACAGATCGGAAAACAGAGAGGCTTCTCTCTCCATGAGGGGTGCCAGGGCAGGAGGGGGGAATCACCACGCACCCCCTGCAAAGATGGGGTGCGGAAAGCTCCCTGGGGCTCACCTGCGGGGGGTTCGGCGAGGATAAAAAGACCCCATGCTGGGTGAGACACGGCCCTTGGAGGCTGAAGCAGTGACAACTCCAGAGAAAACCCCAACAAAGACAGCCGCGCTGCCCCTGCCCGGCTCCACAGCTAAAAGAAGAACTTGGCAATGGCAGGAAAGCTGCCTCAGTTTTGGACACTTAACCAGCCCTTTTCAAGACGTACCCACTTCCAGCTACAACTGATCCTACTCAAAGAAATGGAGTGGTCCTCAGAGCTGCCAGGAAAAACAAAGGAGGATAAAGGAAGGAGTGTCCCCACGTGAGTTCACGGCCCCCAGACCCCTGCCCCCTACCACCACCCCGCCCCGGGCTGGGGAGGGCGAGTTGGGAATCAACTCCATGTGTGCAAGAAGGACCTGACAAAATCTCTGCTAAATGAGGCTTTCCAGGCTTCCCCGGGGAGGGAGAGCTTTCTATGACTCTCCACCACCCATCTGCGCTCAGAGGGATCGCATCTTTGCAGAAGTCACAATTTATCAGAATAACTAAATTCATCAGCCACGAAGGTCTTCTCAACAGAGCAGTTCTTCTAAAAATAAACCAAATTGTACTTCATGTAAAGATCTCACAGCTCAGTAGAGTGAAAATAGGGCCCAAATAAGATCTCAACAAGAATGATGATATACACAGACCGGACAGCGGGGGTGGGGGGGGGGTGATGCTGTAGGACAACCCTTCCTCACATCCAAAGACAAGGTGATCAAACGACCTACCAATCACAATTCAAACGCATCATCCTTGTAAAGGCCTTGAGATGCGAGGCCCGGCCCTTCCCAGGAGGTCAAGACTCCAGGCTCCATCTCCCAGATTCCTGGGATTGCAGTGGATAGATGACCGCATCCTGCCCGGGGTAAAAGGCAGGGAGGGCTAACCGCCCCAGAGACAGCAGCTGCCCTTCCTGACCGGGATGTGGGGAAAGAGTGAAATTACTTTCAGTGAACCATGTAGCAAAACATACACGAAAGAGCCTCTTAACCTTTAAAGTGGCAGATCTGGTATGTTTTTACTGAGGGAGAGATTCTGGCCTTGCCATGGGGATGCCAGCCCATAGTAATGAGCTCGCTATATTTATGTACGTTTAACTCGCTGTAATTTCTCGGCGGAAGATGAGATTCTGAACTGCTCTGACAAGACCATGGGCATAAGAAAACACCACGGCTGTGAGGATCCCTCAGCCTGAACATTTGATTTATGGTGTTTGCTCTGCTGGGCCACGAGATTCCATGCCATTTCTTGAGATGAAATAAGTTGAGAGGCTAAAATAAATATGTGAGCATTTCAATAAGGCAAAACGCAAAGGAGGTCAACAGGCGTTAACTGACCCCACATCATGAGCTGACAGCTAAAGCTCTGTCCTGTTCAGGCAGCAGCAAGCCTCGGGTTTTACAGGATGCCGATCTAATGAACACTGATAAAGGCCAACAGAGCCGGCCCTGGTGCTGGGGGAGTCTGGCACAGGGTCCAGACATATGGAAGGAGGTGTCCTGACCACTTCCACCCAACAGCCTGGCCGGGCCCCTGGCACAGAGAAGGCTCTTGAGGAACAAACGTACAATTAATTAAGTGCAATACATGTGATGGTGTTGACTTTTTTTTTTTTGGCTGTGCCACACGGCATACGGCATCTTAGTTCCCCAACCAGGGATTGAACCCATGCCCCCTACGGTGGAAGCGCAGAGTCTTAACCACTGGACCACCAGGGAAGTCCCGGTGTTGACTTTTAAAAAGCAGGTTTCAAATAATACAGCAGGATATTTATGTAAAATACAGAATCAGAAAACTCAAAACTGGGAATTCCGTGACAGTCCAGTGATTACAACTCTGAGCTTCCACTGCAGGGGACACAGGTTCGGTCCCTGGTCGGGGAACAAAGATCCTGTAATGCCTTGCGGCACAGCCAAAAAACAAACAAATAAATACTTTTTAAAAAAAATAAAACTGAGAACTATGTATTTTTATGTGTACACAACTAAATTCAAAGAAAAAGGAATGAAAGGATGTGCTCCAACATGACAAGAGTAGTATCACCTCTGGGGGGATGAGTGACGGAAGGAAAGGAGGAGATTGGGAAGGCTTTGTCATGACTGTGTTCATATGTTAGTTGTGAAAATTAAAATAAAGTTAAAAGAATAGACAACAAATAGATGCTCTACAGCAGGGACCCAAGGGAGGTGACAGCCAGTTCTACAGGGAAGGAGACCAGAGGGGGCAGCAGGTGAGGCTGCCTGTGGAGCTGAGCCTGTCCTGAGGCGCTCAGCCCCTGGGTAGGTTTCTAAAGGCAGAGACGCAGGACTCAGAGCCCAGGCCGTGAGCCATCCAGGTCTGATGGTCCCTATCTGCCTTAGGTGAAGCCTTGGCCTGGAAGCCTCAGACCCTGGGCTTCCTTGCGGGAGGATCTGCAGGGAGAGAGACCGTGTGTCTGCTGCAGAGATCCCAGAGGAAGTCACAGAGGGCCACACGGGCCACGCCCGCCCGAAGCAGTGAGTTTGCTGCGTGGAGTCACTGATCTCCCCCAGGCAATTCCATCCTCACCTCCAAGTTCAGGAAAACCGCTGCTTCTGAATGCAACAGGCATCCACACAGCGCAGAACCTAGGAACCGCCTCTCCTCTGGATCATTTTAGCCCATCCGTGCTTCTACTGAGCAGGTCAATCCGTAGCATCTGTCTCAGGTGACGCTGAGGCAGTGCAGTGCCGCCTGGGTGTGCCTGGGGAAGTTGTGTGAGGGGAGCTGAGGGCCCCGCGTCCTCGGGGAACCCAGCACGGGAGACCCGTAGGGTAGGAAAGGACCAGCTCTGGGACAGCACCCAGGAGCGACCCCGTCACCATGGGGACCTCCCTGTCATCTCCCCTCCCATCACCGGCGGGAACCAGCCTGGGAGCCTTGGCTAACCATTCACCCTCCTAAATGCTCAGCCCAGACTCCAAACGTCAAAGCACTCAGGCTCCCAGGGGCTAACGGGCGGGTTCTTACCCAGCAGGTCTGGGGAGGGTCCAAGATGCAGCATCGTTATCCAGCCCCCAGGTGACGTTACTGATGCTGGTCCACAGACCACACCTGAGTAGCAAGAACTTAGAGGACATTCCCACGCCCCTCCGCTCCTGAAACCCAAGCTGGTAAGCGACCCTGTGTTCCTTTTAGAGATCGACACAGGGGCCACGTTTCAACAACTCCCAACCTGGCCAGCACCCGCCGCGGCTCCGGTATTCAAGAAAGAAGGACTGGGGGACTTGCCTGGCGGCGCAGTGGTTAAGAATCCGCCTGCCAATGCAGGAGACACGGGTTTGAGCCCTGGTCCGGGAAGATCCCACATGCTGCGAAGCAACTAAGCCCGTGTGCCACAACTACTGAGCTTGCGTGCTGCAACTACTGAAACCCGTGTGCCTAAAGCCCGTGCTCCGCAACAAGAGAAGCCACCACAATGAGAAGCCCGTGCACCACAATGAAGAGTAGCCCCCGCTCACTGCAACTAGAGAAAGCCCGCGCAACAACAAAGACCCAACGCAGCCAAAAATAAATAAAATAAATAAATAAAAAAAAAAAAGAAAGAAAGAAAGAAAGAAGGACTGGGCGCCCGCCTCACACGCTACCGTGCTAAGCTCCCACGACAGGTGAGGTCTTCCCTAAAAGACTGAGTCACACCCGAGCCGGCCCAGCTGGTCAGGGATGGCTCCAACCCACTTGAGGCCTGCGGTACCCCAAAACTACATAATCTCTCAGCTTTCGGTGGGATCAAAGGAAAGCACAGACCATTTCCTGCCTGTGGGGAGAATCCAGAATTTCATTCTTTCTCCGTGAATCCCTGTTATCACTCTTGAGCCAAATGCAGAGCTGCCCTCTCGGCAGTAATAATAAATGAGTTCACCGGCCACCCTGGCTTCTCCCAAGACCCTCTAGTTTAAAAGGCTGGTTCCCACATCCCAGCAGAATGGGTTCAACAGCAGAAATGGCTCTGGGATGCAGGGGAGGCTTGGGCTTTTCCCGGCAGCACTGCCAGCCTCAGGGGACACAGTGACAACCTAAAGGGAAAGAGAAGCTGAGAGAGGGAACCACACATCACAGCCCCGACCACGCAAAACGACTCATGCAAAATGATAACTCGATTCTAGGACCAACATGTGCTCAAGTGCAAAGAGGAAAAAGGCAAGGACCAAGATGCTAGACCTAGGACCAGCCTCTGCAGATTTTGCATCTCGTGTCCTGTCCTTAGGGCAACCAGGGGATCTCTCACCAGGAGAGCCAGTCGGCCTCCCGCAGACTCTGCCGTGGCCTCTTCCCACCCCGAGCCAGCCTCTCCCCTTCTGCAGGTGACCAACTGGACTCTGCTGTCCCTCCACCCAGCATCCATGTGCCCTTCCTCTGGTCAAACAGGACTCAGCATCCCAGACCTCAGCCAGTGGGCACACTGCACTCTCCAGAATACAGTCAGGGATGGGCTTGGCCCAATTAGAGCCAACAGAACAAGGAGAGTTTCCTAGGAATGCAGAATGACAGGCACTCTTTCCCTCTGGCCTTGACCCAGAAAGGATGCAGGTGGAAGCTGCCCCCCATCGTCTTACCAGCACACAAACCCTGGAAATGAAGACACTGGGTCCACAGAGCTAAGAGGACAGAGTTTAGCCAAGCCAGCTGTCTGCTGGATCAAGCCTTACCTGAGGCTGGCCACCTCTGGACCTTTCTGTCAAATGAACCAATGAATGCCATTTTGTTCTTAATCCACTGAGTTGGGTTTTCTGTCATTTGCAGATTGAGTGTCGGGCTATCACTCCCTGGTATAGAGCACCCCAGAGCTCCTACCGGCTCCAGGGTAAAACCCAAACCCCTCAAAGGGGTACCTGAAGACTCCTGATGAACAAGCCCCACCTCTCATCGACCCAGATGCAGCTCCCACGCTTCTGCATCACCTTTCAATGAGGCCATTCCTTTGCCCCCACTATCCCCACCACCTGAAATGCCCTTTTCGTGATATCTAGCCAATTCCACCCGTTCCCCAAGATTCTTCATTAAAGCGTTCTCTGTAACCCCACCCCCTGGGCAGCATGAGGGCCCTTCCTCTGGGTTCCCACAGCTCCCTGCGCACGTGACAGCTACAAACCCTTATCCCCCCCACAGGAAGTGGTGGGGTGTGCCCTCCGCCCCCGCCCCCGCCGAGTGGCCAAACGCTGATCAAAACCCAGCACGTGACAAGCATCCGACAAACATTCACAGAATGAATAAATGACTGTAAATGCGTTTACGTAGGCAAAGTGGAGCCGAAGAGAGAATTTAGGTAAGAGGCACAAAGTCAGAAGTACTGGGAACAGGCCGTTCTTGCAAAACATTCCACCTCCAGCCACTCGGGTGGAAAAAGAGCATTTCCATTAAGGCTTACATTAGCCTGGCAGTGGTGGGTCACCAAGAACCCAGTTACTGCAATGGGGCCGTGCGGAGGGCGAGGTCTCGAGAGGAAGGACTCTGCTCTGCAATCAGGGACTTACCGAGACAGGCTGCCTCGCCCACTGGAGCGAGTTCCTGCCGGCCAAGGGTGGGGTGGTGGGGGGCACCAGGAAGGAAGCGGTCCCCCCCATTCCCGGACACTGGGTCTTCCGAATACCAAAGGCTGCTTAGGTCTAAGTATGGAAAAGGCTGGGGCTCAGAAGCCAACGTCAAACAGATGATTCCCTCCGAGCAGAAGCGGTCCTTTTCCTCCCCTTTGCCCTGCGTGATCAGAAAAACGTGAGAACCACAGAAAAACGAATTGTCTGTGGGAAGGAGAACAGGAAGAAAGACTTCTAGGTGATCCTTCAATGTCAGGTTTACCAAATAAACCACCCGGCGGGCAGAGACCAGGACACCGGAGGAGCCCCGGGCTTCTTGCTCAAAAAAGAATGGCTGACCCTTTAGGGACGAGTGATGATTTGGTCGGTTTTTCAGACGGAAAGCAAGTGGGTCAACTTCTTCAAGTCACCTCTCAGAATGCATCAGGTGGAAAGAATCCCTCGGGGGCCTGAGACAGGGGATGGATCTGCGGACGGCCAGGTGTCTGCTCCTGGTCTCACCCTCCTCCGATCCATCCCCCACAGTGTCTCCAGACTTCGTCCCCAGAACGCAGGCCGTGGGGTCACTCCTCTGCCCATGGGCTGTCCTGACACTCCACCACTCCCGAAACAAAACCCACACCCTTCCCCCCGCATCGCACCCCCTCCTCCAGTGCAGAGCTCAGGGCCAGGCTCGGTCACCCCTCCGGGCCTTTGCCAGCCTGTGCCCCCTCCAGGAGCTCCATGTCCAGAGCCTGAGCCTGGAGGCAAAGCCCACTGCAAACGTCCCCTCTTCCGTGGCCCTGTCCCTCCTCCAAACCCCTGGCCCAGGGTCGCGGACGGTGCAGACAGAATAGTGGAGAAGGGGAGGTTTTGGAGGACTATTACATAACATCCTGTGACCTTGGGCTTTAAGTCCTTCCGTCTTTCACCATCGCTCCTCTGCAGAGGGGTTAGAACCAGACCTGTCGTCGTGACGACTAACTAAACAAGATGGTGCATCAAGCACCAGTCACGTGGTAAATGCTGGGTCTCTCCCTTCTTGTCCCACCACCCGCACCTGCGCTGGGTAACCGGAGGCGCTTGGTGTCCCCGAGTCACCCACTTGACAAGTTTGCAGGCGCACCAGGCACATGCCAGCTGCAAGGTCAGACAGCCTCTGAGCTCCCGGGTTTACCAATCTAGCAGATGTGCGGATGTCTCACTGCTAGATTATAAACTCCCAGAAGGGGACTTCCCTGCAGAGGATGCGGGTTTGATCCCTGGTCAGGGAACTAAGATCCCACATGCCGCGGGGTAACTAAGCCCGCGCGCCACCACTACTGAGCTCGCGTGCCTCAGCTAGAGGGCCTGCGCACCACAAACTACAGAGCCCACGCTATGCAACCCACGCGCCACAACTAGAGAAAACCTGCATGCCACACTAGAGAGAAGCCCGTGCGCCGCAACAAAAGATCCCGCATGCTGCAACGAAAGATCCCGCGTGCCATAACTAAGACCCAACGCAGCCACAAATTAAATAAATAAATAAATAATATAATAAATCTTTTTAAAATAAATAAACTCCCAGAAGGCAGAGTTCAAGTCTTATCACCCCTGTGCCCCCAGAGGTGGGCCCCGCACACAGAGGAGACCCTAGAAAAGTGTGCTCACCTGAACAGAACAGAATCAAACCAGATCCCGAAAGCCTGAGTTATCTGCCAGCGTCAAGGGTGAAACACCCTCGCTAATTAACTGTTTGGGATGACAAGGGGCCACGTATCCCCACGCACCAATTCTCGAAGAATGCAGACGTTGAAACACACCCCTGCCAACTGCAAACCAGGCGTATCTAACCTCGAAGATCCTGAATATACAGGTCAGACATCACCACAAACATCTCGCCAGTCGCTGAACATTTAAAACAGACATGTGCATTACCCCACTCCTCTGACGAATAGCTGGACCACACTCGTGAGGCCAGTGTCCCCCGAACCCTCGGGTTTTCTCAGCCCCCTTAGCTCAGGTTCCTGGCAATCACGGCACCCTGGCCCCACTGGTCCTAACCTGATGGTGGATCCTTTGATGTGAGCGCTCTGTCCCCTGGGTTTGGGGATGGCCCATCTGTCACATGTCTACCAATCAATCGTGCTGGTTCTAAGTGAGTAGTTGAAAGCAATTTCAGTCACTGGTCATGAAAATCTATCATTAGTTAATGATAATGGAAAAAGAGTCTAGAAAAGGGGCATCCGCCTGCCAATGCAGGGGACGCGGGTTCGAGCCCTGGTCCGGGAAGATCCCACATGCCGTGGAGCGACTAAGCCCGTGCACCACAACTACTGAGCCTGTCTGTGCTCTAGAGCCCGCGAGCCACAACTACTGAGCCCACGTGCCACAACTACTGAAGCCCGCGTGCCTAGAGCCCGTGCTCCGCAATGAGAGAAGCCACTGCAATGAGAAGCCTGCGCACCGCAACAAAGAGTAGCCCCCGCTCGCAGCAGCTAGAGAAAGACCGCGCAGCTACGAAGACCCAACACAGCCAAAGATAAATTAATAAAATTTTTTTTAAAAAAGAGTCTAGAAGAGGCAGAAGGTGGGAGCAGAGGGGTGCTCTGCTCCCCTCTGCTCAGAATTATTAAAAAAAAAGCCACATCTCTTTTACATATAGTAGTGTGTATCTGTTAATTCCAAACTCCTAATTTATCCTCCCCCGCCCCCGCCTCTTTGGTAACCATAAGTTTGTTTTCTATGTCTGTGAATCTGTTTCTGTTTTGTAAATAAGTTCATCTGTATTATTTTTTTAGATTCCACATATAAGTGACATCATATATTTGTCTTTCTCTGCCTGACTTACTTCACTTAGTATGATAATCTCTAGGTCCATCCATGTTGCTGCCAATGGCCTGAAACCAACACAATATTGTAAATCAACTGTATTTCAATTAAAAAAAAAAAGTCACATTAATGTCTTGTGTTTGTCGGTCACGGTTCCGGCCCCTCGGAGCCAAGCTGTGTGATGTGTCCCACCCACGGGGAGATGGAAAGAAACCTCAACAGGACCAGCCCGATGAGGTTAACACCCTCACAGAGAAAAGCGCTTCATAAGAGAAAACAGAAACAGCAGTGGGGAAAATAAGCCCAGTGAAGCAAGTTGGGCTGCTTCCTGTGCCGTGAAACTCGTATTAATTAGCCTGATCGCTACTGTCTCATCGTATCCAGGCAAGCCCAAGGTGTGCTCTGCTGAGAAAATAAGAAGATTAAATCATTAAGTCATTTTAAGAAAAAGAACCGATTCTCTGTGCACCTGCGCCGAAACAAACGCTCCACCGGGAGAGAACTTGGGACCCGCAGGCGGGAAACGTCAGGAGCACGGCGCCCTCTAGCGGCCCATCTGCCCCTGCAGATGCGAGCCAGGCACGGCCTGTGAAGGTTTCATCTCAACAAGAGAATCTGCTGCAGGGCAGAGGGGTGCCTTCCAAAGGCAGGCGGCTTTGGGGGCGCTTGAAGCCACGTGCCCCTGGGGCTGGTGGCTCCACCCGGAATGGATGCGACACTCAAGGGAACGAAGTACAAGGACCTTCGGGACCCACTGGGGTTCCCGGGGATGGGCCTTTGGAGGGAGGGCCCCAAAGGAGCAGGTAGGAGCCACAGGCACGTGGAGACTCCCTCCCTGCCAGCCAGGACCAAGCCAGGTTCCCCAGCCCCCCGACCCCCAGCCCCCACTGCGCCCTGTTCCATTCCATTCCTTTCCTTCCCAGCCTTATCACGTTTGAGGCCTGCTTGCGTCTGTGCTACTGGATTCGTGTCCGTAGCTCCGTAAGGGCAGGCAAAAGGCCTGCCTCTCTCCCCAGCTCCCTGCACAGGGCGCAGCCCACAGGAAGCAGTCAGTGACACCTGGCGAGTCAATGGTGAATAAATGAATTCATGGATGAATGAATGCATGTTGCAGAACTCTAACATTCCTTTCTGGTGTTTCTTTTTGGAACTCGTAAGAGCTATTTTCTACTTCTTTGGGGGCCTCTATGGTAGGCTGAATAATGTCCCCTGTCTCCCAAAGATGTCCACGTCCTAATCCCTGGAAACTGTGACCTTACAAACAAAAGGGACTTTGCTGATGTGATCAAGTGAAGGATCTTGCGATGGGAGACGATCCTGGATTATCTGGGTGGACCCAGTGTCATCACAAAGGTCCTTACAAAAGGGATGCAGGTGGGTCAGAGTGAGAAAAAGGCAACGTGACAACACAAGCAGAGAGAGACTGGAAGATGCAGGGCTGCTGGCTTTGAAGATGGAGGAGCCTCTAGAAGCTGGAAAAGACAAGGAAAAGGATCCTCCCCCGGAGCCTCCCGAAGGAGCGTAGCCCAGCCGACACCTGGATTTTAGGACTTAGGACCTCCAGAGCTATAAGATAGTAAGTTTGTGCTGTTTTAAGCCACTACATCTGTGGTAATTTCTTACAGCAGCCGTGGGAAACTCACGCAGCTTTGAGGCAGCCCCAGCGACTCTATGTCGTTTCAAAAGGCCCAGAACATTCTTTGGCTGCACCTGCTTTACTGAGCACCTGCTCCACACAAGGCGCCAGGCTAAGCTCCGAGGGCACAACCGTTACTGAAACAGGCACGGCCTCGGTCCCAAGAGCAGCACAAAGAACGCATCCGATCAACACCGAGGATGAAAACACAACTGTCCCCACGTGTCACTCACGTGACAGTGAAGCCGAGGAGGTTGGCTGCTTAATGGCGAATCCACTAAAATGTACTAACTTAGGTGCAAAAATAGCAGGACAGCCTCACGACCGGCAAGATCTGAAGTCGCCCTCCACCAGTGGCTTCTCAGCCCAGCGGCCTCAGGCGAAGGCTGAGTCGGGGGTTGGGGGGGGTCAGACCCCCACCACGCTCCTCCTCGGCCTGGAGTAACCAGGGACGTGCTAATGGCGTGACCTCTTCAGCCACAACTGTGCTCCACAACCCCTCCCAGCCCTGGACCTCTGTGTGTCCTCTTTGTCCCGGGAACACCTGGCTTCTCCATCCTGCCAACGTCCTTCCAGGAATCACCCCACCAGGTCCTCAGGTAGCAGACTGGTCATTTTCAAACGCTTGCAGGGTCCACGAGCTCATGCGCCTGGTCATCATTCAAGTCACTGAAAACAGTAAATACCAGCCCAGACGTCAGAGTCATCGCCAGGGCTCTGGACCCGGGCAGGCCCGTCTACAGTACACCTGGCGTGGGGAGCACGTTAGCAAACCAATGGAGAAAAGGATGCTCATCGCAGAAAATCAATTGCCTTTTGCTGCGTCCAGATACCTCCCTCCCTTCTCCCACGTGTGCCCCGACACGAGAACGCTGGCCAGGGAAAGAGGCGGGACTCACTCGGTAGTGAGGATCCAGGTCTAACTACCCATCTGGGTGTGTGACCCTGAGCAAGTTCGCTTCTCCCAGGGTTGGTTTTGCCATCAGTAAAAATGGGGACACCACCTTAAGGGAGGGCTTCTCTGGAAGGAGGGGAGAGACCTCCTGCCAACCATGTTTGACAGCTTCGCCTCTGAAGGATGCAAGCAGGACTTGCAGGGCGTAGGGCCAGGACCCAGGGCCCGAGCCTGGGACTCCAATCCAGTGCTCCCACCACGCAGCTCTGCACGACGGCCCCCGACTTTCAAGGACACTGCTGTTTGTACTTATGTCACAACTAACGGCCTAACAAGGCCAGGTATCTTTTCACCACCCGTCAAACAACTGCTTCCCCAGCTGTAAAGTTTAACTACCTGTCCATATTATCTCTGACTTTTAAAGTTGTGAGCAGACCACCTTCCTATTAACGCAAAGAAGCAAGGAAGCCCTGCAGTTCCCCAAACACCTGGGCAAGTTCGTGGCCCCCAGGTATCCACCTGACGCCTCCCTTCTCATCCCCCAGGAGGACCCCCGCCAGGCCTCGCGAGCCGACTGCAACCTTCTGTGGGTTGCCCCGGCACTGTGGGAGCAGGCAGGTCTGGAAGAGCTCACCATGCGTCATAGGGTGAACTGAACTGTATCCCCCAGAAAGACATGTCGAAGTCCTAACTCCTGGTGCCTGTGAACGTGGCCCTATTCGGAAATAGGGTCTTTGCAGATGTGATCAGGTTGAGATGAGGTCATTAGAGTGGTCACACTAATGACTGGTATCCTTAAAAGAAGAGGGAGGGAAGACGGCCACGTGAAGACAGAGGCCGAGACGGCAGTGGTGTGGCCTCGAGCCAAGGAGCGCCCGGGAGCTGGAAGAGGCGGGCAGCGTTCTCCCCGGGAGCCTCCAGAGGGACCACACCCCTGCCGACACCTTGATTTTGGACTTCCGGCCTCCAGACTGTGAGAATACATTTCTGGGACGTCCCTGGCCGTCCAGAGGTTAAGACTCCACGCTTCCATTGCCGAGGACCCGGGTTCAATCCCTGGTCGGGGAACTAAGATCCCACAAGCCGCGTGGTGCAGCAAAACGAACGAACGAACAAACGGTACGAGAGAATACATCTCTGCGGTGGAAGCCACCCCATCTCTGCGCTTTGTTCCAGCGGCCCCAGGACACTAAGACCCCAGGCTGCTCCAGGAGGGCACCTGGCTGCACAGAACAGTGGCATTCAGCACGGCGTCGTATCACAACCATCACAGACAGTGACAGGCCCGGCACGGCGGCCAGGCCACCCACGAGCCACCCACGAAGGCGCCGGAGACGGAGGGGAGGGAGAGGGCCGTGATGCGTTGACCTGCGTCCCGTGGGACCGACAGGTCTGTGAGCGCTCCTGACCCGTCTCTTCCCCTGAAACGGGGCAGGCACCTTTGGCTGTTCCACCTCACGGGCGGCACACACCGTGGGGATTTAAGGGCATGTGCACGGACCACGGAGCAAACGTGTGTTTCTGACCAGGCCTCCGGCCAGTGTGGGATTCACTGACCCCTCCCTCCCGCGTGGAGCCAGTCCCACAGGGCGAGGTCCCAGCGTCCAAGACGTATCCCGGGCACCACTGTGTGTGGCCCTGAGCACTCAGAGGGCACCTCTGTGTCTCACCAGCCCCCCAGGGTCTCCAGGCCTGAACGAGGTGAACACAGGGCATTTCTGGGCAGACGGGCTGGGTGGGCTCCGGGCAGGCTCACAGGGTGAGGACTGAGGATCGGTGGCAGTGTCTACAAGGACAGGGGTCCTCCTGACTCAGCTGCGTGGAGGCCATTCCTCCAGGGAGGCTCAGCACCCTCCCCGCTTCGCCCCCCGCTCCCTCCGCAGCGCCCTCTCCAGGCCCTGCCCTCCGGGCCTCAAGGCTCCAACCTCAGGGAGTCTGGGCTGCCACCTAGGCTCAACCTCACATCCCAGTTCAGCACAGCCCGCCCTGCACACCTGCCAGAAGGGCAGCAAGTTGTTCAGGAGTTAGAGGTGAAGGATAAAGAAAGAGTGCTCCATCCAGACAATGGAATATTCTCCAGCACTAAACAGAAATGAGCTACCAAGCCACGGAAGGACATGGAGGGACCCAAATGCGTATTACCAAGCGAAGAAGCGTATCTGAGACGGCTACATCCTGTGTGATTCCAACTCCACGACACTCTAGAAAAGGGAAAACTACAAGGACAGTAAGATCAGGGGTCACCAGGGATTGGGGGAGGGAGGGATGAATAGGGAGAACACAGAGGATTTTTAGGGCAGTGAATACAGTACACCCTGTATGTTACTGTAAGGGTGGATACCTGACATTATACATTTGTCCAAACCCATAGAATGTACAACACCAAGAATGAACCCTAATGTCAGCTATGGACTTTGGGTGACACTGACGTGTCAGTGTAAGTTCACTGATTGCAACAAGTGCACCACTCTTCTGGGGGGCAGGGGGAATCGGGGAGGCTGTGCGTGGGCGGGGCGGGGAGGTATATGGGAAATCGCCACCCTCTGCTCAATATTGCTGGGAACCTCCTAAAACCCATCTAAGAAGTAAAGTTTCTTTTTAAAAAAAAAAAAAAAAAAGAGCAGCAGGGGACCCCTTCCGGGTCACAGGGGGTGCAGGTGTGTGTGTGTTCTGGGCAGATCCTGGGCACCCAGGTACTGAGGGCCCTGGACAAAATGGTCAGCGGTCGCCGGGAGTCCTCCCTTCCCTTGATCCTCTACTCCTGGGGTGGGAGGTCAGGCGGGGTTCTGGCGGAGGTCCTAAGGACACTATCCATGGAGACAGTCTCCTTCCAGCTCCGTGGTTCTCAGCCAGGGACAGTTTTGCCCTCCAGGGACGTGTGACAGAGTCTGGGGACACTGGAAGCAACCACGTCCGGAAGCAGGGGGTGCTACTGGCATCTGGTGTGTAGAGGCCAGGGTTACTGCTCGACGCTCTGCCGTGTCCGCCACCCCCCGCCCCTTGGGGAATCATCCAGGGCAAAACGTGCAGGGTGCTGAGGCGGAGAAACACTGCTGGGCCCGACTCGGGAGCTCAGAGGCTAGACAGCCAAGGGCTCCCGACACTGCACAGCCGTGCGGTACCCACAGGGAATCCGGCACCTTCACACAGGTCGGACTCCCACGGCACCACGGCCTTACGCTCCCCACCTCCTGGGGTCAGCATGCGGCTTAAACCCCATCCCGCTGTCCTGGCTCCGCAAACCATAAGTGCCAGCTAAGTACAGCGCAGGCATCCTTCAGCCTCAGGACCAAGGTTGGGCAGGGTCCCTGTCTCCAGAGTCTCCAGCCCCCAGGGAGCCCACAGGGTGGGTCTCCTTGGCACAGAGGGCAGCCTGGACTCCTCCATCCCTCCGCTTTCCGGCCCGGTATGGACACGAGGTGGGGGCCCGAGGGCAGGGGTGAGCCCCGCAGCCGTGTCCACCCACCTTTGCTATCTGCTCTGTGCCAGCCACTGGCAGACACTAATCGCCCACACACCCTCGCGAGCCCGGCCGGGGGCTGCAGCAGGCGGCTGGGAGGCACGGGGACCAGGCGGTGAGCGATGCTCCCCCAACCTGCACCCCCTTCCTTCCTAGGGGGCCAGGTGCTAGCAGGGGTCCTCGCTGCTCTGCACCACAGGCCAGGACCAGCCCGCCCTGGTCCTTGATCCCTGGGGTTGCAGGCAGCTCAGCCGCTTGCCTGAGGCCCTGGCCTCCCACCTCTGGTTGCCCTGGCAACTGGGCACCCTCCCTCCCAAGGAAGCCACAGGCTCTGGCAGGGTGAGAGCTCTGGACACTGGTGACAGCTGGGGGTAGGCATGGACAGCCGGACCAGCCGAGTGTGAGCCAACATCCTGACTGGCCCGGACAGCTGCTGCCCGGAGGCTCCGCTGACCCGAACACAGGGTCACAGAGCTAAGGTCACAGACCTTTTTCTGTCGGCCCTGCTCCCCCAGGTCAACAGAGTGGACCACGGAGCTCAAAACTACAGGGCTTGTCCCAACGGGGCCAGGCTTCCTTTGGTCCATCTGCCGGAAGCCTCGCCCCAGCTTTGAACGACCAGCCCCTTCTCACGCTTCCGGGAGCCCTTCCTAAACGCCCACCCCAAAGTCCCCTGGGTGACTGGCACAGCACCCCACTTCGTTCCTGCCCCAAAGTCATCACTCTGTTATTTTATGTTTTGATAAATTGTCTCGGGAATCCTCCTACACCGCTGGTGGGAATGTAAATTGGTGCAGCCGCTATGGAAAACAGTATGGAGGTTCCTCAAAAACCTAAAAATAGAGTTGCCATATGATCCAGCAATCCCACTCCTGGGCATATATCCGGACACAACTATAATTCAAAAAGATACATGCACCCCTATGTTCATAGCAGCACTCTTCACAACAGCCAAGACATGGAAACAACCTAAGTGCCCATCGACAGATGAATGGATAAAGAAGATGTGGTATGTATAGAGTGGAATACTACTCAGCCATAAAAAGGAATGAAATAATGCCATTCGCAGCAACATGGTTGGACCTAGAGATTATCATACTAAGTGAAGTAAGTCAGAAAGAGAAATGCTGGAGTTGAGTCTTAAAGGAGCCTGGCCACAGGGCAGAGAGAGTGGGTGCCAGTCTCCATCCTCACATTCCCAGTGGGTAGCGGAAGTGGGTTCTTTTGCCCTGGGTCGTCCAGTAGCAGGAGGCTGGCTAACCATATAGTATCACTTATACGTGGAATCCAAAATATGACACAAATGAACTTATCTATGAAACAGAAACAGACTCACAGACACAGAAAACAGACTCGTGTTTGCCAAGGGGGAGTGGGGTGGGGGAGGGAGGGATTGTGAGTTTTGCATAGCAGTTGCAAACTATTATATATATGTATAACTGAATCGCTTTGCTGTCTAGTAGAAATTAACACGACATTGTGAATCAACTATACTTCAATAAAATAAATTTTAAAAAATAAATAAAAAATAGTCTCCAGCTTGAACAGACAGTTCCAGAGCACAGGGTCCTTTGTCTGTACCCTCAAAGCCCAGCTCAGGGTCTGACACACAGTAGGCCTTCAACAGACGTCCTCTGAATCCCAAGTAAAATACGTATCCTAACCATACCTCCTCTCCCTCAGGGTTGTGGACTCGTGACAGAACACGTAAAATGCCAGGCACGAGCCCTCAGCATACGCTGGGCAAGTATGTTGTGAGAGTTTTGAGGACCTACTGTGTACGAGCTGGTCATCGGCATGGCTGGAGGGGAGGGAGGCGGGCCCTGAGCCTGTTCCGGACCAAAGCCTGCTGGGGCCCACCTGCTTCCTCCCTTTCAGAGGGATGTTCCCTCCCCTCCCGGGCCCCCTCTGTGCCTTCTATGAGCGATGAAGGCTTCTGTTGAAGTGTACCCCAAGTTTAAAGGAGTGTCCCACTTCCCCAGCTGCATGGAAACATCTGTTTGGAGGAAATAACGGGAGGGACACACTTCGTCTCTTGGTTCCCTTTATTTGTAGTTGGTGACTGAGAGGTCAGAGAGGCAGGGGATGGGGAAAGTGGCGGCGGCTATATGAATCCACTTATTTTTTACTTTATTTTTTCCAGCTTTACTGAGATATAATTGACATATAACATTGTATACATTTAAGGTGAACAATGTGTTGATTTGATACATTTATATATTGCAAAATGATTACCACCATAGCTAACACCTCCATCATGTCACATAATTACAATTTTCTTTTTGTGGTGTGAACATTTAAGATCTGCTCTCTTAGCAGCTTTAAGTATGTAATACAGTTAATTAACTATAATCACTGTGCTATACATTAGATCCCCAAAACTTATTAGTCTTGTAAGTGAAAGTTTGTACCTTTTAGTGGCTATATTTTTAAAGCAACTATGTTTTTCAACAAAGGGCACCATACACAAATAGTTGCAAGTTTTAGGTGTTAAAATGCAAATGTAGAAGGTTATTAAATCCATTCTTTCTTTTTTTTTAACTTTTTATTTTATATTGGAGTATAGTTGATTAACAATGTTGTGTTAGGGACTTCCCTGGTGGCGCAGTGGTTAAGACCCCACGCTCCCAATGCAGGGGACCCGGGTTCGATCCCTGGTTAGGGAACTAGATCCCACATGCAAGCCGCAACTAAGAGTTCTCATGGCACTGCTAAGGAGCTGGCGAGCCACAACTAAGACCCAGCACAAATAAATAAATAAATATATATTTTTTAAATGTTGTGTTAGTTTCAGGTGTAAATGTAAATTTCCTCCACTCAGTAAAAGAAATCTGTTTTTTTTTTTAATGCACATTTTCCGGTGTAACCATGATGGGATTTGGCTCTGTCTGCGCCTGTTCATTCACTCATCCAACAACCACTCAGTGAACATATCAGGCCTGGTGCCAGGCGGGCTGGGCAACGACTTAGACACAGGCCCTGACCCAAGGGCCTCAGGGTCCAGGACACAAATAATGGAGGAATGTGAGGATGCTGGGGACCCAGAAGGGAACGTATGACAGCCCAGGCAGGCTTCCTGGCGGAGGCAACCTTGGAGTTGAGTCTTAAAGGAGCCTGGCCCGTAGGGCAGCGAGAGAGGGTGCCAGTCTCCATCCTCACGTTCCCAGAGGGTAGGGGAAGTTGTTCTTTTGCCCTGGGTCGTCGTCCTGTAGCAGAACGTTGGCTAACAAGCTGGGAAGAGAGAGGATGCTTCTGAAGTCCCTCTCAGCAAACTGCCAGCTCTTCATTCTCAAGTTCCCTTCTCTTGTCCCATTTCGTGCCTAACTTGAAGTCCCCCAACCCAGAAAGGCCTGCAGGGTGGGGATGGAGACCACGGGCCCACACCAGGGAGGAAGGAAGTCTGTCTCTATCAAGGGCCTGCCCACCCCACATCTTCATATATGAGCTCACTCAGGCTCCCGGGGACAGCGGGGGACAGGGGTGCCACTACAGACCAGGGAAAGGAGGCCGGACATGCAGGTGACTTGGCCCAGGAGGCAGCTAAATGCTGGCATTCCTACTGGAACCAGTCTACCCAACTACAAAGTCCTCTCCACAAAATAAAGATGTGGGGAAGTCACAGACGCTTACATCTTAGAAAGTTCTTACAGTCTTGGATCCCGTAGGCAGGTAATTAGCAGGGAGGGGGAGGGGGAGGCAGAACAAAGCAGCAGGCGGCAGTGATACAGAAGAAAGGCAGCAGCTGATTGGCTCTCTCGCTCTGGGCAGGCAGGGAAGGCCTCAGGGGTCCTTGATGGAGCAAGTGGGCTGCCTCGGTCATTGTCATTTTACTGATTGGAAAGATAATGTCAAGGTCCCATGGGTAATAAGGAATGGAGTTGGGATCTATCCTGCAGATCCCACTAGTAGAGCAGCCAGAATAAATACACATTCATTGACTTGAGCCCAAGCATAACTTCTGTGTCCTCATACACAGCACCACCAGCCAGGAAGGAGGGGACAGAACACACGGATGACGAGAGCTATTCCAGAAAAGGCCTCCGAGTACAAAGACAGAGCAGGGTGGCTGATTAGCAGGCCGGGGGCGGGGGGGGGGTTGGGGGGCAGGTGGCCACAGAGTCACAAGGGAAGGGGAGCTCTCGGCTTGGGTCCCCAAGCTTTCACAGCCTGGGGATCCCTCCCTTTCGTAACAGGAGACTTAACAGACCTCCTCCTTGCATCAGCAGTTGTACTTTTCAGACGGAGAAAACACACTGCAGCACAGCTTTTAAATCAGTTTTTTGAAGTCCAACAGAACCTGAGCAAAACTGGAAAATGGCAGTATATCTATGAGCAAGATCCCTATTTATCTGGTCCCCAACATTATGTCCCCAAGTGAGTTCCACAGACATGGACGTTCACAGGTCTTGTATGAATTAAGCCAGGGTCAAGGGACCAGAGGAAATACTGGGTGAAGCAGAGCTAAACAGGTGTCTTTTTCTGCAGGACTTCTCAGATCCTTGACTGTGCCATGTACCTTGTGATTCTCCCAGGGGAGGGTGGAGAACTCAGTAATCCACCCCCTCGGGAAGAAAATGCAAGAGGAACAAAGTCCATGGGAGTTCCAGGGGTTAGGACTCCGCGCTGTCACTGCCAAGGGCACAAGTTCAATCCCTGGTCAGGGAACTGAGATCCCACAAGCCATGAGGCACGGTCAAAAAAAAAAAAAAAAAAAAAAAAAGAGGAACGAAGTCCATCATAGCACCGGGAGAGCAGACAAGGTCTGCCCCTCCATCAAGCACCAAGGCCCTTCATCCCCCATCCCCTCCTGGCACTGCCCGGGAAGGGCCACTTGGCCTGGTTCAATCACTTTGTGCTTTTTATTGTAAAGTCTGTTGTCCTCAAAGAGCTGCTTCAGAGTGTGAACTAAGATCCTCCCTGCATTCAGTTTCCTTATGCCCCTCCCTCGATTGCTGGTGTCTCCCCTAGAAATGTCCCCACACACCTACGTGAATGACCAAGACAAAAATCAGTCTGTGTCCTTGAAGGAAGGGCTACCTTGGTCACCTGCAAACCTGGGCACCAATGTCCCTTTCTTTAAGAAAACACCAGGCAGAGCCCAGGGAAGATGTGTGACCGATATTCCATCACACGGGAAGGAGCACATGGGGGAGCCGTCTTGGTGTCAGAGGCACAGGAGCATTTGAATAACTATCATCTCACTCTGTCCCCCAGCAGGTCCCAGGGAGATGGCCTTCAAGCCTCAAGCCGAGGTTAAGAGCTCCAGCTAAAATCCGACTCCCATTCCCATTTGCTGTGTGACCTTGGGTGGGTTAGTTAGCCTCTCTGTGCTTTAGCCTCCTCTGCTGTAAAATAAAGTTGTTATGCGGACTGCACGAGACAAAGCACATAAAGATACTGGGATAGTCCCTGGGGCCAGAGAGCTCGGCACACATCAGCTGTACCGCTGTCCCCATTTCACAGGCAGGAAAGCCGAGCATCAGAGGAACCATGCCAACTGTCATGGTCGGTGTTAATCAGGGCAGACCACCCAACGCAAAGCCCCTTCCACTGATGCTGCCTCCAAAGAAAAGGCAGAACGAATCTCTTATCCAGTGACGACAAGAAGAGCTAGATGCTGGCCAAGAACATCCAGTTTAAAGGGAAAGATGGAACCCAAAGGTCATTAAAGAGAAATCCATCGTATCAGATAGCCCTAAAAAAATCTTAATTGCAACTTGCCCCTGAAAATGCTCCCAACCCCTTTCCACATGAC
Organism: Balaenoptera musculus; assembly: GCF_009873245.2. Taxonomy (NCBI): domain Eukaryota; kingdom Metazoa; phylum Chordata; class Mammalia; order Artiodactyla; family Balaenopteridae; genus Balaenoptera; species Balaenoptera musculus. The sequence goes on along the minus strand of NC_045794.1, from coordinate 99,333,755 downwards.
CCACCAGAGTGCTGGAAACTTCCCAACACGCTTCATCCTGCACATCAAGCGCCCGTCCATCTGGGCCAAGGGGGATACCAGGGCCCCCTTTTCCCACTGTCCTCACATCACATCCTTGCCACCTTCCTGGGGAAAGTCAAAGGGCCAGCCCAGGGTCCATCCTGGTCTAAATGACCTTCCCCCCATAGAGCAGAGAGGGAATAAGGGCTGGCCCGGGCTTAGCTTCTGCTGCAAATGATGAGAAAGAAACCGGGGAGCACTCACTGGTGAAGCGGGTAAGTGCAGGTGAGCCTGAGGCCAGCGGGGAATCGGCGGGGAGACGAGGAGACGCACGCCAGGTCACATCGGGGCGCGGGCAAGGGATGCTGCCGTGACTTGCAATTCGAGGGAAAGGCCCCTTTTGGGTGACTCTGAGGAAGGCCACAGGGGATCGAGCTGCCGGGAGGACGGGGTTGTTTTTACACGATAAGACACTGCTAACCACAAAATATTATTTCTATCTTTGCTGCCAACGGCTTCACGGCAAGCTGCTCCCCAGGAAACAAACCCACAAGGCAAGAAGAAGGAAGGAAGGGAGTATCCATTCCTGTGTGTGACTTCAGACGTGCTTGTCTGGCTCAGCAAAAAGCTGAACAATAGACCTCGGCCTCCGATAAGGCTTCGATCTCGGCCTGGGCCTGGAGACCTGGCCGCCGGGCAGGTGGACGGGAGGGTCCGAGAGTGGACTCGACCTGGTTCCCTGTCCCAACCCCAAAGAGAACGCAGAATGCAGGCCCGCGTCCCCACGCCGCATCTCCTGGATGCCGACCGCGTCAGGAGGACCGGCGCTAACGAGGAACTCTTGTCACCCCGTTTCCACGACAACAGAAATCAAATACCAGAAACAAAGCCGTAGCGGGAGCTGAGGCCGCCCAAACTGGCAGATTTGCTTCCTGTAGCACTGGCTTCTCAGGGTGGGGGGACAGAGGAAGATGCTAGAATAGGGAGGGAGGGTGCAGAAGCAGAACCACACCCACCTTTGCCCAAAACTCCTCCTCGATTTGGCCGCTGGACACACTGCTTGGCCTCAAAGCTGAGCCAGTCACCTACCAGCTGGGTGACCCGGGCGGGCCACCCATCTGTGCCTGGTTCCCTCGTCTGTAAAATGGGTTGATAACAGTGACCAACCCCGTGGGGTGGCTTCAGGGATAAATGCATTTGTGTGGTTCCTGGTAGGAAGCACTTCTCACTCCTATTTATGACAGTTATTAGCAATCCCCCAGCTCCCGAGGGAAATGCATGCTTCCTGTAGATGTGGCTTGAATGACCAGGCGATCCCCAAGTTTGCTCAAGCAGGGAGTATGTGAGCCCAACAGGGACGCTGGTACCCGGAGCGGGCCCACCACCAGCAGGGGCTTCGGGGCAGCGGGCAGTCACGGGACATGGCCACCTGCTCCCAGCGCTGCCCGGTGGACCCACCCGAGCCCAGGCAAAGGAATCAGCAGCACAGGATCCCCCCAGACTTGGGGCAAACCAACGGTAATCCAGAGTCGAGACCTGGGACTCGAGGCAGCAGCTGCGAGGAACCCAAGGCCGATACGGTCCCGAAGCTGAGCGTGGTCTAACGGTTCCTCTATTTGGGCCACCTGATGAAGGAGCTTGTTAGGGGTGAACTGTGTTCCCCCAAAATCCATGTGTTGGAGTCCTAATCCCCAGGACCTCAGAAAATGACTGTGTATGGAGAGAGGGCCTATAAAGAGTAGATGAAGGTTAAATGAGGTCATATAGGTGGGCCCTAAACCCATGTGACTGGTGCCCTTACAAGAAAAGGAGATGAGGTCACAGACACATACAGAGGGATGACCACGTTGAGGACACAGTGGGGACACCATCCCTAAGCCAAGGAGAGAAACCAGCCCTGCTGGCACTTGGATCTCGCACGTCCAGCCTCCAGAACCGTGAACAAACAGATGTCTGCTGTTTAAGCCCCCCCAGGCTGTGGTACTTCGTTATGGTGCCCAAGGACACGCCTCTTCAGCTCAAGCAGGACGAGGGCATCCTGTGGGCGCTCAGAAAGCAAGACCCAGGAAAGCCACGTCCAAGAGTGCTAGCGCCCCGCGGAGGTCTGCACCCAGAGGACAGCTGGGGCGGGAGCAGGGGCATCTCAGCACCTCTGCGCCTGCCAGCTCGGCCAAGCCAATGCCCGGAGCCAGCACCCAGCTCCTGGGGGGCAAGAATAACAGAGGGTCAGTCACGAAAGAAAAACTGCCCAGCTTTTAAAGGAAAACAGCTGTGCTTAAAAAATTATAAAAGAATCAGGAGCCCCACGGTGTCATCTTAAAGAGTCAGGTTTTGACAATTTTAACTGCAGGGCAGCTCTCATTTCATTCATTCACCATCTATGCATCCAGAGCGTCCTACCTGTGGGGCACTGGGGATTCCGTGACGCTGGGCCAGGCAGGCAAAACCCAGCTCCTTATGTGCCATTTTTAGAATAAAATAGGGGGCTGCACATTCATTATTTCATTTGACCCTCATCACAGCCCCCTAAGGCAGCCAGAAAGAATTCTTATTACCATCCCCACTTAATGGATGACAAAACTGAGGCTGGGAGGGGTGAAGCAGCCTGCTCGAGGTCAGAACCCCAACCCAGACATGCGCTGTGCACCTACTATGTGCCAGGCGTCACTCAAGCCCAGGCACAGCAGTGAGAGGACAAAGGCCTCAGCTTCAAAGTGGGAGGAAAGTCAATCAGTAAATACGGTATTTCAGAGGATGCTCCGTGCTATGCAGACAGGCCAGGGGACGGAGGCGACGCTTTACTGAGATAATTAATTCAGACTAAGCCAAGCACAGGTTAACTGTTTTGCGGGGTTTTTTTGCTTTTTCTTTTTTTTATAATTTTTATTGGGTATAGTTGATTTACAGTGTTGTGTTAGTTTCAGGTGTACAGCAAAGTGAATCAGTTACACATATATATATATTCTTTTTTAGATTCTTTTCCCATATAGGCCATTACAGAGTATTGAGTAGAGTTTCCTGTGCTATACAGTAGGTCCTTATTAGTTATCTATTTTATATATAGTAGTGTATATATGTCCATCCCCATCTCCAAAGTTATCCCTCCCAACCCCTTACCCCCAGTAACCATAAGTTTATTTTCTTCTTTTTTTTTAATTTATTTATTTTTATTTTTGGCTGCATTGGGTCTTCATTGCCACGCATGGGCTTTCTCTAGTTGCAGCAAGCGGGGGCTACTATTCGTTGCGGTGCGCGGGCTTCTCATTGTGGTGGCATCTCTTGTTGCGGAGCACAGGCTCTAGGCGCACGGGCTTCAGTAGTTGCGGCGCGTGGGCTCTAGAGCGCAGGCTCAGTAGTTGTGGCGCTCAGGCTTAGTTGCTCCGCGGCATGTGGGATCTTCCCAGACCAGGGATTGAACCCATGTCCCCTGCATTGGCAGGCGGATTCTTAACCACTGCGCCACCAGTAAGTTTATTTTCTATACAGGTTAACTGTTTCTTCCTGTTACAGTCAGGTTACATCCATTTCAATACAATACAATACGATACAATCTATGAAAAGCCAAAGAAGCCAAAGAAGTACAAGTTCTACCTTTTTACTGAAACGTTTCTGTCCGGAGGGAAGGCGCTTCTCTACCCCCTTCTGTTTGAATCAATCATGGGCACTGTATTGGCAATCCCCCAAGTGCTAAGTTCTAAAAAACAACATGTTAAGTTGAAGGACAAAAGATGTCAGGAAAGAGGGTGACCTGGAAGGTGACTTCAAAGCAGGTGATTCCACTGGAGCCACCTGCCTGGTACACAGCAGGCACTCGGTACATGTTGGCTGCCTCAGCATTTTCATTCTTGCTAGCGGTCTCAGTGAGGATGGCCTCCGACAAGCCTCTCGGGGGCCAGGATGGGCGCCCCCAGAGGTGCTCCAGGGGACTCACCCGGCGCCACCCAAGGAAAGCCGGATAAATGCCACCCTCCTCCTCCGCCAATGCCCCAGTCGGCTCGTACAATCAGTCACAGCGGAAAATGAACGGAAAGAATAAGCTGCAGAGCTGAGTGATGCTTCACAGCCGCACGCCTCCAAGCCAGGGACCCTGCCAGCCCTGCCCCGGAGGTCTGCCCCCCTTCAAGGTCATGCCCGTCAACCTCCAAGGGCCTCAGGATCCGAAGCTCCAGACGCTCCTAAGCACTAACCCCAGCCTCGGGGAAGCTCCCTGAGCCTTTCAACAAACCTGAGTCCACAGGTATTTCTTGTGTGCTCTCTGCCAGGCTACCACAGCCTCCTGCTCCAGGTCATGTGTGATTCCCTCCTCAAAACACACGAAGGGAAAAGGAATCCGAGACTCCAGGGCTGGGAAGACGAGGCCGCCCGGGTGACACGCCCCTACACAGGACCGCAACCGTGACTGAACTGTCACCGAGCGACCAGGACGGCGTGGCTGCAAGCCTGGGGGCTGGCGGTTCCATCTCGATAAGGAGCAGCTATGGCCGGGTCCTCGAGAGCACAGACCCTGTCCTTTCTTTTTTTTTTTTTAATTGCAGTATAGTTGATTTACAGTGTTGTGTTAATTTCTGTTGTAGAGCAAAGAGACCCTGTCCTTTCTGAGTGTGGATCCCCACACAGCAGCCTTGGAGAAGTGAACGGACCAGAGGCGGCTGTGACAGTGCTGGACCGCCCCACGCCCGTGGGCAGGGGCCTGACCCTGGGACCCCCGTGCCCCAGAGAGCCCTCTCCCAGCCGGCCATCCCCCTCTGCCAGCCTCCAAACCACGACGCCGAGAGAGGCCCAGAGGAAACACAGACGCTTGTCCGATAAGGTACAGTCCATCCTCACTGTTTGTGGATTCTGTATTTGCAAGTCCACCTACTCACCAAAATTATTTGTAACCCCCCAAGCGGTCCTCCTGGCACGTACGCGGTCATTCGCAGACACGTGCGTGCAGAGCAGCCAAAAATTTGAGTGCCTGATGCACGTGTTCCCAGGTGACATTATTCCACTCACATACGATGAACAAGCATCCTTCTCACGGTCCAGTTAGTGCCACGTTTTGCATATCTTTGTGCTTTTTGTTGGCGATTTCACTGTTTAAAATGGTCCCAAGCGTAATGAAGTGCTGTCTAGTGTTCCCACGTGCAAGAATGCTGGGATGAGCCTTCTAGAAGAAACACATGTGTCAGATGAGCTTCGTTCAGGCACGTGTCATAGTGCAGGTGGCCTGGAGTTCAACGTTACTGCATCAGCAATACGTATTAACTAAGGTGTCTTTAAACAGAAACACACGGAAAACAAGGTTCCATGGATCAGAAACCTCCCTCTGTGTTTGCCCAGGAGGAGAGGCTCAGCACCACCCGAGAACACAGCTGCCATGAAGAAGAGGAACGACTACTTGAGAAGGAATGAACCAAACCCGGCAGCTCACTCTGGCCAGCTGGTTCAGCTCGTCCGCTGCTTTCCTTGAGAGACATCAAACTGTGTCTCCCTGTCTCGTGCTCAAAGAACCCAAGTTTATTCCAACTTCCAGGTAGGTAGGGATGTCTAATACAGCTGTGTCACCACATGACATTCACCCAGTAAGTCCCATTGGGCGTAACTCACACCCACACCTGAAACCCCAGGGTTTGGACCCCGAAGCTCCTGCCTTCACCCACCTTTCTCACCACCAATTTCCTTCACCTCTGGCTCAGCCCAAGCTTCTCCTGCTCCAGTGTTTACAAGTTTCTCATTGAAGGCGGTTCCTCTCGCCCCAGACACTGCAGCTAAAGATGCTCCCGTGACAACCAGCCACGAAATTCTCATGCGAGAAGCCACCTTCCATTTCTGAACGTCCTTTCCACCTTCTCAGAACATATGCAAGAAGGTCTCCTCCCATGACAAGTAGAGAAGGCGCAGCAGTGGAGGAAAATGCGACCTGGGACAGCATACCCATCCCCCATCGTGCTAAGCAGCACACCACAGGAGAGTGACAAGTGCTATTTAAAACCAAGTGACGGGGGGACTTCCCTGGTGGCGCAGTGGTTAAGAATCCAACTGCCAATGCAGGGGACACGGGTTCGAGCCCTAGTCCGGGAAGATCCCACGTGCCACAGAACAACTAAGCCTGTGCGCCACAACTACTGAGCCTGCGCTCTAGAGCCCGTGAGCCACAACTACTGAGCCCACGTGCCCAGAGCCCGTGCTCCGCAACAAGAGAAGCCACCGCAGTGAGAAGCCCGCGCACTGCAACGAAGAGTAGCCCCAGCTCGCCGCAACTAGAGAAAGCCTGCGCACAGCAACGAAGACACAGTGCCGCCAAAAATAAATAAATTAATTAATTTTTTTAAAAAAACCCTACAAAGTGGGCATCCCAGTTCTACCCACTGGCTCTTGAGTGTGGCTAAGGCAGGTGCGGCCTCGAGACAGTCTGCTCAGAGTGCTGAAAAATTCAGGCTTCGGACCACGGGCACAGATGCTCCTTGCACCCCTCCCGGGACACAGTGTGCCAGCTCACTCTGGGCCTCGCTCTGGGCTGAGATCCAGCACGAGCGTCTTCTCTTGTCTCCGGACGTTCTCCAAGCACACAGACGATCTTTAGCAGCCGTTACTGCTCTACTGCCACTTCATTAGTTTCAGAGCCAAATAATCCCATTATATATGACTTGATTGGCTTGTAAAATTACCCTTTGTTCTAACAAATATTTATTGAGCATGCCACCATGTGCTATATCCTGCTTGGTACATTACATTTTTCCAAAAATAATTAACTCAGCTGACGATCAAAATCCCCTAATTTAATTTGCTCTTAAATGTGTTTAATTTTCCCTCAAATGGAACGATGAGCTTACAAGCCGAGCATTTTTGCCAGGTTGAGACAAGCAGCAAAAAAGTGAGAAGAGAGGACTTCCCTGGTGGTCCGGTGGTTAAGACCCTGAGCTTCCAATGCAGGGGGCGCGGGTTCGATCCCTGGTCGGGGAACTAAGATCCCGCAAGCCGAGAGGCACAGCCGAAAAAAAAAACAAAAGAAGAGAAACTACCAGCATGGGGCCCGTCCAACAAGCACTCCGCCGCCCAAGCTCACCCAGCTGCCTCTCTGGGCATCTTACATGGTCACCCGCACACCCTGATGCTGTCCCATCACCTGCTTCGGAAAACTGGCGAAGGCACAGAGAGGTACAGTAACTCACCAGGGGAGGTCAGGAGGCGAGCCGGGAGCCGGGCGTCGAGCATCAATCAGCTCCCGTCCCCGCCTGCCCCCCGGCCTCAGATCAAAACTCGGCCGGAGCAAATCCACGTGCAGCCCAGGCACCGCATCACCCTCTCCTGAGCTCCACAGTGATAGTGGTCCAAGGAAGGATGTGACACTGAGTGCCAAGGTGGGCGGCGCGGCTGCCCGGCGGAGCTGGGCTGAGCCGTGGGCGACCTCGAGAGTCTTGGGGGGCGTGCACAGAGTGGCTCCAGGCACGTAAGGTTCAAAGTCGGGCAAAGCCCCAAAACGTAGAAGAGCATGTGCATGTGTGACCACACGGCAAGGAAAGGCACAGGTGCTAATGGCAGTGGGTCCCCTCTGTTGGGAGGGAGAGGTCCCGAGGGGGAGGGGTGCAGACAGCGTTATCTAAGCTGAGTGGTAGGACCGTGGGTACTTTTCCATTATACTTTACACTGTACACATGTAGACTCTTTTGTAAGTGCAATATATTTCACAATACTTTTTCATTTTTAAAAAAACTGCGGTAGGGACTTCCCTGGCAGTCCAGTGGTTAGGACTCCGCACTTCCACTGCAGGGGGCACCGGTTCGATCCCTGATCGGGGATCTAAGATCCTGCAAAGTTCACAGTGTGGCCCAAAAAATAATAAATAAAAATAAAATATAAAATATAAAATATTGTGGTAAAATATACATAACATTTACCATTTTTAAGTGGACAGTTCAGTGGCATTAAGTCCATTCACACATTCATCACCACCCTCCGTCTACAGAATGCGTCATCTTCCCAACTCTGTCCCCATTAAACAATAATTTCCCCTTTCCCCCTCCCCCCAGCCCCTGGCAACCACCACTCTACTTTCTGTGTCTATGAACTTGACTATTCTTGGTGCTCACGTGAGTGGAATCATACAGTAATTGTCCTTTTGTGACTGGCTCATCTCACTCAGCATAACGTCCTCAAGGTTCATCCGTGGTGTCGCCTGTGTCAGGATTTCCTCCTTTTTTAAGGCTGAGTCATATTCCCTTGTATGGCTAAGTCACATTTTGCTTAATTTCTTCCATCCATGGACATATGGGTTATTTTCACTTCGGGGCCATTGCTAGTCAAGCTGTGTCACAATCTATCTTTTAACGCCCGATTTCCCAAGAAGGAGGGAGCTTGGGAAAAGACACACCAAGTACCTCCTGGGTACCAGGCCCTCCATCCTCTCACACGGAAAGTAACTGTGGTTGCTGGTCTATAATGTCCACATTATGCTCTGATACTCATTTCAGGGGGCCCCTGTAAAAGGCACAGGTAGCAATAACAGAATATGTTAAATGGCCGTCTAAGAACCTTCTAGAAAGTAGAACTTGTCATACAAATGGGCTTTTTTTCGTTGTTGGTTTAAACCAGGGATTGGCAAAGTGCAGCCAGTGGGCCAAATCCAGCCCACCACCCACTTTTGTAAATGAGCTCTTACTGGCACACACCCACACCTGTATATTTATGTATCGTCTACGGTGGCTTTCGTGCTACAAGGGCAGAGTTGTGTCGTTTCTATAGAAACCAGATGGCTCACAGAGTCTCAAGTATTTGGACCTTTACAGACAAAGATGGCTGACTTTTCAATGATTAACGAAAATCATAACACAATCTTTTAATATTTTCAAGGCGTGGGGGATTTAGGGCTGGGGTGATGGCAGGAACAGGAATTCTTTCTGCATTCTCAGAACCGGGTGAGGAAAGCAGGCTGAAGTTCTCCATCTCCCCTGGGTCTACCCAGCAACATCTGAGCAAGTCAAGCATGGCCTGCCCGTCCCCATTCACAGCACCTCTCGGGCGACGGGGCTTTCGTGCAATGCCTCCAGGTTAACCTGACTTCTCCCTGCGACCTTCGAATTTCACTCACAGCCGCACTGGCTGGAGAACCAGGCAACCGGAAGGTCAGAGGCCAGCTGAGACTGTGTTCGTGTCCTGGGGCTGCTGCAACAAACGCCCACAGACCGGGTGGCTTAAAGCAACAGACATTCTCACTCACAGTCTGGAGGCCAGAAGTCTGGGATCAAGGTGTGGGCAGGGCTGTACCCCGCCGGAGGCCCCGGGGAGGACCCTTCCTGCCTCTTCCTGGTGTCTGGCTGTGGCCATTGGTCCTTGGCTTGTGGCCGCATCACTCCTAACCCTGCTCTGTCCTCACACGGCTCCTCCCCTCGTGGGACTGTCTCTCCTCCTCCCCTTCTAAGGGCCCCAGTCATATTAGGGCCCATCCTACTCCAGGATGACCTCGTGTTTACTTACATCTTAATCACATCTGCAAAGGCCCTATTTCCTAAAATGGTCACATTCACAGGCCCCGGGGATTAGGACTTGAACAGCTCTTGGAGGGACACAATTCAACCCCATAACACAGATCTTCATTCATGTTCCTTTCCGGGCCCTTCTTGGTCTGCTGACAACATTCACATAAGCAAAGTGCTTCCTGCGGACTTCCCTGGCGGTCCAGTGGTTAAGACTCCGAGCTTCCACTGCAGGGGGCGCAGGTTCAAACCCTGGTCGGGGAACTAAGATCCCGCATGCCGCGGGGCGTGGCCGGAGCGGGGCGGGGCGGGGGAGGGAAAAAAAAATAAAAGCGCTTCCTGGCCTGAGCTTCATTTACTAAGTGCGGAGCTGACTATCCACAGGGTTCCTGCCATTGAGAGGGGAAGCGGGTAGCTGCCCGTCTCCCTTTCCCGCTGGGGTAGAGCTGGACGCTCGCGTGGCCATGCCCACGCGCTCCCACCATCTGCTCACGTGCTCGCTGACCTGGCACAGGTCAAGCCTGTGGCCAAAAGCCCAGGGATGGAGTCACTGGCTATATCCAGCTCCAGCTGGGCCAGCAGAACATTCTCCGCTTTGTCATTAATCCCCCAGTGCCTATAAACAGCCCGAGTGCTGGGACAGCTTTTCTGGGCCCTCTCTCTCGCTTCATAAGAATTATATCTATTTTGCAGCAGGGAATTTGCAGCCACGAAGCACATGTCTTTGATTACATGGCACCTGTCAAACGAGACCTTTTCTACTAACCGACAGAAGGACCTTTATGGCTAAAGTGTCACGGAAGATCTATGCTTCTCCCTGCATGGCTGTTACTCAGCACAGATGGAGCTTGGAAGCCGGCGGCACGGGGGAGAAACACAGGCCGCCGGGGACTCGATTCCACAGATTAGACAGCAAAAGCCAGACACCTGGCCCCCGAAAGGGGTGTGAGCGTGGCACAAGCGGAAATAAGTCCCCGCCTGCCCCAGCCTTGGCTTCTCTTTTCACTCCTCTGCCCAATGCACTCCTCCACACGTGCACCTGGCGACAAATGTGTGCACACTTAGAAGACACCTGACAGTTCACAAGGCCCTTTCTCACACATCATCGAGTGTAATTCTTCAAGCAATCCAGGAGATCGGTGAGGGAGGCGTTGCCATCAATCCCCTTGTTCGGAGAAGGGAACGGGCTGAGCCCAGCTCAAGGTCACTGAGCTAAGAGGGGACAAGTGACCCAGCTCTTGTCTCCCTCTTCCCATCGATCTGCACACAGAGTCTTAAAGGGTGAGGAACATCGCTGTGGGGCAGGGGGGTTTGGGGATTTCTTTTTTTTTTTTTTTTTTTAATGTGGACCATTTTAAAAGTCTTTATTAAACTTGTTACAATATTGCTTCTGTTTTATGTTTTGGTTTTTTGGCACGAGGCATATGGGATCTTAGCTCCCCGACCAGGGATCGAACCCACACCCCCGGCATTGGAAGGCAAAGTCTTAACCACTGGACCGCCAGGGAAGTCCCGGGGACTTCTTTTTAAATAAGTTTAAGAAAGCAGAAAGGACTAAAAACAGGGACTTCCCTGGCGGGAAGTCCCCCACATGCCGCAGGGCTACTGAGCCCGCGCGCCACAACTAGAAAGCCCGCACACCACAACTAGAAAGCCCGCGCGCTACAACAAAGAGACCACAACGAAAGATCCTGCAGGCCGCAACTAAGACCCAATGCAGCCAAAATTAATTAATTAAAAAAAAAAAAAAGAAAGAAAGGACTAAAAACATACCCCAAATCCAGGGAGTAGAATCTATGCCATAGATCAGGGGTCAGCAAACCATGGCCAGTTTTGGTCCCTGGCTTAATCTGGTAAATAAGCTTTATTGGAACACGACCAGGCCCATCGGTTTAGTATTTCCATGGCTGCTTGCTGGCTACAAGGGCAGAGTTGAATAGTTGCCACAAGACTAAGATATTTACTGTCTGGCCCTTTGCAATAAGAGTTTGCAGACCCCTCTATGGATGATGGCTGGGAGGAGGAGGAAGGAATTTGGGCAAGTCCAGCCCTGGGCACACAGCCAGGGCCTTGCGTGCCCATGAAACTCTGCGCTGGGCTCGTTCACGGTGGGAACATCCAGATCCAATCCCCGCCAGAGACAAGCAGAGGCTGAGTCAGGTGCCAACTGCTCAGGCACTAAACTGCGCTCGCTCCGTGTTCCAGACGGCTGAGTCCGCGTCCCGGGCAGAAATCTGCTGCCTTTAATAGGAACAAAGCACCAATTTGAGTCTGATTTCCAGCTTGAATCTCCAGGGCTTCCACAGTCCCCAAAGTTCCTTGCAACGCGTTCGGAAATCATGCTTCAACTTGGATCACTCCAACACCCAGGACAATAAAAGCAGTCGACGGGGCCACCACAGCAGTGGGTACGCAGCCTCAGAGGGCCTTTTACCGCTGAAGAAGTCAAATCGACCTCTGCACTCTGTGTGTCCCCTGCTCACATTTTCAATGGGTGGATATTTTTACCCCAGTTCAAAGTGTGGAACAACATCCAAACTGAATCAGACCGGAGCTAACCTTGACAAATGGACCTTCCATTCTCGGCTAGTGCCTGAAATGAGGAAAGGCGGGAGAAAAGGAGTCCCTTTTACGCTGATCGTCTATCACATTCACGGTTGGTGGCCTTCATTTTGACACCCGCGTACACTGAGCTCACGTAGGACCTACAGTGAGAAGACCATTCGACAAGAGACCTCGCTCCAGCCCCCCTCTCGGGGCCTCAGTTTCCTCATCTGCAAATGAGACTCAATTCTCATTTGATCTCTTTGGGGAGGAGGCATAGCACAGGGCATAGCCTTGGAGCCAGAGAGCTGGACCTGCAGCTGGAGACCTCGGTGCTGAGTCATCCAATCTTAAGCACAGCCCACTGCCCGCCCCAGCGACAGGATGGAACACACAAGATAGGACATGATGCTGAGGGTGCACCTGTGACCTGACTCGGGGGTGGGGGAGGGGAGGCGGGGCCCCTGATGCTGGGGGGATGTGAGCTACACATGCAGGACAGGGTCACACCAGGGCCAATCTCTGGGCCAGGCCTCCCCAGACCAGCCCCTTCTGTCTCTTCTAAGGCTCACTTACCTAAGCCAAACCTTTCTGCTTGAAATTATGCAACTGCGTCTCTGTCACTTACCACCAAAACGATCCTGACCAGCGCCTCTCTGAGGTCTCAAAGCTGAGACCTCTCCCTCCACAGGGAAGTAAAAAGGATTTCTTTTAAGTCTCACCCCATTCAAATGCAAGGCCCCAGACCTGGTTTGTCTTGGTTTGGAGGTTTTGTTTTGTTTCTCTTTGGTGGGTTTCCGGAAGAGGCTGCTCTCACACATCTCTGGGACGGGAAGGACCCTGAGTGTCATTGGGGAGATGGACACCCATGACCAGGGCCACACCCTGCTCCAAACAGCAACCCCTCCCGGCACCGAATGCCCCCAAGTTCACAGCCCTGCTGCCCTCCTGTCTCGCTGCAGCAAAGCTCCGTTACTTGGGACTACTTTGCCAGGCATCTTCTGTAGAAACAAATACATCTTGAAAGAGGAGGCCCAGAACGGAGCAGGCCTCCCCGCAGTGCGTGACTGGCCTGGCACTGATCCTTGAGCTGAGTGGACAGTACCACCTCTGCCAACGGTGGCCACGGCCAGAGAGGGGCCCGGGACTCACCCGTCACAATCCTGGCCACTCCCTCCATGTTCCAACCAGACACTGTCTTCCTATCCTAGGGCTGCTGTAAGGAAGTACACAGGCTGGGCAGCTTCAACAACAGAAGTGAACTGTCTTACAGTCCGGAAACTGGAGGTCCAAGATCCAGGGCTGGTTTCTCCTGAGGGCTCTCTGCTGGTCTTGCAGACGGCTGCCTTCTCCCTGTGTCCTCACTGCTTCCCTCCATGTGTGTCTGTGTTCCGATTTCCCCTTTTTATAAGGACATCATTCACACTGGGTGAGGGCCCACCCTATGACCTAACTGACTTAATTACCTCTTTAGAGACCCTACTTCCAAGTAAGGTCACACTGAGGCAGCAGGGGTTAGGACTTCAGAGCCTGAAGTTGGGGGAGGGCACAACTCATGACCTTCTTCCCCACTCGCCTGTCAGCCTTCCCATGAGCTGTTCCCTCCATCTGTCCCCACCCTTCCTGCTAAATCCAACTCAACCTCCAGCTCAGAGCCCAAGTACCACCCCTGAAGGGCACCTGCCTCCCCAACCCCAGGCCAGAGCTGGACCCACTACATGTGCTAAGGTCCCCTCGTCCCTGGGGAGCATGGGGGGGGGGTCTGATCTGTCTGTTCTGGGCCCACCTGGAACAGGGGCTGTGCCAGCACATTCCAGGCTCTATTCCCGAGGCTGCTCAACTAAGGCATGAATGAATGAATGAATGAATGAATGACTCATGGCATTTTCACAGTAGTCCCTATAGAAGGCGGCGGAAGAACCACAAGTCTGGCCCATCCTCTCTCAGTCACTCCCCCAAATGTCGTTAACACCACACCCTGGAGTGCCCGGGGGCCCAGGTACTCTGCTGAGCTTCCAAGGTACCGTCCACAGCGAGGAGTGGGCAGAGGCTCACGTGCATCCCAGCTCCTCCCGGACAAGCCGTGGGGCCCTCTCCTCTCCGTCCCTTCTCCTCATCTGCAAAATGGGATCACAACACGCCCACACCCAGCACGCTGCTGTGAGGACGGAGGAGTTGATAAGTGTGCAGTGCTGGGGAGGGTGCTGGCTTGGACGAGGCATCCAAAATGAGAAGGAAGACAAACCACAGCTCCCGCCAGGCCGCCCTACGGTCAGGCTGTGCTCCAGCCCTCCGTGCAGGACCTCGCTTAATCCTCAGGGCCATCGGAGATCAGGCCGCCACCCCCGCCCTCACTGATAAGGTCCCTGAGGCTCCGTCGGCAGACTCTGGCCTTGAAACCCAGCAGGACCCTGCGCGGGTTCCTGGGTACAGAAACCCTGTTGCTAATCCAGGGAGCTGCTCTGGTCCCGTGAGTCTCGCCTCGGGTGGGTTCCTGGCTGCTCCTCCCTTGATGAACGACTGTTCGAACCTGCCCTTTGGAACTCAGGGGAGGTCATGGAGGCTGGAGTCTTGCCTACATGAAACGGGGTGCAGTGGGGGGGGGGTCAGAAAGGCTTCCGCGCCCAGGAGCCCCCAGGGTCCCGCTCCGGTTCAGCCTCAGCTTTCCAGTCCCAGCAGCGCCGTCCTGAGCCCGTGAAGGAAACGAGCCGATGAGAACACCCTGTGGTCCCGCCAGGGATTCCGCACAACCGTCCTGTTAGCACACCACTCCGGCTGACCCGACCAGGGTAGTAAGTGCCCTCTGCACCTCTTTTAATCAGGTGTATCCAAGGGGCTGCGTAAGGAGATAACGTGTCACCAAGACAGCCTGCCTCAGCTTCATGACTGTCAACTGCACCATCCTCTGTGCCCGGACCCCCGGCCTCTATCAGACTTGCCAGGTAGCCCCTTGAGAGCTGACCTGGCCCACCTCCAGGGACTTGGGCTCACCCCCTCCTGCAGTCGGCCCCGCATCCCCGCTGCCATTGGCCTGGCGCAGCCAGGGGCACGACCTCCCCTGGTTGTCAACGACATCCAACCACGAGGGTGGAACCCAGCAAAGTGGCAAGAACCAGGCAAGTGGGCAAGAGAGAGGGGCCCTGAAGTGCAGGAAACAGGCACTGCTCAGGCTGCACGCTCAGGTAAACACCTGGCATACAAAGCAGTTCCATTTATAACAGCATCCAAAGACACAGATCACCCAGGGACAAATCCAACCAAGGAGGCAAAGACTTGCACACTGAGAACTACATAACCCCACGAAAGGAAACTAAGGAAGAAAGACCTAAATAAATTGAGAGACATCCGTGTTGATGGATACTGTTAAGCCAACGATACGACCCAACCTCGAAATTCAATGCAACCCCTATCAAAATCCCCGTGGCAATTTCTACAGAAACAAAATATCCACCCTAAAATTCATACTGACTCTCAAAGGACCCTGGATAGGCAAAGCAGTCTTGAAAAAGAAAGAAGGACAAAGTGGGGGAAATTTACTACAAAGCTGCAGACAGTCTGATGATGGCATAGGCTAGAATAGAGCCCGAAATACACCCACAGCCGATGGCCAACTTGGTTTTCAGCAAGGGGGCCAAGGTCATTCAGTGGGGAATAAAGAGCGGACAGCAAGAGCGAGGGGGGCATCAACACCAGGAGGGCTGGGCCAGCATCCTGGGCAGGGCCACTCCGCTGGTCGCCCGTCCCACCCTGGTAGCTGGTCTTGAGGGAGCTCAGTAAATGCGCTGATGAACGACCATGTGTCTGGAAGGCTGAACGATTAACGAATAACAATGAACAAACCAGAGAGTTGAGAACCCGGGTTGGAGCACCGAACACCAGAGCCAACGATAAATCCCTCAAAAGTACTCAGGCCCCTTAACACCCACTAACTCATTCCCCTTCCCTGCATCTCTCAGGGCAACGTTTGAAAATTATCCTCTTGACCCTGTGGGTCATAAAATCAGTTCTGAAAGCTGTGACCAGCGTATCTCTCTAATGAAATGAAACAGAATCAAATAGAAAAAGTCAACGTGCTTCCTGGAGGATACCCCATCCTCCCCCCAGGTTAAGGATCCCACCTTGGAAACATGCAAGGAAACTGATCCATGATTGGAGGGAGACAAGCTCTGAGCTAGGGCTCTCAGCCGCTCACTATTTTTTTTAACAGCTTTATTGAGATAGAATTCACACCCCATGCAATTCGCCCTTTTAAAGTGTGCAGTTCCATGATTTTTGGTGTATTCAGAGTTTTGTAACCATCACCACAATCAGTTTAAGAACGTTTCCATGACTCCAAAAAGAAACTCTGGATCCATCACAAGTCACTCCCATCTCTCCTGCCCACGGCCCCAGTCAATCACTAGTCTAGTTTCTGTCTCTGTGAATTTGCCTACTCTGGACGTTCCATATGAATAGAGTTGCACAATATGTGGCCTTTTGTGTCTGGCTTCTTTCACTGAGCATCATGTTTTCAAGGTTGATCCCTGTGGCAGCTTGTGTCAGTATATCATTCCTTTTTATTGCCAAATAATATTCCACTGCATGGGTAGGCCACACTGTGTGTTTCCATTCAGCTGTTGATGGACATTTGGGCTGTCTCCGCTTCGTGGCAATCACGAATAATGAGCAGAGACTTGGCACAACCCTTAAACACACATAAATCTCTTCAGTGGCAACACTCACACCTTGCTTCTGATCAAGCCAGCCAAGCGTTTACGAAAAGGATATTCTTTTCTTCCGAGGGGTTTTCAAAACAAGAAAATTAAAAGCAGCCTGCAAGTAGGGCTCTCAGAAAGAAAATCTAAATAACCATTGTAGAAATGTGTCCTTGCCACGGGGCCTGAGCGAAAAATAAAACAAAACCAAGCCGAGTTGCACACAATAAGATTGAAATTCTGTGTGCAGCTCCAGAAAAATTTCGAATCATTAAAATCTCATTATACTAATAGTATGTTTTCTAGACCCACTTAACTAAAACACTCTCTTCCCCTAACAAAGTGCAGACATCCTCGGAAGCAGCAGCAGCTCAGAGAGTCTGAGGATGAAGGCGCAGCTCCCGGGGCACCGTCTTCGGTCCCATCCCTGCACCTGTGTGCAGCCTGGACCCAATCGGCAGAAACGACACCGATTGGGCTCTGGCTCCTGAGTTCCCATCCCTTCACTGGATTTCTTCTCTCAAGTGTTCTTAAATGGAAGCAGCTATCCAAATAGGTCATGATGGTCTTATTATATTTTATTATTTCTGTCCAGTTACCACCAGCCCATGGCCTTCTCTTTCTGCACCTCTTCTGTATTTGATGGATAAAGTGGGGGGTGGCCGCAATGGTAATGATGCTAATGATGGCTAACACCTATGCAGAGCTTATTATGTGCCTAACCCAGGCATTCTCCCCAATTTTTTACAATTACAATTTTCAAACGTATAGAAACATGTAAAGAACTTGACCGTTAACACCTGTACACCCACTGCCTGAAGTCTACCACTAACATCTTTCTGTAATTGTTTCATTATGTATCCATCCACCCCTCTATCTATCCAGAAATCTATCTGTATTAGTTGCCTGTGGCTCCCTTCACCAATTACCACAAATGCAGTGGCTTAAAACAATATAAATTTATTATCTTACAGTTCTGGGGGTCAGAAGTCCAAAATCGGTTTCATTGGCTAACATCAAGATGTCAGGAGGGCTGTGCTCCTTCTGGAGGGTGTAGAGGGAATCTGCTTCTCGGTTTTTCCAGCTTCTAGAGGTGTCCACGTTCCTTGGCTCGAGGCGCTGCATCACTCCAACCTCTGTTTCCATCGACACACCTCTCTCCCTTACACTGACCTCCTGCCTCCCTCCTGTGAGGACCCTATGCCCACCTGGATGATCCAGGATCAACTCCCCATCTCAGGTTCCTTCACTTAATCACATCTGCTAAGTCCTTTTTACCACGTTAAGGTGATGCAGTCACAGGCGCTGGGTATTGGGATGTGGACATCTTTGGGGGCCTGCCACACCATTTTAATTTTTATGTATTTCAAAGTAAACTGCAGACAGGGATACCTCTCTCCCTAAATATACACATCACTAACTAGAGTACAGTGTTTATTTATAATCCTTTTCTTCTCTCTAGTTAAAATTTGCATACATTGAAATGCACATTCTTCAGTGCACATTCAAGGGGTTTTGACAAATGCATGCCCCTGTGTCTCTTAAACCCCTATCAAGATAGAGGACATTTTCATAGTCACAGAAGATTCTGTCCCGCCCCTCCCCAGCCAGGCCCCCTCCAGAGGCAACCACCAGAGATTAGCTGTGTCCATCTAGAACTCCTTCTCCTGAGAAACGGAGTCACAGTATGTGCTCCTTGGGTCTGGCTTCTTTTGCTCGGCACAGCGGTTTTGAGAGTCACTGTGTCGCGTGCGCTGGTACCTGCTCCTTCTCATGGCCCAGCAGCCCTGCCCACCTCTCCATTCTCCTGTTGATGGGCAGCTGTCTCTGGGTCTTAGTTATCCTGAGTAAAGCTGCTATGAACATTCTGGTACAAGGCTTCGTATGGACACAGGTTTCTGTGTCTCTTAACTAAATATCTCAGACTGGAATTGCTGGGTCACAGGGAGGATGTAGGTTTAGTTTTTCGAGAAACTACCAAACTGACTTCCTAAGTGATGGCACCACCGTAAACCCCTCCCCCCAGCGTGTATGAGCGTTCCAGTTCCTCCACATCCTCGCCGAGTTCCGGTGGGATCATTTCAGCCATGCTGGCAGGTGTGGAGCGTGTCCTTCTGCTTCTAATTTGTGGTTCATTCCCCAGGCGACTAACGATGCTGAGGCCAAGGTCTTTTCCAGACGCATGCTGGCCATCTGTGCACCTTCTCTGATGGAGCGTCTGTTCAAACCTTGATTCTTTTATTGTGTTGTCTTTCTATTATCGGTTGAAGGAATCCTTTATATATCCTCGACACCAGTCCTTTATCAGACATGTATTTTGAAAATTGGGATAATGGTGATTTATAATAAGAAATATATATGTTTGATCTTCATCCGAACTCCTGGCCCTAGCTCCTAAAACCCTAGGCATTTCCTAAGTGATGAGAGTGATAAAGATGTCTTATGTGAATGAGGTAACTTTTGGAAAGCCCCTAGGTAACCTAAGGATGGAGGCTGGTTGCCAGGGGAACCAACCATGTGATTAGAGAGTTGGTACTTTCTGGCCCTCCCCCAAACTTCCAAGGGGGAGGGAGGAGCTAGAGATTGATTTGGGCAATCTCTCATGGCCAACGAATTAATCAAGCGTGCCTACGTAATGAAGCCTCCACAAACGCCCGGAAGGACTGGGTTCAGACAGCCTCCGGGTCGGTGAACAAAGGAGGTACTGGGTGAGTGGGGCGCCCCTTTCCCCACACCTCGTCCTGTGCGTCTCTTCCAGCTGCCTGTTCCTGAGTTATATCCTTTTATGATAAACCGGTAACCCAGTGAGTAAAATGCTTCTCTGAGTCCTGTGAGCCGCTCTAGCAAATTAATCAAACCCAAGGAGGGGGTCGTGGAAACCTCTGATTTATACCCAGTCGGTCAGAAGCACAGGTAGTAAATAACCTGAACTTGGGATTAGCATCTAAGTAGGGGGCAGTCCTGTGGGACTGAGTCCTTAACTTGTGGAATCTGACGCCATCTCCGGATAGATAGTGTCAGAACCGAATTGATACTAGAGTCAGAGAATTACTTGGTGTGGACAAAAATCCCACACACATCGGCATTGGTGTCAGAATCACAGCTGGTGATCAGAAGTGGAATTGGTACCCGAATCATGGGAATATTTTCTCCCATGCTATCGCCTGATCAGGCCCAGCTGAATTTACATCATTTCATTTAATAACTCACTCAATTCCCCAATAACCCTATGAGTTAAGTACTCTTTACAGAAGAGGAAACTGAGGCTCCGGGTAGTACCTTCCCCCAGGTCAAAGCCCCAGAGCCCAGCAGGATGAGTTGCAACCCTCAAAGGTGGGTCCCAAGTTCCGGGGCCGTAACCACTGCACAGACTGCCTCTTGCTCACTCAGCAAATACACAAAGACCACGTTAAATGGCCGAGAGCATTTCTTATCATCTCTGGAGAAGAGATGATGACACCCCGGGCCGGGGGACCCAGGCTAGCGGGAGACAGTCACAGAGCCTACGACCTCTGGCAGGAAAGCACAGGACATGGTGGGCGATCGCGCAGCACAGGGCCCCCACCTGCTGGAGGCTGACATTTAAGCCGATGGGGCAGAGGGAACAGCACACGTGAGGGCCCCCAAGCCAAGGAAGACGGGAGAGACTGGCCGAGAGCTGGGCAGGCAACGGAGGACCAGCGGGGACCTGGACCAGGTCCTGGAGCGGCACCAAGCCGCAGGGGTTCTGTCTTCTTTCTGCAAATGTCAACGAGTCCATTCAGCACAAAATGGATCTCATTAGTCTCCTCGGGAGCACCTTCCTCCCACCAGGGCTGAGTGCATCTCAAATGCCAGCAATGATAATGACTTTACTGTGAGCCAGCTGGGAAGCCTACTCGCATTTGAATCTCTCTTCCAGTTGACAAGGTTGGTGGCGATTAAGAACCAAAGCTGCCAAGGTTTTAATCTCACCGGCCAGCGGCCAGCAGAGTGACCTCCTGCAAAGGACTTCACTTCTCTGGGCCTCTGTTTGCTCATCTGCAAAATGGGAATAACCATGCAGTACCCACTTCTCGGCTTTGGGTGGGGATTAAATGAGTGGAGGTTAGTGCCGTGCCTGGAACACCATGGGTGCCAACAAGCCTCGGCCACGAGCACGACCACTGTAGACTCCATTCTGGGTGGTTTGGTTTTGTTTCTTTTTCTTTTAACTTTTCCCTCACTTCTTCTTAGTTGATCATCTATTAAGCTTGTATATATCACGTATGGATTCGTTCAGGTCTTACTTTGAAAGATAATATTAATTTTCAAAACAAGACAAAATAGAGGATGAAGACACTTCCAATGAGGTTTTGGGAAAGACGTCCCTCAAAGTCCATTTACACCAACAATGAATTTCGAACACCACAAGCACGGTGTACCCTTCCCCAGCCTGCTCAAAGGATGCTCTGTCCACATATTTAAAGCAGCGCCTGGATGGTTCTAGCAGACTCCACGGTAATGGGAGAAGCAGCAAACACTGAGGGCAGCTGGGCTTCCACAGAACCAGACAGCTGCTTCCGGGAGTGCTGGATTTGAGCAAGCCCTAGGACTTAGGAAACGTTCCGCCCCTCTTTAGCTTATTAATAAGTTAATATTGGAGTAAAAGCTAGATCCTTTAGAACTGTAATTTTTTAAATGAAAGTATGAAAACGCCTAACTTATGAAAATGACAGGCGTCACCTATTAAGATGGTCTTACTTGTGGAAACCAACATTCCTGACCCGCTCTGCTTTACGAGCAACTAAAGGTTCAAAGACCCAGACCAAGGACAATCATTTCAAAACGCCTAAGCTTAACGAGCAAGCATTCAACTACTAACTAACGTGCAAGCCTAAGAAACTGCTCTGATTTGCCTAATGTTCTGCTTCCTTAGGCTGCTGACAAGGACAGAGGCCGAGGTGGGTGAGGTAGGCAAGGATGCCTGCTGAGCTGGTGTCACACTCCAGGACCACGGCGCCCCAGATCAAACGCCTGCTGCTAAGAAAACACAGGAGCTTCCGTTTCTCTGCAGTGCACACTTCAAGGGAGCGTGCACAGTGCTTCCTGGTCACAGTGGTCCAGGACAAGAAGTAGGATCCCAACATTCCCCAAATGCAAATAATTTAAAGCATTTGTGTCAGTCACTCTGTTACCACCCGCCAACTAGCGCCTTCATGAGACACATTGTGAAAGAAGCTGCCAAAGCTGTCGACATGATACAGGACCAGAGAGAGAAGAGGTTTCTCTATTCTGGGGATGACAATCAGTCAGCAATTAACCCTCCCATATATACGGCAGGCTTGACTAATTAGTCCCACCGTTCTTTCCCCCCCGCCCCCCATCCAGATGCAGCCTCAGAATCCTTCTTAACACAGGGGCGGGCAGCCATTATCGGTCGAGCTCTCGGGTGGAAACGGCTTGCCAGCCCTGCCCTACCACTAACCAGCTCTGTGTCAATACCTCACTTGTCAACATTATCAATAACTAACACTTACTGAGCACTCAGTTGCTGATAAGACCTTCATCACATTTTATCCTCACATCACCTAAGGGCAAGTGCCACGTGGGCTGGTCAGGCAAACAGGCTGAGAGAGGCGGAGTAACAGACCCGCAGAGCAGGGATGTGAGCGGAGACCCAGCTCCACCCACCGGTGTGCAGCCTCCCTCAGGGACATGCTGCCTTTCTGGGAAACAACGAGCCCTCGTGGGCTCGGAGACACAGAGCTGGTATCTCTCCCACGTTTCCCCGCCTCACAAGTGAGGAAGTGAGGCCCCAAAGCTTTAACACTCAGAGGGCGAAACACATAGCGGCAAAAGGGGATTCCACGGCCTGACACCCAGAGGAAGTAGAAAACGAAAGGACCACTGGCTTCCCAGGGCCGATCACGTGACACTTTGGTGCCGTGAGCCCCAGAGACCAGGTCATGCCGGAACCTGTCGCTCATTCCATTTTTTCTTTTAACCAGAAAGCAGTACCTCCTTTAATGTTACCAAGAAGCAGCATCTCCAGCCATAAAAAAGAATGAAATAATGCCATTGGCAGCACCGTGGATGGACCTAGAGATGATTATACTAAGTGACATAAGCCAGACAGAGAAAGACAAATGCCAGGTGATATGGCCTATACGTGGAATCTAAAAAAAAGGATATAAATGAACTTTATTACAAAACAGAAAGTCTTGCAGACATAGAAAACAAACTATGGTTACCAAAGAGGAAGGTGGCGGCGGGGGGGAATAGAGATAAATTGGGAGTTTGGGATTAACATATACCCACCACTATATATAAAATAGATAATCAACAAGGACCTACTATATAGTATAGGGAACTGTATTTAATATCTTATAATAACCTATAATGGAAAAGAATCCAAAAAAGTGTGCATATATATATATGTATATATATATATATATACATATATATATAGCTGAATCACTTTGCTGAACACCAGAAATTAACACAACATTGTAAATCAACTATACTTTAAAAAAAAAAAATGGTAGCATCTCAATGAGGCAAAAGCCACCAAAAGCTTCTAGAATTGATTGCAGTTCGTGTTTATATTCTTTTACCCCAACAGCACTGAGTACAGACTAGCAGATTAACACCACTAGGCCAACATATGTTTATAAGGTACTCTTAGACTTACTAATGTGTTTCTTCAGCCTCTACATAATATAGTAAATAATAAATATACTCAATAGGAAGTAAAGCCATTTTTCATCTGAAACCTAAAATGTCAAGTGTACGGCTAATGCAAGGAGAAAATGTGCTTTCTTTGGGTACCTCTTTCCTGCGATGGAACTGCATATTTGAAAATAAGAAAATAGCAGGGTAAAGGTAACTTCCTTCTGCCAACCACAACAGGGGAGAAATCAATCACATGGAGCACTTAAAATCCGCTCACAGCAGGCGCTTACCCACTTACATCTTCTAACCATCCCTTAATTATTCTGACGACTGGGCAGGGTATGCGAGGGTAAGCAACTTTGGGATGTGTGATAAATATTAATTCCATGGGGTGGAGACAGGAATTCAAAGCTGAGCTCCTCTAACGAGTGTGAAGTTGCCAAGGCGACCTGACTCTCTGGGACCACGCAGGTATAACCGAGATGCTAGGAGGACCACAGAGAGTTAGCTGTTCCTGAAAGGTAAGGAACATAAAGTCATCACTCCGGGCCCAGTATCACCGTTTCCATTCTCTACTGAAGCAAAGTTTCCTAGAGATTTCAGTAGATGGCCAGGAAAAAAGCCCAGTGTGGGACACGCTGATGTGCCTACGTGTTTCTCTCTGAAATGCCCCGGGAGCATCTGGACAACGGTGGAACAAACAAGGAGAAGTGCTGGATTTGAAGATTATAATCAGAATAATAATCAAAGGAAACTTGACAAAGCCACACCAAGCCCCCTGAAAGCCACCTCCTCTCAGCCAGAGAGAGGAAAACAGAACAGTGGTTTCCAGTGACTTCCTCAGGACTGCCTGCGTTACAGGAGCCGACAGACGGTACCTCCCTCTCTGACCAAGGGCAGCCTCCACGGACAGAGGCAGCCCTGTTCAAAGAAGATGCCTTAGGGTTTGCAGCAAGAAACATGGCAGGGTCTGCAGAGAACCTCACAGCCCGCTGGATTCAAATAGGACCTACATTGACTTCTCTTCCCATAGAATATTCTAGAACCCATCGTGTACATGGCCCCGGTCCCTCACCTGCTCACCTCCCTCCCCTTCTTTTGAGCCACCCTCTTTCCCTTCTTGGAAGTTAGGGGTCCAACCCATCTTAACCGTGATGGGTAGTCAACTTCCTGAGGGTAGATCATCAAGGCAATCACGTGAGCAAAGAGGGACTGGAAAGGCAAAGAATCCCCAAAAAGTCCCACCTCCCTGGCCAAAGGAGACCAAACTCATTACAAATCCTTTCCCTACATCTTGCAGCAAAGAAGGATACTATCCCATTTTTATTTTCAAAAGTAAGTGGGAAGGTGTGCTGAGATCTGCTTGAAGAGGATGTGGAAATCACCTCAAAGTCTCTATGCGCCCCAAAAAGTTCTCAATGCAAACACCCCAAACAGCCAGAACTCTACGCCTCCCCAGGTGCCTCAGCCCCGAGAGTAACTAAGTGGGAGCACGGTCAGGGGCCTGGAGAACCGGCCCTCACCTAATCTGTTTCTATGCAGTTCCTTCCATCTCAGAGTGGCCTCTGGGCTGCTGCCTCTGCATCTCGCCCTGCAGCTGCCGCCTCCTCACGTCTCAGGAATCCTGCCGCTCCCAGCCCAGCACACTGCCTCCAGGAAGCCCGCCCAGCCTGCACCTACGCTGGAGCTGCTTCCCCGCCAGTCACCCCGCTCCGGTCCATTCGACACCAACCTCTCTAAAGTAGCTGAGATCAGTAACTGGCGCCCACTGCTCCCACATGCGGGGATGACAGGGCCCAGTGACCGCTCCAGCTTGCCCCGAGGCTGACCACGGCCCACACACCACACCACAGTCCAGCCACTCTGAATGGCCTGCACTTCCCCAGAGGGACTAGCTGGGGTCTCCTCCAGGGCCCCTCCTCTTCTAATTCCTAGCCAGCCTTTACACGCAACCAGGGGACCACTTCCTCCAGCCAGAACCCAGAACCCCCAAATCCCGGATGTGTGTCTCCCCTGGGTGTCCATCACCACACTGGCCTGCCCCCTCCTCACAGCGCCCACAGGCTCCTGAGGACAGGCCTGGCCCAGGTCACCGCCTGCCACCAGCCCCCAGCCTGCCAGGTAAAGATTCTTTTCCCTGTGTCCTTAGGTCTTCGGAGCTCACGGGCACCTCCTCCCTCTGCCGTCCTGGGACGGGGCCAAGTGGGCCTTCACCTTCTCCTTCCTATCTATCACCCGAAACAATTATGTTTTACCTTTTTTTTTTTTAATTTTTATTGGAGTATAGTTGATTTACAAGGTTGTGCTGAAGCAATTATGGAGAATTTGATTGCATCTCCTTTGAACCTTCACGGAAGTTTTCCATTTCTTCTCACTCTCCATCTCCAGAGAGGGGTGTCTGCCAAGGACATCGCATCTCCCCCCAGGACCCCCACTCACCAGGTGACTCCATGTTTGGACCACACCTGCCTGGAACCGGCTGCCCCAGCCATGTGTGCCCGGCCTAGTGTGCCCGGTCCGGGGGAGCCATGCGGATTCTCCCCCTCGAGAAACTGAGTTGAGGGCCCCAGGTGCTGCACGGAGAACAGGTTCACGGGGTGGCGGGGGGAGGCTCTGGGGGGCATTTCCAGACCCTGGCAGTCGAGGGCCCCGAGGAGCTGCCCCACCCCCTGAGGCTGGTCAACCTCCTCCTGGTTCTGGAGACACCTCAGGAAAGAGACACCAGGTCTCCCCACGTGGGCACTGTTATCCGACACTGGGTGTGGCTGTCCAGTGCGTTATGGGATGTTTACCAACATTCCTGGCCCCCAGGCACTAATGTCACCAGCATCCCCACCCCAGCCCAGAGGGGACACTGCCAATGTCCCCTGGGGGCAAAATCATCCCCACCTGAGAACCACTGGTTTAAACTGCCATGAAGTGGCTACGGGGTAAGGTTGTGTTTCCTCAACTGTAAAATGAGGGGAACACCTGAGTCACTGTGCTGTACGCCTGCACCGAACACAACATTGTACATCAACTATATTTCAATAAAAATTTTTTAAAATACTGATATATTTTATCCTATAAATAGATCAATAAATAGATAAATGAATAAATAATAACATGAGGGGAAAAGTCCCACCTTGCAGGCACCTCTGTCCGGGTACTCTTATTACAGAGCAGTGCTGAAGTGGGACGGTATTTGGGGACACCACGGCATCTACGCAGCTGATCACTCTGGAGAGGACGGGGAGAACTGAAGGGAACGCACAGGGGTTAACAGTGGTGGTTTAAACTGAGATTCTCTCCTAGAAGTTATTCAAAGCCCACAGAAGAAACTTAATACCTTCAGCCCTCAGTTCAAGGTCGCAGCCCACTGGTGTCTCTTTAGACACCAAAAAATTCATGAGGTTTCAGTCAATATCTTGCTCATTTACCTCCATTTCTGCATCAAGCGCTCAGAAGACGACCCGGGTCAAGAGAACCAGAAGACAAACTGCAGAGAGGGAGGAAGTGTTTGCCAAAGACACATCTGGCAAAGGATTTGTATCCAAAATACGCCAAGAAGTCCTAAAGTTCAACTAAAAGAAATCAAACTTGATTAAAAAATGGGCCAAAGATCTGAACAGACACTTCACCAAAGAAGAGGTACAGATGACACACGAGCCTAGAAAAAGACACTCCACGTCGTAAGTCATTAGGGAATGAGAACCAAAAACTGCTCTAAAAAATATATTTACAACAACAAAAAAAAGCTATGGACACCAAGGGGGGAAAGGGGGGGCGATGAACTGGGAGATTGGGATTGACATATATACACTAATATGTATAAAATAGATAACTAACAAGAACCTGCTGCAAAAAAAAAATTAAATTAATCAAATTCAAAAAAAAATAAAATAAAAAGCAATCAGGGAACAGGAACGTCCTTAAGGCTTGCTTTCCTCGGAAAAGCAGGAGGGACAGGGCCTCGAGGCTCGGCTGTGGCAGGTTTGGCGCTGTGCAGCCGGGTGCAGGTCACTGGTGTCTGGGCAGAGGGCGGAGGCCAAGGGCAGGCAGGGGCCTCTCATGCAAATGGGCGGAGTGGACCCCATCCCGCCCCTTCCATCCAGGGCCTCCCCGTCCCAGAGCTGGCCGCCCGCCTCTAAGGACTTTACACAGCAGCTGGGGCATCCGTCCCTGGGGCGCCCCCTCGCCCCACTCCTGGCCCGCTGGACCCGTGGGGCTGTCACCCGTGGTCACCAGGGGGCCCTCGTGGGGAGTTTTCCTCTGTGCCGCTCCAGTAAAACCGAACCACTTTAATGAGTGGCTCTTAACAGTCCCCAGGCCTTCTAAGGGGAGCTTTGGGGTTTTTTAAGTGTTCCTTGCCACTTTTCCCAACACCCCACAGTTCGTCACAGTTCCGTTTTCTAAACCGGGCCAACACATGACACGACTTGGTTCCCAACCATAGAACATCAGCCTTAATCCACGGGCACTTCCTGCATGGGTTCCTCCAAACCTCAGAACACATTTCCTAACATGACCTCCCCTGGAAGGTGACAGGACATTCACCCCAACGCGCCCCTCCGTGCCTCTCACAGCCACAAGTTCTGCTGACCCGGGCGGGGGTGAATGCCCCCGGCACCCCCAGATCTCTAACTCCTCGGCAATGCCGTCCTCGTCCCAGCATCCTGCCCCCGACCTCCACCCACGCTCCTGAATTCACCGTGGACTTTCTAACAAAAACGAAACGAAACCCACTGCGCAGCTGGCAGCGCCCGGCACACCTCGAAGCCTCCTCTTCCTGATCGGTCCCTGGCAGGCAAATGAGCGCCTCCCCACAGGGGCCCGAGCTGGGCCAGGAACTGCTCCAGCTCGTGAACCACATGAATGGCAGGGAGGGCAGGTTGCCAAGGCAACAGGCCCGCAGGAATACTGGCAATTCTCAATCACTGAGGACCTCATTCTCCAGCCTTCACACCTCGGCCTCCCGCTCCTGACTCCTTCCCCACTTCCCGCAAGACCAGACAGAAGCCACTGAGCCCTTCCAAGGCCAGTCCTCCCTGAATTCCTGCATGCGAGCCCAATTAGTGTTTGTGACCTTCTGTTTGTATGGGGGGACCCCTGAGGGTGCCAGGCACCCCAATCTTGAGAAACGAGGCAGGGGACCCAGCTAACTCACACACCAAAGCAACAACAGCTGGGACTTCCCTGGCGGTCCAGTGGTTAGGGCTCGGGGTTCAATCCCTGGGCGGGATTGTTGTACAAAACAACAATAACAACAAGAGCTGTACTAGAGAGGAAGCATCTCTCTCCTGCTGTTTTTGTGCCTATTTTATTCATCACAGGATGACTGTGACTATTGTGACTCTTGTTATACTTAAATTAAAGCAGATTGGCCCTTGATTTTCTAGGCGCACGCTAGTTCATGAAGGCAAGGACAGGCACTTCGCTTTGGAGCTTGGGGCCGGTCCATGAGTTCAGGAATGTGCTCTTCGTATTGCAAGAGCATAAATGTCACCTATAAAAAGCTGTCATCCTCCGGAACATTCTGATGACTTGCTATTCTGTGAGAGATTGCTTTCCTGGTTCCTTCAGGTCTCAAGCCAAACATCACCTGCTTTGAGGCCTTCCGTGGGCATCCATCTCATTGCACTGTTACATCTTCCTCCTAGCACATATTATTACAGCATGATTGGTCTGTTTTATTTATTTCTTACGACTGAGTCCCTGTTCCATGAAAGCGAGGGCCTTATCTATCTTTTCTTCCTAGGGTCTCACAGCAGGCAACGAATGAATTGGAAAGGGTATGACATTCGTGTTTATAACTGTCGTAAGGTATAAAGAGGAACTGAAATGATTTTGGTGACGGTGATGAGGACTGCAAGTGAGACAGTCGAGACCGCAGATCAGAGAAGCAGCTGGAATGATCAAGGGAAGGGTGAAGGCCATTTACCATCTTTTCGGAGGTGTGACTTGATAGAGATTGACACAAGCCAGTTTGGATCCTAAACGTCAGGCTTCAGAGAGGAGGGGCTCATTTGCTTGGAACAACTTGTTGACTGAAAAAACCGCACAACCTACAAGTTGAGAATTATGTTTTATTCGGTGGGCAAAACTGAGGACTTAAGCCCGGGACACAGCATCTCAGATAGCTCTGAGGGACCGCTCCAAAGAGGCAAGGGAGGAACCAGGATACGTAGAAGGTTTTCGCAACAAAGACCAGGTAACCCGAACATCAAAAGATTACTGTTAATTAAAGAAAACCAGATATCTCAAGGAATTTAGCACTTTTCTATGTATGGGAAGATGCAAGAGTCTGGGCTCACTGAAATTATTCCTTTGATATGCACCTCAGCTACCTGGGGCCGGCATCCTGTGCTTCCTCATCCTGAGTCTCCTCGGGGTGCATCGATGCGGCGTGGCTGCAGTGCCTGAGGGCTTGGCAGTTCTTGTTTCCACCCTGAATCTCCTCAGGGCTCACCTTCCGGGATGGTTGTAGGGGCTCAAAGGCTGCAACATCCTTTGTTTACTGATATGGCAGGCAACATTTTTTCATTGATAAACTAAAGGTGAAAGGCCCTGCCCTCATGGAACTGAATCATCTAATTTGGTAAAAGCTTCCCTGGTGGGAAATGCATAGGCACCCCTCCCCCCCCCACACACACACACACAAATCCCTGGGCGGAAAGTGTGTGGGAGTACGCACATCCCTACAGGTAAAGCATCACAGGTATCCCTAGGAACACACACCTCAAAGGGAGAAATTAATACGGGGACACGTGTGCCTCGCAAGTATGTCCTTGGGGTACACACGTCCCTGGGGGGTACACTCATCCTCCAGGTACAGGAAGACTTTCTAAAGCACAGGTCAGGCTCGGGTGGTTTCAGGCAGCGGTCCCCAAACGTTTTGGCACCAGCGACCGGTTTCGTGGAAGACAATTTTTCCGCGGACCGGGGGGAGGGAGGAGGGATGGTTCACACGCTAATGCGAGAGACGGGGAGTGGCAGATGAAGCTTCCTGTTGCGCGGCCCAGTTCCTAACAGGCCGGGGACCGGTACCAGTCCGCGGCCCAGGTGTCGGGGGCCCATGGTTTAAGGAACTCACTGCACACCCCTGACTCCGGATCCTCTCTTGTCTAATGTCCTGCCTGAGGCCAGCTCCCACCAGCCTGTTCACGGCCACCGCAGTATAGCTCACACTCTTACCCACAGGGAATCTGGCCCCGGGGAGGAATCTCTGGGCCAGAACAAAGGAAAAATTCAGTAATGCAGCCCTGGGAGAGGCCCAGGAAACAGCCGGATTTAAAGAACACAAACAAGAGGCCAGAAGTCACATCCCTCACAACTCTAAACAAAACTTTTAAAAGGTAAGAGGTGGTAGGAAGTTTTTGAGAATTATTTTCGTGGACACGTGGAGTCAAAAATGGAGGGGGCTCCGTAGTCCTTGCCGGCGGGCCTCGCAGCCTCTGGCCTGCCCGCTCTGCATCCCTTTCCTTTCCCCCCCTCCCCGGGGCTGGGGCCGCATCCCGGGCAGAGCACCGCACCACGAACACCAGCGGGCCCCGGGCCTTGCCCGCTCAGCACTGGTGCCCAATAACTGCTCACCGAGTGAGTGGTCACAAGGGCTGAACGAGCTGGGCCTGCGGGCGGGGAAGGGGGCTCAAGAAACGGCGACTCAGGCGGCGGTGGGCGCCGGCCTGTCCTCGGCGGACCGGGGGCTCGCCCCACATTTGCTCAACATCCTGCCCTCAGCAGGAGCTGGCGATGCGCGTTCAGATGGCGCCGGGAGCCCAAAAGGGGCTCCACGAGCCGGCAGGGAAGGGGGGTGGCCAGGCTCGCGGTTCCCGAGCCGGCGTTTAAAGGTCTCGGAGGAGGAATGAGCGAGGGTCATGGGCTGTCCCGAAGGTCACGGCTGCGCGCTGCGCGGGCCGGGCGGGCGTAGGAGGCCGTGCGCGCGGGTCCCGGCGGGTCTCGGGCCGCGTGGCCCCGGCTGCCACTCAGTCGGGTCCCGGCGGGACTCGGGGCGGCATACGCGCGGGCGCGGACGCGGACGCGGTCGGCCACCCGCCCGGGTCCGCGGGGCGGGGCGCGGCGCGTGCGCGGCAGGAGGCCGGCGGCCGGCGCACTCACCCTCCTTGGCCTTCTTCTTCCTCGCCAGCGTGCCGCCCAGCTTGCCCAGGAACGACTCGTCCTTCTTCATCCTGTGGGGCCGCAGGGCGGGCGAGCGCGGCGGCGCGGAGGACATGGGGCGCGCGGGGTCCCCGGCAGCCGGGCGCGGGCGCAGCGCGTGTGGGAGCCGCCCTGGTCGCCGCCGCCGCTCGCCCAGGGGAGTGGCCGGGAGGGCGCGGCCCCGGCGCCGGCCCCCGCCCCGCGCCCGCCCCTGGCCCTGCGAAGCCCGCCGCCAGAGGTCGGCGCCGTCTCGGGCTCTGCGGTCGCCGCTTCCAGCCCGCGGGCCGTCGGCCGTTCCCACGGTGCGCGTCACACTCACTCTCAGAGTGAAGCGGTGGTTCCGCTCCCAAGTGCCGCCGCCGGGACGGACCGAGGGCTCGCTCTGCCTCCTTTTGTTCTACACGTTTGAGCCCTGGGCTCAGCCGGCTCCGGGTGGGGGGCAGCGAGGCAGCCAGGGCCACCACCTTTGCGCAGCCGATGTGCGTCAGATAACCGCACAAATAGGTCATTTCACTCGCTGAGCTTTTACCCACAACCAGGCTTGCGGCTGGGGGAACACTTGTGACCTATCCCTGCCCTCTAGAAGCTTGCAGTATGGTGGGCAATGCCCGCACATAGTACCCTGTCCTAGGGGAGCTCAGGATGTTTCCCCAAGAGGTGATGTGGAGACACAGGAAAGAGCCCTGCTATGGAATCAGGGGTAGGCGTTCAGGTGGAGGGAGAAGCAGGACCAGAGGGGACAGTGTGGGAGCTCCAGGGAGGAGAGAGAGAAGAGGACAAGGCAGGCCCTGTAAGGGCTGGAAGGTGGGGAAGGGGTTTAAGGTGGAGGTGACGTGGTGGATCCGGGTTCTACAAAGTGGACTCTGGGTGATGTGTGACCGTGGGCACGGAAGGAGTAAAGCCAGAGGCAGGGAGACCAGTTCCGAGGTCCCGGTGACTTAGGAGGGGCGTGAACAGTTTCTGGAGACGCTCATAGGGGGAAGGAGCCCCAGGCTTGGGGTGGGAAGAGTTAAGGCTGCTTCCCGCTGGGCCCAGCAGGCCGGGTGGGGTCCTTCACCAGCAGATAAGAACTATCAGAGGAGGTCCGCTGGGGAGGAGCAGGGAGTCTAGGTCCACACGTGTGGTTAACAGTGTTTTCCACCTCCCCTGGGCTGGCTCATTGCCCCACAGCGCTCTGTAACTCCTCCAGTTCCCATCAGCAAGGGTTTCTGTTGGCCGAGCGGTGCCAGGCCCTGTCCTCCTGCAGGGATGCACTGACCGCAGGGGCAGAGCCTTGCCCTCCAGGAGCTGGTGATCCAGGGGAACGTGCACGCCCCGAAGTTAGCAACCCAGCAAGGTGGGAGGGAAGCAGGAGGAGGAGAAGGTGCGGGAGATGAAGGGACACGGATGCCCTTATTCTCTCGAGGGAGAAGATTCAGGATGGAAAGGGAGAATGCCAGGGAAGACCCAGGCACCTGGGAGATGGGAGGGAGGCCAGGGACGCAGGCTGCCCGGTGTGACTAGGTGGGCGGGTGAGGCCGTGAGATCAGTGATCCCGCACAAGGAACCCTGAGCCGCTGAAGGGGTCTGAGCAAAGGGTTGATGCAGAGGACGGTTGAAGCACAACCCCCAGCCGGAGACCAATTCGGAAGCTACTGAAACGGGCGAGGCCAGAGTTGCCCGTGGCAGAGGGAAGGAAGAGATGAGAATGAACTTTCAGGGACTTCCCTGGCGGCCCAGGGATTAAGACTCTGTGCTTCCACTGCAGGGGGTGCGGGTTCGATCCCTGGTGGGGGAACTAAGATTCCACATGCATGCTGCGCGGTGCAACCAAAAAAAAACCCCCCAAAACAAAAACAATGAACTTTCAGGGCTGCAGACCACAACATGTGGGGAATAATTGGAGGCTGGGTTTAGGGACAGTGAAGGGTCAGAGGGCTCTGAGGCTTCTCACCAGCATGGCCTGATTTGGGGTGTCACTACCCACTCTGGGGAAAACACAGAAAGATGGTGAATGTGGTTATTGAGATCCTGATGGGGTCATGACGCAGGGCTACATTGTTCTGAATGCCGAGGAAATGTCATCTAGGGCAGGGGGTCTCTGGCCCCTTTGAGAATCTGATGCGTGGTACAGACTGTCTTCTCCGGAGAAATACACACACGAGATGCTGCACAGTGTTTCCGGGGGCCTGCAGCCACCCCGCCCTCCCAGCCACAGACCCCAGCGGGAGAGCCTGCAATCAGGGGAGAGGAGCGGAAGAGAAACCTTGGGAAAGAAAATGGGAAAGAGCCGAGTTCCTGGGCGCAGTCCTGGGCATGTGGTGAGTGCCCAGTCAATAACTGATTGTTTAGATATTTCATCAGTGGGTCTGCTTTCCCAGTGGATACACAGAATTTACTATTTCCATTTGGTCACTGCTAATTTGAACACCGCAAAGACAGGTCAGATCCTACTTCAAAAGATGCCGTTACACCACGAAAGAATCTCTCTAGAAGATACTTAAGTCCTGACGACGGCCCAGGTTGTAAGAGAAACTGACCCAGCTCTTACATGACAGTAGGGTTCTGGAATCTTGTAGACATCATGCATATCGAAACATAATCATATTTTCAATGTGAGCGTGGTACGTATTGCTGAGAAATCCGTGCAAAGCAGTGATTTCTCGATAAAGTTCATAGTCATTCCCTTGCCCGAGGTGAAGGATGGCCCTTGCAGCCTCAGACAAAAACGCTGCACTCATGGCCTCTGTTTCCCTTGCACCTGCTGGACTGGAGAATAGTCTGATTTCTTATCAAATGCAGCTTGGAAGATTTTTAAAAATTATTGTGTTAGTTGTGATGGTTTTTTTTGACTCGTGTGCACCGCAGATGACAATCAAGAAGTGATTGTGGGGCTTCCCTGGTGGCACAGTGGTTGAGAATCTGCCTGCCAATGCAGGGGACACGGGTTCGAGCCCTGGTCTGGGAAGATCCCACATGCCACGGAGAAACTGGGCCCGTGAGCCACAATTACTGAGCCTGCGTGTCTGGAGCCTGTGCTCCGCAACAAGAGAGGCCGCGATGGTGAGAGGCCCGCGCACCGCGATGAAGAGTGGTCCCCACTTGCCGCAACTAGAGAAAGCCCTCACACAGAAACGAAGACCCAACACAGCCATAAATAAATAAATAAATAAATAACGTGAATTTCTTAAAAAAAAAAAAGAAGTGATTGTGGATGAATTTGGGGTTTTTTTCAGGGTTAGAGGCTGGAGGGACCATGATTTAAACCCCAGAAACTTTCCCTCGCTCCTGGTGACTTTACACAGCATTCTCTCTGGAGCGAGCAAGCAAAAAAGAGCAATGGCGCGATGTATCTCAAAAACACGTTCAGCAAAAGAAGCCAAGTGCGGGACTTCCCTGGTGGCGCAGTGGTTAAGAATCCGCCTGCCAACGCAGGGGACACGGGTTCGAGCTCTGGTCCGGGAAGATCCCACATGCTGCGGAGCAACTAAGCCCATGCGCCACAACTACTGAGCCTGTGCTCTAGAGCCCGCGAGCCACAACTACTGAGCCTGCGTGCCACAACTACTGAAGCCTGCGCGCCTAGAGCCCGTGCTCCGCAACAAGAGAAGCCACCGCAATGAGGATACCGTGCGCTGCAACAAAGAGTAGCCCCCACTCGCCGCAACTAGAGAAAGCCCATGTGCAACAACGAAGACCCAACGCAGTCAAAAATAAATTAATAATAATTTTTAAAAAAGAAGCCCAAGTGCAAGGGTGCATCCTGGGGGAATCCACTTATTTGAAGTTCAACAGCAGGTGACCTCTTTTCTACATTGAGAGTGGTCACCTTCAAGGGGAGAGGGTCTTGCCTGGATATGGGCACCAGGAAACTCTGGGTGATGCACATGGGCCGCAAGCTGTGGGGGTCACACGGTTTATACCTAAGTAAAAAGCCATCACCTGGTACACTGGAGAGTTGTGCCTTTCACCGTGTATCAGTTATACCTCCATAAAGGCTTGGGGAAAAGAAAATAAATAAATGATACCCCTAAGGAGGATCATTTGAGTTCTCTACCTTACCTGCATTTGGGTTTCATTCCTTATCGATGTGTCTCCTGTGATAATACGGCAGCTCAGGAAGCATTTAAAGGGAGTTTTATATAAAAGCTGCATGCCTTCTCTCATTTTGCTTCCGTGTAACTAAAAAGAAGAGATATCTTTTTAAAAAATGAAAAACAGCCTTTAGCTCTTTGGGAGAGAAAAGGGAGCTCATACGAGGAAGGATTGAGACTGTGTAATGTTTCCTTGTGTTATTCATTTTCAAACCTCCTAGCAATTTCAGGAGAGTTAGAAGTGTGTAGGGAAGTGAGGGAAATACTTAATTGATTCAGTGATGGAGAAAATGCCTTATTTCCCCCAGGTTACACTTCTGATGCAATCTTCCTGCCCTTTGGGGCAGCATTTTCAAGCGTGCTGTAATCATGGTATCCAAAGCAGTCTTTTGAATGGCGTGATTTAATCACTCTGCTAATTTAGTGACCTGGCAAGAGAGGAACCTGTGATTTTCACTTTAAATGCTAGGAGCATAAAAGACGACCATACTTGCCTGGAATCTTAAAACTGGTGGTAACACTTTTTCCTGAACCACATGTGAGCGAAACACAAATTCCTGACTGCCTTTCACTCAAGTGATTTTGGAAACATCAGCAAACTTTGAGACAAGGGAAGTTGGATTTTCATTATTGGCAAATTCTCTAGAGTTTTCTTTTTGCATAGTAGGCAAATTAAACTATGCATACACTTTGTTCTCGTAAATATTTTAGAGATGAGGAATGAATGAAAGATTGGCGCCAACTTATTCATTCCTAGTCTTCCATGGAGGAGAAATTGGTAAAGCCCCCTAAAAGATTATGCCCCCTTCAAAAGAAGACTGGCCCATAGCTTTCAGAGAGCAAGTTCCTTGAAAAATGCCAGGACCTCTTATGTGGGTGGGAGAACAAACAGGCCAGGCCTATTAGACATTCACACCATAGTCTAAATTTCTTTCACCATTCATGTGCCATATATATATATCAGCTGCCTGCAAAGTAAAAGGCTTTGCTTTCCTCCTCCCACCTAACTGGGCGCAGTAAGGGAATGAGAGCTGTGCTTTGGGTGGAGGGGAAAACAATGACGGGTGGGGGCACTTTGGAGCGGTGAGCTTGCTGCTGGATAGAGCAGCAGACTTGGCCACCACAGCACGTTGGGAGAACATCACTAGGGCTGGGGAAGACAGTGGTCCAGGGCAGGGGTCTGTAAGGGGTCAGACAGGAAATATTTTCCACTTCTCGGGCCATACAGCCTGTTGCAACTGCTCAACTTTGCTGTCATAATCTGAAAGCAGTCATAGACAATCTATAAGCAAATGAGTGGCTACATTCCAATGTAAGTGCACTCTGCACTCAGAACTTTGGATTTCATATCATTTTCACATGTCACAAAATATTCTTCTTTCGATTTTTTTTTTTCAAAACAGTTGAAACGTAAACCCATTCTTAGCTCACAGGCCATACAAAAACAGGCCGGATTTGGAAGCAGACGGTACCCAAACTGCATTTCACTTACTGCATATTTTTGCCTGAAAGTCCTAATAATGGTAACGACGATGGTGCCACTAAAAATCAATGTTTAAAAGGTGCCAGTGATTCAGAGCCTGTTGTTTTGAACTCCAAGGGAGTATACAAAATCTTCCCTTGCATTAGAAATGCATTATTGGGCTTCCTTGGTGGCACAGTGGTTAAGAATCCGCCTGCCAATGCAGGGGACATGGGTTCGAGCCCTGGGCCGGGAAGATCCCACAGGCCGCGGAGCAACGAAGCCCGTGCGCCACAACTACTGAGCCTGCGCTCTAGAGCCCATGAGCGAAAACTACCGAGCCCGCGTGCTGCAACTACTGAAGGCCGCGCACCTAGAGCCCGTGCTCCACAACAATAGAAGCCACTGCAACGAGAAGCCTGCGCACCGCAATGAAGAGTAGCCCCAGCTCGCTGCAACTAGAGAAAGCCGTGTGCAGCAACAAAAAAACCCAACACAGGCAAAATTTTCAAAAATTAAAAAAAAAAAGAAATGCATTATTAATACAACCCTTCCAAAGTGGATCAGTAACAGTTCCACTTCTGTCATTTATTCTGTAAGACTTTCCGCACTGTTATACAAAGGTAGGAGTATATTGCAATATGGCTTGTCTTTTTGGAAAATGGGAACCACCTAAACGTGCATCTCTGATTATATAAGTCAAAGCAGAGTCCAGCAGCACCAGGAAATATTACGCGGAACAGGGTGGGGCTGCCTAACTGGTGTGAGACGCCACCCATGATGTGGGGTTAAACGGAAAAGCAACTTGTGCTTCTACTTCATACGTTTACATACTCACTCATTCCACACACATTGGGTGTCAAGGTAGGTTCTGGGTGTGATTCCAGGCCTTAGGACACACCATACACAAATCCAAGAAGGGCTGCCCAGTGGAGCTTACATTCTCATGGCAGGAAAATTAAATTAGCAATTTTGAAAACCCATGTACGAGAGAAAGACAAATATCATATGATATCGCTTATATGTGGAATCTAAAAAAAAATGATACAAATGAACTTATTTACAAAAGAGAAATAGACTCACAGACATAGAAAACAAACTTATGGTTACCAAAGGGGGAAGGAAGGGGGATAAATTAGGAGTTGGGATGAACATATACACACTACCATATAGAAAATAGATAACCAACAGGGACCTACTGTATAGCACAGGGAACTATACTCAGTATCTTATAATAATCTATAATGGAAAAGAATCTGAAAAAGAATATATATATATGTGTAACTGAATCACTTTACTGTATATCTGAAACCAACACAACACTGTAAATCAACTATATTTCAATAAAATATTTTTAAAAAGGAAATTTTCCAAAAAAAAAACCCATGTACATACATGTGTACATTTTACATATATGTGTTATACATACATACATTTTACACATATATAAACCTTTATGGAAGTCCAACTTTTAATCCTCAAACACTTTGTCAAGGGGAAACGGCTGATTTGAACTCTGCCTGTCTATCTGGCAGTACAAACAATAACAAATGGATGCTGACGCAGAGTGAATAGAACTGATTTCAGGACTAATCAGAATACATTTTGATTGAGACAGTGGATACTCAGACAGGAAGCACGTGATCGTCAGTGAAAAGCACAGTCTCGTGCATAAGTGAGACAAATTTTCATTTGTTCAGGTTCACGACTCGTACATTAAAATATGTTCCGTGATTATCCACCTAGCACACCTACTGGAGTTCATCACTAACAGAGACCCGAAGGCTGAGCAGCTGTAAGCAAATTATGCTCTGGAATCAGGAGAGTATTAAACCGTAAAACTCAACTCTGTATGATAATTTATCTTAAGACTGTCAAAATTTCAAATTTGCAAGGAAATCAGAAAATGCAAGCCTTGACAAGGCTATTTGATCATCAGCGCTATTTATTTATTATGAAGAACTACTAAAATATGGAGCTGATTTTTTTTTTCAGAAGCACCGTGGCAGCAGTAGCCTAGGCCCTTGCCCTCCGGATGGCCGACCGTGCAGCTCTACCTGTATACAATCTGCGAAGGGTTATAAAAGACTGCAACCTAAAAACACTTTTCTACCACTAAGTGCTGTAGTTTTCTTGTAATCTGAAAGAAAAATGCAAAATGAGTCTTTTTTCCCTAGATGCATTCTGCCTTCCACGTGGTAAATATTCAGTAAATATTTCATGAATCAGAAAAACCTGTCTCTAAAGGTAGAAACAACCTAATGTCCATCACAGATGAAGGGATAAACAATATGTGGTCTAACCATACACATATGCATGAGATTCCGGCCCACGCAACAACATGGATGCACCTTGAGGACATTATGCTCAGTGAAATAAGTCAGACACAAAAGGACAAATAGCGCATGATTCCACGCACATGAGACACCAGAAGGAGTCAGGTTCATAGAGACAGAAGGTAGATGGTGGTCATCAGGGGCTGGGGGGAGGGGAGACTGGGGAGTTAGTTTCACGGGGACAGAGTTTCAGCTTTGCAAGATGAAAAGAGTTCTGCAGATGGAGGGTAGTGATGGCTGTACAACAATGTGAATGAACTTAATGCCACTGAGCTGTACATTTTAAATGGTTGAAATAGTGACTTTTATCTTAGGTATATTTTACCACCATTTTTTAAGCCTGTGTCTAAGACCCAAAATAAATCAGGCCCTGAATGTAAAGGTAATGTACTAAACTGAAAAGGGCTGCCTTGGGGTGTGGGAAAAGGCAAGGACTTTCCGAGGGAGGAGAAGTAACAGGAAAGAGAGATGGATGAATAAGCCAACCAGCCAAAGATGGAAGAACAGAGAATAAATAGTCCCCTAGAGGCAGAAGAGGGTTAACCAGAGGGCCAGCCCTGGGGAAAGAGAGAGTGAAAGATTGCTGCACCAGCAACCTGGATGGGAGGATGGGGATGGGGAGAAATGCACATAAATCCTGGCCTCCAGTGTGGGGTGCACGGCCTCGCAAGAAGGCCCCCAGCTGAAGTGCAGAGCGAGCACAGGAGGGAACAACCAGCTTCCCAGAAGAAGGGGCTGCAGATGGTCCCAGCCCTCCCCATCCTCCTCCCCACCTTCTTCCCCATCCTCCTCCCCTCCCTCCTCCCCATCCTCCGTGGCATTCCAGCCTCCAGCTTTCCAGAGCTCCTAGCTGACCCCATCATGGCCCTTCCCCCCGAGACAGGCAGCGTCGCCTCTGCCTCTGGACCCCACACAGAGCCTCGCACACACTCAGAGCTCAATCAGTGTTCGATGGATGGATGGATGAATAGAAGGATGGATGGATGGATGGATGGCAAACGATTGATGACAGGAGGTTGGTGGTAGTTATTGCAGCAGATTACTCCTGCCACTTGGGACTATTGTGACGTTTGCATCCACACAGAAAAGGTTTTATCCATGGATGCAAATTATTTATGGCTCCTTCAAACACTCAGCCCCGGTGACAGATTTGGTGATGAGGAAATGAGAGAGTAAGGTGTGACATGGAAATACAAGGAAATATTAGGAAGCAAAGCTTTACTGTCACTTGCTTTCCGGCTGCCTGTTCAGGAAGGAAACGGGGGGGCCATGACAAAGCCTGTGCTGGTGGGAGATCTGGGGTCTAGTGTTTGAGGAAGGGCTGGAAGGGATCAAACTGCATTGACTCCAGACTTCCCAGGAGCTTCTCAATCGTTAATGCACACCGGTCGCCTGGGGACCATGAGAAACTGTAGGTCCTGGAGGAGAAGGGCTGGACCGGGCCTGAAACTCTGCATTTCTAATGCACCCCATGCCTCTGGCTTTTTAGTTCCTGTGTCACACTCTGAGTGGCAAGGCTATACCATACTCTTTTATTGAAGGGTCACCGTGGGCTTCTGGGATAAGACAGCTGCCCGTCAGAGATACCACTAGTTTTCTCA
Source organism: Balaenoptera musculus (assembly GCF_009873245.2). NCBI lineage: Eukaryota > Metazoa > Chordata > Mammalia > Artiodactyla > Balaenopteridae > Balaenoptera > Balaenoptera musculus. The sequence continues at coordinate 99,292,821 of NC_045794.1, read as the reverse complement.
GAAATTTCGAAGTGTATGATGTTAAGAAGACTCCCCTTTAAAGCATCAGCTGTATTAAAAAGACGCACAGCATCAGTCCTACCATGAAAAGAGCACAGTGGGAACACAAGTGACCAGGCCTGGGCCCGGGAGCTTTCTGGCATTCCCAACGTATTTTTTTTTTTTTAATTTTTTTATTTTTTGGCTGTGCCTCGTGGCATGGGGGATCTTAGTTCCCTGACCAGGGATCGAACCTGCGCCCCCTGCAGTGGAAGCACAGAGTCTTAACCACTGGACTGCCAGGGAAGTCCCCGAAACGTACTTTTAAATTATCCAACTACTTGTTTCAAATAATTACTGTTTAAAAATGTATGCTGGAGGCTCCCCTTTTTGTGAAACGGAGACCTGGTGGGAGCCGGGCCGCGGGATGGGGAGGTGCAGACCCCCGCGAATGAGGAGACGTCCAGGCCATCTGCGCGAGGAAAGGGCACAGAAGGCCATTGTGAGTCCGGTTGGTCATCCCCCCACCAAAGTGTAAAATTCCCTTTGAAACCCAGCTCCTCGTTTTAGTAAAGGAACCATTGTCACCGGAACCAGGCTGCAAAGGCCAGGCCGAGGGTCTCTCCCATCCTGACCCCCTTCGCCTTCTGCCTCTCTTCTCCCTTCCTGACGCTCCTGCTGAAAGAACGTTCTGTTCTCCACCACCCCCTTCACTCCTCCATGCCTGGCTCAGTCCTTCCCAAGGCATGTTACGTAGTGACCCGGTCATGGATTGAATTGTTTCCCCAAAACCCATTGAAGCCTGAACCGCCGTGCCTGGGACTGTGACCTTATCTGGCAATAAGGGCTTTGCAGATGTGATGGAGTTTAAGATGAGTCATTAGATGGGCCTTAGTCCACAGACCGGCAGAGCCCAGGTGAAGATGGAGACAGAGATGGGAGGGCTGCGTCCACAAGCCAAGACACACCAAGGGTTACCTGCGACACCAGAAGCTAGAGAAAGGCGTGGAAAAGTTCTCCCAGAGCCTTCAGAGAGAGTGTGTCCCTGTGGATTTGGACCTTGATTTCGGACTTTCTGTCCACAGCCAGCCCCAAGGGAGCAGAGAGTTACACCCCAGGGGACCACACATAGTTAGAGGACAGTCTGCCATACTTGGTGAAGTCAGCCAGTCCCCTGCTGGGAGATGGGGTCACCAGGGGCTTCTCCTTCTCCCCAACCTGTCGGTCTATTGTCTTCACACCCCCTACCCAGTCCTCTTCTATAAGAGCCCAAGCTCACAGCCCCGCATCTCTCACCTGGACCAAGGCAAGGATCTCCTAACCAGTGAAACCCAAATCGAATCAAGACATCCCCTGATTTAATTTTTCAAAGCCTTCCCAAGGCTCACCAGTCTCTCTGGCCTGGCAGACGAGGCCCTCCGTGGTCCCGTCACCTCCTAACTCTCCAACTTTGCATCCAGTTCACAGTTGTCCTAAACAAGCCATCCTCGACCCCAAGGCTTTGCACACACGGTTTGCTCTCTTCCCACCTTGCTTCTCTGACCTGACTCCCTCCCAGGCCCAGCTGGTCATCTCCTCCTTGGCACCTCTCCATTCCCTGGACGCTTTTCTGGTGGAGTCTTCATGCTGGGTGGCAACGGGTGTTTGCGGCATTTACTTAATCATTCATTTGCTTGTTCGTTCATTCAACAAACGTATCGAGTGCCTGCTCGTATAGAGCTTCCATTCTAGGGAACAGAGGCTCACACACACACACACACACACACACACACGTGTGCGCACACACACACACACACAATTAGAATAGTAGGTTGTTATAAGTGAAGGGCAGATATGCAGGTTTATGGGAATTCCCTGGCGGTCCAGTGGCTTGGACTCCTCGCTTCTACTGCCTCACTGCCAAGGGTGTGGGTTTGATCCCTGGTCAGGGAATTAAGATCCCACAAGCCACATGGCCAAAAAAAAAAATATATATATATGTGGGTTTAAACACCATGTTGATGCTAACGATTCCCACATTTCCCTCTCTGGTCCAAGAGCCGCTGGTCTCCGGATCCACGAACCTCAGAGGTCAGCAAACTTCCAGCAAAACCATCCAGCCTGTGCCTGTTTTGTAAGGCCCGAGAGCCAGGGATGGTTTTTACGTTTTTAAATAGCGAAAATGTATCAACAAAAGAATGTCTCCTGGCAACTTTTTGCTCTTTTAACAATCAGATTCTTTGCCACTATTGCAGATTTTAATATAAGAGACGTCATTCTCCTTGGAGAAATGAACACATCTTTTAAATGCTTGATTTTTCTTTAATTCTACTACCAATTATTTGGAAATATTAACCCAGAATATTTGAGAGAACGATGTTTTAAATAGAAGCTTAAACTCCATAGCAGGGGCCCTTAGAGATTACTGGTGCTGGTCGAGGTTTACATTCGTTGCTGGATTTTAAACTTGGGCACCTGTACAGAACTTGGAACATTCTTTATCCTGAAGCTTTTTGCCTGTGTGTCTAGTGATGCCTTATTAATTTCAGAGATACATTATTCATTCCCCCATGAAGCAGTCAGGAACTTGCAAGAGAATCACTAACTTCAGCCCCCGTCACTGCGGCCTTCCTGCATCATCCAGGCTCCAACAGGCACCAGCGGCCCTGTTTGGGAGCTGTCAAATCTAGAGGCAAACTTGTTGAAAGAGCCGCTTTTATGCCTGGCCTTTACCAATCCTCTTAGCTCTGTTTGCAGTTCAAATTGATTCCACTTGTTTTCCGGGCTGTCCCATCTCATTCACGAAGAAGGCAAGCTATAGATTTTCATGTATACATCGTAGGATAAACATCAAGATTGGACCAGACTCAAATCGTTAAAGAATATACACCTTTCCTATCTCATCCACGTTTTTCTTTTAAAACAATATTTTTTATAGAACCTGTCTGACAAACACACCTCAGCCAGGGGGTCAAGGCCAACGTCACAGCAATCGGTCACGGTGACAGCATGTGCCCTGATGTGATGGAATGAAAATGACAGCATACCCCTGTGGTCATCTCCCTCAAGCCCATAAAACTCCATCTAATCATGAGAAAAACACCAGACAAACTCCAGCTGGTTCTACACAACCGGCCCAGAGCTCCTCAAAGCTGTCAAGGTCATCAAAAGCAAGGGAAGTCTGAGAAACCGTCACAGCCAGAGGAGCTAAGGAGACAGGACGACTAAAGGTCATGTGGGATCCTGGACCAGAGAAGGACATCCGGGAAAAACTAAGGAAATCTGAGACTAGACTAGCTCATGGAAACGTGTTCCTATTGGTTCATTAATTGTAACAAACGTACCCAGACTAATGTAAGGTGTTCATACTCGGGAAAACTGGGTGAGAGGTGTATGGGAACTCCCTGCCCTATTTTCAAAATGTTTCTGTAAATCTAAAACTGTAAAACGGAAAGTTTAGTTTTAAAAATATCATCATCGATTTTTAAAGAGCGGTGGTACTTTTTTCACTTTTATTGCAAAATAAAGATTTTCAGAGTTTTCAAAGCTCACGAGGAGGTCAGCTGGGGAATCTGAGTAAGCAGCAGCGTCCTCCCAAGAACCTTTTCTAATCGATCAGATATTTTTAGAATCCTGTTGGATCAATGGTTCTTAATTTCCCTTAAAATGGATTTCATGTGTTAACCCCCCTGCACGTTCTGGCTTAGTCAGCAGATGGGAGCAGTGCAAGCGAACCAAGGGGAGGTTGAGGGGACCCCAGGAGAGCTGCCACGCGCAGACAGGGTCACCTCCACAGACGTCACGCAGCAACGCTCAGAGCCTGCTTGCTTGTCACGGGCACCTGCGGCCGGCAGGGGGGATTCGAGTCACGAGATGCATTTGCCCTTTCTGTGCCTTTGCCTCTGCTACTTGGTGATGGATGTGGTCATCCACAGCAACTGCCTAGTTTGATTTTCTTTTTTTTTTTATTAGTCAAGCCCAGAAGAGGTGGGACTTCTTTCCTTATGTTCTCTGACAAGAGAATGACATGCAGAGAAATAAGCTCTTTTCTAGCTCTAGGGTCTTAGACCTCAAGGACTGGGAAGGACTGTGTATCAGTCGGGGTGTCCAGAGAAGCAGAACCAATAGGAGATGACACACATATATATCAGGAGAGATAGATAGATAGGTAGGTAGGTAGATAGGTAGATAGATAGATAGGTAGATAGATGGATGATAGATATAGTCTTCTCCTATATAAAGAGACAGAGAGAGAGAGAGACAGATCCCAATGTGGGCCTCATCCGACTCATTAAGGACCTGAATAAAACAATGGTCAGAGAAAGAAGGAATTTGCCCTTTTTTTCCTGCCTCACTGTTGAGCTGGGACATCTCACCTCCTCCTCTCCTGCCCCCCAACTGCGATTTACACCATTGGCTCCCCTGGTTCTCAGGCCCTTGGACTTGGACTTGAATTATACCACCAGCTTTCCTGAGTCTCTAGCTGGCAGAGAGAAGATTGGGACTTCTCAGCCTCTGTAATTAAATGAGCCAATTCCCTATATGAAATCTCCTTTTATATGCATATATCTCCCATGGATTCTGTTTCTCTGGAGAACCCTGACCCTCCTTCAATTCCTGACAAACCCCAGCTGCTTTCCATCTGAGGCCTTTGTATCGGCTGTTCCCCTTCCTAGCTAGCTGTTCCCTTCGCCTCCTCACCTGCTGGCTTACTTCTCATTCTTCACATCTCAGCTTAAGTCCCCCGTCTTCAGAGAAGCCTCTTCAGACACCCCAGACCAGGATCAACACATTCCCCCAGCACCTCGATGGATCTCTGAGACCCACCGGAGAGCCAGCCTGGGCTTCCCCAGGCGGGGACCACTGGGCTGACGGAGAGCTGGCTCCGAAGGAGGGGGAGGGGCAGGCCCTGCAGAAACAAGGACCAACAGCTGGCAGCTAAAGGTCATTTGAAATGACTGGGGGAAAAGGGGGTACCTGGGGTGAGACAGGGGATAAAGGGGTGAGCCGACACGAGATGCCGAGAGGCATCTGGGGATAAATAAGGAGGCCAGACATTACTCTGTAATTGCAGGGAGAGGGCACCTGCACTGTGCCCGGCGCATGTGTTGAGTGACTGAGCAAACGAGTGGAGGAAGTGAGGATTCAAGGCCGGCTCTGGCTCCTGATATGTGCTCTTCCTGTTCCCACACCCGGAAGGGCCAGCCGGGAGAAGGCTGTTTTCAGACAGACAGGAAATGATGCCCGGCCGGGCCCAGGGCTGAGGCTGTGGGGATGGGAAGGGTCGGATTCGAGGGAGATCAGTCCTGGCGCAGCTGCTGCAACAAGTTCCTATCAGTGCTTAGGTAACGGCTCTGGACGAAAGCTTAGGGATGAATCCTATTTAACCTTTACTACAGAAACAGCTCAGGAAATTCCATCGCATTGGATTTCCACACTTCCTCTCAGTAAGGACTGCATGTCCATTTCTACCCCTACATGTTCAGTGTCAATCCCTACCATGGTCTCTTTCTTATGTTCTAATATTTCTAGCCGTAGCTCTGCCCACTTAGTATTTCAGGGAAATTACGTTTAGATGAGCCGTAATTTCTGGGTACGATAATAGGATCGAAGCAATTGTGTTTGGGTCTCTGACTCAATCTAGGGAGGTCACCTGTTTCACATGATGGATGGATCCAGGCTGGCTATTATCTCAACCATGAGAAGTCGGAATATTTTAATTGACCAGCACATCTATCTAGTGACAGATATAGTAGGAAATGCTTCCTTTGTTAGAAACTGGTTGACTGAAAAGGGGTGGGTGGGTGGGAACTGGGTAGAGAGGCTGTAATTTTCGTAGTTGATCCAAATTCATGGAATGCACATTCTTCTCAAAAATGATTACTGTTTATGTTCCTAGCAAGATAATGCTGAATCTCCTTTTGCATAAACGTTCTTTGTTCTTTAAAGTTATCTAATGATTTGGCAAAGGAGTCCAGTAATTTACTTGTCAGGAAAACGCCACGTACAAAGTCACAACCAGACTCGGGGACAACGGGATGACCGTTAGCCCCTCTGGCAAAGCATTGTTAGTGCTTAAAGGCGGAGGGTTTGACCCCAGTAAAGCAGTGTTGAGACAGCTTCCCACAGTTCACTTTGCAAACCGAAATGTGTGAGTATAAATGTAAAACATGCCTACGTTTTATTCCAAATTTAAACCAATCTTTTCTCTCTGCGGCACTCCCAGGTGATAACAATTCGGGAAGACTCAAATCTCTCCCCTGCTCACACCATCCTCTGGATCCAAGGCAGAGCCCAGCCGCCCCAACTGTCGGGGACTGTGGCTCTCAGCTCCTACTGTGTGCCAGGCCCTACTGTGTGCCGGACCCTCCACATACAGCTCCTGTGACACACAGGTCCCAGCAGCCCCATTTCACAGAAGAGAAATGTGAGGTCTGGGAGGGGAATATGGTTTGCATCTGATGATAAAAGGAGGGTTTTTAATTCCCAGCTTGTCCCTCAGCAAAGACAGAGTCCCTCCTCATTCAGGTCCATACAGAGACGCTCACAATTACTCCAGTAATTACTGTAGTCATCTTGCAATTGCTCTAGTGCAAATATCGGAACACCTTCTGGGGAGGACCTCCACAGGCTGAAATAACTTGCTTTGGGCTTTTTAAATTTTATTTATTTATTTATTCATTTATTTATTTATTTATATTTTTGGCTGCGTTGGGTCTTCATTGCTGCACGTGGGCTTTCTCTAGTTGCAGCGAGCAGGGGCTACTCTTCGTTGAGGTGTGCGGGCTTCTCATTGCGGTGGCATCTCTTGTTGTGGAGCACAGGCTCCAGGCGTGCGGGCTTCAGTAGTTGCGGCACGTGGGCTCAGTAGTTGTGGCTCACGGGCTCTAGTGTGCAGCCTCAGTAGTTGTGGTGCACGGGCTTAGTTGCTCCGCAGCATTGGGATCTTCCCGGACGAGGGCTCGAACCCGTGTCCCCTGCATTGGTAGGTGGAGTCTTAACCACTGCACCACCAGGGAAGTCCCTTGCTTTGGGGTTTTTGTTTTTTTTGGTTTCTTTGGCCATGCCATACGGCATGCAGGATCTTAGTTCCCCAACTAGGGATCGAACCTTTGCCCCCTGCAGTAGAAACGCAGAGCCCTAACCACTGGACCGCCAGGGAAGTCCCTGAAATAACTTGCTTTGGATGATGATAGATCAGGGGTTCTCAACGTGTGGTCCATGGGCCCCTGGGGGCCCGACTTTCAGGGGATTTGCGAGGTCAAAACAATTTTTATAATAACACTAAGATGTTACTTGGTGACTCAGTTCACTGGAGTGACATTTGCAGTTATGCAAAGGTGACAGTGGGTAAAATTGCCGGGGCGTGAGCATGGGGGAGGGCAGAGCCCCAGTCCACATTTGTGGTCATTGTATCCTGCACCCAGGGACTGAAACCAAAATGCTAGTCTCGGACTTCTGTGGTGGTCCAGTGGGCAAGTCTCCATGCTCCCAATGCAGGGGGCCCAGGTTTTTGGTTTGGGGTTTTTTTCTGGGGGGGGGGGGTGTTCCGGGTTTGATCCCTGGTCAGGGAACTAGATCCCACATGCCACAACTAAGAGTTCACATGCCGCAACAAAGATCCACATGCGGCAACTAAGACCCAGTGCAGCCCAATAAATAAATAAATAAATATTAAAAAGAAAGAAAGAAAATGCCAGGCTCACTGGAGAACATCCTCGAGGCAAAATGCTCAATTTCATTAAATCCCAGCCCTTTAACATTCTGCCTGCTGACACGGGGAGCACAGAGGGCACATCTGTCTCAGGGAAAAGCTGTGTGGCTGGGCTGCAGGGAACCAGCCGCTCTTCCCACGCAACATCAATCATTGTTACTTGAATGAATGACTGACACCCTAGGGTTATTCCGACTTGGGTTATTTTGGCAGATGTTTCCTTGAAAATGAATGAAGTGAGCTTCAAGGAAAGCAACTAACAGTATTTGCTGCAAATGAGAACATAGGAGCTTTCATGTGAAAACTGGAATTTGGAGAAACTTGTATCCACCACCATGAGCTTGGCAGCTTTCAATACTTAAAAGATTCTTCTGATGAGATCAGTGGTGACATTAATGAACGTGATCTTTTAATTTTGCATAATCAAGACATGTGTCAGTATTTGGAAGATTTGCATAATTTGTGAACCAGTATTTCCCAAATGATCAATGTATGATGCTATAAAATCATGCCTGGGTAACAGACCCAGTCACAGTGCCAGACGGACCACTGGATTTGATGGAACTGAGCGTGGAAAGTCACCAATGTGGTTCCGGATTCCAAATTGCAACTAACCTTTGAAAAACCATCCCTTGTTAAATTTTGGTGAAGTATCACAGAATACTCACTGTCATCTGAAAAGGCTATTAAAATACTCTCCTCTTTTACAAATACCTATCTATGTGAGGATGGATTTTCTTCCTTACCTAAACCACTTCAATTGCAAGAAATTGAATGCAGAAGTAGATGTGAGAATCCATGTGTTTTTGAAGACAGACAGTAAAGAGATTTGCAAAATTGCAAAACAATGCCACTCTTTTCACTATAGTTGTTTGGAAATACAGTTTTTTCATAAAGTGTTATTTATGTTAGCAAGCAATGAGTTTGTTATTTTTAAATGAATTACTATTTTTAAAATTTTTGGTTTAATTTCCAATACGGTAAGTATTAGCATCGACCCACATAAACAAAAGCTCTTTGGGGGTCCTCCACAATTTTTGACAGTGCTAAGGGGTCCTGAGGCCAAGAAGTTAGAGAACTGCTGTTATACACAATCATCTGAAGAAATCAGTAAAAAGCTAAAAAAGGAGGCAAAGAAATTTATATTTTGTTATTGTTCCTGTGGTTAAATGTTGGATGCTGTAAACAAGCTTTTAAAAACCATCCAATAAGTGGTTATGTTGTGGAGATCATTGACTGTGTAAATATTTCATGAATGGGTACTGATGGCTTGGGGGAGAATTTCTGGGAAAGCATCATAATTGATTCAGAAAATGCTGTGTCTGGCTGGTGACAGCGCTGGGGTTCAAGTCCGGTCTGAATCACAAAAAAAGTACCCACTGCTCACTCATTGTAGCTAATGTTCGAAAACAGGCAAAGTGATCTACAGTGTTACACATCAGCTCGCATTTACACGGGGACACAAAGCCTCAGAAAACCCACAGGCGGCATCCCTGTGACTGTGGAATCCGGCACTGGAAGGTACCAAACCCAAATCCTCTCCTTTGACAGAAGACCGGCTGTGGCCCAGAGGGAAGAAGGGAGTGGGTTTGCTAAAGAGCCCACAGGGGGACTTCCCTGGTGGTCCAGTGGTTAAGACTCCATGCTTCCACTGCAGGGGGCCCAGGTTCCATCCCTGGTCAGGGAAGTTCCGCATGCCTCGCGGTGTGGCGGAAAAAAAAAAAAAACCCACAAGACTAGAGCCGGGATCATGACTCGGGGCCACGACTCCACCTTCTGACGGTTGCCCCGGCCCCCTCGCCCCCCAACCTGCCTCCTCCTCCCCGGACACGTTCAGATGCTTCCCCTCCGGATGGGCCACAGGCAGGGACAATTTACATAACTGAAGCAGCCAGAGAGGGCCCACGGGCGCCCAGGAGTGCAGACTCAGGCTGAAGGAACACCACTCCAGCTCCAGCCCCCTGTTCCCTGTAAGAATGAAGGTCTCGTGTCGTCAGACCCAGTTCTTGAAGAGTAGCTAGAAATGTGAATTTTGAGTACAGCCACCTTATTTTAAACATTTCATTTCAAATGCAGTTCTCTGGTTTTTTTACTAGACTAAGGAATCCGCTCCTCTTTGACGATCTTTTTTTTTTTAAATAAATTTATTTATTTTTTTTGGCTGCATAGGGTCTTCATCACAGTGCGCAGGCTTCTCATCGCAGTGGCTTCTCTTGATTGTGGCGCGCGGGCTTCTCATTGCAGTGGCTTCTCTTGTTGTGGAGCACAGGCTCTAGGCGCGCGGGCTTCAGTAGTTGTGGCACACAGGCTCAGTAGTTGTGGCACGCGGGCTTCAGTAGTTGTGGCACACAGGCTCAGTAGTTGTGGCACACGGGCTTCAGTAGTTGTGGCACACAGGCTCAGTAGTTGTGGCACGTGGGCTTCAGTAGTTGTGGCACACAGGCTCAATAGTTGTGGCATGTGGGCTTCAGTAGTTGTGGCACACAGGCTCAGTAGTTGCGGCTCCCGGGCTTAGTTGCTCCACGGCATGTGGGATCTTCCCGGACCAGGGCTTGAACCCATGTCCCCTGCATTGGCAGGCGGACTCTCAATCACTGCGCCACCAGGGAAGCCCCTGGTGATCTTTTTTTTATTTTTATTTTTTCTTCCTTTTTTTTTTGCCGCACTGCACGGCATGTGGGATCTTCGTTCCCCGACCAGGGATCGAACCCGCGTCCCCTGCAGTGGAAGCGCAGAGTCTTAACCACTGGACCGCCAGGGGAGTCTCACTCTTTGGTGATCTTTAAACACACGGTGCATTTGAGCACATCTAGTTATCCTAAAGGTAAATTTATCTGGTCTTTAAAAAAGAAAAAGCAAATGCACAAATTAAAGAGAATTCTTAGCCTCAGGAGCTGCAGGGTATGAGGAGGATGTCAAAAGTGCAGGGCTTTTGCAGGAATCAACCTAAGGGGAAGTGTGGCCTGATCTGCATCAGCGGGGCCTGCTTGACTGTCCTTTGTTCCAGTAACTGAGGCACTTGGCAGTACAGCCTGTTTCCTCACTGGATCATAAAAGCCTTGCAGACAACAGACGGGGACACGAGTGGCTCGTGGCACTGCTCGGGGAGCACTTGGCTGATGAAACTTTTATAAAAGGTCAGAGTGTGTGTACACAGACCGCCACAAGTTCATGATAACGGGTGACGAGACCCACCACAGAGGGTTTTCTTCCGTGAGCACTGTGACTATTAGCTTCGCTAAAGTCAGCCTCTGTTACAAGTGCAAGATGACTGACCCAGCGGGTTTCCAGCAAGGGAGACGGCAGCATTCCCCTTCAGAATGAAGCCACGGAAGGCTTCAGGGCCCATTCCTTGCACAGTGGAGTGAAAGGCTGATTGTACAAGTATGGAACTCTGTTCTAATCCCAAACGCTCAGGTATTTAGAGAAAAATGGAGTAAAATTAAGATGCAAAGGGAATTCCCTGGCGGTCCTGTGGTTAGGACTCCGCACTTTCACCACTGGGTCCTGGGTTCAATCCCTGGTTAGGGAACTAAGATCCCCCAAGCCGCACGGTGCGGCCAAAAAAAAAAAGATGCAAAGCCTCGCTGAGTCAGGGTGGTACTCTGGGGAAGAGTCTGTGATGCTCTTCATGCTTCTTTTCTATGACGCCGGATGCCCTAAAACAGCAGCTATGAGAAAAACAAACAAGAAAACAGCAGCGGGCTTCCCTGGTGGCGCAGTGGTTGGGAGTCCGCCTGCCAGTGCAGGGGACACGGGTTCGAGCCCTGGTCTGGGAGGATCCCACATGCCGCGGAGCGGCTGGGCCCGTGAGCCACAATTGCTGAGCCTGCGCGTCTGGAGCCTGTGCTCCGCTGCAAGAGAGGCCGCGACAGTGAGAGGCCCGCGCACCGCGATGAAGAGTGGCCCCCGCTCGCCGCAACTAGAGAAAGCCCTCGGACAGAAATGAAGACCCAACACAGCCATAAATAAAATAAATAAATAAACATAGAATAATCATTTAAAAAAAAAAAAAAAGAAAGAAAACAGCAGCTATGAAGTGACCTCCCACAGTGAACTCACCTGGGTTCTGGTCTTTCATGGAAAGCACTTTGTGAAGGGCTCCTGGCTTTCTGCTCCGGTCTGCCCACTTAATACCACTGAGAAGGAACAGAATCCTGAGTTTTACCCAGTGTCTCCGCTGTTTCCATTTCACCTTGCAAAGGAGCAGCCCAGAGAGCGTGTTTGCCGTTGAAACCCGGCTCCCGACACGGCAGACAGCCGGACCTGACGCACTTTCATTAAGGAGCTGGGCCAGCGACCTGGGGTAACCCGGCCCTGCTTGATTAAACATGTACCTTTGCAAAAATGACTTCTTTTTGGATACTCCACCGAAGTAGGAGATGAATTCACAAAGGTCACGGTGTCTGAGAGTTTGTGTTATCTGGATTTTATTGTTCTTAACTTATAGTCTGAACATTACAGTGTTGTAACATGGGTTTCTTATTTTGCCAAATGCATAAATGTGAAACTGGAAACAATAAAACAACTCATGGGAAAAATGTGTCTTTTCCCAGGTTCCCGACTATGAAGAAAGGTAAACTGTTTCCCCTACATGTTCTCTGCAAAATCCCTATAGTTCACGTGGGCAGTGAGGGTGAGACAGTCCTCGGAGGCCTGAGAGCAGGTGGTCCTTGGACTCAGGTTGCCCCTGAAACCCCAAGCACCCTTGGCAGAGACATAAACCAGGTTACAGGAGGATGAAGGTGAAGGGGACTCAGTCCCAGCTAGGAGGGGGGGGGAAACATCCAACAGTAAGTTCTCTAGCTAAGGCCTACTGGGACCCCACGGGCACCCCTGGACACTTTTATATGGTACCATTTTTAGAAGAATTCAAAGGAGGTTCAAATTTTTAAAACTCTTTTTCTCATGTGGCTAATAAAGTATATCCTGAAATATTACTTTGAGAGATACTAGGTTTGTCAGACAGAATAACGGTCCCCCAAAGATGTCCACGTTCTAATTCCTGGAACCTGTGACTATGTTACGTAATATGGCAAGATTAAGATTAAGATTGCAGATAGAATTGAGGTTGCTAATCATCTGATCTTAAAATAAGATCAGCCTGGAGTGTCCAGGTGGGCCCAATACAGTCACAAGGGCCCATAAGACGGCACTGAGAGGCAAAGATCCGGAGGGAGACTGGAAGATGCTGAACTGCTGGCTTTGAGATACAGGAAGGGGCCATGAGCCAAGGAACGGGGCGCCTCCGGAAGCTGGGAAAGGCTGGGAAACAGATCCTCCCCTAGAACCTCCAGAAGGAACGCAGCCCTGCCGACACCCTGGTTTCAGCCCAGTGAGACCCACTTTGGACTCCTGGCCTCCAGACTGCAAGGTGACTGCCCTGTGTCGAGTTAAGCCTCTAGGTCTGTGGTGCTTTGTTACAGCAGCGACAGGGAGCTGATTCACGCGTCTTTATAAATGGTGCTGCTGTTCCCTCCAGAGAACATGCCTCCCTCTCTGCCTCTCCGTCCATGATGTTACACGTGGTTCCTTCTTGCAGGGCGCTCACACACACGGAGATGACCCTGCGACTGCAGCCCCCGCCGATGCGGGCCTCTCGGCATCAGCCGGCTTCGAGCCACAGCACACACGCCCCCCAGCGGTGGGCCTGCGTCTCCTCCGAGCTCTGCCGGTCACTCTGACTCATGGGAACGAACACTGAGACCCGAAGAGTGCGGGATGAGGAGGAATCGGGAGACATCTGATGTCCCTCCCCCCGGCGGGGCACACGTGAAAGAACGCGCGGCGACTTGACCTGGTCCTCAGGAAGAGCCGGCGTGGGGCACGCTGGCTGTGGGAAGCAAATCACATCCATAGCGCATCTGAGTATTTGTCTTTAAAATTTATTGACATGGTTTCCCACAAGGACTGCATTCAAAGAATCACATGAAACGTGTTTATCTGGAGAGAAAGTGTGTGGCACCGAGTGACTCACTGCTGCCCGAGTCCCAGAGCTGCTGCTGGAGGGGACACAGGATGCTCTGCATCAGCTACAGGAACCTTATCCCAGCTCCAAACTGGACGCCATCACAGATCCTAAAAAAAAAGGTTTTTTGTTTTTTTTTGTTTTTTTTTTTAAGGCAGGAAATCAACACTGTGGTCTGCTCTGCTCACCCTGCCATTTGCACAATTCCAGAAACGTGCACGTCTCAGAAGCAATGCCTGGGCGGCCCTGCCTCTCGGGAGGCCCAGGCTCTTCCTGCCCGCCTCTCACCTCTTTCCTCCCTCCCGGCTACCAGGCTTCACCAGCTGTCCCCGGCCACTCCCTCCTTTGCTGGTTTAAGAACCAGCCTTTGGAGGATGGAAAAGGGAACAAAATGGAGACACGAATCCCCCTTCCCTGCTCCCTTCTCTACTCCTCTCTGTTTCCCCCCAATCCTGACCCAACCGGCAACTAGACAAGAGAAGGACTGAGAAATATTCATGAAAACAAAACTCCTGGGGCGGGAAGAAAAGCTTCGTGTTTATTTCGGAGGCTACCAGAGAAGAGGCACCTTCTGCACAGCGCACAGCAGACAGGTGATCAGAGACGTGGCCGTGGAAGGGCCCCTGGCAAAACACAGGACACAGGGGGGACCAGGAGGGGGCGGGGCGGATGGCAGAACCCACAGCCCCAAAGGGTTTAACCTGACTGCCTCTTTAGAACCTGCTCCTTTCCCAGGAAAGGAAGGATGCAAAGAGGGCACGTGGGTTGCAACATCTGCTACCCGCTGACGCTGTGCAGGTTACATTCAGCGTGCTGCTCTCTCACCGGCTGACAGACCACTGAGCCCATTTTCAGACGGGCAAACGGGCTGGGCAGTGAGGAGATGGCTGCAGTCACGGCAGGAGCCTCAGAGCAGAACTCTGGACCCAAACGCAAGCGCGCCCACGGGCCCTGCTGCCTCAGCTGCCTCGGAGGACGTCCCGCTGCAGGCCTTGCTGTTTCCATGACGTCCTGGTTTGAGCCCCGGCCGCACGCAGGGCGAGAATCACCGGCCGCAGCCCAGGCAGCCGTATTCCTGAGACTCCACAGTGATGCTGGTGCGCCACTAGGCCGAGAACCGCTCCCCCTGCGGCCCGCGCCGCGGAGGACGGACTCCCGTGCCGCCCACCCGCTGGCTGCGCTCAGGGGCAGGGCCAGTACTGTACTCGGGACAGAGGGCCTAACCCCGGGACCCGAACACCAGGAAGCACAAGCTTCCAGGGAAAAAACGTTCTGAATCCCAACCAGCAGCTGACGGTGCGTCTGCGGAACACAGCAGTTTTGCAAGTTCTGGAGAGTTTCCAGAAAAACTGGATAACGAGAACAGCCCCTTCATTCAGAGGAAAGCTAATGTTTCTATTGTCACAACACTTGTGCTGTCACCCAATCTCAGAACTTACAGGACCTGAAAACTGGCAGAAAGTTTTTCTTTTTCAGCGTGGGAATGAAATATCTGATTAATTGAGTCAATTAAGGGACTCAAGAGAGAGAATCTTAACTGTTGTCACTGACCTTCTGCGGGGTCAAGGGCGCTCATTAATCAACCATATCAGCAGAAGTCACCTGACCAGAAGGGACAGCTACAGTCTCCGTGTGACCCTGAGTAAACCTCACCACCGTCCTTAAAAGGCAAAGATCCACAGTCAGAACCATGACTGTGTTTGTACAACTTGGTTCTGCTCAGATCTAAACGAGGTGCCTTTACCTTTTATATCATTAGGTCCATAAAAGTAGTCCCTGCCTGCATTCGCTGTTTAGAAAAATGTCTGAAAATAGGCTTGATCAAGATCTAAATAAGTCAAGCCCTGGGTTTACACGATTCAGAAACAAGCAACCATTCCAATTAAGGCTCGTCTACTCCAACTGTAAACAGATTAAACCACTTTACAAGCACAGGTTTACGTTCAGAGACCATATAAACGTGTCACAGGAAAAACACCCACCACAAACATCCAAAACAGTGTCGCAGATGCCAGGTGCACAGAGACAGCCTCACCAAACGCCCATCTTCCTGTTCTGTGTCCCCTGTGCCTATATGCTTATAATCCAGTAGGCGCCTCAGAACAGGCCCCGAGTCTCGAGTCTCGCCCTCCCACCGGCAGTCTCGGGGCGGCCCAGCTGCGCCACTCCAGCACCACCCGGAGGCTCCCTGCCTGCACCCGGCCCGCCTCGGACTCGGTGCCAAGGGCTCGTGATGAAGGCCATGCCAGGGTCCCCCAGCGTCAGGCGCCCGTCCTCCCCCAGCCAGCCCCCAGGAACGCCAGGCGCCGGTCTAGCACGGGGAATTCAGCAGGGAGCAGGCCGACGAGGGCCAGAACTCAGGGACCCTGGCGTGTGCCCGAAGGGAAAAGGCCAGAGAGGCTGGACGGCAGAGACGGGCGGGGGACAAGCGTGACGGGAACTCAGGCCCCGCCTGCGTCAAGGGCCGCCCCGCGCCTCACTTCTGCTCCTGCGGAAGGGTAGAAGCTGGCGCCCACAGGCACTGCATGCGTGCACACCTTGGTTCCAGCTGCTCTGCAGCCTGGAGCTATCACCTCCCCTGGGAGGCCCTCCACGACCCCCTGCCTGGTCTTCCTCTGTTACTAACTGTGCGCCGCCCTCCCCGCCAGCTGCCTCAGTCACCAGCGCATTTCCAGGGACCACACTCGGTAAGACAGAGCATTCGCCGCCAGAGCGCAGAGACAACGGTGTCACACGTCACCTCCGGTATAAAACTCGCCAAATATTTCAAAGCGGTTTCCATTTCTGTAAAGGTCTGAAAATCCTAATTACAGAGCGACTGCGCTCACTGGGCGGGGGACCTATGGATGATGGCACACATGTAACTCCCCATCCTGCTAGCTGCTTAATTTTAGAAATGAAGATTAAACCCTGGCAAGATCACTCAAATGTCACGAAGTTCCAATTTTGATGACAAAACTTCAAACAGAGCCAGACGCTGCGTGACGGCGAGCCCCCTGCTCAGGGACGCTGCACACGAGAAGCACCTGCTGCAACCACCGTGACCCCAGAACAGAGCAGCCTGGGGGGCAGAGGAGCGTCCTTACGTTCCGGTCTTTAAATACCACCTGCACAGCATGCTTCCTCCTTTCAGAATCCACATTTGAAATTAATGGCTGAAACATATTTTCAAATTTAACCTGAAGAGAGAGAGCAGAGTGGAGTGGTGAACGCACCCACTCCACCCCCTGCAGAGATTCGGGGAGGCAGGTAGTCGAAGCCGGGCTCCCGAGAGCAGCACCCGGATTCTGGGAGCACAGCGACACCCAGTGGCCTCCGATGATGCTGCAGCCACGGGACGGCAGCGCCTTCCAGGCTGAAGGACCGGAGGCCCAGAGCCAGCAGGGCTTGCCCAGGTCACACAGCCAGGGACGGACAGGGCAGGGCTGGCCGCGCAGCCCACCGGCAGTGCAGCCCCCTGCAGACCCAAGCACACTACAGTTGGAGAAGCGCAGGCTTAGACGGCTCTATCTGACCTCATCCCGGTGTTGGGGCAGGCCTATCACCGCACCTCTGCCGCTCCCTGCGAGGACTCAATCAGCAGCCAGCTGTTATGCCAGGGAGCCCCACGCCCATGCCTGTGGTGGGAACAAGGTTCTGCAGAAAGCAACCCGCAACATTAGCTTCACTTCCTGAAGCTACGACGTTACCTAATGCACAAAGCTTGCTCGAGGGAAGGTGCACATTTCCCCACATTTCACTGGCCCTGAGATCAGGCCACATCGTCCCATCCACGGCGTGTCTCGAACACAGCCAGCCAGGTGGCGCGCACGGTGCCACTGCGGATGGCGGGGGACACACACACGCACACGGTTTGCTTCCTTTGTGAACAGCTGGCCAGGGCGAGTGTACCAGTAGCAGCAACAACACGAGAAACAACCAGCTTTGCTGACAACACGCTGGGTACTGCTCTACGAGCTGCGTGTGTATTAATTCATTCAGTCCTCAAGCCTGCAAAGTAATCACTATCGTTAGCACCCATTCTACGGATGTGAAAACGGAGACCCAGAGAGGTTAAGTAACTCACCCCAGGCCACACAGCCACGGGGCGGCCAGGCTGCGCTCCGAGCCTGTGCAGCTGGGCTCCAGTGCACACTCAGCCTGAGCAACTAGACCCTTCTCAGCTTTTGCTCTGGGCCGAGAAAAGGCAAGGCGTGGAGGGGAATTAACAGTCGTCAGAGCAGCAGACCCTGAGGGCACGGGAAGGAAGGGCTCCAACATCACAGGGCGGCACGGCGGCCGCGGGCCAAGCCAGCCTTCCAGGGAGAGCGGAGGAGGGCAGCCTCTCCTGAAGCGACGGCCACGGAGGGTCTGGGTGACAGACACCGACGTGCACCTAACAACAAAGCTTTGGTACAAGCTTCCTAATGCGGCTCCCCTTCAAAACACCATCACCCACCACGCGGAAGCAGAAGACAGAGAGAGTAAGACTGGTAGAGTACTTCCTTAAACGAGGACAAACTACAACTTCACGCTGGGAGCCTGGCTGTGACTCAGCATCACAGCCGAATGTAGACAGAACACCGAGAAGAAAAAAATACAGCCTGGAGTCCTGAAATGTATAGAAACACTAGGTTACCGGCGGAATGTCCGTGTCCCGCAGTCCTCACAGGCTGAAGCGCTAAACGCCCACCCCCCAGCCCTGCCATGTGACAGTATTTGGAGGTGGGACCTTGAGGAGGTAACTAAGTCACCTTAGATGAGGCAACTTAATTAAGATGGGGTCCTTGGTGGAACTGGTGTCCTTGTAAGAAGAGACAGCAGAGAGCCTGCTCTCTGCCCCCTTCAGGTGAGAGCACAGTGAGAAGGGGCCGTCTGCAAGCCGGGAAGAGGGTCCTTGACCCGGAACCGAACCCACCGGCACCCTGATCCTGGACTTTGCAGCCTCCGGACGGCGAGAGGTGCAAGTCTGCTGTTTAAGCCCCGAGTCCATGGTATTATTTACATACTATCATGACAATACTTCTGGACTTCTTGAAATTTCTACAATGCATACCAAATAATTTAAGAAACGGAATTAATTTCTGTAGCTGTAATCGGCCTTATACCATATTCATCCACGAATATTCAGCAGATCTTGTTCAGTAAAATGACTGGTGGAGAAGGCCAGAAGGCAGGTCCTCTGCGGCGGAGCAGAGCTGCACCCACCCAGCCTCCGGGCTCCCGGCCTGCAGAGTCCCCACCGGCAACACCTCATTCTGCTAGGGCAGGACCTGAAACGGCGGCCACCACCTCCAGCCAGGCCGCCAGAGGAGCTCCCTCTACCTGACGACAAGTGCAACCAGCATAAGGTGGGGGGACGGGAACACATCACGGCCTTTCCTCCAACCTGTATGGAGAACCCCATGGACAAAAATCCCTGTGTTTTCATTCTTTTGCTAACTATTCAATTTCTCCTGAAGTCTTGAATCTTAAAGGCCGCTGGTGAAGTGATTAACTATGTCCAAAACAAAGTGACAAGACAGTGCCGTGTACCTGTGGAGAGAACCTCCCAGCACCTACCTGTCTCCGCCCTGCACGCCCATGGGGACGCAGTAGTTCAGCTCCAGCCGCGCGATGTTGCCCAGCCTGAGGACGATGCCGGCGCCGTAAGACCAGCGGATGCACTCAGCCAGCTTTCGAATGTGAGCTCTGGGGCCCTCCCCTGAAGAGAGAGAAGAGGAGGTGTGACCAATAGCACGTGGTCCCCCACCCACGTTGTCCTTGGACAGCACTGGCTCTCCCTCTCTGTGTGGCCTCTGGTCATCTTTTAAGCCAGGCCTAGATACTCGAGGAGAATGCATGAAGTGAGATTAGGCCCAAACTCAAGACACGGCTGGGGACCGTACTTCCTCACCGTCCCAGAAGAACACAGGTCCCCTCAGTTCTCTGGGCCTGGCACGTTCTGTTCCCTTTGCCTAGAATGGCATTTGCCCACCGGTGACCGCCCAGGAAGCCCTACTCCAAGCCTTGGTTTCCAGACACCTCCCCAAGCCGGGCATGTGTGTGCGCCTCGCCCGGCCCTGAGCTCCTAGGGGAGAGACCAGGTCTCACTCAGCTCTGTGGCCGTAACCACTGGCACAGACTCTCTGCTCGAGAAACGTTTGCTAAACAGATAGGTTTCTCTTTGCAAGGCAGCATTCGACGACGATTTGTTATGCGTGTTCCAGCCATTCGACCAACAGCTTCACTCTGGGCACCGCATCAGGTGTTGCAGGTGTCTCAGGCAGGCACAGTGCCTACTCTTAGAGACGATGCAATCTAAATGCGACACAGACACCCACTCGTGTCCTGTGCTTTTAAACATGAGGTCAGCTGTGCCGAATGGTTGCTAAATAGTCCGAGTTTTACCATAGTTGAGGTTGCAGAGGTTTCCTGCGTTGAGGAAGAAGTGAGTTCTGAAGAGCTCTCCAAAGCCGCCCTGGCCCGGTCGGAAAGGTAACGGGGTGTACAGGTGCAGGCCACCAGCCCAGTACGCTTCTCCGCCCAGGTAGTCTCCTAGTCAAGGAAGGAGTGCGGATCAAAACAAGGTCACAGGTTCAAAACCACACTGACGTCCCACCACGTACACGAGCGAGGTGTGTGCTGTGAACACAACACACTCAGTGCCCGAGCTCTGTGAGCAGCTGCCCTTATAACTCCTGACGCTGTCGGCCTTGCTTAAATAATCTTTCTTCTTCTCCTGGTTTGTTTTATAATTTGCTTTAACTGGAAAAAAAAAAAAAAAAAAAGCTAATGTGTAATTTAGGAAAGAATGAAGCCAGTAATTTACCATATCTGTATAGTGCTTGGAATAAAACAAGTAAACTCATGGAAATCACTTCTTCCACAACTGCAGATGACCAGATCATTGTCACTTGGCAAATGAAATGCATTATTCTGCAAAAATTTCAAGACCACAACATAGAGAGACCAAATGAAGAAAATGTCTCTGCAGTTTCTGGAAGTGGCCGGACATGCTATTAATCCAAAGGTACGCGGTGTCTGCCCCCCGCTGCACCAGGACGCTGTCTCAGCTCAGCATCTTCAGAGAAGAGGCTCGTTTTTAAAGGTTCCTGACCACTTGGGTCTTGTTTTTTTTGGACAAAGGTTACTTTTGCCAAAATTCAAGACTATCCACTGAGAGTATACATTTGCGTTATTTCTAAAAATGTCCCTACCATTTCAACTGTAAAGAGCCACAACATTAAAGCAACAACAACAAAAACCCCTGAAATGTTTATACTTTGTTACAAAATACTAGTTGTAAAGTGCCTTAGTCCCCTTTAATACAAAATGACAGACCATGAAAAAGAAAAATATGGGCTGTCTCCAAGATTAACCTCAAGGAATGAACTGCCTATTCACTTAAAGGCTCCAGCATCTCCTCAACCGCTATTAATACTGAAGTTCTAGAGGAAACAAAGAACGGACTGAAAGCAGGAGGTCAACTGGGTTTGCTTCTCGTTTCCCAGCAAGTGTTCCTCTCTTTTCTTAAATAACCTATTTTATTCTAATCATAAAAGTAATATACTCATTGTACAAAATGTGATAAATATATGTAAGTAGAAAAAAAGGAAATTCTCCTTTAATTTCTACCATTAAGAGATAACCAGCTAACATCTGGTGTTCTTTCATCCAGTGAATTATAATGAATAATTAAATAAGAAAACAAAATGTAAGTCATTTTATTTTTATACATTTCAGTCCTGATTTTTTTTTAGTTTACTATATTATAAGCACTTTCCTTTAATACTTTATATTCTTTGAAAATGTGATTTTGATGCCTGAATAATCACATATATGTACCATAATATAATGATCTACCCCTTGACTACTGTCATGTTGGTGTTGAATTTCTTGATAGTGGACGTTAACCCGTGATGGGCTTCCTTGCACACACAGGTATTTTAAACCATCTTGAAGTATAATATACACATAGAAAAGTATACACATCCTAAGTGTACAGCACAGTGAATTTCCAGGCACAGAACACACCATATAATGAGCACCCAGACCAAGAAACAGACAAGTGCAGCCCCCCCGGAAGGCCCTGTTCTCCTTTCTAATCACTACCCACCACCCATGCCAAGTACAGCACTACCTGTCTACCCTGATCTATACCCGACAGTATAGATCACTTTACCCAGTCTCTAAACTCTGCACAGATGGAATCATACAGTATGCGTCCTCTGGATCTGGCTTTTTTTTTTTGGCATGTTTCTGAGGCCCGTTCATGCCACCCAGCCAGTGGCTCTAACTTGTTCGTCCTCATTGCTGTATAATACTCCACAGTGTGAAGACACCACTGTTTAGTTGCCTGTTCTATTGCTGATGGGCATTTGGGTTTCCAGTTTTCAGTTTGGTTCTATTATCAATAGTCCTTGTGTATATATATGTTTTAGGCTCCTGATAAATATTGTCAAATTGCTTTCATGAAAAGTTACAGCAATTTACATTCTTGCTCATATAATCTTACCAATAGCCTCTTAATAGATAACTAAATGAAATATCACTGTGTTTTAATTTTCGGGAAAATGGAAGACTCCAAAACTTTCATCTAGTCACTAAATAATACTTGTTATAGTGAAAAAGAACTTATGTTACTTTTCAAAAAAAAAAAAAGACACACTAATAAAGCACTCTAAAAACAAATGAAAAGAAATAATTTATATTTTGTACAAAAATTTACTCCCAGAGAGAGCAACCACTATTTATAATAATATAAAGTGGAAACAACAAACATGTTTAAAAAAGTTAAGAAAATCAGGATAGAATATTTTATAATGTCATAACATGAATCTACTTAAATGATGTTTTTGTAGTTTTTAATAACACGTGGAGATCCTCTGATATAATATCAAGTACTGGAGAGAGTTCCAGAAACCGGAATTCTCACACATTGCTGGACAGAGTATGAATGAGACAAGCTTTCTTGAGACAGTATAAAACCTTAAGGATATTCAAGGATACTCAAAATCCTTTGAGCTAGCAATTCCACACCTAGAACTTTATATTATAAAGTAAAACTTACAGATGAGCACAAAGATTCAGTTAGGTTATTCACTGATACACTGTTATATAAACGTAAGAAAAAAGAAAACAGTCTAAGTGTCTAAAACTTGGGATTTGGTTTAAAAAGATCACAGTAAGGCAAGAAGATGAAATATGCAGCCATGAAAAATGATAAGGCTTTTATCTTTCTGATTCATTGCTGGTGGGAATGCAAAATGTTAGCTATTTTGGAAGACAGTCTGACAGCTTCTTACAAAGCTAAACATAGTTTTACCATACAATCCAGCAATTACACTCCTTGGTATTTACCCAAATGAGTTGAAACCTTATGTCCAGATAAAAAACTGCACATAGATGTTTATTTCAGCTTTACTCATAATTGCAAAAAATTGGATGTCCTGCAAGTAAGATGTCCTTCAATAGGTGAATGGATAAACACCCTGTGGTACAGCCATACAATGGAATATTATTTGGTGATAAAAAGATATGAGCAATCAAGCTATAAAAAGACACGGAGGACTCAATCACTATATTGTACACCTGAAACTAATATAATATTGTAAATCAACTACACTTTAATTAAAATATATATACACACATAAACAAAAATTTAAGAAGTACACTGACCAAAAAAAAAGACCTGGAGGAAACGTAAATGCATATTATTTAGTCAAAAAGGCCAGTCTGAAAAGGGCACATATTGTATGATTCCAAGTATATGACATTTTGGAAAAGGCAAAACTATGGAGATAGTAAAGGTCAGTGGTTGCCAGTAATTGAGGGGGAGGAAGGGAGGGAGGAATGAATAGGTGGAGCATGGTGAATTTTTAGGGTGGTGAAACTATTCTGTAAAATACCGTAATAGTAGATACATGCCATTATGCAACTGTCAAAACCCATGAAACTTTACAACACAAAGAGCGAACCCCAACGTGAACTACGGAATTTAGTTAGTAGTAACACATCAGTGTTGGCTCATCGATTGTGACAAGTGTCCCACACTAACGCGAGATGTTAATAATAAAGGATGCTACGGGCACGTACAGCGAACTCTGTACTTTGTGTCCATTTTCTGCTAACCTAAAAGTGCTCTCAAAAATAAAGTCCATTACACAGGAAATATAGTCAATATTTTATGAATCACTATGTTGTACACCTGAAACTTATATAATATTGTAAACTGACTATACCTCAATAAATAAACAAGCTTAATGTAAACTTGTGGAAAATTTGGAAAGTGCAGAAATGCATTTTAAAAGGCTTATTAAAATTATTCATAATTCCCATCACCCAGATAAAACCATAATTAACGTTTAGCTGTATTTTCTCTAAGTCTTTTTTAAAAATGCATGTTTATTGTTTACTGTAATATTAAAGTTATTTTATATATATATTTTTTAAAAATTTTTTAATAAAGTACATTAGTTTAAAAAAATTATAGTTTGTCAATAAGATGACATAAGTCACCATTAAAAATGATAAAGTACTTATTCCTATAAAAATCTTTTCATATACTGTTACTGAGGGGTGGTAGGAGAAACAGGTTAGAACAGTTATGTAAACAACACACGTGCATGGATGTGCATGTTTAAACAACAAAATGCTCACACACGTCAACTCTGGCCAATGGGATCACAAGTGACTGTCGTGTATCTTCTGCTTAGCTATCTTCTCTCATTTTCTACAGTTTCCTCAACAAACACCTTTCTGTGCCTGCTGTGTGGTGGATGCTGTGTTAGGTGCCAGTTCCACTGGTGAAATATGAGTATCTATTATTGCGGTGATTTAAACAAATACATGCGCTCAAAAATGAGAAGTAACCGTCATTTCGATTTTTTCAAGTTGGTGTGCTGTGGGGAACGACAGACCTTCGCTCTGTGGCCCAACGCTGTGCATGTTGAACCCTCGCACACTTGTGGGTCCCCCGAGGTAAAACCTGGAAGAGGATGCAGACGTCAGAGCAAAGCCGCTGGAGAAAGTCTCCATCGCACAACAAAAGTGCAAAAGGCTCACAGTCGCTACTGGGTCGTCCACATCTCCACGTGGCGGAACATTTCAGGATTAGGAACACGCAAGGGAGGATGGTAAATTTCATAAAGACCCAAGCTTGTAATCTAACCTAAGACTATACATCTAAACAAACACGTCAAACTTCTGGGGACACAGGTGAGATACAAGGCACAAATAAAGACACCTGGGTGGACTGTCTGTTATAAAGGAATTATCTGAAGTCTATGAGAATTCATCACGCAGCACCTTTTCAAAACAGCCTCCTACATGCTCACAATAATTAAGTTAATTAAGCTGAAAAAAAAAGGCAGGATACAAATTATATAATAGTATGACCTGAATTTTACAAATAGTGGAAAATAATACTAGGAGGAAATAGACCAAAATAGAATTATTGTTATCTTAAATTTTTTTTGTATTATTACAGTGATTTTTAATTAGAAAAAAAGTATATGTTAAAAAATTTTTAATGAATTCCTTGTGTTCCTTAATGCACTGGGTTATCATACTCTTTTAAAACTATATCTGAGTAAAACGAAAACAGTGAATTAAAAAAATATTAGAGGGACTTCCCTGGTGGCACAGTGGTTAAGAATCCGCCTGCCAATGCAGGGGACATGGGTTTGATTCCTGGTCCAGGAAGATCCCACATGCCAAGGAGCAACTAAGCCCATGCGCCACAACTACTGAGCCTGCGCTCTAGAGCCCGTGAGCCACAGCTACTGAGCCCACATGCCTAGAGCCCGTGCTCCGCAACAAGAGAAGCCACCGCAATGAGAAGCCCGCGCACCGCAACGAAGAGTAGCCCCCGTTCGCCGCAACTAGAGAAAGCCTGCAAGCAGCAATGAAGACCCAACACAGCCCAGAAAAAAAAAAAAAATTAGAAATCCCATCTACTTGCTATAAAATCTAACAGCTTCTTAGAACGTGATTTTAGACCACGGTAATTACTAAATAATGAATTAAAATGACCAGAGAAGCTGTGTATGGTCTTTCCAACACGGCTGTCATGGAAGCCACACCAGCTGACGCCCCCAGCCTCTCACTAACCTGCGGTGCCACAAACGTCCCACGTCTAAGCACAAAGGGAATAGGGCACTGTTTTTCTCATTGTCCCGCTGGATAAAAGCCTTTATGAATTTATTCATTTGAACTTGAGTTTAAAAGACTATAAATGTGTCTTTACTATCTGGGATTTCTAAGCAAAGCCTTTCTGAATACCTCATTAACAATAATTATAGAAACAAAGAGCAAGGTCCCTTTATTATTTTTTTAAATGATGAATCACAGACATTCTTTTGAAAGAATTAAAATGATCCAGGAAACACAAACAGTGAAAAGGCTCTTCCCCTCCCTACTGTCCACCGTGTCCCAATCTCCAGAAGTGACTACTGTCACTGGTTTGGTGGTTGACTTCCAGACCCCTGGTGTTACCTGCAAACACACACGTGCACACAGAAGCTTTGCCCCTGATCAGAGAGCAAGCAACTCAACATACTTCCATGCAAATTTTAACTTAGGGACACCTATCTCATCCTTTTTAATGATTACACAGTCCCTTTAGAATGGTTGTGTTTGCATTTAATCATTTCCCTACAGGGAGTTTTAGAATTTTTGCTATTCTCAGTAATGCTCCTGATGGACACCCTTGTACATAAATCTTTGTACTCTTATGAATGTATTTCTGTACATTAGATTCACGGAGGTGAAACTGTTAAGTCTCAGAGTAGAAGTTAAAATTTTTTCTACTCCCAAACTGCCATCCAAAAAGGCTGAACTAGGTTAAGCTAAAACAACAGTTTAACTAATGCAAGATTAAAGAAAGAGTTCCTTGACCCCAAGACAATTGTGAGTATTTCTACTAATAGCAACTAATAATAGGCAACAAATACAACTTCACCCTCTGCTGGCAGGAGCAGAAGCTCCTCCTAAAAAAGCAGGTTTTCTGAAAAGCAGGCTCCAGCAATATTCTTTGTGAGCCTTAAAAACATTCATATTCTTTTGAGACAGTAATTCCACATTGAGGAATCTGTCCTCAGAAAATAAAACGAACACAAATTATTCACAAAGTTACATTCTTCACAGTGCTACGTATATGCAAATAACGAAATATCAAAATGCTGCTTATGAAAAATTTCCCATGACCTGGTGAATGACTTACTCTATAATTTTTAAAAAGCAGGGAGGACACAAAATTGTATGCAAAATACAGTATCTCAACACTTTAATACAGACGTGTACATAAATTTATATGTATACACGCTCACACAAATACACACCCGCAAAAATACTGGCTAACAGGAAATACAGCTGACTCTTGAACAACATGGGTTTGATCACGTAGCTCCACCTACGGGTGGATACCCTGCAACAGCAGCCGCTACAGCACTACAACGCCAGTGGCTGGCTGACTCTGGCCGTGGAGGGAGCGTGGATACGGAGGGCCGACTACAAACGTCACTGGGATTAACCCTCAGGTTGTTCAACAGTCGACCGTAGTCCCAAGTGTTAACTCCGCTTATCAATGAGCAGGATTCTTTCACTTCCTTAAATGTTTCTCTGTTTTTATATTTCTGTAACATGTATGAACTGTATTCTTTCATACTCAAAGAGAATACAAAATTTTTAGTATAATGAAGTATCTCTCTGCCCCAAAAGCGAAAAATATTAAGTATGAGGTATACTGGGTATTTTGAAATGAGCTTAAACATAAAAACTAAATTAAAATTTGAAATATTTGCTTTCCTAAATAGTTAAACTTCTCTAAAATATCTTCTAAGAAACCAAGCAGAAAGATCCAAAGGAAACCATGTGCAAACCACCCATTCATTTATTATTACTTACCGATCAGCAATACTTGACGGTTTATCGCCAGTGGGTACCAACACTCCACCCCAGAGAGATGCTGAAAAAACCTATTGAAATATAAACAAACAACCGTTTTCTTCCAGCGTTTCTTTCCTTCCAACGAGCATCAGCAGACAGAAAACACCCTGAGGTCTGGTCGTGCCCGGTGCCTGCAGCGTGCAGAGCTCTGGGTCGGGGCACAAGGGCTGCGGAAGGAGAACATCTGGCTCCTGCAGGGGAAGAACTACAGCTCGAAGTGTTTTGCGGACACTTTTATAACTGGCAACTTCAAATTTCGAATAAGGACATACTATACATAAGCCAAAAACAAGCCCAAACCCTAAGCAGGGCCTGGCTTCCGCTCTGACACAGGGCAGCTCCCTCCTCTCCGAGAAGCCAAGCCCAGTGGGACAAGCCATGGCCTGAAGGGGGAGACCAGGGCCCTGGACAAGGGATTCTGCATCCACCCAGGCCTCTCTGGCTCGGCCTCAAACCTAAGAGGACTGAGGGCGCACGGCATCCCAGGAGAAGGAAGGTAGCGGGTGCAAGGCTGACACATTTAAGAAATGCAAAGAGACATGTTTCCAATCCAGCCCTCGGGGACGGAGCCCTGCGTCTAACAGGTCAGGGGCAGTGACCTAACCCTCGGTCAGGGATGCAATCTTCACACCCACGTAGTCCATGCACAGAACTGACCCAGGGATGCCTTAAACCACAGCGAGGCCCTCGGGGCTCCCGACCCCAGGCCTCCGCCGTGGCCCCCGCCTGCCCACCTCTCCTGCGCACCCCCACGCCTCTGCCCACCTTGTCCTCTCTCGGACGTGCCAAGTCCCACGTCCTTCAAAGCTGCTCAGATGTCTCTTTTTTAGAAGCTTCCGTAGGAAGGATTACAGACGAAAACTGGGACAGAGTGGGCAGAGCAGGCCAAACGAACACTCTATTCTGAGAAATTCAAGTCTTTGTTCAACAGCGTGACAGACGCTGCGGAACAAAGCGAGGCGCCAGGGCCCCGCGCGCTCTCGAGCAGCTCCCCTCGCGACCAGGAGCTCCCGGTGCTCCCGGCACACCGCCCTCCTCCCCCGCCTAGCCGTCCCAACCTAAGGAGGGCCAACAAGGAAAGCGGATTCCCCACCTGAGACAAGCCCACCGGGCCTCGTGTCCCGCTGACCTCGGTGACCACGAGAGCCCAAGGCCCCCAGGCACCCCCAGCACCTAGACCTCTCCACCTGCTCCCTCTAGCACCAGCCCCCCCCAAGTCTTCAGTGCCAGCAGGACCTACGAACCGGCCCCCTCGCTCTCTGCTGCCCTTCCTCCCCTCCTCACCCAGCTGAAATTCCACGGTCGGTCACTAGATCTCACCGACTTGTCTTCAGCTCAGCTGGCAGCCCCCCGGGCCTGGTCAGCCCGCCCTGCTCCCTCAGCTGTGTCTGGGCGACCGGCTGTTGGGCTCACCTTAAGTCGCTCTAGGTGCTACGGCCTCATCACAGACGCCTCCCCTGGCCCTCTAAGGTAAGGCAGCACCCCCATGGCGGCCTTCTGTCCCTTAACCCTGCTGGATCGTTCTTCACGTCACCTGTCAACCCTGCCAAACTGCAGGTAAACCTATTTGCTTGTAGGTCTTCCTTCACTAGCATGTAAGAACGGGAACTGTGTTTATTTACTGAGGTATTCTTAGTGCCCAGACAGTGCCTGGGAGCCAGTATGTGTGGGAAGGAGGGAGCGGTGGGTGGGTGCATGGATGGGGGGAAAGGAGGCTGAGAAAGAGAAACCGAGGCGTGGAAGGAGAAGCAGTCATAATGGAGTCAACAATGGCTGACAGCGTGCCATGGAGGGCGCACAGAAGGGGACCAGGAAGAGCTCGCTGAACTGAGCAAGAAGCCCCTGGCAGCCTCCGGAAGAGCAGTGGCAGGGGAAAGGCAGGAACCGAATCTGAAGTGCACTGAGTCCAGGACTGACCGGCAGCAGTGATAAATGATTCTAAAACGAGACGCGTGTCCCACTTCATTAAAATGCACTCCCGGCCCCCAGGGTCTAAGGAGGCAGGGGGGGTGTGGAGAGCTGTCCCTCAGTCGCCCGGGCGCTGGGAAGACTGGAGAGTAAGCACGGTGTCCCCCAGCCTGGGGCTCCACTGCCTCAGCCAGAATCCAGTCACTCACTCCTCAGGTCCTGAGGGAATCAGGAGGAACTAAACCACACTGGGTAACACAGAAACTCCTGGAGGCACCCAGAGCCCTGACAACCTAGCAAAACAAGGTGAAGACGCAGAATTTCTCTGGAAGTCACATCAGGAGGCAAAGGAAGCGGCAGCCCTGCCCTCCAGACACATCTGCTTGACGGCCCTGAGCGGATAAGTGGGGAAGGGGCTCTTTTACGTAAAATGACTGACAGGTGAGTTGTAAAGGGACTGCACATCACTTCTCCCCGGGGGAGCTTCAAGTCTGGCTAAACTGAAAAGATCAAGCGCTTGACTTTCAACCATCAGTGTTCTGACTTCCTCTTTAGTGCTTTAGATATTCGAGAACTGAGACCTTCTAATAAGATTCCAAAAACAAGAGATAAAAACACAGGTGACAATATTCTGGCAAGATACTCACTGAATCAAGTATGAGTTGCTTATTCAACTGAAGCTCAAAATCTTCTTTTATGAAGCTCACATCCCCTCCGGTGTAGCCTGCCAGCTCCTGTGGGCGAGGATCCTCAGGTCACAGGGAGCCAACAGACTTGTTACAGAGGTTTCTAAACAGCGTCACTGCGGTTAAGTCTGCTGTTTTGTATGTTTAGAAAGGCAACACACCACTTCTGTCCCCTAGAAGCTACGTCCTAGTTGTTCTGGATGGTACCAGGGGCCTGACAGAGGTACACAATCACCAAACAACTGAGTAACCGCAGAGAATGTTATTCCTTACATGTGAGAGTAAAACACTGGCAACATCAACATTTCATTATAGAGCTTGCTAAGGATGATACGGCTTGTTTGGCCTAATCAGTGTTTGGGGGAAAAAAAAAAATCAGCCCACCTTTTACAATTTGGCACATTTCCTATGAAAATCTGATTTCTAGCTGCTCCTCTGACACTGAGATCAGGCAAACAGAGCATCGGAGCCCCGCTTCTCCCCAAGGTCACCTGCCGGGCCCTGCCGGCGTGTGAGTTACAACCCCTGCCTTGGGTGTTCTTCAAGGGTCACCAGGGAAATCACTCCCATCAAATCACAACTTTCCTCCTGGCCAAGTAAGTGACACCATCAAAGAGGCCGGAACCTTATCCTGACTCTGCGCTCTGTGAAGGCAAAGCCTGAGCTACAGGGAGCAAATCCAGGGCTAGGAACCCCGAGGGGGACGGACACCCTTGCAAGCCATTCTAGGACTTTCACAATGAGAGGAAAATGTCAGTTTTAAAAACGTGACTACCCTTGCATGATGCCCTCTCCCTCCAGGGTCACGGAGCCTGCAGAGGTCACAGGGGAAGGAATACTACCTGGTTAACCTTCAGCAAAGCACCTCTTCTCGGTAAGATGGAAGGGTTCCGAGAGTCGATGACCATCGCGTGCTGAAAGAAATGCGGATCAGGGGCGTCTGCGCTTCAAACAGGCCTCTGACACGACACCAGACACCCACTGGGCACTAACTGTATGCCAGGCATTGTGCTGAGCACTCCATAACTCTTCTGCCGCTTAATCTTTACGGAAACCCCATGTTACGTGTGAGGGACCTGGGAGAGTCGGGGAAACAAGTCACATCCATTGGGTGGGCAATTCCAACCCCATCACCGGCTTCGTTCTCTCAGGGAGCTCGACACCCTGACCAAAGTCAACTCAGCCAGCTCCCAACTAAAATGCCACAGTCAGCTCTTACGCACACCACTGCCCGTTACCTCTGATGTTACTTAGAAAAAATGACATGAGGTTGTGTCCAGAAATTCAAAGTGACCAGGGGGCACCATTTTAGTCACCCAAACTGTGACGCTTCTCCATCCCTCCCGATGGAGGTGAAGGCTCTTCTCCCAACTTACGGCACGGCTGCATCAAAGTATCTACACACCTGCCCTTACCGAGAGAGATGACTTCAGCGAGTGCCCGCTCTCTTTTCGGACGGCAAAAGACACTGTCCTGGCAAGGCAGCCCAGCTCTCGCCACACGCCCTCCCACTTGACAGTGTGGCTGGTCTTCCAAATGGGAAACTGCAGGCAAACACAGGAAACCATCAGCCTTCCGTGCTGTGCAGACAGGGGGCCGTCCCAAATCAGGTCCTGGGATGGGGCATCACTAAATGGACGGACTAAAAGCTAACACACAGTGTTTTTAATGATGGATGGGAGACCGGAAGAGACGAAGGGAAGCTGGGGAAGGAGGGAACAGAGCAGGCAGGCAGGAGGGAGGAGGGGAGACAGCCATGGCCGCAATCAAAGGGAAAAACTGTACGAGGGGCAGGGCTGTGCTCTGGGTGAGGAGACCGGGTCGCCCGTCTGAAAGCCGCACGCAGCTTTGTAACTGACTGGTTTCTTTTCCAGTCTAAGACCATCGGACACACACCCCACCGGCTGTCTGCAGCCAGGAGGGACGACCCAGATGACCCACATCAGCCCCTGGAGAAGAGCCAGGAGACAAGGTTACACGTGAGTGAAGAGCTTCCTCCCTGCAGCCAGAGGCCTGAGCCAAGTGAACGCTGGGGTCCGGGCAAGTGGGACCTG
This sequence comes from Balaenoptera musculus, assembly GCF_009873245.2. Classification (NCBI taxonomy): domain Eukaryota; kingdom Metazoa; phylum Chordata; class Mammalia; order Artiodactyla; family Balaenopteridae; genus Balaenoptera; species Balaenoptera musculus. The sequence continues at coordinate 99,260,625 of NC_045794.1, read as the reverse complement.
CCTCTTGGCCTGACCCTCTTCCCTCGAAGCCAAGCCAGCCTGTCTTAGATTTCCGTCTTAGAGACATGCCCAGGTTGGTTTTGAACAGCGAATGACGTAGTTTGGTGGCCTTGGGAAGGACAACAGTGATGCAACCCTTACAAGGGAGCCAGGTCACGTCACAGTCCCCAGAGGGAGTCCCACGCTGGGCATTCTCGTGGCACTCAGGCCCAGACAGCCCACGTGGCTTCCACGGTGACAACGTGGGGCCACTACCTCAGCACGATTCCTTGTGAAGCCGCCGCGAGGCACCGGGCCAGGCCCTGGGGAGGCAGACGGTGGGAGGGCAGGCCTGCCCAGCCGCCTTTTCTGCACTGAGGGCCCCGAGATTCAGCTACTTTCCCAATGCCTGTGGGAGGGGGAGAGCTGACCTAAAGCCTTCCTCCCTCCCTTATAAGGCGGCTCTTAACGGGAGAAACACTACTGCTCAGAGGAGACACATCTGTGTCTCTGGATTCCCGGCAGGAGGACGAGGCAGGGCCCAGATGACGCCGCTGGGCTTGCGTAGCGAGCACCTACTTGGTGCACACCCCGAGGACACACACGAGGAGGATGCGGTCCTCTCCTCCGCAGCCTCTGCTCTCAACGGCAGGGCTGCAGCTGCAGGAGCTCCAGCCCTTGCGTCCCTTTGCCTGCCCTCCCTCGCGGCCTATTCCAACACTCTGACGTCCTGCATCTCTATCCCGTGTGGACAAACAAGGTGTTTCTACTCTCCTGAGGATCTGCTCTGTAAAAAAGGCTTAAAAGAAAGAGATAAAAGGGGACTCGGGAGAGAAAGGTGGGGAGAAACCTCCCACCCTGTTGGTAGCCTCTGCGTCCTGCGGGAGGGCAGGGCTGGAGAGAAGAGCATCTGCCAGGGTGTTGGCTGCCGCGTCCCCAGCACTGGGCAGGAGGGTCTGAGGGCAACTCCCTGCACATGGAGAAGGGCGGCCACACCGAGGTGAGAATGGACATGCGTCTCCATACTGAGCTGCGCCCTCCTGGCTACCTCGGAGCACTCAGAGTTTTCATGACTTTGGGCTGCAAGGGTAAGAAGCATGAGTGGCTGATGCGTCTCGAGTGCCCACAGGGGGCCGAGCGCACAGCAGGAGGCAAGCCTGGGCAGGGACTTGGGACTCCCAGACCACAGTCACGGGGCGGGGGCGACGAGGGGCGTGCTGAGACAGCTTCCTGGGCCCCGTTCCTGGTGATGCTCACTCAGCAGGTCACTCGGGACCACGAATTTGCAGGTGAGCCCGAGGCTGCTGGTCTAAAGACTTGGGGAACTACTGTTATACGGGATTGCGTCTCAAGGTCTTTCCTCGTTAACTAAAGCCTAGAACGGGTCGGGAGGAATAAGGATGAGCTAGAAAGGAAGGAAAAAAAGAGCAGCGCTCATCGTAAAGCCAAGAAACGGTCAAACGACAGTAATTCCATGTGCTGCATCCTGCTAGACGTCAACTAACTGTAAACCAATGATGAAAGCATCCAGTAACCTGAAGTAACTTTCACTGGCTGTCAGGTTTCGATCTTAGCAGGTACAAGGAAGGACAAACAGATGGTGTCCCAGGAAGTCAGGAGCAGGGAAGAAATTTGACCGGGTCAAAGGAGCTGCCGCCATGGAGATTAGCCACTCTCTGGCCCCGGCACGTGCACCTGGCTAGTGAAGAGGTGCCCGGCCGGCAGGGCAGAGGACAGAGGGCGACCCCAGCAGCAGTGCCTGAGGCTCCGAGCATCAGACCACACAGTGGCTGCGCGTGCCTGGCCCCGCCCCCGCTTGCCGTCTTCGGGAATCAATCAATCAACAGACTCCTTGGTCCCACTCAAGTGTCCGAAGGGAAGGACTAAAAAGCTACTTACGCTGTACTCGGCTGATAATCCTCTGTCTGTCTCCCGGAGTGAGCTCCAAGGGAACTGTCCCGTAACTTTATATAAGTTTACAGAGAAACTAGGAGACAATGGGACAGAGCTTTAAAAGCTGAAACAGTGATTATAACTTGTACACATTTAAATCAACAGATTTAAAAATATACTTCAGGGGTTCATCTTCATGAGGAAATCTACTGGCTTGTTGTAACACTGTAGAAGGGTCAGCTGATTCTGCAAAGTTTCTTTTCACAAACAAGCCACCTATTTTAACTTTTAAACAAGGCCACTGAACTCAATGATCTGTTGGGCTTCCTACTTTCTTTCGAAGTTTCCAGGCTGTGGTTTGAAGAAGGACAGGCCATACGAAGTTTCTTTTGTTCCATAGGAAAACTGAAAAGTCACCTTTTCTGCACGGCCTAGAAGATTAGGGAGTTTGAGGCCAAGTACCTAGGAGGAAAAAAAAAATAGCAGGGGTTTAAATGGAAGGAATGATAACTGTTTAGAAAGACTGTGTGAGCTAAGGGACTCACTCAAAAACAGAACAAAAATGTAGATGCGGGTCTGCCTTTCATTTGTGATTGCTCTTCTTCCTTCAAGCTTGCCTCTGCTGAGTGCACACACCTAGTGAATTCTAGAAGGCTACACCTGCTAACTGTGAAGCTCAGAGAAATCAACTCTATGGGTTTGGAGTTTAGGGGAATTTCCACAGGAAACTATTAATATAAACATGTGATATCCCCACATCATTCCCAAACAATCCACATTTATAACATAGCATGTTATAATCAACTCTAAGAAGATTAATGAGAACCATGGGATAGTTTACAAATGAAGATTGAGGGGCATGAAAGAGTTCCGAGACTACCATCAGTCATGTTTTCAAAGCTCACAACTGAAAGTTCCACTGTTAGGAAGGGAAAAACCTGTATCTCACCATGCTGCCTTCGTTGTTCCCAACCATGGTGTTATAACTGCCCGTTAATCTCCTTAATTCAGTTACTTCAAAGGTAACGTCTAACCCGTTGGGAAGCGCATTGTCACCTAATAAGTGAAAAAGATGAAACAATTAAGACAGCTCAAGTATGCAGTTTTATGTTTGGTCCCACTGCTGTAAATGACAAAACGCTTGGGTTTAAAGCCCAAGAACACGCCCACACAAAATCCCATTACACCTCGACGCCAAAAACCTGGGTCTGGTTTCCGTGGTGGAAGATACCAAAAACGGACTTTGCTGCAAGGAATAAGCAGCAGCAGCATTACTTAAACACACGTTAGTTACATTATTTGCCAAACGTACTTGTTCCCCTACTAGTGAGGTCCTTGAGAATACCTGGGGCCTCAATTCAGCTGACATTAAAACGTGGAATTCTTGTGACAAGAGGGGCTCTAGGAACCCTGGCGGAGAAGCAACAAGTCGACACAGATGGAGGAGGTGGATCTTCCTGTCCTTCCTCCAGCCGGGGGCGTGGTGCCTGAGTTCAGTGCAGCTACCCTTCAGCCACTGCGGGCCCTGGGGGGCAGGGGAGCAGGGCTGAGTGCTGCAGGGGCCTGGGCGCCCCTCAGAAAGGTCGGGGCTGACCCTGCGACCCTGGCTGGACACCAGCCGCATCTGGGAGCTGTCAAGACTCACAGACGCCCAGGCACTGGCTCCCAAACACTCAGATTCAGCTGGTCTAGGGTGGAGCCCTGGCGCCACTTTTTTTTTTAATTAGCAGACTTTACTGTTTAGAGTGGGTTTAGGTTTATAGAAAAACTGAGCATAAGGTTCTCACCCCCTCACACACATTTCCCCTCTCATTCAGTCTGCACTAGTGGTGCGTCTGTTACAACTGATGAACTAACAGTGAGACGTTACTACTAACTAAAGTGTGACTCACACTAAGCTTCATTCTCGGCGTTGCACATTCTAGGTGTTTGACAAATGGATGGCGTCCATTCTTTTTTAAAAGCTCCCGGGTAATTCTAAAGGCAGCCAGGGCGGAGAACCACTGACAGAAGTGGACCAGCTGACCACGTACACGTCACATTTACGACAGACAGGAGAGCACTGAAACTAAATGCCACCCACAAGACTTGCCACCAAGCAAGCCCTCCGGCACAGCAGCAAGGGCCACTCTGTCATGCGTTTGTTCAACCAGGGGCAAGTCGCTTAAACCTCTCTGAGCCTGTTTCCTTAGCTGAAAAATGTTTTTTTCTGAAAGAATAACCATGACACTTCACCAGGTTTTTGTAAGGCCCCAACTGGGTGTGCAGAAACCCTCCCCGCGGAGCCCAGCACAGACACTTCTGTTATTACCACCGCGACTCCGAGGGGGCAGAGACAGCCGGTGGTCTCCCAGCACCCCTTCTCCCCACGTACCAGTCCAGCGGGTCTCATGCTTCAGCACTCATCAGTCACCTGCAGGGCCCGCTGTGCCAGACGGCTTCAGTGGGATGTGCCTTTCTGCCAGGTCCCCAGGAGAGCAGAGCTGCTGGTTGGGGGTGCACTTTGAGAACCATGGTTCTCATCGTAATTGAATCCTCGCGTCTTGGCTGGGTCTGTGGCCACACAGACTTGACTTCCCAGCCTGCCCTGTAGCTCCATGTGGCCGTGGGATGAGAGGGGAGTATCGTGTACAACACCTGGGACAGGTGCTCATGGAGAGTGGTGTGCCCTTTCACCCTTCCTTCCTCCTTCCTGAGGCTGGAATGGTGCTCAGCCACCCCAGGGACCAGGGGACCCTAGAGACAGTGAAGTGACAAGCACCAGGAGAAAACCACACCAGCCCCAGGTGACCTCAGGGAGCAGAGCTGTGACGACACCAGCCCCAGTTGGTGGTCTCCCATCTGTCATGGAAAGAGATCTCTTTTGCCTAAGCCACTGGTATTTGGTGTCTCTGTTAGTCACAGATGAATCTATATTCCAGAGGATAGAAATCCCTTTCATTTATATAGTATTTTATATTTTTGCAAGCACTTTCATATACTGTTTCATTTTTATCTTCTCAAAACTATCTTCCACTCAATCCTGTAAGAGTTCACTTGTTCCTTGATTCATTCCAAATATGTATTTTTCAACGGACATCTACTCAACTCAGCATGAAGTCCGCGGCCACATAGTAAGCCCTCCACGACCCAGTCTCCTGATCATTTTCCTGCCTTACCTCTCATCACGCTCCTTCCCCACATCTGCACGCTGGCTCTACGGAGCCCTGTGGTCCATCCATTGACCCTTTCTCTCTCTGGCCACTGGGCCTATTAAACACTCTCTCTCTCCCTGGAACATTCCTCATCAGCCCTGCTCCCCAAACAGATTCACACACACCTTTTAGGTCTGAGCTTATGTATCACCCCTTCCGGGAAATCTTCTCTGATCCGTCTTTCCCTCCGCCCCACCAGGAGAGGCAAAGTTTCCTCCTCCAGCACCCCCCGCTTAGAGCACAACTTATCAGCTGAACTGTCCTCACTTCTCTGTCTGTCCCCGACTCTCTCCCACTTGACCAGAAGCTCCTTCAGAAGGAGACTATGCCTTGTCTGCTACTGTCTCCCCCGCTGGAAGGGACTCATAAACGAAAGAATAAACACCGACCAAGTGGACAGAATTGCCCAATATCGCACAGCAAACGAGCAAATGAACAAAAACCAAAAGTGAAATCTGACTCCTACTGCCCTCCTCTTTTACCACACATTTAGGCGGAGTCTGCTAAGAGCCCACCCGGACGCCTGCCAGGGCGGCCCATCCCGAAAAGCCTGGCTCTCTCCTTCTCGGAAGGAGGTCCTTCTCGGAGCCCTGGTCCCATCTGGGGGCTCAGACAACAGCATCTTCCAAGTCACCCGTCCTCCCTCGGCCTGACATAAAGATCCAGTTACTTCCCTGAGGCCACAGGTTCTCTCTGCCTGGACACAAGGTGTCTGTGATCCTGGAGGACGGAGGGAATCAAAGAGAAACTGCACCATAATATGCACCTTGACATGTATCGATCAAGACATCCACCTGTCTAAATATTCCCAGACGAAGCAATTTCTCACGGGCTTCGTGCGATCTCCTCATTACCTATAAGAGAAAAAATAATAATAATAAAAATAGAGACTGTATTCCTCTAAGATACAGGAATGTAAATGGTGGCTGTAGCATTTAGGCCAGTGGCTTAGCGTGTGGTGTGAAGTGCTGACCCCTGAGAAGAGAGCCCCACTAAGACCAGACAAGTGAGCCGTTACTTGAGTAAAAAGATTACTTAGTAAAAAGTTACTTTAAGCTTTAAAAAAAAAAATACAGTGTTTTAAAGTGGGAATGGCCGAACACTGCTGAAAGGTCAGGTAAAACGGGGACCGGAAGGACCCAGCTGCACACGGCCTCAGGAAGCTGCTGGCGACTCTGCCCAGGCAGGGAGACGTGGTGCTGAGGGCAGGAGGGCAGAAGGAAGCCACGGAGGAGAGGACGACAGTGCAACCCAGGGAAGACCCCAGTGGATAAACGGAGTAAGGGCCCGAGGAGACGCGAGCGTGCGTAACTAGCCAGAGCCCTCGCCCCGGTCGCTGAGGGCCCTCGAGGGGAAGCGCACTGAGCGCTAACGGGGTGCGGGAAGGTCGGCACCCACCGCCAGCAGCTCCACGGCAGCGCTGGGCCGGCCGTGAGGAACACGGGGAGGGGCCAGCCGCGGGCGGGAGGACAGACACCTCTCCTCCGGGATACGGGCCAAGGCAAACGCACGTCAGTTTGTGGGAGGCTTCTGGGACCCCCTTCGGCGTAGGCGGCAGGTCATCCGCGGGGGCTGGGGCGGGGCACTCAGTGTGTGAGTGCGCAGAGCGTCACGGGAGCTTCAGAAGGGGATGGACAAGGCCAAGCAGAGGGAGTACTTGCCTCGACAAGGTTCTTAGCCTTAAAAACACCTCCAATTTCACACATGATGATGTCATCCTTAGTCCTTCCAAGTCCATCAAAATGCACGTGTTGGACGACCACCTAGACGTGACAAGGGGACGCAGACTACTGAGTACCAGACAGGGCAAGGGATCAGGCGTCGAGGCCAAAGACAAATGTCTGAAATTAGTTCCAAAGATTTTTTTTTTTAATTTAATGATCCACGCTTCTGAGTTCCTCACTGTTTCAAAAAACTGGTCACTTGAACTGACTAGGTCTTTACTTCCTGTGAACGAGATCAACAAGGTCTCTGCAGCCAGGTGACCAAGGACCAGGTCAGTCCTAAACCCAGGCAGGGTGCAGAGGTCCCCTACACATCCTTCCCCAAATGTTCACCAGGCACTGGCCTCTGGATGACGCTGACTGTGACCTGGTTTAGTCACGGCGTGTATTTTGCCAGAGATCTTGTGTGGATTTCAGTATAGCCTGATAAATGCTGGCTCAGAGCCTCTCACCTGCCTATAAATGCTCACTTCATTCATTCATTCATTCAATAAAAAGGCACTGATTACCTATGAACCAAGCATCATTCTGAACACTGAGAACATAGCAGTGAGCAAAACATAAAAATTCCCACCTCTATGGAGATTAGATTCTAAAGGGGAGAGAAATAGGCAACATACACTGTACAGTAGACGGTAGTGAGCAAGAGACAAATCAAGCAGGGATGATGGGAGTGGTAGGGAAACGTATGACTTACAGGTGATCAGAATACTACACTAAGATCTTAATTAAAGAATTAATGAAAAATGTGCTTACATTTCTCCCACTGTATTTAATTTCAAAGGCAACAAAGTTTAGAAAAACTTTTACTCAAGACCCAAGGTCTTTTTTCCGGGAGCAGGGAACAAAGAATAAACTTAAGCATAATCTGAGCTTCTCTTTGAAATACTTCTGGGTTTTTTTTTTGGTAACATAAATTCAAAAATGTGTTTGTTTACACTTCCCACGTAAATAATCACCAAGGAAAAACTATTCCTCTAAAACCAGAAACTATTTCTCCAAGTGTCCAGTCTTTCTAAAATACAGGTTAATCCCTTTATGTTTCCCCAGCGGCTTGTGGAAGCGAGTGTTTCTAGTAACAACTCTATCCAGCCCTCAACAGGATACTCACATCCTTGTTCTCAAGAATTTCCTGTTTAGCTTCAGGTTCAACTTCAACAAATTCAGCTTCTTCTCCTAATGCTCCAAAATCAGGTCCACTGGCTGGAAGAGGCTCCAAACTCTGAAAGGGAGGGAGGAACCACAGATAAATGAACTTATATTAAAAAACAAAAGCTTGGGACTTCCCTGGTGGTACAGTTGGTTAAGAATCTGCCTGCCAATGCAGGGGACACGGGTTTGAGCCCTGGTACGGGAAGATCCCACATGTCACGGAGCAACTAAGCCCGTGCGCCACAACTACTGAGCCTGCACTCTAGAGCCCATGAGCCACAACTACTGAAGCCCGCGCGCCTAGAGCCCGTGCTCCGCAACAAGAGAAGCCACCACAATGAGAAGCCCGCACGTCACAACAAAGAGTAGCCCCCGCTCGCCTCAACTAGAGAAAGCCCACGCGCAGCAATGAAGACCCAACGCAGCCAAATTAAAAAAAACAAAAAAACAAAAGCTTTTAGTTTTGTCTTTAGATGGTGCCCCAGAAAACTCAGGACCGCGGTCCCCTCTGGGGCTGAAGGCAGCAGGGTGGGGGGCACACGGGCAGCATAAGCGGCTGTCGACGCACAGGTGTTAGGCTGGCGCTGACCCCTCGCTGTCCAGAGTATTGTTAATTCATAAAGCAAAGACGAAAACTCATCAGCGAAAGGGTCAGGCACAAACCTACAATGGCTGAACCTAGCTCTGTACACCTGAGGCCCATTTGAAGACCAAAAAAAAAAAAATTTTTTTTTGCTTTCCCATTATAGAAAGTATCCTAATGTTTTTAATCAAAACTGGATACATTCTAGGATAATTACATTAACCAGCCAAATTAGTAAAAAATATGTTTCTGGACTCTGATCATTTGTTTTGGTTCAGAAAGTCTCACACACACACTCAGGGGAACTGCATATACTCATAAAACGGGCCAGCCAGAAAGCGGTCCCTTCCTTCAGTCTGAACTGACATTGTCTCAGAAGCATTCTAGCATCTTCTGAATAAGGATTCTATAATAATAATTACGGAGACATGATAATATAATAGTATGTATAATAATGAATACATCACATTGTATATTTATTACATATATACGGGGATTCCCAGACACTCATGGAAATGGATTCAGAAGGTCTCGTGTGGCACCAGGTGATGGTAGAAACAGGCAACTCTGGGGAAAAGTATGGGAACTAGTATCCGGCTGCTTCCTCACTCCCCGAGTTCTCTACAGATAAGCGCTTCTGAAGTGCACAGGAGCGCCTGACATCTGCAGAATGCGGAGCAGTGGGGACTCGGGCCCCTCTCACCCTCTCCCCGCAATGTTCACCGCCTCTTGTCAGCACATCCTCCATCGTGCCACCGGTCCTCTGGAAAGGTAATGACCTGACAGCGCCATGTCCCCTCTCCCATTCTTGCCCTAAAAGACTCTGACCGTCCTCAAAGGTGCCCTCAGGGGCGAATGCAACTAGATTCCTTAGCAGGGCACATGAGGAACTCCACCATGCGGCCCCCACCTGCTACTCCAGATTCAATCCCCACCACCCCCGACCCTCACCTTTGTGTCTGTGCACACCTGGTTCTCTCCGCCCACGTTAACTACCTGCCTCCCCCGAAAGAGCTGAAAGAACCACCTTCAGTGCCATCTCCTCTGTGAGCCACCCCTGGCTTCTTCGGGAGAATCGGTCCCTCCTTCACAAGACACCTCTTGGAGGAAATTTATGACCTTTACAGGTACTGCTTTTTCTTATTTTTATCTGCCCTGCTATATCAGAAATACTCAAATATTTATGGAATGGGTGAGTGAATGATTTTTTTCTTTTGTTCTCACATTTCATAAATATCTGAGTGCCTACTGTCCCCTAAAGAGCAGGGAATGCAGCCGTGAATAAGACAGAACCAGTCCTTCCCTCAGTGGCTGAAGTGGATTATTTACATAAGTAAAAAGGGAAGATAATGCTGGGCAAAGAAACAGAATTTATTTCACATAATTATCCTTTCATTTTTGTTGTGTAAATATTTTTAAAATGAGATCATTACTATATTTCTCAAAAATATGAACAAATTAAAATAGTAACTTTTTTATGCAACATTTCATGAATATGCTTTCTGTATTTAAGTTTATGTAGCGCAAAAAAGTATATTATAGATGCGCAGATTGTCTATGCAGAGCATATACTATGGTTAGGAATATACGCACATACTCATTCTTCTTAATCTGAATGCTTGACAAATAGACTTTGGGCATAAAGTCTATGCTAAAAAATTTCCACTACGGTTCCTAAAACCTCAAAAGCATGAAACACACCTCACCAAAGACATGCTAGACCCATTTGTACTCTTAAATCTGAAATTTAGACTTTAATTCAAAAGGTGATGTCTTTACAGTTTCACAACTGCACCAAAGTTTGATGTCCTAAATTAACTTTCACTACTAGAGATTCATTCATTCACCAAATATCCACCCACTATGTGACAAGTGCTTACAAGGTCCTCACCCTCACAGAATTTACATTCCAGTGTCTGGGTAAGCATTTAGTGAAATGAATTTAAATAAACATTTGGATCTAGCCTCTAACCTTTAAGCAGATCGGTCTACTAGTGAGTCGACAAATTTTATCGAACGCCACGTGCCAGGCACTAGGCAAGGCAGTGCTAACTGAAGAAATAGGACATGAAATAAATTTAATGAGTTATGAACAGCATCTTTAAAGCGATATAGACTAGAATCAGATAGAAAATACAAGAAAAAATAATAGGTGTCAAGGGTAAATACTGTTTCAGAAAACTTTTGTTTCACATATGCATGAGGGTACTAGATAGCAAATATGGGATGTTTTCTTACTGTGAGTCCTGACCAAAATTCAAACAACACTGGCTAGTGAAATGTAAAGGCCAAATTAAAGAACTGAAATTATTTCTTGTCAATACATTAACCAAAGGAGCAGCAGTTTTAGTGTCAAAGGGGCTTAATAAAAGCAGAGACTTTTTTTCCTGTACTCCTAGCACCTACAACAGTGCCAGGCACAGAGCTAACCATTGGTAAATATTAGTTGAATAAACGAATGAATGCTTACTCTGCCAAGATGCTACAAGGGATGCAAGGCAAGTAAGATGCAGCTCCTACCGTCATCTAGAAACTTAGACTTTAAAAGGATAAGTCAAAAATGCAGAGCTAAAACAGGGCACCAGAGTAGAAATGTCAAGGAGGTTGACAACACATCCAAAATGAGGAAATGAGGAAGGAGAAGGTTTATGTAGGAAGTGACTTGAACTGAGTTCTAAAAGATGGGACTATTTTGCCAGCTGAAGATGGGAGTGGGGGTGAGTGACGAGAGAGGGAGCTCCGCCCAACAGCACGGTCCAAAAAGTGTGTCGTTAGAGGAACGGTGTTTCATTTGCAGGAAGTATCTGGAAATGGAAGTTAAGTCCATTCCCGCACACCAGGCTGAGAAGTCTGTGCTAAATTCTTTTGGGAAACTCCTGAAAACTTCTCAGCAGGGCAACTGAAACAATCCACGTTGTAGAAGAGAAGCTGTGTTGAGGGCTGGGACTCAGGAGATCTGAGTTTTAGAACATTCTGAGGCTCTAACGGTGTGACCTTGGACAAACAGTCACTCTCTGGGTCTCAGTTAAGATTACGATAAAGAGCAGTTGGGCAGCTTGGGTGCCGCGCTAAGCACCCAAGCAGGTGCTTTACGTGTACTGTGTCTTTCAATTCTCCTAACAGCCCGGCGAGTGGGTAATATCACTGCCTCCACTTGAAAAGGAAGAACTAATGCTTAGCGAGGTTCCGTCTTTGCACGGTAACCAAGAGACACGAGGACTCCTAGCTGGGTCTGGGTTGGAAGACACTACTTCGTGCTCTAAGAGTCTAGCAAGACACCTGGAGCGGCTGAGCGGGAGAGATCGGAAAAGGTGACCGGTAAGGAACTAAGACGCCCGAAACCGCTGAGGATAGAAAGAACTTATTCCTCCGCTGCAGGACATCACGGAAAGCCCGAGAGTCCTTTCCGGGCCACTGCCTCGCTAAATAACCTTGGGCAAGTCACGACCCTCCTCTGAGTATGTTTTCTGCTCGGAAGCCTGCGGTACCCGCTGGCGGCATCTCTGCGGCCTCCTCCACCCGGCCCGCGGCGGCCCAGTGCTGGGGCGCTACAGGCGGAGATCCCCGGCCCCGTTCCGCACCGACCTCGGGGCCCTGCAGTCCCCTCACCAGGGCAACCCCGGGCGCAGCCGCGAGGGCGTCCCCCGCGGCGCCCGCCCAGAGGTCACGCAGCCCGCAGGTCGCTGGGCCTCTTACCCTGGCGTGCACTGTCCCCATGGCTCCCCTTCTGGCCGCCGCCTCCCAGAGCTGCCCTGGCCCGACGAAGGCTCGGCGGGTGAGGCAGAGAGCGAGTCTCCGGTAGCGGAGCTACCAGTTGGTGCAACACCCACAAGCTCCCGGACGCGGCTGACTGGGAGCGGCCATCATGTCCCGCCTTCGCCCCGCCTCCTGGCTCACGGTTCCTCCGCTCATTGGTCCTTAAGAATCTATGACCCGGATGTTCACGCCTACGCCGGGAAGCTCTGCGACCTGGAGACCGCCCGAGCGCCGAGCGTTCTGTGGCGCCCGGGAAGCTGCTGGCGCGTGGTGGGGGTGGTTTGCGTGAGGGTCCCGCTGGGAGTGCCGGAGCTGCCCTGGGGGAGACCAGACCAGCTGGTGGGCGCGCCGGGACTTCACTCACGTGTCTCCCTTAACCTTCGTGGCACCTCGGCCCAATGGTGCAGTGCTTGTCCCCGCGCTCTGGCGAAGCGCCGAGGCTCGCCACAGCCGGCTGCAACAGTGGCCTCACCCGGCGTGTGTAGCCGCACAAATCCGGATTGGCGCCCCGCTCCTCTCCTGCTGGCCGCACGGAGCTTTCAAGTCACTGAAACCCCCTGGCTTCAGCCTCCTCATTGGCAAAATGAAGCGACGGTCTTATCTGCTTCGCAGGGATGGATTACAAGGCTCGCATGAGAGTGTTATTAACGCCTGGCACAGGGCAGGGCGCTTAGTGAGCAGCGAATAAATGACCATTATTCTTTCAACTGCAGTAAATGTCAGTAAGTGTCATCGGGGGTTCGCATGGGGGCCATTCACATCGGAGAACAGGACAGCCCTGGGGCTTCATTTGGGTGGTGGAAACAGCTTTTCCCCGCTCAGGAGACAATATATAATAAGTAATAGTCACGTGGCGATTAATGGAATGAGAGAAACAAGAGACAAAATAAGAGAAGGATTTTCAGTATCATGTGCACTAATGTTTCCACCCCTTCCCAGAGACCCTGACGCTCTTTTCTGTTTAAGTAGCAGCACCGGAGTCCTCCAGCATCCCTGGGGTAAATATTAAGTCCACATTCCCCTTCTTGCGTCCCAGGCCCTTCTCCTTCCCACACTGCATCCCTTGCCAGTTGACCTTATCCATCTGTCTTCCCAGCTGGGCTGTCAGTTCCCAGAGGTGGGGACCAGTCTGGTTCCCTCCATGAGCCCAGAGGCTAGCACAGTGCCTGGCGTGACGCAGGGACCTGGTGAATATTTGCTGAATTACTGCTCCCCTGCCGTAGGCTAGGGCAAACAGACAGACACTGCTTATTAAGATTGCACATTCCTGGGCCTCAGCCCTGACCTACTGAACCAACCTCTGGAAAGCAGAACCTGGAGATCTGAATTTTTTTCAAGTGTGCCAGGTAATTCTTTTGCCGACTAGGTTTAAGAACCCCTCATTTTAAAAAACTCTTTGTGTCCATGTCTGACTTCATCACTAGTTTCTAACGTCTTTGAAGACATGCGGCCGCTAACCTGCTTATAGGGGACTTGGCCAGAAATGGGTGGAAGAGGTGCTCAGCAGGAGGGGGAGGCAGAGGCGGGAGCAGGGCAGCCGCAGGAGGTGGGGGACAAGGATGCAGGGCTGGGATACGGGCAGGCAAGACGGCCTCCCACGAAAAGGGGAACGGTGTGCAGGGCCGGGCCTGCGGGGAGAGACGTCTGGGCCTGAGCGTATGTTCAAGAGGCTGCAAGCTGATGAAAGAACTGGGCTATAAGTTAGCTGTTGACCCCAGGCAAGTCACACCCATTTTAAGGGTCACTTTTCTCCACTATAAAATAATGAGATTGCTAAGGACCCTGCCAGTTCTACAAAAGATTTTTTTTTTAATTGGCTTGTATTTCACACTACGAAGTAATAGGTCCTGGGCTTTTGCAGGCTTTTAAGCCATTTTGGATCACCACTTGCCAAGGAATCACAACCAGATTAGCTCCTGTTTAGTGGTTACGACGCTGGCTTTATGGACAGACCCGCTGGCTGGGGTTCAGCCGTGATTCTACCACTGCTAAGCTGTGTGGCTGTAAGCAGGGCCCTTCCCTCTCTGGGTCAGTTTCCTCTTTTGTAAAGTGAGGGTAGTAATGGCATCCACCTTACAGGATTGCTTTGAGGATTCAGTGAGTTAACAGATGTAAAGCTGTGCCTGGCCCAGGGAGAGTGCCACCCCCCCACAAGGATTAGCTGTCCCTATACCCATGTGCCAGGCCAGGTGCCAAGTGCTTTTCATAAATGGTCTTATTTAACCATCCCAGTAAGTTAGGCTTTTGTAGAAGATGAAACTTAGGGCCAGAGAGACTAAGTGACTTACCCTAAACCCAGGTGGGACCCAAACAAAGGAGAGTGTGACATGGTCCCACCTCTGGCTCTTAGCCACCTTGAATGATGCCCACGTGTCCCAGGGTCTCGGGGGGGTGGGGGGCGTGGGGGTGGAGTAGATGATGGCTCAGAAGCCTCCCGACCCTGGATTCCCCTCTTCTGGCAATTTTTAAAGGGGGGATGGTGGGTGGGGCATACGTAACAGGCTGCAGCCACCAGGTGTCTGAGTGGGAGAAGCTCAAAACACTGCCCAGTTGTTACCCAGCAAGACTCCGAGTGCCCAGGGCTCAATGCCCACAGGCCCGGCCAACCTGCCTCTGTCCCCCAAAGTGGGGCTTCACGGGCCTCACTGACCCCCAGCTCAGACTCAAAAGGCTGTTTTAGGTGTGAAAACGTGGACAGAGATCTCCAAAGATAATCTAGGAGACTGAACAAATTTTAAGCACAAGTCACAGCGGCTGGACACTTATTCAAAAATTCATTCTCCTGGTTCCCTGAAGCTCAGTTTTCTCATCTGTAAAATGGGGATGGTAGTTCTTAAAGCATAATGGTATAGTGAGGATTTAATGAAATAAAGCGTGGGGCCTGGCACACTGTAAACACTGAATAAACTAGATTTTCTTCCTGCATTTCCTTGTTATTCTCTTAAATAAGCCTCCTCTCAAAGATAAGCCATGACTTTGACCTGCATATTACAACAAGAGTCCTGAGCCAAATATAACATTTGAGAGCCCTATTGTGTACAAGGGCCAGGGTGGCAGAGGACATGTTAGGAACACAAAGACACAGCTCTACCCTCTCTGACGGTCACAATGTACATTCCCGTTTTTTTTTGGCCTTGCTGCACAGCATGCGGGATCTTAGTTTCAACAACCGGGGGGGCGGGGCACCCTGTGCTGTGCCCCCTGCAGTGGAAGCTCGGAGTCCTAACCACTGGACTGCCAGGGAATTCCTTGTACATTAACATTTTAAAGGCTCTCAGAAATCCTGCAGTACATACACTTGTTTCGCTTTCTTTAACTCAGTATTTCCTGGGTTAGTTATTTTGTCTTAAAGACTTTTTGGGTTTTGAGGTTTTCTGTGGCTTTCAGTGGCACTGTTCACCAGAATTTCTGCTGTTCCTCTTTTGGGCAAAAGGTAGACTTGCATTTCCATGCCCCCATCCATGTGACTTGCTTTGGTCCACTAGCTGTAGGCAGAAGGGAGAGGTGTCACTCTGGATGGAGACCTTTAAGCACCGTGTTCCTCCCCCACCGCCCACCCCGACCCTCGAGGGCCTGGGACAGGCTCAGCCTGGGTCAGCCAAGTCCGATGGGCATGTAATCTGAGGAGGGAACCTTTTGGGAGTCTGGGAGTCTTTGTTAAACACAGCATAACCCCGTCTAGCCTAACTGATAAAATCCCTAGCGCCATCTGCAAGGACACAACGTTCCAGAAAATTTGGTTTATGAAGTGCTGATCTGGTCCCATCACTCAGAGAAATGAAGATTAGTGACTACACTGGTCCCCTGGATAAAGTCAAACCCCAAATCTCAGAGGCCACGAGGAAGGGACGCTGGGTCTTCACAGATCCCCCCAGAGGTCACCCCTGCTCTTAGTTTGGGGCACCCTGTGGTGTGGACTCCCTGGGGCTGCAGCCTTGGTCTCCTTATTCCTTTCCCAGAGGGCGGGCACCCTGAGTGAGGGGCTCGCCTCCATCCCCCATATCCCCAGCGCCTGCTGCCTGAGGAGTGAAGGTGAGCCGGTCAGAGGAAAGAGCACGGCCACTGGCATGAGGCAGAGGCCCGGGGTGAGCAGGCAGGCCCCGGAGGACCAGGGTCGGAGCTGCCGGGGGGCACCAAGGGAGGGAAGCCCAGGGGGAAGGCGGCTTCTCCGTGTAGGGAGGTGGGGGTGACTTGACCGGGTTTGAACCTAAGGATGGCTTGAGGCGGGGTGCAGGCCACGGGAGCCCGCCGGGAAGTCGTTGCAGCAGCCCAGGGCAGGGGCGGGCTGCCGGCAAGGGAGCGGCTAACAGAGACGTTAAGCGGGGGCGGACGCGCGCATCGGGACCAGCTGGAGGAGAGGGTGGGGGGACTCAGTGCGTCCCCAGTTCCTGGCTCAGGTGACTCGGCTGTGGATAGAATCGGGGCAGCTGACGAGGGAGCTGAGGAGCTCTGTACTGGAGGGAGGATGTTGGGGGGCCGACGGGGGGGTAGGTAGGGGGGGTAGGTGGGCCCTCACCTGAGCCAGAGACCGGAGGGAGGAGGGGGTTCCTCGGAGTGAGCGAGGCCTTCCCAGGAGTGGTTGTGTGCACGCCCCAGCCCTGGGGAAGAGCCCGGTAGCCAGGATGGAGTCGGGGAGTCTGGGGTCCCAGAGGAAGGAGAGGGATCTGGGAAGGAGGGTCTGGGCCTCAGCGTCCAGGACAGAGCATGCGGAGGCCACCTGGCCTGGCAGGGCCGTCTGGGGCAACCTTGGGGGTGGGGAGGTCGCAGGGGAGTTTAAAGGAGCTTGGCTGTGAGGCAAGGAAAGCAGCACTGTGGCTCCTCGCGAAAGATGCAGAGACGAGGGAAAGCACTTCAACGATCACATTTATTATAAATTATTTTCCGATGAAAGGAATACTTAGAAATTTAATATACAACGCAATTACAGATAATGGCATATTGGTAACCACCGTCGGTGTCCTGGCATACATCCTTTCAGTCTCTGTTCTACACATACATGCCCACACACGTCTTAATTTTTAACAAGACTGGGCTCATGCTTTGCACCAAGTTCTGCTGTTTACCAAATAGACTGTTGCTCCCTGGCATTAAACAGACTGCACACTGATGATTCCCCAGGGCATAAATGGACCATAAATAGAGGGAGGCTTTTATCTAACAAGGTGAGAGGAACTTGAGGATGTTTTACAAGCTGATGAGAAACCAGCCGTGCTGGAGAGGGGAGGGCCTTGGTCGGTGGGGGCAGGGGGTTGAGGATGTGGGGCGAGTGACTTCTGGGAACAGCCAAAGAGGAGGAGATGGGGTAGCATTTAAGGCACAGGTGGGAGGGCAGCCTTGGCTGTTTCTAACAAAGTAATACACTTCCTTGTCTCACTGTCCATTTTTTTAAAATTATAAAACATATGCTCATCATAAGAAGGTTGAATAATTACAAAAAGTAGCAAGAAAATAAGTCCCACGTAATCCTATCTTAACATATTTCTTTCCTTATAATGATCACAGAACTGGTGTATAGAATACTATCCACATGGAAATATCCTGGCTACTATAAAACACTGCTGAAGTGTGGTTGTATCTGCTTAGACCTACGCTGTGGTTGTGACGGAAAAGGCCACTGGGAACCCTGAGAGTTGGGCTTGGGGAAGGTATGAGGGTGCGTCACCAGGAGTCCAGGCGGGTGTCAGGCAGGCGTCACCTCCCCCACTCCAGGCCAGCTCAGCATAGGGGACAGTGCTTTGTTCTGGGGCCCAGGTGGCCGGGGGAGCCCACCACTCACAGCCTTGCCTCTCTCAGGGCGGGAGCGCTACCAGCACAGAAGCCCCTGGAAACTCCAGGAGCTCAGCTCTGCACTGCGTGACAACCCCGTATTTTCACAAGCAGCTGCTGCCTTCTAGGTGCTCACGATCACATCAAGGCTCACGCAGGCTTTGTCCCCAGAACCACACTCTCCTCTAAAGTGTACGTCCTCGCAGTGGAGTGCTGGGTTTGACCTTGCCGGTTCTTCAACTCCAGGACACATACACAGTGTGGATGAGAGTTGCAACTTTTGGGCCAACATTTAGGATTTTGAGCTTACCATTGTTTCTTTTCTTTTTGTTACACTCAAATGCATAAATAAGAAAAACAGACACACACATTTCACCTTGGGTCATATCACACTGTGCTTGCTAACAAATTACCACCCTGGAGAGAAGGTGGGTGCCTGCCTCTTTGCTCATCTCCATTAGGGCTCTGCAAGTGGAGAGGACAGGTAAGGACCTGGGGGTGCCAGGGTGACCGTCTTGTGCACTGGATTTTTTTTCTGGCCACGCTGCACAGCATGCAGGATCTTAGTTCCCCAACCAGGGATCGAACCTGCGCCCCCTGCGGTGGAAGCGCGGAGTCTTAACCACTGGACCGCCAGGGAAGTTCCTGAACTGGATTTTTTTTTAAGGCTTCTTCTATTAATATCTCACTGATTCCCATAATATATAATTCAACAGGAAATACGAAGATTCCCTTATAATTAATATAAAACTCTTTATCAAATATTTACAGTAGGTCAAAAAGATGTACCAGAATGTAAATAAGTTACCATCTTTTAATGCTCCCCCCAACCAGGGGTGTCCTTGGGAGGATGGCACCCCCCTCGCCCCACAGTAACTGCTTCCTGGACGGAAAGATGGGACCCTACTCCTTTCTTCCTTCCAACCCCCAAGACTGCACAAAGGGCAGCCCAGCCCCCAGCCACAGGGTTCCCTCTACCCACCCCCCTCCAAACACCAGTCATTCTAGAACCCTCCACCAGGACAGCTGAGTGGGCGGCAAGACCTCTTGGGGGTGATCGGCCTCCTCCACGTGGCCACTACCGTCATTTCCCAGAGCAAACCGGATCCCTCCGCTCCCTACTTTAAACACTTCCGTGTCTGCTAATAGCAAAAACAACCGTGGGCCCCTCTCCCGAGTGCCCGCCACGTGGCCAGGACTGTGCTAGGGGCTCCCCGAAGCCTCGCAGAAACCTAATGGGGAGAGGAGGGTCACCCCCACGGAACAGGTGAGGAAGCCGAGGCCCACGATCTTCAGGATAAGATCCCACCCTGGTCACTGACACCAGGCCCTTTTTCCTCCGAATTAGTTTTCAGAATTCAGAAAGCAGCATCAGCATCCGGGCCACGTTAACGACGCAGATTGCCGGGTTCCATCTGGGGAGACCGTGATCCAGCAAGTCTGAGGTCAGAAGGGAATCTGCATTAACAAGCACCTCACCCCGCCCTCCGCCCCCCAACACACACACACTCCGAGGGGCCCTGCCTGGCCCTGCCTCTCTCTCCGCACTCCACCCCCTCCCTGTGCTGCCAGCACCCAGAGCTACTTCCTTTAGGCAAACCAATGCTGCCTGACCTCCCGGACCCGCACCTGTCCCTCTGCCCTGCCCCAGCTCCATCGGCCGGCTCTCTCTTCCTCTGCCGTCAAAGTTAGGCCCAGCGGACGCGCTTCCCCGCCCCCTCCCTGGGCTTCACCGCATCCTGTGCAGCTATGTCTTGGTTATTAGCTTTCAGCAGGTGCTCTGAGACCTCTGATTTGCTCAGCTGCCTCCCATAAGACAGGACCTCCTCCACCAGACAGTGAGCTCCTTGCCACCTATCCGGGGCCCGACGACGTTTCTAGAATGGCACATGAGGCCTGAGCAGATGAGAGGGTGCCTGTCGGGCTCACAGCCCCACAGCCAAGTCATCTGCATGGAAGCGGGGAGGGTCGCGGTCCGCGCGCGCGGGTTGGAAGAACAATTTCCAGACACAAAGTATCTTGGAAAAGAGTGAGTTTATTGCGAACAAACAGCAGAGTTAGTGAGGGGCGCTGCAAACACAGCGGGCCCACTTCCTGATAGACCGGGGAGAGCCAACCCCCTTTGTGGGCTAGTGGCCAACTTTTATAGCCTCAAGACAAAGAAAATTCCTGCTGGCAGGATGGCATTAGGTGATTGGTCAGGGTGCTGCGAGGTTGATACATGGTGAATGTTTTACCTACTGTGGAGTCCGGTTTAGACTAGGAGAGCCCTAGTCTAGCCTAGACTATGGCTGTCCGGTTTAGATTAGGAGAGCCCATGGCAACAGTTGCTATGGGGGCTTGGTTAACCAGAGTTTTTGTCCTGTGTCCTTGATGTAGGGTGTCCTTGATGTAGGGCTCCACATTCCCCCCTTTTTACATATGGGCCAAATCTTTGGCCCCTTAACACCCCGCTCATGACTAACTATCTGCCTATCCCTATCTCGGGCCATAGGAACCCAGGTCATTGGGGAAAGGGGCGATGACCGTTCCTAGCTTCTTCCTGCTGGACAGGGGCGTCGTGACGCCCTGGGTCCCAATGCCCGCTCTCTGTCAGGGTGTATTTATGGAGGGAGATGAGCGCCCGTGGAACGATAAGGCAGCTTGTTCCGACGTAGTCCATGTGCCAACTGGCTGGTACCCTTGTCGTTGCACCATCCGGAATTGAATCTTTTGAACCTGTCGGGAAATGAACTTAGATAATGCGTTAATAATGCAGGGGCCAGACAACAAAACAAGGGCTATCAGGATTAATGGTCCCAGCAAGGGCAATAGCCATGTCCATATCTGGGGCCCCAGAGAGGAGAGGAGGTTGGAAAGCCAGCTTGGGGCCCTGTCCTGCTCTCTCTTTTAAATCTATTAATTTGATGTTTTTCTTTAGAATCTGGAGGTCTTCTTCAGCCTGGCCAGAGGTATTAATATAGAAGCAGCCTGTCTCATTTAGTACGGGCACAGATACCCCCCGCCTCAGCTGTTATAACATTAAGGGCCCCCCTATTTTGTAAGCCACCTCGGCCAGAGAGCCTAGGGCTGACTGCTCTTCCTCAGTGGCTGCTACCGTAGCCTTCCAAGGTTCCTTGTCCATGATGGTGAGACGGAGAATGCCCCTCTCTAAGGGGTACGCCTGCAAACCAGAAGAGCCCTCTAAAGACACTATGCATTATTTTGGGGCGATCAAGAATTGGGTTATCATAAGCATGTACCCCCTCAATCAGCGGTTCGTTTTTTTTTCTCTCCAGGACAGGTCTTAAGGCCTCCTGGAGGAAGGACCCAAGGTTGGGAATGTCTCCTAAAGAAGCTAAATCCTTTGCAGTCATAATGGTCGCCTCTGGGACCACAGCAGTAATTGTGCAGGAGCCCGTCCAAAGTGTGGGAAGATCCAGATTGACCCCGTTACCGCACAGAAATGAAAATCCGGTGCCCCTCAAGGATACCCCCATTGTGGGTCCCCAGAGCCAGGCCCTGACCTTTCAGGAGTTTTCCTCTGGAAATAGACTGGGGTCCTATGGCCTAGGATTATAATGGGAAGGCCAAACTCCGAGGAAGTAATCATCTATACATAAAGGGGAGAATTTGGGCTCCGACTGATTATGAGTGTGACAGGGGCATTGGCATAACAAATTTCTGAATATTAGCTGAATTATGTTATATTTTGGAGGAGAGTCTTGTCGGGAGGTTAAACTAAGTAAGTGTCCGGTGGTCACACCGATCCCCACCTATTTAGTTCCCAGGGCCGAGCTGTTTATGGGGATATGGTCTTCATTAATATATTTCTTGGTCGCATTTTTCCTTGAATTTCCCCAACACAAAGTGAAATTACCTTCATGTATATCATATTCATCCTCCTCAGACTAGGGATCCCACTCCAGGCTAGTCTGATTAAAATTGAGGGTGTGGTTACAAAGAGAGTCATTTAGCCAGCCCCAAATGGGTCCCCATCCATCCAGGTTGGAGACAGTCCTTTAAATTATGTCTTTTCCAGTATGCATAATCCCCTGATTGTAGGTCGTGGGGCATCTGATCTTCGTCCGAAAATAGATTACTGAGATAAGCTTTAGAAACAAACTTAAGAGTGTTCTTTAATAATTCAATTAAACTTTTTAGCAATATAACATGACAGCAAGGAACTAACTGGGAAGTGAGTCTTGGTAACACAGACCTTAATTAACAAAGCTAGAATTTAACGTTCAGTGAAACGTAATTTCTTTCTTTTTTCATTGTGAGGGCATTAACCCTGCAGCCAGGGAAGGCTTTATCCCATCAAATAAAAAAATGAGCTTTGTCAGGGAGCTGGAAAAAGCCAAGCAGCCGTCTTGGATTTTCCATAGCCCTGACTGTTTGACTGACAGCTATTGTTTACCCATTTTAAATTCCCTGATTTAGGAGTAGACTGACGTCATGTTTTAAGGACATCAAGATGGCAAAAGTCTGGCAATGAGGGGTTAATTTTTGTAGAAGCAGAATGAACTTTATCTATGCGTGCCACGATCTTCATAGATCATTGTGAAATAATATTTATTTACTTTACTAAAGTAACAAAAGATTTTAAAAGTGAATACAAATCACTTAAAGGCAAAGGAATTTACATAGTTTGTTATTAAAAGCAGCATTCCAAGAAAACTCTGTTCTCTTAACAGAGAGAGAACCAAATTTCAGCCTGGTCTCAATAAACTTGTTTATTTTTAAGTTTATTATCATATAGGCTTTTTGCTTGTGGAAATTTTCATAAGGAGTCTCAGACTGAACTTTTAAAAGACCTCTAAGGGCTAGGAAAGTCACATCAAGGGCTTGTCACAGATTTTGCTTACCAGATCTAGGTGAATTCCTCCCTTTTCAAGGTTCCCAAAATACCTTGATATTTCTGTACCTGTTAGTGAAGTAGCCTTACTAATTTATCTGATAAAGCTGCTGGGAACCTAAGAGTTTCCCATCTCTGGAGTGAGCAGACAGAGGAAAAATGTAAATGTTTCAATTTTGCTTACAAAGGTATAATTTACCAAATTACTGTAAGTCAGAATTAGTTTGAGGGGAAGGTTTTCCTTACACCTGGAAAACACAGATTCAAATCAGAACCCATAAAATTATAACCATATTTACCAGTTCATTCAGTCCTTTGTAATTAATCCTTTTTGTTAACAGCTTTATGAAGCCATCAGGTTTTTCATTAGAATTCTTCAATTTCTTACCTAGTTATCATTATAGTCTGAAAGTCAGAAACTTGTATTTATCCAAAAGTCCTTTTTATAAATCTTCTTGAAGAGGAAGCATTTTTGCAAAGGCATTAGAGTGAAACTGTAAGTGTCTATAATGACAAAAGACTTAAGGAGGCATGTTAAGAAGGCGCATTTAAAATCTGATTACGATAAAATTAACAAAGTAACTTGGTTACTGTTATGGCAGGGGACACTTAAGGAAGCAATAGTTATTTACTTAGCCAAGGTAACAATAAAAGATTTCAAAGGCAAATACAGAACAGATCACTTAAGAGGTAAAGAAATTTAAAATCTGTTATCAAAGGCAGTTCAACATTTTAAGGAAACTTGTCCTCTTAACAGAAAGAAAAGCCAAATTCAAGTTTTGCACCAGCTTACTTTTAAAATTCATTTACTTAATTAAATTTATTCTAAACTTAATCAATCCTGACCATGCATAAAACTCTTTCCTCAGGGTCCACTTTTCACAAAACTTTTTATCACTTTCTGTATCCATCACTTTATTTTCCCATTCAGAAGCAGTCAACTCTAAATTAGACCTACTTCCTTTTTTCTTAATAAAATGTAATTCCATTCCTCACACCTTCTTTACTGAAAACACACATCCTGCTTTCCTTAAGCAACCATGAACTGTCCTTTATAGCAGCACTCTGTAGACTGGTAAACATAAATCCAAGTAATGATTCCTTGAAAAATATGCTTCTTACAGAAAGTATCTTCGTGAGCACCGCACATTTATTAATAGTTCTAAACCTTTTGTTTCTCTGTAAAAGGAAGCCAGTGTTCAGTAATTAATGTTTCAGTATCTTATTTTATTTGGAAATGGACTAGTTATTTAATAAAATTCCATCCTTTAATTTAATTTAGCACAACTCTAAATGTTTTACGTTGTCGAATATCTGGAGAGATTATTCTTAAGTAGACATTCCTAAAACATAATTATTCCTAAAAAGTTCACTCAAAGCTCTTATCTCACTTATATTTTCTTTTCTTTTTTTTTAATTAATTAATTTTTATTTATTTATTTATTTGGCTGCGTTGGGTCTTCGTTGCTGCACGTGGGCTTTCTCTAGTTGCGGTGGGTGGGGGCTACTCTTCGTTGAGGTGCACAGGGTTCTCATTGCGGTGGCTTCTCTTGTTGCGGAGCACGGGCTCTAGGTGTGCGGGCTTCAGTAGTTGTGGCACGTGGGCTCCGTAGTTGTGGCTCGCAGGCTCTAGAGCGCAGGCTCAGTAGTTGTGATGCACGGGCTTAGCTGCTCCGCAGCATGTGGGATCTTCCCGGACCAGGGCTTGAACCCGTGTCCCCTGCACTGGCAGGCGGATTCTTAACCACTGCACCACCAGGGAAGTCCCCTGTATTTTCTTTTCTTAAAAGTTTCTTCACATTGAGTTTTTTTCATTGCTGACCAATTTGTGACAGTTATAATAAGATCTTATTTAGTTTATATTAAACCTAGGCACAATAAAAGTATTATACTTAATCTTGATCGCTCTAAAGACATGTCTATATTAATTAGATCAATAAACTTAAACATTAATACCAGGTATTAATTTAATATTGAATATTCCCCAGTTCACATGAATCTGAAATTTATTTAGCTTGATTTTTCTTGCATTTAGAATTGTTTGATTTGTAAGCACTTACTTTTCTTTTAAGCCAATTAAATAGAACTCATTTACAAATTAACCTCAGCAATATTATCCAAGGACACAGACACATACTGAGACATACACAGATACCCAGACAGTCAGAGATCTCATAGTTTCCACTTGAGGTTTAAAATGTCTCTTTGCCTCTTTTTTTTTTTCTTGGCCTGAAGTTCTACTAATTAACCCAAGGCTGAAGTCTCAGGCAAAGTGGGCTGTGTTGTAGCTCAAGGACATGATAAGAGTTAACTTCAAGCTTTCTCCTAGGCATATTTTTGTTCTCTCAGGGTCAGAATTCTGAAAAAGATATTTCAACAAGCTAGCTTTCTCTAACTGCATATGCATAAAGAACTGGTTTTGCAATTTCAAAAAATTTTTATCTTAACCAATTTACTCCGGACTCTAAAGAATATTGTGGCCATCCTGACTGAAGGAACCTAACTTGTTTTGAATTTGGGAAATGTCAGACACGGGAAAGGGAACATGGACTCTACTAGTGCCCATGTCTCCATTTGCCACTTCCCTTAAGGGAAGCATATTAGAATCTGTTTCCTGGCGTTGGGCAGTCCTGGATCTTGTGTGGGGAGGGGAGAGGGGCTTTCGCCCTGATAACAGGGTACCTACTGGGGAGCTGTGCTGAGGTGGGTGCAGGGGCTGAAGCAGTGAGGGTTCATGGTGTGGGGGACAGGAAAGGTCCAGTAGAGGGTCGCCTAGGAGATCTGATGGAGAGGGAGGCAGAGGGGGTCAGGGGGATAAGGCGGCAACAGAAAGACACGTGCGGCATGAGTCCCTCAGATTCGGATTCTGACTAAGGGCCATAAAGGTCTGGACGTAAGGAAACTCTGAGTCCTTTCCTTGTTTCCGGCAAAAGAGATCAAGTTGGAGGATCGTGTTATAATTTAGTGTCCCATTAAGAGGCCATGGTTCTCGTTCCCCCAGTTTATACTGGGGCCAAGCCGTGTTATGAAAGAAAATGAGCCTCCTCTTTTTGAGATTCTCAGGGTCAAATTTTCCCAGTTCCTGAGGATACAGCCAAGGGGTGAGTCTGAGGGAGGCTCCCGAGACGTAGCAGAACCCATTCTGAGCCTCTATGCCATAGAATGGGGGTCCTGAGAGTCACCGGCTGACAGAGAGGCGTCCCCTTTGCCCCAGTGATCTCTCCGTGCGACTAAGGCACAAAATGGGCCGACCGTCCCAACAATCGCGTCCGACCGTGAGAGGTGACCCCCGAGCGTGCGACTGAAGCCCCAACCGTGCGACTGAGGCACCATGCGACTCGGGCAGGGAAAGAAAGAAAAGAGAGAGAGATTCCCGGGACCCACCGGGTGACTCACCGTTTGGCGATGCCCTGAAACATGAAAAGGCACTCCTGGGATGGCTCAGAGGCAACGCCTAGGCTCCTGTAAGTCAATCCGGATGGAGAAGAAGGTGAAAGTAACAGAGAAGACAGGCCGAGGAATAGGCCTCGTAGTCCTGCCGGGAAGGCGGCGGCCCAGGGGACGGGGCTCGGTGTTCTGCTTGAACCAGTGTGTGCCTCACGGTGCAGGGAAGTTGTCTCGCTGGGCGCAGACGCTCTAACAGCCTGGTCCGTTCCGTGACCCCCTTATCCTTTCACGGGCGTCTTCAAGCGGCAGGTGCCCTAATGGCTTTTAAATGCCTGACCCGTGCCCGCACGATACCAATCGGCCTATTCCTCAGCCGGAAGGAAGACAGAGGGATCCTCACCAGTCTGGGCGGCAGTTACTGGGGCGAAGTGAGCTGTGGAGCCTTCGCAACACACCGGGGTGTGGCCCTGGCCAGAGTCCTCCGTTGCTTCCACGGCAGCTTGCCTGTTCACAGAGGGTCCCAAGGAATGAGGAGAGGAAGTGGGGGAGGAGATCCCCCCAAGAGATATCCCCGTACAGGCCACCACAATGTCGTGGTCCGCACGTGGGTTGGCAGAAGAATTTCCAGACACGAAGTATCTTGGAAAAGAGTGAGTTTATTGCGAACAAAGAGCAGAGTTGAAAAAAAAAAAAAAAAAAAGAGCAGAGTTGGTGAGGGGCGCTGCAAACACAGCGGGCCCGCTTTCCTGATGGACCAGGGAGAGCCGACCCCCTTTGTGGGCTAGTGGCCCACTTTTATAGCCTCAAGACAAAGAAAATTCCTGCTGGCAGGATGGCATCAGGCGACTGG
The DNA here is from genome assembly GCF_009873245.2 of Balaenoptera musculus. Taxonomy (NCBI): domain Eukaryota; kingdom Metazoa; phylum Chordata; class Mammalia; order Artiodactyla; family Balaenopteridae; genus Balaenoptera; species Balaenoptera musculus. The sequence continues at coordinate 99,233,504 of NC_045794.1, read as the reverse complement.
TCAGGGTGCTACGAGGTTGCTACATGGTGAATATTTTACCTACCATGGAGTCGCGGGGCTGTTCGGTTTAGATTAGGAGAGCCCATGGCAACAGTTGCTATGGGGGCTTGGTTAATTCCAGAGTTTTTGTCCCGTGTCCTGGACGTAGGGCTCCACAGGGGGCAGACGCATCATCACTCGAGAACAAATCCGGGAGGTCGTCCAGCACAGCCACTGGATGTCGCTGGGCATGTCTGGAAGCCACATCACCAGTCTGCAGGAATGAAACAGAGAGACACCCACGTCGTATGAGTAGGAGGACAAACCAAAACAAAAAGTACAAAATCAAACCCTAACCAAAGGCACACATCTTACAACGATACCATCGTCCAGGTAAACTGCCAGGGGCACTTCTAACCCCGATGTGATAAATTCCCGAAGACAAGACAACCTAAAAGCCCAAAGGAAAATTAGGCCATTTTTTGATTTGGGAACGCTCAAGGGACTTACATGAAAATAACAGGAAAAGACCTTGGTTTTCCAGGATCCTACTCCTCTGTGGCAACATGGCCACCGATGCAGAGCAGCTTGCGGTCGAGAACCACCCCCTGCGCCCAGGTCTCCTGTGCTTGGCCACGTGCAAACGCAGCAGAGGGAGCCGCCAAGGAGGCCTGACCACTGCCCTCCAGACTCCCAACACCCAGGACATGAAAAGGACCCCACATCCCGGGCTTTGGGAAATGCCAGAGCAGCCCTCAACCCAGGGCAAGGCCGTGCGGGAACGGGTGGCTGATTTGGCAGGGTGGGGAAGGGCTCTGGGGAGGATGACCAAAGCTGGAGAACTGAGCTGGATTTTGAAGGACGGTTGGGACTTTAAAAGATGGACTGAGGGACATGTTGACTAACTCGCTAAAAAGAAAGCAAACACCCAAGTAAATCAGAAGAAAACTGAGGGAAAACAAACGCCCAGGAATCCAGCAGGCATCCCAGCGTTGGCCTCAGACCCCCCCAACATACCAGGAATAAAATCCCAAAATAGAAGTGCAGACCTACAAGAAGTGACAAACCTGTAACAGCAACGAGAAAGGAGGAGGGGTGGGCAGGGGCTTGCCAACGAGGCACCTTTCCAGGGTGTTCCACGCTGACCGTGAGCTCCACCCCGATGTATAAGGAGCCAGGCCCCAGGCCGAGGGCCTTCCAGGGCTTCTGTCACTTAATCCTCGCCCCATTTCCATGAGGAAGCCACAAAGCCACGTGAAGCGCTCACCTCTGGACCACAGCAATCACAGACTCCACGGGCAGCGTGCAGGGCAGCACCACGTAGGACATGACCTTAATTGGTAAGAAGTTGCACATCTTGCTTATGTACCCATCTTGGTTTCTAATTGCTTCCCTCAGGGCTGAAAAATACAATTCGGAGATCTGTCTCTCACCAGTGTAAAAACCAAACCACCTTCCCCGGGTGGTGCTTGGAATTTTTGTGAAAGATACAAATCCTGGCAGCCAAAGAATCAGAAGCTCCACAAATGAGATCAGGTGGGTAATGTGCTCAAGTAGCCCTTGGATCGCCTACAGGGTACAGAGTCCCTTTTAAAGACCCTTTTTTAAACTGACTATTTTTGGAGGCATACACAAACTTCTCAAAGTGCCCCTGGCCCCAGTTTTATGAGCTCGTCTTTGCACCTGCAGCTGGATTCCATCTCTTCTGCCTGGAACCCCCTAGCCTTCTATTTCCCCTTTGTAATGACCTCGCGATGCCTCAAATCACATTAATCTGAGCAGCTGCTGGTTAGTGCAACTCCTGGGGTGTTGGTGCCTCAGGGGCAAGAAACGGCATCCCATTCGTCTTTGATTTATTCTATTCTATTCTGGCCACGTCCTGCGGCGTGTGGGATCTTAGTTCCCCGACCAGGGATTGAACCCTAACCCCCTGCATTGGAAGCTTGGAGTCTTAACCACTGGACCACCAGGGAAATCCCTGTCCCGTTCATCTTTGAATTTCCCCAAATGCCCAACTGGAAGCTGGACGGTGCATTCATCTATCCATTAAATAATCGATGACACGATAAAATAACCAGATTCAGTGAAGGTTCAAAACTGTGATTCTGTGGGGAGGGAGAAATTAGGAGGGGCTCCTCCAGAGAGAAAAGGCTTTGAGATGGGAGGACAGGCAGAGAACGGCGTTCTCAAAGAACAGGCCACCCCCGGGGGTTGCCTGGACTTTAGGAGCAGAGAGCACAGCCAGTTAACACAAAACTCAGCTGGAGGTTGTTTTCCTCTGGCCAGGACCCCATGGGAAGGGAGACTGGGCAAGGACCCAGGGGTATGGGAGGCCCGTGCTGGGCGGTGCGGGTCCCGACGGGCCTGCCCTGGTCGCTCCGCCCCACCTCTTCCCACGCGGAGGCATGACCTTCCTCCACAACACACAGGGAAGCCACCCTTTCTGCCTCATGAAGGGTCACAGAGAGCCTCTGCTGTCCCGCCCCCAGAGCCGGCACCTATGGTGAGCTTGGGCGACAGGGTCTCCAGGATGCTCTCGTCCCAGGGCAGGATGCTGAGGTGCGGGTGGTCCAGCAGCTTGTCTCCCTCGGGCCTCGCCTCCCCGGTGGCCATGCCCGGGGAAGGCTGCAGGCGCCCGTGCTCCCAGGGGGCCTCGAGGACTTCCGACTCTGCTGAGGATGCACTCAGGCACAGAGGGGGCCTGTCACAGATGCCTGCGAAGGGCACAGAAACAAACCCGTCAGGCAATTTCGGGCGGCGGGGTCATTACTCACCCACACACACCTGCCCACCAAATTAGAGGGAAGCTGCAGGCCTGTTATTAGTACAAGGCGGAGATCGACGAGGGCAGGCAGTCCTAGCAGGGAGAAAGGAGTGGGGGGCTTTGATGCCGGATGGATGTGACAAGGGCACCTGGCTCCATCACTCACCAGCTGTGTGGGCTCTGGAGCCACGTGTGGATTCTTGATGTTCAAAGCTAAGGGTTATAACTAATTTATAGTAACGGAACCACTGGCTAAGCCAGCGGTCCAGGCCCTGCAGCAGCCATTCAACTGCTACCATTATCATCATCTCTGCTTTTCAGCTGAGGAATCAGAAGCACAGAGAGGTTAAGAGATTTGTCCAAAGCCACACAGCCAATACGTGGCACAGCGAGAATCGAACCGAGATGTGATGTCAAAGATGGCACCCTTCCATCACACGGCCTCGAAAGAAGCATTAGGTCAAGGGGTTTGTGCAAGCCCTGCCCTAGGTGCCGGGGCTCAGGAGCCGATACCAGTGGGTGGTTCCTGCTCGCACACTGGGTGGGGGCAGTGGGACAGGTAGTTTCGGATGCCCATGCCTGCCGCGGCTCACCTCTTGCTTCCAACCTCAGATTAAAAGACCAGGGGCTGGACCTCCCTGGTGGTGCAGTGGTTAAGAATCCACCTGCCAAGGCAGGGGACACGGGTTCGAGCCCTGGTCTGGGAAGATCCCACATGCCGCGGAGCAACTAAGCCCGTGCGCCACAGCTACTGAGCCTGAGCTCTGGAGCCCGCGAGCCACAACTACTGAGCAAGCGTGCTGCAACTACTGAAGCCCGCGCACCTAGAGCCCGTGCTCCGCAACAAGAGAAGCCACCACAATGAGAAGCCCGCGCACCGCAACGAAGAGTAGCCCCTGCTCGCCTCAAGTAGAGAAAGCCCGCGCGCGGCAACGAAGACCCAACGCAGCCAAAAATAAATAAATAAATAAATAAATTTTTTAAAAAAATAAAAGAGGATGCAAGAAGAATTCACACAAAAAAGACCAGGGGCTGCCCCTGGATGCCCACACCTTGCTCCCAAGTTATGCTCCCCTGGATCTTTCTGGCCTCTTTTAGACACAGAGCTCACACCCTGGGACTTACTTTCCCTTAGGCATGTTTCGGAGAATCTGTTCCCAGAGGACACCTGGCCCAGCCCCACGCGTCCTCTGCAGGACCCCGAGGAGGCCAGCCTGGCTGAGGGAGGACCTCGCTTAGATCATTAAACCCAAACCCAGCACCGATGCTGCAAGCGCCCAGCCGCGTGCCAGTCTTTAGAATTACTAAGAATCACCCGGCGTCATTTAATCCAAATGTCTTTTGCTAGAGATGTGGAAACGGAGGCCCAGAGAGGCGAGGTGGCTTGCCCAAAGTCACCTAGTAACTTCTACAGGGTCCATCACTGTTATTTATTCCCAGGCTGCTCCCAAATTTCATCCCCAGTCCAGACTGCTTTCCAGAACCTCGGACTCTGACATCACTGTGCTTCTTGCACAACCACCCAAATATGCCCCGGGGCACCGCTTCCCTGCAGAAGCCTCGCCCTCCTGAGGGCCCGAACACTGAGCAGAGCCCCTCTCCCCCGGTCCCGGCTGCAGGAGCCAGAGGCCAGGACTTCATGCCTAAGTCTTCCTCCTCCAGAACCTCTGGTTGGTTGCCTCCAAGTCCTGTTCCCTCGCGCCCCTTCCACCACCCTTGCTGCCGTGACCCCGGCCAAGCCCATGGCGGCCTCCTTGACCTCCTGGATGCTGCTCTCACCCCCTCTGCACTGCGGCTGGTGGGGGGCCTTCCAAAGCTCCCTCTGACTGCCCTCACTCCCACTTCGGCAGCCCTCCGTGGCTCCCTATTGCTGTGGGATGCAGACCCTTTCACCACGTCCATGAGGCCCAACCTTGTCCCTCCACTTTTCATTTACTGCCATTCCTGCCCCTCTCCTTTCTGTCCATCTCTCTGGGTGCCCCACGCCCGCCACTCCACTTACACACGCCTTCTTTGCACCTCAGGCTCATGTCCCCCATGCCTAGAATGCTCCTATTCACCCTCAAAGTGTCAACATGGATTCACATCCTCCTGAAGCCCTGCTTTTCCCCGCCTTGCAGATCCCCTCGCTCCCCGTGTGATCCTACAGCATCCTGTATCTTCCTGCCAGCGCACTGAGCACACCGTCAGCCTTCTCATTACATATCTGTCGCCAACCATGTTGCAGCAAAAATAGAAATGAAGTTTTCCCTCTCCTGTGAACAAGGAAAATAAAGGGAACAGTGTGAACAGGCTAGAGAAAAAGAATCATAACCTGGCCTGAAAGAGTTAAATCACTCCTAGTTTTTGTTTTTTAACTGTTACTAATCTGTAGTTTCTGTAACTAGATCTGTACTTCACAAAGCTAACCTATTACTCTTTGACATTATGTGAATTACATCCTGCACTCCCTTGTAGCAAATCACCCCTTGTAGCATTTGCATTTCAGAAAAAAGGTCACAGGCTGATAACCCAGAGACAAAGGGACCCAATTATCGGGCTGCCTGACATGATGCCTGCTGTGACTGTTTTGAAATAATGCAGGAAGAAGAAGAATGCAAGACCTTCACTACTTTGATCCTTATCATATACCCCGGACTGCAAGCCCCACATATAAAATCTTCTCCAATTCCCGAAGGAGGGGGAGACACAGTTCTTGAGGCCCTAGGCTGCCGTGTCTTCCCTTTTGCCTGGCAGAAAAATAAAGCCATCTCTCTCTTCCTCCAAAATCTCTTGTTTCCGTATTTCCGTTCATCCTCGGTGCACAGAGAAGCCGAGATTTCGGTAACAAAATGCAGGCCCGTCCGGGATCTGCTCGCCGGCAGGCAGCCCCGCAGGGCCTCTTGGCTTGATCCTTGATCGAAAGCTCGGGGATCTCTCTCCACACCAGCCTCCTTCGGGAAAGCGGAGGGTTGGAGGATTTCTCTGAGGCCAGATCACCAGGGACTCCCTGCCGCAGGGCTGTGCCCCATCACACCCGGCCTGTCGACTCGGCGCCGGAACTCCGAGGCTGCGGCGGAGAACTGGGGAGAGGCTGACCTAGCAGTGGCCGAGGCTCCTTTTGCCTTGAGGACACCTTCTCTTCTCTTGCCTGCACCGGCCTGCACTTCCACTCCGAGAAAACACTGAATACTGGAGGATCAGAAAGAGGGCGTACGGAAGTCGCAACGCACCTGTCAGCACCTACGGTGGGGTGAGCCTCCCGGAGGGCACTCCCTGACCTTTGACCATCCCCTTACAGGAACTTCGGTTCCAATCTGGGGATTTCCCTGCAAAGGGAAATCCTGATGTGCAATTCTCCCTGCAAAGGGAGATTCTGATGTAAGGTGCCACTTTGGGGCAACGGTTCAGGTCTAGTGGGACTCAGAAGTCACGTCTGGGCGGGTCTCCGCCATATGTTTCTCCTTTTTCTTTTTTTTTATAGTAATCTTTTATTTATTTATTTACTTTTATATTTATTTTTGGCTGTGTTGGGTCTTCGTTTCTGTGCAAGGGCTTTCTCTAGTTGCGGCAAGCGGGGACCACTCTTCATCGCGGTGCGCGGGCCTCTTCACTATCGCGGCCTCTCTTGTTGCGGAGCACAGGCTCCAGACGCGCAGGCTCAGTAGTTGTGGCTCACGGGCCCAGTTGCTCTGCGGCATGTGGGATCCTCCCAGACCAGGGCTCGAACCCGTGTCCCCTGCATTGGCAGGCGGATTCTCAACCACTGCGCCACCAGGGAAGCCCTCTCTTTTTTCTTTTTGAGCATCCATTTGCTGTTTCCTTTTATGGTTTATGTTTTACGTGTGACTTCCAGCTGACGAGGTGAAGGTTTACGTTTTGATTTGAGCGCGCTGACATCTAACTTCTGTTACCAACTGCTCAAGCCAAAATGGGAAGCGCTTCCTCTAAGGTTCCACCCCGACCTGGGAACCCTTAGGGAAAATTTTAAATGACTGGTGGACCTATAGCTAGGATCCAATGACAAAGAAATGGGTCTCCTACGATTAGATCTTTATTGCCACAGGATGGGAAAAATGGACTGAGGTTCCCTTATGTTCAGGACTTTACGCCCCTTTTATTGTAATCCCGCTCTAGGTGGTTCCATAATCAAAAGCCTGAGGAATCAGAAAAAGAAAAACAATCCGCTCTCCTGACATTCTAAATGATCCTCTTCTAACTTCTCCCAACTCTCAGGGGCCGGGGGGAACCAAGCTTCTCCCAGTCCTGCAAGTTCCCTCACGCCTTCAGATTCTCCTGATCAAACTAAGACCCCACCTCCCCAGAGGGACAGTCCCTGCGGGGACATTTTCTCAGCCAGTCTGCCCCTGTTATCAGAGCCAATTTGAGCACCATCTGGTTTAAATTTTAGCTGTGACACCATGACCACAGAAAGAGAAAGATGATTTTTGACAGTATGGCCACAATATTCTTTAGACTCTGGAGAAACTTGGCTAAAATAAAACTTTTCTTAAAATTGCAAAACAAGTTCTTTTTGCATGTGCAATTAGAAAAAGCTAGCTTGTTAAAATACTCTTCTTCAAAATTCTGACCCTGAGAGAACAAAAATATGCCTAGGACAAAGCTTGAAGTTAACTCTTATCATGTCTTTGAGCTACAAACAAAGCCCACTTTGCCTGAGACTTCAGCCTTGGGTTAATTAGTAGAACTTCAGACCAAGAAAAAAAAAACAAAAAGAGGCAAAGAGACATTTTAAATCTCAAGTGGAAACTATGAGATCTCTGTCTGTTATCTGTGTATGTCTCAGTATGTGTTTTTGTCTTTGCATAATACTGCTGAGGTTAATTTGTAAATGAGCTCTATTTAATTGGCTTAAAAGAAAAGTAAGCACTTACAAATCAAACAATTCTAAATACAAGAAAGGGCTTCCCTGGTGGTACAGTGGTTAAGAATCCGCCTGCCAATGCAGGGGACACAGGTTCGAGCCCTGGTCCGGGAAGATCCCACATGCCATGGAGCAACTAAGCCCAAGTGCCACAACTACTGAGTCTGCTCTCTAGAGCTTGCAAGCCACAACTACTGAGCCTGCGTGCCTAGAGCCCGTGCTCCGCAACAAGAGAAGCCACCGCAATGAGAAGCCCACGCACCACAACGAAGAGTAGTCCCCGCTCGACGCAACTAGAGAAAGCCTGCACACAGCAATGAAGACCCAACGCAGCCAAAAATAAAATAAATAAATAAAATAAATAGATAAATACAAGAAAAATTAACTTCAGGTTTACGTGACCTGGGAAATGTTCAATATTAAACTAACACCTGGTATTAGTGTTTAAGTTTGTTGATCTAATTAATATAGACATGTCTTTAGGGCCATCAACATTAAGTATAATACTTTTATTGTGCCTAGGTTTAATATAAACTAATAAAGAAAAAGTAATAAACTAAGATATCTGTTACAAATTTGTCAGCAATGAGAATAACTCGATGTGAAGAAACTTATAAGAAAAAAAATTGCAAGTGAGATAAGAGCTTTGGGTGAACTTTTTAGGAATACTTATGTTTTAGGAATATTTACTTAAGAATGATCTCTCCAGATATTTGACAATTTGAAAATTTAGAGTTGTGCTAAATTAAGTTAAAGGATGGAAGTTTGTTAAGTAACTAGGCCATTTCCAAATAAAATAAGATACTGAAACATTAATTACTGAACATTGGCTTCCTTTTACAGATAAACAAAAGGTTTAGAACTATTAATAAATGTGTTTGGTGCCACACTGAGATACTTTCTATAAAAAAGCACATTCTTCAAAAATCATTATTTGGATGTACGTTCACCAATCTACAGAGTGCTGCTATAAAGGACAGTTCATGGTTGCTTAAGGAAAGTAGGATGTGTGTTTTTAGTAAAGAAGGTATGAGGAATGGAATTGCATTTTATTAAGGGAAAAGGAAGTAGGTCTGACTTACAGGTGGCTGTTTTCTGAATGGGAAAATAAAGTGATGGATACAGAAAGTGATAAAAAAAAGTTTGTGGAAAGTGGACCCTGAGAAAAGAGTTTTATGCATGGTACAAGTTTTCTTAAGATGTTGAACTGCCTTGGATGACAGATTTTAAGCTTCTTTACCTTTTAAGTGATCAGTTCCATATTGCCTTTAAAATCTTTTATTGTTACTTTGGCTAAGTGCACAACTATTGTTTCACAGTGACTATGATCTTATCTGACTGAGTGTTCTAAACCCTTTTGATTTTTTTGATACAACTTCCCAAATCAAATTGTAATGAAGTTTCTTTGACCTCTAGCTAACTTTGGGGTGCTTCAAAGGGCCCCTGAAACATCCCAAAGAGAGATATTACATTAATTAGGTTCATTTGGTATGCTAAAAGTACATGGGAAGTATTGTCAAATGTGTAATAAATCTTCTTAGGTTATATTGTATGGTAATCACTACTAATATAGATATTCTAGAAATTATATGGAGTTTCAAAAAAATTCTGATATGTCCTGGTAAAATGTTATCAGTCACAATTCTAGTTATTATCTTAAGTGTCATATGTCACAACAGTAACCAAGTTACCTTGTTAATTACATTGTAATCAGATTTTAAACTTGCCTTAAGTCTTTTGTCATTATAGACACAGTTTCACTCTGATGCCTTTGCAAAAATGCTTCCTCTTCAGGAAGTTTTATAAAAAGGACTTTTGGATAAATAAAAGTTTCTGACTTTCAGACTATAATGCTAAACTGAATATAAAGAAGCTCTTCTCCTCAAGCTACTTATGGTTGACAGCAATTTGGTAATTTACACCTGTGCGTAAAATTAAAACATTTATCTTTTCACTCTGCTCCCTCCAGAGACTGGAAACTCTTAGGTCCCCATCACCTTTACCAGATAAATTAGGAAGGCTACCTCACTAACAGGTACAGAAATCGCAAGGTATTTTCAGGACCTTGAAAAGGGAGGAATTCACCTAGGTCTGGTAAGCGAATTCTGTGACAAGCCCTTGGTGTGACTTTCCTGAGCGGTCTTTTAAAAGGTCAGTCTGAGACTCCTTAGAAAAGTTTCCACAAGCAAAAAGCCTATATGATCAATTACAGTTATATAAATCATCAGGCCAAGTTTATTGAGACCAGACTGAAATTTGGTTCTCTCTCTCTGTTAAGAGAACAAAGTTTTCTTGGAATGCTGCTTTAATAACAGACCATGTAAATTTCTTTGCCTTTAAGTGATTTATATTTGCTTTTAAAATCTTTTGTTACTTCGGTAAAGTAAATAAATATTATTTCACAATGATCTATGAAGATCATGGCACCCATAGATAAAGTTCATTCTGCTTCTACAAAAATTACCCCCTCATTGCCAGACTTTTGCCATCCTGATGTCCTTAAAACATGATAACAGCCTACTCCTAAATCAGGGAATTTAAAATGGGTAAACAATAGCTGTCAGTCAAACAGTCAGGGCTATGGAAAATCCAAGACAGCTGCCTGGCTTTTTCCAGCTCCCTGACAAAGCTCATTTTTTATTTGATGGGATAAAGCCTTCCCTGGCTGCAGGGTTAATGCCCTAACAATGAAGAAAAAAAATTATGTTTTACTGAATATTAAATTCTAGTTTTGTTAATTAAGGTCTGTGTTTACCAAGACTCACTTCCCAGACAGTTCCTTGCTGTTATGTTATATTGTTAAGAAGTTTAATTGAATTATTAAAGGACACTCTAAGTTTGTTTCTAAAGCTTATCTCAGTAATCTATCTTTGGAAGAAGATCAGATGCCCCACAACCTACAACCAGGGGATTATACATACTGGAAAAGACATAATTTAAAGGACTATCTCCAAACTGAATGGAAGGACCCTTATCAGGTGCTCTTTTTTTTTTTTTTTTCTAGTTGTACAGACAATTTTAGTAAGTGGCATTTTACAGAGGGTTTGGAACTTAGCCTGCAAGTCAAGAAAAATTAATACATGAAAAAAAAATGTGGCAAAAAATGTGCTCCAGGCTCATCAAACAAACCTTTTTCTTTAAGAAAAAAAATGTGATCACAGTACACTACTTGGCTAAATTATTTTAAAAAGGAAACACAGTGCTTGCTTCAGCAGCACATATACTAAAATTGGAATGATACAGAGATTAACATGGCCCCTGCGCAAGGATGACACGCAAATTCGCGAAGCGTTCCATATTTTTACTAAAAATAGAACTACCATACGACCCAGCAATCCCACCACTGGGCATACACCCCGAGAAAACCACAATCCAAAAAGAGTTATGCACCACAATGTTCACTGCAGCTCCATCCACAACAGCCAGGACATGGAAGCAACCCAAGTGTCCTTTGACAGATGAATGGACAAAGAAGATGTGGCACATGTATACAATGGAACACCACTCAGCCATAAAAAGAAACGAAACTGAGCCACCTGCAGTGAGGTGGATGGACCCAGAGTCCGCCACATAGAGAGTGAAACAAGTCAGAAAGAGAAAAACAAACACCGCATGCCAACACATATACATGGAATCCAAAAAAAAAAAAAAAAAAAGGTTCTGAAGAACCCAGGTGCAGGACAGGAACAAAGACACAGACGTAGAGAATGGACCCGAGGACATGGGGAGGGGAAAGGGTAAACTGGGACAAAGTGAGAGAGTGGCATGGACATATATACACCATCAAATGCAAAACAGACAGCCAGTGGGAAGAAGCCGCACAGCACAGGGAGATCAGCTCGGCGCCTTGTGACCACCTAGAGGGGTGGGATAGGGAGGGTGGGAGGGAGACACAAGAGGGAGGAAACATGGGGATATATGTGTATGTATAGCTGACTCACCCTGCCACAAAGCAGAAACCAACACACCATTGCAAAGCAACTACACTCCAACAAAGATGTCAAAAATACATAAATAAATAAAATAAAATATTTTTTAAAAATAAATAAATAAAAAGGAAAAACAAAGTGAATGAAAGTTATTGTACACAAAAGGAGACAAAGCATAAGTAATTTTTTAACTTCTATCACACATGTTCCTATAAAAACTTCTCTCACACATGTTCCTATCACACATGTTCCCTTAGCTGAGGCTAAGTTCCCTCCTGATAGACAGTTGAGAACCCCAAGAGAGAATTATCCAGAAGAGCAAAGTCTTGAGTGTTTCTCCCTGGCTACCGAGTCTGATCCATTCTGAAGGGTTTTAAGCCCATGAGAAACTGGCTACTCCATAAGTTATAAATGGATATTAAGGCAACTTACTTACGACCATCTTAAGGCATTCAGGATTGTCTTGAATAAGTGGTTCAGCTTGTACTGTTTTACTTAAGAAATTCTTTGATAAAAGAGGAAACCTGACTTTAGCAAGGATGTCAACCATAAATGGCTGGCCGTTAGGTTCATCATATTTCAACCACCTGACTGCAGCATCATAAACCTGATCCCCTGCCCTCACACTCAGAGTGTCCTGCTTGAGGAGATGTGTAACTCGCTTGACATCAAGTTGTAGAAACTCATCAGTTTTATAAACTTCAGTAAAATGCTGATGAATAAAGTCATCTGCAGTTGCTTTCAATTCAGGACAGTCTAGACACTCTGCTAGCACACTTATACCAAGACAGTTTGAAGCATCAACTTGCTCTTTCAAAAAATCAGCACATTTTCTTCACAGGTTCAATCTGGTACTGGTTTGCTGCATCTAACAAAGACTGAACGTTGTTGCTATTCAGAGAAATTCTAGTGGTATAAACGAATTCCACCAGTTGTTCAATGTCAGGTTCAGCATCTCTGAGTTCCACTTCAAAGGACTTTGATTCAAGCATGTTAGTTGTGAACATTAAGTTAAAAAAATGACTGGCTGCAGCAAGGACAGCACGATGAGCAGGTACCTTTCTTTCCTGGACCATAAGGGTCGCATCACACAATGTTTTCTCTGGATTTATGTAGCTTGTCAACAAGGTGCTGCCATCAGTCCCTCCCAGCGTGATTTCAAGTTGACCCTGGGTAGACTGTAGATCCAACTACAGTTGGGTGGTGGATTTAAATCACTGTTTCCGCATGTTATTCACGATGCCCATGAAGCCCGCCAACAGTTCAGCTTCCTCTCGAGCAGCAAGTTTCTTCTCGGTCTTCTTGCTGCTCTTCTCCACCCCGAGGCTGCCATCCTCCATCAGCGTGGTTCACGCCCGGGGCTCGCTGGGCCGGGCGGGGGGGTTGCACGCTCCCAACACGCGGGGGCTTCTGTGTACCAAACACCGAGGCCGGGACTGCGGCTGCAGCGCCCTGCTCCCAAACTGCGCAGCCACTGCGGTAGGACAAGGCCCGGCAGCCCCCTCAGAAGCACGCGGGGAGGCGACGTCTGCGCGCCAGGCACTCTTAACTAGCTCATACACAGTAAAACTAAAGGGAATTAACTTCCACTCACCAAGGGCCCCTGCACTGGACTGGCCTATAGAGAGGACGGCTGACCTCTAAATCACCTTAAAATGATGCTCAAACAGAGGATAAACTACGCTCACACCAGGATGAGAAAAAGACAACATCAGAAGTAGACAGCTTCCCCAAGATCCTGGACCTGACTCATATGCTCATTTATAGTGTTCTCTTGACTTCTTGGACCTTTGCATATGAATCAAATGTTTTTCTATCATAGGCACGATCCTATGCTAGTTTTAAAAATCAATCCAGTTGTTGGGTTTGTGGCCAATTACCTATGTCTAGTACTTCTGGGTTACCTGAGTGGATTTCTCCGCTCCAAGGCTCTAATTGGTTGACTCTTAGGAGATTTATCTTAAAAGGAAAATTATAGTCATGTTCAGGCCACTATTGATATTACTAGATGAGATCCCCTCACCTGACCAATTAATAATACCTGCTCTGACCCTGACCATAGATATGAATTTTCCTCTATTACTCAAAGTTCAGTCAGGACAACAAGCAAAATTTCAGCCAAGGAATAAAACCTCCCACAATTATGGGATGGATTTATGTAATTAACACCAGGCTATGGTAATTTAAGGTTAAAGGCTCCTCTATGCTGGGAACAGTTAAATCATACTAAGGATAATCAGTCTAGTAACACTAGGAAACTGGGCTGAGTACCTTATGGACAATGCCAATATATAATTTCCCTGAAAAACAGGGACTGGTACAGAACAGACTAAGGCAGATGACCTGGGATATACTGGGCTGCACCTAATGGAAGTTCTTGGCTTAATTCTTACTTATGACTTTATTAATACTGCCAGCTATGTTATTTGTATTTTGCCTATTTCAAAAAAAGTATTGTTTCTTACATTACCAAATGTGTGACTGAGCCGCCGATAAAATGATTATATATAGTTCCATATGAGATCAATGATTGCAATAGTCTAACTCTAGATATGAGAAGAAGCAACAAGAGGGAATATTGTCCTGGACCATAAGAGACTAGGAAGACAGGTGGTCCAGAGACTTTTGGATACTAGTAAAGGTCTAGTCCAGTAATAGCACATGGAGTGGCCTATCAGCAAAATCTTCGCCAAACCTGGGAATGAGCGTTCCTAGCACCATGGGATAAAATGGTCATGAAATGCCCCAAACCATGGTTGAAATTATGACCATAAAGGGGCCCTGCCGACTGAAAACTGACAGTTGCCATCTACTTCTACAAGGATTAAATCATGAGCTGCTGTAGCTAGTGACTTTCAACACCCCCTACAAGGAGTTCAGGGTGGAGAGCTGAAATGAGGCCCTCTGTGCTCTGGGAAAAACTGACAGGACAGGCCTTCAGATAGTTATATACTTTCAGGAGAAGATTTTATGAGCCCCAATTCTTGCATCTTCTCATACCTAGAGAAACACTGACATCATGAACAGTGACACTATGGTGTGATTTTAGGCAAGTCCTTTTATTGCTAAGAACTTGAGTTCTCTGAGCTGTGTTAGATTTGGGATGCCACCAGCCATTCTCAAAACAACGTCTGCTGACAGCTGGTAACTGCAACCTTACTTCTTAAAGGTCTCCTCTTGTAACTACTACACTTTTAGACGATAAAATTGCTTTAGATCATATGTTAACAAAAAGAGAAAACACATGTAGTGACCAATAGCTCCTGTTATTTATATATTAATACCACATCAAAGGTTAAAACCTACTTTGATGAAACTAGATAACCGGCTACCTGGCTACAAGTCTCCCCAGAGTGCCAGGCCTAGACTGGCTTTCAGGCTTATTCTCCTAAAAAGAAATGAGATCTATTTTGTCTATTAACGTTTAGGTTGTCACGCCTTCCAGTACTTCTAATGAGGTCTGTTACACCTACATCAATCACACTGGGCTAATAGAAGAGGACATAAAATTATATATGTGACCACACCAAATGGCTCCATTCCTTTAAACAGGGTAACCCAAGCACTGACTCTATCTAGATCAGGATCAAAATTACTACCAGACACATGGCTCTTAATCCTGCTTGGGCCCCTGGCTACAATAATTCGTTTTTTGTTTTTTTTTTTAATTGATGGCAGATTATTATTTTTTTAAATTTATTTATTTTATTTATTTTTGGCTGCATTGGGTCTTTGTTGCTGCACGCGGGCTTTCTCTAGTTGCGGAAAGCAGGGGCTACTCTTCATTGCGGTGCGCGGGTTTCTCATTGCGGTGGCTTCTCTTGTTGCGGAGCACGGGCTCTAGAGCGCAGGCTCAGTAGTTGTGGCACGTGGGCTCAGTAGTTGCGGCTCACCGGCTCTAGAGCACAGGCTCAGTAGTTATGGCGCATGGGCTTAGTTGCTCCGCGGCACGTGGGATCTTCCCGGACCAGGGCTCGATCCCATGTCCCCTGCATTGGCAGGCGGATTCTTAACCCCTGCGCCACCAGGGAAGCCCTACAATAATTCTTTTACTAATCTTTGGCCTCTTTTTTTAAACTACTTGTTAAGTTCTGTCTCTTCCAGATTACAATAGGTTCACATCAAGATAATGATGATGCAAAGATTCCAGCCATTTCTCAGAACAGATCCTGCCAAAACAACAGAAGTCACCCTGGGGCCCTTAATAAGACAGGGCAAGAGCTCCATGACCCCAACTAGGTAGGGTCCACGAGCCCCCTGCCAACCTGAAGAAGCTACGGAAGACAGACCGTCGTCCCTCATCATCCCAATAAAGATTTCTTGGGGTTCACATCTCTCAGGGGGAATTTGAAATAGGAGATAGATGGGCCCCTGGGCCGGACAGCTGGTGTTTGTCAAGTGGAGCAAAACGGAAGTTTTGTCCTCAGCCAGACCAGAACACGCCTGTTTCCCTTCCTCCATTGTTATGGAGGGAATGAACTAGCAGTGGGGAATTTGTTGCAGCACAAACAGAAATGAAGTTTTCCCTCTCCTGAGAACAAGGAAAATAAAGGAAACAGTGAGCAGGCTAGAGAAGAAACATAACCTGGCCTGAAAGAGTTAAATCACTCCTAGTTTTTTTCTTTTTTAACTGTTACTAATCTGTATTTTCTGCAAATAGATTTGTACTTCACAAAGCTAACCTATTACTCTTTAACATTATGTGAATTATGTGAATTACATCCTGGACTCCCTTGTAGCAAATCACCCCTTGCAGCATTTGCATTTCAGAAAAAAGGTCACAGGCCGATAACCCAGAGACAAACGGACCCAATTGCCGGGCTGCCTGACATGACGCCAGCTGTGACTGTTTTGAAATAATGCAGGAAGAAGAAGAATGCAAGACCTTCACTACTTTGATCCTTATCGTGTACCCCTGAGCCCCACATATAAAATCTTCTCCGATTCCCAAAGCAGGGGGGAGACAGTTCTTGAGGCCCTAGGCTGCCGTGTCTTCCCTTCTGCCTGGCAGAAAAATAAAGCCATCTCTCTCTTCCTCCAAAATCTCTGTCTCCGTATTTCTGTTCGGCATCGCTGCACAGGGAAGCCGAGATTTCGGCAACAACCACGAGGCTAAGCTCCAGGAGGGCAGGGGCCACATCCGTCTGTCCGCTGTGGAGTCGCCAATTGCTTGGCACCTAGACGGTACGCAGTAAATATTTTCTGAGTAGATAGATACATGTATGTCCCATGAACCACACCATCTCCTTGGTCTTGGACAAAGACTAATTCAGAGGATTAATGCATGAACCAACCTTTAGTATCGAAGAAAAATAGCCGCAAACATATTTGGTTCCACTCTAACATTTCCAGAACCCAAGTCCCCCAGCCTGGACGAGCCAGGATGACTCAAAGGCAGGAACCTTCCCCAGAACACAGCTGGGCTAGTGGGCGTGGCCCACACCCGCCTAGAGGGAGCGGGAGCTATTCTGATTCCTTCACCTGCGGCCCAGAAACTGTTTATCTTCCTTCTTTATCAAACTAAAGGTTCACAAGTGTCCAAGCAGAAAAGAAAGACAAAGGAACTGCCTTCAGCACACAGACAGGTGACACTGCAGAGGAAGAGCTAGCCCTGGGGCTGTGACATCCGGGTTCAGGTCCCAGCTCTGCCGCCCAGTGAGTGGAGTGCGGACCCGGGCTGCCTCTCCAAGCCTCTGTTTCCCCATCTGTAAAATGGGGCAAATATTGCCTGTCTCGCGGGGCTAATGAGAGGGCCGAGCGAGACGGTGGGTGAAGGTGCTGAGCGCTGAGTGATGGAGCCAAGACTGTTGACCAAGACTGTGAACAGAAAGCTTGTTAAAGGGGCACTTCAGTTGCCCTACCATACGTACCATTCTCCTCCAAGAACCTGACCGTGTCTAAATATCCTCGAAAGCATAGCTCTCCAAGCACCTGTGAACAAATCAAGTAAATTAACTGCAGGGGGCAGTCACTAAGCGCCATTCCTTTCAACATCACCTGAAGACGGCAGACCCAAAGCCAAGAATCCTCCAAGCTCCAAGCCGCTGCCATGTGCCCTGCACAGCCGCTGCGGGGTGGGACAGGGCTCTGCTCTCCTGCAGGACTCAGCTCGAATGACACCTCCTCCGTGCAGCCCTTGCTGGCACCCCAGCATGACGGGTTCCTCTGGTCTCCCTGGGTCCCTGGACGAGCCTCCACCCTAACAAATACCAGGGCCTGATCTACTTGTCGTGGGACCGTAAGAGCTGCCTCCTTTGCTGCTCTGTGTACAAACCACATGGGCAAACCCATCCTGCTGTCCAGCCTTCCCTCTCCCCGTGAGCACACGTGGCCGTATACGTTGCATGGCACGGCCTTCCTTCTCCCCAGAACACTGGCACTGTGCAGATTCTACCAACTTTCTTACTGTGTTAGGGTGATAAGGTCCACCACGCTACAACGACAATCAAAAAAAGATTAAACTGGGAATTCCCCAGCGGTCCAGTGGTTAGGACTCTGAGCTTTCACTGCCAAGGGCCCAGGTTCAATCTCTGAAGATCCCACAAGCCAAAAAAAAAAAAAAAAAAAAAAATAAACCACCAAATGCAGTGTAGTTCTTTTTTTTTTTTTTGGCTGCACTGGGTCTTCGTTGCTATGCGCGAGCTTTCTCTAGTTGCGGCGAGCGGGGGCTACTCTTCATTGCGCAGGCTTCTCACTGCGGTGGCTTCTCTTGTTGCAGAGCACGGGCTCTAAGCACACGGGCTTCGGCAGTTGTGGCTCGCGGGCTCTAGAGTGCAGCCTCAGTAGTTGTGGCGCGTGGGCTTAGTTGCTCAGCAGGCGGATTCTTAACCACTGTGCCACCAGGGAAGTCCTGCAGTGTAGTTCTTGACCACGGATGCAAATAAGAATCATTGGGATAATTAAAAAAAAAAAAAATCCTACTATCCAGGCTGCCCATACTTAAGCCATAGCCCCTGGAGGTGGGATCTGAACAGCAGCGCTGTTTAAATGCCCCCAGGCCCCCTCACCTTGAGATCCGCAGGGAATAGCACCCGGGTTAATAGGTAGATGTTCTCTGAGCAGAGGCGTAGACTGAGCTTGGTGAAGTCCACGTGAAGAAAGTTCGTGGACTTGACTTTGGGGCAGATGTCACTCTCCCCATAGAAGGGGGAAACAGTGATGGTCGTTTTGGTATCAAAGAAGGGTATGATGTCACTCACTCCTCCATCTATGTATCGCTTTTAAGGGAGAAAAAGAAAAAGGACATACTGTCAGAAGCTCTGGGCTGGGGTTCTCTGTGTGTTTCAGATTCTGGCCAGAGGCTTCTCAGAGCCGCAGGCAGATGCGGTGAGGGGCTTTGGGATCACTCTTTCAGCAAATCCCTACTGAGCATTTCTGTGCCAGGCCAGGCTGTAGGCTGGCGCTCAGGGTTGCCACATGCTGCTGTGTAGTTTGCACACTGCACGAAAAAGTGCCTGGCCAAGAGGCAGACGGAGGCTGGCGTCTGGCCCACGTTGTGGCGGCCAAGTCCCGAGCCCAGGTGAGTGCCCCTAGGCATACCCATGTAATTTGCTTAGACCAGGGGCGCTGTGTGCACTGGGGACAGAGTGTGATGTAGACCTGGCCCTAAGGGAGACAGATGGTCATGGGTTCAATTCCAGAGGCCCCTTGCTGCTTGAGGAGTCTTGGACAAGACACTTAACCTGTGAGCCTGTCCACACCTGGGAAATGAGAAGCAGCGCTGGGGACTTAAATGACACAGTGAACCTGGGACTTGAGCTCTCTGAAAATGGCATCTTATCCCACAACAAGGGTGCATTTGGGGTAAGTACTGTAAGAATCAGTTTTCCTGTAGCCATATCCTTGAACAACCTTAGGGCCCACGGCCAGGCTGGGGCAGGCAGGTTTTGGTACAATTTGGACTGAGTCTACACCTATGAAACCAACGTCTAGAATCATTCCCAAACCCACGACCATCACAGCCCAGCTGTTGGTGCCCACAGACGGGGGGGACCTTCAAATATCACAACTGGGAGAACTTCCCCAGCCAATCCTTCCAAAGGGAGAAATCTCAGGGCACACCTTGGCCTAAAACAAGTCCAAAAAAGAATCAGGCACGTTCAGCCATGGCTTAACTATCAAGAGATTCTTGCCTTGAGTCCAAAAATGATTAGATGTGCACACACAGCAGGAGTTTCTAAATTGTTGCCATATGATTTCTATGGAAGATACAGGAAGGCATCAAAACCCTCACTGGAAGAAAGGGACACAGGACCAAATGTCGGGAATCTTTAGTTAAGACTGAGGAGGGAGGAAGCAGGTGACTATTTTTTAAATTATTATTTATTTTTTAAAATTAGTTTTTATTGGAGTATAGTTGATTTACAATGTTGTGTTAGTTTCTGCTGTACAGCAAAGTCAATCAGTTATACATATACATATATCCACTCTTTTTTCACTCAAGGGATAAAGTCCGATGACTCCTCTGTCCTGTGTAATTTTCCCTCCACCCTGAACTTTTCTACAGGAACGTTCTGAGTTTGCTCAGTGGAACCTCAACGCTTTGCTCTAATTTTCAGCAGGTTTCATCTGAGGACACTGAGGGGGGTGACCGTGTGTGCACCACAGCTGGAGCAGCCTGGGGGAAATGAAAAGATAACAACAACAATGACAAAACCACCCATATTTACCAAATACTTACCTGTGCCAGGCTCTATGCTGCATCTTCACTGCATTATCGCATGTAATTCCCACAACAACGCTACAACTGTGCACTATTATTAACCCTCATTATTATTAACCCTCATTTGCCAAGTCAATCTCAGAGAGGTTAAGAAATGTGTCCAAAGTAGTCCAGCTAACGTGGGCTAGAGCAGACATGCGATTCTAGGTTTGTCTGCCGGGCTGGCGCTGTTAGAATTGCAGGTGATCACTTCATGGCCCCAGGCCTCAGTTTTCTCATCTGTAAATAGGGGCAACTATGTGTCTGCCCCGGCGATGCCCTGGGGCATGAGTGAGGCTACGTGTAACCTGCCTTTGCAACTTGCTTTGCAATGTGAGGACCGTGCTGCTCTTAATGGGTGAACCAGGAGGGTTTCTAAAGTGCCTTCCTGCTGACACACTGGGATGTTGTGTCTTCTCTCCCACGGCTGCAACAACCTGAACTGTCTCCAGACATCGCCAGATGTTCCCGGGTGGGAGGACAGAATCATCTGATAACTGCTGCCCTAGAAGGAGGCTGCCAGGTGGTCCAGCACAGCCCAGCATCCAGTCCAGAGCCTGCAGGACAAACACCTCAGCTTCTGTTTTTCCACCAGAGGCAGGGCTCAGGATTAGCCACGTGTGTTTACATATTTGTTGAATGGAACCAAATCGAAGCCCTGTCGGCAGCTTCTGCCCGAAGCCATGGGCTGAAAAGGATAGAGTCAGACCCAGAGAGGATTATAACCCTCAACTCCTAAGAATAAAGCCTTATTACCGGGTTTCCCTGCTGGCGTAGCGGTTATGAATCCGCCTGCCGATGCAAGGGACACGGGTTCAAGCCCTGGTCCAGGAAGATCCCACATGCCACGGAGCAACTAAGCCCGTGCGCCACAACTACTGAGTCTGTGCTCTAGAGCCCGCGAGCCACAGCTACTGAGCCTGCATGCCACAACTACTGAAGCCCGTGCTCCAAAACAAGAAAAGCCACCGCAATGAGAAGCCCGCGCACCGCAACGAAGAGTAGCCCCCACTCGCTGCAACTAAAGAAAGCCCGCGTGCCCCAACGAGGACCCAATGCAGCCAAGAAAAAAAAAACCAAAAAACTTATTACCTTAAGTGAGTAAATGACTCTTAAGCATCTTATACCTTAATAGGCCACTGGGCACCTGTTTCAGTGCTCATGTGAAGATTAAGTGAATTGTGAAAATGACTATACTACCCAAAGCAATCTACAGATTCAATGCAATCCCTATCAAACTACCAATGGCATTTTTCACAGAACTAGAACAAAAAATTTCACAATTTTTATGGAAACACAAAAGACCCCGAATAGACAAAGCAATCTTGAGAAAGAGAAACGGAGCTGGAGGAATCAGGCTCCCGGACTTCAGACTATACCACAAAGCTACAAAATATGGTACTGGCACAAAAACAGAAATATAGATCAATGGAAAAGGAGAGAAAGCCCAGAGATAAACCCACGCACATATGGTCACCTTATCTTTGATAAAGGAGGCAAGAATATACAATGGAGAAAAGACAGCCTCTTCAATAAGTGGTGCTGGGAAAACTGGACAGCTACATGTAAAAGAATGAAATTAGAACACTCCCTAGCACCATACACAGAAATAAACTCAAAATGGATTAAAGACCTAAATGTAAGGCCAGACACTTAAAACTCTTAGAGGAAAATATAGGCAGAACACCCTACGACATAAATCACAGCAAGATTCTTTTTGACCCACCTCCTAGAGAAATGGAAATAAAAACAAAAATAAACAAATGGGTCCTAATGAAACTTAAAAGCTTTTGCACAGCAAAGGAAACCATAAACAAGACCAAAAGACAACCCTCAGAATGGGAGAAAATATTTACAAATGAAGCAAATGAGAAGGATTAATCTCCAAAATTTACAAGCAGCTCATGCAGCTCAATATCAAACAACCAATCCAACAATGGGCAAAAGACCTAAACAGACATTTCTCCAAAGAAGATATACAGATTGCCAACAAACACATGAAAGGATGCTCAACATCACTAATCATTAGGGAAATGCAAGTCAAAACTACAATGAGGTATCACCTCACACCAGTCAGAATGGCCATCATCAAAAAATCTACAAACAATAAATGCTGGAGAGGGTGTGGAGAAAAGGGAACCCTCTTGCACTGTTGGTAGGAATGTAAATTGATACAGCCACTATGGAGAACAGTATGGAGGTTCCTTAAGAAACTAAAAATAGAACTACCATATGACCCAGCAATCCCACTACTGGGCATATACCCTGAGAAAACCATAATTCAAAAAGAGTCATGTACCACAATGTTCACTGCAGCTCTATTTACAACAACCAGGACATGGAAGCAACCTAAGTGTCCACTGACAGATGAATGGATAAAGAAGATGTGGCACATATATACAATGGAATATTACTCAGACAAAAAAAGAAATGAAATTGAGTTATTTGTAGTGAGGTGGATGGACCTAGAGTCTGTCATACAGAGTGAAGTAAGTCAGAAAGAGAAAAATACCGTATGCTAACACATATATATGGAATCAAAAAGAAAAAAAAAGGTTCTGATGAACCTAGGGGCAAAACAGGAATAAAGACGCAGACGTAGAGAACGGACTTGAGGACACGGGGAGGGGGAAGCGTAAGCTGGGACGAGGTGAGAGAGTGGCATAGACATATATACACTACCAAATGTAAAATAGGTAGCTAGTGGGAAGCAGCTGCATAGCACAGGGAGATCAGCTCGGTGCTTTGTGACCACCTAGAGGGGTGGGATAGGAGGGTGGGAGGGAGATGCAAGAGGGAGGGGATATGAGATATATGTATACATATAGCTGATTCACTTTGTTTTACAGCAGAAACTAACACAACACTGTAAAGTAATTTTACTCCAATAAAGATGTTAAAAAAAAAATTCCCAAAATTAAAAAAAAAAAAAGATTAAGTGAAGAGCTTACCTTACAGATAACCAGCTAATTATTCTACACGAACTTGGTTTTGCTGTCCAGAGAGCCTGGAAGGGGGCCAGCTATGGAATCTCTGTCTGAAGGCTGAGAGGCAAAAAGGCTCCACGTTTGGGGACAGGTCTCAGGGGCCCAGGGTACTTGAGCCCAGTGCCTCTTTCTTTTTTTTTTTTGGACACTTGGCTTGCTGGATCTTAGTTCCCCGACCAGGGATCGAACCCGGGCCCTTGGCAGTGAAAGTGAGACATCCTAACCACTGGACCACCAGGAAAATCCCTCAAACACCGTTTAAAAGCGGACTTACCACGCCTCTGAAGGAAGGGGGGATCAAGCCACTGATGAAAGGCACGAAGGAGGAACAAAACAAGGCCTGTGAAGACAAAAGGGGGTGAAACCACAGCCCAGAGCAGGCTGCCTTTTATTCCCCTGGGTCTTTATAAGCCTTCTCCAAGCGAGAAGAGCAACAAGCCTGAAAACACTCTTGGCACAGAGGAGGTGCTTTAATAAACGGCTGAATGAACAAGAACCAACTTACACACTTATTATTTCAGGCCCAAGTATCAATTGTCTAACGACACCGTCTGCAGACTTTAGCTTCTTGCCCCTGCTCCCCACGAGGGGCACACTGGGCCAGCAGAGACAGAACCAAGAGTTGGTGACTAGCTGATTGGCAGGGAAGGGGCTAGATCAGGGCTTTGCAAACGCTGACGTTCATCAGAATCACCTGGAAAGCTTGGCGAACCACAGACTCGGTGCCCCACCCCTAAGGTTCTGATGCTGCAGGTTGGAGGTGGGGCCTGAGAGCCTGCAATTCTAACAAGCTCCCAGGCGATGCCGCTGCTGCTACCGCTGGTCCGGGGCCCACACTTTGAGTCGCGCCATGCTAGCGAGCGTTAAGCAGGATGTAACACTGATGCAGTGAGAGAAAGGGCTCACGAGGGAACGCACAGGTGCTGGCTGCCTAGAAAAAGCCTCCACAAACAAGGTTAAGTGGAAGATGACACTGGCTGCTGAGAAGCTGCTGGTTATAAGCAAGCAGGCTGCTTGCTCGGAGGGACCTGTGTTAAGTGAAATGATATCCAAGCAATTCTCATAAAAGGCATCAGCCAAACTAAGTGGTATTTTCATAGTGCCAATGAGCTTCTCTGTGCTAGAGGCAAATAAGACACACTCCCCCCCTTGTGGGACTTCACTGGAGGGGTCCTCATTAAGGAACAGGCATCACTGGGAGGAGGGACCCATGTGGGACGAGGTCCCTGGAGCAAGAGGTCATAAGCCAAGTCTTGAAGGATGGGGAGGTGTTATTTGAAACTGAAACTGTCCTGGAACACTCCAGTTTTGCACACGCTCTGGACCAGACCTCTGGATGCACTCGGAGTTGATATCACCCTGGTACAGGAAGCTAACCAGTATCGTGGGCAACCGGGTTCTTTTGCATCTTAAGAAAAAAATGGGGCAGGTGGCCTACGACAGCCCTCTCTTTGTTGCTTCTGAAATGAAATGGTCTTTATGACTTGACAACACCCAGATAAGCAAACTGCTTACGTCCACGACTTCGTCTTTGGACCGAAAATCAGACACCAGCACATTTTCTCCATCGGCCACTCTGGTGAGTGAGATGACAATTCTGCCCGAGAGGAGCTGGTGGACGTTGTCCGGGAGGTATCTCTGGAGACCATCTCGGAGGTGCTTGCTCAAATTGAAGGCCGGGTGGAGGACGCCAATGTTCCGACTCCTGGCGCTCCGGACAAGGTCCATGAGGGCCTGCAATGTCTGCTCTGGGCGGAGAGAGACAAACATACAAAGGAGTGTACCACCCTGGAGATGGGAATGCTTTGTGGCAGGACCAGAAACCTGGCGGCAGGGAAGCTGCTGACCTTTCCCTTTCTCTAGGACTGGGCTGTCTGATCCGGCAGCCACGTGTGGCTCCCGGGCCTGAGATGCGGCTAGCCCAAACTGAGATGGGTAAAAGACACACTGGATCTCAAAGGCTTAGAGCAACAAGAACAACAACAAAATATAAAACATCTCATGAATAATGTTTTATATTGATTAGATGTGAACATGATAATATTTTGGCTGGACTGGGATAAATAAAATTAATTTCACTTATGTCTTTTGCTTTTTCCATGTAGCTACTAGGAAATGTAAGATATGCCTATTTCTGTTGGTTAGCGCTGCTCTAGGCCCTCTCTGGCCACAGGAACGAGCCTCCAGAGGCCCAGTGAGCCCTCTCCTCATCTCCATCCCTCCAGCAAGGCCAGAAGCCAGGCACTCACAGCGCCGGAGCTTGAGCACGAATGGGCCTCACGCTGCAGGGAGCAGAGAGCAAGTGCAGCCTTGGACCTGAGTTTGAATCCTGCCTCTACCTCTTACTAGCTGAGCAACTAAAATAAGCCACTTCACGGTCTCTCTGAGTCTCAGACTGTATGTTTTTAATGTGGGACCACACTCAACTACCTTTTGGAAATAGAGAAGATTAGATACACTACAATCTATAGGTGCTCAACCCAGATGAAGCACCTAATAAACAACTAGACTTAACTTTTAACCTCTAATGTCAGAACTACCAGACCGTCCAGTGGGCACAGGGCACATGCATACTCCATCTGACCTCACTCACCGGCCTGGTCCCCTCTGGCTGGTCTGCACTGCCCTAGCAGGCAAGAGTACCTGTCCCAGCCCGAGCCCTAGTCATCCGTAAATCCTGGGATGCAGAAGCCTGGACACACATCAGCAGGTCCTGACCCGCTTCTGACCTCCGCTCAGCTCTCCCTGCACATGTGGCCCCACTGAGCCCGGGCAGAAGGCACAAAATTGCACACAGCTGGCTGGTTCTGCCAGTCTCTCCTGCCAAGTCAGCCTGGGTTTGGAGGCGCTCTCAGGAGCCCCGCCCAGGTCACAGGCCCTGGGAAATGCTCCCTGGCGGTCCCCAAGTGAGACAGGCAGTTAAAGCAAGAAACTGGGGCTCCCAGAACCTCCGGAGTAGTTCCTGCCAGGACCTCCAGATCCACTTTCCAGCGACTTGGTGGTCCCGAGCCTCCCCCTGCAGGACACAACCCCAGGCTGCACCTGTCCTCTGCCTGTTAGGAACGCCCTCTACGCTGGAGTCAGGGCACTTCACGTGCTGGGGTCTGTGCATTTGAATCTGGTCCCAATTCAACATTTGACCACGTGGCTGTCTCCAGGTCACAACCCTGGGACACAAGCGTTGGCTTTTATCACTGCTCAAGCCCAAGGTGACCAGTCTAATCCTCCTTGAGGTCTCATTTCCTGCCCTTTGCTCCTCCCCCCCTCGATGGGGAAGGCGGCCACGGTGGCCTCTCCTAATCCCCACCTCTCCGTCAGCCCAGGGTCTGCTCCCTGATCCTATCCAATGGCAGGGCTGTGCTGACTGGCAAGGGGTTCCTGCTGGCAGTGTCCCACACAGCCGTTCCTGGGTAGAGCAAAGAGTAAACCGTTAAAGGAAGCCCAGACAAACAGGGGCTAATGAAAAGGTGCATTATCTTCCTGTCTGGGGACCTTTGGATGCCTACAGCTCCATGCTGCCACTTGCTCCAGGCCCTGCTCCCTGGCTAGGATCCCAGGCCGAGGATGTCATACCCTAGTAATTTATGCCAGCTGGCCACAAGCCCCAGTCGGCCCCTCCCACTGGTACCCACGAGTACAGAGATGCTTCATTAGGACAAGATTCAAATGCACAGGACCTCGTTTCCAGGGCACTGAGCAGGGGTGTGGTGGGGAGGAGAGGAGGGGATGTGGGATGTCAAGCCCCCAAGAAGGGTCTCAAACACCGGAAAAGGAGGAGACAACTTTCCTACCTCCCCTCACCTCCCTCTCCCCCCCTCCACAAAACACCTCTCCCCAACCCCCTTTCAATCCAAACCAGCAAGTTGCCCTCTACCTGAGAGGCACCCAGCCGCCCGCAGCGCTCCCACGAAGGCTGGGCGGAGATCAAAGGCGCCCGGGGCCGGGGATCTCCAATCCCTCTGGCCCCCAGAGGGAAGAAGGCAGCCACCCTGGGCCACAGGCCAAAGCCTCCTTCCTGGTCTGGCCGGAAGCAGGGCAAATCGGGCCTCCGCCCCCCCCCCCCCCCGCTCCCCTCGCCCCCCGCCCCCACCCAGGCGTCGCGCTCCCTCCTCCCCGTCGCTCCGAGACAACCTGGCTCTCAGGCCCGGGCTGGGTCGGGGGGCTTTCTTCAAGCCCGGGCGCCAAAAGGCAGTCGGGGCGAGGAGGCGCTCTGGGTTCCGACGGCCAGAAGAGCCGCCCACCCGGCGCGCCCCCCTCCCAGGCCCGGCAACAGAGCTCCCCGGCGCGGGGCAAAAAGACGCACTGGAGGAGGCATCTGTCTGGGGAGACCCCGGGTGTACCCCGCAGTTTCCGTTTCCAATCCCGGCTCCACCGCGCGCCCCCTCCCCGCGCGGAGCCCCGCGGCGGCCCGGACCTACCCAGCGGGACCCCAGAGAGGAAGAAGGCGCAGTGCAGCGCCCCGGCCGAGGCCCCGAAGAACCTGCGCGCGTTGCGGAGGAGGTGCGGGGCGCGCTCGCTCAGGCAGCGGGTCACCCCGATGTGGTAGAAGCCCAGGAAGCCGCAGCCGGCGAAGGACAGGCTCCAGCCGCGCTCGGGGTCGTACATAGCGGCGGCCGGTCGGGCGTCCGGGGTCCGAGAGCGCCGCGGCTCCGCCCGCCGCCCACTCTGGCTCTCCGCCGGCCCGGGTGCGCTCACCCCAGGCATTCCCGGCGTGACGTCACCCGGCCGGCCCCGCCCCCGCTCGGACCACGCGAGGGAGCCGGTGGGCCGCCCAATGCGGGGGCAGCACGCGGGCGGCGGAGGGCTGGGAGGGCCTGGACCCGGGCAGAGGAGAGGGGAGGACCCGTGCCCGCGTGAGGGTGGAGAGAGGTTTCCGACGCTCCAATGGCAGTGGGTGTCGTGGAGAGAAACAGCTCCCTTTCCGTTCCTTTTCATCCCTTAAACCAGGGGGAAACTAACAGTGGCCCACTTAGGTTCTTAATATCTTTTTGACGCTTTATCATTTCCCTTTTTACGAGTCAGCAAGCCTTCAGCAGACACCAGCATCTAAATAGAATTTCATGTCTTTGATTTCCTGCAGGTTTTTGTATGATGTCTTCAATTCATGGCACGCGGTAGCGATTTTTCATTTAATGATAATGACACGAAGCTTCCCTTTCAAAGTTTCACTTCTAAGTAAAAACTGTGAATAACAGGTGCTTGGTGCTGGCAGGTGGGGTGGGCAGTGCAGGACCATGGGAGTTCTGGAGGCTCAGTCCTGGGTGATTCCTGGTGCCCTTAGGAAGTGTCTAGGATCCCCTTTACCTCTGTGTCCACACTGCACGGAGCATTTCCAGAGCAGCCCACACAGGGAGGTTAGGCCTTTGCCCAGAGTTGCACAGCCAGCAACCCAGGTTATTGGGCCATCCTACCCCCTGTTTTGTGGACAGAGAAGCCCCCTCCCCTCTCCACCAAGGCCCACATGGAGTGCAGAGTGTGGGCTTTGGGATCAGGCCCCACCTCCCACGCCGTGTCCTCGTCTGTAAAACGACGGGTGGAGATGCTGCCAGGATTCAAAATGTCACCTGTGAGGCCCCTGGACACGTGGGTTATGCATGACCCTCCCACCCACAGAGCTTCCCAAGTCTGAGGCATCCCCTGCTTGGGCTGAACCTGTGCCTGGAGGTGTCAGGGGGCCCAGGATCAGGGCAGAGGCTGAGGCTGGGGTGCCTCAGGGACTGCAGTCCCCCAGGTGGGTCATTCTGTCTCCCATCTATGGACCGGAATCCCAGGGCGTGGATGCTGCAGGCCCTAGTGACCATCTGGGCCAACAGCGACATCACACAGACACTTCATGGGTTGAGGCCCAGACGGAGGAAAGGGCTGGTCCCTCTGTCTGTCCCTGACCATGTTGGCTTTGCTGGGTGGGGGGGGGAGGGAGAGCAGCGCTCACAGGCCTGTCTCGGCTGACTGCCCTCCACACCCACCCTACACTCAGGGCTGGGACAGACATGAGATTTCTGGGTGGGAAAACTGAGCCTGTTGTCAGGGTCAGCTGGGGCCACAATCTCGCACCTCCTGCCCCTTACGTGGGACCCCTTCATCCTGCATCTGCCAGCCCTCCTGCGTTGCATGACTACCCTTAGGACTAATGACAGGAAAGCCAGGCTCGGGGCGGGAATTAGAGGCTGTGCTTACAGGCCCCAGATGAGTCATCCTGCCGCCAGCCACTGGCATTTGTATTCTCTTCCTATCCACAGACACACATTCATGGCAGGCCGCCTGGGAAATCTGTCCTCCCTGGTGTGACCCAGATGTAGGTGGGAAAGGAGCAGGGCTGAGGAGTGACCTCCTCTTCGTGGCTGCATGTTGACAGCAAGTGGACTCCCCCTTTGCCCAAGCAAAGAGAAGAAAGGACTGGGCAGGGGTCCCGTGTCCCAGCGCTCCCTCGGGGCAGGCTGTGGCTGGGTCTGCGAGCTTTGACATCAGATGGCTGAACGCAAATGCAGGCTTCTCCACTCATTAGCAGAGTTAGTTAGACCTTGCAGGCATCATTTACCTCTTAGCTTAGTTTCCTTATCTGGTCCATCGGGGAGAAAGTAACCGTCTGAGGATAAGCTGTTTTTTTGTGGGGACCATGCTGTACGGCATGCGAGATATTAGTTCCCCGACCGGGGATCGAACCCGCGCCTCCTGCAGTGGAAGCGCGGAGTCTTAACCACTGGACCGCCGGGGAAGTCCCCAGGGTAAGCTGTTTTTACCCACCACGCTTCTGACACCGATTATGTCAACAACTTTTCCAACACGACTTCTACGAATCTCAGAAACACCAGCTGGGTGTCCAACGTTCTATTCAGTTCTGACACTTGCTACCCAGAGTTAGCACGGACCCCACGGGTGAAGGCCTCGGTCCCACAAGACTGGCCCCGCTTCAGACGCCAGGGGCAAATCGGGTCCCCAGGGTACCCACACTTCTGTCTGACTTGGCGCCAACGTCAGGGGACCCCACGACTCCCCCCTTATGATTTGCTAGAAGAGCTCACAGGACTCAGAACTTTACTGGCAGCCAAAGCATTTAGGAATGAAGGGTCAAAGTTCCATCTGATAGCCTGGAGGCAATTAAGGTTGCAGGACACACGGTGGCATTACCCAGAAATAGCAAGTGTCCATTTTCTTGCTGCCCTTCATGTTCTAATTCATGGTACTTGTGATATAACAAGGGTTGTTTTGGCAATAGCTGTACCTGAAGGCTGAGGAATACTTTGCAGTATTAAGCAGTTCATGTTGCTATTAAGCTGGTATATTCACAGGCCTGGACGTAACGCATAAAACTTGATACTTTTTTACTTTGGCAGCTAGGTGGGTATGCGACAGTAGAATTGCAACTGATTTTATGTTGATAAAAATATTTAATAAGGTTTCAACTTTCAGCCATATTAAATAATTGAGATTTAAAACTTTTAGATCATTTTCACATATACAGAGAGTGTCCAACTCGGCTCAGTTTGCCAGAGACTTTTCTGGTTTGGGCATTGAAAGTCCTACATCCTGGGAAAACTTTTGGTCCCAGACAAACTGGGACCGTGGGTCAACCCCACGACACTTGCAAATATCAGGGGTAGGTCTGCCTGGCCTGTAAGTCTTCAAGAGGATGGTCCTAGGATTATTCATCTTATTGAATAGGAAATGGCCAAACCCCTGGCCGGGAGACCAATGAGAAGGTGCAGAGAATGAGAGACCAGCTCGGAATATAAACAAATGCTCAGCGATCCTCATTGTTTATGGGTTGTCTATTTGCAAACTCGCCTACTCGCTGAAGCATATTTGTAACTCCAGATTAATACTCACAGCTCTTTTTCGGCCATTCATGGACGTCTGCAGAGCAGCCAAAAAATCGGAGTTGCCCAATACGCGCATTCCCAGCTGCTGTCGAACAAGGCCACGGTGTCCCTTTTTGTTTCAGTCCCTGCTATAAACAAGGGTCCTTCTTGTGGCTGGTTTATTTATTTATTTCACATTTTGGTGCTTTTTTGTGGTGACTTTGCTGTTTAAAATGGGCCCCCCCCCAAAATAAAGGGGGCTTCCCTGGTGGTGCAGTGGTTGGGAATCCGCCTGCCAATGCAGAGGACATGGGTTCGAGCCCTGGTCTGGGAGGATCCTGCACGCCGAGGAGCAGCTGAGCCCGTATGCCACAACAACTGAGCCCGCGTGCCTAGGGCCTGTGCTGTGCGGCAGGAGAGGCCACTGCTATGAGAAGCCCACGCACCGCCACGAAGAGTGACCCCTGCTCGCCGCAGCTAGAGAGAGCCCGCGCGCAGCAACGAAGACCCAATGCAGCCAAAAAAAAAAAAAAAGGGCCCCAAGCCTAGTGCTAAGAGCCATGTGGCGTTGCCAAGCTCAAGAGGCGGTGACAGCCTTACGGAGAAAATGCATGTGTCGGGTGAGCTTCGTTCCGGCACGAGTAATAGTGCTGGCGGCCGTGAGTTCAGTGTTAATGAATTATCAGTGTATATCACGCAAGGTTTCTTTAAACAGAAGCACCCATCACACAAGGTTGTATGTTGATCACTTGATGAAGATGTTGTGACCGGAAGCTCGCAGGAACCCCACCTTGTATTTCCCCTAGGAGCAGGGATTTGGAATTCACTGATGAGCCGGTGAATTTCTAGAACATAACGGCTGTGAAGAAGAGGGGGAGTGGGAGGTGCCGGGAACTCGGGGGTTTGTTTCCTCCGTGGGGCTGGACGTCCAGAGAGCCCCCCGCTCTGGCTGTGCTTGCTCCACTCACCCCTCCCTGCGGTGCTGGGCAGGATGACGAAAGGCCTCCTTCACCCGGTTACCAAATCCCAGTGCCTGAGGGTGAGCCTGTGGGAGGCCGGATTCCTTGACCCTACCACCGTCCTGCCCTCCGTGGCCCTTCCACCCCCATACACCTGGCCTGTCATTTCCTAACCACCATGACCAGCCCCGTGCCCCTCACTTCACCCCTCAGCCCCGCCCCTCACCCAGCTTCCCAGCTCTGGCTCTAAGTCACTTTTTTTTTCAATCATGATAAAATATACAGCACATAAAATTTACCATTTTAACCGTTTTTGAGTGTATTTGGCTTTCTTCAGGACTAAGTTGGAAGCAGGGACAAAAATGAGGGAAGCTGTCAGTGATTAATCAGGTCCTGGTCCTTTGAGGTAGATGGTTACGGGGTTATTGTTTGGCTTTCTGGGCTGGTTCCTGGAGATAGTGGTCTGACTTCCTACAAGTCTAACTTACCCGGCAGGTGTCCCGAGCTGGCTACTGTACACGATAGATTGGTTTCCTGGGCTGGTTGCTGCAGGTTGTGGTCAGATTTCTCTTTTTATATATGATCTGGTTATTGTCCATTCCTATATTCAGTCTCTGTGGGGAAGCAGACAGAAACTGTGCATACGCAAGACATGGAAACAACCTAAATTCAGATGAATGCATAAAGAAGATGTGGTACATAAATGCGATGGAATATTACTCAGCCATAAGAAAAGAATGAAATAATGCCATTGGCAGCAACATGGATGGACCTAGAGATGATCATACTAAGTGAAGTAAATCAGAGAAAGACAAATGTCATATGATATCACTTATATGTGGAATCTAAAATATGACACAAATGAACTTATCTACGAAATAGAAACAGACTCACAGACATGGAAAACGAACTCATGGTTACCAAAGGGGAAAGGGGGCGGGGGGATGATAAACTCAGAGTTTGGGATTAGCAGATACAAACTACTATGTATAAAACAGATAAACAACAAGGTCCTACTGTAGAGCTATACAGGGAACTATATTCAATATCCTGTGATAAACCATAACGGAAAAGAATATGAAAAAGAATATATACATATGTATAACTAAATCACTTGGCTGTACAGCAGAAATTAACACAACACTGCAAATCAACTATATGTCAATAAAATAAATTTTTTTAAAAAAGAAAAGAAACAGTGCTTACAATAAATAAACTACACAGTGTCAGGGGAAGTCGTTTACTGGGGTGACCAGAGAAAACTTCTTGGAATGTCAGTGCCCTAAAAATATGCGGGGTAAGAGGGATAAGCCTTATGAAAATGAGAAGGAGGGAGGGAGCCAGAAGGAGACACAGCTGAGCTGGATTAACAAGATCGGCAAATTCAAGTCTGGGCAAAGCTCCTCGAGGCTGGAAGATAGAGAAGGGCTCAGGGGAGGGAGTTGCTGGGAGTGGGGCTGTGTGGGGCGACCAGGGGCCTGGGAGGGCCCAGTACGGAGTCTAGATCTGATTCTTGTGGCAGTAGGAAGCCCTCAAGGGCTTAGGCAGGGGAGGGACACAGTCTTACTTACAAATTGGGAAGATCTGCCTGGAGTCCAAACCTCAGTGGATAGGATTCATTAGGCTTGTAAACGTGGATGGGAAAGAGGTATTAATACATCTTCATTTGCAGAACCTCTACCTGAAATGTGGGATTTCCTTCAGACACAGATGTGGGAAACAAACTACAGTAATGCTCTTACAAGTACCTGTGACTTTGTTCCCAATAGAAATCACAGATCTTTCTACATCATATGACGGTTGTAAATTTCAAGATAATATTTATGCTTATTACTTTGAAATTATGGTGTCTGAAAAGACCCCCTGTTAGATCTTTTTTTTAAGTAAGTATTTCTTAATTTATTTGTTATTTATTTATTTATTTTTGGCCACACCACACCACTTGCTGGATCTTAGTTCCCCGACCAGGGATTGAACCTGTGCCCCATACAATGGAAGTACGGAGTCCTAACTACTGGACTGCCAGGGAATTCCCTAGATCTTATTTAATGCATGAACAAAGAAGCACATCGATTATGCTATCAGAATTAAAATGTACTTTTATAATTGTAGTTGAAAATAAGTGGTGTCCTTTGTGATTCTATGAATTTTATTTCACATGTTTAAAAACATTCTTCTAAGAAGGGGCCATTGGCTCCAGGAGAAGCAGGTTGGGGGCGGCTTGCGGAGAAGGGGCTCTGAGGGGAGGAGGAACTGGGGGTGGGCAGGTCGCTTAGGGGCCCTGCAGGCACCCAGGAGAGGGGGGCAGCTCGGACTAGTGGGGTAGAGATGGCAATGGAGAGAAGTGGACACAGTTGAGGAGTACTCTGGAGGCAGAGAAAAGTGGACTTACTGGTGGATTGGAGAGGAGTGTGAAGGGAAAGAGGGGACAGGGAAGGATTTGGAAAGACAACTGGGGATCCTGCCTTGGCCACGTTGAGCTGGAGAGGCTGCTGGACCAGCAAGTGAGATGTCAAGTTACCAGTTGGATGTGCAGGCCTGGAGGTCAGGGCAGAAGCCAGAGCACACGATTTGAGGGTTGCTGGGGTAGAGGTGATATTTACGGTCACGAGACTAGAGGAGAACGTCCAGGAGGGGTAAACGGAGACACAGGGAAGACAGAGCCTGCAGTGGTCCCACGTGGAGGTCTGGGAGGAAGGAGAGAGCAGGTGTCCTAGACACCTTGAGACAAACAATGAGAGCAGGTAACTGCCCACCGGCTTTGGCAATGCAGACAAGACCATCTTGAAGGTGGGCGTGGGGCTTGGGGTGTCGGGGAGGGACAAAAATCTCAGGGGGGATGGGTGGGGGAAAGCATGGGGACTGCCAGGGGCATCAGCTCTCTGAAGAAGGTGGAGGGAGAGGTGGGGGTCAGTAGAGGGAGGGCCTTTTAGAAGAGACTGGTTTTAAAGTGTTTGCGTGCAGCAGGTGTGGGTCAAGGAGAGAGGCGCGGATGGTATGGAAGATGAAGGGGAGGTGGCTGGAGCCAGTGCTTAGAGAAGAGGACCCGGTGGGAGGAGGAGGGTGCCGAGGGGCGCTTTGGGCGCGCTGGGAAGCAATCAACCACTGTGATGGGGACAGGCGCCATGGGGACGGGCATGAGTGTTGTCAGCAGGGAAGGGATTGCGTGCTTTCTGGAAAGAACCAGGTCACTAATGAGTGAGGAGGAGGGTGCGGGTTATAAGGACGGTGCATAGAGGTGAAGAGGAATGGAGAGGGTGCAGAGCGGTCTGGAGATGCTGAGCCACTGACACCCGTGCTCCTTCATTGAATGGGAGCCCGCAGGTTCGCTTAGATTAGACTTAGCAGCCAAATCTAATCCCAGACCTAAGCCTGCAAACGCCTCAAGGTGAAGAGACGGAAGCCTGAGGACAGCCAGTCACACGCAGCCCACGGGGCTTCCCATGTAAGGCCACGGCTCAGGCTACAGCCCACCGAGCACTGTGCTTGTCGGCTTGGCTTTGCTTCCCAGGTCTTCTCTACGAGGTCCCGCGCCAGCTCCTGTGGGTGGAGTGCTCCTAACCGCTCCCGGTTAGGCACTCCCCCGATGGAATTGGTTTTTGCTCAACATTTTTATTTTTATTGTTCTATTTTTGGACGTGCCGCATGGCATGTGGGATCTTAGTTCCCTGACCAGGGATTGGACCCATGCTCCCTGCGTGGGAAGCGTGGATTCTTAACCACTGGACTGCCAGGGAAGTCCCCAAAACTCAACAGTTTTAATATGCTTCAGTTTATCTTTGAACGAGCGGACCAGAAGAATATAAGCTGAGGAAGGAGGGCAGTGAGGGACTGAAAGGAGATGTGGGTTCGTGGCAAAGCTGTAGGGTCAGTGTCTGGGGGGGATCCATGGGGCTGGAGCATCGCCGGAGTTGGGGAGCAGCTTGCAGAGGAGAGGGTGGGCGTCCTGGGATGAGAGGATTGTAATGGGGTCCTGGCGTGGAGCAGTTCGTGGTGGTGACGCGGTGAGGGTGTGACACGGGCGCGGGGTGGAGGGCAAGGGCATCTGAGGAGCCCACGGGGACTGAGACAGTGGAATGTGGACGTGCAGTGTCCAGGAATGGAGACCGGAGCGGGGTGGAGAGGAAGCAGCGAGCCAGGACACGAGGCCAGCAGGGGGTGTTGACGGTGACAGGGACAGGTCAGGATGGGGAAGTAGGCCTGGGAGTCAAAGCAATAGGAGGTTTGACGCAGGGAGGAGAGACAGCCTGGAAGCAGAGGTGAGGCGCAAGGAGGCTGCCTCTGGGTGGGATGCAGCATCTCCAGGGCAGAACAGCAGAGCGGACGCGGAGGATGGGGCGGGGGAGGGGCGTTGCTAATGGCCATGGGGAGGGGGCCAGGGTGGGAAGGGGCTCAGCAGGGATGAAGGACCTGCCGGCAGAGGGGCAAGGTTTGGCTGCAGCTTTCTAGCTGTCAAAGAGAGCGAAGTGGAGGGAGACCCTGACTCAGAGCTTGGTTTCGGAGGGAGGAGCCCAGGTCACCTGCTAAGTGGCAGGGCCTGAGGCAGGTGGATCAGGGTTTGTCAAAATCAGGGGTGAGTTCCAGAGACCTAGTTCTCCTTCTTTTAACAGAGGCCGTGGTTCAGAACCTCAGAGCCCGGGGACCCATCAAAGGATGTCTGACCTGCCCCCGGTTCTCCCCACACCTCAGTGCTCTCCGCACAGCGCTGCCTAGCGCTCTGCTTTTATTTATATATATATATATACACATACATATATAAATTTATTTATTTTTGGCTGCATTGGGTCTTTGTTGCTGCGCGCGGGCTTTCTCTAGTTGCGGCGAGCGGGGGCTACTTTTCGTTGCGGTGTGCGGGCTTCTCATTGCGGTGGCTTGTCTTTGCTGTGGAGCACGGGCTCTAGACACACAGGCTTCAGTAGCTGTGGCACGTGGGCTCAGTAGTTGTGGCTCACGGGCTCTAGAGCGCAGGCTCAGTAGCTGTGGCTCATGGGCTTAGTTGCTCCGCGGCATGTGGGATCTTCCCAGACCAGGGCTCGAACCCGTGTCCCCTGCATTGGCAGGAGGATTCTTAACCACTGTGCCACCAGGGAAGTCCTGCGCTCTACTTTTTAAAGTGCATCTGGCCCTCTGGGGCACCCCCAGCTCTTCTGGTGGGGGCAGGGGTGGGGTGGCACGAAACGGCCGCTGGGGGAAGGCCCACACCGGGCACCGCTGACTGTCCACGGTGAGGCCACTCGTCCTTGGAAGATCCAACCAAGCACAGGCTGGCATGGTTTTGAGACAAGGACTTCTCACCGAAAATCTGTAAGTGTTACATGTTTAACTGACAGCAACAGTGTGACAGCTGTCCTTCTGAGAGGTGCCTGCAGGTTGAGGCACAGTAGGAGTCAACTGGCAGGGTCCCCATCTTTTTCCCAAGGAGGAGGAACCGATCGCTGTTTCGTATGTCGGGGGCTTTGGGGAGGGCGTGACTGTCACCTTGGGGAGAGGTGTAGGTTTGGAGCAGTGAGGGGAGGGGCATGTGAAGGCACCGGCCAGCCTCCCGTCCCTCCCCCATCACTTACCGTCCTCTCTAGTATTTAGAGGCCAATGCCTGAGCCACGGAATCACCCCCTCCTTGGCAATCAAGTGCAAACCTAGGGTTGCGGCAGCTCCGACTCTTTCCACACATTGGATCGGGTGTTGCCGTGACCCTGGCTCTGCTGGATTCTGTCATGCCTGTGGGCCTCCCTCCAAGTAGCCTCTGAGGCCTTATCCTGGCAGAGGGGCTTCAGAGATGAGTGAGGGGAGATGAGGGAGACCCAAAGGTCCAGCCCAGGTAGGGCTGGCCTCGGGATGCAGGAAGGCCGCCGAGGTCCAGCCTGTACACGGTGGAGGGAACTCGGAGCACTTCAAACACTGCCCCAGGCTGTGGGCTGGTCTCGCTGCATCTTCACCCCCTCCCTGTGCTTTCCGGGCTGAGCTGCAGCCGCTCTTTGTCCTCTCTCGGGGGTCTTTTCCCCAGCCCCCCTCCACTCCCCTCACCAAGCCAGGGGGCCAGGCAGAGCCCAGTTGGACTGCTGATTACTGTGACCTGGGCAGGTCACACACCCTTGCCGAGCCTCAGTTTCTGCCTCTGTAAAATGGGTGTGTGCTCAGCACACGGCACCTGGAGGCTCACTGTTCAACTCAGCACAAAGTGCAGAGACCCAAGTCTCCCCGAATGTGGAATCTGGTGGGGAAATGATGGTGTCTGAACACTCTGCATCTTATTAGGTATCTAAGATTTGTGTTAGAGGAGAGACACCACCCCATCGCTGCACCCCAATCCCCTGACAAGTGAACCCCTGCTTGCTCCTCTCAGGAACTAGTGCAGGACATTCAGGTGGGAAAGGGAAACACCCTCAATTCAACCCTTCTGGACATTTCCCTCTTCAAAAGAGTGCTCCATCCACACACCTGGTACGGAGAGAGATGTCCAGAAACCAGGAGGCCTTCACCAGCCTTCTTTACACATACGCAGAGGAGGCGCAGGTAGTTTTGTTCCCACCCATGTGAGTGTGTTTTGGGGGTGAGGCCCTGACGACTCGCCGCAGATGGGTTCTGAGCTGACTCTGGTGACAGGCCTCGGGGTCCCGGATGCTGTGGCCCCAGTGTGTGAGTCTGTGTGGAGGGCCCAGGGCTTGTGTGCTTGCTTTCCCTATTTTTATTTATTTTTTTTGGCTGCACCGAGTGGCATGCGGGATCTTAGTTCCCTGACCAGGGATCGAACCTGTGCCCCCTGCAATGGAAGTGTGGAGTCCTAACCACTGGACCGCCAGGGAAGTCCCAGGGGCTTTCTTTAAACTCTTAAAGTGTCTGTGACCCCAAGAGGGTGAAGACCCACCCACTGTCCAGGTCTGTGTCTCGAGGCTGACATGAAGCAAAGCTCTGCAACGGGCGGGAGCAGAGAGAGGCCCAGGCGGGCCCAACCTCATTCCAGAACCTTCTCCAGGGGCTTCTGGAAGCCCCTCCGATGCACCCCTCAGGCAGGATCAGAGGCAACTTGGGTTTTGCCATGTGACTCCGGGCCAGCCCCTTGCCCGCTCAGGGCCATAGCCCCACCCCATCAGGACATTTGCAGCTGGGCATGGGGGGGCCTCACTGCATCCCGCTTGGGAGCGGCAGTGCCCAGGATCGGGTGTAGAGGAAGCCTCCACAGGCCCCAAATGTCACTCGGGGTGGAGGGCCCAGAGCCGGAAACTGTGAAGGAGGGAGGGAGGGGCCTCAGCAGGACAGACCCCCGCTCCACCCCTGTGCCCTCTGGGCCAGCAAGCGCCCTGACACCCAGACAGGGTGACGTCCACAGGGGCAGGGTCCAGTCAGCCCTCGGGGGTGCATGGGGGCTGGTCAGGACCCAGGCCTCCTCACAGAGGCCCCCATCTCGCCCCAGACCTACTGTGGTTTGCGGATGGCATAGGGGTCATAAGTACCAGCTCTGTGACCTGGGGCAGGGCCGAGAAATGGGGAGGAGGCCCCCTTCCTGGGAGGGTCTCTGACATGAATGAAAGTCCACCTGGAGTGCCTGGAACAGTGTCCAGCAGGGAGTAGATGCTCAAGAAATGCTAACTGATGGTGTGACGGTCATTGTTACTGCTGCTATTTCTTTTTTTCAGTATTGTACAGAATCATTTTGTTTATTTATTTTTTATTATCCTTTTAACATTTTTTAATTAATTTTTTTTGGAGTATAGTTGCTTTACAATGCTGTGTTAGCTTCTGCTGTAGAGCAAAGTGAACCAGTTACATGTATACATATATCCCCTCTTTTTTGGATTTCCTTCCCATTTAGGTCACCACAGAGCATTCAGTAGAGTTCTCTGGGCTATACAGTAGGTTCTCATTAGTTATCTGTTTTATACATAGTAGTGTATATAGGTCAATCCCATTGTTATTACTATTAATATTGTTGTTTGCCAGGAAATTTGCTGGGGATGCAGAAATGAATGCGTCGTGTTTCCTGCTCTCTGGAAGCTTACGGGCTAGTGGTCAAGACATATACATGTATAATCAAGGATAGGAAGTCCTATAATAGGGCAATAGTGATTTTAATAACAACAACAACAACAATAATTATAGTAGCTAGTATTAATGCTATTGAGAGCATGCTATGTAATGGTCCCTATGCTAGGAGTTGTACCTGGATTTTGCTTAATGCTTGCAATAACTCTATGAGGTAAGTAACATTGTTACCCCCTTTTACAGATGAGGAAACTGAGGCTCAGAGGTGGAGTGACTGACCCAGGGCCCACAGCCAGCAAGAGGTAGAGCCAGAGCTTGAACCCAGGCAGTTAGATTACTTCTTCACCGAGGGAAAGGCCACCTCAGTTGGGGAGGAGGTAAGGAGGTCAGGGAGGGCTTCTCAGAGGAGGTGACATTTTCTTGGATTTACATGTGCACATCTTAGTTACCCCACCTCCCCCCTGGAGGCAGGTACACAGGTGGGCTGGTCCACATCTCTGTCCCCAGTGCCCAGCGCAGGCCCTGGGGCAGGCCAAGGGGACTCGGTGACTCTGATGAAGGAATGCGTGAGGAGCCTCAGCCTCACCTCGGGCCTTGTTGCCAGCCTGTCTTGCTCACCAGGACAGCCCTTTGCCAGCCAGCCTCGCAGCAGGAGCATCAGGTCCCAGCCCCAAGGCAGGGCCGGTCCCCCAGGGACCAGGGAGAGGGTGGCCCCTCCAGCAGAGTGCTGTGAGGACAGGACGGTGCTGGGAGGGGGTGATCTCTCTGCTGGACGGCCTCCCTGGGGCCTGAAAGGAAGGAGCCAGAAATGTGTGTTTAACTACCCTGTATACAGTAGCGAGCTAGTGGGAACCTGCGGTACAGCACAGGGAGCTCAGCTCCGTGCTCTGTGATGACCTAGATGGGCGGGAGGGGGGTGGGTGGGAGGGAGGTCCAAGAGGGAGGGGATATGTGTATACAGAGAGCTGATTCACTTTGTTGTACAGCAGAAACTAACACAACATCGTAAAGCAATTACACTCCAATTAAAAAAAAAAAAAGAAATGCGCGTTTACAACAGGGTGGGGTCCACATCCAGCTCCCGCCCCAGCTGCCTCGGATCCTCACCGCCTCGGTCAAGCCCACCTTCCACAGACTCTCAGATCAGCCCTGCCCCACCACTCCCTCGGCCCCTGGCCACCGTTATCACCAGCCCCTTCCTCTCACCGTGAATGTCTGTTGCTGCTGGCCCCCGGCCCTCTTCCTCAGTGGGACTGCAGGGCTCACCTTGGTGCCGGCCATCAGCCCGCCCAGGTGACGGGGGGGGGGGGGGGGGGGGGGGCGGGGCCCAGGTGGGGGTGGCGCGGAGATGTCAGAACCCACGTGTGTGTTGGGGTGGAGGGCGCCCAGGGACCACGAGGTTTGGGGAAAGCACCCCAAGTGCTTCTGATGCGGCCCCTGCCCGCCCCAGCTTGAAATCCAATTTAAAAAATTGGAGCAGTGTACGGTGCACTGAAAAGACTGGAATGTGTGTTTCCACAATGTGCGTTGGCACACAGACACAGAATTTTACTTTAAAAAACCCCTCGTATCTATTTAAAGTGACCTGGAGGCATTTTCAATGACAGCAACAGGTTCCCCTTGAAGAAACTTGGAGGAGAGCTGCAGAGGAAAGAGTAGGCAAAGCCAGCCTTGAGAATATGCGCCCCACTTTTAAAACGTCGAAGGATCCCCGCCAACAGCAAACTCAGAGTAACTCTGAATGGTGGTCGCTGTGATGACGGATCTTGGAAGAAGGAAGGCCTTCACAGACCAGCCTTCAGAAGGGGCACGGCTGAGCTGGAACAGCTGGCCTGCTTTCTGGAAGAGAAGGCAGCTGACTCTCTGGGCTGACCCAGCTGGCAGGGCACAGATGTGAAGCATGAGGTCATCTGAGACACCAGCACATGAGTAGCTGCCCCAGGGAACATAAAGAGCCTCAGGGAACACGAGACCCACTGGGATGGAGTTTCTGGCAAGAATCTGTCTCCAGAAACAGCCCTGAGATAGGGCGGGCCTGCCCTGTTACCCAGAGAGGCCGGAGGGAGAGGAGCTGCAGGCATGGCCACCTCCTCTGTGCCTGAGATTCATAAACACTCAGGAGGACGGAGCAGGGCATGTGGCTCCCTGGGTCCCTCGGGGAAGGCGGGACCAGGCTGGGATTGGCGCCAGCATCTGGGTGGCCTCAGGGCCCAGTGGTCATCACACAAGAATTCACCAGATGAGTTTACTTCTTAAAAGCAGGAGTAAAAGCCAGGGACCGTAGGAAACCAACTCAAAGGATTCTTTTTTTTTAAATTTATTTTACTTTATTTATTTATTTTTGGCTGCATTGGGTCTTCGTTGCTGGGCGCGGGCTTTCTCTAGTTGTGGAGAGTGGGAGCTACTCTTCGTTGCTGTGCATGGCCTTCTCATTGCGGTGGCTTCTCTTGTTGTGGAGCACGGGCTCTAGAGCGCAGGCTCAGTAGTTGTGGCACAT
Organism: Balaenoptera musculus; assembly: GCF_009873245.2. Classification (NCBI taxonomy): domain Eukaryota; kingdom Metazoa; phylum Chordata; class Mammalia; order Artiodactyla; family Balaenopteridae; genus Balaenoptera; species Balaenoptera musculus. The sequence goes on along the minus strand of NC_045794.1, from coordinate 99,191,045 downwards.
GGGCTCAGTAGTTGCGGCTCACCGGCTCTAGAGCGCGGGCTCAGTAGTTGTGGTGCACAGGCTTAGTTGCTCTGCGGCATGTGGGATCTTCCCGGACCAGGGATCAAACCGGTGTTCCCTGCATTGGCAGGCGGATTCTTAACCACTGCGCCACCAGGGAAGCCCATCAAAGGATTCTTGACCTCTGCCAAGGAAGACCACAAGAGATAAAGGTCGTTCCCCAAATAATTCACTGGGGAAATGGGGGAGGGCGGGGCAGGCCGGCTGGCGGGGCTCTGACAGCAGTAGACACTGGAGAGAGGATGGCTGGACTGGGGAGCAAAGAGGCGGGATCACGATCGAGAAGGGAGGGTTGGTGGGACGTGGTGACCAGCCTCCGGTGCTCTGTGGATGTGCTCCTGTGCAAGACTGGCCTCTGGGTGACTATCTCCGGGAGACCTTGGACAGCCACCCCAAGGTTTGCAAAATCCAGTTCCTGAAGCACAAAATACACAGAAACTCAGCCCGACACCTAGGCCTCCTGCTGCCCCGCCCCACCTCCCGCCCACACAGGCTACACTGGATTCTCATCCTTCCCTTCTCCTCCCTGCCCCAGTGCCTTTGCTCATACCCTTCCCTCTGTGCCTGTCCCCTCTTCCCTACCTGACGAATCCTTGCTCAATTTCCAAGGCCCAGCTCAAACAGTGCTCTTCCTCTGGAATCCCTGGGCATGTCTCCATGGAACGGCTGGCCCCTGAACTCCACCCTTCTGAACCCACACTGGCCATCCCAGCCCGTCCCAGCCCGTCATCCCTGCTTGTGTGTCTTCCTCCATGGATGGTGGGCTCCCTGGGGGCAGCCACTCACTCACTCCTCTCAGAGACACCAGGGGTCTGGGAAGCAGTACATGCCAGGAGATGTCAGTTTCTTTCTTTCTTGGGTTCTAGACCTGCACTGTCCGATGTGATCACCACCAGCCACTTGTGCTACTGAGCACTTAAAACATGCCTTGCTGAAAATTTAATATCCTAATTGAGATGTGTTTTAATAGCAAAAGGTTTAGAAGGCTTAGGGAAAAAAAGAATAAAAATCTCTTACTAATTCTTGTTTATATTTATTGCAAGTCGAAGCGATAATATTTTAGATATATTGAGTTAAATAAAATACATTGTTAAAAGTAATCTTACCTCTTTCTTTTTACTTTTCTTTTTTAACATCTTTATTGGAGTATAGTTGCTTTACAATGGTGTGTTAGTTTCTGCTTTATAACAAAGTGAATCAGCTATATGTATACATATATCCCCATATCCCCTCCCTCTTGCGTCTCCCTCCCACCCTCCCTATCCCATCCCTCTAGGTGGTCACAAAGCACCTTTACTTTTTTTAATGTGGCTAGACAATTAAAAATAATATATGAGGCTTGCATTATATTTTTGTTGGATTATGATGTTCTAGACTTTAAGGGGGGCATAAAAAGCTGCCCAAGTGGAAGATGGAAGAGGCATGGTGTAAAAGCAGCCTTCATGACAAGGATCTGGCATTTAAATGGCTGGAAACTGCCTGTGAGACATCAGTATGATAAGGTTTACCAAAGGCTGATGAGACCCTGGGCCACATTAACAGAAGCAGAGTGTCCATAATGAAGGAGGTGAAAGTCAGCACTATGGCTATCCCAGGAGCAGGAGTTTCTGTGCTGGGTCCTGCATCTTAGAGGGGCACTGACCACCTGGAACAGGTTCAGGAGACCCACCCAGACATGGACTGAGACACAGTGGTAGAAGGACATGTTTGAGGTCCTGGGTACCTGTCTCTGCAAGGCTGTCCCTGGGCAGGAGTGAATCTGTTCTGAGGCCTCTGAGGGCTGAGCTGGAACCAGCAGTGGAAGGTGTGGGGAGTTAGACTCTAATAGATTGCTCTCACGGGAAAGAGGGCTCCTTTATAAGCAGGAAGTTCCCCATCCACAGGGGTGCTCAAGCAAGGCTGGATGACCAACTGGGATAACGTTAAGGGGACTGGAGCATGAGCTGGGTCCCTGGATCTCGGAGTCCCTTGGGGTTTCAGGCAGAGCTTCTCCAGGGCCCAGCATGGCTATGCCTGTGGGGTAAGGTGGTCCTGGGCTTTGTCTGATGTGGTCCGATTCCTCCCCAGGGGCCAGAGTCAGCAACTGGAGGCTCCCATCCCTTTTCCTGTCCTTGGAATATGCCTTCTGTTTGCTCTTCCAGCTCGCAGAGGCTGCTCCAAGGATACAACCTTTTATGTTTTCCTTTTTTTCATTGAGGTACAGTTTATTTACAATATTATATAAATGATAGGTGAGCAATATAATGGTTCACAATTTTTCAAAGTTATACTCCATTTAGAGTTATTATAAAATATTGGCTATATTCTCTGTGTTGTACAATATATCCTTGTAGCTTATTTATTTTATATATAGTCATTTGTACCTCTTAAGCCCCTACCCCTATCCTGCCTCCCGTGATAAACCCCTCCATCTCTGCTCCCCAGGGGCACCAGTGTTATAGTTCCTTGTGGATCTTCCCAGAGAGGTTCCATCCTTAGAGTCTCATGTGTTTATATCCCGTATTATCGTCTTTTTTAAAAAAAAATCACCCAAGGGGTGGAATTCTATGCACACCGCGGTACCACGCTGGTGCTTCTTCCTCGAAGGCGTGGCCCTTGCTGGTCCATGTACATCTGCTCCTGTTGCAACAGCCAGAGACTCTTTGATGCTGCGTTTGCATCTGATGCGTTTGGTTCTTTCTTGTGCCTTCTTTTCGTTCGTAGTGCGTCTTTTTAAATCTTTCCTTCTATGGTCTGAGTTGCTCTTTGCTGCGTATGTGTGTGATCCTTCTCATCATTTGGAAGGCCCATGGTCTGCCGGCAGTGATACAGGTAGGCATTATCAGCCCCAATCTGGTGAGGAAACAGGCTCAGAGAGGGGAAGTGACTTGCCTGTGGTGGCCCAGCCTGGGAGGTCCGAGTCGGGACGCAGCTCAGGTGTGCCGCCCCAGGCTCCAATCAGCTCCACCTCTACAAGGCCCTCTACCGAGAGAGCAGCAGGACCCGGGTGGCAGGGGCGGGGTGGGGGGCTGGGTTCAGCCAGGCTGGAGGGATCTGGAAGCACATGGGGGCGTTCTGTCTCGGAGGAGTTGGGTTCACACCTGCAAGAGTGGGACGGCAAGGCGCTCGGGGGCGGTCTATGAGCCACCTTGCCATGTGCGTGGGAGGCTACGGGTGATGGGGTGAGAGGTGATGAGGCCCTCGCCTGCTGGGCCCCAGGGAAGGAGGGAAGCGGTGAGATGATTGAGGAGGCTGCGGTGAGACAGTGGGGGAGGCTCAGTGATGCTCCGTTTCCGGCACTGGGAGAGGAGGAGAGGGAGTGGAGAGGTGGCGGGCGGAGGTTGCTCTGGGTGATGGAAAATTCCAGGCTGGAGGTGCAGCTCCAAGAGGGACGGGGTGGGTGTGTCAGGAGCTGGGGGTGGGCTGGGGGAGGGCTGTCTCCTCCAGGGAGAGATGTGGGGAGGGACTGGGTGCTGACCTGGGGCCAGGAGAAGGACACACCTCTCTGTAGGGGTCTCACTTTGCCTGGTCCCGTGCTGGAAACAGGCGCTTGCCCCCGGCTGGCCCATCCAGGAGCCTATTCAACGGGGGCTGGTGGGCGCCCTTCTGCATGGGACCAGGCACCTGGCAGGGCACAGAGACACGGGCTCTCAGTCGCCCGCTCTAGGGGCGCTTTCCCAGTGGTCTGTGCCGCCAACCAATGGGCTCTGCCCGCCCCACCCCTGCCGTCCCACCCAGCACACAAAGGTGGCCCTGCTTCAGCCACGCCTCTCCTTACAAGCAGGCTGCCATTGGCCTTGACGGCTGGTGAGACTGAAGGGCTCTGTCCTGGCCCTTCTTCCTCCTGCATCCCGCAGGCCTCCTAAGCCAAGCTCCCCGTGGTGCGTCCCACCACAGGGAGAGGGGTGGTGGTGACGGTGACCCCAGGCCAGTCACCATCTTTCGTAAACAGGCACTGGCCAACTGGAGGCAGCATTGCTAGTCCCTTTCCACAGATGCAGAAACAAGCTCCCAGAGGGGCAGTGCACGCGCAGCCCTGCTGAGCCCGGCCTTCCACCCCGACCCGCACGCCTTGCCTTCCGCTCAGGGCGAGGGAGGCTGGAGCCAGAGGGGAAGCCCAGGAAGCTGAGCCTGGCCCTCAGCTGCCGCGGACACCTTCCTGGAGCCTTGGGCCCTGGGTTCCAGAGGGGCAAACCTGCGCAGGTGGGGCCCCGACTCTCATCTGTTCTGACACAGCCTGGGCCCCGCTGCTGACACCCATGCTCTCTGCCCAGACCCCTGCCCGCTCTTGTCCTCCCCACTAGAGCCCCACCTGCCTCACCAGCCTCATCTGGAATCACTGCCCTCCACGCCCTCTGGTCCATCCCACGGGCCCCTCACCGAGTCCCGGACACACCTTATGCTTTCCCACCTCTGTGCCTTTGCTCTAGAAAGTCCCTCTTGAATCTCTGCCTCCCACCATCCTCCCTCCCTTCAAGGCCCTGCGCTAACCCCTCCTCCAGGCAGCCTTCCCTGACTGGTTCCCTTTCGGGGGTGAACACAGCAAGGGAAGGGCAGGGTGCAGGGAAAAGGGCGCTGGCTCTGGGCCAGCCTAGGCTTCCCCAAGAGGCCCCAAGAGACTGCAGCCACTCAGTGTTCACATTTCTGGGTTTTGCCTTCGAGATTCCATCTAACACACCCTCCTGCTCTCTCAGGATGAAGCTCACACACCCCGTCTGCTGCTGCGTCTCATCATCAAGCTCAGTTTCACCTCCAGTACTTCCCCTTGTCCCCATTTCTTTCCTCAAAAAAAAAAATCACATCGTGGATGTATTTTGTAAGTCCTCATAAGTCTTTTTTTTTTTTTTCCAGGCCACGCTGTGTGGCTTGTGGGATCTTAGTTCCCGGACCAGGGATTGAACCCGGGACCTTGGCAGTGAGAGCTCAGAGTCTTAACCACTGGACCACCAGGGAATTCCCCCATAAGTTCTTTTTGGATGGAGGTGGGGCACAGGAGATAAAGGAAGGAAGGAAGATTGGCTTTGGTGCTTACATCTATCAAATGGGTGGTCTCTGTCCACTCAGAGCCCCAGCTCTCATCTCGCGGGAGTTCCCAGGGACAGGAGTCCCCTTTGTCCCATCTTGGGTGGGGGGCAGGGTCAGGTAGCTGCTCCTGGCCCCTCCTCACGGCTGGGGCTGGGCTATGGAAGTGAGGTCAGCGCTCCAGCTACATGACGAGAAGCAGCTGCACCTGGCACCCTAAGAGTGGGCTTGGTTGGGGGTGGGAGTGAAGGCTGAAGCTCTGGGTCACCACACTCAGAAGTCCTCCCCATCCCAGGGCTGTCATGTGGGGATCTGCCCTGCTAACCGGATAGTCCCGGGCCCCCTGAGGCTGACCTGTTAGCAGGGTCACCCCCAGGGCTGGTTCCTCCCCTTTTGGGGGCCGAGTCTTGGTGATGCTGTGAAGAGTTGGTCCCCTCTTCCCTTGCAGGATTAGGGCAGAATTTTGGGGGCAGCCCGGGCCTGGAGGCCCAGCCCCCTGGCCCAGCTTGGCCCTAACTGGCTGTGTTACTTGGGCAAGCCCCTTGGCATCTCTGGGTTCCAGTCCCTTCATCTGTGAAAAGGGATAACAATCCTGCTTCATAGGATTGGGGGGCTGCATGGGAAAAGACTTTGCTCAGTGCCTGGCCCTGGAAAGGCACCCGAGGGGGGACCTTCCACCCTTGGTCTCCTGGGGACAAATAAGGAGGTTGGACCCCATGTCCTGAAGGAGGCCTGGGGTGCCATCCCAGCCCCTCCCCGCTTCTCCATGGGCCTCTGCTGGTCTCTGTCTGTCCCTCTGCCCTGCACACAGCGAGCAGCGGGGGCCTGTGGACGGCACTGCCAGCCCCTCAAGTCCCATTTGTCCAGAATAGCTCGGACTCCATTGTCTTACAGGCAAAGCCTCAGAGCTGGTGGCCTGAAGTCTTTTTATAAATACTCTGTGGAAATCATTCTCCTGGACTTCTTAAAGTGGGACTTGGGTGGACTCTCTGATCCCTGTGCCTGCCCCCCAGGCCCACGGCCCTGTTGCCTCTGGACTTGGTCAGGACCTGCTGTGCCCAGGCTCCACGCTGGGCATCGGGCACGCGGAAGGGAACTGGTGGAGGCCCCAGACCTGGGGCCACACCATGCGAGCCTGTGATGGAGGTAAATAGATCGCTTTGGACACACAGGGACAAGCATCTTCCAGTATTTGTTGTGACCAATACACTGCTCACCTTTACCCAAGAGTTGCTGAATTCACAGTAGCTCTTGGTCGTTCGGTATTTCCTCCATCAGTGGATGCTAAAACGACAGTTGCCAGGCGACTCCCCAGGTGTGTGCGTGACGTGAGACCCTCATTCTTGAAAAGGTTGAGGTCTATGATGTAGCTCAATCTCCCCGACTTACAGGTGGGGAAACTGAGGCCCAGAGAGAGGCAGTGACTTGTCCCAAGCCTCAGTGGCAGAGTCCACTCCAGAACCCAAGTAGGCTGGTATCCACTTGTCAAATCTGGGTCTTGGGTCCTGGGTGAAATGCTCCTGGGAGATCCTGGCCCATCCCCAGGGGCCAGGTGCAGCGGTCAGGACGCCTGCAAGAGCTGAGGGCGGGTAGGGAACAGGTTCTGTCCACAGCCAAGCAAGCTTCACTGCCTCCTTCTCCTCCCCTTTTGCCAATGGCCTGGGCCACATGGCTTATTGGCGCTGTGTGTTTACAGCCTTTCACAACCTTCAGATAACTGTGCTCTCCCTCCGCCCACCCTGCCCCCATGTGGTCCTTCATGCCTCCAGCCAAGGCTGCCCAGGGTTGGGCTCTAAAGATCCACGCCCCAGCCCCTCTCCCACCCTGGGCTTCATCAAAGTCCCTCTTCCTTTCTCCCACACACTTGCGGTTTCTCCCCAACCTCTCCCATCGCTGTCTCTTTTTATACCAGTTGATGCTGGTCGGTCAGGCCTTCTTAGGGCTCAGACCTGCACCCTCTTTTCTCTTCTCTTTTTAACATTAAAAGGGTAACAAGTAAATTTTAATAAGTAAAAGTTGCTATATTCTCCCAGCCATGAGTGATCCTTTAAAAGTGGGTGAGGGTTACAACCTGAGGTACAGGTTGTAACCCTCACCCACTGTTTGGGCTTCTGGCCCAAACACGAGTTCTCCAGAAGGACTTGGGTGATCGAGGCTGTTGGCACAGCTGTCGGAAGTGAAAAGGGGCTGCCAGGCCACAGGACGCCGTGGGCACCACGAGTCCTTGCCAGGCCTGCACCGAACGGGAAGTACGGGGTGACGCCGGCATAGACCGCTGGACCCCGTCCCGTGAGCAGCGTGGTTCCGTGACACCATCTCACGGAGCAGACTTCATTTCCCCAAGTTTTTAAAACTGGGGTTGGGGGTTTGGGGGGGCCAACCAGGGAGGACGATAATGTTGAAACGGCCTGTGGACGGCGGCTGGGCGGTGCTGGGCGGGAAGGCCAGGCTTCCCACCGTGAACAGGCACAGGAGTCAGTGGCATCAAATCTGCCTCCTTCGCTGCCCGTATTCTTAAAGTAGGAGAAGACGGGATGAGCACACCAGGCAGCAGCGCCCAAGGCTCAGGGAGCGGCCACCGTGTGCCCTTTCCCGGCCCAACGTCCCATTCCTTCAAGCAGAGGACACATTGCTTGAAGCCGTCTTCAAGGCTCAGAAACCACTTCCCCACTTCTGTCTTCTCTTCTTTTTGGTGGTGTTCCCACCTCCCAGCTTGCCCCTGCTCTCTGGTGCAGCTTTGGCCTCCTCCCCGCCTCCTCCCCCTCCCCCTTCCCCCTCCTCCCCCTCCCCCTTCCCCCTCCTCCCTCTCCCCCTCCCCTTCCCCCTCCCCCTCCTCCCCCTCCACCTCCTTCTCCTCCTCCTTCTTTTCCTTCTTGCTCAGCTAGGGAGCCACTGGAGAGGTCTCCTCACTTTCACTCTCACCCTCTCACTTCCATTTTGGGGCATTTCTGCTTCAGCAACTGCCTCTCTCTGCTGAAACTCTGAAAGAGGCACCGCTCTACCCTCAGTTAATCCGTGATCTCTGGTGAGTCTAAAGGCACCATCCAAACATTGATGCAGCCCAGAGAGAGTGAGGAATTCGGGCACAGTCCCACACACAGGTGGTAGGGGCTGAGTCTGGAACCCAGACCTCCCTCCTCCCACTGCTTTCCCAGGTCCCTGATCCAGCACAGCTGCAGAATTAAGTCTGGTTTGACCCCAGAGACCGGGTGTTGTGGGTCCAGCATCCCCGCTTCCTGGCTACCACCTTCCCTCGTGTCCTCAGTTTCTTCATCTGTAAAATGGGGGAGGGAACAACGCTTCTATCACGACTGCCAGAGATCAGGCGAAGAGCTGGTCCCACTCACCCCGGGCCCCATCACCCAGAAATCTGGACCTGTGATCCGGACCGAGGGCAGGCGTGTGGGGACGAGCCAAGGCGTCCACAGCGTGCCTGCGCTTTCGGGGCACACCTGGTAAACACCTGGGGAGGGGGGTGGGGGGGTTCTCGGCTTGGGGACCTCATTGACTGCTGCGGCAGGTGACCGCAGCCCGGGAGAGGGGCGGGGCCTGGCCTCTGGCCAGAACTTCACCTCTCAGCCGCAACTGGCACTCGGTACTCAACCGGTGACCCTTCCCGGTACGGCGCCCCATCCCTCTCCCATCCGCCACTGGTCCCCCTCCCGGCCCTTTTCCGGCCGCATCCCCGGGCGCGCCCCACCGCCACGAGCTGCTTCGAGACGGAGGGCAGCTGGAGCCTGTCCTTCGCGGGTGCGGGTTTCCCGGGTCTCTACCACGTGGGCGTGACCCGCGGCGCCAGCCGCTTCTACGGCTCCTCGTCCGGGGCGCTCGACGCCGCCAGCATCGCCTGCGGCAAGTCGGTCGGTAAGTGCGGAGACCGCGTGGACCAGGAGCGCTGGGGAACATCGGCTCGCCAGCCCGAGTGGAGGCTGATTCCAACCCGAGAAGGTGGGCGCGGAGAGGGGTGTCTCAGGGCCTCGTGCCCGGCACGGGCCCTGCGCTCGCTACAGCCAGCCTGCTCCCACTTAATCCCTATGAGAACCCTGAGGACTCGGGACTGTGGTCACCCCACTTCGCTGAGCTCGGAGCTGAGGCTCAGAGCCGGGAAGACTGTTCCCAAGGTCAAGAGGTTGGACAGAGCGTCTGAACGCAGGGCTGGGCGCAGAAATTCTGAGCTTTTGTGAGGGGAGGGCCCTTCACTCCCGTCTCGCCCAGGAGGGAGGTCAAGCCTTTGGGACGGGTGTGAGCCGGCCTCCGGGGGGCTGAGGACCCCCTCCCTTCCCCACCCTGCAGACTTCTGCTGCTCCCACCTCCTTCATGCCCACTGAGAGCATCGGGCAGCTCCTGCAAGAAAAACTGCCCGCCCACATTCACATCCTGGCCTCCCAGCGGCTGGGCATCTCGCTGACCCGATGGCCCGATGGCCAGACTTCATCGTCGCTGAGTTCGCCACCCGCAATGAGGTCATCCAGGTGAGCAGGTGGTGAGGCCCAGGGCCTGGCGGCAGGTGGGTGAGCTCCATCTCCTACCAGAGTGACTTTCAGGCACTTTCCAGAGCGGACACTTCTCTGGGGCCCTGGGGGGTCAAGGGAGGGGTGGACCTCAGTTTGTTTGCAAATGACAGCGTTGAGATGCAGAGAGGGGTGGTCAGGTGGGTATGACTCCCTAGCCTGCTGTGGGAAGGCCCCTTGGCTGCACACGGAGAGGTATGGCTGGGGGAGGAGAGCAAAGTCAGTCTTCTGTAGTCAGGGCCCCCCCAGGGGCTGCTCTGCCCAGAGGGGTGCCTGCCCAGCCCCACCCCACCTGGGCCCTCCAGGTGCTTTTGGGACAAACATTAATTATCTATTATGTGCCAGTCTCCATTCCAAGCACATTCCAAGTGACTACAACGGGAATGACACAGACAAGAATCCTTGTCTTCTGGGGGCTTCTATTCAAACGTGTGGGTGAAGATAACGACCACATCCTCATGTAACGAAGTAAGAAACAATCCAGCATTGGAATAAAACAGGGGGATGTGACAGAGAGCCCCACTGTCAGGGGGGAGACAGGGACAGGCTGTGGGGTTGGTCAGGAGGGCCAAGTAGGGGCTGGGTCCCTGGGAGAGCTCAGACAGGTATAGGGCGAGACCATGCTTCTGCCATCGCAGCTCTGCTCACCCTTCCCACGGGGGTCCCTGAGGTAGAATCTGCTTCATCCTGGTGCCCCATTGCCCAGCACGGGGACTGTCTCTGAATGTGTGCTGACTGGAATTCTTAGTGTGTGCAGGGGAGGGGCCAGTCCTTTGTTGTGTGTTCATGTCCATGAGCTCCTGGGACCCCAAAGTGCACCCCAGCATCCTGGCCTGTATGGCACATAGTACAGGGCCTGGCACTTAGTAGGTGCTCAGGAACCATTACCTGCTGTCGTTGTGATGATTAATCTGTGGGAACAAAGCTCTCACCTGCACCTCCATCCTGTCAGAGCTGGGATGGTTCTGCATCTCCCAGGAAGGGTTGGAGGGATGTTTCCAAGCATCCCAGGAGGCAAGGTTCTGTGCTCAATGAGTCTGGTAAGCTCTAGGTCAGTGGTTTTCAACCAGGGGTGATTTTTCCCCCTGGGGACGTTTAGCAACATTGGAGACAGTTTTGGTTGTGACACCTCTGTGTGTGTGTGTGTATGTGTGTGCGCGCTTGTGCACGTGGGCACAAAGTACTGGCATCTAGAGGATACAGACCAGGGATGTTGCTAAACATCCTGCAATGCACAGGACAGCGGCCCTTCCCCCAACAGAGAATTCTCCAGCCCCAAACGTCACTGGTCACTAGCGTCAGGGTCTCTGTTAAGCATCTTTTTCACTGCAGGACTTGTCAGAGCCTCTACTGGGAAGAGTAGACAATGTTTTCCAAGTGGGGAGAGAATCAGGATTTCTTGTTTGAGGTGCCCCTGGTAGGATCAGTGTCCAGGGAACGCACTTTGGGAGACATAACTAGATTCTCGGTGGGGAATTCCTGGCTGTTGCATGAAGGAGAAATGGTACTTGATGCCTGTCTGTCCTTGGGGGAAAAGTTCCTGCAGCAGTCCTGAGTCAGCAAGGGTCCTGTCAGCAGGAAGAGGAGGGCGGGTGTCAAGATGAACCTGTGTTCAAATCCCTTTTTTTTTTTTTTGCTGTGCCTCACGGCTTCCGAGATCTTACTTCCCCCACCAGGGATCGAACCTGTGCCCCCAGCAGTGGAAGTGTGGAGCTCTAACCATTGGACCGCCAGGGAATTCCCTCAGATCCCTTCTTAACTTTGAGAACTTGGCTGGGATGTGGCGACGCCTCCCTGGCGCTCAGCCCCCCTCCCCGGACACAGCACTCCTGACACCCACCGGTGCAGGCTGTTCTCGGATTAGACATCACACCCAGAGCAGGTTCTGAACATGAGAAGCGTGAACAATTGTGTTGCCACTGACTTTTCTTCCCAGGCCTTGGTCTGCACCTTATACTTCCCTTTCTACTGTGGGATGATTCCCCCCGAGTTCAGAGGGGAGGTAAGTGCGCTTCGGGGGCTCAGTGACCGAGCCCTGCCCTGTGCTCTGGGCTGCCCGGGTCCCTACTGCTGTGAGGTGTGTGGGTGGAGAAAACAGCTATCCTGGAACACTTACTGTGTGCCAGGGCCCCTCCCCCACTGCTCCCGGGGTGCTCAGAGCATCCTGGACGGGGGTCCACCTAGTGGTTTGGGGTAGCTAGAGGCGACTGGCTGCAGCCTGTCTCCTGGGGTGGCTTCGTGGCCGTGTGGGCGGAGGGCACCCTGAGGGCAGCACGGCCGCCTGAATTGCAGCGCTACGTCGACGGCGCTCTGAGCAACAACTTGCCTTTTGTGGACTCCCCCTCCACCATCACCGTGTCGCCCTTCCACGGGACAGTGGACATCTGCCCCCAGAGCAGCTTGGCCAGCATGCATGAGTTGAACGCCTTCAATGCCACCTTCCAGATCTGCACCAAGAACTTCTTCCTGGGGGTCACCTCCCTCATACCCTCCAGCCCCGAGGTAGGTCGGGACCCCGTGACCGGCCTTGAAGGTGTTAGAGGTTTGGCTGTGATCTAGTGCCCCCTTGAGTGAGACTCTGTGCCCCTGAGCCCTCCCCACAGCCTCAGGGCAGTCAGGACACATGTCCTGAGTCTCACAGCCAAGCCCTTGAACTCAGCCTGGGCTCCAGTTGTGTCCTTACTTGTTCCCCACTTCAAGGCAGTGCACCAAGGCCAACCCTGCTGAACTTCGGCTTAAGCCAGGCCTCTGCTGATGCTCTTCTGGGTCAGGCTCTGTGACAAGGTACTGTTGTCACCTCAGTTTCTTGGGGGAGGATACCAAGGCTCAGAGAGGTTAAACAACTTCTTCAAACTCACACAGCCTGGAAGCAGCAAAGCCAGGCTTCAAATCCTCAGCTAGCCCAGACCCACGCTCTTAAATGCTGCCCTAGACAGTGGCCAAATGGACCCTCTGTATAGTGGCAAGGCACAAGCACAGAAAAAGATGGACAGTAGACCCACATTTCCTGCTTTTTGCCCCTTGGTATTTCTGGAAGTATTTCTTGACAACAGTTTATCATCATAACACGTTCCTCCACCCCAATCACATCCTGGCCCTCCCCTATTCCTTCACACCTCTTATGGTCCTGCAGTATTTTGTGATTTATGAAACAAGGTCCTGTTCATTTAAGCTGATCCTCCCTACACCCATGCGGTGGACAGAAAATCTCAGGCCCATTTTATAGACAAGGAAGGCGAGGCTCTCAGAGAGATAGTGTGGACGTCTGGAGGTCACACAGAAAGGGAAGGCAGAGCTCCTTCCTGGACCTGCGGGTACTTTTCCCCCACGAGTGGGGCTCTGTTTGAGACAGGCAGGGCTGGGCCTCTGCACTCCTCTGCCATCTCAGGCTGGTCCTGGCAGTGAACATCAAAGGGCAAAGGGAACCACCATGTACTGATCTACAGGGAACCAGGAACCTCTGGCTAGGCCCTGTTATCCTATTTCTCGGGGGATGGAACTGAGACCAGCGAGAGGAGGGTCTGGAGCAAGAGCCCCCAGCCAGGGTGTCTCAGAGGCAGAAAGTGAATGAGGCTGCGGGGAAGAAGGCAGCTGAAGCAGATCTGTTCCACCTGAGGTCCTGGGACCCTCTCTGCCCAGTGCTGGGCAGGGACCCTCAGGGTCCTTGAGCCCTGCTGAGGGGTCTCTTGGGAAGCATAGGCTGCCCTGGGATCACTTCCATTTGAAGATGAGTCTCTGGTCTGTGACCACCAGCTCGAGGGGCAGGTCCAGGCCTTCCCCATCCCACCCTGACCTGTGCGTTGGCAGGTAGTGGCCGACAACTGCAGACAAGGCTACCTGGATGCCCTGAGGTTCCTGGAGGGACGCGGTAGGTGGCAGCCTCCACAGTAGCTGGGGATCGCCCCCCACGGGAGTGCCAGGTGAATCCCGCTTTTCAGCTGTTTGAGTTTTTAGCGACCTCGGCTCATTCATTCTCTTCCTCAGCGTCTGCTCTATGCTTGGCCTGAGCTGGGGACACAGAGAGGAATCACACATGTGTCCTACTCTCAAGCTGCCCACCACCTGGTACGAGGGAGACAGATCCAGAGAGAGCATTTCCCCAGGGTGATGGAGGGATGCTCAGGGCCGTGGGAGCCCAGCGGGGGCATGTAACCCAGCCCAATGGGTTGGGTAGGCAAGGAGGGCTTCCTGGAGGTGGTGATGTATAAGCTGGGTTTTAACTAGTTATGAAGACTATAGAAAGATTGAGGATGGAAAGGAAGAGGGCACTCTAGGCAGAGGGAAGAAGGGCAAGAGCAAAGGAACAGAGCTTGGTACCTTGAGGGCACATACCTCAGTGGGGCCACAGGAGAGCATGTGTGTGTGTGTGTGTGTGTGTGTGTGTGTGTGAGTGACAGAGCACTGGGTGGGCCAGAGAGGTTTTCTTAGCTGGGGAGCTTGGGTGTCATCCCACAGGGCAATGCTCTTCAAAGTGGTAGAGCTGAGATTTGAACTCAGGCCGTCTGGCTCCAGAACACTTGCCCTGACCCCTACTCTACAGCCCCAAACACACAGCAGCTGGAAGCATTTGCTGAGCACATAATATGTGCCCAGACCTGAGCTTGAGCTTTACATATTTATCACATTTAATTCCAGACCTGGGCTTGAGCTTTATATATTTATCACATCTAATTCTCGGAACAACCGTATGCAGCAGGTCTTAATTTTCCCCTTTCCCAGGGAGGGAAACCAAGCATGGAGCTGTTAGGCCACAGAGCTAGCAGGTGGTGACCACAGGATCTGAACCTTGGGCTGAGTCACAGAGCTAGCAGGTGGTGACCACAGGATCTGAACCTTGGGCTGAGTCACAGAGCTAGCAGGTGGTGACCACAGGATCTGAACCTTGGGCTGAGTCACAGAGCTAGCAGGTGGTGACCACAGGATCTGAACCTTGGGCTGAGTCACAGAGCTAGCAGGTGGTGACCACAGGATCTGAACCTTGGGCTGAGTCTTCAGGGCCTGGGGTCTGTTAACCACTAGCAAGTGCACAGGAACCAGGGGGCAGAGCAGGCCCGGGGAGCACAGGACGAAGTCATTCAGGACAAGCCACGGGTCCATCCATCCTGTGGCAAACGGGTCCCCAGAGCTGGGGAGGTCACTGTCATCGGAGGCTCCAGATGTGCTGACCTGTTGTATCCCTCCTCTCCCTGACCCAGGACTCACCAAGGAGCCAGTGCTGTGGACGTTGGTATCTAAGGAGCCCCCAGCCCCAACTGATGGGACCCAGGATGCTGACAGTGACAGAGGCCAGAAGGCAGGCCTGTCTCTCAAGTGGGCAGTGCCCAATGTGCTGGTCAGGGATGTGCCCGACTTTGAGCAACTCTCCCGGGAGCGGGAGGCTGCTACTGCCCCTCCCGTCCTGTACTTGCTCACCTAACAGGTGCCCTGCACGCAGGGGCCTGGGGCCAGGGAGCCTGCCCTGAAGGTGCTCGTGGTCTGAAAGAGGACAGGACTCATTTATCGACAATCTACTAAGTGCTAGGCGTGGTGCTGGGGCTCCTTTCATGTTGCCCCCTTCACTCCTCGCTGCAACTGGGGGCCCGTTTTTCTTAGCCCATTTCACTGGTGAGGAAACTGAAGCTCAGAGAGGGGAAGGAGCTCCCCAAGGTCTCAGAGCCTGCAACTGGGGGATTCGAACACATGTCTGTGTCTGAGAAAGCCAGGTCTTTGCCCACTGCCCAGGGAAGGGCAAGAGGTGCTGAGGGACAGAGGAAAGGCACACACAGAAGGTTCTAGACTCTCCAGATGGAGATGGACTCATTTCATCCCCCCCAATAATACTCTGAGGATGGTACTGAATTGTCTCCATTGGACAGTTGAGGAAACCATAGCACAGAGAGCTTAAGTGACTTGCCCAAGGCCACACAGCTAACAAACCATTTAGTCAGCTCTCCTGCTCGGTGACCTAAACGTCACAATTGCCGCAACAGGAAAGGATAGGCACGTGTAATGGTGGTGGGAGTGGGAGTTTGAGTGGCATCTAAGTGAGACTTGAAAGGAGGAGTTGGCCAAGCAAAAGAGGGGAAGATGGGCATCCAGGTAGCGGGCACAGCAGGTGCAAATGTCCTGGGTTTGGTGGGGGAGGGTTGGAGGCCCCTGTGGCTGAGGGAGGGGTGGGGTAGCCGAGACGAGCCTGGGGAGGCTGGGAGGGTGGGGCAGGCAGCCTTGAAAGCTGCAGGTGGAGAGAGATGGAGAGCCCCCGGGTCGGGGGGCGACCCCTCCTTTTCAGAGTTAGCTACTACTCTGAACTCTGGGTCTAGTGTTCGCTGTACTTAGCCAGGAGGAGACAGGCTGACACGGTGGGAGACTGGGAGGAGAGATGATGGTGGTCGAGGCCAGAGCAGGGACAAGGGGGTGGGCAAGGGGATGAGGAGGGCACCTCTTTCTGCGCAGGAGACCACACAGGGCACGCAGAAGGTGGCCTGGATCTGCGCTGAGCCCCTGAGGTCCAAGCTTGGGGCTCTGGGACTCTGGCGGTGTCTCTGCAGCCACATGGGGGCACCAGAGAGCCTCGCAGATGGGGCACTTGACCGACGCCGCAGGCCCCGCCCTTACACACATCCCTTAATCCTCACCTTCCCCAGGGAGGCAGGGCCTGCCCGTGTCCCCATTTTTCAGAGGAGGTGACCTAGGCTCAGGAACAGGAAGGGACCCGTCCGAGGCCACATGGCAGGTAACGGGGTGCCGGGTCCTGGGACTGCTGTTCGTGAACCCCGAGTCGAGGCGGGCGGTGTGTGCGCGGCCGAGCCGTGGTCTGGAGGCCGGGATTCGGGCTCTGGCTCTGCCCCGGCCCAGATGCCGGGCCCTTCCACTCTGGTCCGTTAAGGGGCTGGGGGCTCGGGAAGTGGTCACGTGGTCACAGCTGGGTCTGTTGTTATTAATACCGCTGACGTGTTGCTGTTAGCCAGGGAAGTATGGGGGGACACTTGTCCCACCCTGGGGGCCACAGCAGACTTTCCAGAGGGGCGGGAGAGATGGAAGGAGCGTGGGGAGCCCGACAGGCCTTGGGTCCCTCCTGGCCCTGCCACTTCCCGGCGAAGGGCTTGGGCGAGTCACTTCTCCACTCTGAGCTCCAGTCTGTTCATCTGCGAAAGGGGCGCACTCTGTCACTTCAAGAATAACGAGGGAGCCTGGTAGGGGTTCCATAAATGCAGCTGCTTCCTCTGCAGACCGGCTGGGGGTGGGGTGTCCTCCATGGCCTGTGCGAGGTAGAGAGGGGCTCGGGCTATCTTCCCTAAGGGTGACCTTGAGGGGGTGGCTGGGGGAGGGGTGGGCAACCACGGCCTCTCTTGTAGCGCTGAAGAAAGCTTGTCTGAGGGACCCCCGCACCTGGGCTTCCTTCTGCCAGGCGGGGCTGGGGTGGGCGCTGACGTACCTGCTGCTGCCTTGCACGCTGCCCTTTGAGCATGTCTACTTCCAGAGCAGAAGGTGAGGCCCGGCCAGCGGTCCTGGGAAGGGCCTGGCTCGTTGAGACCAGTGCCCGTGGCAGGAAGGACGGCCGGCACACTGGGGGTGCAGAGCCCGGCTGGTGTCCCTACGCCGCCTGCTATTGGCTGCACGACCCCGAGGAGTCTGGTGGTCTCCTCTGCAAGACGGGACTGACGGGGAGGCGGGGTAGCAGCTGTGACTCATCAGTACGTCGGAAACAGGGCCGCCCGGTCAGTGCCTGGCCCCTCCTGCCCCTAGGATCTTTGGCCCACTGTTGCACCTGTCAGAGCCTCAGAGAGAATGTGATGTTTCTCAGGATAACTCTAGGGGCTGGTCTGCCTCAGATTAACTGTGTGGCCCGGGCCAGGTATCTTGACCTCTCTGGGCCTCAGATTCCTTTTCTACAAAACGAGGCCTTTCCAGGGCGGATTGGCTGTGGTTAGGCCCTCACTCACTGTTCTAACTCTGCTGGTTAATGGATCACTCTGCATTGTTTGTTCGTTCATTCCACCAATAGCTATTGAGGGTCTACCAAGGGCCAAGTCTGGGCTGGGGGCTGGGAGGTAGCACTGACTCAGACCCAGGCCCTGGCCTTGTGGAGCTCACAGCCCACCGATCATCACACATTCACCTGTGCAATCCAGCTGTGCCTAGGGATACCTAGAGAGGTCTACCCTGGCTGTGGATTCCCAGAAGAGGTCTACACTGGCTGTGAACGGGGACAGTTCACAAGAGGGACTATCTGGTCAGGAAAGGTTACCTAGAGGAGATATCTTTTGAGCTATCATCTGAAGGATGAGTAAGAGTTCTCTAGGCAAAGAAGGAAGGGAAAAGCATTCCAGACGGATGAAAGAGCATGTGCAAAGGTCCTGGGGCAGAAGGCAGAAGGGATTAAGGCTCATCTGAGGAACAGAAAGGGGGGCTGCTGTGGCTGAGGCCGAAATGTGGAGTGTGTACAAGGTGGGGCTGAGGAGGCTGGCAAGGGCTAGACAGGCAGGAGTCTGTAGCCAGGTGAGGGGTGTGGTCTTTATCCTGATGGTTGCATGAAGGCAGTGAAGGGTTTGGGCAGGAAAGTGTCATGGAGAGATCTGTATTTTTAAAACTTCCCTATTCCCTACAAGAAGGTCTAGGACAGTGAGCCACAAGTCTCTGTCCTGCTCCGTGCTGAGTTAATGATTAGGTCATCCCTGCTGTCTAAATTGCTGGTGACCCAAAGCTGGGAGACAGCTTTCTGCTGACATGAATTTTTCTTATGCTGAGCTTCTAGACTGAAACCACAGGTTGAAATCAAATAGGATAAATGCAAGTGCTAGCCTTTGCAATTTAAAAAAAATCCATTTATGAGCATTGATGGGGAGGCCCGCCCAGACCGCAGGGAAATTCATATTTGGTATTTTCTGTAACCTACAATCTCAATGTGTAGGCTGCAATAATAGAGGCAGAAGGTCCAGAACAAAGGAGGGGACAGTCCACTGTCACACTAAACCCTGTGGACTGACTGTCTGCCCAGTTTGAAGCCCTGGTTTAGAGGCCCCTCGAAGGGCAGTACTTTGGGAGGAGAGGCCCTGCAGTGTCCAGTAAGTCTGAGACGGTGCCTGGCCAGGTATCCCCTCAGCCACAGTTGGATGATGCTGCCCTCTGCTGGTCCCGAGTGGCCACGGCAGCCATGGGAGGGCGCTGAGCAAGGGAGGACCAAGGTCAGATGTGTGTCTAGGAAGTCGCTGGCTGCCGAGAGGGTAGTGGATGAAGGGGCGTGGAGGATGGAGGGCAGGGGCTGGTCTGGGGAGGAGAGAGAGGAAGGGACAGAAACACGGAGGAGGTGAGGTAACGGTCCTCACTTGGCTGTGAGAAACTGAGGCCCAGAGAGGTTCCCTGACCCACCCAGGTCACACAGCTGATGAACGGGGGAGCGGGCTGCACCCCAAGCCAGCCTGACCCCAAAGCCCCGCCCTCTCCACCCCGGGCTTCCCACCTGTGCCCTGGGGAGCTGATGACCCAAAGGGCCCAGCGGCCTCCACCAAGTTCAGACTCCGTCGGGGATCAGTCCCCGCCCCCTCAGGCCTCTGCAGGTGCCTGTGAGTCCAACCTGCTCTGCGGCGGAGCCAACACCGCTGGTGCTTCATACCCCCCCTTCCCCTTCCTTTAGCCCCTGGCGGGGCTGCACGCTTGGGCTTGGCCGGGTGGCGAAGCTGTTGCCGCCTCTCCCTCCAGGGCGGTGGCGTGGCCGCCCGACATGCCGGCCGACCTGCGGTGGATGCGGGGCTTGCTGAGGAACTTGGTCCTCAGAGTCTATTCCAGGACAAAGGACCAGTTCCTCGGGCCGGCCAGGTGAGACGGGCAGACTGGGGCAGAGCAGGAGTGGCTGAGCCGGGAAGGGAGGGCACCAGCTGTTTCCCCGGACCCCGGGCAGGCAGTCACTCCATCCGTTTCCCTGTCCATCCATCCACGCAGCCCCCAGCACATGTGTTTGGTCCCTGCTGTGGGCCAGACCTGTGATGGCCTAGATGCAGCAGCTGACCCGTCGCATCGGTCAGTCTGGGGGGAGTCACTGTGCCTGCTTCACAGAGACGGCCTGAGCTCACGGAGGACGAGTGGATCTCCCTGCTCTGCCAGATCCCCGCCGGTCCTTCTGCCATCCTTCCAGACATCTCCACGGGCCCTGTGTGGGGTCTGGGTTGGGGCTGCCCGCCTCTCCCCGACCTGCCCTCCCTTCTGGCTGGAGACCCCGGCAGTCCTCCCACACCCAGTGGAAATCAGTGCAGCGCACCCAGGGAGTGGCACCCTGGAACCTTCCTGCAATCCCCGGTCAGCCAGAAAAAGGGCTTATTGCAGGGTCTGGGAGAAGAGAGATCCAGGCTTCACCCGACCCCAAGCTCTGAAAACCACGTTCGCTGACTTCTTCTTCCTCTGCAGCCTACTGGTCACCAGCCCCCTCCAGCCCGAGGCTGCTCCTCCCACGGACCTGGCCAGGGAGCCCAGCCCTGCCCGTCAGGCCTGAGGGGACCAAGCTGGACCAGCCCAGAGACTGGCCTCCCCTGAATTCCATCGTGGCCCTGGTCCTGTGCCTACATCTGCCCCCAGTCCTTGAGTCCTGACCCATCTCCCCCAGCTCAGAGCCCGGCCCCTAGCCCAGGGTGGGCCCTGGAATTGTCGCCACATGGAGGACCGAGAGGACAGAGACTCTTGTCCCAGGCCTTGTGGGCAGGTGGCCTCCAAGGGCTGGAAGACGGCCCCCGAGTCCTTCTGTAGCCCCCGCTCCTGGGGCCCCGGGTACTTCTTTTCTGGGCAAGGTGCAGCCTCTTAATCCACCCCGGGTCACCATGTGCCCAGGTCACCCTGCGTCTGTCTCATCAGTGGGAGAAAGGAAGGTGGGAGCTGAGACACACATCTTGGTTCTGGAATTTCCATATGGGGGGACTGGGGGCAGAATCTCCTGAGAAGAGGGCTTTGGGTGCCGTCGTAGAGCTGCTTACAGGGCACTTCACAGAAGATGGAAAAATGCCACGTGCTCATATCAGATTGGGGAGCAAGTTGAAATGATGGGGTGGGGTGTGCCTCCCCTCACATCCTTTCTCTGTCCTGCACCAGCCCTCGGGGGTGACCCATGGTCTACGTCATTCTAGAAACCTTGACCTCTGACTTCCTCTGGGTCCATCGGCCAGGAACCCCTGACTGGAGACGAGAGGGTAGGAGGAGAGAGAGAGGGATTAAAAACTTCTCAGAATCCCAGCTGCATGTGCTTCTGCTGGGGTTCCAAAGGCCCCTGGATGCCACCACACAGCGCTCCCCGCCCCTCGTTCCTCAGGGAGGGTTGAGGGGGGGCAGTGCCTCCAGCCCCGCCCCGCCCCCTCCCCCTCTCGGGCACCGAGGATGCTGGGGCACCACACCGCCTCGGGCCTCTCCTAGAAGTGGCTGCTGTTCCTGTCCTCAGAGCAGAGCCCACACTGCGCCCCTGGCCTGGCCCCGTAGAGACACTCAGCCCGAGGAGGGGTGGGGAGGGCGGAGAAAGGGAGGCGGGTGTGAGAGAAAAAGGAGCAAAGAGGTAAATATGTGAGCAAAAGACATATTCATCCATTCATTTGACTTACACTTAATGAGTTATAGGCTCTGGGGACACAGCTGTAAACAAAACTGACCTTCTGGTTTGGGTGCAAGAGCAGATGCTAAACAGCAAATGGGAAAATGTGAAAATAAGATCGTCCCGAGGAGTGGCAGTGCTGTGAGGAGACAGGAGGCTGAGGATGACGGTGGGGAGGTTTTCCGGAGGAGCAACATGGGACCAGGTGGTCTGGGAAGGCTTCTCTGAGGAGGTGGTACTTGAGGTGAGACCTGAGATGAGAAGTGAGAGCTGGGGAAGAGCTTTGCGAGCAGAGGGAACAGCAAGGGCCAAGAGGGAACAGCAAGGGCCAAGAGGGAACAGCAAGGGCCAAGAGGGAACAGCAAGGGCCAAGGCCCTGGGTTGAGAATGAAGTTGGTCTGTTCAAGAAACCGAGCAGCCAGTGTGGCTGGACCATGAGAGTGACGGGGTGCACTGTGGGTGGAGCGTGGAGGGCACCGTCGCCGTGGTAAGGGGTTTGGATTGGGCATCACTGGAGGGTCGAGAGCAGAGAAGCGAAAAGGTGAGTGAAGAGTGAGTGGCGTCCAGGAGGGCCTGGGGATGGGGGTGGGGGTGAAAGGGAGAGGAGAGGGACAGAGAGTGAGGGCCTGCAGGAGGGTCTCCAGCTCCCAACCCATCTCCACGAGCCGAGGGGGCTGAGTTGGCCTTTGCCCCCTCTTGCTGCCCCCTCCTGCATGGGGGCAGGCACAGATACGAACCCCTGCAGCAGGAAGGGGGCTATCCTCCCTTGAGTCAGGTAATCTCCAGGCCCTGGTGGTCCTCTCTGACCAGAGCTGGGATGCTCTGTCCCCACTCCCACGTTCTGGGCTTGGGATTTCCTCTGCCAATGGAGAGGGAGGCCTGGCCACGTGGGTCTCCAGATTAAGGATTTAGAGGCTCAGGAGGCCTCTGAGAATATTCTTGCTCCCTTGTCCTTTGTCCCCATCAAGGACACAGCCCTCTATTCCCATGGGCATCAGGCCTCCCCTCATTACCCCCTCTTTCTTCAGTTCTTTGGGGCTTGCCCTAGGGCCATCTTTGTCCCCATTGCTTTGTTTTGTGTCTTAGATGGGGAGAGAGAATCCCGCCTTCCTCTCCATCATCTTCCTTCACTCAGCTGCATGTTGTTAAATGTTTCTGGCTTACTTGGCTGAATATCTCAGTTACTTATAATAGTCTGAGAACTTCTCTTTGGTCTTTATTATTTGTGGCTCATGTGTCAAGGTGATCTATTCTCAGCTTGATAATTGCAGAGACTTTTCACAAGCATAGCTCATGGTACTTCACAGTTCAAACGTACTTTCCTGCTTTCTCTTTTATATAGCTCTTAGACGTTGTCTCATGCGGCTTTCCCCCATTGATCCCAGCTCTGCACTCTGAGCCCATGGACCCTGCCTGCTCCCTCTGCCTGGGGGCAGCCTGGCAGGGATGGAAGGGTGGTGACCTGGTCACTCTGAGGCTGTTCTTCCCCATGGAGAACAGCCCATGCCTTACAACCACTCCTCAGGGACATCCGCAACCCAGGCATGCTGCTCAGTAAGCTCCAGCCCCTTGTTTGTCCAAGCCCCTCTAGGCACATGGGGTCCAGCCCTGCCCTCAATATGATATGACCAGCACCGGGCCTGAATTGCCTTTCACCTCCCACCTCCTGGTCACTGCACCCTATTAATGTGGCCTCAGAATGAATGAGCTTGGTTTGAGCAACCCCTGTGGATTTCACAGAGCCACCATCCACCAACAGTGCCTTGCTCTCCCTTTAGCCTAAAGATGGTTCAGCTGACAAAGCAGACAGCCCAGGAGCTGATCCAGGTCAGAGCTCCCTGATTTGTTACCTTTACAGCCTCCTGACACAGCCCTGAGGTGTTACAGAGCAGAGGAGGGATCCTGGGTTCTGAATTCAGGTCGACTCAGGTTTGAATCCCATCTCTGCAACTTAGCATTGATGTGACCTAGGGAAATCCCCTTACCTGTCAGAGCCTCAGTTTCCCCCTGTATAAAATGGACACAACAGCACCTACCTCATGGAATATTTACTTGCGGAAATTAAACGCTCCTTGCAGACTACATCGTATGGTAGGCATTGCTGCTCAGAAAGGGAGAGCAGGGAGTGACAGTGCATTAGCTACATTTCTGCTTTGTGTTAGGCATCAGACTAGGAGGACCACTGGGCCCCCTTGGTGCCTCATACTGACCCTGGGTGGGGGATAGTCCAGACAAAAGTCAGGGGAGCTGAGATGGGGGCCAGGACCTTTATGATGTCAGATCCCTCCTGGACCCTGCACCATGATGTCCCAACATGTGTGCTAAAGTCATGGGGCCACCACCCTCCTCTTTCTCCTGGGGTCCCAGCCAAGGACCTCTCAGGGCCCTGGGGCTCTGGTAGAGCCGTGTGGCTCCATTCTTGAGCCACGTTTCTGGGCTGGCTGCAAGCCCCCCGCCCTGGCTTTCTGAATGCCAATTGTCTGCAGTGTGTGTCCTGATGCCTGAGGCAGATCTCTGCCCCGAGGAGCTCACATGCCTCTATTGCTATTGCTATGTCTGTGGAGGTAATAGGGAATCTAACCCTCACACGTGCACACCACTTACAGTTTTCAAAGCCAATCATCTCAGTTAATTCTCACAGCAACTCTGGGAGGTAAGCATTATTCTCCCCCATTTTATGGGTGAGGAAACCGAGGCACAGAGAGGTTATGTGCATTGGTAAGTGGTAGAGCTGGAAATGTCCAAGTGTGTGCTCCAGACAGCAGAAAGATCCCTGGAGTGTCACAGCTTCATTGTGCACCTGCTCTACGATGCTGGGCGAGTTCTCTCCTCGATCAATTCCTCATTTCTTTGTCTTTAAAATCACTAGTTGGTTTCTAAGGGGCCTCCAGCTCTGCTCTGAGCCCATCACATAGATAGTTAATACCACTGTGGCCAGAGGGAGGAGAGATGATTCCAGGAGGGGATTAGCCACAGAGGAATAGGTTTCTGAACTGGGTCTTTATGGAAGCCTAGAATTTAGATTGGCAGAAAGCCATTCCAGGAGTGGGGACTGCAGATGCAGAGGCAGGTTGGAGGTAGCAAGTTAAACACACAAGGAATCTGAGGCTCAGAGTTGTGACGTGCCTTGTCCCAGGTCCCACAGCAAGTCAGTGGTAGAGCTAGCATTCAAGCCCAGGTCAGGCTGTGGTTCCATCCTGTCTGCACACTAGAATGCTGGGTAGAAATATTGATGCTCAGGACTCTTCTGCAGAAATTCTGATCTTGAACTAGACCTGTCGGGGCAGGAGTGTGGTTGGAGCTTGTAGTCCCTGGGCACTGGTGTCCTCAGGGGCCATCCTGTGGGTATGACCACCTGCCTGAGCCAGTACCCTATGACTCAGACTTCCTTAATGTCACCTGTGGCAAGCAAGCTGGTATGTGCCAGTCTGTGTCTGGGGTCACGTGATGCTCGTGGGTGACCTCTGCCCCAGCACTAAATCCTGGCTACGTTAGGCATCCACAGATACCTCAAACCCTCTGAGCTTAGCATCCCACCCATAAATCTGAGAATGTACACTAACTGGATATTTGGTGATGTTAAGGAATAACCATTGCTTTTTAGTTGTGTTAATGTACTGGGAATGTGTTTTCAAAGAGTTCTTATCCTTTAGAGATCTGTGTCAAAATGTTTGTGAAAGAAGTGATATAATACATGAGTTGCTTCAAAATAATCTGAGTGGGGAGGGGTGGGTGAGAGCTGATGAAACCTGAGTTGGTAACAGTTGACAGTGGGTGATGGGTACACATTGATACAGAAGTTCATCATAATATACTCTTTAATTTTGTATATGTTTGACATTTCCTTAATAAAAGAGAATGCAACCTTAAAGATTTGATAGTACATACAAATAGGAAAATATGCATCAAGATAGAACATAAAACAAAGCACAACCAGGGCCCCTGGGTGTTGTGGCTACCCAGAGCGCCAGATTGGGAGGGCGTTAGGATCTGGTGAGCTGTGCGCTTTCAGCACCGCGGACAGCGACCGGCGCCGGCTACCCTGCCTCTTTGCAGCCTTAGGGACCTCAGAGGGCAGAGAACTTCCAGATCCATATTACTTAGGAAGAGTCTCTGCAGGACAAAAGACTATCCAGCCTCTTACATACCCCCAGATATGGGGCGTTCACTACCCACGGGGAAGACCAGGCGTTGGTGGACGGTTTTGGCTCATAAGAAGCTTCTGTTCCCTGCTCTTTAAGGATACCTTTGTCAAAAATGAATCAATCATATATATGTGTGTCTATTTCTGGGCTCTCCATCCTTCCATTTATTTATGTCTATGCTTATGCCAATCCCACACTGTCTTGATTTATAGTTTTGAGGTAAATAGCTTTATAGTAAGTCTTGAAATCAGGTAGTGTGGTAGTGTGAGCCTTCCAACTTTGCTATTCTTTTTCAAAGTAGTTTTGACTATTCTAATTATTTTGCTTTTCCATATAGATTTTAGAACCAGCTTGTTAATTTCTACAAAAAAGCCCATTGGGACTTTGCTTGGGATTGCATAGACTCTATACATGAATTTTGAGAGGAACAGGCATCTTAACGATGTTGAGCCTTCCAATTGATGAACAGGGTATATGTCTCCATTTCTTTAGGTTTTCTTTAATTTATCTCATCAGTGTTTTGCAGCTTCTGTTATACAAATCTTGCACGTTTTCTTAGATTTATTCCCAAGCACTTAATGTTTTTTGATGCTATTGCAAATGGTATTTTTTAAAATTTCAATTTTCAATTGTTTGTTGCTAGTATGTAAAAATAGAATTGATTTTTGTTTGTTGGCCTTGTGTCTTATGAGCTTGCTAAACTTATTTATTCACTCTAGTAGCTTTTTTTGTAGCGTTCTCAGGGTTTTCTACATTAACAGAGGTTTTTCTTTAGATTTCTATTCTGAAAAAATTAAACCCAAAGAAAAGGTACAAGAAGTAATACAACTGTGGTAGGCAGAATAAAACCTCCCCCCACCAAAATATGTCCATGTCCCAATGCCCAGAACCTATGAATATGTTATATGTCAAAGGGAATTAAGGTTGCAGATGGCATTAAGGTTGCTAATCAGCTGACTTTAAAATAGATTATCCTGGATTACTTATTGGGTAGACCTAATATAATTATAAGGGACCTTAAAAGTGGAAGAGGTACGCAGAAGGAGAGTCAGTATCAGAGTAATATGATGTGAGAAAGACTAAACCCGGCATTTATGGCCTTGAAGATGGAGGAAGGGACTGACCATGAGCCAAGGAAGTGGGTGGCCTCTAGCGGCTGGAAAAGGCAAGAAACTGGCTTCATCCCTAGAGCCTCCAGAAAGGAATGGCGCTTTGCCGACACCTTGATTTAGCATAGTGACACGTGCATTAGATGTATGACCTACATAGAACCGTAAGATAATAATTCGTGTTGTTTTAAGCCACTCAGTTTGTGGTAATTCATTACAGCAGTAATAGAAAACTAATACAACAATGAAATTATACCATCACCTACATTCACCAACTGTGGCATCTGCCACATTTTCCTTCTCTCTCAATGTATATACACATGCACTCACATAGTGTCATAATTGGTTTTTTTTGTTTTTGGCGGAACCGTTTGAAAATAATTTGCAGACATAATTCTACACTCCCAAATACTTCAGCATGTAACCCCCAAGAAAAAGAACATTCTTTTACATACCCACAGTACAGTTTTAAACTCATGAAATTTAAATTAATACAATATTACCAGCTAATATAGAGTCCATATTCATATGTTGAAAATTGTCCCAGGAACGTCCTTGTCAATTATCTTTAGTGTCCTTTTATCTAGAACAGTTCTTTCAACTTTTTTTTTTTTTGTCTTTCATGACATTGACATTTTTGAAGAGTACTGGTCAGTTGTTTTACAGATTGTCCCTTGGCTTAGGTCTTGTATTTTGTCCTCATTATTAGATTCAGGATATGAACTTTTGTTGGGAAAACCACATAAGTGATTCTGTGTCCTTCTCAGTACATCATATCAGGAGACACAGGTGTCAGTTTGCCATGCAAACTGGTGATGTTAATTTTGATCATTTGGTTAAGGTGGTGTCTGCCAGATTTCTTCTCTATAAAGTTATCCTTTTTCCTTTGTAATTGATAAGTAATATGTGGGTAGATGCACTGAGACTGGAAAGATACATTTTCCCGGACGATTCTTCACCCATTGATGGTTTTCACTTCACATGATATACTTATCTGATTCATTATTATTATTATGGCTGCAAAATGGTGATTTTATAACTCCATCATTCCTTCTATATTTCTTAGTTGCCATTTTACTGGAAGGAAGACCTTTTTCTTTTTTCCTCATTCATTCATTTGTTTTTCTTAGTTTCAGTATGGAAGTTCTTTTTTCCCACTGTTCCTTTCCTAATTCATTTTAACATATACCCATTAAAAATATTTTTTTTTAGCTTAAATGCATATATGCATACACAAAGTAAATTGTTATTTAGGTATAAAGTACATACACAAATCTTGTGTACGCCTCAATAATTTTTTTACATGTACAACTATATAGGACATAATTTGCAGGTCCCAGTGCAAGATTAAAATGTAGGGCCATTAATGTAATGGCATTAAAATTACTAAAATATAAAACTTTTTGCTTTCTTCCACAATCTCTCAGCCTGTCATGGTGTTTTTAATTTTCTATTTAATGCCACTCTCTCCAAAACCGGGGTACTCATGGGGTACCTGCAGACCTTCACAGGAGCCTGGGGGAGCCAGCCCATGACTTCCAGAGCAGCCCATCGGCTGTCCATGTCCTCCTGTCAGCTGTGGGGCTGAGGCATCTTGCCCTGGCTGGGAGCGAAGACCTCAAGCCAGGCATCACCCCTTCCCACTGGCCTGATGTCCCAAGGGAACTGCAACATCCCCACCAGCGAAATGGATACCTGAATTGACGGTGGGAGAGAGGCTCATCTTTGTTGATTCATCCACCAAATGTACTGCGGTGCCGCCAGTTTAGGACAGAGAAGACAGGGATGGTTTCTATCATGCCCCACTCTGAGATGCCATGGGGTGTCAGCATCAGACCTGACCCTCTTGGTGCTGGCCCCAAGTCCCCATGGTCACAGGGTTGGGACACTAGAGAACAGAGGAGTGGGCAGTCAAGACCTTGGAAGGCAGCAGGAGGTGGGACCTCCCATGAGCCAAGGCTCCAAGCCCCCAGCACATGCCTCATTGTCCGTCAGACTTCACTTATAAGCACAGTTCCAAGATAAAATTATTAAGAATTTTAAGATGCTGACCACACACAGAGCATTCACCCCAAGTGCAGGGCCCTTCTGACGCCCCTGGTTGCATGACCATGAAGCAGACCCTGTGTCTGCATCTGTATCTATATCCACATCTATATTCATCTATACTTATGCCTGTATCACCTTGTGGCTATCACTGAGAGCAAGATATAATATTTCCAATACTCTGGAGGGTACTCTTGTGTCTATTCCCAGTCAACCCCCTCCCGCTGCCCCAAATTAAACACTTTTCTGACCTCTGACCGTAGATTAGTTTTGTTTGTCCTTGAATTGTATATGAATGGAATCATATAACATATTGCCTTTTGTGTTTGGCTTCTTTTGCTCATCATTTTGACTGTGAAATTCACCTGTGTTGTTGCATATACCAGTAATTCTTTTTTCAAATCACTGTGCAGTAAGAATTCCATTGTATGAATATATCACAATTTATCCAGTCTAATGTTGATGGACATTTGAATTGTTTCCAATTCTTGTCTAACATGTGCAAAGTGCTCCTAATTTGATCTTTCAAACTAGCTCCTGTGTTCTTTTGACCTATTCCCATCATTTTTAACAGTTTCTTATTATTTTCTTTTGCCCCAAAAGATATTTTAGGCTCATCTTGTACTTTCTTTGCCCAGCTGTGGAATTAGTCTTTTCTCCAAGAAACCCTGGTTCCTTTTGGTGGCAAGTATTTAGAAACCAAGATTTGGACACTGACTGTGCCTAGTATTGCTGGAATACAGAACCTCAAGGCCTTTTCAGCAAAGATAAGAAATAGATAGTTTTTCAAATAATAAATTCATGTCACTACCTTAGATCCCAATCTAAAATGACAGGGTTCTTCCTTGCTTTTCCATAGTGAGAACCTCATCTGAAACATCAGCGTATTCATTCGCTCAATTCCTCTAGCCTTTGGCTACCTGTCTTTGTGCCATTACCTAATTGTTCTTAACAATGTCTTGGTGCTTGGAATCTTCTCTTTCATTTTTGTAAAGACAATCCTCGGGACTTCACTGGCGGTCCAGTGGTTAGGGCTCCGCGCTTCCACTGCAGGGGGCACGGGTGAGTTAATGCTCTCCTTGTTCTCTCCATCCACCGTGTACATGTGGCCCACGCCTCTCAGCCCACGTGTGTGGCTCCCTTTCCAGACTGCAAGTGTCTCAGTCCAGGGGAAGAAGAGAGAGAGCAAGTAGGTCCTGTCCACCTGGTCTGCTCTGGATTCTTGCTGGTGTAGTTTTCTCTGTCCTCTCAACTACAGTACCTAAGGGTAGAGATTATTGTTCCCTTTTCAAAGCCAGGGACACTGAACCTCAGAGAATTAGACCAGGACATTATCATTTTCATCTTTGTGTTTCCCTAGGCATACAGTTGGTGCTTAATACAGGCACACCTCAGAGATATTGCAGGAATGGTTCAGACCACTGCAATGAGGTGAATATTGCAATAAAGCTAGTCACACGAATTATGTTTACACTGTACTGTAGTCTATTAAATGTGCAATAGCATAATTTCCTATAAAAAAAGAATGTACGACTTAATTAACAAATACTATATTGCTAAAAATTGCTAACCATCATTTGACAATGCAGCGTTGTCACAACGTTCAATTTGTAAAAACAGAACATCTGCAAAACACAATAAAATTAGGTATGCCTGCGTCTGTTTCTTGAGTGAATGGATGAGGTGTTGTACTAAAGCCTCTATAGAATCCTATTGTTCTCAAAATGTGGTCTGCATAAGAAGTACTTTTTAAATGCAGATTTGCGGGGCACTATCCCAAGAGCCTTGGATATCCCGAGGTCTGAGGCTTGGCCCTGGGAATCTGCAATTAACAGCCCCCTTTCTGCCCTCAGGATATTGTGAAGCATGTTATTCACAGCTCCCATTAGGATCTGAAATGATGTCGGTTGTTCACAAATGTAAGCTCCAAGAGGGCTAGGCTTTTGCCAGTCTCACTGGTCGGAAACCTCGACCAGAGTCTGGTACAGATCGGATGTTCCCTATTTGTTGAATAAATGAATTAATCTTTAAGGTCACTTCTAGCTGGAGTATTTCTGTGTCGAACGCTTGCTGAATGACGGAGTCACTAGGTTGGTGAATGTACGCGTGATGGAGGTGATGCGGACGGAGGGCTGGGAGGAGGACAGCGGACAGAGGTCTTGGTCGGCCCTCGGGGCGGGTGGGTGGCGGCTGCCGGGTGTGGGGTGGGTCGGGCCCGGAGGCCCCACTACGGCAAGTCTGCGGAGGGTAGCCGGCGCGCGTCGGGCGGGGCCATGACGTCATAACCCGCGGAGCGCAGCTTCCACGCCGCTTGGGCGCCGCGGCGTCGTGACGTCACGGCCACGGAGTGCCTTCGCCAGCGCCGGTTGGGGCGGGGCGCGGGCCGGGCGGCGCCGTGACGTCACGCCTGCAGAGCGCCGCGCGGCGGCTGGGGGTGGCGGGCGCGGGCGCGGGCGCGGGTGAGGGGCGCGGGCCGGGAGCGGGCGGCGCGGCTGCGGGGCCGGGCGGTGGCGGCGGCGGCGGCGGCATGGCGGAGAGCGAGGCCGAGACCCCCAGCACGCCGGGCGAGTTCGAGAGCAAGTACTTCGAGTTCCACGGCGTGCGGCTACCGCCCTTCTGCCGCGGGAAGATGGAGGAGATCGCCAACTTCCCGGTGCGGCCCAGCGACGTGTGGATCGTCACCTACCCCAAGTCCGGTGAGCCCCGGGCAGACCCCGCCCGGCTCTGCGGCGCGCCCGCGTAGACGATGCGCCAGCGCCGGGGGCTTCCCGTCGGGGGCGCAGGGCGAGGGCGCGGTGCCCAGAACCCGACCGGGCGGGGTGGGGGGTGGTCGGCCCGCGTTTAGGGAAACCAGCCTTTGGAGGTGGGCCCCCGGTGTCCATGGCCAGCTAGCGTCCCGTGGGGATGGAGCCAGTTTGGCAGGAGCTGCCAGGAGGATAGGCCCAGGCCCACCACCCTTCCCTGCTTCCCCTCCCGTTGTCCAGCTGGCTGTGTGACCTTGGACAGTCCACTTAACCTCTCTGTTCCTGGGCCCGGTTCAGCCTTTGATGAGTGCAGAGAGTCCTGGTGGGTATCTGGGGAAGGGAATAAAACGGGCATCAGGGCTGTGTGCGTCCCTCATTTCCTGCGTGGGTACCGGGTGGGGGATGGGACTGGCCGTGCCCGGAATGCGTGCCTGCTGTGTTCCCCTGTTTCAGGGCCGCCTCCATCACCCTGGTGTCGGGCAGGACCCAGGGCATTCACATTTCCTAGCATTAACTGATGTCATTTTCATGACAACCGTGTAAGGTAGAGGTGATCATCCCCACTTTACAGTCTAGGCACTGAGGCTCAGAGAGGGGAAGTTGCTTGCCCAAGGTCACACAGCTGATGAGTGGCAGAGCGGAGATTTAAAGCCAGGCTGGTCTGTGCCCAGGACCTGATATAAGATATGATCGTGTAGTGCCTTCTGAGGTTTGTAGGGAAAAGAAGCAGCTTTCCTGTTTGAACGCTCCTGCGGGTTTCGATTGCTGCCGCTGAATGGGAGAGGCAGGGAGACGCCTGAATCCAGACGGTGCAGTGCGTCTGACGCCTGGTGTGGAGGGTGGCAGCCTGGAGGTCGTGTTGGAGGAGCAGGGTGGTAGGTTGCTGGAAGAGCTGTACACTTGGCTGTCCCAGCTGTGCAGGGTCCCAGACACCCGAGGAGTAGGCCCGGTCCTCCGAGGAGGTTGGAGAAGGGGCTGTCGGTGGAGGGTGGGGAAAAGTCTGGAGGTGCTGCTGAGCCATCCTTGGGAGGAAGGAAAGGAAGGAGGTGTGGGGATTCAGAATTGGTCAGATTTTAGAGCCACAGATACCATTCCTACATGTAAGACCCCCCCTCCCCCACCCAGCTGGGTGTGGTGGGGCTGTACTTTGGACCCTCACGTTAAGTGGGATCAGTAAAGACTAAAAATTGCCTCACGTCAGTTTAGGGCAGGGCTTGCCTCCATATGAATTGTGAAAAACTTGGTTTGGGGCGCCCTTGAGGATTTCGGAATTGCAGTTGAGCAGTTGTGGCTCTGTGTTCTCCCTCCATTTCATGGCGAGGAGATGGAGGGTGAGAAGGTAAGTGGCTGGCAGGCTGGGGGAGGACCGGGCTTAGAGCTGAGTTGAAACGCATGTACTTGGGGCTCCTGGGGGATGCTTTAGAGGGGCCCTGCACTGGGGGCCTGCTGGGGTTCTTTCTGGGCACCTCGATGGGGAATGAGGTGTAGGTTTAAGGAAGTTTTCTAGGTAACCAAAACTCACATCTTGTTTGTAACTTGCGTCTTTCAGAGGCAAACAAAAACATATCCTAGAGTTTTTCACAAGGAGAGTAAACATGTGGCTCTTTCTTTTGGTGACGGAGAATCCAACGGTGGCCAGAGATCCTTGTGTGGGGTCCCTTTGCACAGAGCCCTAGAGAGCCTCCTTTTTAAAACTTAAAAAATTTTTTCCACAGAGCTTATGGCCTTTCCAGGCCTCGTTGTTTGTCCGTCTGTCCCCCGCCTGCTCCTTTTATCTTTTACCTTCTACCTGAGGGCTGGGCAACCTGAAGACTCTCTTGTTAGAACTATGTGTAAGCCAGGAGCAAATGACAGTAGTAACTGCACAGCTGACTGCCTGCCGTGCTTTGTCGCTCCGCGTGTGTTCGTCATCTCAGCAAACTCCCTTCACAGCTCTCTGATCAGAGGTGGTCTCCCCTGTCACAGGTCGGGCACGGAGGCTCTGGAGGTGAAGTGACATGCTCAAGCTCGCGTGCCCGGTATGAGGCTTGTTGAGCTGACCACGAGCCCAGGAGTAAAGGAGAAGCAGAGTCCTGGGTTTGTGTAGGCTGGTATTTTCTGTTCCTTTTTGCTTTCTTCCTGGTTCTCGACCTTGGCCCAGTCCATCCTTCTCATCCAGTTTGTGGGATGGTGACAGGATAGGTGAGAAGTTTCTCAGGAAGGATGACCTGCACTAGCTGAATCCCCCGTTCCCCCAACCCCGCGCTGCCTGTAAAGTTCATTACACGAAATGATCATGAAGGGGGCTGAGGAATTGGTCCCAAAAATCTGCCCGAAAGGTTTCCTCTCAACCAGAGGAGGAGGGCCCTGGAGTCATCTCCAGTGGCAGCTGATGTAGCAGGAGGAGCAGCCTGGGGGCAGGATCTGGGTTCTCCCAAGTCGTTGCCCTTGGGTGATTCTGAGCCCGTTTCCCCTGCTGTGAAACCCACATCATAAATTGCATAGTTGCAGAGGCGACTCTGGCTCTGGGATCCTTGGAGGGACTGTTACTTTGAACACAGGCCATTCGCACTTTGCGATGGGACCTGGGATGCCCTAGGAACGATGAAGCAGCCCCTTGGCCGCTCCCGTGTGCCAGGTGCTCTGCCATGTTAATCCAGAGGCTCAGAGAAGGCAGGAACTTGCTCAGAGTCACACAGCTGCTGAAGGACAGTCAGGTCTAGTCAGGTCCCCTGGTCCACAGCCAGCCTTGCCCCTTCCCCTCCAGAGGAGGGCAGCCAGACTCAGGCCTCAAGGTGGAGGGGGGATCCCACCTCTCTTGTGTGCTTGGGATGGAAGTCTCAGGACACTTTGGGATTTTAGGGTTTTTGTCACTGCTCTGAGTCACATGAACTTCAGGTGGCCCAGTTCATGTTCCTTTCCCTTCCCGTCCCTTCCCTACCCACCCCCCCACTCCTCCGCACCAGGAGTGGATTTGTAGGAGGCACTGGTGCTTAGAGATTAAGAGCCTGGCTTTGGAGCTGGAAGGCCTGGGTTTGAACACAGCTGTGCTACTTACCTGCTGGATGGCCCCGGACAGATGACATCACGCCTCTGAGCTGGGCTTTCCTCGGGGATAGGAGAGACCACCTCAGCGCCTTGCCGGGTGGCTGTGAGGATGAGTGAGATGATGGGCGAGGGCTCCTTCCCGTCCCGGATGTGCCGTAAGCACAGGAAAGGGTTGCGCTATTGATGCCAGCTTTCACTCCCTGAGCACCCACGGTGCCCAGATGCTTTCCTAGGTGCCGGGGGTGCAGAGAAGAGTCCCATCTGGTTCCTGTCCTCAGTGAGCGCTCAGTCCGCTGGGGGACAGGCAGCTACAGGGTGGTTGGTGCTGGGACTGGGGCGAGTCGGCGGGACTAGCAGAGGCCCCTTCCCTTGCCGTGCAGGGACCACGGCGCCCCTTGGGTTTCCAGTGCCCGAGTCTAGGAGGTCTCAGTGAACTTGCAGGTGGCCCCAGGGTCCCTTGTCCACCCTGCCCCCTCTGGTGGGGAACTGGGGTTCACAGGGCAGGGGACGTCTGGTGGTAAAGGTAGTAATAAGTGGATCCTGCTTTTTTCCCACAGCACTCCACTACTTGTAGAACTTTTTTGTGTTTCTGACGTTTGAGCTCGGGTGACAGGTTAGGACTGTGCTGTCTGATACAGGAGCCTCTAGACACAGGTGGGTATTGAAGCTTAATGAACTGAAATGAAATAAAATTAGAGATTCAGTTCCCCAGTGGCAGTCGTCACATTTCACGAGCTCAGGAGCCGCAGTGGCTAGTGGCTCTCGTGTTGCACAGCACGGATGCCAGCTATCTCCATCATCACGGAAGTTCTGTGGGACGGCGCTGGCTCACACCGTGGTGCCAGCAGTGGGAGCCCACTGTGCCTTCTGAGGAGGACCCTCCTCCTTGTCGCTTGTTGACCGTCATCGTTTCTTATAGCCTCTTTGGTCCCAGGATGTGCGTGTGAACCAGTTGTGTCTGGGAGACGTTCTCGTGTCTGTCCCCGGGGTCCCCAAGGTCGCGGAGACTGGCTCTGGAACATGCTCCATGGCTCGGCCAGAGCGCCCACCTCCTGACTTTCTTTTCCTTTTGGTTCCCACCTGTCTTGAAGTGCATCTTCGTTCTCTTGTCACTGATGAGGAGGGAAGCAGTGCATCACTGCTGGGGAGGGGGGAGCGTCTGGCCCCAGCTCTAGCCCTGTCTCTGTGCGACTGCAGTTTGCTCATGAAAAATGAGAGGGTTGGGCCTGATGGGTTCATGTAAGTCTTAAATGTTAAGACACCCTGGGGCGGGGAGGCCCAC
This sequence comes from Balaenoptera musculus, assembly GCF_009873245.2. Classification (NCBI taxonomy): domain Eukaryota; kingdom Metazoa; phylum Chordata; class Mammalia; order Artiodactyla; family Balaenopteridae; genus Balaenoptera; species Balaenoptera musculus. Next base: position 99,155,575 of record NC_045794.1, on the reverse strand, counting down.
AGGCCCCAGGCTGGATGAGCTGTTCGTTTCCTTTGACTGTGTGTGTCACCACGCCCAGGAGAGGGGGCTCGGGAAGCGTCCTGACCGAGGTGATGCGGTCCTCAAGGAGCTCGCAGTAATACTGGGAAGCCGGGCCCCTGATGCCGAAAGCTGTCTGACAGGCCAGGGCGGTCATTCTCGGGTCAGGTCAGGGGCCCGGGAAGGAGGGCTCAGAGGAGGAGGAGGATCACTGGGGGACTGCATGGAGGAGGTGGGGGAGGTGGGCCGGGAGCTGGACATGAGGGCAGGTGGGATTACCGATTACAGCTACTGTCTCTACCTTGTTTGAGCCTCAGAACAGTCCCGTGTTCTTGTGATTGTTTCCTTTTTTGGATAGAAACAGGCCCAGTGAGGGGAAAGGGCGGTATCAGCACGTGAGTGTACAGTTTTCACTTGTAGACGGTGGAGAGGAAGCAGCCACAGGAGGAGCTGGCAGAGGGACAGTGGGGATGGGAACCGGCGCCTACCCAGCATCCATTCTGAGCCAGACGCTCCCCGGGTTTTCACATACAGTTATCGCATTGCACTTTCCCACAGTCTGGGGAGGAGACTGGTCTCAGATGCGGATCAGGAAGCAGGCTGCAAGATTTCAGGGAGGGACTTGTCACCCACCCTGAGCTCACGTTTGTGCCAAGATCAGGGTGACTGTCCCTCCCTTCCAGCTGCACAGGGTGATGAGTGCTCCCCAACCCAGCACTTAGTTCCCCGCCTCCCGGGAGAGCGTGCAGAGGCCTGAAGATGTACCTGGAGGTTTTGTTCAGGATAACTGTCGACTTCCTCTTTCCTCTCCCCTCTCCCTTCCTCCTCCCTCTTCCTTCCCTTGCTCTTACTCATTATGTTTGCACATACTGAAGAGGGCTTGGAATTGGGGAAGGAGGTGGCAAGTCCAGGTGCCTGGGATGGCCAGGGGGACATTCTTCTCATCGCTGTGTGGGGCTTGGGAGAGAGAGCCTCGAGAGGCACCCACAGGATTCTGGAGAAAGGAGCTGGGCCTCTGGGAGGAGCATCTTTCTGATACCAGTGGAATAGGAGGAGACCCCCAGCCCCACTCTGAGCTCCAGGGTCTCATCGGGCTTCTCATTTCTCATTCCTCCTAGACAGTGACGACTCCTCTGCACTCTCCCACCCACCGCCCCCCACACGCACTTGGTACTTGCTTCTGTGGCTCTGCACCCAGTAAGCTCTCAGATCCGTCCACCCCCTCAGCCCTCGAGACAGTCTTGGGACTCTTCCTCTCTCACCTGGACTATGGCGTGGCCTCCCCCCTTGGTTCACCTTTCACTCTGCAGCGAAAGTGACCTCTTAGAAACACAAACCTGACCTCGGGCAGTCCCTCGTTAGACCTCTTCACTGACTCCCCATTGCCTTCAGTCAACGGTAAACTCCACTCTGTAGCCCATCTTGTGGTCTGATTTCACCTGTTCCGCCCCCTTTGTCAGCAGCCACGTAGGACTGTCTGAACACGCCTGCTTCTTTCTTCCCTCCAGCCTTGCTCCCTCTGTCTGCTGTGCTCTTCCCCTCCCCTCCCTTCCTCTCCTTTTCCTTCCCTCTGATTACCTGATGAGGACTTCCCGTTTGCAGACTCCTCTCATCTGTTCACTGTGGGACTGAACGTCTTCCTGTGCCTCCCTCCTGTCTTTCAGCACTTTAGAGCTGCTACTCCATTGTCTCCTGGCTTGCATCGCTTCTGTTGAAAAGTCAGCTGTGATTCTTTGTTCCTTTTGGAATGGACCTTCCCCCCGTTGCCTTCAAGATTTTCTCTTTATCTTTGGTTTTCAGCGCTTGAATATTATGTGTCTAAGTATGTATTTTTTCAGGGAGGGGGATGCTTATTCTGCTTGGGGTTCTCTGAGCTTCTTGGATCTATGGTTTGATGCCTTTCCTTCTTTTGGATGAATTCTCAGCCATTATCCCTACAAATGTTTCTTCTGTCTTCTCTTCTTTTGAGATTCCAATTACATTTGTGTTAGATTGTTTGATACTATCCTATAGCTCTTGTATATTCTATTTTTTCCACCCTTTTTTTCTCCTTGTGTTTCAGCTTGGGTAATTTCTGTTGACCAGTCTTCAGGTCAACACATTTCTGACCAGAGATGTATTATGGCCACAGACGTTAGTTTCTGCAAAAATCCCCTGGTCAGTAATGTGTTAACTGATTCTTCCACTGTGTCAGGTCTACTGATGAGCTCACTGAAAGCATTCTGTATTTCTGTTATGTGTTTTTATTTTTCCTCTAGTAGTCATTGTTTCAATAGCTTCCATCTCTCTCTGCTGAAGTATTCATCTGTTTATGCATTTTGTCCACCTTCTCCATGGAAATCCTTTAACATTTTAATCAGATTAATTTTAAAGTTGATTCTGTTGATTGTTTTGTCTCTTGACTGGGATATATATATATATATATTTATAATATATTATATATATATATAAATATAAATATATATAAATATAATATAAATATATATATATATTTTTTTTCTTTCCTTTTCTTAATGTGTAGTACTTTTTGATTGAATGCTGGACACAGTGTGCCCACATTAGAGATTGGAGTCAGTTGTATTTATGCTTGGAAATGGGCCTGGCTTTTCTTGCCATTAGTGTAAGTGGTGAGTCAGTCTGGTACGAATAGAGCTGTGTTTGGGTTCTGTTGTCCCTCTGGGCACTTGAGTGACGACTGGTTTTAATTCCTGTAGCATCACCTTGTGCTTCGCCTGGGAAGCTGAGTTTCCAGAGGGTCTTTCCTCAGTGTTTCTGCCCTACCCTCAGCTTTTGGTCTGAGTCTTAGAGGGGTTTCTCCCCACACCCTGTCCCCTACCTCAGGGGTGGACTGCTGTTACTTGTTGCTCTGTTGCTGGCTGAGAGGGGAGACTGGGAGCTGTCACCTGGTCCAGCTGCAGCCTTAGGCAGGCTTTGGGTTCCTGGGTCTTGGTAGGGCTTTCTCAGTGATACCCCTTAGTGGCAGCCAGCTCTGCCTTGATGGTGGTGGGTCTTGTGCAGGAAAGAGTTTCACATTCTTCTTTCAGCATTTCGGGGTCTCAGAGCTCCGGGGCAAGTTCCTACCTCTCCCACGGGGCAGAGTTCTTTTCTTTCACCCAGTCTCCAGCCATGTTGGGTCTTCACCAGCGCCCTGGGGGGTAACAGGTTTTGCTGCCCCACCCCCTGTGGCTTAATACCTTCTTCCCATAGAGGAGAAGAGTCCCAGCAGGTTTCTTTCCTTTTCCTGCAGCCATGATGTTGAGGAACGCTGTCTCCACCCTGCCACCCCTCGTCTTTCTCACGAGCACCTAGTAGGTCTGCAGAAGAGAGTCTGTTTGGTGCCAGCTCTCTCCTTTCTCTCCTTGTGTCTCTTGCTCTGCAAGCCCGCAGTCAGCCTTTGCACTTTGTGGAAATTCCACCTGGATTCTTCTTTGCTGCGTGCGTGGTGCCTGGCTTCTCTTCCTCCTGGCCCGTCCTCCTGGGATTCCAGCCTCTTGGCTGCTCTGCAGCTTCAGCTCTCTGATGGACTTGAGTCACGTGGGGGTCTGGTGGCTTAGCTGGCCTTTGCTGGTTAGTGTCGGGCCGTGCTCCTCCCAGCTCTCTGCACCCTGGCTGGAGCGGCACCGCTTCCTGCTGTCCTGATGGTCAGGTGAGGCGGTGGGCGTGTCTGCAGCTTCTGGGGGGTCGGACAGGGTCTGGACAGGCTTAGCAATCACTGCTAACAGTGATTCTCTGCTGTTAGCAGGGAGCGGGGACCCAGCTGGGGCTTCTGGAGCACGTTAGGGCAAGTGCAGGGCTGTCAGGAGGCAGAAGCCCCCCCGAAACATGCTTTGCAGACTTCCTGGGGTTTTCCGGAAGCTAAACAAGTCATTTCCAGAGGGGCTGGAGAGCCAGAGAGGCTTGGGCTTCCAGGTGGCTCTCGTGAGGCTCAGCTCAGCCTGGCATGAGCCAGGGTCTCCTGGGCCCCCCACTCCCACCAGCGGCAGGCCGTGGTCTGGGTGATGGCACAGATGCTCGAGTCTGCATTGATCCTTCTCAAGCCTCAAGCAGACTGGGAGCTGAGAGGGTGGCCCGTCTCTGTGCCGGGGACGGGGACGGTGGGGGGGGGTCCTGTCATCCTCAGAGCTTCACGGCCAGGGATGTCCCTTATCAGGTGAGGAACTGAGGCCCGAGGAGAAGCGGGCCCGGGTCCTGGGGGCAGAGCCCACGGGGGCTGGCTCCGGGGCCCCAGCACGTGGGTCCTGGCATTTGATCCATGGGCGGTCCTCCCCTGGGGTGCGGTGGGCAGACCTGCTGGGACGGGCTGAGTCTTCCTGGGGTCCAGGCCTCAGGAAGCGGCCGAGCCGGGATTTCAGATGTGGGTGGCCTCTTGAAGCTCGTGCCCACGTGGTCTTGCCGTTGGTGGTTTTGCCTCCCCCATGGGAGGGGCGAGGCCTGGCATGAGGAGGGGATGAGCCTGGGGCCTGGAGACCTGGAAGCGGGGCTCGTTGTGGAGAAGTGAGGTGGGAGGAGGTCTCAGGAGGCGCGGCAAAGAGGAAGCCAGGAGCGGTGCCCTCGGGAGACGGGTGGGCACAGCATGGGGGTCTCCCTAAAGAGGTGGAGGCCGGGGCTCACCCATCAGCTCCCGCTCCCCAGCAGTGGAGGGTGCTTGGGGCCCAGGGAGAGCAGGTGCAGGAGCTCCTCGTGTGGGGTCTGCCCACCGCGCTCCAGGGCGCCAAGGTGGGTGGGTGGGCGCTGACAGGGTCTGCTGGAGGAGGTGTTGTAATGACCTAGGCCCGAATCCGATTTGGGGCAAGGCGCTCAGCCTTCCTGAATCTCCGTGTGCTCCTTTTCATATGGGGTGATGTCTCGCTGGGCTGTTGGGAGGACTGGACGTGATGATGGGCGTGGAAAGCCCTGATATGCTGCTAGCCCTTATTTTCATTTCTTCTCTTTCGTTTCGGCTCCACCTGGAGCATTTTCTGCCTGTGGCTGCGTAAGAGGCCGCCCAGGCTCAGCACCTAAAGACAGCCGTTATTACTGTAGCCCAGGGTCCGCCGTCCTGATCTCAGCCCGTGCGTCTGCGGGCTGCCTGGGGGCCCTGCGGCAGGCTGGTCGTGGCTGGGGCAGCTCTCATTCAGGTGTCCCTGGACCAGGAGGCTAGCCTGGGAATGTCCTTCCCTTGGCGATGCTAGAAGCACAGAAGAGCAAGTGGGAACGTGCAAAGCTCTGTGCCTTCGCTTCCCTGCGTTGGCTACAGCCAGTCCCTGCCGTGCCCGCGATCATGGGGACCCTCTTCTGGGAGGGGCTGTGAAGCCTCAGGGCAGACGGTGTGGATGGGGCAGGGTGGAGAGCTGGGACTCCTACTGCTGTACCCCCCGCCCCTCCCTGATGCGCTACGTCTCACTGCTCCATGCTCCTGTCCTTCGGGTCCCAGGTCGAAGGCTGCTGTTTAAGAGGAGCCTTCCCAGACTTTCCCAGACCCTCCTGGAGGTGGGGCCGCTCCCTCCTGGGGGAGCCGCCCGCTCTGCCTGAGGGGTTGGCAGCCTCTCGGTAGGGGGGGCTGTGTGCGGGGTCCTGAGGGTGTGTCCGCATCTCTGAACCCAGGAACCCGAGAGCTCAAGGCCCGGGAGAATTTCACCCTGAGGAAACTGAAGGCTGGAGCCTGGTGACTTCGTCAGGCCCCCAGAGTCGCTGCAGAGCGGGGCTGGGAATGTGGGCCCCAGATTGCCAGGCCTCAGCAGCAGGGACTGTGGCAGCCAGGGCTGTCTGGAGAGGGGCAGCCTCGCCCCCTGGCTGTCGGTCCAGCTGTGTCACAGCAACTGCCATCGTCCCCCAGGAGGGACAGTCACACCCCGTGGCCAAGTCTGTTTCCCTCTGTGTCCAGCAGGGCCCAGAGCTCAGGCCAGGCTCACTTTCCCGGGTGCAGCCCCCTCGCTCTGTCTCAGCCTTGCTCCATCCCCAGCCGGGAAGTGGTGGGGTCTGAGGTTAGAGCTTTAGCCTGGAAGTGAGAACGTGTGGCTTGTGGCCTTGGTTTTGCTGCCCACTTGCTTTGTGAGCCGTGTGTGCTATGTGTGTGTATATGGGTGTGTGTGTGTGTGCTGTATGGGTGTGGTGTCTGTGTATATGTGTGTGGGGTACATGGGCATGGTGTGTGTGTGTGTTTGCTGTATGGGTGTGGTGTCTGTGTACGTGTGCGTGTGGTGTGTGTATGGTATATGGGTGTGGTGTCTGTGTATATGTGTGTGTGGGGTGTGTGTGTTTGTGTGCATGTGTGTGGTGTGTGTATGGTATATGGGTGTGGTGTCTGTGTGTGTGGTGTGTGTGTATATGGGTGTGGTGTCTGTGTGTGTGCATGTGTGTGGTGTGTGCATGGTATATGGGTGTGGTGCTGTGTATATGTGTGTGGGGGGCACATGGGCGTGGTGTGTGTGTGGTGTGTATGGGATATGGGTGTGGTGTCTGTGTATATGTGTGTGTGGGGTGTGTGTGTGTGTTTGTGTGCATGTGTGGGGTGTGTGTATGGTATATGTGTGTGGTGTGTGTGTATATGGGTGTGGTGTCTGTGTGTGTGCATGTGTGTGGTGTGTGCATGGTATATGGGTGTGGTGCTGTGTATGTGTGTGGGGGGCACATGGGCGTGGTGTGTGTGGGTGTGTGTGTGTGCATGTGTGTGGTGGTATGGGATTGTGGGGTGTGTGTGGTGTGGTGTCTGTGTACGTGTGTGGGGGGCACATGGGCGTGGTGTGTGCGTGTGTGTGGTGTGTGTATGGTATATGGGTGTGTGTGTGTGTGCTGTATGGGTGTGGTGTCTGTGTATATGTGTGTGTGGGGTGTGTGTGTGTGTTTGTGTGCATGTGTGTGGTGTGTGTATGGTATATGGGTGTGGTGTCTGTGTGTGTGGTGTGTGTGGGTGTGTTGTGTGTGGGTGTGTGTGGTGTTGGTGTCCGTGTGTATGTGTGTGGTGTGTGCATGGTATGGGTGTGGTGTGTGTGTGTGTGTGTGTGTGTGCTGTATGGGTGTGGTGCTGTGTATATGTGTGTGGGGGGCACATGGGCGTGGTGTGTGTGTATGTGTGTGGTGTGTGTGTGCGTGTGTGTGGGTTGTATGGTGGTATATGGGTGTGTGTTGGTATATGGGGTGTGTGTGGGTGCTGTATGGGTGTGGTGCTGTGTATATGTGTGTGGGGGGCACATGGGCGTGGTGTGTGTGTATATGTGTGTGTGTGTGTGTGCGTGTGTGTGGTGTGTGTATGGTATATGGGTGTGTGTATGGTATATGGGTGTGTGTGTGTGTGCTGTATGGGTGTGGTGCTGTGTATATGTGTGTGGGGGGCACATGGGCGTGGTGTGTGTGGTGTGTGTGTGGTGTGTGTGTGTGCGTGTGTGTGGTGTGTGTATGGTATATGGGTGTGGTGTCTGTGTGTGTGTATGTGTGTGGTGTGTGCATGGTATATGGGTGTGTGGTGTGTGTGTGTGTGTGCTGTATGGGTGTGGTGCTGTGTATATGTGTGTGGGGGGCACATGGGCGTGGTGTGTGCGCGCGTGCGGTGCGGTGTGTCGAAGCCCTCTGGTTCTGGAGTCAGACTGTTCTGGGTCCTGGGTTCACGGCCCGCTCGCGTCTGTGGCCCCAGGCAGTTCGCCTCCGAGGCTGCTCTGCCGCGCGTGAGACACGGTGGCGGAGGCCGCTCAGTGGCCTGTGCGGCTCAGCGGGGGAAGGGGCCGTGTGAGCTCCTGGCACAGCACCTGGGAAGCTGAGCACTGCCCTCGGCTGTCCCTGGGGGCCTGCAGGGCACCTCGTGTGAGCCGGCGTGGGCCTCTCGCCCTGGCTCCCATCCTCTTGCAGCCTGAGACGGGAGCCGTGCCCGCCCTTGTTGGGCTCCGTGCCCCCTGAGTGTCAGGACTGTCTCGGGAGCTGAGCCAGCCCACGTGAATGTTCCCAGGACGGGGAGGTGCTCAAGGAGAGCGGCTCCCTTTGCTCCTTCCTTTCCCAGGCGCGTGTCCTGGAGGCCTTCTCGGTGCCTGTTGGGTTAGCGTGCCACCCCTGGCGAGGGGCCTGCGGGACCCAGCCCCGGCTGGTTTGGCAGGTCCGTGGGCTGCAGCTTCAGGCGCGCAGCTGTTGCTGTGTCTGAGGCAGCTGGACTGAGCGCGGCTGTGACACCTTGATGTCCGGGGCCGCAGAGTGCCGTGGGGCAGACTTGAGCCCGCCTGCTTATCGCCGCTTCCCCTTCCGACCTCACGGCGTGGCGATAGAGGAGTGGGAAGCTCTGAGGCCCTCCTCCCAGGGAGGAGGAGGGTGGTGACTGTGGATTTTGGGGGCTCAGATGTGGGCTCAGTGTTAGCTGACTTAGCAGGTAGAGAACCTAACGCCAGCAGAGGGAGGGCAGCCGGCATGCGAACCCCTTCGCTGCAGGGCCCCAGGAATCATGCGCCTGGCCCCTCAGGGTGGCCGCCGTGATACGGGAGCTGAGCAGGCAGCTGTTGCAAAGACGGGTTTCTCTGGGGGAAGTTGATCCAGAGAAGCTGTGGGCTTGGGGGTGCCACACAGAGCTACAGGCTGGGGTACGGTGCTGAATTGGAAATGGGGGTCGAATGAAAGCTACACGCTTGAAAGGGAGGTTCCCAGCGCCCTCCCCTCCTTGGCTTCTGGGATGCCTGTGGTCCCCCAGGGCAGAGAGTGGAGGCATCTTCTCTGGAGAAACTGACCCCAAAGAAAAGACTTACAAATACTTGCGTGTGGGCATCTCCCATCTCAGCTGTGAAGGCACCCAGGCTGGGCTGTGTTTACAGACACATGAAGCCCTGCAGTCAACAAGCCTCGTCCTGGACAAGCCTGGACGCAGATGGCTGCGTCCGGTGGCTCGTTCTTACCTGTGGATGGACTCAAGGTCTTCAGATCTTAACGTCTCCAACGTGAAGGACAGAGACCTGCAAAACAGAACAAAACAAAAAACAGCAAAAGGAGCTTGGAGGAATCAAAGACAATGTACAGAGCAGAAGAAAACCTAAAAACCAAACACTACCTGCACTCCTTTATTTTTATTTTTTTAATTCTGCTTCTAGTTGCAAATCCCTAGTATGTAGAACTGTGATTGATTTTTTAAAAATTAATTAATTAATTTATTTGGTGCGTTGGGTCTTCGTTGCTGCGCGCGGGCTTTCCCTAGTTGCGGCGAGCGGGGGCTACCCTTCATTGCGGTGCACGGGCTTCTCATTGTGGTGGCTTCTCTTGTTGCGGAGCATGGGCTGTAGGCGTGTGAGTTTCAGTAGTTGTGGCACACGGGCTCAGTAGTTGTGGCTTGTGGGCTCTAGAGCGCAGGCTCAGTAGTTGTGGCTCACGGGCTTAGTTGCTCCACGGCATGTGGGATCTTTCCAGACCAGGGATCGAACCCGTGTCCCCTGCATTGGCAGGTGGATTCTTAACCACTGCGCCGCCAGGGAAGTCCTACCACCTGCACTCCTAACTCTAATATCGTCAGAGAGTGAAGACAGGTATTGTAGTTGAAATTTTAAAAACTCAGTTGTGAGGTTTGGGTGGTCAAGCAGAGGAAATATCCCAGGAAGTAGAACAAAAATTTTTACAAATTGATGACAAATGGGAGCAAAAAGATAAGAAAAAGTGGAAGATCTCAGAGTTGCAGAAGGAGAGAACAGGGAGAATGGGAGAGAGAAAGTTATTGAAACCAGGATTTCCAGAACTCCAGGACGGGAGTTTAAGACTCCCCTTGTGTCTGAATGTGCTCCCGGGCACCGTGATTGAGTAAGAGACCCTGCTGAAGCACTTAACTGTGAAATTTCAAACCTGAGATACAGAGAAGATTGCAAAGCTTCCCGAGATAAGAACGGCCACGTTCAAAGGACTAGGAACAAGGACCTCAGAGTTCTTGACACAGCATTGGCAGCTGGACGACGGGAACAGTGCGTTCAGGGTTCTGAGGGGACGTGGTCCCCAGCCTGGAATTCCATACCCAGCCCAACTGCCGGTCCCGAGCGAGGTAGAAACAGGCGCTTGTAGTCCCATACTGTCCCACACAGTTGTCACGGTCAGGAGGCAGCTGGGGGTGGACTCTGCCACCGTGTGCACGGACACCAGCGAGGGGCACACGGGTCAAGGGTGCAGTCCATCCAGCCCGAGGGAGATCGCAGGAAGACAGTCGTGGGGCGCTGAGCGGCAGGGGCACCACCCCAAGAGATAAATAGGATTAGAGCACACCTCCTGCATTTGGCCGTATGGAGAGGGTTTGCCACAGAGCTGGGGAAGGAATTATTAATAAGTACATAGAACACTAAGCAAGCAAGCGAAGGAAACACAAAATCTTGTGCAAAAAAGGCAGTGTAATCACTACATGATGTACTTTGAATTAGACTGAAAATTGTCCCGGGACCGTGTCGGGGGAGGGAAGCCTGCAGGAGGGAACGTGGCTGGGTCGTCGTCTTGCTCAGTCAGAAATCAGTAGCCCATCAAAACATACAGATCGTGAAACAATGATGTAAGCACGTCAGAAACCTGAGGGTAAGAGAAGAATGAGCAAGGGTTTGCTCTGGACGTGGGAGTCGGGTGGGGAGGGGACCTGGATTTTCTGTCCTGAGTCTTTTGACTTTTAAACTACGTACATGTGTGACTTTGGTAAATAATAAAAGTGAAAATAAAAGAGTTCCAGGACTTCCCTGGTGGCCAGTGGTTAAGAATTCGCCTCCCAATGCAGGGGTCACGGGTTTGATCCCTGGTCCGGGAAGGTCCCACATGCCGCGGAGCAACTAAGCCCGTGCGCCACAACTACTGAGCCTGCGCTCTAGAGCCCGCGAGCCACAGCTACTGAGCCCGCGTGCCACAACTACTGAAGCCCACGCGCCTAGAGCCCCTGCTCTGCAACAAGAGAAGCCACCATAATGAGAAGCCCACGCACTGCAACGAAGAGTGGCCTCGCCGCAACTAGAGAAAGCCCGCGCGCAGCAACGAAGACCCAACACAGCTGAAAATTAATAACAATAATAAAAAAATTTCAAAGTGTTCAGCCCCAGGATCCTGGTGGTTGGGTGCTCAGTTCTGACTGGTTCTGACCCTAGAGTGCTGGTCCCCCCGTCCCCGGAGTTCTGGTGGGAATTTTGATGGGCTCCACCCCAGCCTTGTGGCAGGTCGGACTGGACTCTGGATCCCTGGGGAGTTCCGCCCAGAACCCAGTGGTTTCCTACGGGTCTTGGCCTCAGAGGTCTGGTGTCAGAGTCACTGCCGACGCTGAGGTGCCACCCGGGCGTGAGTTCACTGCTGTCAGCAGAAGCACGTCCGTGAAGGATTGCATCACGTCTGTTGACTTGAAAACAAGCTGTTGGAAAGCGTGTGGCTTGTGTTACTCCCTGCCAGGCGGTCCCGCCCACCCGGCCAGCCCTGTGTGGTCCCGGGTTGAAGGCCTGGCTGTGCTCCGCCTCGCCTCGGACTTGCTGGGCGGCGGGCTGGCCTCCCGGGCGCCTCTCCCCGGGGGCTCCGGACGCAGGGGGATGGTGGGGTGGGGACTGAGGCCCCGCTTCGCCCGCACCTGCGGGAGGGGAGGCCCCCCGGCGTCCTGCTGCAGCAACGTGACGGGCCTCGCACAAGACCCTCCACCCGTCCCCCATCCCCCGGGGGTGCTGGGGAGGCCGCGTAGGGAGGTGGGGACGTGGGCCCCCCCTCCGGGGTAGCTCTCCCCTTTCCAGCTCTGTGACCTGGCGCTGGAACCTGAACTCTGAGCTCCCGTGTCCATGCTGGGGGTGCTTGTAAACCCTCCCTCTGCCGTGTGCAGCCCCGCAAGCAGAGCGCCTCCTGTGGGCTCTAACGAGGCTGGTCTTCCGGTGCAGATATTTAATGGAGGCACGGATGGAGCTTGTGGAACTGACATGTCGATATTGATGTAAGACATACTAACGAGGTCTGTCTGGGTCATTACCTGTAGGGGCTGCAGGGGTGGGCGTCCTGAAGACCTCCCTGGGAGAGGCCTGTTTTGTGGAAGCTCTGCGCACAGTCCGATTTCTAAGCGCACGGACCCGCCCAGTGCAGCTGCCCTGAGCTGCTGGGTGGACGGGCCCTCACCAGGAGGAGCCGGCAGGTGGGAGCTACCCACCGCTCTGTAACCCTGGGCACAGTTAGGCCTCAGGAGCCTCATCTGTAAATGGGGCTGGTGGTCCCGCCTCTCAGGTTGGCGTGAGGGTCCTGTGGTTGAGGGACATAAGTTCCTTCTGATTGAGGAGCCGCCACACCACTTTCTTCCTTCAGGGCCTTGCTCCAAAGCCGTCTCCTCAAGAAGTCTTCCTTGATTGACATATCCCCTTGAACAAACCCAGGGTTTGTTCATGCATTCAGAACAGGTGACTGAGCCTGGCCATGTGCTGGCTCTCCTGGCAAAGAACCAGACAAAACCGCTCGTGCCCCGTGGAGGCGGCGGGGGTGGGAGCCCACAGAGGACCGTGCAGGCTGTTCCCGGACTGTCGCTGCAGCGGGGACCGGGGCCGGGCGAAGGGTGCTCGTCACGTGGCTGGTCAGGGGAGCGCTCACACCTGGAGGAGCTGAGGGGAGTGAGGAAAGGGCTCCGTGCACGGGACCAGCCAGGAGGCTGGTAGGAGCTCTGGAAAGAGAGAGGCGGGTAGAGAGGGCATGGGGCTTGGAGTGTGGCCGGCAGGCCTGCAAGCCAAGTTGGAGACCTTGCTCTACTCCTTGGCGGGTCCTCGGAGGTGCGGGGTCCTAAGAGGAACGGGGTGCCCTCGTAGGTCCCTGTGGGATGGTTGGGTGGTCCTGGCTGCTTTTGTTGGGCTGAAAGGCGGGTGAGCAGGGCAGAGGGCTGCGGGGCCTCCAGCAGCGCCCCGATGGAAGGGTCGCTCCGCGCTCACCTTGATGGTAGGTGGGCAAGGCGGGCTTTGGGGGGGCAGGAGGCAGGGGCACCTGGTCTGGCGGGGCGCTGGGCGGCAGGTTTCCACGTGGGCCGGTGCCGTGCGGGGGTCAGCGCGGAGCTGGCCTTCGGGGCGGGGCTGCTTGAGGCCCCGGGGGAGTGTGTGCAGCTGGGAGACGATGGGCAGAGCTTTTCAGGTGGGCGGGGGGGAGATGAGGGACCGCAGCAGGGACCGATTCCCCGAGCGAAGGGACCGGAGTGGTTGGGAGGAGACATGGCCAGCGTGTCTCTTCTGATGGGGTCAGACGGGCTGATGACGGGCAGGCCCTGGCTGGCTGCGGGTCCCGGCGTGAGCTGAAAGCCTGGACGGAGTGGGGCCGCGCAGGGCTGGGGGAGCGCAGAGAGCCGCCTTTCTCCCCGGGCTCCCTCCCTGCCGCCCCGGGGTGCTGGCTGGGGCTCTGCCCTTGTGGGGTTGGCCCCGCCGCGTGTCCGGACCCAGGCCCCTGCTTTTCCTTCCTGCACAGATGCTGAGATGTTGGGTTTGCCTGCCGTGTGTTGTGTGCCGGGCCCGGGGGTGTTGGCGGGGAGACGGCGCTGTCGCCCCTGGAGTGAGGCCGTGCAGTCGGTGTGGTAATTGGGAGCGTCGGAAGCAATGCGCGCCGGGCGAGGATGAGTAATGGGGGACCTGGAGATCCGGGAAGGCCAGCTTGCTGGAGGAGACGACTTGAAGCCGCTGTGCACAGGCTGCGGGGTGAGGGCCAGCAGGGAGCCTCCCGGGGAGGGGAACCCGCACCCCAGGGGGCTGGTGCAGAGAATAGGTGAAGGGACCACCGGACTCCAGTGTATGGACACTGGGAAGCTGCAGAAGGGTCTAGGCTGGGAGCCATCCACCCTGAATCTGAAATTCGCTGTTCATAAGGCACAGAAGGGCTGTCCTCGAATCCAAGCCGCGTTGCTGGGACAGCCCTTGGGGTGATCTGAGAGGCAGGAGTTGGTGGGCAGGGCTGCAGCTGTGGTCCCACGAGCGAGGGAGGTGTCCTCGACACACACACGAGCGCTCCTGTTCCCTGGAGGGCCTCTCTCCGTCTTTGAGGGTCTGGGGTGTCACTGGGCTAAGTTGTCCCATCTCCATGCTGGCTGGACCCCCTCCGTCTTTCTCAGGGAGCAGGTTCTGCTGACCACAGCACTGGGCAGACAGGTGGTTTTTCCTTTGAATTGAATTATGCCTTGTATGTGCGTACTTCCATGTAACTGCCACCAGACCAAGACAAAGAGCCACCCCGGCACCCCAGAAACTCCTTCATGTCCTCTTTGAGTTGATAACCTTCCCCCAAAGAACCACTGTCCTCACCTCTGTCGCTGCAGCTTACTTCCCCATTCTGGAACCCAGTAGGAATGGGAACATGCAGAATCACACAGCAGACGCCCTTTGGCGTCTGGCTTCACTGCTTGCCTAGTGTCGCATTGTCTGAGTATCCCGGCTTATTCATTCATTCTGCTGCCGACCGATGTTTCCGTTGTTTCCAAGGTTTGCTCTTCTGAGTAACACTGCAGGGCTGTTCTGGTATGCTTCTATCGGTGTTGTCTTGTACATTCCTCCGGTCACAGGGCATACCTGTGTTTCACTTTAGTAGGTACCAGTCGACATAGTTTTCATTGTAAATCATAATTGGCTGGCGAGTCATTCCCCTGGACCTTCATCACGCCTGGGTAAATGAAAATTCAGCTTCTGGAAGCCCAGGGCTGAGAATCGTTCGCTCATGACAGTCCTCGAGCCCTGGGGAGGCAGGCACTGTGTGTCCTGTTCACTCCTCACAACAGCCTTGAGAAATCTCCTGCCTGCGTTTAGTGCCAAGAAAACAGGAGCTCAGAAAACCTGGCTCACCCGCGGTCACCCCGAGAGGTGGGATTCGGGCCAAGATCTCACGCCCAGGCCGGTGTTCTTCCACTAGACTCGAGGCACCCCTGGGACACTGCACGCCCCCCAGCTCTGCGGCCCTTCAGCCCTTTTTCTGGGCGGCAGGCGCTGACCCGAGAGTGGGGCTGGCCCTTGGGCTTCCTCTGGGCGCCCCTGACTGGGCTTCTCTCCCTCCAGGCACCAGCTTGCTGCAGGAGGTGGTCTATTTGGTGAGCCAGGGGGCCGACCCTGATGAGATTGGCTTGATGAACATCGACGAGCAGCTCCCTGTTCTGGAGTACCCGCAGCCGGGCCTGGACATCATCAAGGTGGGCTCTGGGCAGGTGGCAGCAGCCCACACGACCCCCTTGGGGCCTTTCCATGGTCGCACCCTGAGTGACGGTTGCTCCTGAGGGGTTCCTGGGGGCCTCATGGGTGGAGGGAGAGCAGCGAGCTCCCGGGACCCCCAGGTAGCTGGTGGTGGGGGGGAAGACTGATGGGCCTGAGCTGGTGGCAGTGACCCTGGAGCTGAACCAGTGGGTGACGTGGGTGGCTTTGAGGGGGAAAGGAGGCAGATGCCAGGAGTAGGGGAGATGGGGGGGGAGTGTAGGGGTGAGGGGCCTCCCGCTGTGGCTCATCCCATCTGTTGAAGGTGGGATGTGTTTGCATCGAACATTTGGTGTCAAGAGTGAAATAAACATTATTCCCAAGTCCCATCCTTTCTACCTCTCAGACAGATCTGGAGTTTTTTCTCTCCATCCTCCCCTCTGCCACCTCTTCGTTCAGGCCTCATTTCCTGGGTGGCCCGCCTGTCCCTCCTCCCACTAGACGAGCATCCTGAAATAAGCTCTGAGAATGCCCCCCACCGCCGGGTCGTTGTCCCGCGTAAGCCGGTCTCTGCACCCCAGCCTCCAGCGTTGGCCCACCTGCGTCCAGCCCCTCCCGCCCCTGTGGCCGCCACGGTGCTGCAGCCCATGTTGACCCGCTGCTGAGCCTTCCAGTAGAGCTGCGTGGGCCCCCGCCGCGGGCTGCCCTGCTCTTGGCTTTGGGGTCCCACCGAGGACTGAACTGACCGTGATGTCACAGCCCTCGCAGAGCTGAGATCCCAG
Source organism: Balaenoptera musculus (assembly GCF_009873245.2). Lineage (NCBI taxonomy): Eukaryota > Metazoa > Chordata > Mammalia > Artiodactyla > Balaenopteridae > Balaenoptera > Balaenoptera musculus. The sequence continues at coordinate 99,139,719 of NC_045794.1, read as the reverse complement.
TGAGGGAGCCCCCAGGACAGGAAAACTGAGAGTCCTAGTGGTTGAAGGGTGGCCACGCCAGACGGGAGCAAAGTGGGACGGGGCGGGGCCTGTCGGGGAGCGGGGGGGACGTCTGAGTCAGGGAGTGGAGCGCTGGCCGAGGGAGGGGCCGGGCCGGTCCAGGAGCCGCGGGAGTTCTGTGCTGAGGCTGACTGCGGGGCCCACGTCCTCTCAGCAGACCCCTGACGGTACACTCTGACTCAGGCCACGGGGGCCGAGGACGGGGACCGCGTCGGCCCGTGTCTGCCCCCAGGGTCCAGCCTGGGTGGGGCTGGGGGCCCTGTCTCAGGTGAGAAGGTTGTTCAGGGTGCAGGTGGTGCCGGGTCCTGACTCGTCTGCGGCCCCGTCCGCCTGGGCCCCAGAGGAAGGCTGAGATGAGCGGCGCGTGTCCTCTGAGCGCCCCCCCTCTGCCCTGCTGCAGGAACTGACGTCCCCCCGCCTCATCAAGAGCCACCTCCCCTACCGCTTCCTGCCCTCAGACCTCCACAGCGGCGACTCCAAGGTAACCCCGCTCCCCGCTGCCCCCCGCGGCCCCCGGAACCAGAGGCCCATGTGCCAGTCCAGACGGTGGTCTGTCACAGGCCCAAGTTCCCAGACAACCTCGGTGTGCTAAGAGCGCTGGAGAGGCTGTCCTTGACCCCATGTCTCTAGCATTTTATCCGTGCTGCTCACTTTCGCTTTTCCTCGCAGCTGAACTTGACCAGCCAGAGCCCAGCCTCTGCCCATTGAAGGCCTGAGGACTCATGGCTGCTTTCACTGTCTCTGATTTTTTTCCTTTTTTCTCAACTGTATTAGACGTATGAGGCCTATAATTCTCATCACCAGGGCCAGGTCTATAAGTTTTCTGTCTTCCGCTGATTTTAAAGTAGTGCTAGAGACACCCCAGTGTTCACAGCAGCACTATTTACACTAGCCAAGACATGGAAGCAGCCTGAGTATTCATCAATGGATGAATGGATAAAGGAGGTGTGGTTTATATATATAGTGGAATATTACTCAGCCATGAGAAAGAACAAAATTTTGCCATTTGCAGCAACATGGATGGACTTGGAGAGCATTATGCTAAGTCAGACAGAGAAAGACAAATACTGTTTGATATCACTTATATGTGGAATCTAAAAAAACTACAACAAACTAGTGAGTATAATAAAAAAAGCAGCAGACTCACAGATACAGAGAACAAACTAGTGGTTACCAGAGGGGAGAGGGAAGGGGGGAGGGGCAGGATGGGGTAGGGGATTAAGAAATACAAACTATTATGTATCAAATAAGCTACAAGGATATATTGTACAACATGGGGAGTATAGCCAATATTTTATAATAACTGTAAATGGAATATAAGCTTTAAAAGTTGTGAATCACTCTATTGTACACCTGTAACTTATATAATATTGTACAGCAACTATACCTCGATAAAAAAAAAAAAAAAGGAGTGCTAGACAACAGAAATATACTAAAACACTCAAGTAGTTGTCCTAGCTGATGCTATTGCGTAGACAGGAGGGCATCTCTGCTGAAACAGAATAACAGAGAAAAAGCGTTTGGCCTTGGTGCACGAGGGGCTGACTTTGCTGTTGGAAACGGGGTCAAAAGAGTGGGTTGTAGTTCAGCGGAACCTGCAGAGGGCGGCCTGCCTGGGACGGAGGACCGCAGACTAACCTCGTCCGTCCCTCTGTCCCCCCCTCCCTCTTGCAGGTCATATACATGGCCCGGAACCCCAAGGACCTGGTGGTGTCCTATTACCAGTTCCACCGCTCCCTGCGGACCATGAGCTACCGAGGCACGTTCCAGGAGTTCTGCCGGAGGTTCATGAACGACAAGTGTAAGTGTCTGCGTGATGTTACTGCTCGCTGAGCACCCGTGAGTCCTTCGCGGGGCCCCCAGTTCTACAGTAACCGCGGGGTTGGCCTGCTTTCCCGCTGGCGGGCAGAGGAGCTGGGGCTGAGGGCTGTCAGGAAGCTTGTCCGAGGTCGAGCTAGTGCCAGACAGAGCGGGTGTCCAACGCTGAAGCCCTTCTCTCTCGCCACATCCTTGGGGTTCTGAGAAGTTCCCCAATTAAAAGCATCCCTCTTCCTGCCTGGATTCCGAGCAGTGAAAACGGTGGCCCAGATACCGCTGTTATCGGTGCCTGAGGCCAGAGTGGAGGCTGTGGCTTCATGGGAGAGCCCTGTGGGCCTTTAGCTGGACTTGAGGGTCAGGCTTGGCCCCCAGCCCCAGGCCCGTGTGACAGGCGGGGTGCGCTTTGGGGGAGGGGGGAGGCAGTGCTCTGGGCAGGAAGCTTGTTCCCGGGGAGAGAGGTGAGCTGGGGCCGAGCGAGCCAGGGCCCTTCCATGTCTCCCCTCCCCGGGGTGGAGTGGGCCAGGCAGTGGACCAGGGGGGAGCCCCCCTTGGCAGTGGGGTCGGCAGCTCATCACTACGGTTCTGTTCCCCACATCCCGGAGGTGGCTCCCCCATCGCCAACCCTGGCTTCTCTGGGCACCCTTCTGTTTAGAGTTTGTGCCCAGGAGGGTTGTTTTTTTTTTTTTTAATAAATTTATTTATTTTTATTTTATTTTATTATTTATTTATTTATTTATTTTTGGCTGCATTGGGTCTTTGTTGCTGCACGCAGGCTTTCTCTAGTTGTGGTGAGCAGGGGCTACTCTGTGTTGTGGTGCACGGGCTTCTCATTGTGGTGGCTTCTCTTGTTGCAGAGCACAGGCTCTAGGCACACAGGCTTCAGTAGTTGTGGTGTGCTGGCTCAGTAGTTGTGGCTCGTGGGCTCTAGAGTGCAGACTCAGTAGTTGTTGCTCCGCGGCATGTGGGATCTTCCCGGACCAGGGCTCAAACCCGTGACCCCTGCATTGGCAGGTGGATTCTTAACCACTGTGCCACCAGGGAAGTCCCCAGGAGGGTTTTGAAATGGGTCTTACGTACCTGTTAATTAAACCTGCCCCCAGACTCCTCTGCACCCAAGTCTAAAAATACACTTCCTGTTTTATTTCCCAGCTCAAGTAGCCCTCAGCCTTGCTGTCCATCTGTTGTCCAACCCAGTCAGGGGTTCTTCAGCGAGGTCATGGGACAGGAGTGGAGTAAGGTGCATAATGGCGGTCCAGGAGTAAAGCGCCCCAAATTTAAATGGGTGGCCCGACTGGAGCTGCCTCCTGAGCCTGGCTGAAGACCAGGTCCTCCTTAGTGCGCCGCCCGCACCGCCTAAAGGCCCTCTCTTCCCTGCCCTTGAGTCTTTGCTTCAGCTGGGACTGGGAGGAGGGGCCCGGGTGGGAGGGGACAGGCGTAGGTGGCCCCAGCGGCTGTACCCTGAGGCCCCTGGAACCTGCTGAAGGCCTCTGTCCAGCCTCCTTTCCCCCCAGCCCACCCCCCACCTGGCTCAGGCCCCTCGTGGTCTGCCAGGCATTTGGAGCAAGCCACTCCTGTGGTTCCCAAAGCCGTATTTCTAAGTGCCACTTTGCATCCCTGCCTTTATAGAAGCAGTCACCTGCATGGGGCCAACACTGTCGTAGATAGCGGTGTCCACCGAGCTCAGACTGCCCTGCGGTGCAGGGCTGAAAGCCTCCTGCTCGGGCCAGAGCCGTTAAAAGTTACCTAGTACAGGCCTCTCCACGCTGTGAAGGTCACAGCACTGCCCGGCACTGAAGTTCAAGGCTGCACACACTGGCTTGTGGTCCCGCCAAAGCCTCTGCACCCATGTACCTAGCCTCCCCAATCCTGTTTATTCTCTGCGCTCCCGCCCAATTCCGGCTCTCGAGGAGGCTTGCCTTCTCTGTCCGAGGTTCTGAAGAACTTGAAGAATGAAGCGCAGAAGGGGCAGTGAAATGATGCTGTTCGCTAACAGAGCGAGGACACGCTGCCCGAGCCCTGTGTTGGGGGTCGTGACCTGCACGCTGCAGGGCTGGGGGGCCCTGGAGCCATGTGCCTGGGGGACAGGAGCAGGGCGGAGGAGTCCCTGTGTGTGACCTCTGTCCTGTCACCCCTGTCCCCGTGCGAGTGACCCTGTGCTCACGTCCTCGCTGTCCCCGAGTCACCCCGCCCCGTCCGCAGCAGCCCTGGCCGTCTGTCTGCGAGTGTTCTCTGGGAAGGAGCAGGGTTTTCTTACCTCCGTGTCCATGCCCAGTGGACTGCTCAGCCCCAGGGCGCGGCTCGCCTGGTCTGCGTGCCAGCTGTGGGCCCAGACTTGGGAGACTCCGCTCGGGGCCCCGAGGTCATCAGCCTGTCCGTGAGCTGCGCAGGCCCCTTCCTTCTCTGGACTCGCCCTTGTCCTGTAAAGCGGGCAGGCCGGCCTGTTACGTCCCGCCCTGTGCGTGCACGGAGCGGGGATGTGCCAGGCCTGGAGTCCGGGGCCCCGCAGCTAGAACTTTGCCGTGGGAGCGCCGGGGCCCAGAGAGGGCCAGGATTCACCCAGCGCTGGGTCTCCAGCAAGGCCTTTGGCTGAAGCCTGCCCTGTGTTGGTTCATTTCCGCCCCCTTACCCCTCCCCTTCCAGAGCTCCCCGCCCTTCGTTCCGCGTGAAGTGCTGGAGGGGCGCCTAGCTGGCCCGAAGAGGGGCTTCTGCTCTGCTCTGGTCCCCCGGCCCACCCCTCAGCGACCCCTGACCCACGCCTCCATCCCTCAGGACCTCTCGTCGGGCTGCGGGGCCCAGGCTGCTGCTGTGCTGCCACCTGCTGGCGGGATGGCAGGCTGATGTTGTCGGGTCGCGCTGGCTGGGACCCAGGCGTTGGGTCACCCCTGTTTTCCCAGCCTTGGCCACGCGTGTAAGTGTAAGAGGTTGTCGGCACCTTGAGGTGTGCCTGTGCGGGGGCAGGAGCAGCCCTGCCACTCAGGGGACTCCGCGCTACAAGTAGGACCCTCGCCGGCGCCTTGCCCGTCCCACCCCGTAGAGGAGGACGCACAGGCGCTGCCCCTCAGGCCCTCCTGTACGCGGGGCTCTCGGCGCCGTGGCAGCCCTGGGGGGCGGCAGAGAGGCTCAGGGCCCGCCGGCTCTCACGGCCAGCGAGGAGATGAGGGGCCGGCCGCCTCTGTCCCGAGCCCTTGTCCTTCGCCCTCCGCCCTCTGTCTGACCCTGCCATCTGCTTCTGACCCGCTCCGCGGGCCCCCGCGGCCACTTCTTATGTCTTTAAGGCCCATTTGCAGGCCTTGCCTCTGTGCGCCGCTTCCCCTGCTGCCTCTTCCCCTCTGCTGCCTGCCCAGCCCTCACTGATCCTTCGAGGCCTGCCCGTGTCCGCGGGGCCTCCCTCCCGGTGCCGGTCACTCCATGTCGCCGTGCCAGTCTCCTTGGGGCGTTGCCACCAGGCCGGGAGCTCCACTGCAGGGCCCAGTGCTTGCGAGCTGGACGGGCGCTCGGGTGAGTGAGGACACAGGCAGCAGGGCCACCACCCCTGACTGGCCCCTGTTATCCAGCCGGACCTGCTTCCCGATGCCCAGCAGGCCCAGGGGCCCCCATGTTCTTCGGCCGAGACCTTCCTCTGATTAGTGTGGAAGCCCCCTCGGGAGATGTCCTCATAGCGATGGGCACATCAGCGTGAATCGGCAGTGAGAATCAATCGTTTTTATGAAAAACGTTGCGAAGCAGCCTGGCCACACTGATCTGTGTCTCTGCCTGTGTGACCTCAACCCCACACCAAGGCCCTAAGGAGCGTGGGAAACGCGAGGGCTGGGGTGTGGGTGTGACCTGTCGTCCCGTCCTGCCCAACCTCGTGTGCCAGGACAGGGCCCGCTGCCCCTCTTCACCCCCACGCCTTCCTGGTTCTGCCTGGTTCCAGGATTCTGTCTGTGATGCGCTGGCCTGGCAGGCCCCATTCGCAGCTCTGTCTAGAGCCTCCACACCCCATCCTAGCCCTGACGGCAAAACTCACTGGTCCTGTGTCCCACTTCCTCTGGGCGTCATTCTCTTCCCGGTCACCCCTTGTTAGAGAAACTCATGGGTGCCGGGTACCGTCCATACCCCTAGAGAACAGAGGCTTCCACGTAAGAGTCGGGGCTTCTGGGCAGCCGGGAGGCAGGGGCCGAGGCCTTGGGCAGGAGGCCAGGGGACGTGGCTCATCTGGGGGGCTGCCCGTGGAGCCCAGGGCTTCCTGAAGCACAGCTACTGGGCAGAGGAGGGGAGCCTTCTGGCAGGGAAGGCAGGGAGCAAGGCCGCCTCACACATGCCCGCTCCCTCCCTGTGACTGGTCACCTGTCCCCTTGTCTCCACAGTGGGCTACGGCTCCTGGTTTGAGCACGTGCAGGAGTTCTGGGAGCACCGTATGGACTCGAACGTGCTTTTCCTCAAGTACGAAGACATGCACCGGGTGAGTGCCGTAGGGGTGAGCGCCACGGGGGTGAGCGCCACGGGGGTGAGTGCTGTAGGGGTGAACGCCATGGGGGTGAGCACCACGGGGGTGAGCGCCACGGGGGTGAGTGCCATAGAGGTGAGCGCCACGGGGGTGAGTGCCGTAGGGGTGAGCGCCACGGGGGTGAGTGCCGTAGGGGTGAGCGCCACGGGGGTGAGTGCCGTAGGGGTGAGCGCCATGGGGGTGAGTGCCGTAGGGGTGAGCGCCGTAGGGGTGAGCGCCACGGGGGTGAGTGCCGTAGGGGTGAGCGCCACGGGGGTGAGTGCCGTAGGGGTGAGCGCCACGGGGGTGAGTGCCGTAGGGGTGAGTGCCGTAGGGGTGGTGCTACGGGAGGCAGCTGCCGGCCATGCCCTCAGTCTCACAGCCACTGCCCCCAGTGCGGGCGGGCGGGCGGGGCCTGCAGCACCAAGACCCCGGGCATCAGGGGTGACAGTTGGACTCAGGAGTTCCGGGTGGGCCTAGGGTCCCCCTGACCAGTGTTTCGCCTCCAGCCGGTGCTGGCCCCCTGGGCCTCTGCCCTGCCCTGGCCCCCGGCCAAGCACAGCTTCTGGGTTGGTGGCATGCGGTGCTTTCGAGAGGCCCGTTTATTGTTTTTCTGCTTCAGCAGCAGTGGAGCGATAGCCGGACTCACCCTGCTGCCACCCAGCACCCTCTCCGTAGGTGACCAGCTTGGGGCAAAGGGCTGAGATGGCAGAGTCCGAATTTCTCGTCCCAGCCTGTTTGCCTTAGGGTGGCAATTCTCAAAGTGCTGACAACCCCGGCGGGTGTACCTGTGAATCGATTCCTGTGACGAGTTCTTGAGTGCCTGGCACAGAGGGTGACGGGCACTGGGTGGTGGTTGAGTGCATGTGCCGGGCTGGGCGGTGGTGCTGGGGCAGCAAGGCAGGACCTCTCCTGTGCCCTCGGGACAGCGAGGTCTGGAAGGGGGGCCGGCACGTCCCGTCCCGGTGTCAGCACTGTCGTCCTCAGCACGTTGAGAGCCTCGCTGTGTGCCGAGCGTGTGCGAGGTCCCCTTGGTCCTGGAACCCCGCTGCCCCCTGCCGGGTCTGAACCCTGCCGCTGCCCGAGCAGAAGTGCTGACGCCTCTCCTTTCTCAGGGCGACAGTGCGAACCTGCCCCAGCCCAGCCCTCCTGCCCCCAACGTCCTTCCCTTTCCTCGGCTCCTCTTTGCCGAGGGACCTCAGACTTGTCTCCGCTCCTGAGCCCCTCCAGGCAGGCTCACCCCGTCCCCAGGCTGCTCTGTCAAGGTCACCACGACCCCCGTGTGTCTGTGTCCCTCGGTCGCGCCCTCCTAGCAGCAGGCGACAGGCAGTTGGTCACGCTTGGTCGTGCGTCCTGCATCCCCGGATGCTCCCCTTGACTCCTCCATGGCAGCAGCCCTGCCTCTGCCCCCAGACCTCAGCTCTGGTCTCCTCCGTCCACACTCCCTCCCCTGGTGGCCTCAGCCGGGCCTCGGGCCTGCAGGCCCGGTTCGGACCCTCTCCAGGCTCATCTCCGTCCACCCACTGCACCTTTCTGCCTGGGTGTGTGGTGCAGATCGCAGACGTAACGTCTCCAAACCAAACTCCGGAGGGGTCCCCTCGGGACCTCCGCGCTTTCACCCGTCTGCATCCAGGGCAGCGGCTCCGTCCTCCGCTGCTCACGCAGAAGTCTGGACTCATCCTTGACTTCGCCCTCTCTCACACCTGGCCTTCATTTCCCAAATCCCGTTGGCTCTACCTTCAAAACGTATCTCTTGTGTGACTGTTTCTCCCCAGTTCTGCCCCCGTCTCCCTGGCCCAGGTTGGTGTCACTGCGGCCTGGGTTTTCGCAGCCTCCCTGCCTCTTCCTCCCGCCCCACCCCACCCCAAACACGAACAGTAAAATGCACTGGATGATGATAAATGCTGAAAAATAAAGCAGAAAAGGGAAGTGCTGGGGAGGGGGGGGTGGCAGGTTTAAGTGCAGGTCAGGGAAAGCGTCACTGATGGGGACAAAGACCTGAAAGAAGTGAGGGAGTGACCCATGTGGACACCTGGAGAAGAACATTCCAGACGGGACGCAGCAAACTAAAGTCCCAGAAAGAACCCGCCTGACAGGCTGAAGGAACAGCATGGAAGCCAGCGTGGACCCGGCTGTCAGGCCCCTGCAGGTCGGGGTGCGGGTCCAGGTGTCTGCCCAGAGGGACGTGGGCCGGAGTGAGCAGGTGGGCGGGGCCCCTCCGGAGGCTGTTGGGCTGCGCCCGTAATGCTCCGCTCTCAGGAATGGTGCGGCGATGGGGCCCAGAGATGGCTTTATGTCAGCGAGTCAAGTAGAGCTGAATCTTGCTTCACACCAAGCCAGCTCCCCCTGCCCGGTGGGGCGGGCCGGCCCTGAGGCCTGCCTGGGGTCCCTAGGGTCTCCCAGTTCTCCCAAGCGCCAGTCTAGATTCCAGCGGATGGCGTGGCGGGACGGGGAGAGTGTGAGCTGGTCTTGCTCCTGGCGCAGTTCAAAGGGCTTTTCCTTCTTGCTGCTGTTTAAGATGACTGCAACTATATCAGGACCTCACGTCTGCTTCCGTGGGACCTGGGTTTGAATTCCAGATCTGCCACTTGAGAGCGGAGTGCCCTTGGGCAGTTTCTAAACCTGGATTTTATTTCCAGATGAGGCCAATTTCAGGCTTGTCTTGAGGACTAAGTAAGGCTGTGGATACAGTACCGGAAGTCGTGTTCTGTAAAGGCGCCACCTCCGACGGGCTCCCGCGCTCTGCTCTTGTCTTCCAGGACCTGGTGGCGATGGTGGAGCAGCTGGCCCGGTTCCTGGGGGTGCCGTGTGACAAGGCGCAGCTGGAGTCCCTGACCGAGCACTGCCGCCAGCTGGTGGACCAGTGCTGCGACGCCGAGGCCCTGCCTGTGGGCCGGGGTACGCGCCCCGCCTGCCCCCCCTCCTTCCCTCTGCCTCTGCCTGGGGCCCCGGCGGCCTCGTCCCCCTTCCTGCCGCTGTCCTCGCGTGTTCTGGACCACAGTCCCCCCACGTCAGGGTTCCGCTGCCCTGAGCCTCGTTTCCCCAGAGCCCTGTGTTCTTCGAGGGGCAGGAAGGTAACCCGGGAAGTGTCGCTGAGGCTCCCCGGAGCTCCCCGCTGGAGTTGGCCTTGTCACCAGGCGCATGGTGTCGGAGTCCGCGGGCGTGGCTGCCGATGTCTCAGGCTCTGTGGGCAAGAGGCGTTTCAGGCGGGCGCCTTCCCAGATGCCCCACGGGGCGGACCCTGGGGATGGGTTGGGGGCTGTGGTGTTTAGAAGCGCAGTGCGTGCACGTGGCCTCCTTGAGCTCCAGCTGGCCCGCGGGAGTCGAGGGAAGAGAGTGGGGAGAGTCCGTGTGCGGAAGGGCCGTTTCCCTCCATCCCCCAGGGGAGCTAGCAGCGCGGGGAGGAGCAGCCCCGTCGGCGGAAGGGGTGTGTGTGTGTGTGCGCGTGCGCACGCGTGTGTATGTGGTGTGTGTGTGTGGTTGTGTGTGGGGGGTGTGTGTCTGTGGCGTGTATGTGGGGGGTGTGTGTGTGTGTGGTGTCTGTGGTGTCTGTGGTGTGTATGTGGGGGGTGTGTGTGGTGTGTGTGGTGTGTCTGTGGTGTGTGTATGTGGGGTGTGTGTGTGGTGTGTGTCTGTGGTGTGTATGTGGGGTGTGTGTGTGGTGTGTGTGTGTGGTGTGTGTATGGGGTGTGTGTGGTGTGTGTCTGTGGTGTGTATGTGGGGGGTGTGTGTGGTGTGTGTGTGTGTGGTGTGTGTATGTGGGGTGTGTGTGTGGTGTGTGTCTGTGGGGTGTATGTGGGGGGTGTGTGTGGTGTGTGTGTGTGTGTCTGGTGTGTGTGTGTGTGTGTATGTGGGGGGGGTGTGTGTGTGTGTGTGCGCGCGAGAGAGAGCGCGAGCGAGCAGGAAACGCGGGCCTCAGCCGTCACAGAGGCTGGCGCTCCCTCCCGGTGCGAGAGCTGTGTCTTGCGCGTGAAGCAGTTCGAGGTGAGGCAGGAGTTCCGGGTGGGAATCCTCCCCAGACCCACCCGGGTCGCTCTCCGTGCCCTCAGGGCTTGTGGTATTCGAGGCTGCTCGGCTGTGGCGCGCTCGGGCACTAGAATCCCCGGCGCCGCTGGGAGCTGCCCGAGGCCTGTGAGCCAGCCCTTCAGCAGGAGTCGCGCCTGACTCGGTGCTGTGCCCCCGAGGCCGGTTCCCAGCTCCCTCGGGTGGTGAGAATGTCCCAGAGGAGGGCCCGGAAGCGACGCCGGACTCTGCAGGCAGCTGCCTGGAGCGGAGAGAAGCGCCTCGCCTGGCCAAGCTCGGGCCACGCCTTTGAGCTTCTCCGGCCTTTGGTCCTTCCTCTAAGGAGGGCCGGTCGTGGCTGCCAACCCGCTTGGCTCGCAGGGCTGTTCTGAAGGTCAGGGGGCGAGCGCCTTCCTGTAAAGGCAGGTGGGCCGCTCTCCAAGAAGACACTAACAAGCCGCGTCACCCTGCCGTTTCGTTCCTGGCTGCATCTTCACAAATGTTTATTATTTAAAATTTATTTGCTCTTTTTTATTTTGCTTTCGCTGTGTTTTGTCATCCTTGGGTGTGACCTTCTCCAGAATCCCCCCTTCGGTTCATTTGTGTGGTTAAGAAGTGTCGCGAACATACTGCGTGCCCATATGCTCCTTCCGATGTGTTTGCTTTATCATCGTTTACCTTGGTTTTGCTTTATTTCAGTTCTTTGATTTTGTTTTCTTTTAGCATATTGCCTCTTTGCTCAGAAGACCTCCTTGCGTTGGTGAGAATGCAGGGGCTTGAGTAGCCAGCTGCATTGCTTAGATTTGATTCATATCACAGCATAAATTGCACTGTCTTGATTCCAAATCCTAAACCAGGTGGGTGACTCCTTTCATGAGCTCTCAGCTGCCTCAGCTGAGAAAAATAGTCATGGAAAAATATATTTATGGTGTGATTGGTCTAGAAGCTTTTAGTTTTGTCCCTTAGGTATCATTAGAGGGTACCAAGAGCAGTGTCTCTTGTTTTGTCCTCTCCAACACTGACATATAATTTTTCATCACCGAAGAGAAAATCCTTGTCACTTTGGATCTATTAGCTCAGCATTTGCAAGGTTGCAGTTTCATATGTGAGGTCCTGCCAGGACAAGGACGACTGTTAATAACAGAGCTAACGAAGGATGTTTGCTGGAGACGGTCAGAGCTCTGATCTCAGAGATGCTGACGGTGAATAGAATTCTAAACGGGCATTTCAGTCCCCCGAGGCGGTTATATAAAAGCACAGCCCCTGCTCTCCGGGTGACGCGTTCACAGCTCCTGTAGGTGGGAGGGCGGGACCCTCACTCGTGACATCTTCACAGTCGCCATTCATATGTGACCAGAACAACTGGAGATTTTGTAGTTAAGGAAAGTGGGTTCAGCAGTTTTCGTCATTTTGAGCTCTCTCTTCCCTTCATAAAGGGATGGGTAGGCCCGTGCCTGCACATCAGTCTGCACTCTCCAGGCTCCCTCACATCTGCCAGGAGGAGGTCGCATTTTCTGACCAAGCCTCGCTGAGCTGTGGCTGTGATGGAGTGGCTGGGGGGCCTGGGACTCGTTCTGATGTTGAGTTGGGAGCTCTGACCGTTTTTCTCCCTTTAAATTCCTCCCTGACGATGCACGAGCAGGCTTCTCGAAATCTTCACCCTTGACCTGGTCAGGCGGCTTCCTGCTCACCATAAAACATTCTACCTTTTTGGATGATTTTTTTTTTTCCTTTTAAAATTCTCCAGAAGCAAATCCTGCCTTGGTGGAGCTGTTGAGCCGTGAGTGAGTAGTGGTGTCACGAGGACCCAGATGCACATGGTGCCCAGAGCCGCAGATCTGTTCCACAGACACTGTCTGTCCTCTGCGGTGTTGTGACTCACCCACTTTGTGCCTGGAGCTGGGGATTCAGTGGTGGATGGGCAAGGCCCGCAGCTCTGCACATTTGTGGTGCTGGGCGGAAAGCACATCGGGATGACCAGACTCAGGGAAGAGGGTTCAGCTGGTCTGTAGTTCACGTGGCCCATCCTGCCCCAATAGGCCAGGTTCAGAGGCGTCCGGGAATAGATCTGGAACCTTCCAGATCCATTTCCTGTGGTTTGGTAGCTGGCCTGACAGCAGGTGAATTCAGCACATTCTGCTGTTTTTTGTGTTTTAGGAAGAGTCGGGCTGTGGAAGGACATCTTCACTGTCTCCATGAACGAGAAGTTTGATTTGGTGTATAAACAGAAGATGGGAAAGTGTGACCTCATGTTCGACTTTTACTTATAATAACAGCAACAGCAAACTTGCATGCTCACAGTACCCAGACACTAATAGCTCAAAGTCCCGTTTGCACTCATTTGTTACTTGCTGGACAAGCTCTGGGAGCGGTGTAAGACACGGCGCAGAAGTGGAGGAAGTGGGGTTATTTCTGATCCAGAGCAGCTGTCTCGCCTTTGGAATTTGAAGTCTACATGTCTGATTACAAAGATTGCGGTTCTGATGACCTGGACCATACGTATCCTGTCTGTAACATATGCAGCTAGAATGTCTACCTTTTACAACCCACATTATTTATTGTATTTTATAGAGCTTTTCACTGGAAATCTAAATAAATGTCAGTAAACCAAATAAAAGTTCATTTCCGAGGGACTCAGGAGCGAGCCACACCCGCATGGTAGGAAGATCTCAGGGTTGACTCTTTGTTTTTGTAGTTTTCTTCCGGAAGGCACAGCCATTCGGTTCTTATCTGGTTGTGAGACTCTGGTGAGGACCGAGGGTGAGTCGGGTGTCGGGGGGACCTTGTTTCTTCTGGTGGCGTTCAGTTCTCAGTAGTCACCCTGGGATACAGCAGGAACTGTTCACTGGGGCGTTTTCAGAGAGGATGCCCTCCTGCCAGCGACCCCCAGCCAGTGGCTCTGAGGCTGATGCAGAGGACCCGGTGGGACAGGCGCGCGACGCGGCGACCAGAGAGCCCGCCACAGAGACACTGAGTCCACTCGGAACCTGGCTTTTTGTTCCGCAGTCTTACTTTCATTCCCCAAAGCAGAAACCTGCTTATGTTGGCAAACAGATGATTGATGGTAAATTCTAGAACTCCTGGGTCTTTACATACCGTTCATTGTTCCATCTGGGCCTGCAGCTCTGCACCCCAGAGACCCGATGTGCGAGCGTAGCGCCCTGTCTCACCCAGACGGGGCTGGCGATGTCGCCTTCGGCGCTGTGTCCGAGGGAGCGGAGGTGCGGTCTTTACTGCCCCGCCACTCGCTTCGTTAACTGGCCCACGCTAGTTCGGAGGAGCGATGGAAGGGCGGCCAGGTGAGAGCAGGGCCGGCGGCCAGTTTGTACGCACGCTGCCGCCGCGGTGGGATGGGGCTGTCCCGGCTGTCTGTATGGCTGGGAAGTGCCCGGAGTGGTGGCCGGAGGGGCTCTCTTCTGCGTGGTGTCTTTGGAAGGTGCAGACGTGCGCTTTGTTACTCGTTGAGGAGAGCGGCTGGAGCAGGGCAGGTGGTACTCGGCGTCTCGTGGTGGGCTTAGCCACACCTTTTCTGTGTATCTGCGAGGGAGGCAGCTTTCTGTGAAATTTCTTTTCTATTTTTCTATTTCTAGTACTGTATGGATATTACTGAGCTCCACACGTGGTACTTCTGTGCTTGCTTGCGTCTTTAATAAAGACACGTCCCATGCCTTGTGTCCAGCTTGTGCTGACGGGTGCAGATGGGGGCCCTGCGTGGTCCCCTCAGCGCTTCAGGGCAACGAGAGTGAGCCCCGCTGACCTCCGTCCCTGGGGCTCAGAGGGTCTTGGGCCCGTGTCGGGCTGGGTCACTCAAGACTCAGCGTTCCAAGGGTTGAATTTCCCTCACTGTTTGTCCCTTCACCTTTGGTATCTTTTTTAAGCTGAAGTGAAAGGAAGGGTGGGGGGAAAGGAGAAAAGCATGGGAGAAGTTTTGGTGCACCTGGGGGTCCAGGGGTCTCGGTCTCTGTCTTGGAAGGTCCCATTTTCAACAAGGTGGACGGTGGTATAGAGACCAACCCGGCTGATTGCACTTCGCCCCTGTGAATTCCAGAGTCCGTCTAACCGATTCCTTGTGGAAGGAAAGTCCAGGACATTGTTTTAGTGAATAAAGCTTCGGCTTTCTGAAAACTCATGTTTATTTTCAAATGGACTAGTTCCTTTAGGTCTCAGGTGAAATCCCGGAATTTATTTTGGTACCTGGGATGACCCTAGACCCCCAGGCCCCAGGTTAGTTAAAGGAATATCCAGTCTGCTATGTCCCAGGGGGTCTGCTCCCAAATCACTTACAAATCACCTAAAATAAAGCAGACAATAAAGGTAGAGCCACTGGATCAAGAAGCAGGGCAGTGCCGTACATTCTTGGTGCTATTTAGTGAATGCCCACTCTGGCCCTGCCTAGTTGATGTTTCACCACATCCTATGGACTCACTGAGTACCCACTTGAGCACTCACGCTGCACGGGGCCCTGCTAGAGGCACTGGGGATGCAGTGATGCGGCAGAGGGCCCCGGCCTGCGTGGTGTTCACGCTCTGGTGGGGAGATGACGTCACGAAACGTGGGGTGAGTACAGGCTCAAGCAGGCTGTAAGGGACCGGCGTGCTCCTGAAGGACCAGGGGAAGCCCAGTGCAGAGATGCTGCTTGAGCTACGACCAGGAGGACCTGAGGGACCCAGGCTTGGGGCCGCTTGGGGGAGGGGCGGGGCAGCGAGGGGGTGCTGGGCAGTGCCCGGAGACTGGGCGGTAGGGACCCAGTTTGGAGGGAGGCCAGGAGTCAGCTCACAGAAGCCCTTGCAGGTCGTGAGGGCTGGATTTTGTACAAAGAAGTGAAGGCACCAGAGGGCTTAACTGAAGGACTGCTTCCTGGTTTGCATTTTCAACTCTTAGCTGGCTCTAAGCGTTCTCGGGCCATGTGTGCTGGGAACCGGCTCCTACCTTGTGCACACGGAGCAATGTCAAGGGCAAAATGATTCAAGGCAAAAGGTGCCGTGAAGCCCACGAGTAAAGCCAGTTCGGAGAGTGGAATGACCCATGGGGTAGCATCCGGGCGCGGATGGGATTTGAGGGGCCGTGAGGTGAGGAACGTCTGGGCAGATGGCTGATGTTACAGACACCCCTCAGGATTCCTGCACGTCACGGGCCGCCAGTGAGTCCCTGGTGGCCTGGCCTTTTGACTTCACAGACCAAAAAGATCCCAGAAAGTATCTGGGGCACCAGCATAGGGCTTTACTCCCAAACAGCTGGATTCAGCCACAGCCCCTCACCAGCTGGTACCACCCCTGTGCCCTCCGCCTGGCCCTGACACTGTGCCATTCGGGACATGTCACCCCCCACTCACCCAGTTTCTTTGTCTGAAAGGCCCAGGAGGGCCTTCCTGGCACAGATTTGGTGGCCCTCCCACCTAAGCACGTAGGCCACTTAATTTCTCTGATCCGGCGTCATAATTTACGTAACGGAGGTTATCTTCATCCTGCTTACCTCATGGGATGGTCCTAGCGAGGTCTAAGTGGCTTTGAAAGCATGAATACGATTCGCAGAATTGATGGTCTGTGCCTGGCACTGCTGGTGAGCACCCCCTAGTGGCCAAGTCACCGGTGACAGCCGAGCTCCTCCGTCCACAGCTAGGTCCCTCACTCCGGATGTGGCCCTCAGCCCTGTGGATACAGGCGAGGCGCACAGTCCGTCCCGGGAGGTCCCACGTGAGGGACAGTTTTACCACCTTTCTGAGCAGAGTGGCTGCAGTTGGTAGCGGGTGGAGGGAGTCCGTGGGTGTCCCCGAGGACTCTGGGCCGCGGATGCCGCCCTCCCGTAGGGTTTGGCCCTCCGCCCCACCCGTGCAGCAGCTTCTTCCACCCTTCACTGTAGAACGAGTGTTTTCAGACTGGGATGGTTCGTCGGCCAGATGGTCCAGCCTCGCCCAGCTGAGGGATGCCCTCTGACATCCCTGGACATCCCTCCCCGACAAGCTCACCACCTCCTGGGACAGCCATTCCACTGCTGGCAGTCCTCTCTGGCCACTTGTGCAGACCCCCACCCCAGCCCGGGGCGGACCCCGTCTCTGGCCTCCCTCGCCTGAGATGCCCAGCCCTGCCTTCACCTGGTGAATGTCTCCCCTCCGCGCCCAGGCGTCCCCTGCCTTCCTCTCATCCCGCCCGCCTCACTGCTCTCCACTTGTCTCCCCATGTGGACAGAGACACCCTGAAAGCAGGACCGTGCTGTGTCAGGCTTTTCCTACGTTGGAATTTGGCATATGGTTAGCGCCTAATGAGTGAGTGGAATCTTTCATTCTTGGAGTGGGTTTTGTTTTTTCTGAAAACCATCTGCCCTGTCCCTTCTATGCACTGTTCTTGGTCCTGCCCTTGGGGGCCGTAACCTCCCAGGCAAGAACTAGGCTGGTGCCCTGCCTCCTCACCAATCGGGAACAAAAGGAGTGGTACGGAGAGCCAGCACTCCGGGGGTGCCGAGCAAGGAGAGGTGACTGTAGGGACAGCAGGGAGACTGCTGGATGTAAGAAATAGGGTGAGAGCTGAGTCTGCAGCAGGTGGGATGTGGGCAGGGCAGGGGCCAGAGATGGGCATGCCCGGTGGGGAGAAATAGGATGCACTAAAATGAGTCAGGCAACCGGTTCTAACCCAGCTCTGCCACTATTGGTGGGACCAAGGGGGAGGTCCCTTTTCGTCTCATAATGAGGAGGTCTCGTATCAGGTGTCTTGAAAACCCATGCAGCTCAAACATGCTGCGACTCTTCAGTGGTCAAACTGTCTATCAGTTCAACCCGAGAGGAGCTGATCAATGGGGGAGACCGTGAATTTTTAGCCAGTGATGGACTTTGCCAGTGAGGGCAAAGAGAATTTGTTACAGAAGCACCTGTCACACAGCTTGGGCCCACAGCAGCCATCGCCAAGGCGTGCTGAGCCTTTGCCAAATCTACACATCAAATGACAATCTGATTCTCACACTTGGATCCCTGTAAGCTAGTTGGCACCCGATGTCTGAGCTGCAGTCCTTAAATCTGTCCCCTCACCGCTGACGGAAGGAATCTGTGCTCTATTAAAAGCATTCTTTAAACACCAGAGAATGCTAAGTGTGTTTAAAATATAAAAAAATCAACCAGAAAATGCATTTCCCCCTCTTTAAAGTTGTCATCTTTACATGTATCCGTGGTGTTGGGCACCAGCTGGGAACAGAAGCCTTAAAATATCACGAGCAAGGCCATCTCTGCAGAAGGAAAGACTCCCAAGGCCAACAAGACTCTCTCTTCTCCAGTCTTTTGCATCCTTGAAAAACTTAAGTGAATTGGTTAAAATCTCCCCCACCTATTTTTGCTGTCTCTCATTTCCCCCCTTTACAATCCATAGTACATGTGATTTCCAGAAAGTCTTTTTTACTCAAATACAGCTGGTAGCTTGGAGCCCATCTCACTCTGCTCAAGAACCACTGGCTGTCTGGGCCTCTGTGCCGCCCTCAGGCTCTTCCCTCTGCCTGGATTGCCATCCCCAGCTCAGCCCAGATTACGCTGATTTGAGGTTGAAGCTCAGCACGGGCAAGGTCTACTCCAAGAAACCCCTGAAGTCTCCTTCCCACGCCCACTCCTGTGCCTCTCATAACAGACCCCGGCCCTGCGACCATCTGCTTCTTGAGGCTACGGCCACGTCTCTTTCACTTTCCTTGGTGCCGAGAAGTTAGCTCAGAAGAGACCGTCAGTGACGTGTGGGTGGTCTGAACGGTCCCACCATCCGTTGAATTCAGCCTTCCCTGGTCATCTCAACACAGTCTCAGACTCTGCAAGCACATCGTCTGTGACTCACCACGTGCGCCCTCTCTGGTCCGGCCACACAGCTCACTCCTACACGCCTTACGCGCTCTTCCCCAACTCGGCTGGACCATCTTGCCCTCTTGGAAAGCCTTCCCTGCTATTTCCAAGTGTTGGCGATTCAGGTCCACCACCTTGCCGCAAGCTGGGCTCAAAACAGTCTCCGGGAGGCCATCGTGAATTAACTTAGCTCACTGACGCTGCCGTCCTGTAGGTACCCAGGTTTCCATTTTTACCAAAGACATCAGGAGGGTTGCCAGTTATGGCAGACAGACTGATTTTCAGGGGCTGGTGGCCACCTCTCTCCTGGGTCCCTACCACACTTGGGGGTCTCCAGAGGAGGAGAAGGCCGGAACCTTCCTTAGCCCAGAGAATGAGGGACTGGGGTGTCCCCACTCTCGCTGTGAGACAAGATGTGACAGCGAGTACCTTTCTCCTTAGAATGGAGTGTGCCAGGAGTTAGAGCCTTGAATTCTGAAAGAGTAATAACTCCCTATAATAGGGTATTGGTTTACATTTGTTAAGAAAACATTTTGTACCTGTTTTCAAGTTTCCTTTCCAAAGTGTGTGTTTTCAGCCCCAAGTAGACCATAAGTAGAGACTGTGCTTCATTCATCACTCTGTCCCCGTCCTGTGCTTAGCACAGAGCTCCAATCCTATCAGGTAATCAATAGATGCTTGTTACCTAACTAAAGGCAAATTAAATGCTAAACAGCACTAATTACAAGCTGTTGCAAGATCCTGGCTCTCAGCAAAGAGAACTACTTGTGATTGTCAGGGGTTTGCTAGTTGCCCAGGTGTACGAAACATGAAATTGTTATTTTCTAACTGCTTCTTTGTTCCAGAGGGTGGGCCGTTCTTCTCAGATTGCTGCAATAAAATATCCGGAGGGCAGGATTCATTAAAATTCTAAACACCAGTATTCTACACTGTGGAATCTTGTTCAGGGGTAAGATAAGTGGATTTTGATTCCGGTTTTCATGAACGGAGACAACCAGTAACTGTTAAGGGAAATGAAGAGCTTCCTCATTTACTGGCACATGAAGGGGGAGATGCTACTCCTAGCCCGTGTAGTCTCTCCACGGACGATCCTAAAATAGGCGCAAAAATGGCCCCCTGTTTACAAACGATAATCAATTATTTGTAGAGACAGTGTTTAAAATCTGCAATTTAGTTGCTGGCTGACTGAACTAAAATGAGCAGCTGCGACATGTGTCAAAGTAAATATCCGAGAGAGAAAGCACCTATTTTAGTAGAGAAAAAATAACCACGGTGGCTTTTCCAAAGAGCTACTTATACGTCATTTCTTCTTATTTAATTTTATTTTCGCCTAAGGATTGCTCAGGAGATTCTGGTCTTCATTTTATGAGGCCACCAGAAGCACAGCAGTCAGGGAAATCTCTCCTAGCAGATTTCCCAGGGATATTCTCCACTTCCCTTCAGATGCATTATGTATCCGTGTCACACACTGGCTCTTCCCTCCTTTATGAATAGACGAGGTGGAAATGTCTGAGGGGTTAATCAGTTCCTGCTGCTTATTTCTCCACGTGAAAGCATAACTTCCATTTATAACATCATTGTTGATTACCGTGAGATAATTACAGGCTTGATCGTACAGCCTCGTCTCCTAGGTGTACTGAATTGTGGCGAAAATGTAGCCGTGAGTACTCAGAACCCGCAGGGCACACAGCTCGCCATGATCCCGAGTTTCTTCGCGATCACTGAGGGAATGAGCTGTCTGCTGGCTGCCGCAGGTGTAAAAGCATTTCCCTCATCTTTCCATGGTTTGCTTCTCCAGATTATCCTCAAAGGTTTTGAGCAGCAGATTCCTACAATGGGTTGTGTAGTCGAGGCTGACAACAATTTCTTGCGCAGTGTTTCTGGTTTCCGTGGTACTACAAGGTGTCTTGGACAAGGTAATGGGTTCAGCCCTGCTGGAAGCAGACCCACTTCAGGGCATCTAAGGGAGTGTTCTTTGGAAGATGTGGCCAAGGAGGAAAACTATGTCCCACAGCATCCTCCTTGGAGCCACTGTCACATTACAGAACTCTGGTCTGTTTGATCAGAGAGCAAACGTAATCTAATAGACTTTATGGGCTGTTACTGGGACAATAAAAAAGTAAGGTGAATTTAGGCTCTTGTTAAAAACAAAACAAAACAAACAAAAAAATGAAGTTAACTCTTCACGTGGAAGTGGAAAATTTCCAGGCACAGGGAACAACACTTTGGAGTAAAGATGCTCTTAAGAAAGAAATAAATAAATAATAAAAGAGTCCTAAGACAAAACCTCATGACAGACTGATTTAATCAGATATTTAAATACATGGAAAAAAATCATCCTTCTCTTCAAGGAAATAAGCAAGGATTCTGAGTTTCAAGGATTTTGAGCCAATTCTAGGCTATGTTGACCCAATCATACACCACTTATGCTTTACTGTTGAGTTCAGATCCGTTCAAAAGACATTTATTAAGTCCCATGTTTGCTCACACAGCCAACTATTAGCATTTTCCCCCTACAATTTTCCCTCGGAAAAGAGTGTTACTAAAATCTAGAATCTTTACAAAGACTCTAATGTAGCAGCTTATCTCAGTTAACTTTATTCTGAACAACAAATCACCTCAACTATTGCTGGATTTGAACAAGAGGACACCTGATGGAATTGGAGAGAAGGAGAGAAATTTAACACAGACTTAGTAAATTCCTAATGTCCTATCATTACATTTTTTGGTGTTGGATGTGTTAGGTGTTATTTTAAAGAGGCCTTCTAAAGTGAAATTTAAAAAACAATATAGTGTGGGACTTCCTGGTGGTCCAGTGGGTTAAGACTTCATGCTCCCAATGCAGGGGGCCCAAGTTCGATCCCTGGTCAGGCAACTAGATCCTGCAGGCATGCTGCAACTAAAAACATCACCGTGAGATAATCCTGGAGATTACAAACAAATAGCCGCAGAATAGTTTTGTTTTTTTTTTAAACAACTGTCCTGGTGTTATATGAGTAGGTTAAGTGTGGCTCTCAGAGAAGAGACAATATTTGAAGACATAGCAGCTGAGAATTTTCCAAAACTGATGAAAGATATTAAGCCACAGATTCAAGATTTGCCACCCTAGATCCAACAGACACTGTACTGAGAGGATGTTATAAACAATATTATGCCAGTAAATTTGACAATTGAGATGAAGTAGACAAATTCTTTGGAAAACACAACTTACCAAAATAGACACAAGAAGAAAATAGAAAATCTGAGTAGTCTGACAACTAATATAGAACTTGAACAAATTACTAAAAGCCTCCCATGAAGAAAACTCCAGGACCAAATACCTTCACCAGTGAATTTTCCCAAATATTTAAAGAAACAAACAAAAAAACACAAGTATCACACAAAATTCTGAGAGAAATGAAAGAGTAGAAGCACTTTTCAACATATTCTATGAGGCCAGTGTAATCTTAATGTTAAAATCTGACAAGGACATTACAAAAAAGGGAAATTACTGGTCAATATCTCCTATGAAAATGACCAGAGATTGGCAAACTTTTTTTTTTGGCAAAGGGCCATTTTTTTGCAAATGCTTTTTGTAACTATTTCAAGCTTTGTGGGTCACACAATCTCTGTTGCAACTACTGAACTCTTCCATTTACTGCAAGGGCAGCCATAGGCAGCACATAAATTAATGAGCATGGCTGTGAGTGTCCAATAAAACTTTGGGTGTCCAGTAAATAGACAAATATCCTAAACAAATTATTAGCTAATTTAATCCTGTGATGTATATACAAATAATAAGAGTTATTCCAGGAATTCAAAGTAATTTCAACATTAAAAATTCACCACACTAAAAGAATAAAGGAGAACCACCAAAGGATCATTTCAATAAATGTAGAAAAAAGTGTGATAAAATTAAACACTTGTTTAAAATAAAATTTCTTAGTGAACCAGGACTAGAAGGAAACCTTAATCTGTTGTACCTACAAGTAAACAAAACCCTAAAGCCAACAGCGTACTTTATGGTGAAATACTGAAAGCTTAGAAACGAGACAAAGATGTCTGTGGTCACCACTACGATTTAGCACTATGCTGGAGACCCCAGTCAGTGCAATATGTCAAGAAAAACACGTAACATATTAGAATTAGAGAAACAAAACTCATTATTTGCATATCACAAGATTGTGTAACTTGAAAATACAAAAAGAAGCTTATTACTAATTAGAATTTATAAGTGAGAGTCACTCAGTGTAAAGTCAATATACAAAATCAATTGTATTCGTACATACCAGCAACACACGACTAGAAAAGGAATTTTACAAAATCAATACGCTTCATTACAATTATGTGTCCATTACAATCCAAGTGCCCATCAACAGATGAATGGATAAATAACATGTATTTCCCTTGTTTTTTATTTTCTGTACTTCCCGATGCTCTGTCGTCTTGGGGTCTTGCTAACACTGGAGTGACTGCTCTTCCCAGGGTTAGCCAACTCCTACAGATAATAAAGGACTTGCTGAAATTATTCAAACTAACCAAAGCTAAGCCTGCTGAACCTGCCTTGCTTTTCCTTCAGAAACCACAATAAAGGCTCTGCCTATGTTCTCTCCTCATAAGACAGGGTGGGGCCAGTGAGGTTGGAGAGAATGGATGAATGAGATCACAGTGCACATATTCTGGCGTTAGAATGACAAGACATGCTGCAGCATGAGACGTGAGGGAGGAAGCAATGATCATTAAGTGATTGAGTGGTACCATTTATTGAAATGGGTCAGAGTGAGGGAGGTCGGCAGATCAAGGGCTATGTGGATGGCCGAAGTCCAAGTGGTCTTTGACACATACCAGTGGAGGGGGTCAAGGCTGGCAGTAAGTATGAGGACCACCTAGGTCAGAGTCAGAGGGACCCTAATGTCCAAAGGCCATACAGAGGAGGAAAATTACCAGTGAGGCCTGAGAATGGAGTAGCTGGTGATTCAGGATGAGGCCCACGACCATGTGATATTATAGTAGCCGATAAGAGTGAGTTTCAGGTAGGAAGGAGTGATTAACTGTGTTGAGTGCTACTAAGAGGTCAAGTAAGGTAAAGTCAAGTATAGAAATATTTATGAAAATTGACCAGGTGTCAGGGAATAATACAGCCATGCCTCTGTTAAGACTGATCAAGAGTTAACAGCAACTGAAAGAGAGACAGCATGTGTAGACGACTCTACTGAGAAGTGGGTTAAAGGGGAGAAGAGAAATGGGGTGGAAACTAGAAAAGAATCTTTTCTGTTAAAGATGTGGGATACTAGAACATGTTTCAAGAGGGAAGGAGGGAAGAAAAGATAGACAGAAACACAGAATGAATGAATGAATGAATGAATGAGATTGTTGGCTATTATGACAGAGGGGCAATAACTTAAGCCACCAGTCCCCAACCTTTTGGCACCAGGGACCGGTTTTGTGGAAGACAATTTTTCCATGGACCAGGGTGGGGAGGGGTGGCGGATGGTTTCCGGATGATTCAAGTGCATTACATTTATTGTGCACTCTATTTCTGTTATTATTACATTGTAATATATAATGAAATAATTATACAACTCACCATAATGCAGAATCAGTGGGAGCCCTGAGCTTGTTTTCCTGCAACTAGATGGTCCCACCGTGCTGTGCAGCCCGGTTCCCTACCAGGGGTTAGGGACTCCTAGCCTAAGCCCTTCTGGTCTCAGGACCAAGCCTCAGGATTCATTTACACTCTTGAAAAGTACTGAGGGTCCCCCAAAGCTTCTGCTTTTTTGTGGTTTATATCTATCACTATTTACCATACTAGATAGTGAAACTGACAAAAAAAATTTAAACACTTGTTTACTAATTCATTTAAAATAACAATAAACCCATCACATATTAACATTCTAATGAAAAATTATATTTTCCAAAACAAAAAGAATTAGTGAAAAGAAAGGCAGTTTATATTTTTATAAATCTCTTTAATATCTGGCTTAACAGAAGACAGCTGGATTCTCCTATCTTCTTTTGCATTCAATCTGTTGCAACGTCACACATCATGTAGCTTCTGGAAAACCCTACCGTACACTTATGAGAAAATAAGAGTGAAAATGCAAGTAACATCTTACTATTACTATGAAGATAGTTTTGACAATTATGGACTCTCTGAAAGGGTCTCAGGACACCCAGGGGTTCCCAGACCACACTTGGAGAGCTGCTGACCTAAGCAGTGAAGTCCAAGAGATGGCAAATGGTGATGGGGTTTAGGACACAAGTGGCAGAAGCAGCCTCTGTGAAAAGCAACCCTTTACCTTTTGGAACAAGAGCAGAAGAGATGGGCGCCAAAGCAGTTGTGAGGCAACCATGTGTTCCCTTCCTCTTCTATTTTTTTGGCCACACTGTGAGGCATGTGAGATCTTAGTTCGCTGACCAGGGATCGAACCCGTGCCCCCTGAGTGGAAGTGCAGAGTCTTCACCAAGGGACCACCAGGGAAGTCCCATCTGTTCCCTTCTTATGGACTGGTTTTCTCAGTGGGACCTGAGGTGAGGTCATTCACTCAGTGCAGGAGGTCTGAGGAGAGAGAGGACATGAATTTACTCTCTTGGTGAGTAGGAAAACTCGCTTACCAGTGACGGACAGTCAGACTGCCAAGAGGGACCATAAAACATCCTTCTCCGGGGCACTCAGCAGGCCACCCTGTAACTTACCTGCTGACAGAAACGTGTGGTGGGGATTCCTCGGCAAGGCTGAGCCTCTGGGCCACTGCTTCTCTCCCACCGTGAGTGGTATGGCAGGGTGATGAAGAGCAGGACGTGGGACCTATCCTGCCTGGGTTCTAATCCTGGTCTGCCGTTGACTAGCTGTGTCCTTGGACCCTCTCTGTGTCTCAGTTTCCTATCTGTAAAATGGGAATAACTATAGTACCTACCTCATAGGGCTGTTATGAAGATAAAAGATTAAATGACATGTAAAGTGCTTAGCTGGGTGCCTGGTAAGGGACGTGCTCCCGAAGGGCCAGCGATAACTACTGTCACTGCCACTATTATTATCGAAATGACTTACTGAGCTTCCACTCAGCCTGCGAGTGTGGGTAAGAATTGGCTTACCTGATGGCTATCTACTTAACTATCTACGTGTGGCCCTGAGCAGGCTGCGGATACAGGGGTGGGCAGAGCAACCTTGTCCTGCCTTCACCAGGTCTCCTGAAGGAGGCCAGCAGGACACAACCAGACACACCAATTAATGCAACAATCACAATCGCCCTAAGTGCTAACATGTAGAAAGGGCGTAGCACATGGTTGCGGCTTTAGATACATTCCTCCCTTCATCCTGATACCAGGTCCTGAGTGGGTACGCTCGGTTTTTACAAGTGAGGAGTCTGATTCTCAGGAAGGGACTGGCTTCCGTGTGGCCACGCGGCTCGAAGCGGTTCTGTGAGACCCGTCCGACAGCTCGCGCGAAGGCCACGTTAACAGAAATACGCTTCCACGACACCAGAACTCCGGCCGGGTTCCCGCGCCCGGGGGATGGGATTTCCGGCGGAAGTTCCTTCTGCGGGGGCGGAGCCACTGGCAGGCTTGGGCACGCCCCTCCGCCCCCCAATTCCGTAGTCGACTTGGCCAATCGGAGCTCCGCTTCTTGCCAGGTGCAGAAACTTGTTCTCCAATCAGCGAGCGCCATCGTCGCTCGGGCAACAGCGTCCTAGAGACGCCGAGTGGGCTGGGCCTCTGCGGCCCGGGGGCCTTGGGGTCAGCGCTCAGAAGTGGGTCGGCGCTCAGAAGGGGCCCCGCGAGGCGGAGGGTTGAGAAGGGGCCGGGGTAAGATGGCGCGGCCTCGGCGAGCGCGCGCGAGCCCCGGGGGTGCTGAGGAGGGCCCGGGAGGGCAGCTCTGGGTGTCCCACAGCCCCGGGACGCGGAGCGTCCCCTCCCCGTCCGTGGCATAGGGCTGGTGACCCGTTAACTCGTTCCGTACGTGTGTGTGGCGCGCCTGCCTGTGCCAGGAGCCGTTGTCGGCGCTGGGGCTACTGCAGTGAATAGTACCGTCTTATTTGCGTGGGGGAAACCGACTATAAGCAAAGTGGAAGATGGCGAATCTGCCTCCCTGCATCTCTTGAGGGTTACATCGCTCCAATTTACAAAATGCTTCATGTCCCTTATTTCATCTGTCCCCACAGCAGTGTTTCGAATATTTTAAACTCCGCCTTATAGATGAGGACTTGAACTCCACGGGGTGAAGGGGGTTGTCCCCAAATCACACAACCGGAAGTTGCAGAGCCAGAATTCAAACTCAGCACTTATGTCTCACGTCAGAATCTCTGGTCTTTCTGGAATATTCTTCCTCAGGCCGCACGAGTTATCCCTGCCTCTCTCATAAATGTTGTTTGGAAGCACTCTGTGAAATGTTCAGAGGTTCTTTAAGACTGTTGGTTAAATCACCCCATACTTCCTTTTCCTTCTCTCCTGAAAATCTTTGCCTTTCAGGATGACTTGCCCCTGTTAAGAGGACTCTTACTTCACTTTCAAGAGGAGTAATTTAATAATGTTTTTAAGTTGTATGTGCCCCTAAATGAGTAGACTTACAGAAATGCTGTAAAGACTTTTTTTTTGACTTTCACATACTGCTGTTCCTTCATCTCTTTCTTTTATCCATTGTCTTCAATTCAACATTTACTTGGCTAAGTTCTGGGGAATCGAAAGTGAATCAGGCAAGGATTTTGATTTTCCGTGAACATATTTGTCTCCCACTCAGCCTTACTGGAAGCTTTAGGAGGGCAGGGATATATTTCAGCTACCTGTGCTCTCCCTTTCCCTATACCATCAGTTTAGTTGTTGGCTCATGGCAGGTGCTTGTAGATATTTGTCAAGAGATGCTTACATGAGACTTTAAATTTGCTGTCCATTTTGTCTTCTGTTTCCCTGACCTTTTCCAGCTGACCACCTCTTCCTGTGCGGAGATCTCTACAGCGCCCATGCTGTGACCCCTGCAGCTGAGTGGCACATGGAGACAGAACCAGCCCCAGGAGGGTGCTTAGGAGTCTGGCGCCCACCCAGAGCAGGAATCCAGTGGGAGGCCATTGGCTGTTAACCAGACAGTTGCTTTAATGAAGCCTCTTTACAGGTATCGAGTGAATGTTTAAGGTTAGTAGATGAGGATAGTCACTGAAGTTTTTCTTGGATGACTCCTTCCCCTGCCAGGATTGAAAAACAAGCTGTACAAAACAGATGAGAAGGTGTGAGTGAGGCAGGAAGCTAACAGTCTCTTTCTTCCTTTAAATACCACTAGTGAGCTGACCTTTTTGTACAGCATACTTATCTAAGAATACCCCAGGTCTAGGCTTGTGCAACTATGTAGGTTGAATTCTTGTGCTAGTTAAATATGAATTCACCTTCAGCGCAGTGCTAGCTAGGATATCCACGCCATTTAGGAGAGGAGATGCAAAGGGAAGGAGCATTTGAGAAAACTCTGTGAATAGAGAGAACATATGAACATGATGACCTTACACCACGAAAGAGCTTCATTTTCCACTTTTTTCTCCGGTCTCAGTCTTGTACTGCTATTTTGTTTAATTTGTTTCAGGCGCCATTGTTATCTTTTCACCTGTTTTTCTGCCGTTTTACTATTTCTACCACTACTGCTCCTCCTGGCTAATACTTATTGAGCACTTACCGTGTTCCAGGCACAGTTTGGGACCTCACATTACCTTTTTAATTTAGTGCTCACTTCCTGCATATGAAAAAGTACAGTTCTTATTCCCATTTCATAGATGAGGCAGCAGGGATGCAGAGAAGCTAAGGGACAGCAAAGCTGATAGATGGTGACATGTGGCTTCTGCTTCAGGACTGCCTGGTGACAGAGGCTGTGTTCTTTTTTTTTGTTTTTGTTTTTTGGGCCCTCTGTGCAGCCTGCGGGATCTTAGTTCCCTGACCAGGGATTGAACCTGGGCCCTCGGCAGTGGAAGTGCAGAGTCCTAACCACCAACCTCCAGGGAATTCCCAGAGCCTGTGTTCTTGACCAGTGCTCTTACACTCTCAGATATGTGTGTACTCCAGAAGTCCCACTGGGCTTCGAGGTGACTTGTAAAAATATATACAATATGGTAAAATAGGAAAGTAACTTCAGGAGGAAAGAGAATACTCAGATCATCTGTAATGGTTAATACAGTTGGGCTGCAAAGTTAGCTGTGAGCTTCGTTGTTTTTTCATTGAATGAAAGATTCTTTAAATTCTATAGTGCTTTATAGTTTTCAAAAGTTTCACACACATGATTTCATATAATCCCCTAATAACCCCTTTTTTCCCCTCGCCTCTATATTGCCCCTCCCACCTTCCCTCTCCCCACTGGTAACTGCTAGTTTGTTCTCTATATTTGTGAGTCTGCTTCA
Source organism: Balaenoptera musculus (assembly GCF_009873245.2). Lineage (NCBI taxonomy): Eukaryota > Metazoa > Chordata > Mammalia > Artiodactyla > Balaenopteridae > Balaenoptera > Balaenoptera musculus. The sequence continues at coordinate 99,111,215 of NC_045794.1, read as the reverse complement.
TTTTTGTTTTATTAGCTGTGAGCTTCTTGAACCCAGGAGAAGAAAATTAAAAAGAAAAAAAAAAAAAGAAAGAAATTGAATTCATTTTGTCAAGGCAAATAAGGCATTTTAGTTCCTTTGGAAAAAAAAGAAAGCATTTCTAACGCCTCCATCTAAAGGACATTTCTCCTGGGGTTCATCACCAAGCCTTGGATGGCCAGGTTTACTACAGAGTGACCAGGGTGTAGGCTCAGTATCCTCACTATTAGGGGAGAGAATGTGGATGATTGTATTTGCGTAGGATTTTTGAAATGAAAATTTTTGGAATAGTAGTAGTTTTCAGGAACACCTTCTGAATTTTGTTTTTCTCCTGGGAATTTGTAAATGGTCTTATCCTGGACCTTGGGTTGGTCCCAGTCATTTGTTTACTTAACAGTTATTTATGGAGCACCTGCTGTATGCCAGGTCCTGTCTAGGCATTGAGGACACTGCAGTGATGGTCAGGTCACTGTCCTGATATGCCCAGTGCCTCCACCTTGTCGTTTTCTCCCGCTGGAGTGTTTCTGGACAGACTTTGGTTTGCCTTTCTTTCTTGTCCTATGAAACCCGGAGACGACCCTCAACACCTTACACCGTAACGGTCTCCCTGCCTTTGACCCTGGGCTCTGGCTGATTCATGTTTCTGTGCCTTCCCAGAACCTAAAGTTCATGACAACTGTCTGCGAGTGAGCACAGCCTGCTGTGTCAGGCTCTTTAGATACATTATCTGAGTCCTGTCACAGCCTTCAGATTGTGGCGCTGAACCGTCGTGGGTCACTTGCCCCTTGAGAACCTGGTGGAAGCCATGTATTCTCTCTCTAGAAAAATCACCTCACACACACTTTGGCATTTAACCTCTGAGAGTTTGAAGATCTAAAAATGCACACATGAGTACCTTGTCCCTAGATTCCAGGTTATGAATAACGTGCTTTAAAGAGAGATATTATCTCCATTTGCAGTTGAGGAAACTGGGTCAGGAGGAGGTTAATTAACTTGCAAGTTTGCATGGTAGGTAGTGGAACCAGTTTGACTCCATGTCTTCTTGACTCCAAACCCTTGATTTTTTCCACTGTCCAAAAGTAGAGATGCTCAGGAAATGATGGCGTGAGTGTATGCAAGGTCTAAAAAGGGAGCTTTAAAGTGTATGTGCCCCAAAATATGACAAAACATCCATTTGATACCAGAATAGACAAGGAGAAGATTTTCTCAAGTATTTGGATTTAACTGCCAAAATTTTTTGTGTTGCTTGCAACTTTTCCAGTTTTGTCAAGTGATAATTTTCCCCCCATGATACCAGTTCCAACAGTTTTTGCTTCTGATGCCATTTCTGTTTGGCTGTGCACATTTCTTACTGTCGTGTTGAATTATGTTTTCTCTGGATGCCAAGGCAGATGGATGGCACTTTTGTTATGATTCTGATATAAATAGCATCTGTTAGAAACTGGACATCAATACGTATCTGGCAAGTAAAACAAATATATCAGTGGAATAGCCTTCTAATCATGTTTTTGCCTGTGGTTAATAAGTGCATCTGATGGTCTGTGACTCAGTGCTTGTTTGGGGGGCATTGCTTTTATTATCCTTGCTATTTTCTACCTTACCTTACAAGTTTTGATATAATCGTATTTATTAATTCTCTTTATGTAGAAAACCTAAACTGAAGATGGTGCAAAGCCAGGGGTGACCTAAAGGGCTCAGCACAGTGCCTCGCTCATGCTCAGAACATGGCTTGGCTTTCGAGATCAAGGGTGAAATTAGCCCACGCTCCTTACCCTTGCAGTGTTAGGTGTTGATAACTGTGGTCCATTGAGAACAAAGATTAATAGAGTGCTTCCTGCGTGCCAGGCCCCATCGTAGGTGCTGAGTACAGGAAGATGAGTGCAGCTGATTCTCTCCACTGGAAGGGCTCACTGACTAACTAGCAGGGCCCACAGATAAACAGCCAAGAGAAAAGTCTGGAAGCAGAGAATCAAAGTGAAGATAGATGTGGGACTAGAGGGATGGACTGGGAGGTATTAATACTTTATTCGTGACGTGCCCCGCCCCCTAGCAAGGTAATGGAAATACGGGTGCCTTTGACCTTTTTGTCCTTTTCTTTTTTAAAAAATATTATTTATTTATTTTCGCTGTGCCAGGTCTTAGTTGTGGCATGCAGGATCTTTAGTTGCAGCATGAGGGCTCTTTAGTTGCAGCGTATGGAATCTAGTTCCCTGATCAGGGATTCGAACCTGGCCCCCCTGCATTGGGAGCGTGGAGTCTCAACCACTGGACCACCAGGGAAGTCCCTGTCCTTTTCTTTATTAAATAAAACAGTTGGCAAAGCAAAACTATAAGACCAAGTTGTCTGTAAAGGCATGATTGTTTTTTTAATTTTAATTTTTATTTATTTAATTTTAATTTTATTATTTTTAATTGAAGTGTAGTTGATTAACAATGTTGTGTTAGTTTCAGGTATACAGCAAAGTGATTCAGTTATACATATATATGTATATTCTTTTTCAGATTCTTTTTTTTTTTTAATAAATTTATTTATTTATTATTTATTTATTATTTATTTATTTATTTATTTTTGGCTGTGTTGGGTCTTCGTTGCTGCATGTGGGCTTTCTCTAGTTGAGGCAAGCAGTGGCTACTCTTCGTTGCAGTGCGCAGGCTTCTCATTGCGGTGGGTTCTCTTGTTGCGGAGCACGGGCTGTAGGTGCACAGACTTTGGTAGTTGTGGCACGCGGGCTCAGTAGTTGTGGCGCATGGGCTTAGTTGCTCCGCAGCACGTGGGATCTTCCCAGACCAGGGCTCGAGCCCATGTCTCCTGCGTTGGCAGGTGGATTCTTAACCACTGCACCACCAGGGAAGTCCCCAGATTCTTTTCTATTATAGGTTATTACAAAATATTGAATATAGTTCCTTGTGCTATACAGTAGGAACTTGTTGTTTATTTTGTATGTAGTAGTTTGTATTTGCTAATCCCAAACTCCTAATTTATCCCTCCCCCATTTCCCCTTTGGTAACCATAAATTTGTTTTTATGTCTGTTTTGAGTCTATTTCTGTTTTGTAAATAAGTTTATTTGTGTCATTTTTTAAAGATTCCACATAAAAGTGATATCATATGCTATTTGTCTTCCTCTGTCTGACTTACTTCACTTAGTATGATAATCTCTAGGTCCATCCATGTTGCTGCAAATGGCATAATTTCATTCTTTTTTATGGCTGAGTAGTATTCCATTGTATAAATATATGTACCACATCTTCTTTATCCATTCATCTGTTGATGGGCATTTAGGTTGTTTCCATGTCTTGGCTGTTGTAAATAGTGCAGCAGTAAACATTGGGGTGCCTGTATCTCTTTGAATTAGAGTTTTCGCCTTTTCCAGATATAAGGCATGATTAGTTTTAAGGAGGATAGGAAGGCCTCATGAAGGAGAGGCTCTACCCTTTGTCTTGAAAGATGAATTGGAGTGTGGTGGAAGAGGAGGAAAAAGCATGAACCCATACTCAGAGGTGAGGGACTGCATGGTATATTCCTTCAGATTCTGTGTAAAAATGCAGCAGGCATGGAGCTGTGGTGTCTGGAAGAGTCTCCTGGGGCCAGGTTATTAATGATGTGAATGATCTTACATCCCACAGTTAGGAGTTTGATTTCAGTCTGTATACCCTGGAGAAGTAGTGCAAGTACATGTTTTTGGTTGTTTTTTTTTTTTTTTAATTAAAAGCAATGTAGATTCACAAAAAAGTTGCAGAATCAGTACAGAGAGTTCCCATGTGCCCCCAGCTTCCCCCAGTGGTAGCATCTTACAGAATAACCTTAGCACACTTAGCACACCAGGACACTGTCTTTGCTGCAGTGCTAGTAACAAATAGAGACTTTATTCAGATTTCACCAGTTTTGACAGGCATTCATTTTATTTCTTGGTGCATAGTCCTGTGAAATTTTAACACATGTGTAGTTTTGCCTTGCACGTTTTTTAAGCCAGGGAGTAATGTAACTGTATCTGTGCTTTAGAAAGATAAATCCTGGCAACAGAGGAGGACGGAGTAGAAAGGAGTTGGAGACCTGGGTGCATCTAAGGGGCTCTTTCTGGAATGCAGATGGGTGAGGACGAACATGGGCAGTGACGTGAGGGATGGAGAGGGCAGGGGGGTCGATGTAAGAGGTGTTGTCCAAGTAACGTTGACAGCACTTGCTGACTGCTTAGAAGGAGTGCCGGCGGCCAGAGTCGTGGAGAAAGAAGCAGGCCTGTGACACCATGAAGGACTCTGGTCTTAGTTTTCTAAGGGCAATAGGAAGCAATTGGAGTTTTTAAAGCAAGGAAGTAACGCGAGGAGATCAGTATTTTAAAATGATTGTTCTGGCTGATGTGAGGAAAATGGAGGGAACCACAGTGGTGTGTGTGTGAGATTGTGGTGTGTGATGTGTGTGTGATGTGTGTGGTGTGTGTGTGGGGTGTGTGTGGTGTGTGTGTGTGGTGTGTGTGGTGTGTTGTGTGATGTGTGTGGGGTGTGTGATGTGTGTGTGTGGTGGGTGTGTGTGATGTGTGTGTGTGTTGTGTGTGTATGTGGTGTGTGTGATGTGTGTGTGGTGTGTGTGATGTGTGTGTGGTGTGTGTGTGGTGTGTGTGGTGTGTGTGATGTGTGATGTGTGTGGTGTGTGTGTGGGGTGTGTGTGGTGTGTGTGTGTGGTGGTGTGGTGTGTGTGTGGTGTGTGTGATGTGTGTGTGTGATGTGTGGTGTGTTTGTGATGTGTGTGTGGTGTGTGTGATGTGTGTGTGTGTGGTGTGTGTGTGTGATGTGTGGTGTGTGTGTGGTGTGTGTGGTGTGGGTGTGGTGTGTGTGATGTGTGTGTGATGGGTGTGTGTGGTGTGTGTGTGTGATGTGTGGGGTGTGATGTGGTGTGTGTTGTGTGTGGTGTGTGTGTGGTGTGTGTGTGTGGTGTGTGTGATGTGTGGGGTGTGATGTGTGGTGTGTGTTGTGTGTGGTGTGTGTGTGGTGTGTGTGTGTGGTGTGTGTGTGATGTGTGTGGTGTGTGTGTGTGGTGTGTGTGTGTGTTTGAGTTACGGGAAGAGAAGTGGTGCTCATTGTGTTGACCTAAAATACCTCTACCTGAGAAACCTAAAATTTAGTGTGAAATTCATATGAAGGACCCGCCCGAGGTTTTGGACACAATTTTCCAGTAACTCACAAGGTTGGATTATTTTGCAGACCCAAGGGCTCTGTTCCTATGGCTTGATAAGCTAAATAAGAAAATCCATCTAACCCTGCTGCTCTCTTACTTTTCAGAATTCTCAAATTCAGAAATAGTTTATCTTGAAGGCAATGAAACAGAACAGCACCAAAACAGATAGTGCCACCATCACCAGCACCGCATGGAGTAGAGCCAAGGCCAGGCGAGCGCTTCTCTTTCCCCAGTGCCTGTGTCAGCAGACGGGTCAGAGGAACCTGGCGAGTTCACTGTGTGGTGCTGGGCTCAGGCCTCGAGACAAAGGTGCTCAGAAAGTGGTGGTGATACCGCGATCACTTCCATCTGGTTTGTTTCAGTTGTTCACGCAGCAAGCGTGTTCTCAGTGCTGATTCTTGTGCCACAGTTGTCTTCTAGGAACTTACATATCATATCAACAAGCATCGGCTTATAAATTTTAAAGTTGAATGTCCTTCGTTTGGTGCTGCACGTGACCACAGGTGTTAGCTGGCTACGGTGAACTCGGAAGATGCTTCCGCCGGGCCCGCGGGGCTCTGTGGACAGTGCAGATCCACGTGTCTGGCTGTAGGTGGCGGCAGCCGCACGACTTTCCGTTACGGAACTCGAGCTGGGAAACCGTCTCATCTTCCCTTTGCCAGCATCCGAGGACTTGCTGGGCCCCGGCTGCAGTATAAATAGGACACATTCAACACTCCTGGTCTGCTCACAGGAGCCGGGAGGATGCAGTCGTTTCCATCGATTACATTTTAAAAGGCTGCCAGTGAAACCGTGTTTGAGCTGGGAACAGCTGTTTGACAGCCCACGTGTGGTCAGTTTCTCTGACGCAGCTTGTTTTTCTGTTGCCTGTTGCTGTATCTGTCATCACATTAGGTGTGGTGGTGAGTCTGAAAATATTCATTAGGTAAGAGTGAATTTCTGAGGCACTTTCTGAAACTAGACTTGTGTGTCCATGATAGAGAAGGCGCGTTACAGACAAAAACAAAATAAGCCTTTTCTTTAGGATCTGTGTTCTGGAGCATCAAGGAATTCATGCTGATATAAATGATCCCAGAACCACAACACTCAATTCGGTTAAACTCAGTAAGCATTATTTTTTGGACCACCGTCATCAGATGTGCTCCCTGCTCTCGCGGCACTGATGGTCTAATAGGGAACATAGACATCAAACAATCATAAGGGTCATGGGTGTTAATTAAGAAAACCTTTGACCCTGGTCACTAGTTCTCGGCACAGGGGATGAGAGTGAGAAATCACAGATGATGCCGAGGCTTCTACCTTGGATGGTGGGAAAGAGCGTGACAATCCTAAGCAAGACCAAGGAGTGGCAGGGTGTGTGTGTGTGTGTGTGTGCGCGCACGCATGTGTGTATGCGTGTGTGTGTGTGCATGTATGTGTGTATGCGTGTGTGTGTGTGTATGCGTGTGTGTGTGTGCATGTGTGTGTGTATGCGTGTGTTTGTGTGTGTGTGTGCATTTTTGGAGGAGAGTGCTGTTTGAAAGACGGGGCTGTGAAAATCCTTCATTAATTTGATAAATGCTTTTGGAGCTCCAGTGATACTGGGTACTCTGGAGCAGGGGGTACAGTAGTGCAAAAACACTTTTATTTCATGGAGCCTATAATCGAGTGTGTAGTTTCCCAAATGAAAGTATAATTACTCATTGAGGTGAGGGCAGTGCTGGGGAAGGACAGGCTGTGATGAGAGACTCTGCCAGGACGATGTAGGCAAGGCAGGCAGGGTGCCGTCTCTAAGGAGGCCACGGCCACATGTGGATCAGGAGGTGAGAGGAGTCAGCTGGGTGAGGAGGTGGGGGAGGAGAGGATCTGGGCAGAGGGGCCCATGGGGCCGTGGGAAGCAGGTGGGGAGAGTGACAAAGGCAGGAGCTGGGTCACGTGCTGCCTGGTAGGCCCCGGCAGGCATGTTACATCTAACATGCTGTGATATGTTTATTAGCGAACATTTAAAGATCAGTGTCCGCACCAGCCCAACATAGCTGTTTTTGTCTGCAAGATGAGGCCCTGTAGACCCTGGCCTCCTGTGAAAATATGTTTTTATATCATGTTTATAGCGTATACCCCACTGTACCTTTTCTCTTAACATTGTGCTAAACATGTTTTTTTCTGTTTTGACATATTCTATATCATTATTATAAGAGTGGTAAATAATCACCAGATCAAACTTTGAGAGGCTTGTGTTTTATTTTGAGCTTGATTTCTGAGCTGGTGTGGGTGAGTCTTGTAGTGCACATGGGTAGACTTGAAATTTATGCTGCAAGAGAAGGTATTTGTGAAAATGAGGTTCGGGAGGAAGGTGAGAGCCTGCCTGGGGGTTTGAGGAGACCCTGACGTCGGGGGAGACCCTGGGTGCAGGAAGGCCGAGGCTCAGACGCGAGGGGCCACCAGCTGGGGAAAAGGTTGGTTTATAACCAGGAATTTTTCTGCTAAATTGAATTCAGATGACTGGCTAAATTGTTTTTTATGATACCCTATCATTTGGAATATATTTGTAAATCAACTTGCATTCTTATAATTCCTATGTTTAGGACAGTAAACGAGGGGTTGCCAGCCGATTCTCAGATCTTAAGGGAGTGTGAGACCGAGACGGGGGAGGCAGACTGGCCTTCACACGCCGGGGTCACGAACCCCGGAATCCTAATATTTGATTAGATATGTATGTAGATGACTCGCTTTTAATTTTCTGCATGTTATTTTGCAGAATTGTTAGACTGTTCTGCAAGTGCGAGGTATCCATTCTTGAGAATTGACGGATGTTCTTACTACTCTATTAATATGTGCAGACTTCATTGTTCTTATCCCTGTGTTTATGTGAGCACGCACACAGACCACTCACATGTACCTGCGTGAGTGCAGACCCCTAGCACAGTTGCGCAAAAAGCCTAGGATTAAATTCAGGCGACTTTGGGTCTTGGCCTCATGAGTAGATTTGGCTTTTCCCTCTGGTGTTTTGTTTCTCCACCTCTAAAAATATGGATAATGGTGTCTAACTCACAAGGTTGATGGTTAACCAATGGCCAGCAAAATAGGCTATTGCGAGGTGATGCTACTAGAATCCCTAAATGCAGCATGTGCTGGTCTTTTAACTTCATTTTCATATCAAGCCGGGAACTTTACACATGAGCCTCCTTAAAAACTATAGACTTGTGCTTAGAAATCAACTTCAGCTTCTTCTAAAGCAGTGGTCCCAGCTTGTTAAAACACAGATAGCTGGGCCACCACCCCAGAGTTTCAGGTTGGTTGGTCTGGGTTGGAGCCTGAGAATTTGCATTTCTAGAAAGGTCCCAGGTGATGTTGATATTGCTGGTTCAGGGACCACATTTTAAGAACCACTGTTTTAAAGCTGCATGTCTGCTTCAATAGCCTTTAAAAAATTATTTATTTATTTATTTATTTATTTTTTGGCTGTGTTTGATCTTCGTTGCTGTGTGCGGGCTTTCTCTAGTTGTGGAGAGTGGGGGCTACTCTTTGTTGCGGTGCACGGGCTTCTCATTGCACTGGCTTCTCTTGTTGCGGAGCATGGGCTCTAGGCACACGGGCTCAGTAGTTGTGGCTCATGGGCTCTAGAGCGCAGGCTCAGTAGTTGTGGCGCATGGGCTTAGTTGCTCCGCGGCATGTGGGACCTTCCCGGACCAGGGCTCGAACCCGTGTCCCCTGCATTGGCAGCTGGATTCTTAACCACTGTGCCACCAGGTAAGTCCTCAATAGCCTTTTAAAACTAATTTTTTTATTTTTATTTTTTAAATTAGAGACTACTTTTATTTTTTTAATAAATTTATTGATTTATTTTTGGATGCATTGGGTTTTTTTTTTTTTTTAACATCTTTATTGAAGTATAATTGCCTTACAATAGTGTGTTAGCTTCTGCTTTATAACAAAGTGAATCAGTTATACATATACAATATGTTCCATTTCTCTTCCCTCTTGCATCTCCCTCCCTCCCACCCTCCCCATCCCACCCCTCTAGGTGGTCACAAAGCACCGAGCTGATCTCCCTGTGCTATGCGGCTGCTTCCCACTAGCTATCTATTTTACATTTGGTAGTGTATATATGTCCATGACACTCTCTTACCCTGTCACATCTCACCCCCCCCCCTCCCATATCCTCAAGTCCATTCTCTAGTAGGTCTGTGTCTTTATTCCCGTCTTGCCACTAGGTTCTTCATGGCCTTTTTTTTTTTTTCCTTAGATTCCGTATATATGTGTTAGCATACTGTATTTGTTTTTCTCTTTCTGACTTACTTCACTCTGTATGACAGACTCTAACTCCATCCACCTCATTACAAATACCTCCATTTCATTTCTTTTTATGGCTGAGTAATATTCCATTGTATATATGTGCCACATCTTCTTTATCCATTCATCTGTCGATGGACATTTAGGTTGCTTCCAGGTCCTGGCTATTGTAAATAGAGCTGCAATGAACATTGTGGTACATGACACTTTTTTGACCTATGGTTTTCTCAGGGTATATACCCAGTAGTGGGATTGCTGGGTCGTATGGTAGTTCTATTTGTAGTTTTTTAAGGAACCTCCATACTGTTCTCCATAGTGGCTGTATCAATTTACATTCCCACCAACAGTGCAAGAGTGTTCCCTTTCCTCCACACCCTCTCCAGCATTTATTGTTTCTAGATTTTTTGATGATGGCCATTCTGACCGGTGTGAGATGATATCTCATTGTAGTTTTGATTTGCATTTCTCTAATGATTAATGATGTTGAGCATTCTTTCATGTGTCTGTAGGCCATCTGTATATCTTCTTTGGAGAAATGTCTATTTAGGTCTTCTGCCCATTTTTGGATTGGATTGTTCGTTTTTTTGTTATTGAGCTGCATGAGCTGCTTGTAAATCTTGGAGATTAATCCTTTGTCAGTTGCTTCATTTGCAAATATTTTCTCCCATTCTGATGGTTGTCTTTTGGTCTTGTTTATGGTTTCCTTTGCTGTGCAAAAGCTTTTAAGTTTCATTAGGTCCCATTTGTTTATTTATGTTCTTATTTCCATTTCTCTGGGAGCTGGGTCAAAAAGAATCTTGCTGTGATGTATGTCATAGAGTGTTCTGCCTATGTTTTCCTCTAAGAGTTTGATAGTGTCTGGCCTTACACTTAGGTCTTTAATCCATTTGGAGTTTATTTTTGTGCATGGTGTCAGGGAGTGTTCTAATTTCATACTTTTACATGTACCTGTCCAATTTTCCCAGCACCACTATTGAAGAGGCTGTCTTTTCTCCACTGTATATGCTTGCCTCCTTTATCAAAGATAAGGTGACCATATGTGTGTGGGTTTATCTCTGGGCTTTCTATCCTGTTCCATTGATCTATATTTCTGTTTTTGTGCCAGTACCAAACTGTCTTGATTACTGAAGCTTTGTAGTATAGTCTGAAGTCAGGGAGCCTGATTCCCCCAGCTCCATTTTTCGTTCTCAAGATTGCTTTGGCTATTCGGGGTCTTTTGTGTTTCCATACAAATTGTGAAATTTTTTGTTCTAGTTCTGTGAAAAATGCCAGTGGTAGTTTGATAGGGATTGCATTGAATCTGTAGATTGCTTTGGGTAGTAGAGTCATTTTCACAATGTTGATTCTTCCAATCCAGGAACATGGTATATCTCTCCATCTATTTGTATCATCTTTAATTTCTTTCATCAGTGTCTTATAATTTTCTGCATACAGGTCTTTTGTCTCCTTAGGTAGGTTTATTCCTAGATATCTTATTCTTTTTGTTGCAATGGTAAACGGGAGTGTTTTCTTAATTTCACTTTCAGATTTTTCGTCATTAGTGTATAGAAATGCAAGCGATTTCTGTGCATTAATTTTGTATCCTGCTACTTTACCAAATTCATTGATTAGCTCTAGGAGTTTTCTGGTAGCATCTTTAGGATTCTCTATGTATAGTATCATGTCATCTGCAAATAGTGACAGCTTTACTTCTTCTTTTCCGATTTGGATTCCTTTTATTTCTTTGTCTTCTCTGATTGCTGTGGCTAACACTTCCAAAAACTATGTTGAATAATAGTGGTGAGAGTGGGCAACCTTGTCTTGTTCCTGATCTTAGTGGAAATGGTTTCAGTTTTTCACCATTGAGGACAATGTTGGCTGTGGGTTTGTCATATATGGCCTTTATTATGTTGAGGAAAGTTCCCTCTATGCCTACTTTCTGCAGGGCTTTTATCATAAATGGGTGTTGAATTTTGTCGAAAGCTTTCTCTGCATCTATTGAGATGATCATATGGTTTTTCTCCTTCAATTTGTTAATATGGTGTATCACATTGATTGATTTGCGTATATTGAAGAATCCTTGCATTCCTGGGATAAACCCCACTTGATCATGGTGTATGATCCTTTTAATGTGCTGTTGGATTCTGTTTGCGAGTATTTTGTTGAGGATTTTTGCATCTATGTTCATCCGTGATATTGGCCTGTAGTTTTCTTTCTTTGTGACATCTTTGTCTGGTTTTGGTATCAGGGTGATGGTGGCCTCGTAGAATGAGTTTGGGAGTGTTCCTCCCTCTGCAATATTTTGGAAGAGTTTGAGAAGGATAGGTGTTAGCTCTTCTCTAAATGTTTGATAGAATTCACCTGTGAAGCCATCTGGTCCTGGGCTTTTGTTTGTTGGAAGGTTTTTAATCACAGTTTCAATTTCAGTGCTTGTGATTGGTCTGTTCATATTTTCTATTTCTTCCTGGTTCAGTCTCGGCAGTTGTGCATTTCTAAGAATCTGTCCATTCTTCCAGGTTGTCCATTTTATTGGCATAGAGTTGCTTGTAGTAATCTCTCATGATCTTTTGTATTTCTGCAGTGTCAGTGGTTATTTCTCCTTTTTCATTTCTAATTCTATTGATCTGAGTCTTCTCCCTTTTTCTCTTGATGAGTCTGGCTAATGGTTTATCAATTTTGTTTATCTTCTCAAAGAACCAGCTTTTAGTTTCCTTGATTTTTGCTATTGTTTCCTTCATTTCTTTTTCATTTATTTCTGACCTGATCTTTATAATTTCTTTCCTTCTGCTGGCTTTGGGGTTTTTTTGTTCTTCTTTCTCTAATTGCTTTAGGTGCAAGGTTAAGTTGTTTATTCGAGATGTTTCCTGTTTCTTGAGGTAGGCTTGTATTGCTATAAACTTCCCTCTTAGCACTGCTTTTGCTGCGTCCCATAGGTTTTGGGTTGTCGTATCTCCATTGTCATTTATTTCTAGGTATTTTTTGATTTCCCCTTTGATTTCTTCAGTAATCACTTCATTATTAAGTAATGTATTGTGTAGCCTCCATGTGTTTGTATTTTTTACAGATCTTTTCCTGTAATTGATATCTAGTCTCATAGCGTTGTGGTCGGAAAAGATACTTGATACGATTTCAATTTTCTTAAATTTACCAAGGCTTGATTTGTGACCCAAGATATGATCTATCTTGGAGAATGTTCCATGAGCACTTGAGAAAAATGTGTATTCTGTTGTTTTTGGGTGGAATGTCCTATAAATATCAATTAAGTCCATCTTGTTTAATGTATCATTTAAAGCTTGTGTTTCCTTATTTATTTTCATTTGGATGATCTGTCCATTGGTGAAAGTGGGGTGTTAAAGTCCCCTACTATGATTGTGTTGCTGTCGATTTCCCCTTTTATGGCTGTTAGTACTTGCCTTATATATTGAGGTGCTCCTATGTTGGGTGCATAAATATTTACAATTGTTATACCTTCCTCTTGGATCGATCCCTTGATCATTATATAGTGTCCTTCTTTGTCTCTTGTAATAGTCTTTATTTTAAAGTCTATTTTGTCTGATATGAGAATTGCTACTCCAGCTTTCTTTTGATTTCCATTTGCATGGAATATCTTTTTCCATCCCCTCACTTTCAGTCTGTATGTGTCTCTAGGTCTGAAGTGGGTCTCTGTAGACAGCATATATATGGGTCTTGTTTTTGTATCCATTCAGCCAGCCTGTGTCTTTTGGTGGGAGCATTTAATCCATTTACATTCAAGGTAATTATCGATATGTATGTTCCTATTCCCATTTTCTTAAATGTTTTGGGTTTGTTATTGTAGGTGTTTTCCTTCTCTTGTGTTTCTTGCCTAGAGAAGTTCCTTTAGCATTTGTTGTAAAGCTGGTTTGGTAGTGCTGAACTCTCTCAGCTTTTGCTTGTCTGTAAAGGTTTTAATTTCTCCATCACATTTGAATGAGATCCTTGCTGGGTAGAGTAATCTTGGTTGTAGGTTCTTCTCCTTCATCACTTTAAGTATATCCTGCCACTCCCTTCTGGCTTGTAGAGTTTCTGCTGAAAGATCAGATGTTAACCTTATGGGGATTCCCTCGTGTGTTATTTGTTTTTTTTCCCTTGCTGCCTTTAATATGTTTTCCTTATATTTAATTTTTGACAGTTTGATTAATATGTGTCTTGGCGTGTTTCTCCTTGGGTTTATCCTGTATGGGACTCTCTGTGCTTCCAGGACTTGATTAACTATTTCCTTTCCCATATTAGGGAAGTTTTCAACTATAATCTCTTCAAATATTTTCTCAGTCCCTTTCTTTTTCTCTTCTTCTTCTGGGACCCCTATAATTCGAATGTTGGTGCGTTTAATGTTGTCCCAGAGGTCTCTGAGACTGTCCTCAGTTCTTTTCATTCTTTTTTCTTATCCTGCTCTGCAGTAGTTATTTCCACCATTTTATCTTCCAGGTCACTTATCCTTTCTTCTGCCTCAGTTATTCTGCTATTGATCCCATCTAGAGTATTTTTAATTTCATTTATTGTGTTTTTCATCATTGCTTGATTCCTCTTTAGTTCTTCTACGTCCTTGTTAAATGTTTCTTGCATTTTGTCTATTCTATTTCCAAGATTTTGGATCATCCTTACTATCATTATTCTGAATTCTTTTGCATTGGGTTTTCATTGCTGTGCGCAGGCTTTCTCGAGTTGTGGCGAGCGGGGGCTACTCCTCGTTGCGGTGCGCGTGCTTCTCATTGTGGTGGCTTCTCTTGTTTTGGAGCACGGGCTCTAGGCACGCGGGCTTCAGTAGTTGCGATGCATGGGCTCAGTAGTTGTGGCACGTGGGCTCAGTAGCTGCGGCGCACAGGCTTAGTTGCTCCACGGCATGTGGGATCTTCCTGGACCAGGGATCGAACCCGTGTCCCCTGCATTGGCAGGTGGATTCTTAACCACTGTACCACCAGGAAAGTCCCCAAAACTAATTTTTTTAAATAGAAAATAAATGCATGTAGAAAATAATGGTTTTAGTAACAATAGAAAGCCATGTTATGTCTGCCTGAGGAATCTAAAAAATGGAATAATAGCTCCTGTCCTCTTGAGATGAAATGATGAGGACATCTCTTGGGCAAAGTCTTTAGCGTAACCCCTGCGATGGGGTGATGCCCTTCGCCTCTCATCAACTCTAGGAAGACAGGTGTCACTGAGTTTCTGCAAGCTACGTCAGGGTAGTTAGACGTCCTGTGGGGGTACCTTGTTTCTGTTCTTTTAAAATGTGCCATTTTCTTTACATCCCAAGTTAGGTGTTGAACTCCTGGGGTCTGGGTGGACCATACTTCTCTTTCTGTTCCTCCACTCTCGCCAGCGTGTGGCCTGCAGCATTCGCTGAAGAACGAGCGGTTGAGAGCAGAGTTGGTTGGAAAATGCTTACACCAAGAACGTTTAGGTGTAACATCCACATAGGCTCTGTTTTCAGAGTGATCCAGATTTGGCTTTTCCGAATATTCATATTGTAATTGAAGTCTCACTAGCTTTTATGATCCTGCAGTTGGTAGAAATTAGAACTGGAGAAGACCCAACGGGTCATCCAGACCGTTCTCCCGCTGGAAGAGGATTATTCCCTGCAGTGTACTCAGTAGCATTAGGAGGCATTACTTTTCATATGATTACTATTTTTTTTTTTTGTGCTGTCTTCAACTGTTTCTTGAATTGAATCTCTTTGTATTCAAGTAATAAAATGCACAACAGGCAGTACATTTCTGGGTGATTATCTCACTCCTCAGGTGGTGTAATAAGGCATGAGGCCAAAGCCCTGGCATGCCTTATTGTTATTAGGAAGGGAATTTATGGATAAAATAAAGTGGTTAACTGCATCAGCCATAACCACAACGAGGAATGCAGTTACGGCAGATCCCCCCACCCCCGTGCTTGGAGAGCAGGTCAGGCGGGAGACCAGAACCTTAGCCGTGCAGGCAGCAATGGGCATGCCAGAGACTCGCCACTGCCTTCAAGGAACTTGTTGTTAATTTTGCAAAAAGCAGCAGGAAAGCCTTGGCTGTTGACAGCAGTGCAAACTTGATACCTGGGAAGAGCCTGACTCTGGACCCAGCTCGGGGTTCAGCACTGTGCTCCTGGGCGAACCGCTTGCCTGCTCTGAGCACCCGTTTCCTCACCTATGAAACGGGAAGAGCAGTAAGTGATTGGGCCTGGGAAGGGTTAAATGATGGGTTTTTCATCCATCTTAAGCACATTTCCTGGTTAAAAGTAAGTCCCTCTTAAATGCTAATTGGATTTGAATCATTTTTTTCCCTTCTTAAAATTCTTCCTGAGCTTGAGTCTCTTGCCTCTTCTTTGGTCTTGCCCAGTTGTCTCACGTGCGCGATCATCCCCGCCATCCGTGGTGCTCCTTCCCGAGCACTCCGTGCCATGTCATCGCGTCCCTTGCACGTGCCCTCACCCTGCCGTATCACGTGTGCTTTTCAAGACTCTGACCCCAATTAAACCGCACTCAGTGGCCCTGCCGTGCAGCTGAATGTGGCTGGAGAGACGCAGCGCCGCCACGAGTGCGGGCCCATGGGTTCCCGTCCACGGGCCTCGGGGGGGCTCTCAATGCTCCTGGCCGTCCTGCCACTTCTCCTGCTCTCCCGCTCGCCTTCCCTTCTAGACGGCGGTTTCATTCCATGTCCTTTCCCCGTCCTCACTTGCTGCTGATGACCCAACTTTCACAGAGAAAAGAGACACCAGCAGAAGGGAACTGCCACCCGCCCTCCTCTCCGCATTCGTTCACACGCTCTCTCTTCTCCTGGTCACGAGGCGTGAACGGTCCGTGCGCCTAGAAGAGGCTCGGCCACGAGAGGAGACCCTGTCTCCGCAGGCAAACCTATGGGAACCAGCCGTTCTCTCCCTCCTCTCCTGCTTCATCCCTCTTGGCCCTGAGGCTGGGTCGCGATCACGAGTATTCAGACGGGCTACTGATTCTCCTGTGTTAAGGACGGTTCTCTCCTGACCCCATCCCTCCTCCGGTTCCCACCCTTCTGCTTTACAGCAGAGCTCCTTGAAACAGGCGTCTCTGTCTGCTGTCCCTGATTCCCCTCTGAGTTTATCTGAACTCACTTAGACAGGCTTTCTCCCAACCACCCAGGTCCACCAGCATGGCTACTATTAGGGTCATGGGTGGTTCCCACCTGGCTTAACCCAAAGGGCAGTTCTTGGTCCTCATCTTACGTGATTATCCCTGTAACCTTTGACACACAACATCCTTGACACACTTTCTTCTCTTGGTTTCCTGGACACTCCAGTCCCCTGGTTTTTCTCCTCTCTCACTGGTCACTCTCCCTCAGTCTCCTTTGCCAGTTCCTCCTCATCTCCCTGAGCTCTGAATGTCGGCGTACCCCAAGGCTCGGCCCTGGCAGCTTTTCTTTTTTTACACCTATTTTTCTGGTGGGCTGATCTGATATCATGCCTTTATGTACATTGTATGCTGACAATCCCCAAACTTCTGTCTTCATCCCTCATACATCCAACTGCCTATTCAGTCTCTCCACTGGGCTACTGAATAAGCATCTCAACTGTAATATGTCCAGAAGGAATTCTTGATCTTCCCCTCCACACCTGACCTACCTACGGTCTCTCCCATCTCAGTTAATAGCCATTTGATCCAGGCTTTTTCTTGCCTGCCAGGTCACATCTGTAAGGAAATACATTGGCTCTTCCTTCAGAATGTGTCTGGAATCTGATCATTTTTCAACACTTTCTCCAAAAGCATCCTGGTCCAAGCCACAGCTTCTCTTGCATGGATGATTGCAGTAGACTTGCAACTGGACTTCCTGTTTCCTCTCTTGCCTCTGTAGATCTTTTTTTTTTTTTTTAGTATCTTTATTGGAGTATAATTGCTTTACAATGGTGTGTTAGTTTCTGCTTTATAACAAAGTGAATCAGCTATATATATACGTATATCCACATATCTCTTCCCTCTTGCGTCTCCCTCCCTCCCCAAATGTAGATCTATTCTTGACACACAGCCAGAGGGATCCTTTAAATGCAAAGGCCAGGTCATAACCCTCTGTGTAACCCTCTTCTCTGTACATAACCCTCCAGCGGCTTCACCCATCCCTTACAGCCTGAGACTCGCGGGGGCCCATGTGGTTTTCCTCCAGCCAGCCTCCTGCTGCCTCTTTGTCCTCCTCATGGCATTGTTCCCTTTCTGGTTCCCTTCAGATCTCTGCTCAGTGTCACCTGTTTTCCTCCTCTGCTCCATTTATCTCCATAGCCCTTCTGCATGTGTATAATTTACTTACTTTATTTACTGTGTGTCTTCCATTACTAGAATGTAAGGTCCATGAGGCCCATGATTGTGCCAGTTTTGTTCATTGACCCCCAAGCTTCTAGAAGGAGATTAATAAACACGTTTTGACTGTATGAACATGTACCAAGCCACGTTCTTCTGGAAATTTACCTATGTTGTGATTCTAGGTTTCAGTTCAGTTAAATGTACCTAGTTGAAGAAGGATGTATGTGGGACTCTGGATGAAGCTCTCAGCCTCACATGGCATCAGCCCTGATACGGTCCCTGCCCATAGGGACCTGCCAATGGATGGTGGCAGATAAGACAGGTCCAGACTGATACCATGCCAGGTAGTCAGGGCTGCCCAAAGAGAGGGAAGCAGAGCACTGGCCAATGTGGATTTCCTATACATGAAAAAGTTCTGATTCATTTCTTCAACCCTGTAAACTTGAGATTCTTCAGATCAAGTGCTTTAGAGGTGTTGCCTAGCCTGATTCTCTATACTCGTATAGTGCCATGCACATTCATCTGTTTTTGAATATTATTCATTACGCACTTGCGTTTAAATGTGAAGCCCAGTAGGG
Source organism: Balaenoptera musculus (assembly GCF_009873245.2). Lineage (NCBI taxonomy): Eukaryota > Metazoa > Chordata > Mammalia > Artiodactyla > Balaenopteridae > Balaenoptera > Balaenoptera musculus. The sequence goes on along the minus strand of NC_045794.1, from coordinate 99,092,934 downwards.
AATTTTTTTTTTTTTTTTTTGCTGAGAAGGATAGCCAAGTTAGGAGCCTCAGACAATTGATGGCTATAAAACTTCCCTGTAGAGCAAGAACTTAGGCTTCCTGATTCACTTGAGGCAAGGGAGAGTTTTGTTTCTTGCTCTTATGCTGAGAGTAGCCAGAAAGGAATGAGCAGAAAATTTGGCCTGAGTTTTGAAATGCCAATGAGCCACAGACTGGCAGAATCTATGAGTTATAAATTCGTAATTGCATGTAATAACGTGGTGACCACTGAGCACCAGGGCCTTCTGCTGGCGGGCATGGGAGCGCAGCCAGGTTCACTCTAACAGTGGGGGCGTGAGCCTGGGTGAGACCCACAGCGCCCAAGATAAACAGGACATCCCCCGGGACTGTCTCTGGGATGCATCTGGTTTTGTGTCCGGCCTTGGCCTTTCTTCCTCTAAGGTCTTTTAATCACATTCTCAATAACCATCAGGTAAACATATTACCTTAAAAATTATTGAGAAGGCATCCCCTATGCCAAAGGTGTCCAGGGGGGCAGCTTCTCTCTTTGTCCACCAAGTGCTGCTACTTCTTCTGCCCTCCTCCCCCTCCCTCTTCTCCTCCCCCTCCTTTTTCTTTCTAATTCTGATGTAATTCACATACCATAAAATGAATCCTTTTAAAGTATACAATTTCGTGGCTTTTAGTATATTCACAAAGTTGTGTGACCATCACCACTACCTAACTTTTGTCACCCCCAAAGAAACTGCATACCCATTAGCAGTCCCATTTCCTCCTTCCTTTAGCCCTTGGTAATCACTAACCTACTTTCTGTTTCTATAGATTTACTTACTCTGCACGTCTTATATCAATTGAATCATATAGTAAATGGTCTTTTGGGTCTGCCTTAGCCTAATATTTTCAAGATTCATTTTTGTTGTAGCATGATTCAGTATTTCATTCCTTTTTATGACTGATATTCCATTGTATATATGTACCACATTTTCTTTATCCATTCGTCTGTCAATGGGCATTTAGGTTGCTTCCATGACCTGGCTATTGTAAATAGTGCTGCAGTGAATATTGGGGTGTCTTTTTGAATTATGGTTTTCTCTGGGTATATGCCCAGTAGTGGGATTGCTGGGTCATATGGTCATTCTATTTTTAGTTTTTTAAGGAACCTCCATACTGTTCTCCATAGTGGCTGTATCAATTTACATTCCCAACAACAGTGCAAGAGGGTTCTCTATTCTCCACACCCTCTCCAGCATTTGTTGTTTGTAGATTTTCTGGTGATGCCCATTCTGACTGGTGTGAGGTGATACCTCATTGTTGTTTTGATTTGCATTTCTCTGATAATTAGTGATGTTGAGCAGCTTTTCATGTGCTTCGTAGCTATCTGTATGTCTTCTTTGGAGAAATGTCTATTTAGGTCTTCTGCCCATTTTTGGATTGGGTTGTTTGTTTTTGTATTTTGGAGATTAATCCTTTGTCCGTTGATTCATTTGCAAATATTTTCTCCCATTCTGAGGGTTGTCTTTTCATCTTGTTTGTAGTTTCCTTTGCTGTGTAAAAACTTTTAAGTTTCATTAGGTCCCATTTGTTTATTTTTGTTTTTATTTCCATTACTCTCGGAGGTGGATCAAAAAAGATCTTGCTGTGATTTATGTCAAAGAGTGTTCTTCCTATGTTTTCCTCTAAGAGTTTTATAGTGTCTGGTCTTACATTTAGGTCTCTAATCCATTTTGAGTTTATTTTTGTGTATGGTGTTAGGGAGTGTTCTAATTTCATTCTTTTACATGGAGCTGTCCAGTTTTCCCAGCACCACTTATTGAAGAGACTGTCTTTTCTCCATTGTATATCCTTGCCTCCTTTGTCATAGATTAGTTGACCATAGGTGCGTGGGTTTATCTCTGGGCTTTCTATCCTGTTCCATTGATCTATATTTCTGTTTCTGTGCCAGTGCCATATTGTCTTGATTACTGTAGCTTTGTAGTATAGTCTGAAGTCAGGGAGTCTGATTCCTCCAGCTCCGTTTTTTTCCCTCAAGACCGCTTTGGCTATTCTGGGTCTTTTGTGTCTCCATACAAATTTTAAGATTTTTTGTTCTAGTTCTGTAAAAGATGCCACTGGTAATTTGATAGGGATTGCATTGAATCTGTAGATTGCTTTGGGTAGTAGAGTCATTTTCACAATATTGATTCTTCCAATCCAAGAACATGGTATATATCTCTCAATCTGTTTGTATCATCTTTAATTTCTTTCATCAGTGTCTTATAGTTTTCTGCATACAGGTCTTTTGTCTCCCTAGTTAGGTTTATTCCTAGGTATTTTATTCTCTTTGTTGCAATGGTAAATGGGAGTGTTTCCTTAATTTCTCTTTCAGATTTTTCATCATTAGTGTATAGGAATGCAAGAGATTTCTGTGCATTGATTTTGAATCCTGCAACTTTACCAAATTCATTGATTAGCTCTAGTAGTTTTCTGGTGCCATCTTTAGGATTCTCTATGTATAGTATCATGTCATCTGTGAACAGTGACAGTTTTACTTCTTCTTTTCCAATTTGTATTCCTTTTATTTCTTTTTCTTCTCTGATTGCTGTGGCTAGGACTTCCACTATGTTGAATAATAGTGGTGAGAGTGGACATCCTTGTCTTGTTCCTGATCTTAGAGGAAATGCTTTCAGATTTTCACCATTGAGAATGATGTTTGCTGTGGGTTTGTCATATATGGCCTTTATTATGTTGAGGTAGGTTCCCTCTATGCCCAGTTTCTGGAGAGTTTTTATCATAAGTGGGTGTTGAATTTTGTCAAAAGCTTTTTCTGCATCTATTGAGATGATCATATGGTTTTTCTTCTTCAATTTGTGAATATGGTGTATCACATTGATTGATTTGCGTATATTGAAGAATCCTTGCATCCCTGGGATAAATCCCACTTGATCATGGTGTATGACCCTTTTAATGTGTTGTTGGATTCTGTTTGCTAGTATTTTGTTGAGGATTTTTGCATCTATATTCATCAGTGATATTGGTCTGTAATTTTCTTTTTTGTAGTATCTTTGGTTTTGGTATCAGGGTGATGGTGGCCTCATAGAATGAGTTTGGGAGTGTTACTTCCTCTGCAGTTTTTTGGAAGAGTTTGAGAAGGATGGGTGTTAGCTCTTCTCTAAACGTTTGATAGAATTCACCTGTGAAGCCATCTGGTCCTGGACTTTTGTTTGTTGGAAGATTTTTAATCGCAGTTTCAATTTCATTACTTGTGGTTGGTCTGTTCATATTTTCTATTTCTTCCTGGTTCAGTCTTGGAAGTTTATACCTTTCTAAGAATTTGTCCATTTCTTCCAGGTTGTCCATTTTATTGGCATAGAGTTGCTTGTAGTAGTCTCTTAGGATGCTTTGTATTTCTGCGGTGTCATAACTTCTCCTTTTTCATTTCTAATTTTATTGATTTGAGTCCTCTCCTTGTTTTTCTTGATGAGTCTGGCTAATGGTTTATCAATTTTGTTGACCTTCTCAAAGAACCAGCTTTTAGTTTTATTGATCTTTGCTATTGTTTTCTTTGTTTCTATTTCATTTATTTCTGCTCTGATCTTTATGATTTCTTTCCTTCTGCTAACTTTGGGTTTTGTTTGTTCTTCTTTCTCTAGTTCTCTTTGGTGTAAGGTTAGATTGTTTATTTGAGATTTTTCTTGTTTCTTGAGGTAGGCTTGTATAGCTATAAACTTCCCTCTTAGAACTGCTTTTGCTGCATCCCATAGCTTTTGGATCATTGTGTTTTTGTTGTCATTTGTCTCTAGGTATTTTTTGATTTCCTCTTTGATTTTTTCAGTGATCTCTTGGTTATTTAGTAACGTATTGTTTAGCCTCCATGTGTTTGTGTTTTTTACTTTTTTTTCCCTGTAATTGATTTCTAATCTCATAGTGTTGTGGTCAGAAAAGATGCTTGATATGATTTCAATTTTCTTAAATTTACTGAGGCTTGATTTGTGACCCAAGATGTGATCTATCCTGGAGAATGTTCTGTGTGCACTTGAGAAGAAAGTGTAATCTGCTGTTTTTGGATGGAATGTCCTATAAATATCAATTAAATCTCTCTGGTCTGTTGTGTCATTTAAAGCTTGTGTTTCCTTATTAACTTTCTGTTTGGATGATCTGTCCATTGGTGTAAGTGAGGTGTTCAAGTCCCCCACTATTATCAGGTTACTGTCGATTTCCTCTTTTATAGCCGTTAGCAGTTGCCTTATGCGTTGAGGTGCTCCTATGTTGGGTGCATATATATTTATAATTGTTATGTCTTCTTCTTGGATTGATCCCTTGATCATTATGTAGTATCCTTCCTTTTCTCTTGTAACATTCTTTATTTTAAAGTCTATTTTATCTGAGTATTGCTACTCCAGCTTTCTTTTGATTTCCATTTGCATGGAATATCTTTTTTCCATCCCCTCACTTTCAGTCTGTATGTGTCCCTAGGTCTGAAGTGGGTCTCTTGTAGACAGCATATATATGGGTCTTGTTTTTGTATCCATTCAGCAAGCCTGTGTCTTTTGGTTGGAGCATTTAATCTATTCATGTTTAAGATACTTATCGATATGTATGTATCTATTACCATTTTTTAAATTGTTATGGGTTTGTTTTTGTAGGTCCTTTTCTTCTCTTGTGTTTCCCACTTAGAGAAGTTCCTTTAGCATTTGTTGTAGAGCTGGTTTGGTGGTGCTGAATCCTCTTAGATTTTGCTTGTCTGTAAAGCTTTTGATTTCTCTGTCGAATCTGAATGAGATCCTTGCCGGGTAGAGTAATCTTGGTTGTAGGTTCTTCCCTTTCATCACTTTAAATATATCATGCCACTCCCTTCTGGCTTGTAGAGTTTCTGCTGAGAAATCAGCTGTTAACCTTATGGGAGTTCCCTTGTATGTTGTTTGTCGTTTTTCCCTTTCTGCTTTCAAGAATTTTTCTTTGTCTTTAATTTTTGTCAATTTGATTACTATGTGTCTCGGTGCGTTTCTCCTTGGGTTTATCCTGCCTGGGACTCTCTGTGCTTCCTGGACTTGGGTGGCTGTTTTCTTTCCCATGTTAGGGAAGTTTTCGACTATAATCTCTTCAAATATTTTCTCTGGTCCTTTCTCTCTCTCTTCTCCTTCTGGGACCCCTATAATGCAAATGTTGTTGCATTTAATGTTGTCCCAGAGGTCTCTTAGGCTGTCTTCATTTCTTTTCATTCTTTTTTCTTTATTCTGTTCCGTGGCAATGAATTCCACCATTCTGTCTTCCAGGTCACTTATCTCTTCTTCTGCCTCAGTTATTCTGCTATTGATCCCTTCTATTGTATTTTTCATTTCAGTTATTGCAGTGTTCATATCTGTTTGTTTGTTTTTTAATTCTTCTAGGTGTTTGTTCTTTAATTCTTCTAGGTCTTTGTTAAACATTTCTTGCATCTTCTCAATCTTTGCCTCCATTCTTTTTCCGAGGTCCTGGATCATCTTCACTATCATTATTCTGAATTCTTTTTCTGGAAGGCTGCCTATCTCCATTTCATTTAGTTGTTTTTCTGGGGCTTTATCTTGTTCCGTCATCTGGTACATAGCCCTCTGCCTTTTCATCTTGTCTGTCTTTCTGTGAGTGTGGTTTTTGTTCCACAGGCTGCAGGATTGTAGTTCTTCTTGCTTCTGCTGTCTGCCCTCTGGCGGATGAGGCTATCTAAGAGGCTTGTGCAAGCTTCCTGATGGGAGGGACTGGTGGTGGGTAGAGCTGGGTGTTGCTCTGGTGGGCAGAGCTCAGTAAAACTTTAATCTGCTTGTCTGCTGATGGGTGGGGCTGGGTTCCCTCCCTGTTGGTTGTTTGGCCTGAGGCGACCCAACACTGGAGCCTACCTGGGCTCTTTGATGGGGCTAATGGCAGACTCTGGGAGGGCTCACGCCAAGGAGTACTTCCCAGAGCTTCTGCTTCCAGTGTCCTTGTCCTCACGGTGAGCCACAGCCACCCCCCGCCTCTGCAGGAGACCCTCCAACACTAGCAGGTAGGTCTGGTTCAGTCTCCTATGGGGTCACTGCTCCTTCCCCTTGGTCCCAATGTGCACACTACTTTGTGTGTGCCCTCCAAGAGTGGAGTCTCTGTTTCCCCCAGTCCTGTCGAAGTCCTGCAATCAAATCCTGCTAGCCTTCAAAGTCTGATTCTCTAGGAATTCCTCCTCCCATTGCCAGACCCCAGGTTGGGAAGCCTGATGTGGGGCTCAGAACCTTCATTCCAGTGGGTGGACTTCTGTGGTATAAGTGTTCTCCAGTTTGTGAATCACCCACACAGCAGTTACGGGATTTGATTTTACTGTGATTGCGCCCCTCCTACCGTCTCATTGTGGCTTCTCCTCTGTCTTTGGATGTGGGGTATCTTTTTTGGTGAGTTCCAGTGTCTTCCTGTCGATGATTGTTCAGCAGTTAGTTGTGATTCTGGTGCTCTCGCAAGAGGGAGTAAGCACACGTCCTTCTACTCTGCCATCTTGAACCAATCTCTCTAGCTTCAGTTCTTAAATTTAGGTCTTTGGTTGATTTTGAGTTAATTTTTTTATGTGGTATGAAGTGGGGGTCCAGTTTCATTCTTTTGTATGTGGATATCCAGTTGTCCCAGCACCATTTGTTGAAAAGACTATTCTTTCTGCATTGAATGATCTTGCAGCCCTTGTTAAAAATCGGTTAATGCTACATTTAAGGGTTTGTTTCCAGGTTCTCCATTCTATCCCATTGATCTTCATGTCTGTCCTTATGCCAGCACCACACTGTCTTGACTACTGTTGCTTTGTAGTAAATTTTGAAATCAGGAAGTGTAAGCCCTGTAACTTTGTTTTTATTTTTTAAAGATTGTTTTGGCTATACTGAATCTCTTAAATTTCTATATGAATTTTAGGCTAAACTTGTCAATTTCAGCAAAAAAGGCAGCTGAGATTTTGATGAGCATTAAATTGAATCTGTCGATCAATTTGAGGTGTATTATAATCTTATCCATAAACATGGGATGTCTTTCCATTTATTCAGATCTTCTTTAATTTCTTTTCAGTGATACTTTGTAGTTTCAGTGTACGAATTGTGTACTTTTTGTTAAGTTTATTAAGTATTTTATTCTTTTTGATACTATTGTACATGGAATTGTTTTCTTAATTTTATCTTGAGTGTGTTCATTGCAGTTGTGTAGAACTACAATTGATTTTTGTATATATATATTTTAAATTTTTTAAATGATTTTTGTATATTGATCTTGTATCCTGCACCTTACTGAACTTGTTTATTATTTCTAATAGTTGTGTGTGTTTGTGTGTTTTTGGTGTGTGTTTGTGTGTGTGTTCCCAAGGATTTTATACGTACAAAGTCATATTATCAGCAAATAGAGATAGTTTTACTTATTAGTCTCCAATCTGGATACCTTTTATTTATTTTCTTGCCTAGTTGCCCTGGCTAGAACCTGCAGTACAATGTTGAATAGACATTCTTGTCTTGTTCCTGATCTTAGGGGAAAACTTTTATCCTTTATTCTTTTATCATTACGTATGAAGTTAGCTATTGGTTTTCACTGATGCCCTTTGTCAGGTCAAGGAAGTTCCCTTCTATTTCTAGTTTGTTGAGTGTTTTTATCGTGAAAGGGTGTAGGATTTTGTGAAATACTTTTTCTGCATCAGTTGAGTTGGTTGTGTGTTTTTTCTTGATTCTATTAATGTGGTGTGTATTACATTCATTTTTTTTTTTAGGGGCATATATTTTAATTTAATTTTTTATTTTTTTAACATCTTTATTGGAGTATAATTGCTTTACAATGTTGTGTTAGTTTCTGCTGTATAACAAAGTGAATCAGCTATATGTACACATATATCCCCATATCCCCTCCCTCTTGCATCTCCCTTCCACCCTCCCTATCCCACCCCTCTAGGTGGTCACAAAGCACTGAGCTGATCTCCCTGTGCTATGCGTCTGCTTCCCACTAGCTATCTACTTTACATTTGGTAGACTAGATAGCTAGTGGGAAGCAGCTGCATAGCACAGGGAGATCAGCTCGGTGCTTTGTGACCACCTATGTTCAGCCATTCTTGCATTCCTGGGATAAATCTCACTTGGTCATGATGTCTAATTCTTTTTAATGTTGCTGGATTCAGTATGTTTGTGCTTTGTTGAGGATATTTCCTGTATTCGTAAGGAGTATTAGCCTTTAGCTTTCTCTTTTGGTGTCTTTGTCTGGTTTTGGTATCGATGTCATACTGGCCTCATAGAATGTGTTGGAAAGTGTTCTCTCCTTTTCTGTTTTTTGGAAGAGTTTTTGAAGAATTGGTTTTAATTATTCTTCTTTAAATACTCAGTAGAATTCACCAGCGAACCCATCTGGTCCTGGGTTTTTTTGCAAGAAGTTTTTTGACTGCTAATTCAGTCTTTTGTTTTAGGTCTATTCAGATTTTCTGTTTCCTTTTTAGTCAGGTTCAGTAGTTTGCATTTTTTAAAGAATTTTCCATTTCATGTAGGTTATCTAATTTGTTGGCATACAATTAATTGTTCATAGTATTCCCTTAGAATCCTTTTTTTGGTGAGGTCAATAGTAATGTCTTCTCTTTCATTCTTGATTTTAGTAATTTGAGTGTTTCTCACTTTTTCCTGGTCTGTCTAGCTAAAAATTTGACAGTTTGCTGATCTTTTAAAGAGCTAACTTTTAATTTTGTTGGCTTTCTCTATTGTTTTTCTAAATTTGATTTTATTTATTTCTGCTCTAACCTTTATTACTTCCTTCATTCTCCTCACTTTGGGGTTAGTTTACTCTTATTTTTCTAGTTTCTTGAGGAAGAAGGTTAAATTATTAATTTGAAATTTTCCTTTTTAATATAGACATTTACAGCTATAAGTTTTACCCTAAGCACTGCTTTAGCTGCATCCCATAAGTTCTGGTATGTTGTGCCTTCATTTTCATTCATCTAAAAGTATTTGCTAATTTCTCATTGGTTATTTAAGAGTGTGTTGTTTAATTTCCACATATTTGTGAATTACCTCATTTTTTTGATACTTATTTCTAATTTCATTCCTGTGTGGTTGGGGAACATACTTTGATGTTTTCAATCCTTTTAAGTTTATTGAGACTTGTGTTATGGCCTAACAAATGGTCTATCCTGGAGAATGTTCCATGTCCACTTGAGAAGAAAGTGTATTCTGTTGTTGGGTGGAGTGTTCTATAGATGTCTGTTAGGTCTAATTGGTTGAAAGTGTTGTTCAAGTGTTCTGTTTCCTTGTTAATCTTCTGGCTAATTGTTGTGTCCGTACTGAAAGTGAGCACTGAAGTCTCCAGCTGTTATTGTTGAAGTGTCTGTTTCTCCTTTCAGTTCACCAGTTTTTACTTCATGTATATTGGGGCTCTGTTATTAGGTGCATATATGTTTATTTTGCCTTCATTTATTCTTTCTCTAATGCTCTTTCTTTCTTTATGTAGGTCTGAGTTTCTGAGCCATATGATTTGTTCTTCTCTCTGAAGAAGTTATTTTAGTAATTCTTACAAGCAGGTCTGCTTACAGGCAGGTCTGCTGGTGACATTTCCTCAATTTTTGTTTGTATGATCAAGTCTTTATTTGTCTTTAAATCTGAAGGCTATTTTGCTGGATACAGAATTCTAGGTTGGTGGGGTTTTTTTTTCCTTTTGACAGTTTAAATGTTTCATTCCACTCTTTTCTTGCTTGTATGGTTTCTGAAGATAGGTATGTGTGGGCCGTACTTTTTTTTTGTTGCATGTCTCATAAAATTTTTGTTGGAAACTAGACATTTTAAGAATGTGGCAGTTCTCAAAATCATATTCTCCCTCCTTTCCGTGTTTTGTTTGTTTAGTGACTTTTCTAAACTAACTTTGTAAGGTCTGTATTGTTTGTCACGTGTGGCCACTGAAGTCCCTGACTGGTTAGCTTATTGGTCAGTGTGTGATGGGACAGAGGTTTCCTTAAACGCCTGGACACAACGGTCTTCCAGTCTTTGCCGAGGGGCTCTTGGTGTGTGTTGGAGCATTCTGTCAACACTCAACCAGGCAGTTTACAGCCTCAACCTCCACCTCCTGCTTGTGCAGAACCTCAAGGTCAGCCAGAGCTGGGAGCTTAGGGCCTTCTCAGGTCTTTCCTAGGCAAGCACATAGCCCTGGACATGCTCACAGCCTTCTAGATTCCCAGGAATATGTGGGAACTTCTCAAAGCCCCTACAGACATCTCACTCCCTAGCTTTTCGGTTTAAGCTTTTTGGTTAGGCTATTATTTGCTCTGTCTGTTATCCACCCGCTCAGGCAGTTAAAATTTTAAACAATTGCCCCTGAATTTTTTTCAGCAAATGCCTTTTGGCAATAGCTTGTTCTCACTGGGCAAGCTCTGAATCAGTTCAAATAAAGACAGCCTTGTGAGAGGGGTCTTTCAGGGGGCAATCAGGTAAGTCATATAATGAAAATTTTCTGATAATGGGGCTTTGAAGGAGTTTCAACCCTGTTCTTTCCCTTCCAGTGTCTGGCAGTCTGCTGGGTTTTCACTGTGATTGTAGCATGTTGGTTTCAAGGCTATTGCAGATTTGGGGGTGAGGGGAGATGGGAATAGGGGAAGTTAAAATGCCATAAAACTTGGTGTTCATTCTGAGATTCCGGCATCTCTCACGAGTAAGCACTCCCCAGATTGCTGCAAACCTTTGGTTAATTTCCAGAGTTCTGAAACAGCTGATTCTGACAGTTTTTGCCAGTGTTCTCATTACTTTTTTGGAGATGATTTTCAGAGGTCCTTACTCCACCATTTTTGGTGCTGTTTTCCCCAGCTGTGCCTCTGACTTGTGTGTTGGATGTTCAGTGAGGCACTTCAAGAGAGCTCAGAGTACCCAAACTTTCCACCCCTGCTGCCCACCCCCACAAGAAATGAGTCACTGGTAGTTGAGGTGCAGGTGGGTTTTCCTATCCAAATGCCTCTTTGTTGTCCCATTTTTGAAGATTATTGGATCTGCTATAAAAGTGAGTCTAAAATCACAATTCTGTGTTCCCTTTAAGAATAGTCTTTGAAACATTGGCAAGAAGGTCATGACTAGCGGCATTTTTACAGTCTCCAGCTGCCCTCTCAGAAAAAGGAATAGATAGGAGGTTGGCCACATTTTTAGGATGTGCTTGAAGATAATGTAACCTATTTTTTTTTTTTTTTATATCACAGGGATTTAACGTGCAAAATGGCGGTTGTACCAGATTGGCATACTTTGTATCCTCACACACAAAAATTCACGCATTTAAGACCCCACTCTTCACCATGTAGAGTGTATTCAAGGAATGGTTTCCAACATATGTTCAGACCTTCTTCATGTGAGTATTCCTGAGCAAATGATACTAACAGTAGATATCATTATGTATGTTTAGTATGTACTAGACTCTGTACAAAGGCCTCTCATGACATTTAATCCTCACAGTAAAGCTGTGAAATAAATTCTGTTATTGTCCCAGTTTTCTTTATGGGGAATCTGAGATACAGGTTTATCAAGCCACTTGCCCAAAAGTTGCATAGCTTTTAGGTAGCAGGGTTGGGATTTGTACCCAGACAGTGTGATTCCAGGATCCATGGAATTAACTACTATGTTATCTAGTATACTGCCTCACTCCTCAGTTTTTTCTTAATTAATAGACTATATTTTTTGAGTAGTTTTTTTTTTTTTTTTTTTTTTTGGCCACACTGTGTGGCTTGTGGGATCTTAGTTCCCTGACCAGGGATAGAACCTGGGCCACGGCAGTGAGAGTGCCGAGTTCTAACCACTGGACCGCCAGGGAACTCCCTGAGTAGTTTTAGGTTTACAGAAAAACTGAGCTAAAGTACAGAGAATTCCCATACACCTCTTTACTCCCCATCCCCAGTTTCCCTTATTACCAGCATTGGCATTAGTGTGGTACATTCATTAGAATTGATGAGCCATTATTGACACATTATTAGAGTTCACAGTCTTTGTGTTGTACGTTCTTTGGGTTTTGATAAATGTATAATGACATGTGTCTGCTGTTACTGCTTCATACAGAGTAGTTTCACTGCCCTGAGAATCCTCTGTGCTCTGCCTATTCATCCCTCCCCCCCGCAATCTCAGGCAACCATTGGTCTTCTTACTGTCTCTGTAGTTTTGCCTTTTTCAGAATGTCATTTAGTTGGAATCATACAGTCCGTAGCGTTTTCAGATTGGCTTCTTTCACTTAGCAGTATGCACTTAAGGCTCCTTCATGTCTTTTCATGATGTGATAGTTCAGTTCTTTTTTTCTCTGAATAATATTCTCTTGTATGGATGTACAACAGTTTATTCACTACTGAAGGACATCTTGGTTGCTCTCATGCCTTGGTAATTATGAGTAAAGCTGCTATAGACATTTGCATGCAGATTTTTGTGTGGACGTAAAATTTTAATTGATTTGGATCACTCAGTTTTGGTTTTTTTTTCATGGCAGGAAGCAGAAGCTTCCTCATTTCCTTTTTTTTTTAAAAAATTTTTATTTATTTATTTATTTATTCATGGCTGTGTTGGGTCTTCGTTTCTGTGCGAGGGCTTTCTCTAGTTGCGGCAAGTGGGGGCCACTCTTCATTGCGGTGCGCGGACCTCTCACTATCGTGGCCTCTCTTGTTGTGGAGCACAGGCTCCAGACGCGCAGGCTCAGTAGTTGTGGCTCACGGGCCCAGTTGCTCCGCGGCATGTGGGATCTTCCCAGACCAGGACTCGAACCTGTGTCCCCTGCATTGGCAGGCAGATTCTCAACCACTGCGCCACCAGGGAAGTCCCGATCACTCAGTTTTAAAGCAATAAAATTTGACATTATAATTTCCCAAAAATGTGTCTTTTCATTTGTTCATTCCTCCCTCCCTCCCTTCCTTCACAAACATTTTCTGAGCCCTAATATGTGACAAGAACTGTCACAGGGACGGAGGATAAAGAGACGGGTCCAGTAGAGGGTCTGCCCTGGAGGATACCACAGTCTTGAGAGGGAGAGGAGGAATTCCAGCAGAACAATACCAGTGCCGGTCCAGAAGCACGTACAAAGTGCTGTGAGTGCACAGCCTGAGGAACCGGAAGGACTCAGAGGGACGTAGTGAAAGGATGGACCGGAAGAAAGGCATTCTAGTCACAGGTCACACTCGCCACCTGTGCTCATCTGCATCAGTGAGAGGCCACAGGCATCTACCAGAGAGACTATTTCAGGTGGGCCATGTGTCTGTCCAAATCTCAGGAAAGAGGGGAGAATGGATGTTGAGGGATAACTGGCAATTTCCAACACAAACAGTTGTCATCCATAATAAATCTCTTCCAGCTCAATAGCTCCACGCCTAGAGTATACTTTGGGTGTATCTTAGTTTAACTAGCTTTCTGACAGTACAAAGAAGAATGGAGTGAAGTGGGATTACTGGATTAAAGGGCATCCACACTCTTAAGGCTCGTGAGCACCACCGAGTTGCCTTTTGGAAGCTTGTACTGCACATCCCCACAAGTAATATTTAAAAGTACTTGTTTCTCAATAAATGCTGGAGAGGGTGTGGAGAAAATGGAACACTCTTGCACTGTTGGTGGGAATGTAAATTGATACAGCCACTATGGAGAACAGTATGGAGGTTCCTTAAAAAACTAAAAAATAGAACTACCATATGACCCAGCAATCCCACTACTGGACATATACCCTGAGAAAACCATAATTCAAAAAGAGTCATGTACCAAAATGTTCATTGCAGCTCTCTTTACGATAGCCAGGACATGGAAGCAACCTAAGTGTCCATCATTGGATGAATGGATAAAGAAGATGTGGCACATATGTACAATGGAATATTACTCAGCCATAAAAAGAAACGAAATGGTTATTTGTAGTGAGGTGGATGGAGTTAGAGTCTGTCATACAGAGTGAAGTAAGTCAGAAAGAGAAAAACAAATACAGTATGCTAACACATATATATGGAATCTAAGGAAAAAAAAAAAGGTCGTGAAGAACCTAGCGGCAAGACGGGAATAAAGACACAGACCTACTAGAGAATGGACTTGAGGATATGGGGAGGGGGAAGGGTAAGATGTGACAAAGAGAGAGAGTGGCATGGACATATATACACTACCAAACGTAAAGTAGATAGCTAGTGGGAAGCAACCGCATAGCACAGGGAGATCAGCTCTGTGCTTTGTGACCACCTAGAGGTGTGGGATAGGGAGGGCGGGAAGGAGGGAGATGCAAGAGAGAAGAGAGGTGGGAACATATGTATATGTATAACTGATTCACTTTGTTATAAAGCAGAAACTGACACACGATTGTAAAGCAATTATACTCCAGTAAAGATGTTAAAAAAAAATAAAAGTACTTGTTTCTCAATATCCTAACACAGAATATTATCTCTTACATTTTGTCCATTTGATATGCGTAAACAATATTCTGTTGTGATTTTAATCTGCATTTCTCTAATGGTGAGGTTAACTTTGATTGTCAAGTTCATCAGGTTTATGTCTTTCTTTTGTCAGCTGCCTGTTCATGTCCTTTGCCCATTTACCCACTGTGGGTTGGTCTTTTTAGTTATCTGTATGAGCTCTCTGTATTAAAAATAGTAATCCTTTATCTGCCTTATGTGCCATCAGTATCTTTTTTCATTTGTCATTTGCCTTTTATTTACGTTTTTTTTAAAGTACTGAATTATTTTTTTCTTTTCTAAATAAAAATTATATATATAGAAAACAAATATATTTAAATAAAAATTATATACATACATATATAATGTCTCCTAGCACCCCTTTTCTCTCCAGAGTTGGTCACCATTAAGTGTTTGGCTGGCCTGTCTCTCATGCGTGTCATGCATGCACACACACCTGTAGACATGTACTTATATAACTCATATTAAAGAAAGCACAATTCATGGGTGAATCTGTGAGCCACAGATATTAGACACCCTGTTTCCTTTTAAGATGTTTTTTGCTTTATGTTTATGTTTCAATCTGAATAATTTCTGTTGACCTGACTTTCTATTCACTAGTCCTTTCTTCTACTGTGTACAGTTTTGCTGTTAAACAAATTAAATGAGCTCTTCGCTTTGATATTGTATTTTTAATTTCTAGCTTTTTCATGTGCTTTAAAAAAATAGTTTCCACTTCTCTGCTGAAATTCCCTAGTGTTCAGCATTTTGTCAGTTTTCCCTTAATCTCTTTAACATATTTGTCATTCTTGGTTTAAATACCTGATCGTTTCTACATCTGTTCTCTCTGTGGGTCTTCGGGTGATTCTTTTTTGCTCTTGATCAGGTCACCTTTTCTTTGTTTACTTGTCTTGCAATTTTAAAAGGATTTAACACCAGACATTTGTGTAAAAAAGAGTAGAGACAGAAGTAAATCATATTTACCACCAGAAGAAGGAGTGCCCCTTCTGTTCAGGCTTCTGGTGAGGTGGGCTGGCTCAGTTTAATTTCTCAGTTGAGCTGTGTCTGGATTTGTTTGCAGTTTTGGTAAGATTCACGTGGCCCCTTGTTTCAAATGCTTCCCCTCAACAGGCCTTGCGATCTGAGCGCTGCTGAGACTCCAGCCATCTCTGCTTCACTGTCCGGCTGCCAGCTTGGCATCCTGTGGCGGGCTCTCTGCTTTCCAGCCCTCCTGCCACTTTTGGAGGGTTTCTGGGGAGCTCTCTTTGTCCTCCAGCTCAGCTGCTAGCTTTACGCACCTTAGGAGGTCGCCCTCCGCCCTGCCGCCCTGCCTGCAATTGCAGTGAGCTGCTGAGGTGCACTCGGTGAGGGCCCCGTACGCTTCAGAGGGGTTTGCCGCTGGTCGGTACTCAGGCACGGTGAGCAGCTGCCTGACACTTAGGGAAGACCCTGCATCCCTCGGGGCATATCACACAGCTCTCCCGCCTCGCTCCCAGCTTTGGGGTGCTTCCTGTGCAACGTGTGAAGACCCACGAGGACGGGTGCAGACTCGCTCTGTGACTGAGGCTCTTGGGATGCAAATCCACGGGATCGGTCCACGTGGCTACTAAGTAATTGCTTGTTTTCTCCATACCCCTGTGTAGAGTGAATCTGCTTCTCTTCCCAAGGCTCTGCAAGGATGAAAGGAGTCATGGGTGTTTTCTCTCTGAGGAGTGGCTGGTCCTTTCTGGAGTTTAGTTTATTTGTACCCTCAGTTCTTTGGTGGGTTTCAAACTCCTCTCTGTTTTTAGCTTATCCTACTTGTTCTCATTGCCAGGGTCAGAATGACAATCTGCTGTGACTTTCTGTATCCTAAACGGATGTAGAAAATTTTGTCAAATTCCCCTCCAGAGAGATCATATCAATTAGTACTCCCACCAGCAGGTTGTGCAAGTTTGGCTACCGCTTTCATTTTAAATTCCAGAAGTTGCATTAGGCTTGTGAAATAAAAAGTCTGCCCTCAAGTGAACTCAAATAGTTTCAAAGAAATATTTCTGATACTTCAAAATTAGAATTATTGATTGCCAAGATGGGGCTGCTTGGAAAGCAACTGAAAATGCGCATGAAAAGTCTGAAAAAAGATTTCAAGATGGAGACATAAAGACATAAAGGGGTCCCTCTGTGACGCTGGCTGCAGGAGGAGGAATTCCAGGCTGGGTGGGCAGAGGGAGAAATCCTCTTCACCAGCTGATGTGGAGCCCTGCAGCTCCGCCATGTGAATCAGCTGCTTCTGGGGTTCGAAGCGACAGTCAGAACCGCAGAGGGATGCAGGCAGCCACTCCTGCACACCAAGCATCCTTGGAGTTCTTGTGGGAGATTTAAGTCCCTTCTCGCCCAGGCTCTGTGCCCAGCCCTCTTCTGCCTGTCTATCTCCTCCTGGCTGAACATCTGGTTCCACATCCCGAAACGCCACCCGTAACAAAGCAGCAGCTCCGTCGTGACCCCCGTCCTAAGCTCCCCGGCTGCCCCCCACCTCGTTGGTTTGTGCTGCTTCCTTTGCGGCACTTGGCACTATCTACCGTTACCTCATCACTCATTTGTCTGTTTCTTGTTTTGCTTCCCCCTCCAGAGTCAAAGCTTTCCAAGAGCAGAGCTTCCTGTCTCATTCACGGCAGTACCTTCAGTGCCTAGAGCAGTGGCTGAAGTATGACAGATGCTCAGAAATATTTTTTGAATAAATGAAATTCCACACCCTTAAAAGTCAGTGTTTGGAAAGGCTCTCTTCTCTCCCTGCCTGCTTCCCTAAGGCTCCCACACAGCCAGTTCTCACGCCCGCATCCCAGCCCCACCCTCTGTGACCTCTAGATTTATGTGTTCAGTTTTCAAATGGACATCCCCACTTAGATACCCCAAACGGAGCTCATTCGCTTTCCCGCCAACTTTTCTCTTCTGTTCCAGGTGTCCATTGCTATGGACAAACACCACCAAACATAGAGGCTTGAAATCGCAACAATCGTGTATTTTGTTGACAGATCTGCAATATAAGCGGGTCCCAGGCATGGCTTGTCTCTGCTCTGTGCACGTCAGAGGGAGAGGTGCCAAGGCTGGGGGCGACTTGACATCTGGGGCTGGAACCAATTGGAGACTGGCTCCCTCGAATGGCCAGCAGTTGGTGCTGGCTCTTAGCTGGAAGCTCAGTTGGGGCCGTTGGCCAGCCACCTACACGTGGCTTCTCTGTGTGACTCCTTGACCTCCTCACAGCATGGGGACTGGGTGAGCATCTCAGGACCAGACAGAAGCTGTAGTACTTTCTGTGACTGTGTCTTGGAAATCACGTAGTGTCAATTCTGCTCTAGTCACAGACTCATCCGGATTTAAGGGGAAGGAACATACGCCCCACTTTTTGATGGGCAGAGAGTTAACACGATATCGTAAGAGAAGCATGTGTGGTGGGGATCTTGCTGTGGCCATCTTGGGAGATCCCACTGGCCACGTCGTCCATGTTTGCTTTCTCACTGCTCACCCAGCCACCCACGCCAGGTACATGAACTTTATTCATCCTCTTCTGCTGCCTCACCCGACACGTCAAATCAGAAGGTTCTGTAGACTCTACTGCCTCTATTTTAACATCTCTTTTATTCATCCCGGCTTTTCACTCGCCGACCATCACATTAGTGTGGACCTCACTTAAGACCTGTCTGAGCTGGCTCTAATTACCCAGCTTCTCTTATACCGTCACTCTCCTCCCCTTTCTGTTTCTCTCCCATGTGATACCAGAGTGAAGTTTATGAATGAAAATTGGGTTGTGTTATCCTCTCGATGACAATCCTGCTGTAGCATCCCGTAACCAGAGCACAAAGCCAGAGGACAGGACCGCGTGCCTTGGCTCCTGCTGACTTTCCCAGTCTCCTCTCCTGGCTGGTGCCCACTCTGCGTGTCCCCTCCTGGCTGTCCTCCACAGCAGCCCCACTTCCAGCCCCTCTCGCTCTCAGGGAACACAACGTTGCAGTGGAAGTGTCACTCTGTCCTCTAAGAAGATTTTCCTGAGACCCTCCTCCTGTCACCCCAAACCAACCACTCTATGTTCTAGATCTCCAGTGTATCCCAGTTAAGTAATCCCCTCCCTGGGGGAGGCCGTGGGCATCGTGAGCTGAGCCATCCCCAGCACCGGGCACAGGCCTCGTGTGTGCACGGTGAGCAAGCATCAGGGAAGGTGGGTATCAGTGACGGCCAGCACAGCCCCTGGAAGGATGGATGTGGTCCCCAGGACCCGCCACGCTGCTTCTCCTGAGGTTAGGACTCGTAAGGTCTTCACGACAGGTGTGGGCGCTGGTATCTTCTCTGTTACCGCCTCAACCGGAAGGCAGCTCAGCCATCCTACAGCTGTGAGCAGATCCCTCACTGCCTCTGGGAAGGTCCACGTTGGCGCTTTGAATCCATCCTCTGGCCCAGGTCACCCCAAGACTAAAGCCGTCACTGTCCTCATGCCAGGAAGCTTCCATAGCTTGATAAGAAATTCTCATTTAAAGGGAAATAACTAGAGCCATCCTCCCCTAGCTTCTGCTGTGAACAGTTTGACAAAAAATGAGGCAATGTTCGAGACATTTAATGTGTCCAGGATTTACTCTGTAAGACAGAGGTACTAAATGAACTATGGTCACCAAGCCTTTGCAATCTCATTAATAGATATAAGAGATTTACCAAGCTACCATGGTTCTTAGCCTCCGCTTTACCTAGTAGGTTATAAAATATCAAAAGGGACTAATCACGTCTTCATGTTTATGATACTGATGGGCGCCATGAGTTAATTTGTAGTTACTGTGTTTGTCTGTAGGGTGTCAGCTGCCCTTTGGTGATACGGGGACTCTGGGACCTAAACCATTACAGCTGGGACCCCTTTCCCCACCAGGAAGTGCAGGCGCCCTGCAAGCTCATTAGAGAACTAAACATTCTTCATTATCTTTTAGTATCCAGGGATTCTCACCTCTTCCTTGTCTTTGAAAGGAAAAGGTTGTAGATTTAAGAATTACATGTTTTTCCCTCAAAAATTGGCAAGGGGATGAAAAGTGAATATGATATTTTGAAGATTTATTTGAGATAAAACTGATTCTTAACTAAGTTTTATTTCAATATCCATGTTTTTCACTTGTAGTGACATAGGTCCTTTATAGGGAAGATTATCTTTGCTTTTTTTTTTCTAATGTTATTACTATTATTTTATATTGATTGAAATGTAAATTTCAGAGGTGCAACAAATGACTGCAGATTTGCCATTGCGGGTCATCTACTTGTAAACCTAGATATTGTAGAAGGAATACTGTTTAGAAGTTTGTTGGATTCTAGTACACAGTGAAATGCTTTTTATTGTCTTAGCTTTAAGAGCGTTTAATAAATAGCTGTCTCTCTTTTACAGCCACAGCTGTTGCAAATCCAATACTGTCGTCCTTAGATGTTAAACGGATTTTATTTCAAAAAATTACTGATAAAGGAGATGAGTTGAAGAAAGCCTTTCACCTGCTCGACATCAGTAACAACATGACGGTGACAAAGAATGAACTGCGAAGAGTCATCACAACCTTCCTGCTGCCTCTCACGAGAGAACAGTTTCAAGATGTGCTGGCTCAGGTACAGTGCGGAAAAGACTCAGAATCACCCAGTATGGAGGAGGGGATGCAGTATATTACAGGAGCATGTAAGCTCGTCTGGCTTTCCCCCACTGTCCCAAATACAGTTTTGTTTGTCACAATTCAATTAAATTCTGGCAGGTGTGGGACAATTATCATGTGCTTGGGTCATATTTTGTGTGTAGCACTATTATAATCATATTAGTTTATTTTTTAAGGCTTCCATATACAGAGTATTTGATCAACATGTATTTTGAAACTTAGTATTTGCGTTTGTTCTTACCTGAAATGGTTATTGAGCGTCTACTGTATGCTCAACCCAATGCAGAGTAATCAGACAGTTTTCAGCTATTATTTCTTCAAATATTTTTTTCTACCTCTTCCTCTGCTCTCTCAGACATTTTGGTATTGTCCTCCAGACCCCCGAGGCTCTGTTCATTTTATAAAATATTTTTCCTGTCTATCTTTCAGATTGCATAATTTCCATTGATGTGTCTTCAAACTCACTGACTCTTAGCATCTCCATTCTGCTATGAAGTCCATTCAGTGAATTTTTAATTTTAGACATTGTATTTTTCAGTTCTAGAATTTTCATTTGGTTCTTTTTTATAATTTCTATTTATCTGCTTAGATTTCTTGGTTTTTCTTTCAATTATGAGCATATTTCTTTTGACTAGGTTGAGCGTAGTTAAAATAGCCGCTTAAAAGTCCTTATCTGGTAATTCTAACATCTGGATCATCTCAGGGTTGGCCTGCTTTGATTTTTTTTTTTTTTTTGAGAAGGGTCACATTTCTCTGGTTCTTCATTTTTTTTTTTTTAATTAATTATTTATTTATTTATTTAATTTATGGCTGTGTTAGGTCTTCGTTTCTGTGCGAGGGCTTTCTCTAGTTGCGGCAAGTGGGGACCACTCTTCATCGCGGTGCGTGGGCCTTTCACTGTCGTGGCCTCTCTTGTTGGGGAGCACAGGCTCCAGATGTGCAGGCTCAGTAATTGTGGCTCACGGGCCTAGTTGCTCCGCGGCATGTGGGATCCTCCCAGACCAGGGCTCGAACCCGTGTCCCCTGCATTGGCAGGCAGATTCTCAACCACTGCGCCACCAGGGAAGCCCTGGTTCTTCATTTTTGAGCATATTTGGATAATATCCCAGACTAGTGCTATTCAATAGAAATATAATGTGAGTCACATAAATAATTTTAAATTTTCTAGCAGCTACATTACAAAAATAAAAAGAAATAGGTGAAATTAATTTTAATAATATTTTTATTTGACCAAATAAATATATCCAAAATATTATCTCATTTCAACATGTAATCACTATTTAAAATTGGTAATAAGATATTTTACATTCTTTTCTGTGTACTAAGTCTACAGAGCCTGGTATGTACTTTACACTTACAGAAGACCTCAACGCTGACACTAAATTTCCATTGGAAATACTTTATCTATATTTAGATTTCATAAAATTTGCTGTTGAAATATTAGATTCATATACCCAGTCATTCCAAACTTAAAAGTTTTCCCAGAGCGGAGTTAATTTTAGAATTTAAATTAATTACCATTAAATTTAACAAACAGTTCAGTTCATCAGTTACCCTAGCCACGTTTACAGTGCTCAGGAGTCACATACGGCTCTGGCTGTTCATTAAACAGTGCAGTGCTAAACGTCACGAATGCTGTGCTGTGGAGACTCTGGATTCTGTTATATTCCTCCGAGACTTTTGATACTTTTGCTTTGACAGGCAGTTAACTTGCAAATTCTCTCTCACCTGCAGTGGGCAGTCGTTCGTATCTTGATTCAGCTTGTTGGTCTTTTGCTGGGACTCTTGAGCCTGACCTACACACACTCGGTTCATGTGCCAGCTGGAAATGTGGACAGAGTGTGTACACAGAAAGCGGTGCTCCTCCTCTTTCGGGTTCCTCTCACATTTTTGATGGTTGTGGTTGCTTTGGGTTCAGTGTGCTGGCTCTTCAGGCCAGAAAGACAGTGGGTTTTTTTAGGGGGCGGGGTTTACCTGCTTTGTGCTGGGCACTGACTGTGGCCTGATCTTAGGTTCAAAGCCACTGAGAACAGGAAACTCCCTCCGTACTTGTCCCTTCTTCTAAAGTTTTAAGTTCCTCCAAAATCTGCCTGCTTTCTTTCACTCTTCAGAACCTTTAGAGAGTTATTTTTTGTATTTCGACAGAGTTTATGGATGTTGTCTGTGGGAGGTTAGTCTTTTGAGAGCTTTCTCTGCCAGAACTTCTTCTGCTTTATTGTTTTTAAAAAAGCAATCACAAAGTCACAAGTTGGAAGTATAGTGCAAAGAACAATTTTCTCTTTCGTAAGCCATTTGGGGGTAAGCTGCTGCATTACCTCAAATATTTCAGTGTATGTTTCCTTAAAACCAGAGCCCTGTCCTATACACCCGCAATCCAGCCATCATGGTAAGGGCAGTAATGTCAACTCATGTCAGCCGTCTCAGCCCCAGGCCCCAGGTCACAATCATGCAGTGCATTTGGCAAGTCTCCTGTAGCCTAGAACACTTCTTCAGTCTTTCCTTAGTCTTGAGGACCATAACACTTTGAAGATTGCAGACCTGTTATTTTGTAGAGTGTCCCTGACTTGAGTTATCGGATGTTTCCTGACGACTAGATTCAGGCTTGCATCTTTGGCAGGAATGTCACAGAAATGATGCTGTGCTCTTCTCAACGCTTTTATGAGCTTACAGGTGATTTCAGTCTGTCGCATTACTGCTGATGTTCACTGCAGTCACTTGATTAAGGTGGAATCTATCAGACCCATCTGTCTTTTTCATGGTGGAGTGCTCTTTATCTACTTTGCAATTAATAAGCATTTTGTGGGAGAAACTTTGAAACTATGTAGATATGCCATTCCTCACCAGACTTTCATGTATTCATTTATTGTTTATACGTTTGCAGGGACTCAAGATTTCCTGTTTTATTAAGTGGGTTATGATCCATTACTTTCATTATTTATTTTGATGTTTCAGTTGTCTCCAATATAGCCAGTAGGAGCCCCTTCATGCTGGTTTCTGTGTCCTTTTGACATGTCCCCATCATTCTTTGAGCACTTCCTTACTTTCTGATACAAGATATTATAAACTCATCTGTACTTCCCTTGCCTCGGTCCCAGAATCATCCATTTCTCCAAAGAGCTCTGGTTCCTTTTAATGGAACAGGGTATCCAGAATCTGGGATCTGAGTATACCAGAGCTGCTCATTGCTCCAGGCCCTCTAAGTGGGCAGAGCCCTAGAGGATATATTCCATATATAGACATATATATACATTTACATACATTTACATCTACATGTATTTCTATATCAATCTATATATTGAAAACCATGAGTTCACACCAATACCACCAATTCTAACCCAGTACCTCAGGGTTCATTGTAATTTTCTCACTTTCTATATTTGTAACTACCGTTTCAGACAATGAGCCACTTGGCTTCTGTGTTCTGAGTATATTCACTTATTTGATCAGCCTCCCTGGCATGTGACTCATCTCCCATGTCCAGCACCTCCACCCCCAGGTGGATGCCCTCTTCCTCCGACCGTGCTCTGGACCACGGTTCCCCCATGTTGCAGACGCCACTTTTGTCTGCCCCATCTAGTGACTGTAGGACTGAATTGTGAGGGAACAGACATGGAAGGAGGGAAGGGGAGGAAAGACGAAGAGCTTTTCTCTTCTTCTTTTAAAAAATGTTTCCGCTTTATTCACTTCCAGCATTTCACAAATAGTGTATATTGATTCTTTTATGTATCACCTTTTATTGTACCTGCATTTTAAATAAAAGCTTTATTAATATATAATTTACGTATCATAAAATTCACCATTTAAAAATGGACAAGTTCCTGGTTTTTCATATATTCACAGAGTTGTGCAACCATCACCACCATCTAATTCCAGAACATTTTATCACCCCCAAAAGAAACTTTGTATTCATTAGCAGTCACTCCCCACTCCCCTTCCCCAGGGGACATTAATTAATTAATTAATTAATCCCAGACATCCATTAATCTATTGATACCTTAAGTCACAATAGATTGCCTATTCTGGACAGTTCATAAAATGCAATAATACAATATATGATCTTTTGTGACTGGCTTCTTTCACTAAGCATAATGTTTAGTTATGCTAAACATCCGTGTTATAGCATGAATCAGTATTTCTTTCCTCATTATGGCTGAATAATATTCCACTGCATGGATACACCACACTTTTTCATCAGTTGATGGATCTTTGGGTAATTTACACATTTTGGCTTTTGTGAACAATGCTGCTGTGAAATTTCATGTACAAATTTTTATGTGGACATATGTTTTCACTTCTCTCGGGTACATACCTAGGAGTGGAATTGCTGTGTCATATGGTAATGTTCTCTTGCTTTTAAAGAACCTTTGTCCTCACAAATATCACATCAGTTTCCTCATAACCTTGATTTAACTGTTCCTTTCTTTATACCAAATGGAAAGTTAAAATATTATTTCCTGCTGCTGTCTCCCTATATTCATGATCTAATCTTAATTTAAAATTTTGACAGCCTTCCCAAGCTAATCAGCTATGCAAGAAGAGGAAAAGTACAGAAAATGTGAAATGTGTATCCGTTTTTTAAAAGCTACATCTGTTTTTAAAAGAAGTCACTGAGAACTGTAGAACTTCAGAGACTTTAAAAAACAGGTTCTGATAGTCTATCTTATAATCAGGACGTTTTTCTAGAACCTTGAGCTCCTGTGACCCTCCTGTATAAACCAAGGAGACTGGAGTGTGGTGCCTTTTCAGGAGGCCAAGTTCATTGGGAATGAAGGGCAGGGCTTCTCTTCTTAATCCCTGGAGTTCACAGTGTGTGTCCCTTTTCTAGACCTTTTAATGACTAATCCATGTGGTGATACAAACTTTCTTTTTTAATAGTTAATATAAGCCTAACTGGAAATATATAAAACAGGTAAAATATTTCATGGGAATCTCACCCTTAAAATTAGAAAAGAATTTTCCAGTTATAGTGAATTTACTTTAGCTTTAATTTTATTTCAAGAACCATGTCAAGAATGTTTGAACGTCAGGGAGTTTTGATGATTGATCAGGGCAAGAGTGATGAGGAGGGATTGCTTGTAACCTGCCCTATACCTTAGTTTCATTAATAGTAATACAAATTTTTTTAAAATGTGGCTTCAGTCTCTGAATATTAATATAAACATTTTAAAAGAAGTTGAATTGGTAAATAGATTCCAGAGAAGGAAAACTAAGTTCCCTTCTGGTCCTGGTGGTTGTGCTGGGTTGGGGAAAGAGAAGTCTTTGAAGGTACTTATCAACATACTGGATGTGGATTTACAAACTACACTCCCCCAGCCCCAGTCTAAGAATTGCTTTCAGTGATTCATCAGTGGACGGTTTTGATTCTCCAACATTTTTGCCAGAATAGCAAATACTGGAGAGGCGATTTGGGTTGTCTAAGCGCTTAGTTTTGGAGACCAGTCATTGCAAATGTGTATCTGCCACATTAGAATTTGCATTAGACCATAAGTAGCAATATGAAATGTGACAAAAGCTTCAATAGATTTTTTAAAAATTTTATTTATTTATTATTTATTTTTGGCTGCGTTGGGTCTTCGTTGCTGTGCGCAGGCTTTCTCTAGTTGTGGCGAGCGGGGGCTACTCTTCATTGCGGTGAGCAGACTTCTCATTGCGGTGGCTTCTCTTGTTTCAGAGCACGGGCTCTAGACGCACGGGCTTCAGTAGTTGCAGCATGCGGGCTCAGTATGTGGCTCGCAGGCTCTAGAGCGCAGGCTCAGTAGTTGTGATGCACAGGCTTAGTTGCTCCACGGCATGTGGGATCTTCCTGGACCAGGGATCGAACCCGTGTCTCCTGCATTGGCAGGTGGATTCTTAACCACTGTGCTACCAGGGAAGTCCCAGCTTCAATAGACTGATGGATTTTAAGGCAGGGTGGTTAGTGCAGTGAGATGAACTTGGGCTCTGGAGTCACAGATTTCTGTGACTAAATGACTTAATGGCAGTGCCATGCAGGGAGGTCTGCTCTGTGAAATGTGGAAAATTTCAACCTCCTCAGAAGGTAGTTTGGGGCTAAATGAGTTAAAACCAAGAGCAGTGCCTGTACCCATTTATAAAGTATGAGCTCTGCAAATGTAAGTTTCTTCCCTTCCATGTTAACTCTTATCACTACCAAGACCAGGAGGGCATCCAGTCTGGGAAACTGCACGTTTAATCTGTCCTTGCCCTTCTTCTGTAAAACTAGGGAACCTTTGAAGTGTCTACCCAAATTATATCTACTAAAAAATGCCCTATCAGAAATCCCAGTCCTGGGTGTCCTTTCCAGGAAAAGGCTTCACAAAGGCCCACCCTGTGAGCCACTCTCCCTCTGGGCCCATTTCCTAGTTATACATGTTTTAAATAGCAAGGAGAAATTTGTCCTTTGGGGAAGACTGAGATAACCATGCTAGGCTTTGAGGCTGGAACTTTAAGGGCTAAGTACATATCAGACTTGGTTGTATAGGCTTGGGAGCCACTCAGATGTATGGGAGCCATTCAGCTGTATGGGAAATTGTACTTTGTATATTTGCATGAAGCTTAATAAAATATATTTATATTGATTATATACTTATGTTAATTTTAATTTCATAATGCTTTTTTGGGGGAAATAATTATTTTCACTTTTAAAAAAATTTGACTTTTTATTTAAAAGTAATTTCAAACCTCCAGAAAATTTGTAAGGATAAGAGTGGCAAACAGTAGCCACATACCCTTTACCCAGATTTGACAGTTGTGAACATTTAGCCTCGTTTGCTTCTCCTGTGATCTTTCATTCATATATATATGCAAGCAATATATATGAAATACACAATGTGTACATAATTATTTTCTGAACCGTTTAAGAGGATGTTGCTTATATTAATGGTTCTTTAATTCTAAATACTTCAGTGTGTATTTCCTTAAGAATAAGAACTGTTCTCTTACATAATCACAGTACAGTTAACAACTTCGGTAAACTAAACATTGAGATAATAATACTTTAATTTAACCTACAGTCCATAGTAACCCACTTGACCCAATGATGTCCTTTATAGAATTTTAGATTTGAAAATGATTTTTTTCTACCTTAAAATTATATGAATGTACAGTAAGTGCACATGACACTGAGAGGGTAAATTGTGCTGTGGCCTCAGACTTTTGGGAAATATATATATATATATATATTTATACGTATACACATATATAAAATACATATGCATATATAAACTATATATTAGAATATATTTCTCTTAATTTTACTTTATCTTTTAGATAGACCTAGATTTTAGATAATTTTGTAGACAACTTGTTGGCTTTTAACTGAGACAGACTGGCATTCTGGCATTCATGCTGCTTGTGCTTAGTTTGCTGAGGGTGCATGTCAACTCAGACACCTGGATTGAATAGCTGTGAATGTTACTGGGATGCCCATCCCACTAAGAATATCCTGCCTTACATCATGAAACCTGCTGTGCTGTCCACTGCTTGGATCTGAATTCCCTAATGGCTGTTATTCTTCTTGTTTGGACGTAGATCCCCCTCACCAGCTCTGGTGCCATTCCGTACCTTGTATTCCTGTCCAGATTTGGTGGAATTGACCTGAATATAAATGTTATAAAGAGGTAAGTTTTTTTTTCCTCATATGCAAATGTGAAACTTGAAACGATAAGAAATAGGACACAAGGTCATTAGAGCTAATCATGTCAACAGATATAATCCTCAGTCAAAAATTTTATTTAGAGAAGATTCTAATGTCTAAGTGGGATATATTTCAGAATAAGAAAAAGAATATTGTATTAAAAATGGAAACATAGCAAATTAAAACCAGACTAACATATTTCATATGCAACGCATTTCAGATTTGGAAATAAGGAATTTAAATTTTTTTTTTTGGCTGTGCCATGGCTTGCGGGATCTTAGTGCCCCGACCAGGGATTGAACCCGGGCCCCGGCAGTGAAAGCGCTGAGTCCTAACCACTGGACCGCCAGGGAATTCCCTGGAAATAAGGAATTTAAACTTTGAAGTAGAAGTATTAAGATGCCAAATTTTAAATTTGTTTGTTTTTATACATTTTTAATGTCTTTCATTGGATAGTGATCATATTTTGGTAGCTAGAAATGAAATATTTTAAAAAAGATCTTTGTATGATCTCCTCTGTATTTCATAATTGTAGCATGAGCATGAAGCTCATTTGCTTTATGTGCAAAAACGAGAGAGCTAAAGTCTGAACTTTAATGTCTCTATCAGCTGTAAAGTTCTTTGATTCTAGTGTATGATGTAGGAAATATTGTTGTAGTAAAAAAAATTATTTACTCAGATTATCTGACTCTAAATGGGTAAGCTTCATTTTCTCAGGAATTGTGTAAACAATTATAAGATAATTAAATTTGGTTCTGAAATATTAGCAAATTTTGGTATTACAGCTTTCGTGATTGCATCCATCCTGGATGCAGCTGAGGTGTAAGACTTAGTGCAGCAGTGTGGAGCAGGGAGGGGGAGTTGATGTTCACTGGGTGTAGAGTTTCAGTTTTGTAAGGTGAGCAAGTCCCAGAGATCTGTTGTACAACAGTGTGAATATGTTAACATTACTGAGCTGTATATTAAAAATGGTTAAGATGGTAACTTACGTGGTTTTTTGTTACCACAATTAAAAAAATAAAAGAATTAGTGCAGCAGCTCCAACAAGAATGACAAGGGATTATCCGCTCCACGATGTGGGACTTCTTTGTGCTCTGATCAGTTGATGTTCCATAAGTGGTGAACTAGGATAACTTCCAGGCTCATTCAGAAGGACCACTGGTCATTTTATAGGCTCTGTATTCATGCTCTTGACTTAAAACCATCCACATTTGTGGAATAAGTAATCTAGTTTGAATATTCTTTGCTGAAAAACTCAGCAGTTGGAAAAGCTACGAGCAGGAGGGTTCTTTTTTGCTTTTGTTTAATTGTGAAACTTCAGTCTAATAATTTGAGATGAAAAGTATCATAAGTTACTTCCTTAAACATAAAAGACTAAATATTTAAACTAAATTTGAAAGATTTCTGACTTACACATGAAGCTAAATTCTCTTTATTGTTGAAGACCACGAATTATAGTGAGTAGAAACTTCTCTTTCTAGTACTATGGTAGGCTACCTCCATGAAAAACACTTCCACTAAAAACAACTAAAATGATGGATAAAAGGTAAAATATTGTAATACATTACTGAGCTGGCAAGAAGGTAATTCTCAGAGGCTAAACATGCAGTAAAAATTGGAATCCAGAGAAGGGAGGTTTCTGTAAAGCCAGTTTTTACCCTGAAGGTATTGGCCAAATCTTGGTGAATTTGTGTTTCAGTTTTGTTGGCTATTTGGAGTGAAGGGGACAAGAGTCAAAACCTGCAGGGTCTGCCCAAGGTGGAGAAACCTAAGAGAAGACCAGTATAGGCACAGTTGGGACCCCTATACCCTCTTGTAAGGATAATCTACAAAATATAAACCTGCATCACAGAAGGGCACAAGGAAACCTACCAGTTTCAACACTGGCATTGGGTGAATAGGGGAAAAGTTGTAATCACAAGTCAATTCATGAAAATCTGTGTCTAAAATAATGCTACCTGTGTGGTCTGAAAAGTCTCAGGCTAGGAATTTACTTAAAACTGGTCCTGGACTGGGTGTGCCCTTCTGTGGAGGAATACATCTACAACATAGCCCTTAAAGAAAACCACAGATAAAGTGTCACACAAAAAAACCTTGAAAACATATGAAGAGACAAAGAATGAGGACCACAAACAAATGGAAATCATATCCAGTGGAATCAGATCTCCAAACACTTGGGATATTGGAACTATCAGATACAGAATCTAAAAGTAGTGTTTTAATATCTTTAAAGAAGTGAAAGAATGGATTCAATATATGAGTGCAAAACAAGAGGCAATTGAAGAAGTACAAAATGGAACTCTTGGTATTGAAAGATACAGTCATTATAGAATAAAATTCAGTGGATGGGTGAAAACAGTGGATTCAACACAGCTGAAAAGAGCATTAGTGGAGTGGAAAATAGATCTGAAGATATTATCCAGAATGCAGCACAGAAAGAGAGAGAGATACCAAACATGGAGAACAGGTATAAGAGACATGGGAGGTGGGAAGAGAAGGCCCAACAATACTTCTTACTGGATTTCCAGATATGTAAGAGAAAGAGTAGGACAGAGATTATATTTGAAAAGGTAATGGCTTAGAATCTCAAGCCAGATAAATAAAAAGGAATGCTTATCTAGACATATCACAGTAAAACAGCAGAACATCAACATCAAAGAGAAAATATTAAAGGCAGTGAGAAGAAAAAGGGAATTGACTTCAGAGGAGTGACAGTTAGACTGACACTGATGTCTCAACAGGGACAATGAAAGGTATGAGATTGTGGGAAAATGTCTTCAATGCACTGAAGCTAAAATATTTGCCATCCTAGAATTTTATACTATGTTTGTAAGAATGAGGATGAGAACTTTTTCTGTGGGAACCCCTGGGACCCTCTCCTCTTCTTGCCATGGTATCTGCTCATCCACTGGTATCAGAGTATTTGGAAAAGGAAGACACATCTGGCACCTTTGCCTATGGTGTTCAAGGTTACTTTTCACCTAGATCTTGTATACTCTCTTCACACTGACTTGTATGAAAATGAGGCAGCCTGTGCATTGAATTAGCCGATCATTAGACTTGGGCTAAATCTTAGGACATTGACAGATTTTCAGCTCAAATTCCCTGAATTGGTGGTGGGGGGACTTATTATTGTGGTCACAGCACTTCCCTTCTGGAAATATGGTTCAAGAGGTCATATTTTGTATCAGCCAAAACTTGATGCCCTTGACAACATAGAGTGAACACAACACAGAAAAGGTATGCCGTCTGTTCTGTCCTGGCCATCTCAGCCTCACCAGAACTGTCTAATATGAGGAAGTTACTGAATGTCCTATGGTGGTTGATTAAGTTGGAAGCAACATGAAGATTAAAGAGGATATTTTGCATCAGAAAACATTTAGGACCTGGAATGATATCAAGAAGTCTGTGCCTCTGAGTGTATGAGAGCTGGTAAGGACAAAATGTGGAACTGCTCTTGCATCTGCCATGGATGACCTCACATCATCTGTAATAATGGCAGTATCATCAATAACCCTTCAGAAGCATCCAAGGAGTTATTCTATTTAAAATGAGTAAATTGAACCTTTGAGATTTGCTTCTGATGGACATGTCGAACATTTCTGCTTATGGACCAAAAGTGTTTCCCGCTTCAATAATCCGTGTGGCACTCAGCACAATGCTACCTCCCTGAAGAATAACTACAGCCTTCCACATACAAAGCAATCGAAACAGATCTTAGCAGAAGATTTTGAAAGCTTTCTGAGCACCATACAGAAAGATTCACGACGGAGTTCTGAAGAACTTACTGAAGAGCCTGAGAATTATGTTGAAGCAAAATTCATTCACAAATATGTGCAGGGTGTCAATGCATTGTTTATAAGGCAAAGCAACAAGAATCAAAGAATTTTTCCCTGTACTTACATCCAGTTTCTTTAATTCAGCATCAATATTTCCTTCATTCAAATATCAACCTTTAGCCATACGTGGCATATATTACAACTAGCTGTCACCTGTGAAAACTTATCGTTCACTACGGCTTAGACATGAGGTAGAACACAACCGACCTTCCTGTGTAATGTCACATTTCAGACATCAACATGTAGGGCCAACTGAACTATGGAAGAGTGTGTAAAAGAAGAAAGAAACTGCATGGATCTTATTCTAATAAGTTAAAAAAACAATACACATAAAGAGGAGACTGTGGACTGCGTCAGATTCAGACTGATGCCCTGTTTCCCTCCTCTCCCTGACTTATTAGCCATTTTGTGACCATGTACTTTGCCCTCAAGTCTCAAATCTGATAATTGAGTTTTTGCTCTCTTTTTCTATTCTAAAATCTTCCCTTGGGGGGCTTCCCTGGTGGCGCAGTTGTTGAGAATCTGCCTGCCAATGCAGGGGACACGGGTTCGAGCCCTGGTCCGGGAAGATCCCACATGCCACGGAGCAACTGGGCCCGTGAGCCACAATTACTGAGCCTGCGCATCTGGAGCCTGTGCTCTGCAACAAGAGAGGCCGCGACAGTGAGAGGGCCACGCACCGCGATGAAGAGTGGCCCCCGCTCGCCGCAACTAGAGAAAGCCCTCACACAGAAATGAAGACCCAACACAGCCATAAATAAATAAAAAAATAAATAAATTTATAAAAAAAAAAAGAAAAAAAATCTTCCCTTGGTTACCTGATGACCGTAACCAGCTTTATTTGTCCAAGTTTCTGGGGCTTCATGTCCTCCCTCCCTCCTCCTACAAAGTTTCTAAGTAGATCTATTATTGCTCTGACAATGCTGAAAAAAACATTCATTCACAGGACCATGTATTGCAACATTCCTTGGCCAGGCCAGGTACCACAAATTCAAGTGGATAAAGCAAACAACAGCGGTAGAACATCCATCAACAGAGCAGATGTGAAGTTGACTCTAGGCAGGTAGCCTGGGTAGGTTGAGAAAAAAGGAGGAAAGAAGGCTTTTGGCCAAGAGAAGCAGGATTTGGAGGGGAAAAATTGTTTGCTACAAAGAAACAAGCAGCTAAAGGAACTCCAGTAAAGGATCCGATTCAAACAAAAGAAAAGAAGCCTTCTGCATAACATCTTGAATTTCTGTGCCTCTAAAGGTCAATTCAGTTTGGACGGCTTCTTTGAATTTCTGAAGATTAAAGACATGATAGAAGTCACTGAGGAACATTTTAAAAAATAAAGACGGAGGGTGACATACAGACATTTCAGACAAAAACGGAGACAGTTTACCTCCTACAGATCTTGACTAAAGGAAATCATGAAAGATACGCTAAACGGCAGAAGGCAGGTGATCCTACGGTACCCGGTACCCACGAGGCCCTCTGGGATCTGGCTGGGCTCCCCGACAGGCGCTCTGCTGCTCTCCTGTTTCTCCACTGCGTCCCCTTCTTGTAGCTCCCGTCTTCGGGCTTTTGACTGGTGGTTCCCCAGTGTCCGCAGTGCTTCTCCCCCAAACAAAGCTGTAGGTCACTCGGCTCACACCCATGAGGTTAACACACAAATGTGATTTTCTCATTCTAGAACGTGAGCTCCACGAGGGCAGGCAACTTTATCAGTTTTATTTATGGACGTATCCCAAGCCCCTAGGACCATGTTTGGCACATAGTGGGTGCTTAATATATATTTGTTGAATAAGTGGATGGAAAAACAGCAACGCCAACCAACAAACGACACGTACGGCCAGCAACCTGAATGACTCTCGCAGACATAATATCTAGTGAAGGAGGAAGAAACATACGAATGCTTCTGTTCATACGTGAAGTTCAAAACCAGGCGAACTGAATTGTATTGTTTAGGGATACATACCTAGGTGGTAAAATTATAACAAAATAAAAGTAAATGATATCTTAAGTGCTAGGAGGAGAGGAAATATTATGATTGGAGAAGGGCAAATGGGGGCCTCTTTGGTTTGGCTTTAATTCTTGATTTGAGTAATTGTTAAACAGGTGTTTGCCTTAATTGTAAGTAAACTATGCATATGTACTGTATGTACTTTTCTGCATAAAGGTTATATCTCATAATAGCAATTTAAAACTCAATGAATTTAATAAACGTATTAGACACAGCTAAAGAAATAAGTGAACTGGAAGATCGGTCAGAAAACATTAGCCAGAATGTAGCAGAGACATAAAAGATGTAATTGGAGCTCTGTAAAGAGAGTAGTGAGGGATGGGACAGGTAATAGCCAAAGAAACAATGGCTGAGGATTTTCCAGAACTGATGAAAAGTGCTACCCTGCAGATTCAAGAAGGCAAATCTCAAAAAGGATTTAAAACGGGTGGGGGCAGAACCCCAAAGACCAAGAGATCTTCAAGGCAGCCAAAGGACAACATTTACACAAAAGCGACTTCTGAGTTGTAACAATGGAAGCCAGGTGAAGAGTGGATTACAAACTACGATGTGTTGGAAGAAAATCACTGCCACCCTAGAATCGTGTATCTAAAGAAAATATCTTTCACTATTTTAAATATTGAAGTAAAGACATTCTCAAACAAAAATGGATTTGGCCCCCAACAGGCCCAGGAAGAGAAACTCTAAGGGTATACTTTAGGTAGAAGGAAAGTGATCCCAGGTGGAAGGTTTGAGATGATGCAAGAAGGGATGCCGAGGGAAGATGGCTGAACACCTGGCAAGTACAGGACACACTCATGACTGTAGGGAATACTGATGCCTTCTGGAATTTAAAAATAGGATAGAATTAGAACACATGATAGTAGTAATATACAAATTGAGAGGAAGGACTGGAGTTAAATGTTCTGGAGTTGTTACATTGTCCAGTCGGAAGATGAAAGTTCTGATTAACTTGAGTCTTTGAAAATTATGCTGGTTGTAACTTCCAGAGCAATTACTACAAGTTTAAAAATGGAGTGTATAACTCCCAAACTTATAGAGGCACAAAAATGAAATGATAAAAATGGTATCAACCCCAAAGAAGGCAAGAAGCAGCAGAATAGGCAGGACAAATAGAAATCCTGAATATATCAGAAATTATAATAAATATACCACTTGAAAGACAAAGATAACAGATAGTAAAATCCACTAAGAGAAGAACCTAAACATAGTTTTATAGAAAGGTTAAAAGTGAAAGGATTTAAAAAGGCATACTCTTCAAATAAATACTAATCTAAAGAAAGCTGGCATCACTAAGTTAATATCAGACAGTAGACGGGGCTCCTCTGAGGCAGATACTGAGATGGAGTTTGGGGTACACACTTCCCTGTGAAGGGACGAGGACTGGAGCCAGACTGGGCAGAGCAGCTGCCACTGGGGCTGAGGAAGCCTTGACCAAATGCAGAGGAGGGAGGGAGGGGGCTGAGGTTGGGAGGGGTGGCCTCCTATGCCCCCTGGGGCAGTGGCACTTCTCCATTTCTTCAGCTGATGGTGGGCACACAGCTGTAAAAAGTCAGGTATGTCTGATTTTTATTCCTTAAATCTTAAACATATGTTACAAATAGTGTTTTGTATCTCTTCAATACATAATTAAAGCCATATTAAATATATTACATTTAACACAGAATCATAAGGCTGGGTTCCTGGTTTCATCTTTAACTTGGGCTCAGCGCTTAACCCCTCTGAGCCTGTTTCCTCGTATGTAAAGTGAAGTTAATTTCGGTTTAAAGCGCTCCGGTGGCTTCCCCTTCCCCAGTGTGAAGTCCAGACTCCTCATCACGGCCCCCGCGCCATGGCGCTGGTGTCGGCCTCCATCTCTGGACTCACTCCATGTTCCTTGGCCCTGCTTGGTGGGCTCTGGTCCCCCTGGCCTCCGCAGTAGCAGCCCTGGGATGTGCCAGGCTCCTGCCACCTCTGGGCTTCAAGCCGTTACGTGTTCCCTTTGCTTTGCCTGGAGAGCTTTTCCTCCGAGAGGGTGGCTCCTGGCTTGTTAGCTTGTGGGTCTCTATTCAAATGCCCCGTCGTCCACCCCATCCAGGAGGGTCGGCCCATCTCACCCCAGTGTCCAGTCTATCCCCACCTGCCTTTACTGTCTTCACAGCACTTGTTATTACTTCAGCTTACATTACTTATTTGATTGCTTATGTCCTGTCCGTCACTGTCACTAGCATTAAGCTTTTTCAAGACTGGGAACAGTGTCCTGCTCGGCACCACGCCCAGGCCTGCGTGTAGGAGGCACTGGATAAATGCTGTGACGTGGCCTCAGTTGTTCTTTATCCTCATGCTAGCCCTACGGTTAGTTCCAAAGAGAGGCTCTGAAGTGGTTTATAGATACCCAGGTAATGCAAAATCAAAAACAGTTAATAAAAGCAGGTGGAGACAGGGGGCTGGTATAGACGCATGTCCGTCCTAAGCCCTTTGCAGAGGGGCTCAGTGTGCACCGCGGGGCGAGCGGGAGACCGCAGGGGTCAGAACACAGTGCCGCAGCCTAGGGTTAGGCGTGGCCTGTGAAGCCAGGCCACCTGGGTCTGAAGCCCGTGCCTCGGCTTCCCCACAGTGACCTCCGGCTCCCCCAGCCTCCTCTGGAAAGCGGGATGGCGGTGACCGCTAGCCCATGGAGTGAGGCTCATGTGAGATGGGGCCTGGCCTCCGTGAGGGCTCTCTGCGTGAAGGCCGTAATCACTCCATTCCCACCCCACCCCAGGAGGAGTCGATGTCGTGTGTCATTTTACAGATGAGGGACCCGAGACACGGAGAAGCTAAGTAACTGGCCCAAGTTCACGCTTCTGGCAGACGGTAGTGCGTAAGAAAGACCTTGCATTTAAAAATACGTAATTTAGAAATTCTTAAAATTTTGATCTCTGTGTGTCCTATGTAAACATTAATGTAGTTAAAACTATATTAATGTAGTTAAAACATTTTAACAAAAGATTTTTAATTGTTATCTTTAAGGGGAGGTGAGAGTGAAATGAATTGCTGTCGGACATTAAAAGAACTCGAAGTCCAAGTAGGAGAAAAGGTAATAGAGAGCTTTCAAAGTTCTTCCCCCAATCCCCACCCTTCGTCAAAAGTAATTGCTATTTTTCTGGAAAAGGCAAAACTATGGAAAATTTAAAAGTTTAGTAGTTGCTAGAGGTTGAAGGGCAGAGGGTGGAGAGAGAAGATGATTTAGGTGGAAAGCAGAAGATTTTTAAGGAAGTGAAAATACTCTGTTTGATACCATAATGATGGCTACGTGTCATTATACATTTGACCAAACTCATAGAACGTACACCAAGAGTGAACCTTAATGTAAACTAGGGACTATGGGAGATTACGATGCATCAATGAAGGCTCATCAGTTGAACCAAATGTCCCACTCTGGTTGGGGATACTGATAATGGGGGACACCATGCATGTGTGGGGACAGGAGGTATATGGGAAATTGCTGTACATTTTCCCCAATCTTGATGTGAACCTTACACTGCTCTTAAAAACAAATTCTTAATAAAAAAACCCAAAATGCCAAAAAAAAAAAAGTAATTGCTAGCAGAGGGAGCTGATGCAGAATGAGCTGTGTCTTGTCGTCCGCGTTCTCATGCCTCACCCAATAGATCTCACATGAAAGCCTGTATTCACATGACTTTGCCTGCTCGGATGGCATCCTTTTTGATGAACGACACCAGCAGAAGTCCCGGAATATTAATTACTTTTGTATTAGCTTTAGATCATTATTAGTAGGGCTGCCCTTTTGGTTTTTGTCTACGACTGAGGCAGAGTTTTCTTTAGAAAGAGAAAACTACTGCTTTTCAGCAGTAAATGCCAATCAAGAGCGGCGTGGTAAAAATAACCGGTGAAACTCAGAGCGATACATATTTAAGAATTGAGTAATTTAGCCACAAAAGCTACGACGTGTGTTTAGAAAGGAGCATATAGCTCTGTTCCTGTTTGCTGATTGTGGGTAGCTCTCACGGCACACAGCTAGGGAGGGAGGAGATGCTCACGGCCTTTGGGGGCTGGAACCGGACCCCTTTTTAAAATGCATTTGAGCCTGTCAGTTATACGGGCAGTTTGAGAATCATAGTTTAATTTACTTGATTCAATATGTTGGTTTGCAATGTGACAAATTTTCTTTCCTTTTTGAACTCTTCTGAGATTGTCAAACATTTCACAATCAAAAATAGCCAGAAACCCACAAAATGTTTGTCTAAATTTCCCTGGCTTACGCCATTAACACCGGAAAATTCATCCTAGTGTGATAATTTTTTAGCATTATGTGCCCCTAAAAATCTACTTTCACTATAGTTTATATTAGTAGGAACCCTGGTGTAATGATTTGCTGCTTCTATTGTGGTTCATTTGTTATTCTGTAAGAAATATGAAATATTTGTAATTGATATGTAAGAGATATTATTTATGGTATATGTCTTTAATTTGTCTCTTCACAAACTTTGTTAATCATGAAATTATCCTAGGAAAGTCAGCTGTTTATGACGATCATGCTTTCAACATAGATGGGTCAGTAATGCAACGTTACAGTTAGGGGAGGGGAGGGACATGGGCCTAGCTTGTAAGTTACTGAAAGTGAGGCTTCGAAGAGGAAAGCTGAAGGGGAACTCCACCACTGGCTGCCCTTTCATCTCGGTCCTTTTTCATCCTGGCCTCCTTCCCATAGAAGCCCCCTCACTAAGAGTGAGTTTACAGCAGCGCGGTTTAAACAGAAAGGTGACGGCGAGAGGCTGAGGAGTGGGTGATAGAGGTAACGCCTGACCACAGGGCAGCTCCGAGGCTTTCTCTGCCGTGCAGTCTGGCCAGCACAAGCTGCAGCCCCAACTCTACCTGCCACCCTGGCGCTGGGCAGGCAGGTGACGTGGACGGGCTGTGCCATTTACCAGCCGGGTGGCCTTGGGCAAAGTTCTTGTCATTGGGCTTCTTCATCTGTCGGTGGGGATAAGAACACCCATCTCACAGTGCTGTTGTGTGGCTTAAAGGTATCCAGCATAAAGCACCTGGAACACTTAGGAGATGCCAGCTATCATTATTATGGTTATTACAGCTTCCTTTGAAGTATAGGTAGGAACTTAAATGAATGTCATCCCTTCCCACCGACCCCAAAGTAAACAGAACAAACCAAATCCACTCCTCAGCTGCTGGCTGTGTGCAGTAGCATGTTTCCAGCTACAACTCTGGTCCTGCAAACGGGCCACACTCAAACACTGGAGACAGAGAAGAACACCTAGCGATTAGTAAAAGAAGGCTGTCTTCAGACATACATTGTCATTGCTGGGCGATCTACACAGTTTGGGAATGAAAGATGCTAATTCTTTTGTTTTAAATATAAGTCCACATGGCTTATTGGAGCCAAGAATGCATGCAAATGTCTCTCTGAATTTTGGGAGCCAGACTTTGCTGAATGTGTGTGTGGTCTAGCCTTCCTAAACCAACAAGTAGTTAGCAGTTGCCACCCCAAACTGCCCGAACCCCGGGGCTTGGGTTTCCTAATTGTTTTCTTCTGCAGTGAGCTTGGTCTGATGGCTGGTTCCTCAGCCTCGCCCTAATTCATGTGCACTTAGACCTTCCAGCACGTGTTCACATTCACGCTCCTTGT
Source organism: Balaenoptera musculus (assembly GCF_009873245.2). NCBI lineage: Eukaryota > Metazoa > Chordata > Mammalia > Artiodactyla > Balaenopteridae > Balaenoptera > Balaenoptera musculus. The sequence goes on along the minus strand of NC_045794.1, from coordinate 99,053,847 downwards.
TCAGTCGAAACCTTGGGCTTCCTGAGTCTCGTTTTCTCCATCAGTCGAGGGGAAGGCAGACTGGGTGGTCTCCGGGGCCCATCTCCCCGTCCTTTGGTGATTGTGACCCGTGGCTTCACGTGAAGAGCCTGCTGTCTGCGTCCGTGGGGCCCCAGGTGGTCCTCAGGGTGTCGTCTTCAGGCTCCCGCTGGTCCCAGTTCCTGCTTTAATCTGCACTCGGGTTCCACCCCGTGGGCGCTCTGAGTCTGGCGCGCAGCTCACTTGCCCTCGCCCTCTTGGCCCCGGCTTTTCCTTGTGTCACAAAGAGGACTGTGCTTCCCTTTGGCTCCTCTTCCGTGCCTTCTACGGGGCATCTCCTTGGCTGCCCTTGAGTTCTCTGGTCTTCAGGTTCCTTGCTCTCTTAATCTCCTGGGAGGCAGAGGGAGTTAGTGGGAAGGAGGCACACCTGGCCTGAAGTCTCACCTTCTGCAGCGGCCCACGCGCCGTGGGCAGGTCTCCCACTGCTCTGAGTTTCCCTGTCTCTGAAGGCAAGACAACAGCACTTACCCGTCAGAATGATCACGAGAATGAATGAGAATAATGTAAGTGACGCCCTTGCATACAGCAGATGCTCAATAAATACTCGTCCCTTCCTCTACCCATCAGTGAGGCTGGTCCTCCCTGTCAGGCGCTCCTGAAACCCTTCCTGTGGTAGCTTTACCCACCACCAGGTGGTGCCCCGTCAGCCACCGAGGTGTCTGGTCGTCCTACCCGGTGACAAGCAGAGACCCCCAACTGAGCTGAGATAATAAGGAACTTCTCATCTCGTCTAAGAAGTCCGGAGGGAGGGCAGGTCAGGGTCTGCTCACTCACATCTCCTCCGGTCACCAGGAGGTGGCCAGCATTCCAGGCTCGACACGCAGATACTGCGATGTCGGATTTTTTCCAGCATGCTGTTTCTTCCCCTATGACTCTTTATAAACATGGGGAAACTTCTTCCTGTGACTCACAGGCCAGGATTTTGTCCCCACCCAAGCCAGTCACTGGCGGTGGCATTGGCCGCTGCAAGCAGCCTGGACCAACCCTGGTCACTCCCTGGTGTGGTGGCTAGGCTCCCTCCGCTTAGGCACGGGGCCACCCGGGGGGTGGATATCTGAACCAAATGGAAAATGGAGGGTTTCGTTAGAAAGAGAAGGGGTTAGAGGTCAGTGGATTTGGAGAAAGCGACCAACAGTGTCTGCTTCAGCCTCGCAGCAAAAGAACCCCCGGCTGGCTGGGCCTTAATCCTTTGGACACTGATGTAATTTTTTGGATTTTGCCAACTCTGATAACAACGAGAGTTAGCACGGATTGAGCACTTCCTAGGAGCTGTTCTAAGTGCTTTACTGTGTTTACGTATTCAATTTAGGCAGGTGCCCTTGTTATCCCACCTTGATATGGAGGGAAAGTAGAACAGAAGCTGAGCAGTTGGGCCAAGTGTGCGCAGCTCGGGGGCAGAGGAGCTGCAGTCCCTGCCTTGGCTGCTGGCTCCAGGGTCCTGGCTCTTAACCGCAGGCCACCCTGCCTCTGGGAGGACCCTTTAGGAAAGGCAGCGACACTCTGCCTGCAGCAAATGTGACTCTTTGTTACGCCTGGAGGTGGACCCAGCGCATCGCAGAGAAGCATCTCTGCCGTATGAATGAGTGGAGGTTGTTTTCTAGCCACAGGGTCATCTCTTTGTCCGTGTAGCATCTACGTCAGATTTGGGCATTTCTTTCCTTTTCTGTCTCTGGCATCCTGCCCTCCCATGCTTCTTCCCAACTCCCCAGATACTTATGCTCCTGCCTGCCCTGCAGGGCCCCAGCCCCGTCCTGGAGCCACAGCACAGTCCGAGGCCCAAGACTTAGGTTCTCCACGTGCTTCAGGTGAGGAATCTGCCAGGAAAAAAGCACTTAAAGCAAAGCTTCCATGTGGTTCCAGGTTAACAAAGTTTGGGTCTTTTTACTCTGTTTTATCTTTTGTCAACTCCCCACATGAGGGTGAGGTGAAAGTAAAAGAAGAGGCTAACAAAGGAAGAGAATCTCATCTTGCCTCTTGAGGTGAGGGGATGCTCATTGTAAGCCATGTCCGGAGAATTGCTGAGACACAGGAAGCTATTCTGACATATCAGAACACAGTGTGTGTTTAGAAGTGTCATGACTAGTCTCCTCCCCCAACATGCAAAATAAAAAAATTGTTTTAAATTGAAGACTAGAATTCAAGAATGTGCAACTCAGTTAAAGACATTAAAAAAAGGAAAATAAACAAACACACCCAAAGCCCCAGGCTGTTTGCTCTCATACCACATCACTGCCCCAGTCAGGGCTGCTCTTTTAAGCCTGGGAGCCGTGATGTCAGAACATCTGGTCTACCCAGTCAGCCGTGACTAGTGTGTCTGTTGGACACCAAGTGACACAAGTCGTTATGGGATTACCCCGGTGCCTTGGAGTTGTGTAGATGCAGCCTTAGTCATTTCAGAAGCAATTAGTAAATAATTAGAGGTACTAAGCTGCTTGCTTGGTCGGTAATATCTTCACAAAAGTGAAGACACAAGTGATGGGTATATCCATTTTCTTAAATAGGTGAATTTTCTTAAAAAAGAAATTAAAAAATTTATTGCTTGAGGGATAAGAAACAGTTGTTAGGATCACAACCGTTTCATAAACATACCTTAACATTAGAACACCACATTAACACAAACGAATGTATAAGAATGCAGTCTGTTTGCCTAATAAAAAGACCGTGTCAAACTCAAAATGAGGCCATTTGCTAAAACATACAAGCTTTTGGTTATTTCGTAATATTCTCCTAATCCCACTTTTATCATCTCTCCTCTGGTGCACTTGGTATTAATTACCTATTATAGCAGGTATTTGAACACAACTTCTCTTTCGTCTGCAGAAAATATTAGCATATCGCAGAGCTGTTGGGACAGATTGTATCTGAGGCACTTCTTCCTCCTGCAGAAAAGCCTATCAATCATAACTGAGTATAGTGATTAATAATGTCACAGCTCTTATTCCTGTGTCTCTGTGCAGCTAAATGAAGAGTCGTGCTTACATTGGATCTAGAGAATTTCACATAACAAAATAATCAGCTGCCATTTTATAAAGAAATGATATTGAAAGTGCTTCTACCCCAGGACCTATTTTTGGTTGCTCTATTAGTAATTTACTGAAGGCTTCATCAGGAAACTAAAGCAAAGATTTTGTTATGTCAGAATTTATATTATTTCAGACTAAGTTTCTCTTAAAAAAACAAATCTTCTTGCATGTGGCAAGTCAATAGTACACACGAGATTGCAGGGTTGAGTGTTTAAGACAGTGCGGTGTCACGGGGACAGGCTGGTGGAGTGGGGGGACGGGATGGTGGAGTGGGGGGACAGGACGGTGGAGTGGGGGGACGGGATGGTGGAGTGGGGGGAACGGGACGGTGGAGTGGAGGGACGGGACGGTGGAGTGAGGGGACGGGACGGTGGCGTGGGGGGACGGGACGGTGGAGTGGGGGGACGGGACGGTGGAGTGAGGGGACGGGACGGTGGCGTGGGGGGACGGGACGGTGGAGTTGGGGGGACGGGATGGTGGAGTGGGGGGACGGGATGGTGGCATGGGGGAGGCTGGAACCTTTGGACTCCGCAGGCTGAGTGTGCATCTGAACTGAGACACTCACTATCTGAGTGACCCTGAGCAAACCAGTCTCTCTGGAAACTTTTTTCTCAGCTGTGTAATGGGGAAGCAATATTGCAAGATTTTTCCAATGTTGTTGAGATTATTTATGAGAATAAATATAAAATGAACTTACCATAGTGCAGGGCCCATAGAAGTTACTCAAAAAATTAGGAGTTCACATTTGGAGGAGATAAGACAAATGAGCTATTGTGTGGAAGGTTAAATGATAGTACGCGGTCATTCACGATTTAAAGCTGCGAAGAGGCCTGTGTGCTGATGGCGCCCATGTTTCTATCTCCATCTTCAGCCCCAGACTCACCACTGTCCACAGACCAAACCAGGGCTGCTGGTGGTCCTCCTTCCCACACCCCAGGAAGCCTTCCTCCCCGGACCTCCCTCCGTCTTAGTAAATGGTTCCACCGTTCACTGGGTCATTCAAGCAGAAACAGGCTTAGCCTTGATTCCCATCTTTCCCTTACCGGCCCCTCTCCCCAGTCCAGTCCGCTGGCACGTCCTGTCGGCTGCATCCTGTGCCGCATCCTGAGCCCATCCACCTGTCTGCATCCCCGCTGCCGCCGGGTCTCCACCCTGTGCGCTGTCAGTAACCCCTGCACTGCTCTTCCTGTTCCCACTCTTGCCCCTTACAGTCTCCGTTTCATATGACATCAGAGCTATCTGTTCAAAACATGAGTCAGATGTCATCAGACCCCGTTGGTTAAGACGCCCTGTGGCTTCTGGTCACCTGCTGAATAAACGTCGAACAAAAACCTGTCTTTTGGCACTCAGCATGAGAGGTCTGCCCCCTGGAAATTCCTTGGACTACACTATCTAAAATTCCTCAACACTTAGGACATCCTGAGGTTTTGTTTGTTGACTTGTTCATTACTAGGAAATATGTTCCCTGGGAGTGGGCACCTTCTCTGTCCTGCTCACTGTTGGAACTTTAGTGCCTTAAACAGATCCTATGTTTTCAAACAGAACATACTGAGGACCTAATATGAGTTCAATAAATATTTACAGGATGAGTAAATAAGGCTCTGCAGGAAAAGTTCACAGTAATTGGAGTAGCCAGGAAAAGCTTGACGAGAAAGGTGAGACTGGAGCTTGAGTTGGACCGTGGCTGGGCTGTCAGTGCGTGCTGAGGATGGGGCAGAGGGTGGGACTTGGGACAGCTTTCAGGACTGCAGCCTGGCGGAAGGAGAGGACGCGGAGCTGAAGGCAGTGGAGACGTGGCCGGGGCGGGGACACCGGCTCTGTGACGCTTCTGTGGGGAGTTCTGTTTCTCAAGGCAAGATGGAACAGAGGACAGAGCCATTTTGAAATGCAGGCTGGAGAAGAAGGTGGAGGCATTAACCCTAAAGCGTGGGGCAAAGGGTGGTGCTGGTGGTGGCAGTTCATTGAAGGCTTCCGATAGGGGATGCTGACACGAGACGGGGAATTTAGGAGACGGCGTCAGCAGAGTAATGGATGCACCCGAGGGGAGAGCAGCTGGAGGCAGGGGTACCCGTCCCCAGGCCCTGGAAGTAGTCAGCCCCTCACAGCACCGTCAGCCTGTGTTTGCTGAGCGCCTCTGCCGCGTGAGGGGCGCCATGGAGTTCCGGGGAGGGGGTTGGCTTGCCCCTCCTGGTGTGCAGCTCTGCTCTATGAGCGTCAGGCGTCGGGGTGACAGCGGCCTCAGTATTCTTGGCCTGTGGTGCCCGGGGAGGAGCTTCCATCCTATGAGTGTGGGCTAGGTTAGAAAGAAGGAGAGATGGGAAAGATTTCTCCTTGATTTGGCAGCCTTTTTAAAGCCCTAGGTATTTAGACTTGGGGCTTATTCTCATAGCTGTGTCAGAAGTTCAGTGAGTAGCTAGAATTTCTTATTAGACGACTTTAAGCTACTTGTGGCAGGTGGGCATTTTAAAAATGAAAATCAAATGTAGGGGGAGGTCTACGTGGCCTGTGGGGTACAGGACAGGAAGTTTCCCTTTTCACTGTGGCTGCAAGGAAACCCCAAATCAGACTTTTGGATTTTTGCTCTGTCATAGCAACTATGACTTTTAGGTTGCTGTAGCTCTTTTTTAGTCAGCTCCCTGTTTCTCTGTTTTCGTGGGTCTCCTTTAGATGTCTTTTTATGTGAGCTTATTCAATCTGTGGTAAAGGCAGCGTTTGCATCTGTTCAATACTTCAATGCCTAGCCCTCGGCCTGGGGGCGCAGCACCGGAGCCGGAACGGAAGTCAGCCCCTTTGTGAAAGGGGAGCGGTGCCAGCGCCGCTCCTTCCACACGTCGTCCCCAGATTGAAAGTTTGTGTTTACGAGGTTCTGAATGTAGTCTAATTTTTTCCTATCTGGTTTGGACCATCTCTACCAGCTGGTAAATAGGAAATGTTCACGGTAGGAAGCCAATACTCTGCAGAGTGTAAACAGATGGAATCGATATAAAGTGACAAGTTAGACTGTGCTGTTGAGAAAACAGAGCCAAAACCAAGAACATAACAGTCAGGCTACTTACTCCGTTCCAGTTCATTTAGTCCTGAATAGGCTTCATATCTGCACAGCTGTGTTGTTCTTTTCTTCCCCCTTTCTTTCTTCTGGGTTGATAATGACAGTTTCAAAGAAAAACTTTAATTAAAGATTTTATACGAAATAACCAAAAGTAGAATAATAAGGAAAATGAGCATTGATGTGTTTATTGTAAGAGAAATCCTTTTTCTTGGCTTCAATTTTTAAAATGTACTCCTTAAAGTTAAAATGAGTTTAGTCGTGGTGACAGAAAGGTGCCAGACTGACAGCAGTGGCTGCCGAACCCTGCGTTTTGCTGCGGAGCCAAGACAGAGGGGCGGCCAGAGGCCCCCTCCCCTGCGTCTCAGTCCGCAGGCAGGCGGGTGGGCTGCCGTCCCCGACCCCCTGCTGCTAGAAACCAGGTGAGGAAGGTGGCTCCAGGTGAGGAGGGAACAGAAAACAGTGAATCAGGAGCCAATTTGGATAGCCTGGTGCAGGTTGCCCTCTGGCCCGAGGAAGGTTTGCCTTCCCCCCGGAGGGGCCCCACCAGAGCCAGGCCTGGAGAGGGGGAATTCTGGGCTCCAGGGAGGAAACCTTAGGCCTTTTCTCATCTCCTTTCAAGTCTGGGTGGTCATATTTATTTGGGTTCACGGCTTTCCTTCCTGGAGCTCCCAGTGCTATAAAAAGAATTTTAAACAAAGAACTCTAGAGTAAGAATCACATCCACTGTTAGCAATTTATTGAACCATCTGAACTCAGTGGGGTACAAATATGAAGCAGTTTGATTCTTTGCTTCTTAAGCAGGCGCGGGCGCATCTGCCTTCCTCGTCCCTGAAGGCTGTCTTAGCAGATCGCATGGCTCTCTGGTCACGTTCAGGTAGAACAAGCCCGGCGTAGACTAGTCCAGTTGTAAACCCGGAGCTCAGATGCAGCTCAGCTGCCCGCTCCTCCCTCCTTCCAGCTCCACAGGCCCCGGGGGGGGGGGGTGGGCCGGGGGGCTGCCGGCTCGTCGGCGACTCTCTCCCTCCTTCTGCTTCCTTCCTCCCCGGTTCGTGGGATCCGTGATGAGGGCTGAGGAAGGGGAGCTGGCCTCCTTCTCCCTTCGCTGGTGTCCTCTGTGGGGAGCAGGTGAAGGCTGCTCTCGGGGGCACATGGGGAGTTACTAGGACAGTGCTTTGGGGGCCTCCAAACTCTGTGGTCTTCTGGTGAGGAGCAGCTCTGGCGAATCCCCCTGCACCTCCTCAGCCCTCCTGCCGGTGGTCCACCTCGCCTTCTCAAGCTGTGTGTTGTCCCCTCACTTGAGGAGCAGCCCTGGGAGCAGGACAGCTCAAGCCTTCTACCTTTCTTTTTCTTTTAAAAAATTTTTTTAATACAAATTTTAAAGGTTACTTTCCATTTAGAGTTATTACAAAATATTGGCTATTTTCCTGTGTTGTACAATACGTCCTTGAGCCTCTCTTACACCCAATAGTTTGTACCTCCCACTTCCCTACCCCTGTGTTGCCCCTCCCCTCTCCCCACTGGTAACCACTAGTTTGTTCTCTATATTTGTGAGTCTGCTTCTTTTTTGCTATATTCACTAGTTTGTTGTATTTTTTAGATTCCACATGTAAGTGATATCGTACAGTATTTGTCTTTCTCTATTTGACTTATTTCACTTAGCATAATGCCCTCCAAATCCATCCATGTTGCTGCAGCTGGCAAAATTTCATTCTATTTAATGGCTGAGAAGTATTCCATTGTATATATTGTATATACCATACCTTCTTTAGCCACTCATCTGTTGATGAATACTTAGGTTCCTTCCATATCTTGGCAATTATAAATAATGCTGCTATGAACATTGGGGTGCATGTATCTTTTCAAATTAGTGTTTTTGGTTTTTTGGGTTATATACCAAGGAATGGAGTTACTGCGTCATATGGTAGTTCTATTTTTTTTTCTTTTTTTTGAGAAACCTCCATACTGTTTTCCATAGTGCACCAATTTACATTCCCACCAACAATAGGAGAGTTCACTTTTCTCCACATCCTCACCAACATTTTTTATTTGTGTTCTTTTTGATGTTAGCCATTCTGACAGGTGTGAGGTGAGTTCTCATTGTGGGTTTGATTTGCATTTCCCTGCTGATTAGCGATGTTGAGCATCTTTTTATGTGCCTGTTGGCCATCTGCATTTCCTCTTTGGAAAGATGCCTACTCAATTCTTCTGCCCATTTTTTAATCGGGTTGTTTGTTTTTTTGATGTTGAGTTGTATGAGCTGTTTATGTATGTTGGATATTAATCCCTTATCAGTCATATCATTTGCAAATATTTTCTTCCATTCAGTAGGTTGTCTTTTTTTGTTGTTGATGGTTTCCTTTGCTGTGCAAAAGCTTTAAGTTTAATTAGGTCCCAATTGTTTATTTTTGCTTTTATTTTCTTTGCTTTAGGAGATGGATCCAAAAAATATTGCTGCAATTTATGTCAATGAATGTTCTGCCTATGATTTCCTCAAGGAGTTTTATAGCATCCAGTCTTACATTTAGGTCTTTAATCTATTTTGAGTTTATTTTTGTATATGGTGTTAGAGAATGTTCTAATTTCATTCTTTTAAATGTAACTGTCCAGTTTTCCCAGCACCACTTGTTGAAGAGACAGTCTTTTCTCTACTGTATATTCTTGCCTCTTTTGTCATAGATTACCATAAGTGTGTGGGTTTATTTCAGGGCTCTCTCTCCTGTTCTATTGATCTATGAGTCTGTTTTTGTGTCAGTACCATACTGTTTTGATTACTGTAGCTTTGTAGTATAGTCTGAAGTCAGGGAGCATGATTCCTCCAGTTCTGTTCTTCTTTCTCAAGACTGTTTGAGGGTCATTTGTGTTTCCACACAAATTTTAAAATTATTCTAGTTCTGTGAAAAATGCCATTGGTATTTTGATAGGGATTGCATTGAATCTGTAGATTGCCTTGGGTAGTATGGTCATTTTAACAATATTGCTTCTTCCAATCCAAGAACATGGTATATCTTTCCATCTGTTTGTGTCATCTTCAATTTCTTTCATCAGTGTCTTTTAGTTTTTGGAGTACAGGTCTTTTCCTCCTGAGATAGGTTTATTGCTAGGCGTTTTATTCTTTTTGATGTGATGGTAAGTGGAATTGTTTCCTTAATTTCTCTTTCTGATACTTCATTGTTAGCCTTCTACCTTTCTTGTTCTCCACTTAACTCATGGAAAATTCACATGTCCTGTCCATGCCAACAATAGGCATGTAGACCACTCTAATCTTCCCCTCCTGCTCTGCTACCTCTGTTCAATTCTCAGTTTCTTCCCCCAGGAAGGTGTAGAGCAGATCACTGTGTCCACAGAAATGACATGCCTATCTGCCGTTCTGCAGGCACCAGTCCTGTCTATACAAGGATTTCACTGGCTCACCAAAGCTTCTTCCCCATGAATGCTGCAATCACCCATCCACCCATCTGTTCATCTGTTCATCCATCTATCACTTATCCATGCATGCATGCCTCCATCTATCCCTCCATCTGTCCATCCATCTATTATCCATCCATCTATTATCCATCCATCCATCCTTCTGTCTGTCCATTTGTCCATCCATCATCTGTCTGTCTGTCCATCCACCCATCCATCCATCCATCATCCATACATTCATCCACTTAACACTTATTCGTTGATCCAGGCCCTGTTCTTGGCCCTGGACTCCTGTCCACTCAAGACTTTCTGAAGGAGGTAGAGGAGCTGGCTGGTGTGGGGGGATTAGTGCTGGTTCTGCCAGTTACTATTCTCCAGCACGTGTGTGTGGTTATATGGTTATTTATATCTCTGTCCTCAGCCTTTGGTCCTGATCAGCAATTCCTATCAGACCATCATCTATTGAGTATGTTCCCTGTGAGGTACCTGCACACATGAGCTCATTTCTTTTTTTTTTAAATGAATTTTGATGAAATTCCACTATATCTACCCATTTTTCTTTCTTTCTTTCTTTCTTATAAATTTATTTATATTTTATTTTTGGCTGCGTTGGGTCTTTGTTGCTGTGTGCAGGCCTTCTCTAGTTGTGGCGAGCAGGGGCTTCTCTTTGTTGCGGTGCATGGGCTTCTCACTGCGGTGCCTTCTCTTGTTGTGGAGCACGGGCTCTAGGCGTATGGGCTTCAGTAGTTGTGGCTCGTGGGCTCTAGAGCGCAGGCTCAGTAGTTGTGGCGCACGGGCTTAGTTACTCTGCGGCGTGTGGAATCTTCCCTGACCAAGGACTGAACCCGTGTCCCCTCCATTGGCAGGCAGATTCTTAACCACTGCGCCACCAGGGAAGTCCACGTGAGCTCATTTTATCTGCACATGCTGTTGCAGTGCCCTTCTTCATTCCCATTTCACAGACGAGGAAACTGAAGTTCGGAAGAGTCAGGTCACTGTTCCAAGGTTACCCAAACGATGGCAGCCCGGGGTACTTTCTGTAGTTTTCTGTATCTGGAGGAGGTTTCTCTTCCCTACTCCCTCCCTGGCTTTACTCTTCAGGACAGATATTCTCTGCTCCATGTAGCAACACTTGTGAGTCTGCCCTCCATGAATTTATCTAAATCTTTCGGGGAAAGTTTTAATTTAATTTTCCTCCTATCACTTCCTTTTCAGTAATCACTTCCTCCTTTTGTACTCCTGTGTGAAATGGGGCTTTTTTTCCTTTTCTTGAAATGTTAGGTGAACGAGTCCTGGTTTATGTAGCCATACTTCAGAACTTTAAGGCTTTCTATCCTGCTTTTTCCCAGCCCTGCTGTCCAGATGGAAGAAGCAAGCCTTTTTAGTGCATCTTCACTGTGGTTCGCTTCCCTAGATTGCTTGGTTCTGAATCATCCCCAGGGCTCAGTCATCTCCCCAGATGGGGGCTCTGAGGACAAGAAGAGGGTCAGATGCTGCCCTTCTCGCAGGGTCTGTGGCGCTGCAGGGGGAGCCTGGGGGCCGTGGGGGCCTGGGGTGCAGCAGGGAACTGGGGGGTCTAGCAGGGGGCCGGGCGGGGCGGCGCACTCCTAAGTCTGGCGCAGGGCTCAGAGCATAGGTGGGGGGAAGCGTCTCCTGGCTGGAGCCCTGGCTGCCCAGGATGGAGCGGGGACTGAGTCTGGGGCAGGTGGCTGGGAAGAGAAGACTTGAGGGCAGGTCTTCAGAGGGCCTCAGGCCATTTCCTGGCTCCTGAGCCTTAAAGTCATAATTAGCTATTGTTTTGGTTTTCTTTTTAAATCCTCATTGCTTCTGTGTTTGTGCACCTGAAGCTGCCTGACACCTACCACCCACTCAGATGTTTGGGGTTACGTGGGAGGGAGTGGAACAGGGGTTGTGAACTTCTTCTGTGAAGATGGTAAATATTTGTATTTTGGCCGGCCAGACTGCTCAGTCTGACTGCTCAGCTCTGCCCCTGTAGGGGAAGCAGCCCGAGGCAGCTCATTTACATAAACGAACGGGGCGCGGCTGGGCGCCAATAAAATTTACTTTTGGATCCTGAAATTTGAAACGCAGATAACTTTTCACGCGTCACAAAATATCCTTCTTTTGATTTTTTTCAACCGTTTAAAAATGTAAAAACCATTCTTAGCTTGCAGGCATATAAAAACAGGCAGCAGGCAGGAGTGTACATCACCTGGAACGCAGAAAGGGAGCTCGGCCAACAGAGGCGCTGGAGCCGGGCCAGGAGAGCACCTTTCTCAAGCTGGTCTCTGGGCCCTCACAGGGCAAGGCCACGCTTTCCTTTCTGAGAAGCTGGATTTGGAAGGAGGCCCCTTTCCTCCCGGGAGCTGTACAGCATTTCTCCCCTCTCCGTGGATTTGGCCCTCTCTGAGCCCTCCTCCCGAGAAGCAGTGGGGAAGTGAAGGGGGATGGAGCTCCTGGAGAGCAGAGGCCAGGCAGGGAGTAGGGAGGTCCCCTCCTGCAGGCGAGGAGCTGGGTAACACTTTCAGGCAGGAATTCACCAAGATGTCAAGATGGAGGTCAGGGGGCCAGTGTCGGGATGGAAGTGCAGTCAGAAGAGCAGGAGAGCCGGCGCCAGCTCCTGCCCCGGAGCGGAGGACGGGCAGGCGTTCGGGCTGTAAACTCACTGTGCAAATATTTATGAGCATCCACTCTGTGCAGGGACTGTTCTAAGCCTAAGGATACAGCAGCAAATGAAACCAAATCCCCTCCCGCGGCATTTACATTTCAATGGAAGAAGAAAGGCAATAAAACAGAGACAGAAATATGAAATGTGCCGGTGTGGGTGAACACGAAGGAGAAAAGGGACGAGGGTGCGTTTTTGTGCAGGTCATCGGGAAGGCCTCTCGGGGCAGGTGACACATGACCGAGACCTGAATGAGGGCCTCGAGGGAGCCGTCCAGCGGAGGGGCCAGACGTGCAGAAGCCTTGATGGCTGGGCGCGCCTGGTGTGTGTGAGAACGCGCAGGGAGGCCTGTGTGGCTGGAGCAGGAAGGGGCGGGGGACTTGGCGGGTGAGGTCAGGAGGTGGTGGGGTCAGATCGTCCAGGGCTCTGGGCGCGGCGAAGAGACCCCCGAGGGCTTGTGAAGCGAGGGAGCTCAGTGTGGCTGGAGCCCAGGGCCTTGGGGGGGTGAGAGCTGGGGCTGGGGTGGAAGGAGCAGAGGCTCAGAGCCGGTGGCTCTCAGTGCACACGTGTCCCAGTTGGACGCAAGTGGCAGGCGTCTGGCTGGCCCGGAGAGGAGCCGGATGCCGCCCGCACCACCCGGATTTCTCTCTCTGCCGCTTCCTGTCCCACCGCTTCTCCCTTTCCAAGGGACAGGGAAGCGGGGCGAGGCAGGGGCAGGTCCTTTTACTCCTTCGTGTTTTTCTTCTTTCCCGTCACGTCACCGGGTGGGACAAGTCTTCACACCACAGCCCTAACTCTGGTGCCTCTGATAAGCCTCACCATCTGCAGCTCCATCTAGATCTTGCCAAACTTCAGTCTGACAAATGATAAGAAACTTGGAGACATACCTCTGGTGGGTGTGAGTTCTGTGCCAGATTTGCTGCTTCCCTGCTTTCCACGCTGGGTCCATCTGGGTTACTTTGGGTTTTAAAAAAGCGCATCGCCTCATGTGCTCCCAGAAGAGGTGAATCAGGGTTTGGCAGCAGACAAGGTGCCGAGGGTTTTTTTTGGCCACGGGCACAGGCGCTCTCTGTGGCTGGGGCCCTGTGCTTTTAGACAAAGTGGTGGAGCGGAGGGCGGACATGCACGAGCGGTTTTGCTCCAGCTGATGCTCTCCCGGCTCTTCCTTGCTCGGTCTTCCTGGTTTTGAATATTAAGCTCGTTTCAGCCAACGCTCTCTAGTCAGTAGAAGCGGGAGATGTGTATACAGTTCAGCACAGGGCCTTGCAAACATCCGATTCACGTTTGTTCAATTATCATATTATTGTAATCTTTATTACATTGAATGTAATCATTGTTACGTTCAGGATTGGCCCCAAGGAGGTGTGTGTTTGTCGACATATAACAAGGCGTCCTCAGAGCGTGGCTTCTTTCCAGGCGGGTGAAAAGAAGATGGATTCATTCATTCATTCACTCAAGCACATGCTTACTGAGCACGTACACTCTGTCAGAGGCTGTTCTAGACCCTGGCGTGAGGCAGTGAACAGAGCCCCGCTCTCAGGGAGCGCACTTTCCAGAGGGAGAGACAGACAGTAAAGACGAGCATTAAGTTCGTAGGTGAGAAGCACCCTGCAGAAGATGAGTGCTGGGGGTGGGGTCAGGAAAGGCCTTTTGGATCAGCTGACATCTGGGCCAAGACCTGCGGGAAGTGAGGGCAGAGCCAGTGGGTGTCTGGGGAAGAAGTTTCCAGACAGAAGGAACAGCAAATGCAAAGGCCTTGGGGCAGGAGGTGCCTGGCTGGCACTCACGAGCAGCAGAGGGACCGTTGCGTGGCCCGAAGGCAGTGAGCCAGCGGGCGGCGGGGGGTGAGGCGGGAGAGCCGCCAGGAGCCGGTCTGCGGGGCTCCGGCCTTTGACCCGGAGGGGACGAGAGCGGCTGGAGGGCGTGCTCAGCCTTAGCTACACAGAACCCCGGCTGCTGCTGGAGCCTCAGCTGTGGGGTCGGGCCTGGATACTGGGGGCCCAAATGGGAGGCCGTCGCACCAGCCCAGCCAGTAGGGTGTGAGGCGGAGAGACTGGGCCGGTTTTGGAAACGTGCTGAAGGGAGGGAGGGCCGCTGGGCTCTCGGGCTAGCCCGGACGGGGGATGTGAGCGAAGAATGTGGCGGGAAGGCCCGGCCACGGTGGGACGGGGTGAGGCTGGGCGTCTGCTGGCCTCTAGAGCTGGACGTCCTGACGGGGCTCCGAGGAGGAGCCGGGGCTGGAGACAGACACTGAGAGGCATCAGCTGCTCGTTAAGGCCACAGGCCTGGGCCGCCCGGGAGGGAGGGAGAGTGCTTAGACCAGCCAGGAGACCCGAGGCCCGAGTCCGCAGGGGCCCAGAGCTCAGAGGCCGGGAGATGAGGAGGGACCGGCAGGGACCAGGCCAAGCCCGAGCCAGAAAGCCGAGGAGAAGCCGGGCCGGGAGCGTGGAAGCCGGGGGGGACGGCGTGCGTCCAGGAAGAAGGGGCGGTGAGCTGGGAGGAGGGCTGCTGCGGGGACAGCAAGATGGGCGCCCAGGAGCCGCCGGGCCTGGCAAGGTCGCCCTGACAAGGTCACAGTTTCTGTGCAGTGGTGTGGACGGAACTGATCGGGTGTGTGGGGGGACAGGCTGGAGACCGGACGCACAGACAGCTTTCGAGGGGGCATTTCTGCAAAAGGGAAGGAGTGGCTGGGGGCGAGGCGAGGCGAGGAGGGAGGGCTCACCTCTAAGATGGTTCGTCACCGTGGACACGAGCTCAGAGCCGGGGACGGCGGGGCACGAGCTGTTCCTCACGGGCGCGAGAGCAGCGGCGGCCCGGAGCGGGACCGGAGGCCGGAGGCCGGGTGCGGAGGCACACAGGCTGGGCGTGTCGGGGAGCACGGGCCTTGCCTTCCAGTTGCTTCTGGTTTCTCTGCAAGTGAGGAGGAAGGTTATCAGCGGAGAGGAAGGAGGCGGGGTGGGAAGGGAGGCGGAGAGCGGAGAAGGTGGGAAAGGTGCCCGGTGGCGGGTGAGCGGGCCTGCTGGCGGGGCTGGTGGTCCTGAGCGAGGGGACCCAGGTGAGTGCTCAATGGCCCGTCCTCTCCGGCCGCGTCAGGCGCTTGGAAGAGGCGGTGAGTTGGATCTGACCAGGGTTAGAGTCTAGCCAAGCCCGGGGAGGCAGGAGGAGGGAGGTGGCGGTCAAGCACACGGGCACCGGGTCACTGTAAAGATGGGCCGTGGGGAGGCGTGAGAAGGAGAGGGAGCAGCAGGCGGGGTCCCGGAGGGGAGAAGGGTGTTGGGGTTCGGGCTGAAAGATGGGGGGCGTTGGACGTGGGACTTTGTTTTGGAGAGCGGCAGTTACTGGTGACGAGGCATGAGTGTGAGCAGGCAGGTGACCTCTGGACGGGAGGACAGGAGCTGAGTCAGAGGTCGGCTCACGTCCCCGGGGGGCCGGGGGCGCGGAGGCAGGAGGGCCCCAGATGACCCAGCTGGGAGGAGCTGGGGCAGAGGCCATCCTCCCACCGGCTCAGTGGTTCCTCCTGCGTGATCCCTAAGACGGCCACCCCGGGAGCGGGCTGGCAGGAGGCTCCTTCAGGTCAGAGACAGTCTAGGGACCCGTCAGAGAAGGCGTTGAGGAAACTGGGAATAAGCCTGTTCATCTTAGAGTCTCCCCTAAACTCCTTCCTTAAGGTGCACTAATTTCCCTCCGAGTCTGGGCTGGACTTGGATGTGATCTAGTACAGGATGCAGAGTCAGACCTCCCAGGATCCGGCCATACCAGACGTTCATCACCCTTCATCCGCAACCCCCTTCACGCCCAGCTGTACTCAGTGCCTTACTGTCCTGTCCTGCCCCGGCCCCCTCCTGGCTCAGATGCCACCTCCTGCAGGAAGCCTCCCAGGTGGCTCTGCTGGAAGTGTTGTTCTCTTGTGTGAAGACCCACAGCTCCTCGCTTGTCTGTCTCTGGTGTTTGGCTCTTGTTCCCATGGTTCCTATCTTGGTGAATATTTATTTACATGCCTTATCTGCTCTGCGGGAGGTGCAGTTTGGGGGTGGACTTGAGTTTGAACCCCAGCATCATTATCGTCTAACCAGGTGATGATGGGCAACTCATGTGGCCTCCCCCACCCTCGGTTTTATCTGAAAGTGGGGAAACGGTACGTCCTTCCTGTGGCTCGGGATGGTGCAGTCACAGGGCTCTGTGCTTGGCATGGGTGAGCCCTGGCGGATGTTTCTCTCCTTTACATAGAAGTGGCTCAGGGCAGGCACACGGCCCCGCGTCTCCACGGGACCTAACCAAATGCCTTTCAGGTCTGTGTGCCCAATAAATATGCATTTGCTGAATTTGGGAAAGATCACTATAAAACTTTTCTGTAATATCTTTTAAAAATTCAGAGGGGTTGAAATATACACTCATATATTTCAGCTCCTAGTAAAAATGGTTTGCATATGGCTATGAAAAATAAAAATTGTCCAAATCCAGCTATGCCAGAATTATGGTTTGAAAGTATCAATTAACAAAAAAGATTTTTCATATGGCTCTAAAATGGAATGAATTGTGTATGAGACTTACCGCTTTACATCAGAAAAAGTTCTTTTTTTGTAAACTTACTAAGACTATTTACAGAGAAAATCGCTTTGAAAACATTCAAGAAATGTAAAGTGTCCTTTTTTCCATAGATATGTCATTTTGCAATACCTACGACTGTGAGTCTTTGAAAACATTTTATTTTACAAGAAGTATTTAAACACGTTCGCTTTTTTTATTACCATCTTGATTTTTAACGCTGGATCTTTTGACTTTTCCTAAATCGCTTTTTATACACAGATTTTCAAAAACATTAAAACTGTTATCAAAGCCCTTAAGCTCATTGATGTTAACAAGACGGGTCTGGTCCAACCACATGAGCTGAGGAGGGTTCTGGAGACCTTCTGTTTGAAGATGAAAGATGATGAATACAAAAAGTAAGTAAACGAAGGTATGGTGAGAGATTGCTCAGTAGAACTTCCAGCCAGTTTCAAAATGGGACCTGTTGGGTTCACTGGATCCAGGCAGCGTCCTCCCCTCCTGCCTTCTCTGTCTTGACTGTTTTTAAAAGAGGTCCTCAATCTGCATTTCTCCCATGTTCGTGAAGCTCTCCACGAATTCTCCAAAGTGAGAGCTAACGATTCTAATTCCTCCAGTCCCCACGGGCGAGAGTCATCTGGCCTGCAGCTCTGAACACATCTCGATGATTTAAGTCATCCATCACCAGTGGTCTCTCTTTGCCTGCCTGGCACCTCGCCCACCACCCCATGGGTTTCCAGTTCACAGTTGACTTTTACTCAAAGCCCGGGGTTAGGAGAAGAATGAAAAATTTCAGGATTTATTCGTTGGTTGATGTGCTCCCTATTGGCTCTCCATCCTGACATAACAACAGAAGCTTAATTTTCCTTTGAGGACTTTGTTGCTGAGTTTGGGGTGGGCATTGCAGCAGGGGGACGTTAGCTGCTTCTTGGCGTTTGAAAGCCACCACCTGCTCCTGACTCGAGGGCAGTGTGTGGAAGCCTGCACAGACATTGTTTTGAGCCTCCAATAAACTCCAGATCATTCAGAAAAGCCAAATGCTTGGATTCTGTGGCTACTTGAGTTTTGAATGGAAGCCACTGGAAGGGGGGGGTGGTGTGTTTAACCTAATTTATATAGTACTCAGCCAAGAGGCACTCCTCCTCTTCCTGCCTTTTCCCACTTTTCTGAATATCCTCTGGGCCATTAACAAAAGTACCAAGCCTGATTACTTCACTCTGAGCCTAAGAGTTTCACATCACACCGCAGTTATAAATCGCTACTAAAATGGGTCTTTGTGGTTGCTTCCATAGTATTATAAAGACTGTGTTGCCTCTGTTAGTGGAAGAATCTGCTCCTGGAGCAAAAGCAAGTCTAGAGGGCGTGTGACAACCTCACAGGCACTGCAGGGTCTGAAAAGCAAGGAGACTTTTAAAATATGGATATTTCCCAGTATTTTGAATATTTTCTTCTTCTTTTTTTTTCTCCTTATAACCCACCTCAGAATATAAAAGACATAATAGATGTTTTAATTTTTACATCTTTTCGACTGGGAAAATGTCCAGAATAAGATCCAAACAAAACAAATTAAATAGTTTTGTGCACGCAATTATAGAACAGAAGCAACACTCTTCTAAAACAAGCAATCAAAAAGCAAAACAGTGTTTTATTTGACAATAAACCTTGTGTTTGGCACTGCAGTTTCCAACCTAGTAAATCTATAAAAAATGTTACTGCCTGTTTCCCCATCTCACAAGTATTGAATAATAAAGAACTCCACAAATTTTTATTTGAGATATTTTTTTAAGCCTCAAAAACAATACTGTTTGCATGATAAGGCTTGAGGAACTTAACACAATAGAACTGCTTTCCTTCAGAATAGAAAAGCGGAAGATCAAAAGTAACCATTTCTTCAATTGCTTTAATGCTTTTCTTATCGAAGCTCAAGAATATACTCTTTCCTTGAGAAGCTGCTTCAGTATTAACTTTGCCTTTTTAGTGTTTGAGCAGGAAACACAGTGCATTTTTGAATCCTTTTTTTTATCTAACAGCTTTCTATTTAATATCAGCCTTCGGCGTGCAGTGAGGTAGGAGTGTCCTGGGCTTTGAAGCCAGGCACGCTTGGGGGTCAGGTCTGTGCCTGCCCTCCCTAGTTGCAGGGCCTCGGGGAGCTCCTGGGCCTCTCTGAGGCTCTGCTCGCTCTTAAAGAAATGGGGACTGAGGAGCCCACCTTGCAAGGCTGGCGTGAAGATTCTGCGCCTGCAATGTACCTGGCACGTAGTAGGTGCTCGTTTCACATCGATGCTATCATAATCGTAAAGATTCCACGAGTGCCCTTTACTCTTTGAGAAACAGTTCTCTTCAGGCTGCAGAAGACCATCCAGCCTATGGAAACAAGGAGCGGGGGAGAAGATTATCTCCAAGTTCCATACTTAGCCAGAGTGTCCCGAGACCTGCTGGGTTTTGTTCTTCCTTTTCCATCTCACACCACCCTACTTTCCTCTCCATTGCCCTGCAGGACAAAGTATTTGAATCCGGGTAAAATAATTTATGAGCGACCTTGAAAAACAAAGAAACAAAGAAACAAACAAACTCACTTGAATTCAGCCTGCTGCCTGGGCAGATGAATGAAGCCCAAGGCACAGTTCTAGGTGGTGATGCTGGAGAGGTTTGTGGGTCAATTGGCATCATTCCCTTTGCATCTGAAGTCGGCTTTCCCATGTGACCGTCTTGCCCTGGGTGTCTGCACATGTGTGAGTTCTCCTGCCCACACTTCAGGTCCCTGGGAAAATGGCCTTGGTTGCTGTGTCTTAGGAATGGTTCTGTCTCCCATGCCTTGATTCTTGTTAAAAAAAGCCTTTTGAGATACTGCATCCTTGAGAAGTACTGAGGCTTCATTTTTGAATTTTATCTGTAGGAAATATTACCATGGAATTGTGTCTGTCTCTTCTCAGTGACTATGTAGCAGGTATTATGAATGCGGTGGGCTGGGCATTAGGAAAGGTCAGGATTCTCTTATGAGCCAATACCAGTTTGAAGGGATGCTGAATTTTCACCAAAAATAGGAAAGTTGGTGATGAGATTTTTATCGGTATCCTGACGTTCTCCTGGAGCTGCAGAGTAGCCGGGACTTTCTGTAGGACGGCAACTCAAAAAGGAACACTTTAGATGCCACCTTCTGGGTTCTTGTGCTTACAGCTTATTTTTGCCAGACAGAGTCTGTGGATGAAAGATGGAGCTATTTAGGGAGTTTCAAGGTTAACATCTGGCAGCTATCATATCTCAAGATAATTTTTCTTACCATAACAATAGGCAAGATTCATCAAAGTGGAAAAAAAGGTATGCATTGAAATGAATACATGACATTACTCTTTGTTAAATTTGGAAACAGAAAAATAACAACTACTTTAAGTGATAATTACTAAATTTTTAGAAAGCAGCGTGAAATTAGATAATTATAGAAACCAACACATATGGAGATAATATAACCAAACATTTAAAAACTGGCAATTGTTTATAAATGTAATAATGCAGAAATCATCTAGAAAACCATTTATCAAGTGGCAGATTGGAATAATAGAAATTTCATTTTAGAGGAAAAAAGAATCCAAACATTCTATTTATCTTAACTTTAAAAAAACAGTATCTCAGTGTATTTCAGCGAGAGACCTTGGTTAAGTGTTTTCAAAATTTCTCTTTATGCATAGAAATCCTAGAATGCTCCGAGAAAAGCTCCCCTGCTCCCACCATTGACTGCTTTAACACGATACGCCATCCTGGGCACAGTTTCTCTCTGCGAAATGATATTCTTTGTCAAATAGGTGGGCTATGTTCTCTCCTCCACTGGCTCTAGATTTCTCTGGTTATAGAACTTTTATGCTGACTCATGGCCCAGATCCATTCCCCCCAACTATCAAAGGAAGTGGGACCTGCTTTTGCTGTCTGACTGCAGAGGTGCTCCTCACCCACCCCCACCAGAGAAGGGAGAAGACCCTATGGGGTGCAGGCAGGGGGTGTTCCCTTAGCGGGTCCTGAGACGTACCTGTGCACGCAGATCTGTACATCCAGCCATCTGGAGAGAGAGTGAAGTGATCGCCTCCTAAATATTTGCATTTTTAATTAATTAATTATTTAATTTATTTTCAAATTGAAGTATAGTTGATTGTGTTAGTTTCAGGAGTATCTGCATTTTTAAAATCTTACGGTAACATTTCGTAGGGTTTACTTCTTCATTCCAGCTCTAGCTAGAAACACACATTAAAATTAATGCCAACCCCAGAGTAAAGGATACCTTAGTAAAAAATACTTGCTTCATTTAGATTCTCTGTATCATAATTTCTGAATACTAACGAACAGTTCTATTTTAGGTTTGCAAAACACTACAACATTGATAAAGATACTGCAGTGGATTATAATGTTTTTTTGAAGAACCTCAGTACAAATAATGACTTGAACCTTAAATATTCTATGGGAAGTCAAGGTAAGTATTTTAAAGTACGATTTCAATATCCTCTGGCATGGTAATTCCTTGTCTGTGAATCTGTCCTAAGGAAACACTTTCACATATGGAAAATGCATTATCCACAGAGACTGTCATGGTATCTTTATTTATAAGAATAACATAAATGCCTAACAACAGGAAAAGGGTTAAGTGAGTCACAGACTACAGACATGGTAAAATGTGCATCCGCAAGCAATGATTTCCATAAAGTTATTCATAACATGGAAAATGTATGTGGAATATCAGTAAATGATTGGAAAGAAATTCCAAAATACAGATTGTCTTTAAGTGATATGTCTCTGGGTGTTTGATTCTTTCTGCTACTTCTGTATTTTCAAAAATTTTTGTTAATGAACATGTTACTCCTTTAACGATGGGAATGATCTTGATGCAAATAGTTGAGTAGATGGTATGGTTATACTGGACGTGTAAAGCCGGGCTCACGCAGGCATACAACCTTGAGAAGGAAAAACTTTCCTCGTACTGATAGTCTTTATCCCAGCCTCTAGAACATAATGCCCAGAGTTGCACAGTTCTGGAGAGAGCAGGGGTCCAGTTCCTCGAGGATGGGTATATGAAAAATGCAATCGGAGATTCTCCCTTCCAGGCCTTTGGTCATTTGAGGCAAGCAGTTTCTTGCCTCAGGGGTTTACCACGTGTGACTGGCTCATTCAAGATGGGTTGTCACTGTCTGGTTTCAATGCAATTCATTGCAGCAAATATGCACTAATACCTTCTATGATTCTCAGATCTGTCTGACTAGCAAACTTAAAAATTACAAATTCTCAGATTTCAGCTCAGTTTCACTAACCTAGATAGCTTAGAGCAGACCCCAGGACTCTACTTTTCAAAGCCTTCCAAGTTTTGGGAATTACTAGACAATATAACCTTCCAAGGATGCTTTCATCCCTTACATTTTGTTAGTTCATGTGCAAGTCCCTGTACTACTAGACCCTTCATTGGGTACAAAGCCAAGTAAAATAATCTAACTTTAAGAAGTATGTGTGCGTGGATGTATGTGTGTGTGTTTGTATGTATGTGTACATGTATATATATTTTAATAGGACAGGTAAGACACAAAACAAGTCACATAAAAAATAACACAAAAAACATCTATTTATTGTGCTCTGTGTAGTTACTTGGTAAACCTTAACTTTAATTTTATTTCTCTCAACAGTTTTGTGAGGTGGGTATTATTATCCCATTTTTTTAAATGAGAAAACGTGACTCCAGGGTGCTAAATGAATTTAGCTAGGAAATGTCTTGGTGTTAAGCTTTCTGCATCAATTTTCCGGAACACAGTATATTTTCAACCTGAAAATTCAATTCTCTCTTCATTTCAAGGATTTTTTTGTTTGTTTGATTTTTAGTAATATTGTACATCTTTGAATAAAGCTTCTGTTCCACTTCTCAGATTAACTTCAGTGATACAAGCTACCCTCATGTTGAGTTGTTTTTGTCTTCTCTGTTGACTGAATGCTCTTGAAGTGCTTTATTCTCTTTGCCTTTTTCCTCTGTACTCACAAGGATCATCTTAGGCCTTTTAGCTATGCCTGTAATTTGATTTTCACTATAGTCTATGCTACTCTTCGCTATGTCCACTTTTTTAATTACTTCTATAATGTTGTTTCCTTTGGCCTACTATATTGTTTTCCCCTCTCATTTTATTGTTTTATCGTCTTGTTATTGAGCTCTTGTTTTAATGAATTCGTATTCTTATTAAAATGTTCTGTAAAGTAAGTTTGTACCTTGAATTACATTTTCTTCCAAGGTGGGATCTCTGCCTTTCTGTGTTATGCTCCTTTCCTTCCTTCTCTATCCACCAGCCCCTTCCCCCAACTTTTTTCCTGTAGAGTTTGTGTAATTTTAAGAAATTTGGATTGATTGAGCATTTTTATTCCATTATACATCTTTAGCTAATCAGAATCTATCTCCAGATAATATTATACGAATTCACATGAATTATAGACTTTAAACAGCATTTTCTGAATTCTTCTCTCCTGTCCTTTGTTGTATTGCTGTCATACATCATACTTTTACATACACTATAAACACAGGCAAGCCATGTGGTGTGGCCAAAAAACAAACAAACAAACAAAATACAGGATATGTTGCTCAGCTTCTGTTGTTCTGAGAATACCTATCTGTTCATTTCATTAGTAGTATATTTTCCTTCATATTCTCAAACCCTGTTATTTTAAAAATTTAAGTTTCAAAATGCTTTAAAATTTTTATCTGCTGATTTCAACATCTGGGTCACTTTAGGATTTGGTCTGTATTGATCACCTTTTTTAAAAAATCTGGATCATAGTTTCCTGTGGGTTTTTTTTTTTTTTTTTTTGCCTATGTTTAGTAATTTTGGAATTTATCCTGGATATAGTAAATTTTGCATTGCAGAGACTATGGATTCTGTTATGTTCCTCTGAAGAATTTAAGTTTTTGTTTTAGTAGCCAGTTTACTTTAGTAGAAGACTAATCTTTGTCTTCCCTGAGGGGGTTAACACGTGAGATCTTCTTTCTGCTGTTTTAGCCTTAGCTGGGCATCTTGTTTTCTGCTCTACACATCTATAGTTCCCAGTGTTAGCCAGTGATTTTGGCAGAGTTTATTCACGGGCTTTGGAGATCCTCTGCTATGCCTTTCTTTTTGTGCTTTCCCTCCTTACTTTCTAGCTGCTGTGGTAGTCCTGAATTCTCTTTTTTTGATTCCTAAAACCAGTAAGATCCTGGGTTTATATCTAAACTCTAGCCACTTAGCATAAGGTTCCAGGTGAAGCCTGCCCTCAGGCAAAAGGCCAAATAACAAGAAACTCCATTTTTCCAAGTGTTGACTCCAGTTTATGTCATTTGCTCTCCAATGCCTTCAGAGAGTTTTTTGTTTCTATTTTGGCTAGAGTTTATAATTGTTATCTGCTGGGAGGTTTGCTTCAATATGAGCAAATCCACCATAACTGGAAGCAAAACTTTCTGGCTGCCCATATTAAGTTTCTTCTTGCTTCAGTTTATGCTAGTAAATTTATTTATTTATTTGCTTTGCTAATAAATAAATAAATTTATTTTTTATCTTTACTATTTTTTTTCTTTTGCTTATTTTATTAAGTACTGTAAGAAGGGAGTCTCCATTCGTTTGCAGCAGCCCATTATCTGTGACTTTTCTATACATAGAACAATATTTGTTTTCTGTGAATTTTGCATATTTCTGTTTTTGCTACTTTTGTTCTGAAGACACCATCAAGACCTTGCTTGTCAAAAGCACCATCTCTTTGGGCACATGACGAAGGGACATTGGGGGCTGAATTCCTTTTGCTGCGCCTGTGACATACATACTTGCCCCCTTAAGTTTTGGATTTCCTCTCCACTCCATTTCAAATCAGCTAGAATCCTTCAGAGGAAATTTTGGGGAAATCGGAAGGCGGCAGCAATTATTCAGCTGCACAGAAGAGCGAAAGCTGGTCTAACTGCGACGTGAGCCGAGTCGCTGGACGTGTCTTCATCGAGTTTGCTGGGCAGCCTGCAGTAGCAGCTAGAGCGGTAGGGCGGAGGTCCCGCACTGGGGGTGAGCCCCCCGGGGCGGGCCTCACACCTCGGCCCCGCCTCTGCCCTCCACCCTGGCGTGCTGTCTGCGGAGCACCAAGGGGTTTCCCTAGACAGGCTGTGTGTGCCCCCTAAGCCCCCATTAGAGTAGCAGTGCCCAGCGCAGAGCAAGTGCAGGACCAAGGCCTCAGAAAGCCGGGGCTGAGACCTGCCTCACCGAGTGATACCTGCGTGGCTCCCTTGTCTCTCAGTGAGGCTCTCGCAGCTTCCATGCCCTGGGAGCCCATGTTTCAGATGCTCGGCCCGCTGAAGCCACGGAATTCCAGGCTGCGTTCTAAAGGGCCGGTTTTGTAGTTTATCTTGTAGCCAGAGGGGGTCCACTGGGGGAGACTTACTTTTTTTCTTTTCTTTTCTTGTTTTGAGGTAGGAAATGGAATTCCAGATGACTAGCAGTTTAACTGCAGCTGAGTAGTTATAAGTGTGCTTAATTTGAGTGGAGCTTATTTGCAGACATTTTAGGAAATAAATCTGGGAAATCATTTGTGATTCTTTGCAGTTGACTTTGAGAAAGAAAATGGCTATATCTTAGATTTATTTTATTCTCTTTTTTTTATAAAAGTAATAAGTGCTTGTTGCAAAACGGCCAGAAAACACGAAAACACAAAATCACACTTCCCTATAATCCTACCACTGTATTCTTTTGGTGTATTATCCTCCCAGGTTTTGTTTCTGGTGCATACATAGATGGATAGATGGATGGATGGATGGATAGATAAGCAAATACACAAAATAAGCGTTAAAATGAAAATTAAATTATGCTAGTTGTTCTTTATTTCAGTCATGAAACAATATCAAGGAAAATTTTTGCATTCATTATTTAGACAGGCCCTTTGTTTTTAATGTCTATGAACCGTAATTTATAAAACCAGTCTTCTATTAATGGGCATTTCAATTGTTCCATTTTTTCCCTTCTTATAAACAGGACAGAACAGATCCTTACACATATGCATCTGTCCTATTATTCCATTAGTGTAAAGTTCTAGAAGGGGATTTGAGAATATTCAAGGACCACGTTTTCTGTATACAAGCCAGCACTGATTTCTTTCTTGGTCATTTGCCTTAATCCCTGCCTATTTGACAAGCAGGGAAAAATTAACTTGTGTTAATTAGACCTTTTAAATTACCAATGACTTTGAGCAGTTTTTCATACATTTCTTGGCTTTTTAAACATCATTTTTTAATGTGAATTACCTGTTTAAACCTTATTCTGTTGTGTGATTGGGGATTTATATTATCTTATTGATTCATTAGAGCTACTCATATATTGAGGAAATTAACCTGCATTTCTCACATATATTAACAATAGTTTTTCCCACTCATTTTTCTTTCATTGTTATTTGTGTGTTTTTTTAACAAACAAAAATTAAATATTTATATTGTCAGACCTATCCATTATTTAAATGATTTCTGGCTCTAATGTGTTCTTTGGAAGGGACTTTTCACACAGTGATTATGTATTACATGTATTATGTATATTCATCTTAATTTTCTTCCACTACTTTTATGGTTTTATTAGTCTGTTTAGTATACATTTACTCTATCCAGATTTAGCCTAGATAAGGTAGCAAGTAGATTAATTTTATTTTTTTCTAAAATGTCCATCCAGTTATTTCAACAGCACTTATTATATAGTTCATGTTTTTGGTTTATTTGAGTCTTAATTTTTACCAGACACGTGATGATGAAAAGGAAACACTTAATATTCAAATGTACGTTTGACAGTCTTCATAAACTGAAGTTCTTTTGTCTTAATAGAGGTCTCATGGGAGGATCAACGAGTCAAAAGTTCCAAAAGAGAGTACCTCCCCAGTTCTGTGTCATCTGAAGATATCTGGAAAAACTGCTCCTTAGATGAAATTGAGAGGACCTTTTGCCAAGAGGTAAGAATGTTTTCCTAGTGCCAGGGTTATCTAAAGTGTGAACAGAGAAGGTAGGTGGCTACGAAAGACCATTAGGTCTAGACGTTACTTCTAAACTGTTTTGAACCACCTCTGCCTCCTCAAGCCCTGGGACCTCCTCCAGCTCCTAATAACAACAATGCATGGATGACAGTAACGATGACGAAACATTAAGTACTTCCTTGGTGCTACTCACATACTAAATCTAATAAGAAAAATTTAAGACTTATGTAAAGACATGATACAACTTTATTGAGTAAAATAAAGGAAAACCTGAAAAAATGAAGAGGGCTTTTCTAGCTCTTGGACTGGAAGTTTTAGTATTAACACCTTCTCTCCCTACATCTGTGTGGAGATATATATATATTTTTTTCTTTTGAAAAGTTACAATAGAGGGCTTATCACATATAAAATATTTTTAAAGGTATAATAATTAAGACATTATGACAGTGGTACAACAGTGAACATTCAAATTGATTTAAAACAGTAGTTGGGTGGTGGGCCAATGTTGATATGTGAATTTAGCATATGATGTGAGGCATTCCAGTAAAGTATGGTGGGGACGAGGGAGGAGAAGATTCAGTAATTATTATTGGGATAATTCGCTAGCCAGCCGTGTGGGGAAAAAAGCTTGGAACCTTCCACTCTTCACACCAAAATAAATTCTGTATGCACCCACTATTTAAATTTAAAAATAAATAAGGTGGGTGAAAATTTTTAATCTTGAAATTTAGACTTAGACTTTTAAACATGAAGTAAAGCCCCAAAGCCATAAAGAAAAAGACTGATAAATTTGACTATATTAAAATGAAAAAGTATTTGTATAGCAGAACTTTGTACAAACAAATGATAAACTTGGCAAAGCATGTGCCACGTAAATGATGGATAAATAATAACTGTTCCTAACATATGTAGAACTTTTATAAATTATTAATATAAAATTTTCAGTAGAAAATCGTCAGTGAGGAAAAAATTAACAGAATTCAATATTGATAAGGGCGTTGGAGGGGGAGCGCATGAATATTCTGTTGGTAAATCGGTAAAACTTGTTTTCTCTTGTTGTTGTTAATGAATTATTGTTTTTATGAAAACATGACCATTCCAAAAAATGTAAGCAATTCTGAAAAGTATAAAGAAGAAAGTAATAAATTATTCAAAATCCGCCACCCAGAAATAATCAAAGGCAACATTTGGTGAACATAATTCTAGGCCTGTCTTTATTCTATGTATAGAAGGATTGCTGCATCGGCAGGTGGGTGGGTGGATACATAGATAGAAATAATTTTATAAGAAGAGAATCATGCTCCTTTTTACAAATAAGTCATATTTAATTTAAATTTCTTTTAATTTACCAGAAGTAAAAAAAAAAAAAAATCATCATCATCACCCTCATAATTAACCCTTTCACGGGGCTGCCTCTGTGCCAGGCAGTGTTGTAAGCGCCCCTCAGGTGTTCAGTCCTCACGGCAACTCCAGGGGTTAAGCACCATTATCATCCCGGTTTCAAGATGAGGAACCTGAAGCACGAGGAGACTTAATGACCTGCCGCAGGTTACCCCGCCAGAGAGTCCTGGGGCCCAGTCTGAGCCCCGGGTCCTCCACGTGATACTGTCCTCAAGTGAAGCCAAAGATGTTTCTGAACTTTGGATAAATATTTCTTTACCACAAGAGATATTAGGTCCCAAAAAGGGTTTTGAGACAAAAAAAGAGATTAAGAAAGCTGTGAAGAGTTGGAGAAATGATGGTGTTTTGAAGGATGTCTCAGTTACAGTCAGCACGGGCTGGCTATGAAACTCCCTGTGACTGGCACTTCCTGTGTTTCTTCCCAACCCCTCCCACCTCACAATTTTTGCTGTTTATATTTTGTTCTCAGTTAGAGTTTATAATATTTACATTTTGTTCTGTTACTGGAATTCCCCCAGTTGTTTTGCCTGCGTTTTATATTTACATGGATTTAATGCACATCACTCTACTCCAGTGCTACCGTAGCTTATTCCTTTCAGAGTTCTTTATTTTGATTTATTCTCTGGTCGGCTGGATTTCATTGTCAAGTAATTCCCTCAAGAAAGGCTCATGGGTGCTTTATTCCTTTTGTTTTTTCATACTATCTCTCCCTTTTTTTTTTTAGTTAGAAGAACAACTTAGCTGGGTATAATTCTTCCATCATTCTTTCTTTTCCTCAAAATGTTGTTTTTCTACATTGTCTTCTGGCATTGGGTGTTCTTGAGAAGAATCCTGAGGTCAACTGATTTTTTCCCCCTTGTAGATAATTTTTTATTCTACCAGGATGCCTAAACTATTTTTTCTTAATCCTTGAAATTAAAAAGCAAAACTAAGCTGTCTTGGCATGGAGCATTTTGCCAGAGTTTCCTGGAACACAGTATATTCTTTTGATGTACAGATTTAGTTCTTCACTTCAGGAAAATTTTCCCTGTGTCACGTCACTAAAACCTTCTCCCTCCATCCTTCTCTCCCTCCCTCCTGTCTTCCTTCCATCTTTCCTTCCTTCAGTGGTATCCTCAGTTATCCTTATATTGGATCATCTTTGTCTAGCCTTGATGGTAATCATCTTCTCTCAAAATGCCATAATACTTTTGTCCTTTGCCTCTGCCTTCATTGAGATTCTTTCAAGCCATTCTTTTTTATTCTTTTGACCACGCCTTACAGCTTACAGGATCTTAATTCCCCGACCGGGGATGGAACCCAGGGCCCTGGCAGTGAGAGTGCTGAGTCCTAACCACGGGACTGCCAGGGAATTCCCAAGCCATTCCTTTACTATTAATTTTAATTTCAGCCTTGTCTTTTATTCTTGCTGTTTCTAATTTGTTATTAGTTCCTGTAATGATATTGTTTTTGTTTTCTATTTTCTTAGCTTTGAAATATCCTTCTACTCTCTTTCATTGTTTTACCATCTTGTCTTCAAGCTTTTCTTTTAATGAATTTATATTCTTATTTAGTTCCTTTTTATAGTATGAAAGCTTTGCTGGTGATATATATATATATATATATATATTTGTATCCTGTTCTCCTACAGAGTGGGTTCTTTGTCTTTTGCTTGATGTTTGTTTGCTTCTTTCTTTTTCTATAGCGTGTTTGCATAGTTGTAAAACCATTTATTTTCATCCCGCTTGTGCTTAGGATGAGATCCACTCATGTTATGGAGGTAGCTGTGTTTTCATTTTCACTGCTGTACAGTTCTCCATTAGCCATATATACACAAATTATGCGCTGCCCAGGGGTGGGCATTTGGATTGCTGCCTATTTTGTGCTCATCCAAACGATGCCACCGTGAGCGGTTGGCTCCGTATCTTCTGGTGCGCGCCTGCCGAGGTGTCTCTGGGAATTAACACCCAGCCTTCCTTGCTAGGTTGTAGGGAACATGCTTCTCAGCTTTCATTGCCAGTGTCCAGTTGTTTTTCAGAATACCAATTCACACTCCCATTGGGAGCATATGAGAATTCCTGTTGTCCAATGTACCCACCAACTCTTGATATCATTAGAGTTGTACATCTTTACCAGTCTGAAGCAGATTAAATGGCATTTCAGCTATAATTTAATTTTTATTTCTCTTTTTACTGATGTGTCAGATAGCTCCTTACATTTTACAACCTTTCTTTAGAACATTTTTGGTAAAAATGTATCCATTTTTAACAAATATGTATTGAGTGCCTACCGCATGCCAAATTGTGCTTCATTTTAGATAATTATTAGTGAACAAAACAGGGCACAATCTTGGCCCTCATGGAGATTGCATGACCTGACATCAGGGAGAGAGATGTTAAACAAATACACATTCGTAACTACCATTTTCCTAGAGTGGTATGACAGAAAAGGACGGGGTATTATAAGAGAGAATAACAAGGGGAGCCTCATTTAGATTGGGGGTCAGGGGAACATTTATAAAAACCAAATGTTTAAACATGGAAAATGGGTGTACCTTTCGCTTGTCCATCCATAATATGATGGCTGCCATGTATCATTTCAAAGTGTGATGCAGATACACACTAGTTCTTGTAGGAAAAGTTTCATGACATATTGTTAAATGAAAAAAGCATTTGTCAAAACTGGAAGTGTAGTATGGTCCCATTTTTGTAAAATTATAATATATGTTTATGTGATCATGTTGGAGTTTTTGGAACACTATATAAAAACCTGTGGGTAGTGAGACTTCCGGTATCTTTATGTCCTTTTTTATACTTTGCTGAATTGCTTGCATTTTTTTGTTTGTTTCATTATAAACAGTAATGATGAAAATTCCTAAAAGGTTTTACGTGTCACAAAGACATTACTTCTGGGGACTTCCCTGGCGGCCCAGTGGTAAAGGCTTCGCCTTCCAATGCAGAGGGTGCAGGTTCGATCAGATCCCTCCATCCCTGGTCAGGGAGCTAAGATCCCACATCCCTCTGTGGCCAAAAAACCAAAACATGAAACAGAAGCAATATTGTAACAAATTCAATAAAGTCTTAAAAAAAAAAACAGAAAAACAAAGACATTACTTTTGTTTCATTCCTGCTTTTCTTCTAAGAGCTCTGGATTATGTCAAAACACTCTCCTGAAAAAAACCTGATTGGAGACTAAATGTCATTAAGATATTAAAAGCAGATTTCATTAATCCGATAAATATACTGAGACCAGACTCCATGTCTGGCTTTGGCTTCCCTCCACTAGAGGCTTCCCCCAGGCAGCCCACCTCCCCGAGAGAGAGATGGGCACATTTAGCCACATTTTGGGTTAATTTTATGCAACTTTCTAAGAAGCTTAGGCCCTGTAAGTCTCTAGATTCTTTTAAAGATTCCCCCTTAGATTTCCGATATTCCTGTGCACCTTAAGGAAGTCTTAGTGAATGTGCTTCTTATTCCTTTAGTGGGGAGAGACACTTGTACATATATTTCCATGTTCCAGCAGCTTTTTAAACGTCACCTTTTACACCAAGTTGGTGTTTCTTTTGTTTATCTTCGTATCCCAGTTAGCGGGAAAAAAGTGAATTCAGACAACGTGGAGAGGGTTGGAAATATCGAAGAATACTGTTATTACTCAGTAGTAAACAGCAGGAAAACCTTTGGAAATAAAACCAATCTTCATAGCATTTTTATGAGTCATATAAAAATCAGTGGTTAACCTACTTTACTGCATTTTAGAAGTCCCATAAGCAAAGCTGATTCACCCTGGTTCTTTGTAATTCCCCCCCCCCCCAAAAAAAAAGGATAATTAAAGAAATGTCCAATGTGTACGATGTTTATGAAATCCTAACGATTTCCCTTACAGTCAAAGCTACTTCTCTTTTTAATAAAATGTGACCAGCTTTTTGTTTGATTGGCCTGACTTAATCAGGAGCAGCCTAGCATGGGCTCCCAGTAGGGATGGGTTGAAAGTATATTAAGAAAGATGTATCAAACTGGCAGATCCACCAAGTATTTTTAGCTCTGAAATTTGAGTTAGAGCGATTGCATGTGCTGTTTTTCCCTGAGAAACTTGTCTGCCTTGTCAGTTGAGGAGCTGTGACTGGGGATACTGTTTTGTAGTGAGCTCTTCAATTAAACATTTGAAGTTCAGTACATGCCATAGTCACCTTTTTGATCAGTTTTGGAAAGGAAAATGTGAAGAGGTTTTGGTGAAAATAAGGTGGTTGAGCAGCTCTGTGCCGCTGATTTCTGTGAATGCTGTACTCTAATTTTAATTCACCGCAGCTTTCAAAGTCCTGTGAAAAGGTTGAAAAGGCCCTGAGTGCAGGGGACCTGTCCAAAGGTGGATACGTATCTTTGAATTACCTAAAGATTGTCCTCGACACCTTTGTGTACCGATTACCAAGAAGAATTTTCATCCAGTTAATGAAAAGGTAAGAGTCCCATTGTTTCCTTGACATTTTTTTTTCCCCCAAACGTCAACTGTGAGGATCAGGAACAGCTTTATTTATTTTTTATTAATGTTTTAGACTTTTTTACTATTGAAAATTTCAAACACATGCAGAAGTAAAGAGAATAATGTAATGAATCCACGAATGCTCCCACCAGCTGTCTGCAACTTCCCACTCATGGTCAATCATTTCATTTCTATCCCTGCCCATTTTTCCTCAACCTCAGATATTTTTGAAGCAAATACCAGACATCCTATTTCATTGAAAAGACCTATGTCTCTCGATAAGAACTCTTTTTAGAAACATGGTGAAAATACTGTTTCACACCTAATAGAATTATCAATAATATTAATAAATATCCAGTCAGAGTTCAAATTTGACTGATTGTCTCACATTTTCTTTTATAACTTATTTGAGTCGAGATCCAAATCAAATCTGTACATTGCAATTGATTGATTTGCCACAATTCTTTTTTAATCTGCAGGGTCTCTCTCCATTTGTTAATTTTCCCCCCTTAAGATGCATTTGTAGAAAAAGTCTGGATTGTTTGTTATGTAGAGTTTCTTACAATCTGAATCTGACTGATTGCAACCCACGGTGACATGTAACATGCTCTCCTGTCTCCCTACCCCCCAATCCCTGCCCCTGAATTGATACATGCACAGATACAGGTTCAATGTGGGGGGCAAGGACACTTCATAGGTGGTAGCAAGCATGTATGGACTGCTTGTCTTTTTTCTTGTGATGTTAGCAGCCCTTGTTGATCGCCCCTATATCCATCAGTTCACTAGGGATTGTAAGGTGGTGACGCTCTGTGTCTACTGTTTCTCCTTTATTAGTTGGAGTACTTCTGTAATGCAAACTTCCCCTTTCCAACCATTTGGTAACAATGAGACACAGTTAGTGTAAGAAAGGTAGGATCTCCTTGGTTCTTTCCCTTCACTTACTACTTTTCAAAATAATGAATTGGTTTCCTAGCATCCTCCAGAAGTGAACAATGAGTGATTTTTCTTAAAAAAACTGTTATTATGAACTCATGAATGTTAACATATTTGATGTCTTTCAATTCATTACAGTTATTATTCTCCTTGATACTCAATTTGTTCTGTCTTGGCCACTGGGAGGCTTTTTGTGTTGGCTCCGGAGTCCTGCTGGTGTGACCCTAGTAGTCTTTGATAGCATTTCTTGGTATAACGAAATGCTCTCGGCTCTTCTGGTACACTTTTTGCCCCAGACCTGGAATCAGCCATTTCTCCAAGGACTCCTATTTACTTTTAGTTGGAAATGGTATATATAGACCAAACTTTGGGTGAGGAATACTGTCTTTAATTTACCTGGTTTTCTGTCCAGGTAACTCAGAGAACCTTTTCTCAGGGGACATGGGGTTGAGGCTGATGGAAAGATTGTCCTGTGAAACTCTGAATAGTTGGAGGGCACCTTGGGGTTACCTAGAAAGGAGGGGCATTAGAGAATGAGAAGGAAAAAATAGGACTGAGCTAGACCAGCTGGACCCATTTACCATAGCACTTCCTTCCCTTCTCAGCACCCTATGTGTCCAGAGAGAGTCACCTGTGTGTTACCACCATGGCTTCTAGAGCGAAGGGCATAAATATTTCCATGGCTCAGAAAACAGCTCTATTTTCCTGCCTGTACACGGTGAAATCTTTTAGGAATTACTTTCTTGGATAGCTGAGTTGTATAGCCATTTCTTTCTGTTTCATTTTCAAAATTACACAAATAATAATGTAGTAGCAGTAATAGAAATCAAAAACAAAAAGTCACCATCCACCTTACATAACCAATTGACTGTTTTCATTTTTCCACATTCTCTTCCACTTTGTATCCACATACATGTATAATTTTTACATATTTGTAATCAAAATGCATGCACAGTTTTATATCATGCTTTTTAAATAGGAATGCGTATTATAGCCATTCTTCACATTGGCTTCATAGTCTTCAGAATTATAATTTTATGGATGCCTACTGAGTGCTTTCCTCTGCTGGCCATTGTGGGAGGTGCTAAGAATGCAGAAATAAATAACAAAGAGTTCCTGGCCAGAGTGGTTGCCAGGGGATGATGGCTGTGAAGACGGATGGGCACATAGAGTGAGTGTATTAGGAGGCTGAGGGCGGCCAGAGATGTGGTGGTATTCACGTGTTCTAGCCAGGGATCCAGGGGTTTCTGAGTCATGACCTTTGTCATGTCACCCACCCAGAACTCCCAGTGGAACGGAGCGCAAGAGGCAACAGCAGGGTGAACTCCCAAGTGCTAATATAAGGAATTATAAATCTGGTATGCCTCTTGGTGCACATATCTGGAAGTGAAGCTTTGTCATATCTTCCTGGCCAACTGTCCCCTTTATAATTATATCACTACCCTTTTATCCCTCTGGCTTTTATAGTCTATCTTATCTGCTATTAAAATACCCATAACACTTTTCTTTTGATTAGTATTTGTCAGGTATCTCTTTTCCCAGCCTCTCGTTTTCACTCTTTTATTGTCATGGTTTTGGTGTATTTCTTGCAAAGTAGCATATATCTGTATTTTTAAAATTCCGAAATGAACATCTTTGCCTTTGTAATGGTCCAGTTTAGTCTGTTTCCATTTGTTGTAATAGATGTATTTGGATTTTCCCCACCACTTTGCTTTGTACTCTCTATGATTTACTTGGTTCTTTCTTTTTTCTCCGTCATGTTTGATTCTGGCTGAGTTTTTCTTATTACTCTTTTATTTCCTCCACTGCCTTGAGACTTAAATATTTTATTTCTATTTTTATATTGATTATCCTTAAAAGTTTAACATGTGTTCTAAATTTGTAAAGCCTAAAGCTAATCAGTGTTTCTGTTGTCCTGGATAAAACAAGCACTTTCAGCCCACATGTTACCATTGGCTAGTGCCGTTTTTTTTTTTTTTCCGTGTTGGGTCTTCGTCTCTAGTTGCAGCACACGGGCTCAGTAGTTGTGGCACATGGGCTTAGTTGCTCTGCGGCATGTGGGACCTTCCCAGACAAGGGATCAAACCCATGTCACCTGCATTGGCAGGCGGATTCTTAACCACTGCGCCACCAGGGAAGTCCCTCTCCCATTGCTTTTATTTATTTATTTAATTTATTAATTTTTAAAAATTTATTTATTTATTTTTATTTTTGGCTGCCTTGGGTCTTTGTTGCTGCGCGCGGGCTTTTCTGTAGTTGCGGCGAGCGGGGGCTACTCTTTGTTGCGGTGCACGGGCTTCTCACTGGGTGGCTTCTCTTGTTGCAGAGCATGGGCTCTAGGCACGCGGGCTTCAGTAGTTGTGGCACTTGGGCTCAGTAGTTGTGGCTCGCGGGCTCTAGCGCGCAGGCTAAGTAGTTGTGGTGCACGGGCTTAGTTGTTCCATGGCATGTGGGATCTTCCCAGACCAGGGCTCGAACCCATGTCCCCTGCCTTGGCAGGCAGATTCTTAACCACTGTGCCACCAGGGAAGTCCTCCCATTGCTTTTAATGTCCACTTTGTCATATTAAATTCTATCCCGAATTTGGTTTAATGTGTGTTTCTATTTTCTATCTCATCAATCTAGATTTCTCTTGTTCGTGGACGTTTCTGTACAAGGTTCTGTCTACAATTGCCCGTCCAACTGCCCTTATATTTTCTGTTATATCTTTAGATGGAACACTGGGTTCCCTGCACTGTCACAGTTATTTGTTTCTCACCTATTTCTTGAATTTACATAGTGATTGTAAAGGACTTACCACTAATTATGTCACCTCCTAAGAAGAGAGAATGTGCTGGACTCTACCATGAAAGCAATGGCCTAGGAAAAATGAATTAGAGGTGGGAGTAGTTTCCTGCAGCGAGTGGCACTGCGGTGGCCCCGGGGTAGTGCTGATTTCCTCTTTCCTTTGCTCTCCTCTCAAGCCCCCCAAGAAGGTGGTACAGTTGGGACACCTGGTATCGCTACAAGCTTAACTGCCCTCGACCTTTGCACTCAGAGCATCACAAGAAGCCATAATTCACCTTCTAAATTTAGGTTTAGTATTTTTGTTAGCTTACCAAGATGTGTCCATGATTGTTTTGGGCAAATTCTCTATGATCTTTGTATTTAAACAATGATTTAAGAGTTCACTAAGAAACCTGTACGTGAATGTTGATAGCTCAATTCATAATCACCCCAAACTGGAACCAACCCAATGTACTTCAGCAGGTGATTGGATAAGCAAGCTGGTACGTCCATATGATGGGACATTTCTCAGCAATAGGAAGGAAAGAACTATTGATACCTACAACATGGATGAATCTCAGAGACATTCTGCTGAGTGAAGGAACCCGGTCTCAAAGGTTCCTACTGTAGGATTCTATTTGTATGAGAGTGGGCAAAAGGCAAAACAATGGGGACGGAGCAGAGATCAGTGGTTTCCGGGACTAAGGGTGGGGGAGGGCCTGAGTCCCGAGGGGGGCTGTGGGTGATGAAGCTGTCCTGGATTTTGCGTGTGGTGATGGTTACGTATGTTAAACTCTACACATGTGTTAAAACTCATAAAAGTGCACACACACAAAAAAGCCCCTTTTACTGCATTTTAATTTGAGAAATAAAATGTAAAAACTCATCCTTTTTTTTAAGGCAAACAATACAGAAAAGAATAAAGGAGGAAGTAAAATAAAATCTAAACTCTCATGCCCAATAAAATGATTTGAGAAATTATTCTTCTAACAAATTTAAGAATGGAAAGAAAAAAAATGGGCATCTTTTTGAGTTTATTTTTTAAATACTCAAGATCTAGGGCCTAAATTAAAAACCCTAACAGCTTGGTAATGAGGCATAAAATCTTGATCCAAATAATATTTTAGGGACGTTAAAAGCTATTTTCCATATATATATTTTAATGTAATGGTAGGCTTTAATTAAACAGATAACTTGACCTTTATTACTAAGATGCTGTGTTTTTCATATAAAATAGATCTATTAGAAACAAAACCAGTGTTTAAATACGAAGAATGAGGTTTCTGGGAGAGTTGAGAGGATGAAATAAATGCTGTGACTTGCATGTTCACCGGAGACTGGGCTTCATCCATCCATCATATGAGCAGGTACCCACTCAGAAGCATCTCCTGGTGAGAATTTTCCCACCCACGCTGGGGACATTAGTAGCCTGGCAGAAGCTATGCAAACCAAAAATAAGCCATTTAGCCCAAATTATATGAAGTGTAGAAGCAATACCCCGGGGTATATTTTCATTTATTGCCCAAACCTTTTTAAGCCGTGTGTCTAGGATTTCTTCTATTTATATGACATTCTAGAAAAGGCAAAACAATGGGAATGGAGGACAGATCACTAATTGCCAGGACTGGTCTGGGGGAGGGTGTGACTCAAGGGGGGCGGCACGGAGAGATTTTGGGGTGAGGGAGCTGTTCCCTATTCAGCTGTGGTCTTCTTTGTCTGGACATGCATTGGGCAGGGTCCAGGCAGAAAGCAGATGGCATCTGAGTTTATTGAAGGATCTTTTACCCAGGGGACCGCAGGACCAAGTGAAATCAGTAGGTGGAGAAGATTTATCTCTCCTAGGCCTGAAGGGGCAAGAGAGGGAGAAGTTAGTGAGAGGAGCACGAGGGTGACCTAAGGAGAGAGCCACCCAGGAGAAGATAAGGCCTTCAGCAGGAGAGCGTGGCCACAGCCATGCTGCAGTGCAGCGGGGAGGGGCTGGGGGGATAACTAGCCCACCTTCTCTCTCCTCTCACTTTCCAATCTCCTGCTGGCATCTCCCACTGCCAACCCATCTGAAAGCCAGGGGCACAAGGGGCCAGTTGAAGCAACCCACCAGGGTACTATGCAGAGTAGAGAAGGGTGGAGAATGGACCTGGATGGACAAACGAAAAATATCAGGTACCGTTTACCATTCTGAGCCTTAGAAACCTTGGAGGGATGAAAACCCTTGTCCTTTGCAAGAATGAAAACCTTGTATCCCCCAAACAGGAGCTATTTAAAGTCATGTCTCCCACATGAAATCTAAAATGTTAGCTATAATCAGCGCTGTTTAAAAAATAAGGCAGAGGGTGGGGTGGGAATAGGAAAACAAAAACAATACACAAAAGAGCTGCTAAAATTTGCATTATTGTAACTGGTCATGAGATCTAAATTGATAATTATAGCCTCCTTCATCCATCATCCATTCTTACTTTCTCTGCCAGCATCTTTGCTGGATGGCATCACTCACCTGGTAGGGTACCCAGCCTTCTTCACAGGATCTCAGCCCTTGGTTGTCGTCTCTTGGTGGGGCTGCCACAGCCTCCTTAAGGTATGTAATGCATCCTGTAGAACAGCACCATTACCCCACAGGGTGTTTTTCTCTCAGCTGGCTCTGTAGCTGAGTCATCAACAAGGTGCCCAACCATTCTTTCACGTCTGTTCTGGTGATGGGGTATGTGTAAGACAGGTGATTTCTGTATATCTGAGACTATTGCCACACCTTCACCACCATCAAATGAGTCCCTTGGTAAGTGCTGTGCTGCATGGGACATGATGGTGATGGGTAAAGCATTTTGGAGGTCCACAAACGCTGGTAACGATGGAAGCATTTCAGGCAGGGAATGGACATTTGTATCTGGAATATGTATCTTGTGAAGACAAATCACTGTGCCCTCCATGACGAAGGAGGTCCAGGGTAATCCCTACCAGATGACGGAAAGCCCCCCTGGAGGAAGGGCCTGGGGGGCTCAGCAGCAGCCAGCTCAGCTTTAGTGGTGACGAGTCCCTATTTTCACACCAACGCAGAGCCTCGTCTGGAAGACCATGAACAGCACCAGGTTCCCTGGGGAAAGTGACCGACTGGCATCCCCCAGGCAGGTCAGCTTTCCTCCTGATGACCCAACCGGGATGCCTTCCGGTGGGCACTTACCTGGGACATAAATACCTTTATAAGCTGTGCTGATTTTCTGGAGTCCCTCAGATACCTCTTTTCTAGGTGTCACTGTCACCAGTCTTCCAGTCTCACTCATGCTGAGTCCCTGAGCAGTCAGCCAGCCCGTCAGTCACTGCCCATGAATCAATACCTAAGTTCATCCTTCCGTAGTGGGCAGTTAGATGTATGTGGAGTTACGCCTACCGTCTTCCAGGGCCGCCCCTGGGTGGGGCTGAGTGCTGTAGAGCTCCACTCGAGGCCGCTGGCAGCATGGTGCCCGCTCCCGTCTAGTAACCACGCCCATCCCTTTCCTCTGTTACCCCGTGGACCTGCCCGTGAAGCCGTGGGTGTGGGTTGGGGGGTCCGTGAGCAGCAGGAGGAGGTCCCACGGGAGTCTGGCACCTGTTCACGCAGACTGCGTCCACCTTCCAGACGTGCTCGGGCCTGGCCTCACCTCCGCCTCTTCCACTGAACGTGGGCTGCTGCCACACACATCTCACGGTATGACTCAGCAGATCCAATAACACCTGCTCTTCTGGGCAGTGTGAGTCTCGTAATCACTTTGTCACGTGGCCAGGCCTTCACCATGAATAGCAGAGCTCAGCAGCAGAGGCCAAGGGCAGAAGAGGACAGAGCCTTATGCAGAGCTCAGCAGCAGAGGCCAAGGGCAGAAGAGGACAGAGCCTTATGCAGAGCTCAGCAGCAGAGGCCAAGGGCAGAAGAGGACAGAGCCTTATGCAGAGCTCAGCAGCAGAGGCCAAGGGCAGAAGAGGACAGAGCCTTATGGCAAAACTCTAGGAATGTGTGCGGTGGTTCCCCTACTCGGGCTTGCTATAGGGTCCACACAGCATCTGTCTGCCGTAGACACTTTCATCAACATCGACTGTTGTGGGTCCAACTGAGACAGCAATTTACACTGTCGCCTGGGCCTCCTGCAACTGCTTTTTCCTGCTCTGTGTGCCACTCAAAACTGGCAACCTTGTGGGTTACTTGAAAATGGATTAGAATAGCAGGACAAAGTTGTCTTCAGAATCCAGATGTCTTTCAAGCATGCGCCTCTTTCTCTGTGATGGGTGCTACAGGTATAACAACTTGTCTTTCACTTTAGAGGGGCGAGTCCAACATGCCTCAGACCTCTGGATCCCTAGACCCTTCACCGGAATGGCAGACCCCTAAACTTGCATGGGGTTTATCTCCTCCCGCTCTGAGGGCCTCTGGGATACTTGTTACTTCCCTCTTACTAGGTCCTGTTAATAAAATCATGGGCCAGTGTGATGGTTAACAGCACATGATAACAATGCACAGCTACTTTGTAAATATCTGCAGGACCCTCTGGGCAAGCCTTGATAGAGTTCCTTCATATTATATTATGGCAGAAAGCAGGTGAGTTGACACAACCTTGAAATAATATTGTAAAGGTATACTGATCTCCCTGCCATGTAATGGGAAACTTTACTGATGGTAATTTAAAATTTAGCATTTTCTATATCTACAGCTGCATACCAGATGCCAGGGGGTATGTTGATTTGCATGTGTGATTGGCGTCATCACCTGATTAAATTTGCAGTAATCCAGTCAGCTTCTTTCTTTCTTTATTTTTTAAAGTATTTTACTTTTTTTTTTGGCCGCCCCAAACAACATGCGGGGTCTTAGTTCCCCAACCAGGGATTGAACCCGTGCGCCCTGCAGTGGAAGCACAGAGTCTTAACCACTGGACTGCCAGGGAAGTCCCAATCAGTTTCTAATACCCAAGTAGCTTTTGCATTGGTGGACAGGTGATTTAAATGTGAATATGGTAGAAATCAATCCTTCTCCCACCCCTCATCTTTCTATTCTTTGACAGTGGTACCAATCTCTACATTTACCCCAGGGAAGTGGTATTACTTTTTGTTTACTCTCTTATAAAGGGCTGGGTCTTCTACATGGCCCTTTCTACCATCATAGCCCTTATTTCACAGATCAGAGAACCAGTGTGAGGATTCTGCAGTGACTAAGGTTATTTATTCCCATTATATATTCTGAGCCATGGGATGAGCTTGTAATCCTACTGGACCCATTGTGAATGGACTTGGGCTCCATCTATCACCTCCATAAGCCTCCACTCTGACCAACACACCATGCTGGCATTTTGTTTCTCCAGGAATTATCATTAGTAAGGAGGCATGATCTAATAACCCTGAAAGGCTAAGGTATTTTCCTTCCCTTAATGCATAGTCACCTTGGTAAATGGCTGAAGGACCTTCTGGGCAAAGTTTGAATGAATATTCCTTGGGCCCTTTGGGCAAGGTTTGAAGGAAAATTCTC
Source organism: Balaenoptera musculus (assembly GCF_009873245.2). Lineage (NCBI taxonomy): Eukaryota > Metazoa > Chordata > Mammalia > Artiodactyla > Balaenopteridae > Balaenoptera > Balaenoptera musculus. The sequence continues at coordinate 99,012,076 of NC_045794.1, read as the reverse complement.
AGTATATGCCCATGGCTATATTGCAGAGTCCCCCTCAATTAAAGGTCTCTGGGTGTGTGAATTGGTTTAGGTTTGTGACCCCAGCAAGAGGCCATGAATTCCCACTGTAATGACTCAAGTCAGGCTTCTGCCCATCAGCCTAGAATTATCTGTATATTCTGTATATATCAGGCAGTGCCTTAGTCTTTCCTAAAGACGCTGTGGTCAATTAGCTAGTGCCAGAAATCCCTGTGGTTTGAAACACCCTGATTTCACTGTGGCTTATTATGGTAATTACTCCCATGTTGTAGCTATAAGAGAAAGTTTCCCAACAGGAACTTGGGCCTTTGATGACAAATGTATATGTTGCTTCTCCCTTCCCCATAGACGGGGTCACATGCTGCTATAAGTCTCTACCTGGATTCATGGGATGGGAAACATGGATTGGGAATGATATGGGACTCCCAACATCAGAATCCAGAGGGATAGCTGCCTGAGGCAATAAAATGAGCCCCTGGGGATTTTTAAGAATTAAAAAAGTCAGCAATATCCATCTTTGTAACTTTAGTTAATAACGGTTACTCATGTGATTTCTAGCAAAATTATGTGCTGATTCTATTTTTTGAAAATTGTGTTTATTCATGTTGATTATAAAAACTGTACAGGCTTAAACTAGAAAATAGGGGAAACCATTGAAAAAACTACCCGTAATTGTAATAGCCAGAGATGGCCACTATTCATATTTTGGTATATTTCCTTCTAGAATTTTTATGTGTGTACATGTACACATACTCAATACATGCTTAACATAGTCGAGACCATATGAGGTATAAAATATGTTCTGTTTTCTCACAGAATATTAAAACAGGAGCATTTTTAATGTTATTAAAAAAAACCTTTGAAATTAACTTTTAATGGCTGCATAGTGTTTTGTCAACCCTTGAGTCAAAGGGTTTGAATGCTTCCAAGGTTTACATTACATATTGCTAAGATGCCCTTCAGAAAGGTGTTAATTTATTATTACAAGGGAGGTTCATGAGAGTGCTTTTTGCCAGCATTTAACATTGCCGTTTTTAAGTCCTTGCTGATTTGATAGGTGAAAGCACAGTGCCTCATTGTTGTTTTGCTTTGCATGTCCTTGATTTCTATTGAGTTTGCACGTTTTTCATGTTTAACAGTTACATGTACTTCCTCCCTGAACAATTGTTTGTTCAGGTCCTTTGACTGTTCTCTATACTTTAAAAATATTTTTACCTCAGTACAAGTCATGTAAAATTGTTTCTTAAGTGTATAGTTTAATGAGTTTTGGCAACTGTATGCATTTAGTAACCACTACCATAGTCAATGTATGGAACACTTGCCTTACCCTGCATTCTGCTCTTGCGCTTTGAAAGCAATCCCTCCTCTGACCCTCGGCCCCAGCAACCACTGATCTGTTCTCTGTCACTGTCACAGTGGTTTGGCCATTTCTCAGAGTTCTCACAAATGGGATCATACAGCATTCAGTCTTTGGTGTTTGATTCCTTTTTTCACTTTCCAAGTTTTAAGATTTGTCCATGTTGCTGCACATGTAATTATCCACTCAGCAGTCGATAGACATTTGGGTTGTTTTCAGTTTGGGGACATTATGGAAGATGCTGCTATGAATATTCACATACAAGTCTTTGTGTGGACATGTTTTTATTTCCCTTGGGTATAATACCTAGTAGTAAAATTGCTGGATTGTACGATGAGTGTATGTTTAAATATATGACACTGTCAAACTACTTTCCAAAGTGGCTGTATCGTTTTGCAGTTCCACCAGCAATGTGTAAGAATTCCAGATACTCCACATCCCCACCAACGCTTGGTACTGCCAGTCTTCCTAATTGTAGCCATTCTAGTGTGTGTAGAGCTATCTCTGTTTTTAATGTGCATTTTTCTGATGACTGTTGATGTGAGGCTCTTTTCATGTGATTATTGGCCATTTGTATATCTTCTTTTGTTAAGTGTCTGTACAAATCATTTGTCCATTTTTATTGGATTGTTTGTTTTCCTATTATTGATTTGTAAAGTTTTTTATATGTTCTGGATATGACCTCTTTGTCAGATACGTATTTTTCAAATATTTTCTTTAGGTGTGGCTCACTTTTTCATTTTCTTAGCTCTGTCTTTAGAAGTACAAACTTCTTAAATTTTTTTTTTTAATTTTGATGAAGTCCATTCTATCCATTAAAAATTTTTATGGGTAATTTTTTGGGAGGGTGTCCATTTTCAGAAATCTTTGCCTAACCCAATAGCACAAGGATTTTATCTTATTTTTTTTGGATATTTAGTAATTGTAGCTCCTACGTTTAGGTCCATTTCTGGCTAATTTTTGTGTATGGTGTGAGGTAAGGGTCAAGGTTCATTCTGTTTCTGTCCCGATATCCATTTGTTGAAAAGGCGATCATTTTCCCAATGAATTACTTTGCACCTTTGTCAAAAATCAATTGACCGTGTAAGTGTAAGTATGTTTCTGGACTCTAGTCTCTTCCAGAAGATGTACCAATATGTCTGTTCTTGCATCAATACCACACTGTCTTGATTACTGTAGCTAAATACTTGTCTTGAAATTAGGTTGCGTAAGTCCTTTAAACTTGTTCTTTTCTTTCAAAATTGTTTGACTATTCTAGGTTCTTTGCCTTTCTATATATTCATTTTAGGATCAGTTTGTCAATATGTTAAAAAGAAAGCTCTCTAGGATTTTGATTGTGAATACATTGGGAAGATTTGTCACTTTAATGATGTTCAGTTTTACACTCCATAAGCATGGTATATCCTTCTGTTTATTTAGATCTTTAGTTACCCTAGGCAAAGTTTTGTTGTTTACAATGCTCAGATCTTGCACATGTTATGTTATATTTATTCCTAAGTATTTAAAAAAATTTTTGATGCTAATGTGAATGGAATTTTTAAAAATTCATGGCTAATACTAACAAATACAATTGATTTTTTAATATTAACTTGGAACACTGTGACCTTACTAAATTCACTGATTAATTTGTTCTAATACCTTTATTGTAAATTCCCTGGTGTTTTCTACATAGTCATATTGCCTGCAAATAAAGGCAAACTTACATCTTCCTTTGCAATCTGTATGCCTTTTATTTCTTTTTCTTGCCTTACATTACTGAGTATCACATTAAGTATAATACAGTGCTGAGCAGAAATGGTGAGATTAGATACCCTTGCCTTGTTCCTGATCTTTGGTAGCAACCATTCCATCTTATACCATAGTGTGATGTTAGCCAAGGATTTCTTATAGATGCCCTTAATAAGGTTATGGGATTTCCTCTTTATTCCTATTTTACTGAATTTTTTAAACCATGTATGCTGGTTTTTGTCAAATGCTTTTTCTGCAGATATTCTGATGATCATATAGTTCTTCTCCATTATTCTATTAATATTGTGAATTACACAGATTGATTTTCAAATGTTAAGCCAACCTTGCATCCTGGGATTGAACCCCACTTGGTCATGCTATATTATTCTTTTAACATATTGTTTGATTTTATTTGCTAATCTTTATTAAGATTTTTTTTGCATCTTTTTTCATGAGTGATATTTGTCTAAAGTTGCCATTTCTTGTAAATTTTTTTCTTGGTTTTGGGATCAGAGTAACACTGGCCTTGGAAAATGTGTTGGGAAATGTCTCCTTCCCCTCTACATTCTGACTGCCGTTGTTATTATTTTTATTATCCTTACATGTTTGATAGAATTCACCTGAGAAGCTATTTAGGCTTGAGGTTTTCTTTTTGGGGATGTTTCAAATCATAAATTTGATTTTAAAAGTTAATATAGAACTATTCAAGTTTTCTATTTCTTCTTGGGTCATTCTTGGTAATATGTGTTTTTCAACAAATTTCATTTCATCTTAGTTATCAAATGTATTGCCATAAAGCTAGTTATAATGTTCCCTCAATATGCTTTTTAAAAATAACTTTTTTATTTAAGAACAGTTTTACATTTACAAAATTATTGCAAAGATAGTACAGAGAGTTTCAGTATATCCCACACCCAGTTTTCCTTATTAACATCTTACATTAATATGGTACATTTTTTTTACAATTAATGAACTAACATTGATACATTATTATTAACTGAAATCCATACTTTATTCATATTTCCTCAATTTTCCCCTAATATTCTTTTTTCTGTTCCATGTTATTATCTAGGATACCCCATTATATTTAGTAGTCACGTGTCCTTAGCCTCCTCTTGGTTCTGACAGTTTCTTAGAGTTTCCTTGTTTTTTTGATGACCTTGCCAGTTTTGAGGATTACTGGTCAGATATTGTATAGAATGTCCCTCAGTTGGGATTTGGCTGATTAGGGTAATGGGAAGAAGACCATGGAGGTCAAGTACCATTCTCATTACATCGTATCAAGGGTACATAGTATCAATATGACTTGTCACCATTGATGTTGACCTTGATCACATGGCTTAAGTTAGTATCCTCTTTATATTTGGGTTGGCCAAAAAGTTCGTTCAGGTTTTTTCTGTAAGATGGTATGGGAAAACCCGAACGAACTTTTTGGCCACCCCAATATTAACCTATCTGTGGCTTTAAGTTAAATGTATCTCTTTTATGACAGCATAAATTTGGATCTTGCTTTTTAAAAATCTAGTCTGATGATGTCTATCTTTTAATTAAAGCATTTAGTCCATTAATATTTTAAATAGTTATTGATACGTTTGGATTTAGGTTTCCCACTTTTTTCTCTTTTTGTTTATTTTTTCTGGCCTTCTTTTTAGATTATTTGAAATTGTTTTTAGAATTTAATTTTAATTTTATTAAAGTCTTTGTAGATATACTTCTTTGCATAATTTTTAATGGTTGTTCTGTGGATTATAGTATACATTTTAACTGTTCCCAGTCTACATACAGTTAATACTGTACCACTTCACATAAAATGTAGAACCCATGTAAGCACATAGGTCTATATCCTGCCCCGCATGTCCTTTGTACTATGGATAATATATGTATTATATCTACCTATGTTATAAACTCCACAAAATAATGTGGGTTTTTCTTTTTCTTTTTTTTTTTTTTTGCTTTAAATAGACATAAAGAAATAAAGAAGAAAAAATAAAGCAAAAAAATAGCCTTAAAAATTTTTTCATATATTTACTATTTCTAACCCTCTTTTAATTCCTTTCTGAGGAGCCATGATCTCTATCTGCTGTCATTTTCCTTCAGCCTGAAGAACTTCCTTTGTTGAGGTGTACTAAAGATGGATTCCCTTAGTTTTATTTAGGAATGTGTTTATTTCACCTTCGTTTTTGAATGATATTTTCTTAGATGGAAAACTCCTGGGTAACTGTTCTTTCTTTCAGCACTTTATTATGATGTTCCACTCCTTTTGGCTTCCAGTGTTTTGGATGAGAAGTCATTTATTAAATTGTCCTCCTGAATGTAGTGAGTAATTTTTCTCTTGTTGCATTCAAGATTTACCCTTTGAATTTGACTTTCAGCTTTGTAACTGTGACGTGCTTTGGCCTGGCCTTTTCCATGCATATACTGCTTGGTGTTTGCTGAACACCTTAAATCTGTAAATGTATATCAATTAAATTTGGGGGAAATTGTCATTTTTATATCTTCAAGTATTAGTTTTTTTTCTGCCCTATTCTTTCTCTTCTCTCCTTCTGTGACTGCAATTACATGTATGTAAGACTGTCTTATATTATGTCTTTGAGACTCTATTCATTTTATAAATATATGTGTATTCTGTGTTTGTTATATTGGGTGGTTTTGGTTGATTTGTGTTTAAGTTCACTCATTCTCCCCTTTATCCTCTCCATTCTTTTGTTAATTCTGTCAAGTGATTTTTAAAAAAATTTTAGATAGTATTTTTATCATTCTAAAATTTCCATTTAGTTCTTTTTATTATATCCATTTCTCTATTGAGATTTCCTATCTTTTGACTCATTTTAGGCATGTTTTCATTTGTTTCATTGATGATACTTACAATCATTGCTTTTAAAATCCTTGTCTGATAATACCAACATTTGGGTTATTTGGGATTCCTCTCAGTTGACTTTTTTTTCTCCTTACTAATTTTCCATTTTCCTGGTTTTTTGTATTCCTATAATTTTAGATTCTATCCTGGAAATTTTGAATGTTAAATCGTGGAGACTGTAAATTCTGTTATAATTACTGTTTCAATGAATGTTGTTTCTTTTGTTTTAGTACGTACTTAATCTTGTTTGAACTCAAGCTGCATATTCTGTTTCTTGGGTGGCAGTTCTGATCTTAATTCAGATCTTTTGTGTTTAGCTAAGCTATTTTGAGTAGGTTCCGATCACGTGAGATTCAGGAACCAGCCAGAAGTGTGGTGGGACAGAATTTGGGGACCCCTCTCTGGCTCTTTCTCTTCCAGGATTTCCTCTTTCTCTCTAGGTTTATGATTTACCTGGGTTTGATCTTCTAGTTTTCCAGGCTATAAAGGCCACTTTTTTTTTTTTTTTTTTTGTGCTGGTGCCTGTGCCACCCCTCATGCTGCAGTGCCTGGCCCTGGGCCAGATGCACTGAAAATACTCCTCACAGCTCAGCTCCTCTCAGCATAGATTTCCCACCAGAGTTTGCCCACTTCTGTTCACTCTATAGTGCTTTTTTTAGGTAGCTACTTTTGATATTATGTCCAGAGTTTGTTGTGATTATCTGTAAGAGGATTGGTCCAATAGGCTCTTACTCCACCATTCCTGAAAGAAGTTAAGTTAATATTTTCATATTAATTTGTATAAGCACTTTGTGTTTTAAGAATATTAACAATTTGTTATGCATAATTATGATAGGTAACTTTATAAGTCTGTTGTTTGGCTCTTAAACTTTGTTTTAATATTTCTGGTATACAGAAATTTTTTATTTTGATGTAATTAAGTAAGTTTGTGATTTCTTAAATTTTGCTTAAAAATCCATTCTCATTCGAATACCAGATGAATATATGCCTAGATTTTTTTTTTCATTTTTCAATGGTCCTAGCTTTTACGTTTAACTTTTTGATCTCTCTTTTTTTTTTTTTTGATCTCTTTTGAGTGTATTTTAGTATATGGTATGTAGTGAAGATCTAATTTGATATTTTTACCAAAGAGCAAGGTAATTTCCTAAACATAATATATGCAGCTGATTCTAATTTTAATAGTAGCCACAGTGTTTCCAATATAGAAAATTAATTTTTAACTTGCTGAAACTTAAGGTGAAAATATACAGCATTAACAAACTGTATCAAAATAGTGGGCAAAGTTTGGGGAAGCAAGATTGAGTATGAAAGATGAAACTTTGTTTTGGATGCGAATAGCAGTGAATTAAACCACCGTCACAATCTACTTATTATATGTTGCCGTGTGCGTGTAATGAAATCAATTAGTCAATCAATTCTCTCTCTTCCTCATGACCACATACATGGTGCTAATAGCAGAAGTAGAAGTAATAACCAATCAAGCATTAGCTGCTATAATCATAATCATAATCAAAGCACTATACAAGTGTTGACTGTGAATGATATTAATACTTAGGTAGGGATAAATACTATAAAGGATAGAGACATAGTGCAATAGGGCAAATAGCACCTGGTTAGGGAAATAAGGGAAGGCTTCCTTGAGAAAGTAATGATTAAGTTGAGACCTGAAAGAGGAATGGAATTAACCACCTGAAGTGGGGGATGTAGGTAGTGGGGAGAATGTGGCAACTGGCAAAGGCAGCAACAAGCATACGGGCCTGAGGCGAGGAAGAGCACAAGCCTTTTGAAGAACCAAAGGACCAGCATGGCCGTAGCCAAGAGAGCAAGGGGCAGCGCGATATGGGATGAGGCTGGAGATGTGAGCAGGGTCAAACTGTGCAAGCTGTACGTTACCAAAGGATTTTAATTCTTATCCTAAGAGCCGTGGGGAGGCATGGAAAGATTTAAAGCAAGAGAGTAATCTGATCACATACGCATTTCAAAAAGTGCAGGCTGGTTAAAGTATGAAAATATTAATATATTGGTGGAAGGCAAGAGTAAGGACAAGGAAACCAGTTAGGAGACTGTAGCAGTAATTCCAGTGAGGAAAGATGGTGGCTTGGCACCAGACGTGGATGGATGAACGGATGGATAGTTGGAAGGATGCGTGCGAATGTAACCTCAGTTGAGCTGGCAAGACTCATGGTCTGTATTCTTAAGGCATCTTAATTTTCTTGCCCACTGTCCCTTTAAATTTTCTCAGTTGGATTAGTTCTTTTTCCCTTGGATGAAAGCATGAGCAGACTTTGATTTTTTGGTTTGTTTCAGATCACACAAAGAGCCTCAGCTTAGTAATTGCAATAGCCGGTTTCACATTATGGTCAAAGCTGTAGACTTGATTTAAATGTGAATTGTGTTCCCTGCCCAGTTAGGGTCTGTTGCAGGCAAGAATAAAGGGGGCACAGATGGCTTCTTCTCCCCATCTCCGCTTTGCACTTCTCTTCCTTCCTCATATTGCAAACTCGGGTTCTGACTCCTCCACGCCTGGAATGCCCAGAGGAAGGAGAGAAAGAGGGGGGAGCAGGAAAGTTCCTATTGGACTGGCTCTGCTGTGAGCTGGAAACCTCACTTTCTGGCCCTAACAGGTGTCTGTCTGAAGGTGTTTCCTTTCATGAGAGTCTTTGTTGTGTCTCTGGGCTTCACACGCGGCTGTCACATCCACAGGTTTTTGATGAAGGCAAAATGCATCTCCATCTCAGCTGACCGCTTATTCCCTCCTCAGCCCCTGGGAACCTGGGAACAGGGAAGGAAAACCTTCTTTATTAAGGTCTGTTCATTCTTCCAGGTGGCCTTCTCGGGCAGGACCTAGATGACCCCGTGTGTTTGTGTGTGCACACACTCACGCTCGCTCTCTCGCTTGTGGCCCACGTCAGATTCACACGAGACCCTCTGCATTATTTCCCCGATGACTGAGAGTCAGCCAGCAGTCTTGCCAACACCTCCCCACCCGCCCCCACCCCCATTTTCGGTCAGTGGCTCAGCAGTTCGGCTCTCATCTGCAAAGTTTCTGTTCTATGAGGGCGTCAGGCACTGATACATTAGACCCCCCATGGCAGGGGCATCTAGCAAACTCCCAAGTAGAGCAGTTCTCTCCACAAGGCTTGAGGTGAGGGGTACACATCATCCATCCTGCCTTGCGCTGGGCTTGGGGCTCACCCAAGCGTATCTAAAGCTTTTCTCCAGAAATCGTCTCTCTTATTTCTCTATTTTCTGGACCTAGAGCGTGAACATCTTGGGGCCTTTATTCTGCCTACCACTCTAACTGAGCTCTTCAAATAATGAATTTGAAAGAATTATTTCATGAACGTTAGAATTTTAATCAAATCCCTTTGTTTCTTCCTTCAGTGTATGCTACTGCTAACAGAATATAGAGACATGGAGATGTATTAATCAGTTTGGTTTTTCCTTGCTTTTAAAAAATCAATTTGTAGTATTATTTTACTAAATTATTTTGTTTACCTTAGATATGAAACTTCATATAAATTCACTGCTTCCATTTTCAATTCACTATTAAGCATCTAATTCATGCAGCGTTATAGAAAAAAATGTTTAAAATACTATTTTTGTTTTTTTTTAAATCCAGATTTGGACTTAAAACCACCACTAAAGTCAATTGGAAGCAATTTTTAACATCATTTTATAAGCCTCAGTTGTTGGAAACTAGTAATAAAATTCCCCTGACAAAAAGAAATAGGTATGTAAAACAAAACTAAACTAAACTAAATTTTGGTTACACGTATCATAATATGTAAAAGGTTAGAGAATATCTGAATTTCTTATTCTTCATGTATTGAATGACAAATTAGTCTTCTTTGAATAATTACCAACTTTTGCATAATAAGGTATAGCTTATAAATTATTTTCCATATATTTTTCTTATTTAAAACTGCCTTAAACTATAAGATAAGTATAATTATTATTCCAATTTCGAGATGAAAAAGTAAGACTGTATGGGGTCTTCACTAGGTCATAGGCTTAGTGAGTCACGGACGCAGAAACGGAGTCCGAATACCCTCAATACACACACCGACCCTGCCAACATCGCTCTCTGAGCACTGAGTATAATCTTGTAAAATTGTGTACAAACACATATTTGTTAAATATTATATGGAAAAGAGCAATGTATGTTAACTTGTTTTCCAGCCGTTCTCTGCACGGTGCAAATATTGTGGATTATTTGCCTTGAGTGCCATTATTTTTGTTTTCATTCTAATGTCTATTATAACTTCAGATTTATATTTATCACATAAATTGTGGTGGGCGGTGGTGGCCCAAAACATAAAAAAAGACTTAATAATATGACATTTTCGAATTTAGACTTTCCCTCTAAGAACTATTTTATCTTCATGTGCACCCTGTATTGATCACCCTATGTAAATCTCAAAGAAAAAACAGACTTTATAACCTCAGCACGTTCATTGAAAGCACTGTGCTCTATTGTAAAGAAAAATGTACCACAGAGTTAATTCCCGTTTTGCTGGGTCCTATCCCTGTCTCGGGGAATTTATGAATATTTAATGAACTGCCCTGGTCACCAGCCTTCCAGGTATTTGAGCCCCCTGCACTCCCCACACATTGCATTTCTGGGATGCGGCTCTGTGAGTTCATTTCTTAAGTGAAATTACTTCTGTTTCTTTACAATTTTCTTGTCTCACAGCACCTTGTCCAGGACTGTAGGAATTAGCCTGTGAATTTTCTTTACTTTAAAACAGTGGTTCTCAACTGGCGACAATCTTGGCCCCCCAGGAGACATTTTGCAATGTCATGAGACATTTTTAGTTGTCCCCGTTCATGCCAGTGTTTGTGGTCTTCAGGAAAGCCAGGTTCCAGTGGGTCACACGAGGAACTCAGATTCAGCATTTCTGCCACTTTACATGTTTCTTAAAAGTGGTGGTAAGGATGTGTGTGTTTATACATTCTCACACAACTGGAAAAAGCTAAGACGGCTGTACAGATGCAGCAATAAACTCCCCTAAACAATTTGAGAGTTGTTCAGAGCCAGTACGATTCACGATCATTCTTTATTTAGTGGAAAATGTCATCTGTCTAATTGAACACTGAAAAGGGAGGCCAGCAAGTGTATATTGTTGGGAGATTCTCCAGCCCCCTTTCTGAGCGGAGTCCCTGGTGAAGTTGGCTTTCATCTCCAGAGTGGATGGATGATCATGGGCCGTCAGGGGTACATGCAGACCGCTGGCCCTGAGCTCAGGGGATGAAAGCAAGAGGCAAGAAAGGGAGATGGGTCTGATAATATAGGTGGTCATGGTGGTCATGGCCATTGTCAACAGGGAGGGAGAGGCTGTGAAGGTTGCCATCCTCACTGCTTCAAAACTGGAAATGTGTGCCCTCAGTTACCATGTTGGTGAGTGGGCTGCAGCACGCTGCCTGTACAGGGAGGTGTTTGTCTCAGCAGTGATCATGGCATCTTTCCTGGTCTTTTTTGAGACCAAAGGCACAGATCGGCAAGAGGGCTGGCCACAGCTAGTCGGCACGGGAAGAGGCGAGTGATGGCTCAGCAAAGCTGATTGATGCTTATGGGAATTGCATCCATGCCAGCTCCCTTATTAGGTACCACGTTAACTGAGTGACAGATGGGCCCTCACAAGCACATGACACTTTCAGGGAAAGGAGCCATCCAGAAATAAAGCACTATTATAGTTGTTGTTAGGGTGGTGATTTTTTTGTTTTGTTTTGTTTTTTTATTAAGAACAAAGTTCAAGAACATAATCTTATTCCTGCTTTTCTCTTAATTCTCTTGTAGCATCAACTCTAGAAATCAACTTCGCAAGGAAAACATTATCACAAAGTTATTTAAACCTGAAGATCGCTGTGCATCGTTGAAGAAAGCACTGCTGATCATCAACTCTGTAAGATTTTGAAACCCTTCTCTGAAAACCCTTCTTTGAAAACTGGTTGTTTCGAAGAAGGCTAATACTCAAAACAGGACCAATAAAAACTGTATATTCATTCATTTATCCACTCAACAAATATTTTTCGTGCTCCCGTTATATGCTAGGAAGTATTCTGAGTCCTTAGGGATACAAAGCCTGACCTCAAGAGCTGGGTCTAGTTGGGAGGATAGAAGACATAAAATTTAACTGCAATATAAATGCCAGGGGGTGAGAACAACGTGTGTCAAGATTGTTAAGAATGGAGTGACTAGTCATCATTAGCTGTTTAATTAAGGACTAATCCAGACCTGTTGACCCATCCTCCCGCTCCCCAACCTAGAGTTTATGGGCTCATAACCAACTGTAGCCCATGACAGGAACATTTTCTTAGTTCCAAAATAGCCTGTTTACTTACTTAGTTGTACTGCAAAGGGAGGCTTTTTTCATGACTTTGCTTGAAACATTAGCTCCTGTCCCACTTTCATGTTTATTTTAGAAAGCAGCATTCGGATGCTTTTGGTACATAGCAATATTTCCCAAGTTAGTTATTTACTGAGTACATCCAATAACTGAATCTCTAGTAACTAACCAGGAGTACGATGAATTACTTTGCCTCAGACTCATGCGTGAGCGAGTACCAAAGAGTAGCTACTCGGCCTGTGTGCACCTTGCAAAGTCCGCCGACCGAGGGGCGGTCTGCGCTGTGGGGCAGGGCTCTGGGGAGGCTCCCAGGGCCTGGAGGTGGACCTACGGGTTTGGGGTTTGCTCTCTGCTCTGGGGGCTGCAGCTCCGCACCTCGCTCCATCTAGAATGCCGCTGCATAGTGTGGATTCCAAGGTGTGGGGTCCTGCTTTCGTGGGGGACACGCTTCAGTTGGTACACCAGCTGTCATTAATCTTTATGCCTATGTGACCTGTTCCCTCAGGACGGACAGGAATAGCGACCCTGACTGTGTGCCGGGCCCTGTCTGCAGCGATTTTCTTGTATTCGCTCACTTCGGCCTCTCAACACCTCTGTGAGGTGGACACTATCATCATCTCCATTCAGTTCTTTCATTTCATCTTCATTTGCTGAGGAAAGGAACGGGGGGCACGTGCCCGGCCTGAGGCTCCCAGCCAGTGAGTGATGGGGCCAGGATTCGAACCGGCTGCTCCAGAGCGGGCGCATTTCCGCCCTGCGCTGAGCCGCCTGCTAGCGTGCCGGGTGGACCGCGTCTTTAAGATAAACGAAGGCTTCCGTGTGTTCATCGCCCTCAGCTTGTATTAGTATATTGAAGAAGTAATTTAATTAAAAATAGTGAAATCTTCATCTCCGCTAATGGAGGACTGTAATAATGCTTACCGTGCCAAATATGTTACTGATGTACCGCTCGGCAAACAGACTGATGGACACACGTGAGAAGGTGGGGGATTGAGTGCCTGCCCCACGCCAGACCCGGCCTTGGGCACTTAGGTCGAACTCATAGATGAATGAGGTGAAGTCCCTGCTGGCAATGAGCTCACCCTCTGGAGCGTCTCCCGAGAGCCACGGCCATCAGATACTTGAGAGCTGCAGAGGGCGTGGTTTCCCACTGAGATGCCCACTCCAACCCCTCTGACCATTTTCCTGGGTCTTGGCCACATTCTGGGACCTGGAAGGAGAAGGAGAGCAGAGGGAGAGAGCCAGGAGTGGACAGGGAAGGCATGTTGCCTGGCCACAGAGGGCAGCCCTGGGAAGCAGGTCCCCCTGCTGTAGAGAGGGGCGCAGAGCTGTTAGAAGATGCTTTAGAGCCACTCCAAGAAGCTGTGTGTGCTGCCTCCACACACTGCCATCCTCCCTCCACGCGGGCCCATCGCCCTGGTCACTTCCATTTACATCAGCTGTGGCTCATTTTCCTGCACCCGGAAGCAATCTGTGCTCTGCCTGTTCACGTACTCTTATCCTCGGTGTTATTATTTGCAGCTCACATGACTTTATACGAAGAAAGTCCACAAGAATCTTCAAAAAAATATTAGCATTAATAATAGAATTGAGAAGGTCATTGGATACAAGGTCAATATGCAAAGATCAATAATATTTCTACAACCTGCAGTAAGCAATTAGAAAAAGAAGTTTGAAAATATCATTTCTAATCATATTTTTAAAAACCAAATACTTAGAAATTTATCTAACGAAAAATGTGCAAATTCTCTACATTGAAGGCTAGAAAGATTGCTTATACAAATAGCCATCCTTTACAAACTTTCAGAGGTATAGCAGGAACACTTCTCAACTCATTCTCTGAGGTCAATGTTATCGTGATACCAAAGCCAGACAAAGAGATCACAAGAAAAGAAAATCACAGATCAATATCCTTTGTGAATATAGTTGCAAAAATTCTCAAAAAAGTATTAGCAAAGTGAATCCAGCAACATGTAAAAAGGATTAAATGCTATGACCATGTGAGATTTATCCCAGGATTGCAATGTTTGTTTAACTTCCAAAAGATCAATTAATGTAATACAAAATATTAATAGAAACAAGGACAAAACTGCATGATCATAGATGCAGAAAAAAATATTTGAAAAATTCAACACTCATTCAGGATAACAATTTTCAACCAACTAGGAATAGAAGGGAAATTCCCTAACCTGATAAAGGGCACTTATGATAAACCCAAAGCTAACAGCATAATTAATGGTAAAAGACTAAATACTTTCCCCCTGAGATCAGGAAAAACACAATGATATCAGCTCTAGCTACTTCTCTTCAACATTATACTGAAGTTCTAGACAGTGTAATCAGGAAAGAAAAGAAATAAAATGCATACAAATTGGGAAGAAAGAAGTAAAACTGTCTTTATTCACAGACAACATGATATTGTAATAGAAAATTCTAAGGAATGCACACACACACAAACTGCTAGAACTAATAAATGAATTCATCAAGGTCACAGGATACAAGATCAATATACAAAAATCAGTTATATTTCTATAAATTAGCAATGAACAATCTGAAAATGAACTTCAGAAAGCAATTCCATTCACAATAGCATAAAAAGAATAAATTACCTAGGAGTCAATTTAACAAAAGAAGTGCCAGGCTTGTATACTGAAAATTATAAAAAACTGTTAAAAGGAAAAGAAGATGTAAATAAGTGAAGAGACATTCCATACTCGTGGATTGGAAGAATCAATATTATTAAGGTGGAAATTCTCTCCAGATTGATCTGTAGATTCAGTGCAAACCCCATCAAAATCCCAGCTGGCTTTTTTGCAGAAATTGAAAAGCTGATCTTAAAAATTCATTCGGAAATGCAAAGGTGGCAGAATAGCCAAAACAGTTTTGGAAAAGAAGAATGAAGTTAGAGTACTTAAACTTCCAGATTTTGAATCTTAGGATAAAGCTACAGTAATAAAGACAGTGTGGTACTGGCATAGGATAGACTTATTGGTTGACGGAACATAATTGTGAGTATGGAAATAAACACTTACGTTTATGGTCAATTAATTTTCAACCAATTCAGTAGGAGAAAGGATAATCTTTTCAACAAATGGTGCTGAGACAATTGGATATCCATATGCAAAAAAGATGAATTTAGACATTTTCTTTACATCATATACAAAAATTAACTGAAAATGGACCATAGACCTAAATATAAGAGCTAAAATGGTAAAAGTCTTAGAAGAAGACATATGTGTAAATCTTTGTGACCTTGTGTTAGGCAAATATTTCTTAGATGTGACACTAAAAGCATGATCCATAAAAGAACAAAATCTATAAATTGGACTAATCAGAATTTAAAACTTTTGTGCTTCAGAAGATACCATTAATGACAGACAGAGAAAATATATGTAAATTATATATCTGGTAAAGGACTTGTATCTAGAATATATGAGAACCCTTAGAACTCAATAAGAAGACAACTTGAGTTTTTAAATGGGCAAAAGATTTTAATAGACATTTCACCAAAGAATATATAGGAGTGACCAAATAGCACATGAAAAGATGCGCAACGTCATTAGTCATCAGGGAAATGCAAATCAAAACCACAATGAGATATCACTTCACACCCTCTAGGATGGCTACTATCAGAAAGACAGACAGCAGTAAGTGTTGGCGAGATTGTGGAGATGGAACTCAGACACTGCTGGTGGGGATGGAAAATGGTGCAACTGCTGTGGAAAACAACATAGTAGTTTCTTAAAAATTTCAGCGGAAATTTACCACATGACCCAACAATTCCACTCCTAGGTATCTGCCCAAGAGAAATAAAAACGTGTCCACACAAAGGCTTGTGTGCAAGAGTCCATAGTAACATTATTCATAATTTCTAAACTGGAAACAATCCAAATGTTCATCAACTTAGGACAAGATAAACAAAATGTGCCCTATCATACAATGGAATAGTAATATCAGGAATAAAAAGGAACAAAATACCGATCATGCAACACCATGGATGAACCTCAAAAACATTATAGTAGGTGATAGAAGCCAGATGGAAGGTGCATACAGATGCAGATACTGTATGATTCTATTTACATGAAATATCCAGAAAAAAGCAAATACAGAGAGTTAGAAAGTAGATTCGTTGCCTTAGGATAGAGATGGAAATGGAGAGTGAGTACAAATGGACACAAGGTTTCTTCGGGGTGATGAAAATATTCTGGAATTAGATAGTGGTGATCGTTGATAAATTTACTGAAAATCATAAATATTAGTTGTCAATGATTCCCATTTGGACATTAAACAATTGTCACTCCCAAACCAAAAAGTGTCCTGCACATATCCTCTAAAATTACTTAATTTTCTCCAAGAGGACCTTATATCCTTTTCAGATTTTGGACCCCAAAGTCATAGTTGACATTTATACACTGCTTTATCACTTAACAAGTCTTTGGTCACACTGGTATTCACAATATCTCCCTATGAAGAGGTAGGGTTCTTTATCTCCCCTGCTTTGCCAGTAAACAGTTTCTCTCAGTTTTGATATTCAATTTACTTATTGGTAATTTTTTATTCTGGGGGAAGAAATTTGCCTCACAGTATTTTGCTCATAATGTTTTCTTTATGCAGCATGGCTGAAATTTTTTCTCACTAAGTAATTGTACATTTATGCAATTGATGAGGTTGGTGGTAGTGAAAACGAGCATGGTTAATATTCTTAGCGAATCGGCTAGTTGTAATTGAATTTCCAGGAAGTTGTGTGCCGCATGTAGCTGAGCCACGGGACCCTCAGGTGCGTTGGGGCAGAAGGAGCTGCTGTGGTGCCCTGTGACAGCCAGCGTTCGGCCTGTCCTGGGAAAAGGGTCAGCCTCCTTCCTCTCTTGGGACTGTCTCCTGCCATGCCCTGACAGAGAACCCTGTAGGAACTGCACTTGCAAAGTTCTAGATTCCCTTCCCCCCACTGCTCTTGGCACGTGGGTTTATACAATGATGATCATCAGTTGAGGTATTCTTGTTTCAACTCATCATTCTATCTGGCCCAAACTCATGCTTTATTAAGTGCTGCTAAATACACGTAATGCTCTTCCTTCCTTTTTTTCTTTTTAAAAAATTCCCTTATATATTCTCATGCTCAGAAACCTGACGGACATATAACAGGGGAAGAATTGCGACGCATTCTAAATTGCATGGTTGTAAAAATAAGTGATTCAGAATTCAAAGAACTAATGCAAACGCTTGACCCTGGGTGCACCGGACGGGTCAATGTCAGCACGTTTATTGAACTGCTTGAAGAGAACCCTGAGGTGAGTTTTACAACTTCATGTTTGCTTTTCTGTTTACGGCAGGAAACTTAAGTGTTCTTAGTGAAATAAGAGATGCAGGTGAAATATGGTTTAAATAAATGGGTGACCACATTTTTCAGCTGCGTTAATTTTTAAGTAAGAGGTGTGTTTAAAAGTTGTTTAACTTTTAGTTTTTAAATCTCATTGAAGGATGCTCTTTGACATTTCTGAAAACTTTTCCTTGAGTGACAGCACCTTATATGCTGGATGTGACTCCTTTTCCCAGCATTGCAACAGCACTGCTCTTGCAATCATGTCTTGCAGTAAAAACAAAACCAAAAACTGCTTATTGCCTCTAGTGACAAACACTTACTTTTAGTATTTGTTTCTTTTGGCTGAAAAGTTGATGGTTTTATTATTAGAAATACTTCTATAACTTTAATAGCTATTAGCATTTTAACATTTTAAGAACTTTAAAAAATCAGATTAGTTTCAGATAATGCGTGCAGTGAGCGTTAAGAGAGTCTCGTTGAAATGTTTGTTAAAGACTTTCTTTACCAGGTACAGATTAGCTTTTGGTTTCAATATTATGGCTTCCTGAATGCCCACCTTGTGCACATCCTAAACCATGTCACTCAATCCTTCTTGACCTCTGATTCAAAAGGGAGTCCCAGAGCCCTTTTACACGCAAAAATGAAGAACTGCAACTTTTCCAGAAGTCTGCTGTGGGACACACCCTGTGTTAGCTTTTGTAAATCATCACCTCTGACTGTCACAGCAGCCCTGCTCATAGGCACTTTTTTTTCTGTAAAAACAGAAATACAGACATGAGAGCAGCCTGCTTTCCATGTGGCCCGCAGCGTGGTCTCTGCCTACTCTTAAGTCAGATGCTGTCAGCCTCCAGGCTGCAAACCCTCTAACGGCGTTGGGACCCGCAGGATAAAGCAGAGCTTCCCCACGTAGCTGATGAGGTGCCACGCCGTCCAGCCCTGCCGCCTCTCACGGGGTCTCCTCACCGCCACGCCGCTCGGGTCCTCAGGCTCCCCACGTTCTTGCCACCATCCTCGGCAGTGCAGCTCCTGCCGGGATCCCCTTCCCGCTCCCTGGTCCAGGGCCCATTCTCCGGGGACCCTCCCTGACCCCTCTGATGAAGCCTGTCTTGCAGTCATCAACCTCACACACCTGTGCCAGTCACAGGGTCACGTTTCGGTCACGATGTTGTCGTGCCTTCAGAAAGGCGGAGGCCTTTCTGGTTTTACTGCCCATTGTACCCACAGGCATAGCCCAGTGCCGGCAGCACACAAAGCAGTTTGTTGAGTGAATGTTATATAAACAAGTGAATTAGAAACGTTAGAAGGCAGAGATAGGCAAATAGAAGAAACTTAAGATCACTGCTAATTCTAACATGGAGGAATTGTGTTACATTGTTACTCACTCTTATACTTTGTTGCATATTCTTCCAAACCTTTATACCTACACAGGCATATGATTTTTTGCAGCTTCATTGAGGTATAATTGATATATAAAAACTGCACATAGGTAATGTATACAATTTGATGAACTGGATCTATATATACTTTCATATATGATATCTATTTTATTTTAAAATGAAACCACATAATTAGTGACTTTTTAGTTTGTTATTGATTAACATATTGTTAACCTTTAGTTTCAGTAAAAATTCTGCTATGTAAGATTAACATATGCAGCGTATTCCCTGCTCTTATAATCTAGGTGTTCATTTTTCTTCCTTTTATAAATTTTGCTGCAAGGAATATTGTAGTGCCTCCTTTTTTTTTCTTTTTTTTTGCATCATCCTATGATAATTTCTTTACTATAAATTTCCAGAAATGGAATAAAAATTTTATATATTATTTTAAAAATATTTTAATTATTTTAAAAGTTGAATATATGTATGAAGTACAAAATGCAAAAGATGCAGAAGGGAATACAGTGGAAGTGAGTTTTCCCTCCACCTCTGTCCCCAGCCGCTCGGCAGAGACAGTCACTGTTGCTCTAGAGGCTGTAAATTATCAAATTGTCTGATGTTATCCATTTTCAACTCTAGCAGTTTGCTTCCTTTTTTATTTCTGCCATTCTGATAGGCAAAAATGTCATCTCATTATTCTTTCACTTTGCATTTATTTGATTTCTAGGTGATGCATTTTTTCATGTTTCCTGTACTTCTTAAAAATAAGCACAAGTTAAATGTTATTATCCCATTTCCAGATGGGGACTGGGGGGGGTGGCAAACTCACTTCTCAAGGTCTAAAGCTACTGGCTAATAATCAGGGACAGAGCTGGCAATCCAAGTCCACCTGCCTCCAAAGCTCCTACTACCTTTATGAGTGATTTGTATTTATATTTTTTCTCTTTCCCAATTAGCTAAGCAAAATATCCTCCTGTAAAGACATCAAGGCACCTCTCTTCCTGGCTTGGGATTCAGTAAGTAACGCTTTCCTATGTGGCCCCAAGGTGCTACCACCCCAGGTTACAAACGTGCAGCTTGGTAAATATGTTTGTTTTTTCTGTTAGGTGGAAGAAATTGTTCATGACTCCATTACCAGGAATCTACAAGTTTTCTATAATATGCTGCGGTCACATGACCTTGGAGACACAGGGCTCATTGGGCGAAATAACTTCAAGAAAATCATGCGTGTTTTCTGCCCATTTTTAACAACCGAACATTTAGTAAAGTAAGTTTTCTGGTAACAAAATTAATTCATGCCGTGTTTTCCATCAAGTCTGTTTTACAATTTTAAACCTTTTTCTACGTATTTTTTTTTTGCCATGTTAGCAGGTAGTACTGATAATAGCTCCTATTTATTGAGTGTGTACTAAGCGTCGGGCGTTGGTTGAGAGTCTGGCATATATGCTGGGTCATGCAGTCCTCACCACAAGCGTGTAAGGCAGCTCTGACAGTTCCTTTCGTGGATAAGGAAATGGAGGCCTGGAGACATTAAGCACCTCCTTGGAATCACACAGCTAGTCAGTGGAGCCTGGGTTCTACCTCTGGTCTGCATGACTCCTGTGCTCTTAATCGTGATGCCGTTTTACCTCCCAGGGTGTCTGGCTATGATCAGCGAGCCCATAAATGGTAACTTGAATTCTACTTTTCTTTCGTTTCAGTTTAAAACTTAATTTGTGGTGGATGAGCCGAAGCTGGGGGGCGGGGGGGACAGGGATATTAGAGAAAGAAGAGAACGGTGTCCTGAAGGCCCCAGGGGTCCCCTGCCTGGTGTCCCTTTCACCCTCCACACGGAGGGGCTCACCCCTTGGGGCATTCCCTCTCTGCAGATGACCTTGACAACCTGCAGGCCGAGCCGGCACTCTGCAGGGGATGACGCCTCCGACACGCCACCTGCCACCCACTTGCTGCTGTCCCAGAACTCAGAGCTGCACGGCCTCAGGGACGGGGGCCGGTGTTTCCCAGCGTGTGGGCAGTGATCTGGGAGATCACTGTGGGTGGAAATCCAGTGGAATCACAGCGATTCTCTTTCATTCCTTCCGACTGGAATGTTAAAAATCTTATTTATTGTTTTTCTTTACATTGCATTGATTTAAAGTGACCTGAAACACAGTTGATCTTATTGGTAATTGTTGGCCTCTTGAATCTCCCTTCTGTGAACACTCATGTCTCATAGCCCGTTTCTCCTGTGGTTTGTGAGAAGAGGAGGGGGAGGCCTAGGCTTTCCCCAGCAAGAAGGCCGTGCAGAGAGCTTGGCGTGCCAGGCCGGGTGTTTGCATTCATCCAGTTTACGGATTGTTTGCAGAAAGATCAGTTCGCTAGTGGGTGGAAGAAACACGGCACAGGGGAGAAGCAGGTGACAGCAAGTCCAGAGAGGGTCGTGGAGGAGCTCAGGGAGGGGCGAGGGCCTGGGCTGGGCAGTGGGCAAGGTGGGGAGGCCACCTTGATGTCCGTGTCTGCAGGGGCTTCAGTCGCGCGCTGGCTCGTGGCTTTGCTGCGCGTGGTCCGGGGAGAGGGAGAGAGGGAGAGGGAAGTGGAGCCCAGGACTGGCAGGGCGGTTCACTTCTTCCTCTACTTGGTCTTTCACTCAAGAGTATTGCGCGAGCCTCCTGCATCCCGGCCGTCCTGTTAATAGGTTTACAGAAACCCCTTTATTTACAGAGTGGTCTAATGTGAGGGAAAGCGATGCAGACGCACCCCGCGTGGCGTGTGAGCCCAGAGGACCGTGTGCAATTCTTGAAGGACACTTACAGCCGGGAGGATGGGGCGGGGAGGGGGTGGGGTGTGGCATGGAAGGCGAGAAGCTTCCCAGGGATGTGATGCTTGAATCTGGAGAAGAAACGGGAGAGCATTTCAGGCTGTAGGCTAGCAGGAGAAAGCCCAGAGGGCTAGGGGCGCACGGCACGTTCACGTGGACAGCTGGGGCAGGAGTGTGGGGGGGAGGGCGGGAGGGGCACGATGCCAGAGGGCGGGCAGGAGGGACTGCGGCTCTACACTACGGAACCGGGTTCACCCGGCGGGCAGGGTTCTCCACAGGGTCTGAGGGCCACCCAGAGGGCTTCGGAAACCCTGGTGCCAAGCCCCGTCCACAGGCTGGCCGGGCACGGGTCTGCTGAAATCCCCGCTGGCTGTGCCCTGCAGCTGTCGTTGAGAAGCAGAGCTGAGGGGGAACCGGAGCCTGTGGGGTGGCTTTACACGGGGTGGGTGGCAACTGCAGATCTGTGCTTTATAAAGATCGCTCTGGCTCCGGTGAGGGGAACAGACATAATGGGGAGAGAGGGAGAGAAGGGGCTTGAAGGGAGGGGGCGCAGAGGACTGAAGGGGGCGACTGCTTTGGACGCGGTCTGGGCAGTAGAAGGACAGACCTGGTGACTCTGGACCGGGAGGCTGATGGCAGAGGAGGGAAAGGAGTCTCCGGTGATGCCAGGGGCTGCTGGCCAGTGAGAGAGCACAGAAGGAGTCAGCCGGTCGGGGCGACAACACGGGAAAAAGACTCCAGGAGGACGTGGGGCTCAGAGAGGAGTCTGGGCCGTGATGAGACTCCAGCGTCCTCCTCACACCGACAGCTCGTTCGTTCGTTCAACAAGCATTTGTCCGGGGTGGATGGGGGACCGTCTGAGGTGAGAGGGCTGCGGGTGGGACCTGGCAGAACACCACCGGACAACCAGGGCCCTGGCTGGTCCAGCAGCAAAGGAGGCCGAGAAGGTTGGGGCAAGGGGACAGGAAGGGCGGTGCCTGGGGCTAAGGGGGCAGGAAGTCTCGGGGAGCAAGAGGAGGACAGCCAGGTCAGACGTCGCATGGGAAGCAAGTGGCGTGAGCAGGGGCCGGGGCCGGGAGAGGCGGGTGGACCCCCCAGCAGGCGCCAGGGATGCTTGTGGAGTGAAGTGACGGATGCAGTGCTGAGAAAGGATTCACCTGCTTCACAGACAGGCTTTGTGCTTGTCTCTGGGCTGGGGGAGAAGTCAGTGGAAAGCCAGAGACTGGAGAGAAAAAGTGTTGATAGACGGAGCCAGGCCAGGAGAGGGGTGGGCGTGGGCGCTAACCTAGGAGCCCCGCCCTCCGGACTTCTGTTTCCTCGGTTCAGGGGGAGGTGAGGTCATCAGCGGAAGGGGAGGCTGGAGAAGGGATAGGAACCCTGGGAGACTGCAGCTTCCAAGGGGCAAGAGAGGGGAACCTCTTGGGGGTCTCTGTTTACTTGTCCATGAAAAGGAAGATGTCGCCCACACTTTGGGCATTCATGTTCTACCTGAGTACATTTTAGTTTCTTTATATCAACTCCTCTTTTTCTGAAGTGTATTAATTTTTTTTTAAGGCTTTTCTGACCACCATACATGTAAAAACATTATCACTTGCTGTAAAGAGGTCACACTAAGACTGCATTTCATGAAAACAATACGATTAAATCCTAATGTGATGTCTCTATCTGCCAAGCACTCTGAGCATGAGACTTGCTGTCGCTTTGCTAAAATATAGGTTAATAAGTAGAAGGAAGTATGAACTACGTTAGATATCACTTGAAGTAAAAGAATTGTAAATTTGCAAACACATTAAAAGATAGAGCAGGGAGGTGGAGAAACTGGTCCTCTCGTGTGTGCCTTGTGGGCGTGTAAATGATAAAGCGCCTTTGGAAATCAGCTTGATGTAACATGAACCGCCAGCAACCCCCCCCCCGCCCCGCCCCCGATGGAGCTACCCTTTATCTCTGTAGTTCTCCTACGAATACACACCGTGAACTCATGTGGAGGTTCAAGGTGTGTTTGGACTGCCAGGGTCGTGGATTGGGGTGGGGTGGGAAGGAAGCGAGGATGAGCCCCAGCTTCCGGCTTGAGCATCTAGGTACTCAGGACTGTCACCTGAGCTGGGGGAGTTTCAGGGGTGAAAATCAGAAGTTCCATTTTGGACATGTTAACCTGGAGAGGAGATTGGTGACACCCCACCACCCAGAGTGACAGGTCACTCTATTCACCTCCTTCTCCACCTCCCCTCCACCCCACCTCCCAGGTACTCTCTACCTGTCACCCGGCTCCATTTTTCATGGCTCTTGTCATTTGTTTATATTTATTACCTTTGCCGCCCACCAAGGATGTAAGGCACAGGGACTTTGTCTCTTCACTCCCGAAGTCCCGGTACCTAGGAGTGGAACCGTACCCGGCTCATGGACAGGGCATCTTAAGTGTCAAGCGACAGAATGAATGAATGAATGAATGAGTGAGCTTAAGTGGACTGGTTGTGCAGGCAATTGGATATTTGAGATGGAAGCCCCCCTATTCTCTTCTCCATTACGTAGCCAGTCTTTGTCTAAACTACAAAGACGATCACGTTGAAACTCTGCTTGAAGCATTTGGGTGTCCTCTTGCCATTAGGGAAGTACCAGATGCTTTAACAGAGCGTGACTTCCCAGCCCGTCAGGATCCTCAAACCTCTCCAGAGAGGCTTCCCTGGTGGCTCAGTGGTTAAGAATCCGCCTGCCAATGCAGGGGACACAGGTTCGAGACCTGGTCCGGGAAGATCCCACAGGCCATGGAGCAACTAAGCCCGTGCACCACAACTACTGAGCCTGCTCTCTAGAGCCCGCGAGCCACAACTACTGAGCCTGAGTGCCACAACTACTGAAGCCCGCACGCCTAGAGCCTGTGCTCCGCAACAAGAGAAGCCACCGCAACGAGAAGCCCATGCACTGCAAGGAAGAGTAGCCCCCGCTCGCCGCAACTAGAGAAAGCCCATGTGCAGCAACGAAGACCCAATGCAGCCAAAAGTAAATAAATAAAATAAATTAATTAATTAAAAAAAAGAAAGAAACCTCTCCAGAGCTTGGGCTCTGCAGCCAGACTGCCTGGGTTCAAATCCCGGCTCGGCCCGGAGCTAGCTGTGAACTTGGGCACGTTCTGAGCCTCTTTCCTCCTGCAAATGTTACTTCGAGAGTTGTGGTCAGGATCAAATGAGGTAATAGGCATGAAGCCTCTCACCCAGTATCAAGCCCATGGGAAGCTCTCGTATGCTGCGGCTGTTCCTGCAGGTCCCAGCTCAGCTGGGCTGACTGGCTTCCTATTTCTTGAGAACACCAAGCTCTCTGCTGCCTCTGGGCTTTTCGGTGATCTGTTCCCTCAGTTCAGAATGAGCAGTTTGCCAGCCTCTTGCGGCTCCGTGAGGTGGGCATTGCTTTGGTTTTCTCACAGTTGTAGCTGTAATACTTACCACAGTGATCATCACAGAGTGTTACGGAAGCAATTATAAAAATTGCTGGTACTTACTGAGCAAAGCGCAGTTTGGAGCTCATGCTCTGACCCCTGGCTACATGCGTGTCATCATGATATTGTGATACTGTTATTCCAGCTGTGGTTTATTGAGCACAGATGCATGTAGCAGGCCAGCGCAGTGCTAACAGCTTTACATGGATCCTCTTATGGAATTTTTACAGTAATCCTCTGAGGTGGGGGCTTTCAGTATGTGCATTTCATAGACAAGGAAACAGAAGCATAGAAAGGGTCACGTGCCCAGGTCAGAGCTTCTCGACCCTTCGATGCTCTTAAAAGTTATCGAGGACCTCAAAGGGTTTCTGTTGTATGTACTGTGTCTACCAGTACTTACTGTACGAGAAGCTAAAACTGAGACCTTTAACCTGTCGTTGCAGAAAAGGAGAGTGCACTTGCTACTTGTGTTTCCCTGTAGGCTCAGGAAAAGCTTTGGGATTTCAAAATAAGGATTTATTGGATAATACGGAGGTTACAGAAATTATAGCAGGGATAACCTACGGGAGCTCGTAAGGAGCTAGTAAAGTGCTTTAAAGAAACTGAGCTGAGCTGATCTCTGAAAGCTCACTCCAGCTCCTCATGGAGACCCTACACGTTTCTGCAGCTTTAGACCGTGTCAGTGAGCGCAGCCCACACGAGCACACACTCCAGCAGCGGTCGGAGCAAGGAATGATCACGTGCCACGCAGCCTCTGGAAAGTCCGCTGTACACGCACGAGAGACTCAGGGTGGAAGAGACACATGACATCGTGTATTCATGTGAAAAGAGTCGTGGCCTCACTGCGCCGGGGAAGTGTCCGCGGACCGGACCTCGTGAAGCCCGCCTTCAGTCATGGAGCCGATATCCAGACCCCAGGAGGCAGAATCCAGGGCTCACACCCACACCTCCTGGGCTCTGAGCCTTGCGCATTTTTTTTTTAATTAATTAATTAATTTATTTATTTTTGGCTGTGTTGGGTCTTCGTTTCTGTGCGAGGGCTTTCTCCAGCTGTGGTGAGTGGGGGCCACTCTTCATCACGGTGCACGGGCCTCTCACTATCGTGGCCTCTCTTGTTGCGGAGCACAGGCTCCAGACGCGCAGGCTCAGCAATTGTGGCTCACGGGCCCAGTTGCTCTGCGGCATGTGGGATCTTCCCAGATCAGGGCTCGAACCCGTGTCCCCTGCATTGGCAGGCAGATTCTCATCCACTGCGCCACCAGGGAAGCCCCGCCTTGTGCATTTTAACGAATCTGTGGAATTTTTTCTTGGGTCTCAGGCTTTACCAAGTTTGCAACAGTGAGCACGTAGAACCTTTATGATTAGAAAAATATTAACAAACAAAATGTTGGAAAAGAAAAAGATCCTGCCATATTAGCGGTTTCCTATGTTTTTCTCAAATATTTGCATATCCCAAAATTCCAATAAAGTACTTCCATAATTCCATACCAAATTTCTCATGAAATTTTTTCTTTGTTTTACATTTATTATATCTTTATTGCAGTATTCTTACAAACAATAAACTACACATATTTAAATAATACAATTTGAGGAAATCCATCATGTGTATATATCTCCGTGAACCCATCGCAAGCTGTCAATGAAGATACCAAACTTTCTCATTCCCCCTGAAGCTTTCTTGTGCCCTTTTGCAATTCATCTCTTCCACCCACCTAGCACCATGTCACTACAGCTGACTTTGCATCTTCTAGGATTTTCTATAAATGGAAGGCTACAAGATGTTCTCTTTTTTTGTTAGGCTTTATTCACCAAGCATAATGATTTTGTGGTTCACTCACGTTGTTGTATGGTTCTTGGTCATTGCCGAGTAGAATTCTGTTTCATGGCCTTACCCCACTTTGTGGATCCATTCACCTATTGATGGACATTTGGTTTGTTTCCAGTTTTTGCTATTACAAATAAAGCCACATGTATTACACGTCTTTGTGTAGACATACATTTTTATTCTTTCGGCTAAGCACCTAGGGCTGGAACAGCTGGTTCCTCTGGTGAGTGGATATTCAGTTGGCAAAGTGTCTTCCAAAGTGGCTGCACCATTTTGCATCCCACCAGCAGTGGAGGAGGGTCATAGTGACCCACATCCTTGCTGGCACTTGGTAGGGTCAGTCTTCTTTTAGCCATTCTAATGGGTGTGTTCTGATTATTTTTTGAAATTCAGACTCTGCAATAAGTTTCAGGATATTGCTTCAGGAAGAATCCTTTACAAGAAACTTTTGGCATGCCTAGGAATTAATGGCCCACCCACTGTCTCTCCAGTTCCTGTTCCAAAGGATCAGCTGTTAAATGAACATCTTCAAAAAGAGGAACAGCAGGTGCCAGATCTTTCTGAGAGGTAAAATAAAGCGAAATGAAAGCGTTTATTAAAACCACTGTGCCTGTTGCAGTGTAGGTAGTTAATAAATATTTGTTGACTGAGTATTTAAATATTTTATGACTTAAATAAGAAAGATGGCAAACTATAAAAACAGTGATTAAAGTCAGGGATTTTAGAGCAAGCAGCAGAGATCTTAGGAATTACTGCATTGACCTGTTAATTCTAGAATTGAAAGCACTGAGACCTGAGAGATTTGGGAACTTACCTCGGGTTATTCACAAGCACGGTGCTCACCCTGGGGGAAGGACCCAGGACTTTCAGCTCCCAGAGAAACCGCCTGCCACTCAACTATTACGTACCTGCGTTCACACTTATTCTTCTCCAGAAACTTAGATTCCTTACCGCTGTTTAATATTTATTGCAAAATATACTCATTAAACTGGTTAACATTTTCTAACATGAATGACAGAATTATTTAAATGATTGTCAAATTGAATTGTAACAATAAAACATACTTAGTCAATCTATTAAAAGTCAGACTGATGAATATTCGAGCTCTTCTTCATTTTGAAAAATATAGGTTTCATCTAATGAAAAGATATTATTTTAACTTGCTTGTTCATAGCTTATAAAAAATCCATAAGGAGAGGTAAAATGTAGAACTGTTCAGCCGACTTCACGTTGTCACATCCCCTTTAAAAAATTCTTAAGTGTAGAGCAATGGGAATATTTTAATGCTATGCTAATGAAATTTGAATATCTGGGCACTTCAGTAGTAGCTGCTTTATGAATGGGCAGAAAGGTGGTATTTTAAGAGAAAGGTTAAATATTCTGTGATGAGATATGTCTGCCTACTAAAAACCAGTGAAAGAAGTAATAGCAATTAAGCATTTCATAAAATGTGGGCATTCCTGGAGAGCTCCTAAAGCCGACAGAAGCAGCAGGAAAGAAGTAGAAGTCTGTTCTCCAGGACTATCTCATGGTTGTCAAAACGGCGTCCAGGAGACTTCTGGGGAGCTGAAGGATAATTATCCTTCAATGACACATACTTTCTCACACTCAGTCCCAGAGTACATCACGTAAGATCTATCTTTTATAAATTAAGTTGATTTTGTGAATCAGCTTGGTTTAACTGTGGATGTCCCTTCCTTCCCACGGCTGTTTGATGACCTCTTTGATCTAGTTACCACAAAACGGCCTATTTAATTTAAGGCCTGTAATAGGCTCTGACTTTTCATTTTCCCAGTTCACAAAAATATCCTTTTTCGGCCATGTCTTCCCGGTCACACACCACAGTCAGCCAGCTCAAAGCACAGCTGGAAATCTTAGCACAAGGATGACAGCAGCCCCTTCTCTGAAGCTCCCCACCCTGGCCTGCTGCCACGTGCTGGCATCTCAGGCAGAGCTTTACCTGACGCAGTGCTGCTGGCCTGTCTCTGAACCTGCAAGCCATGGGTGTGTAAGAAGTCCCCACATCACTCCATCGACCTCAGCATCTCTTTCCTCCTTTGTGAAAAGGGGATGGTAAAGCCCCTTGTTGTCCTGGGTTGAAGCGTACATGGGTGAGCTCTATAGGAAGTGCTCTGCTGCACCTGTGTGCCTGCTTGTGATTTTAGAGCCAAGCCCACTGAGAGTAAAAGCGCCGTGACCAAGAATATGACCAAGGATGCGGTTATTGAAAAACTCAAAAACTGTATACGGCAGCAGGACCCAGCCTTCAGAAAACGATTTCTGGACTTTAGCAAGGAGCCTAATGGCAAGATTAATGTGCATGACTTCAAGAAGGTAGGAGAATGGGTTTCTTTGTGTTTCTTTGTTTCCTCCTTTCCTGAAGAAGTTCAGATGTTTTCTTATACTAACACGCTTAAAAGGATAGACATTAAGTTTTTTCATTAAGGGTTTATTCCAGGGCAAAGCAGATTCATTTCTAGGCATCTTTCAACAACTGAAAAGGATTCTTCTGGCCAAAAATGTCTTTGGCAACTTTCTCAGAGCATGCTTTTGATATGGATGTGGCCGGCTTTTGATAGTTAAACTTTCCAAACACAGCGTTCGTTGTCGCATTCTTTGGCCATCCACTGAGTACCTGTCTCCCTGCGTGTGGTGGGGCGACGTGCGGGCGGGAGCGAAGCTGCTCGGGCCCCCATCCCTGCCAGCAAGGGGTCCCCGCCATGCTGTGATCACAGAGCTGTGGTTTGTTCCTCCAGAAAGTGGGGAAAAAACCTGGCAGGGAAAATGCGAAGCTCAGAGTGCTGATTTGCATGTGCTTGTGGGAACTGGCGAGGTTCTGCCAGAAAGGACTCCATTTGAAGGGTTCTGCATAGACTTCTCAGGGATTAATTTAAATGATTGCTTAAAATTCCTATTATGATCCCTCTAGCTAATCATCTTCAGCTATTTTTAAGGGAAGCATTGCAGCTAATAGGTAGCAGTGTCCGTGTGGGCAAATTTAGAAGGCAGTGAAATATATTTCCAAGAAGAGAACAATTATGTTAGTAGCTACAATTTATCTAGCGCCTGCCCCCATGCCAGGCGCTGTATTAGGCTCTTTCCGTATCTCATTTCCAAGCCTCCTGACGGCGGCCGCGTGGAGGATGGATGGATGAGGGAGCCGGCTGGAGGCACAGGGATGGGATTAGATGGCTGTCGAAACAGTCCAGACCTCCCCTTCCCCACACAAAATACACGAAGTCGGGGATCTGATGTTTGCGAGCATATGGGGCGTGGTGAGGAGAGATGTGGGTAACGGGTAAGGGAGAGGAAAGGTTCAAGGATGGTTCCGAGATTTCGGTTTTGGGGACGAGGGCTGATAATTAGTCACTGCTAACTCCGATGGGGGCAACTTCAGTGGGGTTAGGGTGCTAAATGGGCGGGAATCATGGAACTCTCCCAGGGCGCCTGGTCCTAGACTCTAGCCCCGAGCCGCCTGGCAGCGGTCCTGGCCCCGACGCACAACAGTCTCGAATGACCACGGCGCTCAGCGCTCTGGATTCGCAGAGTCAGTTCACAGGTTCACAGGAAATCAGGCATCAACCCGTCTGCCTCTGACTTTCCAGGGGGGAGCGGCTGCCTTCCAGAAGGGCCGTAGGTGGCGGCAAAGCTGAGACTGACACCCGCGACTCTGAGGCCAGCTTCTCACCTGCTCACCTGAGGGCACCTTTGGGTCCGTCAGCTGAGCCGAGCAGTTTCCACCTTAGGCTTCGTCGGCCGTCGATGAGCCAGGGGCTCCCCCGTTCACGTGGCTCGTTGCTGCCCCAGACCACTCTCCCAAAAGTTCGGCCAGCAGCCGCTCCGTTCTCAGCCTGGGGCAGCCGCTTTGCCAGTGGTTCAG
Organism: Balaenoptera musculus; assembly: GCF_009873245.2. Taxonomy (NCBI): domain Eukaryota; kingdom Metazoa; phylum Chordata; class Mammalia; order Artiodactyla; family Balaenopteridae; genus Balaenoptera; species Balaenoptera musculus. Next base: position 98,981,138 of record NC_045794.1, on the reverse strand, counting down.
GCCTGGAGTCCTGGAGCCCTCCCTGACTGTCCTCTTTCTCTCACACCCACATCCAGGGCATCACCCGCGCCCGTCGGCTCCCTTGAACTCGCCCCAGGATGCAGCAACTGCTTGCCAGCCCCTGCTCCCACCCACCCACCCTCTCCCGGGCTGTTGCAGCGGCCTCCTCGCTCTCTCCTGCTCCTGCCCTGCCCGCTACAGCTGAGTTGCCACCCAGCCGCCCGGGTGACCCTCCAACAAGCCAGTGAGAGCGGGCCACGCCTGCTTGGGACCCCCCCGTGGCTCCCCCCATCGCTCGCATAAAAGCCAGAGTCCTAGAAGGCCCAGCGCGACCCAGCCACCCATCACCTCTCTGACCCCAACTCTCACCGCCCCCCTTGTACGTACGCTCCAGCCACACCGGCCTCCTGCTCTGCCTCAGACACAGACCTGCTCCCGCCTTCCATCGGGCTGTCCCCTCCCCCTGGCCCAGCTCCTCAGAGGCTGGCCTGGGCGTCCCCTCACCGCCTGCCAGCCTTGGTCCAAGCCTGACGTCCCCGTGGTGAACACAGCCTGACCTCCACCCCCGTGATCTCCTTTACCCTATTTCTCTTTTCACGGTGCTGTCACCAACTGCCACCCACATTGTATTTACAGTTCTTTAGTTCATTTCTTTATTTTGCTTGTTTGCTTGTCCTCCTCCATTAAGACGTATGCTCCAAAGGTAGACATCGTTATCTCTTTTGGACAGTGATACATCCCAAGTGTCTGGCACATAGTAGGGCCCAGCAAGCGTTCGCTGAATGAACGGATGAACTTGATGAACTTGAGTAACTAGAATCCCCAGCAGAGCCCTGAATGGACTCAGGGGGCAACCTGAGGAGTGAGGGAAGCAGGTGTTTCAGAAGCCCGTTGGAATCCCTAAACGTGAAGCCGGTTCCCGTACCTGTCTGTGGCAAACCCACCCTAGCTCCCTTCTCTGCCCCGAGTGTCTCTGCATTCCAGCCGACCTGAGGGACAACCACAGGAATGGTCGTTCTGCCCTTGCTTCATGGCAGTGCCTCCCTGTTTCCTGGCTTTCCCGAGATGTGCCAGTGGTGGGGAAAGGAAACAGAAACCACTAGAGGACCGATATGCAGGGAAAAAGGTTTGTTGTCATTTCAAGAGACTAACAATCAGTTCCCTGTGAACACAGTTAGGCAAATAGTCTACTGGTTTCCCTTCTAGTGACTTGTTGGGTTTAACCTTTGGAAAGATCCTGTCGTGACGAACCGTTTAACTTGAAGGTCAATAACCGTGGGATGATTTTTTTTTTTTTTTTTGGTGCCTTTGTAGCATCTCTTGTCATCATGAGTGGAAACAAGCCCTTTGATGTACTCTTGCAGGGAGTATACATGACTAAATATCCCTTTTGAGGCAATTTGTCTCCTCTTCTGCTTCTTCAGGATCTGGGCTTTAGGGGTTCTGTGGGGCTGATGTTTGTGTAATGACCTTGATATTTCCTGTGTCCTTGGGCCTCTGGTCAGTCTCCTTCAGGCATTGATAATTTGATTTCCTCTGCCCGGGGAGAAATTCCAACGGCAGGTGCTGGTGACACATCCTCTTCTTTAGCAGGTGGCAGCCCGGCAACTCCTGCAGAAAGTCCAGCAGAGCCCCACTCACACCGGGCCACCCACAGAGCCGTGGGCCCTACTCCCTCCCACCAGCCCAGCCCCGAGACTGCTGACGGGGCAGAGAGTAGGGCGTCAGGCACAGCTGCCCCGTGGGATGATTTTAAACAGTCTACTAGGGACCCAGATTTCAACTCTATAAGCTGATAACCTCAAAGCATTGTATAAATGTAAATTTTCATTGTTAAATAAATTGTTTATAGATCAGAGTGATTCTACTACTGGTGAAGTCAGAGCTGGAAAAATCATGGACTTCTACTGTAGAAAGAAACAAGAATTTAGATTAGACATAACGCAGGGCATCCAGATGTTAAAGGTTTCCAACTTCAGTGGCAAGGAAACCTTTGAAACCAACTCCTTTAGAGAGCTTTAAGTATAAATGATGATAATAGTTCTGTAATGGTAATAACAGCAATAATAATAACCACGACGATAACGCTAACCGCCGCTGGAAGAGTGACGCTGGTGGTGGTCCTCACTACACCTAGCATTCGTTGACCCACCAATGTGCAGGCACTGGGGAAGTTGCTTTACATACTTTATAATCCTCGTAGGAGCCCCGTGAGGTGTAGATCACATTATGCTCATTTCACAGGTGAGGAGACCAAAGCTTAGGAGTTAAGACCGTGGCTCAGCGTTGTTCAGCTGGTAAGCCATTCAGGCACTTGGATTTGAATCCACGCTGGTCTGTATCAGCCTCAGACCCTTGCTGGGTGTGACACCGGCTTGGTGGGTGTAATACAGGCTAGCTGGGTATAATTGATGGCAGCTTTGAGGTTGGATCTAGCCTCAGAGTTTGGCGGGAAGGACTTTGCTTTCAATAACAATGCCCCTTCACGTCTTCCTGCCATTTTGGCTGTGGACAGGCAATGTTCTTGCCCTTCTGTTCTCCCAAATCTCTATCTCACCAATTAGTACGGCAGTGGCTGCAGAGTTTCATGCCCGGGGAATTGGGAGTGAAGCTCTAAGTCCCATATACCCGCTCGCCCAATTCTGTGTCCATGCACTTGTTCATCGTTTGAACATAGGCACCACTTAGCCGTTGGCCTGAATAGCTTGCACTCTAAATTAGAAGTGCTAATTATTTATTCTCACCAGCCATCGCCTTCCCTGTGGTGGGGGCAGGAGGTGATTGGCTGCACAGGCTCTATGAGGGAGAGCTGTAAGAATAGAATCCAGAGCCCGGCACGAGCTTCCAGGTCAGCGAGTGCACAAGTCCCTGCGTTGTCGTTGCTGAGACCCTGTTCCTGGTGTTCACCCCCATGGTCAGGAAGTTTTTGTCTGCTATACAAATGCTATTTGTTAACTAATAATTGATATTTCCCCTTTTTCTCTCTTGAGTGTAAGAGATCTCAGAGTTTCTGGTTAGTGTGGGATAACCAGGGACACCACACTGTGTTCACAGCCCTGACAGAGGAGTGGGGTTTTCATGAACTCAGTTGGGGTTTTCATGAACTCAATGTGTTTTTCATGGTTAAGTGTGCAATTTCCACTGGTGGAGGGGAAAGGAATTTCTGGAATTGTACTAGACCTGGCCTGCGTATTTTGCATCATACATTAAACCAGCGTTCACAACAACCCTGTAACACATATTCTTTCTCCCAGGAAGTCCCCCTCTCCCAGTTCACTGCTCTGACCACTGCACTGCAAAGCCTGTGACTATCACGCATTTTTTTAAAATTTATTTATTTATGGCTGTGTTGGGTCTTCATTTCTGTACGAGGGCTTTCTCTAGTTGTGGCAAGTGGGGGCCACTCTTCATCACGGTGCGCGGGCCTTTCACTGTCGTGGCCTCTCTTGTTGCGGAGCACAGGCTCCAGATGCGCAGGCTCAGTAGTTGTGGCTCACGGGCCTAGTTGCTCCGCGGCATGTGGGATCTTCCCAGACCAGGGCTCGAACCCGTGTGTCCTGCATTAGCAGGCAGATTCTCAACCACTGCGCCACCAGGGAAGCCCCTATCACGCATTTTTATTTATTTATTTATTTATTTATTTATTTATTTTTGGCTGTGTTGGGTCTTCGTCTCCGTGCGAGGGCCTTCTCCAGCTGCGGCAAGCGGGGGCCACTCCTCATTGCGGCGCGCGGGCCTCCCACCACCGCGGCCCCTCCTGCTACGGAGCACAGGCTCTAGACGTGCAGGCTCAGCAGCTGTGGCTCACGGGCCCAGTTGCTCCGCGGCATGTGGGATCTTCCCAGACCAGGGCTCGAACCCGTGTCCCCCGCATCGGCAGGCAGACTCTCAACCACTGCGCCACCAGGGAAGCCCCTACGCATTTTTAAATGTGTCAATTTATTTAAATAATGAGTCAGGAACTGGTAACGTGGCAAGAAAACAGTTTTTGAGTTTTAAGGTAATCTAGAATCTTTATATTCCTTCTCTAGATACATTCTCTTCCCCTTTCCCTGTCCTTCATTTGCTGAATTAGCAGCAAACCCCCAAAACAATGGCTTAAATTTAAAAAGTAGCGGTTTTTTTTCCTATAACAAGGAGTCCAGAGGTTGTTAGTATTGGACCAGTGCAGCAGCTCTACAGTGTCTTCAGAGACCCAGGTTGCTTCTAGCTTTTTAGTCTTCCAGTCTTATCCCCATGTATGCAAGATAGCTGCTGGAACACCAGCCATCACACACATGTTTCAGGCATAAAGAAAGGGAAAAGGGAAGGGCAAAAGTCTTGAGCCAGAGAAGTCTTTCTTTTTTAATGGGCTTTCTTGGAAGCTCCTCCCACTTACATTTTATTGTAATGTATTGTAAGCTTCCAGCTGTATTTTATTGACCAGGCCTGTGTTATATGGCCATACTGGTCTATAGGGAAGAATGGGAAATAGTATAAATACAAATATATATATATATAATTTTTTGGCTGGGCACATTACAGAAAAAGCAAGGTTCTGTTCCTGTGGGAGAAGGAGAGGATATGCATTAGGCAGGCAAGTACTACAGTCTCTGCTATCCTTCCCCTCAGTAAACATTTTGAGGGTGCCTGTTGCATACTTGGAATAGGACTAAGCCACATGGGGAACATGGATAAAGCAGAAGTTTCATTGCTTGGGACTAGTGACCCATGGGAAACATAAAATGACTAAACACCCAAGGACACATAAGTCAAGATTAGCCTAATTGAGTAATTAGACTAATTGAACTATTCCATTCATCAGGAATTTGAGGGCAGCTTTACAATTCCAGTTCCCTGTAATTGGCTGTTCCTAATGGGAAACTGTTATTCTTCATACTCAGTAAATACACTGAACATTGTTTAGCTCACTGTTATTCTTAGTCCCATTTCTGGCATCCCAGTGGAGGCCTCTGGAGACAGACACGGGCTGCAGAGCTCATCAGCTAACACAAACAGCCCCCGAGACGTGGATGAGGGAAGCAGGAGTCTGTAATGGCCCAGCCCAGCATCCCAGGTCCTTAGCAGCCTCGGCCCCTTGCTTCTGCACCTGCTTGAAGGCAAGGGCATCTCACCTTGCCTCGTAGGAGGCGAGCTTTCCTTCCTCCTTCCAGCAGACCACCTTATGCCCTTTGGGTGCTGGTCAAACTCACACATCTGGGGAACTGGCACCTTCCCCACCCTCTACCATCAGTTCCTAATCCCACGCAGTCTTACGCACCTAGGGACAGGGACCCCGATGTAAACCAAGCCCCACAAACACCCTCGAGCATCTCATAGCTGTTCCTTACAGCTTCCTAATCTTGCAGATGTTTTAAGGGGGTGACCAGTTGTGTGTTCGAGGTCCCTCACGTCTTCATTTTTGTTGGTCCAAGCTCCACACAACCATCAAAAGTCTATATTTATTTCTGCATCTTCCGGCAACAACTCTCTGACAGAGGCTAAAACTGGACTCTCTCGGCATCTGGCTGCACCCAAATTGTCTGGTTCCTCCAGGGCAGGGGCAGTTGCAGACCCTCAGTGTCAGTTGACCACACCTCTAGGGCTTCATTTTTGCCTTTGTGTTCTCATGGCATTCCTCCCAGGCGTGCCTTTGTCTCATAAGTACCATGGTGTGGGGACTTGCATCTTGCTTTTCAGAGTTTTCAGTTTAGGTCCTTAGACTGCAGCCCTGAGCAGTTCCAGAGGTCAGCACACGTCTGGAAGGGGAAACCAGTCATGCTTTAAGCCTGTCCCCTCACATCTCCAAGTTTGCCACTCCAGCACCACATAACTAGCTCTGCTGGAGTGGCCCTCTGCCGGGCCCAAGCCTATTTCTCAGTCCAAAGTCCACTCCTAGAATCATCAGCTGTTCCCAGGGAAAATGCAATTGCATAGCCTCGGTTTGCCTCTGAAGGGTCGGTCCTTCCCACCTTGGAATTTTGGTCTCTTTAAACCTCACGTCTCTCGTGGCTTTCTGATGCCTTTTTGTTATTTTTAATTGATTGAGCTTTTCTAGTTGTTTTCATTGGGAATATTTGCTTGCTGTGGATTACTACATCCTATCCAAAAGCAGAAGTTGAGGTCTGTCATTTTTGTCTTTTCAAAGTAACGACTTTACTTGTTATTTTTCTCTTGTGTATTTGTTTTATATGTCTTTATTTCTGCTGTTACCTCCATTGTTTTCCTCCTTCTACCTGATTGGGATTTAATTTGCTTTTCTTTTTCTATTTCTTGAGATAGGATGTTAGATCATTGCTTTTCAGCCTTTTTTTCTCTAATGTATGAGTTGATGGCTATCCATTGCCCTTTAGGTGCAGGCTTAGCCACATCGTACAAGTTTCAGTTTATCATATTTCCGTTGTCATTCAGTTCAAAATATTTTATAATTTCCCTTGTGATTTCTTCTTTTTTCCAATGGCTTCTTGTTTAATTTCCAAACAGTTGGGATTTTCTAGTTTACCTTTTATTATTGATTTTGAAGTTGATTCCATTGTGAAGTCTAAATGACTTCAGCTGATCCTTCGAAATATTTTGAGGCTTGGATTATGACCCAACATAGAGACAATTTTGGTAAATGTTCCAGAAGCACTTGAAAAGAATGTGTAGTCCATCATGGACCTTTAGTTTTCTAAGTATGTATATTAGGTTGATTTTATTAATTGTGTTTTTCAGAACTTCTATATTCTTATCAAAGTTTTGCCTGCTCATCCCATTAGCTGTTGAGAGAAGTGTGTTGAAGTCTATCATCTGATTGTGGATTTGTCTAGTGAGATTCATTTTAATTCTGTTGACTGTTGCCTTATTCACGTTGAAGCTAAATTATCGGGTACACATGGACTTAGAATTGCTGAAACTTCCTGTGAATTGTCTCCTTTTCATATGACATGACTTCTTGATACAGAGTAATGCTTCTTCCCTTCAAGTCTATTTTTGTCTGATAATAATATAGTTACTTCAACTTTCTTTTGATTTGTGTTAGCATAGTATATCTATTTCTATCCTTTTACTTCAGACTTTCTGGGTACTTACATTTAAAGTAAGTCTCATATGGACAGCATATAGCTGATATTTTAAAAGATAAAGTGTGACAGTCTTAGTCTTCTACTTGGAGTATTCAGTCCATTTTATATTTAATTACTGATATAGTTGATTTTATATCTATCATCTTAATTCTTTTTTACTCAGCTGTCTCATGTCCTTTCTTTTTCTGTCCTTTCTTGCCTTCTTTTAGATTATTTAACTATTTCTACCATTCTGTTTTCCCCTCTATCAGCTTATTGGTGAATACATTCCTCTGTCAGTCTTTAGAGGCTGCCCTAGAGATTGCAACATGCATCCTTGTCTTCTTGTATCTAGTTAAATATAAATTATGTTTACCACTTCTCTAGCAATGCTAGATATAAAAATACCTTAATTTCATTTACCCCTTTCTATCTTTTACATTATTTTTGTCATGCATTTAAATTCTACATCTATGCTAAATCCCACAAGACTATTTTTTTATGGTAAATAAGATGTCATATGTATCTACATATTTACCCTTGTTGTCGTTCTTTCTATCTTACATTTTTGTGTACTTGCACCTGGACTAATTTTTACTCTGCCTGAAGACTTACCCTTTGTCCTTCTTTTAATGCAAATGTACTGGCAACTAACTCTCTGAGCTTCCATAGTTTATTCAGATTTCCTTAGTTTTAACGTCACATCCTTTTTCTGTCCAGGATTCCATTCAGGATCCCACGTTGCATTTCATCATCATGTCTCCGTAGGCTCCTCCTGGCTGTGACAATTTCTCAGACTTTGCTTGCTTTTGGCGACCTTGACAGTTTTGAGGAGTACTGGTCAGATATTTTGTAGAATGTACCTCTATCGGGATTTGTCTGATATTTTTCTCATGATTAGACTGGAGCAGTGCTTTGGGGAGGAAGACCACAGAGGTAAAGTGCCCTTCTCATTACATCACATCAGGCACAGGCTGTCAACATGACTTATACTTGTTGATGTTGACCTTGATCACCTGGCTGAGGTGTGTTTGTCAGGCTTCTCCTCTATAAACATAATCTTTTTTTTTCTTCCTCTTTCTCTTTTTCCGTACTGCACTCTTTGGAAAAAAAAGTCACTATGTATAGCCCACATTTAAGGAGTGGGGAATTATTATGCTCTACCTCTTAAAGGGCAGGATATCTACATAAATTATTTGGAATTCTTCTGCAAGGGAGACTTGTCTCTTCTCTCCCATTTATTAATTTATTCAATTATTTCTTTATATCAGTATGGACTCATGCCTCATTATCCTTCAAATGTCTATATGATCCTTAATAATGTATTCGTTTTCACTCCTGATGTTGGTGATTTTTAATCTTTTCTCTTTGCTTCTTGAATAGTCTAACTAGAGATTTATCACTTTTATTGCTCTATTTATAAAATAAGCTGTGGTTTCACTGATTTTTTTATATTGTTTGTCCATGTTTTAGTTCATTGTTTTCTGCTCTTATCTTTATTATTTCTTTTTTTTAACATCTTTATTGGAGTATAATTGCTTTACAATGTTGTGTTAGTTTCTGCTTTATAACAAAGTGAATCAGCTATACATATACATATATCACCATATCTCCCCCCTCTTGTGTCTCCTTCCTACCCTCCCTATCCCACCCCTCTAGGTGGTCACAAAGCACCGAGCTGATCTCCCTGTGCTATGTGGCTGCTTCCCACTAGCTATCTATTTTACGTTTGGTAGTGGATATATGTCAGTGTTACTCTCTCACTTCGTCCCAGCTTACCCTTCCCCCTCCCCGTGTCCTCAAGTCCATTCTCTACATCTGCGTCTTTATTCCTGTCCTGCCCCTAGGTTCTTCAAAACCATTTAAAAATTTTTTTTAGATTGCATATGTATGTGTTAGCATACGGTATTTGTTTTTCTCTTTCTGACTTACTTCACTCTGTATGACGGACTCTGGGTCCATCCACCTCACTGCAAATAACTCAATTTCATTTCTTTTAATGGCTGAGTAATATTCCATTGTATATATGTGCCACATCTTCTTTATCCATTCATCTGTCAGTGGATACTTAGGTTGCTTCCATGTCCTGGCTATTGTAAATAGTGCTGCATTGAACATTGTGTTACATGACTCTTTGAATTATGGTTTTCTCAGGGTATATGCCCAGTAGTGGGATTGCTGGGTCATATGGTAGTTCTGTTTTTAGTTTTTTGTTTTTTTTTTTTTTTAATAGCTACTTTATTTATTTATTTATTTAATTTTTTGGCTGTGTTGGGTCTTCGGTTCGTGCGAGGGCTTTCTCTAGTTGCGGCAAGTGGGGGCCACTCTTCGTCGCGGTGCGCGGGCCTCCCACCATCGCAGCCTCTCTTGTTGCGGAGCACAGGCTCCAGACGCGCAGGCTCAGCAGCCGTGGCCCACGGGCCCAGCTGCTCCGCGGCACGTGGGATCCTCCCAGACCAGGGTTCGAACCCGCGTCCCCTGCATTAGCAGGCAGACTCCCAACCACTGCACCACCAGGGAAGCCCCTCCATCAGTCTTTTATTTATTTATTTTATTTATTTTTGGCTGTGTTGGGTCTTTGTTTCTGTGCGAGGGCTTTCTCTGGTTGCGGCGAGCGGGGGCCACTCTTCATCGCGGTGCGCGGGCCTTTCACTATCGCGGCCCCTCCCATTGCGGGGCACAGGCTCCAGACGCGCAGGCTCAGTAGTTGTGGCTCACGGGCCCAGCTGATCCGTGGCATGTGGGATCTTCCCAGACCAGGGCTCGAACCCGTGTCCCCTGCATTAGCAGGCAGATTCTCAACCACTGCGCCACCAGGGAAGCCCATGTTTTTAGTTTTTTAAGGAACCTCCATACTGTTCTCCATAATGGCTGTATCAATTTACATTCCCACCAGCAGTGCAAGAGGGTTCCCTTTTCTCCACACCTTCTCCAGCGTTTATTGTTTGTAGATTTTTTGATGATGGCGTTTCTGACTGGTGTGAGGTGATACCTCATTGAAGTTTTGATTTGCACTTCTCTAATGATTAGTGATGTTGAGCATCCTTTCATGTGTTTGTTGGCAATCTGTACATCTTCTTTGGAGAAATGTCTGTTTAGGTCTTCTGCCTATTTTTGGATTGTTTGGTTTTTTTTGATATTGAGCTGCATGAGCTGCTTGTAAATTTTGGAGATTAATCCTTTGTCAGTTGCTTCATTTGCAAATATTTTCTCCCATTCTGAGGGGTGTCTTTTTGTCTTGTTTATGGTTTCCTTTGCTGTACAAAAGCTTTTAAGTTTCATTAGGTCCCATTTGTTTATTTTTGTTTTTATTTCCATTTCTCTAGGAGGTGGGTCAAAAAGGATCTTGCTGTGATTTATGTGATAGAGTGTTGTGCCTATGTTTTCCTCTAAGAGTTTTATAGTGTCTGGCCTTACATTTAGGTCTTTAATCCGTTTTGAGTTTATTTTTGTGTATGGTGTTAGGGAGTGTTCTAATTTCATTCTTTTACATGTAGCTGTCCAGTTTTTCCAGCACCACTTATTGAAGAGGCTGTCTTTTCTCCATTGTATACTCTTGCCTCCTTTATCAAAATAAGATGACCATATGTGCATGGGTTTATCTCTGGGTTTTCTATACTGTTCCATTGATCTATATTTCTGTTTTTGTGCCAATACCATACTGTCTTGATTACTGTCGCTTTGTAGTAGTCTGAAGTCCAGGAGCCTGATTCCTCCAGCTCCGTTTTTCTTTCTCAAGATTGCTTTGGCTATTCAGGATCTTTTGTGTTTCCATACAAATTGTGAAATTTTTGTTCTAGTTCTGTGAAAAATGCCATTGGTAGTTTGATAGGGATTGCATTGAATCTGTAGATTACTTTGGGTAGTATAGTCATTTTCACAAAGTCCATTCTTCCAATCCAAGAACATGGCACTCCATCTGTTTGTATCATCTTTAATTTCTTTCATCAGTGTCTTATAGTTTTCTGCATACAGGTCTTTTGTCTCCTTAGGTAGGTTTATTCCTAGGTATTTTATTCTTTTTATTGCAATGGTAAATGGGAGTGTTTCCTTAATTTCTCTTTCAGATTTTTCATCATTAGTGTATAGGAATGCAAGAGATTTCTGTGCATTAATTTTGTATCCTGCTACTTTACCAAATTCATTGATTAGCTCTAGTAGTTTTCTGGTGGCATCTTTAGGATTCTCTATGTATAGTAACATGTCATCTGCAAACAGTGACAGTTTTGCTTCTTTTCCGATTTGGATTCCTTTTATTTCTTTTTCTTCTCTGATTGCTGTGGCCAAAACTTCCAAAACTATGTTGAATAATAGTGGTGAGAGTGGACAACCTTGTCTTGTTCTTGATCTTAGAGGAAATGCTTTCAGTTTTTCACCGTTGAGAATGATGTTTGCTGTGGGTTTGTTGTATATGGCCTTTATTATGTTGAGGTAGTTTCCCTCTATGCCCACTTTCTGGAGGGTTTTTATCATAAATGGGTGTTGAATTTTGTCAAAAGCTTTTTCTGCATCTTTTGAGATGATCATATGGTTTTTCTCCTTCAATTTGTTAATATGGTGTATCACATTGATTGATTTGCGTATATTGAAGAATCCTTGCATCCCTGGAATGAATCCCATTTGATCATGGTGTATGATCCTTTTAATGTGTTGTTGGATTCTGTTTGCTAGTATTTTGTTGAGAATTTTTGCATGTGTGTTCATCAGTGATATTGCCCTGTAGTTTTCTTTTTTTGTGACATCTTTGTCTGGTTTTGGTATCAGGGTGATGGTGGCCTCATAGAATGAGTTTGGGAGTGTTCCTCCCTCTGCTATATTTTGGAAGAGTTTGAGAAGGATAGGTGTTAGCTCTTCTCTAAATGTTTGATAGAATTCGCCTGTGAAGCCATCTGGTCCTGGGCTTTTGTCTGTTGGAAGATTTTTAATCACAGTCTCAATTTCAGTGCTCCTGATTGGTCTGTTTATATTTTCTATTTCTTCCTGGTTCAGTCTTGGAAAATTATTTCTTTTCTTCTACTTATTTCCTTCTACCTTTTTTTGTAATTTGCCTGACACACAGGGGATCTTTCTTGGAATGTTCACCTGGTGAACCTGGTGGTAAAATCCAGGAAAGTGTGCCCACCTCTGAGACTGGGCCCCCAGGAGTTTCTCATTCTCAAGCTAGTCCTCACTCAGCTTCCAGCACTTTGTCAGAATCACCACTTAAGTGTTCCTACCAGTCTGTGGCCACAGTGGCTTCTGCTCCAGGTAAGCTGATGTTGGCCGTGATTCTCTGTGTACGTCTGTCCCTCTAGATTTCAAATTTCTCTGATGGTTCTAAAAAAAGCCATTGATTTTTCATTTGTTCAGCTTTTTTCTTATTGTAAGGATGGAAGTGATTACTTCAAAGCTCTTTACATGTTGAACCTGAAAGCAGAATTCCACTCTTACTTTTTGAAGATATTTTAGCTGGGAGTAGCATTTTACGTTGGCAGTTATTTTCTCCCAGCATTTTAAAGATATCACTGCATTGTCTTCTGGCTTCTGTCAGTTCTGTCTGTTAAATAAACCACCAGTCTTATTGTTGCTTGTTTGAATGTAGTGTGTCTTTTTTTCTCTAGAAGCTTCTAAGATGTTCCCTTTGTCTTTGGATTTCATCAGTTTTAGAAATGTGTCTAGGTGTGCCTGTCTTTGTATGCATCCTGCTGGGGTTTGCAGTTCTTCTTGAATCTGTAAGTTGTTGTGTTTAATCAAAAATTTTTGTGAAAAATTCTCAGCCATTATCTCTTCTCCTTTTGCTTATGCCCCGTTCTCTCTGTTACTCTTGGATTCCAATTGTGTATGTTAGTCCTGGTCACAATATCCTATGGGTCTCTTTCATTCTTTTATGTATTTTCCACTGTTTCTCTCTCAGTGCTTCAGTCCCATTGACCTGTCTTCCAGTTCATTAATCCTCTGTTCTGCTTTTTCCAATCTGTGGTTTTATTCATGTAGTTCTTAATCTTAGTATTTTTTTCAGTTGTGGGATGTCCATTTGGTTTAACGTATATTCCATACCTTTTCTTCTGTTGTCTCAAAATATTCCTGAATTTTTAAAAACGTATTTATAGCCATTTAAAATCTTTTTCCTGCTAACTCCAGTATTGGGATCACCTGTAGAACTTTTTCTATTGTCTGTTTTTCCCCTTGATTTAGGGTCACATGGTCCCGGCTCTTGGCATGCTGGACAGATGTTCACTGAATGTCAGATATTGTGTTAAGAAAATTGAGAGGCTCTAGATAATGGGTCACCCTTTCCTTTGCTTGTCAGATAGACTGGGGACTGATGACCTTAATCCAGTTAGGGAATGAATCGATTTGAGGCTGGATTGCAGTTTTTCAAGGCTCCAATTGCCTTTTTTTTTTTTTTTTTTTTTTTTTTTTAAAAACCCTCCTTTTTAGGGTGTAGTCATCAAAGTTCTTAACTCAGAGTGTGGGTTATTTTCTGAGCCCTCACCCCTGAGACGTTCTGAACTCCATCTAACGTTAGTTTCCTCAGGACCCAAAAAGGTGACCAAAAAAAAAAAAAACTCTCTTCAGCTTTTCTGGTCCTTCTGCCTTGATTCTTCAGTCTTCTGCCCCACATGGCTTCTGAATTCAGCAAGTATCAGGGAAAAACTGGCAGTGTCACGGTTGGTTCTCTGTTTTCCCTTCTCGCCAGGAACCTGACCATTCAAGTCTCTAATTTTGGTCTTTGTGGTCCCATGAGCTCCACTTGTGTCTCTATCAGCTGGTAGTGACTGTCTGCCTGGGCCAGCAGCCCCCATCCTGAGCCCTGGCCCTGCTCCCAGAATGGGTCCATGACCTACTTTTCCTCCGAGTTCTGAGGTCCCCCTTTGCTCAGACTTGTGTCCCTTTGAGTCTGGGTTGTCTCAGCAGCGATCTATATGTCAAACAGATGTTTTGCTGTATTTTGTCTGGCTTTTCTGTTTTTTCTCAGTAGAAGCAAAGGTCTGCATGCTGAATACCAGCCCTTCCCTTTTTGATGGGCATTCACTTCTTTTTCTCTTCTATTTTTCCTCTTTAAACAATTGTTCTTTATGTATCTCTACATACTGATGCTTTCATCTCTATGGAATGGATTCCCAGGAGTAGGTGCTTGGTCTAAGATAATATATTTTTTAATTTTAACACATGTTGTCTGTGTGCTTTTTAAAAAAAAAACTATAGAGTTTCATATTTCTAACAGCTGTGTGTGAGAGTATCTTTTTCTCTAACCCCTGTTATATAGCATTATAGCTCTTTTTAATTTTTGCTGATCTGATAGCTTTAAAATGATAGCTCAGTTTAAATTTAATTTGCATTTATTTCCCTGACTACTAGTGAACATATGTTTTGTTTCGTTTTTTTGCCATGAGGATTTGTTCTTTTACAAGTTGCCTATTTACATCCTTTGCCTTCTTGTCAACTTATAAGAAGTTTAGGTATCGTTATTTATCCCTGTCTTCCTAAGAAGCCTGGGCCTCCCACTTTACCCCCATCCTCTAGATTGTCACCGCGGGGACTTTCTCCCCATCTGGCTCTGTATCCCTTAACCTGACCTCAGCCTTTCCCCTCCCAGCTGCCACAGCTCTTCTCTGACACTGTCCCGTTTGCATCAACTCCAGCCTCGTTCTCTCCCGGGGGCACTGCTTCCCTGCAGCCCCCCCTCCCTCCCTGAGGTGTACATCTACGAGGGCAGTTATCTGTGTCTTTTTTAATTCTCTGCCCTGTCCCCAGCATCTAAAACAGGACCCAGCACAAAACAATTGTTCAATATTTTTTGAACGAACTCATCAATTTTGAAGCATTGTAGAACTGTGGTTTAAAATGCCCACTCTGAGCCAGGCTGCCAGGGTTCAAATCCCAGCTCTGTTCCTTAACAGCTATGTACCTTGGACAAACCTCTCTGTGCCTCAGTTTCCGTATCCCTAAATGGAGATCATTTTAGTATCTATGCCATAGGATTGTTATAAGGATTAAATGAGCTGATTAAGCTGAGTGTATTAATTTCCTAGGAATTTGTAACAAATTCCCACAAACTGGGTGGTTTAAACAGCAGAGATCTCTTCTCTCACAGTTCTGGAGGCCAGGAGCCTGAGGTCAAGGTGTCAGCAGTCCTGCTCCCTGCGATGGTTGCAGAGGAGGACTCTTCCTTGCCTGTTCCAGCTTCTGGCAGTTGCTGGCAATCCTTGGCAGCGTTCCTTGGCTTGGTAGCTGCCGCCACTCTGGTCTCTGGCCCCTCCCTTCTGTCTCTGTGTCTTCGCCTGATGTTCTCCTCTCCCTGTGTCTGTGTCCAGATTTCCCTCTTCTTATAGGACTCCAGTCATTGGATGTAGTGCCCCCACCCCATCCAGCATGACCTCAACTTAACTTGATTACATCTGCAAAGACCTTGTTTTCATGAAAGGTCACATTCACAGGAACCTGGGTTAAGACTTCAGCATATCTTTTGAGGAGACACAATCAACTCAGTACAATACGTGAACCCTTTCAGTAGGGCCTGGCACCAGAGGTCAGGGACTTTGCTGTTTTGTTCGCTCTTGTATTCCTGGTAGCTTGAATAGTGCCTGGCATATAGGTGTCCCTCAATATCTCTTGAATTAACTAATGATTTATTAACCCTTTGTCTTCTGCACTACAGGTATATTTTACAATCTATCATTTGACTTTTTGTTTTATTATATCTTTTGACATTAAAATGTTTTAAGATTTTGTACAACTCAATATCTTCTATCCATTCTTCCTCTTTTCTTTCCTTTTCTTTTTTTTTTTAAATAAATTCTAGGCTTGAAGTCTTGGTTAATAAAGTTTCATTCTTCTACCCACCCACCCCCCGACCTCGCACCCAGGTCTCTCTCATATTTTGTAGATAATCTAGACTTTATTGCAAGAATTTTTACTGCTTTATTTTTTAAATGTGAATGCTTAATCTGTATGGAATTAATTTTTGTATACTGTGTAAGATGGGGCTCTTCTATATTTTCCCTTTGTCATTTGTGAAATTCTCATTATAGTAGGGTATACATCTGAAAATTCCCATTTTGTTACAGTGATCTATACATCTTTTTCCATATCAATGTAATTTTTTTTTTAGTTTAGTAAAACAGATCTTTCCTTATTTTTCTTCCTTTTTATATTTTCTTGGCTACTCTCAGGCCAGATTTATATTTTTCCATATAAGCTTTATCGCATTACCCCCAAATGCATTATTAGGGTCATAATTGGACTTGCATTAAGTTTATATATTGAAAACGTATCTGCTTTTGAAATCGAGAAGAGAGAAATAAAGACACGCGCAGAGGAGAGGGTGGCCGGCTGCCCAGTGGCAGCTTCTCCTGCTGCACTTGACCTTATGCTTGGCTTTGGGCCCATGGTTTGTCTCTACCTGCCCTTTGAACAACAGGTGTGACTCCAGGACTTGAGGACAGCCTCCTCCGAAGGAGGCCTGGCTTGTCTGCTTTCATCTGCACTCTTCACAATTTGTTACTGAAGTACTGGGTTCATCTGCCTGTGGAATACGCTAAGATTTTACACGTGTGCAAAAGTGCACTAGGTTCTGGGTACTTGCCTCCAAGGTTAGACATGTCTGGTCGATTTGCAGGTCACCCCTGGGATTCCCCTTGACACCGAAAGCTGTCAGGTCACCTTGCCTTTTATTCTCATTTCACAGTTTCTGAAGGTTGCATTTAGGCTCAGCATTTTGTCATTCTGAGCCATCTAAACACAATTTTAGTCTTGTTGTGTTCTACAGGGATAATATTAAAAAAAAAACAAAACCACTAAACCAAATCATCATTTTCATTGTTTTCATTGTCATCATCATGCCTGCAGGAAAAAAGAAAAACCCTACTGTTTTACAACTTCCTGTTTGTTACCAAACCATCAGTCTGTCTTGAAGGTCCAGAGTTGGGCAGTATGGTTGGAGGACGGATTGTTTTTGGAAATGTGGTTCAGCACCATCACCCATGGATTGGGTGGAACTGGATAGATCTAGCCTATGGATTAGACATTTCTAGATTTGGGGGAGTGGTTGGATCGTGACCATGGTATCTTTCTGGAGGTCACAGCATTGCCACCAAACATATAGAATCCCATAGACTCAAAGAGCTGGAAGGGACCTCAGAGCTCATGCACCTGCCATCCATCACTCTCTCTTCATTATCCTCCCTCTCCGTTGTTCACCACCTCAGGGGATGCTTCACTTACCCAGTGATGTTGGACACGGAGTGTGGCAGATGTGACCTGAGCAGCAACCTTAGATGTGCTTGTGTGGTCTGGCTTGGCCCAGTTGGGTGAGTGTCCAGGGCTCCAGTGATGGGCTATTAGAAGAGCTTGCCCAGGGCAGCTGCTGTCCTTTCAGTTTGGTCCCCAGAATGAATGCATGTGAAACAGGCCTAAACCCGACCTGCAGCCTGAATGAGAAACATCTAGCCATCTTATATCAGCCAAACTGCACTTGACCTGCAGATCCGCTAGGGCAAGAATAAATGTTTGTTTTGTTGTCAGCCACCAGATTTTGGATGGTCGTTATGTGATAGCTGACTCAGAGTCTCTGTCGCTGTTGTTGCTCTGTTCCAAACATGTGGCCCACAAAGGCTTGGGGTCTGAGCTGTGTCCTCTGCAGAGTGCCGGGCGGCTCGTTGGCGTGGGGAGTGACTCACCTCCCAGTGTGTGGCTGTCCATGGCTTGTAGAGTCTGAGCCTCAACTGTGAGTCCAGACTCAGCCAGCAGTGCTGGGCTGTTGTCACTGGCTACCAAGCGTCCCTTGGCAGTCCCCCCACTGGAGTTATTTGAGCGTCTCTGTGCTCAAGCATGTCCTTGGGGGCAGGTGCCAGTGTCTCTGGGCTTCAGGCTCCTCATCTGCAGGTGAATCTGTAAATGTTGCAACCAATGTGCCAGGCTCTCCCCCTGCTGAGTCAGGATGACACGTGTTCAAACCTTTGCTCCGCTGCTTACAGCTGGGTCTTTCTAGCAAACAGTTGGTTTATTTAGCCTTCCTAAACTTTGGTCTCCTCATTTGTAAGATGGACTTAGTCATATTTCCGTTGAGGGGTTGTTGCAATGTTTAAATAAGATAATGTGTGCCGTGGCTGGCCCCTAGTAGCTCTTCAGGCAAGTTCTCGTTCTCAGTGACACTTGCGAAGCTTCTGTTACTTCCGGGAGTCCGTGTTTGCTGCTCTGAAGTCAGCTCTGGCCCTTGTCATTAGGCCATTAATGCTGGGACTCTGTGCTTGAGATGCTCACCAGCTTTAACTCTCAATTCTGAGCCACTGTCTCCGGAACAGTGCCCCCCCTGCCCCCGGCCACCATCAGTGTTCTCATGCAAGGGGCTTTTATCTAAGATGCTCCAGCTCCTTTGAACATCCATTTCATTCTTCACAGTACTCCTGTCACTTAAGAAACAAAAAGGAAATCCCGTTACTTTAACTGCACTCATCACAGGCAACACCATCTCAAACTAAATACACTGCGACCTGTGCAGGTGACAGCATCATGTTTGCCTCTCATGTAGGTTTGCATCAGCTTTGAACACTCTGTCTTGCTGGGGCCACATGTACAATCAGGTGTGTGTGTCTGAATATTCTAGGAAGCATTTGCTAAAAGAATTTCAACTTTCTATTCAAGTACAAATCTGTTTTGAGAGTTCCGTGTTCTTTTCCAGCCATGGTACTCTCATCCCTAGTACCAGGTTTGCATGTGACCAGATAGTCTTGATGATTGAGTTCTCTGATTATTTCTACATTCTGGATGACTGTGGCAGCTAATATTGGGAGAGGACCTGGAAAAGAAGGAATCACTGGGATGGGGGATGGAGGGTGGGGAGATGGAGTAAGTCTGAAATTCTAGAGAAGACTTTTTTTGCCTGTTTCATTTTGACTATGAATGGGTATGTCAAGAAATACAAGTAATATTACTTATTAAAAAGAAAGCCCAGAACTCTCTTTGGTTTTATCACAAATAACTTAGGTCAGAGAATCTCCAGGTAGGGAGGAATGGCTAAAAAAGCAGTCTCCAGATTTTGTGCACCTGAATTCTACCTTCTCCTTGGGTCGTGTCCTTTACCTCTCTGGCTTATGTATAAACATGAGTCTTTTCCTTGGTTCCCCTTAACCGAGGCAGACTGACATTTTCAAAAGAGAATGTTACTAAATATAGTATTAAGGGGAGAACAATAAAGATATCATGGCTGACCCAGCACCAAAGCAGTGAAATACCCAAGTGTGAAGCATCTGTAGGTCAGGTCTCAAGAACAAGTACAACTTCACAGTTCCTAGCCTGACTCCCTTTCCTCCTGCTTCCTTTTGTACCTCTCACAGGACAATGTCTTCTTGTCCTGCTTCACGATATTCTTGATAGTCTAACTACTTCCTAGCCAAGGCTGGATGACCACTTTGCACGCTTATCTGCCTCGTGTGGACTTTCTTACATCAGACTCAAGATTCATCCTCATGCCGTAGGAGTTGGGCGAGTGTCCAGGGTTCCCTTACACTGACATCCCCCCTCTTCTTCTCATTCAGCATTTGTTGAGCATCTACTGGGTACTCTTGGGGTACAGAGGTGAAAAAGAAGTGCTTCTAATTTCTCTATCCACTGGCAGTTTGTCAGGTGCCTGCCATGTGGTAGGTCCCATATGAGGGACTGTTTATGATAGAAGCAAGCAGAGGGGCTATGGATGCTCAAAAGAGAGTTTTGTCTCTAAGGACTGGGAAGGCTTTCCCTGAGCTGGTAATAGCTGTGATTTAAGGATGTGCTTGCTATAGCATGCAAGCAAGCGTTACAGGGAGTTCTGCTTCCTGGGTGGCTGAATAAGCTCCTGCTAGACCAACTTTCCCAGAAACATCAACTATAAACACTGGGCAATGTTAAACAAGTTAGTAAATAAATAAGTAAATAAATAATCAAGTACCTGAAGACCGTGGAGAATGAAACTAAGCAAACAGATTCCAGAGAGGAGTCAACTCTTGGAAGTGGGAATAGCATGGGGAAATGTTCCCATGGAAACAGGAATAGCATGGGGGAATATTCCCATGGAAACGGGAATAGCATGGGGAATGTTCCCGTGGAAACGGGAATAGCATGGGGAAATGTTCCCATTTTTTCCAGCTTTTCACCTGAGTGAAGGCTAAAGTTGGTGCCACATAAGGTAGATAAAACACTGATAGAAAACCAGCAGTCTTTCCAGCCTGAAGAACCAGAGAGCAGAGAGAGGTCTGAGTGACTAAGGCCATTGGGAAGTAAAGGGAGATTTCTGTAAAGGACAGAGCCAGAGAGTGGATGCTCCAAATTCTGTTTATAAATTCTGCCCAAATCTCTGGCTGACCCTGAATGAAACAAGAGTGGGGCAGACTGCAAGGAGCCTGGCTAAGGATAAAAGAACAAAACTGAGATTTAAACTGCTGCCCAGCAGACAGAATCCAACCAAGTCTACTGTCTACTCAAACAAATAAACAAAATTTAACAGAATCCAGAATCTCCACACCATAACATTCATAACGTCCAAGATACTATCCAAATTTATCAGCATATGGAGAAATAGGAAAATGTGACCTTTCTCAAGAGAAAAGACTCTGAGATGATCCAGATGTTAGAATTAGCACTCGAAGTCTTTAAAGTAACTATTATAACTATGCTCAGTGATGCAAAGGAAAGTATACTCATAATGAATGATAATATAGGAAATCTCAGCAGAGAAATAGAATTTTTGAAAAAAACCAAATGGAAATTCTAGAACTGAAGAAAAAAAGAATATCCTAAATAAAAATTCACCAGAAGGGCTGAACCACAGAACGGAGATGACAAAAGGAAGAGTCAGTGAGCTTGAAGATAGATCAACAGAAGTTACACAAACTGAAGAAGAGAAAGGAAAAGGTGAAAAAAAACAATAGAACAGTTGCCTCAGGGACATGTGGAACAACATCAAAGGTCAAGCATAGGTATAATTGGAGTCACAGAAGGAAAGGAAGACTAGGGAAGAAGACATATGTGAAGAAATAATGGCTGAAATTTCCCAATTTTTGGTGAAAGCTTTACATGTATAAATTTGAGAAACGCAGAAAACCCCCAGTAGGATAAATACAAAGAAAAATCATAGATAAACTGAAAACCAAAATCAAAGAGAGAAATCTTAAAGTAGCATGTGAAAAATGACACATTAAAAGGGGAACAATGATTTGAATTACCATCACCTTATCAGAGACGATGGAGGCCAGAGGACAGTGGGACAGAAACTTTACCATCCTGAAAGGAAAGCAGAAACAAAAACAAACAAAAACCCCTCACATCCAGCAAAAGTCTCCTTTAAGAATAAAGGTAAAATAGAGGTGTTTTCAGATTAAAAAAAAAACAAAGATAAGTCCTTGCAAACAGATCTTCACTATAAGATATGCTAAAGGAAGGGAAGGAATTTGATACTAGATGGAGACTCAGATGATCCTGAAGGAATAAAGAACATTGGAAATGGTAAATATCCAATTAAATATAAAAGGTTATTTTTTTCTTAATTAAAATGCATTTGAGGGCTTCCCTCGTGGCGCAGTGGTTACGAGTCCACCTGCCAATGCAGGGGACACGGGTTTGAGCCCTGGTCCGGGAAGATCCCACATGCTGTGGAGCAACTAAGCCCATGTGCCACAACTACTGAGCCTGTGCTCTAGAACCTGTGACCCACAACTACTGAGCCCACGTGCTGCAACTACTGAAGCCCGTGCGCCTAGAGCCCGTACTCCACAACAAGAGAAGCCATCACAATGAGAAGCCCGTGCACCGCAACAAAGAGTAGTCTCCGCTCGCCACAACTAGAGAGAGCCCGCGTGCAGCAACGAAGACCCAATGCAGCCAAAAATTAATTATTTAAATTAATTAATTAATTTTAAAAAGTGCATGTGAGTGCTTAAAGTGACCATTTTAACATTGTCTTATGGGGTTTAGGATATATGTAGATGTTAAAAAACCTACAATTTTGTCCTTAAAGGACAGGGGCAGGGTACGAATCTACATGGTTGCAAGGTTCCTACATTTCAGGTGACGTGGTTCAATATTACTAAATAGACTGTTAAAAGTGAAGGGTGTGTGTTATACTCCCTAGATCAACCACCACAAAAATGATGCCAGAGGCATAGCAAACAAGTATTACTCACATAGAGACTGGTGGATGTAGCCCCAAAGCACGAGATGCTTTGCAGGAGCTGGACTTGGAAAGACTGAATCAGTCAACTTCCAGTTATGGGGCACCTACCCGGGAGCACCTGCCTTCACCGAGAGAGCCCAGCAACAACTCCATGAAATGCTGTGGCCTAATGTGGAAGAATCAGTCTACGATCTAAGTGATGTCCCGGGAATGGTGGA
Source organism: Balaenoptera musculus (assembly GCF_009873245.2). Lineage (NCBI taxonomy): Eukaryota > Metazoa > Chordata > Mammalia > Artiodactyla > Balaenopteridae > Balaenoptera > Balaenoptera musculus. Next base: position 98,958,771 of record NC_045794.1, on the reverse strand, counting down.
AGTGACAATTTGGTGAATCAGAATATGCCAGGTCACAGTTTGTTATTCTTTGAGGAACTTTCTTAGGGAAATGCCTCCTAGAAAAGACCAAAGGACAAAACTTGAGTGGTTAAACACTTGAAAATCTGTTTTATAAATGTTGCAGTTTCGCCTTACACTGTATTGTAAATTGCCTCCAAGGGTGGTGATAAATGTAGTTGATTCACTGCCCTTTTCATCCTAGGAATGAGTGGTGCGAGGTGGGGGCAGGAGGCATACTGACGTTTGTGACGTGCTTAGTGTCTCTCTGGGGACTGCGCTCCTGGGCATTGTATCCTTGGTGGTGCTCTGTGCCCACGGGGGATGGCACACCTGCAACCTCCGGACAGGCTGCCTGAGGCGTGCCCAGCCTCCCCAGTGCTTCGCAACCCTCCCTCCAGGCTGTGCAACGTTTGCCTACAGACATTTTCTTACTATTTATTACATATGTTTTTATGAAAGGACTGAGCAGGAGGCATTTGCAATGAATAATTCATGTATAATTGTTTTCAAAATATAAAGTAATTTTTCAAAGAAAGCCACCAATCTATCCGTTTCAGAGCCCCACTGCTGCTTGGGTGCCTGTGCGTGGGCCACGGCAGTCTGTCTAAAGGCTTTTGCTCCATCCCGAGCTGGGACAGGCCCCTGCACAGAGCGGGACGGGCGGGGTGTGTTTGCAGATGGCGCAGAGCCTCCAGAATTCCCAGTCACGCACTCCTGCCCAGGTCCCCAGGTGGGCCCCTGGGGCAGCCTTGGAATCCAGCGCTGCTCCCCACGTCCACCGAGCCCCCGGCAACACCGCGGCACCTGTATTGCCCTCCCTTTCGCTCTGCTTCCAATCCCGCACGAAGCGCGTCCTGCAGCTTGTTTACTTCACCACACATACAAGCCAAGCCAAGGCCAGTGCCCGACCGACTGGGCGGGCACAGACACAGCGAGCTGCTGTCACATTCAGCTCATTACTGACACAGATGGCCAGGGGTGCCAGCTCCCTGGTCCTAGCCCACACGCCGGAGACGGCGGCACCGAAGCAGGGGCTGATGGCTGCACTGCTGCTCTGGGTACCCTGTTGCTGCTAAGTAGGCTTATATTCTGCAGACCTAGTCTGCGGAGGCCGGGGCACAAGCCTCCACCTGTCCGACCCCGGGAGCAGAGGAGAAACTGACTCCTGACAGCTCCCCGGGAGCTTCTCCTCTGCTCCCGGGGCAAAGGGGAAAGTGGGAGGTGGCCTCATTGCCACTTCTTAGAGGCCTCCCACCCTCTGGTGTCCCGAGGGCATCTCAGGGTGTTCTGTCGAGACCCAGATTCGCCTTTGCCTGTGTGGCCTGTTCGGATACACGTGAGAGTGCCAGCGCTGCATGGGAGAGCACTTCCCCCACTTCCTACTGTCGTCTCCTACCCATTTCCACCTGCCCTGTTCTTTGTCTGGGCCTCAGTGACCTTATTCCAACAGTGGAGTTCATCATAGGGGTTAAGAGGAACTGGGTTTGAACCCCAGGTCTGTCACTTTCTAATCATGTGACTGGGGCAGCTCTCATAGCCTCAGTTTCCACGTCTTTAAAATGGAGTTAGTAAGAGTGCTTTTCTCATGGCTTATGACAAGGATTAAATGAGACGTTAACACCCGTAAAGATCTCAGCACAATGTCTGGCATGTAATAGGCATAAGCACCGCTACATGATGATGATGATGATGATGATGATGATGATGATGATGGTAATGATGGTGATGATGATGATGTTGATGATGATGAAGGTGGTGATGATGATGATGATGACGGTGATGATGATGGTGATGGTGGTGATAGTGATGATGATGGGATGGTGATGATGGTGATGGTCATGGTGGTGATGATGATGATGATGATGGTGATGGTGGTAATAGTGATGATGGTGATGATGATGGTGATGGTGGTGATGATGATGATGTTGATGATGATGAAGGTGGTGATGATGATGATGATGGTGATGGTGGTGATAGTGATGGTGGTGGTGATGGTGGTGATGATGATGATGATGGTGATGATGGTGGTGATGATGGTGGTGGTGGTGATGATGGGTACTATCTCATCCCATTCTCCTGCTCCCTTTCCCCTATTCAGCTTCCTCCACAGAACGCAGTCAGGGTGGTGCTAACCCCGCTATTCCTCTGCCCTCTAACTTACTCTGGCTTCCTGTGCCATCACAGCCCCTGATCATCCCCGTGTTAATGGCTGATCTGTGTGTCCCCAACATTCAGGCACAGCCTTTCTTATAACCCATCTCCAGACTTGGCTCTCCCACACAGCTTTCCTGCATCTGTCCTGGGAGAGTCCAGTCATCCTGGGTGTCTTTGGCCCTTAGATGCATGGACACATTTTGAATTGTGATTCAATATCCTTTTCTGGAAGGAAAGCCATGTTTTCTCATTTAAATCGTGAATACCGTGAGAACAGCAGGGGTGCTGTCTTCTGTCCCTCAGCATCCCTTCTGGGAGGTTCACCTCCAGGCAGGCAGCTCTGTCCAGGTTGTTGACTAACTGGCTCTTGGCAAAGGGACGCCAGCGTCATGTGCCCTTCGAACAGCCCACCTGATCAGTTTCTCCTAGGAAGGCGTCGTCTCCTGGGAAGAGTCATCTAGATGATTCTGCTTCAGTCTGCAATGCAGGGAAGTGTATTTTCTCAGTTGCTTCCCACCCCCTGCCCACCAGGGGTGTGAATTTTCTATTCACACAAAGTAGAAACGGTTGGTAAAAAGAAGGTTATGTGCACTGGAATGAAGGGATCACGGATAACTTTCAGTGAGTGGATCACACCAGGAGAGGAAAAAAGGGGGGTCCATGGATCCCCCTGCAAAAAAACATAGTAACTTACAGTTTAAACTGTGGACCATCATGAGACTTCGATCAGAATTCTAGTTTTCCCTCCTCAAACCGCCTTGCTTTATCTTGTTCATGTTTCCTAGGATATATGTGAATATAAACCTCACTTATGAGCCCTGAAAGCCACTGCTGTCACAGCAGACGTGAATCTGGAGACCTGGACGGCATGGCTGGGGAAAAGGTCTGCAGCGATGCTTGCAGCCCCGAATGCCTGCCGTGCCGAAAAGCCAGGCCGGCCGCCCGCCTGTCTCTCTGTTCACTCATTCACTCAACAAACAAGCCTGGCACTGGGCCCCAGCCCCAGGACACTGGGCCTCGCCCGCAGGGCGGCCTTGGGTGGAGGCAGACAAGTAACAGTCACAGGCTGGAGTGCAGGGGCCATGGTGGTGAGCCTGCCGCGGGGCTGGAGGGGCTCGGCCGGCAGGGACCCCGGGACCACCTAACGGCCCCTCCCGTCACTTGTCTTCCTTGTCAGGTCCTGGAAGATAACGGAATGCCGATGGATGACGATCAGTACGCTCTGCTGACTGCAGAATTAGGATACAAGAAAGAAGGGATGAGTTATCTTGATTTCGCAGCAGGATTTGAAGGTAGCTCATGGCCAGGTGCCAACCTGTCTCCCACCCGTGGCCCTGCCGGTCTTTCCGAGTTGTGCTGCCAGGCTGCTGGGGTTGAAGTAGTGTGAGCTAAGATGTTGAAACGGTGTGTGTGTCCTAAGACTGAAACAGACATTTTTAAAAAACTTTCTCTTTGTGTTTCGGCCTTTTTTTTTCACTCAGCCGCACCGTGAGTGCAGAATTTTGTCGGACAGAGCCTTCTACAAATAGTAGGAGCCCAAATGGTTTCTAAAATTTACTCCCAAGCCTATGCTCCTCCAATCACACCTCATGTCCTTTAAGGTTTTCCTCCTAAAAACAGTTGCTGGTTATCTGTAATTAGTGACACCCATGCGCCAGCAAGGCAAATGTTCTTCCGCCCTTTTTGCAGATAAGGGAACAGAGATGCTAGAAGATTCAGTGACTTGCCCAAGATCACCCGGCCACCGTCCCTCCCCTCCGGCCCCCTGCCCCAGACCCACATGGTTGTCAGGAAGTTTGCTGGGCACCATGGAGTCCGGGCCGGAGGTGGGGCCTCCCGTTCGCCACCTGGTCTTTAATCTGCTCTCCCAGCTGCACGCCAGGCAGACGGATGACCAGCACCCAGCCTCCCGCTTCTTGGCTCTGTCATCTCTCCCCTCCCTTGTCTCCACTCTTACTGAAGTTTAGGTAGACAAATAAGCCCTCTGGAAAAGCTGCAGAAATCATGCATATATATGCATGATTCCACGGATATATAAATGCACTGCAGGCTGGATGGGGCAGAACCCGGAGCCCGATTTGCATTTTGCCGTCTTCCCCAGGGTTGGCCTGGGAGGTGACCGGGCGGTGTGGCGGGCCTCGCTAGAGAAGCTGGCCGCTGGGACTCCTCACCCATCCAACACCACCCCCCCGATTTCATTTGCCGATCCTAAGGGAGAGAGGTCCCACACCCCCCAAAAAGACAACACGGAAGCCATGGAATTTTAGGATTTTGACACTTTCTTTGGCTACGTGTTTTGACTTTTTTGAAGGACAATAAAAAGCAGGGAGAGGACCCCCCCATTTATTTTAGTGAGTGCTTCCAGTGCCCGGGGGCATCCATCGCTGAGGTGAGGAAATCGGGGCCCAGGGTGAGGGGTCACTTGCTTGAGGTCCCAGGGCGGTGAGCCTGTCACAGAGCGAGCACCGCACTCAGCAGCTTCCTCCCTGCCCTCCTCCCCCCTCTCTGCCCCCCATCAGTCCCCCCAACATATGGCCAGATGCTGAGGGTGGGGGAAGATGGCGGCTCCAGGCCGTTGGGGGGTCGGGGGTGGACACGGCAGAGGGGATCAAGCAGCAGGGGGAGTTGCTATCTGCCAGGCGTAGCGAAGCCCGGGGAGGCCACTCCAGGCCCAGGTGTGGGTAAGGCAGAGGCCAGGTTCAGGACTGGACTCAAGGATGCCCACGAGCTCCAGACGCCCTGCCCGCTGCCCGTCCTGCAGACCACGTGGGGGGCTGGGGGGCTGTGGGTGCGACATGTGCAGAGAGTCACATACAAAACCAAGTCCCAGGTTGTAGCCTGGCTTTAGACAAAGCCACACTCAAAGTGTCACAACCTGATGGAAATGGGTTGGTTTTTAAGTGGAGGTTACACCTCCTTCCTCGGTTTTAGGGGAGAGAGGGGGCCTAATGCAGTAATTAACCAGCTGGGCTCTGGAATCCGACGGGCCTGGGTTAGCTGTGATGTCTGTGAGCCCTGTGACCTTGGGGAAGTTGAGCCTCCATCTCCTCATCTGGAGAATGGGCATAAGAATAGGTTTCCTTGTGTGTAAACTGGGCTCGAGAAGAGACTGTACCTCTTAGGGTTGTTGAAAAGACCAGGACTTGTCCGGAGACCTCTAGCACAGAGGAGGTCGGGACCTGCCTCATGACTGAATTACGCTTTCCTGTGTGTAGGACCTAATTCTAGGAAACAGAACAGGCAGGAATCCTTATTCTCTGCCTCTGGGAATGGAGAGATGGGCAAGAGGTGGTCCCTGCCCTGGAGGACGGACAGAGGAGCCAGACAGGAAACGTGCTGGGCAAGAGCATGGCCCTGGTGGTCTGGAGAACAAGTTCTTCTCGTGGGGACGGGGACATGTCTAAGATCGTAACAGAGTTCATGCTAGGTTCAGTCTGCGGGGTTGTAGTACTGTATAGTGTTCTAACAGGCCTGGGGACGGAAGAAGTCAAGTGTTGAGATAGAAATAAAGAGCCGTGCTCGCCACTAAGGGAAGTCCCCGGATTTATGTCGTTGTTTCAGATCCTAAGATGAACGGGCCAGAAATGAGTTCATCTCAGACTCCAGTTCTTTCCAAAGGGAACTTGGATGGCTACTTTATAACTGCTGAAGAGTGCCTGAGACAGTTCCCCCGGAGACTGAAGGAATCCTTCCGGGTAAATCATGACCTCTCTGCTGCTTGGCTTCTCCGGACTCCCCTCCCGCCCTCTCCTCGCTCGCAGCCATTCAGCTGCAGCGGGTGTGAGCCCTGCGGCCCCAGCATGTCCTGCTCATCGGGACACAGAGCGCTCCGTCCGCAGACTCGGGCTTGCCTTTTCTCCCCTTCCCGGGACAGGGCTTAACTCCGCGATGCCCTCCCCTCCCCCAGGCCCTTCCCTGCTGACACTGCTGGGTCTGCCTGCTGCCCCTCACAGGCCTTGGAGAAGTAAGGAGACCCTCCTCACAAGACAGGGAGGGGGGGGAAGGGGCACGACAACCCGAGTCACAGCGAATTCAGGATGCTTTCAGGCATCCCGTCCACTCCACTCCTGCACAAACCAAACGAGCATTGTGCACTTGCATGTCATAAGCTGGACTCTCTGCTAAAAGCTGGGGCTGAAATATGGGAGCCCTGCTCAGGGAGCTCAGTCCAGCCCAAGACACAGATGGTCAACAGACAATTCGACACATCATGATTGGCTGCCGTAGAGGGACCCGTACTGTGCTATGGAAGCACAGGGGAAAAAAACCATTAAGGAGGGCTTCCTGGAGGAGGTGACCCCTGAACCAAATCTTAAACCCTCAGCATGTGCTGGCCAGAAAAAGAAGGGAGTGAAAAATAGAAGAGTGGGCTTGCTTAAGGCGGGTGGCAGACAGGTCATGGGCTTTAGGGAAAAGCTCCCGGGTCTGCGTGACGGAGGCGTGGTTTGCATGCAGAAGCTGTAATGCGTAAGACAGGAGAAACAGCAGCCATTCAAACACAGAGGCAGGAATGACCTCAAATGTTTTTGTGTTGAGAAGTAAAAGTGGGTCATTAAAGTGGGAAGGAAGATTGATAAATTGACCACATTAGCTACAAAACGGGGCAGAGGGCACGAGGGAGTTAGAATGTGTCCTCGCCAGGGCGTGGAGACCCCAGGGTGTGGAGACCCCAGGATGTGCAGGGGCAAACACCTCAGTAGGTGGAAATCCAGTGAGTCCAGGGGAGGAGAGGTGGGGAGCACCCTGTGGGTGGAGCCAGCCCCCAGGGGCAGGGCTTCCAGAGTGTGCTATGCTTGAAACATCTTCCCCGCATGGTTTGCCAATTGGAGATTCATTCTGGTTATTACTGAGCTCCCATTTTAAAACATATACTTATGATGACTGTCTAGCTCGGATTTGTGGCATGGTTCTGACTTTGACTATTCGGTCCAGACATCAGACCGTGCGTCCTAATTCTTGGTTTGAAAACATATGGTCACCGTAAGCAGACAGGGAGAAGGGTTAGTCCTCATTATTTCGTCCAATGTGATGCCCAGCCGAGAAGAACACGGAGCAGGCAGGGGTCATTTACGGGGCGGAGAGCCTGGCGGGAGGGAGAGAGGGCGGAAGGGGAAGCAGAGGCACGGGGGCAAACAGCCCCTCTGTGCTGGTTAGCAGGGCCGGGTGGCCATCGCCCGCGGCTGCCTTTGTCCTGCTGCCTCACCCATGGCAACCCAGACCCCTTGTTCTGGCCCCCTCCCCGCCTGTCTCCTCCCGCTCACCTTTCCCAGTGGGGACACGGGGAAGCCAAGCTCCCTGCTGGGACCACGTCTTCCTACGTTTATTATCAGTGTAGCTTGGTTACAGCTCACAGATGTCCCGTATTTCCTAAGATGGTCTTTATTTTAAATAGTTAACTAAAAACGTTCACCAACACCCACCCATCCTGCAAAGAACTTACAACCTAGTAGATAAAACAAAGACGTGAACCCCTAATTGCCAGGGTTTGCGTGATACAGACTCGGGTGCTGGTTATATCCGGGTTCCCGGGGGGGGCTGCTCACTGCCCTCACACGTGTATGTAAACGGGACAAAGAGTGTGTCTTTTTTTTAGAATAAATTTATTTATTTTATTTATTTATTATTTTTGGCTGCGTTGGGTCTTCGTTGCTGTGCGCGGGCTTTCTCTACTCGCGGTGAGCAGGGGCTACTCTTGGTTGCGGTGCGCGGGCTTCTCATTGCGGTGGCTTCTCTTGTTGAGGAGCTCGGGCTCTAGGTGCACAGGCTTCAGTAGTTGTGGCTCGCGGGCTTCAGTAGTTGTGGCTCGCGGGCTTCAGTAGTTGTGGCTCGTGGGCTCTAGAGCGCAGGCTCAGTAGTTGAGGTGCACGGGCTTAGTTGCTCCGCGGCATGTGGGATCTTCCCGGGGCAGAGATCAAACCTGTGTCCCGTGCACTGGCAGGCGGATTCTTAACCACTGTGCCACCAGGGAAGTCCCAAAGAATGTGTCTTGATTGTTGAGTGGGAAGGTACAGTCACTTTATTTCCTTTATTGAGTTCCTATTCATGAGAAATTCTTGAATATCTCTCTCCATCACTAATGAAAAAACTATTTTGTATTAGTTGAAAATGCTATTAATCCTGCTGCTGCTGTTGTTTGCCCAGTGATTTTGTAGCCAGATGAGCCCATCTCAGCACAGTTAGGTTTACGGACAACAGCACAGTTGAGTAAGGCAGCCTCACCGTCATAGCCCAGGCCAAAGACCACGAACAGTCGAAGGAAATAATTCATTGTGACCAAACGAGGGGCGTCCCCCCTCCCTGACTATGGTGAGGAAAGCAGGCACAGAGACCCCCTGGGTGACCTGGGGACATGACCTGGGGACAGGTTCCTGTGGCCCTTGTGGGTTCACCTTCAACCTCACCCTCTAGACAGCGTCCGTGCAGGTTCAGGAGCATGTCTGCGAAGTCACGTATATTCTTAAAAACAAGCAGGATCGAAACCCCACACAAATAGGGTCTTCTATACGTACACTTCCGCCGCTGCATGTTTCGTTTCACAGTCTGTCCTGGACACCCGACCTCGCAGGGTGACCCCAACACGCAGCTCCGGTCCGAGTGTCCCCTTTCTCCTAGGACGGGCCCGGGTCCTGCCTGGCTGGTCTGCCGCCCCTCTCTGGCCCCTCTCGACCCCCCTCCGCCTCCCGTCACACTCCGGCCAGCACCCTGCCTCCCCTTCCCGGCCTTGCACATCCCGCGCCTCTGCCTGGATCGTCACTCCTCTCCCTGTGACCAGCCAACTCCTACCGGAGCGCTGGTCCTGCCTCCGGCCCTTCAGACCTGCTGGGAGGTCTGCTGCTGCCCACTCACCTTCCGGCATGCAGAGTGCGGGGACTTGTAATTCCATGAGACGTCAAGGCCCGACAACACAACTGGCTACCACGGTGCGTGCCATGCAAATAGCTGTTTGTTGAAAGCATAAGAGAATTCACTTTACATGCCAGGCAGTGAACCTACATGGCCTCAGTTGTTTCAGTCCCCACAACTACCCTATCAAGTAGGCGCTAGTGTTCCCATTTTATAGATGAAGAAACGGAGGGTCAGAGATGGGGAGAGACTTCCCCGAAGCCACATACCTAGTAAATGTCGTAGCCAGGAATTGAAATAATATCTCTTTCACTCCAACATGTATTGGCTCCAATAAAATTAGGAGTCTTCATGCTGGGAAGTCAAAGACTGAGATTCAGGAAATGAGTAAATTTTAAAAATTTGTGAAGATTATAAATATGGGTTTCCATGGCATCTAGATTGTCCCTGTTGTCCAGCAATTAGGGCTGCGTCAGAGCACTTCTCCCCCCGCCTTTTGCTGCATTTATCACGCTGACTTGCTGTAATTTGCTTACACATCTTTCTTCCCTACGGGACTGAGAACCTTGATGTCAGGGGCCAGTTATCAGTACGTCCCTGTACCTAGCAGGGTGCTTGGTGCATCATAGGTACCCAGGAAATATTTGCTGCATCGTTCATACCCAACCTCACGCCACGGATGTTTCTTAAGCTCTGCTCTCTGGGCTGGAGCTGTCTCGAGGAACAGATCAGAGCCCAGATATCACGTTTACCTTTAGACGTGGAGCAGACAGTGGGCACGCGAATCTCCAGAGTGTCAGGTGGTGAAACGTGCTGTGAAGAAAAATAAAGCAGGGTGAGAGGCCAGAGACCCATCAGGGTGGTGCCCTTGCACAGAGGGGACAGGAAATTCCTCCCTGGAGAGGTGGCATTCGGGCAGAGACCAAAGGCCCAGCAGGTCTGGTGGAGAATCCCTGGGGTGCCGGAGACAGGCTTGGCATGTTCCAACAACAGCAAGTAGCTTTCGGCTCTCGGCTCGGAGGAGGCCAAGGTGCAACTTTCTTCGGTTGTCCCGAATCCGGGTTCATCTGACACCGGCCGCCTCCACCATGCTGCCTAAGTTTGACCCCAACAACATCAAAGTCGTGTACCTGAGGTGCACCAGTGGGGAAGTCAGTGCCACATCTGCCCTGGCCCCACAAGATCAGACCCCTGGGTCTGTCTCCAAAAAAGGTTGGTGATGACATCACCAAGGCAACTGGTGATTGGAAGGGTCTGAGGATTACACTGAAACTGACCATTCAGAACATACAGGCCCAGATTGAGGTGGTACCTTCTGCCTCTGCCCTGATCATCAAAGCCCTCAAGGAGCTGCCAAGAGACAGAAGGAAGCAGAAAAACATTAAGCACAGCGGAAACATCATTTTTGATGTGATTGTCAACATCGCCCAAGAGATGTGACATCGATCTTTAGCTAGAGAACTCTCTGGAGCCACTAAAGAGATCCTGGGGACCGTCCAGTCTGGGCTGCAGTGTTGATGGCCACCACCCTCACGACATCGTAGGTGACATCCACAGTGGGCGGTGGAATGTCAGCTAGTTAAGAGCTGCAAAGGAAAATAATTCAATAAAGGGTTATTTGACAAACACCCCCCCCCCAAAAAAAAACCAGCAAGGGTGAGCAGGGAGGAGATGAGGGCAGAGGGGTAGGGGGCTGGGGCCACGGTCAGGATTGAGGATTGGACCCCGAGTGCCGTGGGTTGAGCAGAGGAGCAGCGTGCACTGGCTTGAGCCGTGCGGGTATCACTGGCGGCTGTGAGAATGGGGGGCCGGGCGAGGGTGGGAGCCGGGAAGCCCAGGAGCCTTGGGTCCGGGTGGAGGCAGTGGAAGTGGGAGAAGTGAAGCTCTGAACCCGTGGCTGTGTGGGCAGATTGGATGCAGGGTGTGAGGCAAAGGGAGGACCCGGGGACGCTCCCAAGGTTTGTGGTCTGAGCAACAGAAAGAAGGCGCTGCCACTTCTTGAGCTGGGAAGGACCAGGGGGACGAGCTGGAAGGACCAGGAGGACAAGCTGGGTCCAGCGGAGCCAGGAGTTTGATTTCGGCCCTGCTTGTTTTGACATCCAAGGGGAGATACCTCACAGCCTTTGGAGACGGGGGTTTGGAGGGTGTGGGAGGACTTGGAGCTGTGACGTGGAGGGAATCAGCAGCAAAGAGATGGGCCTGCAGCCCCGGCAGGCGGTGCTCCAGGAGAAGAGGCCGCTGGACAGTGGCGTCTCTGAGAGGTAGGGGCAGCACCTGAAGTCGGTTCCCACCGTATTTAGTGCAGTGATTGCATGTGGCAGTGCTGAGTAATTTTTGGTGAAAGAATAAGTGAGTGAGTACAGATAGATCTTGCCACAAAATCCCAAAAGGTTTGAACGGGACACTCGAGTCGTGGCAGGGCTTGCCTTACGTGACCTCTGTGGAGGGTCCTGGGACGTGAAGGTACAGGCAGGGCCTCTGAAGTAGCCAGAGAGATCCGTGGGTGGGGCCGCCTCAGGGGCTGATGGCAGCAGGGGTGCGGGGACCACAGCAGCTGCAGCTCTCCAAGCCTGAGACACAGGATCGCATGGGGGGGGCCGCAGGGTGTTGGCCCAGACAGACCTGATTCAGATCCCGCTGCCAGGCACTTGCTGTCCGACCTCAGGCAGCAGTAATAGTAACAACATTTTAGAGCCCTTAGGAAACCTGTCAGTCACCTCCTAAGTGCTTCGCCTCGTTAGCACATTCAATCCTCACAACCACCCCAGAGGCAGGGACTTTATACTCCTCCCGTTACACATGAGAAGCCTGGCAGGGTTAAGTCTCTTGCCCTTGGTCACTCTGCTAGTAGCCGGCAGAGCTGGGCTTTGAAACTAAGCAACCCGCCTCCAGGGTGTGCCCTGAGCTCTGCAGCCTGGCCTCGACCACAAGTTCCCTGCAGGCCTCTGTTTCCCCATCTGCAAAATGGGAATCACCGCCCTCGCGCAGCACGACCTGCAGACACAGAGGCAGATTTCAGGCGGGGCCTTCAGCACGGGCATCAAAACAGGGCCCAGCCTCTGGGTGGCAACTCAGGGTGAGTTCAGCACAGCACTGGCTTTCCCGTGGACAGAAGTTGCCAAACATTATGAAAGTTGTATAAAAACTTGAGGGCAAGATTTTTATATGCCCTGGAAAGCTCCAGCGTACTCATTCTTACTTCTGGTACTAGAAGTACCGGTTCCAGAAGCCGAGGGAGCAGAAGGGAAAGAAACACCTTTCTTGTCCCTTTTCCTGAACTCTTTGCATTAAAAGAGGGCACCTGAGGACATAGTTCATCATTTCCTGGGGAAAGCAAATCATGGCAAGGATATTCCTGGAGCGGTGAAACCTCCAAAAAGCCAAGTCGAAACACGGCTGCTTCCTCATGTTGGAGATGAGTCCACAGCGCGGGGGGCAGGGGTGGGGGGATGTCGTCAGGTTCCGGGGGACAGGCTTTGACGCTGCGTTTTTGGCTCTAGGACCCCTACGCGGCCTTCTTTAAGATGGATATGGACAGGGATGGCATCGTCACCACGCGCGACCTTCATCGGCTGCTGCAGCACCTGCTCTTCAACCTGAAGGACGAGGATTTCGAGCGATTCCTGGGCCTTCTTGGCTTGAGGCTCAGCGTCACGTTAAATTTCCGCGAATTTCGAAACTTGTGCGAGAACAGACCGTTCAGAATAGAAGACACCGCGCCTCAGAGACTCATTAGGTAAGAGAGCAGCATGGGTCTGCATTAACGCTGAGTCCACACACGGGTGCAAATGATGGAGTTGCCCCCCAGGAGCTGTTTATTTTGTCTTTTCCTTAGTTCAAGAAAAATCACATTCAGAATTACACATTCAGTGTAGAAAGACTAGAAAATGCAGATACAGGTTAGAAAATACACCTGATCTAAGCACCTGTGAACATCATTTTTGTATTTTAAGGTGTATCATCCCCATCTTGTTTCTTTGCACATAAATATATACATATATGTTTTTCTTTTTATGAGCCTGGGGTCAGATATATACACGTGTTGCTCAGCCTTCCAAGACATTTGGGGACACCGTATGCAGAGGGAGGTGCGCGGTGCTTGTCAGGAGAACACGTGGACTTCCTCCAGGCCCAAGACGTTAACCTGGGCAGTAGGTGTGAACTGGGGAAGCACAGAACACCTTATGGTAATTGATGGATACTGAGTGTCATTTCAGTCTTTTTTCTATGTGCATAAATACACACATGTACTTGTATATTTTTCTTCTTATAAATTTGGGGTCAGCCGTGCCAGCTGCTTTGGGAGGTGCAAGGATCCCTTCCAGCCCTTTCCTAGGCAGTGCTCCCCACCAGACCCCCGGCCACCCAATGCCAGCCTCACTCACGGCAGGAAAATCTCTGCGTCCAGCTGAGCTGTGACTCCGTTTGTCTCCTTGGCTTCTCTCAGTAAGAGCATCTGCTCCTTGAAGCGGCAGTGGGTTCCCATCTTACCCGGGACGTGTCACAGTCTGCTCCCCACTGAGATCTGTTGACAGGCGTGAATGAAGTAACCATTCAGCCACTCCTTTACCAATTATTATAAGTACACTATTAATATTTTTTGAACCGTTACCATCCACTGCATTTGCTGCTACAGTGATACAACGCAGTAGTGGCATTCACTGGGTCCTTCTGCCCTTGAGGTGCTCCCAGCCCCCAGGGGCTATAGGCAAGTGCCCCTTCCACCCGGCAAGGGCAACCCCTGGAAGGGGGAACCCCCAGAAGCCCCTGTCACTGAGCCAGACTTTGTGGCACTTGGCTAGGCTGCAGAGGCCCTCTGGTCTTGCACTTTAATTTTTCCCTCTGAATTTGCTGGTTTTATTTTGTCTATACTTAAAAAGCCAGCGAGGAAGAAAACGACTGTAGTCTCTTTCTAAGTGAAACGATCATGTCACACATGAGTTGAACACCTGCTTCCAATTGCTCCATTTATGAGGAGCTTTAATATGAGACTTGATTGCTTAACGTTAAAACAAAGCACAAAAATATCCTTCAGAAAGAACTTTCTGGAGCATGTATGCAGAGTGGATATGGAAAATTTCAACCACAAAGCACAATCTTCCCATCCAAATGATTCCACCTTCTTAGTTGTATTATTTGTTCATTCATCACACATTTACTGAGGGTCTGCTGTGTGCTGTGTCACCCCAGGACTCGGAGGCACAAAGATGGATGAGATGAACACTCCCTTTGAGGGGCTCGGGGCTGAACTGCGACAGGTACAAAAATGAAGAAATAGAAGGATGTCTGAAGTGCCACAGGGAGGCGAGAGGCTAAGCCTGCTTGAGGTGCACAGAAAAAGCAGGACATTTCAGTTGGGTCTTGAGGTGTGAGTAGGAGTTTGTCCGGTGCAGGTTACCAGACCGTGGTTCAAGGCCAGGGAACAGCATTTGCAAAACCACAGAGGTGGGAGTGTGGAGCACATTGAGGGAATGGGGAGAGGATGCATGTGCAGAAGTGGCATGCACAGCGGGAGAGGAGGCCTCGAGATGCAGGAGGGCTGGATGTGACAGGGCTCGAGTGCCAGGCTTGGTCAGTAGGCAGGAGAGGATTTTATGCCGCGGAGTGTGTGGGTCACGTTGTGCCATAGAAACATCCTTCAGCAGCCCCAGAGTAGAGGATGGATATAGAGGAAGCGGCTGGTTCCAGGGAGACCCAGCTTGGGCTCCAAGGGTCTGGTGGAGAGCAAGCTTTGAGACCCCAACCAAGGCACTGCTTTAGAAAGCCAAGCCTTCCCATGGCCGGACCCCATACCTGTGCTTCATGAAGGTGTATCTTTTCATACCCCACAGCCCTTTAAGGAGGCATCACTACCTGCCTTTGCAGATGAAGGAATTGGGGCCTAGAGAAAAGTAACTGACTGGTCCAAAAGGACCCAGGTGATGGGCGTTGGACAGAGATTGGAACCCAGGATGCCTCTGGGGAGGGGCCACTTCCTCTGCCTGGAGAGCTCGGCCTCTTTCACCCTCCCCAGCCTCACTCTCCGCCAGCCAAACCTAGACGCCTTGCCGTATTGGAAGCCATCCTGCCCTCTCAGTTGGGCCCCTCTGCCTTCTGGGCCTTCACTTTCCACCTGCATCATCAAAATGCACTACTTTTGAAAACTTTGAAGGTTCATAATTTTGGCAAAGAGAGGAAGATCAACTCGTTTGCTTCATAACTGCACATCATTTTTAAATGTGTAAATACCAGTTAGAGCGATTGGTCCAATGACCTGTTTCATTTACATCATCTATTCCCTCCCAATCTATTCCCTTGTTTAAAACACACGGGCCTTGTCCATTTATCTACTGACAATCCACATCAAGTACATAGTGGTACATGTACATCATCAGAGATGAAAGAATACTGTCAAGTGTCCTTTTAGCAGAATTAGATGGGCAGCTTCTTGTCACAAAATATTGTACGATCCAGTCCTTCCTGATGAATGACTAACTAAATGAAAATAACAAATTTTCTTGTTGTTCTTAGACATGTATCACTTACTCACTCATCAAGAGATTTGGCTTATATGATCAAGTTCACCATCATCTTCTGGTTCATCTAATAATTGCAAAACATTTTCTGATCTCAGTTTTCTTCCCTTTGCCACTTGCGCATGAAATAAGAATTCTCAATTTTCAACTACATTCAGTGAAAGCTAACGTAAGACGACAAGGATGGTGTCACTGTCTTCTTTTTACCTTCTTGAAAGATGCTGTTACACTTTGAGCAGTGCAATCAGAAAACTGAAGGATGATGTAATAGTGGTGATTCATTTCAATATTGTATCATCCTGCTAGGAGATTCCATCATTTTTTGTTTTCTTCTTCTTATTTAGTCTCCTTTTTTTAGCATAGCTGGAAATAATTAATGAGCAATGATTGAATATTTCTTAGAATAATGAAATAGATCTAGTATAATTAAATCAAGATCACTAAGATCCCATGATCTATCATATTCTAAGAGGTTTCAATGGACCCACATGGTAATTGCAAGATAGAAGGAGTTTTATTTCATAAAGAAAATAAATACATTTTTTGTTGTTTTTTGGAAGACCTCTAAGAAAGAATAAAAGTCATGAATGCCACTCTTCTATTTTCTCAATCATACAGAATCACTATTTCTCTTTAAATATTTGATAGAATTCACCAATGAAATCATCAGGTCCTGGAGTTTCCTTTGTCAGAAGAATTTTAACTACAAATCTAATTACTGTAATTGTTATAGGATCATTCAGGGTTTCTAATCCTTCTTGACTGAGTTTTAGTAATTTTTGTCTTTTAAACTATTGGTCTGTTTCATCTAAGTTATTAAATTCATAAGAATGAAGTTGTTCATAGTATTCCCTTACTATTCTTTTAATATCTGTGGGGTCTTTAGTGATGTCCCTTTTTTCATTTCTTATATTGGTAGTTGATGTCTTCTCTCCTCTTTTCTTGATTCATTTAGCTGAAGGTTCATCAATTTTACTGATGTTTTCAAAGAACCAGCTTTATGTTTCATTTCTTTTTCTCTATTGTTTTTCTGTTTCGATTTCATTGATTTCTATTCTTTATTATTTTCTCCTTTCTTCTTGCTTTAAGTATACAAGAAGTTGATCCTTGAACAACACAGGGGTTGGGGCACCAAACCCCTGCACAGTCAAAAATCTGTGTATAGCTTTTGACTCCCCCAAAACTTAACTACTAATAGCTTACTGTTGACTGGAAGCTTACCAATAACATAAAGTCAGTCAACACATAGTTTGTATGTTATACGTATTATATACTGTATTCCTACAATAAAGCAAGCTAGAGAAAAGAAAATGTTATTAAGAAAGTCATAAGAAACTTATATATACTACCAAATGTAAAATAGATAGGTAGTGGGAAGCAGCCGCATAGCACAGGGAGATCAGCTCAGTGCTTTGTGACCACCTAGAGGGGAGGGATAGGGAGGGTGGGAGGGAGATGCAAGAGGGAGGGGATATGGGGATATATGTATATGTATAGCTGATTCACTTTGTTATAAAGCAGAAACTAACACACCATTGTAAAGCAATTATACTCCAATAAAGATGTTAAAAAAAAGTCATAAGAAAGAGAAAACACATTTATAGTACTGTATTTATAGTACTGTATGTAAGTTTACATTGTCTTTTACAAGATGAATCATCTGTCTGTCAGTACCCATATCAATATTGTCTCATACGGTACAAAACACTGCAGGTGTCATACATTTTGGTGTGTAACTCTGGACATCAAAAATGGAAAGATAATGTGAAAAAGAAATTCATATTTGTTTAGAGGTATAACGATTCATGCATTGTTAACAAAGAAGCAGTAATATGATTGCTTTATGGGAGTGTGGTGTAATCGATACAATTGCTTCATGGTAGCCTAGCCTATACACTAAAGAATGAATCATTATAAAATTTTTATAGCATACACTATTCCAATCATATTCATAATATAGTATTGGAATCATTGTTACTCTAAAAAAACCCCACTTGCCTGTGATGATAGGCTGATACACAATTTCTCCAATACGAGAGAGAGAGAGAAGCACACTGTATGGTAATATAATTCTTTGAAAGCAAAGTTATAAAAGAGGAAGAAAACTAACATATTAATTTTATATTAAATATCACTCACCTTATGCCTATGTAAGGATACACTAGTATCTACATATATTATATTTTATACATTCATGACATATCTAACTTTTTCTTAATTTTTTTTCAATATTTCTAGGCTATGTGGTTAATCTGTAAATTTTTTTCAAATTGTCACAAATCTACAAAAAATTTTCCAATATATTTATTGAAAAAAATCAGCATATAAGTGGACTCGTGCAGTCCAAACCTGTGTTGTGCAAGGGTCAACTGTAGTTTGCCCTCCTTTTTTATTTTCTTAAGCTGAAAACTCAGATTTTTTATTTGAATTCTTTCTTTTCTATATGAGCCCTTAATGCTATCAGGTTCCTTGTAGGCACTGATTTAGCTGCGTTTCACAAGTTTGGATATGTTATAGTGTTCATTTTCATTCAGTTCAAAATATTTTCTAATTTCCCTTTAGACTGTTTCTTGAAACCTTGGATTATTTAGAAGTATGGTTTTTTTTTTCAAAATATTTCCATGGTTTCCAACTATCTTTCTGTTATTTATTTCTAGTTTAATTCTGTTAAGTTTAGATAACATACTTCGTATGATTTTAATTCTTTTAAATTTGGTAAGGTTCATTTTACGACCCTAGAAATCGTCTGTCTTGGTGAACATTCCATGTATACTTGAAAAGAATGTATATTGGGCTGTTGTTGGGTGGAGGGTTCTATAAATGTCAATAAGATCAAGTTGGTCATAGTGTTTAGGTTCTCGCCTATTTTCTATTTGTTCTATCAGTTACTGAGAGAGGAGTGTTGACGTCACCAACAATAATTTTGCATCTGTCTATTTCTCCTTCCATTTTTATCAATTTATGCTTCATGTATTTTGAAACTCTGAGAAAAAGTATATTTGTATTTACCATTTCTGCTTCTCTTCTTTTATTTCTCAAGCTCAAAAGTGTCTCTCTCTGCTGTCATTTTCCTTCCCCTGAAGAACTTCTTTTAGCATGTCTACTGGAGACACGTTACCATAGTTTTCCTTCATTGAGAATATCTTTATTGCTCCTTCATTCCTAACAGTTTTTTTTTCTGGATATAGAATTATGGGTTGACAATTCTTTTGTTATAACACTTTAAAAATGTTGTTCCATTGTCTTCTGGCCTCCACAGTTTGTGAGGAGAAATCTACAGTCATTCAAATAGTTTTCCCTCTGTAATGTGTCATTTTTCTCAGGTTGCTTTCAAGATTCTTTCTTTAGCTTTGGTTTTCAGTAGTTTTATTTTGATGTGTTTGAGCATGATTTTCTTTGAGTTTATCTTTTTTGAGGTTTGCTGAACTTCCTGAATCTATGTTTTTCCACCAAATTTGGGCAGGTTTCAGCTATTATTTCCTGAAGTTTTAAATTTTTTTCTGTACCAATCTTTTTCTCTTCTCCTTTCAGTACTCCAGTGACATGGATGTTAGACCTTTTGTTTTTGTATCACAGGTCTCTCTATCATAGTCCTTGGAGATATATTCTTTTTTTTTCCTCTATTGATCAGATTAGATTATTTCTAGTCATCCATTTTCAAGTTCACTGACTCACTCCTCTGTCATCTCCATTCTGTCATTGAGCCAATCCAGTGAAAATTTTATTTCAGTTGTTGTTTTTTCCAGTTCTAAAGTTTCCACTTGGTTCTTTTTTTTTTTGACTGCAATTTCTTTGCTCAGAACTTGTCTTTCCATTTATTTTAAGAATGTGTACTCTTACTTCATGGTTATAATAGCTGCATTTAAATATGATAATTTCAACATCTGGGTCATCTTGGAGTTGGTGCTTGTTGTCTTTTATCTTGAAAATTGTTGGGATTTTCCTGGTCCTCTGTATATTGAGTAATTTTGGACTGTATCATGGACATTTTTAATGTTATATTGTGACACTCTGGTCCTGTTAAAATCCTTGGTAATGCGTTGACTGATTGATTTTTTTTAGGCAGGCAATCAATCCATTTAGTTTCAGAGTGCAAGTCCTGACCTACCTTCTGTGGTTTCAATATCAGTTCAGTTTTCAAAGCCCTTGTAGCTCTATCAGGTCAGCCCATGAGTGCAGCACACAGGAGACAGTCTTAACTACACTGTAGTCAAGTTCTCAAAGCTTTCACTGTGCTGCTTTGGGTTAGTTTCACACGTGCACATCACAGGTGAACCTGGAACTTCCTTCATTCATTTGGGCATCCCTTTTTCTAGCACTCTCTATGATTTCTCCCCACACTCTCCAGCACTCAGGGACCCCTTTTTTGTCCTTCTGGTTGGAAAATCTTAGGTTTTAGCCATTCTGTGCTACTGAGTGCTTCTCATAACTGGGTCCACCTCCAGGCCAACATGGTGGGAGAAAAAAGAGAAAGAGAAAATAATGTGGATTTCTCCAATCCTCCTTGAACACAGGGACCCCTTTTACCATCTCCTCTGGTTAGAGAGAAGAATTTCAGTTGTGGGTACCTACTTGGCCAATACTATTACTGGCACCACCATAGAAGTGCAGTTTTGTAACTGGGCTTGCCTCAGATCAGGAACGGGACAGTAAAAAGAGACAAGAAAGGGGGGATTTCCCCCATGCTCTTTGTACTTCAGGGGCTCACCTTCCTAGTTCTTCGGTCAGAAAAACGGACTTTCTTTTGGAGATTTCTCTGTCCAGATCCACTACACAGTTCCAGAATTAGGACTGCCTTTAAGCAGCCCTTAAGCTGGAGATATGGGAGGACAAAAGCCCATGAATCTCACCATTATATAAGTCATTCTTCAAGTTTTGATTTCCCTCTCCATAAGCCTCCTATTATTTACTTTTTACTGTCTTCAGAGAGTTACTTTTTGTATTCTGTCTAGAGTTTTTGGTTGTAACCAGTGGAAGAGAGAGGAGGAAGTAAGTATGTGTGTCTACTCCATCTTAACTGGGACTGGAAGAGCATCTCAGGACTCTTGCCCTGCTTGGAACACTGCTCCCCAGGATCACACAGCACCTCCTCATCACTCATGCCTCAAGGAGCCCTGCTCTCTGGTCTTCTTGGCTGAAGTGCCCCGGACCCCGCCCTGGTCCATCATTCTCAGTCACATTCAGTAGCTGAAGTTACCTGATTCACTTATTTTTCCATGTGTTTGCTGTACATTCCTGCCACCACAGGATGAGCTCCTTGAGGACATGGGTTCCGTTCACCATGCTCATCATTGTGTTTGTAGGACTTAGAGCAGCACATTGTATGTATTTGTGACTGACAGTCTGGCTGATAGGAAGGCTGGGTCTGACTGATTGTCAAGATCTAAAGAGGCAGACAATAGGAGAGAAAATAAGTGACTTCTGGAAAAGGCCACAGAAAAACCTTCCAATCTCTCTACAGGAGACAAGGATATAAAATGGTACAGAGGAGAAATGAATGGGAAATAGGTAGGAGCTCCTGGTTTGAGCACGAGTCACTAAGAAAAATAATCCAGCCTCATAGCCTGGAAAAGGAATTGGGTAGGGAGGCTGCTTGGACATGTGTCTAGACAGTGAGATCAGCTTGATAGTGAGTTGACTTTGAAGAGATAGAACATGCCTCTCAGGATCTCCATCCTTTTGAGGGAAGTCCGGGTGAGACGTCTGGGTTCAGACAGGATTTACGAGGCACCTAACGGTGAAGGCAGGGGAATAGGCATCATGAGGACCTACAGTCCTTTTAAACAATAGTTGTGAAAATGCAACATAATCCACCCAACCTTCCAAAACCTTAGTGGTAAAGTAGCGATAGAAGATTAGACTGCTTGATCTTTAGATCCTTTTCCACCCTTGAAATTCCATGATTCTGTGAAGTCCGGTAGACAGTTGGAGATGGAATGGAGAAGCAGGTGAGGTTACCGTGCTAATGGCACAGAAGTGTGGGCAAACAGCATCCAGGTGGTAGCTGGGGGCAGGAGCGGGGATGACCTCTCAGAAGAGTAAATGAGCTTTGGGGTGGAAGGAGAGAGAAGGAGTGGTCAAGGGGGCAGGCAGAGAGGGAGAGTCACTCACTGAGGGCACACGTGTGCCAGGTGGTGGGTGTTCCAACCCATGGTGTCATTTAAAGAGCAGCCTCATGAAGGTGACTACAGAGGGGAGAGCTGGTTGACAGCGTCACACGTGAGGCCAGCAAAGACCCCCGGACTTGGTAATATAGAAGCAACTGGCAGGTGGCGCAGTGGTTGAGAATCCACCTGCCAGTGCAGTGGACACGGGTTCGAGCCCTGGTCTGGGAAGATCCCACATGCCTCGGAGCAACTAAGCCCGTGCACCACAACTACTGAGCCTGCGCGTCTGGAGCCTGTGCTCCGCAACAAGAGAGGCCGCGATAGTGAGAGGCCCGCGCACCGCGATGAAGAGTGGCCCCCGCTTGCCACAACTAGAGAAAGCCCTCGCACAGAAACAAAGACCCAACACAGCCATAAATATGAAAATAAATAAATAAGTAAAATTTTTTTTAAAAAGCTATAAAAAAAAAAAGAAGTAAGTGGCGAATTTAAAGACTGTGTGTGTTGGGGGGTCTCAGTCAGGGGAGGTGTGCCAGCCATAGTTCACCTGTGCTCCCCACAAGCTGGCATCTGCCAGGAGAGAAAATGAAAGAGGGCATGACCTCATTTGGTCCATTTCAGCAGCGACATGGGAAGAGGGAGAAGACCCCGCCCAGCTGCAGCGGGTCCTCAGCACCTGCCCACTGAGGAAATGCAAGAATTTTTGTTTGCCAAGCCACAGGAGTCAAAGTTTATGTAATTCACCGAAGAAGCGCTGGTCTGAGTAAGACCCTTTCCACGTGACACATGGGTCAACAGCACAGTGTGGGCTTCTGCGGTAACGAGGGCCACGGTGTTCTTGGTGACCAGTGTGTACGGAGCACTGTCAGTCATCGGGGAACCCGAGGAGCGGTCCAGGAGAGCTGAGACCAGCAGCAGAGTTTCTGAGAAAGAATTTAAAGGAGAAGCCACATGAAGAGCAATGATTACTGCTTAATTTGTTGGTTCCAGTGCTGTGCCCTGCCATCTACTTTTAAAATGTAGGACAGTAGTGGGATGTTCCAGGAGGGCCTTCTCTGGGACACTGCAGGCTTCACTTTCCCAGGACCTCACACAGTGCCTGGCACTCCAGCGGTGCTCAGCAGAACTGCTCTAGTTGAATTGCAATAGACACGTTAAGTGAAAAGAAGATCCTGAGTGCGTAAAAACCATGGGTGGCCCTCACCTCTGTGAAATGTAGTACTTAATGGATCCTTTCCTCTGAGGAGTGAAGTTAGAGGGGCTACCAAAACTGTAGCTTCAGACGGAATGACAACGGTGAGAAAGGCTTTCCTCTGGCATGGGAGGGCCCTGAGTTTGAGTGCCAGGATTCCTGGTACTGGCTGTGCAATTTCGGCAGGCGACTTCACCTCTCTAAACCACAGCATCCCCTTTTGCAAACTGGGGTGGCAATGCCAGCGCTGGTGTGAAAACCCAGATTCGGTAGTTCCAGCCTGACTGGTCACAGAGCTTGTGGAGGCCACGATTACCCTAAAACCACAGTGCTCCCCACCTGGCATCACATACAAAGGGTCAGCTACAAAGCCGCGTCTTTGGGGATCACATAAACCTCTGACTGCTGCATTTTCTCAACTGGCAGCCTCCTGGTTGACTTTAGATTTTTTTTCCTTATGAGCAGCTCACCTGCTAGAGCATGAATAACACCACTTCTTTAAAAGGGCGACGTGGGGCTTGTGTGCTGTCCCCACCCTGGTTTTCCAGGTTCCCTTGAGGGGAAGTTCCTGTGAGGGTCCCTGTGGGGCCTCGCTCAGGTGTCCCCCTTACTCACCCTCAGGCAAGACGCACTGATCACCCACGTGCCTGTGCGCGAGCGTGGTTCCAAGCAAGGCGACCGCGGAGAAAGAAGTGGCGAAGGGTTTTACAGGGTTTCACGCGCCCCTAATTTGTTTTAGTGATTGGAAGAATCCAGGGCACCCCAAACTCCTTCAGCCACAGTCTTCACTGCGCCCCGTGGAGGCCTAGCCACAGTCTTTTTTTAAAGTGTCTTTGGCGCCCATCATTCTGTGAGTAAACAGAGTTTTGATCATTTTACATCCCACAGACTGAACCTTTGAACATGAGCTGAGACAGAGTCTGTAGGTCACGTTCCCACAGTGTTCCTGGACTGTTTGCTTTGGTCTGCGTGATCACGCCAACGTGTACGTTCAGGAAAAAAAGTTTTTAGTTGTCTTCATCCGAAGACGATGTGATAGTGTGTTTTTTATCCCTCTGGGAATAAATGAGCCCTTTTTGTTTTGTGAACTGCAGGAAAAGTTGAACAGCATTTATCTGGAAATAAGCAAGGACTCCTAAAATTTAAGATTTCCCTAACATGCAGCTGGGGAAATAAGACTGTATTTTAAGAATTAAGTTAGACCAGATGCGAAATAGCAGACTTTAACGCTATCTTTGAAACAAACTGGGGTAGGGGAATCCCTTGGGAGATTAATGAGTCCATTAAATTTAAACAGATTCATTTTTTTTTTCTTTTAAGACCAAAACAGAAGGTCGCAGATTCAGAACTGGCTTGTGAACAAGCACATCAGTATCTTGTTACCAAAGCAAAAACCAGATGGTCAGACTTGTCTAAGGTAAGAAAGTGATTATTTCCTTAAAAGGAAAGGGAATCTATTTCAATGTTCCAAGATCATTGGGATGAGGGAGCTATTTTCCATCCAGTCACTAAGATGGCAAAGTAACTTTGTATACCAATCTAGGGACTCCTTTTTTTCTTAAAATACTTTTTCAAAATAGATTCTCACATTCAAGGTCAATTGATCTTTAGAAAAATAAGTAATTGTAAGAGTTACGTGGACTGAAATTGCTGGCTTTATCTCAGGTTTGCTATGAATTAAAAATTTAAATGAAAAATGTAAGACGCTATCATTCTTGCTTTTACACAGTTATAAACATGCTTTTTAAAGAGGTATTTCTTCCTGTCTTGCTAAAATTATAGAAAGCATAGTTTGAAGGTGAATACCCTCCATGTGCAATTGTGTAAACTGTGATTATGGTGTCAGGATGGGAAACATACTCTTAGCAATGGCAGCTGTACGTGCAGGACAGTAGATCTGAAATGCAAGCCTGGGTCAGCCTGAGGTCTAGGATATGGGGTCACCACTTCTCAGTGCAACAAGGACACAAAAACTTCACTTTAAAAAGTATTTTAAAAAGTACTTAAAAAGATGTGAAGTCCCGCTTTTAAGTCCTGTTAAGCACCCGGGCTGCCTCACAGCCTTGACTGTGCCAGCCCAGGCCGGCAAATCACACCGACCGAGGCCGGGCCAGCCTTCCAGAGCAGTCCTTTGGGTCGAGGAGTGCAGGGCAAGCTGTGGATTGTAAGCAGCGGCCACACAGGACACAGCGGCGCCAGCCGGGGAGAGGGCAGAGCCCGCCACCTGACCGCCTCCCCGCGTGCCCGCCTCATCCCCGCTTCTCTCTGCCTTCAAACTCCCTCAAACCTATTTAAGAAAAAGCCCCTTCTCCCCAGCGTGCCTCCCCTCTCAGCTGCCCCGCCCTCCTTCCCCTCATGGGAGCAGCCCGCCCTGTGGTCGGACTCCAGGGACTCCCGAGGGCCACGTCCAGGGCCCTTCACAGCTTCATCCGACCCCGCTTTGACTTAGCACAGACTCACTGTGCAGGGGTTTGTGCCCCGGGTTCAGTGGTAACCAAGGCCTGTCTGCTCCCGCCTGGCGGAGCTCACGTGCCAGGGGAGGTGACAGATTATTAACAAAGCAGATGGGCGCTGAAAGGAGCAGGCCTCTGGGAGTGGCCAGAGGCTGTGGAGGTCTTTGTTTCTGCCTTGTTCAGACCATCCTTCCTGAAACGCCTCCACCCCCGGCTCCACGACACCCTGCAGGGCCCCCTCCCCTCCTGTCCCGGCCTCCTGGCTGGGTGACGTCCTCCCCGTCCGTGTGGGCTCTCACTCCACCTCGATTCCACGGCCTCTCGTAGCCACCTTCATCCTTGATGTCGTGCGGGACCCCAAACTATGTGTGGAGGAGGCGTGGGGACCCCAGGGCGCTGTGCTGCTAAACCAGGAGCCTTGCGTCTATCGGCGGAGACCTCCTGCATCTCTCCTAGGACTGAGCCTGGCGGGGAGAGGACGCGCTTTGTCCAGAATAGAGCATCGTGTCACCTCACTGGCCCCCACAGGACTAAATGATCCTGCGCGTGTGGATATCTCTGCCACTCTCTCAGTTTGTTTTGACTAAAGCACTGAAGGGATTAGTTCTGAATTCTAAACCGGCAGCAAGTATAATACCTAAATAAGATCAGCAGTATTCCCACCGGATCAACTGGTGATGAGACAGGTGTTCTCACTCGGTGCTCCCATCCCCGCTCGTCACTTCCGCGTCCCAGCGTTTAGAGATGGTGAAGGTGACCAAAGGTGTGGAGTCTCCCTTCTGCCGCATTTCTGTTGGGAGTTCGCCAAACAGGACCTGCTAATATCCAAAAGGATGTATTCTCCAGTAAAACCGCGTTTGAACTTGAACAAGGCTTCAGCGTTTAGTCATCTAGTGACCTTCACATAGAGTCACGGGCTCCCCGCTCCGCCATGCGCTGCTGGGGGCACCTCCAGCTGCACTCTCAGAAGTACGTAGGAGTCGTCCCATGTGGGGGCAGCTTAATATGCTCGTTGCTATTTAGGTGTTTTTGGAAAATAAGTTCATTGGTTTCTTCAGCAAACATTATTATGAGCTAACTGTGTAAGGTACTAAAGACACAATGACAAAAAAAATAAAGACATGGTCTCTGCCCCCAAGAGACTTGTGGTGTAAACACCAATGGGAACTCTGAAGAATGATGTGTGTTACAATGGAAGTGGCTTGCGTATAATGGGGTACCCGAGAAGAGGTCGCTTGAAAGATGAGCAGGTGTTGGACTGGGGAGGTGCTGGGGAGGTGGAGGATACCGGGACTGAACCAAGGCAAACACGTGTGGGATTGACCGGCACGGTGGGGAGTACAAAGAGTTCAGCAGGGATGTGTCAGACCTAGGGGTCAGAGCAGGTGGTTTTCAGTGCGAGGCAATGGGCGGATCACAGCAGGCTGTACGTGCTTTAGCTTTTTAAAAGTTGCAATAAAATGCACATAACATAAAATTTACCATCTCAACCATTTTTAAGTGTACCAGTTCAGCGGTATGAAGTACATTCACACCGTTGTGCTATGTGCTCTAAGTTTTTAATGGGGCTTCGAAATCCTCCAGGCCTAACTTTTTTAAGCTTAATTGTTTTTTAATTTGTGACGCTACAGTAGAATATAAAAATAATATATGTATATAACTGTATATATGATATGTATGTATATATGTACATTTAACATACATGTTTTATAATATGTATGTATTATATGTATAACGTATATGCGTAGTTTAAATAAGTGTGTATAATGTGTAGTCACCGTGTATCCCAGATTGTACACCACCATGTAACCACCATCCAGATGAAGGAATAGAATATTAACAGTATCTTAGACCAGGGAGCTACGCTTTTTCTGTGAAGGGCAAGACAGTAAATATTTTCGGCATTGTGGGTCACAGGGCTCTGCTGGGACTCTCAGACGTCTTACTTTCTTCCCCTCCACTAGATGTGTAGCAGTAGCTCGTTGCTGCTTTAATTAGCATTTGTTGTTTACTAATGAAATTGGGCATCTTTTCATTTGTTTATTCATTAGTCAGTTTTCTTTATCTGCGAAGTGCCTGCTTGAGACTTTTTTACAGTTTTCACACTGGCTTGTCTGTCTTTCTTTCCTTGGTCAGTGGGAACGCTTACTTTGGTTTGGCCAGTAGACTTTTGTATGTGGTAAGTGATGCAGATATCTTCTCTCAGTTTGTGTTCAGTCTTCACCCTTTAAAAAAAAATTTAATTTAATTTTTCTTCCAGTTTATTGAGATATAATTGACATACAGCACCATACAAGTTTAAGGTGTATGGCATAATTATTTGACTTACGTATACTGTGAAATGATTATCACAATAAGTTTAGTGAATGTCTATCATCTCATATAAATATGAAATTAAAGAAATAGAAAAAAATGTTGTGTGTGATGAGAATTCTTAGGTTTTACTCTCTTAACTTTCGTATATAACATACAGATGTGTTATATATTATATATATGTTATACATACAACTGTGTTCATTATATTCAGCTGTACTCATGATATTTATCATGTTGAACATTACATCCCTAGTACTTATTTATCTTAGAACCGGAAGTTTGTAGTACCTGTTGACCACCTTCATCCAATTCCCTCTCCCCGCACCCCTTGCTTTTGGTAATCACAAATCTGATCTCTTTTTCTAGGAATTGTTTGTATGCTTGTTTGTTTGTTTTTAGAGTATAATTGACTAAAACATTATGTTCGTTCCTGTTACACAACGTAGTGATTTTTCTTTTGTTCATTTCAAAATGATCACCAGGATAAGTCTAGTTATTATGTGTCACCACAAAGATACTACTTAGTTATTGACTGTATTCCCCACACTGTAGCTTTTATACCTGTGACTCATTTATTTTGCAACTGGAAGTTTGTACTGCTTAATTGCCCTCACCTATTTCTTTCCTCCTCCCAGCCCCCTCTTCTCTGGTAACCACCTGTTTGTTCTTTGCATCTATAACTCTGTTTCTGTTTTGTTCTGTTTGTTCATTTGTTGTATTTTTTAGATGCCACATAGAAGTAAAGCCATACAGTATCTGTCTTTCCCTGTCTGACTTCTTTCATTTGGCATAATGCTTCTAGGTCCATCCATGTTGTCACAAATTGCAAGATTTCGTTCTTTTTTATGGCTGAGTAATATTCCATTGTATATATGTGTATATACCACATCTTCTTTATCCATTCATCTATTAGTGGATACTTAAGTTGCTTCCATATCTTGGCTATTGTACATTATGCTGCAACTCCAGTTTTTAATGAAGTTGTTTGGTTTTTTGGTGTTGAGTTCTGTGAGTTCTTTGTATATTTTGGATTAACCCCTTATAAGAATATATCATTTGCAGATATCGTCTCCAATTCAGTAAGTGGCTTTTTGTTTTCTTGATAGTTTCCTTTGCTGTGTGCAAAGGCTTTTGAGTTTGATGTAGTCCCATTTGTTTATTTTTGCTTTTGTTCCCCTTGCCTGAGGAGACGTATCCAAAAAAACACTACTACGATGGATGCCAGAGTACTGCCTATGTTTTCTTCTGGAAGTTTTATGGTTTCAGGTCTTACAACTGATTAAATAGACTTTAATCTATTTATTCTGTTTATGGTGTGAGAGAGTACTCCAGTTTGAGTCTTTTGCATGTAGCTGTCCAGTTTTCCCAACACCATTTATTGATGAGGCTGTCTTTTTCCCATGGTATATTCTTGCCTCCTTTGTCATAGATTAATTGCCCATATAAGTGTGGGTTCATGTCTGGGCTCTCTATTCTGTTCCATTGATCTATGTGTCTGTTTTTGTGCCAGTAGGATACTGTTTTTATGATAGTAGCTTTGTAGTTTAGTTTGAAATCAGTTAGTGTGATACCTCCAGTTTTGTTCTTCTTTCTCAATACTGTTTTGGTTATTTGGAGTCTTTTGTGTTT
Organism: Balaenoptera musculus; assembly: GCF_009873245.2. Taxonomy (NCBI): domain Eukaryota; kingdom Metazoa; phylum Chordata; class Mammalia; order Artiodactyla; family Balaenopteridae; genus Balaenoptera; species Balaenoptera musculus. The sequence continues at coordinate 98,929,541 of NC_045794.1, read as the reverse complement.
CCATACAAATTTTTGAATTATTTGTTCTAGTTCTGTGAAAAATGCCAGTAGTATTTTGATAGGGATTGCATTGAATCTGTAGATTGCCTTGGGTAGTGTGGTCATTTTAACAATATTAATTCTTCCAACTTATGAACATGGTATATCTTTCCATCTGTTTGTGTCATCTTCCATTTTTTTCATCAGTATGTTATAATTTTCAGAATACGGGTCTTTTACCTCCTTAGATTTATTCCTAGATATATTATTCTTTTTGATATGATTTTCTTGATTTCTCTTTCTGATAGTTTATTATTAGTGTATAGAAATGCAACAGATTTCTATATATTAGTTTTGTATCCTGCAACTTTACCAAATTCATTGATGAGCTCTAGTAGTTTTTTGGTGGCATCTTTAGGATTTTTTACATATAGTATCATGTCATCTTTAAACAGTGATAGTTTTACTTCTTCCTTTCCAATTTGGATTCCTTTTCATTCTCTTTCTTGTCTGATAGCTGTGGCTAGGCCTTCCAGTACTATGTTGAATAAAAGTGGTGAGAGTGGATATCCTTGTCTTGTTCCTGATCTTAGAGGAAATGCTTTCAGCTTTTCACCATTGAGTGTGATGTTAGCTGTGGACTTATCATATATGGCCTTTATTATGTTGAGGTATGTTCCCTCTATACCCACTTTGTTGAGAGTTTTTATCATAAATGGGTGTTGAATTTTGTCAAAAGCTTTTTCTGCATCAATTGAAATGGTCATCTGATTTTTGTTTTTCAATGTGTTAATGTGGTGTATCACATTCATTGATTTGCAGATACTGAACCATCCTTGCATCCTTGGTAGAAATCCCACTTGATCATGGTGTATGATCTTTTTAATGTATTGTTGAATTTGGCTTGCTAATATTTTGTTGAGGATTTTTGCATATATGTTCATCAGTGATAGTGGCCTATAATTTTCTTTTTTTGTGATATCTTCGTCTGGTTTTGGCATCAGGGTAGTGCTGACCTCATAGAATGCGTTCATAAGCATTCCTTCTTCTGCAATTTCTTGAAAATTTTGAGAAAGACTGACAACTCTTCTCTAAATCTTTGGTAAAATTCACCTGTGAAGCCGTCTGCCCCTGGACTTTTGTTTTTAGGGAGTTCTTTTATTACTGATTCAACTTCATTACTGGCAATTGGTCTGTTCATATTTTCTATTTCTTCCCAGTTCAGTCTTGGGAGATTGTACATTTCTAGGAATTTGTCCACTTCTCCTAGGTTGTCCATATTATTGGCATATAATTGTTCATAGTAATCTCTTATGATCCTTTGTGTTTCTGTAGTGATGGTTGTAACTTCTCCTTTTTCATTTCTGACTTTATTGGTTTGGGCCCTCTCTCTTTTTCTCTTGATGAGTCTGGCTAAAGGTTTATCAATTGTGTTTATCTTTTCAAAGAACCAGCTCTTAGTTCCATTAATCTTTTCTATTGTGTTTTTAAGTCTGTATTTTATTTATTTCTGCTCTGGTCATTATGATTTCTTTCCTTCTATTAACTTTGGGTTTTGCTCCTCTTTTTCTAGTTCCTTTAGATGTAAGGTTGTGTTATGTATTTGAGATTTTTCTTTTTTCCCGAGATAGGCTTGTTTTGCTATAAACTTCCCTCTTGGAACTGCTTTTGCTGTGTCCCATAGATTTTGGGTCCTTGTATTTCCATTTTCTTTTGTCTTCAGGTATTTTTTTATTTCTTCTTTGATTGCTTTAGTGATCCATCGGTTGTTTAGTAGCATAGTGTTTAGTCTCTACATGTTTGTGATTTTTGCAATTTGTTCCTTACAGTTGATGTTTAGTCTCATAGTGCTGTGGTCAAAAAAAAAGCTTGATATGATTTTAGTTTTCTTAAATTTACTGAGACTTGTTTTGTGTCCTATCATGTGATCTGGAGAACATTCCATGTCCACTTGAAAAGAGTGTGTATTCTGCTGCTTTTTGATTCTCTCTCTCTATATATCAATTAGGTCCATCTGATCTAATGTGTCATTTAAAGCCAATGTTTCCTTATTCATTTTCTGTCTGGATGATCTGTCCATTGATGTTAGTGGGATATTAAAGTCCCCTACTATTATTGTGTTACTGTCTATTTCTCCCTTTTTGTCTGTTAATATTTGCTTTATGTATTTAGGTGCTTCTGTTTTGGGTGCATATATATTTAGAATTGTTATATCTTTTCTTTAGATTGATCTCTTGATCATTGCGTAATGTCCTTCTTTGTCTCTTGTTACAGTCTTTAAAGTCTATTTTATCTGATATAAGTATTGCTACCCTTGGTTTCTTTTCATTTTCATTTGCATGGAATATCTTTTTCCATCCCCTCACTTTCAGTGTGTGTGTGTCTTTAGAGGTGAAGTGAGTCTCTTGTAGACAGCATATATATGGGTCTTGTTTCTGTATCCATTCAGCCACTCTGTGTTTTTTGATGTAGCATTTAGTCTATTCACATTTAATATAAATACTGATAGGTATGTACTTATTGCCATTTTGTTAATTGTTTTGGGATCGTTTTTATAGTTCTTTTTTGTTCCTTTCTTCTTCTTTTGCTCTCTTCCATTGTGGTTTGATGACTATCTCTAGTGTTACATTTGGATTCCTTTTTTTTTTTTTCTGTGTGTCTATTATAGATCTTTTGTTTGTTGTTATTGTGAAGGTTATATAGCAATCTGTATATACATGTGATTATTTTAAGTTGCTGGGCTCTTAAGTTCAAATGTATTTTAACAATCCTGGCATTTTTACCCCCCACACACACTTGCTGTTTTTGACATCTTATTTTTCATCATTTTGTTTTGTGTATCCCTTAACTACTTTTTGTGGATATAGATGATTTTACTACTTTTGTCTTTTAACCTTCCTACTAGCTTTACATGTGGTTGATTTACTGCATTTACTGTATATTTGCCTTTACCAATGAACTTTTTTCTTTCATAATTTTCATGTTTCTAGTTGTGGCCTTTTTCTTTTTCACTTAGGGAAGTCCCTTTAACATTTCTTGTAAAGCTCGTTTGGTGGTGCTGAATTCTTTTAACTTTTGCTTGTCTGTAAAATTTTTTTGATCTGTCCATCAAGTCTGAATGAAAGCCTTGCTGGGTAGAGTATTCTTGGTTGTAGGTTTTCCCTTTTCATCACTTTAAACATATTGTGCCACTCCCTTCTATCTAGCCTGCAGAGTTTCTGCTGAAAAATTAGCTGATGGCCTTATGGGAATTCCTTGTATGTAGCTTGTTGCTTTTTCCTTGCTGCTTTTAATATTCTTTCCTTATCTTTAATTGTTGCCATTTTAATTACAATGTGTTTTGCTTTGATCCTCTTTGCATTGATCCTGTTTGGTACTCTCTGTGATTCCTGTACCTGGATGTCTGTTTCCTTTCCCAGGTTAGGGAAGTTTTCAGCTATTATGTCTTCAAATATGTTCTCTGCCCGTTTCTCTGTCTCTTCTCCTTATGGGATTCCTATAATGCGAATGTTGTTACATTGATGTTGTCCCAGAGGTCTCTTAAACTGTCCTCATTTCTTTTTATTCTTTTTTTCTGTTCTGTTTCAGTGATTTCCACTACTCTGTCTTCCAGCTCACTGATCTGTTCCTCTGTATCATCTAATATGTTGATTCCTTTTAGTGTGTTTTTTATTTATGTTATTTTTTATTCCTTTTAGTGTGTGTTAATTATTGTATTCTTCAGCTCTCTTTTGTTCTTCTTTATATCTTCTAACCCTGTTAAACTTCTCACTGTGTTTATCCATTCTTCTCCTGATTTCTTTGAGCTTCTTTACAATCATCGTTTCAAACTCTATTGGGTAGGTTGCCTATCTCCACTTTACTTAGTTCTCCTGGGGTTTTATCTTGTTCCTTCATTTGGAATATATTCCTCTGTTGCCTTATTTTGCCTAATTTGCTGCTTTTACTTCTATGTATTTGGTAGGTTGGTTATGTTTCCTGACCTTGGAGAAGTAGCCTCTTGTAGGAGACACCCTATGCATCCCAGCAGCACACTCCCCTCTGGTCACCAGAGCTATATGCTCTAGGGGTGCCACCTATGTGGGCTGTGTGGCTCCTCCTGTTGTGTCAGGCTGACTGCTGTGGGTGGTCTGGTAGGCATGGCTGGCCCACAGTCCGGTTGGTTGCCAGGCTCTGCCTTGTGCAGAGGCCACTGGCTGCTGGTGGGCGGGGCCAGGTCATGAGACTTCTGACTACAGGGCCCCAGGGGTCCCAGGGCTAGTGCTGGCCCACTGGTAGGCAAAGCCAGGTTCTGGGGTGGGTGGTTGCAGGGCTGGGTGTCCTGGATCTAGTGTCAGCCTGCTGGTAGGAAGGGCTAATACCTGACACAGCTGGCTGCAGGGTCTGGCGTGTCCTAAAGCTGCTGTTGGCCCACTGGTGGTTGGGGCTGGATCCTGAGGCAGCTCTCTGTGGGGTCCAAGGTGTCTTGCAGCTGGTTTCAGCCCACCTAGTGGGTGGGGCTAGATCCCAGGGTGGCTGTCTGAAGAGCTGTGGTGGTCCTGGGGCTGGTGGGTGGGGTCAGGAACCAGGGTGTCCTGGGGCTTTTGCTCACCCACTGGTGGGTAAGGCTGATCCTGGGGCTAGTGCTGGCTCACTGGTGGGTGGAGCCAGGTCTCAGGATCTCTGGCTTCAAGGCCCTGGGGGTGCTGGAGTGGATGTTTCAGCCTGCTGGTGGTCAGGGCCAGGGCCCTGGGGGTCCTGGGGCTGATGCCTATCCACTCATGGTGAGGCTGGTCCCAGAGCTCGTGCCAGTACACTGGTATGTGGGGATGAGTCCTGGACCCTGTGGTGGGCTCAGGGTGTCTTAAGGCAGCAGGCCTGCTGGTGAGAGGGGCTGTGTCTCTGCCCAGCTGCTTGCTTGTCCTGAGACGTCCCAGTACTGGTGCTGACAGGCTGGTGGGCAGGCCAGGTTCCAGCATTAATAAGATAGAGGGAGGATTCCAGAATGCCGTTTGCCAATCCCAGTGTCCACGTGGTAGAACAAGCTCCCCCAAAATGGTTGCCACCAGTGTCTATGTCCCCAGGGCAAGCCCCAGGTGCCTTCTGTTTCTCTAAGAGGCTTTCCAAGATCAGCAGGTGGGTCTGGCACAGGCTCCTTTCAAATTACTGTTTCTACCCTGGGGCCCGGAGCATGTGAGATTTTGTGTGCACCCTTTAGGAGTGGAGTTTCTATTTCCCACAGCCCTCTGGTACTCCCGAGAGTAAGCCCTGCTGACCTTCAAAGCCAAATGTTCTGGGGGCTCATCTTCCCAGCGCAGGAATCCCAGGCTGGGGAGCCCAGTGTGGGGCACAGACCCCTTGCTTCTTGGGGAGAACCTCTGCAATTGTAATTATCCTCCCGTTTGTGGGTTGCCAGGGGTATGGGTCTTGACTATACCATGACTCTGTGGTCTCATTGTGGTTCCTTCTTTATATCGGTAGTTGCAGAAGCTCTTTTCTGCTAGTCTTCTGGTTTTTCTCATCAATAGTTTCTCTGTTAATAGCTGTAATTTTGGTGTGTCCATGGGAGGAGGTGAGCTCAGGGTCTTCCTAACTCCACCATCATGGCCACACCCTCTCCTCTTTTCACCCTCTTTATGTGATACCTTTCGATAAATACAAGTTCTTTGTTTAACGTAGTCACATTTTTAACTACTCTCTAAAGTTCTTGTTGAAGAAACCCCGCCCTGAAGTCATGGAGATATCCTCCTGTGATCTCCCTAGCAGCTTCACAGCCTCACCTTTCACATTCAGGTCTTGACATCAGCAGTGGAAGTGTCATGTGTCTTGGTGTGGGGATCCAATTCCATCTTCCGTATGGAGATCAGTTGTCCTGGCACCACTCATTGCAAAGTCCATCTTCTCCCCCACTGGTCTGCAGCATCACCACTGTCCTGCGTCAGTGCCCATGGGTGTTTCTGGGCTCCTCCTTCTGGTTCGTTGGTCAGTTTGTCTATCTTGGCACCAATACCACATCTTTAGAGTCCCCATAACTTAGTAAGACATCTTAATTAGCTGGTCGGCAAGTCCTGCCTCCTTGTTCTCTGAGAGTTTTTGAATCAGTTTGTCAAGTTCCACAAAGAAAAAAAAACTATTGGGATGTTTGGCAAGAAATGACATCTCTACTACATGGAGCCTTCCAATTAATGAACACATTGTATCGCCATTTATTTTGATCTTTTTAAATATCTTTCAAAAAAGTTTTAGACATTGCTGTGTAGAAGTCTTACAATCATTTATAAGATTTATTCCTCAAACTTTCTATTTTTGATGCTACTGTAAATGTTATTTTTTTTAATTCATTTTCCATGTCTGAAATATAAAAATGTGGATGATTTTACATATTGATATAGAATCCAGATTTCTTGCCAAAGCCTCTTAGTGTAATAATTTATTTATGGATTCCTTGTATTCTTATATATACGGTCATGTCATTTGTGAATAAATGACAATTGTATTTCTCCCTGCCCTGTTGTTACACCTTTTAACACCTTGCCTAACTACACTGGCGGGCATCTCCAGTACAATGATGAATAGAGGGCGATAGAGATATTCTTGCCTGGTTCCTTCCTGATCTTACAGGGAATGTTTCGTGGTTTCACCGTTAGGTATGATGCTCGCAGAGGACTTGGGAGATGGACCCACTGTGTCTCCCTCACAGTGTATTAGAAGGAGGAGCGAATGAGCTATTGTTTGGAAACAATTTAAGACAGAGCAGAGCGCCCTGTGCTACCTGCTCTTCTAGTCTGTGCTGACAAATCCCCAGATGCCTTTTGCACCCCTCGGGGATATTACAATGGTACCGTACCATCTTCTCACAACAACCAGTCTCACGTCCCTCATTTCCCCTCTGACAGCCAGCCGGGCAGCCAAATTCGCTGCGTCGTGGAGATGACAACCTCAAGCAGTGTGGGCTACGCCTCATTTCCCAGGCTCTGGTTGACTCTTATTTCTAATAGTGTTTGATCCCAAGTTGTTGGTCAGAGGAGAATCCAAGCTACACACCTGAGACCACTCATTACCCAGAAATAAGCCCCTTCTAGGATGTTAACACTTGTTCGTGTTTTGCTCGATCACCTTCTTTAGAGGAATGGGGAGGATATCTAGGACATAGATTAAAAGGTTTTTAAGCAGGAGGAATGGGAGAAAAATGTCTTAGACTGTTCCAGATACTGACTATTGAAAAGCCTGTATACTGTCTGAGCAATTTTGTATGTTACTAAATGCCGCCTTGGAATATTGCAGAATTTTATCAAAACCGACAATGAGGGCAACGGCATTCTTCGACGACGGGATATAAAGAACGCGCTGTACAGCTTTGATATTCCCCTCACACCCAGAGAATGTGAGAAGCTTTGGATGAGGTGAGTGGTATCTGAAGACTGGCTTTTCATTCCGGACGGCCAAATTCAGCACCAGGCTTTCGTCACTCCTCAGGGGTCAGGTGGGACCAGGAATGGTTTTCCTATGGTTGTATCTGTCCTGTTCCCCCGTAGAAAGAAGCCTTGGCCAACAGCCTGGCCTTCAGGAACACGGGGAGCCAGGTAAACACTTGTCACCAATATTAAATATTACACTTGAGAGTTTTGCATTTCCAAGGAACCAGGAGTTCAACCACATCCTTTTACTGTTTCAGAGAACTAAGTCCTTCCCCAAAGACTTAACTCTAATACAAGTAGCTCAGCAGACAGATCTGCAATGGGTAAAGGGAAAAGTGGTCTCTCCCCATCACCTAAAGATGGAAATCAATGTTGCACAACTGTTTTATAGATCAGTAATTTGCTGGAAGAAAATCACCAAAGTTTTGGTCACTTGGAGTGGTTTCCCGAGGGTGTCTTAAACTGAAAATAGAACCTAATATTGACTACATTTTTCAAAATGTGCTTTAGATTTAGCTGTTTTTGAACCAGGCCCCCAGTTACAACATTCCCTGTGTAGATGTTTAAGTTTCAAGGTGCACTAACAATGCGGTCCATTTCCAAGTTCCAGATCTGTCTTTGAATTACTTCCTTCTTCATTATATGTTAGCTGCCACTTGCATCCCCCCAGGATCATTCCCCAATATTGCATGCCCTCTCAGAGGCAAGCCCATGGAGCAGTTCATGTAGTATTTCAGCTTTTCATCTGTTCAAAGGGGAAAGCTGCAATGTTGGCCGAGTTTAGAATTAGGTGGGCTGTTTTGTGTCTAATTTAGAAAAGCAACTTGAAGTTCTTACAAAATCCTTGTTTTTTTGTTTTTTTTTTTAAGATCAGTTCCAACTCAGGGACAATTTGGTCTCCCTACCCATTTTCTCTTTTGATGGACTAGATGAGTGGGTCCATCTGAGTAATCAGAAGATGGGGTGCAGCGGCCAAATGTGTGGTGCTCTCACCACGTAGACCTTTGGATGATGCGGAGGTGACTGTGATCCTGATGCTCGGGGAGCTGTCGGGGGGCAGGAAGCATTCACCCCAATACCAGGGTGCAGAGTCACCTGTTATAAATGCCAGAGGAGGGACATGTCGAGCAGAAAGGGAGACAAAAGTAGGGGTGCTGGGGGCCGTGGAAGAGCAGGAGGCTGTCACGGTGGGAGAGAAGTTGAAATTGTTCCAAAGGTCCAGACGGGGCAGGAGGGCTGCCTGACCCACGGGGCAGGAGGACGGGTGAGGCGTTCTCCAAGCAGTGCCTGGGCTCCAGGCTGAGAAAGGAAAGGCGAGGCTGATCACCTGGCCGCAGTCCTCCCTTTCTGGCCGTATTAACGAGACGTTCGGAAACAAGGAAATGCGATGTGGATCAAGCCATGCTTTAGGAAGGCTAGTCAGGAAGCAGTTCAGGGAAGGGGTTGGTGGGGTGTGGGCATCGGGAGACTGTGGTCTCCGTCAGGGGGGGATGGGACGAGCCCTGGAGCTGGGTGCAAGCTGCAAGGATGAGGGGTGTAGGAGGCAGGTGTCCCCGTGAGGGTTCCCGTGTGGAAGGAGAGCACGCGTAGCCCCCTTCCCGATGGGGGACAGAGCAAGGTTCCATGTTCACGGGAGGGAGACACTCACTGTTGCTTTTGGCTCAAGTTTCTTTATACGTGTATTAACATGATTCAATACACAAATATGTACCCTGTGCTGAAAACTGTTTGAGATGAGAATCTCATCTACTTTTGTTTAGCCGGCTGTTTGCCGCGGATGGTGAGTGGTTGAGAGCTCTGCAGCCAGACGTGCCTCCACGCCTGATAGCTGTGTGGCCCCTGTCAAGTCACTTAACTTCTCTGTGCCTCACTCTGCCCCGCTCAGTTAGCTCAAGTGCTGTATGGATCCGGGCAGGCTGGCTGCGGTAACAAACAAGGCCAACATCCCAGGGGCTTGCCCCATAATGGTGTCACAATTTAGTGTGGGTGTTGGGGAGCTGTGCTCACAGTCATTCAGGGACCAGGAGTCCCACCATCCCTGGATCCTATGTGTCTACCAGCAGAGAAGGGAACAGAGCACAGAGGACCCTCTGGTCAGCTTTGTGAGGACCAGGCCTGGAAACACGGCCGTCACTTTGCCCAGATTCTTTTGGCTAGAATCCCCTGACGGCTGCACCCCTGCCAGGGAGGCTGGGGGGCCAGAAGTCTGAAGGGGGAGGATTGCGCTGCTACTCAGAGGCCAGGAGGCTGCTGCCCCCCGGGCTGGAAGAGCAAGGGGGGAGGTCACACAGAGATAAGGGAGCAGCTCCCCACCAGCGACTGCAGGCCAAAGGGGAGACGGTATTTTTGGGGGACCAGGAAGTTGCCTCCACTCCTGATGCTGTCTCGGAATCTGCGGGAGCCTCGACTGCTGTGCTGAGCGGGAGCTACGGAGCCATGACACGAGATCCCCTGGGAACAGCCTGGCCCTGCCCTCTTCCCACCTCCAAGGGCACAGCTCCCTGGGCGCAGCCGGGGGGCAGCTGGGAAGATGTGCAAAGGGCAAGCGCGGGGTCGAGAGCCACCAGATGAACGCCCAGCCAAAGGGCAAAGGGTGTGTCACATTCCAGGGCTGCGGGGTCACCTGGGTGGCCCGGCAGAAGGGGAGGCTGCACATCAGCGGAGCCACATCGTGACGGGCAGGACAAGGTGGGGACCCCACCCTGACGGCCAGGTGTTTAGTGGGGAAAGATGGAGGCAGGCCCACGTTCTAGAAAGATCACTCTGGCCACGGGGAGGAGGATGAATTGCCGGAGACGGGGAGGGAGGCACAGAGGTGAATTCAGGGCTGTCTCGGTGTTCTAAGCGAGAGGATGGGGTGACCTTCCCTGGGTGGTGCCTGGAGGACTGGGACAGAAGTGACAGGTGTGAGAGCGATTTAGGAAGTGAAAATTCACCTTTAGCAGCCTGGAAAGAGGCTGAGGGATGAGGTAAGATGCTCCTTGGATTTGTCTGATAAGCATGCGCAGAAATCAGGAGGACACCCTGAGGTGGCCGAGTAACCCGTAGCTGAGGGCTGTGCTCTGAGGGGCCCTGCACCCTGGCCCATGGTGCCTGGACTGAGCTGTGTGACCTTGGGCCAGTGGCTCACCTTCTCTGAGCTTCAGTCATCTCTCCAATGAGATGGCAATGGGGACCAAATGATATAAAGAGGGTACCTGGCATAGATAAACATAAAAATTAGTAGCAAAAAGATCATATAGATTTGAAATTATTTTCTGATTACAATATTAATGCACACTCATTTTAGAAGACTCAGAAAATCCAGAGAAGCATAAAGGAAAAGAAAAGACAACAGCAAGAAAGCAGCCATACCCCACTCAGCAGAGATGATAAACTTGGTGGTGTGGTTTTTTTCATCCATTTTCTAGGCGTTTCCATGATCTCCGTTAGCCGTCCTCACCCTCATTCCACCTCCTGGCCTGCTCCTCTCAATGGCTCAGCGTTTGCTGACCCTGATTCACCCTGGTCCACTCCCTCCAAGTCCCCGCCTGCCTTAGAAGCAGGAGGGGTAGGCGGCAAGGTGGTGGCCAGCGCCAGGCTGTGCAGGCACCAGGAGCCTCCTGCAGCTGCCCGTACAGGGGGAGGGGCATTCTCCCACCCAGCGGGAGTGACAGGGACCCCCGGCAAGGCAGGGAGCAGCTGGGGCCAACGTGACACACTCTGCCAGCTCCCGGAGTCTGCTAGTGAGAAGAGGAAAGCCCCTGCCAAAATTGGGTAGCTGGAAGTGAGTAGGAAAATAACGTTCAGCTCTTTCGAAAACACAGAATTAGAAACTAGGGAGAATACAGACAAAAAATTGTCCGCATCCATTGTTCACTCAGCATTTCTGACGCACCTGCGCAGTGCACTCCTTCAGAGCTTCGGGTTATTCTGGCAGGTGTCGTTTACGCTGGAAGTAAATTAGTGCGTTAACTCCCAAATCTCAGTGACCTGGCACGTGGATGCTTAGTTCTTATTCACACAAAGTCTAGCATGTCTAGCGGCTCTTCTGGACAGTTCTCTTCCAAGTGGTGATTCGGGATCTGGCTTCCAGTTGTGGCTTCATCCCTCAGCAGGGTCCCCCGGGACCTGCAGAGCACAGGACCACACACGGGCTTTGGCGGGCTTCGGCCCAGAAGGACACGCTTCTGCCCACAGCCCGTGGCCCAGGGCCAGGCTGCGGCCCCAGCTAACTGCACAGGGGCGGACAGAGTGGGGAGCACGTGCGTGTAAAGCGAGCCTGGCTCACCGAGGGTTAAACAACACAACCGTCAAGCCTGAAGGAGGCCGTTGTGAAAGGAAACCTGGTAACTGAAGCCAGGCAGGACCTTTTAGCACGAGATTTCAGGAGCAATGCGTTTGGTTTTGGAGAGACTGCCGAGAATAAATTACAAGATGAAAGTGCATCCATCCATCCATTCATTCATTCATCGGAGCAATCATCAAGCAGGATTTTCTTGAAACTTTCTAAGTTGCAAGCCCTGTGCTAGATTCTGGGGTTCCAGAGATGAAGGCAGCCTCCACCCTCAGGTTGCTCACGACTCGGCCGGTTAGACAGCAGCTGCATGCCAGGAGGGAGAGGCTGGCAGCCCGGGGTGTGGGTGTTCAGAGAGAGACCCCCAGGCAGTGCAATGCCTGAGTTGAATCTTAAGAAACAGTCATTAGCCAGAGGTGGGGAAAGGGGGTCCTGGTGAGCAGAGAGGCCCAGAGCCGGGGGAGTGGGAGGTCCCCGGGATGGAAGAGGAAGGTTGCTGCTTCCATCAGCAGAGCCTGAGACCCAGAGCCTGCCGGGCACAGGGCACCCCAGGACCAGGGCCCTGGGGGGCACGCCCTTCGGGGGCGCTCAGTGTTCTGAAGCCCCTTCTGTAGGCTCGTTTCATTGGGTAGAACTCCGCTCTTTTAGATCTAAAACCAACTTTGCTGAAAAACTATGAAGCCAGTGTATTATAAAAACGCACAGACGACTCAGGTAGGACAGCAGCAGCCTGGGAAACTTGCGTATAGATGCCAGTCGTGTACAACCAGCTGATCACACAGACCTGGCAGAATGTTCGGGAGATAATTAATGCCCAATTTATGCACATTTCTTGTTTGGGTAGGTAAGTTGTATGTTAGTATTCCAACATAAAAGGCAAAGACTATTAAAAAGTCCCTGTGTCATGTGCATCGGCCCACGGGAAGACATATGACTCTCGGTTAACGTGAAGCTGGGTCAGCTCTGTTGCGTCAACCAAGGCAGCGTCTAGAGAGAACCTACCCCGTGCCATGCTGGTGGAACACCTGGACAAGGAGAGCCTCTGGGTGGGAAAGGATTTGAAAAGGTTGAAGGAACAGTTCAGAAAAGAGGATCGAATGGGACGTGATGGTCGGGGATGAGTTAGAAGAGCTGCTCACGAAGGAGGGACCAGCCGGACAGGCCCTTAGCTCCGCATAAAGGATGTCTTCGTGACTAACATCGTCTAGAACTCCACTGGGCAGTCCCTGAAGAAGTGGGTTTCCCATCTCTGGCGTGGCTTCATCCAAGGCCAGACAGCCGCTTATTGGGGAGCATAGGGGCGGGATTGTGGCCCTGGATGGGGATGGAGCCCGTGGTGTCTAATCTGTGGCTCCACCAGGACTGGCTGAATGTGCCATTGGGCACTGCCCCCTTAGGCAGCCGGACATTCTGTGCTCTGTAGGGCAGCTCTCTGAGCCATCAGACCATCCTCACAGATGGTCCCCGAGAGAATCCCTCTGTCCGAGCTGCATAAGGACCACGTCTCCCTCTGCTGCGGGCCTGGGTCGTCAGTGGGGCTTGCACCAGACCCTCTAAATCTGGGGTCAGTGGTGCTGGAAGATTATTCTGTCATTTATGTAAGAATCAAGTGCTAAACTGAGCATGAAAGAGTAAGACTTTCTCAGCACAGCAGTCGATGTGAACATATTCAGATCATGTGTACAACCAAATTGCTGTGTGTACAATAGATGGGCAGAGTAATCTGATTATATCATAAATTAGTGGCCATTGCCATATGCAAATGTGAGTTTTTATGGGTCCTCTGTTTATGTGCACATTTTTCCTGGCACATCTGTTGCCGAACCCTTTTAAAATTCAACCTTTACAGGCAAGTTGATTTTTTTTAATGTGACACAAAGGATTATATGATGAAGGGTGAGGTTATGTAAGCTGAATTAACTCTCTTATTATTCACATTCATAACAATATTTTAGTTGCAATTGTGCAATCTGGTCTTCTGTTCCTTGGAGATGCGAATAGAATGTTTATGGTCTTTATTAATGAAGTAATTAAGAAGTGTCTTTTCATTCAGTTCAAGTGTCACGACTGAGAATTTGTTGTTGGGAATCTCGTGAACGTTGCCCACGGGGATGGCAGGCCTTCCTTAGGGACACGTGCCCTTCATGTTCATTGCTCAGCAGCCAGCTATTGATAAGGAAGTTTTGCGAGGCGTGTTGCTGGGAACTGTGGGTTCGCCCATCAAGATAAACGAGGCATGGTTTCTCCTCGAGAAACCCACCATGGAGCAGGGAGGGAAGACCCGGACTGAAGCGGGGGAAGCAGAGGTGGGATGTGGTTGAGCCTTTGGGTGGCGAATAGCAGCGACAAACACCAGACCCTGGTCCCAGCCTCTACCTGCACTCACTCCGCTCCCCGGTCCTCACCACAGGCTACAGGGATCCAGGGGAGGCGGAGATACAGTGCTTTTGCCTCAGGACGAGAGAGGGTCCCAGAAGAGGCGCCCTGCTGGCCAGGTCTTGCTTGTCAGGCGGGTGGTCTGTGCACGTTCTCTCAGGAGCCCCCCTGTAGGGGTGGGGAGCCCCCTTGGGGAGCTTTCTTCTAGGGGTGTCTTTATAGAGTTGCATCACAGCAGCACTCTGGTGGCATCAGGCTGGCCACAGGCCTGATGCAGCTCAGAGAAAGACCCACGGCCCTGGGATCGCCCTAGGAGCTCAAGAAATGGCAACCCTCCCCTTCCCAGGTGCACTGATGGAGAACTAGACTCTCCTTCGTGCAGCTATCTCGTCACCAGCAGTGTGAGAAGCCGTTTGCTAGAGGCACTGGCCCTTCGTGCCGCCTGGCACATAAAGCCACTACAAGCCTCGGGCTTCCTCTAGTGGGTGGGTCGCTTTGTTTTGTTTTAGAAAGAAAATTCACTGAATAAAGGTAGAATGGTACTTTTGGGGGTTGCAGGCACTAAGGTCGTTCTAATAACGGACGCCTGGAAAGGTCTGGAAGGGCTTCGCAAATCCTTAGTAACGACGACAGCACTGGGGGCATGATCCGAGCCAGCAGGTCTCAGAGCGCCCTCCCCCTCCGTGCTGCAGGCCAGGCGAGGAAACCGAGCCCAGGTGGGTGGGTGGCGGGACCTGGCCAGCGTCTCGAGGCCGGTGAGCTGGTGTGGGGCTCGGACATCGCCGCCCTCCCTGCCCCTCCGTCGCAGGAGGGGACTCTCCTCACCTTCTAGGACGGAGTCCCTGATGAAAACAGGCCTGGATGCTGGGAGAGAGGCGGAGGTTAGACGCAGGGCCCAGGGGGGCTGCAGGCCCACGGGTGCAGAGGGAGGGGTGGGCAGGGGGGCCTCGGGAACTTCTCACCCCTCGTCCTCCCCCCACCACCCCAGCCCTTGAGGACAGGAAAGTCGGGTAAATAAATCCGTTCTCCTCGTCGTTACTCAGTTGGGAGGGTCGCAGGGGACCCGGTGCAGGGGCGGCGGCCGGCGTGTGGTCCTGCAGCATCTGGTTGGCGGCGGAGAGCAGAGGGGGCCCTGCTTCACACAGGAGAGCCCAGGG
The DNA here is from genome assembly GCF_009873245.2 of Balaenoptera musculus. Classification (NCBI taxonomy): domain Eukaryota; kingdom Metazoa; phylum Chordata; class Mammalia; order Artiodactyla; family Balaenopteridae; genus Balaenoptera; species Balaenoptera musculus. The sequence goes on along the minus strand of NC_045794.1, from coordinate 98,914,356 downwards.
CACCTGGCTCTGTCCCACAGGCACCGACAGCAGCTGGGTGCAGCGTGAAGCCCCGGACATTGTGCAAATACCGCCTCCGCCCTTGGAATGCTGAGTTCATCTGGGAAAAGCACCGCCGGAAGTGCCATTTTTATCGGTTAGGGGAGGACCGAGATCTTTTCCGTGAAAATAAATGCTTCTTTTCTTTAAAGGAAATTGGCAATTTGCCTTAAAATTTTTGATTGAAGTAATTCTATTCTATTTGAATGATGTTGGGAGATAAAAACCCTCCATTATGCCTTTTTTTAAATGAATTACAATTTAGAAAAATCCCAATAATAGAAAATGACATAAAAGGTACATAACATAATTCTTATCTTGTTTTCCTTACTAGTCTCTCTCGTTGGTTGTACGTAATTGGCATCTCTTCAAAGAGAAAATGGGGAATTGGAATCAAGTGGCATTCAGTTATTTGAGTTTTAAGACTGAATATGCTTTTTGACGGATTTTCTTCGGAACTTTAGCATAGTTCCTCTTACATGTAGGTGCTCAATAAAAGCCCGTTGAATGAACGGAAGGGTTGGTTTTAATTTTCCGTGCTCACAGTCGTATTTCTAACAGAATGACAGAGGATGAATCTGGTTGCTCTCTCGGGGTGGACCAAGGTCACCTTGTGTGAGGTGACCTTCCTGTTGATTGATGAGCCTGAGGACCCTGTTACGAGCAGGTCCAGCTCAGGTCTGGGGTAAGGCTCAGGATCCTGCGTTCCTGACCCCCGGGGAGGCCGGTGCTGCAGGCCTGCAGAGCACACGGGGTGTGAGGGACCAGGCAGACGGAGTGCAGACGGTGTTAAAGCCCTGAGCACCTCGCGCTGGTGAGAGTTTTGTTTGTTTGTCTTTAAAGGTACGACACCGAGGGAAGAGGGCACATTACTTACCAAGAATTTTTACAGAAATTGGGGATTAAGTATTCAGCGGATATTCATCAGCCCTACGCAGAGGATTATTTCAACTTCATGGGTCATTTCACGAAGCCACAGCAGGTGCAAGAGGAGAGGAAGGAGAAGCGGCAGAGCAGGGAGAAGGCCGTGACGGCCAGGTGAGTCTGTGAGCACACGGCCCAGGGGCCGGCGTCCGCTCCTCGTTGACCCTTGCAGCCCTGCTTGTTCCGAAGTGGTACCTCCCAGTGCTGGCAAAGCTGTCGTGAAATTGTCATACTCGTTCACTGCTGTAGATTCTAGAAATCGGCGCTAAGTCACAAAGCTACGAAGGAGTTAAGGAGCTATAAACCTACCCCACCCTACCCAGTCACACTCTCAGCTCACCCTTGAGAACTGAACCTTTTAGGTGTTTACTAACCTGAACACCTGGCCCCTCCTCTGGACAAGTAGAATGCAGGTTCCACGAGGACATACCTGTCTCTACCCGGTTCAGAACAGTGCTTGACACCTAGTGGGCACCCAGTGAGTATTTGTCCAGTGAGTGAATGAAGGAACAGACACATTCTTTAACTCAGCAGTTCAACTTTGGGGACCTTAACCCAAAGGAATAATGCGGAAGAGGCCAGCAGTTTAGCAGGTGGAAGGTATGACTTGCAGTGTGTTTTCAGCAGCAGCAACAAAAGGACACCTGTCAATCCCAGATGAGGGCCTGGCTTACAGAGCGTGGCCCCAAGGAATATGAGGTGGTGTATGCCAGTTTCAACCAGCACCTCGGACACTGTGGGAATGTCTGTGATAGAAAGCTAATTGGCAATGAAGTTTTAAACAGTCTGTGTAGGGACTTCCCTGGCGGTCCAGTGGTTAGAACTCCGCGATTCCACTGCAGGGGGCTCGGATTCGATCCCTGGTCGGGGATCTAAGATCCCGAGTGCCCCGTGGTGTGGCCAAAATAAATAAATAAATAAACAGTCTGTATACCATGATTGGAACTACACCAAATGTACATGCCTGTCCACAAGATGCTGTACAGAAGGTATCGTGTTGTATTTGGATGGTGGGACTGCGCGTGATTCCTTTCAAAGTTTAAAAGTAGTCACTAATGCCATATTTTAAAATTCTAAAACAATGGATAAAGAAAATGTGGTACATACATATACAATGGAATATTATTCGGCCATAAAAAAGGATGAAATATTGCCATTTGTGATAACACAGCTGGACCTTGAGGGCATTATGCCAAGTGAAATAGGTCAGACAAAGAAAGACAAAAACCATATGATCTCACTTATATGTGGAATCTTTAAAAAAAAAAAAAAAACCCAAGCTCATAGATACAGAAAACAGATTGGCAGTTGCCAGAGGTGAGGGTAGCATGGGATGCCGAAGTGGGTGAAGTGGGTCAAAAAGCACAACTTCCATTATGATAGAAATAGGTCCTGGGGATGTGATGTACAGCAAGGTGACTATCGTTAGTAATACTGTACTGCGTATTTGAAAGTCGCTAAGAAGGTAAATCTTAAAAGTTCTCATCCTATGGATGGTGATGGATGGTAAGTATACATCTTACAGTGTATACAGATATCAAATCATTATGTTGTATACCCGAAACTAATATAATGTTATATGTCAATTATGCCTCAATTAAAAAAAGGAACATAGGAGAAAATTTTGCCGCATTTGACGTGACCCTAAAGTGATGGGACAGACTTTCTCAATCAGTCTCGGTCCTGGGTGGCCGCCCACCAGCACTCCCCAGGCCTGGGACCCTGCTCCCCGCTGCAGAGGCTTACCTCCCTGGCACTCTCATCTGTGTATCTGTCCATCTCCTGTCTGTCACTTCACTCTCTGTCCCCATCATCTCTGAATGAGTGAATGAGCTGTTGCTAAAGAATCCCCAGAGGAAAGAAACACTCCAAGGACACAGGGATGAAACGTAATGGCTAAATGGGGTTTAAGAGGAGGGCAGTTTGAACACACCCCTGAATTATTACTAAGTTACTGAGTTATAAAGCCCGAAGGCAGAGAATGGAGTTGGTGGAATTTCAAGTAAAAATATGCGCAAGATTGGTATAAATCAAATATGCCATAAAAGTAACGAAAAAGTGGAATTTATCTTTCCCAGACAGGGCTGGCCTCATTACCCACACGTGTCTTCCCTTCCCTCTCTCGTGCCCCTTGTGAGTAATGAGGCTCTGGGAGGGATCTCACATCCTCAGCATCGTCCGCATGTTCTTTCTCTTCTCGTTTCTGTTTATTGTGCGAGCATGGATCTGTAGCTGGGAGAACTACGTGCCACTGGACGAAGCGTTTCAGATCACCAAGCTCCGAAAACTGATTCACACTCACCCGGTCCCCTGCCACCATCACGCTCTCTTACCAAAGAAGACAAGCCTGACGCGTAAAAATTCATGACTGGCTTCTGTTTCCTCAAAGATGTCAGATTGCGAAATTGTCAAGTCACTTAGCCCTTCAGGATGGCCCACTTTTCAATTTTGGTGTCAGTGGGTCTTCCAGATAACCCATCAGATGCAGTGTTTCCTGGACTTTTAACCTCATTTATACTGAAGCTTTGATAAGATTAAGAAACAGGAGTCGTGTTCATTCAAGTGACTGAAATTTTATGTTTGCCTCTTAAATCTAAGAGGTTTAATTTTGTTTGAAGTGGCCTGAATACACTTTAAAAATTCAGAAGAATCCTTTTCTAAACCCATATTTATTTTCCAGAGTCAGACCAGCAATAGTGAAGCAGCCGCAGAAGCTCAGCCGGCTGTTCTCAAAGGCAAATTGCGAGGCACAGGAGCAAAACCAGCCGGGCCGCACAGGGTTCTCTGCAGTTCTCTCCAGCGTGCCGGCCCGGCTGTGTGTGCGAGGGGCTCTGCGGCCGTCCACCGGCCCTGCCACTGCCCTCCTCGGGCTTCCGTCTCGTTGTCCAGACCAGGGACCAGACACTGTGTGGGCTGACGCGGGTTCTGCTTGGCAGTGTGGCGTGATCAGAGCTCCAAATCCTCACTTATTCTGAGCACATATTTACCCTGCGAGGGAAATAATTACTGCCTGGAAACCAGTCCAAGGAATACTGAACGCCTCAATTTTCTAAAAATATGTATCTCAAAAAAGTTTTGATGTTTTTTTATACCTCCATTTACTTTCATTTTGAAGGATTAAGTGGAATATAATAGTCGTGATTACGAGTAATCAGTTTGTAGGATGGGACTGAATTCAAAGTACACCTGTGAGGGAATCCAGGCTGTTGCTGCTCTTGGGATACATTCCCCGGACAGTTAGTGCAGCTCATTTTTATCAGCTTCTCGAAGACTCACACCAGCCAGCTCGGAACCGGAGGCCAGCAGGGGAGGGAGACGGTGACCCACGTAGCTTCGGAGCCCATGCCTCCCTCTCCCCGCAAATATTCCCTCAACTTCCCCTCTTCTGATTTCTGACTTCTCTGTTGCTATGGATTATTTTTTCCAGGCACACTCACGGAACAATTTGTGGATATGTATCCACAAATACATATCGGAGGTGGTAGACAATTACCAGCAAAGACTTCGTGTTTGGAGTTTCTGGCATATCCTTTTCCCTGAGTAAGAACCTCACAGCCAAGCACATGTCAGACAGGCACAGCGCTCAGTGTGGTAGGAAGAGCTTTCTGGGACCTGGATGAGCGAGTTTATGGAATAGAATCCATCCCCCGTAGGTCAGGTGTAAGACTGTTTATTCCTAAAGATGTCCACACTTTTTTATTCCCTTATCAATAATTTTTTTTTTAGTCTGGGAAGAATTCTCCTGAAAGACTGAATCAGAAACTTGAACACATTCCCAAGAAAATCAGCCCTCCAGCACGAGTAGGAGCTACAGCTGGACGCTGTCTCTGTCCCAGCGAGGGAAGGCTGGCTGAGCCCGGACTCTGCACGGGCCGGGCACTATCTTCTTCCTATAAAACGGGGATGGTAATTACCCTCCTCCCTCGTAGGGCTGTTGAGGAAAATAAATGGGAAAAGGTACACGAAGACAGCACAGCTCCTGGTTTCCCAACTGATGCACGCAAATTATGGGCTGTGCTTCTTAAGAACAAAGGACCTGGACCCCCGCCCCCATCAGCGCTCACTGACCAGACTCTTTGCCCTCCTTGGTTCCCGCTCCCGCATTCCTGCCTCAGGGCCTTGGCGCTGGCTGTCCCTGGGCCCAGAGAGGTCTTCCAGGGGTAAATCCCCACTGGGTCCTTGAGCTCTCTGCCATCTCTGCTCAAGTGTCACCTTCCCCAGTGAGGTCCCCCCTGCACCCCCTACTGGGAATTGCAGCCCCCCCCTACCGTGGGCATTCTCAGCCCCACTTGTGGGTGCTCAGCTAACCCCTGACCCACTGTGCGGGGCACTGTTGTCTTCCGTTTATCGTTGGCCTTGCCCCAGGGGGAATGTAAATTCTTCTAGGGAGGCCTCTCTCATCCACTAGGTGTATCCTGACACCTAGAGCAGTACCTGGCACGTGATAGGTGCTCAACGAGTCTTCATCAAGAGGATGGAGGTGTATTTCCCGTGTCTGTAATATCACTGTAGTTTTAAATGCTTGGCTCCATTTTTAAAGTACCCATTCTAGTAAAAAGACGAGGTTGTAATTTCTCTAACATAGTTTTACTGATGATAATGATAATAAAATGGTAATGATAAAAATGATTATTATTTTTCTCCAGAATACCTTTCAATGTAAATGTTACATCAAGGCTGCAAAGCATCTTCAAAATTAGTTGTCAGATGAATCATCAAATCATCACATTAGAATGATCATGGAACTCTTGCTTTAAAGAAATTATTTTTTTTCCCGATTTTTCCCGAATGTGTCTCAAATGCATTCTCTTTCAGGGATAAGCTTAAGGACCACTATCAAGATATCAGCAAAGCACTCACCAAACTAGATAAATCCAAAAATGGCTACATATCCTTATGCAAGATGCAGAAGCTGCTGCAGGAGTGCGGCTGTTCTCTGAAGGAAGAGGAGCTGGCCGATCTTCTAAACAGGTTTTCTATGATGAGGCAACACGTTTCCTACAGCACTGAAAATCAGGTTGTCGCATTGCTTTCGTGAATTTCTTCTTTTCCCGTCCACTCAAACAGGCTTTCGGCATTGAAATAACCTCCATGCCACCAAAAACTCAGTCTCTATCTGTGTACAGAAGTAGAACTGTAATGTTGTACTCATAAAACTTATATAATACTATAAGCCAATGTGACCTCAATTTAAAAAAAAAAAAAAAAAGAATGAATCTTCAACTACTCCTCTGGCTGGGCTACGTTCTAATGGGTTTGAGTCAACTCAAAGCAAAAAGAAAGCAACTTGACAAATCCATAACTTTTCCTGGTGTGTCTCAGCAGCATAATCACCCTTTTTTAACATTATTTTCATTTCACCCAAGTTATTCATGCACTTGGGCAAGAGTCAAGTCGTCCTGCAAGGCTTATTAAAAACAGCAGCCCCCTGCCCTGCCATCCTCCCCATCTCCTCCCCAGAGTCAATAACTTCCAATGCTTTAATTCATATCTTTTGGTACTTAACTCAATAGTTCTAAGTGACAAGCTTATCCAGCTACTTCTTGATTTTTCACTTTTAGGCAGTGTCTATCAACTTCCTACCAGGAAGATGCGGATTTAACTCTTTTTCACCCACCACCCCGTGGAGACACATGCAAACTTACCCCGTTGTCCCCCCATATTGCTGTGTCACAGTTTGATGTAGTTCAATATTCAGGCTTTCTATTACTGTGGCTAGCTGATCACTTTTCTTTTCCCATAGAACATTCTGTTTTCCCTGGAGTTAATAATAATTTTTTCTGTTTGCTCAGTTTCTATGTAGTTCTTATCACTAAGTAAACCCGCAGCTCACCCCAACTTGTGAAATCTCTTTCCAGTATGTTCAGACACCTCAGCTAATCTGTCAGCTTCGTCTTCTTGGACGTCCCTTTTCATGTTCTTCAACTCTCAGAAATTTTCTTGATTTACTTCATTAAGGAGTTCCTCTCCTGTTTGTTTCTTTCTGAACCTCCTGTTGCTACTGATTAGTGAGCCACCTAGAGTGTCTCCTTATATTTTAAACCTTCCCTGTCCTCCATCTCTTTCTTCTTGCTCCACCTTCTGGGAGATTTCCTCAGTTTTAGTTCACAACCCTTCTTTTGAGATTTTTGTCTCTGCTAATCATACTTATCATATTTTTAATTACCAGAACTTGTTTTTAGTCTCAGAATATTCCTTTTCTATAGCATCCTGTTCTTTTTTCATGGATATACTAGTTCATGTCTCTGAGGATATTAAGAATAGATCTTTTTAAAGTTTTCTTCACTTGAGAAGTCTCTCCTCAGTGTTGCTTTTTTCTGCTCTCTTCCATGTTAGACATTTTCCTCAAAAATATGCTCCTATTAAGAATGAGATACTAAGAGATAGATTAAAAGTTCTGCACAGATGGGTAGAGCTAGTCAACTTCAGTTTGAACTGCTTTGGCAGGGTAATCTGGTGGGTAGTTTCCTTGGAAGACTCCCAATGTCAGAATCTTTAAAACTTTTCTTTTGGGCTGGTCAGATTTCCCAGGGATTAGGGTTGCCAGATAAGACACAGAGTGCCCAGTTAAATTTGAATTTCAGATAAACAATATTTTTTTTAGTATGTGCCATGCAATCTTTGGTATATATTTATACTAAAAATTATTTTTGTTTATCTGAAATTCTAATTTAATTGAGTATCCTTCTAGGCTTCTGTTTGTTTCTTTGTTTTTCTAAACCTGGCAACCCAGCCAGAGAAGACTTGTTGGTCTCCTGCTGCCAGCACTCTGGGAGCTGACTGGAAACAGAAGTCTGGAAGTTTCAACAGTCAGCATGATAAGCTGAATAATGCCCCCAAAGATATTTAGGTCCTAATTCCTGGAACCTGTGAATGTCACCTTATATGGAAAGAGACTTTATGGATGTGATTAAGTTGAGGATCTTGAGAAGGGGAGGTGATCCTGGGTTATATGAGTAGGCCCAGTGTGATCACAAGTGTCCTTATAAGAGGGTTTCGGGGAGAGATTTCACCCAGAAGTGACTACAGAGGGAGAAATTGGAGCGATGTGGCCACAAGCCAAGGATCGCCAGCGGCCACCGGAAGCTGGAAGAGGCAAAGAAGAGATTCTCCCCTAGAGCCTCTTGGGGGAGCACAGCCCGGCTGACACCGTGATTTCTGCCCAGTGAAGCTGATTTCCAACTTCTGGTGTCCAGAACAGTAAGAGAATGGATGTGTGCTGTTTAAAGCCACCCACTTTGTGGCATCATGTTATAGAGTCATAGGAAACTAATAGAGTCAGTATAGAAGCTTTCACTTAACTCCCCTCTTTTCATTAAGAACCCTCCCTGTTTTGAACTGTGACAAACACTTACCATCTGCAGAGAACACCCCTCCAGATCCTCCACCGTGTGTGGTGGACGGGTGGGGGCCAGGCACCCAGCCTGGGGAGTCTGGGGAGGGGCACGGGGTCTAATTGCGTCCCACACAGGCTTTTAGCCAATCCTTCTCTTTTAACCCCACTTTCATTCCTACGTCTAGGTGTACCTGGAGCCTGCTTCTGGAGGCTCTAATGGTTCGCAGGGTGTATCGGATACTCTCCCGCGTTCCTTCTGTTGGTTCCAGGAGGAGATTTCTTGAATCTGACACATCTGTTCTCCCTCATCCATCAGATTCCCAGCAGCTGTTGTCTTCTTCCACTTTCTCTCCATCCTTCATGGTTTCTGCTGGTGTTCTGCAAACTCCAGCCAGCATCAGAAACTCGGCTTGCTGGGCCCCTCCCTCGGGCTCTCTGACTTAGCAGGCCTGGGAATCTGCATTTCTAACGAGGCCCTGGGTGGTGCTGATGCTGCTGGACTAGAGCATCCCAAGAACCACTGTTTGACACCTTTTAAAAACTCCTTCTTCTGGGGCTTCCCTGGTGGCGCAGTGGTTGAGAATCTGCCTGCTAATGCAGGGGACACGGGTTCGAGCTCTGGTCTGGGAGGATCCCACATGCCGCGGAGCAACTAGGCCCGTGGGCCACAATTGCTGACCCTGCGCGTCTGGAGCCTGTGCTCCGCAACAAGAGAGGCCGCGATAGTGAGAGGCCCGCGCACCGCGATGAAGAGTGACCCCCACTTGCCGCAACTGGAGAAAGCCCTCGCACAGAAACGAAGACCCAACACAGCCATTAATAAATAAATAAATAAATAAATTTTAAAAAACAAAAAAAACAAAAAAAACCAAAACTCCTTCTTCTGTCATTTTAGAAGGAACGGAGATAGTTATGTGCGTTCAAGCCACTTTAACTGCAAGTCCTATCCTCTTATAATTTTAAACCCAAATAACTCAGAGTTGATTGGTCCTCCCCGGACTGCTTTTGTATGCAGTTCCTAACTTGCGGTGTCCCTTAGCTGTGCTGGCTGGAAGTTCTATGACTAAGTGCATGGGTCTTATGTTCCTCTCTTTGTGAGGTGAGGATACTAGCACCCCTCTCCTCCCTTTAAAAAATGTTAGCAGTTGCTCTAGGGTTTGCAGTACACATGAACAACTAGCCTAAGTCCACTGTCAAATAGCACATTACTACTTCACGGGAGGTGCAGGTGCCTTATTACAAACTAAGTGTTCCTGAATCCTCTCTCCTGTCCCCTGTAACATTGCTCTTACTCACGTCACTTTTCCATTTGCTATAGTCACCCAATACATTGTTATTGTTACTTTGAACAATGATCTATTAGATCAACTAAGAATAAGAAGAATAAAAGATATTATTTTACCTTCATTTATTCCTTCTCTTACGCTCTTTCTTCCTTTAGGTAGATCCACGTTTCTCACCCGTCTGATTTTCCTTCTCTCAGAAGAATGTGTTCTAGCATTTTTTGAAGGGCAGGGTGGCTGGTGATGAATTCCCTCGGTGATTGTTTGTCAGAGAAGGTATTTATTTCTCCTTCACTTTTGAAGGATAATTTCACTGGTATAGAATTCTAGGTTGGTGATTTTTTCCTTTCCACACTAAATATTTCAGTCCACTCTCTTCTTGCTTGCATGATTTCTGATGAGAAGCCCCATGTAATTCTTATCTTTGTTCCTCTATAGATGCTTTCCCCCCTCTCTGGCTTCTTTCAAGATTTTCTCTTTGTCTTTGGTTTTCGACAGTTTGAATATGATATAAGTAGGTGTAGTTTTTGGTATTTTTCTGCGTGGTGTTCTCTGAGCTTCCTGGAAATGTGCCTTGTGTCTATTACTAATTTTGGAAAATTCTCGGCCATTATTACTTCAAATGTTTTTTTCTGATTCTTTCTTTTTCTCCTTCTGGTATTCCAACTATGAGTATGTTCCACTTCTGAAACTGTCCCACAGTTCTTGGATGTTCTGCTCTGGGGGGTTTTTTTCCACTCTTTTTCTCTTTGCATTTCAATTCAGGAATTTCCTTATTAACATACTTCAAGCTCACTGATTTTTTCCTCAACCATGTCCAGTCTACTGATGAGCCCATTAAACTCACTCTTCATTTCTGTTACGCTGTTTTTCATTTCCAGGATTTCCTTTGATTCCTAAGAAGGAGTATCCATCCCTGCTTACATTAGCCATTTGTTTTACGTGTTGTCTACTTTTTCCATTAGACTCCTTTACAATTTAATCATAGTTAGTTATTTTAAATTCCCTGTCTGATAATTCCAAAATATGTCATGTCTGAGACTGGTTCTCATGCTTGCTTTGCTGTCTCTTCAGACTGTGTTTCTCCTTGCCTTTTAGCATGCCTTGCAGCTTTATTGTTGTTGAAAGCCAGACATGACACACTGGGTAATAGGAACTGAGGTAAGCAAGCCTTTCACATGAGGTTGTATGTTAATTCGGGCAGGAGGTGGGCTGTGTTTAGTGCTGCTGTAACTGTCAGTGCCAAGGGCTTGGATTTCCTCCAGTGTCCTTGTTTTTGCCCCTCCTGTTTCCTTAGGCTTCCCTAGGAACTCCTCCCTAAATAGAGTCTGTGTTTGCAGCTCTTTCCATTGTAACCCACTGTTGTTATACTGGAGCTGGGTTGATATGGTGGTAAGATATGGGAGAGGGGAAAGATTCTATACACTTATGATGAAATCTCAGTCTTTCAGTGGGCTTGAGTCCCAGGGCTGCAACCTTCAGAAATGTTTCTTAGCTTTTTTCTTCCCTCAGATGAGACAGGAAGTCTAGAGGGGGCTGGAGTTGGCTCACTGCCTTTCCCCCAGATGGGATAAGGCTCTGGTAAAGTCTTTTCCCTTGGAAAATTATTACGCCGAAGCCTCTGGGCATATTTCCCAAGGATTATTATTCCCCTTCCCCTGCCAGAGCCAAGAGGAGACCATCTTCAGATTTCCACTGTGATAACCTAGTGGGGCTCTTGAAGGTAAAGCCCATGAAAGTAGGGGGTCCCTAAGACTGGGCCCCCAGGGGTTTCTCAGTCTCACACTAGTCCACACACAGCCTCCACCGTTGCTCAAGTTACCACTTAAGTGTTCCTACCAGCTCCAAAGGCCTTTGCTCCAGGAAAAGCAGATCTTGGCTGTAATTCTCTATGTTCACCCATCTCTCCAGATTTTGGGGTGACGTTTTGCCCTGTGACCTCAATTTTCTGATGGGACCAAGAAAAGCCATTGGTTTTCAGTTTGTTCAGCTTCTTTCTTATTGTGAAGGTGAAAGTGACACTTCCAAGTGTCAGAGCTACCCCCCTTCCTATCACTTTCCCTCTCCATGTCCCATCTTTTGTCAGCTACAGTTTTTCTTTGGAAGAGCTAGTTAAATTTAACTTCTACATGTCCTACAGCCACAACCAGGTCCTCTCTGCTTGGCTCATTGTTTGATTATAAAACTCAAAAACCATTAAACAGCATTTCATAATTATGACTATGTACATATTCATAATTCATAATATTCAAGGTCCGGGTAATGAATGAAAATTAGCTTTCTTCTCAATGGCACTATCCCTGGGCCTCTGTGTCCACCTTGTTGTAGGCAAACCTGGGGGTACCCATGCATCTTTTCTAAGCCATTTGGGGAAAGGCAGTTGTTTGCTGTAAGCTGCTTCCAAGGACATAGAGAGTAGGGTGATTTCTTTAACCACTGCTGTTTTCTGAGCACATGGCTCAGGTGAGGTTCAACATTGTCAACCTTCAGCCTTCCCCGGAATTCTGCACCACTTTCTGTTCTCTCCATTTTTCTCCTGCTGCCCTCCATCCTCGAGCCTCACTCCCCACTCTCCTGTTCCAGGTCTGTCACCCAAGAGTGTCCTGGGCTGTCCCCACTATTCTCCAGGGTTGGATCCCCTGTTTCTTATATCCCACATCTTTTTATTTCTTAATTTACATTCTTATTTTGCTGGAGTACTTCCTGGAGTAATTTCCTAAGAAAGTGGGGGGACAGGAAATAAATTTTCTCAGTTCTTTGTCTGAAACTATTTTTTATTTTCCTTCACACACATTGTTAGCTTGCCTGAACATAGAATCCTAGGGAGAAAATCATTTTCCCGTAAAACTTTGAAGGACAGTGCTCCGTGGTCTGTGTGTGTATGTATATGTGTGAGTGTGTGCAAGTGTATGAGTGTGTATGTGAGTGTGTGTATGTGAATGTGTGTATAGGGGAAAGAAGGACCGTTTCATCCTCAAATGCCTGTATGTTCTTTTCTGCCTTAAACATGGTCTCCTCTCACTAAATCTATTTCCAGCTGAACAAGAATTCAAATGCATTCAGTGAATAAACCATGGAAAAATAGTACCAGATAAATAATTAACTAAATGATTACAAGAGAGTCTTGTTAAAACGTAGTTAGGCTTGATACTTTTATAAGCAACGACACAAGGGCTGTGGAATTTCTGTAGTCCACCTGTCAATGGGGTGATCAACTTTTTTACGAATCAAAACCTTAATAAGGACCCATCGCTCAGCCGCTTGTTTCTTCTCAAAGACCTCTTGATGATAAACATCTCTGTTATTTGTAATTATATGTAGATTGTTCTTTTCTAGATCCAAAATAGACTTTTCTAAATAATACTGAGATTAGCATATGCATTTGATTTTATTACTAAATTTTAATACCAAGTTGGCAATTTATCCTGCTGATGAAATAGAGCTGATTATCCTTTTCCTCCGTGTCTCCGTCGTGTAAGCCAGCAATGCGGGGCCTGTGGACGGCAGCTCTGCAGCTGTGGGTTGGAGAAGCACAGTCCTTGGCTCGTTCACTTTAGGAGCAGATACCCAAGTCGCTGGAAACTTTTCTCTCCGGCTTCCCGGCGTTCCAAGCTGTTCTTCGACACACGCTCCATCCTGCTGAAAGAAAGTTCAGGGGTCAAGGTGCCAGCAATCCTCAGGGAATCTAAGTTACAGAAATGTGAACTTTGAATGCAATTAAGCTTTATTTTGAATTATTTTACATCTTTCATAAATATGCTCTATATTCTCACGAAACGTGGATTTGCTCTCGCGATGTATTCTTGTGGAATGTAAAGGTATTTTTCTTCTGTGTTGGAGTGCTCTTTTTCTGCGTGGATGTCCTTGTTGAGACACAGAGACACACACCCAGATGAAATTTCTAACTGAGAAAATACTAAACGATGTAGGTTTCGTAAAAATATGTTTTGAGTGCTTTCAGCTGGACAGCGTAGTTTCAACCATTCTTGAAAAAGGATTTAGCATCTATTTTACTCAGTTCCTCTTTTCCTTTTCGCTGTCTTTATTGTACTTCCCTTATTTTCAGATTCCCATTTCGCGGTGCAGGCCCTCGTTAGCTAAGGTCCCGATGACCACACCCCTACCCCCCCCCGCCACCACCCCGAAGTCCTGCCCCTAGACCAGCTCTGCCATCACCATCACATGCATCTCCCCAGGATCCGACTCTGCACATGTCGCGTCCCTGCCGAAGCACCTTCATCGGCCCCCGCCACAGGGCCAGATTCCTCAGCCAGGCCTCCTCCTCCATTCTCTGCTCTTCAAACCCGTGAGCCCACTGTCCAGCCTTCAAGTCTCAGAACTTCAGGGCAGGACAGCCTGAGGCCCCCCAGCCGGCAGTGGCCCCGCTTTCTCTCCTGTCATAGCCCTTCCCCTGTGCCCTTAGACTGCAGTCTTCGTGGGTGCTCGTCTAATAGCATAGCTGACCGGTGTGTGTGCACCTACAGGCCGGGGAGCCGTGTCTCAACATTATTCATGTTCTCCACACTGTTCGGTGCTCAGCAAGTGTTTGTTGAATGAATAAGTGATGGTTTTTTAAATTAATATATTGTTTTCTTTCTTTTGGGACAAGTTGGGGAATCGGCTGGCATGGTAATTCCATCAGTTACCTTGACTTCTTGAGAGCAGTGGAGAATAGCGAGCCGACAAGACCTCAGCCACAAGAGAAAGAGGAGAGCGTGCCGATCAGTTTTGCGACCCTAAGTCCAGAGGAGCTTCTGAAGAACATCCAGGAGGTCGTTGCCTCCTCCAGTCCGGCTTTGTCAGCGGTATGAGAAAAAGCACGTGCTTTTCCTGTGGAAACTGAAGTTCTGGGGCTCACGCCAACTCCTACAACCAGCTCTCAGCCCTGCTCCCCATCCTGGGCCCCTCCACCTCTCGCCACTCTCCTTGGGGCATCAGAACTCGGTGGCTGGTCGAGAACAGAGTGTTCACTGGAGCAAATGTGTATCCGTTTTTGCTCTGTACAAAGCTACCGTGAGCGTGCCCAGCACGTGTTCTGTGAGACGAACGTGCTCGGTGTTTAGCAAAGGCTGGGTCTGCAGTGAGGGCAGGGGTTCTGGGCAGAGGGCAGAGGACAAGGGCCTCAGGGGAGCCCGGGCCAGTGGGGAATGAGTGACGCCAGGTGGCCTTGAAGATGTTGGCCGGGGCTGGGTGGTGGCACAAAGCCTCAGCGTGACCGGGAGCCCAGGGCAGGGGGTGTAAGAAGGGGGCCCCCCGAGTACACTGACATTTAGGCTGATGTCTGTGTGACCCCGGGGGGGCGTGCCGAGACCCGGTGTATGTGGGGACGGCGCTGTGGGGCTCATCCTCGGAAGACAGTGCTCGGGCCGTGCTCCCCGCCAGGTGCTGGCCCCCCTCGCGGGTCCCCACGTGAGTTCCCCCTGCAGGAGCCGCGGGAAGAGAGATGCTGTGTGCAGAGGGCAGGCCTTGCAGCCGAATGAGACGGTGAACGCAGGGCCTCCCGGGTGATGCTGGGCGCGTGCTCTCCAGACAGCACAGTCAGAGCAGGGCTGCCTCTGTGTCTGCCACAGGCGGTCAGCCCCTCAGCCCCACCCGACGCCGAGGCCCACCTCGCTGAAGGCCTGCGTCCTCTCAGCACCGGGAGGCAAGCTGGGCCCTGGAGTCCAAGCTTCAGTGGGAGACAAGGAGAAAGGCAGGGCAGCCCAGCCAGCTTGTGAACGTTCTGGAATGCCGGCGAGCGTGGCCTTCCTCCCCGACAGCAGACATTGTTCGCATGCAGGAATTCTCTGTGAGGATTTAGCATACTTGTGTCTTTATTTTAATGACTATCTAAAGATCAAAGAAAAATTAGTATGAACACATTGCGGGTCATCTAGAAAGACCATCTGTACCCCTTTCGACACCAGATTGCCCTGGCCCAGTGGTCACCGCGTGAGGACTGCAAACTCGGATGTGCCCAGGGACCAGGAGTGAAAAAGTGATGAAGGGTCCGGGACGTGGCCACAGCAAGCCAGAGGCACAGCCCTGTCCAGAGCAGCTTCTCCTCAGCCCCTGCCGACTGTTGCTGAGCTGAAAAATGGTCCCAGCTCTGCTAGATCTTTGTATTTTTCACGAGAAGCTATGAAACCTCCTGACTTCTAAATGTCAGCACATACTTCAGATTCGTCAAAAGCACTGTGCAGGCCACATAAATCCATTTGCAGGATGGCTCTGCCCTGTTGCAGCTTAGAGTGGCACCACGTCACATCTATCGGGATGTTTCTCAAACTGAGGTCCATGGAACCTGTGGGAGGAACCACGGTTCTCACTTTTGAGAAATACTCCTTAGGAGACGAGGTTTAAAGCAAGAGAGTGAGATTCTCTGGCCAAGAGACGGGCAGACGGCCTGGACGGGGAGGGCGTTTGGGGCAGCGAGGCGAGGAGGGAATGACGATGTCTGAGGATAGCTGTCAGAAAGGGTACCGGACACATGATGCAGCTCCCGTGTCACTGGAGACACGTCTCAATGCAGCGTCTTGTTTCTGAAATGACACAGCAATACCTTATATTTATGTAGAGTTTCATAGATCCCTAAGCCTTGGCATATTTGATTCTCCCACACACCCCGTGACTTGTCAGGCTGGATTGACACACGGGGAAGCCACACAGCCCCAGGGAAGTGCAGGTCCCGTGGCCACAGCGAGCCGGACCCCAGCTCAGCCATTAGGTCCACTGAGCCTTGCGGCACCGCAGCACCTTCTAACGCCCTCAGAACAGAATGCTCGGTCAGCTCCCTTCATGTTGACCGCCATTCTCCTGAACATATGCCGAGATCCACTGTGCACCGGGTACCTGGACAGGTGCGTCTTCAGGTTGCCATAGTAAAACTTAGACCAACACGAGTTCTGATGTCCCTCTTTTTATACCGATGAAGTTAAGCTCAGAGAGGTTAAGGGTTTATGGTGGGCAACACAGCCAAAGTTCAGAGTCTACCACCTGGCTGTGGAGCCAGAGGTTTTCCACTGTACCTGGCTGTGTCGTATCTACACAGGCTAAATGAAAGCTTGAAGCCACACAGTATTAAGGTTAATTTGGTTACCTGTATAACACCTTGTGGACGGACAGGGTGTGCCCAGTTAGTCCTGAGTGAGAATTAACCGCAAGGGAATTTGGGTTTGGGTCTGCAAGCACGTTAAATTCTTACTTAAAAAAACTAAGATCTTAACTTACCCCTTGATACGGGTTTTCTAGTGCAATAGAAATGAATGATTTTGTTTCAACAGATGGGAAAAAATGTGCTTTCTTTTTATAGCAAATGTTTGCACTTCGGTTTGACTGCTTTACTGCTGGGCTGGCGCCGTCTGCCCCAGCCCCTCCGCACAGGCGCGGGCAGGGGGGTCTCCCCACCGTAAAGGACAGAGCCTCAGTGTTCAAGCCCTGGGGTGTGGGTGGGATGGGGTGGTCCCTTCTCCTCCTCCTGGCCACTTCCCACGTGAGACTCCTATCGTGAGACCCCTGCCCCACACCTGGATGCAGTGGGGTAGCGCCTGAGCTTCTCAGTCACAGGTGATTCATTAGGGAGCTAGAATCTAATGATGCAGAGACTTCGGGCAAGTTCCTTCATCCCTCGGAGCCTCCTCGGGACCGGTGAGGACCGGGGCTCCTCTTCATCTTCGTATCCGAAGAGGAGGGACTAAGGCGAGTTTCCTCAACAACACATCAACTCTTAGACGGGGTGCACAGCCTACCTGCCTGTCTTCAGTCCTCGTGCATTTATTTAGTCATTTAGAATCTACAGGGGAGTCACGTTCATTTGATTGCATTTGCATTCAGAAAAGCAATACTTAAGAAAAATATTTTTGAAATATTCACTTGACAGTAACATCTGCCTTTTTTTTTTTAATTGTAGGCATTTTCTGCACTGGATAAAGAGGACACTGGGTTTGTAAAGGCTTCGGATTTTGGACAAGTTCTTAAGGATTTCTGTTACAAACTAACAGATACCCAGTATCATTATTTTTTGAGAAAACTAAGAATTCATCTCACCCCCTATATAAATTGGAAATATTTTCTCCAGAACTTCAACAGTTACCTTGAGGAGGTAAGAATGTCTGCAGCACAGAAGCATTTCTTTTTGAAAAAGGGCTAAAATTAGTGTTTGCAAAATAGATAATTGATTAAAACCACATCAGGTAAATTGGCAATCACCTCAGTTAATTAGCTCATTCTAAATGAAAAATTGATATAAATTCTACGTAGTGTTAGAAGGTAAATACGTATCCTTTAATTCATTAGAAAGTTATTCTATTCTATTCTATTATTTTGTTTATTTTCAAAGAAGTTTAGGAGAGCCTGCTTTTGTCTGGTTGTTTTAACGAGTTCTAAGAATCTTAGATCCCTGAAGATGACCTAGTGTCGAGAGAAGTGAGGCCACTACACGTCAGGCCCTGAACCAGCAATGAGGGAATTGGGACCCACTTGGGAGGAGACATTTGTTAAGGACCCACTATGTGTCAGGCCCTGGGCAATGTATCAGCCAAGCCTGAGGTAGGGGTAATCGTGGAGTTAGTAGGGTCCTGGGGGAAGTCTAAGAGGGCTTCCTGGAGGAGGGTGGGTGGCTGACCACAGGGCTCTCGTTCCTTCCCGGGACCACTTCTCTGGCAGCACGAGCTGTTCCTTCTTAGGCTGTTTCTCCATTTCTAAATGTAAATGGACCTACATCATTAGCGACAATTACAATCTAGTTTCAGCCAACTTGGATTTCTTTGGTCACCATTCTGTGCTGAGTGAGAATGGACACACAGGCGTCCCTGCTGCCATGGAAAGGGAGATGAAAACAAATATGAAGAATCCAAAAATAGTGCAACAGCTAAATCACAACAGGCTTGTGCTGAAATGTATTTAACTGTCCTCCTGTAGCTGGACGCTGAGGTCATTTCCAATTGCACACTTTTGTATATAGTGAACACCCAAGTTCGTAAATCCTTGATCGCTTATCTGGCATACATTCTTGGAAATGAGATTGCTAGAGCAAATGGCATGAGCGTTTTTAAGGTCTGAGACTCAACTGTAGTAATAATAACAGCAGCAAACTCAGTATAGTGCTTTCTGAGGGCAAGGCACCATTCTTAGTCCTATATAGATATTAACTGGTGTAATTCTTTTGCTATCACTACGAGGTACATGCTAGTAATATCCCATTTTATAGATGAGGACACTGGGGCACAGACATCAAGACATTGCCCACAGTCACCCCGAAGGTGGGCGGTAGAGCTGGTTTGTGGCCCCAGAAGCCTGGCTCCCGACTCCAGGTCTCTGAAGGCTGTGCCATCTCCTCTGGGGTGTGTGAGTATTTTTATCCCTGCCATTTAGATGGACATTCCTAACAAAATATACTATTTTGTTGCCTGTTTTAAAACTTTATATATATGATATTGTATCAAATTCTGTCTTCGGCACTTGTGTTTTCCTTGCTTAATATCATGAATTTAAGATTGATCCATGTTGTTACATTGGCTTTAGTTCACTCGCTCAAGCTGCCATAAAATTAGCCAATTAAATGATAAATGAATATACTCTATGGAATGAACAAACCCCGTTCCGTCGTCGTCCTCCTGCTAATGGCATACAGGCGGTTTGCGGTTTTCTCCGTTACGAGCAGGGCACGGTCAGCCTTCTGTGACTGTGTCCTTTGCACACTCGGGGTCACTCTGCGTGGAACGGCTGCGGGAGGGGGCGGGGGCACAAGTTCAACTCCACAGACACCGCCACGGTGGCTGCACCGGTCAGCGCACGCTCCCGCCAGCCGTGCGGGAGAGCTCCTGACGCGCCACATCCCGGAGCCCTTGGTGTTATCGGGAGTTTAATTTCTGCCAAGGCTTTCAAATGTTATCAGCCATCCAGGCTCCCTCTCTGAGAACTGCCTGAGAGGATTCCACTCCTGTGTTGGTGTGGGCGTTGCACATGTCTCCTCCTGGTCTGTGACTTGTCTTTTTTCTCTTTGTCTGTGGTGACTCTCACTATTTTTATGTGAATTATACTTTTTTTTCTGATTTTAAAAGAAATACATATTGTGAAAAATTTGGAAAATACAGGAAAGTGTAAAAAAAAGAAGCTAGTCGTTTAACCCTGTGATGACGGTATAATGACAGGAGCAACCTCCGTACGGTTTAGTGAGACCTGCTGAGCTCTGGGCCCTCCCCCCGCATTTGCTCACCTGGGTGTTGCCCGGATGAGGGAGGCGGTCAGGTGGAGCAGGTGGGCCCCGAAGTCAGGTACCCGTCCCCGCAGCTGGAGTGGACGCCAGGCAGTTCAGCTTCAGAGCTGTCTTCTTCCCACAGGCCACACTGCCTCGGAGAGCTTCTTCGTCTTTTTTTAATGCATTTACCCCCAATTCTTTCACTGCGGTAAGATACACATACCATAAAGTTTGCCATCTTAACCCTTTTTAAGTTAATGCACAGCTCGGTGGCATTAAGTCCATTCACGTGGCAGTGTAATCATCACCACCCTCCACCCCCAGAACTCTCTTCGTTTTGCAGAACTGAAACTCTGTCCCCATCAAACACTAACTCCCCAACCCCTCCTCCCCCAGCCCCTGGCACCCACCGTTCTACTTTCTCTAGGAATTTGACGACTCCAGGTGCCTCAGATGAGTGAAATCTACAGTATTTGTCCTTTTGCGTCTGGCTTATTTTACTGAGCGTAATGTCTTCAGGGTTTATCCTCTTGTAGCACGGTCGGAACTTCCTTCCTTTTTAAGTCTCATAATAGTCCATTGTATGGATAGACCATAGTTTGTTTATCCATTGATCTATGGGTAGATCTATATCTATCCTATCCAGTGAACGCTTGGGTTGCTTCCACATTTTAGCTACAGTACTGTGAATAATGCCGCCGTGAACGTGAGTGTACAGATGTAATGCATGTTTTTACGTAGTGGAGATAACATTGTAGGTATAATCATGTATCTTGCTGTTTTTCCTTTAACATTAAATTCCACCAAGTCACTTCAAGTTCTTCCAAACCTGAGTTAAAATGTCTGCATAACATTCCATCAACTCCTTATTTTTAAGCATTTAGGTTTTTTTCCAGCTTTCACCACTGTAATTTACTGGGCCATGAACACTTTGTATGCAAGTCTATGTACACATTTTGGACCTTCTTCCTGAAGAAAGAATCCAAGAAATAAAATAACTGGGCTCAAAGGACAGGAATACTTTTATTGATCTTGAAAGCAGCCCCATTTTTAAAAAATAATTTTTTCTATTAGGTTGGATCATATGAAATAACCATTTTTAGAGTCCTAAATGATTGAATATTGACAATTTCATATGGTTTAAGCTAATATTTGTAGAAGTCGTCTGTGTCCATTTTACATGATTTGGAATATACCAATCATTTTGAAGGAGAGAATTAAACTCACCTCTAGGGACAAACAGTGTTAACATGTTGGTATATTTATCTCTAATCCTCTTTTTTATACAAATATCCTTTGGGGGTGAGGTCAAGGACAGAGAGTATATGCTGCTGAATTAGGGGGTGGTTGGGGATTTTCGCAACTCTTAAAAGACTCTTTTATATTTTTTCATTTATTTTTGTTTGAACTTTTAAATTTTATTTTATTATTTCTATTAATTTAATTAATTTAATTAATTAATTAATTAATGTTTTGGCTGTGTTGGGTCTTCGTTGTTGTACGCGGGCTTTCTCTAGTTGCGGCGAGCGGGGGCTCCTCTTCGTTGCGGTGCGCGGGCTTCTCACTGCGGTGGCTTCTCTTGTTGCGGAGCGCGGGCTTCAGTAGTTGTGAGCTACTTGCAGTCTCTACTGGCAGCACGCAGGCTCAGCAGTTGTGGTGCACGGGCTCTAGAGCGCAGGCTCAGTAGTTGCGGCGCATGGGTTTAATTGCTGCGCAGCCTGTGGGATCTTCCCCGACCAGGGCTCGACCCCGTGTCCCCTGCACTGGCAGGCGGATTCTTAACCACTGCGCCACCAGGGAAGTCCCAAGTCTCTTTTTTAAACAAACGTTTATTATTTGTATCAAAGTAATATATGCCCACATAGAAATGAAATTGAATTGTTGCAGAAGATTTAAAGGCAGAGGTCACTTGATCAACTGTTCCCCGCCGTCCTGCTCCCCAGAGGCAGCCACTGTAACCCCCTGTCGTTCCTCCAGCTGCACCTTCCCGGCTCTCAGCGCCTCCCCTCCCCTCCATTCCCTAACCACCCCCGGATAGGAGAGAGGGCTCGGCTTTCCCACCCCAGCTGCCCAGCTCCTCCTCTGGGACCCCTGCATGTCCCTCTGGAGCTGCCTTTTCACTTCCCGTGATATCGCTGGCATTTCCACGTCAGTGATTTGTCTCTAAAGCAAATCACTTTGCTTTAGAGACAAAGTGGGGTGGGTGTGTACCATCCCAGTCACCCTCTCCATCAGCCAGCGTTTCCTGTGGGCCCGCTGTGTACCCAGCACCGAGTGGGCCCTGAGGTCAGCAGTGAGCCAGGGGCCTGCGTTCTAGCAAGGGAGACAAACGAGAAATGAGAATATGTACCAGATGTCAGAAGCCAGTATGTGCTGTGGGATAAAATAAACCCGGACAGAAGGGTAGCCCGGTGAGAAGGGGACATCTGGGCCGAGACCCAGCGGAGGGCAGGGGGGGACTCAGTGACCTCTAGGGAGGGGCTGTTGGAGCACCGCCCTGCAGGGACCCAGCAGGAGGGAGCCCTCGGGGCTTGAGGTGTGGTTGTCTGGGTGGGCGGGGCGGGTGGGGGGCAGGGGGAGTAGGAAGTGCTCAGGGACGGATGAGGGGGGCGGCCCTGTAGCACTTTGACTCTGAATAACATGGAGACCCAGGGAAGGTGTGGGGAGAGGAGCGTCGTGACCATGGCCAACTTACATTTTAGAGAAGTCACGGGGGACACCGGGTGGGGAAGACTCAGGGAGGGGGCCCGGGGGCGCCAAGGGCCAGTAGGGAGGCTGGCGCACCCTGGGGACGGATGCTGCTGGCGTGGCTCAGTTCTGGATACATTTGGAAAGTGGAAGGTGAGAGAATGAGTCAGGAGTGGCCCAGGCTTTGGGGCTTTGAATGGGGACGGGAGCGGGAGGACAGGTGTCCTGGGTCAGCAATCAGCGTCATTGGCTTCGCCGATGCCCCGTCGTTGGTCTTGAAGCGACTTCCTGTGTTCCGAGTTCGAATTACTGTAGAGTGTCCTTGCCAAGCACCTATAAGTACGTGCCCAAAGCCTTCCAGCGGCTCCCACTGGAGGACTCCACTGGCCACGCTGAGTCCTTCCGGGCTGTGTGCAGAGGTCGCGCAGCCTACAGGCGGAGGACGCGGCTCGGCCCCACTCACGGGTCACTCTGAGCACCTCTGCCGACCCTTGAGTTCCCGAAACCGGGGGCGATCGTCTCCAAAGCTTCAAACGTTGCCACTCGCTTCCCCTGACACTCGTCCTACCTGATTTCTTCGCAAAGTCCCCTTCACTTCTGGAAGCACTTTGCTGAACGTTCTTGCCAGGAGGTTCTAGGATTAATTGCAACGTGAGTGACGGTGGGAGATGTGTTTCGAGACAGGAGGGGGCATGGAGGCTGGCGGGACAGGGGGGACTCAGAGACGGCACAGCCTGGCCCACTGCCCCCAGCCCCCGCCTTCCCTGTCCATGCGCAGTGGGTGCTTGGGACTATATCACATCAGCCCCACACCGGCCTGGGAGGTGGGAAGTCCTGCTGAGAAGCCAGTGCTTGAGCAGAGGTGCTTTTACCGGAAGGACAAGTTGAGGTTGGGACCTCCAGCTTGAAAGGACGTGGTGTGTGAAGCCTCAGTGTGGGGCGACCACCACACTTTTGTCCCGTTGTTTTGATGAGGGAGGAGGGGCGCAGGGGCAGACCACCAGGGCCCTGCGTCCCTCGCTCTGGAGTTCAGGTCCCTTTCTCTGAGCAAAAGGAGACTCATTAAGACTTCTGAGCGGGGACATGGGTCAGCTTCCTCAAGGGCGGCTGGGATGGCAAAGTGGCTGTGTGAGAGCCGTGACCGTGACCGTGACCGTGTACACAGTGATGGTTTCGGAAGTGTAATCCTGGGCTGATGTTCTTAATAGAAGGAAAAGAGGTAACAAACAATAGGAAGAGTTAATGCATCCTCCTCGAGCTCATTAAATTCGTCAGCCATCTCTTCCTCTAGGGGATGCATGGGCGGCAAGGAATTAAAAGGAGATTACCAAAATGTAATTAAGGCAGTCGGGGCCTCTTCTCGCAAAGGAAGTTCGCTGTGAATAATCCCCAGCCAAACCGAATCTGTTCTTGGAAAAGGGACAGCTGGAAAGGTAGCTAAGGAGTCCTGTAAGGCCTTGAGGAGGTGGAAAGCACACAGAGGGTAAAGATGACGATTTTACACACCTGCCCACGATGCAGTTCTCAGTCGGGGTGCACCGCTGAACCTGCCCCCCAAAACCCGTATCGCTCTGTGCCTCGTGTGTCCATCACCCACAACAGGGGAAAAGCGTCTCAGCTGCTTTCAGAACAGGTGCCACGTTACTTTCAGATCCTGGCGTGCGGATCGGCCCTGGCCTGTGGCTTGGCCCTGGCTTTTTGGCTCCTTGCTCTTTCCGCTGCCCCACTGAAGCGTTTCTCAAAGTGGGGGTCACGGGCTGGCGCAGATCAACCGCCCACCGTCGGCTCAGCGCGTGGGCCGCACGCCACTCTTGGGACTCCGAGCTCGTCCCCTCCCCAGAGGCCGGGGAGCTGCAGACAGTGAGGCTCCGTCAGGCTTCGCAGACAGGAGCAAAGGACGTGCCTGGTGCCACCGGGAGCATCACACCTGAGTCAGGACAAGAAACAGTAGCTCAGGTGGCACAAAAGAAGAGGAACGAGGTATTAAAAGTGAAATGCTACCAGAGCCTTGGTTGAAAAGTAAAAAAGGAAAAACAAGACAAGCTCTGGACGTCAGCACTAACACCTTTTGCATAAGATTCTCACAAACGAGGTGAAAACGTTACCTGAATGTCTGCCCTCAACAAATACCTGTTTTTCACTTCTGGGAAAAACATTTTACATTCAAAATGCTACGTGCAAACTATATAGAGTATCACTACTTGTTTTTAGAAATCATTCCTGTTTAACATTTCTTCTAAGTCTTAAAGTGCAATTTCAGTATCTTCCGTGAATATAAAATAATGCTCAGAGCAGAAATAGAATTTTTAAAAGACACGGTAGAAACCCATATAAAATCTTTCTACTTTATTATCATGGAAATAATGGAATTTTTTAACAAAACACATCCTTATTCAATGCAGAGTAATTATTTTGTCACATTCTAGCTAACAGAGAGCCAATGAGATCTGTCCTTACCTTGTGTTTATAATATATTGTCTTTAAAGTCATCCAGTGAGATGTTGAGTAACTTGAAGATGATTTTTCTCCAAGAGAGAATCTAAGATTGTAGTTTTTCAACTGAACAAGAGACCGTAAAGCATATCAAAATGTTTGTAATCTTTTAAGAACATCATATTTATATTAGTTGCCAACAGTGTTACTTTGATTTATCTTTCTTTTTATTGTAAATATAATGGTGTCCATGTATTTTTAATGAGTATTATAAAGAATGGGGACATTTCCTTTTCAGGAAAAGGCTCGAAGATTATTGGAAATAAATTAAGGAAATTATTAAGATATGTCATTCCTGTTATTTACTCTTGCCCCTGATGGTGAGAAAGGCTAAGTCCTCTTGATACAATTTCGGTGATTTTTGAATGTTTCCCCTAAATTTCACTCACTTTCCACTTGCCGATGGGATAATTACTACCTGTTGTCCTGGAGACGGTTGAGTATATGGCAGGTTGGGAGGGATAACACAGGCCGCTTGGACACTTGCGGTGGCCTTGGTGACAGTGCAGGGTGAGGGGCTGCTGGGCCCACCGTGCCTGAGCTAAAGGAGAAGGACTGTTGTCAACCACTGCCTTGTATGAAAATGACATCATCACAGCAGAGGAGCAGTTAGGGGCCAACCTGCTCAAGTCACCTGACCACAGCCGGCGTGACGCGTTGCCGTTCTCGTAAGGTTAACACGGTTCTCCCAAATCTGAGTGCGTCGAAGCACCCATGCATCCTGGGCCCCATCTTGATCTGGAGCCTCCAGTCAGAAGGAGTAGAAGTTCCCCCGCCTTCCCCAGCTTCCAGGGGTGTGGACAGTCAAGGGACCGGGCACCTACTGCTCTAGCAGCTGCCAGAGGGGCCCCTGCCAGAATTAGGACAGGGCTCGGCCACCTGGTTTCCACGCCTCTTGCAGAAAAGCAAAGGGGGCCGTGTCAGGCTCGCTTCCACCTGACCCCTGTACAGCGCCAGCAGGGCCAGGCCCTCAGCCCGTCTCTGGGGAACGCTGTATAGCTCCTCCGATGTCCCACCTTGTATTTGTCACTCACTCTCGCATTCTCCAAACGCTTTCGCCAGCACTCCCCCCGAATCTGGGCTGGCGTTCTCTCTTGATTCCTACCCTCAGTGGGAATACACGAGGGTATTCATGTATAGGCTCTCTACATGTTCAAAATAAGCGGACTGTGGCACAGCCCACTATCCCCACAGACCCCCTCCAGGGCCATGGCAGTCTGATTTGCAGTCTAATTCAATTGCCAATGTTTGGATCAATTAAACATCAGAGTTGAGCTGTACCATTGATTCTACAAGGTCATGACCATATCAGGAAGCCAGGAGTCAATCCAAGAAGTCATTGTTCCAAACAAGCCTCGCAGAGCAAGTCCAGGCTGCAGACGGCACCAGTTTCTTAACTGTTACCACATACCTACATGTCTAGCTTGGAGGTGAGCTCTCACGTTCTGGCTTTAGCTGCCCCATTTGACTGGGAGAATGTTACCTTCGCACATTCAGCACATGTGTGACAGTGTGTGCCAGACCCTGGCCTGCCTAGTGATTTTGCCCAGACAGTTATTGTCATCTTCTTGTCACCCACAGTCAGACACCAACATCCAAACAGTGGCTAATACGCATTGGGCACGTGCTGTGAGCCAGGCCCTGTTCCAGGCACTTTACCTAAATTGACTCAGCTAACCCTCCTAAGACCCCTTTTAAGGATGAGGAAACTGAGGAACAGAGAGGTGACAGCATCTGTTCCCGGTCACACAGCTAGAAGTGCAAGAGCTGGGATTAGAATTCAGACCAGGACCAGGCCCCTGCTCTCAGCTTCCTACTGTCAGTGGGAGCCGTGTTGAGTTTCCACCCCACAGGATTGTCATTTGGATTAAGCGAGTTAATGCAGAAAGAGCTTTGCGTGGTACCGAACATAGCAAACACCAAATGTTTGCATTATTCTTTTTTTCATTCTATCCTACTTCAGTGAGTGCGTGGTTATTGTATAATATTTAGTAATGATGTGATTATATGGTGTGTAATTTATTTGGGTGGAAGAATTCATCTAATAGTTTCATAAATGAATTCAGCCATGAGCTTATTGAATCATTAAAGGGTTGAAGGGGTAGCTTAAACGTTTCCTCTACTTCTCAGCATTTTATGGCAATTTCGTGCTACCAAAGGATTTGTGCGTTGGGTGTTTGCAGAGGTGTCGGATGGATCCTTTGTGAATGTCGAGCTGTGTGGTGGAAGTCAGCTCGGAGAGCCGAAGGGGGAGGACCTAAGTCTGCACGGTCAGGGGCAGAGGTGGCATAATCAGCTCTCTGATGAGCTTACACCGTGTCTGGACATTGGGAGACCAGGCTTCCCGGGCATAGGGATCCCCATATGCAGAGACCCAAGATGGGAAACGTGTACTTTGGGCATGGCTAGAGCATGGGTCAAGGTGGGGCGAGAGGCCGGGGGCAGAGGATCTGGGAGGGAGGCCAAGGGGCAGGGCTGTTAGGGTGGGTCTCCCCCGTTCTTGCCTCCATGGGCATCTCAAAGCATCAGCTTCTCCAAGGCAGGGGTTTGTCTCTGCCGTTCACTGCTCTATTCCCCTTGCCTGGGATGGAGCCTGGCACACGGTTGGCCCTCAGTCAGTGCTGATGAATTCGCACATTCCTCTCTTGGGTGGGCTCTGTACTTGTGCATGTGGTGGGGCTGGGATCACGGAAGGATGGGAGAGCACAGCTCTGAAGTCATCAGCTCACAGGGGAGTAGCCTGGGGAATGTGGCCGGGTCCTGACCCACTTACTTTGTCTAGAAATAGAGAGAACCATGGCTGCCTCGAAGGGCAATGGGAGGATTAGAGAAATTTCTGCAACGCCCCAGCCCAGCGCCTGGGTGAAGGAGACACAGTGAAGGATGGCCACCAGGACTGGGTCTCAGTTAGACTTGGTTCAGTTGACTTGAAGCTTGACTTGATTGTAGCCTTTTCAAAGGAAAAGGAACCTGGAATCTCCAGATTTGCCTTCATGCATTGCCTAGAAAGAATCCCTCCGTGGTCAGAGATCCCAGTGTGGGCAGCGGTCACGCCACCGGGAAACTTGGGTTGTGCCTGCAGTTCTGGTGTCACCCTTTTGAATCTGCAAAGAGGATACTGGATTGCTGAGGCCAGTTCGTCGATCACTAAGACCTCCAGACCTCCCGACAGACGAGCGTCTACCCTTGGCCTCGTGCGTGCTGGGCTCTGGGAGTTGCAAAAGTTGGTTCCTTGATCCGGCGGGAGGCGTCTGTAGCAGCACGTTTGCACACAGAGCTTTCACTTTGCTCTCAACTGGATTTTTTTAATGTTTTATCTTTTTTTTTGACAGGCAGTTTTGCTGCTGTTGTTATTTTTAGCATTCATTAATTCACTGTAAATACAAATGAAGATACAGTGCAATTAATTTCTTTGCTAATCAAAATATTTGATCAAATGAAGCAATTTTTCAATTCTTAGAAGTAATTATACTGTTCTTTAAAAGGAAGTAGAGGAATTCATTACTGAGTATTTCTAATTAGGAGTTTTTGCTACCTGCTGTATTCTTATTCTGTAAGAAGTTTTGGGATTTTTTTTTTTCCTCCTGTAAGGAATCATGGGAAAAACTGTATAATTGAATCCCTAAGTATTCAGAACAAAACTTAGTAGAAGAATCATGCAGTCTGATTAGCTAATTATAACCTTCGTAATAGTTAGATTGATCTACCAACATGTTTCTAATCTGACAGCTGGAATGGACCTTGCTAAACCTTGTTGTCCCAGCCAGGTGACTGCCACCTTGGACACCCACAGGAGGAGTGTCACAAAGTCCCTTTGCAAAGTGCCCATTGTCAAGGAACACTGACAGCCAAAAAGCCACCTTCTCTTCTCTGTACTCTGAGCTCAGTACCTTTGATTTCTCATTAACTAGAAATTCAGAACTGAATTGGTCAGCTATCACTGTGTAACAAACAACCACGGAACCTCCAGGACTGTGAGCATTTGTTCGGCTTTTGCTTGTGGGCTGGCTGATCTGGGCTGGCTTGGCTCTGGTGGCCTGACCCGGATATCTCTGCTCCTTGGACCAGAGCGAAGTCACGTGGGCTCCTCTCAAGGCAGCACGACAGACACAGGAAGGCTTGCAGATCACGCAAGCACTTTTTAATTCTTTGGTCACGTTGAACCTGCTAACGTTCCCTTGGCCAAAGCAGTCATATGGCTGAATCCAAAGCCACAGGATAGGGAGATATTCTCAGCTCTTCAGTGGGAGGAACCCGGGAGTCCCATGGCAAAGGATGTGGAGACAGGGGAGTTGAGGAAATGGGCCTTGAATGCAGCATGCCACCAGCAAACAGATACACGGCGTGTCTCTGTCTCCAGCCCTACCAGATCATCTGACAGCTCAGCCCACCCCTCCACCCCTTCCCTACCACGTTCTCTCCTCCAGGTTACCTAGAGAAGTTGCTTAGGATACGATTTCATGGAAAATTGATTTTATAAGTCAGCCAAGAACGTGGCTGGACGTAACTTATTGACAGGACACTAGAAGGCTCTGTTATGGAATCATTCCCGTAACAGAGCTGTTGAAACAAGAGTACAATCAAACTGAATATGAGCTCACAGAGTCCCAGGGTCAGTGAACCCCCTGGAGCGCCCCGCCCTCTCTGGCTTGTTCTTACCCCGGGCTCACTCTCTCAGGTTTGGGTTGGGGTCACAAGTTTCTTACTTGGGGATCCCCCAACCCCTTTCAAATACGAGTGCCCTGCAGCAGAGATGGGGTTAATTCATCTTTATGGGGGACAGGTTAGTGCAGTGCCTTCCTGAGAGGACAGGATCCTCCCTGTTTGTCCCCTGTCTCCGGGGATGATTCTTGTGGGCAGTTCCCTCTGATTGGTGCAGCTGTCACGACTTTGCAGACCGAGGACCTTGGCCCAGAGAAGTGAGGTGGCTGCTTGAGATCCAGCCAGAAGATGGCAGGGCTCTAGCCTAGCCGTCCTGAATCTGAGCCCCCGCTCCGCCTGCAGGGCCCGAAGCAGCTGGTCAGGAGCCCGGGTCCCGTGGAGGGCCCTCCTCGAGGTGCGTGACCACGTCTCAGACCTGGCTTCCCTCCCCAGCGGGCTGGCTTGACCTGCAGGCAACAGCGGGTGCCACATGCCTCTGCCCTCTGATTACCCACCATAGAGACGGCGTGGGCCAGGAACCGGGACTCAACCCAGGTCTGCCCGACCTCTTGACTCAGGCAAAGATGTCTATTAAAATAACCAGCAGGGGCTTCCCTGGTGGCGCAGTGGTTGAGAATCCGCCTGCCAATGCAGGGGACACGGGTTCGTGCCCTGGTCCAGGAAGATCCCACATGCTGCGGAGCAACTAGGCCCGTGAGCCACAACTACTGAGCCTGCGCGTCTGGAGCCCGTGCTCTGCAACAAGAGAGGCCGCGACGGTGAGAGGCCCGTGCACTGCGATGAAGAGTGGTCCCCACTCGCCGCAACTAGAGAAAGCCCTCGCACAGAAACAAAGACCCAACACAGCCAAAAATAAATAAATAAATAAATAAATAAATAAATTTTAAAAATTAAAAAAAAAAAACCAGCGGAAGCAGCGAGCATGGCCGCCCACGTTTGCCGGGCGTTGGGCGAAGCACTGCGTGTGTTATTTTGTGGCGATCCCAGGCCTGCCCTTTGAGATGGTTGGGCTTTTATTCTCGGGAGGAAAGTGAGGCGGAGGGGAGTGCGTCTTGCCTGAGGTCACAAGAAAGAGCAGAACTGAACTCCATTCAGCCCTGAGCAGCCCCAAAGCCCTCTGCTGACGGTGAGCTGTCCTCGGCCTCCGGGCCCGGCCCTTCCACTTGACCAGCCTGGCCCCTGGTCGACTTCTGCTGGGTCCCAGGCGGACAGAACTTGGGTTCCTGGTGCCGCTCCCTGGCTGTGTTCTTGAGGCCGGGTGGGTCTGCCCCTTCTTCACGTTCGGCGTCAGGCGCTGCATGGTGGCGGATCTGGCCTGAGTCGCCAGGAGGACGGGACACAGGCTGGGGGTCCCAGCTCTGTGCCTGCAGGGCTCCCTCAGTCCATCAGCCGACACTGTGTGTACTGGGAGACAGCCCAGTCTGGGCAGAAGGCGGCCTCAGAGACGCTGGGCTGCGGGGCGAGAGGAGCGCTGAGCTGGGGCAGGAGGGGCTGGGCTCAGGATGAGTTCCGCACAGACCTCCCCCCGGGCCCCTTCCCACGCGGGCTTCCTCCCTCTGACCCCCCACTGGTTGGGGCGGCCTCTGGGGTGAGTCCGAGCAATGGCAGGGTTCAGAACCCCTGGATTACACCGTAAAGCTTGCGTTTTACTAAATGAGATACATGGCTACGTTTGAGCCTGAGAAAAACTCCATAAAATTGAGATGTTATTAGTCGGCTCTTTGATGATTGTGTGCTCCGTATGTTGGGACATTATTTCTTTTATGTATTTCGCCAACACTGTCGTGTCGTCACAGAGGGGACCAGGAATCTTCCTTTTGGGACAGGTGGCCCATACTTCTCTGCGACATCAAGAGGGACAATTGTTTAGTAAAACAAGGTTCCATGAATACCCTTGAATAAATGAGAGAAGATACCTTCAAAACATGTAAATCATTGTCTGATTGGGTCAGACCCATAGTGCATAAGAGTCTACTTTTTTTTTTTTTTTTTCATTTGAAAAGTCACCGGTGTGTGCAGTTGGCAGATGAGGGGCTACGGGGAGGAGCGCTGAGGACGCAGGCCCAGCGGCTCCTGCTCCAGACAGTAGTGGGGACGGAAGTGAGCGCCTGACACGTCATCCCTCCCGAGTTCTCTCCGTCTTGCAGCTGTGATTCCTATCCTGAGGGGACCTTTTATGTAAAGCGCAGTTCGTTTTGGAAAGTGACATTTGCATCTGAAGCTAGTGGTGTCTTTTCTGATTAGGAGAAACATTTCTTCTAGTTATAGAAAAAGCACTATTTTTCCCCATTCAGATATAACGATCACGTGAGAAGTGCCAGGGACACAAAAGCGCCAGACCAAGAGCCATCTGTTCTCCCCTGGCGTCTCCAGTCACTCAGAGCAAGGCTGGCGGTGGTGGCTGAGTGGCTTTGCGGAGAGCAGGATGGGAACCGGAACGTGGGCGCCCAACAGCCTCGAGCCCAAACGCCCCTGACGGGAGAGCCAGGAGGCCCTACCCTCCAGAGGCCAGAGGCTTCTCCGGGTGGCACGGGGTGGGGAGCAGCGCGGCTGCACCCCCTGGGGCCTGGGGACCTTCTGGTCAAGGGCTGGTCCCTTGTGCACCGAGGCGATGGCAGTGGTGCTGCTGGGGGCGGGGTAATTAGTGATCTTTGTTTTCTATTTGTGCCCTGTTTGTAGTTTTCTACAGTGAGCATGCAGTCATTAGCTTTGCAAGCAGCAAAAGAATATCTCTAACTGGCAGCGAAACCACCTTTGTGACAGACATAGTCCCCCCCCTCCGTGTTCACAGCCTGGCCTCTGGCTGTGGCTTTGGGGGTGCTGGGAAAAGCGCTGGGGGCACAGGAGGCCAGCGCTGCTCTCCTGACCTTCCCGCCAGCCTGTCGAGTAAGGATAATAGCGCCTCGGGTGCCAGTTTTCAAGGATTTGCACCTGTACCTCCTTCACCTCCTGGCTCAGTGGTTTCCTCCTCTGGAGGCTGTTTCCATCAGTTGTGTCAAGAGCACACGACCCGTTATAATCTCTGCTCACCTGTGAGACTGGCGCTCATGTCTCTTCCCCCCCAGACCCTACCCGGGCAAGACTATTTAAGGATTATTTGTCACCTCTGTCTCCCCAGCGTCTAGCGAAGAGCCTGGCACACAGCAGACATTCCAGGGGTGTCTGCAGAGCGCCCAGTACAGTCATCTCGGGCGTGCGTTGAGTGTTCGTCCTCTGTAAGTGCATCGCGGGTGCGTGTGTCACATGCCCGGTAGGGGTGTTCACCCTCCCCCCAGGGCTCTGGGATTCAGTGTGACCCAGGTGTCACTCTGATCCCTGCGCAGGTGGAGAGGGGGCAGATTCACATCCAGGGCAGTCGCACCGAGCGGGGCTCCAAGACCAGCCGCTCCTCCACGTCGCTCGCAGCCAGGCTATCCCAGCCCCCCAGCCTCAGGACCCCGGCCCGTGGGGCCGGCAAGACTCCAGGCTTGGGAGCCCCAGTCGTCTGCCTGGCCCTGCCCTCGCTTATTCCTCATCCAGAGAACAAGCGTTAGTACTAGGGTGTGTATACATACAGGTGTGTGCATGTGTGTGTGTGCTCGTGTGATCATTTGGACCCTTCTGTGGCCCCTTTCCACTTAGTGCACTGCAAACATTTTACCATATTGTTAAACTATTTCTTGAAACATTCTAAATAGCTGCACTGTCATCCATCTTCTAGAAATATCGTGTTTTATTTAACCATTCTCCTAATTTAGACATCTGAAGTGTTGCTAATTTTTTTTTAATTTTGTGAATTCCATAAATACTACTGTAATGATCATAATTCCATGTTTATTTCCTCAAGGAAAGTCTTCAAAGGGTAGGTACCAAGTCAAAGGATAGGCACTTTTATGGCTCCAGATACCTTATTCCACCTTCTCCAGCACTGATATCGTCAATCAAGAAATTTGCATTTCTTAGAAGAAAAAAGTGGAATCTTGTTTTCTTTTCCGTTTTTTTGCAGCATGACCAGGTCAGAGTTTTTTAACAGAAGACCCAGGGTGGCTGCCCAGAGCACTCATTCATTTGGTTGGCTGTGCGGAGACACTGTTCATCCACTCTTTCTTTGAACAAATAGCAGGTCCCACCGTGTGCCAGGTTCTTCTAAGCACTCGAGGATTCAGCAGTGCACAGAAGACTAGACTTGCCTTGAAGCTTATTTTCTGTTGGGATGAGAAAGACAATTAGGGTAAATATGAGGTGGATCAGAGAGCCATAAGTGGGATGGAAATGAGCAGGGAAAGCGAGAGAGAATCTGGAGTTCGGCTCAGGAATGTGATAAAAACCCTGAGAGAAGGGCGAGAACAGCAAGTGCAAAGGCCCTGAGGCAGGAACGAGCTTGCTGTGAATGAAGCACAGCAGGAGGCTGTCACACAGTGAGGTCAGAGCGAGTCGTGGGCGAGAGCCATTGTGACACCCTGCCTGTTACTCTGAGCAACGGTGGGAAGCCATTTGAGAGTTGTGCTTGACCTGATTTGCACTTTAAAGAGACCGTCCGCAGGGGAAAATGACTATGGCTTTTTGATTATGGCTCTGCCCTCCCTTACCCCTCCATCCAGAGAACAAGTGCTGACACGTGTGCGCATGTCATACACGTGTGTGTGTACTTTAAAAGACTGAGGGTGGAAACAGAGAGGCTGATGCAATAATCCGTGCAAGATGATGGCAGCCTGGACCAGGGGGTGAGGGTAGAGCGGGCAACTTCCAGGTATGCACTGGGAGCGGAGCCCCTGGGATTTGCGGGTGGTTTGGGTACGAGTGATAGAAAGATCCGTCACAGAGGACTCTATTCTGAGCTACTGGGACAATTTCCATTTGCTGAGATGGGGACCTCAGAAGGACTGTGTTTTGAAGCTGATGACGAAAGAAAGAAGAAAGAATTTTCCTTTATGAAACTCAGATGTTCTGTTTTGCTTGGGAGGGCCTCTCTCCCCCGAGGTTATCTTGGAGTCAGCCAGCCATACAGCTCCTTGCTACTTTTATAACATTGTAACAGTAGGCTTGGTGATGTAAGGGCTCAGTCACAGAAGAGACTGACTTCTCCTTAACAGTCTGAGTAGGTGTCCACTGATTTATTTGTATATTCTGGACCTAGCTCTTCTGATTCTGTTATTCTGATTATATCAAGTTTATGGTGTTTTTATATCTGGTGGCTCAAAAACATCATTGCTAGCCTTTTCCAAAAATTTCATGGCAAATCTCACATATTTCTTTTTCTTTACCAACTTTAATATCTATGTCTAATGAGTCCCCCAAATATCCATTGAGATATTTTTTCTTTTTTTTTAATTTTTAAATTTTATTTATTTTTTTATACAGCAGGTTCTCATTAGTTATCCATTTTATGCATATTAGTGTATATATGTCAATCCCAAGCCATTGAGATTTTTACTAGAGTTTTATTTATTTATAATTTGAGAAAGTTTTTACCTTTGGAAGTAGAGAGTCTTCACATCCAGGAACATAGTATGTGTCTCTTTTCATTCCAGTCTTGCTTTAATAACCTTCAATAGAATGTGTATGGCTTTCTTTGTATAGGTCTTATGCCTTTCAGATGTAATCTATCCCAAGGTATTCAATAGCTTTGTCATTAATGTGAATGTGGATTTTTTTTCACAATACAATTTCTAACTAGTTATATTTACTGTTTAAAAAAACAAGTATTGCTTTTTTGGGTATTTTTTACTTGAATCCAGCCACTTTCCTAATTGTCTTGAGATTTTCTAGTTGTAAAATCATATCCCGAATAGTGATAAATCTTGTTTTTCAACGTTTATACTGTTTATTTCATCTTGTCTTATTTCAAAAGCTGGAACCTCTAAAAATGTGACTAGCAGAACTGACAGTGAGCATGTCTATCTTGTTTCTGACTTTAATGGAAATGCTTCAGTGTTTCACCCAGGTAACATATTTGCAGATAGTATCTGTTAATATTCTCGTGTTTAGGATGTTCATTTTATTTCCATGTAGTTTATATGTTCTGTTCTGTTCTATACCATTTAGTCAGGAATGGCTGCCGAATTTTGTTAAATGCCATTTTGCCATCTGTTGATATGTGACCTTTGCTAATATAAGGAATTGAAGTTTTGCTAATTCTTGAAGGATTCTTATTCTTGGAATAAACCCTAATTGATCTTGGTATGCCCTTTTAAAATATGGCACTAAATATTCCTAATGTTTTCTTTTTTTGATGTATTTGCATTTATATCCATAAAGTGGATTGGCTTATATTTTTCTTTCCGAGTGTTTTCTTTATCACATTTTTGTATTAGAGTAATATAAAATGAACTGGAATACTATATATCGCTTTTTGTGTTCTGGAATAATTTGGCTAATGTAAAAATTATCTAGGCTTGACACCTTTTTACTGATAGATGGTAGATCTTTTAACAGCTTTTTAAATTTCTTTTGTGGTTACCTGTCTATTCAGGCTTTCCTATTACTTAAGTTAAATTTAGTAATCTATATTTTGCTAGAAAATGATTCAATTTCCTCCAGAGTTTAAAGCATATTAACTTAAGGTTGCCCATCCTACTTTGTTAGAATTCTTCCATATCTGTTGTTAAAATAGTAGTATTTCCGATTCGTTTTGTGTGCTAACGCTTCCAAAGAGCACTCACACACACCGTCTCGTGGGAGCCTTGGTTCCTCCTGGAAAGATGAGGAAACTGAGGGAAACATGGTTAAGTGGCTTGTGGGGCCACACAGCCAGTTAGAGGCAGAGTCTAGCCTCAGACCAGGGACCCAGCTTCCCCTGCGGGACACAAGCACCTGTGCTCATCCCAGTTTGTTCACCTGGGGTGCGTCCTCCTCGGGCCCCAAAGGTGTGACAAGTGTAAGGATGGACTTGAGCATGAGTCTCCATCCAGAAAAGGTCCCTGTACTCTCTGAGCACCAACACCCCTCTCAATGTTTAGGGAAAGGCCCTCCTACCTAGATACAGGGGGTGCATTTTCAACTGTTTGAACAAGTGTAAGATGCGTCTGTAATATCACTCTTTTTCTAGAATGAAAAAAGAAAAGCGTTCATTCGCTTTACAGATGGCTCCAAATGGACATATTTAAAAGCCTCTGTTAACCTTTGGGTGGTCAAGGATGTGGTGGGCTGTGGTTTGAGTGTGTGTACATTCACGTTTTGGGGGATATTCCCAGCAGCATCCTGTGTTTGATACAATTTCATAAAGTAACATTATACCCTGTCCTGAAGGATAGTAGCATATAATACCTATATTGCTATGGAATTGCTGAACCTGAATCGTGACCAAGTTTTAATACAGGCTGGGGGGATTAGATTGATCATCTGGTAAAGTGCTGGTGCTTTGAAAGAACTGTTATCCTAGCTAACAGTCATGAAGGGTTTTGATGTGGAGAAACCCAGCGTATCTGAGAATCCGCCCTGGTACGCGGGCAGCATTCATGCCTCCATTACCCCGGGGTTCTCACGGAGCCCGGTCTCCCCTCCCACCCCGGGGCTCCATCCCGTCCTCATACTCCAGGAGCCGACCTGCTGATGCAGTGACCACAGGTGTAGCTTCGGGGCCTTTTCCTAATTGCAGCAAGTAGATGCACATCAGGGCTGCAGCCCTGGCCGTGTTCACTGCCCTCGCAGGAGGCTGGGGACTCAGCCGCCCCCCCACCCCGGCTTCGCCCTTCCAGCTCCAGTCTCCTTAGTGCCCAGGATAGACAGAGGCCCTTGTCATCTCCAGGGCTGCTGATGGTCACTAAGGAACTTCCCTCGCCTGCTCTTCCTGTGGCCTGTCCACCACACAGATCATCAGCCAGTGCTCACTGAGATGCTGCACGTGGGCTGACGGCCCCTGCAGCTCCCCTGGCCACGAGCCCTTTGCCAGCACATCGGCCTAAACATCCAGTGAAAAGATCTTTCCTCTGCTCCTCTTTCCTCGTGGCTCACTCCTCCCTCCAGAAAGCTGTCCTGGGGTGCAGACAGGGCCTGTCCCTCCTCGGGGATTCTCAGCACCCTGGACAGCGTCCCCAGGCCCTGAAAGCACCTCCCAACACCCGGCTGTCCTTGCCCTACGAGGGGTGCTGAATGGGATCCAGGCCAGCGGGCGGCTCCATTGTCCCCACAGCCTCCAACTGCAGGAACCTGCGCTCCCCAGGATCAAATCCCTGCGGGACTCAAAGTTTCAGACCTAAGGGACACTTAGCCGACAGCGGTGCTGCAACGTAGTGTGGCAGCAGTCATCCAAAACCGCCTCTCACGTTGTAACTGCTGGGAGTGCAAATTAATCAAACTGAGGCTCGGAAAATGAAAGCAGTCTGGATCCACATCCTGTTGATTCCCTTACCACTCAGAGCAGACACTCACCGTGTGCTTGTTACACAAGCCAGAGGACAGGCTGAACGCGTGAAGGGAGGCGGGGAAGAGGTGTGCCCTCCCCAGGCCTGGCCCCAGCCCCTTGCCCTGCCCCACGGGGCCGACCCGCTCTGCTCCTCGTCCGTGGCAGATCAGCCCAGGCTTCCACTGCAGCCAAATCTGCCCCTGCAGTCGGGCCTCTGGGTCACACTGTCTCCTGGCTCGTCATCTTCCTCACTAAGCTGGACCTCCCAGGGCCTGCCCTGGCTAAGGCACCCAGAGCCAAGGTGACTCATTATGTATTAAATGGATCAATTTTCCATTCTGTTTTGCCCAGGCTGCTGCTGAGTGGGCTGAGAAGATGCGCAAAGGCCCGCCTCCCATCTCTCCCAAGGAAATGGCAAACCAAGAGGTCCTGGCCCGGCTCCACAACGCCGTGACCTGCCACCACCACACCATCGCCCAGGAGTTTGAGAACTTCGACACCATGAAGACCAATACCGCCTCCAGGGACGAGTTCCGGTCCATTTGTACTCGCCACGTCCAAGTTCTGACGGATGAGCAAGTAAGATACGCATTTCCTTTAGCCTCCTAAGCGATGCATGCGCGTCAGGCCGGCCCTTCCCAGAGCGTGAAAAGTTTAAGGCTGTTCTCTCTTTTTTTAAATACTTGAAGGTTTTTTTGGGGCGGGGGGTGGGTTGTTGTTATTTAGTTTTAAATCTTACTGGAGACTCACGGGAGCTTTCTGTTTATGTAACAGGTATGAATCGCACCATTTCAATCAGGGTGCAAATTATATCACTTTTATTTTTAAAACCAAATTAAACTCGGCTCCAGCTACCACTGTCCTTCTTCCTCCTTCCCCGGATCATTCCTGGGCTTAAGTGATCCAAAGAGGGGGGCCAGTTTTCTCCCACATCTGAGCTGGGAGTGCGGGGGTAACGGTGGATGTAGAGCCTGTAGGTTGCTCCGACTCTCCCACCACCTCTGCCTGCTGCTTCTGCTGCCGACGTTTTTGGTTGCTCTGGTGCTACCGCCCCAAGCATGCTGGTGGACACGCCCACCCCCAGTGGCCTCTCCACTGCCCCACAGTGGTGGACACAGGCCACCCTCCTCTGAGGTCCTATTGCCCATCACAGTAACCCTCACAAGAGTCTTTCTCTGCTGGTCTCTTCCACAAGGACTGAGCTGGGCTATTTTAGCTCAAAGCTCTAGCAACTTGCCTGCCCTGGCCTCTTTGGCCATTCTTGGCTTTCCTAGGCCAAGAGCACCTCCCAGCAGGACGCGTCCCCAGGGGCCTGACTTGCTCACTGGCTCAGCCGATAATCTCACTGAAAGTCCGCGCGGGGGAGCGGAGCCCTGGCTGCTGGGTCTTCACTGTGTCCCCAGCACTGAGCAGAGCTGGCACAGAGCAGGTGCTCAGCATGTCTCCCAAGGTGAGCGGACAGTGTCACATCCCCACCCCCATTCCCAGCAGGTCCAGGGGCTGAACAGCCGATGACAGAGAAACCACCGATCCAGTCCCGGAAGCAGATTTCCCTTCTTCCCAGAAAGTGCACTGCTACATGCCCATCCATTCCCAGAGAATAATGTCAGATGGAAAGGAACTCCAAAATACTCACAAAAGCAACCCCGCCTCCCCTCTTCCTCCGGGCTCTGCTCAGGCCCAGCCCAGGGAGCTCCTACAGCTCCCCGTGTGGAAATGTCAGTCTTTTCCCCTCCAGAGTTGGGTCCCTCCAAACTCAAGTCTCACACTGTCAGAGTTTTAGGGTGAGGACCGAAAGTATTCACGGGAAGGGGGTGAATCATCACATCCGCCCTCCATCCCTACTTAGGCCTCTGAACCTCGCTACCCCTAAAGAATGAATTTGTTAAAGATATTAGTAATATGGACATCAGATTTCACTTTCCTAAAATATCACCTTTTTTAGGCATAATGATCATTTCTGCTAAGCAAAATAATGCCCTATTTCCAAACAATTCTGTCCCACACGCATCCAAGCCCAAGTGAGCTCTCTATTTGCAAATATCAATACTTCTCTCCATTTCTACAAATGGATAGAAGCCTTTAAAATTAATACAGTTGCCTTTATTATTCTATGGGGCCAACTAATAAAGGTTGGTAATAAAGATTTTTAGTAATAAAGATTAGTAATAGAGATTTTTTAGTAATAAAGATTTTAGTAATAAAGATTTTTCATTCCATCTAAATGAGCAAAATTTTACTCTAATTATAGGTATAAATTAATGACATGCCGGCATATCTGGCATTCATAACAGAGAATTTGATTCTAATTGTCCACTAAGAAAGCTTCACCATTCCCGTCACAGACAGCACCCCCCCACCCCCCACCCCCTGCAAAAAAATCAAGCACTTACTTTTAAATGCTGCTTTCTAAAAATACACGGACACATCTCAAAGACAGTCTGCACCATTGAGAGCATCGAAGTCTGGCATGAGTACCGTGGTTTAAGTTGGGCGATGATTAGCAGAAATTGTGCTATATTTGGGAAGGATGCTTCTAGATACAGGCTAGTAAACAGAAAGCAAAACCCCCAGAGATCCATATGCTTTCTTCTTGCATGAGTTGCTTAGCCAACGACCTTCTTGGTTGGATGGCCCCGTGTCTGGCACAGTAAGACACAGAAGTAATTTGCACTCTTGACATGTCTAGACCCCTCGTGCCATTATGGGGAAGAGTTCACCGGAGATACTGGGACAGTTCCGCCCATGTTAAACAGCTTTCAGGTACAGATTCCATGACTTCGTTTATCTACATTATAGAGACTTATCTCTGAAAAATCCAATCATCGTGAATCTGAAGGGCAGCTTTCTTGACTTACAGAGCTCCGTAAGTAGGGAAGTGCCACATCTTTTGAAACCTTTTGGCACAATTAACCTTTCAGAAAAGGAGAGCGACTTTCAGAGCAGTTGGAGTCAGACACTGACAGGTCTTCATGGCTCTGCATAAAGCGTGTTATAAAAGGCCGTGGAACTGGGTCCACTTGGATCTGGCTTAAGAAGATAGAGACCCCATGGGGAGAGCCTGTCCTGGTGAGGCGATTTAGATCAGTCCATAGCGACCGCATGAGGACTTTGAATATGCAGCTATATTACGGGAAGGAACCAGCAAACATTTCTGAGCATTCCAGATGTG
Source organism: Balaenoptera musculus (assembly GCF_009873245.2). NCBI lineage: Eukaryota > Metazoa > Chordata > Mammalia > Artiodactyla > Balaenopteridae > Balaenoptera > Balaenoptera musculus. Next base: position 98,873,259 of record NC_045794.1, on the reverse strand, counting down.
ATATTTCTAAAACAGACACCTTTAGGAAGTGAGAAAAATGCAGGCAGACTTGGGTTTCGACCCTGCTTCTGCACTCGTCCAGCTGTGTGACCTTGGAGAATTATTCAACCTCTCTGAGCTTCAATGTCCTTCCCTATGAAATGGGACAGTGCTCCCCAGGCTGATCCAGGTGCCCTCCCCTCTGCCCAGGCTGCAGTTCTGCCTTCCCCATCTTTGCCCGCGGCAGTCTCTGCCTGCCCCTGCCCCCGTCCCTTCCCCCGCCCCCTTGTATCTGGCCACACCGACTCCCTCTTCCAGACTCACTTCGAGCCAAGTGAAGCCTTTTCTGACCACACCTTTACCTGCTGGAGCTGGCCACGCCCTGCTTTGCCCTCACCACCACCCACCCCGACCTTGAGCTCTCCATCATCTGGCTGAGCCCTTGGGACACCCTTGCATGTTCTTGGGCACAGAGCTGCCTGTCTTGGCTGCGCAGTGAGTGCCCGAAGGCAGCGTGCACCCACTCCTTCACTTATTGGGGGCCCTCTGAGCTCAGAGTGGTGATGTTAGGTCCGCGGGAACCAGGGAGGGCCTGCTCCCTGCCTCCTTTGAGTCTGCATCCTGGGAGGGTGGAGAGAGGTTAAACGCCTGTGGTACATTATTCCTGTAATTCCACACCGCTCTCTGCTGCAAAGGGACATGCAGCCGCTGGGAGAGCAGAGCTGGGGGCTGACCTGGACCGAGGGGTCGGGGCGGTTTCCCTGAGGACGCGATGCTGGAATGTGGGCGTGGCCTCCGAGGGGAGCCAGGAGGGAGCAATGCAGGCAGAGGGGGCGTCCTCGAAGCGGGAGCGGTGGGCACGCTGCTTAGACGGGTATGCTGCCAGCCGGCCAGTGGGCACCGGAGACACACCCTGCCCGTGGGGTCTGTGCTCCTTGAGCGGCGGGCAGACAGTGAACAAAATATGTGTACGTTGGATGGTGACAGATGCTCTAGAGGCCAAAAAAAGAAAAAGCAGGGAAGAGGGCAGTGCTAGGGAATTGGGAGGGTGCGTTGTGAGTAGGGCGGTCAGGGGAGGCCCCCAGAAGGCAGCATCTGATTAAAGACCTGGGTCAGGTGGCTGGCTGGGAACAGCGGAGGTTGGATCACGGATGCGTTTCAGAGTTGGAAGCAGCAGAATTTGCTAACGGATGTGGGTGGAAGAACGAGAAGGGGAGTAGAGGACGGGGAGGCCAAAGGAGCCGTGGATGGGGTGCTGTGGGGGGCAGGGGGGAGGGGCGGGCGGGCGTGGGGCGCCTCACTGACCCATGGTCCACAGTCACATCTTCTGTCCTGCTCTCCTTCCTGTTCACTTTCTTTTTTGCTCGAGTACATCTTTACTTGCTCTTTCAGGGGAGAGGAAGCCCGAGAGCTTCCCTATTTCACCCTCGTCCTCAAAAGGTAGTTTGGCTGGGGATAGAATTCTAGGTCCAAGTTTTCTCTCCCTGACCCTTTCAAGCGGTTTCTCAGTTGCCTTCCAGCATCTCTCGGTGTTGATGAGACATCTGCTAATTATCACATGCTTTCTCCAGGGCCCAGATCCCAGTGGGAAAGAAAGCAGGGCTGAGATGCTCATGCCAGTTCCCTTTACAGAACCCTGCTCTGAGACGAGGGGTGGGGTGTGAGTGAGTGAGGAGAGAGGAGCCAGCCGGGCTGCTCTGGTAAGTCCCAAATGCTCCACACACAGCTCGCCCAGGCGGGTCCCCTCCACGTGGTCCCCACCGCCAGGTGGTCCTACAGTTGTCTTGGCCTGGTCCTAGGGACTGGACTCCTCCTGCCTTGTCCTCCAGGCTTTTGTCCTCAGTGACTGTGGAAATTCTGTGCCCACTAGCAGCACAGGCCAGTTCCAGTTTCTACGTCAGGTAGTGGGTGATGGCTTGGTTCTAACTGCCCATCTTACATGGGGGCCTCTTGTCCCTGTTCCCAAGAGAGTACCGCCCACCACCTGCATCATACCATGCCTCGAATGCCATGGGTTTCTTCTCCATTTCTGTTTAATCCAATTTCCCTGTTGTGTTTGAATAAGGACAATGTATTTTATTTATTTATTTATTTTAACATCTTTATTGGAGTATAATTGCTTTACAATGCTGTGTTAGTTTCTGCTTTATAACAAAGTGAATCAGCTATACATATACATATATCCCCATACCTCCTCCCTCTTGCATCTCCCTCCCACCCTCCCTATCCCACCCCTCTAGGTGGTCACAAAGCACCGAGCTGATCTCCCTGTGCTATGCGGCTGCTTCCCACTAGCTATCTATTTTACATTTGGTAGTATATATATGTCCATGGCACTCTCTCACTTCATCCCAGCTAACCCTTCCCCCTCCCCGTGTCCTCAAGTCCATTCTCTACGTCTGCATTTTTATCCTGCCCCTAGGTTCTTCAGAACCTTTTTTTTTAGATTCCATATCTATGTGTTAGCATACGGTATTTGTTTTTCTCTTTCTGACTTACTTCACTCTGTATGACAGACTCTGGGTCCATCCACCTCACTGCAAATAACTCAGTTTCGTGTCTTTTTACGGCTGAGTAATATTCCATTGTATATATGTGCCACACCTTCTTTATCCATTCATCTGTCAGTGGATACTTAGGTTGCTTCCATGTCCTGGCTATTGTAAATAGTGCTGCACTGAACATTGTGTTACATGACTCTTTTTGAATTATGGTTTTCTCAGGGTATATGCCCAGTAGTGGGATTGCTGGGTCATATGATAGTTCTACTTTTAGTTTTTTAAGGAACCTCCATACTGTTCTCCATAATGGCTGTATCAATTTACATTCCCACCAGCAGTGCAAGAGGGTTCCCTTTTCTCCACACCCTCTCCAGCATTTATTGTTTGTAGACTTTTTTGTTGATGGCCATTCTGACTGGTGTGAGGTGATACCTCATTGTAGTTTTGATTTGCATTTCTCTAATGATTAGTGATGTTGAGCATTCTTTCATGTGTTTGTTGGCAATCTGTATATCTTCTTTGGAGGGACAATGCATTTTAAAAAAATAGTTTCCACCTGTCTGCTGAAACTCCCCATCTGTTCATGCATGTTGTGTACCTCTTCTACTAGATCCATTAATGTATTAGCCACAGTTGTTTTAATGTTCCCGTCTGACAGTCCCCACAGTGGGGTCATCTCTGAGTCTTGTCTGTTGATGGCTGTATCTCTTGGCAATGGGTCGGTTTTTCTTTTGTTTGTATGCCTCAAGTTTTTAAAAAAATTGAATGCCAGACATCGTGTGAAGAAGAATAGTAGAGACGGTGGTATAAATGATATTTATGCCTGGAAATGGGTGCACCTCTTCTCTGTCAGGCTGTGAGTGTGGGAACGTTGTTGAATCAGTCTGGTGGGTAATTGAGCTACATTTGAATTTTGTTGTTGTTACTCTTCCCCAGCGTCAGATCCCTCCAGCAGAAGATTGCCCAGGGCCCCCGGGCTCGAGTGGGTTTGCTATGCCTCCCCCTGTGGCTTTGCTTCCCAGTAGAGGAGGGTCTGGAGAAGCGGGCGGTGTTTCACGTCCATCCCCCACCAGTGGCTTCACCTGGCCTCTCGGGAGCAGTGGCAAAGGCTGCGGAGGAGAGCTTGTGAGTGTGAGCGTTCCCTGTGCCCGTGACTCCCAGCTTTTCTAGCCTGAGCTCCAGCCCAGCTTGGCCTTCAGGAATTTGCTAACATCTCGGCTGATTTCTTCCCACCCTCGCACTTCCTCCTGAGCCCCGCCAGGCGTGAGAGCTGGCGCGTCGGGCTCTTCTTGGAGCCTCGGGGTTCCATGGAGTTCAGTCCCCTCGGCTCCTGCAACCTCAACTCTCTCATGGGCTCAAGAAAAGTTCTGAGTTTGTAGGTATTTGGCTTTTTCTTGTTAGAATGGGAGTGGCGTTCGCTTGCTGCTTCCCACATCACAAGCAGAAGCGGAACCCTAAGTGGTGAATTTTTAAGTAGTTAGAAGGTAGTTGTCTGCTACTCTGCGTTTCCAGGGGACCTTTCAGCAGGCGTGCGTTCTGCCTCGTGACATGGAAACTGGGTGACATGGAATGAACTTGCTTTTCAGTTCCTTCACAAACCACAGGAATTTTACCCGGGTTTCACGTCCAGCTCACAGGCCTGTAAGTTTCCAGAGTCCACTTCTGTGGTACCCATTTCCAGTCTTCTGATGCCCCTCCGGTCCCCACAGCCCGCACCAGCCGCCATCCTGTGCTGCATCTCCAGGCTGCGTCAGTGTCCTGGGCTGTAACCCGTCAGGACTGAAGAGCCACACGTGGGCCTCCACTTCCCCACCCACCCAGGCCCATCCTAGCAATGTGTATTCTGCCCGTTGAAGCCCCTCTAGTTAAAATGGGATAAGAATAGGGTTTGCGCGGTCCTGCCTTGACCTCGCTTGCCTCACAGGCTTCCATTAGGAAGGTGGTGGGCCCCTGCCTCACCTGCCTGAGAACGAGCCCCTTTGGTTGTCCTTGGCCGGTCTGTAGGCGTCCTCATTTCCATGCTTCAGCTCTTCACTGCCTCCTGAACCATTCATGCCCATCCTTTGTATCTGTCCTTAATCACATGACCTTCCTCCCGCTTGCCTCCCAAGTCTTGCTAAGATACAAGAGCATGAGAGCCCACCGGCAGCCCACCCTCCTTTAAGCCACATCTTTCTTCCTTAAAGCCCTTCCTGAGAGATGTGATCGGAACACGGTTTAGCCCTTCCCTCCATCCCTCTTCATTTCTAAAGGGTCTTCCCATTGTCTGATCGGTCTTATCATGTGTTAAGGATCTTCAGCCGTTAAAAAAAAAAACATGTATTGAGCACCTACTGTGTGCTAGCACCTTTGCAAGACGGTTGGCATTTCAAGATGAATCTCAGAGCATCCTTTGGGGAGTCTCTCAGCCAGGCTAGGTGTCACCTCATGGGTGGTTTCATCAGGATGCCGGAAGGAAGAGAAGAGGCTCTGGTCTGCCCAGTGGTTCTGGAGAACTTCCCTGGAGGAGACCGGTGCGGGGGTTACTGCCCTTGGTGATGATGGTGAGGTCTGTCTGAGCCCATGTGGTCACTTTCTCAAGGACCCTCACTTCCACTCCACCGAGTTGTTTTCCCTCATTGATCAAAATTAAAGCAACATAAAACTACAGGTGTGATAAATGACACTGAACTATACACACACGCATGAAGTTGTTACGTAAGATGTAACCTTGGAGGGAAGTTGGGTGGAGGGTCCCTGAGGACTTCTCTGTACCATTCTTGCAACTTCCTGCGAATCTATAATGATTTCGAAATAAAAAGCTAAAACACATCAAGAATATTGTCCCAAACTAAAATGTTTTCCCTTCTCAGGTCCTGGAATATTCTCCCTCTCTTCCTCACCCCTCAGTACTTCATTTCCAGAATTTCAAGTAGAGCCGGACATGGTCCCTTTTAATATGCTTCTGGAAAACCCCAGTGGAGCCCACAAGGCAAGCGGGTTTCTGACCAAGTTCAGGCACAGGGTAGGAACGTCCCTCCCATGGCCTCAGGGGTTCAGAGGCGGCTGCACTGGGCCTCAGGGGCTGTGAAAAAGCAAACTGGAAGCAAATTACCATTCTTCTCGGCTCCCTGAAAGCCCTCGAGTCATCAAGAGTGGCTCACTTGGCACTGAGTCATTTTGCAACATCCGAGCCTTGCCGTGTGTGGCCCTGACACAGCCCGTGACATCAGACGGCACCGACACAAAACCGTAAACTTCTGCTGTTCTCCAGATGCCTCCCTTTTCATCTTGTGAGAAGACATTGTTTGCCCTGAGGGTGAGAAAAATTGCGGTGGCTGAGGGCTGCGGCACCTGTGCGTTGTTTGCAGGGCTCAGGGGGCCTTCGAGGAGCAGGAACGGGCCTGGCTGGGCTCCCCCGGGGAACGAGGTGGGCTGGGGCTTGATGTGCATTTTCTCCTAAAACATTCTTCTGTCCTGCAGCTCAGTCTCTGTGACTCATCACAGGACTTAATGGCCTTAAAGTGCTCGCTAAGGGCCCAGTTCAATTTAAAACTGTCCCGCAGAAGCCATGGATGACCCTCCCGCGTGTGCTTTCCCAGGAAGCCGCAGCCGGATGGGCGCTCCTCTCTTTTCAATTTTCCATTTGGCGCGGGCCCTGGACCCCTGCGGAGGAGAGCGCCTCTTCACTGGCTTCTTCCCCACTTCTGAGGGTTGCCACTAACCCTGGGAGGTGACCTCTGTTCCTTTGCCAGTTTGACAGGCTCTGGGACGAGATGCCCGTCGACGCCAGGGGGAGGCTGCAATACCTGGACCTCCTGAGCAGCTTCAGCTCGGAGAAGGCGGCCCCGGGCGACTCGGCCAAGGCGCAGAGAGGGAGCAGTGTCCCCGGGGCCTCAGAGAGAAGCAGGTCTGCAGGGTCATCGCCCGCTCGAGACCTGAAAGCGGGGTCCAAACCGCGGAGTCACCCCTGCGTGAGTTCCCGTCTCGCAGCGTCGCACTGGGTCCACGTCCCGCCGGGGCTGGGCTCCTAGTGTCCCCACAGGGTGCGGGTGACCGAGAAGGTGGCCAGGGTGAGCCTGGGGCGGGGGGCTCGGAGAAGAGCCACTGGTGGGCCCTCTCAGTCACCTGCCTGGGAGGGGAGGTAGCTGTGGGCACGGGGTGGGGGGAGGGAAGAGTAAAGAGGATTCAGAGCAGGAAGGGACCTTGGCGGCGGGGGGCGGCATGTCAGTCACACGGAGGGCGTCATCTCGGACACATGCAGATGCCCCGGGGTGGACAGCCCCGCCGTGGGCCACAGGACCCGCAAGGTAAGTGTTGTTACACCCGTTTTACGGTTGAAGATACGAGGCTCTAAGAAGGGTCCTCGTGAGCTCAGGTCGCTTGTTAGACACAGAGAGAGCTGATTTCAAACCCAGGCCTGTCTGACCGCACGGCCCTGGACCTGGGCCGAGCCGCCCCGGCCTGGGATTGGGAGAGGGGCTCAGCCTCGCCAAGGCTCCCCTTCCTCTGCAAGAAGCTTGACGGTGTCTCCAGGGGAGGGTGGTTGAGGGGATGCCAACCGGGCACGTGAGCCCCCACCTCCGAGCTTCCTGTACGGTGAGCACGCATTCATTCCTCGGGCCTTCAGTCAACACGTGTCTATCGCACGCCTACTACGTGCAGAGAATGAACACAGGTCCCTGCCCTCGTGGAGTTTACGATCTTGGGGGGGATGGGCAAGAGCAGTGAACATGTAAGGAAAGTGTTTAGTGAGTTAACGATGGTGCGTGGAGCAGAATGAAGGGGGGTCAGGTGCAGCCCGAAGGCGTCCACGCCTCAGTCCCCGGAACCTGTAACGTGTACCTTACACGGCGAGGGGGCATCAGGGTTGCAGAGGGAGTTAAAGTCGCTGATCGGCTGACTGCAAGACAAGATTGTCCCGGAGTGTCCAGGGGCCCGAGGTAATCCCACGGGCCGGTCGCTGGGGACACCGAGGCAGAAGGGTCACACTGGAGAGATGCCGTCTGGGGGAGACCCACCCGGCGTTGCAGCTTTGAAGGTGAGGGACGGGGCCGCGGGTCAAGGAATGTGGAGCCCTCCGGAAGCCAGAAAGGGCCGGCTATATATTTGTTTCCAAACTGTTTCTGTTAAAATGGTAACATTACCGTTTTTGTTTTCTTTTTCATTTTATTTCTGACAAAATGCTGCCTGTGAAATTGTGCACCTGAGTCCCATCTGTGAGTTTCTCTTATTACTTCCATGTGGGATCTCAGGTTACAAGACAGTTTTCTATCTTGCTAGACCCCCGCGAGCACGACCCCGCCGCTGCAGAGCTGCGAGCCCATCGAGAACAAGCTGCGGAAGAAGATCCAGGGCTGCTGGCGCGAGTTCCTGCGAGAGTGCCAGGAGAGGGACGCCAGCAAGCAGGGCGAGATCCCCGCCACCGCGTTCCAGGGTGCGTCCCGTTCCCTTTCCCTGCCCCGGGGATGCAGGGTCGCCTCCCAGCACAAGTCCACTCCTCATGGTGGCGGCAGGGGAGTGACACAACAGGGGCCCGGCGGGGAGCACCTCAATAAACCCCGGTAGTGGGGACGAGGACTCCTCACGCCTCAGCTCCTACCAGACAGGTCCGCACCCTCTTGATCAAGTCGGCACGCGAAACCGCAGGCTGGGTTGTGGTCTCTGGGCAGGTTGTAAATGGTGACAGGCTTGGAGAGCAGAGGGAGGTGGGACATGGGCGGGGCGCAGGGGACAGCTGGGGACCCAGCTCTGCCCTGTTGATTGGATTTTCGCCGTGTATCACTTGGGTAGTCTTCAAATAAGACCAGTTAGATGTACACTCTCACTAATTGTTGCATACTGTTTACACAGCCTTTCACATTACAGGAAAACCTGACCAGGTCGCTCCTCTGCTTAAAAGCCCCCTCAGCCCACCCACCCCCCGCCTTCTTTAATATATGGACCCCTTTTAAAGGAAAGCATTTTTCCTGAGAACCTCCTATATCAACATAAACTACTTTTATGGTGTAAACTCTTTAAGTGAACAGCTCCTACCCCCCCCCAAAAAAAACACTTATGAGTTAAATGTAAAAATTTGAAATCAGTTATAATTAAACGATGTGACATTGATTTGATGTGACATGTTTCGCTGAAACGAAATCACCAATGTGGGTTGTAATGCACATTTGCGTCCCACTTGTTTTTAGTTAATTCTTTTGATTTTGAGCATGATGAACCCTAACTTGCAGTTCTTCATCATCATCACCATCATCACTGTTTTTCTTTTTACCCGTGAACTCCTGTAAGCGCCCCATCCATGGCTGTGACAGTGCATCCAACTTCAGTGCTCTGAAAAAAAAATACTGATTAATTTTCAGAAGTCATTCTGTATTTTCTGTACATGTGGGATGGCCTTCTGCAAGTTGGAACCTCCAAGGCATCTAGTGGCCATTCCTTTGGGTCCCCCCGCCCATGTCCTGGGTGCACCGTGTCCTCCTACTGCTTTCCTCTGTGCAAAGGCAGAGAAACGTGTTTGCACAAGCGCAGCAGCGTCTTCTGGGCTGCGCTGGTTTGAAGACATCATGTCTATAAATTCCACGTCCACTGGTTTTCCTAACTAACCTCAACAGTCAGTGTAGCACCGTGTTCCACTCCCAGAAACTTTGTTGCCTTCGTGATGTCCAATGGAAGTCTCAGCTTATTCAGCTGAAACTAAAATCCTTATCCTGCCTCTCTTCCAATTATGAGTTGTGACTCCAAAAGAAGCTTCGGCTGGATACCTAGTAAAAGACTGAGCACAAGTACTAGTGCAAAGTAAGGGGGCATTGACATCCTGACATTGCCACCTCAGGGCAGCCAGGAGGACCCCCCCAGTGTGGCATCGACGTGACCCTAGTCAAAAAGCCAGACGCGGGCTTCCCTGGTGGCGCAGTGGTTGAGAATCTGCCTGCCAATGCAGGGGACACGGGTTCGAGCCCTGATCTGGGAGGATCCCACATGCCGCGGAGCAACTAGGCCCATGAGCCACAATTACTGAGCCTGCGCGTCTGGAGCCTGTGCTCCGCAACAAGAGAGGCCACGATAGTGAGAGGCCCGCGCACCGCGATGAAGAGTGGCCCCCGCTTGCCGCAACTAGAGAAAGCCCTCGCACAGAAACGAAGACCCAACACAGCCATAAATAAATAAATAAACCCAAAGTTAAAAAAAACAAAAACAAAAACAAAACAAAACAAAAAAAAGCCAGACGCAAACCCTCAAATCGCATGGCGGTTGTCTCTTCCGGGAGGTCCGTGTGTTCCAGAATACACATTTTAGATCATCATTAAAATGAAAACTCAAAATGCATAAATTAGTGTAGCCTGGAAGACCCTTGGGAGCATATCTCGGAAGCACAGTTGGAAAATGCTTGCTCGGGGGCCAAGTCTGAATCCCTGTCCCACAGTCGGGCCCCTGCCGGACTCAACCCCAGCAGGTGGAACCTTCCCTTCTCCCCTCCTGCCCGGCTCTGCCCCGACTCCCGTCTGCTGGGACCATCCCTCTGCCTTCTCCCCGCCTGCATTCGTAAGCCCCACGGTGCCGTGTCCGTACTGCTGTGACCACAGCGATGGTGACCGTGCAAAGCCGGGCCGGCAGGCAAAGCCAGGACCGAGGGGGCCCAGCAGGACGCGGGTCCCCTCCCTCCTTGCCACACTTGCCTCGTCGCGTGCCTGTGTGTTTCCATATCTGTCCAACCACCAAGCATGAGCCTGTGAAGCCAGCACAGGGCGTCTCAGCCGGTGATGAGTGAGTGAATGAAGGCGTGATCAAACGAATGAGTGAACCAACCGCCACCAACTGAACTGACATGTTTGCCTTTAGCGCTTGTGGAGAAATTCAACCTGGACGTAAACAGAGATGAGTGCCAGCAGCTCATCATCAAGTACGACTTAAAGAACAACGGGAGGTTTGCTTATTGCAACTTCATTCAGAGCTGCGTCCTCCTGTTAAAAGCAAAGGAAACCTCGCTGATGCAAAGAATGAAAATCCAGAACGCGAATAAAATGGTACGTGAATCGTCCAGAGGAGAGGGGTGGGGCTGGGGCTGGACGGGCTTCTTGCATTTTTCTCAGTTCCGTCTAAATCCCACCGTCTCACCTCATACAAACGGTGGCCCCATAAGGGCCTGGAGACCCCAGACTGGGAACCAGCAGCCTGGATCCAGGTTCTCAAACTGGCTGGGTGGCACATGCCCGCGGGCACCTCTGTGTGGCGAGCGTCGGGAAGAGTGTCAGCGGCTCACACGGCCACCACGAGCGGCGGGTCTCGGTCAGTTCACTGGAGAGGCAAGTGGGGTGGGACCACAGCAAAGGGAAGCCCCTGTAACTTACACATAACCGCCTGTTCACTCATCAACGGTCTGAGATGGACTGACCTTGCTCCTGGTATGGGCGGCCAGTTGGAGACCCTTTCTCTTTCTTGCATAAACTACACCCGTGATGCCTTGTCTACAGTTCTCTTCTTGTTTCCTTGAAGAGGAATGAGACCCTAAAGTTGCTTAAATGGCAACTGGAGGGCCTGTGCCCTAGATTTGTACCTTTGTTCTTAATTGTTTGTAATTTTATGATTCTCACCCACACCCACTTCAACCACGCTGTTCACGGACTCACCTTTCTCGAGTCTTTCCACAGCATGAAGTAGAAAAAGGCTTTTTCACACTCATATTCCCTCATCTATAACACTGAATTCAGTTACATTGAATTAAACAAGTACAACTGGCCTTGTCGACTTGGGAGCAAACACAGCTGATGCCAGCTGCCTTAGGACTCAACTGCGGGGACCAGAGGTGTGGGGCACACCTGACAGCACAGTGGCCGGCTTAAGACTGCTGGCGGCTTAGCCCAGCAAACAGTGGATTCCATAGCAGAAGCTTTCCATGCAGCCGCATTTGTCATTTTGGGCTAAATCGGGCCCCATCTTAGCATAGTTTCTAGTTTAGCCAAACAAGAGGTAGCATCAAAGGCTTAGGCCAAGTTAAGGAAGTAAAACTTAACCTTAAGACAATTCTTTCTCTAGCTCAGCTTTTCTGTGAGTGGAGAAAACACTGTCCTTGGTGGGTCGTCAGGGGACACAGGAACATAGCTGGAGAACCGTGGAGAACGCACAGCCTTCCAGGCCCCCGCCAGCTCTGGCCCTCCTCCACCTCTCCCGGCCTCAGCTCCCCTTTCTGTAAATGAGGGGAGGGGTGCTGAGCCCCTGGGCAGATGTCCCAGCTCGCCTCCGTGTGCTGCTGCCTCGCCCCCCCAGCTCCGGTCTTTCAACCAGACGTGACCACAGCCTCCGCTCTGTGGCTTAGGCTAGTCCTGTCTTCCATCCTGGGCATGACTGACAGGTGGTGAGACTCCCCGAGAGCCTGTCCCAGGAGAGAGTGTGGCCAGGGCCTGCCCCTGCCCCTGCCTGGCCCCTGTGCCAGCCCCCATCCCCTCTGCAGGCTGTCCAGGCCCCACCATGCCAACTGTCTGCCGGCAGAGTAGCTAAAAGGGCCATTGCCTTTTCTAGTGCTTTGGGGGCTTTCTACAACTTTGACAGCAGAGACACCCTCTGTGGAAGTGAGCTGGGGCTTTGCTTTTGGGGGCTCTTCTAGAGGCGGAGGACTTCTGGATGGGTTGGTGTACAGGGCGGGGATGGGAAGCCCTTTCTCAAGCCAGGCTTGGGTGTGGGAAGGGCAAGTGCGCATACAATCCCTTCTCTTCCGTGCAGGCCGACCAGCTGATTGGATAAATTGGCAGCTAACGAAGCTATAGGGTATCTGGTTTCTATCATAGGTGCTAAATGATATAAAAATTGAAAGCAATTTAACTTTGTGCTAATTTGTTTCATGTAGTGCCATGTTAAAAATGAAACTTGCCCAACATGTGTCACACATTACCGCCTACATTCCACCTCTGTGATATTCAGACATGCTTTGGGGGCTAAAACGTGCTAAAACATCTTGTTTTCAATCTAATAAATAGCACCTAAATGAAATAATCATAGTGTAGTGTACTGTCTAATTGCTAGATATAATTACAACCTTGTGATTTTTTTAAAAACTCTGTTCATTATAAGAACATACTAGAAGACCCCAGCTGAATCTCTTTTTCCCTCAAACTATTTTGAAATTGGCCGGTTATCTGTCTGGCTCTCCCCTCAAGTACGTGGGAGGGGGGGCCTCCCTGGGAGGCGGCCTGGCAGGTGTTGGCGTCAAGCGGAGCCTCCCTGAGCCTCCATTTCCCAATCCAGGAAATGGGGATGAGGAGACCTACCTTCCTCCCAGGGTGGGGGAGGAGGGGAAGGAGATGTCAAGGAATGCTGTCTGTGATCGACCCACACGCAGACTGGTAATGCAAGGATGGGCAGCAGGGATGGGGAGCTTGGCGACTCCATTCTCGCTGGGCGCGTGGGGTGGGGAGTGAGCAGGGGCCGAGACGCGAACGAGGCCCAGGAGAGGAGCTTGCAGCCCTCCCCTCCCCTCGGGCCATGGCCTCTCCGCTCCATCCTTCCCATCCAAAAGCTCCTTTCTTACCTCCTCTTGGTTTTTGGTTCTTTTCCCAGAAAGAAGGCGGTGCTGAGACTTCTTCCTTTTACTCCGCCCTGCTGCGGATTCAACCCAGAATTGTGCGCTGCTGGAGGCAGATGCGGCGCACGCTCAAGGCCTACGACGAGGGAAGGACGGGGCTTTTGAGCGTGGCTGATTTCAGGAAGGTGAGCTCAGGTCTTGTGCGGCTGTGACCTCTGACCAGGAAGCAGTTGCCAAATGCCAGTGTCCAGAAAACCTCCAGAAAGGATCCGCCAACCCCCAGCGGAAGGCCCAGGTGTGGGCAGCTGTCCCAGACCTCACTTCCTCGGTTCCCCCAGGTTATCAAGGGCCGAGTGCACTTGTCCCTGTGCTGCAGACCCCAGGCTCTCCTCCCTGAAGCTTTCTAGAACCCTGCAGGGACGTCCCGGTGCCAACACCTGAGTGCAGCTGCCCTTGGGGCACCACGACACCTGCCGTGGCTCCTCGGAGCCCTGGCTGCTCTCCACCCCACGCCAGGCCAGGCCTCCTCTCCAGCCACCCCTCCAGGTCTTTATGGGGGGAGCCAGCAGGGTCACAGAGCAGAATGACAGCATCGGGGGACCGAGGCAGGGTCCCAGGTGTCCGACTCAGGGCCCACAGACCCCAGCCCTGCCTCACAGGAGCCCCGGGGTCGGCCCTCCCCTCTCCCGCAGCTGCCCTCACGTGGAGGGACTGCCCACCGCACACCACACGGCTTGGTAAGCAGCTCTCCTGACCGAGCCTGAACCCCGGTGCCTTTCCTGCCCCGCGAGGAAGTCCAGCATCCACGGAGGAAGGTGGTCTGGAGGGAGCGCCTCGCCCACAGCAGCCGCCCCTCTGGAGCAGAACCTTTGCTTGACTTTACCCTGCAGAACCTTGGGAGTGCTTCTCCCAGAGGAAAGAAACGGACCACCCTCAAGGGTGACTTAAAACTCCCACGTTCAGAATAACGTAGAACTCCTTGGATTGGCAGTTTCTTGACCCCCCTCTCCTCTTCTCTTTGCATCCCCACCCCGGCCACTGAGGTTCAGAAAATCACTGAGGTCTAGAACGTTAGATTAAAAATCAAATATTACAGCCAAGAAGAAAACTCAGTCAAGACATCAAAGAGAGAAGGGGTTATGACCTCAAAATGCACTTACAATAAAATGTATTCCTTAGATTTATCTGTGCTTCAACAGCTAAAAAAAAGTTATTTAAGTAAAAAAGCTTTTCTTAAATAATAATGCAGGAAGATGAACCGCAGTTGGAGGGCCTGGCGGGGCTGCATTCTCAAGGGCCTCGTGCAAGGTGCTGGAGGGCGAGGGGCCCCCTAGAGCCCCAGTGCCGCGCACGGTGGGCAGGGCCAGGCCTGTCGCTGGGCGGGGCCCTCCATGCCCCACAGTGGCAGCCAGCTCACAGCGTTTGTCTGTACTTTGGGGGCAAGTAAAATTCTCAGCCAGAGAAGGGAAGGAAGCGGGTGAGCTTCTGTTAGTCTCCTCCTCTTCATGTAACTTCCCAGGAATTCAGGGTGGGTGACAGCAGGGAGAGGGCAATAGAAACGGAGACGTTGCCCTCAGCAGAGCCAGAGCCCGAGACCAGATGGGTGCTGGGACCCTCTGGACACCCAGGCTCAGTCGCCTTTTCTGCTCTCAGCCCATCAGCCCCATAGCCAGGCCAGCTGACCTCAGCCCCACGGTCCCGGGCCAGTCCTGCCGGCCCCAGAGGAACGTCGGGCTCTTCTAGCCCCACTTTCTAGCCCGCTCTGAGAAACAAATTATAACACAAAACATAGATAGGAAATGTATAACCTAATCTTTATATTTATTTAATAGGGTATCTATCTATTAAAATCTGTGTCAGTTGCACATAACAGAGGTGAAAAAAAAAAATAACAGCACCTTAAACATGGTAGAAGTTTATTTCTCTCTCCCATAAAAGAATCCCAGAGGTAGGAAGTCCAGAGCTGGCGTGGTGGCCGGACAGTCATCGGGGACATCTGTATTTTTTTCTACCATCCTCAACACCTGACTTCCTGCCTCAAGGTCGCCTCATGGTCCAAGATGGCTGCTAAAGCCCCAGCATCACTTTCACATTCCAGGCAGCAGAAAAGAGAGAAAGAGGGCATGCCCTTCTTCTTTAGAGACTTCCCAGAAGTCCCACATAACATTCTCACTTAGTTTTAACTGGCCAGAACATACCTAGCTATAAGAGAAGCTAAGAAATGTCGCTTTTTTAGGTGGACTGCCAGCAGCCTGGAAGAAAATCAGGGTTCTGATAACGGAAGGGGAAAGGGCAATCGGTATTGGTTGGGCAATAGCAGGCTCTGCCACAGGCTGTATTACTGTTGGGTCATAACTACTCCCTGCACCCTGCACCTGCGGGCCTGCCCTCCTCCCTGGGTGGGCCGCACCCCGAGGCCCCACCCTAGCTAAGGCCCTGTGGCCAGGTCTCCCCTCCAGTCCCCTCCTCTCCGTCCATCCTCCTCGTCCTCCACGTTGACCAGCCTCACTACCCTTTGGGGAGGCGATTCTGGGAGGGCCGCGTAGGGGTAGGGAACCCCAGCGGCTCCCATCTGAAGGGAAGTCCAGGGGTCTTCCTGTCCCACACCCGTGTTGCTGGACGGGGCTGCCCTGTTGGGTGGGGGGGCAGAGAAGAGGGGTGGGGAGAAGGGAAGCGGGAGAGAGAGCTGCTGGGGGCGGCTCTGGAGGTGGGCGGTCCAGGCTCGGGGCGGGAGGAGAGGTGGGCGCATGCCTCCTTGAGTGGCTCCGAGACCAGCGGAGGCTCCCCGTCTCTCCTGCAGGTCCTGGGGCAGTACAGCATCAACCTCTCCGAGGAGGAGTTCTTCCACATCCTGGAGTATTACGACAAGACGCTGTCTTCAAAAATCTCCTACAATGACTTCCTCCGGGCCTTCCTTCAGTAGGGGGCCAGCTCTGCGAGCCCAGCGCGGACAAACGGGGACTGCAGGGCCTGTCCCCGAGACCAGTAGAATCTGTCATCGGGGTGTCTCACGAACTTCCAGAGTGTCCCCAAAACAGAGCCCCCACCCACACCCGGCCTGCGTCTTTCCGAGGTCATCCCAGGCCCAGCACGGGGCTCTAGCATCAGCAGCGGCCTTCCAGAGGGCCTCGGGGCTGCCCCGCTGAGCCTCGGGACCCTCGTCAGTTTGAGCAAATTAAAATGTTAGTCTTTGCAAGAATGATGCTTGAGACTTTAAAAGAACCACCAACAATAAACTTCAAAACTCAGATTTTCTGAAGGTTTTATTCATAAGAGCTTGCTGGGTGCCTCAGGGATGCCACAGCACTTCCTCGACCTGGGTCACGTCTGTGCCCCTGCTGGGCTTGTCCACAGGGCCACCTCTCTGCCCCTGGGGACACAGGCACCAGGCTGACATCACGTAGGAGCGGCCGACATCTAAGTCAGGCCCCATGTGTTCTCTGGGGGCTCAGCCTTTCCGGGGCCCGGCGAGCTGACAGCTGATTGGAGCCACCCACCAGCGCCCATTTCCGGAGGGACTCTTGCTTGGTCACGACAGGGTGTGACAAGCTAAGAGAGGTTTTAAATCGCCGCAGTCCTTTCCACCCATCATGAAGAAGATGGAAGGGAGACAGTTTGCTGCCTTCTGGAAGGTTCTGGAAGGAACAGGAGAGGCAGGCAAGAGAGCTGCCCCTGAGCTGTGTGACCCCAGGCTGTCAGGGAGGGGTGGGGACAAGGAGCCTCCACTGTCACCCTGAGTAAACACACGAGCAACACACGGCCAGCGGGCCTCACTTCCCTCAGAGGGAGGCCCGGCCAGCGCCCACCGCGGCCCCAGCCACCGGAGGGCGGGTTCCCCAGGGCCTGGGCAGCGGCCTTGGCTTCTCCTCCCCTTTCCTGTGGCCGTCACTGCCATGACCACGCCTCCTCCTTTCCCTGCTCCCACCGGGCACAGACACGGCTGCTGACCAGGGAAGGAGTCAAATGTTCAACCAGAGGCCACGGGAGCTCTTAGGAAGCCAGACCAGGGCTAACCTCCTGTGAGCCCTGCTGGCTGCACAGCCACTCCAGCGGGCCGGGTGGGGTCTCCGTCCCCAGTGGAGAGATGGAGACCCTGAGGCCCAGGTGGAGGAGGGAAGGACGCCCTCTGGGACGCGTGAGGAGTGAGGAGGCGGCCCCTTGCTTCCTGCCCCTCAGCCAGGCACCCCCCAGCCTGGCAGGGGGGCACCGGGGACCAGGCTGAGGAGGTCTGTCTGGGCCAGGACTGCGGAGGTCCCCAGATCCCAGCGAACCTGCGGGCCCCGGGGGAGGCTCAGAGGACGAAGACGCCCACTGCGGGGGAAGGGGGAGGGGTTGCCCTGAGGGCAGCCTGAGTTCAGGGAGGAGGGAGGGAGGGGCCGTGGAACAGGAACGCCCTCGGCCCCAGCAGCTCTTCTTTCTAAGGGGCGGGGGTGGGAGGATGCCCTGCCCTTGTGCCCCTGCCCCAGCATTCGGGGCCCCGCCTGTGTGCCCAGCCCCCACCCCGTGTGCCGGGCTTCAGCCTTCTTGAGATGTCGCCCACACGCTGCACCTGCTCCTCAGGGAATGCTAACTTGTCCTTCAAAACTCAGTGCAGAGCTGCCTCTTACAGGAAGCCTTCCTGACTTCCCCAGGCTGAGCTGCGCATTTCGTCTGGTGCTGTTCAGCAGCCTGTGGGTCTGTCGTTGAGGGACTTAGGGGGCCTCCAGGTCAAGAAGGGGCTCAAGAGGCGAGTGGCTCATCCTGACACAGAAGCAGGACTCAGTGGGGTCACAACTGTCCACCAGCCCTCCTGAAACATTCTCAGAGTAGTTTTGGTGTCAGTGAGATGGGGTTCCAGTTCCAGCTCTACCATGACACTCAGCCAAGTCATTTCACCCCTCTGAGTCTCACTTTCCACATCTGTAAAATGGGCAATCACGGCCCCCTCTCAGAGGACATTGTGAGGACCACATGTGGAAAGAGTTTGGCTCTGCAGTGGGGTTGTCATTCGGAGTTAGCAGAGCTTCCGAGCCGAGGGTTCCAGGCGAGTGGGCTGTTAGCCACGCTCTCCCTTAACCCCAGAAGAGGTGGGGCAGCTGCTTTCCCAATGCCTGGCCCTTTCAAGCTTGAGTCAACAGAGCAGGGCTGGACTGAGGATCAGGGTGTCCAGCTGCCCCCTGCTCATCCCCTGGCCCCTGTGCAACTTACCTCTCTGGCTGAGCCTCCATTTCCGCATCTGCAAAATGAAGATAACCCCGCTTCCCTCGGGCTTGTCCACCCAGTCGGTCTGTGCCCAGCCCCACGAGTCAAACCCAAACCTGCCTCCTAGAACCCCCAACAAGGTAGGTCAGAGACAATCAAAAGAGAGGAGGTCAGGGCTGGTGGGGGGAGCCCTGCGTATGGGAACCTGAAGAGCCCTGGCCCTACGCCTAGAGCTGGACTTCAGGACAGAATTTCAGCAAGGGGTCGAGGGAGGGTTTCAGCCGAGGGCCCTCAGAGTCAACGCTGGGAGGCCAAGAGGGCTGGGCCATTTCCCAAAGGCAGTACCGTGCTCCCCGCCGGGACCACCCGTCCCCTCCCTCTTCTCTTTCCTGGGCCCTTGTATCCCGATCAGGTGTCTTCAGGTGGGCAGCCTTCCCAGAGCAGGCCCAGCTGGGAGCAACAGCCCTTCTGGATCCTACTGTGTTGAAAGAACCGAGGGCCCACTTTTCCACCCCAGTAGAACTCATATTAAAGCAAATGGCCCCATTTGTCTCCCATCATGTATCCATGTCCCTTGCTTTTGACCTTGAAGTTCCTGTTGCTAAATAATGTCTATTTCCCCAGTCCTTGAATCCACACTCAGCCACGTGACTTGTTTTGGCCAATGAGCTATTAGTAAGCATGACACAACAGAGGTTTGAGAAGCACCTGTGGTTTTGGGCTTTGAGATGCAGAGGGCTGGAAAGAGCATCACTCCCACCTGTATGAGGAGAAAAGCTGGACAAAACGCAAGTTAACAACTTTCCTTAAACCCACCTGAGAACGGAGCTCAGCGCAAACAATTCACTAAAGTCTGGAGATAGGCAGGTGCCTGCAGGGAGAAACAAGACCCAAGCATTTGCTTGCCTGGGCTAGACATCACAGAATACCATATAAGCTAGTAAGAGGATTCAGCTGGACATTTTTAACAGATTGCTCAAAACCAAATGTGGGCTAGCCTGGGAATGCGAAGGCTCTGGGGGCTCTGACACAGAGGAGTCTGCATCCTCCAGGAACCTCACCAGGCGCTCACAGAGATCAGGGAGGGTCTAGAGGAAGCTTCCTCCATCCCCGTCCCCGCAGCGGTGTGGCTGGAAGAGGGTACCAGCAGCCACTGCTGAAACTCTGCCAGAACCCATCTCCCCATCCCTCGAAGGGAACAGAAAGCTCCATATGCAGAGAAAAGGACAGCAAAACCGTAGCCTGAGGGCACCGGTCAGAACCCAGTGCAGGCGAGGGGGCAAAACAAGCTCTACTTCTGGAGGTGGAGAAATACAGAAGCAGAAATACATGCTAAGCCCTGTATTACATCTGCAGGAGGGGCAGGGCACTCATGAAGGCTCACAGTATGCAAGGCCGAATCAGAACCTCAGAGAAGCCCCCACCCCATCCTCCACCACCACACCGACAATCATCAGATAAAATGAAAGGGGTGGGGGCTTCCCTGGTGGCGCAGTGGTTGAGAATCTGCCTGCCAATGCAGGGGACACGGGTTCGAGCCCTGGTCTGGGAAGATCCCACATGCCGCGGAGAAACTAAGCCCGTGAGCCACAACTACTGAGCCTGCGCGTCTGGAGCCTGTGCTCCGCAACAAGAGAGGCCGCGACAGTGAGAGGCCCGCGCGCCACGATGAAGAGTGGCCCCCGCTCGCCGCAACTAGAGAAAGCCCTCGCAGAGGAACGAAGACCCAACACAGCCAAAAATAAATAAATAAATTAATTAATTTTAAAAAAAAATTGAAAGGGGAAACAGCTAGGAGAGCCACAGGAGCCCATCGCTCCAGGGAGCAGCACAAAGGAAGACCCAAAGGCAAGCTGCGAGCAAATTCAATGCAGCCCAACTCCTGACAAGATCAACCCAAGCCCCACACTAAAGTCCTAACAGAAAGAAAGACATATTCTTCTCCAAGTGTAAAAAATACTTACCTCAGCATCTACTGTTCTATTGTATCAGAGGTTAGCAAATCACAACCAGTGGACCAAATAGGGCCTGTGGCTTATTTTCATACAGTCTATGAGCTAAGAATGATTTTCACATTTTTAAAAGGTTGGAGGAGGAGAAAGAGAACAAGAGCAAGAAGGGCAAGGATCGACAGACTGTATGTAGCCCACAAAGCCTAAAATATTTTCCATCTGACTTTCTACAGAAAAAGTTTGCTGACCTCTGCTATACAAATGTCCAGCTTTCAATAAAAAATTATGAGGCATACCAAAGGGCAATTAAAAGAAAAAAAAAACAGTCTGAAGATACAAAGCAGTCATCAGAATGAGACTCAAATTTGGCACAGATTTTAAACTATCAGAAAAGAAATTTAAAATAATCAATTTGTATGTTAAAGCTCTAGCAGAAAAAGTAGACAACACATATAATCAGACAGGAAGTTTCAGCAGAGAGGTGGAAACTGTAAGAAGCAAATTGAAATCTTAGAAGTGAAAAACAGTAACAAAGATAATGATTGCCTTTGACAGATGCATCAGTAGACTTATACAATCAAGGAAAGAATGAGTGACCTTGAAGATAGATTAATAACATGTACCCCAATTGAAATGCAAAGAGAAGAAAGAATGGGAAAAATAAAATATCAGAGAGATGTGGGACAATATAAAATGGTCTAACATATACATAATTGGAAACTAAGAAGAAGAAAGAGAACATGGGGCAGAAGAAATATTTGAATAAATGATGGCTGAGAATTTTCCAAAATTAATGAAAGACCCTAAACTATAGAGAAAAGAAGCTTATTGGACCAGGCAAGATTCCTTTATATACATAAGATTCTCATATGCATATGAGAGAAAGAGAGAGAGAGGGAGGGAGAGAGAGTTTTAAAAGTTAAAAGTTATATATACTTTCAAAAGTTAATAAGTCAATACAGGAGGTAAGATGGAATCATAGAGGCAAAATTAGAAGAATAAGGACCTCTGACACGTCTCTCCTCCAAATTGTTAGAATCAACTTTTTCAGAATTCTAGAACTTAACTGAAGATTTGCAAGAACCCAAGGAACATTTATTCAAGAAAAGCAGCTGAAACCTAGCAAGGACAGCAAGCTTTTTGGCATTTTAGCTTGCCCTAGCCCAATCAGCCACCTCCGGCTCCACAGTAGCCTTGAGAAATAACAGCTCTCTCAATGCAGAGTGGCAGGCACTGGAGGGAACAGAATAGAGCTGGAGCACTTTCAAAGCCTCATTCCCAAAGAATTAGCATTATTTGACCTGCCTAGTGATTCCCTGGAAGACCTCATTTGCAAGACTGCCTGTATGTGAACTGACTCAGAGACTGCACAGTTAGGTATGAAAAAACATTTCCCCCAGAGTAGGGGAGGGGACGTTTGTCAAAAAAAAATTACACACAAATGTTTTAACTTTGCGGCTGCTTGAGGCAGTAGATAACAGCTGGGGTAACCAATAGACTACACAGAACGCTTAAAAGGAAAAGCTGAGGAATAAGAGGGTTTGGAAAGTTCCCAAGATATTCCTGGGAATCTAGAAGGCCATGTATGTGCGTAGGGCTGGGCACATGCCCAGGGATGTGTGCGTGCTCAGAAAAGACATGAGAAAGCCCTAAGCTGTCATCTCTAGCTGACCTTAAGGCTCTGCACAAGCAGGAAATCAAGGCTAAAACAGAGTTGTCAACTACCTACCTGAGTGTTGAAGGCATGATTCCAAATGCACACAGAGCTCAGCAGCAGATTGGGAGATTTACTGCTTCCAAGTGTTTAAGGAAATCTCTGCCTAATCATTAGCTAACCATTAAGCTACCTGAGAAAAGATTTCAATGGCCACACATGACAAAGAATACAAACTTTACAGAATTATTTCAGAGAAGTCACTAAATAAACAACTACAATAAACAACAACAACAATAAACCTTTGGAGGAGGAGAATCTTATTTCCAAAGTTGCTATAGTACATTATTTTAAATAACCAGTGTTTAATAAAAAATTATAAGACATACAAAGAAACATGAAAGTATGGCCCATACACAGGGGAAAAAATATAATCAATAAAAACTGCCCCAGAGGAAGCCCAGATATTGGACTTAGTAGACAAAAACTTTAAATCGGCTATTTTAAATATATTCAAATATCCAAAGGAACCCATGTCTAAAGAACAAAAAGAAAGTACAAGAACAATATCTCACCAAATAGAGGATATTAAAAGTATTAAATAAGCAGATCAAAAGCATTAAAAAGAACCAAAAAGAAATTCCAGAGTTTGAAAAGTTTAACTGAAATTTAAAATTCACTAGAAGAGCTTAACAGCAAATTTGAAGATGCAGAAGAAAGAATCAGAAAACTTGAATATGAGTGAATTGAGATTATCCAGTCTGAAGAACAGAAATAAATAAATAAATAAAGGAAGAACAAAATTCTTTCTTGAAGAAGAAAAATGAACAGAGCCTCAAAGATTTGTAGGGTATCATATGCACAATGGAAGTCCCAGAAGGAAAGGATAGGGAGAAAGGGGCAGAAAGAATATTTGGAGAAACAATGGCCAAAAATTTCCCAAATTTGAAGAAAAACATGAATCTGCATATCCAAGAAGTTCAATGAACTCCAAGGAGGATAAAGGCTCACAGAGGTCCACACACAGACCTATCATATTGAATGTATGATCATCTTAGTAGATGCAGAAAAAGCATTTGCCAAAATTCAGCACTATTTCATAAAAAAACCTCTTAGCAAACTAGGAACAGAAAGGAACTTCATTAACTGAATAAGAAACATTTACAAAACACTATAGCTAAAATTACAGTGAATGGTGAGAAACTGAATGTTTTCCCCTAAGATCAGGAGAAAGGCAAGAATGTCCTCTCTCATCACTTTTATTCAACATCATACCAATAGTCCTAACCAGTGCAATAAGGTAGGAAAAATAAAAATGGGAAGGAAGAAATGAAGTTGTCTCTATTTGCAGATGACATGGTTAAATTCCAAAGAACTCACCAACAAGATAAATAAGCTAACTAAGTGAGTGACAAGGTCAGTACCCAAAAGTTAATTATATGTCTATGTACCCACAGTG
The DNA here is from genome assembly GCF_009873245.2 of Balaenoptera musculus. Classification (NCBI taxonomy): domain Eukaryota; kingdom Metazoa; phylum Chordata; class Mammalia; order Artiodactyla; family Balaenopteridae; genus Balaenoptera; species Balaenoptera musculus. Next base: position 98,850,038 of record NC_045794.1, on the reverse strand, counting down.
AACAATCAAAACATGAAGTTTAAAAAACAGTACTATTTATAATATACCCCCATTAAGTACTTAGATATAAATCTAACAAAATGTGTATAGGATCTGTATGATGAAAACTGCAAAACATAAATGAAAGAAATCAAAAATCTAAATAAATGGAGAGATAAATGGTTTTCATGAATTGTGAGACTCAATGTTGTTAAAATATCACTTCTCTCCAGTTTGATCTATAGATTCTATGCAATCCCAATCAAAATCTCAGCAAGATTTATATGTCAAGTCAATCCAAAAATATATATGAGGGGCGGAGTCAAGATGGCAGTGTGGGAAGACGAGGAGTTAGTCTCCCCACACCTAGGGTGCCTGATGGCTGCTAGTAGGGGCTCTCATCCCCAAGGAGACGGGAGGAACCCCACAGTGAACCGGTAGGACGTAGGGGGACCAAGGGAGGAGGAGAAGTGGAGGCCAGACAACATCGGCACCCCTGAGGCCGGGGAGATCAGGAGAGGCAGGTGGGAGGGACTCTCTGGGAAGAGCGCGAGAGGAGCAGAGGGCCATTGCCCCGCCCACTCGGGCACTGGGAGCCTGCTGAGCTCCCAGGCCGATCCCCTGCCCTCCAAGCCCCCTCCAGGCTGCGTGCGTCCTGGGAGCATAGGAGGGAGACCCGGGAGATCAGCAGAGACAGGCGGGAGGAGCCCTGTGGGAGGAGCAGGAGAGAAGCAGAGGGCGATTGCCCTGCCCATTCGGACACAGGGAGCCTGCTGGGCTCCCAGGTGAGGTGCTCCGCCCTCTGAGACCAGGGGTGGGGGGCATGCCTGGGCCCCTTCTCTTCTTTGATTCTAAGCCCCACCCCCCACAGCCCCCAAGGTATTTTCCAGCCCTGTGGGTCCTGAGCATTGGCCCCACCCACCGCCCAAACCTCACCCTTGCTTAGGCCCTGCCCTCCACAGCCAAGGCCTTTTCCCACCCTCCTTTTTTTTTTTTTTTCCCTTTTCCCTTTTCCTTGTTTTTACTACTGTGATACTGATGTACCTTCCGATTGTTGATTCATCTATGTTTTTATTTTTACATTCTTTCTAACATATCTGTTAGTTTCCTAGTCTAATATTATTTTTTACTTTTTATTGTTCTTTTTTTTTTGCCACCCCACGTGGCTTGTGGGATCTTGATTTGTGAGCACGGGTTTGGGCGGAAGCTCCTGCGGTGGGAGCTCTGAGTCTGAACCACTGGACTAACAGAGAACCTCAGACCCCAGGGAATATTCATTGGAGTGAGGTCTCACAGACTTCCTCATCTCAGCACCAAGACCCAGCTCTACCCAATAGCCTACAAACTCCAGTGTTGGAAGCCTCAGGCCAAACAACCAGTAAAACAGGAGTACAATCCCACTCATAAAAATATATAAATAAATAAGATGGCAAAAAAATATATCACAGATGAAGGAGCAAGGTAAAAACCTACAAGACCAAATAAATGATGAGGAAATAGGCAATCTATCTGAAAAATAATTCAGAGTAATGATAGTAAAGATGATCCAGAATCTTGGAAATAGAATGGAAGCACGGATTGAGAAAATACAAGAAATGTTTAACAAAGATCTAGAAGAACTAAAGAACAAACAAACAGAGATGAACAGCACAATAACTGAAATGAAAACTACACTAGAAGGAATCAATAACGGAGGCAGAAGAATGAATAAGTGAGCTGGAAGACAAAACGGTGGTAATAACTGCCGAGGAGCAGAATAAAGAAAAAAGAATGAAAAGAATTGAAGACAATCTCAGAGACCTCTGGGACAACACTAAATGCACCAACATTCGAATTTTAGGGGTTTTAGAAGAAGAAGAGAAAAAGAAAGGAAGGGTCTGAGAAAATATTTGAAGAGATTATAGTTGAAAACTTCCCTAACATGGGAAAGGAAATAGTCACCCAAGTCCAGGAAGCACAGAAAGTCCCATACAGGATAAACTCTCAGAAAAACACACCAAGACACACATTAATCAAACTAACAAAAATTAAATTCGAAGAAAAAATATTAAAAGCAGCAAGGGAAAAACAAAAAATAACATACAAAGGAATCCCATAAGGTTATCAGCTGATTTTTCAGTGGAAACTCCACAGGCCAGAAGGCAGTGGCAGGATATACTTAAAGTGATGAAAGAGAAAAACCTACAACCAAGATTACTCTACCCAGCAAGGATCTCATTCAGATCCGATGGAGAAGTCAAAAGCTTTTCAGACAAACAAAAGCTAAGAGAATTCAGCACCACCAAACCAGCTTTACAACAAATGCTAAAGAAACTTCTCTAAGCAGGGAAACACAAGAGAAGAAAAAGATCCACAAAAATAAACCCAAAACAATTAAGAAAATGGTAATAGGAACATACATATTGATAATAACCTTGAATGTAAATGGATTAAATGCCCCAACCAAAAAACATAGACTGGCTGAATGGATACAAAAACAAGACCCATATATATGCTGTCTACAAGAGACCCACTTCAGACCTAGGGACACATACAGACTGAAAGTGAAGGGATGGAAAAAGATATTCCATGCAAATGGAAATCAAAAGAAAGCTGGAGTAGCAATACTCATATCAGATAAAATAGACTTTAAAATAAAGACTGTTACAAGAGATAAGGAGGGACACTACATAATGATCAAAGGATCAATCCAAGAAGATATAACAATTATAAATGTTTATGCACCCAACATAGGAGCACCTCAGTACATAAGGCAAATGCTAACAACCATGAAATGAGAAATCGACAGTAACACAATAATACTAGGGGACTTTAACACCCCACTTACACCAATGGACAGATCATCCAAACAGAAAATAAATAAGGAAACACAAGCTTTAAATGACACAATAGACCAGATAGATCTAATTGATATTTATAGAACATTCCACCCAAAAGTGGCAGAATACACTTTCTTCTCAAGTGCACATGGAACATTCTCCAGGATAGATCACATCTTGGGTCACAAATCAAGCCTTGGAAAATATAAGAAAATTGAAATCGTATCAAGCATCTTTTCTGACCACAATGCTATAAGAGTGGAAATCAATTACAGGAAAAAAACTGTAAAAAACACAAATTCATGGAGCCTAAACAGTGTGCTACTAAATAACCAAGAGATCACTGAAGAAATCAAAGAAGAAATAAAAAAATACATAGAAACAAATGACAATGAAAACACGACGATCCAAAAACCTATGGGATGCAGCAAAAGCAGTTCTAAGAGAGAAGTTTATAGTAATTCAATCTCACCTCAAGAAACAAGAAAAATCTCAAATAAACAATCTAACCCTACACTTAAAACAACTAGAGAAAGAAGAACAAAGAAAATCCAAAGTCAGTAGAAGGAAAGAAATCATAAAGATCAGAGGAGAAATAAATGAAATAGAAACGAAGAAAACAATAGCAAAGACCAATAAAACTAAAAGCTGGTTCTTTGAGAAGATAAACAAAATTGATAAACCCTTAGCCAGACTCATCAAGAAAAAAAGGGAGAGGACGCAAATCAATAAAATTAGAAATGAAAAAGGAGAAATCACAACTGACACTGCAGAAATACAAAGGATTATAAGAGACTACTACAAACAACTATATGCCAATAAAATGGACAACCACAAAGAAATGGACAAATTCTTGGAAAGGTACAATTTTCCAAGACTGAACCAGGAAGAATTAGAAAATATAAACAGACCTATCACAAGTAATGAAATTGAAACTGTAATTTAAAATCTTCCAATAAACAAAAGTCCAGGACCAGATGGCTTCACAGGCAGATTCTACCCAACATTTAGAGAAGAGCTAACACCAATCCTTCTAAGAGTCTTCCAAAACATTGCAGAGGGAGAAACACTCCCAAATTCATTCTACAAAGCCACCATCACACTACCAAAACCAGAAAAAGATATCACAAAGATAATTTTAGACCAATATCACTGAAGAGCATAGATGCAAAAATCATGAAGAAAATACTAGCAAATAGAATCCAACAGCACATTAAAAGGATCACACACCATGATCAAGTGAGATTTATCCCAGGGATGCATGGATTCTTCAATATATGCAAATCAATCAATGTGATACACCACATTAACAAATTAAGGAATAAAAACCATATGATCATCTCAATAGATGCAGAAAAAGCTTTTGACAAAATTCAACACCAATTTATGATAAAAACTCTCCAGAAAATGGGCATAGAGGGAACCTACCTCAACATAATAAAGGCCATATATGACAAACCCACAGCAAGCATCATACTCAATAGTGAAAAACTGGAAGCATTTCCACTAGGATCAGGAACAAGACAAGGATGTCCACTCTCACCACTGTTACTCAACATAGTTTTGGAAGTCCTGGCCACAGCAATCAGAGAAGAAAAAGAAATAAAAGGAATATAAATTGGAAAAGAAGAAGTAAAACTGTCACTATTTGCCGATGACATGATACTATACATAGAAAATCCTAAAGATGCCACCAGAAAACTACTAGAACTAATCAATGAATTTGGTAAGGTTGCAGGATACAAAATTAATGCACAGAAGTCCCTGGTGAGAGTAGCATTAACATATATACACTACTGAATGTAAAATAGTTGGCTGGTGGGAAGTAGCAGCATAGCACGGGGAGATCGGCTCGGTGCTTTGTGATGACCTAGAGGCGTGGGATAGGGAGGGTGGGAGAGAGGCTCAAGAAGGAGGGGACATGGGGACATGTGTATGCATATGGCTGATTAGCTTTGTTGTGCAACAGAAACTAACACAGTATTGTGAAGCAATCATACTCCAATAAAGATCTATTAAAAAAATATATATATATATATATATATGAAAATATAAAGGAGCTTAATTAGCCAAAACAACTGTGAAAAAGAACAAAATTGAAGCACCCATACTACCTAACTTCAAGATTTACCCATAAAATTATAGTAATCAGGAGAATATGATTTTGACAAAATCACAGACCTCTAGATCAATGGAACAAAATAGAGAGCCCAGAAATAAACCCACACAAACATAGTCAACTGATTTTTGACAAATGTGCAAAGGCAATTCCGTGGAAAAATAGTGTCCATTTGAAAAAACATGAAACTTGTCACATACCTCACACCTTACACATAAATTAACTCAAAATGCATTATAGACCCAAATGTAAACATAAAACTTCTACAAGAAAACGTCAGAGAAAATCTGCATGACCTTGGGTTTGTCAATGTGCTACACCAAAAACACAATCTATAAAAGAAAAAATCGGTAAACTGGACTTTATGAAAATTAAAAACTTTTGCTCTGAGAAACTGTTAAGAGTATACAAAGACAACCTACAGACTGGAAGAAAAGATTTGCAAATCACGTATTCAATTAAGGACTTGTATCCAGTGCCTAAAGAACTTTAAAATTCAAAAACAAGAAAAAAAACAACCTAGCTTTTAAAGAAGGGCACAAAAGATATGAACAGATGCTTCACAAAAGAAATATGGCAAATAAACGTATAAAAAGATGTTCAACATTATTAGTCATTAGGGAAATGGAAATTAAAACCACAATGAGATATAACATACTCAAATTGTTAAAATTTTTTAATTTTTAAAAAAAATTTTGGGGGGGTATAGTTGATTTACAATGTTGTGTTCATTTCAGGTGTACAGCAAAGTGAATCTGTTATACATATACATATATCCACTGTTTTTTAGATTCTTTTCCCATATAGGCCATTACAGAGTATTGAGTAGAGTTCCCTGTGCTATACAGTAGGTTCTTATTAGTTACCTATTTTATATAGAGTAGTGTGTATGTGTCAATCCCAATCTTCCAATTTATCCCTCCCCTCCCCCTTAACCCCAGGTAACCATAGTTTATTTTCTACATCTGTAACTCTATCTCTGTTCTGTAGATAGATTCATTTGTAGCCTTTTTTTAGATTTGGTTAAAATTTTTAAATTGACAATACCAAATTCCGGTGAGGATGTGGACCAACAGGAAAACTCATTTATTGCCCGTGGGATTACAAAAGCATACAGCTATTTTGGAAAACGGTGTGATTAAAAAGGGGCCAAATGCAGGAATTTTTCAGGTGATGGAACTATTCCCTATAGTACTGGAGTGGTGGATACATAACTCTAAATATTTGTCAAAACCCATAGAACTGTACATTACAAAGAGTGAACTCTATTGTATGCAAACTTGAAACAGCCAATCAGCGTGTCAGGGGGTCTCAGGATGGAATGCAGACTGTGACTGAAGGATCTAATTGTATTGCAAATATATGACAAAACCTCACTGATTAGGTGGGGGGAAAGGAGCGGACCAATTTAACCTTGGAAAACAGAGTTTAGACTGTAAAGCTAAAGACAAAAAGATTGCACGTGAACCCTGTACTCTGGTTGGTAACCATGTTTCTTACAGGGGTACAGATCAGCAGTTCTGAGACTCTGTGCTTTGTAGGTATCCTAGGGTCAAACAAATACCTAAACTGATTGTAGATATGGGAGCCAGGCTTCTGATTGTCAAAGGAAAAAGTTACAAATGGGCAAGGCAGCAAGGCAAGAGTAAATTCTGCATTGCTGGGTTAGCGTCAGAGGGGAGGCTGTCAGTATGAACTCATGCTTATTTTAAGATAAATACATGATAGGTGGATGGATGGACGGACGGATACAGAGGCAGGGATAGATAAGTGTATGTATACATGGATTAGTATACTACAAATATTTCCTAGCTCTGTCCACTAAAAGGGTCTAGAAATAGTGATAGTAGCAACCAGTCCACCTACAATTCAGATCTTAGTTTCTAAATAAAAGGAGCCAGAACTCTATGGAGAAATGGCTGATACTAGCACTGGGGCAAGAGAAATACAAGGTGAGCCTGGAGCAGAAAGCAAGGAAGTGAAACAAACAAACGAACAAGCAAAAAAATAGGAATATGTCAAAAGAACACAGGAGCCAATTTGAAAGGGCTCCCAAATGGACAAAGTTAGAACAATTTGACCAATGAAATAAATGATAGCATGAGATTCTAACCTAAAGAATATCCATGCTGCTATAAATAAATGACAGAGAAGGGACGAATCTCCCTTACAGAACAATTCCAAATAATAAATGTAGGAGGGAAAAAGAAATAGAAAATCATCATGAGAACACCACAGTAACCATTGCTCCAGGCAAGATCCACGGATGGATGCTAAAAATAGTGCGCAAAACTTTAGGAGGTTTGCATAGCCTTGAAATGTCTCCTCCAAATAGGTATTAATTAATGTGGTGATTTTATCATATGCCCACATTCTTTGATGCTTCATTCCCCTCTCCTTGAGTGTGAGCTGGACTAGTGACTCATTTCTGACAAACTGAGTATGGAAAAGGAAAACTAGTATCTTTATAGTGGAGAAACCTGGCAGACATCCCGTAACCATGTGATCAAGATTAACATCCACAGTGATAAGTCACGGTGGTCTAATGTTACCCCAGATATGATGCCTTGAGAAGGACACATCACCTCCGCACATAACCCCAGACAAATCATGAGAAATCATCAGACAAACCCAACTTGAGGGGCAGTCTACCAAATAGTCAGTATTCTTCAAAACTTTCAAGGTCATGAAAATTGAGGAAAGGTGGGGGAAAAATATCGCCGACCACAGGGGGCTAAGCAAACACGATGACTAAATGCAACATGGTCTCGTGGATGGGATGTTAATGAAAAAGATCCAGGGACTTCCCTGGTAGCGCAGTGGTTAAGAATCTGCCTGCCAAAACAGGGAACACGAGTTCAAGCCCTGGGCCAGGAAGATCCCACATGCTGCGGAGCAACTAAGCCCGTGCACCACAACTACTGAGCCTGCGCTCTAGAGCCCGCGAGCCACAACTACTGAGCCCATGTGCCACAACTACTGAAGCCCACATGCCTAGAGCCTGTGCTCCGCAACAAGAGAAGCCACCGCAATGAGAAGCCCGCGCACCGCAATGAAGAGTAGACCCCGCTCACCGGAACTAGAGAAAGCCCGCGCGCAGCAACGAAGACCCAACACAGCCAAAAATAAATAAATAAATTTATTAAAAAAAAAAAAGATCCAAATGAAGATCTAATAGTCATATTGCTGCTAATCTCTTAGTTTTGATAAATGTAACATAGGAATATAAGATGTTAACATTAGGGGAAACTGAGTGAAGGGTGTGTGGGCACTCTCTGTACCATCTTTACAGCTCTTCGTAAATGTAAAATTATTTCAAAATAAAAAGTTTTTTTTTTAAAGAGGGAAACCATTTCCTGTTGTTCAGGGCCCGGCCAGGCTCCCTTTCCAGGAAGTTCTCCCTGATCTCCCCTGCACACTGGGTTTGATCTTCCTTGGGGTCCTCAAGCCTGACTGTGTCTGCCACTCACTGGGCCCCAAGCATGTAGCAGCTGAAGGGTTCAGCTTCTTTCCTGGGATCAGATGAGCCTTCCAGAGTACCCCTCGGGCTTCCAGACAGCAGGGCCTAATTCCCACATCTTGGAGGACTTCCCAGTCCATGCCTTCAAGGGGAGGGTGGGGCTGAGGGCCCCCTGGAGTGTCTAAGATCTTCTGTGACGAGACCCCCAGCTGGCCAGGCAGGTTTGGGCCCAGCTAGGAGCTGTGGGTGGTGTTAGGGGAGAGCGTTGGGTGAAGCCTGGGTCCACAGAGCTTGTCACCTCTACTAGCTTATTCAGGAGGGTGGTGCCGGGGTCTCCTGGAAGAAAAAGGCCTGGCAATTTGGTCCCGGTGGAGGTTCAAGGACCAGCTTCATGGAAGCTGAATTGCAAGAAAAAGCATCTAGGGGCTGGGCTCCCTGGGAACGAGCTCCGCATAAGGGCGGAGGCAGAGGGAGCGGAGGCAGCTCGCTGGATTTGCCCACCAGGCTCCCAGGGACAATAGGAGCATCACCAGGGACCCCATCCTGTATCGTCCCATCGTGCCCCGGGGGCACCTGGGGAAAGATGGCTGTAAAGCATGAGTGCTGAACCACCTGCACCACTGTGTAAACCCCGGACACATCAGAGCCCGTCTACACTGAAGGCAGCAGGAGCACACGGCTCAGAGCTTAGCAGCTGCTGCCCGTCAGCAGGGCGGGTACCAGGCACTTAAGCAGCGCTTGCAGTGTGACGGCAGTGCCAGAGGCGGCGGCAGCCACGGCGCGTCCCTGACCCTGCCCGGGGCCCCTGCTCAGGTACACAATGGCCGAGCGTAGCAGAAGGGGTGCCTCAGACAGAACAGCTGCTCCCCACGGGCTACGGACGGGGACCCAAGGCCCAGGACTGGTCGTTGTAGGCACCTGTGAGGCTCTGGTGGAGGGGAGCTCTTTGGAAGGGCATATGACAGGTGGGCCAGTCTGAGGACAGGAGAGGGTCATTGAGGGCTGATGCCATCATGGGCTGCCTCAGCCTGCTCCCCCAGCCCCGTGGCTCTGGTTATGGCCCACAAATATAGGTCTCCAGAGAGGCTCCTCCCCTCCAGGTCCATTTATCACCCCCCGCCCCCGGCTGGCCACTGGACACCTCCCCCTGCATAACCCAAGGGCACCTCCAGCTCATGAATCCCAAACAGAATTCAACACCCTTCCTCCAACCTGTTCTTCCCGCCCCATGTGCCCCCTCCATGACGGGCAGCCAACACCCATTACCATCCTTGGCTCCACACACCCCTACCTCCTAAATCTACCTCCTAAATCTATCACTACCACCACTGCCACATCCCTGTTCCAAGCCAGGTCCAAGAGAGGTGCTCAGTGAATGTTTGTGGGCTAGATGGATGGATGGGTGGGTGAGTGGATGGATGGATGGATGGTGGTTGGATGGATGGTGGTTGGATGGATGGATGGATCAACGGATTGATCAATGGGTAAGTGAACAGTTGGGTAGATGGATGAGTGGCTAGATCGATGGGTTGATGGATGGATGAAAATGGCAGAACTTCTACAGCATAGGGAGCTTTGGAACTGGAGTTGTTATACCTGCCAGTATTTTTCTTGGGCAACACCAGGACCCTTAGTTTGACAAGGGCTGGATCGGAACTTGCTGTTTCGAGAAGAGGCCAGAGGTAAGGCCATTTTGAGATATTCTGTTTTGGGGGGACGAGGTGCTCCAGCTATTTGAACACAACAAGGCACAGAACTTCACGTGCCAACCTCCTCTGAGGGAAGCTGGAGCAAGCAGAAGGATGCCAGTCATTGGCACACGGATGGTCTTTGGCCTCTGAACTCAGTCCAGGACTCAGGACTTGGCCGGGAGGACGCCACTCCTCCCCTACATGCCCCACACGACACCCGGGGACACAGAGGAAGAGGCACCGGGAGGACTTCTCTTTCTTTTTACAAAGACTTTATTGTCTGACATGCTAGACAAAAAAAATTACAGCCACAATCAAGTTATGCCGAAATGATTGAGGAGCATGCCATCATCTTTCATACCTCAAGGACTTTTAATGAATTTTCTTTTAAAGTAACAGCTGCCTTCATAACTTTTATTTTCCACATAAAAATACACCATATTCTGAAGGTACCTTAGGAAAAAAAAAATTTTTTTTTAAGTTTATAGTTCTTGGTCCGCATAGAAATTCCGTAGAGGTTACTGAAAGGGTCTGGAGTCCTCTCCACCCCACACATTCACACACACGCCGTGCGTCAGAGGTGTCCCCAGAGACCCTGTAAACATCCCTGGCTACCAGGAACCACTTGGGCCAAAAAGGATTCCTGAAACCCTGCACCCCACGGAGCAAAGCTGGCCTCGGCCAACGTGGCGCTACTACTGGGCTCCCCGGATGGTGCCCCTCACCCCACGGGGAGCCCCACTTGAGTAGGGAAGGGATCATGGTCTCCTGGGATCCTGGGCGCAGAGAACAGGGTCGTCCAAGACTCCAGGGGCTCTCCATGAGAAATGAACCGGACAGGTGCTGAATAGGACCCTTAAAAAAAAAAGACCCTTGGACCGTGCATTGCCTTGTAGGGCAGGAGCTTTGGGTGGTGGGAGAGCAGGGGCTGTGAAGCCAGAGACCAAGGTTCAAATCCTGCCTCTGCCTCTTTTGAGCTGTGCACCCTCAGGCAGTTTACCTCACCTCTCTGATCTCAATCTCCTCATCTCCAAATGGGGCACAGCAGTACCCACCTTGCAAGACTGCTGGAAATGAGATCGTATCTGCAAAGGGCTCATTAAATGCTGGTCCCCAGGCCTGGGACTAAGGGGAGGTGAGCAGGGCCCTCCTCTCAGGTGTACAACTTAAGGGGCGCCAAAAAACTCAGAGATCGAGATAAATGATACTATTTTAATGCGATGTTTTTAAAAATCAAAATTAATGCAGGAAAAAAAATCTATGATGAACAAAATATCCAAATTTTAAATAAAGGCAGAATCTAACCCTGCACGTGCTAATCCTGCCTCACTGGCCTCACCCCAACGAGGCCCTGCTGGTTCTCTGTCCATCAGAGCCTCAGCCCAACCCCCCAGTCCTAATTTAAAGAAGAAGAAGAAGCCCCCCGGGTGGAGCTGCCGGAGCCCAAGCCCATCTCTGTCTCTGTGCCATCTTCCCGTGGGGGCCGCTGGCTGGCACCCAGGAACACGGCAGCGCGACTGTGAACCATTCAGCCTCCTTCGGCTGTGGGCACGGCAGCCAGAATCCGAGGGACGAGGGAAATCCCACTGGGGGACAGAACCCAGTCGAGGGCAGCGATGAGAACCACGGGGTCCACTTTATTAAATTAAGAGGGGCGCGTGAGCACACGTGTGTGTGTGTGTGTGTGTGCACGCGCGTGCACGTGTGTGTCCACACTCGTATGGGCGCGTACAGGGGGCAGGGCAGCCTCGGCCCGCAGAGCCCCCCAGGCTTCTGAGTTCTGCACAGCAGCGCAGCCCCCAGGGGACCAGGGGCATCCAGGACTTGGGAACCCTCCAGCTGGTCCTGGGCCCTCATCAGGCTCGTTCCGTAGAACCAACCCCCCAAGTCCAGGCTCCGAGCGGGTGCCCGGGATGCTCAGGCCACAGTTTACATCAGCAAAAATGCCCACAGGAAGAAAACGGGGGATCCATGAAGCAAAGGGCTGGTCGGCCTGGCCGGGTGCGGCCCAATTCCTGAGACGTCCCTGATCGTTCCCTCGGAGGCCTGGAAGGAATGGAAGGGCTGCCTGCACTCAGGCTACGACACACCCACCCACCCCCCAACCCTGAGGCTTGCAGCCACACAGACCCTCGGTGAGAAGGAGATTTTGTGCCAGAACTTCCAGAATATGTCCAAGAGCAGCGGCTTCCCAAACCCACGAGGGTGTCCAACTGAGAAGGATAAAGATTCAGTCACTTCCCAAGCAGGACAGGGCCACGAGCGTAGTAGGTCCTTTAACAAGGAACACACGGAAGGGACACGCAGAAATCAGCGATGAGCGCAGAACCCCTGACGGACCTGCAGGGTCCTGACTCCAAATGACAGAAGGCTGAAGAGTCAGGGGTGATTTTCTTCATTCCAAGGCCTCAGCCCGCCTGCTGGGCTGGTCCCTGCAGCCGGACGGGCTGTCTGCATGAAAGGAAGGGGGGTTGGAGGTCCGTGCTCTCAGCTAGGTGTATGTAGCTGATGCGGGTGGGAAGCACTGGGGCCGTGGGGGCAGTCAGGAGTTCCGGGGTGTGGGGAGGTCGATGACTATGGGTGGGTTCACGGGCTGGTAGTTCACGGTGCACACAGATGCGTTCACATAGGTGGTTGTCCCATCAGCCATGACTCCATACCCTAGAAAGTAAGCACACAACTGTCAGGGCTGAGAGGTGACACCAGGACCTGGAGCAGTGAGGGTGGTCTGGTGAGTGTGGTAGTCAGAGGGCACTCAGCTACAAGGGGCTGAAGATGTCTGGGGCGAGCTACTGGAACAATCAAGCATAGGCTCTTCATCTATACATGGTGATGATGATAGATGCTCCTCCCAAGCCTGCTGTGAGCAGCAAATGAGATAATAATTCACATGCTCGGCCCAGTGCCTGGAAAGCACACGGTGAGACATCATCATTGACATCATCACCATCACCATCATCACCACCGTCACCACCATCACCATGATCATCACCATCACCATGATCATTACCATCATCGTCATTATCACAGCCAGCATCATCATCATCACCACCGTCACTATCACCATCTCCAACATCGCCATCATCACCATCATCATCATCACCACCATCATTATCATCATCACCACCTCCATCATCACCATCACCACCATCATCACCACCACCATTATCATCATCACCACCTCCATCATCACCATCACCATCATCACCATCACCATGATTATCACCATCACCATCACCACTACCATCATCACCACCATCATTATCATCATCACCACCTCCATCATCACCATCACCATGATCATCACCATCACCACCATCATTATCATCATCACCATCTCCATCATCGCCATCATCATCACCATCATTATCATCACCACCTCCATCATCACCATCACCATCATCACCATCACCATGATCGTCACCATCACCATCATCATTACCATCATTGTCATTATCACAACCATCATCATCACCATCACCACCGTCATCATCACCATCATTATCATCACCATCGCCATCATCACCACCATTATCATCACCACCTCCATCATCACCATCACCATCATCACCATCACCATGATCATCACCATCACCATCAACATTACCATCATCGTCATTATCACAGCCATCATCATCATCACCACCGTCACTATCACCATCTCCATCATCACCATCATCACCATCACCATGATTATCACCATCACCATCACCACTACCATCATCACCACCATCACTATTATCACCATCACCATGATCATCACCATCACCATCATCATTACCATCATTGTCATTATCACAACCATCATCATCACCATTACCATCATTATCATCACCATCACCATCATCACCATCACCACCATCATCATCATCATCACCATCTTCGTCATCTCCATCATCACTACCATCATTGTAACCATCATTATCATCACCACCATCGTTGTCATGTACTTTCTTCTCCTCACCTCTGTCCCCAAACATACCCTCTTCCCACCACATCTACTGGTCAGAATCCTCCTCAACCTTGAGCTCAGCTCACCTCCAAACCAAAAGGGTCACTTCCCCTCCTCTGTGCAGGCTACCCATTCTTTGGAGCCCGCATTTTTCTTGTACAATCACGCAGGGGTGTGGTTTGGATCACACACCACCTTGGATCTGATGGCACTACACGCCCACAGTAGGTCTACAGAAAATGACAGCCGTTATTATTATCCCACAGCACAAGAGCTGACCGTCTCTCGCACGACCTTTCAGATTCTGCCTTTGATGGCTCATCTGTTGCCCAGAAGTCTGTGAGCTCCTTGGGGCTGGAGAGGTCTGATCACTCCTGCCCCTGACAGCACGATGCAGAGGGAAGGGTCTGAGCTTTGTTTGCTTCTGAGCTGGAAAGTGATCTGATGTGGACCAAGCCATGTGAGTCCCAGGGGCCCTGGCCCAAAGCAGATAGAGGTTCAGGAGGCCAGGAGACAAGCTTGGGGGAAAACCATGTGCTTCCTGGCAGGGTACAATGGGACCAGGAAGCCTTGGACAGGTGGGATAAAGGTTCAAAAGGAGCAAAAGGAGGGATCTGTCAAACTGGTGAAATCAGACTCCAGTGAGGAAGCCTGAGGTCTAAGGAGGTAAGTCCTGTGCAGTGACAGGCCGGGGCAGTCAGGGCTGGAGCCGACATCACCAGTCACCTTCATGGCCACCCTGCCCACTCCCCCGAGGTGATGTGGACATAGCAAGGGGTCCTGCCCCCAGGACAGAAGGCAGAACCTCACGTCTGTCTGTGTGTGGGCGGCGGTGGTGGGGGGAGATGCCAGTAAAGCCCCTTGGGCAGGCAGGCAGCCCTCCCCATCCATTAAACACCTACTGTATGCCAGACCGTAGGGGTGTGAGCAACAAGACAGGGCCATGTGCCCTGTAGGAGCTCACAGTGTGCCCCCAAAGCTAACACCTCCTCCACGTCACATCCAAATGTCCCCTCCTCCAAAAAGCCCCCAGGCATCTCCGAAGACTTCCCAGGGTGGAGGAGGCACGGCAGAGTTGCAGGGCTCCAAGGAAGTAAAACTTACTTCTAAGTCTTGCCAGACTTTTCTTCCATCTTCCTGTGATAAAACATTTCAGCAATAGCTAACTGACAGCCGACACGTGGATAGGCGTTTACGAAGTGTATGTAGGAAATGGGCTATTTCCCTCTGGCCAGGGAGGAGGTGACTGGGTCCAAGGGAGGTGAGACAGCCCCCCCTGAAGGGCCAATGAGGCACCCCGCCCCCCTGCAGGTAAGGCCCCCGCCCCCGCTGACCTTCATGGATGTGGCCGAAGACATGCAGCCGCGGCTGGACGCGCCTTTGCACCGTGTTGAGCAGCTCCACGCAGCCCACCCGCTGCATCTTCTTGGGGACCCAGTCCAGGAAGCCTGGCAGGGGAGACAGCAGGAGGGCAATGACGGGGCCCAGGCCGCAGCTCTGCAATCTCAGAGACACGGTGGTCCTGGACCCAGCCTGCCCGGCTCTCCCCACCCTGCCCTGCCTCGGCCTCAGGGAGGGAAGCGTAGCTCCAGCTTGCACTGCCTGGGGCCTTGCAGCCTCATCCCCCCTGCTTCCCCGGCTCCTCCCCTGCAGGGCAGCACAGAGAGCCCACTTATAAAAGCCCGAGTAGGCCAGGCATGGTGGGGACGGAGCAGTCTCGACAGCTGTGAGCCCCCCAGACCATTCATGCTCAAAGCGGTCTCAAGACTGGCATCCACCCATTGCAGAGAGAAGCAAACTGAGGCCGGAGAGGGACAGCGGAGGCCCAAGGCCACCCCAGCAGGTGGCAGCAGAGCGGAACCCGGGAGCAGGATTTCCATGTTGGAAACTTTCTAAACAAACATCGCAAAATCATGAAAATGAACTTCTTCTTCCCCTGCAGCCTCGAGCACGTGGGCCATGTCTGGGTCTGCTCACACCGCCAGCCTCGCGGAGCCGTCCATATGGCGGCTGCTTATTATCCTCACGTGGCTACACAAACCACGGGAGAACAACTGATAACTCCAAGCGGACAGCTAGGGTTCACCTCAGCCTCTCTGCTCAGGCGGGAGAAACAGGTTTCTACAGCTGCTGGGAAGGGGAAGAGGAATCCTGCCACTCAAAGAATCAGACAGGCTGCAATGGACCTGACTTAGAGCTGAGAGAGAGAAAGGAGGGAGAGAGGGAGGAAGGGAGAGAGGGAGAGAAAGAAGAAGGAAGACGAGGAAGAAGAGGGGAGAGACGGGGAGTAGGCAGGGAACAGGCTTGGAGCAGACACTTGGGATTAAGTCCCAGGCTCTGCTACCTACTGGCTGTGTGACCTTGGACAAGTCACTTAACCTCTCTGTGCCACATTCAACAATTCACCCAACAACTGGGCTGGGCTGAGCACACAGGCGCCCCCAAAACAGGAGCTGTGTGTTGTGTGTGAAGCAGGCGTGGTGAGGCATCCAGAGAGCAGGAACCCAGAGATGCTGTTGGAGGAGTGGATGGAGGGGTAGCAAGGGGGGAAGGAGGAGAGGGAGGGAGGGAGGGAGGGAGGAAGCAAAAAAGCCTGCCTCAGAGCCTCACTAGAAGCCACGTGTCGTGCCTAAACCACGTCAGGGACCTGGGCCTCAGGGCTCCCTCCATTTGGAAATGGGGGTAAGAAAGCCTTCACTTCAGCACTTTGTGAGGGTGGAGGGAGGCGCCAAGGGCTCTGGCTGGGCGTCTGGCACACAGTAGGTGCTCAGGGCAGCTTCTCCCTGAACACGTATCTGAGAGAATGACTCTGGAGCTGCACTGGGCCTCACCTGACAGCCCTTCCCACCTGGGACGTCCTGCCCGCACCCACCTCCCTCCCTGCCTCCCCCAGACCCGATGCTGAGACCACCCTCTCTGTCAGCCTCTGTGGGCCTCCTCTGACGATCTCTGTCTCAGGCTTCCCTCATCCTTGACCGTGTCCCACTGGGCCTGGCCGTTCGGTGTCCCTCTGCCCGGCATCTTGGAGCCTTCAAGGCAAGCCCTGCATCGGGTTAGCTCCTGGTCCCGCATGGCCCGGCCCAGCCCAGCCCCAAACACCAAGGGATTGATGACAGGTTTGGTGGAGGCATTGGTGTGGGGGAAGAGGCCGGTCTGGGCAGGACTGATGGGAGTTTGGACTTCATTCTAAGGACCGAGGGAGCCACAGAGGGTTATAGAGGGATGGCATGGCGTAACGGGCCATTCAGAGAATTCCCTCCTACTGTCGTGAGGAGAGTGGACTGAGTGGGGCAAGACTCAGAGCTGGGGGACCAGTGAGGAGACCACGTTGGTCATCAAAGAGACAAAGACACTGGCACGGACCGAGGTGGGGACAGCAGCGGTGGAGAGGAGAGGAGGGAGCTGGAATGCAGTTTCGGGGTAGAATCAAAGGGACGAGCTGAGGGGCACGAAGCGGGGTGTGAGAAAAGGGGGAGGGGAGGCTGAGAAAGGGGCCTGGGTGGCAGACGGCAGGCTAACGCGGAGACCAGGCGAGCGGTGACATCAGCTTGGGCCAGAGCAGGGCCGAGGGGCCGGGAAGGAAAGCTGCTGGTGGTGGGATCACAGGCCCTGGGGACTGTGGGATGGGTGGTCTGATGGGGTAGGGGGGTGCACGGGATGGGGCCCGGTGAGAGTGACCTTGGTGGTATTCAGGCCCCAGGACTCGGGTCTGGAGAGTCAAGGGCCCAGCCTGCCTTTTGACCTCCCCGAGCTCCAAGGTACCACGTGTATAAAAGGGGCAGCTGATCTGACCTCACCGCGCGGCTGTGAGGAGGTGACACATCAAGCCCCCGGCACACAGTCGGTGCTCATGAAATAAGAGCCACGACGGGGTGACCCGTCCCTGGTGCCCCAGCGAGCCGGACTCAGAACAGAGCCCGTCCGCAGCTCCCCTCGACAGGCCCAGCTACGCCCCCGCTGCCAGCACCCACATCCCCTGCGTCCTCCCCCAGCAGGAGCAGGTGTGTGCGGGGCCGGCTGGCCGAGGTGGGGCCAGCTGAGTCTTACCCAGCGGCGGTCCGTGGGTTACCAGGACGTCTACGCCTTCGGGAATGAGGTTCCACTTCTCGAGCAGCGCTTGGCCTCGCGGGAGGTTAAAACCCCAGCCGTAAAACCAGGGCTGCCTGTGGGAGAAGAGCACGTGGGTCAGAGAGGGCCACCGAGAGTGGGGACAGTGACACGGCAGGAGAAGCAGGCCACAGTGCCAAACGGCCATCAGGGCCGGCCGGATGCCCAGAACCTCCCGTCCGGGGAAAGGTGGGGATTCACCTGGACTTGACCAGATATCGACCAGCCTTTTTCCTTTTTCTATGATGAACAAGTATTACCTATGTAATTTTTGACAATGAAAGTAAAAAAGAAAATTAACTTCTGCCAAAGGCCTCTCTTGTTCCAAGCTCTTCTAAGGAAATTCAGAGAACATTCTCACCTGTCCCCATGGTGGGAAAATGCTCCTCCATCCATCCTCCTTCCTACATTTGGGGCAGGTGGAGCCCCAGCCAAGAGAGGGGGGGTCCCAGGCGGAGGATGCGCCTTCCTGCCTCTACGCGACGCTCCCAGCAGGGGCTCCACCGGGCTGAGTCCACCCCCAACATTAAGGTCAGGGCTGGGTGCACCGAGGCCATTTAACGGAATTCCTACCTGTCGCCCAGCCCAGACCTAGACTGATCAGTGCAAGTCATTCCCCTCGATGGGTTCAATGGTGAGCATGTGACCTAGATCCTGCCAGTTGGAGGGAATTCCAGACGTTTCTTTCAGTGATGAGAGAAAAGAATGCTGTCATCCCTGCATACAAACCACTGAGCTTCTTGCCTTGGGAGCCGTCAGTACCTATTAAACTGTCCCAAAGGGAGATGGCTGGTGCACGTGGCCCAGGGGAGCAGCTGGATCAAATCGCACCTGACACCCACCCTACCTCTGCACTTATCAGTTACATGGGCCAACAGAAAGCCATTTGAGTTGGGTTTTCTTTTACAACAAAAGTATCCCAACTGGGCTTCCCTGGTGGCACAGTGGTTGAGAATCTGCCTGCCAGTGCAGGGGACACGGGTTCGTGCCCTGGTCTAGGAGGATCCCACATGCCGCGGAGCAACTGGGCCCATGAGCCGCAATTACTGAGCCTGCGCATCTGGAGCCTGTGCTCCGCAACAAGAGAGGCCGCGATAGTGAGAGGCCCGCGCACTGCGATGAAGAGTGGCCCCCGCTTGCCACAACTAGAGAAAACCCTCGCACAGAAACGAAGACCCAACAAAGCCATAAATAAAAAATAATTAAAAAAAAAAAATTAAAAAGTGTCCCAACTAAGAATCAGCCCTTAGGCCTAAGTCATTATAAGTTCCCCACATTAACACAACAGCTCTTTAGCACTTACAAAGTCACCATCATCACCACCAACACCACCAACTTTACTATCATCACTGCGGTGGGTCAAATTGTGTCCCCCCTAAAATATATGTTGAAGTTATCAACCCAGTACCTGTGAATGTGACCTTATTTAGAAATAGGGTCTTTGCAGATGCAATCAAGATGAGGTCATACCTGATTAGAGTGGGTTCTAATTCATGGCTTGTGTCCTTATAAGAGGATCATGTGAAAACACAGAGACACAGAGAGGAAAAGGCCATGTGACAATGGCCGTAGAGATTGAAGTGATGTGTCTACAAGCCAAGGAACTCCCAGGCTGCCAGCAACCACCAGAAGCTGGGAGAGTGACACGGAATAGATCCTCCCCTAGTCCCCTCAGCAAGAACTAACCTTGGTGACACCTTGATTTCAGATTTCCAGCCTCCAGAACTGTGACAGAATCAATTCCTGTCGTTTGAAGCTGCACGGTTTGTGATAAATAGTTATGCAGCCCTAGGAAACTAATATAATCACCATTACCACCATCACCTCCCCACCTGCCACCCCAGGGACCTCCACACCTGCAGCAAGGTTGGCAGACAGGTCTCTCTCTTTCTGCTTTATGGATGAGGAGACTGAGGGCCAGGGAGTAGAAACTAAAAATTGTCGCTAAAAATTCCTGCACACCTACTTTTTTTTGCCAGGCGCCATCTAATTACATCATAGGGATAAGTTTATCTAACTGTCAAAAGAATCCTGTGAATTAAGGGCTAGGATTATTCCCGTTTTTCAGATGAGGACCCAGAGGCTCCGAGAAGTGAGCTGGCTCAGGGATCTGGGCCCCGTGAGGCCAGGCACCTCATGTCCAGTCGCTGACATACTCCGCACAAGTTGGTAGTGGGGCTGGCCTTTCACATTCAGAGCCTCTCATGTGTCAAAGCTGCCACTAACATCCCTCTCATGGCCCAGGAGCTCCTCCGTGGGAGGCTGACACCCTAGTTGTTGACCCAACGTCTCTACTTCATTGGCAGCCACCCAATGCACCTCTGTGGAACCCTAGGGGTTCCATGGAACAGCATTTGAGAACCTGCTTTAGTCCCACCATGGCAGGTTCTGGACAGGAAGACTGAGGTTCAGCGAGAGGAAGGGAGGTGCCCAGGGTCACACAGTGGTCAGTGAAGGAGTCATTCTGGAACCCAGATCCGACCCTCTCTCCCAGCTGCCGTCAAGCCTGCAGCGCCAAATCCTGGAACGTGGGCTTGTGAAGGAAGAGGGTGAGTGGCTATACTGGTTGGTCATTTGGGGTCAAAGGTGCTTTCGCCACTTCAGACACCTGGGGGATCCCGTCCGCTGCCAGCCTTTGCTTGTCCGTGACCCCCGCCTGGGACACCGGGTCCCTCCTCTCCTCCTGCCTGCCCCTGACCCCACGCCATGTTTATCCTTCCAAGCCCTGTCTGCTCCATCTTCCTTCTCACCCCGAGTGACTGGCACCTGCCCAGGGGAGGAGCAAATGTTTGTTTAACGAATGGTGCTGAGTGAGAGAGGGCTGGATGAATGAATGAATTTGTTAACGGGATGTCAAACAGGACTCTTCCTGTTGCCTTGGGAATGCAGCCAAAACTTCAAAGCTGAACATGATCCCCAACACTGGAATGAAAGCCCCCAGGTACCAACCAGGAAAACTTACTAAAAATGAGCAGAACATGCCAGGCCACCATCTCCCCACGCCCCTACCAGCCTAAGTTTTGATCTTGAGGGAGACTTGTGGCTCCTGCCTTGTTCTTGTGGGGGGATGGGGTTCCCCCACACCCAGCCATGAGTGGCTTCCAGGGGGACCACCTGTACAGGGGGGGGCCTGGGGATCTGCCCTCTGGGCCTGTGAGAGGAGAAACAGACAGTGAAGGGCAGGCACACAGGAGCTGTCTGCACCCCCAAGTTTGGGCTGTCCCAAGGGATCCCCACCCACAGGAAGTGCCCTCCAAGTGATGAGACCAGGTGGCCGGGGCTGGGGAAGGCAGCTGGGTGGGTGGCACTGGGAAGTCCCTCGGAAGCCACCTACTCCCTAAGTCACACCCGACTCAGGCCTGCCTTTGCACTTCTACAGAAAGCTGAGGGATCCCTCTGCAGAAAAACGTCTCCCCCCACACACAATTTTACATCCACCTTTGAGGGAATCTTGGGATCAGACGGACCTGGGTTAGAATGGGTCCACCTCTAACTACCTGTGTGACCTTGGGCAAGTGGCTTAACTTCTCTCTATGCCTCAATTACCCCATCTGTATAATGGGCATAATAATAATAATACCCTTTTCCTCAGCAGGGCTTTGAAAGGATTAAATCAATTAATCCATGTAAGTGCTTAAAACAGTGCCTGGTCCAATGCTTTGCAACTGCCGTCATCTCCATCACCATCATCATCCCCAACACCATCATCACCAACGTCAACACTGTCACCACCACCACTAACACCATCGTCATCTCCATCACCATCACCACTACCATCATAACCACTATTATCATCATTACCATCACCACTACCATCACCACTACCATCATAACCACTATTATCATCATTACCATCATCAATACCACCACCACTACCACCACCATCACCATCATCATCTCCACCACCATCATCATCACCATCATTACTATGGACCCCTCCTGAAACCCACTCACGGAACCTGGATGAAAAACCTTTGGCTCAGGGCAGGGTTTTTCAAACTGCATTTTGAAGGGTCAAACAGCATTTTAAAAAAATAAAAGGAAAAGGGGGAAAAAAAGAATAGAAAACATCAGAGTACATCATAGCAGGGAAGGGATACTTTAGTTAAATATATTTATATTTAAATAGACACCCACATAAGGGTGTACTGAGTCACAATGTAAAAAAAAACAAATGCTTTTCCTACCACAGTTCCTGGTCAAAAGCGGTTGGCAGCCCTAACATACTGAGCTCACAGCTCTGCAATTTCTGAAGCCCTCAGACCCTGGGCGTACTCAAAGCCCCACTTTGGCTAAGCCAGGGCGGGGTCCCTGCAGGGAAGGCTGCAGCAGCCTGGAAGCTGCTCATAAAGCCAAGCCCAGTAGTCCCCCCAGAAGCCCACAGTCCGTCAGCTTACAGCAAAAGGAGCAATGCCTTTCTGCTGCCTTCCAAACACAGCATCCATTTTTCAAAAACCTAATCAAATATTTACGAGAGGGGACAAGGCCTCATCAGCATGGAGAGAAGGCATCTGTGAGTTCCCATGAGCCACAGCAAGGAGTGGCTTTTTGGAAAAGACACTTTGTAACATATCAGAGACCCCACAGACCCCCAGGAGCTGACCCACACGAGCCCCTGCCTACGTCACCTTCCCCCTCCAGTACCAACGAGCCTTCCTCTGGGGGTGGCGTTTCCCCATAGATATACCTCCGTGGTTCTTGGAAACACGTCACCTCAAATCCTGGGAAGCTGGAATCCACCCTGCCCCCTGGGATGCCCGGAGAGGTTGCTCAAGGGCACCGAAGTTGGCATCAGACACTCTGGCTCTGCCCCTGGGCTGCACGCTCCCAGACTCTTTCACCGTGTAAACTGGGATAAGGATGCCTATGGCCCCAGATCTTACCCCATGAGGGCAGAGGGGTCCTTCTTGCTCGATGCTCTACCCCACCCATTGCCTGACACAGAGGGGAGGGAAAGAAGGTGGGTGGGAAGAGGTGTAAGGGAATGAAATTGCACCACTATCGCAAAAATGCTTCCAAATACCCAGGAGCTCCGTCACTGGGAAAAGGGGATGTTCTGGCCTTTATTGAAATTTGGGGGGAGCAGGAAGAGTCAAGTCATGCACAGAAACGTCCAGAGGAGGCATTTCTCAGGGCGGCCCGCAGGTTGGGAGGCCTTTCTCAGGGGTGGCCAGGAGCAGGGCCAGAGCAGCGGGAGAGGCGGAATCTTCAGGGTGACCTCACTCCCCAGGGTCTGGAAAAGTCTTCGGCCACTCCCGCACGCCGTCCATCCAGGTTTGTGTCATGGGAAGAGGAGCCAAAGGGATGGGGGGCACCAGCCCTTCCCGAGGGTGCAGTCGGCCCCGACATCCCAGGCATCCTGCGTCTGGTCACTTGACCCTCTCTCCTCGCCCAGCAGGGCCCTTTGGGGCCACAGGTGAAGTGCGAGGCTGCTCGGGGTTCCAGACAGAGGTCAGGGCAGGCGGGGGCTCGCAGGGCCTGTCATCCAAGCAGCCCGGATCCAGCCCGCCCTGAGCTCCCCACCCACCCTGGGGGCAGCCGTGGTCTGAGACCCACGAATGCCTGAGACGGTGGGCGCTGCCGGAGCCACGGTCCCCATCCCCAGTGCAGCTGGCGCCTGATGCAGCCTCACTGCCCTGAGGGCCAGGAGCTCTGACGTCCGCCCACCGTCCAGGACACATCACAGACCCCGAGGAGGTCGGATGGATCAGAATTCCGACAGAGCCGTGGCAGGCGGCTTTATGTCCTGAATTTCTGTCTTTCTGTTCTAAAGTAACCATTGGAATAATTTTCTTACAGAATGATAGTTGCCATGACAACCAGAGCAAATTTTCCTTTTCTGAAACAGATGTCTCATTTAGTTGAAAATTAGAATGTGAACAAACCCATGGGAAAAATTAATTCAAACTTTAACAGAGCGGTGAATACAATGTAATCTCTCAGAGGTTAACCCCTTAACAGCTTTTTTGTGCGCTTACGGTAACCTTCGAATCCAGTCTAATTAGGCCCGCTTAGCCAATATAAATGACCTCCTCGTGGCCAATCATTAAACGGTTTCCCCCTGAAGCGTGAATTCCGGATTCCCTAGTGGCAGACGGGAGGGGGGCGATGCCTGTCTGTAGAACACGTCTGAAGCAGAGCCTCCCCTGCTCTGGTTTTCCCATCTCCCCAGGCAAGGCACACGCCCCGGGAAAGGGGGTGCACCAGGGGCCATTCAATTAGCCTGGAGTATGGCCACCCCATTTCCCAGGGATGCTGGGGGGTGGGGGTGGAGGCGGCCCAGGGTGTCCTGGGTAGAGCTGGGCCCAGTGGTGCACCCAGGCCAGGGCGCAACGCCTGAGGGCAGAGGCCAGGGGAGGGGGGGCCCCCTTGATAGGCCGCCAAGGGGTCACCGAGGGGACACCCACACAGGCCTAGCTCCAAAGGCTCTCCGTGAGCCTCCAATCCTCACACCCACCCCGAGAGGCAACTGCCATCACTGCTGCATTTTACAGATGCACAAACTGAGGGGCACAGAGGTACAGAGAATTTTGCCCAAGGTTACCTGGTAACCAAGCGGCACAGCCAGGGCTCCAACCCAGACAGCAGATTCCAGAGCCTGTGCTCTCTGCTTCAATCTCAGAGTAATGACAACAGGACCAGGAATCCAGCCCACCTTCCTCAGCAAACCCCACGTTACCAGCCTCTTTCACACCTTAGCTCAGTTAACCCTCAGGACAAAGCTGTCAGGAGGCCCCCACTTTAGAGGTGAGGAAATGATGGCACAGAGAAGTCATGGGTCTGAGGACACTCAGGAGGCTAGAGGGACCTGGACCAGGGTTCCTGGCTCCTGCATCCTGTGCCCAGTGGGCCGCTGACCCGGACCCCGCTGGCGTGGCTGGGCCCCAGGTTCTCCCTCTTCAGTGGCAGCTGCCTGCCTGTCCCTCTGAGCCTGGCTGCACTCTGGTTCCTGGTGCCCCGCCTCTCATTCACCCTGTGACTCTTCTACTCCAAAACCTTCCACGGCTCCCAATTACCTCCAGGACAAGCCCGAACCTCATGGCCTGGCATGCGGGGGCCTTGGGCTCTGCCCCATTCCACCTTTCGGACCGTCCTGCTCAGATTCCCCAATGAGCTCACCGCCCACCAGTCACAACAATCCTCTGTTTCCTGAACAAGGCCCAGCCTTTCCCCACCTCTGGGTTTTTGCTCATACTGTTCCAGCCACCTGAAATGCCCTTCCTAGCCTCTCCTCAGAGTCCATGACCCATTATTTGTTAAGGCCTGGCTCAAAGGCCACCTCTTCCAGGAAGCTTCCCCTGATCACCTCCATCCCCAAGCACAAGTGACCCTCCCTGCTCTGAGTGCCCTTACACAGGCTCCTTCAGGGCAGGCCCGGGTCAAACCATCCCTGAACCCATCCTGCCTAAACTGATGGCTGGGCCCAGGTGGACCTCAGGGTGGGTTTGCACAAAGTGTGCCTGAATGAATGAACGAATGAATGAATGATGGAATGAACTGACAGGTGCTCTACCTGGCAGGCAGGCAGGTGGGAAGAACTAAGCATTAACCCTCCCCTCCCCACACCCTCCCCAGGAGCCCTCCCCAGAGCCCCTGGCCGTCATGAAGCCCTGAGACCCTCCACCAGGACCACCACCTGAACCAGAACTCTGGCCACCTGCTGAGCCGCCCATGCTCCCTCACCCTGCCACGACCTGCCCGGGGGAATCCTATGCCCATTTCACTGACGCGGCCTCAGAGGTGATGCTCACCTCCTCGGCTGCATCCCGACTCACCGCCCTCGGGGGACCGTCCCTGCCTCCCCAGGCAGCCCGCTCCCTAGGTGAGGGCAGGGGCGGCTGCCCTGCAGGTGGGAGGGAACAGCCTCTCACACTGGCCCGCCCCACCTCCCCACCGGCCAGGTGCTCTCCCACTTCTGCCTCTTCCGCGGGGTGAAAGCTGCAGTGTGAGCGGGGCAGGGACCTCTCCCCACCGGCAGCCAGCCGCCCCTGAGCTCCCAGACAAGCCTGACCAGGTCCACTCCCTCTCCCGCTGCAGACCAAACACTCATCTTGACCCTAATCTGTTTGTTCTTCCTGCCCCAGTACCCCCTCCCCAAAAGGCCAGGCTATCCGGGGCCACTTCCAGGGAGCCAAATACAGCCTCTGCCCTCTCTCAGAGACAGCCAACACTGAGAGCATTTCAGGTGAGGATGACACGTGTCACTGGCCCACGTGCGTCCTGGGACCCTCTCAGCACTCCAGCGAGGCCGTGCTCCCATCTGCAGCAGGGAAACCAAGGCTCAGGGTCGGTGACATGCCTGGGTCCCCCGAGCGAGTTCCTGCTGACTCCTCACCCCACAGGTGGCCCCCATTCCTGGGGACGTCCCGGTTCTGGTGGAGGCAGGTCTGCCTTGCTCCTTCTCTGCACCTCCCGGGCTTGGGAGCGGAGGGGGAGTCTGGGGGAGACGCTGCCGCAGCAGGGCAGCTGCGGCTGCCAGTGAGGGGGCAGGGCCAGGAGGAGCAGAGACGTGTCCCCGGGACTGTCAGTCACACACCTTGCCCCACACACACTTAGGGCAAGTCAGCAGCAAGATAAGTGGAACCAAAGAACGGGGTCCTTTGTCATTCCTAATTAATTTCGCCCACCCTTCCGAGGCGCAGAATCATTCATCTTTTGTTTGGCTGGGACTCCTCTGCGGCGGCGAGAAGGCAGAGGACTCGTTTCAGACATTAATCTCATGTAGAAGAGTGTGCGTATGTGTGCTGAGGGCCCTTCTAGAAAGAAAACAACAATGAGAAATCAAGAAAGATAAGCATAGGAAAGGAGCAGAAGAGAAATCCCGTGTGCGTGAGAGAGGCTGAGTGTGAGAGAGGTGAGAAGAAGTGTGTGTGAGAGAGAGTGTGGGTGCTCATGTGTGCGTGTGTTATGTGGTGTGTGTGTGCGCACGTGTATGGCACGCGTCTGCATGTGCGTGTGTGCACACGCTCGTGCAGAGATAGCACAGTGTGGGTCCAGACACGAGGAATTTCTTCCCTCCATCAAAATTTGTCAACTGCCAGTCGTGTGTAAGGCTGATGAGTATAATATCCGGTGGAGGAAGGAGAGGGAAGTGACCACTGGGGGAGGACACTGCTCGGTCCCTCGGGGACCCTCCCAAGCCTGTCGTGTCCCTGTCACAGGACCAAACGAGGGGGCACTGAGGCTCGGGCAGGGCTCGCGGTCAGCAGGCTTCCCAGCTTGTCTTGAACAGATACAGGCTGTTCCCAACTTGATTCGGGCTCTAGACGGGAAGGGAGGCAAGTACCGCTGAGGTTCTGTGATGCTCCGACCAGCGCTCCGGGGTCCTCACTCGCTGCACCCTGGCAGGGCCCTGGGAAGGAGAACACGAGGGCCTGAGGCCCGGGGAGTGTCCAGCACTCACGGGGCCAGGGACCTAGGACCCCAAGGCCAGCCCCATGTGGTTCTGCAGCCCAACAGGGGCTGCAGGAGGGACGGTGCCAGGGCCAGGCCGGGAAGCAGCAGCCGATGAGACAGGTCAAGGCCAGCCGCCCCGGGAGCTCCCCAACTCCACCCACCTGGGCGGAAACCTGGCACCACCTCTGCCTATAGCTGAGACCTTGGACCAGTCGCTTGACCAACCCACGCCTCGCCTCCCCTCTCTCCTCTGTAAGACGGGGATGAAAAGAGTCCTGCCTTGTCCTGTTGAGAGTGAAAGGCAGAGCAGGTGGGACCACTGTGCAGCAGGCTCACGGGAAGTTTGCTGAATGAGGGTTTCAGGTGTTGAAGGGGAGGGAAAGCCTTGGCCTCTCTCGTCTGAACAGATCAAGGCCACGGCCTGTGCTGAAACCACCTAGAAATGCAGGATGACATGTAAATAAGCTCAGTGCTAGATGCCCGGGGACTGCCAGCCTCTGAACCAGGGAACGTGGGTCTTCATGGCCCTGAAGCAACAAGAGAGAAGGCCCCGGTGGTTAGCAGGGGCTGTGACCAGAAAGCTGGGTCCCCAGAGGGCCTCGGGGAAAGAGTGGACCGTGGGAAGGCCTCCACCAGAGGGAAGCTTCCCCTGGGCCTCTGACCCAGGCTTCCCCAGGCCGTGAGCCCGTGGGCCCAGGAAGCTCTGACCCGTGAAAGGAGCAGAAGGGGGTTGCTGGCCAGGGGCACCCACAGACTGGGGTAAACATCCTCTCTGAGGGGCACCCCCACACCTGGCTGCCCAGGATCCCCCAGATAGAGCCTTGCAGAACGTGAGCGGGCAACCCCAAATTACGACACCCCAAACACCTCGGAGAATTACTGGAGAGACTGAAAAATGAGTATTTTTTTAAGAGGTTAAAAAGATTTTCTTAATAGAAAGAGCAAAGGGTGAGGTGGTTGGGAACTGAGCCCCAGGCCCACCCATTCCTCAAGCAGAGCCAGAAGGACGGAGGGTCCGGAGCCCAGTGAGGGGGACGGCAGTCCAAACTGGGCTCACCGTGGTCTCCCATCAGCTTCTGGCGGTGGCGGGGACAGCGGGGGCAGCGCGGGCTGTCTCAGGTCCTGGCGCCGCCAGGATCCCGCTCCACTGGCACCCCCTTGACCACATTATGGTGACAGGCATTGAGAAGCAAGGGAAAAGCTAGGAGTTCATTATTGCATCCTCTCTATTCTTTTTTCCCGGAAAGACGTATTTTATCAAGTCTTTTAAAAAGCATTTTATTTTAGCACCTCTCTGTCTGCCGTTCTGGGCAGGGCCTCCATCCTCCCATCCCGGCCCATCTGGGCTCTCAGTTACTGTGGGACCTTAAGCCAGTCGCTTCATTTTGTGGGTCTCAGTCTTTTCAGCTATACAGTGGGGACAAGGGTTAGACCTCACTCATGGCTGTGAAGAATTCGAACAGCTGGAGCAGCTATAAGTTCAGAGCCTCTGGGTCAGCAATGAGAACAGTAATTGTGCTACTGTCACATCAACAAGCAGAGCCCCAGCACCTTCAGGGCACAGATTTTAAATTCCCAGGCTGCTCAGTTCCTGCCTGCTCCTCGCACCCACCACCCCCAGCGGGCCTGCCCTGTGCACACAGGGAAGCGGAGGGAAGGACGACAAAGGCTCACGCTAGAACCCACGGCCAGCCTTGTCCAGGGGCCACCCTCTCTGTGCCCGCAGCCCCTGCAGGCTGTACGTACACGACCTCGCCCAGCCCCCGCTCTGGGCAGTCGAGGCAGTAGCTGGAGAGGTTTGAGGGGGGTAGGTGGGACCACCGTGTGTTGAATGCCTGTGTGCCAAGCAACTTACGCACAAGACCTCTCTGAATCCTAAGAACAACCCCACGAGGGGACTGTCCCGTTGTCATTTCACAGAAGCCAGGATCCTGACCTGAGGTCACTCAGCTGGGCCCTGCACATCCCGGCTGTTTGGAGAGAGCTGGTCCCCGAGGCTCCGGCTGCGCCCCAGGCCCTGCCCTGCCCGTAGGCAGCCAGGCCTCCTAGCTGAGGACCAGGATCCGCGCCCAGACGCCCAGCAGCGGCCCGGCCACCACTTCTCAAAGTTTCCTGTCTCAGCAGGTTTAGATGCCTTCTTTCAAAATACCAGAAGTAATTAGACCAGATGGACTAGCTGCGTGCCAACTTCACTCCCTCCCTCACTCCTTCAAAAAAAAAAAAAAAATCAAGGCCGTTTTCAGTTAAATGAGAACAAAAAATGCATCCAAAACCCATAAATGAATACGGTATGTATACGGAATTTTTTTTTAACACTTAGGATTTTGTAACAGCTGAGTTCTTCCTCTTCTTCTGCGGTTGGTTCCCGCCCCCTTCCTCTAAGCTGCTCTCGGCGAAGGCTCAGCGCCGAGTCTGCATCTGAGGGGCCCAGAGATGACTTCCAGAAAGTCACGGTGCCCCGGGAGGGTGGCCGCGCAAGCACGCGGCTCTAGTGAGCCCTCCATCCCTCCCACGCCGGACTGGACCGGGGAAGTGGTGAGGCAGCCTCCCCTGGGGTCAGGTCCCTGCTCTCCTGGAGCCTCAACTCTTCTAGTTGGGAAAAGAGACATGACAGAAATGGGCTGCTGGAGTAGTTAAGACAGTGTGGCCCTGGAGCTAGGTGGGCTGAAGGAGCAGGCGATAGCCCAGACACAGCCCCCGTGTGCCAGGCAAGGAGGGCAACACAGAGCAGCCAGGAAGGATGATCTCCATATTTGGTGCCAGGCCAAGTGGAAAATCCCAGAACGGGATCCCTACCTCACACCATCAATGCAATCACTGCCAGTGGACCCAACACCTAAACATATTGATAAAAGGCAAAACAGCGAAGATCTGGGAAGATAATAAGGAAACATCTTCATGACTTCAGGGGCGGGATTTCTTAAATAGGACACAAAAAGCACTTACCGCAAAGAAAAACAGTGACACATTTGACTACACCAAAATTACGAACTTTTAGTCATCTGAAGGCACCACGAAGAGAGGGAAGAGGCCAGTCACAGGGGAGGAAAAGCCACTTGAGACATTACATGTGATGAAGGGCTTGCACTCAGAATACATAAAGAATCTCTACAAACCAATACGGAAAGGGCAGACGACCCAATTACCTTTTTAAATGGGCAAAAGACCTGAGCCCTTCACAAAAGAAGAAATCCAAGTGGCCAAGATCCTCAACCTCGCCGGTCATCAAGGGAATGCAAATGAAAACCACCTTGAGATATCAGCACAGCCACCAGATGGGTACAATCTGCAAGGCCTACAATACCAAGTCCTGGCAAGGAGGTGAGGCAGGGCACTGCTGACAGGGGAAAAACTGGCGTAGCCCCTGCCAAAGAGCTGTACAGTGTATGACCTGACCACTCCGTTCCTGGGTGTGTGTGTGTGTGTCCACACGCACGCACATTCAGGAGTAAATCTCTATGTACACCAAGAGACATGTGGAATGTTCATAGCAATATTATTTATAATGGGCCCCAAGCAAGGGTGGTGGGAACGGGGCAGAATGGATAAATAAGTCGTGATATAGTCCTACGATGAAATCCTACACGGCATTGAGAAGAGAACCAATCACAACTGCACATGATGACATGGAAGAACCTTAAAAATATATAATATTGAGTGAAAAAAAGCAGTCATGGAACAACACACGAGTTCATTTTTATAAAGTTCGAAAAACAGGCAGAACCCAACTGTCTCAGGATACGGGTGGCCAGACGAAACACAACACGCCCCGTTAAATTTGAACGTCAGACAAACAACACAATTCTTTTAGCGTACATACATTTAAAATATTGCATAGGACATATTCACATTAAAAAATTATTCTCTCTCTGCCTCTGACCATCCTGCAAAATGGGATTGGTAATGGTGCCCTGTCACGGGGGACACAGCCAGGCCGGACCCATTCTTGGGTCTCCAGAGCCCTGCAGGGGGCCAGGCACCTGACGGCCATTGTGGGCCTCCGAGTGTGTCTCACAAGAAGTGGAACCATTCAAATCTGACCCACCGGTCTCCCAAGCAGAGCATCCCCTGGTGGTAACACTTAGAGGAAAGGCCGGTCGTGGCGACCATGAGTTTGCTGTCTGCTTCCTCCTCCAAGCTTCCTTTGGTGAGTCCTCAATATCAAGGCCAACCTCGTCCCAAGTCTAGCACCAAAAGGGCTTCCCTCTGCTTTCCTCTGCTTACAGGGGATCATCAGCCTCAGGCAGAGAAACAGTGGCCCTCTGCATGGGGGAGGAGCTGGGAGGACACCAGGCCCAACCACAGTGTATCTCTGCTTGCATGCCCGTTGTAATGGGCAGCTCACCACTCAGTAAGGCCCCACTGCCTCTCCTCTGGGCTCCTGCCTGTGGGATAGTCTTCCCACACTGATGAGAACCTGCCTTCTGTGTCCCTGCTCTGCCTTGTAGGACGACACAGAACAGGTCTGCCCCCAGCGTGGGTCAGCTTTGCCCACATGCCCCAGATACCACTGATATTAGGTTACTTACGGCTACTGGTTTATTTGATCCCTGATCCCCGCCTGCTGGTGTTACGATGCTGCTAAAGTCGCCTGTATTCCACGTGTTAGTCAATATGTTAAGGGCACGGGAAAAAGAAAAGGAAAACCCTGAACATCTGAATTTAATAATAATCACTGTCAGCTTTGCTGTCCAGCCCCTCCTAACAAGCTGCCATATGCCCAGGCGGCCGGCGCCGGGGGCTGAGCTCGCCCAGCCTAAACCTCGACAGACAGTGGGGATGGCGAACAGCCCCCCCGCCCCCCGAGCCAGGCAGAGTTGGCAGCCAGGCCACGAGGTTCTTTGGCCAAGAATACCTTCTTGGGGACTGATAAGTGCCACTTCCCCAGTGTGGCTTCACCTGACGACACCACAGAGAGGACCCTGGTGCCCCCTTGCCCAGATGGAAGACAGAGGCTCAGAGAGACGTGACTTGCCGAGGTCAGATGTGAAGTGAGAGTCAGGGCAGTGGGGACGTCCCTGGTGTGTGTGGGTCCAGGGCACAAGCGTGACTGAAAGTCAGCTCTGCACACACGAGCACTGTGTCCCTTCCAGGCCTCGGGTGTGATGTGCCAGGTCCCCACGGGCTGAGGACGCGGGGCTACAGGAGCCGTGGCTCACTGAGCGCTGGGAGACCAGGGTGAGGCCCCCACCCACCGTGGCAGCCGCCAGCCCGGCCTGATGGCCCAGCCTCTGGCCTCCGCTCTCTCACTGAGACCCTGGAAGCCACACTCCGCCCCCAGCACGTCCACAGCCCTCTGAGCCTCCTGGGCCTTGCCGGGGCTGTTTCCCCTGCCTGTCACACCCTTCGCAGACCCCAGAGCTGCTTGTATCTATGGCTCTCCTGTGGGGAGACTTCCCCGACCCTAGCTCCCAGAGCTTCTCCTCCGTGGCTCTTGTTGAATCAAGGAATGGGTGGTTGATGTGTCTCCCGCGAGGATAAAAACCCCGTGAAGACAGGAGCCGCATCCGTCTGGCTCATGGCACGTCCCCAGAGTGGCCACGGGACAAACACTTGATCAATGAATTAACCAACCACCGGGTGGCCATGAGAATATCATTTTGATCCCCAGGTCTCAATGGGCCAACAAGGCCGAGGTGCATCTTGAGGCTATTCAGAGGACCAAGGAACACGCGAAGGGCACGTTGTCCCACGCCTGGCACACAGTAGGCGTTCATAAAAGGGCCTCCATCTTGGAGCAGACCGAGAGTCGGGAGAACCACTCACTGCGTGGCCCTGGGCAAGCCACGTCCTCACCGGGGCCTCTACCTACCCTTCTGTAAAAGGAGGTAATTGCAGGCCTGGTCCTACCCTAGGGGCTGTTGAGGTATCAGCGGGAACAGAGCTCTCTCTGTCCTGGTCTCCATCCCAGCGGCTCCCCAGTAATAATAACGACAGCTAACCTCCAAGGCCACACTCTGGGCCTGGCCTTCATCTGGACGGGCCCACGCAGCCCTCACAACCCCCCTATAGGGTGGGCAGTATCACTGCCCTATACAGAGGGACCAGAAAGGCTAAGGCACTTGCCCAGAGTCACACAGCTAAGAGGTGGTGTTACCCCAATTTGAACAACCCTTCCCTTACCACCCAACTGCCCAGCCACTACTGTTGCTGAGATTCTGGGGTGCTGGTGGCAGGGGCCCACCCTCCCAGGCATGCAGGTCCCAGGGGGGAAGGTGGCAGAAGGAACTCAGGATTAATTCCATGGTGCCATGGAAGCAGATGCAAGCAACTGGCTCACACAGGGGGAAATTTAGTGAAACTTCCTCAGCACATGAGCCCACGTCTCACCTCACACCACCTGCTCCGAGCCCCAGACGGGGCCTAAAGGAACCCAGGGTTGCTGCATGGAATGCCAGCTCACAGCCTGCATCTCAGAATGCAGACGAGGTGCCGTCTAGCCCTCGGCGTTAAAGGCTGTGAACCAACAGCAGGCCCAAGAAGAGTGTGGCAGGGTCCAGCACATAACAGGGGCTCCGAAATACGGCTCCTCCCTTGCCTCCTCCGCCTATGGAAACCCCACACCTCCTTCAAATACCCCCTCCAACAGGGAGCCCTCCTGGATCTCACGAAGCCCTCCTTGGGTCCCTTCTCTGTCTAGCAGCCTGGTGCTGGGCCCGCCATGGCATGGGGTCGGGGGTGTGCATCCAGCTGGGACGACAGGTAAGGGTCAAGGAGAAGACAGGTGCTCCTCCCCACTCAGGCCCCAGGGGGCCTGCAACTAAAAGGTCCAGAACTGCCCGTGCTGGAGCCACAAAAGTCAAAGCAGAGACCACAGGCAGCTCGAGCACAGAGCAGCTGGACACCAGCAAGGCTGACAGCGGCCTCACTCAGGCCTCAGCAGCACCAGCACTTGGCCTGCAGCTGGCATAGGGGACCACGGGGCTGGCCTGACATCCCGGCCAGGAGCCTGGGCAGCTGGCCGTCAAAGGGGTTCTTCGGGGCCCAGCTGTGGGGCTGCACAGAGCTGCTCTGGGTGGGGTGGGAAGGACACTGAGTGACACCTGCCGGCTCCCACCCCCTGCTGTCCTCCATCTCACGTCTGGGTTCCGGGCAAGGCTGTGATGGAAGGGGGCTCCACGTAGCAAATAACAAGAACGATGTCTCCAACCGTGGAAAGCCTGGTGCAGACACTGGGCTCAGCTGAACCCTCCTACATCTTTACAACCACCCCCTGCAGGAGGTGCCCCATCACTCCCATTGTGCAGAGGAGGAAACTGAGGCACTGAGAGGTTAAGTGACTTGCCCAGGGTCACACAGCCCGTAAGAGGTGAGGCCAAGAGTTGAGCCCAGGCAGTTTGGTTCCAAAGCCATGCTGTTAACTTCTAAGCAATCTAACTTTAAACAAAATGTTGTGTGTACGGGTGTGGGTGTGTGTGGGTATGTGGGTGTGCAGGGGAGACAGGGTGTTGGAAACCACTGGGCAAAGAGATCCAGTCCAGATTCCCCGGTCTGGCACCTGACTCTCCTGACCCTCTAGCCTCATCTCCCGCCGCCCCACCTGCACCTCACGCTCCACCCCTCCCATCGTGCTCAGCTCACCTCCGCGCCTTTGCTCACGCTGGTTCCTTCTTTGACAATGACCTCCTTCTGGTTTTTTGCCTAACTGACTTCCCCTCCAGGTCTGGGCTCTCACGGCCTGCCAGGCAGACTCGGCCATCTCCTCCCCTCTCCTGGCCTTGGCCCCGAGCTCATCACATCCCTGAGGGCCCCCCCACCCCAGTCCTCATCAGGACCTCACAGGCCGCCGGGAGGGTTTGTGGAGACCCTGTACACAGCAAGGACCAGGGAGATGACAGCAGGCATCTCCTGGGGCTCAAGGAAGGCAGGACAGCCCAGCATCTCCTCTCTGCCCCATGAGGAGGCCTTGGGAGGATGGGACCATGTCCTAAACCCCTCACAGCCTCTAGGCAGCAGGTGGTCACCGCGTGGCATCAGCCAGGGCCACCCCAGGGCTTCCCAGCCACCCTGTGTCAGCAGCTGCTCTCCCTGAAGTCCCTGCACCCGGACAGGCCCCGGGTCCCCCCAGATCGCCCGTCAGCCTCCCTACGTGTGCTGCTCTGGTTGATGGTGCAGCCTCAGGCCCTGTTACCCCTCCACCCCTATGAATGCCCTTCTCTTCCCTTGTGGCTCAGGTCACCCCACCCCCTCCAGGGAGCCTTCCAGAATCAAGCCACTCTTTCAAGTACATGAGGTCTCTCCTTCCTGTGTATGGTGTCCTCCTCACCCTGCCAGCACTTGGCACCCTGTAGCAATTGCCAGCTGGGCCTCTAAGGGCCAGGTGGTCTATCCAACTACAGGACGGGGACAATATATCAGTCCTCACAAGGCTGAGCAAGGATTAGAGACAATTCTTATGGAGATTTAAGCCCAGGGCCCAGCTTACTGTAATTGTTCAGGAATGATCTGCTGCCACCATCAACATCATCATAATCTTAATCATCACCATCATCATCATCGTCATCATCACGGGGGTTACTGTGGACACACCGACCGTCATGCAGACCTGTCATGACCTGTTCTCACCTTGATCCCCACTTAGCCAGGTGAGCCTAGGGATGAGGTCTGATTGCTCTGTGTCCCCAACAGGGAACAAAGGCTTGATGTATACTTGTGATTTAAACAACTGCCGTCCCCAGTACAGTAAAGCAGGACTTTGGCCTTCCATGAAAATTCCGACTGCCGCTCCTCAGTCTGGCTAATCAATCACCACCCCCCCCACCTATGCATCTTCTGTGTGTGTCAGAGGGACAGACAACAGGGAGATTCCTAGCACATGGAATAATGGTTAAAAGCAAGGATTCTGGAACCAAACTGCCTGGGTTTAATCTCAGCTCTGCCCATTCCTACTTGTGTGACCTTCAGCCAGGCCCTTACCCTCTCTGTGCCTCAGTTTCCTCACCTGGAAAATGGGGATACTAATAGTACCTGTCTATATGTGAGACAGTATAGCATATAGATTTATTTGCCAGATATGGAGAAACCAAGGCTCAGAGAGTGGCAGCGACCTGCCTAAGGTCACACAGCGTGAGGGGAGAGCTGGCCCCAGGTCTCTCTGCTGCTTCTCCCAGCCCCTCTTCCCTCCATGCACTCAGCCTCAGCTCCTCCATCCCCCCAGCACAGCTTCACTGTCACCAGCGGTCAGAACAGCGCCCACCAGGCACACTCACCACGGGGAGCCGTAGATCCGGAAGCCCCGCACGGTGACCTCAGAGTCCTGCAGGTAGATGCAGTTGGTTAGCAGCGACTGCACGTTCTCGTAGTTCTCCGGCTTCAGCTTCGACACGGACGGGAAGTAGTAAAAGTCCTGCTTGATGAGGTCGGCCATGAACTCCTGGTCGAAGGTCAGCTCATGGTTGCCTGCGATCACGATCTTGTACTCGTAGGGCAGGCTGCCTGCAGGGCCGACACAGACAGACACACGGTGCACCGCTGTTGGCTTCTGGAGGCCACAGTGCCGGGGGGAGGGGGCAGGCAAGAGCCCCTGGACCCCCCGGCAGAGCTGACCCTCGCTCCCGACAGGTGCCTTCTGATCAGAGGCGGCGGCGGCAGCCTGATTGCCATCCCTGTGGCCTCCCTGCCCCCGCTGCTGCTGGGTGACAGGCTGCCCGCCCCCCAGACCAGCGGGATGGGGCTGGGCAGTTTCCTGCAGGGCCTCTGAGCTCCAGTGGACCCGGCCCCATCCTCAGGACTCGCCCACCTCCGTTTCTTCTGTCCGGGCCACTTTTCCACTGGAAGGAGACCCTGCCCTGGACCCCCAGGCCTGCCTTGCCAGCCTCACTGTCTCAGGCCCCCTCCACCTGGGGGTCTGACTCGTTAGCTTCCACATGAACAGGAATTGCAAGTTCTTTGCAGAGCCCAGGTCAAACCTTGGGAGACCCTACGCTCGGGAAAGATTACAGTGCCCGTCCCCACCCCTACTGCCACGGAATTCAAAGTCAAAACACAGTCTAAGCGGGAACAAAACAAAACCGTCCGTGTATAACATACACTGAGCTAATACTAGGGTCCTTCCAGCTGTGCTCTCTGCAAATTCCACGCGGTTCCTCAACGCCATGCTTCTTCCCCTTTCTTTCTCTGGGGCCTTACGTTGTAGATGCCCTAGGCAGGTGTGTGCACTGCCTCCCGGGTGATCTGGCCATGGGCTGGGTTCCAGGACGGCCGCCCAAGGCTACCACAGCCCCTCGGCCTCAGTAAACTGACCGCCACCCGCCCCGGCTCCCCAACACCCGCCGGCAGCCAGCCTGACCCCAGGCTCAGGCCCGTGACCCCCGACCTTGCACCAGCCTCAGCTGCTAGGCTCTCCGGGCCTGGAGAAAGAGTCATGATGGTACCTGATTAGGATAAAAAAATGAATTTCGAAGGTGAACCCCGAGGCCCAAGCCTTTTTCTTGCCCCCTCCCCAAGGGCATGCCCTGGTGGGTCAAGCAAACACCAAGGGGCGTGTGAAGGTGCCAGCCCAGCACGGGGCCTTGGGGAGATGGGGTGTCCAGGCAGGAGAATGGTGACATTGCATAGCCATTTCACAGACAAGTAACCGCGGCCACTGAATGGAACTTCTAAACGACCTGAGCTCTGGTTTCTGAAGGAGCCAGGACAAAAGACGCCAAACTTTACTCTGCGTCTGTTTCAGCAAGAAAGTCGCTTCTTTTGTCCGAATTCTTCAGCAGCAAGTGGCTAGTTAGCAGCACCCCGTGCACGTATCAGCCCTACTACGCGTCAGGCGCGGAGCCAGGCCTTCATCGTCTGCATCGTGCAGACGCGGAAACTGAGGCTCAGGAAGCTGCGGGGTGACGTGCTGGAGGCCACATGGCCAGGAGGTGGCAGAGCTGGATTCTGAGCCAGTCAGGCCTGTGTGACCCCAGACTTTCCACCTACTCGGGGAAAGCCCGGGAAGGCGCCCTCGACAAGGCCAGGGCGAGAGCCCCATCCTGACCGGCGAGAGCCCCATCCTGACCACCGAGAGCCGTGGCCACACCTCTGGCTCCAGCCTCCCGTCCAGGGGTCCCAGGGTGATGTGAAAGGGAACCTGCCCAGAGGACCGCCCCGGGCTAACAGAGATCCACACCTCAGGAGGCGTCTTCTCCGTTCCCAGTGACCATGACTCCCACAGGAGCACACACAGGGCAAAGTGTCCGGATTTGGATCCAGCTGACCTGGGTTCTGTCACCTCTCATCCGAGCAAGTCACTTAACCTCTCTGAGCCTCAGTTTCCCCTCTGATCGACGTGAGTGTGCCTGGTAACCGCCCCTTTCTGGAGGCCAAGGGCCTCGTGTGGCCCCCAGCTCCACCAAGCCCCTTCCCTGTGGCTGGTCCCACACAAGGGTAACACAGTCCAGGGACAGCAGAGCTTTCTCACCCTTGACCATGACCTGAAACTCGACCTCCTCTGCTGTGTGAGCCTTCTGTCAGAAACC
The DNA here is from genome assembly GCF_009873245.2 of Balaenoptera musculus. NCBI lineage: Eukaryota > Metazoa > Chordata > Mammalia > Artiodactyla > Balaenopteridae > Balaenoptera > Balaenoptera musculus. The sequence continues at coordinate 98,811,059 of NC_045794.1, read as the reverse complement.
CAATTCCAGAAATGCCTCTTCTCCAAATTCTGAGGACTGTCTGCCTTACTGGGAACCGAGGCCCACAATACCAGGTCAGCTCCCCATAACGTTCCAGGAAGAACCCCGTTTGCCCAGCACTGTGGAAGCTCCAGGAAGGGGCAGGGTGAGTGTTATGGCTGAGCCACACAATGAAGTTCTAGGTACCATAACTACACCTATTATCATATTCTAATTGCAATGAAATGGAAGCATCCAGAACCCAGTTAGAAACTTCTCCAGCCCGCCCCCCTCCCACCCCTGCAGTTGGGACCTGCCCATTCTGCCTGGCCTCAGGCTCTATGGCCGTGGCAAAGGGCTGTTGGGTGGCCGCTCGCCTCCCAGCCTGGCCACAGAGGAGGTGGGGACCCCAGCACAGAGAGAGAAGTTTTTCACAAAACAAGCAGAAAACCATAATCTGTTCATCACTGCCTCACCGGCCACCCAGACTTCTTTACAGGTTTGAGAAAATAGCGTTCTCTCTTCTTTGGTGTTTGTCAACTCTGGGAGGCTGTCCGATGACAGGCATGGGCTTCAGGGGCTGACAGCTGGGTCCCAGACCCAGTTCTGCCACTAACCGGCTATGTGACTTGACCTCCCCGGGCCTCCGTTTCCTCACCCGTGAAACAGGAAGAATAATGCCTACCTCGCAAGACTGTTCTAGGATTACACAAGACAATGAATGGAAACACACAAAGCCTTTTGATGTTCAGAAAAAGTCAGCTTCCCTGGGCCAGAGTTTGCAAACTAGAAGCCAGCAGGCCAGCCCTACCCACAGACATATTTTGTTTGGCATAATTTTTTGGCTTTTCTCAATTTGCATTTGTTGCCAACATTAAAAATTAGAGAAATTCCAATAAAATGTCATTCTTTGTTTTCTAAAAATCAATCAGTCAATTTTAAAATCTCACCATCCTGGCCTAGGCAAGTGCTGAGTGCCTTGCTTCCCTTAGACACGAAGCAGAGGGCAATTTGCCCGGTCCCCACCTGTCCTTACTGCTCACACCCAGCCCACTTCACTCATTTTAAGGCACTGCCCACTCCCAGCAGCGCTGGGGATTCTGGCCCCAGCCACAGTCCCTGGAGACGAAGGGGACCAGACCTGGCCCCTGCCCCTCCAAGCTGCCAACCAGGCCGTGGGGATGAGCTCCCCAAGGCCCCTCTGCCTCCCCGCCTCACCCATCCTCCTGTTTGTCATCCCAGCCTGGCCCAGGGATGCTGAGACGTCCTCTTGTTCTCCTCACAGGAGAGAATCCGGAGCAGAGAGGAGATGTGTTGGCTTCACCATCTCCATCCCAAGCAGGTCCCGGCAGAAGTCCGGAAAGCGAAGCCCCCGCCAGCACCCCAGGTGACACGGTGCAGAGACCCCTCTCTCCAGTGATGCTCAGGCTGCCGGCGGGGAGGGGAGAGGCTTGCCTGGGCCTGAGCATCTGGAGAAGGGTCGTGGGGGACAGCACAGAGAAGCCTGCCATTTCCGGGACCTCACTGTTGGGCCAGCCACCCTCGGTAAAAGGCTGGGCCCTCCCGAGGTGGGCTCTGTTACCTCCGCCTCGAAGCTGGGGAACGAGGGTCCCAGGTCAGGAACCTGCGCAGGTCCCGCAGCAGGTGAACGGGAGAAGCAATGCTAGGTGCTGGTCCAGCTGACGCCACACCTCTGGGTCAGCAGCTCAGATTCGTTCAAGGCCACCAGGCCAGCCCCTGGCCACAGTGCAGTCACGGCTGGAGCAGCGGCCACCATGACTGCCTTCCAGCACTAGTTCTCTGCGTTTCCACTTCACAGCATCCATCCACCCCACTCGGCGCGCCGCCCCAGCTCGGGGAGCCCGAGCCGCACTAATGTATTGATGTCATGTCTCTGACTGGGGGTGTTACTTAAGCAAATTAGCAAATTACTCCAACCATACAGTTTCATTTATTTCCGCAGCTCCTGACTACCAGGGACTGAGGAGTGGGCAGGAGGCTGTGGGCTCTCCCCTGTTCCTCCCACCTCGGATCAGAGGAGGTAACTGAGGCTTATTCCCTCCCAGGGAAGAACCAGCTCCTGGACATAAAGCCAGGTGGGGGGCAGGAGCCATAACATGCTGGCGTGACACCCTCAAATATTGTCTGGTTTCTCCCCAAAAGGTGGGTGCCACACGGCTTGGAGGCAGGGTGCTCATCCATTTGTGAACACAGAAACCTTCCAGCACCACGCCCTTCTGAGCTGGGAGTCCAGCCACAGACACATCTCTGACTGCATGGGCACTTGAACTTGGCAACTCGCCAGCTGTGTATAACCTTCAAAGACACTTAAGTATTATTATCCCCATTTTACATCTGGGAAAATGGAGGTTCAGAGAGGTTACACAAATCAATAACAAAGTGATGAACAAGCACAGAGGGTAATGGACAGTTTGACAGTTTTTGTGGCTTGGCCTCATCAAACTCATCCTGAACTGGTACCATCATGCTACCTCTCAGCGGGCAGACAGATCATTGGATGGATGATGGATGGATGGATGATGGATGGATGGATAGGTGGATGGAGGCATGATGGATGGATGATGGATGGATGATGGATGGATGATGGATGGATGATGGATGGATGAGTGGATGGATAGATGGATGGATGCATGATGGATGGATGAGTGGATGGATGATGGATGGATGAGTGGGTGGATGGATGGATGGATGCATGATGGATGGATGGATGGATGGATGGATGATGGATGGATGCATGATGGACGGATGGATGGATGGATGGATGATGGATGGATGAAGGATGGATGATGGATGCATGATGGACGGATGAAGGATGGATGGATGGATGCATGAGTGGATGGATAGATGGATGGATGGATTATGGATGGATGAATAGATGGAAAGAGACAGATGGATGCATTTATAAATCAATCAATCCATCTTGGGGTAGCTCTGTCTCCTTTATACCAACTGATCCCTGTCTACCTGGATCCCTCCCTTTCCTCCAAATTTTTCCTCCAACTGTCCTGGCAGGGCTTGCTATCCAGACCCACCTCCCTCACCCATAACCCTGACCGGCCCTCTCTGAATCTTCTCCCATTGGACCTGCTCTCTCGTAGATGGGGGTGGAAGAGCCAGAACCAAGGCTCTGGTACGGCTTAACTATCACAGAGGCAGGTGGAAAAGTCCCCTCCTCTGTTCTGGGGCTGCCACCTCTGTTGCTACAACCTAAAGCTGCATTAGATGCTCACATCAGCCTGCAGCTCTTACCAACCTGATTGTGGATAAAATGCCCAACGACCAATCATCAGAGGCTTTCTGGCTTAGCTTCATCTTCTCCCTCCTGTATCTGGGTAGTAAATGAGGGAGTGTTTGGGGGCCCGCAATGACCATTTGACTTGTAGGGGCTTCGTGGGGAAAAAGATGAGATGAAAACAAACTCTTCCTCCCGATGCCTGCCCAGAGGAAATTAATGTTGTTCCCTCTGCCCCTTCTTGCGGTTGTCCTTCCTGGCAGCAGAGAAGAGGGCTAATATACAGGGGAACCACCCCAGTGCCCAGATGGGAGCACCTGCCCTGACAAGGTGCCAAGAGTGCCTGAACCCCGGCTGTTCTCCAGCAGGTGTCTGGGGGCTGTGCCAGCTTGGTGAGGCTCCGAGAGGGGACAAATGGGCCCAATGCCTTCTCACCCCCCACCTCTCTCAGCCCAACAGAAGCAAAGAATCCAGTCAGTCTATCCCAAAAGCCCAGCAAGCCAGAAACTCGCTTTCTTCCCTGAAGCTGGGCCCTGTTTTAACCCCCCGGCCCTGTTCAGCTGCCCACAAGCTCTGTCTGAGCACAGGCTGTGTTCCAGAAGCTGGACAAGGCACCAAACAAAGCTTAGTCCTGAGGTCAGTGCCAGAAGTGACACGCAGAGCTTCCAATCCACACCCCTCATTGGATAGAGGGGGAAACTGGGGCTCAGAGAGGGAAAGGGGCTTGTCTGAGGTCACACAGCAAGAGAACAGCGAACCAGCACTCGAACCCCAGCCTCCTACCTCAGGAACGCAGAACAGTGGTCACACCAGCCAGCCTCTGGTGGGACATGCAGGCTGAGCTGGGGACTGGAAAGATAGGACATTCGGGAAGAGTGAGGGTCTGCTTGGCTCCTGGGCCAGGTGGGCCTTGCTGGGGTGTGATCTCCCAGCCTCGGGTCTGGGAGAAGCAGCAAGTCCTCGTGGAAACCAGCCCTCCTCCCTGCTTTTCAGAGCTGGTGGGCATTGTTATGCATTTGTATTCTGCGTGATAACGTCCAGCTCATCTTCCCCAAATGCTTCGTTTCTTCTCAGCCAGCTCCCTTCAAATCCTGGCATTTGCTAGCCATGGATTTGTTGGTGGTAAAAAGACCATTAGGTATTCATCAGCAGAGAATTGGAGGATGATCATACTATTTTAACTTTTCATTTGCCATCTATGTCCAAATAGATATGCACCCACACGTAGATTCCACATGGCAGCGAGTATGCGCGGGGTTCAGAGCACAAAGAGGGATGCAAACGAAAGCTCTGCTACTTGCGCTTCCAAGATTAATCTCCCTCCAAAAGGTTACAATTCTTTATCGCTAACACTTACCCATCCCATTGAACAGAAAGTGCTACCTCCAAACTGCATAATCTGTTCAATTCAACATGATATGTGCAAGCTTCTCCATAATCTACGCCATTCCCGGAGCGGCGTTCGGAGCCCGGCAGAGTTTTAGTGTTCTCTGAATGCAGCGGCAATCAGGCAAATGCCCACTTATGGCTCCTCCCGCCCATCCCCGTCTCGCAGAACACAGCAGAGGGGAATGGAATAAAGAGACGGCATAACGATCTCTGATTGCATTTTTAGTGCGTCTTTGACAGTTCTGTGTTTAAACACTTGCCCATGTCTGGGAGATTCACGTGACCAGACTTCTTGGGATGGCACTCGATCTAGGGTAACTCTGGAATGGAGACTCGGCTTCAAGCTGCCGCCGGGGCTGGCTGCAGGGGGCTCGGGCACACGCGTGCCATTGCCATGCACACACAGAGGACACGGGCCGGCGATGCAAAAAGGGAATCTGTGTGCAGCCCGAGCAGGCGGGAGAGGCTGAAGACAGGTGCCTGGGCCAAGGGCAGGGCTGAGAGATGGGAGCACGCTGCACGGGCTGTGTCCCCCAGAAGCTGGTTTGTGCTGCCCCGTGCCAGGCACAGTGATAAGCAATTTAGATGCAACGCTTCTAGACACCCTTAGAGAGCAAGGCTGGACCCCATCTCTGCCTCCTCCTGGCTACTTGGCCTGGAGAGAAAACCCTCACTTCTCAGCCTCGGCATCCCCATCTGTAAAGGCGGAACGTTCAGGGTTCTTCACGGAGTTCTTGGAAAAATCAAACTAGGGAAGACACATAAAGCCCCTGTATTGTACTTATACCGAGATTTGTTTTAATCAGGTATGGTAAGACTTGCAGACACGGAAATGACTGCCCTGAGGAAGAAGGTTATACTCACAGATCCCTAGAAACAGGGCAAGCGGGCAGAGGATGGGCTAGTGAATAATGCGGGTGGGCTCTGGGGCACAGGGCTGACCCTCGTTGTCTGCTCCCAGGCCCTGGGGTGATTGATCAGGGCAGTGTGTGCGACAGCCCCGTGCAGGACGTGGCTGGGGGTGGGGGGTGGAGTCTGGATTGGTTGGTTTGCTTGTGAAAGGTGTGCTCAGAGGTGAGTCCTTTACTATCTCTACAATGGGTTAACTCTGGAGGGGTAGTTCCTCAGGGTCAGCCAGCCTCCAAGACGCCAAGCCATCAGAATTCAGAAAACCAAAGGCATGATTTATACAACCTGGATGGTAGCTGTTATCACTGTCTTTCGGGATGTTAGGAGGAGTAAATGCCATGCTCTGCTATGAAATCCAGAAATGTTAGCTGGGAAGATGGAGATGAGAAAAGAGGCCTAAGAAAGTCAGGTCACTTGCCTGGGGTCACACAGCAGCACGGGAGTCCAAATCGCCTGCCTAAACCTGGGTGTCGAGACCCCCCCCACTGTAGGACAGTCCTGGGAGGGCGGACCCTCCACCCACCGAGCTGCAGGCCGGCCCCCTCGGGTCCCATGGGGGAGGGTTCTGGATTCACAACCCAACACCGGTGCCCATATTTAAAAGGCAAATGCGATTTTTCTTCTGTTTCATCCTAATAGCCAAAATGTTTAACTTTCAAACATTTGTTTTTCCTGGGAAATGTTTTAAAAACAGGAACATTCAGTCCTAATCATCTATTTAAATGCTTGTTTCAATTGCTACTGCAGAGCACATAGGACTTCAGGCTGAAGGGGACAGTTGAAAGGTTTCTGGGTGTTTCCTCCCCCAAATTAGGCCTCCTGTAGCCAGAAAGATTTTGTGGGAACCTCCCCAGAACACACATGCTCAAACACTTCATGAAAGGCTCCCCACGGCCCTCACAAGGGGCCAAGCTGGTGACCATGGATGTAACACGCATTCAGAACTCAAGGCTACGGCGCCCCCTCCAGGCCAGGCCCCGGTGGTGCCCTGACCTCAACTTTCCGCAGCACGACACACCGTGCACCCCTCTGAGCTGCTTGAGGCCTCTTTGCTCATGCTGTTCCATCCACCTAGGACCCTCTTCCTGCCCTTCTTTCTGAGCCAACTCCAATTGGTTCTCCCTTCATCAATGGGCCCAAGTGCCACTTCCTCCAGGCTGCCTGCCATGAGCACCCTCTTTCACCCAGCACTCGGGGCTCCCAGCTCCGCCCAGCCTGAGCTCTCGCTGTCGCTGCTTCGTCTGCTTCCCCCACCAGCCGGGCGTCCTCCCAGGCTGGGACCGGCCTGCTTCCTCTCTTGCACCCAGCACAGGGCTGGCTATGGGGGGAAGTGCTCATATATGCTCACTGAATCCAAGATGTATTATCATCCACGTAGGATAGAGGATGAGGATCAGAGGGTGAGGTCAATGACTCACCAAAGGTCCCCAAGCAGTCCACTATGGAATGTTCCAGAAGGATCATTGTTAAGATGCTGACCAGCCTGTCGGGTCGCAGCCCCCAAACTGTCGTGGCTTTCACTCCCTCAACAGACGTCAAGATGGGCACAAGGCCCAGGCGTGGGGCTGGCACCCGGAGGCTCCAGGAAGAGCCTCCCTGGAGGCAGGGAGGCCTGGGTTCAGCCTCAGCTCTACTACCACATCACCGGACCCGGGTGAGGCCTTCCCCTGCTCAGGCCTCAGTTTCCCCATCTATACCATGAGGAGGTCCTGACCCTTAGAGAGCCCTTTCAGCTTTCTAAGACACTCCAGGAGGTGCCGGGGGTTGGGGGGAGCTTCCCAAGGCAGGTGCTAATAGGGCCAAACAGCAGGACAGAAAGGGCTCACACAGGGCAGGGCATTTTGAATGCCCACGTTTGCCTGCTTGCTGCTGACATCCTGTGAAATCAACAGTAAAGGAATAAAAAGGTATGACCCTCCACAAGAAGCAAAGCGAGCTGTGGCCAGAGCCCCAGGCGGCTCAGGGACCCAGGCTCAGGTGCACGGTCTGACCTAGAACCCATGGGAGCATGTAGACCCAGGGCCCCTCCCCCATCACACCTGTCACCACGCCCTTCACCCACCAATCTCTGCAGAAGAGAGGGTATTTACTCTCAAGGGAAAATAACAGCTCCACAGAGCCCCATTTAGGGACCACAGGGCTTGAGGGAGGATGGGCAGTGAGGTCGGAGGCTGAACAACAGGAGGATAAAGTGAAAGAATAAATATAGTGACTGTGGAGACCACAGGCCCCTTCCCCAGTGAGCTCTCAGGTTCTGGAAGCCAGCCTTGGAAACTGGGGAACTCATTTCTGGGGAGAAAGATAGGTCCAGGAGAAAAAACCTACAGATAGTGATATCAGGGGCTCCCCAAAGAGATGGCCAGGACCCCATCACAGTACACCCTCCATCCCCCCACACACACACACATATACACACAGCTTATCAACAGCTTTCAAACGTCTAGTTCTTAAACACAACACACAGGATCATCAGACCTCGGAGAAAAACCTCCAAGCTGAAAACTGAGGCAGAGGCCAAAACAAGAAGAAAGGAAATTGGAGGAAAAGGGGCTGATGCAGGGGGAAAAAATAACATATAATTACCACCATTGGTGAGATAACAGAAGATATTGCGCCCGTGAAATTCTAGCAGGGTGTTCTTAACAAAAGAAATTAAAACGTGGCAGAATTTTTAAATTTTGGTTAGAGAGTAGAAGATGGAATTGAGGAAAACTCCCAGAGACTGAAACAAAATGACAATAAAGTGAGTACCAGGCAAGGAAAGAGACAAAAATCAGAGAATCAAAACCAGAGGTCCCACATTTGGATACTATGAAAAAGAAGTCAGAAAAAAAAGAGGGGAGGGAAATTTTGAGAAAAAAAAAAAAAAAGAATATGAGAGAATGTCCCAGGATTAAAGGACAATATTTGCTCCATTAAAAGGGTTACCTGAGTGCCCACAATAATGAATGAAAAAACACCCACATCTTAGGCACACTGCCCAGAAACAAAACAGGTCATATACCAAGGGTGAGATATCCAAACGATAGTGGAATCTTCAAGAGTGACACAGGAAACTAAAAGAAAACAGAGCAATGCCTTCCAAATTTTGAGGGAAAGCAATCTGCTACCCAGAATTCTACACCCAGACAAACTATCAATTAAGACTGAGGACAAAATAAAGACTTTTCCTGACATACAATTTTGCCAAACATTTATCTCCAGCGCATTCTTTCTCAGAAAGCTACTGAAGGGTGTGTTCCACCAGAATGAGGGAGTAAACCAAGAAAAAGGAAGCCATGGGATCCCGGAACCAGGAGCTCCAAGAGAAAAGGAAGGCAAAGGGAAACGGTGAAGGGGGATCCAGGATGATGAGTGTACACAGGCCTGGAGGGCAGCTAATCCAGACCGGGGCAGGGGTTGGAGGCTCAGGAAGTACAAGAAAAATGGGCCAACTGATGGCCTGGCCCAGCCCACCACACTGCTGAGGGGCACTTCAAACCCTGCAGGAGACAGGGATGAACCACAATGGGTACATGGAAAAACAAGCAAACAAAACAATTTACTACTTTAGGAAAAACAATAGGTTATGCAATGAATATTTAACCAAAAACTGTGATGGGACTATAGCAAAAGGATAAGAGAGGAGATGTGTATATATGGGTAGAGAGACTAAGTCTCTAAATTTTCATTTTTCATAGTAAGACATTAAAAAGTAATCCCTAAAATTGAAAAATAAAAAACAGCAATATAAGGTTGTTACGTAGAGACATCGTGGTGATAAATCAGCAGCTACCAGATTTGCACGGGGAATAGGAATCAGGACTGGGGAGGGGACCTGGGGAGGAGGCTGCTGGCTTTACCATAAGCCTTGTAGCATGTTGTGACTCATTCTGCACATGTATTACCTTAATGCAAATAAAACTGTAATGAAATTAAAAGACGGCATTGGAGGCCAGGCACTCCTCGCCTGCCTCCTACCTCTGCCCAGGGCAGCCTGACCTCGCACTGGTTCTACCCGCTGCTCAAAATCTAGAACCAAATCAAACTGGGTCACAATTGAATCTGTAGATTGTTTTGCATGGTACTGACATCTTAACAATCTGATTCTGAGGATCTAAGGGCTGGGATGACTCTAGCAACAAGGTTCAAAGGCAGGTGATCTGGCCAAGCATCTCCTCACTCTGGTAGGTCAGACAGCCACTAATAACATCACACGTGTCACCTGCTGAGAGTCTGAGACAGGCTCCCTCCTGCCTTACTTCTAACTCTCACAACAGCCCCACAAAATGGGCAGTAGATTGGCAGATGAAGAAATTGGGGCTCAGTGAGGTTAAATAACTACAAAATGGGTAAGCAGAGAAGTGGGAATCCATCTGTAGCTGAAGCCTCAGTCTCTCCATTTCTGTCACACCACCAAGACATATTACATATGCCAAAGAAATATTCCTCAGAAAAAAAAAGAAAAAAATGGTGCCATATACTTGAGTCCTTATAAAATCTCCCCTGTTATGAGGAGCTCTCAATGATTTTATTTTAAACAACATAACATTTTGGAGATATCTTGTGGCTTCATAAACAAGCCTTTACAGACCATCTTGAAAAGCAATACAGATGTCAGAACAAGTTAAACGAATTCAGCAAAGGTGCAGGATACAAAAACAATGGGCAAGACAAGTAGTTGCATTTCTATACACGAACAATAAACAATCTGAAAAGGATATTAAGAAAACAATCTTATCTGTAATAGCATCAAAAAGAATAAAATAGGACTTCCCTGGTGGTGCAGTGGTTAAGAATCCGCCTGCCAATGCAGGGGACACGGGTTCAAGCCCTGGTCCGGGAAGATCCCACATGCCGCAGAGCAACTAAGCCCATGCACCACAACTACTGAGCCTGCGCTCTAGAGCCCGCGAGCCACAACTACTGAGCCTGTGTGCCACAACTACTGAAGCCCGTGCATCTAGAGCCCATGCTCTGCAACAAGAGAAGCCACCACAATGAGAAGCCCACGCACTGCAACGAAGAGTAGCCCCTGCTCAGCACAACTAGAGAAAGCCCACATGCAGCAACGAAGACCCGATGCAGCCCAAAATAAATAAATAAATAAATAAATAATTTTTTTTTTTAAAAAAAAGAATAAAATACTTAGGAATAAATTTAACCAAGGAGGTGAAATATTTGTACACTGAAAACTCCAAAATATCTGCTGAAAGAGACTAAAGAAGACACCAATAAGTGGAAAGAAGTCCTGTGCTCATGGATTGGAAGACTTCATATAGTTAAGATGTCAGTACCATCCAAAACAATCTACAGATTCAATGGAATCCCTATAAAAATCTCAATGATGTTTCTTTCAGAAACAGAAAATCCATCCTAAAATTCATAGGAAATCTCAAGAGTCCCTGAATAGCCAAAATAATCTTGAAAAAGAAAAACAAAGTTGGAGGTCCCACACGTCCTGATTTCAAAACTGACTACAAAGCTACAGTAATTAAAACAGTACGGTACTGGCGTAAGTACAGACATATAGACCAATGCCATAGAATAAAGAGCCCAGAAATAAACATGTATGGTCAAATGATTTTCGACAAAGGGGCTAAGAGGGAAAAGAACAGTCTTTCAATAAATGGTGCTGGGAAAACTGGACATCCAATGCCAAAGAATGAAGCTGGCCCCTTAATATCATATACAAAAATGAACTCAAAACGGAACAAAGATCTAAAGGTAAGAGCTAAAATTATAATACTCTTAAAAGAAACCATAGGGGGAAAGCTCCATGACATTGGATTTGGCAATGATTTCTTGGATATTACACCAAAAGTGCAGGCAACAAAAGAAAAATATATCAAAATTTAAAACTTCTGTACATCAAAGACACCATCAGCAGAGTGAAAAGGCAACCCAGAGAATGGGAAAAGAATTGCAAATCATATTTCTGGTAAGATGTTAATACCCAGAATATACAGAGAGCTCCTAAAACTCAACAACAAAAACCCCCAAACAATCCAATTCAAAAATGGGCAAAGGACTTGAATTGAGATTTCTCCAAAATGGCCAATAAGCACATGAAAAGATGTTCCACATCACTGATCATTAGGGAACTGCAAATCAAACTGTGAGATAACAACCTCACACCCATCAGGATGGTTACTATCAGAAAAACAGAAAACAGCAAGTGCCGGTAAAGTTGTGGAGAAATGACAGCCCTTGGGCACTGTTGGTAGGAATATAAAATGGGACAGCCGCTGTGGAAAACAGTATGGAAGTTTCTCAAAAAATTAAAAACAGAACTAGCACATGATCCACCAGTTCCATTTCTGGGTATTTGCCCTGAAGAATTGGAAGAAGGGACACAAACAGGCATTTGCACCCTCATATTCGCAACAGCGTTATTCACAACAGCCCAAAGGTGGGAGCAACTCAGGTGTCCATTAACAGATAAATGGATAAGTACAATGTGGCATATCCATGCAATGGAATATAATTCAGCCTTAAAAAGGAAGGAAATTTTGACACACACTACAACATGGGTGAACCTTGAGGACATTATGCTCAGTGAAATAAGCCAGACACAAAAGAACAAATACTGTACGATTCTGCTTATATGAGGTCCCTGTAGTCAAATTCACAGAGACAGAAAGTAGAATGGCGAGTGCCAGGGGCTGGGGGAGGAGGAGTTAGTACGTAATGGGTACGGCATTTCAGTTTGGGAAGATGAAGAGTTCAGGAGATGGATGGTGGTGATGGTTGCACAGCAATGTGAGTGCACTTCATGCCACTGAACTGCACACTTGAAAAAGGTTAAAATGGTAAATGTTATGTATATTTAACCACGATTTAAATTTTAAAATAATCTTAAAAGAAGAGAACCAAAGGCCTTGAATTCCAGACACTAGAATTGTGAGCAGGTAGAACCATAGGTTCTTGGAACTCTTAGAATCCTAGAATCTTAGGGCCCTGGAGGCCAATCATTCTCATCTTGGAAGCAAACAATTCTAGAACTTTAGAAGTCACCAAGGTTTACAGGTGGAAAGGGACTGAGTGGCCACCTAGAGTCTTGGCCCCCTCACCCTTCCCCCTTTATCAAAAAGTCCTAATTGAGAAGCTCCAGGCCAGGAAGCCTATACCTGCTTCCATCCTTCCAGAAAATTCCCAGCATGGATTTCACCTGGAGTTTGACAGCCCTGGGTGAAAGACCTGACTACAGGGACAGATACCTGGCCTTCGTGTTACTGAATAAACATTTTTCCAAAGGGTTCCTCTGGTGCCTTCTGACACCTACAGACAACCCTTTTAAAGGGGAAAAAAATTGGCCCAAAACAATATTCTTTGCAGTAGCAACTGAAATAAGTATTTGAAAATGATTAAGACAAAAGGTTCCTATTTTTTAAATACTTCTTAGTGACACCAAGTGTTTTAAAGCTAAATAAACATTTTGGAGATGAAGATACATGAAAGTAAAATCATCTTGCCACCTTTGTTGATGTTTCCTTTATTCTACAGTCATTCTCCTTGGCCCTAATAAGTGCCGGACCCTGTGCTGGGAGCTGGGGACAGAGAGGTCCCGACCCAGCCCCTTCTCCTGTTGTCTAGTGTGGAAAAGATACACGCAAGAAATCTGGGATCTGTAATGCGGGCGGTACCAAGTCATAGGGAACCGTGAACAGTAGTGAGTTTTCTTCTCCCTGACCAGGAGTGAGGGAGGAGCTCTGAAAAGGTGGGTAAGAGGGAGCATCCTAGAAATAGCAGCTCTCCAGGCAGACGAGGCTGGGAAGGGCATCCCGGGAAGAGCATCCCACACAAGCAAAGGCATGGAGGTGGGAAAATCCACCTGCTAGGTATTCGGCAATTGCTTAGAAGCCCAGGGCAGACGGGGCTGCAAGTGGGGACAGGCCTGGGAGGGACAGATGGGGTCACACCAGGAGGGGTCTCCACTGCCCGGCGAAGATCTGGACTTCCCTCGGACACAGCAGAAAACCAAAAAAGAGCATTAAGGGGAGAGGGGATACGGTTGGATCGATAAACAAAAAACTTTCAAACACAAATATGACAAATGTTAGTCTGGAAAGTGACTATTCTGAGAGGGTGGGATGCTACCAGAGAAAGCCCCGCTTTGTCAGCTCCATGCTTCCCCTGCAGGGTCATGGCTGTCAAACCAGCCCAGAATTCGCTCCAAACGGCCTTCTGAGAGCTCTCAGATCTTCATTTGCTTCGTGCACACTCAGAAAGGTGTGACATTCTTCTTCTTAAGAGATATCAAAGAAACAAACCTATACACTTAAAAAACAAAAAAACCAAAAAAAACCCTGATTTTCTTTAAAACAAATTTCAAAGAACTAAATCCTAACTTTTAAATATCTGATTTTTAAAAAGGAAGGCATCCATGAACTTCCCTGGGGGTCCAGTGGTTAAGACTCTGTGCTCCCAATGCAGGGGACCCAGGTTCCATCCCTGGTCAGGGAACTAGACCCCACATGCCTCAACGAAGATCCTTCATGCGACACAGAAAATCCCTGTGCCACAACTAAGACCCAGCGCAGCCAAATAAATAAATATTTTTAAAAAAGGAAGGCATCCTTGCATGATATTAATAATAGTAATGAAAGCTCCCATCAACTGGGCATCTACTTTTTGCTGGGCACTTTAGATGCATTCATAAAATAGCCACAACAAAAACAGTAGCAGCATTTATTATTATGTGTTTATCTCACACCAGGTCCTATGGTGAGCCCAGATCAGCCCCTGACTCACTGAACCCTCCCAGTATCAGCCCCCTTTTACAGATGAGAAAACTGAGGCTAGGGGAGAGGACATAACATGCCGGAAGCCAGGTGGCTTGGAAGAACGGAGCCACAATCCAAACCCGAGGGGTGTATCCAGACACACATGCTTGAACAGGATCCCAACTGCAGGGTCTTATTCAATCCTCACAATAGCCTACAAAGAAACTGTGTTAGCCCCACACTGTAGATGGATACACTGAGGCCCAAGAGAGTAATGATTTTCTCAAGGTTGTGCAGCAGGCATGTGGCCAGGTAGGGCTGGGGAGGCAGTCCCACCCGCTCCAAAGCCTGCATCCTTTCCACTGGCTCCTCTGTCACTTCAGGAATTTAATTTATAAATAATAAATGGTAATAGCGAGTGCCTACTGGGGGCTGGTGCTGTCCGTGGTGCTGAAGATGCAACATGCCTGAGATAGACAAGATCCCTGCCTTCCAGAAGTGGACCTTCGTGGGATATTGGCAATAAAGGAACAAAGAATTAAGTACCAGGTCAGGTGAGGATAACAGATATGGAAAAATGAAACCAGGTGATCAGGATAGGGCACACTGGGGTAGAGAAGCGGATCAATGCAGGGCCATCAGGAAGGCCTCTCTGGAAGGGTGACCCCTGAGAGCCAGGAACTGGGTGACCTCCGGGAAACCACATTCCTGCACCGGGCCTCAGTCTCCTCATCTGTAAAGTGGGGATGGCATTACTCAGGACCCAGGCTGTTTGTTTCAAGGGAGAAGTGAGCAAACAACATGAAAGCACTTTTAAACTGTAAAGTGCCATCCAGAAAACAATCGTTGTTGTTCAGCCCTCATGCGACTTGTATACAAGGCTTTGCAGCAAAATGTGGTTTTCACATAAGAAATGTAAGGTGTTGGACCTTCTTGTGTCCCATCAACAACTTAAACATGACTTTATTTAGTTGGTCCTGATGTTATAAAGTGTTACTCCTGACCATAAATATCAAAACAGACTTGGTAAGGAGGAATCTCCTTACCAAGGAGATTATAGCAAGGGCTGGGATTTTCTGAATATACAAGGGGATTTTCGTTAATAGCAAGGGCTGGGATTTTCTGAATATACAAGGGGAAGTTCCCACATAAAACAGGTCACCTTAGGCATTAAAAAAAATAATTTAAACATTTTAAGAGAGCATAGGCCTCGATTCCACTTTTATTTACTGTGCGATCTTGGGCAAGCTCTTCGCCTAAGCTCGGTTCCTTCTCCCGTAGAGACAGTAACACCAGAGACCTCAAGGGGTTGTCTTGCCCCTACAGTAGCCAATAACCCCCTGTGGCTATTTAATTTCAAACTAATTGCAATGAAATGAAACACATAAGTCAGTTTCTCAGTCACACTAGCCCCATTTCAAGTGCTCAATACCCACAAGAGGCAGGTGGCCGCAGTACTGGACAGCTCAGGTCTAGGGCCTTGCTACTCATCAGCTGGGAGCTGGCGAGAAATGCAGACCCTCCAGCCCACCCCAGGCCTGCTGAATTGAGATCTGCGCTTTCACAAGATTCCCCCCAACCTCTCCAGGGAAATCCCATGCACCTGAAGTCTGAGAAGGGCTGCCTGGGAGAGAGCAGGTAGGGAGACACCCTATGAGAAGGGGCAGCTCTGTAACAATGACAAGGATGACAGGGCAGTTTCCACACCCTCTCTTAGTGGTGGTCACAGCCTCCAAACCAAACTAGTCACAGAGCTTCTGACAAAGGCTGCGCTGAGTCCAGGTGCAGGAGGCAGGCAGGGGAAGGTGGTGTGGACAGCAAAATGGAATCCCTCAGACATTTCAGAAGTTTTTGTGCACACGGGGACAGAGTATTTCAATTCTGTGCTGGCCAGGATTTTCTGGCTTGTTGACTATTCCTGGTTTGGAATGAAGTCCAACATGAAAATGACATTTTAAAAAACCCACAGGCTGACTTCATATCCAAACACATCTCTCCATGTTTGTAGAAAAAAAAAAAAAAAGAAAGAAAGAAAAGAAGCATACCAGCAAGAGAATCTTGCTTCCCCCAACTCGTGAAATGACCAGCCAGCTATTCCTCTTTCAACCAACGATTTCCTCTGATGGTTCCACAGCCTTGCCCCAGCGCTGACGAGTGAAAATGCACTTCGGGGCAAAGAGGAAGGCTCACAGAGGGAAACCCAGCAAAGCCTCAGAGCACAGGTTGTTTTTAGCACTTCATCTCTCACCTGCACAATCACCAGCCTGGGAGGAAGGCGTCAACATTGTCCAGTGGACGGATGAGGAACCTGAGATGCAGGGCAGGGGAGTCACTTGCCCTCCGTCTCACACCTGGGAGGCAGGTGAGTGTCTAACCTGATCACAGGCTACCACTTCACCCAGTTCTGTCTCCACCATGTCATGGCATTTCCTTGTTTATATTTCTCTTGAGTAGGAGTCTTGGTTGTTTTGCTACCCACTGTATCCTCGGCATCTAGCGGAGTCTAGAACTAGGTATGTGCTCAGTAAATGTGTGTCGAATGAATGAATGAATGAAATGTAATGGCAGCAGGACCTCCAGCCTCAGACCTTTGGTTAGTCTCCCCCTTCGAGATGGAAGGCCTGCACCCCACCCTCCACTCGTCCAAACACTGTCTAAATGCCAAGGACCCTCTCAAGTGCCACTTCCTACATGAAGCAACCCCACCTACCCTACCTGGTCCCCACGCAGCCTCTGTTTCTCCCACTTGCCCCTCAGGCCCTCCATGGAACTCCAGCCACGTGCCTCCTTGCCGGTCTTCAAACGTGCCACCAACGCTCCCGACTAAGAGCTGCCGCCTCTGTCCAGAATGCACCCCCAGACATTTGCATGGCTGGCTCTCTCCATTCCGGTCTCTGCTCAAATGTCACCTTATCAGAGGGTGATGTCATGCCCTGTCCTCTTATCCCTGATCCCCCAACATATCAAAGCTCTGTTTATCCATGGCCTGTCTTCTGTGTGTTCACTGCTACATCCTCAGTGCCCAGAATCAGGCCCTGCACGTAAAAAGGGCTCAGCAAGGGCTTCCCTGGTGGCGCAGTGGTTGAGAATCTGCCTGCCAGTGCAGGGGACACGGGTTCGAGCCCTGGTCTGGGAAGATCCCACATGCCGCGGAGCAACTAGGCCCGTGAGCCACAACTGCTGAGCCTGCGCGTCTGGAGCCTGTGCTCCGCAACAAGAGAGGCCGCGATAGTGAGAGGCCCGCACACCGCGATGAAGAGTGGCCCCCACTTGCCGCAACTAGAGAAAGCCCTCGCACAGAAACGAAGACCCAACACAGCCAAAAATAAATAAATAAAATTAAAAAAAAAAAAAAAGGGCTCAGCAAACACCCATTGAGTAAAGAATCAGGTGCAAATGGGAAAACGCACAATAATGATGATGAGTACTATGGGATAGGGTTAAAACAAGTGAGAAGGGAGACACCAGACAGCAAAGATACATAAGATGGTGGGAGGCGGGGCGGGGTGGGTGCGTTCCAGGGACCTTCGGGCAAGAGTGGCAGTGTTGATTAATTTTAGGCTAAGTTGGATATGCATATTAAAATATTATGAGTAACCACTAAACAAATCGAAAAAGAATGTAGAATTTCCAAACCAGTAGAGGGGAAAAAAAAGAAACTTCAATCAATCCAAAAGAAAGCAGAGGAGGGAGACAGAAAGCACAAAATGAATGACAGAGATGTTTTATATACTGGGAAAGACTAAACAAATATTCATTGTTATTACTCAAGTACAAACATCTTTATCGAGGTCCTCCTACACAGAAACGACCAGGGCACAGGTCTGATCCTCAAGGGACTCACAGCTGAGTGAAATGGACATCAAACATGCACAGGGGATGGACCATTCAGAGGGGCTGGCACATTTCCTACTCCCGTAATCACAGCCAAATGCATCTACCCTTTTCACCTTGGCCCCCAGGAAGCTCAGGCTCCAATTTCCAGCCCACAGAGTCCACATGAGCCCCAGGTGTTGATATTCTAGGCGCTCCCTCTGAGCTGCTCTGATTTCTTTTTCTTAACACTGGCTTTTAAGTTATCATCAACCCTCTACCATTTTACTATTCTTATTGTTTTTATAAACCGTCTCAAATCCTTTGACACAAGGTGGGGTATAAATAAGCAAGCAAAAAGTCCAAACGAACAACAAAACACACAAAATAAAACTAAGGAAGAACTCTCAAAGAGCCCAGATCTTTCAGAGAAATGCATTTCTACCTTATTTAAACATTAAAAAAATTTTTTTTTAACTTAAGGCAGAGATTTTTAGGATGATGGTCTTAAAAAAAAAAAAAACCACTGCAAAACATGTTTGAAATACATACACACACACACACACACACAACAGGGGGCTCATTTCATTTCCAAAGCCATTCTGTTGTAAATAGATAATTAGCACTTAAGCACACCTTTGGGGGGGGTTTTATATATTAACATGAAAATACTGTAATTATGGGTGGCCAAAATCGCTTGACCACCACTTAGAATTCTAGATTTTTCATCTTTATTAGAAGGTAACTTTCTCTCTTTTAGCCCCTGAAACACAGCTTGGCTTTGTGAGACATTTTTTTTTGGTGAAGAATAGAGCAAGTTACTTTTCTGAATGAATACCGAACGTCCACTGCACTCTTCCTCTAGTTTTTTATCTGAGCATTGGTCTCCCTCTCTCAGGGCGACAACTTGTTTATCAGTCACCTTGGCTGCTGTGACTACACACAACCAAAATTCCTCAACACCGACCTGCTTCTGAGCAGACAGAGCCAGAAATGACATGAACCCAGAGTCAAAACATTTTTTTTTGTTTTAAACATTCAATCTCGAGTCTTTGCGGGAAGAGCAACCTGCTTCTGAAAATGTCTGGATCAGGACATTGTATCCAACTAATGAGCAAAGGAGCCAGAATCCATTTTAAGTCTACTGTACACATCCAGTGATGATTATTATGAGCTCTTTAAAAAATGAAGTTGGTTGGATATTTTGGTTGGAGTGACCACAGCACAGGGTTTTTCTTTTCCTTTTTCGCTCACTTAACAAATACTTGGCGATAAACACTCGCCCACGTTGTGCCAAGCCTGCCGGGCTCTGTGGATACCTGTTAACGACCCCCTTCACTCTCCATCCCATCTCTCCCGGCAACAGCAACTCCTGTTGATCTCACCGCCACACTGTAGCTGAACTCCCACACTGCTGTCTGTCCCCTTGGCCACCTCCAGGTCCACTCCCAGCCCTCCTGCCTCTCCTGGAGTCCCAGTGTCCTCCCCTGTCTGCTACGGTCATGCACCACCCAGCAGCCAAAGGGGACTTTCAAAACACTGAGTCACACCATGTCCCTCCCCCGCTCTGTGGCCACTTTAACACTCAGAATAAAATCCACATCGTCACCCCGCTGGTCAGCAGACTGGGGCCTCCTTCCCTGGCCTCTGCCATCACTGGGCTCAGCCCTGCAGGCCTCGGGCTGCACACCAAACAACTCAGGGCAGGGCCCTCTTCAGCTCAGGACGCTCTCGGAGAGGCCGTCCTAGATCACCTATGTCAAGAAACCTCCCACCCCCGTCACTATCACCTCGCCCTGATCACTGATCTGATTCATCCATCCAATCACCTAAATGATCTTGTCTGTTTACAGTAAGTCCCCTACTACGAACCTTTAAGCTGCAAACTCAAAGATGCGAACATGTAGAGCACAGTAGTATAGTATTTTTATTTCAAGCCCAGGACGTCCGGAAGCAAGCGTAAAAGCAGTGGTGATGTAGTACTATACAGCCGATTGTGTTACTTGGGTACCTAGGCTAACTTTGTTGGACTTACAGATAAATTGGACTTAGGAACGCGCTCTCGGAACAGAACTCGTTCTTATGTAGGGGACTTACTGTACTTTGCTTATCGCCTGACCCTGCATTTGTCCTCCGGCCCTCCTGGCAGGGGCTACGTTGGTCATCACCAAATCTCCAACACCAAGACAGGGAACACGGTAGGCCCTCCGCCCAAGACATGGGATGACTGGGATGTGTGTGGACCCCTCCCCTGTTCTCCTGCAGTCACAGGCCAGCGGGAGAGACAGACCCTCAGTTCACCCACAGCGGAGCTCTGAGGTCAGCAGGAGTGTGGACCGAGAGGGGAGCTGGGCAGGAGCTCCAGGAGGGGGCTTAGTTAACACATGGTCTAAACGTCACATTCTATGGATGCAGACGTGGACACTCAGAGGGAGAAGCGAGGCCACCTGGTCAGTGAAGGGCAGAGTCAGAAGTGGGCCCCAGGAACCCCTGACTTCAGCGCTCCGTCCCCAGCTCTGCCGGAGAGGCTGTGAGTCCTGACCTCGGTCAACGTGAGGCCTGTCAGACTGGACCTGCCGGCCAGCCGAGCTGCCCACACCCTGGGGACTTAGGCCAGTCCCAGGAAACCCATCCCTCCCCCACCACCCTGGCCACGTGGGGCAGGACAGTGGGATGGCTCTGCCCAAGGAAACCCAGAAGGTGTCCGGCACCAAACATGGGGTGTGCACGGCCCGGGTGGGGTCACCCAGGTCCTGTCTCTCAGGCCTGATACGCTGGATGCCCACCGCGGAACTTCCACGGCCCGCGGCAGGTACTGGGCATTGAGAGACGCAAGTGAACACACACAGGTAAGAGACTCTGGGAAGAAGGTGTCCCACTGTGGGGAGGCTGGAAGGATGGAGGTAAAAACAATTTGTCTCAGGAATAAGACAAAAGCAGCGACTTGTACAAGCTGCCGGGGACAGAGCTGTGGGGCGTGGCGAGCCAGAACACAGCCTTCCCGAAGGCTGGCCTCGCCCCAGAGGAGGGGGAAGGGAGAGAAGAAAAGGGCCGAACCTGGGCAGTGGGTGAGGAGGTCATCAACCTCTAGCTGCATCCGAAACAATTGTTTCCCACAAAGAATAACAATTCTGTGCCAGGATCCCTGGGGATCCTGGGGAGCATGGACATCCTCAGCTCCACCTGCAGCTCCTGCCACGGGCTCCTGAGTCCAGTGGCAAAGAGGCAAAAGGACGGCGTGGAGCCCATCTCTGCACCAACCCCGCTATGGCCCTCGGGCCCTCATCGCGGTGGCAAATGAGGCAAAAAACAAAGAAATCACCTCGGAATGATTTCTCCATTTCCCTTTCTCTCCCTTCCTCCCTCACAGATTTTAATTAAGGGTTTACTTGCAAAAGACCTAGCTCTATTTAACTAAATCCTTGGACCCCTTTTATATTGTCTTATATATCGTTTTATGCTAGGGTGACACTAAAAAGTTAATTATAACTTCTAAACTCTCCATTACCAGTCCGTCGTCTTCCTCCCCTGCCTGATGCCGCTAAGGGTAATGCCACTTAATTAACCAGCTCCTTGTGGTTAACCAGGCCTCTCCACGCTCTATTCAACAGACACCCGCGAGCACCCCTGGGGCCAGGCTGGGCTGGGTCCTGAGGACCTGCACTGACTAGGCGCTGTCTCAACCCTCGAGGGGCTCACAGGATCCTGCAGGAGGAAGGGGAGGCTGGCAGGGTGGCCCACTTGGGACCCCAAAGCAGCTCGGCAGGTGACGGAAGTGAGTGAAGAAGACACAGGCAGGACAGACAACAGCAGGGCGAAAATAACAATAGGTGGCCCTGATGGCCTCAGAGGAAAGGGAGCGGGGGCACCGGAGCTGTGGTTGGGAGGGTCTCAGTGGAGTCCTACGCCTTACTACATAGCCTCTGGGGATGGGGCTGAGGTTTTGGAGTTCAGTTTGGGACCTAAAAACGAGTCTAAAATCCTGGTGGACAGCCAGGAGGAGGTGTCTTCTCAGAAGACTGATTAATATACCGGGCTGGATCTCAAAGAGGGATCAGGTCTGGGAGGAGATGGAGGCGTCTGCGAGTCTGGGCAGGAGCAAGAGCAGGGGGGTATGACTATCATCTGGAAAGAAGGGGTCGAGAGGCCCATGGTTGGTCCTGGGAGGAGCCACTTTAAGTGAGAAGGAGGAGAACCAGGTACAAAAGGAGGAGATGGAGAAGCAGAGAGCCCAGAGAGGGAGGTGTGGAAGCTGGGGAAGGAGAACCCAAGCTGGACGGGGTGGCATCAGTCAGGTGGGGAGGCGGAGAGGAGGGGTGAGCAGCCGGCTGTGGCCTCGGGGCAGTCACTCTGAGGCCAGTGCCGGGGTCTGAGGCTGCAGGAGCCGGGGTGGGAGCGAGGGATGCGGAGGCTGCAGGCTCCTCCCGGCAGGGGCGTGGGGAGGCCAGCCTGGCCCCTGCCAGTCGCAGAGAGCAGGCTTTCCGGCATCTTGTGAATCCCGTCTCGTGAACTGACAGCTCTTGGGGGCACGGCTGTCACTCAGAGCCAGAGGCAGAATTTGGCCTGGTGTTCTTCCCTTGGGGAAGATGCGGGCGTGTCGCGGCCTCAGGGTCAGGCGCTGCCCCTGCAGACGGCATCCTGGGAGGCGGGTGCTCCTGGGCGCTGGCCTCTGTCCCTGCCCTCAGCACCCCCCGCTTCCAGTGGGGACCCCAGGCTCACCTGCTGGCCTCAGCTCCTAGGCTCATCCTGGAGACCCCCGCTCAGCCTCTGCCCTTTCGCAGACCCTCCCGGAGTCCCGTATTGCGACAGCCGTGCCCACACTCTTCTGCCTCACAGCCCTGCCTTCCTCGAAGCCCCATTTACTGCCGTCCCACCCAACAGCCACCAGCCCTGCTGGGACGCAGGGACCAGCTCACAGTGCATCCATCCCGAGTCTACGTCTCTGTCCAGGGCTTCCCCCGGCTGAGGCACCAGCTGGCGCGAGGGATGAGGCTCGCCCTGCCCTCCAGGGGCTGACAGTCTCGGTGGGGGGCGGGGGCAGGGCGGATGGGAGGCATGAGGACACAGACAATTCCCTCCACAAGGTGAGGGCCACCACCAAGGCCTGAACAGGGAGCCCTGGGTGCACAGGGAGGAGGGACCAATGCCGCCCAGTGGGGCAGGGGGAAGCTTCACAAGAGCGACATTTAGGGGCAGGTAGGACTCTGTCGGGTGGATGAGGAAGAGCCTTCCCAGCTGGGGGACGAGCATGAGCCAGGGCCCAGGGTGGGGAACTGGAGTCTGCCAGTGTGGCTGGAAGAAAATGGCTCGGCCGACCTTGAGGCTCGTTGATTTCCCTGTGTTTGTGGGGGACTCAGCTCAGGGAGAGGCAGGCTTTTTACGACAACAGCTGCTACTTCCGGAGGGCTTCTCCTTGTGCTAAGCACTGTAGGGGAACATGATTCTTCAATCCTCTCCAATGCCATGGGGTAGGTAAATAATTCTTCCCATTTTACAGATGAGGCACAGAGAGGTTGAGTGGCTAAGCTAAGGTCACACAGCAAATAAGAGGCTGAAGCAGGGGTGAAGACAGGTCTGCCTGACTTCCAGGAGGGAGCTCTTAACCTTCATGCCGTCCCACCTCCTTGCAGAGACACGACTTACTGGGCCAACCAGTTTGTGGGCTCCACACTGCTGGTCCATCATCACGCAGTTACTGTGGGGGAGCAAGGAGCTTCCAGCACATTCTTTTCCATTTTCAGCCAATTTTGCTCTTCTTTTCACTCTTTATAGCCAGAAAGCCCGTCCTTAGCAATTTTTTAGCTGCTTACGGGGACATTTACAAATCAAGCTGGTGTTTCTATTTCATGAATGTATTTGGGATATTAATGGCCGAAGGGAAAAAGGGTCTGCTCAGAGGGGCCCTGTCATCCCTAACCCAGCGCCCCCCAAAGAACACAGACCCAGACAGAAGCCTGCAAGTGGGCAAAACGTGGACACCACGCACCACCAAGCCAAGAGCAACGCACCCGACAGCAAATTCAAGTCGCGTAAGTTTAGCCACACCTCTCCCCAGTTAGGTGCCTAATCTTCTCTTACAAGGAGGGCCTTTATTAACTTTATAAATCTTCTCCTGCCTGTCTGGAGGTGCCCCCTGGAATATGATTTTAGATGCTTTCCATGAGATCAACGAACAGGGAAGAAGCTGATTATGAATTTCAACTCTGTAACTTTCTCACTCAGGCGGAGGAGGGGCTGGGCCAGGGGGCCTGAGAGGTGGATGGGGCCCCGCTGGCCTAGGGAAGGGGCTCCAGGGGAGAACTTCTGAGTGGCTGGATGACACCAGCACTGACCTGAGCCCAGCACCGCCCCTATCCCCATCCTGGGACACACTGTGCACCAGACACCAGAGAGGCCAGCATTTCTTTAAAAACAGCGAGATTTTAGTGTTGCCTTTTTAAAGCTACGAGAGTAATACATGCTCCCTATAGAAGATCAGAGGGAAAAAAGAAAGAGAGAGAACCATAAAGAAGAAAATAAAAATCCCTCATGATCCCATCTCCCAGACATCGCTTCTGGAACATTCCAGAGCCTTTGCCCTCACTGGCCTTGCTGTCTCTGCAATCCAGGCCTTTTTAAAGGTCACTCCCATACACAAACCTTCCCAAAGACCCCATGGCACTTAGAATCAACCCCAAACTCCTGCCTCTGGCCCACAGGGCGTATCTGAACCAACCGGTGACAAACCCTCCACACTGCACACCTGCCTGCCTGCCCTCAGGTCCTCTGCAGCCGCTCTGCCCCTGCCTGGAATGTCCCTCGTACATCACCTCACTCTCACCTCCATGCCTCACCCAAAGCCACCTCTTCAGGGAGGCCTTCCATGGCGCCTCAAGGGGCTCTCAGTCACCATCACGCCCCCTGGGCCAGCGCTCTGCCGACCTTATCACGTGAACGGTTCTCTTACTGCTTCTGGTGTATCCACCCATCCACTGTGTCTCCATCACCAGACGCAGCACTCTGTCCTCACTCCCCACCATCACCCACTGCGTGGGACACGCTTGCACAGAGCTCTCAGTGAGGTGTACTGAATGGACGAATTAATACACCTGCGGTCTTTGCTGAGTGTGTGTGTGTGTGTGTGTGTGTGTGTGTCTGCAAAACTGCCCACACAGCTGAGATCGTAGGTCAACTCCACACACTTTTACACACAAATCATCTACCACTTCTCCCTGCAACTCAACCTGAAGGCTCAGGTCAAATCCCCCCACTGCCTACTGTGGGACCAGCCCATGTCCCCTACCTCTGCCCCAAGGGGGCCCTGATCTGCAAACGCCAGCTCCTGGGGGCAGTAATAACATCTACACCGCCCTTTACAGTTCACACACTTGAACATTTCCTCCAGCCCAGTGGAGTCTCAAAACCACCTGCCTCCAAAGAGGCAGGCAGGTCAAGGGGAGCCTGACCACCCCCAGTTAAAACGAGGCCAGGGAGTCTCAGAGAGGTCACATGACTGCTGCAATCACCTGGGAGAAAGCTGACCCTGGACGTCTGGCCCCAAAGGCACAGTCCGCACCTTAACTTCGAATCAGTGAGCTTTCACCATAAAAACAAGAGAGGTGATACAGAGGAGAGGACGAGAGCTTGGCTCTGGAGTCCAACTGCCTGGGTTTAAATCCCAGCTCTGCCACTTACTAGCTGTGTGACCTTGGGCAAGTTCCTTCACTCCTCTGGGCCTCGGTTTCTCCTCTGTCAAGTGGGGATGACAATAGCTCCTGCCTCGTTCCCTCATCAAGAGAAGCAAATGATTTAATAATATACATAAAGGGCACATGCTAACACTCAATAAACACGGAGCCCTTTATAACACCACCCTGAGCCCATCTCTGCCACATCACCACACCCCTGGCACGTGAACCGCCAGCCCACAGAGGTGAGTCACCTTGCGCAGTGGGCCAGTTCCCAAAAAGCCAGCTGCGGACGGACCGCTATAAACCCACTCCTACTGATGCCCTAACTCACGTGCAAATTCCTCCAGCTCTGTCACTCTTCAGTCTGAAGCCCCGCCCAGCCCACTTGAGTGACAAACACTGACATCTGCAAACACTTCAAGGCTGCTAAGGGGAGAGGTCCCTTTTGTAAAAGGGAGACCCCTCTGTAAGTTCACCCCTCCCACCCGTGATGATCCAGGCAAATAAATCAATCCCACGCCAAGTGCAGACTATGAAGAAAGCCTCCTAAATTCCCCCAGCACATAGTTCTGACTTCCGTTAAGAGGCGAGTAAAGAGATTCTCCTAAAATGGCCATCTCACCGTGCTGGCCCACCCAGGCGCCTGCTTTCCCCTTATCTGCAGAGTCTCAGGGAGGCCCCACCCCTCTTTCCAGGCTCATCACCCTCACGTCCTCCAAACTTCCTCCCTCCAGTCACAACACGTCATGCCACCTCTCAAGTGTCCCCCCGCAGGCTTTGGCCTCAGCTGTCCCCTCAGCCTGCAGCCGCTCTGTTCCCAGCACAATCGCCCAGCTCCCCAGGCCGGGCCCAGCCCAATGGCAGCTTGTCCCAGAAGCCGCCCCTGCCTGGGAGGAGACCACCATCAGCCTCTGCGCTGAGATCCCACAGCCCTTGGCCACCACCCCCCTGGCACATGCAACTGTTGGGTTCACTGACTCACTCAGCTTGGAGAGGAGCACGTCTGGGCCAGGAGTACATCGGAAATAGTCCCTCGCTTCGGGAACCTCAGTGCAGGGGAGCCGACATCGTCTTCTGTCAGATAGGGGTCTAAACAGCACCCACCCCAAATGGCCGTTCCTCAAATTCAGCCAGGCAGTGGTGGTAAGGAGCCTGGCACACAAGCAGGTGCCCAGCCACCAGCGACTCCTGTTCTCTGCCTGGGACACGGACTCGGCTCAGCCTCACATCTTTTGAGACCCACAGCAGGGGGACAGTAAACCAGCCTCAGTGAGGGTCCCCTCCTAGGAAGCAGCCCGGACCTGGAAGCAGCACGGGGCGTGGGGAGAAGCCCAGGGCAGACTCACCAACAGGAGCCCCTCCCATCCCAGCCTTCACATGGCTCAGCCCAAACAGGGCCCTTGATGAGAACTTCCCATTTGAATAATCAATATTTAAAGCTCCAAGTCTGCCAAGGGGAGTGCAAGGCCTTGCTTGTAAATATTTGTCTCGACTGGCAAAGCCAGCCTCTGCCGCTGCAGCCACCCGCCTCGCTCCTGGCCCTCCGCTCCTGGCCCTCCGCTCCTGGCCCTCTGCTCCTGGCCCTTCGCTCCCGGCCCTCTGCTCCTGGCCCTCCGCTCCTGGCCCTCCGCTCCTGGCCCTCTGCTCCTGGTCCTCCGCTCCTGGCCCTCTGCTCCTGGTCCTCCGCTCCTGGCCCTCTGCTTGCACAGCCCCCAGCCAGCCGCACAGCGGGACGCCCCTGGGGAGGCGGGGGACCGTCTGGCGGCCACGAGGGGCTGCACGGCGAGGTGGGCCCGCCCCACACCCAGGCCTCTGTGACAGCAGGCCAGTACACCGGGCAGCCCAGGGGCCATCCACCTGTCCCCTCGGGCCATGGCAGAGAGATTCGCTGTGAGGTTTCTCTGGATTCCAAGCAAACGGCTTTTCCCAGGGGGGCACCCCAGATTTATGTCTTTCTTATTTTGGAAGAAAGCAAAGCCAAAGACAAAACCCTAGGGGCGTGCTTGCAAATCGCGGCTCACCACCTCCTATGGCGTGGGACGGCACTCCGCTGCCTGTACCAACGGCTGCCCACGGAGGAGCCCACACCCGGCCCCCTGGGCTCCTGCTCGGGGCCACGGAGGCCTGGAGGGTCCCCTCACTGGAGAAGCCGTCAATGACGGTGGGTGGCTGAGCCGGTACCTACCAGCTGAGTGCCTGCCCTGCCATCACTGTTCCCAGAGCGTCATTCATTCATTCGCCCATTCAGCCACCTATTCCCTCATCAATTATTTACTCAGCACCTACCTGTACCAGGCACTGGGGGCTGGACACACAAGTGGATAAAAACACACCTGGGCAAAATCCCTTTGGGAGGAAGTCTCCCAGGCCAAAAAAATCCCACAAACAAATGGAAAATCACAGCAGAGGCAGGAGACCTCCTAGGTGTCACGGGAGAGTGAGAGGGGTGTGGCCTGGTCCCGGAGGTCAGGGGGCTTCCCGGGGGAGGTGGACAGGTGACAAAGTCCAGGGAGGGGCCGGGCAGAGCAGGGAGGAAGGACGGTGGGCGGGGGGCCGCCCGAGTCTGCTGCTCACAGGCACCACCCCTTCTGGCACCTACCCAGCCACTCGTTGAATTTCTTCACCTCGCTCGGGAGCCCCAGCTCAGTGAAGTCCCCGGCGTGGATCAGCACGTCGCCGTAGGGCATCTGGATGGGGTCCGTCCTCGAGTGGGTGTCAGACACGCAGACAAAGCGGGTGTATCCGGGCGGCTTGGGGGCGTCGTGAGGCACCGGGTCCACCCTGAGGGGAGAGAAGATCGTGGGGTCACGGGGTCACGGCGCTGGGAGCCTGCAGCTCATGTCGCATCAGCTCAGATCACAGCCAGACCAGATCACCTGTGGTCCAGATCACATCCGCCTGCCCACCTGCGTCCGAATCGTGACCCTCCTGCTCACCAGCCGGGCAAAACATCTCCCCCCTGAGCCTCAGCTTCCCCTCCGTAACCTGGGAAGCCCCGAGGGTTGTTGCGAGGCAATGAGTGGGAAGGGCTGACAGGTAGAGCCTGGCACCTGTACCTGCGTGCACCTGTATGGCGACGACAGCTAACCTGCTGCTTGACAAGCAGTACCTCTCAACCTTTTTTTTTTTCATTATCAGCCCTTCAGGGGCCTTTTTAGATGTTTTTTCTACTCACCCCTCTCTCATAAAATTCTAACACCACAGATACGCTGTATATCTGTTCATTTACTGTGTGTGTATCTGTGCTTTAGAATCAGAGTAAGATTTTTTTCACCCCCCAAAACCAGTTTTCACCCCCTTGGGGGGGCGATCAGCCCCATCAAGGATGCATGGACTGAGGTCCACCATCCAGCTGGAAGAGCCGACCCTCCGGCACTGTGCAGAGAAAGCACAAGTAGCATCCAGGGAGAGCCACGAGCGAAGGGGGGAGTTTCGTGGGAACTTGTGAAACAAAGCACTAAAGACAGGCAGCAATTCTCCAAAACTATGAGATGGTCCGATCGGGTTTAGTACAAGGGCTTTCCAAGGTCCTGTAGGAAAACAGTTCTGGAATCAGAAGACCAGGCTTCAGATCCCAGATCTGCTGCCCGTCACTAATGTGTAACCTTAGGAAAATGTTTGGCCTTGGTTTGCTCATCTGTAAAATGGAGCTACCTCATTAGGCGACAATGTTCAGAAAATTAAAAAGCTGCACAACTGTAAGTTCTTGGTCCCTGGGAGCCCCTGGGAGCCCTCTCGTCTTACAGATGAGGAACTGAGCAGGTGGCCCCCCCCAGTTCAGGGCTCTCCCCGAGAGCCACACTCTCCCTCCTCAGCTGACTGGTTTTGCCAGGCTCAAAACTCTGAAAAACAATGCAATGACATTTCAACGAGCTGCTCTCTTCAAATGAGTATGCCACTCAAGGAGTTGTGTTTAAATCTAATTATGCGCCAAACCGAAAGCGGTACCATATCAGTTACATAAATACTTTTAAAGACATCTTTCTAATTATCCTTTTTTTTTTCAGACAAAATACTTCGATGAAATGTAATTAACACCTTACGAGAGACGTGGGTTCAGCATGCTAATGTGCAGGGAGCATTAGCACGCCCCACCCGCCGCAGCTATGGCGTCACATCGGCCCCTCCACGTCACCAGGCCACAGTGGGAGGGGTTCACGGGGCACCTTTCTGGGGGTGGTTAAGTCAAGTTAGAATCCCAGCAGGTCAGAGTTGGACCCGAGGGGGGAGAAGAGGAAAAATCCCTGAGTCTGCTGATGGCAACAGGAGGGTTCTGGAACCCTTCTCCGTCCTTCTCATTCCTTCATTCATTCCCTCATTCATTCAACACAACACATCCTGAATGCCTACTGGGTACCAGCCCTGAGCTCAAAGCTGGGGAACTGAATGAACCAGGCCTGATCCCAGACTGATGGTGGAGACAGACTTGGCCAGGAAGCGACAATAAAGTCACAAGATTTGATGGGGCAGCAGAAGGGCTGGGGGCCACAGAAGGTCCTAACCTGGCCTGGGGCCCCCTGAACTTTCCAGGAGGAGGTGATGCCTGAGCTGGTCTGGAAGCTCAAATCTCCCTCCCAGTAATTCATGCCACTCCTCTGTCCTCTGGGTCCCTCCCCCCACCCCATGTGACAGTCTTGCAGGGAGCGAGCCTGTGAATCCACCTGTCCGCCCCTAACATAGCTGATTGGACCAAGGCAGCCAATCGCTACTGGGCTACTGGCCTGGCAAGGAACATGAGTGAGCCAATCAAATTCATTCATTCATTCATTCATTCATTCTTTCTTCCTTTCTTTCTTTCATTCCCCCTCACATACACTGAGGTTGTGAGGACACCACAAGCAAACAGAGAACAAGTCAAAGAGACAAAGAAAGGAGACACAGGGAGGGAGATGTCACCCCCTGTGAGTCCCTCGTGGAGGAGCCCTGAGCAGGTCGCAGTTCCCGCCATCAGCCAGCCAAGAGCACGCGAGTTCCGCGGGCGCTAGTCAGGCTGGGCCTCCTGCTGGAGCCCAAGCTCTGTAATTAACTCTGCTCTTACTTCCCTCCGCCCTGAGGCTTCTGAGCTCAGTGAGAATGCAAACTTAATAATCCCCAGAGAAAAAAAAAAATAGACTCTTATTTCTCTGCACTGTCCTGCGGCTATTTGGATTGTAACAAATGCTCAACCTTGAAATAATAACAACAGTAATGATATTGATGATTTCCACGGGTTGAGAGCTCATTATGTGCTAAGCGCTTTACATGCATCTGCTCTCTTCACCCTCACAGTGACTGTCTGAGCAGGGCACTATGGGTATGCCCATTTTATAGATGAGGAAACTGAGGATGAGAAAAGGCTAACTTGCCCAGGATCTCAGCTATGGAAGCTGGTGGAGCTGGAATCTGAAGCTGGTTTTTGGTTCCAGAACTCACACCAAGCTGGACTATTTCCAGGCCTTACTTCATTTCATTCAGTCAATCTACGGACAAATGCTTCTTGAGTGCCCCCTAAATACCAAACACCTGCTAGGCACAGGACAGGATACCCATAGAGACCACCTCGTGCAGCTCCCAGAAACCCTACCTGTGTTTAGAAGTGAGGAAAAGAGCAAGAAGAATGAAGATATGGAGAAAGAGAAAGAGAGCACACAAAGGGTGGGAGGACTCGGCAGCATCATTTGACCCCTAGATCCAGCTGTGCCTGAAGCTGGTCCAATCCTGGATTTCCTAGCTAATTATGTGAGCCAGTAAACTCTCTTTTACCCATAAGACAATTTGAATTGGGTTTCTGACACTTGCAATGGCACAACCCTGGCTAGCCCCCTGAGTTCCAGCAGCCCTGTGGAGTAAGTAACTGAGGCCTGGAAAGGTTAGTCCCACATCCAGGGCCCCTGCTAGTACGTTAAAGAGTAGAATTTGAACCTAGGTCTTCAGAACTGGAATTGGGGCATTTAACCTCACACCTTCTTGCGACTAGAAGAAACAAAGCAAAATGGTTATTTTCCAGAGTCGTTCTTCATGGACCAGAGAGAAGGTATGGAAACAAGTGTTCCTGGTTTGGTGGGGGCCAAACCCGACTTTCCCAAAGCATCTGCCTGCTGAGGTGGCCCCAGTCAAGGCTGTGGCTCTTTCTCTCTCTGAGACCTAAAACCTGTCACCACTCTCTCCAGCCTCACAAGGGATCTTCCCACCAGAATCCTGGCGGCAGGGATGGTGCAGAATAGAGAACTCAGCCTCCGGCGCCTGGACCCAGGCTGGCACCCCGGCTCGGCGACTTCCTCGCTGTGCCCTGGACCCTCCCATTCTCCAGTCCAGCTCTGTAAGGTGGGAACCACCCACTCTCTCGGAGCTGTTGTGAGAACTGGAAACCCCAATGAATGCCCCCTGCAGCCCATTTCCTGTGCCCTGGCCCCCTTCTCCGTCTCTCTCTCCCCTAAGCCATTGGCTCCCTGGAAGTGCAGCTCCTGGTACCAAAAACTCATGTGGGCATCAGAAGCAGAGCCCCGTCCCCCCACTATTTCCTGGGGAAACAGGGTGCACTGAAAGCCAGGGGGTGGAGGGCAGAGGACTCGTCCCTTCAGTGAAGTTCCAAAACCATGTCCAGCCACGTAACTGGACACGAGCCGTGGCGTTCTAGAATGAGAGAGACCTCTGGTCCCCTCCTGTCATCCTACAAGTGGGGAAACGGAGGCCCAGGGGAGGGCAGGGACTGGTTGGCACTGGGCCACACCGCCCAAGCTCTTTCCACGAAGCACTGGCTCCGAGGTGACCTCCACCCCGAGTCCCTGTGCCTGCCCTTCCTCCCCACATCCTGGCTTTGCTCTTGCTGGTCCTCCAAGCTCCGGGGTTATGCCACCGCCCCCAGGAAGCCCTCCTTGACCTCCCACCACACTCTTCCTGGGGAGTGCACCCTGCCTCATCCTCGCTCCCTTTTCTTTCCCTCCTCCTGTCCACTGTGCTAGGCTCAAGGGACAGCCCGTGCTGGTGGAGGGGACAGATGCTTAGAAAACTGTCCCACAAATGAATGCATAAGCACAGGCTGAAGCTTGTGCCACGAAGGGGAGGCTCTGAGTGCTTAGATCTGGGGTGGGGGGGGCAGTTAGGGAGGTCTGGGGAAGGGTCAGGGAAGGTGTCCCCAAGGAAGGGACACCTGGGTGAGATCTGAAGGATGAGTCTATGTTGTCAGGACAAAGAGTAGGGGAGGCAGAGGGAACAATGGAATGTCCCAGAAAACACATAAAGAACAAATGTGTCTGGATACCAAGGGGGAAGGGGGGGTGGGAGGAATTGGGAGATTGGGATTGACACATATACACTATTGATACTATGTATAAAATACACAACTAATGAGAACATACTGTATAGCACACGGAACTCTACTTAACGCACTGTGGTGACCTAAACGGGAAGGAAATCCAAAAAAGAGGGCATATATGTATATGTATAGCTGATTCATTTTGCTGTACAGTAGAAACTAACACAACATTGTAAAGCAACTATACTCCAATAAAAATTAATTAAAAAGAAAAAAAACATGAATGTCCCAGAAACCAGAACTGCACCTGGAGCCCTTGGGGAGAGGGTGCAGGATGCGGCTGGAGAACAGACAGAGCCCAGGTCAGGGCCTTCTTCCTGCCATGCCCCCTCGGCCTCTCCCGGGGCCAAGGCTGACCCTCACTGTCTCCTGGAGACCTCTCCGTGCACAGACGGGCTAGGGGCCACCGGGTCCCTTCTGAAGCCTCGGTCTCACCTAGCGACGGGGTCGGCACTCCAACCTGGCCCAGAGGGGAGGGCCGGGGACAGGGGGCCAGTCCCAGCCTGGCGCAGAGCAGTGATCCGGCCCTGCTACATTCTTCAAGGACCCCGCACAGCCTGACATGCTTGGAGGGTCTTTAAATGGGTTAGTCTAGTATCCACCGATGGGACTGCTTTTAAAGGCCAGAGAGGAGTCGCCATGCCTGGCACCAGCCCCCCCGTAAGGTGGATCCCCAGGGTAACTCTGTCCCCCAAACACCGCTCTCACCTTCTCGCTGAGCACCAGGCTACCCGTCCACCTGGCCACCCAGGACGAAGGGGCCGGTGCCTGGAGGGGCTCTCCCCAGACCACCGCAGGGTTTCTCGGCCCCCAGGGTAAGGGGTCTTCCGTCTCAGGGCCCAAAACCCAGAGGCCCAGATCCAGACATTCACTCCTCAGGCAAAGACAGCCTCGTTACCGCCAGGGTCTCTGGGGGCAACTACATAAATCACAGGGCTCAATCGGAGGCCACGTTTGGACTGTCACTCTTGTTATTAAAGTAAATTGTGGATTTATTAAATAGGGCCCCTCGCTCCCTCACCCCAGAGACAAAGCCCAGGGTGGCGATAAATCACGCGTTGGGAAGTGGCATCCGTCCTCCCGCGTCTCCCTCAGTGGAGACTCGCCGTGGGAACCCACGTGCTTCCCTGGTGCGCAGGGTGTGAGTCCAAAGAAGGGGGGTGGGAGGGAGCAGCTCCCCGCCGAGTGCCCATGCGACCCGGCTTCACCCAGCTGGATACAAAGCTGCATTCCAAAGGGGGCTTGACCCGAGCAGGCAATGAGAGAGCACTGGATGAGGGGTCCAGAACCAGGGCTCACTGCGTGCTCTTCCCAGGACCCGGCCCAAACCCCCAGCCTCCCCAGAGCCCCACTGCCAACAAAGCCCGGAACCCTGGCCTCAGGAGCAGATAGCACAGAGCAGGCCGGGAGGGATGGAGCGGGGCAGGCCGGTGTGAACCTGCTCCGTCCACACCAGCTGAGCGACCGCAAAAAGCCATTAAGCTTTTTCTCCACAGCACTTAGTGCTACCAGGATCCTATGCTATCGCACACTTCATGACTTTTACGACATATCCCGCTGGAGGGTCAGCTCAGCGCGGGCAGGGCTCTGTCCCTGATCACTGCTGTGTCCCTAGTGCCTAGCCCACCCAGCGAGTACTAACAATACTGGACATTTGCGGCCTGGCCCCCCCTATGTGGGTTCACCTACCTCATCCTCAGTATTACGAAGAGCAGCATTAGGTAGACAGGGAAACTGAGGCACCAAGAGACACCCAACAAAAAAGTGGCAGAGCCAGGATTCAAAGCCAGGCAGGCTAGCCTGAAGCCCATATTCCTAACTAACCAGTGTGCTGGGTAGCTGCTCACAAACACCCCGAGTGGATGCATAATTGGATGAATGAACAAATAACCCGCAGTTGTTAATGGGGGGAATCACTCCCTCTCTCACCTGGTCATTCACTGCCCTTCCTCAGGACACAAACTGGCCCATGGGGGCCCGCGTGGCTCCTGCCCAGCGCACCCTCCACCCAGCTGGGCGTTCCTGCACTTCCCACCCACCCCCCACCGGCTCAGACCCCGCGGCAACTTCTGCCTGGCTTGCTTCCTCCTCCGGGCCCCTCCCAACTTGCTGCCCTCACTCCTCCTCCTCTGGGTCTCAACCTAAAAGTCAGCTCTTCCAGAGGGTCCTTGCTCAGCCCCTTGGCCGCCCTCTCTCCTGACTTCTGTTGCCCTAGCCCTGTTCTGGGACTGGGGGCTGCCCGGCGGGGGTGTTCTACAGGGCAGCTCTGCCTGCTGCTACTCAGCCATATCTGCGGTGCCCGGGGGCCCCTCCTAATGGGTGTGCAGACAAATGGGCACAGACACATACCCCACCTGCTCTGCCCGAGGGGCCCGGTGCTCTCGCCCGTCCCCAGTGGCGTCCGGGGACCTCAGGCACTGTCACTTCCAGCCCAGGAGGATAAACACCATCAACAGAAGAGAAAACCCAGCCCTGGGAAGGCCTTCCCCACTGCAGCAGCCCTGCCAGGCCTCAAGGTCCCAGAGACCAAGGAAGAGCGTGCCTGAGACCCAGGGCCTCCCATCCTGCCCAAATCTGCCGATCTGGCTCCAAAATGGGTACTGGAGTTAGTTTCCCAAAGAGAAATCTACCAAAAAATAAAGTAAGCAGCTACTGGCAAGGCCAGCTCTGCAGCTCCCACGGAAATGAACGTTTTCCAGAGCAGGCGCTGCAGGGAAGAGGGCGCTCCCAGCGCTGGAACCCACCCCCAGGCCTGGTGCCCACCTGCCTTCCAGAGCCCCTTCGGCCGTGAATAATCTCTCTGCACCCATCCTCTACAACAGAAGACCAGTCCCGAGGGAACCACACAGTAACAAGAGGCAACAACTCCCCACCCCACTTCCAGGCCCGGTTGTGGAACCCCCCTGGCTCCTTCTCTACGTGGGCCGCGTGCCGCGTTCTCCCGTCTCCCTGAAGGGACAGCCGCTAATACCTCACGTGACCACTGCTCCCTAGAGATGGTACTCAAGGTCCTAGAGGAAGCTGGGGTCTGTGTCCTCGTGGGGGCATCTGACCCAGCCTGGGGGTCGGGGGGGCCCTGCTCTGAGCCCCAGAGCCCAGGAGCAACCCCAGCACAGCTCTGACCTCCCTGTGCTCTCACTGGGAACTCATGGGGCTCCCCCCTCGTCAGGGGCTTGTCAGAGACCCAGACCCAGCACAGGGGCACCCCAAAGGGGCTGAGAGAAGTTTCAACAGTGGAGCAGACGAATGCCTAAACTCTCAGATGGAGGCACGTACGTACTTACGTCCACAGACATCAGAGCAAAAGGATGCTAAGCGAGGAGAATGCCCTGGACCGGAGACGGGTGTCAGTTCTGGTGCCTGCCAGCTGTGTGGGCTCACGTGGGTCACCTGTCTGGGCCTCTGCTTCCTCACCAGGTAAGCCCTGTGGTGCAGGGCCGATGGGAGGGGGCAGCGGGGACAAAGGAGGAGGAGGACACTCTGGTAACACCCAGAGTCGCCCGGGGCGGCACCAGGAATTTCTCCACCTCCGCCCTGTGCCACCTGCGCCTGTCCCGGCCACTGGGGAAAAATCCAGGGAGCGGGGGAGAGGTTCTACCTGTGCACAGGAGTCCCGAGTCTACGTTCTCGCTGCGGTCCCACTGCTGGGGCACCCCTGGTATTTTCCATCAGCCCCAAAGGGCAGGCAGCAGAATTCCCCAGTCCTTTTGGAAAGCATCTCTGCTTTTTCAACAGAAGCAAAGGGGGTCTGGGCAAAAGGGAGGGGCAGAGGGAAGAGAGGACAGCCAGGCCAAGCCCAGGGTCCTACCCTGCCATGGGGCCTGCAGCAAGTCCCGTCCCCTCTCTGGGTCTCGTCCTCCCCATCAGTACAACAAGGAACATGAATTAGACCAGGGAGTCAGTAACCCAATACCAAATACCAAGAAGGGGCAGCTGGAACTCAGCCTCCCAGACGTTGCCACGAGGACGTATGGGCCTGGGGCTGCCAGGACTTTGGGTTTTGTACGGCAAAGCCAGAAGTCTGGATTTTTATGTGCAATCACCTCATTTTTCAATATTTGTAAAACATTCTCCTGGCCAAATGAAACAAGACTCCAGGCCAGAATCGGCCCACAGGCCAGCACGCTGCAACTTCTCCCACATCCCTCCCAACTCAGAGCCTCGCTGATCTGGGGATTCCAGAACCGCTGCCTGAAACGCTTGGGCCCAGAAGCCAGGAGGCACCCCGAGTCCAGGAGCCCACCCCGGACGGCCCTCACCACCCACACCGCCCACCCAGCAGTCCCATCGGAGGCGCCCACTCACATCTGCACGTGCGGCGGCTGGAAGCGGCCCTGGTTGATGTTGTAGAAGGTGAAGGCCTGGGTGGGGTTGGAGCTGTACTCATCCACCTCGATGACGATCCGGCTGTGCTGGTGCCTCCGAGCGGCCGTCACGTGGGACTGGGAGAAGGCCATGCCCAGGCCGCAGGGCAGGAGGGCCAGGGCCTCTGCCTTCAGGACGCCGGGCTCCCACCTAGCGCGCCACATGGGCCTCCGCAGGCCGCCCGGGCATCTCCCGCCGCCCGGCCCCGAGCCAGACCTGGGAACAGACTGAGGAGACGGAGGAGAACCGCGCGACAGTTAATCTGTTTGGGATTTGCTTTATTTAATGTCAGATGAAGATTTAGAAAGAGGGAGAGGGCGGGGGAGAGAAAAAAAAAAAAAAACAACACAGTCGTACAGCTCAAAAACTCATTACAAATCTTTCCAACTCAGCAGTTTGATGAATATACTTTGGTAAAAAGAAAAGGGAAGGGAGGGAGGGGACCAAAAAAAAAAAAAAAAACCCACAACGCTATGGACGGATGCATGCATGGTCCAACATGTTTAAATACTTAAGACTTTTTTTTTTATGCCTTCGACAAAACCCCCCAGAGCCCACAGCGTGGTGGCCGTGAGATGCGGAAGACAATGGCTGGTATTCTGGAAACAGGTAAGGTAAGTTTTACTTTTCGGAACTGGGGAATAGGAAGGATTCACCTCCAACCCCACCCCCTCCCCTCAGAACCCCCCCCCCCCGCAACACACACTCCCACACGGCCACACCCCTACAAGCCCGAGCAGGTGGGGAAAGCACGGGCACAAATTCCTTCATCAACCACCATTTCGCCTAAAGATATCTTTTTAGCAGCGCCCGGAGAAGGGATTTTCCCAGAAAGACTGCCATACACCAGCTCAGCTCAGGGGGTGGCCATGGTCGGGCGTGGGGTGGGAATCTACTTAAAAAAAAAAAGAAAAAAAAAACAACCTTCTCAAATGCCTTATAAGGATCTCAGGAATTCCGATGTTCCCAGTCAAACCTTGAATCCACTCAAATCACAGCTTACAAACACTATATATATTTTTTTCATTTCTTTCATTGGAAAGTACAGTTTGCATTTGTAGTTACTAGATTTAAAATGTCCCTTTTTGATTCCAACTCGGCTATGTGGAATCCTGGAAACGTAGGTCCTGGATAAGACTGCATCCTACCCTGACACACACACTTGCCATGACGGCCCATGCTTCCTCATTAAGATCATCTTTTTTCTTGTTCTTTTCCATAATTTTTTTTTTAACTAGGTAAATAGGAAATGCCTCAAAGATTTGTTTTGTTTTGGTTTCTGGTCATTCAGACCCTCCGACGATTGTATCTGCACTTCATTTAACCAAGGAGAAAATAACATCATTTAAACTGTTCCTGGACAGTCAGATCCCAGTCACGTTAAACGAAGAAAAATCCCCTTTGCTTTGCACGTGGAAGAAGAATGGACACAGTCAGAAAACAAATTAGATTAGGAAAATGACAAAAATTAGAGACTGGAGAACATTTTAATTACGTGCAAAGGAGAAATGGATTATTAATTTTGTTAACTCTCAACAATCATGCCCATACAAGGTGCAATAAATAGCAATTTCCTACTGCTTTCCCGTCACTATCCTCCCCCCACCAAAAAATGCTTCCTGATTCAGAATACATACCCCTCCTCTCCACGTGGGAAGATAAGGAGAAAACAATCAGCCTTTTCCCTCCAGGACGCACTTGCTCCTGTCCTTTGTCCTGTTCGTTGTTTCTAACGAATCGGCTCCCCCGGCAGATGCAGCGTGGCAGGCCTCCGAGTGGGTGAGTCAGGGTGTCCAGGCCTCGGGGCCTGTGCCCATCCTGTTTACCCCGGGAGAGGCCTCAAGGCAGCAGACGCCGAGGTCCAGGGCTCCAACAGCCAAGATCTGAACAAGAGTTTGAGGCCCAGCCTGGAGCTGACCTGCTGTGTGACCTTAAACCAACTTCCTAATCTAAGTCTTAGCTTCGTCTTCTGGGAAGTGGGTTTGATAACAGTAACATCGGCCCCCAGGGCAGCTGTGCAGGTTAAACGAACGGGAATTCTAAGCACAAGGCCTGGCAGGCACCAAGCGCCCAGCTAATGTTCGCCGTTACTATTATAATCACTATTCAGTTCAATCGGGGACCTGTGTACGGAAGGCCTGCTCTGGGCAGGTGCTGCCCAGGTGCTGGGGTACCTGTGGTCCAGGGGTGTCCAGTGTGAGCAAAGGGGGCAGCTCCAGGAGCCCCGAAGAACCGCAGTTTTCTCAAATGTAAGCTGACTACGTCAAGCCCCTGCTTGAAATCCTTACCGTGGCTTTCCGTGGCTCCTCTGAGGAGGACCCACGGCCCGCGGGCCCTGCTCACACTCCAGCCACACAGGTCTGTGCCCAGCAGAGGCCTCTAGCTAATGAGTGCTGTGCGCTGGTTCAGAGCACGCAGTTCCAACACTTTCGAGGGGCCCCTCTCTAAGGCTCACCACCTACCTATGACATAGGTGTTCCAATACCTCCCATTCTGCAGATGAGAACGGTGTGTCACAGAGGAGTGAGGTCTCTTGCCCAAGCCGAGCACAGAGAAAGGGTGGTGCTGAGACCTAGACACAGGCAGCCTGGACGCCCCCGACTTGGCCTCCTCTCCAGCTGGCTAAACTCACCCTTTACCCCTCAACAACGTCAGTATTTCCTCAGAGAGGCCTTGATCAGGGGTCCTCGTCCCAGGGTCTCATGAAGAGCCTGCACGTCCCCTGGGGGCTGAGCCTAGGTCTCCCTCGCTCACCCTGGTACGTCAGCTCAAGCCCCAGCAGCTCTGTGACCTGCCAGGGGCTCCGATTCCTCGTCCACGAAATGGAGAGAAAATAGTACCCATGTCATACAGTCGTGAAGATTAAATGAGGTG
Organism: Balaenoptera musculus; assembly: GCF_009873245.2. Taxonomy (NCBI): domain Eukaryota; kingdom Metazoa; phylum Chordata; class Mammalia; order Artiodactyla; family Balaenopteridae; genus Balaenoptera; species Balaenoptera musculus. Next base: position 98,770,808 of record NC_045794.1, on the reverse strand, counting down.
ACACATGTAAACTGCTTATCGCGGAGCCCAGCACATAGTAAATGCTCAAAAATGTTGTTATTGTTGTTTTTATCATCATCGTCACCCCAGGGCCCACCACAGATGCTTCATAAATACTGAATTAGTGAATGTATGGATGCAGGGATGGATGGAAGGATGCAGGGATGGAGGGAAGGATGCAGGGATGGATGAAGGGAGGGGTGCGGGGATGGATGAAGGGAGGGGTGCGGGGATGGGGCCCTCCACCCATCCCTGCCCCCAAGGAGCGGGCGCCTGCACGCCCTGCAGCCAGGCTAGCCGCAGTGGGGGAGAACCACTCTGCACCAGGGGACTCAGCCAGAAAAGGCAGGCGGCAAGGCGTCCCGGGAGGCGCTCCGCAGTGAAATGCTGCATTTCACATAAAGGGGGTTTGCAATGGGCCCTGCTCAGAGAAATCAGGGAAACTGGGAACGCAGAGCCTCCTTTTAATACCCATTTAATATTGATGGAGCTGCAGCAGCGCCAGCCACTGTGCGGAGAACACAGCCGATCCACGGAGGGGGAGCAGCGAATTCCCAAACAAACGGCTTAGAGCTGGGAAGCATTTACGCCTGGTCCACAGAACAACCCAGCACGCAGGCAACGCGGAGGGTGCTGGGACCTGCTGCGGGGGAGACCACCTGGGCTTCCATCCTGGCTCTCTGTCCAGTGGAATGACCTTGAGCAAGTCACACATCCTGGCTGGGCCACCGGGGCCTCCTCCGTGCCAGTGGGCAGGAAGGAAATGGGACTACAAAGAGGAGGGTGGAATAGATTGATTAATGCATTTACTTATTCAACAAATGTTGACCTTGGCCCTATGTGCCATCACCGGTCCAGATGCCACAAAGAGCAGTGAAAGAATCAACAGGTCACTGCCCTCAAGGGACCGGAGGTGGGGGCGAGAAAGCAAACACATAGGTAAATAGAAAAGATACTTCCAGATAATAATATGTACCTGGAAGAAGACAGGATGGGGCGATGGAATAATGAGTACTGGGGGAGAAGAGGGTTGTTACTTTAAATTGATGATCAAGAAAGGCCTGTATAAAGAGGTGCCATCCCCTCAAAAGTGAATGCTGAGAGGGAGTCAGACCTGGGAAAGAGAACCAAGGCGGAGGGGACAGCAAGTGCAAAGGCCCTGAGGCAGAGACAGCATCAATAAACAGTCTCATCATATTATTATTGTTGTTGGCCCCTGGTGTGCTTCTGCAATGGAGGAGGGCCTGGACTTTGAGGTCAGAGGTTCAGGGTTCAAATTCGGTGCTGCTTAGCTACGGGACCCTGGGCAGTCACTTAACCTCTCTGTGCTTCCACTTTCTCATTGGTCCCGTCAGGAGGTGACAGATGGGGTGACAGGAGCCTTGTGCCGGTCCCTCCATAAAGGCCCAGTCAGCCCAGATTGGGAGAGTTGAAAACTTCTTGTTGAAAAACTCCTTCCATTCTTTAGGGCTCACTTTTCAAAAGTCTTATTCTTTCACAAGGTGGTTTCTCTTTTTGTTTTCCCCTCAGAGACATTTATTTGTTGGTCCTCAGGTGCCTTGAGTCGAGTCAGGCCAGGAGGAGCCTGGATGCCGGCCGAGGCACCAGGCAGCAACTAGCTATTCGGGACGGACGGTACGGGAAGCTCATACCCGGGAAAGAGGCCAACCTGGGCCCCACCTCCCGCTGCTGCCTCCACAACCTTGTCTGCCCTCCTTGCTGCATCACCAAGGCCACACATCACACCAGCCTCCAGAACCAAGGTGCTAACACGCACTCTGACCACGCCATTCCTTCCCACGCACTGGATCTCGTCAGGAGCATTCTGCTGTTCTGCGGGGAAGCCCGGCTCCTTAGATCAGCCCAGGAGCCCACACCTGCCCCCAGCCTCACCACTCCGGCCAAGCTCTCCACTCCAGGTTTCCCCGGCACACCGGGAGTCCCGCCTCTGAGCCTTCGCACGTGCTGTTCCCTCCGCCTGGAAGGCTCCATGCACCACCCCCACCTGTGCACACACACCTGTTTCCTGGCTCGGGGCCTTGGGAGGATGTCCCCCCACCCCCCGACTCTGACCTCCCTGGGGTTTCTCTCACCGAAGCTCCCAGAGTAATGTCCTGTGTCTGAGCTGAGGCGCCAAAGAATAAAACAATACACAAACGAATGAGTGAGTAAGAGAAACCATACAGGCCCTCAGGTACCAAGCCCAGACTCCAAAGCAGCTTTAACCTCCTCGGATTTTGGGTTTCTCACCTGTAAACACGTGGATGCTAAACCTCCCGCCCAGAGCCATTGGCAGGAGTGCAGGACACGGTACCTGCAAAAGCACCTGGCTGAGAGCCAGCACCCAGTAGGTTCTCACTAAGCGTCTCTTCCACTGGGGTTAGAAAGTTCCGATGAAGCCCAGGAGCTCCTCCAGGAACTTCCGAGGATCGAGCAGAGATTTTCAGATAATCAGGGGGCTCCCGGCCCCTGCCCTCCCACCCAGTACTGGGTGAGTCAGAGGTCACTACTTCCCAGGGTGCTGTGATGGGACACACCCTGTATCACCTGCCCTTGACTAGTTTTCTAGGCAAACTTCACCACTCCCTCACCCAGGTCACTGCAGAACACTGGTCAGCCCTGAAACACCCACTGCCCCACCTCGGGAGCAGGCCCTGTTCTGGGACCCAAATGACTCAGATATGAAACTGACCCTCAAAGGGCTTGGAGCCCCGCAGGAGCAGCTGGACAGATCCGCAGGGCAGCTCAGACCCCCTTATGAGGAGGTAGAGGGGAGGGGCCTGGAGGGCCCCCGAGAAGGCCCCTACCAAACTATGGGGCCCGCCAGCATGTGCCAAAGGCCCAGAAGGAGACACTGAGAAGGACCTCGGCTTACATGGAGCACCTTAATAGCAGGTGGATTTCTGCAAAGGAGACACTTGGGTGGTCCTGGCAGCCCAAATCTGCCCAACAAATATGGAAGGGAAATCTACAAGCCACCGCGCTGCCGGGGTTGCCGATCTGCAGACCAAAGATAGCTTCCCTTTGCCACACGGCTTGAGGCACCCACTCCTTCAGGCTCTTCAAGGCCGGGGTGGGCTCGGGACAGTCCCGGTTCACGTCTGCTGTCCCCGGTCAGTCATTACGACCAGCATCCTCTCCAGCTCTCAAAAGTGCCCCCATTTCAATAGCTGAAAATGTCATAAAGGGTAAAGGTCACCGTAATCAAAGCCAACCAGAGGCTGTTAAGGCGCCCACCCCCAAAAGGTACCAATGTCTCTCTCTCTCCATCACTGGCATGTTTGTAGCCATAACTGTGAGGCCAGGACAATACTGTGCTGTCCTGAGTCCGAAACTCAGATGACAATCAATGATTACACAGGGGTGATTGTGCATTAAACAGGAGAAGCCCCCCGAGAAACATCTGCCCCGAGAGCCTTTCCCACAGCAGCGTTCTGACGGAGCCCAACATCTGGAGAGTGTCCCCAGGATTCCAACCCTGTCCTCGCTCCCACTCCTCTCCTCCTTGGACCGCAAGTGGGGGGCAGCCAGCAGCCCCAGCCCCTCCAACAAGTCAGCCCATCATGCAGACGACTGTCTCTGGCCGGTCCCCCAGAGAGATGCAGAGAGGAAGCCAGCTCAGCCCAACGCACTGCTCGCTGAAGCTTTTGTTGAGAACTTAGTGGCAAGGCGGCAAAATGTTGCAGAAAAACCACGCCCACGCTAACACCTAAGCTGTGCCCCCCCCAAAGCAAAATGCAGGGGAAATCATATTTAACAGAAAAGTGCCAAGGTGTGGGGATTTGGGAATGATTCTTTTACAGGCCATGCTTCCACACGAGCTCAAAAATCACTTTTAAACTGGGTTTTTTTTCCCGTTGTTTTGCTCATGCCTGAAAATATGCAATTGATTAGTCAGTAGTTGAAAATGTCAGAAAGGGTAAAAAAACAAAAAAAACAAAAAAAAACATAGGAACTCAAAGGAAAGGAAAAAGAACAAACAGCCCAGTAGGAAAAAAATCAGACCCAATCCCCCCATGTGTCTGAAATGACAGCCCTTATTTTTGACCTCCTTCTTTATCAACTGTGGGTTTCCAAGGGAAAAAAAAAAAAAATACTGGCCTGCCGCTGGTATTAGCAGCCACGTTGAATAAGCTGATGGGCTAAGTCGATGAAGGAATCCACAAATATTGTGAAAATTAGACCATATTCCTTGAAAAAGGATCAACCACGAGTGACTTTAAAGCATTACCACTTTAAAACCTTTTAGCTGGGCCCATTTTGAATTATGACTACATGATTTTAAATTACACTTTCTAATTCCTTGCCGCCTACCCCCCCTAAGCAGTCGCTGCCGCTTCATTTTCCAGTTATGTACTTTTATTTCAGAATGATGAAGAGTGCTACTTACTGGATCATGTCCTGTCTGCCACAAATAGCTGCTCACTTATTCCTTTAATTTTAGATATGAATGCAGTCAGTTCACCCCGCTGGTCTTCAAATTCTGAATATTCTCCATTCCCGGAGCACTGAACGAAGCCCGAGAAGCAAAGAAACCCTCAAAGCTCGGGCTGAGAAATGTTTGTAAACCACTGCTCCGCTCCATAAATTATTATAATTCTTGGTGCTTTCTATATCCATCTAGCAGATCAGCAATCACATAAATAATGGTGAATGGACTGATTTTTCTTCTGCAAAGTGCTATGTCCTAGTTTTCGAAATAAAGCATTTGGAGAGTCGCGTATCTGTGGAGTTGAGATGGGAAGCTGCTCGAATCCGTTTCAAACAAGCACGTACACATACCCACACACAAAAGGAAATACGAGTTACATGTGAAAAAAATCAGCATCCTGCATCCCTTTCCCACGTACGCGTCAAGTAACACTCAACATTAATGGAGGTGTGGGATGCACATGGTTGGGGAGGGGGAGAAGCAAGAGGGTCTGGGGTGCTCAGCGTTCAGTTACAATTTGCAAAGAAAGTGAATGTGGATTTACAGTTCTCATGGAAATCTATTAAACAGATGTCACTGAAGCATAATCAAATCGGCACTATGGTAATTCTACACTTAAGTCTGAGACTGGGGTTTTGCCATTTTTATGATCAGTTTAAGTGCATTTTTTGTGATCATGCGGGAATTTGCAATTAAGGATTAAATCTCCAAAGTATGATCAATTAACTAATGTGTCTGAATGACAAACTTACAAAAGCAAAACTCCATTCTCCACACCCCCCCCGCCCCCCCCCACCGCACACACACACCCCTTTGTGCAGGGAGCCTAGGGTGGGGGAGGGAACGTTTGCCTTTTCCATGAGCATTGCAATGCCAAAAGCACTTCGTTGTGAAGGGGGAAAGGCAGGGTGCAGGGATGAGCTCACACTTCTCAGGTAACCGGTGCAATATATTTTGCAGCCTTGCAGGCTGCGGTACTGTCAGAAAATGCAAAAGAATGAAATAAAGGGGAAACGGGAGGCAGGCATCATTTTCTCCTTAAAGTGATGAAATTAGCATGCGCGATGCCAAAAGTCTTTTCATGTGTATCAACGCTGAGCCTCAAATCCTTCTTGGAAGGAGGGGATGGAAATGTGAAGTCATGTAATAGAAGCAAACTTTCAGGGTTTGGGGTTGGGGTGGTGGAGAGAGGCACCTACTCCATCCTTGAGTCTGAACTCAACGCATCTCACAATCAACCAGAGGGGAGACTTTTTTTGGGGGGTAGCTGCATCTACTTATGACGTACGACCAGAGTCTGACATCAAGCTGGCCAAGTTCACGTCCAAGAAAACTCCGCCAATTGGTAATTCACAGAAAGGTGTGGAAAAACCAAAGAACATCTCAAGCCACTATCTGAGTCCAAAATTAAAACATATAATCCCAATTTGCTAAGATTTTTTTTTCCCCCACGGGATTGGGCTGCCCTCGTTGGCCACAGATATTTTAAATGGAAATAAAGCATAACTAAGTCTTGTCTCCTTAGCGGGGGGGGGGAGATCAAAATAAAGTGAAGCATTTGTTTTAGCAGCAGAATGGCCGTGTCACCAGGGAGAGTCACAGCAAATCAAATTAACAGAGGAACTATTTATACCTTCTCTCCAACACCACCCCCCAAAAAGGGGGCCTCTCTTTTTTTTGTCTCCCTTAGGGTTGCTTTTGTTTTTTACATTTTTGTCACTTCTTCAGACCCGAGCCACACAATGTCAGTGGCAGTTTGGAGAGGAAGCTAGCTGGTGGTCTCATTCCGTGGGGACATCCACACCCCAGGAAACACGGCTGCAGGGAATTGCTTTCAGGGTGACCCAGCATAGTCTAGACGGTTCTTGCTGTGTGAAGCATTCCCTTCGCCCCCTCTCCTCCCTGCCCCCCAAGTGTCTGGCATATCTGATCCTAGAGGGTGAGAAGTTTGGCCGGAAGGAAGATCCCACAAGCAGCCTGTCTCACATCTGCGATGCCATTAACTGTGTGATCGGTGGGCACAGAGCAAGCCTGAGAACCCATTCCCGGGCTCCTGCACCTGGGGAGTCCCTTTCCCCAGGGTCCCTCGCTCCAGAGGTGCAGGCAGACAAAGGTACCAATTTGCTGAACGGAGAGATCTCAGAGAGAAGAAGAATGGAAAGGGGGGATGCTTGAAAAGACCCTTTTTCTGTTCCTGGTGAGGGAGGGGCAATGGGAGAGACATGTCACATTGTCACATTAAAGATTTTGACAGACAATTCAGGGATAACGCAGAAATTCCACCCTTACTGCAGTGCACCACCGAAACTTGAAAGGCATTAACTAACCTCCACTAATTGCATGTTTTTCTGTGCATAATATTTACTTGTTAAAAGTCTTTGCCTGGATGATTAATTTCCTCTGCCCTGCTAGCCATGATCAGTTCACAGGCCTGAAATTGGAAAAACAAAATCATTTTGATAGATTAAAAGATGATTGCACTTTGGGGAAGGTTTTCTTTTTTCCACTAGTCCAGAACCCGCACCCAGAATGCTGATTTTTCTCCTTGAGTGCTACCCTTCAGTGAAATCCTGCTACCATCCTTAATTCCTCAGACAAGTGCAGAGAGATGTGTCCTGTGTTAGGTGAATGCCTACAAGGGAATGCAGCAAGTTCAAGGGAAAACAAATGAACTTAAATTACTTTCATCGGATGAAGATTTAATAGTGGACTGGGAAATTTTTAAAAAGCAGGCTTTTCTTGAATGGCTACTTTATGTGTCTGTGTATTCCTGACACGGTTTGGGCGCTAAAAGAAAGATCCTAAAGCCCCAGTCTCTTACCTAAACTTAGACTTACTCTATCTGTCCATAAACACAGCCCACAGGGTTAGGGTGTATATGAATGATTTTAAGTGTTCACACAGCAACTGCATCGGAGATACGACATCCCACATGTAGGTGACACTTTGAGCCTACCCACATCAACATTATAGGGATCTACTTCAATCCAGGTCTTCGGAAATTCCTAGGACTACGAAATAAATAGGAAGGCTGCCCCACGTTGAACCACTTCCGAATACACGATTAAACCACTGTGACCGGATTATCGCCTTTTGAGTAGCCATCAGCCAATTAATGCACCTCCACGGACTGAGCACTCAAATAGACGTAACCATTTCGCAGAAACCCATCTTAAGGAAAAAGATTTTACAAGTGCTGTGGGGCTGCCACTCGGAAAGCCAATTTGCAGGGAGCTGGGCGTCATGAAGCACGGTTTATTATGCGTGGCTTCCACACCGCAGTCCCCGAGTTACACTGTGCCGGGCTCCAGAATGCCTCCCGACCACCCCCCCGCTGGCTCTACAGCCCCGGTGTGCTCCCCACCACCAGAGGCCTGCCTCGGCCCAGCCAAATCCACCACCCCCTCCCCAAATGGTCTCTTAGCGCGCTGGCTCACGTGGATGGAGGCCTGGCTTCCAACTTGAATGTGGCAGTCAGCCGGTGGCCTCTGAGACATCCCCCAGAGCATTTTAGCCAATGTGACAAATTATTCATGAAGTTGGTTTAATTTTCTTTTGCACATACCAGGTAGGATATTGACGATGGTAGTGTCTGCTTGGACCCCAGCACGGCTGGTCCCTGCTAGCAAGTCTCCCACCACCATTCAAGTCCTGTGGCGCCAGCTCACCATTCACCAACCAGCCCACTTTTGTTCACTGGTTTAATTTCATAATTGTTTGCCACTTAACAAGCTCTCCTCTGGGCCGTTCAACAGGGGCCTTGGAAATGGGGAGGGAGAGGCAACCAAGCCCCCAAGGGGAGCTGGGAGAGGCTCTGACCCATCACTGGGCAAAGACTTCCCAGAGAGCTCAGCCGAGCGGCCTTGGGGGCCAGTTCCAGGGTGGGGCCTCCTGATGCCACCTCCAGCCTCCCAGCCCCAGTGGAGAGGGGATGGGAGGGGAGGGGATGGAAGACATGGTGGGTCTAGGACCCAAAGCTGTGGCCTGCCACAGACTCCTGGACACATCAGCTCTCAGACTGACCCTCTTCTGTCTCCACCGATTCAAGGGAGACTATGCGTGAATTCACTCTCCTATAACAAGTCCCAGAATAAACACACACACGAGACAAAACTGTTCCTCAGCCTGGGCAGTCCATGAAATATTGCCTGCGTGGCTGGAACCTGCCTGGTCAGCCACTGAATCCCCTGTGGCCAGCGCACGGCAGACAGTAATAAATATGTACAGAATGAGTGAGTGGATGGATGGGTGGATGGGTGGGTGGATGGACGGATGGATGGATGGATGGATGAAGTTTGCAGCAATGCCTAGCAAAAGTGGCCACTAGACCAGCATTAGTCCCCGCCTCCCTTGCCCCCAAGTACCAGCAGGGGCTTCGCTGCGCACAGTAGGCTCTCAACGACTAGGGACTGCTATTGTTATCACCATCTTCATCACTTGCACCCCACCAATCCGCTTCTTCCACCAGCAACTCCGCCGGCAGCCAGCAGCGACTGGCGAGCTGGGGAAAAGTTTCGCTGACCCCTCGGCCCCAGTCAGAGTCCAGCGCCCCGGCCGAGCCCCTCCCAGCGGCACCCGCTAGGCCGCCAGGGCAGCCGGGGTGACGGGCCAGGGCGCCAGCACCCGGCAAAGGCAGCCAAAGTAACTTTGCGGGCGCCCGTGCGCCGCGCCGCGGGCGTCACCCCGCGCCTGGAGAGGGTTCCGGCCGCGCCCCCGCCCGGCCCGGCGTCCGCGCCCCACGCCCGCCGCGCCCCGGCCCGCGCCCGGCCCGCCCCCGGCCCTACCTGGCCCCGGGCTCCTCTTCGGCGGCCGCGGCGGCCGCGAGCTGCAGCGCGCACGGAGGGAGGCAGGGGCCCGGCTCCGGGGAGGGAGGCGCGCAGGGGCGGGGGCTCCTCCGGCGGCAGCCGCCTTGCCGCGCGTCCGAGGCAGCAAGTGGGAGCCAGACTCCTCCTTCGGGGGGGCGGGGGGCTCCCCGCCGCCAGCTCCCTCGCCCGCCCGCCTGCCCTCCCGCCGCGCGGCTCCGAGCCTCCCCGGCTCCCCCTCCCGCCGCCTCCCTCCTCCCTCCCCCCCTTCTTCCCCGCCTCCCCCCGCCCCGGCGCCGGGAGGGGCGCGCTCGCGCCTTCGGTCCCCGGTCCCGCGCGGCCGCCGCCGGGGCCCCCACCAAGCCGGCCAGGCCTCGGCCCTCGGCCCCCGCCCGGGCCCGGCGACGCATCCCGCCGCCCTGGGGAAGGGAGCGAGGGAGCCGGCCGGGGCGCGGGGCGGAGAAGCGGGGCCCGCGCTGCGGAAAAGGGCCGGCGGCTGCCTCGCCTCGCCCAGCGCCTCTCCCCGGCCCCGGGCCCGGCCGCGCGCGGGGTGGGCGGGGAGCGCGGCGGGGGCGCTCTCACCTCCCGAGCCGCGGCGGCGGGCACCGCGTGCTGGGGCGTTCGCTGCTCCTTCCGGGGCGCCGCGGCCCCCGCCCCCGGCCCGGACCCTCTTCCAGGACCGCGAGGGTACCCGGCCCCGGACCCCTCCTGCCAGGAGTCTGAGAATTCCCCTCCGCCCCCCTTTTCGAGATATGTGGACCCCAGCCCCTAGGCTGCATAGGCCTGGCCCCCTTCCTGCGCCCCCATCTCTTCCCTCTGGGGGTCCCAGGTCCCCAATTCCGGGGTAGAATGGGTGGCCAGCAGAGGTCTAACCCGGAGTGGGCAGGTAAGCTGGTCTGGACCCGAGGACCCGGCCCTTGGCTTGAAGAAGGCCCTGACTTACTGGGGAGGGGGAGAGCAACACCCCAGCTTCCGTGGCCCTACCCTGGGGAGTTTGAGAGGCCCCTTGTGACCTCTAGCCTCTGCCATGGGTGGAGACTGGTGTTCACCGGCACAGGTCAGGCCGGGGCCTCCCAGACTGAGAGGCAGGTGAGAAGGAGGTGTAACTCCTCAGAGGTCCACCTAAGGCGCCCCAACAGATGTTTGTGGGTCCCCCTCCCCCAGCACACGCGCATTACCCCATGCCTCCCACTTCCGCTTCATCAGAGCTTCAGACAACCCCCAAGGACAGGACACACCGTGTGGGTGCCTCAGACCTGGCCTGCCCCTGGGGAGAGCCAGTCTGGTAGGGCGGCAGACAGGGACAGGGCAGGTGAGGGCGGCGGGGAAGTGGGAACAGCTACCCAGTGGGGCTTCCTGGAGGTGGACCCACCCCAACTAAGTGTATGCAAGGGGAGAAGGTATGGAAAAGGCATTCCAGGCAGAGGGAACAGGGTTTGCAAAGGCCTTGGCGTATTTGGGATGGCAGCTTCAGTGGAGCTGAAGAAAGAGGAAATGTGGAGGAGGACCGGGAGCCAGATCTGGAGGGGCCTCGGATGCCTGCCTAAGGGACCAGCAGTGGGAGCCATGGAAGGTGTTTGAGCTGGAGCACCTGACCGAGTTTACCTTTGTAGAGTTTGCTCAGGCAGCCCTGACAGAGGAGGGGGAGGGGCTGAAGAGGGGAGAGGCTGGAGTTGCCGAGGGAGATGATGGGGGCCTGGGCAGCGGCCCTGAGGCCAGGACGGGGGGAGGGGGTGCTGGCTGAGGGGGCCTCAGCTGGTCACCCCCCTCCCGCTTCCTTGTCTATGGACCTCACTTGGCAGAATCGCTGGGACAATTCTGGGGCAGAGTGAAGAGGCCAGGCTGGAAATACAAGGTCAGCCGGGCGAGTGGGAGGGACGGGTAAAACACATGGTGGGTGGGTACAGCGATGGCAGGCCACCCAGTCTCCTTCCGGGGCCAGTCCTGGAAATCAGGTTCCCCAGTCCCCTCCCCCCCCATGAGTACTTGCTCTGGCTCCCGAGGCCATGCTTACCTTTGCAGGTGCCCAGCTGGAGTCTGCCTGGCCCCCTGAGGGTCAGAGCCCCAGGGCAGGCTCTCTCAGGCCACGTGGAGAGGAGTGTGGGAGTGGTCACCCGGGAATTTAGGAAAGAAACCCCAGGTAAAAGCACAGGCCTGCTGCCGGGGAGAAGGTGTGGTCAGTCCACTGTCAGCGTCGCAGCTCAGGTGGCTGCGACATCCATCTGGTACCTGCGTTGTCCTGGAAACTGTGTGTCTGCCAGGCCCGTGTTGGGTGGCCAGGGATGCAGGGGGCGCCCATGAAAGGCCAAAGGGGAGACACACCCAGAGAACACCCCAGACTGAGTGTCAGGTGGGAAGGAGAGATGCCCACCCTGGGGGATGGGGCAGGGCTTCCTGGAAGAGGGCCTAGGACTGGGCCTGGAAGAAAGGGCAGAATGTGGACGGGGGAGATGAGCCTGGTGGGCACTACCAACAGTAGGAAAGCAGATGCCCAGGACGGGGAGGGGGGAGGTGCGGGCCCCTGAGGGACTGGAGCATTCCACAAGGCAGGCCTTGAATGCCATGCCCAGCAGGTCACGGTGCCCCGAAGGCTTTTGAGCAAGATGCTCTGTGGTGTCTTGTGTCCCAGCACCCGGGACAAGGCCAGTGTCAGGTGAGTGAGGGAATGAATAAGCAGATGAAGGATGAGATCTGCTGACCTAACCTCCCCTTGGCACACAGTGCCTCCCAGCTCCTCCAGCCGGGCTGTCCAACTCCAGAGCATGAAGGAGCATCCCAGACTCAGCGGGGAGCATCTTTCTCCCCCTAGGGATGCAGGCTTCCCAAGCGCAATGTCTCCATGGGTCCATCATACCTGCCTGGGAGACAGGGCTTGGGCTCAGTAGCCCAACAGACTCCACCTGTCACCTGCCAAGGACAAAGCCACAACTTGTTCGTGGCCTCAGGAGACCCGAGGGGACATGTGGTTGGGGATGGTGGAGAATTTTTGGTCCTGGTCTTGAGGGGAGAGCAGAGACGTTCTTGTGACACTCATCCTCCAAGATCAGCTTCCTCACCACCTCTGATCCCACTGGCCCTTGCCTCAGCTCCCAGATGCCATCTCTTATCTTCCCGGGATATGCATTTATTGAGCAATTACTATATGCCTGGCACTTAGCACTTCCTTCGGAGCAAAGCATGAGCTCCCCACCAAAGGGGCCCGCATTACGTGCACCACCCAGTCCCAGACATTGAGCTCTGAACTTGACCCACACCTACCCTGGTCCAGGCTGCCTCCTGAAGGTCAGGCTGCTTTGGGCCCCAACCCTGCATCCCGCAGGCCTGGAGCCCATCATAGATGCCCAGTGAACGGGCTCCAAAAGATGGAGAATGAGGAGTGCAGGATGGGCAGGGTAGACCCACTCCTAAAAGAGCAACCAATCTGGCAAACACAGCAGACATTCTGCTTTTGGAAAATTTAATAACACAGTGGCACTTGTTCATGGAGACTAATAGAAACACCACACAATCCCACACTGCTAAACCAGCCAGGGGATGGCCCGTTCAACTGGGAAGCACTTCCCAGGCGCCTACGATGTGCTGGAAGCCGGAGAGAAGTCAGAGAAGGCAGGCTCTCTGCCCTCTGAGAGGAAGGTGGTCAGCAGATGCTCATGACACCAGAAGGAAGAGGCAGCTGAGGGCAGATGCAGCCTGGGGATGCTTCAGAAAGGTGATGTGTGTGCTCCCGAGGAGGAAGACTTCACTACGAGGATAAATGGGACAGGGATAGCCCAGCAGAGGGACCGAGTGCAAAGCCGCGGAGTCTCGGAAGAGCGTGGTGTGATATACCCTGGCCAAGAAATTCACCTTCCAGGAAGGTGTCCCAGGGCAATAACTGCAGGCTGTTTATAATAGCCCCAAATCTGAAACAAGCTAGATGCCCAGCTAGAGGGGCTCGGTTTTAAAAATTACTGTATGTCCAGGGAATTTCAAGCGGCCAAATCCTGTTGCTGAAATGTGATGTGGCAGGAAAATGTCCACGCTCATCCCACATCCCACAAACAAGTGAAGTAGGTTCCACAAGAGTGTACCTGATTCTGGGTTTTGAAAAACGAGAAATAGAAAAAAAGGAGATAGGCAGAGCAAAATGCCAACCCTGGGGATCAGATTATGGGTGATTTTTAACTTTATTTATGGGACCATTTTGTTGTCTTGAATTTTTCTATGATCATCAGAATATCGTGAGGGATGGAGAGGGGGGCATTCTGGGAGGGATGTGAGCAGAGTTGGGGGGGGCATGTAGGGCAGGGGCTGGGATGAGCTGGAGGCATGGCAAGGCCCAGGCCCTGGAGGACTCTAGGGCCTTGTTGACCGAGGATCTCCTCAGGTCCTCCACGGTGCCTGGCTCAGAGCCAGCCTGCAGGGTTCGGTTATTATTCAGCAGGTATTCACTGGGCCCCTACAGCATGCCAGGCGCTGTGTCAGGCCCCGGGAATCACCCTGGCCAGAGGATTTTAGGGGAGGTGGGAGTCAGCATGGGCTAGGAGGGTTGGGAGAGGCTCCCTGGAGGAGGTGACCCAAGCTGGGGCTGGAAGGATGAAGCCCGGCTTTGCATCCCCACCTCTGCCCCATTATACCCCTCCAAGGTCTCCGCCTGCCAGCACAGGTGTGTCTGGATCCTGACACAGCCCAGAGGCAGGTCCGTTTCAACGCAGTCATCTGGCGTGGGCCTTACCCAGGTCTTCCTCTTGGCCCAGAGCCCAGGGTGGAAGAGCCACACCCTGTCAGGGACCCCAGGCCCTGCCCACCTCTGGTTAGGCTCAGGTACAGCCTATAATGACTGCCCCAACTACTGAACCACTGGTCCAAATCCTGCCTCTGCCAGTTATAGCTGGTGACTCTGAACCTCAGTCTCTTCTTTTTTATTATTGTAAAGCTGGTACAATAATTTCTGACTTGAGGGCAGTGCCCATAGAGCACCCGGTGCACAGGTGGCACTCAGCAAGTGGAGGCTGTTAACACTCACAGTTCTTGATACCAAGTCTGGGGATCTGGATTCTAACCCAGTTCTGCCACTAACATCCTCATGTTTCTCCAAGCCTCAGTTTTCTCAACCTGAGGAGAAAAGTGATGTAACAGCTTGCTCCTGGGCTTGCTCAAAGATGAATGACAAAACGTGGAAAGACCTCAGGAGTTCCCTCCTGCCCCTAGCTGAGGATCTGGAGAGGCTGTTGTCCAAATGGGTCCTCCACCCCGTTCCAGGGTGCTCCCCCCATATGACCCTCGGGCCATCACCCAGAAAGCCAGGTGCAGAGAAGAGCCTTGTATAAAATGAGCTCCAGGCACCTAGCTGATCATTCCACAGGGGTCTGCCCCTGGCAGATCGGCCTGGAGGGTGAGGCCTTTGTCACTGGACAGCTGGCCCAAGACATGCTTCAGGAATGACGTTCCTGGCCCCAGGTGGTGCCGCTCCAAGATTGGAGTCCCCAGGAGCTGGGCAGAGGCCAAGCCCTGGGAGGGCCATCCACTCCCTAAAGGCTGCGGTAGCCAGGAGGATGCTACAGCCCACAGGCCTCCCGAGGGAGGTTTCAGGTCCTGGTGCCACTCCCAGTCACCACTGTTGTGGGTGGCCTAGGTCCCAGGTCCCATGACCCTGCCCCTCACTTGCTGCCTGTGAGCCCTTTATTGTTTCTAGAGAATTTTGCCAGATTCCTTATGGCTGGTCCATTTCTCACAACAGCCTGGCTGGGATCTCAGCTAGGGGCAACCTTCCCTGTGAAGGGAAATCTGAAGGCCCATTTTACAGATGAAGAAACTGAGATTCCAAGAGATTATTTGAGACCTGTCCAGTTAGTATATGGTAAAGTTGGGACGGCAAGGCCAATCTTCAAACTCCAGGACACCTGTTCTCCCCTCCACCCGCCCTGCTCCCCCCAGGTGCCAGGTCAGCTCCTTCCAACCCTGCTAAAGGCCCCTAACACATGTAGGTATCATCCCAGCACTGCCAGGGGTTGCTGAGCTCTGCTGAGCTGTCCAAGGTCCTGGCCAAGCCCAGCCCTGCCCTGCAGCTTTCTCTGGTCCTTCCCTGGCTGCCACCTCTTCTGACCTCCTAGATATTGAAGAAGTGGGAACAGGTGAAGCTGGGCCTGCCCAGGGCCCCCATCCCTGCAATGCCTGGACTCCCTGTGGGCCCTTGGATACCACACTTCAACTCTCAAAGCCTTGGTTTCCTTTTCTGAAAAATGGGTGCAATGTAGGGCAGGCCAGGAGGTGATTCATATTCGATAAACTTCCAGAGATATCCCAGCCACCTCCTCGGGGCCAGGCAAAGCCAGTGACATAGAGGGACTTGGCGCTGGCCCTGCCCTTGAGCAAGGGGTCCAGAGGGTATGGGTCCCAGCTACACACAATGGCTACACACCGCTGAGCAGAGGGGGACACAGGCTGGGGGCTCACAGGGGACCTCTCATCCCTCTTGGGGGCAGAGAAGGGGAGGTGCTCAGACAGTGCCTGGTGACAAGGGCAGAGGAAGGAGGGCATTTGGGAGGAGGGGCCAAGTAAGTAAAGGCCTAGAGGCAGGAACCAAAGGCAACCCTGGGGTGGAGGAAGGTGGGGCTCAGACAGAGGAAGAGACAGAGGTGGCACCCCTCCCAGCACGCCTGTAAGCCCAGAGCAGAGCCCAGGGAAGGGCGGGCAGAGCCTGGCCAGATCCCTCAGCAGTGAATGATGTGAAGAGGAGACAGGGGGATGGTGAAGAGGGGCCCTGGAGACAAAACGCCCAGGGCTCCATGACTCACAGATAATAGTAAGTCCCAGGCACTTTACATATGTCTCCTTGTTCAATCCTCAAAACTCATGCACCAGCTCAGGGTGGAGTAGGGGGCGATGGTGGTAGGAACTGAGACACAGTGGGGTCCACAGGCTGCCAGTATCCCCCTCCAGCGAGCTTATGATTTCCTCAAAGTCCCCGAGTTCTGCATCCCCATCCGAAAAACAGGTGAAAGTACCGCCTGCCTCCTGGGGTCCTGGTGGGGTCAGGTGAAGCACAGACTGTCAGTGGGCCCTGAAAACCGGGCCTTTGGGGACATTTGGCTCTACTGCTGGAGCTCACCAGACCTCTCTGGACAGCTCTGGCCATCTGCTGGATGCCCTGCATCTTCCCTTCTCTGGGACGGCCGTCTAGGAGCTGCTCCACCCAGATAACCCTGCCCCAAAGCAGGTTGGGCACCAGGACATGTGTGACCCCATTTCTCACAAGAACCCCACTGAGGGCCCAGATGCCATGACCAGTAGTGGGAGTACCGGGTTCAAGTTAGGCTGTCTGACCCCAGAGCCGGGTCAATGGTGGTGCCGGAGGTGAACATGAAGAAAGAAGGAAGAAAGCGGAGTTTGCTCCTGTGACCCAGGAAAGGACCGAGAGAGAGAGAGAGAGAGAGAGAGAGAGGTCCTGGCCCAGACCCAGCCCTCTGCCACTCCCACCCACACCAGGAAGCCTGTGGGAGGCTCGGATAAGATGCTTGGGACACAGGCCTGGTCCTGGCACAGGTGTCCTGGCCAGGATCACGCAGAGAGCAGGGCCCCCAGGCTGGTCCAGACCCTGGGGAGTAGAGAGCTGGGAGGTGAAGGCACCAGGCACCAGCTCAGAGCGGGCACCTCCTTCAAAGGCAGCAAGACCTGAAACCTGGGCATCCGCATGCCCACCTCCTGCCCCGCTCCCCTGTGTCTGGTGGCTCCCCCAGTCCTGGGCACCTGCCTCCTGAATCCAAGCCCCTCCTCAAGGCCTCCCCTGGGCTCCCTGCTCCCCACACTGCAGTCAGGGCACCCTTCCCCTGCTTGGGGACCCTCAGTGGTTCCCTACTGCTCTTCAGTCTGCATCCTGCGGAGGAGGGGCTGGGGAGACCTCTGTCCATCCCTCTCAGGACTCAGTTACCCAGGCACCCTACCCGTCCTGGGCCCACCATGGGACTGTAGCTGCTCCGCCCTCTTCCTCGCTACCATGTCCAGCGACAGGGTCCTGAGCCTGGGAACCTCGGGTGGGATCAAGAGCCAAGGGGGCATCTGAGCAGGCCTGGGGCCCAGCAGCAGGTGAGGCTGGGGCTTCCTGCCACCATCCCAGGGCCTCACCCTGTTTCTCTCCAGCTGAAAGGGCCCCTCTCCGGACACCCCTCACCCGCGAGAGGCAGTGCTGGAGGGGAGAGCACAGTCCGAGGTGTCAGACAGGCCTGGGTCTGCCGCTGGGGTCCTGGGCAGGGCACTTGACCTGTTCCCTCACCTGTAAAACGAGAGTAAAAATACCTGCCTCGTTAGGTTGTTCCGGTCACGTGGGGTAAGGGCTGTGAGCCGCCTGGTGCTGGCTGTGACTCTCAGCAAGTACACATCAGTGACGGTCCCCAGGAGACGCGGCAGGCCTCTGCACCAACCCCTCCTTGATCACTGGTGTCCCCATGCTGTTCACTGCCGGACCCGCAGCTCCAGCAGGTCCTCAGCAGACACTTTGTGCACCAGGTGTATTAGACAGAGAAGCCCCAGGAAGCACTCCCACTTTTGCTGATGCCTGAAATCCCCACACTGGGCAGCTGTTATCCTTGGTGAAAGGCAGAGTCCCAGGGAAGTATTGCAGTGGGGGCGGGGTACCAGCCTCCCCACGCAGATGGCCCCCCGGCGCCCCTCCCTCGGGAAGGAAGCCTCTCCCCCGCATTCCTACAAAGGCCCTCATGCCTCTACTTGTAGGTCCCCCAAGCCCATCGCTCCCCGCTTCCCCGGGGACCTGTTCCATCTTTGAGGTCTTCTTACCTGTCAGAAGGTTCTTCCTTCTGTTGAGCTCGTTGCTTCTTCCCCCCTTGCTCCCCACCCACCTCCAGGACTGCACTCGCAGCTCCCTCCAGGATGGCCCTGAGGAGCCCTAGGGCCATCAGCAGAACTCCCTGTGCCCGTTCCTCCCAGACTCACAGCCCCATCCCGCAACTGTCCCTCGGCTAACCTGGCCACATACCCCCTGCTCATCTCGGTCCTCTTCTCTGGATGAACCCCAGGCTCTCTCTTCCCACAAGCTGTGGCATCCAGACCAGCACTGAGACAAAATGCAGCTCTTGGGCGGGCATGGGGCGAGGGAAGAAGCCAGCAAAGTACTATTGTGCTGTGGCTGCGGCAGTCATTCACACCCTAGTCTGAATGTTTCCAGCCCTTTCCTAACAGCAGTTTTGATCAGAATCATCAAAGTAGGGAGAGAGCTCAGCGCCCTTCTATTCCAACCTCACCCTATTCCTGGACTGTACAAAGAGGAATCTAAGGACAAACTGAGAAAGAAACATAGGAGAGGGGAAACTCTGTCCTCAGATTAGAGGGAAGGATAAACAGTTTCTGAAGAGGAGGGTCAAGGGTGGAGGGGAGGGAGCTGAAAACAGACTTTTGTGATTTCTCCAGCCAGGGTGGTTGATGCCAGAGGCCACAGGGCTGCTGATAAATCTGACCGATCTAATTCACCAGGATAACCCCCTATTTCAACTTATTTTATTTTAAAGTGAGGCTGGCGCTGTTGGTGACCTGGCCGAAAGGCGCACTGCAACGGCCCAGATCTTCATGACCCCAACCGCCACATGCTTCCGTCTCTGACAATGCTCTGCACACAGCCAAGGGGCAGAGAAAGATGCATGTGCGTGTGCCCCAGGCCAACGCCCCAGTGAAACGTCACTCATTCAGCACCCCTCCTGACTCCCATTCCCAGGCTTCCCAACAGCACCCTGCTGCCGCAGCCCATCACAGATATGACAAAGGCTGCTGTGTTTGAGCACACACATTATGCTTTTAATTCTCGTGATCACCCGGAAAAGTGGCATTATCATTTCCAGTTTACAAATGACAGACTGGGGCTGAGAGAAAGGGCTTGCCCAAGGTCACACCTTGAGTCCCTGGTAGGGCTGGAGTGACACCAGTTCTGGCACCATTCCGTCCCTGGCCGCTGGCTCTCTGTTGCTGCCTGGGCCAGAGGGGCGGCACAGAAACGGCACGAGCCTTAAACCTTCCACTGTGTGCTCTGAGCAGACATCACTAATCAATGGCAGTGCTCTTTCTTGTTAGCCAGGATGCCACCTCAGAATCCTTGCACAGGGCTCCAGGCAGCCACTGTGACGTGCTGGCCCTACAAACATCATCTACCTGCCTTTTCCAAAGGACCCGCTGGACACGCTGCGCTCCTCCCTGCCCACGGCCTCGGCTGGCAGCTCTGCCCTTCCCTGTGTAACAGAGACAGTCGCTTCCCTACAGGGTGGGGTCTGGAGCTGACGCGGGACTCACCATGGTCCAGCAGAGCTCCCCAACCCTCCACCATGCCCTATCCCCAGAGACTTGGCCCCTCTCCACAGCCCTCTGGAGCCTCTACCTCCCCACCTAGAAGATGGCCAGTCTTCGTACCCGCTGAGCCACAGAAACTCCCCCCGGCCTAAACCCAAAGCTGCAGCCCTTCCCGAAGCCCCTTCTCCAGGGCTGCCCCTCTAGCTCTGCCTCGTTCAGGGACCCCTCTAGCCAGTACCTCCTTTTCTACATCTTCAGGCAGCCCCAGTGGACCAGCGCCTCTCTACCTGCACTTATACCTTCTCATGTCTCCTGACCTAAGGAATAAGACCTCTGTCCCTCCCATATCACCCTCCGGCCACTGCCCATCTCCTTCACCTTCTCAACCAAGTTTCCTAAAAAGGCCTCCACACATGCTGCCTCTGCTTCCCCGGCTCCCCCGCCCTCTTCTTAGGCCAGGCAGGGTCACCAGCGGCCTCCCAGTGCCCATCACTGCTCTGCTCACCCCCAGCCATCTGGGCCTTTCCCCCTGCTCTCAGGACAAAGTCCAGCCTCCTGGCCATGGCCCTTGCGTCTGCATGTCCTGGTCCTGGGGACAGCTCCAGTCTTGTTCCATGCCCCACCCCACCCTGTTCTCCAAATACACCTACCAACTTTCTTCTCATTGGCTCTGGGATTCCATGCTGGCTTAGTCCTCTGCCCCTGGTTAAAAACAAAAACAAAAACAAAAGCACAAACAAACAAAACCCACAAAGCTATTGCTTATCTAGAACTGCCATGTGCCAGGCGTTGTGCTAAGCATGGGTTAGCCAATCCCATCCTCCATCCTCCCATATTTATTCATTAACTCCAAAAATATTTATTGAGCACCTACTTTGTACCACACCCTTTTGCAAACACTAGGGTTCAGTGGTGAACTGTGATGTAGGTATTATTGTTCCAACTGGACAGGTGTGGAAACTGAGGCTCAGAGAGGCTAACTGACCCACCTGGGCTCACACAGCCATGAGGTGGGCTCCACATCCTATACCCACACACCCCTCCACGCCATGGTCTTCCTGTGGGCCCCCCACTCCCAGTCAGCCCCAGAACCCTGGCCAACCCCCACCTCCCACCTTCTTCAGTTGCCCCTGGAGCCCAGCACCCTCAGTGCTTTGTTCTCCGCCCCCGGAGCCCCCGCCACCCTCCCTCCTGCCGGGCCGCCAGCCTAGCTGCTGACTTCCCTGGGAGCCGCTGCCAAGCCGTCAGCTCCTTCCGTCGCCCCGAGGCAGCCAGAGGCAGCCAGAGGCAGTGCCGGCAGCAGCCTTGGCGCACACCCGCCTCCGGCCGCTGCCCATGTGGTCTCAGGCACAGATGCCAGGCCCGCAGGATGGGAACCCAGCCCCAGGCCCACAGCTTCAGAAGCCAGGGGAGGGTCAGAGCTGGGGAGTCCAGCCCTCCCCATTACAAATCAGGACACCGAGGCTGGGGATCAACCAGGCCTCCTTTGAAATTGTCTAAATTAGTTAAATCAACCCATCAGGGCTTCCCTGGTGGCGCAGTGGTTAAGAATCCGCCTGCCAATGCAGGGGACACGGGGTCGAGCCCTGGTCCGAGAAGATCCCACGTGCCGCAGAGCAACTAAGCCTGGGCGCCACAACTACTGAGCCCGCGCGCCTAGAGCCTGTGCTCCGCAGCAAGAGAAGCCACTGCAATGAGAAGCCTGCGTACCGCAACGAAGAGTAGCCCCCGCTTGCCGCAACTGGAGAAAGCCTTTGCGCAGCAACAAAGACCCAAAGCAGCCAAAAATAAATTAATTAATTAACTTTAAAAAATATATATATATATATATATATATTGATAAAAAAAAATCAACGCATCAGAGTGACAATCAGATGTCTGGAGCAGGTAGTTCCCTCTACTGGAATGCTCTTCATTCAACCCCTCACCGGCCACTCAGAATTCAGCGAGAACAGGCCTTTCCTCAGAGGAGGGTCCTGACCATCACCCGGCTCAAAGCCCCCTCTCAGCACTCACCCCAGATGCCAGCCAACAGTCAGCCCAGATGGGCACCTGGTGGCTAAGGAAGCTTAGGGGTGGGAGACGGGGCTCCATGTTGGTCCACTTGGCAGGCGGCTTCTCCCCACGCGTGGACACCTGGCTGGCCCTCCAGGACAGCTGTGTCTGGCCCCAAGAGGCAGCTGAGGGCTGCACAGGGGGACACCTGATTTCACAGAGACACCAATGGCCTCAGGAAACTGTCCCTTGCCCTTGGCTTCGAGGTGAGGGTAAGAGAGCCCAGCCCTGGCTCCAGGCTCACCTCCGTGGGGACCCTCCTGGCTCTCTGAGCCTTCACTTCCCCCTCTGCCAAACTGATTCTGATTCTTCCTGGTCAGCCTGGTGACAGGTGAAAGGAGGTGATGGGCACGGACCACTGCCCTTCCCCATCCTCCTGCTGCCCTCTTTTCACAGTGAAAAAGTTCTGAGCGGCAGGAGGGCCCCTGGAGACAGCAAAGGCAGCCGACCGCCCTGTCTGGGGCCTCCCGCTGCCACTTGAGGGCCCCTGAGGATACCTGCTGAGACAGGGGTCTCGGGCTGCCACACTGGCCGGGAAGCAGCGAGGGGGAAGAGTGTCTGCAATAGGAACCACGCCTGGGGGAGCGTAAGGATAAAGGCTATTATCTGGGAGGGCAGTGAGTTGAAGGAAGGGTTGAGAAACGAGCGTGTGGCGGGAGAGACCCACGTGGCCCTGCGGCCGTCAGTACCCACCCCGCCGTCCCACTTCCAGGTTCCGGGTCTACCTGTTCTGGCTTCAGATTCACGGGAGAGAATCCCATTGGGCCGCACTTGGGTCAGGTGTTCAGCCTGGACCAATCAGTTATAGCGGGGGCGGAGTCACATAGCACGGAGTATGTCTGGCCGATCCCAGAGAAGGGAGAAGCTGTGAGCGAGCGGGGCGGCCGCTCGTAGGTGGTTTCTCATTTACAGGTGGGAGGTTGACAGGCTCCTGGGACAAGATGTCCCTCAGTAGTGCACCCCAGCACCCTTGGACCAACCCAAAGGCCCTGTGGTGGGCGGGAGACAGGCGTGTTCCGGGAAGAAAGGAGGGAGGAAGGGTGGGGCAGGGGCCCCTAGTGGTAAGGATCCTCAGGGAAGGTGGGCGGACTTCAGGGCATGGGACAGGACGAGCATGACGACCTCCCTATTTTGAGCAATAAGGCTGGTAATGAGGGCCAGGCGGTGATCCCAGAGAGGGAGGGAGTGGATGAGGGACAGAGTTAGGAGGGTAAACGGCATGATCCAAGTCACTGGGGGCAGGTGGAGGGAGAGGAGGCCACTGGGCAGGGCTCCAGGACGCATGATAGTGCTTGCTGGGCCAGATGGAGGCTTGAGGGAGGGAAGCCAGCAAAGGGGAGGACGAAGAGTTCAGTTTGAAACACCATGAGCCTGAGGTTCTGGGCCCACTCAAGAGAGCAGGGGAGAGGGTGGTGGCCTCAGGGCAGAGAGGTCTTAGGGGTCACTGGCACGACAGACGTGGCCTGTGAAGTCAGGAGAGTGGTCAAGACCTCCTGGAAGAGACCTAGAAAAGGGCGGAGACCAGGGCTGAGTCCTGAGGACCCCAGCATCCAAGAGAGGAGTGCAGGGAGAAGAGCTGGCAGAGAAAACGGGGAGGAGCTGCTGGGGAAGTGGGAGAACAGAGGATGAACCCCAGTCTGAGAGTGACGGACAGGAGGCCCCAGTAAGAGAACTTGGATTCAACAACCAGTAAGTCATAAGAGACACTGAGGACAGGACCCCCACAGGGGCTGGGGTGATGGAAGTGAGAAGGGGAGACACCCCCTCTGGACAGGGCATCTCACTGAACCCCTGATTCACCATACTTGGGAGCAATTCTCCATTATGTTGAGAACAATGACCCCAATGTCCATCATGGGCAGAGATTTCTTTGGCTAGAAACAGCCAGTGTCTGAAACGTGTTGGGAAATAGCTGCGTTCTATTCCCAGCCTCCTCCCCACCCCCAGCAAAGCCAAGGTTATCCCCATTTTACAGATGGGAAAACAAGTGGAAGCAGCTTACCTAAGGGCACACAGCACATCAGAGGCAGAGCTGGCACCAGGACTCGGGACCCGGGTGCCCAGCCCAGCACTCTCTCCTCCTGCCTCTGTCTATGCTCCAAAAGATGCTACGAGTGAAGGTCATGGCCCTGAGGCAGAGTGGGGAGCTCTGGTTAGACTTCCTCTCCCCAGGCCTCTGCCCCTCCTTCTAGGAGCCTGATCTGGGCCTCTGCTTGACCATGATGCCTTCTCTAGATCCACCTGGTGAGGCCAGGAAAAGCCCCATCCTGCAAGTGCTCCCACCCTCATGGGGAGGCCTCATAGGTAAGAGCCAGCCCCTGTGAGGCCTGGGATGGCCTGGTTGGTGCCTGCCCTGCTCGGTCACCTGTGTCTAGACTCCAGGGAATGGCCGCCACACACTGGCAACTTCAGGAAGGAGGCGTGAGGGCAGATGGGTTCTCAGATTCCAGTGGTGTCATGGCTTCCTGGGGCCAGGTTCAGATCCTGGCTCTGTCACTTGCTACCTGAATGACCTTGGGCAGGTATGGACCCCACGTCAGAGCCTCAGTTTCCTCATCTGTAAAATGGCCTTTATATACCATCTCCCAGGGCCACTGTAAGGCTTGATTTGCCCTTCAAACAGGCGCCCGGCACGGAGAGGAAGGAGCCCCGTTTATGTTGGATGTTGACCAAAAAGACCCAGCCAGAGAGATAAAGATGGATCCAGTGAGGATCTGCCCTCACGTAGCTGACGGGAGAGAGCACACGGGAACGCACACACTCTGATACAACAGTGAGCCGGGGGTGGTGGGACCTCCAGGGTCCCCGTGTTTCCGATAAATATGATCCAGTACTTCCCACTTCCTTGCCTTTGCCTGTGCCCTTGCTTGGTGCGCCTGGGTCGTACTCGACCTTCTAGATCCGTATCTGCATCCTCTGGCCTGACTTGTCTTAACCTGGAGCTGGTCACATTGTCCCTCTCTTTAACATCGGTCATTGAGGGACTTCCCTGGCGGTCCAGTGGTTAAGACTCCACGCTTCCACTGCAGGGGGCACGGGTTCAATCTCTGGTCAGGGAACTAAGATCCGCATACTGCGTGGTGCAGCCAAAAAATAATAATAATAATAATAAATAAATACATTAAAAAAAATCCATCGGTCATTGGTACCACTCAGACGGCCTCTTTGAAGCTCGTGTTTGAAACATCCAGCCACCCGTGGGCCCAGGAGGCCCGAGGAAGCCAAGTGGACCCCCTACCACTCTCCCCTGGCACCGAGGGAGGGCGGGCAGGACTGGGCAGCCACCAGCAGGAAGCTGGGTGTTTACATTGCAAACAGAGGCTGAGGGGAGATTGGGCTGCGTCAGGGAGGTGCAGACGCCCAGGTGCCAAGCTGCATGTTTGCCCTGGTCCCAGGGGCTCTCAGTGCCCCTGGCAGCCCAGGGCTGGCGTAGCCCGCTTTGTCTTCCCCGCGTGCAGCGTGCACCACGTGTGGGTGGAGGGCCGCGCTCTGTCTGCACGTTGTTGGGGAAGCAGCCCGCGTGTGCTGCCCTCCCCGCACCCGGCCCTGCCCCAGCCTCGTCAGGCCCCACTTCCTGTGCCTGGCGTGGCCTCCGGCCTGCAGCATCAGCCCTCTAACCCGCTGTCAACACTCTGCCCCGGCAAACTTCACTCCCTCCCTCATCTCTTTAACAGGCAGCCCTCATGCCAAGCCCTGTGTTTGAGCTGGGCTCCTGCCCAGGGGGAAACAGAAGCTGGGTGAAGAAGCCAGGAGCCCATTGGCTCAGACCCTCAACGCTGCCACTCACCAGCTGGGTGACCTCGCCCAAGTCAGTGCGCTGCTCTGGACCTCTTTTCTTCGTCTGTGAAATGGGATGATGCACTCATAACATCCACCTCGTAGCACCTTCACAAGTATTTAATAAGTCAGGACAGGTAACGCGTTTAGAAAGCGCCTGGCACAGCACGAGCTCAGAAGATGTCACTGCTGGTACCACCGCTGTCATCATTGGTGCTGGGGACCGTGGGTCCAGAGGAGGGGGCAACGGTGCTTTATACTCATCACCTCCATCCTCGTGAAACCCCTGCTAGGTGGCCATTGTCAGACCCATAAAATAGAAGAGGAAACTGAGGTCACGCCAAAGCCACCAGGTGTGTGTGTGTGTGGAGCCTGGATTGACCCAGGCAGCCCGATGAAAACCACCGGGCAGGGACTTCCCTGGTGGTCCAGTGGGTAAGTCTCCGCGCTCCCAATGCAGGGGGCCCGGGTTCGATCCCTGGTCAGGGAACTAGATCCCGCATGCATGCCCCAACAAAGAAGTCCACGTGCTGCAACTAAAAGGTTCCACATGCCAAAACTAAAGATCCCACATGCTGCAACAAAGATCCCGCATGCGGCAACTAAGACCCGGCGCAGCCAAGATAAATAAATAAATAAATATTAAAAAAAAAAAAAAAAAAAAAACTACTGGCAGGAGGAGGGGAGAAGCGTGCAGGGCTATGTCAGACTCCCAGGGCTCCCCAGGAGCCAACCCCAGTGCCCATGTGCCCCAGGAGGCCAGCAGCCCTGCAGCCACACCTCAGGCGGGGCCAGGGCAGCCCTCCCACCCGCCCACCCAGCGGCCCC
Source organism: Balaenoptera musculus (assembly GCF_009873245.2). Lineage (NCBI taxonomy): Eukaryota > Metazoa > Chordata > Mammalia > Artiodactyla > Balaenopteridae > Balaenoptera > Balaenoptera musculus. Next base: position 98,744,645 of record NC_045794.1, on the reverse strand, counting down.
CTCTTCCTCAAAGAGTTCTTCAAGCTTCCCCTTCCCGAGGCTGCAGCCCCACAGGGCGCCCTCCAGGGCCTTCCTCCTAGGCTGGTGGAAGGCGGTCTGCGCCGAGGTCACCTCCGCATCATTCACACAGGGCAAGTGGGGTGGGAAGCGGCCTCGAGGAATTTCTGTCCTCTCCCAGAGCCCCCTCCCAGGGGTCTCCTGCCCAGAATTCCCCTTAGGCCCATCTTGCATCCCCTCAAATGTCTGGAGCCCAGGCCCCAGCAGGATGGTGTCTCTTGAACAGACAACAGTCCTGGTAGAAGCCCAGACACCTGTTGGCCAAGGCTGCCCTGAGGTGGGGAGTGGCCAGGACCAGCCTCGCTCCCTGTCTGTGTGCTGAGAGCCAGGGGTCAGGCAGACATGGGTTCAAGTGCTGACTCCATCACGTAAGAGCTGGGTGACCTTGGTCGTGTCAGTTAACCTCTCTGAGCCTCTTTGCAAGGATGAAATGGGAAAAGGTGCCTGAAGAGGTCCAGGAGATATCTAGGAGCTTGGCACACAGTAGGAGCTTAATTAATGTCAGTCTCATTTACACTTCCCTCCTGGAACTTGTGAATAGTTGGGGAAAGATGTTCATTCACTCATTTATGCTCCCTTCCTCTCTCTCTTTCATATACACACACACAAACACACACACACAAGTTCCCTCCACGCTGGGGAAGACAGAGGGTCAGTGTCCATTAAGTGGCTTCCACTACCAAGGCCCTAAGACACTGCAAGGCCACACACAGGCCTGGATCCACCCAGCAGGAGGAGTGGGGACACACTGGCTCCTGTGAGCCCCTGGAGAGGCTTGGGTTCAGGTGGGAGCGGGGTGAGGTGCTGAGATCCTAGAAGAGAAAAACCTTGGGACCCAGGGGCGCCCCACAGCCAGAGGCCAGGGCGCTAGCACAGGGGGTGACCTGGGTAGGTCTTTCCCACTTCTGGGCCTCAGACTTCCTTTAATGCAACGGCAAGAGCCCCCCTGGCTGGCCACCAGGGATGGTTATCAGGTTAAATACTGGTACTAAAACCCTGACACTCCATCACAATGCATGGGGCCCTTCATGCACAACCCCAACTGTGTGCTGGTCAACCTTTAACAGTGGGTCTACAGGGGAAAAGCCCTGACGTGTAGCCTTTGCTGATTTCTGTGGTGTAAATGCTCCCACAGCGGTCCATTTCAAGCTACCAACCTACACACCCAGATGGGAATGGTTGTGTGCCGATGGCCCTCGGGAGTGGATGAGAGCCGTCACGACACCACAGCTTCCCTTTCGTCTCCTTCTCCCACCACCCCCCTTCTGCCGCACTAGCCATGTTTCTAATCTCCACATACACCAGGTGTGTTCCTGCCCCAGGGCCTTTGCACTTATCATTGTGTCCTCTGCCTGGAACGTTCCTCCTCCAGTTGTGGCACGGCTGGCCATGTCTTGCTTTCCAAGTCTCAGCTCAAATGTCACCTCCTCCAAGTAGCCTGCCCTGACCACCTGGGTAATATTGCTCCCTTGCCCGACCCACACATCCCTGACTCTCTCCGATTTCCTGCTGTTTTATTTCCCTCGTGGCACTTGACTCTATTTGAAAGTGTGGCGCACATTTTATCCGTCACGTGTATTTATCTGTCTCTCGTCTGTCTCACCTACCAGTGTTTGCTGTCAGAGCCGGGCCTCATCTGCTGGGTCACGGCTGGGTCCCTGGTGTTTAGCACACAGTAGGTGCTCAGACAATATTAACGTGAATGAATGAGTGAATGGTGAATGAACGAATGAAGGTCAGAACCTACCTGCCCTGATGACCCTGGGCCCTGCCTGGCCCACTGCGCCCTCCGCCGTCCCCCAGCCACCCTCCCCCACCCAGCAGCAGCTCTAATTGGCGGAGGCCCCTTGACGGCACCCCATTGTGGAACCTGTAATTGCCAGCTCCGGCCTCTCCCCCCACCCCAAATCTCCCTCTTCAGCAGAGAGACCGACCCCGGCCCTATTGTGTGGTTCCTGCTGACAGGGATGACCTCACCGGGGGCCTCCTGAGATGGGGCCCAGGGAGGGGGAGGGGGGGATGGGGGGCGGGCCCAGGTTGGGAAAGCCTGGAGGCCTGTGGCCTGGGACAAAGGGCCAGAGGGGAGTGAAGCCCTTCCTGAGAGAGAGGGTTGCCAGGGGAAAGACAAGGGCGCTTTTCATTAGGGGAAATAATTGGTGGTAGTGGTGGGAGTTAATCCATAAAAAAGGATGCCGAGGGAAGACTGGGCTAAGGGGCCATGAGCCTGAGGGGGGCTTTGGAGACACAGAGAGACAGACAGACAGACCTGGGCCTGAAACCTGCTCATTGTGTGGCCTTGGACCGGGGACCTCCTCACCCTGGGCCTGTATCTTCATGTATAAAGTGGACAAAGTTTATATATGGTGCCTCCTGCATGGGGTTGTTACAGGCCTGTATTGGATACCAGCTGTCAGGTGGCAGGCACACAGTAAGTGCTCAATAAACAGTGATTTCCCCCCACCCTCTTTCCTAGACTCTCCTCATTCTTCACCTTCCCATCTCCCGGACTCAGCTGACCGCCCCCCAAGCTGCTCACCTAGGAACCCAGAGCTTGGTGGTCCCCCTCCCCCAGGGTCGCCGGGCTGGGCCAGGTCCCCAGCACAACTCCTGCCCCGGGCTCCTGAGCTCAGGACCAGGCGGGCCCAGAAGAACCTTCGCTCTCACGGGCGAGCCCAGAGCCGGCCCGCCTGGTCTCTGCACCGGAACCTCTGCCTCGGGGCGCTGTCATCACCCCAGCCCTGAACACCCTGAGTGCGGGTGGGACCTGGGACTTGATTCTAACCCACGGACTGTGGCAAAGGTGATGGATGTCACTTCTATGATGAGGTTACACAAGCACAAGATTATGACTCTGGTCTTGCTACAGACCCCCACCCCTGCTGGTTCTGATGACATTGCTGTCATGTCGTGAGAAGCCCACGTGGCAAGGAACTGAGGGTGACCTCCAGCAAGGAACTGTGTCCCACCAACTACCAAGTGTGCTTGGGAGTAAATCCTTCCCCGGCTGAACCTTCAGGTGAGACTGCAGGTGCTGGACCGACAGCTTGATTGTAGCCTTGTAAGAGTCTCTGAAGCTGGGAGGACCCAGCTAAGCTCTACCCAGACTCCTGACCCACAGAAACCAAGAAATAATCAATGTGTGCTGCTTTAAGCCACTAAGTATTGTAGAGGTTTATTACAGACAATTAACACATCAGGCAAACATAATAATGATAAGAAGTAGTAATAGTAGTAAGATATATTTATTTTACTGAGCACCTATTATGTGCCAGGCACCATTTTAAGTGCTTCCCATGCATTGTCTTATTTATTCCTCACATTCACCATAACCATCTTATAGTTACCATTCACAGATGAAAAAACAGAGAGGTTAACATGATAGAGCAAGGCCCAAATCCCAGAACCTGGCTGTGTGCTAAGGTGAGTAGCCCAGGGGCAACCACCTTGGTCCCTTTTTCCTCCCAGATCCATCCCTTGTCCACACCCTTTTCCTCTTTGGGTACAGACACCCTTTATCTTGTCACAAAAGTGATCATATGGACACAAATGCACCTATGATATCATTCTACAGACACATTTCCCAGAAACATATCAATTTTACCTGAACTTTTAATAAGCATTTAATTCCTTCAATTGTCTGGTGGTCCATTTGCAGGGGAAACTGAGCTACCTGGCTTCCCGAAGATTCTTCAGGAGATTCTCACTTCACCGCCGTACAGGAAATAGATTCAATTAGGAAAATCTATTGCTAATTTGAAAGCTCTGATTCTATAATTTCCTACAGGGAAGACATGTAAATTGCGTGTTACTTAACACCCTTTCATGGCAGGTGAGTTCCACGGGGGGCAATTATAATCCGCTCTCCACTCCTCTTACAGATTCCTGACAAGGGGAGGAAGAGGGAGGAGGGAAAAGGAGGAGGAGGGAGAACAGAAAATATTTTGAAGGCTGGTCTCTAACGGGCTTTAGGAACTGCTAAGCTGGAAGGGCCTGGGTGAGGTCAGCTGGTTTGGTGCCCACCTGATCACCCATCCCTGGGTCAGAGTCCCCAGGTCCTCTGGCTTTTCCCTAACTATCTGGACCTGAAAGATCACTGGGGTCGAGATGGGAGCGGGGTGGGGGAGTGCACACAGGACACTCAGCTCTACAATCCAGTTTCTGTCACCAGCTGTGTGACATGGAGCTGTCCCTTTACCCCCTGGCCCTGGTCTCCATCTGTGCAACGGGGAAAGTTAATACTCCCCAACCTGAGCTGTCGGGAACCCCAAACCCAATATTGAGTGTGAAATTAAAAGGGGGGCTTTGCAAACTACAAAGCACTGTCCTCCATGAAGGGTGCTAATATTGGGAGTCAGACCCTGAAGCACCCACTCTTCCCCACCTCCACGAACTGCCAAGAAGGTCTTTCTCTAGGTGGACCCAAATCTTTCTGGCTAAGGGGTTTTTCAAGATAAGCCTGTCTCTTTCCATACAGTGTGGCTCGGGCATTCCCCTTCCACCCACACTCTCTCTCTCTCACACACACACACACACACACACAGGTCTGGGTAGAGGTCTCTGGAAGAATCTTCAGGAAGCCAAGACCACAGAGAGCCTCTAGGCTGGAGACCTGGGGGTGGAGTGCGGGACGGAAAGACCTAATTTTTACTCCCTCCCTCCCTCCCTTCCTCCCCTCCCCCCTCCCCTCCTTCCTTCCTTCAATTCTTTTTATATTCACCCATTACCTACTCAAACACGTGATTTTACACATTTAAACATTTATTCATTTTAAACAAATGAGACATGGGACCCAGGGCTCCTCCTTTCTTCCCCCCGCCCCGACCCGGCCGGAGCCCTCCTTTCTGACCCGCCTCAATTCATCCTTCAGGTCACATTTGAGCACCTTCCCCAGACAGACGCCGGGCTGGGCGCCGAGGAAGGGTCGCTTCTACCTGGAGCCACCCCCTGAGCTGGGCCTTGAAGAATGTACAGAAGTCCTCTGCTCCCCGTAGGGAGCTGTGAGCAGACCCACCCCGAAAACGAATACACTGCCACGGGGCGCCCTAACAACCCGCCGCAAGCAGCCAGACTTCCACGGGCCTGCGGGCAGGGGCGGGCGCCACCTGCTGGGCACAGGCGAGAAGTGCGCCCGGTGCCCGCCTTTGGCCTTGGTCCCAGAACGAGGCGGTGCTCAGCCCTGGGCAGGTGTGTCCTGGGCTCCCCTTGGCGGGGAGGTGGGACGCTGCATCCTCCTCCCCACAAGTTTCTCCAAACAGCTACTCCACGTGGTTTTCGTAGATGTGACGTTTTTTACACATCAGAGGTGTGTCAGACACTATAAATCTTCATTAACTCCCCAAATGTGTACCAAGGGCCAGCCCCTGTGGTCGGCACTGGTGACATAGTGACCAACAAGGTAGTCATGGTCCCTGTGGGCTCTGAGGGCAGGAGGCCGAGATTAAACAATTCGTTACTCAGGAGTCATTTAATTACAAGCATAATCATGTTCAATGGGGAAGGAGAGAGTGCAACATTGCTTCAGCTGCCCTCCCAGGAGTTCTGCAAGGTAGGAAGGATGTGACTGATATTTTACAAATGAGGCTCAGAGAGATGGAGGGGTTCCCCCAACGTCACACAGCAGGAGGAGATGGAGCTCAGACAGGGAGCCAGGTCTGCCAGGCCCCAGGAGGTGGGAGGCTGCAGGGTCCCTGCAGACCCACTGCCGAGCTGCAGGAACAACCCCCGACTCCCTCCCTTACAAGGCCCCAGGGAGCAGCTATTTCTCCAAAGGCCAGTTTTGGTGGGCTTCTGCCATTGCTAGGAATTAGACCAGACCCCCTACAAGAGCCGCCCTTCTCCCATCTAACGGGATGAGCAGACAGAACACCAAGTCATCAAATACCATCTTCCAGAGACCGTCTTCCCCACCCTTACCAAACCCCTTCTCACTGAACGAGCCCACCATCCTTCAGGAGAGAAGAGGGCCCTGCAGTAAGACGTGCCAGTCCCTGGGGCACCTGGGAATTACTGTCTCCTCCCCGGCCTCAGTTTCCCTCCAGTCTAGGTTGATCTGAAGTATTAGAACCCTCTTCACCCACCTCCCTCATTAGTGAGTGCAGAGATGCACAGCTGGGCGTGCTGGGTGTCCTCAGTTTCCCCAAGGTGACCTGTCTTTGGGAGACCTAAGTTAAGATGGTTTGGAGACTGTGAAGGCAAGCCGGACTCCCTGGCCACGTGGCAGCTCAGGAATGCTGCAGCCAGGACAGGCCCACTTCCCTTGGGGACACCGATGCAACATATTGGCAGCTGAGGGGCTCCGTGGACCAGACCCTGGGTGGGGGGGGGTCCCCTCCGTCTCCAAGTTTTGGCCCCTCCCTGTATCTGCAGCAGCTCCTGGAGCCGGTATCCTAAAGCCCCTTGTGGGTAAATCGTGCACTTCTTTATAAACGTGGTGGAAGAGGGGCTGGAACTCAGCTCTTGTTCTGGCACCGCTGTTTTAGGAGCCACTGGGGCGGTTACCTACCCCATCCATGGTGTCCCATCTCATCATCGGTCAGTGAGGATGCTGGCAGCACCTGTCTCCTAGACGGTGGAAGGATCAGTGCAGATGACCCTCTACACAGAGGGCAGAGCACGGGGGCGCCATTGGCACACAAGAAGAGTTGACCTGATGGTGAGAGTTGCCTAGGCCTCCCTGAATGTGGAGTGAAGAACGCTGGCTGTGCACACACCAATCCCCTCGCCAGTACTTGGCCCTCTTACATCCGTTATGTCACTTTACCCTCACAGAACCCCTGCTCCCATCGCCATTTTTCAACTGAGGAAACGGAGGCCCAAAGAGGGCTATTCCCAGCGTCACGCTGTGCTGGGGTCACACTGCATGCACACCAGGCGGGTCTGGAACCAAACCCTGGTCTCCGGGGAATGTCAGCCTTAACTCCTCAGGGGAGCAGCCTGGACCCCGGACCCTGGTCCTTGTGGAAAATCACAGACCCCTTTCTCCCCATCACAGCCGGCACCTCCCCACTGCAGCCACAGGGGGGCAGCAGCGACCCAGCCATCTCAGGGTTGCGCTGTGGGGCTGCTCTCCCATCCTTGCTGGCCCAGGACCCGTGGCCAGTGGGAAGGGGGCCCCAGGAATTGTGGCACGGCCAAGCACAGAGAGAGAAGTATACAGTTCTGTTCACTCTCCAGAGTTTTTCAAAAACTTATAATTAGTTGTCAGCATTTAGAAATCAGATTTCATACCCAAATCCAGAGTTTTAGGCTTTCTTGAAAACCAGAGAATCAGGCAGCCGGAACTGGTGCCCACAAGTTCCTGCTGGACTGGATAGCTTCATCCCCTTCAACACCACTGTCCCCTCTGCCATCACATTTTTGAGGCCCTTGGGCTTCAGAAGGCATCTGCATTTGAGACCAGGGGGGCTCCCTGGCAGCTGTGCCCTGCAAGGCGGCGTTTCGCAACCTTGGCACCATTGGCATTTCTCATCAGATAATTCTTCGTTGTCTCGGGGCTGCCCTGCACGTGGAAGGGTGTCAGCAGCACCCCCAGGTTACGACGACCCAAAACATCTCCAGACATAGACAAATGTCCCCTATGCTACTGCTGTGAGCTATCATGAGTTGCCTACACACACATACAATCAATGAACACTCCCAGCGCCCCTCTGGGCAGGTCCCTGAGCTGCAGGGCTATCCCAGGGATTGAGCTGGACCAACACCTTTCCATCCTCCTAAAGCTGGGGCCTTGGGGGTGGGAGAGACATACACGCAGAAATTGCAGCAGAGTGTGGCTAATAGTGGCATAGAGGGGCACTCGGCATGGGGTGGGGGGCACTGAGCAAACCCCTGACCTGAGCAGGAGGCCAGGGCACCATTGTTCCATGATCCAGGCAGAAGGACCAGCTTAGAGCACAGGAGAGCAGCAATAGGGACGTGCCCATAGTTCAGCGTAGCTAGGGATGCTCGTGGGCTAGAGTCACCCTGGTAGTTCTGGGGGGCAGCCTCCCTGACCCAGAACCTTCTCCTGCCACACACACACACACACACACACACACACACACCCCATCACTGCAGGTGACCCCCTCAGCTCCAGCTCACTGACGGCCTAGCACCTTGCCCCAAACCCCTCATATGCCCTGAGCTCCAGGCCAGTCTGGGTCCTGTCCTCCCATAAGGAGACACCATAAATCTGATGGAGGAGCTGATCTCCCATGGTTCTAGCCCTTCCCTTGGGTCCTAGCCCCCAGGGGAATGCTGCAGAGGTGCAGGGCTGGATCCTATAGCAACAGCCACCAACAAGCCACCAAATCCCACCCCCTGGGGCCTAAGGCTGGCCTTTGGGAGCCCAGCTAGGGTCTTCCGGGCCACAGACTCCGCATTCCCTAGTGAAAGAGGGGGAGGGAGCAAGGAGTTCTGGGAGGTCCCTTTGCTGGGCCTAGACTGGGGAGACTCAGTGGCCTGGCCATCACATCCAAGGCCCAGCCGGGAGGTGAAGACCTGGACCTGATCATGGCTGAGGTGTCAGGTAAGGGGACAGACGACGGAGGGATGGTCATACCACATGCTCCCCCACGGCCCAGGGCTAGAAAGGGAGGTCCACTCGGTCCCAAAGCAATGAGACATAGGCTATGGATGAAAGCACGGAAGCTCAGAGAAGCCAAGCAATGCAGCCAAGGGCACACAGCAAAAAAAATGTTGGTGCCTGAGCCAGAACTCAGGTGGGCTTGGCTCCTAGGCCAGCGACGCTAGCTCTACCCTTCACCATGAGCCCACTTTTTTTATTAGGTCATTTACTTTTTCTTATTGGTTCTCAGGTATTCTGGATGTGTTCTGCATACTAACCCTTTGTTCGTTATATATGTTGCAAGCATCTTCTACTACATATCTTGTCTTTTCAATCTATAGTCTTTTGATTTTTAAAAAATTTTAATTTTAATGTAGTCAAATATATAAACTTTACTTTTCTACTCAAAATCATAAAGGTAGCCTCTCTTATTTATTGTCTTCTTATGCAAGCTGTCTATTATATGTTAGTGTTAACACGTCAGACCTGATATGGTGTGAGATAGGGACCCAATTTCACTTCTGTTTCCTATGGATACCCAATTATCCAGTGCCATTTCTCAATGTTCTGAAATGCCAGCTCTGCCATAAATCAGGTTTCCACATATGCATGGCTTTGTTTCTGGCTACGTTAGTTACGTTGGTCTGTTTGTCTATGTAACAACACCTTACCTCTCAATTTTTATGTTTTATTAACGGTCTTTCCCTTGTTCTTCATCTTCAGGAAAGTCTTGGCTACCCCTAGACATTTTCGCTTCTACATTTTAAAAACAGCTTTTCAAAAAGGCAAAAATTTCCTTGGGATTTTGACTGAAATTGCATTGAACCTGCATACAGTAATTTGGGGAGGATTGAGTCTTTAAAATATTGAGTCTTCTTATCCATGAACATGACATACCTGCATTTATTTAGATTTTCTTTAAAATCTTACCATATAGTTTATAATTTTCTCTGTAAGGTGTTATCGCATCCTTTGCTAGATTAATTCTTAGGTAGTTTTTGGTTTTTTTTTTTTACTATTGCTAAATGGCATCTTTTTCTTTTTCAAAATTTTAAAATTTTTATACAATTTTTAAAGGTTACTTTCCATTTACAGTTATTACAAAATATTGGTTATATTCCCTGTGTTGTACAATACGTCCTTGAGCTTATTCTTACACCCAATAGTTTATACCCCCCACTATCCCACCCCTATATTCCCCCCAACGGGTAACCACTCGTTCGTTCTCTATATCTACAAGTCTGCTTCTTTTTTGTTATATTCACTAGTTTGTTTGTTTGGGTTTTTTTAGATTCCACATGTAAGTGATATACAGTATTTGTATTTCTCTGACTTATTTCACTTAGCATAATGCCCTCCAAGTTCCATCCACGTTGCTGCAAATGGCAAAAGTTTGTTCTTTTTTTATGGCTGAGTAGTATTCCGCCATATGTGGTATATATACCACATCTTCTTTATCCATTCATCTGTCGATGGACACTTACGTTGCTTCTGTATCTTGGCTATTGTAAATAGAGCTGCAATGAACACTGGGGTGCATGTATCTTTTCAAGTTAGTGTTTTGGGGTTTTTTCAGATATATACCCAGGAGTGGAATTGCTGGGTCATACGGTAGTTCTATTTTTATTTGGGGTGGGGGGGTAAGCCTCCATAGTGTTTTGCACAGTGGCTCATGAATTTACATTCCCACCAACAGTCCACAAGGGTTCCCTTTTCTCCGCATCCTCGAATGGCAACTTTTTTAGATTGCTTTTTCTAACTGATGGCTGATGGTGTATAAAAATAGAGTTGGCTTTTTGTGTTCTTATATACTGAACAAAATTTCTAGACACTTAATTCTAATAATTTATTGGTCGATTCTTTTGAATTTTCTGAGTAGATGATCATATTACCTGTTTCTAGTATTAGTTTCATTTCTTCCTTTCAATCTTTATGCCTTCTATTTATTCTTCTTATATTACAACCCTGGCTAGAAGCTAACTTCATGTTGAAAAGAATTAGCATCACTGATTTGTTTCTGATCTTAAAGGTAATACTTCCATTATTTCATTATTATGTATCATGTCATTTACATCCATTTCTCTTTATCAAGTTAAGGACATTCCTTTCAATTCCTGGTTTGGGAAGAATTTTTATAATGAATGAATGTTAAGTTCTATTGAATAATTTTTTTATGTAATGAAATAATCATATATTTTTCCTTTAAACTGTTAATGTGATGAATTATGTTCATTACTTTCCTAACAATAAGCCAACCTTACCTTCATAAGATAAACACAACTTAAACATGATGTACTATATTTTTCACTTATTATTGCTGAATTCACTATGCTAACATTTCAAAAGAATTTTTGGATCTATGTTCATGAGTGAAATTAACCTGAAAAGTTTTTTAGTGTACTGCCTTTATCTGATTATCAAACTTAGCTAATCTGATAAAGTAAGTTGAAGAGTGTGGCCTATGTTTCTCCAGTCTGGAGCAGAAATTTGGGTAAGCTTGAAGTGGTCTGTTCTTTGACTGCTCAGCAGAATTCACCTATAAAGCCACCAGGAGCTGGTGTTTTCTGTATAGGAAGGTTTTAAACTACTAATTTAATTTATTTAATAATTATGGAAACATTCAGGTTTTCTATTACTTCTTGAGTCAATTTTGATAAGTTGTATTTTTCTAGGAATTTGTCAATATCATTTACGACTTCAAATAAATAAGGTCATTTATAATATTTTTATATTATCCATTTAGCCTGTGCTTCGTCTATAATCACGCCCTTTCTTTCATTCTTAATACTGATTATATGTGCTTTTTCTTTTAATTAATCTTGTAAGAGATTTGTGGAACATTTTTATTCTTTTCAAAGAATCATCTTTTGTCCTCAGTTCTCCTCCTCTCTGTTGTTTTCTATTTCACTAATTTCTGTGCTTATAATCATTTGATTTCTTCTACTACCTTTGGGTTTATTCTACTGTTCTTATTCTAACTCTTTAAGTTAGATACTTAGCTTATTAGTTTTGACCATTTCTTATCTGCCAATACAAGCATATAAGGTTATAAACTCTTCTGCAAATACTGCTTTGGTGGCATCTCACAAGTCTTGATGCAAATATTTTTGTTATTGGTCAGTACTAAGTATTTTCTAATTTGGGTTATGATTTCTTTCTTGGCCTGTGAGTCATTTAGGTGTCTGTTTTCAAGTTTCCAAAAGTATGAGCTTTTTTTAGTTATCTTTTTGGTTATCAACATCTAACTTATTTGGATTGTGATCAGAGAATAGAGTCTGTGTACACATTGTGCCAGATGCTGTGATTACTGCTCAGGACCCCTGCAGGAATGAAGGACTTACTCCCCCAGATGCTAAGGGAGCTACCCAGAAGTTGGCCCTCAGCTGTCAGCCTTTGGAGAGTGGTTGCATGGGCTAAAGAAATTGCCCTGCCCAACTGAGGTCATGCCTCCTTCAGGGGGCAGCCTGCATCTAATCAATGTGGGCATATAAAGGCCTGGCCCTTCCCCCAACCCAAGAACTCAGAAGGACCATCCCAGCTCCAGAGCTCTCCATGGAGTTGGTTAAGGCTTCCATTGATACTGTACTGTGGCTCAGTGCCTCCTGCTGTACAAGCCTGCTTCTTCCCCTCCTTCCCACTGATGCCAATCCCAAGAGTGTTCCCTAATAAATTTCCTGCACCCTAATTTCCTTCTCAGAGTCAAGTTCCCAGGAGATTCAAACTGCCTCCCTAATCTTTGAAATTTGTTGAGGTTAGCTTTACAGTCTAGCATCTTCTCTAAACTTTCTGTGCATCCTTGAAAACAATGTGATTGGGATACCAGAGTCTACATATGTCAGTTATATTGAACTTGTAATTGTGGTCCTCAAATGTCCTGTATCTTCACTGAGTTGGCCTAAAAAATATCCCATCATGAGGTGGATATGTCTCTACTCCAGTCCTTCCCATGTTTGTTTATATTTTTGCAGCTATGATATTAGTTATATATAAATGGAGAACTGTTGAACTTCCTGGCAAATTGAACTTTCCATCATTATTTACTGACCATCTTATCTCTAAAAATGCTTTTCTCTGCAAAACTCTATTTCTATCTTATGAATACAGCCACAGCAGCTTTCTTTGTGTTAGTATTTGCCTAGTATATTTTTGCTACACTTGGACTTTCAACAGTTCTGGGTCCTTATGTTTGAGGTTTATCTCCTGTTATAGAACATAATCTAGATGTTTTTAGAATCCAGTCTGAGAATCTTCTTTTAACTGAAGAGTTTGGTCCTTTTACATGTATTACTGATAGCTTATATTCTAGATGAAATTCTATAGTCTTACAATGTATTTTCTATTCATTCCAAATTTTCCTTCCCCCAGCCCTCTTCTTTACCTTCCTTTCAATCATTTGAGACTTTTATCATCTTTTTCTTATCCTAATTTTTCCAATTGTTTGGAAATTGTACATGCTATGACTATTTATTCATGCTCACCCTAGCTATTTTAACACTGAGCACTTAACTAATAACGTCTAAACTTAATCAATATATTTGCCCTCTTCTCAAGTACTTGAAGGAATTTGAAAACTTTAATTTTGAGCAGAAGCAAGAAACACTACAATCCTGCAGCCTGTGGAAGAAAAACCACATTCACAGAAAGATAGACAAGATGAAAAGGCAGAGGGCTATATACCAGATGAAGGAACAAGATAAAACCCCAGAAAAACAACTAAATGAAGTGGAGATAGGCAACCTTCCAGAAAAAAGAATTCAGAATAATGATAGTGAAGATGATCCAGGACCTCGGAATAAGAATGGAGGCAAAGATCGAGAAGATGCAAGAAATGTTTAACAAAGACCTAGAAGAATTAAAGAACAAACAAACAGAGATGGACAATACAATAACTGAAATGAAAACTACACTAGAAGGAATCAATAGCAGAATAACTGAGGCAGAAGAACGGATAAGTGACCTGGAAGACAGAATGGTGGAATTCACTGCTGCGGAACAGACTAAAGAAAAAAGAATGAAAAGAAATGAAGACAGCCTAAGAGACCTCTGGGACAACATTAAACGCAACAACATTTGCATTATAGGGGTCCCAGAAGGAGAAGAGAGAGAGAAAGGACCTGAGAAAATATTTAAAGAGATTATAGTCGAAAACTTCCCTAACATGGGAAAGGAAATAGCCACCCAAGTCCAGGAAGCGCAGAGAGTCCCATACAGGATAAACCCAAGGAGAAACATGCTGAGACACATAGTAATCAAATTGGCAAAAATTAAAGACAAAGAAAAATTATTGAAAGCAGCAAGGGAAAAACGACAAATAACATACAAGGGAACTCCCGTAAGGTTAACAGCTGATTTCTCAGCAGAAACTCTACAAGCTAGAAGGGAGTGGCATGATATACTTAAAGTGATGAAAAGGAAGAATCTACAACCAAGATTACTCTACCAGGCAAGGATCTCATTTAGATTTGATGGAGAAATCAAAAGCTTTACAGACAAGCAAAAGCTAAGAGAATACAGCACCACCAAACCAGCTCTACAACAAATGCTAAAGGAACGTCTCTAAATGGGAAACACAAGAGAAGAAAAGGACCTACAAAAACAAACCCAGAACAATTAAGAAAATGGTCATAGGAACATACATATCGATAATTACGTGAATGGATTAAATGCTCCCACCAAAAGACACAGACTGGCTGAATGGATACAAAAACAAGACCCATATATATGCTGTCTACAAGAGACCCACTTCAGACCTAGGGACACATACAGACTGAAAGTGAGGGGATGGAAAAAGATATTCCATGCAAATGGAAATCAAAAGAAAGCTGGAGTAGCTATACTCATATCAGATAAAATAGACTTTAAAATAAAGAATGTTACAAGAGACAAGGAAGGACACTACATAATGATCAAGGGATCAATCCAAGAAGAAGATATAACAATTATAAATATATATGCACCCAACATGGGAGCACCTCAATACATAAGGCAACTGCTAACAGCTATAAAAGAGGAAATCGACAGTAACACAATTATAGTGGGGGACTTTAACACCTCACTTACACCAATGGACAGATCATCCAAAATGAAAATAAATAAGGAAACAGAAGCTTTAAATGACACAATAGACCAGATAGATTTAATTGATATTTATAGGACATTCCATCCAAAAACAGCAGATTACACGTTCTTCTCAAGTGCGCACGGAACATTCTCCAGGATAGATCACATCTTGGGTCACAAATCAAGTCTCAGTAAATTTAAGAAAATTGAAATCATATCAAGCATCTTTTCTGACCACAACACTATGAGATTAGAAATGAATTACAGGGAAAAAAACGTGAAAAGCACAAACACATGGAGGCTAAACAATACGTTACTAAATAACCAAGAGATCACTGAAGAAATCAAAGAGGAAATCAAAAAATACCTAGAGACAAATGACAATGAAAACACGACGATCCAAAACCTATGGGATGCAGCAAAAGCAGTTCTAAGAGGGAAGTTTATAGCTATAAAGCCTACCTAAAGAAACAAGAAAAATCTCAAGTAAACAATCTAACCTTACACCTAAAGGAACTAGAGAAAGAAGAACAAACAAAACCCAAAGTTAGCAGAAGGAAAACTTTAATTTTGACCATCCCCTGCAAAAGTATATGGTGTTGTTCAGTATTTTAGTAGCAGCCTGTTTTTCTCCTACCATAAAGGAGACATTATTGTTGTGGAGTCAATACAGTTCTTTTTTTTTTTTAGTTTCTTTCCAAATGTTTGCTCATATCTTTGCCCATTTTTCCTTCTTATGTATCTGGCCTTTTCTCTGGAATAATTTTTATTCTGCCTGAAGTGCATTACATTTAGAATTTTCTTTAGTGAGGCCTTTCAGTAGTAGGATCTCACTGCTTTTATTTGTCTGCATATGTCTTAATTTCTCCCTTACTCTTGAAAGATAGTATAGAGCTCTAAGCTGACGGTTTTTTTTTTTTAAACAATTTAGGGTTCTCTCCAAGAGAACGTCTCTTTTTTTTTTTCCTCCAAAGTATTTGTTTTATTTTATTTGTTCATGGCTGTGTTGGGTCTTCGTTTCTATGCGAGGGCTTTCTGTAGTTGTGGCAAGCGGGGGCCACTCTTCATCGTGGTGCGCAGGCCTCTCACTGTCGTGGCCTCTCTTGTTGCGGAGCACAGGCTCCAGATGCGCAGGCTCAGTAGTTGTGGCTCACGGGCCTAGTTGCTCCGCGGCATGTGGGACCTTCCCAGACCAGGGCTCGAACCCGTGTCCCCTGCATTGGCAGGCAGATTCTCAACCACTGCGCCACCAGGGAAGCCCCTAAGCTGATGGTTTTTTCTCAGCACATAGAAGATATAATCCCACCGTCTCCTGGCTTCCATTGAAGACAGTGAGAGGTCAGTTGTACATCCAACGACAGATCCTTTGGCGATCACCTTTTTTTCTCTGGTGCTCTTAGCCTCTTCTCTTTTTCTCTGATGTTCCACAGTCTTACTATCATGTGTCTAGATAGGAATTTCTTTTTATTTACCTTACTTGGGATTCACTAGGCTTCCTGAATCTGAAGTTTTGTATCTATAACAATTTTACCAAATTACCAGGCATTATGTCCTCATATATTGCCTGTCCCTCCATCCTATCATCTCCTTCTAGAACTCTGAATAGATGTACCCTAGGCCTTGTCACTCTATTCTTCTGGATAATTCCTGTGGCTCGATTGGTTTACTAATCCTGTCTTTGGCTGTAGCTAATCTGCTGTGCAACCTGTCCGTTGAGTTTCAAATTATAAGTCTTATATTTCTCATTCCCATCAGTTTTCTTGGGTTCATTTTTGAATCTGGTTGTTCATGACAGTCTCTTATTCTCTGCTCATGCTGTCAAATTTCTCTTTTATGTCTTTAGAAACACAAAAATAGTTGTTTAAATTTGTTTTAGTCTGCATAGGATAATTTCAAATCTCAAGTCTTAAAGGATCTGTTTCTACTGTTTCTTGTTCCTGCTGGTTCTCTTTTTCTCCTTGTGAAGTTTATTATTTTTCACTGCAAGCTGCTCCCTTTCTTTGGAACTGTATTTGTGGACATTCTATAAGGCTGACACTTAGTTGAATTCTTCAAAGGAGGCATAGAGTTTGCTTCTGCCAGCTGACTGGGGATACAACCAAGCAGGGGCCACTTTAAATTCTCCAGTTGAGTTTGTTTGAACCACACAAGCAGCGTGAATTCAAACTGAAAAGCATGTGAGGACCAGCTTGTGGCTGCAAATTCTCAAGTGAGATATTTTTTTCCTCTCAACCCAATGTCAAGGTCAGAACAGGCAGTTTTCCTTTCTGTTCTCTTCTGCAGGGTGAGATTTACTTTTCATTCTTTCCTTACCCTCTGGACATAACCCTTTGGACTCTAACTTTGAAGGGGGTCTCCCATGAAATCCTCCCCTTGAGTGGTGTCTCGTGTTTATCTCCTGTTCCTTGCATCCATCTCACACAGCTACAGAAACAGAAGGTCAAAGGCTCCCACCTCCACTTCATTTCAGACATCCATCATTTCCCTACTTTCCCGCCAACTCAGCAATGTGTCAAGAAATAAGTTAAAAAAATATTTTATCCAGCCTGTTAATTATAACCAGGGGAGCTGTTAAAGGGCTCTAATCTGGCAGAGTGCCAGGAACAGAAGTTCTCTCTGAGAACTTTCCAGAACTTGCTTTGGCCTTTAGCCTGTTTGCCACTGTTAACACACACTACCTCATCCTGTGATTACCCGTGGGCTTGTTGTTGTGGTTGTGGTTTTTGTTGTTGTGTTGTTTTCCCCTCGAGACCGTGGGCTCCTCAAGGACCAGGAGGAAGGGAAGTCCAGTGTTCTCACTGGATGAAATAATGAAGGCACCAGAGAAATGTGTGCTGGAAGTTGAATAAATGAATGAACAAACCAGTCCTCATTACGACACCCACCCTGCTTCATCTGCACAATCTATGAATTTCAAGTCCAACCAGTGCCTTGCCTTACACTTTCTCTTAGGTGTCGGGAGAAAGGATGGTAATTGTGCAAGACATCTACACGTCACTCACTGTTCTTCACAGCTGCACCCTGGTGCTTAGAACCACACTTCAACCAGGATATGGTCACAGAAAGCTTCAAAACTAACCAGTAAAAAAAAAAAGGTTTCGTGCTACAGAATGAAAATACTTCTTGCCAGCTGGAATCAAACCAACCAAATTTGGGGCCTGTGGGTTTCAGCAAACCTAACCAGAAAGCCCAACCCATGGGCATCAGAGCCTGGCAGAGAATAAGCTGGCCTGTCTGACAGAGCATGGATGCCTCAGCCCTCGTCTTTCTTAAAATGGAACTAATCCTGGTACCTAAATATACATGGGTCTTTCAAAACCTTGCTCCTTCTCCCACCTACCTTCACACTTCTGACTCAAGGGGGAAAAATAACCCACCAGCAATTCATCTTCTTCAAGGGCTGCCACAAGCTTACTTTTTTTTTTTTTTCACAGCTGAGTTATTTCTGATCTGGGTCCTGGCAAAAAGCAACATAGAGCAACCGTGGCTGGGAGACTTTTGGAATCTGTGCCAAGCCAAACAGTGTCTCAGAGTCTACATCGGATCCGCCAACCTCGCGAAAGTGTATTTTAACTTGACGGAAAAACACCTTGAAATGCTCGCGATGTAAAACCAGTGAAAATGAGGGTCAGAAAGGAAATGCTCACAAGTTGTAATGTGAGGCGGTCTCTCGGCCCCTGAACACGTGGCCTCGGGGATTGTGAATAATCACGAAAACACGAGCACTAGGGAGGCCCCAGAGGCTCCAGGCACAGCAAAGTTCAGAGGTAAAAGGCAAGCTTGTGAGTCGGACAAAACCAGGTATGCGGGCTTCCCGACCTCTTCTCAGCTTCATGACCCTGAACAAGTCACTTCCCCAGTCTCCATTTTCTGAACCTAAGAGAGAGGTGATGCTAATAAACTTACCTCATAAGGTTGTCATAACAGTCAAATAAAAGTATATACGTAATTATATATAGTCACAGTGTTTATCGAGTTCAGAGCAGACTAAGTGTTCGTCATATGACAGATGCTGCATTTTTACTGTGTATCGACACTTGTGAGATGGTGATGATGATGGTGGGGGACAAGAAATTGAACTGAGAGGGAAACAGACACGTTCAAAGTTATTTTTAGAAGCAGGGGCAGGGACTTCCCTGGTGGCACAGTGGATAAGACTCTGCCCTTCCACTGCAGGGGGCAAGGGTTTGATCCCTGGTTGGGGAAATAAGATCCCCACATGCCATGAGGCCAAAAACTAAATTAATTTAAAAAAAAAATGTATGGGCAGAAGCAGGACGACAGCCCAGGAGAGCTAAGGAACTACCATACCTCCTATTTACACCTTTGTTCTTTTGCTCTACTTTCTAGAATATTTCTTCAGACATAAGATTGGAAGAGTTCAAATCTATAAAATTTACAGATTTCCAATCCTGCATTTTTTTCCCATTGCCCATTTCTAATACTGTGGTCATACTTTTCCTAATACTTACTATTAGCTAAATATCTAACCTGGTCTCATGCTCACTAAGTGCCCTCATATATACCTTCTAGTTTCTGTTTTAGATCGACTTTGTGAGGTAATGTAGGTATACCCATTGCACAGATGAAGAAACTGAGGCACAGAGAAACAGAATGACTTGTCCAATGCCAGGAAGTCCGTAGGGATTTGAAGTCAGACCTCCTGGCTTGAGATCTGCCTCCCTTGTGGGAAAGTCAACCCTGCTTTTCTCTTCTAAATAATCAAGCTCACATTTGCTGAGGTCTGCTTCTGTGCTCACTCAGGGGACTCAGCAAGGAATTGGACACACTCCTTTTCTTGAGGAAGCTCACAGGCTAATGGGCCAGAGCGACACTAAAGAAATAAACAGGGGTTTCCAATAGAGATGACAGATTCAACAGCTGCATCAACTTTTTCCCTCCCCAAACCCTATTAAAAATATAGCAAAGGGATTTTCGAAAGCCAGAAGCCAAAGAGAATGGAAAGGATGGGGGAGGAGACAGCAACAACACATTTAAGAAGCCGAAGAGCAGATGGACTGACTTTGCAGGTGAGGAAGCTGAATGCTAAGCTGGTGGCGAGGCACGTTAAGACCAACTGGACTTCATGATGAATCCCCAGAAGACTCAGGGCCTGGGCAGTGCCAGGAAGTGAGTGGGGCTCGGCTAAAATGAGGAAGGGGACTGGTCGGTCATCTGTTCAAGGAATAGTTAATAAAACAGAGTCTTCTCCTCAATTCCAGGCCACCAAGGACAAGCCTCCACAACCACTCCTTGGCAGAAGCCTAGGCTTTACACACTTGTTATGGGGGGGGGGCGGGGGGGGTGGTAGGACAGAGGCCCTCTGGACAGGTATATACAGGATTTGGAGAATCCTCGCATTTTCCCACCCACGTCCTAGAACACTAGCAGCCTGGCCCTCACCCTCCAAGCAAGAGATTGGAAGAGACTTCTCTGGGGAATTTGACCAGCCCAAGAGGAAAAGTCTTTAGATACAGGTACTAACATTTCCCAAACTAAATATCCCAGACAAATGACTCAGAGAAGCTCACATCACCAGATCCCACCCACACACTCAGAAAGACCAGCCAGCTCCTAGTCCCACAGGCAGACAACCAAAGATAATCAGACGCGGAAGGAGAGCAAGGCACATGAGCAGTGAAGACAGACAACAAACAGAGAAAAGCAACTTGGAAGAAATAGAGACTATCTGAGGGGAGAAAAACTTGGATAAAAAAACTACCAGTGACATTCTTTGAGAAAGAAGAGAAGATACGGTATCCATGAAACAAGAACAGGACACTACCAAAAAATGAACATTCAGAGAATTTAAAAAGAGCTCTTGGACAGTCTCCTCAGCAAGTGGTGGTGGGAAAGCTGGACAGCCACATGTAAATCACTGAAGTTAGAACACACCCTCACACCATACACAAAAATAAACTCAAAATGGCTTAAAGACTTAAATATAAGACATGACACCATAAAACTCCTAGAAGAGAACATAGGCAAAACATTCTCTGACATAAATCGTACCAATGGTTTCTTAGGTCAGTCTCCCAAGGCAATAGAAATAAAAGCAAGAATAAACAAATGGGTCCTAATCAAACTTACAAGCTTTTGCACAGCAAAGGAAACCATAAACAAAATGAAAAGACAACTGGAACTGGAGAGAAAATATTTGCATACAATGTGACTGACAAGGGATTAATTTCCAAAATATACAAACAGCTCATTCAACTCAATATCAAAAAAACAACAACCCAATCAAAAAATGGGCAGAAGACCTAAATAGACATTTCTCCAAAGAATACATACAGATGTCCAATAGGCACATAAAAAGATGTTCAACACCGCTAATTATTAGAGAAATACAAATCAAACCCACAATGAGGTATCACCTCACACTGGTCAGAATGGCCATCATTAAAAAGTCTACAAATAACAAATGCTGTAGAGGGTGTGGAGAAAAGGGAACCCTCCTACACTGTTGGTGGGAATGTAAATTAGTGCAGCCACTATGTAAAACAGTATGGAGGCTCCTCAAAAAACTAAAAATAGAGTTGCCATATGATCCAGCAACCCCACTCCTGGGCATATATCTGGAGAAAACTGTAATTCAAAAAGATACATGCACCCAATATTCATAGCAGCACTATTTACAATAACCAAGACATGGAAGCAACCTAAATGTCCACCAACAGATGAATGGATAAAGAAGATGTGGTATATGTATACAATGGAATACTACTCAGCCATAAAAAAGAATGGAATAATGCCATTTGCAGCAACATGGATGGACGTAGAGATTATACTAAGTGAAGTAAGTCAGAAAGAGAAAGACAAATGATATCACATGTATGTGGAATCTAAAATATGACACAAATGAACTTGTTGATGAAATAGAAACAGACTCACATACATAGAAAACAAACTTATGGTTACCAAAGGGGAGAGGGAGTGGGGGATGGATAAATTAGGAGTTTGGGATTAGCAGATCTAAACTACTATACATAAAATAGATAAACAAGAAGATCCTATTGTATGGCACAGGGAACTACATTCAATATCCTGTAATAAACCATAAAGGAAAAGAATATGGAAAAGAATATGTATTCTACATATATGTATAACTGAATCACTTTGCTGTACCCTGGAAACTAATACAACATTGTAAATCAACGATACTTCAATTTAAAAAAAGAGCTCTTGAAAATTAAAATATAGCAGAGATTTAAACACTCAAGGAGAAGAGGTGGATTATAAATTTGAAGAAATATTCTAGAAAGTAGAGCAAAAGAACAAAGATGCAGCCAGTATAGGAGGTGTGATGGTTCATTTCATGTGTCAACTTGACTGGATCACAGGGTGCCCAATATTTGGCTAAACATTATTTCTGTGTCTGTGAGGGTGTTTCCAAGATGAGATTAGTATTTGAGTCTGTAGCCTGAGTAAAGCACATTGCTCTTCCCAATGGGGGTGGGTCTCATCTAATCCTCTGAGGGCCTGAATAGACAAAAAGTTGGAGGAAGGGAGAATTTGCTCTCTCTGCCTAACTGCTGGAGCTGAGTTATCAATCTTCTTCCATCCTTGGACTGGAACTTACACCATCAGCCTCTGGAGCTACATCACTGGCTTTCCTGGGTCTCCAGCTTGCAGACAGTAGATTGTGCAACTTAGCCTCCATAATTTCATGAGTATAAATAGATAGATGGATAGATAGACAGACAGACATAGAACCAATAAGATGTACAGATATAGATATAGATGCAGAACCAATAGGATATAGAGAAAGAGATAAAATAAAGATAGATCCTCTTGGTTCTCTTTCTCTGGAGAACCCTGACTCACATAGGAGGAAAAAAAGTGGAGCAGTCCAAGAAGAATGACATCCAATTAACAGAAGTTCCAGAAACAGACCAGAGAAAATGGTGGGAAGGAACTCATCAACAATTTGGAGAATTTTTTTAAACAAAGGGGTCTAAATGTATAGATTACAAGGACCCACTAAGTACCCCTCTGGGCAAATCATGAAAAGAGACTCATTCGAGGGCACATCATCATGAAACTTGAGTTGCCTGGGCAAACAGAAGATCCCACAAGCATACAAGGTAAGGAAGAGGGTCACACATGAGGATCCAAGATAGCTTTAGACTTCTCGACAGCACCAGCAGCTAGCAGGCACAGGAGCAATGCCTGTGAGATGCAGAAGGAGAAGTATTCCTGGGACTTCCCTGGTGGTCCAGTGGTAAAGAATCCGCCTTCCAATGCAAGAGACGCAGGTTCGATCCCTGGTCGGGGAACTAAGATCCCACATGCCACAGGGCAACTAAGCCTGCGTACCACAACTACTGAGCTCGTGTGCCTCAACGAGAGAGCCTGCATGCCACAAACTACAGGGCCCATGCACTCTGGAGCCCACGTGCCACAACTAGGTAGAAAAAACCCACACGTGACAACTAGAGAGAAGCCTGCGCAGTGCAATGAAGAGCCCGCGTGCCTCAATGAAGATCCCACGTGCCGCAACTAAGAACCAACGCAGCCAAAAAATAAAAAGAAAAATAAAGAAGTATTCCCAAGCTAGATTTCTTTACCCAGACAAGTTATCAATCCAACATGAGGATAAAATGAAACTATTTGTAGACATGCAAAGTCTTGAAACATTTACAGTCCATCTTCATTTTTCAAGGAGTTCTTGTTTGCAAATTCAGCTATTCACTAAAATGTATCTGCAACCTCAACATCAATACTTGTGGTGCATTTATGGTCATTCACAGACATGCACAGAGTAGCAAAAAAATTAAGGCTCTGCCTCAGCTCTCACACTGTAAATGTGTCTTTTTTGCAATCTATTTAGCGCCACATTTTTCACTTTTTGTGCTTTTTGTTGGTGGTTTCGCTGTTTAAAGTGGTTCCAAGCAGAGTGCCTAAGGGTTGTCTAGTGTTCCCAAGTGCAAGAAAACTGGGAGGTGCCCTTATGGAGGAAATCCGTGTGTCAGATGAGCTTCGTTCAGGCATGAGTCACAGGGCTGGTGGCCGTGAGTTCAATGTTAGTGAGTCAGCAACATATTAAATATGGTGTCTTTAAACAGAAAATACAGATAAAGCACCCAGAAAGCAAGGTTAGGTGTTGATCAGTTGATGAAAATGCTGTGGGAGTTCCCTGGTGGTCTAGTGGTTAGGATTCTGGGCTTTCACTGCCATGGCCTGAGTTCAATCCCTGGTTGGGGAGCTGAGATCCCGCAAACCGCGTGGGATGCTGTGACCACAGACTCGTAGGAACCTAACCTTGTATTTCCCCTGGGAGCAATGGCTCAGTATTGGCTAATTCAGTGTTTGCAGTGACTTCATAGAATGTAACTCCCTCGAATAATGAGAATGGACTGTACTTTCCTTATACTCTTTCCCAGGACATTACTTGTCAAGATACTTCACCAGAATATGCGGTAAATCAAGAAAGAGGAAAGGGACTTCCCTGGTGGTCCAATGGTTAAGACTCCATGCTGCCACTGCAGGGGGCACAGGTTCGATCCCTGGTTGGAGAACTAAGATCCCATATGCCATGCAGTGAGGCCAAATAGATAAATTGTAAAAAAAAAAAAAAAAAAAAAAGAGGAAAATATAGGATACAGGAAACTGGAAGAGGCAAGGTGAATCCCCAAGACAGCAGCCTGGCCCCAGGCCTGGGGAGCTACTGTTCACCAAGCCCAGGCTCCAGGAGTGGAGAAGGCCTGGTGCATCCGACAGTCCTGTAAGGCAAGTTCCGGACTGAATTAGCAACAGCTGCATAGAAAACTAAGCAAAGGAGAAACAAGACCATTATTAGCTGGGATGGGGTACCACTGAGCCTCAAAGGTTGTCACAGGTATGGCCTTTGCTTCATCTTAACACTTGTGAGCATGTGCTCTATTGAGCCCTGTTTGAAGCAAGCATTTTACATGAATGAACTCATTTTTTAAATTTTATTTTTTCATTTTTATACAATTTTAAAGGTTACACTCCATTTACAGTTATTACAAAATATTTGCTATATTCCCCATGTTGTACAATACATTCCTGTAACCTCTCTTACACCCAATAGTTTGTACCTCCCACTCTCCACCCCTATGTTGCCCCTCCCCCGCACACTGATAATCACTAGCTTGTTCTCTATTATCTGTGAGTCTGCTTCATTGTTATACTCACCAGTTTGTTGTATTTTTTAGATTCCACATATAAGTGATATACAGTATTTGTCTTTCTCTGCCTGACTTATTTCACTTAGCATAATACCCTCCAAGTCCTTCCATGTTGCTGCAAAATGCAAAATTGTGTTCTTTTTTTATGGCTGCATAATATTTCACTGTGTGTGTGTGTGTGTGTGTGTGTGTGTGTGTGTGTGTGTATACACACCACATCTTCTTTATCCATTCATCTATTGATGGACACTTAGGCTGCTTCCATATCTTGGCAATTGTAAATGATGCTGTTATGAACATTCGGGTGCATGTATCTTTTCAAATTCGTGTTTTTGTTTTTTTCGGATATATATCCTGCAGTGGAATTGCTGGGTCATATGGTAGTTCTATTTTTAGTTTTTTGAGAAACCTCCATACTGTTTTCCACAGTGGCTGCACCAATTTACATTCCCACCAACAGTGTACGACGTTTCCCTTTTCTCCACCTCCTCGCCAACATTTGTTATTTGTGTTCTTTTTGATGACAGCCATTCTGACAGGTGTGAGGTGATATCTCACTGTGGTTTTGATTTGCTTTTCCCTAATGATTAGTGATCTTGAGCATCTTTTCATGTGTCTGTTGGCCACCTGCATTTCCTCTTTGGAAAATTGTCTATTCAGTTTTTCTGCCCACTTTTTAATCGGGTGAACTAACTCATTTAAAGCTCCAGCCCAGCAAGGCCTGGTGGATGGCTATCAACCAAGAGGTTGGGTAACTTGTCTAGGATCACACAGCTAGTAAGTGGTGGAAGGAAGATTGGAATCCGGGCAGGTGGCTCCAGAGTCCATGCCCTTAATTACTGAAAACAAAGGTGGCCAGCGTTCTAAGACTATACGGAGAGGTCTGAGGACATGGGAAGGTGTGTGTAGCGGGGGTGAGGTGGGAAACGGCGAACTCCAAGCCTTCCAGAATAAGTCAGCCGATAAAGTTGACAACTACAGAAACCAAGATGCAGTTCCAAAGGCAGGGGGGTAAAAACCAAAATAATTAGTTAAAGGAGGTGAAATAGTTGCCTCTGGGAAGGGCCTATGGGAAAGAGTGGGGGACAGCGGCAGGAAACTGCTGTTTTTCTTAACAAACCTTGTAGAACTATTTGCCTGTATAAGTCTGATCAAAATAAAAGCTAAAAGTAAAGAAAAGAAATAAACAACATCCCCCTGATCCTAGACAGAGCCTGCCAGCCAATGCTGCCAGGGCAGGGCCTGGGCAGGGAGTCTTGTTTCCCCTGTGACTCTGCCTTTGACCTGGTAGACACCACCCAGCCCTCTACCATCACCAGGGCCATTTCTGCCGGGTGAGTTATGGCCCCGGATTGGTTGAAGGTTCCTGCTGAGACCCCATCTGCATCAACCCTCCAGCTCATTCAGGGGCTGCTGGTATTGACATCTCATCTCAGAACCACGCTTCCTGAAAGAAGCCGGGCTGCCAAGGTTTGTCACCACACACACTAATGACACAGACACAGGCTGACACACGGGCTCTCTAGAGACACTCCCAGCAGCTGAGGTCACAGGGACAAAGTAGAATCCATCCGGGAGGTTGCCTCAGGCATGCGGAAAACCTCTATCCCGTCTCATGCCCCCAGCCCAGCCCAGATGGGGCTCCCTGCCCCTTTCTCCTGATGCCCCAACACTAACTCATAGCTGTGGGTGGCAGCTTTACTGAAGATTCCCAGCTGGCGGCCCCCTGATCAATGAGGGTGAGTATTAGACGCCTGCTGCATACACATCCCCACCTCTTCTTCTAAGTGTCAGACTCAGCAACCAAAGGTGCTGCTAGCCACACAATTCCCTTCCTCCAGGGAATTTCAGACCCTAAAGGAACACTTTTGTTCCCTCGGGGCTGTGACAACCATGTTTCAGCTAATCTGTCCCTTAGCCCCTGTCGGCCCAAGGGGACACTCAGCTAATGGAATTAATGCTTCTAGCCTCTTTCACAGGGTTCTTATGAGGGCCAAATGAATCATGCAGACTGGGGTATTTTGGGAAACAGAAGGGTGAGAAATCCAAAAAATATTTTGAGAACTGTAAGCAATCAGCCCCTCTAGGATGTTAAAATAGATGATTACGCCCTGGATTAAATAGCAGAGCAGGCACGGGTGAGACGGAATGGAGAGAGAGAAACTTTCTCATGTAAAAGAATTTAAGATATGGTAAAGTTGTCCTGAGCAGACAAAGAACAATGGAAGAGGTAGCACCTAAAAAACCAGTTTAGATGTATTCTTCCCATCTTTCACAGACGCTGGCAACAAAAATGGTTTATAAAGCAAAGCAAATCTTAGGAAGACCGGCCAAAAATATAAATGAATATTGACCAGATCTCTGGAGGAATGGGATGTTTCCAAGCTTTTTAAATTATTGAGGATATTTTTTTAAAAGGAGAGGAGAGAGGATTGGACTATATAAAGACAAAAAAATCTTCTGTACCACAGAAAAAATTAGCAGGGAGAAAAATGAACCAACAAAGGGTTAATAACAGTAATCTGTGGGGGAAAAGAACTATACTCACTGGTAAGGAAGGCCTTAAACCAACAGGGTTTTTATTTTCTTTTATTTTTTTGGAACTTGACAGAATGATACCAAATTTCATCTGGAAAAATAAACACGTGAGACCAGCCAGGGAAACTCTAAGAAAAAACAAAACTAATGAAGGAGAGCTGGCTTTACCAGATGTTAAAACGTATTATGAAAGTACAATAATTTTTTAAGTTTAGTGCTAGAAAAGAAGTTGACACTCAATCCAGCCCAGAGTGCAGAAATCTGTGGGAATTCAGCCCATGGAAAAAAGGAGGCATTTCATATCAGAGGGAAGAGACCTATTAGTCAAAGCAGGGCATTGAGATAACTGGGTAGTCACCCATCTGGAAAAAATAAAATTGAATCCCTACCTCACCCCTTATACCAAAATAAATTCCAGATGGATCTAATATTTAAACAAAAAATATTGAACCATAAAAATTCTAAAAGAAAACATAAGTGAAGTTATTTATAATCTTGGAAAGAAAAGCTCTTTCTAAGCAGGATACCCAGAAGCCATAATAAAATTCATTTGAGGATATAAATGAGTGAGAAATCCAAAGAGATGAGGAATAATCCCTCTTTGATATTAGAATTCATGATTAATGGAGAGCAGAGAAACACTCTTTCCTATATAAAATAACTCAAACCATAATGACAGTGTCTTCTCCAACTAATGAACAATGGGAGGAATGTTGAATAAATGTGAGACCATGTGAGGAAAAATACAAGCTTAAATCCATTTCCATATACTGAAGAATAAATTGTTTATAAAGCAAATCAAATCCTAGAAAGACTGGCCAAAAATATAAGTAATATTGACCAAGTCTCTGGAGAGATGAGAACCTTCCAGGCTTTAAAATGATTGAGGAAATCAAAAAAGAAAGGAGAACTGATTCAACTATTTTAAAAAATATATCTTCTGTACCCCCAAAAAATCAAAGTTTAAAAAATATGACTTACATACAATTTTTAAATGTCTAGGTGAAAAAAAAGTATAAGCAAAGTCATGACAGAAACCAAACAGGATCATACAAGTGAGAAAAAGACTTAAAACCTATCAGAAAAACAGGCAAAAGCTGTATATGAAAAAGAAATTCACAGAAAAAAGAATTTAAAATGAACAATAACTATATGAAAAATATTCAACTTCACTCATAATTAAGGAATGTAAGTAAAAGCAATAAAATACCTTTTTTTTAACCTATCAAATCAGCCAAAATTTTAAAGTTTGAAAATACCTAAGTTTATAGAGAAATAGTCATTCTCAAATACTGTTAGTGGGAGTATAAAATGATCTACTCCATTCCTTTTCGTGGCTGTATAATACTCTATGTGTGGATATCAAAAAGTTTAGTTAACAAATCACCATTTATAGACATTTAGAGTCGCTGGTTCTTTTTTCTTACAGTTTCAGGTATAAAAATCAGTACTGTGGTGAATATCTTTGTACATACATCTTTGCATACATATGTGAATATATTTGTAGGAATAATTCTAGGCAATGGAATTGCTCATTGAATGGACCTTTGCATTAAAAGTTTTGATAGATATGGCCAAACTGCCTTCCCACGAGGTTACAGTAATTTACACTCTGATCAATTTGTGTGTGTCCCTGTACCTTTTCCAGCAGCAAAATTATAACAGTAATATTGTTTTGTTAAGTATGTTTTTTTTAAAAAAAAAAAGAAAGATGAGGAACAGGGCAGAAATGGACAGGAATTAACAAATTGTGGTACAAAAGTTTAAAATGTTTCTTAGTTCTGCCTTTGCCATTTACCTGCCATATCCCTTCCCCACTCTGAGCCTCAGTTTCCCCATCTGCAAAATAGGAGGAATAAAATGAATTGACCCTGGGGTTTCTCTGGTGGCACAGTGGTTATGAATCCGCCTGCCAGTGCAGGGGACACGGGTTCAAGCCCTGGTCCGGGAAGATCCCACATGCCGCGGAGCAACTAAGCCCGTGCACCAAAACTACTGAGCCTGCGCTCTACAGCCCACGAGCCACAACTACTGAGCCCGTGTACCACAACTACTGAAGCCCACGTGCCTAGAGCCCGTGCTCCGCAGCAAGAGAAGCCACCGCAATGAGAAGCCTGTGCACCGCAACGAAGAGTAGCCCCTGCTCGCCGCAACTAGAGAAAGCCCTCACGCAGCAACAAAGACCCAATGCAGCCAAAAATAAATAAATTTATTTTTTAAAAAATGAATTGACCCTTCTTAAACCTACTCACCTAATAACAAAGAGTGAATGGGTCTTACCTGTGAGTGTCTGGGTGGCAGCAGCAGGTGAGAGGCCATCCCTGCCCACTCTTCCCTCCCACACACCAGAGACACAGTCATATCAGGGGCTCCAGCATGGCCCAGCCCAGGCAGACAAGACTGGGTCTCATTCCCCAACTGTGGCTGAGGAAGGTTGGGAAGCCAGTGTCTACTCTGTTGGAGCAGTCATTGTTTTTCTGCCAGGATGCAGAAAGCTGGACCTCAGGGCTGCCTTTCCTGGTGTCTTAGGTGTGGGCCATTGACTTGGTCACAGCCCTTGCTCAAAAACCATCAGTAGCTCCCCACTGCCTGCAGAAGTAAAGCTAAGCCTCTTGACTGAGTCTGGCCTTGAGGCTCCGGATTCTGGCTCCACCTTCCTCTATGGTCTGGCCAGACAAATAGTCTCCGCTTCCCAAACTGAGCCTTGAATATACACCTTATCTGGGGACTTTCCCTCCTCCTGTGCTTTGTTCACCTGCAAAGTTCTCCCATCCATCTCTAATGACTTCCTTTGCACAATTGTTTTGCTCATAATCTGCAGTGTGTAATCCAAGGGCATCGGGTCAACAGGGAAATTACACAAGCCTTTATCACAGCTTTCTGGCTTGATGAATCTCAGAAAAAAAAAGCATGCGTATTCAAAACAGTGCGTAGTATAATTAAGATCAAGATTGGGTATGTTTATATATATGGAAAAAAGACTGGGAGGAAACTACGCCATAATGCTCTCATCTCCAGTACCTTCATCAGGGTAACACGGATGATGAAGATGATGATGGCAGCTTACACAGTGTTCACGCCATGCCAAGCAGCACCCTAAACCTTTAACAGGTCCTTCTTTATTCATTTTTATATTTTTCAAGGTCTCCACAATTGACATGTATGACTTTTATAGTCAGAAAAACAACTGCTGTTTTTTAGCTCATTAGAGTTAAGTCATAATAGATAGAGAATTATTTTCATACAGTTGAATTATTTTCATCCATTCAGAACTCAGATGGATAAGGTCAGACCCCCACCATTCCCTTCCCCATGGCCCCCTCCTCTCCTGCTCACTCCCCCCACCCCTGCAGTCTCCCAGGAAACTGGGCCCTCTAAGGGCCCATGGCCAGAGGCACCAAGCTAGAACCCGTTCCCAGGAGTCCCCTCCCCTGGCCTGTTCAAGTTTCCATGGCTACCTGGCAGCAGGTGGCGGTTAAGAGTCTAGACCCTGGAAATCAGACCAGCCCTGACCCTGCTCTATGCCCCCCCCACCGCCCATGTGAACTTGGCCGACTTGACTCCTTCCTCTGTGCCTGTGTCCGGTTGTAAAGTGGCCATCATAGTAGTACCACCTCCTTTGTAGACGAGAATGAAACGGGATGAGGGCAGAAAAGTGCCTAACCCAAGGTCTGGCACACAGTAGGCGCTCACTACATAGGTGCTATGGTCATACCAATTATTACTATTTGTTACTAATTTGTTGCGGATGCCCAAAGGCAGCAGACAGGCAGTCCCCTCAAATAAGTACTTATTTAGAAGCCCTCTGAACAGAGGCCTAGAAAACCGTAATCTTGAGAGGATAAATAGTCTCCACGAGCTGGACAAAGTCTGGGACCGCTGTGTGTGGCGGCGTGGCGGGGAGGATCCGGCAGAGAAGGGTTTAAGCCTCGGACAATGGGCGCCGTCTGAACTAACCAGGGCCGCTTCTTTGAGTCGTGAGAAGAGCTATTTTCTTGTTTAAAGCCTTAAAGAGCTATTAGGTTGGGCAAATCACTGGTAAAACAGCTGGAAACTTAAGTAGCAATTTAAACAGCCCATTGCCCTTCCAGCCGGGGGTGGAATGCGAGCCGCCGGCCGGCCAGTCTCCGGCCCTACATTGTCTGGAGTAAGAGGATTGAGCGGGACCTCTCCGCAGGCTCTGAATGCGGCCCGGAGCTTTATTTAGCAAATCCGCAATTTCTACCCCACCCCCTCCTCTTCTTCTTCTTCTTTTTTTTTTTTTTAAGTGAGCAGACCAAACTCTAATTTTCCCTCTTTTCTCTCCCAAGCCCCGTTGAATCGGCCCATTCTTTCATTATCTGGAACTAATGAAGGCCTTGCAGAGTTCCTGCCCGGGAATGGGCCCGTAAGTAAAACATGTTTCATTGATCAACTTCAAAAAGTCTTCGGCGGAAAAAAAAAAGTCTTCGGCGGGGTAGGGGGGGACGGGGGAGGGTCTCCCGGCCGCTGGGCAGGGGAGGGGGCGGTGCGGAAGCTGAGTGACAGCGCGGGAGGAGGGGCCGCGCAGAAAGTGTTTCTGTCCCCGTGATCTGTGTGTTTGTTTTGTGGCCAGCGACTCTGCCGGCGCCGGGACCGCCCGAAGCCCCACCGTTCACCCGCAGTGGACTTGGAAAGGAGGGCTGGGTTGCTTTAAATGTTTTATTTTATTTTTTCTTAATCTCCCCACGAATAAAAATTGGGGCCAACCAAGCGGAGCTCTGGCCCTAGAGCAGTGCCCCCAGGGAAGTGTAGCCACTGGCTTTAAGCTTCCCTTAACATCCATTTCAGCAACATCCCAAGGCCCTGAGAGCCGGTGGGGGGGGTCGGGGGGATGGGACGTGGGGGGCGCTTGGCACCCAGACAGGATCAGGCATGTTGGGCCCACCTGGGGTGGGAGCGGGCAGTCTGAGCAAGAAGGCACTGGAGCCCAAGGACAGTTGAAGCCCTTCCTTCAACAGATACTTAGTGAGCACCTACTACGTGCCAGGCGTCTCTACTGATTGATTTTATTTTTATGGGTTTTTTTTTTAATTGCAAAAGCAGTGAATGCCAATTGCAAAACAACTCCATGACACGTGATGGATACACAGGAAAAAGTAAAAGTTCCCAGTGGCACCTCCTAATCCCACTCCCTAGAGGAAACTGCTGTTCACATTTGGATGTCACTTTTTGAGACTTTAAAAGTACACACACAAACAGAAAGGGATTTTTCATTGCTGTGCTTTTGCAAACGCAGGATCACAGATCTTGTTTTAAAACTTGCTTTTGTCACAATGTAGCAGGAACATTTTTTTCCGAGATGCTCTTTCATGGCTGCATATTAATATTCTGTTGTGTTTATTCCATAATTTACTCCACCCTTCCCCTACTGAAAGGCATTTGGGTTGTTTTCAAGTTTTCCTTGTTACTAATGATTGTGTCCTGAACATCCTGGAATAGCTATCTCTGTCCATGAGCAAATATTTCTGCAGAGATTCCTGGATGGGCAATTGTTGATCAAAGGTAGTTTTGCATTTTATTTTGTTTTTCCTTTTTATACAATACATGGAGTAATGTGCATAATATGCACTAATCTTTTTTCAGCTCAATACATTTGACACAGGTATATATCTCTGTGTTCCCACCCAGACCAAAATATAGAACATTTCCAGCACCCCCAGCATGCTCCCGTGTGTGCCCTCCCACCCAATCCCCCACCCTAGAGGTAAGGAAAAGCATTCAAAATTTTGACAGAGAAGCCTTCCGTAAGCTCTGCTTCAACTTACCTCCCACGATAGTGTCCAAGGCCATCTCCCGACAGCCTCTCCAGCACGGGTGTTACTGATCTTTGTCTTTTTTGCCAATCCCATTGACCTAGTTGGCCCCTTTGATAGGAGTGAAGCTACACTTTTTTTTTCTGGAAATACTCTGTCCTTTAGGAGTTCCTCCTCCGTCAGTTGCCTATTCACATCCTTTGCCCATTTACTCTAGTCCATGAAGAATTCATTCTCTGGGCCACAAGGAGCTTGGGATTGGTCTGAACCCCTTCCCCTCCCTACACCCCACTTCTGAACTCCTCACTTCACCTCTCCAAGCCTCGGTTTTGCCATCTGTAAAATGAGGATAGTCACGCCTTCCTGGCAAGGGTGTTTTGTGAATGAAGCAAGGTTGTGAACAGCTGACTGGTTTTAAGAACTTAGTGAATGGTACCCACAGAAAGCGTGACCAACCCTAGTCCTCCCTGCATTCTCCCAGCTCTTTCTCCAGTTTCAAAGGGGAGCCCCTGGAATTGGGTTTCTGTTACCTAAGGCAAGGGAGGAGCAGGTATTAGAGGCTCTGGGGTCCACAGTGGTGAGGCCCCCAAGGTTTACTTGAAACCAGTTTTTTCAAATCCTTGGAATCAGAAAGGGTCTAGGCTGTTTCTGAAAGAGTGTTGCAAAGAATCTTAACAGTTGCTGCATGATTAATATAAAGGAGGTGAGAGAATGTGATCAAATCAATGTGGGGCACACTGGGCCAAGCAAAGACATGGGACAGCTCTCCTGCAGGATCTCCCAGAGACTTCAATATGCTAAGAGCTGGGACAACTCTCCAAGAGGATGGGGTGTATGTACAGTGAGGTAGTTCGCAAGTGGATTTGACCCTGGGCTCCCAGAGTAGCAGGCTTTTGCTCTCAGAGAAAGCCATCTGCAGAGAAGACTCTGGGTGGGGGGAAACAAATGTCTTAACCCTATTCACAGCGTCCCACCCAGACCAGAGGGATCTTTCTAGGACACAAATCTGCCATGTCATTCCCTTGCCTTGAGGCCTCCCGTGGCGCCCCACCACCTCCAGGATAAAGTCATAGCCTGGGCAACCAGACTGGCCTCACTCTGCTCCACACCTTTGTCTCCAGGCCCACCAAACTATTTGCAGTTTCCTCTGCTTCCCAGGATGTTTTGCTCCTGTTCCTCTATTTGGAATGCTCTTTGTGTGCCAGCCACCTGTTGAACTCCTATTCATCCTACAAAACCCTACTTACCTCTTCTGTGAAATTTTACCCTCACACATGCCCTCTCCTCACCCAACCAGACCTGTTGAGTTGATGTCTACCCCCCTCTTATCTTAAAATAGCACCTTGTACAGACCTCAGATGTCTCTCTGAGAAGTAACTATCTACTCACTTCTATCCCCAACCAGACTCTAAGCTCCTGCAGGGTAGAAGCTGTGCCCAGAATAGCACTCAGCATATAATGGGTGCTTTGTAAATGTTTGTTGAATGCCTGAGAGCATGTCGCTCTAACAGAATGTCACCCAAACAAAAGCAGTGGTTTGATGGTAATTACAGGACTTTCTTCTCACTGAGTTCTATGGAATTGACTATTCAGGACCAGAGTCCCAAAGAGGAAGTTAACGCCCAGTCATTGGTTTGGCAGGGAAAGCACTGTCCAAAATGCCACTGTCTCTTAAACTCAAGTGAGGTGGCATCCTTCAGCAAGTCCTTCCTGGGTACACCATGGTGGCAGAGAACAGCATCGCTTCCCCCATCCCCCATGCCCTTGGAGGGTGGCATTCTCCTTGCTCTTCTAGGCCTAGTGTCAATGTCACCTCCTCCAAGAAGCCCTCCTGGAGACACACAGGAGGTTCTCAGCAGAGGTTTCCTTTATTCTTCCTTCTCTCTTAGAGCAGACATCTGCTGTGCCTGCAATCTGGCTAGGGCATCTCCTTTGGAAACTCCGCAACCTCTCGTAGCCTACAGTCTAGTGGGCTCATCAGACCAGGCTTCCAAACCACCCCAGCCAAGGTGGGCACACTACCCTAGCTTGACCCACTGGACTCACTCCCGGGAACTTGAACCTTGACTCAGGGACAGAGGCTCACTGAAGCTGATTCATCCTGGACTTGGAGAGCATAGCCCCAGCTCCTGCTACCTGAATCCCGAAGCTGCCTTGGTCCTGTTTCTTCTGAGCCTATGTTTCAGCTTGTCCTTTCTTTTTTTTCAGTAAGGTAGCCGCCTCTTTCCAATAGAGCTTGTGTGGTTTAAGTTATCCAGAGCCCCCTTCTGTCACAACCAACAAACTCTAAGCCATGCTCCTCATCCTGCCAAGCTGGCACTCCCTACACTTTGCTCTATATATGTTTCTTGACACTTACTTTATCCTAAATTTTATATCAGTTTTTATTGAGTGTCAACTGTATACCAAAAACCATGCCAAGAACT
Organism: Balaenoptera musculus; assembly: GCF_009873245.2. Taxonomy (NCBI): domain Eukaryota; kingdom Metazoa; phylum Chordata; class Mammalia; order Artiodactyla; family Balaenopteridae; genus Balaenoptera; species Balaenoptera musculus. The sequence continues at coordinate 98,709,091 of NC_045794.1, read as the reverse complement.
TTACATATGTCACCTCATCTCTCCCTCACTGAGCACTTATGATGAGAGCTTCTTATTCTCATTTTACATATGGGGAAGCTGAAACTCAGAGAGGCTGAGGAACTTCCCTGAGGACACACAGCTGGTTACACAGTTGTGTCCACTCAGGTCTAAAAGCAGTTTGTGTGGTCGGTTGCAGGAGACTTGCAGTACAGTAAAGGGGAACAAGGGTGGATACGAGAGGCAGGGCCCTCTGGCTGGAATCTTGGCTGCTTCCTGCGGAATTCATGTGCCAGGGTCTCCCTTTCCAGCCTGAGCTTGTCATGAGCAGGGGCCAGGTCTCTTCCTGTGTCCCTAGTGTCCAGCGCCAGGAGTCATCGCTTAGTAAATTTCTTTCTTTCTTTTTGTTTTGTTTGTGTTGTTTTGTTTGTGTGTTTGTTTGTTTTGGCCATGCCACGTGACTTGCAGGATCTTAGTTCCCTAACCAGGGATCGAACCCAGGCCCTCAACAGTGAAAGCCTGGAGTCCTAACCACTGGACCGCCAGGGAATCCCCAGTAAATTTCTTTCTAAAGGAAATAACTCCTCCTCTGTCTCTTTTGGGCAATAGCACGGCAACTAAATAACTCTTTTCCTTTCTCTAACAATTTAGGTGGGACCAATGCAAGTCTACAGCAGGGGGTATTTTCTTTTCTTGGACTCAGGTTCTCCACCTACAAAACAGAGGTTATGAGACATGTGACCTCAGCCTTTGACTTTGAGGATCAGACAAGATGATGGGTGTGAATGAGTCTGGTAAAGTCCTGCATAAATGCCCATTGTCAATATCGCCCTGCCTTGCCAGGGAGGCTAGCTATCAAAGAGCATTGCTGGCCCTGGGGAAGAGCCAGAGAGCCCAAACTCCCTGGTCAAGCTCTTCCTCTCTCGGGCCAGTCTCCTTCACTCCCCCAACAGTCCTAGAAGATAAGGGTGTCAGGCAAGAAAACCACAATGGCTCATTGTGCGTGGGAGCTGCGTCCGTCTGCAGCCTGGCGTGGGTGGCTGTGAGGAGACCTTTATCATGGTGACACAAGCTTTTCCTCCTTTGCGTTGGGGACATTCTTGGAGTTGAACTAGACTAGGCCTAGGACCAGAGAAGGGCTGGCATGTTCCACTGAAATGGCAAACTGGGTCAAGTCCCCAGAGGATGGGAAAGCCATGGGTCTCTGGGCCAAGAGCCCTTGACTTCCTTCGGGATCCTGGGAGACCCGCTCTGGGATGTCGCTGACCAGCATCGTCGCCTCCTGATTGTCTATTATCTCTGCCACCAATTAGCCCAGGAGAAAATGTGCGAGGGGATTCCAGGCAGATGTCTCCACTGCCATGCCTACTTTCAGTGCCTGCCCTGCCAGACCACTTGCTGGGCACTGAGAACAGAAGGGAGGGAAGAGAACTAGTGACCCCCTAATTCATTCACGGAGCCCCCGCTCTGTACCTACTATTAAGGCTCCTGCCCTGTCTGCAGCCATGAATCCCTTGCCTGGCTTCCTGATGGTTCTGCCTCCTTGGAGGACTGTGTTGGGCTTAGGTTTTTAGAGATGCTTGCAGCTCAGGCAGGTGGCCTCCGTGGGCAGTGTCACTGGGAAGAGTGCCAGGTAGTGACCCTAAAGGGCTGAGGAGATTGAGGAGATGGAGAGGGGTCCACAGGTTCAAGAGATACTTAAGAGGTGAAGTTGATAGTACACGGTAACACCTTTCTGAGAAGCAATTTGGCAATAGGTATAAGAAGACAAAAACTGTTGGTTCCCTTCTACCCCATTACTCCACCTCCATGGATTTATTGCAAAGCAATGATCAGAGAAGCAAGCAAAGATTTAGGTACAAGGATGTTCCACTCAGTGTTGTTTATAACAGCAAAAAATTAGAATCAGCTTAGACTGGTTAAATAAATTATGTTGAAACTCTGCAATGGAATACCACATAGCTTATTAAAAAGTCAATCCTAAAAGAAGATGTAATGCTTATTAAATTGAATGAGATGAGAGAAGACAGGTTGCAGAGCCGAATGTGTTGAATAAAACTTGAAAAGCATGCTGAACAAAAGAAGTCAGACAAAAGAGTACGTCATTAGGCGTGATTCCATTCATATAAAGTTTTAGAATAGGAAAAATTAATCCATAGTCAGAGACATCAGACCAGTGATCGCCTGAGTTGGAGGGGGGTTTGGGGCAATTGACAGGAATGGCAAGTGGAAATTTGGGGAGTGCTGTAAATGTTCTCTACCTTGATTTGTGGTGGAAATTACACAGTTGTGTGCATTTGTCAAAACTCATTCAATGGTGCAGCAACTGTGGAAAACAGTATGGCAGTTTCTCAAAAAATTAAACATAGAATTACAATATGATTCAGCAATTCCACTTACAGGTATATAGTCCAAAGAGTTGAAATTAGGAACTCGAACCAATAATTCTATACTCATGTCACAGCAGCATTATTCACAATAGTCAAAAGTGGAAACCCAAATGTCCATCCACAGATGAATAGATAAACAAAATGTGATCTATACATGGAATAGAATATCATTCAGCCTTAAATAGGAATAAAATTGTGATACATATTACAACAGGGGGTGAAATTTGAAAAAATTAGCTAAGTGAAATAAGCTAGACACAAAAGGACCGATATTGTATAATTCCACTTATATGAGGTACCAAATTCATAGAGACAGAAAGTATGAGTGGTGGTTCCCAGGGCCTGGGGAGAGGGGAGAATTGGGAGTTAGAGTTTAATGGGTACAGAGTTACAGTTGGGGATGATGAAAGCATTCTGGAGATGGACGGTAGTGATGGCTGTACAACAATGTGAATGGACTTAATTAATGTCACTGAACTGCACACTTGAAAATGGCTAAAATGGTAAATTTTATGTTATGTGTATTTTACCACTAACAAAACTTTTTAAAAACTCAATGAACTATGCGCTTAAAATGGTGCATTTTGTTGTATGTAATGTATGCCTCTATAAAAATAATTTAAGGAAAATTAAAAGCAAACATAGAGGTCAGAAAAATGTGCTATATGTGTAACATGATCTTAATTTTATCTTTTTAAGATAAAATTCTATGTGTATGCTCATAGAAAAAAGGCTGGAAGGAAATACAGCAGAAAGTTAATTGTCATCCTTTCAGGATTTTTTTCTGTACTGAGCAGATATGACTTTCCAAATTGGAAAAAATGTTTTGTCTAAGAGGCGTTCTTGCACAAATCAGCCTTTGCAGGGCATGTGGTGAGGGCACACTCGGGCCTGCATTTGGGGCACACGCCCCGCATTCCCACCCCCCCATACCTCCACACACCCACGATGCTTGTTAAGTCATCCTGGTGCAGGGGACTTGGAATAAGCTCCACTGTAGCTTTAAAAAAAAAAAAGAAAAAAAAGATTCTAAGAGATTTGGGAGATCAGGTCTACTCCATGACTCTCTAAGACAGACTTCCAACCGCTCTCCCACGCCCCCCCCTCCCATCTTGGCACCTTTGATATTCAGGTCCTGATACAGGTACCAGCCCTGGGAGATCGTGGCTGATCGCCCCCATCTGCATGGCCCCCGCACCCCACCATCAGCTGATCCTACCACCCTCTTTAGTTCTCTGCACTGCCTTCTTCACCACCTTAGGCTTTTCTTTCTTGTTTCTGTGAACTCCCCGAGAGCAGAGAATGTCTGGCCTACTCACTGCTGTATCCCCAACACCTAGAACAGAGTCTGGCATGAAGCAGTTGCTCAGTAAACATCCTTTGAATGAATGAACTGCCTGGCTGCTAGGGTGGCAATGCCCACTCTGTGCCCAGCACTATACACACGTGATCTTATGAGGTTCGCATGTCTACTCTGTGAGGTAGGCATGCTTAGCTCAATTTTACGGGTGAAGATACTGAGTCACAGAGAGGTGCAGTGGCTTGCCCAAGGCCACAAAGCAGGTGAGTAGCAGAGCATGGATTTAGGTCCTGATTTGCCAAGCCTCTGTTCTGTCCCTCTACCCCATCGCTGAACACCTAAAACTACAGGACAGAGGGAGGATCAAGGAAGCCTGGACAGGGAATCAAGAGCACACAGCTTCTCTCATCTTGACTCTGATTGGCTGGGTGACCAAAAGTAATACTTCCCATTCATTCATTCATTCATTCATTCCTGGCTCTGCTGCATGACCTTGGGCAAGTCGCTTAACCGCTCTGTTTTACATTCCACACTTGTAAATGAGGATAATAACACCTACCTCATGGGGTGGTTGTGAGATTTCATGAATTAATATATGTAGTGTTTAGAACAAGGCCTGGCACACCTATTTGTAAATGGTGTCATATCATGGAGACACCCCCCAACCCTGTGCTTTGATTAAGCAGGACTATTTTGTTTGTAAGAGACAGAAGCCAACACAACTGTCTTAAGAGCAGAAGGGATCATGCAGCCAGGGCCTTGAACACTGTCAGGTCTCTCCTTTCCCCTCCCTTCCTTTTCTCTACCCTCTCTCTCTTCTCTTTCCTTCCCCATATCTTCCCTCTGCTTCTCTCTGACTGATCCATTCTCTCAGGCCAGCTGTCCACGCCATGGTAGAACCACAGCGACAGGCAATTCTGACATCCATCCTTACTGCTCTATGCCCACATAGGAAAGTAGACACACCCCACCAGCCCCACTTAGAGAATCCCAGGGAAGACATCTGATTGGCTTGGCTTAGTCACATGCCCTTGCCTGGACCAATTTTATGGCCAGGGGCATGAAATACAATGAATGGCCCAGCCAGAGCCACCTGTTCACCACTGAAGCCTTGGGTTGAGGTCTGGAAGGGAGACTAGGTGACCAGGAAGTCTAACTAACCTTCACACCGCAACATCTGACCTAAGTGAAAGACAGATCTACTAACCAAAAGATCTACTAACTAAGTTCCAGGTTTCAAAGCTGAACCAGTGCACATGGTGGGGGATCACGTGGGACCAAGGGCCCCAGGTCACCCATTCTGGGCACCTGAGGATGGCAGTCCTGCTGGCTGGCCCAGCTTCCCCTCGGGGCAGAAGATGGAGGTGGCCAGGAGAAAGTGGGCAGCTGGATTCACTCCCCAAGGCCCTGAGCAGGAGGTGGGCTGTGAGGACAGAGCTCCTGAGCCTTGAGTGTGCTCTGCCAGGCACACGGATGGGGAAGGGCATTGTGAGAGACGGGAACGGCGTGAGCTGTGGCTCAGAGGTGTGAGGCAGCATGGAGCAGAGGGGAAGCGTGGGGCTTTACCAGGCAGAGGGTGGACCCATCTCCCACGGTCTCGAGTGGACTTTGTCCTATAGGCAGCAAGGACGGGAGAGGTCAGGTCTGTCTGTGAGCACTGACTCCAGCTACCCTGGTGGGTATGGGTTTGAGCCTCTGTGGAGTCATGCGGGTGAGAGCTGGTGTCATCTCAACAAAGTCAGCGGCCCCGGGAATGGAGAGGAGAGCTTATGTGGCATTGACAGGGCTTGGTGGGTGGGGAGGGGAGCGGGGCGAGATGCCAGCCCCAAGGCAGGGGGCCCTCAGAGGAGCAGGCTTGGGCAGGAGGAGCTGAGGGCCCAGTTGGCGAGTTTGAGGTGCCTGAGGGGCTCCGGTGGACACGTCCATGGGGCAGCAGACCTGTGGGGCTGTGCTGAGGCTTCCCCCTCTGTGAAGCTGGGATGTCTCCAGGATTCATCTGCAGCTTTTGCTGTGGATGCGTCTATGGCCTTGCTGCTTGAGTTAGTTCCATACATACACCCCTGAGGGGATGGGTAGGGGTACGCGTGTGTGTCACGTCCTCCCCGCTTCCCACTTCTACACAACCCCTCCCAGTATCCTAGAGTGAAGTATTGCCATCCTAGATGGGTTGGGGGGGTGGACCTGTTAGAAAGATGGGGAGCATAAAACTGGGTAGTACCTCAAATCAACCACATGAATTGCGAACTGGTACAATTTGGCCACTATGTAAAAACCACTTTTCTCAATATCAAAACCAAAAAGGTAACACTTTGTGCATTACAGGGAGCAGCGCCCTAATGCCCTTCAAGTGGGTTTTATTAGCGGTAATGGCTTGGATCATGTCTTCGGGAGTCGCACAGACCTGGGTTCGAATCCCATGTCTGCCACTGGCTGGCTCTGTGGTCCCCAGCAAGTGGCCTGAGTCTCCGTTTTTTCAGGTGTAAGGTGGGGGTGCTAGCGGTTTCTACCTCTCAGGATAAATGATGTAACACACAGGACATCTGAGCACAGTGCTGGGTACACAGGGACACTCCATACATGGTACCTGTTGTTATAACTGGGGAAAGAGGCAGACGGTAGGTCAGAATACCCTGAGTGCTGAATCTCAGGAGGGTCATTTCAGAGGAGTCTGGAACGTGAGCTGGAGGTGTCCAGGGCTCCTGGGGACTGAGACCCTCATTTGACAAGTAGGGGATTGAGCCAAGGAACCTGGCCTGTGGGGCCCATGGTCACCCAGCGATCACACACACACAAAAATAGCCTTGGAGGTCTTTGTGAGCAAACACGAAGCAGTATTATTATGAAGGTTCATTTTTAATAAGAGAGGATGACAAAAGCATCTAAAGTCATCAAGACCAAGCCTTCACATCCCTGTAACGACATTTTATGCCTGCAGAGAACTTTATTTTCTCAAAGAACTTTCTGTTTTCAAAGAACAACTGTCTTTAATCAAGAGAATTCTTCCTGAGGAAATAAAACAAAGTAAGGTCTTCTTATGCTGAAGACTGGGGTCAGCAGGCTGGAGTCGGGGTGGCAGAGGCTGTGTGCCTGGAAGGAACAGAAGCGCCCCTTTCCTCCTCTCCCCTCTGCTTCTCCTCAGACCTCTGCGACGTGTCAGCAGGGGGAGCCAAAGGGCCCCGGAGGACAGTGGTCCTGCTGGCCAACTCAGAGGCACAGAGGATGGAGGTGCCCAGGAGAGAGTGGGCAGCTGGATTCATTCCCCAAGGTCACATCAAACAGCCAAAGAATCTTTATCCACTCCCTGGAATAATATGAATTCTCAGTTAAGTGATGTCTGTCTTGCTTCTTTGCCCATTCATCATTTATTCAACAATCATTTCTTAGGCCCCAGCTGGGAGCTGTGACTCCAGACGTGGATCAGCTGTGAGCCCCACTTTTGGGAACCCCCAGTCTGGGAAGAGACGATGTGAAACCCAGGGTGAGCTGGACTCTGATGGGGAAGCCCCAGGGTCTGTCGGAGCCCAGAGGAGACCCTACACCCTGCCTGGAGGCAGGGGTGGGCAGAAGAGGAGGGGTGAGCCTCGTGAAGAAGGGAAGTAAGGGCGATCCTGGCAGAGGGAGGCACGTGGGCAAAGGCTTGGAGGTGTGAAAGCAAGATGTCTGTGAGGCCATCTTTGCCAGTGGTTTGTCAAGGAGAGGACCGCTGGGGAGGGTAAAGGGTGTCCCACAAAATGTTCACGGGTTGTTTGGAAGGTGATGGGGAGCCATGGAATGTTCCCTCCCAAAGTGACTGTCTGATTCATGCCTGGACCTCCACTTGCCTAGCTCAATTTCCAGAGGCTGCGAGACACCCCTGGCTGGAGTCCAGACAAACGGGATCTCACCCCACCAGCCCATCCTGGCTGCACAGGCACCACAGTCTCTGTGAGCAGCTGTCTTCCATGTCACCATCACCCACGTGCAGCACTTAACAGTTTGCAAGATGCTTTGCGGACATCCACTCCTAGGCCCCCACCTTCTCTCCCTCAGACCTTGCACGTGGTTTTGTCCATCTCGGAAATCTCCTACTCATACTTGGTGCCCAATTCTAGGGTCATGTGCCCCGGGAGGCCTCCCTGACCACCCCTGGGGCAGAAGTGACCACCTCTTTCTCTGCCACCTCCTTCAGTGCATACATGGGGGGCTTCTGAGTGTGTGTCTCCAGCCCTCTCCTCCTCCGCTCCCTGACTCCTCAGCCCAGACCATGATCTCCTCCTGGAAGGAACCACTTTTTCTCTGCATGCCCTGGAGGGGCAGGCTAAGGACTGGACTTGGTGTGAGTGAGTGAGAACTGCCTTGGGCATCTGGGGGGTCACAGTCTAACAGGCCACCACCCTGCTTCCATTTCCTCCTTGAGCCTGGAAGAAGCTCAAGCTCACCTTGAGCCTGGAAGAAGAATCCCCTGCTACCGTCAAGCTTGGGAGGCACCTGGCCAGGGGTGAGGGGCCCCCTGACGAACAAGCACATTAAAGGGCATTGTTTCTAGTTGGTTAGAGCCCCTGAAAGGACCTGCCCTCCTGCCCCAACTCACCTTTCTTGTCCTGTTACCTAACGCACAAGAGCTTTCTCCCCCAGAAACCCGAAGCCACACCACTGGGAGGAGGGCAAAATAAAGCCTGACAACAGGGTCTCCCAAATTAAGCCGCCAGCCGGAGCAACCACATGGAAGGAAATGTCTGGTGTGATGGGGGGTAAGGCTGGCCCTCTCTGCATGTGGGGGACCCCTTGCCTCAGCCAGCAGGCCAGTGCCACAAGCTGTTTGTGATATGAAGTCAGATTGGGAGCAAGGTGGCTGGACAGATTCAACTTTCCAGGGCTGCGGAGACTGCCTACAGAAGGTTGTGTGAGTGTGTGTGTGGTCACGTGTCTGTGTGTGTGAGGCTGTGTGCTTGAAGTGTGTGAATGTGTGTGAGGGTATGTGTCTGTGAGGATGTATATGAGTGTGTGTGTGAGTGAGAGCATGTATGCCTGAGGGTGTGTGTTGGAGGGTGTATGTGAGTGTGAGTGTGTGTGTGTGTGTGTGTGTGTTGGGGGGGCAGGATGGGAGCTGGTGGGGAGAGGAAAGTTGGGTGCGGACTGGTGCAAGCAGAGTGGACAAAAAGAGGAAAGTCTTGTCTTTCAGGCAGGCCTGGAGAGCAGGAGAAGAAAAAAGGAGCTCTTATTGGTGGTTGTCAAGGAGATGGGCCTTGGGGTTTGCTGAACTTTCTTCCCTTAAAGCGTCCTGCCTGGGGCTGAGAAGGGCCATTTATTTCCAGCCTCACCTCCCAGGCGGGGGTCTCAGGTCTGAGTCCCAAAGGAGTCAGGTGTAGACTCCAGGCCAGGCCAGAGCCATTCTTGGGTGGAAGGACCTGATGCTTGCTCTTGCTGCCGGCAGCCCACCATCCCGCGGGCTCTGGCACTCGGAGGTCCTAGGCCTTGCATTCTGGGGCTGGGGCGGGGCGTGGGGGTGGGCATCAAACTTTGCTGGGTAAGAGGTCAGCCCCAAGATGGGCTGCGCTGGCCAGGACTGACCGCAAAGCAGACACGGAGTTTTCCTGGCGCCCCTCCAGACGTGGATCCTGCGGCAGTCCTATGACAAGCACATTTATAGGCCATTGTCCTTTGGGGAGTGGTAAATAGTTCATTTGTGGGGTTTTTTGTTTGTTTTTTTAACATCTTTATTGGAATATAATTGCTTTACAATGTTTTGAACGTAAATTTTTAAAACGATCTTCAGGATTTTTTCCTGTCTGGATTCTTCGCTGCTGCATTGCCAGACACTGGCACACAGTAGGTGCTCAATAAACAGTACCAAATGGACAAACGGGCAATTCTGCTTTGAGCGGTTTGCGTTTCTTTCACTACAAATGGATGCCGCTGGGCCTTTCTCGACCTCCGAGGGCAGGCCCCCTCCTCTCCCGTGTGTGTGTGTGTGTGTGTGTGTGTGTGTGTGTGTGTGTGTGTGTGTGTGGTGGGTGGATGGGTACTTCCCCCAAAGGAGCGGCCACCCTCGACGACAGGGGCTGGGGGGCGCGGGTGGGGGGCGGTGACCCAGGGACAGAGGGAGGGAGAAGCCTCAGAGGCAGCTCCAGCCTGGCCTAGACCGCGTACCCCGCGGCCGAGCGATCCGGCCCCTACCCCCCACCTGCCGCCCGCCCCGAGGGGAGGGGGCGCCCCCAGACGCCCGGCCCGACACCCGGCCCGACACCCCCGCCCCGCCCCTCCCTTCCCCTCCCCCCGCTGGCGGGAGGCCGGCGCCCATTGGCCGGCCGCTCACGGAGCCCCGCCCCCGGCAGCAGCGGGCCAATGAGCGCGCGGCTGTCAGCTCGTCAGCCGCGCCGGCTCGGAGACTGTGAGCCCGAGCGTTGGCCGCGGAACCAGCAGCTACGAGCGCTCGCCGAGCGGCCGGTCGGTGGGGTCCTCGCGCCCCGCACGCCCGCACGCACGGCCCGGCCCGCAGTGAGCATGGGCGCGGCGGCCGTGCGCTGGCACTTGTGTGTGCTGCTCGCCCTGGGCGCGCGCGGGCGGCTGGCGGGGGGCAGCGGGCTCCCAGGTAAGCCCTGAGCCGGTGGGCGGCGGGCGCTCGGCGGCGGCGGCAGGGTCCCGGGCGGGCCCCCAGCCCCGCGCCGTCGGGAGGGCCACAGCCCGCGCGGCCCCGCGCCCCGCCCTGCCTTTTTGCAAAGTAACTTCTGCGGCCGGCGCGGGGCGCCCCCTCCCCGCAGCCCGGGCGGAGCGAGGCTCCCGGGGCCCGGCGGGGCCGCAGCATGGGGCGGGGTGGGCTGAAGCCCCGTGGGTGGGGGGAGTGTGAGGGCGGGAGGAAGAAAGAAGGCGCGACGGCCCGCCGAGGGCCCCCCGCCGTCCCCCGCTCCCCGCCTGAAGGCGGGAGGGAGTGGGGACCCCGGAGCCAGACGGGCGCTCCCCCAGGGGAGAAGGGAGCGCGGGCGGCAGGAGGCCCAGAGGGGAGACCCGAAGGAGGTGAGCAAGGGGAAAAGGACGGACGCAGAGAGAAAGGGAAGGGGGAGGTGGTAGATGGAGAGACAGACGGACAGAAAAGGAGGCACACAAAAGGACACAGGAAAAAAACCCCAGAGAAAGACAGACTGGAAGAGTGGAGACCAGAAGGACCAAAGAGGGAAAGGAGGAAACCGAAGGGAGAAAGGAGGCAAATGAGCAGCAGGAAGGAGAAAGCTCAAAAGAGGGAGGTGTGAGGGCCGGACGAAGGGATGGGAAGGAAGAGAGAGAAGGAGAGGTGCAAGCAGAGAGGCACCAGAGAAAGAGAGGGGAGGACTGGGGGAGGGAGGAGGGAGCGAGACAGAGGGAAAGAGAGGAGGATGGGGATGGCTGGAAAGCCGTGTACAGATGGACAGACAGGAGGGGGAGGACTGAGGGACAGACACAGATGAAAGGAAATGCATGGGAACCAGAGGGAGGGGAGCCCAAACATCGGACACGGTGAGGGGGTCCAGGAGAGAGAGGCAGGAGACACTGGAGAAGGGTACCAGCATCGAGCATCAGGCATCGGGCATGGTTGGGGCAGGCAGCAGGCGAGGTGGGAGTTCCCCATGGATTTCGCAGGGACCCCGGCACGCCACCCCTTCCCCTCCTGCTCTCTCGGGTGTCTGGAAGGGGTTGTCCCACAAAGCTGAAGACACATTCTCTCCTCCCACATCTGACCCTGTCCCATGGAGGAGCTTCCTTCCTTTCCCTCCTCGGAGGGAAGGGAGAGACCCTGCTGCGCTCTCCCTGGCTTCTCTGAGCTCCCCTGGCTGCTGCGTGGGGCTCCCTGAGGTCTGTGTTTGGTGGCAGGAAGTCTATTCCTGGGAGTTACACCCTGAGTGAGGATGCTGGGCCATTTAAACTATTCCACAATTGGAGCCGAGCTGTCTTTCCTGCGGCCCCAAGGGAAACCGGGCCCTACTGCCACACCCCCATGTGTCTGTGGGTGTCTCTCCTGGGCTTTGAGGTCCCTCAGCCCTGTTTGATTGTTCCTGTATGCGCCTGTCTCCCTCTCTCTCGGTCTCTCCGCTGTGTCTGTCTGCACTCCCCAGCCCCAGCCCCACCCCATGGAAGGCTTGTGCTATGAAACCACTAATGTCAAAGCAGGCACCTGTGATGGGAGGACTGGGCTGGGTTGTCCAGGCCAGGACTGTGGCCAGGGAACCTGCAAGAACCCATGGCCTGTGTTTCCTCTCCCTCTGTCCTCGAACTTGCGTGCCCTCTCCCCAGCAGCCACCGAAAGACATGTTTAAAAGGTGTGTTGGGAGGTGCCCCCACTGCCTCTTGGCTGACATCCAGCCATTTCCATCCCACGAAGACACGTACCTACGTGTGAGATTGGGGGCACAGGGGGCTGCAGAGCCCCAGGCAGTTTACCTCCCTCATCGCCGTGCACTGAGCCTTGGGAAGTGGGAATAGCTGTATCTGTGATCCATTGCCCCTGCCGGTCCTGTCTCAGAAGCGGCCCCAGTCCTCTCCCCTAGGAGGGTGCAGATCGACCCTCTCTGGTCTCTGGCTTCCTGCCCTTGAGGCTGTGCCACCCCTCTCGGGTGTCCCTCTGTGGTCCCTTCTCCAGAGGGGGATGTTCTGCTGGCCCCTGGCCATCTGACGGCTGGCTCTGGTCTCCTGCACAGACTGCCTCCTGGCCCCCGTTCCACCTTCCTCTGGGCAGCTGTAGAGGATGGGCTGCTCACCTGAGCAGATACCACCACCCTGAGAAGGGATGCCACCTTGTGTGTGTGTGTGTGTGTGTGTGTGTGTGTGCGTGTATGTGCGCGCACAAGCATGCAGGGAGGTGATTCTGTTGTGTTTCTTTTTGGTGCCTCTCTTCCTTTAGGAGCAGACTGGGGCCTTGGGGACTAGGGCACGGGAGGAAGAGTCCTGGGTGGGGGACAGTGGTTCTCTCACAGAGGCCCCCCCATGCAGATTTAGAACCCAGATGCTATTCAAGGGGGAGTAATTGAGAGTGGACAGTCTTGAGGGCCAGACAGGCTAGGGTGCAGGCCGGAGGCATGAAGAGGGGAGGACATTCCAGGACTTCCCCAGGCTTGCCCCTGGGTGACTGCTCTCGGGGTGGCTACTGAGGGTTCCTTGTGCTCCCCTCTGGGTCCTTCTGTCTGTCTGTCATCCATCTGTATTCTATTCATAGCCGGCTGGAAGCAACACGGCATGTAGAAAAGCTCTGGACCTGCTTCCCTGAGTCAGGGTCCAGGCTCTGCTCCTAATGAGCTACCGACCTTCAACAGACTTCTCTGGGCCTCAGTTTCCTCATTTATAACCAGAGGAATGAGCCTAGATTACAGCTACGGTTCTTCTGGCTGTTCTGTGCTCTGAGGGTCCTCTCCCTATCTGAGCTGGGGGGGGGCAGGGGGGAGGTGTATACACAGATACACAGAATCTATTGTACATTATTTGCCCAACAGCTGTTCCGACTGAAGGTGTATATGGGTATGTGGGTGTGTTGGGGGCAGGAGGTGGCGAGTGCCAGGAGCCCTCACAATCTAACTTTAACTTGGATCTGGAAGTTGGAGTATGAGAACCAGGATTGAACCTAGATTTCCGAGGTGGGGAGGATGGGGAGATCGGAACCATCCATGAGGCAGGTTAGCCCAGTCGAGGGTGTGGGTCTGTGGAGGCCAGGCGAAGAATCCTTTATTTCTACAGCCTAGGGGGGCTGGGTGGGGCCCGTGTTCAGATCTCCTTCGTGGGCCTGCTGGCTTAGCCTCTGCTCAGCGCGCCATGCTAGCCTCTGTTTCCCCATCTGTAACCCAAAGGGGATGGATTTAAATTCCTCCGAGAACGCTTCTGGCTCTAAATTCTAGAATAAGGAGAGTGGAGGAGGGGTGGAGAGATGCTTGTGAGGAGAGCAAGACACGCAGAGAGGCTTTTGCTCGCTCTGTTCCTAAGCCTCCGTTTTCTCATCTTTTTAGTGGGAATAATAGCTCTACTTACTGGAATGGTTGTGAAAATAAATAAGACCCGGCCTTTTGGCAACATTGTGCCTGGCACAGAGTAGCCACCCCAAAGATGCTACCAGTCGCTGCCTGTCACACCAGGTGGTCATACGATGGCTGTTGCTGTTAATTACCCCGGTGATCAATGGAAGGGCGAGAGACAGAAGGAGCTCCCTGCCCCGCGCTAGCTGCCCACTTCTTTGGGCCACACCTCACTCGTGGTTTCCCCTCCAACAGGGACCGTCGACGTGGACGAATGCTCGGAGGGCACAGACGACTGCCACATCGATGCCATCTGCCAGAACACGCCCAAGTCCTACAAATGCCTCTGCAAGCCAGGCTACAAGGGGGAAGGCAGGCAGTGTGAAGGTGAGCCCAGCCCAGCCCTCCAGCCAGACCCGTGGGCGCCACAGTCATTGCAGGCGGCCTCTGTCAGCCTTGGGAGGGAGGCTGCGGGCTTCCCGGGAACCTGTGCTGCTTCCTTGAAGGAGATATTTGGAGTCATGGGGTGCTTAACTCTCCCTGGGTTTGAAACTTTGGGGTTTTTTTTAAAAAAAGAAACTGAAATGGAGCACTGAATGATATATTTGTCCGTCTGTCCCTGACTGGATGTGTGTGGGGTAAAGGCCTGGGGTGACCCCACCAAGGTCCCTAGTTTCAAATCTGAAGCTACCCGTGTACCCTGTGTAGCTTCCCCAGGGGAGCTGCGCCGTAGCAGCCGCAACGTCTGTGGGGCTGGCTCAGGTCTTCTGTCTCGAGGATGAGAGCTTGGGCAGAGACTGGTGGCTGTGTGATGTCCGTCTGTCTGTCCAGCCTTCCTTCCCTGCACCTGGGGTTCTGGTTTGACCGTGTGGCCTTCGAAACCTCCTCCCTAGCAGGCTGAAGGTTGGAGGGAAGAGCAGCCTCAGCTGTCTTTGGAGCCAGGACTTTCCAAGCCGGACAGAACCTTTGGGAACGTTTGTCCAGGAGGGTCTGTGTGGTCATTCTGCCTCCGTGGGTCTGGGGCAGGGCCCAGCATCAGGGGGCTGGAGACAGCTCTCTACATGACTCATGTGCACCCCTGGGTGAGAATTAATATTCAAATCTTCCCTGTCTGCCCCCACTTCACAGATGAGGAAAATTGAGGTTCAGATTGGAGAAGCCTCTTCTGCAAGGTGCCCATGTTTCACAGTGGCATGGCCAGTACTCAAACCCAGGTCTCTTAATTCCCACCCAAGGCTCTCTAGCATCTCCTTATCTTCTCCTTGAGCCCTGCCAGCTTCCTTTCTCAAAGTGTGAGACTCGTGTTAGGAAAGTGGCACCTGAGAACAAGGTGGGTGCCTCTTCCTTCTGTATAAGGCTTTACAGGAGCTGGGTTTTGTAGGAGACGCGGCTCTGCCTCCTTGGGATGCTGATGTTGTTTATCCATCTCATTTGTTGGGCATCTACTGAAGGCTGAGTGCTGGACAGATGACACTGTCCTGGATCGTGCCTGGTTTGGCCACATCCCTGGCCTTGCTTGGGGCCCAGAAGCCAGAGGGGGGAGCTGGCGCCTACCCACGGACCTCTGGAAAGAGGCCAGGCTGGAGGCAGATAGAGCAGGCTGGCTACTGGCAGGGCCTGGACGTTAGCTTGGTGGTTCCAACTGACACATGTGAGGCTCTGTGCAACTGTTTTCTGACCTTCTGCTCTGCCCTCTGGCCAGGGAGGGCCCAGGGTGACCCCCATCTCTTCCGGTTTAAGCCACTGACCCAGCCTGTTCCTCCTCCAGCCCAGCTCCTTAGGTCGCCTCCTGCTGTCCCCTGCCCAGGATGCCCATGCTTTGTGTCCTACCTGTTGCCCGGAAGTCCTGCAGAGTCCAGCTTCAGCTTTCCAGTCTGCTTGAGCCCAGGTTGGGGGTCACACTCCCTGGCTCCGGGGGCCTGATGTCCTCAGTATGAGGATAAAAGAGAATGAGGCTTGTGAATGTGCTTCAGGAACTGCCAGGAGCCCTGTCTCTCCAGTCTGGCTCTGGCCTCTGCCCTCACTTCCTGCAGCGCAGAAGGCCCTGCGCCCCGGCCACACATACATATACCGGGCCGGTCCGTGTTTCTGAGACCCAGCTCAGGTCTTCCCCCTTCTGGGAGCTCCTTTCCCTCCCTTTGTGTCCTGGCTAATTCCTAATGAATCTTCAGGGCATCCTGAAGATCGAATGACACACTGCGTAGCATACCGGGGCCCTGCCAGCCTCAGTGCCTGGCTCACGGTAGGTACTCAGTATACAGTACGTGCTCAGCGTACAGGGGAAGGTACCATTACCCGCATTATCACCATCATCATCATCTGTTCTCACCACCTCTCACAGTGGTTTCAGGCTCAAATGACATCATGTATGGTGCAGACCTTTGAAAATCGCCCGCTGCTGTATACCTCGGAGGTGAGAGTTATGGTGCAACCTGGTCCCTCCCCTAAAGGAGCTTCAAGTCTAGTCGGGGCGCATGAGCTGAAATTATGTATCAGTGGAAATTCTTAGCGAACAGGTGAGGATTGTACGGGTGGTAAATCGGCAGCTGTTGAGCTGCCGTGTGAACAGCCTGGAGCCGAAGGAGGGGGCCGTTTGGCCACTTGCTCCCGAAGCGCTCTGTGAATGAGTGCTGCTGGGGGTTCTGGGGACCTGAGTGGACACTGTCCCACTTGCACTGAGGTTTTCTCATCCTTGGGGACCCACCTACAGTCATCGGTCAGAACCGGTGTTGCCTGCTGGAGTGCTCACCCGTGGGCCATCAGACCCCCACTGGCTTCCCCAGGAGGACCTTGCAGAGGTTTCTGGAGGCTATGGAATCTGGAGGGGCTTGCAGGCCCTGGGCAGTAGTTGCCTAAAGGGTCTTGGGGATCATCCAGGTGTTCACTTCCTGGCTCACAGGTGGGGAAATGGAGGCCTGAGAAGGCAGGGGTCTTGTCTGAGTTGGGGCTAGAGCCCAAGTTTGGTGGTCCCGTTTCTCCACGCTGCCATTTCTGCACACAATTATTGCTGTCTGGGGCTCTCTGTTCTGAGAAGAGGGAATGAACGATCAGTATTCAGTTGAACATAGTGGTTAAGGCATGGACTTTGGAGCCAGACTGCTTGGGTTTAAATCCTGCCTGTGTAGCCTGGACAAGTTACTAGACCTTCTTTTGTTTATTTGTGAAATAGAGATAATAATAGTCCTACCTCATAAAGATGGTGTGAGAATTAAGTGAATTAACGTTTATAAAGCATGTGAACAGAGCCTGACACAGAGGACACACCGAATAAGCATTAGCTGCTGTTACTGTGATGATGGTGGTGGTGATGGTGGTACTAACGGTCATGTTAACAGTGATGGTGCTGATGATAGTGACATTGATGATGAAGATGAAGTTGTTGATGGTATCGATGATCATAATGTCGTCCAATATATGAAAGGGGTGAAGCCTTGTCTTTCCAACAACTCCCAGCTGGGAAATGGGGTGTTCTGGTTCATTGACTATTCGGATAAACCACATGCATAGATCCGTATCCCCACAGAGACATACAGACGTGTGTGCCATTCACAGATGACCATTTACCGAGAATGTGCAATAAAAGATACGAGTGACGGAAGGCTTTCCTTTGTTCTGCTAACCCTACTCCAGGATTGGCAAATAGTATGCTGCCACTTTCTCCCATAGCAGACATCAATAATCAATCACCAGGCCCTCCAGACAGCCATTTCTACTTCAGATGAAACCTGCTTTCCCTCCCTGGGCCCCTTTATCTGCAGGTCCTGAGCTGGTGTGGGTTTTGCAGAGCCTGGGGTTGGAGTCTGGGGGGAAATGAGTTGCCTTGTCCTAGAGATCTGATAGACTTTGCTGTTTACTGTGGTAAACACAGAGGACAGATTCTCAGCAAAGCAGGTCCAGAGAATGTGGCTTCCACAGAAGAGCCTCCCTAGCTCTCCCCAGGATGAAATCAGCCTATGGCCCCGCCATGCGAGGCTGACTGAGCCTTTCGTACCCTTCACTGTGTTGCCTTGAAACTCCTGCTGCTTGAGGAAAACCCTTTAGCAAACCTGGCACCTGAAGCAGCCGGAACCCCCTTCCGGGGACGGTTTCTCACACGCCTTCAAGGCCATCTTGCCATGTGGCCAGTGCACGTGTGCTGATGACAGGGCTTCCACGTGTGCAGCCACTGTGTGTCCAGGGAGCAGCCCGCGGCCACGTGTGGGCAGCTTAACGCTGGCAGGGGGCTTGCTGCAGCCAGAGTGAGGTGCCTCAGACATTGGGAAAGACCCTGAGCAAAGCTGAGGCTAAATCAGTGTTTTCCTGATGATCTGCATTTCGACAGGATCTGAAGTTGCTCGAGGTAAACTCATGGATGTGCAGAGCTGGAGTGAACTCTACTGGGCCTCCAGGGCAGCCCCCGGGTTTTACAGATGACCGCCCCGTTTGTTGCCCTCCCCAGGCCCATACAGCCTTCGTTTAGCCCACGTCACACTATGTTGATGTTTCCCATGTCTCCTTCTGGAATATGGGCTCCTCCAAGGCAGGGTCTGTCACCTGTTCAGCTCTGACCCCTAGAACCCAGCACCAGGCCTGGCACAGGGCTTAGAAGGCCTCTGTTGGGTGAAAGGGTGGATGGATGAGTCCCAGCAGTCACCTCCTCCAGGAGGCGTTCCCTGATGCCCCAAACAGGTCAGCTGTCACCTGAGCATCCTTCCTTCAGAGCGCCTGTCACACTGGGTTGTGATGACCTACGTGACTTCACTCAGGGTTGGGCCCAGAGCTGGTGTTGGTGGGCAGTGAATGACCCTTATCAATCTCTGGGATATCAGGAAAGGCCTCCCAGAGCCTCCTAAACTTTGTGGGGCTTTTTGTTTTGTTTTTAATTAAGTAATTAATTTTATTTTTGGCGGTGTTGGGTCTTAGTTGCTGTGCGCGGCCTTTCTCTAGTTGCAGAGACCCGGGGCTACTCTTCGCTGTGATGCGGGGGCTTCTCACTGTGGTGGCTTCTCTTGTTGCGGAACACGGGCTCTAGGCGTGCGGGCTTCAGTAGTTGTGGCACGAGGGCTCTGTAGTTGTGGCTCGCGGGCTCTAGAGCACAGGCTTAGTAGTTGTGGCGCACGGGCTTAGTTGCTCCGTGGTATGTGGGATCTTCCCGGACCAGGGCTTGAACCCGTGTCCCCTTCATTGGCAGGCGGATTCTTAACCGCTGCGCCACCAGGGAAGTCCGAGCCTCCCAAACTTTGAAGGTTTTATAGATGAGGAAGCTGAGGCCTGAGAGGGGAAGGGATTAGTCTAAGGATATCTGGTGGGAACCAGTGGCAGAATTAGGTTGAGGAAATGGGGCCCAGAGAGGTCAGTCTCTAACCACGTCACCCAGCTGAGAGACAGCAGGGCCTGGATTCCAACCCTGGTCAGCGTTGGGGTCCCGGCAGTGGTCCAGGCCCCCATAAGCCTGTTTGAATGCAGTGGGAGGAGTTCCTTAGCTATGGAGTGTTAGAGGGGACTGGGGAGACCCTTTCACACCTCCCCTCACTGCCATCAGCTCATCTGAGCCGGGCCCTATGAGCCCTGATAGCTGGGAGATACCCCCTCAGCTAACCACTTTGAACTCCTGTCATTCTCTGTCGTTTCCTCTCTAACCACACCCCAGCATCACTGTCCTTATCTAGCTCCTCAAACTTGCCAGCTCCTTCCTACCCCAGGGCCTTTGCACATTCTATTTCCCCATCCCTCTTCATTTAGCTAAGCTGCTATATCCCCCCTCACCAGGCGCCTTGTGCATGGGCCTTTAGGGGGCCACCAGGGCCAGCCCTGTGCTGGCCTCCTGGTCTGAATTAGTTGGTCCTATGTGTACTCTTTTTGCCGAGGGGGCAGACCGGGGACAAGGAAGGGGCATTTCATCCCCTTTAAATGCTTCAACTCATTTAACCTTAATTGCTTTGTTTTCATAGACATTTGCTAAGGAAAAGGACCAAATTATAGCCTGAATTGGGTCTTACTAATCTTTATTAAAAGCTCTCGTTTATAATCAGGACCAGGCCCCAAACGTGGAGAAAACCACCCTCAAATGGCTTGTTTAAATAACTGAGACCCTCTTGATAATCACTGTTTAGTCTGAACCAGCAGTGCACATCACCCCTTCTACGTGTACTTAATTTTTTAGACCATTTATTCAAGTGGTTTATTCCACTTGCAAGTTCCAACTCGGGCCTTTTCCAGAATGCTATAATTAAAACTCTTGAGGGAAGTAACTTTTTGTTTTGGCCACAGTATATCAAATATATTACTATTTTCCCTTTTTTGCGAAAAGGAAAAAAATGACAACCTTATGGGCATCAGAGATCACAAAATTAGCATGTATGTAATGAATGTAAATAGTCACTTCCTGAATTTTATATCCCCAGGGTCTACTTGTCAGTCACTGAAGTTAGGTAGATTACAGGGCATGCTATTAAGTGTTTTAACAAAACTCCTAATAACACATCCAGTGATCCATTTAGTTTAACATCAGAAAAAAAAAAAACCTTAAGACCAATTGGCCTTCTGAGGGAATAATGTCTATGACCTTATTCAGTCATTTTCATCATCACTATTACACGCTTTATTGAGACTCCAGATAAAATTCTGCTTTCTGGGAGGCCAGGAAAGGGCCGTAGGAGGTGGGCTGGGAGCGGGGAGGAGGGGAAATTCTTCTTCAAGTCTTAAAACGTGCAATTATGCATGCTAATGTGTGCCCTGCTGAAGATGAAAGCGCTGAAGTCCAGCAGACCAGCGGGCAGGAAGAAATTGGATGTGACTTAAAATTCCAAGTTGCTGTCAGCTAGCAATTAGGCAGCGCCGCTTACAACTGGTCCCAGATCTGCTGCAGAGTTTAGGCTTCTTGGAGTCTATGTCCATTTCTGGAAGGAAAAATTGAAAGCTCAAATAGTTGGCCTTTAAGCATTGGAGGTGTTTGGCTCCCTCAGCCTCAGTTTGCCCGTGCGTAAAATGTGTCCACTGGACTAGATTCAGTTTAGTGTCAAGAATGTTCACTGAGTACCTACTCTGTGCCAAGCTTGGTGCTGGGGCCAAGACGTTTTCCTGACCTCCCTGGTTAGGGGAGAGACAGATTGGGAAAGACGTGATCGTAACAGCGCGTGGAAAGTACAGCATTGGAAATACAGACCAGACTCAGTGGGGGTGAGGACGAGAGAGGGCGCATATCTCTGCCTGGGGAAGGGGGGAGTTTGAGAGGGCTCCCTGGAGAGGTGTCATCTGGGCTAAGTTAGGAAAGCAGAGCGAGTCTCTGACGTTCCTTCCAGCTCTGTAGCTCCACGGAAGTGTCTGTAGCGAGGATGCAGAGGCCTGTTTTTGTCCTTGCCGACTCAGTAAGTCCAGCAAGTGACTTAACCTTCCTGAGACCTGGTTCCTTACCCATCAAATGGGAGCAATGGCACCTGCCCCACAGAATGTGCCTTGGAGTGGGGTTGGGGGAGGGAAAGCCACCTCGCCATATGTGAGAGTGCATCGAAGACAGCACCAGGGCCTGCACGTCGTCGAGCTTGCTTTTTTCTCTAAGTCCCCATTTCTCCTAGGGTTAGAGGGCCTCTGCCCCCACCCCTCCCCTCGTCTCCAAGCTCCCCAGGCAGCAGGCCTCTCTCTCGGCCCCTTCCTTCAGGCCCTCTAGCTTCCTCTTGGCCGCTTCTTATTACAGTGGCTGGATTTGTTTTTCCATTGGAGGAATGCTAACCAGAAAAAACCATTATTTCTAAGAAAATAAACCACAGGCCTGTTGGCCTTTGAATGCTACTGAAGTGGATGGCAGCCTTCCCCAAAGGCCTTGAGACAAAGAGGGCCAGAGGGCTTGTGTGTGCAGGCAAGGTCAGGGGGTCTCGGAGGGTACTTGGAGGGGGTCCTCCAGATGCGCCAGGGCTGCAGCCCCTGGGAGGAGAGAGTGTAAAACCCCATCTGGCCGGCTTGGACTTCTGGCCTGTTAATTACGGCTGCTGCTGTGGCTCAGCCCCACTCCCTCCGTGGGCTCCAAGATGCGCCCTCTCTCCCGGAGCCACCCTGCCTCTGTCTGGGCCTCCTGCCCCTTGAGTCGAGGGGAGTAGAGCTGGGTGTAGGTCCCTGGAGACCTGGGTGCCAACATGTGTGACCTTGGGCAGGTCTGTGGACCTCTTGGGCCTTAGTGTGCTGACTTCAGAGTTCAGGGCTGGGGCCAGGATATCCAAGGCCCCTTTGGACCCCTGCAGCGGGCAGCTCTGTCTTCAGGGTGCTCCTTGCCATGGTGGCACCCGGTGCGGGCTCAGTCTGTAGGGGTTCCAGGTGGGCTCCAGCTGGACTGTGAACCGCCTGTCCCTGCCCACTGACAGCCCCAAAGGCAGGCCCGGCCTGGCCGCAGCGCTGGCCGCAAGGCTGTCCCCGCGTGAGATGTTCGTCTGTCTCTGGGTCTTCCTCCCCCTCTAGGCTGGCGGCTCCTCGTGGCCAGGGTCTGGGCTGAGGGCGAGGGGCCAGGACGGGGAAGGTGCTGGTATAGGAGGGAAGAAGTCGGGGAGGTGGCTTGATCCTCAGCGAGGACCGTGGGCCCTGGCTCCCTATTCGCTGAGGTGTGGGGAATTCTCCAGGTGATTGTGTCAAGGTTAGGATGGTGGAGTCTGGAACCAGCCTGCCTGGCTTCTTCCAGTTTTGGCTTTGCCACTTACTAGCTGGGCGGTCTTGCGCGAGTCACTTCAGCTCTCTGAGCCTCAGTTTCTCTTTCTGTGATGAGAGAAGTTAAGCCCTTCCTACTTGGCCTATAGCAAGGGTTTAGCCACCTGCCATTAGAAGGTGGTGGTGGGCAGTTGTCCCTGCTCTTATTGTCATTAGAGAGAAACTCCACTGGGGATTTGGGGAGAAAGAGAATGAAATCAAACTGCACCAGGGCAGCTCAGGCCCCTGCTGCTGGAGCCCAGAGGGCGGCCTGTGAGGTTAGGGGACGACGCCTGAGCTGGGAGTCTTGGGTCAAGTTGCTGTCGGCCCCGACCTGCTGATAAGGTTAGCTCCGCAGTTCCCCTCTCTGGGCTCGGTTACCCCTTTATCAAATCCAGGGGCGCATCAGTGGAGCTCTAGGACCCCAGCTTGCCCATTCCAAGTGGCGGCTCAGGCTTTCAGGCAACTGTGTTTCTCATGATCCTCCTGTTGAGTTCCCAGGGGGTTGGGCCCATGGAACAGCCCCTCTGAGCCTGCAGTTTGCTCAGCGGGTGGGAGGACGACCACGCCTCTGACTGGTAGGAGGGTGGTGGGAGCCTCAGCTCTGGGCTGGCAGCCTCCTGGGGCCCCTCCTCACTTCCATCTTGAACACTCGGATAGGTGAGCTCTCTGTCAACCAGGGTGCTTCAGTACCCACCAGGCCTGATGTCGGAGCCTGGGGACAGCCCCCAGTGAAGGGTCCAGGGTGCTTTGGAGGGAGAAAAGGAGTCATTAACTGGTCCTCTGGGTTTGGTAAGCCAGTCCCGCCCAGTACTTGGGAACCACAAAGCCCACCATGAGCCCGCGCTGGGCAGGTGGCATTCGAGGTCAGTCCAAGGTGAGCATCTGCACCCCAGCAGAGCCCCAGAGACGTGCCAGCACGGTGGGTGAGAGTGCCGAGAGCATTAACTTAGAAAAACAGCTGTGTTGAGATATGATCCACATACCATACAATGCACCCACTTAAAGTATACGATTCAATATTTACAGAGTTGTGTATCCATCACCGAAATCAACTTTAGACCCTTTTCATTACTCCAGAAAGAAACCCTGTACCCCTTAGCCGTCACTCCCCAGCCCCCCAGCCCCCCAGGCCCCAGAAACCACTAATCTGCTTTCTGTCTCAATAGCTGTGGCTTTTCTGGAGACTTCATATAAATGGAATCCTACAAAACGTGGCCCTTTGTGACTGAGACAGCATCCTCCGAAGTCAGGTAGCCTGGCTCACTTCCTGGCTCCACTTGTGTTAGCTGTGTGACCTTGGGCAGGGCAGGTGACGCCTCTGAGCCTTGGTTTCCCTCGCGGTCAAAAAAAGATGTTGGTACCCACTTCTCAGGGTGCTCATAGCAAAGGGCCCGCATACGGCCTCACACGTCCACGGAGGCGCCAGTCAAGGTGGCCACTCATTCGTTCAATGCCGAGCAGACTTTTGAGGAGACACCGTGCTACTGCTGAGCCTGCAGCTGAACAGGACACAGTTCTTGCCCCGTGGAACTCACAGCCTCGAAGGACACATACATCGCAAGTGAGAGTAGTGATGGTGTCCATTCAGGGAGCTGTGGCGTCCAGAGGGTGGGGAGGAGTCCCGTCTGCCAGGGGGTCTGCAGGAGCTTCAGGGAGGAGCCGATGCTGGGGCTCAGTCTGCAGAAAGGCGTAGGCGTCTGGGAAGGGGAAGGAGCTCCGGGCAGAGGGAACAGCACGAGCAGAAGCGTGGAGGAGGCCCGAAGCCGTCCGGGCCACTGGGAGAGGTCAGCCAGCAGCTCAGACCCCATGGTTACCTTGGATCATGGGTTGGCTGGGGGGAGGACCTTCCCACCCTCTGACTGAGCCATGGTCATTGTGTGCAGTTAGGAATGAAAAAGTATATAGATTTGTGTTGGTTTTGCATGACCTTTGACCTTTCCCATAATTAACTGCTGGGCCCACTTCTGGCATTGTCTCAGCAGAAGGGAAACCTGATCGATGGATGCCAGGGGTCCACCGAGAGCGGGTCTCATTACTCAGTCATTACAAACCCAGAGCTTAACCCTGTGCCACCGGCGACGGGGGGGGGGCGGCTTAATCCTTCCTGCTAGGCGGCCCTGCGAAACTACCTTCCCGCGAATGTAATTAGCCAACAAACTGGATTAAGATTTATTCACCAATAAGGACTCAACTTCCTAAGCCATGCATCTCTCGCAGAATGGTTGCCTGATCTAAGGAGTGCACCGTTTTTCCTAAAGCCCCCAGACAAAGGAGAAGACATGCAAGCGCCCAGCCAGGGAAGGGTTCTTTGTTAGAGCATTTGGTCTCCACTGTCTGCAAGGAATTTTGAGAAAAATGCCAATTTCAAGGGGAAGCGCAAAGATATTTTCGGTAGTGATCTCTGAGAGTGGAGAGTGAGATGCTTTAAAAATCCTCATTTTGAGAACCTTTCCGGTCAGTCTGATTTTTAGGACTAAAATGCCCTAAGTAGTAGTAAAATGAGAAGAATCTCTGACTCGTAGTAGAATCTCTTATAGGCACTACAGAGTAGATACATATTTTATAGGGCAGCAAGAATCAATTTTGAATTAAATGAAAAAAAACCATATTCATCCCACTCGAGTCCTCACCAGTGTTGCTGGTACATCACCACAGCTGTGGGATCGTGTGTGCCTGCTGCCATTGTAATACAGGAAAAGTGGAACTGCCTGACCTTTTAAAATCCCATAATGAGCAGCTCCCCGTGCTGTTTTTCTCTGCTCTATTGGATGTTGGAAGCTGTTTTCTGTTGGGAATTGAGTTCTCATTAAAAAAAAAAAAATCCCAGCTGGAGAAGGAGCAGGGATGTTTAAGGCGAGCTGTCGAGACTTCTCATCCTTAGCATTCAGGTCAGATTTTTTTGTCCTGCCCACTTTCTCTGGTATGAACCGTCTCTGTCACTGCCCCTCAACCACAAGAGCAGGTGCAGACCTTGGAAATAAAAACAGTGATGCACGTGACATCTCCTCCCCACCTTTCTCCTTGATAACTTTTTGGAGCAGGAAGCACTTTTTAAAAGTATTCATCTCATGCACCCCGAGGCTGTGGCTCCAACGGGAATAGAGCCTGCATCTGAACGCAGCCCCTGGCTGGAGGCCTGAAGACGAGGTCCTCAGCCATGCTGGGCCTCGTTCTCGACATCAGTACAATGGAATCAGCAGTCACACCTGCTTTCCACACAGCTCCATCACTCCGATCTCTGCTTCTGTGGTCCTGTGGCCGTCTTCCCTCTGTATGTCTGTGTTTTCACATGGTTTTCTCCTTTCTGTCCTAACATCCTCTCTGTGTGTCTGTATCCAAATTTCCTTCTTATAAGAACACCAGTCACTGGTTTAGGCCCACCCTACTCCACTACAACCTTACCTAAAATTTGACTACATCTGCAAAGATCCTATTTCCAAGTCAAGTCACATTCACAAGTACTGAGGGTTAGGACATCAACACATCTTTTGGGGGGACACAGTCCAACTCACAACAGTCCTTTAAGAGTAAATATCTAGATCAGTCTCCCAAGGCAAAAGAAATAAAAGCAAAAATAAACAAATGAGACCTAATCCAACTTAAAAGCTCTTACACAGCAAAGGAAACCATAAACAAAACGAAAAGACAATGTATGGAATGGGAGAAAATATTTGCAAATGATGCGACCAACAAGGGCTTAATTTCCAAAATATACAAACAGCTCATACAACTCAGTATCAAAAATACTAAACAAAACAAAAAACCAAAAAAAACCAATCAAAAAATGGGCAGAAGATCTAAGTAGACGTTTCCCCTAAGAAGACCTACAGATGGCCAACAGGCACATGAAAAGATGCTCAAGATCACTAATTATCAGAAATGCAAATCAAAACCACAATGAGGTACCACCTCACACCAGTCAGAATGGCCATCATCAAAAAGTCTACAAATAATAAACGCTGGAGAGGGTGTAGAGAAAGCGGACACTCCTACACTGTTGGTGGAAATGTAAGTCGGTGCAGCCACTATGGAAAACAGTATGGAGGTTCCTTAAAAAACTAAAAATAGAGCTATTATATGATCTAGCAATCCCACTCCTGGGCATATATCCAGAAAAGATGAAAACTTGAATTCAAAAAGATACACGCACCCCAGTGTTCATAGCAGCACTATTTACAATAGCCAAGACATGGAGACAACTCAAGTACCCGTCAATAGACAATTGGTTTAGAAGATGTGAGATACACACACACACACAATGGAATATTACTCAGCCATAGAAAAGAATGAAATAATGCCATTAGCAGCAACATGGATGGACCTAGAGAATATCATACTAAGTGAAGTGAGTCAAACAGAGAAAGACAAATATTATATATCACTTACATGTGGAATCTAAAAAAGAATACAAATGGTTCTATATGCAGAGCAGAAGCAGACTCACATACATAGAAAACAAATTTATAGTTATCAAAGGGGAAAAAGAGTGTGGGAGGAATAAATTAGGAGTATGGGATTAACAGATACAAACTACTAAACATAAAATAGATAAGCAACAGGGATTTACCATATAGCACAGGGGACTATATTCAATATCTTGTAATAACCTGTAATGGAAAATAATCTGAAAATATATAACTGAATCACTTTGCTGTACAGCTGAAACTAACACAATGTTGTAAATCAACTATACTTCAAATTTTAAAAAAAGAGTAAATATCTAGAGAGCTTGGCTCTGCCCCCTCCATTCCTTTACCCTCTCCGCTCTCCAACTGCCTGTTCCTCATTCTCTGACCTTAACAGTCCTTAAAAAGTGGTCCAACATAGAGAACAGACTGGTGGCTGCTAGGGGGAGGGGTTTGGGGGAGGGATGGAGTGGGAGATAGGGGTTAGCAGATGTAAACTAGTGTATATGGAATGGATAAAGAACAAGATCCTACTGTATAGCACAGAGAACTATATTCAGTATCCTATGATAAACCATAATGGAAAAGAATATTTTTTAAAAATATATATATATGTATATATATATATATATATATACATATAACTGAATCACTTTGTTGTACAGCAGACATTAATACAACATTGTAAATCAACTATACTTCAAATAAAAAAAATTTGTTTTTAAGTGGTCTGAGACTGATGGGCATCTTGGAGGCCTGCAGGACCTCCTCTGGGGCTGATGGCTCTTTGATATGTTTTTTACAATAATAAATCTACAAGCTTTGGCACGGATTTTTTTTTTTTTTGGTTGATTTGTTTATGTGTTTATCTCTTATGTATTAAAGGAGGAGGCTCACATGATTTTAAAAAACAAAAATTCAAGGCACATACTCAGAAAATCAGGGAAGGTTTGGTTTGTGAGCAGACGTTCTCCATTCAGGATGGATGCTGGATGGGTGGGTAAAGCAGGCTGGCCTCAGAAGGCTGTGAGAGCACTTCAGGCCTGGGGATTGGAGAGGAACCGATAATTCTAAGGGGTGCTCAGATCTGGGGGAATTCTCTGGGACTGGATTAAGGGAAGAAATGTGAGCAGCAAACGTTCCTGCGCTCTTCAGCCCATCAGCGCCCACTGTGGCATACACTATGGGGAGTCGAAGGAAGGCAAAGGCTAGAGTTGTTTTATGGACTGTCCAGAAATCTCTTTATAATGTCTTTTGTGTATGGTGATCAAGTAGTTTATCATTTTGATAGTGAAAAGGTTGCTGTTAATAATTATACCCAGACAACAGGCATAAACTGGAACTATGCCAGGCAAATTTGGGTGTATGATTATCCTAACTGGGGAAAGACAATTTTCTCAGACCTTACCACCCTCAGAACAGCTTGTTCAATTGAATTTTATGGATGTGGTGACTCTATAACTGATTGTGTTTCCTTCCTTGCCTTGGTTTCTAGGAAACTCAAAGTCATATTTGTGGCCTTCCTTTTGTAATTGTGCTGGAATTACCAAATGTATTTCTGCATACATTCCCCAGCTTTCCCTTATTCTGCAACCCTCATTTCTTTTTCTTCGTCCTAACATCTGTTCTTTTTGAGAATCTTATTGTATGTATTTTATAGGCTGTTTAGATGGAGGATGTTTGAAGTCACTGATGGATGGATGAATAGGTGTTTGGTTGAATGGATGGGTGAATGTTTAGCTGGGTAGATGGATGAACAAGTAGGCGTGTGTGTGTGTGTGTGTTTGGATAGATGGGTGGGTGTTTGGATCAATGAATAGATGGATAGATGGTTAGACATTTAGATGGATAAGTATTTAGATAAATAGATGCTTAGATGAATGGAAGGATGGGTGTCTGGCTGAATATTTAGATGGATGGATGCATGTTTGTATGGGTGGATGTTTGACTGGATAAATGGATGGGGGAATAGGTGATTGGATAAATGGAAGGATGGTCAGCTGACTGGATATTCAGATGGATAGATTTTAGCATGCATAGACAAATGGAAGGATGGTTGGGTGGGTATCTGAATGAATAGCTTACTGGAGTGACTAGATGGATGGATAGCGGGTGGGTGGATGGATGTTTGGGTGAGTGGATGCATGACTGACTGGCTGGTTATTTGGGTTGATGGGTAGGTGCACACACAAGTGTGTGTGTGTGTGTGTGTGTGTATGGATGTGGCGCAAGTGGAAGGATGAAGGTGTGAATGGATGTTTTGATGATTAGATTATACTTTCTTGGTACGTAGGGTAAATGTGCCAAGAGTGAAATAACATATATAAAGTGCTTTGCCTATCAGTGCCTGGCATGTCATGGACATTCTAACTTACTAGAAAGGACGTGGGCTTTGTAAACTGAAAGACTTTTGTTTTGATCCTTGCCCTACCACTTACTATGTGACCTTGAGCAGTTACCTCTCTGCCTTTTACTTTGCTTAACCATAAAATGGAGTTAAAGTACCTACTCCAGAGGGTTGCTGTGAAAATTAAATAAGCTGGTATATGTTTCAGGAGTAGATACCTGCATACTGAGGTACCGCATGAGAGAGAAAGAATTCTTCTGCCCAAGCATGGAGTAAAAGTCCTCCCCCTCGGTCTGACTGATCAGCCTAAGTCATGTGCCCACCCTGGGACCCGTAGCAGTTGCTATGCCATCTACTGTCTGAGTTAGACTGAACAGCCTGCACCCCCACAGGTGGAGTCAGGCCATCTTCTTTTTTTTTTTTTTTTTTTTTTGATTTTTTATTAATTTATTGCATGGGTATTTTGGAACAATCCATTAGTGCAAACAAAAAGCAGCAATCGCCTGCTCCATTATTCTAATCCCACTTCTCAGAGGCAACCACTTTCTTTTCTTGGGGCTGTTTCTTTTGGTATTTTAAACACATTTCTATATATCACACTTATAATTTCATTTCTTATTGAGACATTATTGGCTTTCATTGTTAGAACTGAGAAATCAATTCTCTTTTTTCTTCTCCCATCTTTCTATTATAGTTGTATCATAATTTTTGTTAAATAAAATTTTTATTCTTTATTTGGTTAAACCTGCTTGAATGAAGGAAAGGACAGCAGTTCGGGAGCTGCTGATTCGCATCAGATGAGAGATGACGCTCACGCGAACAGGCAGTGGAAACGGGTGACCAGTCAGCAGACTGTACCCATGTTAAGCGTGTAGAAAATTCATGTGTTGGTAGCTGATAGGCGTCAGTGGAGAGGTGGAAGGATAACAGTATTCACTGGGATGGAGAACCCCAGGGAAGTGCAGATTGATGAGTTAAAGTTGGGCCATGTTGCCTTTGGAGTGAGTGTGGATGATCTAGGGGGAGAGGTGGTTGGATTGGTGTATCTGGGGCCCTAGCAAAAGGTCAGAGCTGCAGAGACTGGGAAGTAATCAATATCTGTCTTTATAAATCCATGTGCCCTTTCAAACACAAAATCTTACATCCTGCTTTAATGTTATTTAAAACTTATAAGTACATTAAGTATAGTGATTAAAAACAATTCAAATGACTTACAGAATTGAGCCTGCTTCCCAGCTGACACTGATGGGCTCTGCAGGCAGGCAACCTCCTGTCTCTTGCACCTTTGGGGATCCAGGCAACTTTATTCTTCCCTCGTCATGGCAGGGTGGGTGGGCACCAGGAGGAGGCTGGGCAGCTCAGACCCTGTATTCCAGCACGTTCAGTGCTGCAGTTGTCAGTGAAGTTATTCCCTCTGCTGGCACTGTCCCAGACAGTGCTTGATCACCTCCAGAGTCAGGGAGCTCACTACCTCCTGAGACAGGCCCTGTCTTCCAGATGGACATACCTACCCGTGAACATTAATTGGCCCCCTTGGCTTTCCCCTACTGTGAGTAGCTCTGCCCTCTGGACCGCTTGGAGAGAGCATGGAGCTGGATGTCTCCCTGTGCCTCAGGCATTTGCAGGAGCGGCCAGGTTTGCTTTCAGTTCCCTCTCTTCAGGCTGGCCGCTTCCTGGCTCTCGTAGCTGTAGCCTGGCCTCAAAAATCCCTCTTCGACCAGGTAGAGGAGAGACTGCTTCTTCCCACGTGGTAGCCTCTTGCAGAGCACTTCTAGTACTGCTGAGACGGGGCAGTACTGCTTCTGGTTT
Organism: Balaenoptera musculus; assembly: GCF_009873245.2. NCBI lineage: Eukaryota > Metazoa > Chordata > Mammalia > Artiodactyla > Balaenopteridae > Balaenoptera > Balaenoptera musculus. The sequence continues at coordinate 98,678,258 of NC_045794.1, read as the reverse complement.
GGCTGTGGGAACACTTCTGGTTCCACTGGGGAACTTCTGGTTCCGCTGTGGGACACTTCTGGCTGCCCCCTTTCCTGCTTCTCCGCAGAGCCTGTGGAGGTCTGGGTGGGTGGGTTGAACACCCCCTCCCCTCTGCTGCCTTGGGGGGTTGCACTGGTTCGAATCCCACTTACAGCCCTTCTAGGCGTGTGACCGTTGCCAAGGGTTTGGCCTTCTTGTGCCTCGGCTTCTTCGATGCCCTTGTAAAATTGGAATAACGACGATGGTGCCTGTGTCTCAGAGTTAGCGTGGGGACTGGGTCGATGATGACGCGTGGTGTCGCCCCCCGGGACTTGGGCATAGAAGCAGCTCATTGAATGTTAACTAGACTCCCTCCTATTGCTCTCCAGGGTCTCTCAAATCTCTCTGGAACTTCAGAACTGATAGCTCTTTGACCCCTGATGGGAAGTGTTGAGAAAGACTTAAAACAGCAATAAGGGTGACCTTTACAAAGGCTATTGGCCATTGTTTATGAGACAGAAGCCTTTGTTGTAACAAGGAAACTGGAGCAGTAGAAATTCAGACTTGAGACGCTGATCTGGAAGGAAACTCTGGGGGGAGTATGTGGACTTTTCTCTCATTCCAGAGGTTACATTTTTTGGTGGTGTGCAAAGTTCATTTATTGCATACCCCCTGCCTCACAAGTAATGAGGTCTCCACCTCTGGGAAGCTTTCAAATATCCTGAGAAGAGGCAGTTTGGGGGGATTTTAGACAGGGTCCCTGCGTGCTGTTATGTTAGTGTTGAGAGGGCTTCAAAGGGGGCAGATATGGATGGGAATCTTGCCTGCTTCTCTGTAGGGGGGATCTGAAAATCACCCCAAACATGCCTGGCACGTGGCCCTGCTCCCCAAGGCGGTGGCCAACCTCGTGGCAGAGCCAGGATCTTCATCTTTGTAACCTTTGGGTCCCCTGCCCCCAGCAAGGATTTTAGTGAATACCTGTTGAGTCACCCCCTAACCACTCATGTCCTGGTGACTTCAGCGGTGGGGGGAGAGGGGACCCCCAGGCTCTTCCTCTGACACCTCTCATGCACCTCATTTTGCAGACATCGACGAGTGTGAGAATGACTACTACAACGGGGGCTGTGTCCACGAGTGCATCAATATCCCGGGGAACTACAGGTGCACCTGCTTTGACGGCTTCATGCTGGCACACGATGGACACAACTGCCTGGGTGAGTGATACAGCTGTGCCCTGCCCGCTGGGCACACCCTGCCTGTTTCTCAGCTTCAGCTGGCAGTTCTGGGGGTAGTGGGAAGGATTGCCCTCTTTTGGTTCCTTGTATTAGTTTGCTAGGGCTGCCGTAACAAAAAAGCACAGCTTGAGGGGCTTAAACAACAAGAATTAATTTTCTCACAGTCCTGGAGGCTAGAAGTCCAAGGTCACGGTGTTGATGGGTCTCTTTTTATTCTGAGGCTTCTCTCCCTGGCTTGCAGCTGGCCCCCTTCTCGCTGGGTGTTCACATGGTCTTCTCTCTGCGTGCAGGTATCTGATGCCTGTCTCTCTCTCTCTGTCCTAATCTCCTCTTCCTATAAGGACACCAGTCATACTGGAGTGGAAGCTATCCTAACAACTCATTTTCAACGCAATTACCTCTTTAAAGGTCCCATCTTAAATACAGTCACATTCTGAGGTACTGGGGCTTAGACCTTCAACATACGAATTTGGGGGAAACCACAGTTCAGCCCATAACAAGGATTCTTACACACCTCCAGATTCTCCTGGTTCAAATACATATATTTTTAAAACAGGTCATTGTATAAAATTGATGAGTAATGCAAACTTTCTGGGTAAAATTGGGAAAACGTAGAAGAACAAGGAAAAACTGGAAAGTATCTTGGTTACGCTGGTGTGTTTGCCTTCAGGCGTCTCTCTGCAGCCAGGTGTGATTACACTGTAGTTGCGATCAGCTACCTGGCCCCTGTTATCACCCTTTTCCTAGTTGCCTCATAGTTTGATAAGTGACTAACAACCCGGGGCTGCTGTAACAAAGTAACAACTGAGTGGCTTAAGCTACAGAAATTTATCCTGTCGTAGTTCTAGAGGCTAAAATCTGAAGTTGTGGTGTCAACAGGGTTGGTTCCTTCTGGGGGCTTTGAGGGAGGACCTGTTTCATGCCTCTCTCCTAGCTTCTGGTAGCCTCAGGCTTTCCTTTGCTTGTAGATCACATTCTCCCTCTGTTTTCACATTGTCTTTGCTCTCTGCATGCCTGTCTCTGTGGCCAAATGTCCCCTTTTTCTAAGGACACGGTCATATTGGATTAGGGTGCACCCTACTGACCTCATCTTAACTTGATCATCTGCCAGTAACCTATCTCCAGAAAGGGTTACTTTCACCGGCACTGGGAGTCAGGACTTCGCCATCTCTGGAGGGATGTAATTCAACCCATAATAGAGGTGGTTTGCAGCCTGTGGCAGGAGGAACATCTCCTGGTAGAAACCACATGGTCTCAAAGCAGATGCCCCGGTCCCCCAAGCCCTCTTCTGCTACCGGCTGCTGAGTGACCTGGGGAACGATGGCTGGAGCCTAGAGGGTAAGACGGTGGACTTGGCCGGAGCGTGGTGCGGCTGTGAACCCGTTCTTAACATCTCTGAGCCTCAGTCACTTGTTGGTAAAGGGGGGGGGGGTGTGCAGAGCAGCTGTCTCACACGCTGCTGTGAGCAGAAATTGCGATCGTGCCCAGACGGCTGAGAAGTGTGCCTGTCCCGGGGCTCTCAGTCCTCAGAGCGGTTCCTGTCACCGCGATTGCCACAGGGGTAACGCGCTGTCTGCCTCGCGAGGTTGCGTGTGAGGATAAGATGGCACAGTGAAGTGAAGTGGCTGGCACTTGGTGAGTATAAATAGTCAACAAACAGGCATTCGTATTACTGTAGGTGACTCAGTCACCCTTCTGTGCTTGGACGTTTAAGTTGTTTGCTTATTTTGTTTGTTTTTACCAGCAGAATCCAGAGGTGATTCTGGGCATAAAACTTTTTTTCTTGTTTCCCCAACTGTTTGCTTAGCAAGTCTTCCCGGAACTACTGGGCCAAAAGGATTATTTGGATTCTTTTTTATGGCTTTCGATGCAGTGCTTCCTGGAAGGGCTCGGTAGACCTTCCATTGTGCCAGCTGTTTTTTTTGGTGTATGGCATAGGAAGCTGGACATCCCAAGTGCTCCGAAACTTTTCCAGAGTTAGTGGTGTATTCGTCTTCATTTCCTCTGTCTGTTTTTGTTGAATGCGTATTGGATCTCGGATTAGCTTGCTATGGGAAACAGATCCGTAAACATGTAATTACACCCCAAATAAGTGCCAAAACGGAGGTCTGGACTGTTAAAGCCCAGAGGGGTCTGTGAAGAGCTACCCCTGCATGGGGTTGGCGGGAGGTGGGGCCTGACTCCTCAGGGGGACGGCATCGAACAGGATCTCCAAAGGTAGACGAGCAGTTTACTGGGTCGAGGGCAGAGCCTGCGTGGAGAGCTGTGGGTGGCTCCTCGAGGCCGGGCTGGGGGGGCGGGGCAGGGGGTGTGGGGAGGAGGCGCGGGAGGTGGGGCTGCCGAGGCAGGCAGAGCCTTTGGTGAGATCCGGGAGAACCGAGGCTGTCCGGCATTCATTGTCCCAGACGCCAGGTTCAGTTGCTGTTCAAGTTTTCTCTCGTTTAACCCTCCCTAGAGCATAAGCATTTAACTTTACTAGTTGCTCGCCCCTTTTTCCAGATGATAGAGTACGTTTCAGAACTTGATTAGTCCATGAAGGCAGAGCTGACGGTCTCTATGAACAGCAGGCGATATCCCCAGTGGTCAGGAAGACGGACCTTGGGAACTGCCAGTTCTGGGCTCAGATCCTGGTCTGCCAGTTATCAGCTGTGTGACCTTTGGCCGCCTCGCCTCCAGGCCTCAGTTTCATCACCTGTAAAACAGAATTCGCCGTCCTCTGTCTTGCACGGCCCTTGCGAGGACTGAGTGGGACGGTGGATGTCGAGCATCTTGAGAGTGCCTGGCGCCGAGCGCACAGACGTAATGGGCATCAGTCTGGTCATCGACTTGCAGACCAGGTGTCTTGCGGTGGACTGGTCTGACGCCCCCGAGACCTTGTGGGGGCCGGGCCTGCCGTCTGCAGCCCCCGGGCTGTGTCGGACACACAGGCTCCCCTCCTCGTCACAGCTCTCTTAACCTGGGCAGTCACCTGTTTGTAAACGCCCTTGTTCTTGGCTACGGCAGGTGTACCCAACGCCTCCAGACTAATGGAGTCTGTGCAGGTCTTTGTTTCAACCCCAGGATTTTCACGGCGGATTCTTTTTACACTAATCAATTTAAGGAACTGGGTAAGACTCCACCCACCCCCGCCTCCGAGCACAGATTGCAACTTCGTACGGCTCTAACTCACACATATGGCAGCCGACAAAAGGCTCTCTCTGTTGCTCCTCTGCTTTTAGCTGGGGCAGACGCTTCCCGACAGACCTCCTTATGTTTGGGCTTTTTCCTTCCCAAGACAAAACTCCGGCTCTAGAGAAGACAGACCTTGGCTCCCACTGGCTCCAGCCCTGCCTGACCGCGTAAGCTCTCAGAGCCTCGACTCCCTCGCCCATAAAACGCTGAAAAAGTGCCCAGCACAGTGTCAGGATCATGGAGGCTTATAGATACTGGCTGAAACAAGTAACGCTGTATGAGGAAACTGGACTTGCAGTTGGAAGATGTGACCCAAATTCTGTCACCACCACCCATGAGTTCTATGTCGGAGACCAGTTACTGACTTTCCGTGTGTCAGTGCCCCTAACTGCAGAGTGGGTCAGAAATGCCTGTCTCGGGGTCACTGTGACCATTAAATATGAAAGTAGACCTGGAGAGCTGAACGTACTGATGTGACGTTCTCCGCGGGTGCTGGGTGTTGTCGTCATTTTGTTGCAGAGGTTTCAAGCTGGCAGCCCACAGCCCTCCTCCAGCCTGTAAACGTGTTTGGTCTCTCCCTGCCATGTGGATGATATGATCGTGACGGTGGTGGTGATGGAATTATTTGTCAACATTTATAAGTCAAGGGGTGTCACATAAAAATCAATATTTCCAGCATTGTTCCTGCTTGGCCATAGTCACCCGGCCCCTGACTTTGTGGGACTTGGGCAGGGGTGCATATCCCATGTGGTCAAATGTGGAAGTCATTACGAAGCTTCAAACTACAATATGTTCAATCTTTTCTACCTCGACAAGTATTCCTACTGACTTGGAAGGCTAGACTGGAATTTAGAAATCTGGGACTCCTTGGAGTTTTGTGCCAGAAAGAGGTAGCGTGGGCAGTGCCTGCTGCCCGCCCCTTCTTCTCACCCCTGGCTCCATCCTACACCACAGGGAGCCTGAGGACACCCTAACCTGAGTGTGTAAGCTCTGGCCATTTGCCCCCAAACCATCTTCCCTTTGGCTTGGTCCTGTTACTTGTCCCTCTGAGAAGAGACAGGCTTGGGCCATTTGGACAGGGAATTTTGGGGTCTCAAACACCCAGAATGTGGTCTAGAAGGATGGGTATGTGTTCCAGGTGCCATGACCCCCTGGGGACTCCTTACTCTATGGGAAGGGCTGCAGCCACAGGAGGGGCAGCACAGGGACCCTCAGGGCATGGAGCCAAGAGCAGGGGCACCTCTTGCCCACGTCTCAGTGTGGTACCAGCAGCAACGGCAGGAGCCGCACTGTGGCTGCCCCCTGCGGAGGGTGTGTGTACGTCCCTGATTGCTGCACTCCCCACCGCTCCCTATTGCTCACAACCTGTTGGTCATTTAACTGCCTGCTCGGTCTCAGTCAGAATTGTGTTCACGCTGCCTGATGAAGCTTCCAGCGCAAGGCCTGCCCTCAGTGGGTGTTTGGTGGGGGTGAGTGGTCGGAAGGTTCTGTGTTCTGCATTCTCGCGCTTTGCGCGGTCCTGACCGTCTCTGGTCAGTCACTCTGAGCCCCACTCCACAACCCATCACCCGTCAGGGACAGTTAGGCCTGTTTGCGTCTCCTGTTGTTTTGTCTCCAAAAGTCTGGGTCAAAAGTCTCGTCCAGTTGTAACATTCCGCTGTCAACCACCGCTGAATTCCTTTGGGATGATGGCTGGAGTCGAGCCTGGTCAGCACAGTTTGAAAAGCATTCTGAGCTAACTAGGAGAAATGAGACTGATGGCTGAAGGGTTATTTTCTTGCCTGGGTTTTCACAGTTGAACCTTTTCTTTTCTTTTGAACAAATGAGGTTATTTTCTTGTGGAGATGGCTTGCCTGGGACTGTGTCCTGGAGGATGGCCAAATCTGTCCTCTGGGGAGTAAAACCCTGTTTCTATTTGACATCTTTATTGAGGAATTTCTCAAATATAACAGAAAATGACACCAGAGGGAATTGAAACCATGATGAGATCCTTGCTCAACCCCAAATGACTGCTTTTAGCATTGTAATTACTTGAAATAGCAGTAGTTCTGTTTGAAAAATATTATTCCAAACTCCATGCAATTGGACATAAGAGCAATATTTAGGCTAATAGAATAAGATTTTTTTCATCTTAAATTAAAACCAGCAGTGGATAATTTTTTCCCGACTCCACAAAGCAAGGCTCCTTTCTCCCTAAAGCCATTAGTTCACTTAGCCAGATGTTTTCTGCGACCCCAGTCTTTATCTTGACTTACTGAAAAATATGGTTCTCAAGTTGCTCACGGTCTGAATTTTGGACTTGCTTCTCAGCACTTTTTCCCCTGATGAAGAGGAGTCATCTGTAGCCAGGTTCAACAGAAAAGCTGTTTTGTTAACCAGATCACTACATTCCCGTTAACACTTATGGAGCACCTACCGTATGCCCAGACTTGTGCTAGATAGTCAGCTTCTCTTAGGTGAGATGAGGGGACTTTGGCCGCACCTCTGCCGTGCACCTGGAGTCGCCCAGGATGTCGTGCTCACATTCTGTCGTTTAGTTCTCACAGCATCCATAGGCAGAAGCCATTAGTATCCCCTCTTTACAAATGAGGAAACTGAGGCTCAGAGAGGGAAAGTGACCTATGTAAGGTCACACAGCCAGTAAGTGGTAGGGCTGGGACCAGAGCCCAGGTCTGTGCATTTGCCAGTTCAAGCCTGTAAGCCACTACCCGCCCCTTGCCCCATGGCACCCGGAACAGAACCAGCTCTGGGAGGCTGGTCCGGATCAGGGAGGGGCTTCCTTCACTGGGGGTTAGATATGCCCTGCTCTGAGTTTGGGAGTCACTGAGAAACCCTAGCATCTGCCAAGCCAGGCTGGTGGGTGGCGTGCTGAAGGGCGTGAGGGCGGCCCCTGCTCCAGAGAGTTCCCCCAAATCTGTGCTGCCTCCCAGGCCAAGGCAGGGTCTTGCCGCCCATGCAGGAGCCTTGTGTCACCCTTGAGCTTCTTTGGGGCATTGTCTTACCCCGTGTGAACGAGCAGAGCCCTGTTATTACTGAACCCTCTCGTGTGGCTCCCATCACTTTCACAGGAGCACCCAGTTCTTCTGCCCGCCGGCTCGCGAAGCCCTCAGGCCAGGCTGCTTGCTGCCAGCCTCCTCTCCTCACCTCTCGTCCTTGCCCACCTGTGCCCTCTGGCCCAGCCTTCCTTAAATCCACACGGTCCTTCTACCCCCACCTGCTGTTCAGGGCTGCTCCCTGAGACCCCTCCCCCCGCATGACCTGGTGAGGTCCTACTCGTCATTCGAGACCCAACCTCCATCTCCCTTTGCTCCAGAGTCTTCTGTGACCATGTCGTACACACCTGCACTGTGGTTCTGCGCTGGGGTCCTCCCTTCTTCTCCTGCAGGCAGAAGCTATCTTGTTTATCTCATCTTCCTCCTCAGAATCTAGTGTGTCTGGCATATCACAGGCACATAATAAACATATGTAGAATGAGTGAATGAATGAGCTTGAAGAGGGTCCTCAAGCTCAGCAAACGTCTGTGCTGGGCACATAGCAGAGATCCAGGTGAATTAGATGGAGCCCGTGTCGCAGGACTCCCAGGTTCATGAGAAACACAGAAATGTTCACGCTTCTAATGATAGGTAGAAAGGGCTATATTCGCAGTGACACAAGCCTCCAACCTAGTATTCATCCATTTGTTTATTCAAAAAAATTGTTCTGAGCACCTGCTGTGTGCCAGACCTGGTTTTAAGTGCTGAAGATACAGTGAGTGGTGAACAAAAGCAACCAAGCACCCGCACTAGGGAGGGGGGAAGACACTGCACAAGTAAACTCATAACTCAGTAAAGTAAGCTCAGTCAGGTCAACTCCAGTGAAAAATAATAAAATAAGGTGATAGAAAGTGATGGAGGCAGGATGACAGTGTTGGAGAGGGTGGCATTCCTGTTACTATTGCTGCATAAAAGCCACCCCACACTTAGTGACATAAAACACCCTTTGACTCTGCTTGCAGATTCTGTGGCTCAGGAATTCAGACAGGACGCAGCAGGGATGGCTGTCTGAGCTGCACGGTGTTTGGGGCCTCAGCTGGGAAGACGTGAGGCCAGAGGTGACTTGATGGGGGCTGGACTCATCTGGAGGCTTCTCTGCTGACGTCTCACGGTTGATGTTGGTTGTCAGCCAGAACACTTACGGGCAGCCTCTCGGTGCGGTCTTTCCACATGGGCTGGTGTGGGCTTCCTCACAGCATGGCCGCTGGGTCCCAAGAGAACAAGACACAAGCGCGTGGAAGTTTTCCAGTCTAGTCTCAGAAGTCACTTTCACCCAGCTCTACCTGTCAAGGCAGCTACAAAGGTCCATCCACGTTCTTGGGGGCAAGGCGGGGGGCACTTGGGGAAGGGGGCCTCAGGGAGGAGGAGGAAGCTGCCCTGTGAAGATCTGGGGAAGACCTTCCCTCCAGGCAGAAGGGGAGGACAAAGGCAGTGGCCCGAGGTGGGGACAAGCTGGGTGAGTTTGGGCACAGGTCACTGTGCCTGGAGGATCTGGAGGGAGGGAGAGGGTCTGGAGACAAGGACGGGAGTGGGCAGGGCCAGGTCGTGTGCAGCCTTGTAGGCCCTAGAAGGGAGTTGGGATTTTATTCTAAATTAGTTGGGAAACCACGGGACATTTTAGCCAGGGATTGACATTTTAATTAAGAGATTTGCTTTCTGGCTGTTCAGTAGAGAATGTGTTGTCTGGAATAAGAGGCAGAGACCCCTGTGGCGATTTGGGTCAGAGATGTTGGTCAGCCAGGTGACAGTGGTGGCAGTTACGAGAAGCGGTTGAATTCATGTACGGTTTGAAAACAGGGCCAAAATGAATTGATGATGGACTAGATGTAAGAAGTGAGGGGAAAAGAGGAATCGAGACGGACTGCGAGTTTTTTGCTCGGAGTTACTGTGTAGCTGTGCTGCTGCGGCTGAGATGGGCAAGACTGGGGGTAGGACAGACTTTGGAATGGGGAGCGGGGTGAACTAAGAGTCTGTTTGGCCAAGTTCAATTTGAGATCATCCGTAGCCATCTGAATGGAAATGGTAGACAAGTTCAGAAGTCTGTGGGGTCATCAGGTCTGGGGTTCGGGGAGAATGTGAGAGCCTAGAGCTTCTAAATGGCGTCAAAATCCAGAGCTCTTAACGTTCATTCGTTTCATACGATTCCGTGAGCACCTGCCCTGTGCCATGTCCTGGGCTGGGAACTCGCAGCTGGGAGATGGATGACATAGTCCCAGCCGTCAAGAAGCATCGGGAATCAGCCTCCCTAGCTTTGAATCCTGGATCCATCACTTAACTGTGTGACCGTGAGCAGGTAACTTCACGTCTCTGGGCCTCTGTATCCTCATCTGTACCGTGTGGCTAATAGCAGTGCTTATTTGACAGGGGTGATGCAGAGACCAAATGAGGTAAGCTTTGCAAGGCACGTGCCTGGCACACAACAGGGGCTCAACAGATGTGAATTACCTACTTATCACTTACTCCTGGTGTGCAAAGTCAGAATACTTTTTAAAGAAGATGGATGTCCTTTCTGCGCTGGCGAAGAGGCAGGGAGACGAGCCCCATCCCTGAGCTGGGGGCGAAGCTCCGGGGACTGTTGGGGACTGTCCCTTGTGTTCCGCACGGTGCTCCTGCCAAACGAGCCACTGCTCACCACCCTCCCGGGTCAGAAACCTCTCCTCCCTCCTGCTCATCCATCGGCCGGGGTCACGTGGCATCAGGGCTTCCAATCCCAGCTCTGCCACATACTCATTTTGTGACCTTGGAGCCTTGTCACCTCTTTCTCAGTCTCAGTTTTGTTTTCTACAAAATGAACATGATCCCTGTCTGGTAGGATCAGATTGTGCAGGTGACACCACAGGGCATCAGGCAGAGGGAGAAGAGGAGGAGGGGAGCCCGGGAGGCGGCAGCAGGGCCCAGGAGCCGAGCCGCGCATGTGGGAGGGAAGCACCGCAGAGGCCCAGATGCTCCGCGTCGGTTCAGCGGTCACGGCTCTCCCTGCGCCGGACTGCTCCGTGGCAGGATGAAAGGGCCGCGCTCCAGCCCTTTTGAAGGCGCCCTCTCTCATCCTGGAGGACAGCTGGAGACAATGTGTTGCTCCCTTGAACCCCTAACGAAGGCTCGAGTTGCCTCTGTTTATTTGTCTTTATACTTCAACAGCTCAAGTGCATTTCTTACTGGGAAAAAAAATGCTGAACATTTTAATGTAAAACTAAACAGCTTCGGACAGTCATATACTTACTCCATAAACACCAATATTTTTCAAGGTAAACTGGAGGGGTTTCTTCCTGTTCTATTTACGCCCTCCCCTCCCTGCTTTTCCCTAGTCTTGGCCCACATTCAGGTGGTCTAAACACACTTGGTTGGAGGGATTTGCTGTCAAAGGACAAGTTGGATTCAGACTTGCTTCTCCTCCCAGCTTTTTACAACTGTTAATCTGATGGAAATTCTTTGGCTTGAAGAAAAGAAACACACGGGACAACAGTGTGCATCTTTATAAATGGGCTTCCTTCTTTCCCCAAATCACTACAGAACCAGGGAGATCCTGGAGCGGGGAGGGAGGTGGATTGATTGAGACCCAGGTGTGTTTTGGGGGGTGGAGTGGCCTTCTCCAGCCTCATGCCTGCAGCCAGCTCAGGACTGGGGGCCAGGGGGAAGGGGTGGGGCAGAGCAGCGGGGTGCTTCTTACAGAAGGGGCAGGCGAGTGCTGGGGGAGAAGGGCGGTGGGCCAGGAATCAGGCTCTTTGGGCCACGGACTTGCTGGGGGACCTTGGGAAACTCCCTAACCTCTCTGTGCCTCAGTTTCCCCATCATATGTGAAATAAGGGGTGGGATTCGACCAAGGGTTTTGAAATTTCATGGGGTTTTGTTTCTAGCAGCAGAACCATCTGTTTCAAGCAGAATCGTACGGTGGTCACGCTACTCTGGCTGAAAGGGGAGGCAGGACTGGCAGGGATGAGATCCCTGCTCTCCATGGGGCCCACCCCCACCTCCGCAGGGTCCCTGGGGTCAGGAGCACTGTCTGGAACCCCTTGGCCTGGCTGCTGTGTCAGAGCCCTTCTCCCTCCAACATCTTGTGATTCGATGACTTGGTGGCATGGAGTGTCTTCAGGGACAATGGCCAAGCTCCTCGTCCCTACCAACTGCAGTCCCTGTCTACTTCTTTCTCCTTATTTCTCAGAACTGTAATCTCCAGCATGTCAAACAGCTTCCATTTCCCTCAGTGGTACCCCGCTTTCCCGCTCTGGCGTATCCTTACACCTGCTGTTCCTTCTGCCCGAATCACCCTTCCCCGTGCTCTTCATTAACGCTTTCTTTGGCTGACGCCTACTTGTCACGACTCATCTCGGGCATCAGCCCCTCCAGAAAGCTTTCCCTGAGTTGCACACCCTTCCCCTGGGGGCCTACATCCCGCTCAGGCTGCCCTCTGCCTCAGCACTGAGCTCCTGGCTTGTCCCTGGACACCAGGGGCGGGTCTCTCCTGCCCTGGGAGGTCCTGGAGAGCCATGCTCCAGAGTGACTTAGCCCTGTGTTCCTGGGCCCAGTGCAGGCTGCTTTGTGTGATGGACGGATGGGCGGTTGGCTGGTGAAGGGGACAGAAGGTTGGATTCTGACTCTCCAGGACAGCACGGTTTGACAGTGGTGCATGCACAAGCCTGGCATGGGGGCAGAGCTTCAGCGCTCTCAGAACTTCTGCGATCTGCGTGGCGGTAGCAGGGGCGGGCGGCGGGGGGCTCTTAGCAGCCCGCGTGACTGCAGCCCCCTGTGGCTGGCTGAGCTTAGGACGCCCCCGTCCCCGTCCTCATCTCCAGGCCCAGCCCCTTCCAGTCTCTGTTGTAGATGAGGGGAGAGCAGCGACCTAGGAAGCAGACGCCTCAGCCTTGGCTCCCAGCTCCCTTCCTAGCAGTGCTTTGGGGCCAGCCCTTCACTCTCACTGTTCTTACCCCAAAAAGAGCAGTGATGATGTCCCCGGGAGGGCGCTGTAGGCATCAAGCAAGGTGGTCTGTGTGGCGGCAGGGGGGCACCCAGCGGGCGGCAGGAGGCTTCGCTGCCTCTCCTTCCTGCTCTCCCTCTGGTTGCATGTTCAGGTCAGAGACCACATCACAATACGAGGTGGCCCTTCCCATTGGCAGGACTGTGTTGAAATCTGTTGTCGATCAGCCTGTGCCAGCCTCGCCTTTGAATAGGTCTCAGTTTGGTGACCTGGGGAAGAAGTCCTGCTCTGTCCCAGGGCAGAGCATGCCAAGTCCATAAACAGCAAAGAAAAACACCCAGTTGCAGAGGACAGGCCAGGCGAGCAGACACGTTCCTTCATCTTTCTTGTTTGCAGTTCATATGCCAAGGGCTGGGTCAGAACTCAGAGAAATAAACAGAAAATAAGTGTCTTGTGAAGGCTCTTGAAAAATACTTCACCACCAAAACATATGCCCCAAACCAGAACTGAACCGTGTGCCTGAAAAGGGGCATTTATCAACGAGTAAGTGTGCCCCGGCGTATCCAGTACCGTTCTTCCTCTGCCAGTAACCTTGCTTACTTTGGAGCAGTCTGTGCCCTGGGTGGCGATGGGGTCACCCTGGACGTTTGCCGGGCCTGGCTGCGTCTGCACAGATGCTGCAGCGACCATCGTTTCCCAACACCGACAGGCTGTTTATAGTGGCCATTCGCCACCCCCGTGCCTCGCCTGCTCCAGCCCCCTCCCTGGATCTGCCTCATCCCAACCATACGCAGCTGGAAGTAGACTAGGCGGCAGTGCGGGCTTGCGCCCGCTGGCACTCCTTGTTTGCGGGAAGTCGGTAGCCATGGTGGCAGCCTTCCAGCTGCTTGGTCTGGGGTCTTTAGTAACCCCTCAGGTGTTACCTTAATGGTGGGGGAGGATCCCACAGGCCGACTTGCCCTGCCCTGGCTTACGTGCTGGCCGCCAAGGGGTCAGATGCCAGTGAAGTCATCTGGATGAGCCTTGGTGGAGGCCTCTCTGAGTGGGATCCTCCTGGGGCCCCTCTTGCCCTTGGAGGAGTCTGGGGTCCTCGGCCTGGCAGCTGGCTTCTCGGGCTCTGGGCTCCGCCTGCCACTCCAGCCTGGCCTTCTCTCCCTGTGAATGCGAAGCCTGTCCCCCTGCCCTCTGTGCTTCCTCCCACCTGGAGGACGTCTTCCCTTGCCTGTCCCGAGTGCTCAGTCCATCCTTCTGCACCTCTTCCCTGGCCTTCCCGGCAGCCCGACTTGGTCCCCACGCTGCCCTTGGGCCGACCAGAGTCAGGGTGCTCATCACGCAGAGCTGAAAAGGTCTGTTTACTCATCCATCTTCCACAAGTGTAATAATTATACAGAAACACTCAGAGAAATCAATAGAAAAGACAGAAAATAATTCCCCCATTAGCTCGCCACCGCAACAGGTCAACAGCTTTCATGTCCTAATGTTCTTGTCCGATATCATCTGTGTGTAGAACTGACTATATATGGTTATGATTGTGCACTGATGTGTGTACGCTGCTTCCCCCCGCCCCAGAAGACGTTTTTCACTCTTAGTGTGTCGTCACGTAGCTGAGATGTGGGACTGGAATCGGAGTCCAGGATGTGGCGGGCCTGGCGGCCTGTGGGCGCTGAGTGAGAGCCGCTGTTGCTGCTGTGGCCGTCTGGTTGGGAGAAATGATTTGTAACCTCTGGGTCAGCAGCTGAGCCCCTGAGTGCCCGTATCTGCCAGGTCAGGGGGGGCCAGAGGTTATTTAGATGTGACTGGCACTCTCAGGGAGTTCTGGGCTCTGTGCAGAAGTACTCCCAGAGTGGCATCCTGGGTGTAATTAACACTACACCGAGTACTGGGGTGAGAGCGGGGAGGGATGGGGCCATCTCACCCTGCCAGCAATAGGTGAAAGGTCACCAGGTGGGGGCGGAGGTGGGGTGAGGGCAGCAGGGAACAGCAGGTGCAAAGCCTAGAGGTGAAAAGCCTCGGTCAGGTAGGAGAGTGGGCGCAGGAGTAGACAGTGGTGTGTGAAATGGTGGCCTGTCAGCAGAGCCACGCGTGCCGATTGCTCTCCGAGTCTGAGATCTGGAGATTTAAACCTGCAAGTGTAGGAGTGGCAGGGGAATCACCTTTGGCTGCATCTTGGGCACGTCAGATGCAAGCCTGGTTCCGAGCCCCTCCTTCGACAGCCACCAGGGCCCTACCTGCTACTCCAGCTTCACCAAACCCATGCAGGCGTGTGCATACACACACACACACACACACACCCGGCAGGCACCCCACGCCCAAACACACCTCTCCCTGCGCTGGTCCTCATGCAGTTTAGGGAGAGGCTCTCCTGCCTCTCAGTTTGGCTCGCGATCCCTGGTCTTACCTGGTTTTACCACTTCTCTCCCCCTGGTCGGGCAGCTCCCTGAGGACAGGCCTTGACCTCATGCTCACTGCCTATTCCCTGCCTTGTTGAGTGAGTGCATGAATGGACAAACACACGTGGCTAATCCCAGTTCTCTCGGGGAAGACGTGGGCATAAGAAAGGTGACTTCAGATGAAACGACTGTTCGTGCAGGTACGCTCTAAGGCGGGAAATCAGCAAACCGTGTGCAGAGTCACAGGGGTCTAACGGGGAATGATGAGAAGTAAAAAAGCTTGTGGTGTTTGCCCCGGGATCCCACTTCTGGGAATCCATCTGGAGGAAGAATCCCTAAAATAAAAAGGGCTACAGCTACCCAGACGTGTCCCTCACAGGGGAGTTTACTAACGGGGTGGAAGAGAGACAGCGCAGCGAGGTGGGAGGGGGGGTCCCTTACGGCCTGGACAGCGGCAGGTGAGAAGGGCGGCCAGGACTGAGCCCCAGCATGACAAGGGCACTAATTCAGCTTTCAGTGAAGAAGGGTGGGACGGTCACGTACAGAGTGATTTGTTACCACTAGCAGAAACTCAGCACGTGAAAAAAGGCCGAAATAAAATAGATGCTCATGATTGGGGTTGTAGCTAGAGTGTAAATTTGTTGATCTTTTTTCTTCCGCTGTTTTTCAAAATTCCTTGTAAATTCAAATTTTGGAATAATAAAAGTCTTATTGGACAAGTGATAGGGACCCATGCTAAGTTCTCGAGGGTAGGAATGCTATGGAAAGGTCGTGCCACAGCCTGGGCCGGAAAGGGGCGGGGTAGGGTGGGGCTAGCCACGGGGAGGCGCACAGGGTCCTTCCGGGGCTTTAGCCAAGCCCGGTGCTGCCGTTTCCACGGAGCTCCCTGGTGCCCACGTCAGCCTCCACCTCTGCCCTCTTCCAGCCCCTCTGCCTGCTACTTTCTTAAACGTGTCAACTCTATTGGC
Organism: Balaenoptera musculus; assembly: GCF_009873245.2. Taxonomy (NCBI): domain Eukaryota; kingdom Metazoa; phylum Chordata; class Mammalia; order Artiodactyla; family Balaenopteridae; genus Balaenoptera; species Balaenoptera musculus. The sequence goes on along the minus strand of NC_045794.1, from coordinate 98,662,550 downwards.
ATAAAATCATTTCGCAGTCTTGTTGTGGCTGCGTGACCCACCCGGTGCCTGGCAATGAGGGGCTGCTGAGCGTGGGAAGGAACAGGCCGCTTCGCAGACAGCCAAGCGAAGGAGCCATGGCAGGCTGGGGCGGGAGCCCTCCCATTGACAGAGAACTCCCAGAGCCACTAGTGGAGGCCCCTGGCGGGAAGGAGGACGGGAACAGGCTTCCAGGAGGCACCCACAGTAGCCTGATAAGTGGAAAGGCCCAGATTTTATACTCAACAGCTTTGGAAGGTGGAAGAAAATGCTGAGTTTAATTGGGAAGATTTGATGCTTGAAGGTATTCAGAATTCCAGGCAGTACCAGTGGTGAGAAATTTATGCTGGAAGCAAGGCATTTGACCTGGCCAGAGTCAGGCGTGGTGGCCCAGCCAGAGGACCTGTGTCCCTCAGGGCGGCGTGGGGAGCTCCTGGGCCCATCCTGATTCTGTGCCGTTCTTCCCAAGGCAGTGGGACCCCCCCTGCCTGCCCCATCCACAGGCCCGCAGAGGTAATCACAGCCAGCTGGGCCTGTTTCGTTTCTGAGGATGTTGACTGAGAACCCTGTCAGAGCATTTCCCCTTCTTTTCTCAGAGCTTCTTGCTTTGGTTCCAGGGTTTGGTTGGTTGGTTGGCTTTTGTCCCCTTCCCTCTTTCCAGTCCTCCATTCTTATCCCCATCAAAAGAAATTTCTAAGAACTCCAGTGCCTCCCGTAGATGTCCAACCAGGATCACGTTCACAGCTGCACTGTGAGAGCCCGAGGGCGGGCGGACAGAAGCGTCCAGTTCCCATGCTGGCTCTGTCACCGCGCATTGGTGACGGGGGGCAGGCCGCTCACTGCTTGGCGCTCCTGGTTATGACACCGCTGCTACTGCCCCGGGCTGAGGCCAAATGAGACACTGTAACGAGAGTGCCTGCACAGAGCAGGGGCTCCAGGAGCGGGGCTTCCCTTCCGTCTCCTGCAGCCTCCTCTCCTGCCCATGCTAGAGAGATTAAAGGAAGAGCTGGTCCTGCCGTAGGTGGCATAGACAAAGGGCAATGAAGTGTCATTCAGCAGGGCATTCCGCTGTCTTCAAACCCCTACCCCCTCCACCCGCTCCTGAAGCCCTACCCAGTCAGAGCGGCTTTTCTTCAGTTGACGACTTTGCTCCTCACACTGGTGAAAGCACCCACAAAGCAGGAAGACACTTTGGGCTGTGCTGACCTGCCAAGAGCCCCACGTGGCTCCGTTCGTTCACTGAGCACCAAAGCTCACGGGCTGGCAGCGTTTGAGGGCATCTGCTCCCACTCCATCCTGATCCCCCCACAAGCTGCCCACAGGCGGGGCTGTGCTCTCCGCCACGATGGGGCTTTACTGCCGGGCGAGGCCGAGGCAGGCAGGCACCTGAGCACAGCTCTTCTCCCACCAGCCCTCACTCTGCGCCCCGAGGACCCACCAGCCAGCACTCACTCCTGTCACTTATCTAGAGCTGCCTCACTGGGCAGCCCCTCCAGGGCCACACAGCCCATCCCTGATGGGACAGGCCTGCAGCCAGGGCCTCGGGGCCAGAGCTGCCTCTCCCCACCAGTTCTCAGTCAGTCACTCGGTCCGCAGGCGTGGATCATGTGCCCCGTGCACTGTTTAACACCCTGAGATGCAGCCTCACGCAAGATGCCCCTGTTCTCAAAGACTGTATCCTCCGGGGAGACAGAGGAACAGGCACAAAGCAGATACCAGTGCGTGGACGTACTGGATGACTACCAGGGGTTTTGGCTGAAGCGACTGTGGGTTGGGCTGCCGTTTGCTGAGGTGGAGAAGGCTGAGGGTGGGACCGGGCTGTGCTTTGTTCTCCTCCGTTTTTTGTTGTGGGAGGTGGAGTTAGGAGTTCGCCATGGGCCGTGTTCGGTTTGTCCTGCCTGTTGGACATCCAAGTACATACAGGCGCTGATATCTGAGTCTGGAGGATGGTGGAGCAGGCAGGCCTAGAGGTTTGGGCAGTGTTGGCACGTTAAGTGGCTGGAAAAGCCATGGGACAGGGTGACATCTTCCAGGAACGGAGCCCAAGAGGAGCCCAGGCCTTATGGATGTGGCCCCCATAGGTGCACTGATCTCCTGGGGCCTGGTGCTGCCCAAGGCTCCTTTAAAGGAGGGATTGTCCATCAAATCGGAAAAAGTGATCCGATAAGGGTCTAGTATCAAGGATTATATATCTTATATAGAACTCTTACAACTCAACAGTAAAAAGGCAAACAACCCAGTTTAAAAGTGGGCAGAAGATTTGAATAGGCATCTCTCCACTGTTAAGCAGCTGATAGGCCTGTTCCCCCAAGAAGGGCGACTCAGGCGGTGAGCAGGCAAGAACCTACGTCAGGAGGGAGCAATTCCAGGAGCTGAGGCTGCTCCGCTGGGAGACCGGAAGGCCGAGGCAAGACTGACCTGCTATATAAATAAATAAACAAAATAAAATTCAAAAAAAAAAAAAAAGACTGAGCGCTCCCTTCGGATGCGCTTTGTTGTCGGTTTTCCAACTTGGGGGGGACTTTGCCATCCCCCAGAGGGTGTTCCCTCCTGTGACCCCTGGAGCACTTGTGCTGGCTTTGTTCAACAGTTGTTAACGTGTATTGGTGGCCTGTGTGAGCCAGACACTGTGCTAAGTGCTTTACCTCCATTATTTTCTTAATTCCCCAAACAACTCCAGATACTATTATCCCTGTTTTATAGAGAAGGAAACCAAGGCCCAAAATGGTTGAGCACCATGCCGAAGGTCACACAGCAAGTTACTTACTGAATCTTGTACCCCAGCTGGTGTGACCTGGGGGCCAAGAACCAGGACCCATAGGTAGTGGTCACAGGGGGACACCATGTAGATTATTATAAGGTGGAGCGGTCATCAGCTGGAGTTAGGCAGCAAACTCCTGGTCCTTAGATGTTCACTGCTGCTCAGCCATCACTGGGAGACCACAGGCAGCAGCTGGGATTGAAGGTGAGGCCCAGATGAGGGACGCAGTGACCAGACCCTGAAGGCCAGCAGCCTCAACAGAGCTCTGGCCTGCCCTGGGCTGGCTCCTTGGGTCTGGGTGTGAGCAATGGGCTTGCTGGTCTGGAAAGCTGACCCCACCAGTCATGTGCCTCATCTCCCAGCGCTGAGCTTGGACTCAGGCCCAACCCAAGGGGCTCGGCTTCAGAGCAGGGCTACAACAGGAGACCCTGTGTCTCCCACACACAGCCGACCTGCTGGGGAGCCAAGAGCCCCAGAGAAGGCCCCAGCTGATGCCCAGACCAGGAGGTAGGCGGGTCCCAGGAGACTCAAGTCACACCTCCTGCCTGCTGTGCCAGCACCTCTGACAGCTCGGGGAGTGTCCTGGATCTGGCAGAACCCAGGCCCCAAAGCTCTAAGACCCATGTGTATTTTACCCGAAATCTAATCCATCTGGTTCTCATTTATTTACACTTAACTCATCAAATGCAATTTTGCAAGAGCCGCTCGATAGCCAAGAGGACTTTCTGCCTAAGCCTCCCTTCTGAAAGGAGCCTCAGAAGGGGGAGGGATGGGGCCTCAGCCCTCGGGGACCAGGAGGGCGTTCTCAGGGTTGGAGGTTGAGTTTGGTTTCTGAGATGGGCCAGTGCCTCTGTTCCCGGACCCTTGTTGGGAGCTGGGGTGCTGGGGCCGGGCACAGGGCCTGACACACAGTAGGCTCTTGGCAGCCAGGAGAACATGGGTGGGGTTCAGGCAGAACATAGAGTCTCTGTTTCAAATTGTGAGGCGTTCATGGGAAGCACAAAGCAACCAAAGCTGGATCCAGAACTAATTTTTAGTTATTATAAATAGCTGCAAACCTGGATTCTGGGTCCAAAATAGGACAGACAGTCAGCTATTAATAAAAACAAACACCGGCACCTTGGGCCAAGAAGCAAACCTCCTGGGCAAACCACAGGCCTGCCTGCAGAGGACTTTCAGAAGCAGGTCAACCTGCAGCCCGTTGGTGCCAGCTCTGGAATGCCTTCTTGCTGGAAAACAACCGCGTCCGTCACCACACACGGGCCCAGCCCAGATAGGACCCTTCAGCAGCTGGCGGGAGTGGAGGCGGCCTTCTCCCCGTGAGTGGTGGGCACACTGAACAGAAGTGGGCAGAAATCACAGCTGAGGTCTGTCTCTCCCGACCCCGGCGCCCATACCTGTGCTCATGCAGGGCAGAGTGAGGCGGGGACACCTGACCCCAGACCCCTTGTTTGGACTTGATCTTTGGTGCCGGGGTGCTGTGTCTTGTTCCGACTAGAGTCGTCACAGTGGGCCCTGGGATTGCGAGGGAGAGACGAGAGGCCGGGCGATCCAGGAGGAGCGTGTGGACACCTGTAGGGAGAGGCTGAGGCCCAAGGGAAGGCTGTGCCCTGGGAGTAGAGGCAGGACAGACGGGCAGGGTGAAGAGGGAGAGTCACCAGGCTTGGTGACTGCTTGGGTGTGGGGCAAGCCCCCGGAGGGAGGGGGCTTCTCGGGCCAGGGTGGCTGGGATGGGGGCGGGCAGAGCCAGAACGAGGCCCCTCTTTGGCCCTCCTGGGCGCCCTTGTCCCCCTCCCTCCCTCCCTCCCACCTTCCGTGTCCTCACTGTGCGCCCGGCGTGGGGCCTCGGGCCGGGGAGCGGCCTCCAAGGAGCCCAGGCCATATGTCTTTACCCCAGACCGCACGGGACGATCTGTTTCAGAGGGTGTCCCCAGCGCCACCAGCTGGGGCCCCCAAGGCAGGGACTGGCTGCCGTTCAGCTTCCTCCCCCTGCCAGCACCCTGGCCTGCCACCCACACCCCGACCCAGAAGAGCGGGGGCTCCAGCAGTTCCGGACGCAGCTGAAGACACGTCTGTGGGAGACGTGGGAGGGAGAACGTTCTCCCGGGGAGGCTGCGGGCCGGGACCTTCCCAGAGGGTGACCTGGCTGGGCCAGGCAGCCCACGATGAGCTCTGTGCCAGACCCTCACAGCGCTGGAGCCTCTGGGGTCCTCTCTCCACACTCTGTCCTTCAGCTCTTCTGCTGCCCATTAGAAGGGTTTCCCGAGAGGAGCCTCCTAGAGTCCGCCCCAGAACCCGCGGGGCCTCCGCTCCGCTCTGTAGCCAAGTCCCTGTGCCGAGGAGCTCCCTGCCTTCTGGGAACATTCAGCTGTGGTCATAAATAATGACGAAGGACCACGAGCTGCCAGCAGGATTCAGAGGTGGAGCGCTCCCCCGTCCCGTCCCGCTCGGAGCTCGCTCAGGGATCATGGATCGCGGATCAGAAACAGGCTTGGCCTCCACCCGAGGCCTCGGCGGTTGGTGACACTCTGGCTTGTTGTCTTCCCCAGGGACTGTCCCCTCTGCCAGCAGGACCGGCGGGAACAGGGGCCAGGAGGGCCCAGACAGGGCTGGCTTTGCGAGAGCCCTGGTGGAATCTTCTTGAGGAGGAGTGTGCCGGCCACAAAGCTTCCAGAACTCCCCTCCTGCCCAAGTAGTCGCAGGCCCTTCCCCACCTATGCCCTGCTCTGCACCTTCCACGAGACTTTGCTTCCACAACTCTCACTCCTTGCCCTCCAGCCTCAGCTCACAGATCTCTCCACCCTCGGCTCCCATCACTTCCTCCACAAAGCCTCCGCCTCCATGCTCGGCTCCCACACGCCGGCGGCTCGCCGAGCAGGGGCTTAACCAGTGGTATTCACTTCGGGGAGTGGAGCACACAGCAGGTGCCCAGTGTCTGCGGAGGGAGTGAGCAAAAGTGCTTCCAGTGGATTTCAAAGGCAAGAAGCACTTCTGTCTGGACAAGGAGGGAGAGGGCGTCCCAGGAAGAGGCGCACGTGTGCGCGTGAAGGCATGTGTGACTGACGGGGGGTTTTCAGAGAACAGAGGGTGTCGGTGGGGCAGCCGGAGAGGTGGGCAGGCTATGGAGAGCCGTGAATGAGCCCCTCGGCCTGCCCAGGAGGAACCGCGACGGCGCCCTGCTCCAGGGGACTGGCCTCGTATGGTAGAGCTCCCTGTGACTGGCGTGTGCAGCGCACGTGCGCCCTTCGGTTTATCCTGCTCACTCCTGAGCACACACTCAGCCCGACCCTCTGCTGGGCGCAGGGACGTGCAGGAGACTCTGGGCTGACAACAGCCCGGAGCAGAGACAGGATGGCCAAGCCCGAGGTCCGGGGCAGAGGAAGAAAGTTGTGAACAAAGGTCTGCTTGGTCTGGGAGGCAGGGGTCAGCAAATTCTGCCCGGCACCAGGACGACTTTGGAGAGGAGGGAGCTCTTGCCCTGGGTTTTAGAGACATGAGCACGTGGGCCGGGGGAGGATTGTGAGCACAGGTGCCCAGGGAACTTACTCTCGCCTCTGCGATTGGGCTCGAAGCATCCTCAGTGAGAGAAGCCAAGTCATGGAAGAGTAGAGTAAGGGCTTTGGATCCGGACTCACTGGGCTTCCTATCCCCCTCCACCGGTCTAGAGCACTGGGCAAGTCTCCTCCCCTCTCAGCTTCTCATGTGAGAATCGGCTTGATAAGGATAATGCTTCCTGGGTGGGGCTGTTGTGCAGATGTATTAAGACAGTGCCTGAGCCCCCCAGCCGGGCCCTGGCCAGCAGTGAGGGCTATTGTTTATGATAACGAGGCTGCCAGCCCCACCCAGTCAACGTGGATACTCATGTAGGAGGTGGGGGCTCCCACAGAGGGGCCCAGCAGTGCGTGGAGCCGTCAGTTCCCCAGGAGAGAAGGAAGAGGACCGCGTGTATCTCAAGCACTCCAGGAGGGCTTCCTGGAGGACACAGTCTGAGTCCTTCCTGTGGACGAGACCTGGGCACCCGCCACGGGCCAGAGGCCGGGGGCGGAACTCAGGTTGCCCGACTCCCAGGTGTAGGCTCTCTCCTTGCCAGGGGGCACCTCGTATAACAGAATGTGCCAAGTCCGTGGGGACCAAGGAGCGGTGTGCACCGGGCTTGCCCCGGTCAGGAGGGCCAAGGAGCTAATTGTTTCCCACAGCGCCTGCTGGGCCTGCCCCGGGCCTCCAGGGGAACCCAGTCTGTCCTAGGCCGGCGGGCAGGCATCTCAAGGACCCAACTGCTTCCGTTGGTACTATTCAGACCTCACCGTGGGTCCCATTTGGAGGGCTGGGGACACAGGGGTGTGAGGGGTATGAGGCGGGCCTTAGGCCCTTCAGCCAGTCTCTAGGGAAGTTGGTGATGACTGCAGGCTACCCAAAGGAATTCTGAGACTGTGATTTCCTGCCCAGCTTGGGGGAGGCCTGTGTTTGGGCCGCAGTGGAAAAAGGGCGCAAAGTGGGCAGCCCCCTCTTCCCTCCTGCTTAATCTTGGGGCTTTATCACTTGGGAGCGGGGTGGGGGGGGTGCGGAAAAGAATGTTTACATGGCTTCGCATTTGTTTCAAATTATTCATCAGTGTTGGAGAGTCATTGTTCCCCGCTAGTGTAAACAGTGGCAAGGCCCAGCCACCCTGCCAGCTCTCTGAGGCTTTGTAGATGTGTGACGTCAGTGCCCTTTGGTTCCTGGCTTCCAGTGAGGTGACGGGGTGGGCCAGGCCAGATGGGTGGCACCAGGGAGTTCACTGACGATGGGGTGGAAGTAGTGTTTCCACACTATGAATTCAGTATTTGAGGGCCTGTATCTGTTGTTTGTTTTACCAATTGAACCTTTGCGAGGGCTGGGGAAGCCGAGGTACAGAGCAAAGAATCTGAGAACCATGGGAAGAACCTCAAAGAGTGTGACTTAAAGGAGGTCTGCACGGAGTCCCAGGAGCAGCTCCCCGTGTTCAAGTCTCATCGTTATGTGTGTGCTGGCACGAGGGTATCGGAGCCTCTGCCGGGTGTTATTGGGACAGAAACGGGGCTGAGCCGGTACGCTGGGACTCTCCTTAGTTACTCATGCAGGCTGGCTCCAGCTTCGTGTTTGCAGATACTTTCAAGGGGACACGCAGCTTGAGTTCGTTTCAGGAGTAGCCGGTTCTTCATCACCTTAGTCTGAACGCACTTGCTGGTGTGGCCAGCTTAGCAGGGGCTCCCAAGGCACATGCTCAGGAGCTGGACAACGGGTTTGAGTCCTGCCTTTGCTCCAAGCAGCTCTGTGACTTTGCCCAAGTTACTTCACCTTCTGTGCCTCAGTGTCCTCATCTGTAAAATGGAGTCAGTAACACAACCAATCACTCAGTGTTGCCGCAAGGACTGAGCGTGTGGGTGGAGTGAGGCCCCGTGCCTGACACACGACAAGCACTCCTGGAAGGTTAGCTTTATGTTGTTATTAATAGGATGAACAGGACCCAGTGCCTGGCTCAGAGCTGTTCATGGGCTAGTGCAGGCGGGGGCAGACCCCCAGAGGCAGACACCGCTGGGGTGTGGAGGGGAGGTGCCCCCAGCAAAGGTGACCCTGGCACTGAGCCTTTAGGGAGCCATCAGTAAGACTCGTTGAGTGTGGAAAGGTCTTCAGAAAAATCCCTCTCTATCCTTCCCAGCTTCCCCTGGAACCCCCCGTCAGTCTCCTCTCAGCAAGAGCCACCTTTACCGTTTTAGCTCTAATTGTTGGTGGCTTTTATAGTTCAGAGCTCTCCCTCCCTCCTGGCTGCCACACAGCTGACATTTGAGCTTGCGGGAGAATAATGACCTGCCTCGCCGTCAGCCTCAAAGGCAGCAGCATGGTCTCATGGGTGGGGAAGTGGTCCGTTGTCCCTGAGCCGAAGTAGGACCCAGCTGACATAGCGCCAGCACTGAGTCCTCCCCCGGTTCAGTGCAGGTCAGTCTGCCTGAGTCTGTACCTTTTCACATCCTTTTGGTGCCAGTACTAAAAGATGGCTGTGTTAAAAAGAACTGTTTAAAAAGTTCAGTGCCAAAGCTAGTGAGTGTGTGTGTGTGTGTGTGTGTGTGTGTGTGTGCACGCCCGTGTGTTGGGGGTCGTGGGATTGGCTCAAAGCAGCCAGTAGCTCACGTTGCCTTTGTGGTTTCATATATTTGCCTATTAAAATGACAATACAGACATGGCACATTAAGGTTTAAGAAGCCGTTCTTTCATTAAACAAGCTGACAGTGTAGGGGGTTATGACTTGGGTAATTGAAACATGCTGTTCTGTTCAAGACCAGAACTTCATAAAGACTCCTTTCAGCCAATAGCACCCTTTGTGCCAGCAGCCTCTGGTCAAAAATGAGTGTCGGCCCTGAGGTCTGTCTCTCCCGGAGAGTGGGAAAGACCGCTCGGCAGCTTTCCGTAGCAGTCTTGGCAGCCAGAGGTCAGGGCCTTTTAAAAACCTCCCCTTCTCGGGGCTTTTGAAATCAATTTTCGAGGCAGAAAGCAGGCTGCCCTGGCCTCCAGCCTCTCCCTTGCTGCAGGGTCTGTGCTGCTGATTGCAAATCTGAGGTGTGATTGAAGAAAGGGGGCGGTGGGATTTGGTTGGCGAGGCTCTTCGAGTCGGGGGTAGGCGGTGCTAGTTGCAGGTCTTCCTGGAGAGGGAGGGTTAGGTGACATCAGTGAGAGCCCAGGTTTGGGAGGCGGACCACCAGGCTTGAATCCTGCCTCTGTGGGACCTTGGATGAGTAACTTGGCCTCTCTGTACCTCAGTTTACTCATCTGTAAAATAGGCCCAGACCTAGATCTGATGTATAGGGTTTCTGTGAGCATTAAAGGTGTTAATGCAGGTAAGATGCTTGGAGTAGTGGTGGCCACACAGGAAAGCCAGGGCCAGCTAGCATTCCAGCCATTGTGAGTGTCTACCTCTGTGGAGTAACTCCATGCAGTACTGTTGGAGGGTACCACCGTGGGGTACCACCAAGCGGTACCTCCGTGGTATCACTCTGCAGCCAGGGGAACTGATGGCATCCGCGTCCTTCCAGGTGACCACACCTCACTTCCAGCTCCAGGTGTGATCTCTCTTGCCCCCTTCTCTTCCTTCTCTCACAGATGTGGACGAGTGTCAGGACAACAACGGTGGTTGCCAGCAGATCTGTGTCAATGCCATGGGCAGCTACGAGTGTCAGTGCCACAGCGGCTTCTTCCTCAGCGATAACCAGCACACCTGCATCCACCGCTCCAATGGTGAGTACTGGCTCCTGCTGCCCAGTCATGCCCCCTCCCCTGTGGAAACAGGTGGCCGCTGGGAACCCCCTCTCCGCATCTTGATTCTGGGGGCCTCAGGGTCAAGGCAGGGAACTTTGGTGGTGGCCCGAATGGCTGTTTTGTGCTTCTGGTGTCGGTTCTGCAGGGACACCTCCCAGCTCCCGCCCTCTGCCCCTACAGCAGGGCTGTCGGTGTTTCTGGTGTTTTTATATGGGGTCGAGGTGGGGCCACAGATGGGCAGATGTGTCCAGAGAAGCTGCTTTCCGTTCTGGGCTGGGGGCTGGATGTGGCTAGGAAGAGTGGGGCCCCATTCCCGATGGTCCCCTTTCCCTGAGGGGGGGCTCGAGGTCTGACCGGGCCGAGGGCTCGTTTCTCAGTCTCTTGCGTGTTCACTGGGTCACCAGCCAGCAGAGGGTCCTTGTGGTCAGGAGCCGGCTGCTCTCCGAGGCCAGGTGGGATGGCAGGCCGGCTCGGGGCAGTGCAGAGGGTCAGAGGGGGAAGACTTCAGCCAACTGGAGTGCCCGGGGAGCCTGGGGACAGCCCCAGGCTGGGACAGAGCCTGGCCTCCAGCTGAGCCCAGCAAGTGAAGGTCCTTGGTGTCAGGGCAGTGGTGGTCAGTTTGGGCCCAAAGCAGCAGGGCTGTGAAATGGGACAGCTGGCCAGAAGCCGGGACCCACATGGCTTCCAGGCAGAGCGAGCAGCCTTTTGGAAGGCATGGAGGCACATCTTGGTTAAGATAATGGCACGGCCCAGAATCTCAAGGCGGGCTGTGCGCTGCAGCAGAGCGGCTGTGCCCTCCTGCGGCCTGGCTGTGCTGTGCCTTCCAGAGAGCAGACGCGGAAGCAGGACCAGGCAGCCCCATGGTTCCAGCCTCAGCCCCTCGCCGATCGCTGACCCTAGACAAGGAGGAGGTGCTGGAGGGGCCCTGTAGGGCCTCATCTCTGGTCTGTGGCATGGTTCACACTGAAAGGCAGGGAATAAAAAGGGCGGGCGCTGGGCTCCGGGTCCGACAGGGTGTGAATCCAGCTCTGCCGCTCCCTAGCTGGGAGCCCTTCCTCAGGCGGCTCTGCAGCTCCGAACCTCAACTTCCTCATCTGCAAAATGGGGCCGTGGTGTTGACCCGGCAGGGTCTTTGGAGGATAGGACCAGATCCTGGGAGTAAAGTGCCGGCGTGCACTAAAGCTAACAGAGGCTGTGAGGTGAGACTTGGGGGCCCTGGGCAGGATCTTTATTTGAAAACAGTTCCTGAGATAGAAAAGAAAAAAACATTTAAGAAGTACAAAACCCAGGGTAATTAAGCAGAACTACTCTGCTGGACTCCTTAGAATTCTTAGGTTTGTTTAGGCAGTTTCCTCAAAGACAAGACAGCCCGATAATCCCCATCCCTGCCGGGTCCCCAGAAGGACGGAAAGGCCGAGCTCCGAGGTCCCTGGACACCTGCTCCAGGCGCGTTGTCCAGACGTCCACGGCACTGTAGAAGACCTCCCAGCTGTGGGGCTGTGGAGTCGAGCTGCCCAAAGCGAGGACCCTGGCTCCACATTGAGTTTTATAAAAAGCAGATTTATGAGGAAATGAGTGAGTGTTGGGGGTGGGACAGGAGTCCTGCTTTCATCGGGGAGAGGGGTTTACCGGGCGGCGGCTGCTCTGAGCGAGCTGTAAAGTCCCCGAAGCCGGGACGGCCGGAGCCCCTGTCAGCCGGGCTGTGTGTGCCCTGTTCCCTTGAAGAGCAGCTTTCCCGCGAACAGGGCTCCAGGTGAAGCTGTGCCCCCAGTTGAAAGGAGGGTGAGCAGGAAGGGGGAAACAGCACGAAGCAAGACGGCGGCCTGGTCCTGTTTGGAACCAGGTCCTGGTTTGGCCTGTGAGCATTGGTTGTACTAAGGATGTTACAAAGCAAACCTCGGCATCAGCCGGTGGTGGGGGGCACGATGATGGGGGGGGACAGCGACAGTGACTGCTATGAGGTCACACGCTTACTCTGAGCTGGGCCCTCACAGCAGCCTGGCGAGGCCGGGGTATTATGACCCCGCGACAGGTGAGGAAGCTTAAGCCCAGTCAAGTTAGGGGACCTGCCCGAGGTCATACCTTAGGGACATAGCAGTCGGGGTTCCAGCCCAGGTCACTAGCTGTGGCATGACGAGGCTGGTAAGGAAAGAAACCGGGTGGAGGAATAGACAGAAATAGGCAGGCGCTGAAGGCCTCTTTGAGGAAGCCACATGTGAGCTGAAATGGAGCAAGGGGGGGAGAACCACTGTGAGGCCAGGCGGGGTGTGTGTAAAGGCCCCGAGGTGGGAACGGACCAGACTCCCGGGAAACGCAGAATGAAGGGCGGGATGGTGGGCACGGTGACCCCAGGGTGAGGGGAGCTTGGCAGGGGCCAGACCCTGAGGCTGGTGGAACGTGGGCGGGAGTTTGGATTTCGTGCAGGGAGCAGCCGTGGGAAGCTGGGTAAGCAGAGGCGGGGAAATGATGCTGAGGGGAAGGGCGGGGGGGACTTCTAGGGAAACCAGATGCTTCAGGGGCTGGGCCTCAAATTAATCGTGCAGTGGAGCCTGGAGTCTACGTGCCTCACCCCACCCAAAGGCCTGGGTGGCCAGATCTGGATTTATAGGTGAAGCCAGGAATCTAGATGTAACCAGAATACAGATTTGGGGGACTAACCCCAATCTACATTAACTGACATATTGGTTAAAGAAGTCCCTTTTCTCATTAGGACTTTTGTGTCAGTCTCTTAAGTTTTAAATCTGGGCAATGAATCAATCTAAAAAACAGGAGACAACGTCTTGGATACCTGCTGAAGGTCAAGTGGCAGCATTTCCAGGGTTCCCGAAGGCTCTGTGGAAGGTCCGAAGAGGACAGGACAAGTGCACAGGGCGTTGGCCAACCTCTCAGTAGTGCCTGTGGGTGGGGACGGGCCTGGGTGACTGGACACGCTGCTCCCTCCTGAGCCTCTGTTGGTTGTCATGACAGTTGCTCATCATGATTGTGTGTTAACTTCAGTGACGATTGTTAGAGCTCAAAAGAGCGTGTTCAAGGTGCTGAGACCCAGCTTGTTTTGTACCTAAGTGGCCTCTGTTCCCCAGATCAGATTCCTCATGTCACCTGACTCTTCCTAATGCCTGTCAGCCCCTTGGAGCCTCCCCTGAGCTGGGTTTGATTAGAGGGGACCAGACACATGAGCAGGGTCTGCTCCAGGCTCCTGGCCGAGAAACAAGGCCACGGGGCTCAGCCCTTCTGAGTGGCCCCACCTCCCAGGCGACGGCACAAACCCTGGCCGGAGGCGTGTGGATCTGGCCAGGCTGGGGTTGGGGGTTTTAGGTTCTCAGCCATTCTCACCTCCACGGGTCACGCGGCCTCTGCCGTTACTCCTGCCTCTCTGGGTCTCCTTGTCTGTAAGTTGGGACCAGCAGTCCCTCCTAGGCAAGTGAGGGCTCCATTAGGGGAAATGCTTTGAAGGGGTCAAGTGCAGTGCCCACCCTAGGAATGACAACTCACATGGACAGCTTCTTTAGGCCTTTAAAACTCATGCTTGATTTGGGGACACAGGCTGTTCCTCTCTCCCAGCTCTAGGTGGGAGGGGACCCACAGCTGTTGAGAGCTGTGGCCTGTCTGTCTCTGCTCAGCACTTCTTTGAGCTGGTTCTGGCACCATCACAGCCCACACTCACTTCCCACTCAGCCTCTGGTCCGGCAAGCCACAAGTCCCTCTTCCACCCCACAGCCTGGGAGCAGCCGGGCCAGGCCACTCCCAGCCTCCGCTTCTGCATCGTAGTCACGCGCCCAGGGGGCCTCCCCGGTCCCGGAGTAGACGGTCCACCAAGCAGCTAGCACGTTCGAGCTCCCTCCCTCTCCCGTGCCTGCTTTTTTTTTTTTTTAAACTTATGTCATATCTATGCTCCAAGAAGGTGTTGACTCCTGGATGAACTTTTCCCTTTCCTTCCAGTGAAGAATTCTTTCTTTCAGTCTGAGCAAAATTGATTTAGGGAGAAGAAGGAGCTCCAAAAGGTCTGACGAGCTGTGTGATGGCAGGTCACTGTTCCATTCATTCATGTGCCAGGTGCTGGCTGGTCCCCAGGATCCCCGTGTGGGCAAAAGCAGGCATGATCCCTGTGAAGCTTTGCATCTAGAAAGGGGATTAAATGCTAACTAAGGATCCTAGGAGTTACCTTATGATAATGGGCTGAGAAAACCACTCTGGAGGGAGGGACCTAGGGGCTCTAGTGTGGTCGTCTGAACAGCAGAGACAGTAATGAGAATGGTCTCCTGGCCGGCCTGGTGGAGGATTGCTCTCTCACTGGCACTGATCCTGGGCCACCACTGTTGCCGATGGTAGTGGGTTGGAGATATGTGTGCCCTCTCCCCGACGCAGGAAGCTGTCCTGCACGGCTGGGCTCTGCAGCCTCACCAAGTGCCCACAGTGGTCCAGTCTGTGGTGGTGGTGGAAGGCCCCAGAGCGAGAGGAAGTGTCACATTGTCCCCACAGCTGGAGGAAGCAGGACAGGCTGGCAAGGGCGCTTAAGGGGCTGTGCCTGTCAAAGTCCATCCCCGAGGGCCCTTTGGCACAGAGGAGACCTGTCATCTCTGTGTTATGCCATGACTAGGAGCCCAGGTTCCAGGGCCCCACAGCCTAGGCTGGAATCCCAGCTCCACCACCTACCATCTGTGTGACCTTGAGCAAGTCACTTAACCTCTCTGTGCCTGGTCTGTAAAATGGGGCTAGTCATAGTACCTACTTCATAGAGTTAAAAAGATACTGAAAAGAAAGTTTCAATAAATGTGGGCTCTTATTATTGTTATTTATCACAGATGAGGAAACAGGCCCAGCGAGGGCAGGGCCTCACCCTCTCTGGGCCAGTTTCCCGAGCCAGCAGCAGAGTCAGGGCCTGGGTGCACACTGAGCCAGGCTCTGCTGATGCGTGCTGGCTGCTGGCTGAAGCCTGAGCGTCAGCCGAGGGTGAAGAGGCGATCAGGAGTCAGGCCTCATCCTCGAGGAACTCCCTTCCAAGGGGTGAGCCGGTGGCCCTCGCACCTGGGTTTGTCTGTGCTCAGGGCAGGACATGCCCATCAAGACAACCGTTCATCCAGCACTAGCTCGCTCTCTGCTTGACCCGCCCAGGGCTGCAGAGGTCAGACCAGCCCCTGCCCTCCAGGAGCGCCCAGCCCCGTCCTCCCTGTGGAGGTTTGAGCAGTGTGCCAGGCCCCTGCTAGGCACGGGCAGTCGGGAACCAAGACATGAAGAGGACACCGGGCCTCTGTCTGTTTCCCGTGCTCCCCGGGCCCGGGGTGCCCCGCCCCACCCTGTCTACTGCCTGGTGCCCCGCTCAGCCCTGGAGGGAGCGCCCAGCACCGCACAGCCTGTCCTGAGCCGGCCCAGGGAGCCCTGTCAGCCCCTGCCTCGTCTGTGCTCAGAGGGCTCCTGTCTCCCACCCCCACCATTGCCGGCCACCGAAGGCAGTTTGTTGCCTGCTGCCTGCGTCCCTGCAGCCTGGGAGCTCCCTGTGGGCGGGGGCCGTGTTCCCCACCTCTCTGTGTCCTGTGCTGACATGGGGCCCACGGCAAAGGCCTGAGGGAGGAAGGAGAGTGACGCTCAGTTCTTGGCGGCTCCCTGGGCCCGGATGCTCCACACCCTCGGGTTGTGCAGGTAGGTGTCTGGTCAGCACGTGCTAGTGGGCGCTGTGGTCTGCCCAGGCTCTGGACCAAGTGGTAGGGGCCCAGAGGCTCTGAGAGGCCATTGCACAGTTGCCTGCACCCCGAAGCCCTGCTGTGCTGCCTCCTTTCCCGCGCTGGAGGCACTGGGCCACAGGGCAGCTGATCATCCGTGTCCCCGCAAGGCTGAGGCCCGTGCAGAGCGGATGCCACGCTGGCATTCTCTCAGCAGGGGCGTCACGGGTTTACCTGAGTGCGTTTAATGTTCTGTTTAATATCCTTCTGAGCCTGTTTAAATGCACATATAAATATGGGTAGGAAACTGCACTGCCCGCCCACCACCGGCATTCCTGGTGACGCTCAGGGCCGCGTTTTCACACAGCTCAAGATTTGGCATCGAGGGTAATACTGGCTCCAGCCAAAATCAGAGGTGGGGGCCAGGAATAGGAAAGCTCGGCTTCTTCTGCATTAAATGATGATGGTGATGGTGAGAGCTGCATGTCCTGGGGGCTTACCGCTTGCCAGGCCCTGTGATGAGTGCTTTTCATGCACTAGCATGTTGCATCCTTACAGACTGAGGAAACCGAGGCGCGGAGAGGATCGGAGACTTGCCCGAGGATGCAGCCAGTGGAACGGCAGGGCCCGTGTTCTGGCGCGCTGGCCTCTGAGCCTGGGCAGCCTGTGTGGAGGGTTCCGATGAGGCTTGCACCCGCTCCGTGCGGCCGGCCCAGGCGGGGTGAGGCCTGCGAGAAGCAGAGATGCTCCTCAAGTGTGAGCGTCCCAGGTACCAAGTGTGCCTCTTTAAGCGCCAGGAGTTCAAAAACATCTCGTAGTGGAGATTTCCCGAGGTGGCTCACCCAATCCCTTCTCTCTTCAGAGGAACAGCCTAAGTTGGCCCGGCCCCTTTTCCCTACAATTCACAATTTTTGTTACGAACTCGGTGACTGAGACAGCCACTCCTCTGAAGGCCAGAGAATGCTTGTTAACGTCTGTCGCCGTGCTGAATGGCCCAGCTTCTGGGCTGGAGGTAACTCTTCTGATACTGCTGTTGTCTGCCGTTCCGCACCCCTGTCTGTAGGGGGTCTTGATGTGAAGCCAGCAGCCCGGGGTCCACGCGCAGAGGCGGAGACTGTGGGAGCCTGAGGGCTCCTGGCTTCTCAGGAAAGGGCTTGGGCTCTGCCACAGCTGTTTGCTCACAGGAGCCGTTTTCACCTAGTTCCGAGTTTGCAGGTATACTCTGGGACCTCTCTTATTAGAGTTCATCCTTTTATTTATTAGACCCCTGCATGAAGTATTTTTAGGATCTGTTCATTTTATCTGTAAGTTTGTACTCACCTGTAGCTGGAGACCAAACAATAGGGTTTTTGAAACTTTTTATTTTGAAGTAATTGTAGAGTCATAAGGAAATGCAAAAATAGTAAGGCAAGATCCCACATACCCTTCACTCAGTTCCCCCCAACGGTCACGTCTTACATCACTAGAGAACAGGATCGAGTCCAGGAAGTTGGCGTTAGTACGGTGTGCGCGTGTGGTTCTCGGCCACTTTATTACATGTGGATCTGTGTAACCACCTCAGCAGCCAAGAATTAGCATTTTAATAATAATGGAATAGCTAAGTACTCGTCCAGGCACATTATGAGCACTTTGCCTGTCTTAACCGGGGGGCTATATAAGTTAATGTTCAAACCAGTACACTTTTGAGAGTGAGAGGAGGCGCTATTAATTGTGACGGGGCAGCAGGTATAAACTGGGACTGTCCCAAGCAAGCCAAGGCATATCGTCACCCTAAAATTACCTCATTCATAACCCCTTGAGCCCAACAGGGTAGGTACTATTACTCCCATGTGCAGATGGCAAATAACAGAGGCAGGTAGTGCGCCCGGGGTCACGTGGATCCTAGGAGTCGTACCAGGACTGGCACGTAGGTGGTCTGGGTTCAAATCATGACCAGCTTCTGTGGCTGCCTTCCGGTGTTTAAAGAGACTACAGCTATCCCGTGGTTCACCCCTTGTTTGGTCAGGCGTGGAAACTGGGTCCTAAAGAGAAGAGGGACTTCCTCACCCAGTGTGCTGGTCAACCTGGATTGGGGCTGTGATGCTCAAATCTGCACCCAGGGTGTGGCGTGGCGTGGCATGACGTGGCGTGGCATGGCGTGCCGTGGCGTGGCGTGGCATCACGTACTGGGTGGTCAGTTCGGGCCCTGGGCCACAGTGCTGAGGGGCTCAGCCAGCAGCCTGTTAAGGTCACAGGGAGCTTAGTTCTGCCTGAGGGCTGGGAGCCTGGGGGAGGTGGAGAGGGATCGAAGAAGGCCCTGAGGGCGGGTGGCCTGTGAAGGAGCTGAAGAGTGGCGAGTGGGCGGCATGGCCGGGGGCTTTTGGGGGATTGTGCGGCAGTGATGGGAAGGAGAGGGCGAGAAGCTGGCGGGGCCACCTGGGTCCAGACCTGGGTTGAAAGTAATGGAGGCAGCTGACATTGAAAAACAACTTGGAGCAGGGCTCTGAAGATGGAGAGGCAGAGACCCTAGGCAGACGTGCAGTCACAGCCCTCTCTGGGCCTGAGTTCTGGGATGGTTGGTGTCTGAGCAGGGAGGGCCCTCAGGCACTTGTCACCCTCCAGCGCTGTCTGACTGAGGAGGCGATTCTGTGGCAGAGCCTGGTGGGCTGGGTGCCAGCGCTGGTCCTGACCTCAGGTCATTTCTGTAAGCCATGCAGCCTCAGTGGAGAGGAAGGGGGACTCGGATATGAGCCCCTTCCCTGTACCTGATGCTTTTCTCACGGGGTCACGTACAGATTCTGGGTCTCCTGCTGCTCCGCCCCCGGCGCCCTTCCTGTCTTTTCACCCTGAGGTCGTCCAGCTGCACTTCACTGCCTGGGCCCTTCATGCAGGCGGCCTGGCCTCTCGCCTCTGGCCAGGGCTTCTCTGCCGTCTAAGGTTCCAACTTTATTCTGGTAGCCGGAGGAGTCAGTGTCCCTGCAGCCCTCTTTGCCCATTGCAGAGAGTGGGTCCTAGAGCCTGAAACCAGACCCAAAGCTGCCAGAAGTGAGAGGGTCAGGAGACCGTGTTTGGCAGGAGTTTGAACTTTGCTGTGACAGTGACGGGGCCCCCATCAGCCCCAGGGGTGGGCGTATGATCCACGTTTGGGGAAGATCGCTACCCGCTGCGGGCTGGAAAGGGAGATGAAGCAATTTTCTGGGAGGTGGCCATCAGGGTCTGGACCTCACCAGGGGCAGTGTGGGTGGGCAGGAGGGTGGCGGAGCGGAAGGTGAGCGGCAGGGCAGGCAGGCCCTTCTGCAGAGAGGCCCGGCCCCCGCGTCACGTAGGTGCGGAGTACTTCAGTGGCGGTTTGAAGGAGGGTCCAGTGGCTCTGGACCACGTGGGGCCTTGTTCTTTTCAGAGTCCAGAACCCTGGAGGGGAGCCTGGGGCCCACAGCAGGACCAGCCAGTCTCTACTTCTCATGAGGCTGAAGCCCGGGTCCTGCTCAGCCTCTGGCTCGGTGTCCTGACCGCAGGTGCCTGGGGCAACTCATGTACAGTGCGGGCGCCCACGCTCTCTCG
Organism: Balaenoptera musculus; assembly: GCF_009873245.2. Taxonomy (NCBI): domain Eukaryota; kingdom Metazoa; phylum Chordata; class Mammalia; order Artiodactyla; family Balaenopteridae; genus Balaenoptera; species Balaenoptera musculus. Next base: position 98,643,305 of record NC_045794.1, on the reverse strand, counting down.
CCCACTCAGCCTGGGACCCGAGCAGGTGGCCGGGATGGTGGGTGTGAGCTCAGGAACCGGGCTTGGTCGGGGGGCAGGAGGGGCTCGGGAGTTTTCTGAGCTCCCCGCAGGGGGCATGGGGCCATCCGTGCTCTGCCTCCTGTACTGCCCTTCACCGCCCCGTGGCCAGGCTGGGGAAGGGGGCTGGGCTCCCCCGTGACCCTTGGAGGAGAGCACTCCTTCCAGCCGCACTCAGACCCTGAAGTGGAGCACAGGCCCTGCGCCCTCAGCCGCTCCGGGTCAGCCGCCGCCGGGAGCCTTGCCCCGAGCCCACTGCCCAAAGCCCACACCCCCGCAGGACCGGCGGGGGACCCCTCGGCAGAGGTCCCCGGGCAGTTTTCGGGCGCGGGTCCCTGGGGACGGGTCAGGGCAGAGAGCCCGTGGTTCTCAGGAGAGATGGCCGCCCTCTCCGCCCCGGCCCGGCCCCCGTCCTGGGCCCCCCCCTCGCACTCCTCCAGGCCGGTCCTTGACCCTCCTCTGGACTTTGTCTCCTGTCCGGCTGCTCCCGCCCCTCCTCCCATCCCAGCCAGCAGGGGTCCTCGCCCGGCCCGGCGCCCCCCGCCGCAGCTCGCGGTGCTCTTACACATCACACGGTGCTGTGATGCTCGCAGCTACCCCGGGAAGCGCTTCCCCCAGGAAGCGCCTCGGGTGAGCGCTGTCACCCCGCCGCGGGAGGGAACCCCAGCTGGGCCACAGCGCATGGGAGGCCAGCGTTCTGACGCCAAAGTTAGGTTTTCTTCTCCTGCTCCACCCCCATCTCCGGACTCAAATGCCTGTGGAAAGAGGCTCACAGCCTCGCCCGAGCCGCCCCCGCCGAACGTCAGCTTAGCGTCCCATCACTGTGCCTGGCTGGCCGGCTCCCGTTGCTTCCCGGGGCGTGATTCCCACATGATGGGGTCTGGGCCAGGCCTTGACCTGAGAGACCCCAGCGTGCTTCCTACAGGACCAGGGACACCCCCTGCCCTGTTCCAGGGCTTTCTGTCATCAGCTGTGGGTGCTAGGTTCCCCGTGGGTGTGTGTGGCCGGGAATTTTCTGTTTTAAAAGAGGGGAAACAGTGGCCATGCCAGAGAGTCCCCCACCCCAGCCTCAGGGCTGCCCCTCTGGCTGCTCCTTGGGGCGGAGCGTGGGGCAGGTTCTTCCCCCGGCCCGGCCTACAGACCAGGTGGGCGGGAGAATAAACAGCTCTCGCATTTAGTGGGCAGATTTATGGTGCTGCCGGAGAAGGCCTGTCCCGGCCCTTTGCAGTCCAGAACGGCCCTTGAGGCGGGGACGATAAATCCAGCCCATTATTTTTTACGAGCCTCCCATCCCATAAACAACCCCTTTGGCTGGTGTGCCCAGCTTCACGCCCTTCTCCTGGCCTGGCCTCCAGCCAGCCCCTGCCAGGCAGCCCTGCGGGGACCCCAGTACTTAGTGGCGTTGGCGGTGGGCTTTCCTCCACGCTGCAAGACCTCGGCCTCCTAATGTGGACAATGCAGGGGTAGCTGGCCCTGGCCCTGGCTCCCTTCTCGGCTGCACGTCCTGGGGCCTCAGTTTCTCATCTGTGAAATGGGACAAACATTAGTGTTCATTAGAGAAATTTTTATGAGGACCAAAATGAGAGAATATGTGTATACTCTGTCCCCTAGCAGAGTGCCTGGACCTGAAATTGGTAAAACTGTCAGCTGTCACTGGGCATCACTATGTGCCAAGCACTGTGCCCAGACTGTGACGGGAGTGACCAGATGTGCTGTGTAGCTGTATTATCCCATTCTGCTGGTGAGAAAATGGAGATTGAGAAGCCAAGAGATTTGTCCGTAGTGAGTAAGTAGCATAGTCAAGATTTGAACCCACATCTTACCAACTCCTGAGACCAACGATACTGAATGAACAAATGCATAGAGGGGTGGGAGCAGGGGTTGCCCACTGCCTGGAGCCCCTTGCAGCCCCGGGGCCCTGCCTCTCCATCCTCCTCCCGGGGCCAGGCTTCACCCTTCGCTCAGTTAACTGTTTCCCCGGTCTCCCTGTCCCATCCGCCTTCTGACAGCAGTGGGAGCCACTGTTCTGCGTGACCCTCTGGCCATGTCATTCCCCACTGAGGACCTTCCTGTGCCTCCTCTCCCTGCCGTGCGTGTCATGAAGTTGCCACAACAAGCCCTTGTCTCTCCCGCACCAGGAGCTTGGCCTTCACCGCCTTCCAAGGTCTTCCAAGGCCTTCCAGAGCGCAGCCCCTCACCCATCCCCCACCTGCCTTCTGTTCTCCCCGTGACCGGGCAGCCCTTTACCAGTCGTGGGCCTTGCTGTGTGCTATTTCCTCTGCCTCAAGTGCCATTCCCCATCCCCCTCACTTCCTGGAGAACTCTTCATCATCCTTCAAAACCCATCTCGCTTCACCTCTTGTGAAGCCGTCTCTGACTTCGAGGCAAGCACGTCAGCCTCTCTGCATGAGCTGATTCCTCTCCTGGAGCACTGATCCTCCCTGCTGCCCCAAACTTGCCCCCTTGTCCCCCAGGCCCACACAGTGGCTGACCCAGCGTGTGCCCATGTATCTGTTTACCAAGTGAAGTGACCATTCGGCAGTCTGTTCAAGTTAGAATAAATGGTGGGAATCAGCGTAAGTTGCCAAAGGTGGTTGTTCGTGCCCTTGATACGATCCCTGGGGAAAGGGCAAAGTACTCAACATTTGTTGAGTTCCTACTGTGTACCAAGTCCTTGGCGCCCTTTAATCCTCAAAGGACCCTGGGAAGTAACAGCTGCCACCCTGTTGTGCAGGGGAGGGAACGGAGGTGCAGGCAGGGACAGCGGGCACAGCTGGTTTGGGACGAGCCAGCCCAGAGCCCAGGTGTTGGCGACTCCAAAGCCCAGCACGTGGCGGGCAGTGGAGGTGAGGCACCGGCTGAGGTGCCTGGGAGCTGCTCGTGTCCTTAGGGAATCTCCTGCTGGCACATCCCCCAGCGTTCTTATAGCTTCTCTTCCAGGGCCCCCCAGAGCTGCTGGGGGAGCACTCGCTCAGCCGCCACGTTGGCCCTTCCTGCACCTGGGCTACGTTCGTCTGGTCCCCTGTCAGGGGGGAGAAACAGACTTGCTCCCTGGTCACAGCCAGGCCATGGCCTGCGGCCTGTGTGAGCTGACCGTCCCCCCATGGCTCCCTTTAGGGTCCCCGTGGAGCGAGGGATAAGGTTGCCAGATAAAATACAGGACACCCATTGAAATTTGGATTTCACATAAATAATGAATCCTTTTTTTGGTGTAAATATGATCCATGCAACACGTGGATATGCTTATACTCAGGAAATACTTGTTTATCTGAGATCTGGACTTAACCAGGCATCTTATGTTTTTATTTGCTGTGTCTGGCGGCCCTGGGGAAGGAAGGGGGCACCTCTAGCCTCTGGAGCCCAAGCAGAGTGAAAACCCAGGAGGCAAGTCTCACAGGCCTGTGGTCCCAGCCACCTGGGCCTCAGAGAGGCTTGGATGTGCTCGTGGTGACGCCTAGTGATCCGCCAGGGAACTGCAGGGGACGGGAAGAGGAAGGCCGGTTAGCCCTGGGAGGGGATGGAGGGGGCAGGGGTCCAGGGTGAGGGGCGGCTCAGGAGGGACAGGCACTGCAGAGCTGGCCACACGGGGCCGGGGTAGGGGGTGGGCAGGGCAGCCTTTACTGAGCACCGCCTGCTCCTTGAGGGCGTGGGCAGGGACCCTGAGCTGGAGCCATCACCTCTTTAGGGCCCTTTAATGATCTTCCTTCTCCACTTCACAGAGGAGGAAACCAAGCGAGTTCCAGGCCACATACCTTAGAAAGGGCTGGCATAGGCATGGGAGGTAGATCTGGTAAAAACTAGGCCCGCCCCACCTCAGCGACGCCGACCTTCCTGTGGCACCTGCAGCTCTGCAAACGTGTGTCCACGTGTGTCTGCACACACTGCCGCGTGGTCCTCACAGCCACCAGACAGGCCCCCTCCCATCTCACAGAGGAGGCTTCCCAGGGGCTCCCGGTGCCAGCACTGGTCAAGGCACCGGAGGTGAGGGGCTGACGGGAGGCTGGGGTCCATCCCTGCTCTCCGAGCAGGCCAGCCCTGCCCCGCTGCTCTCATCTGGCGCTCCAGGAGCCAGCCACAGTCTCAGCTGGCCATCCGTCCATCTGTCCACCTGCCCACGTACACAGAATCTGCCCACTCAGTGAGCAGCTGTGGCAAAGGACTTGGTCTTAGCTGAAAATGCCCCTGTGACGTGTGTGCCTCCTGGCTGGCTCTGCTGGTGGCCTCAGCACAGGGCCTGCACACAGGTGGTGCTCAGCAAAGGTGTAGAATGAGTGAGTGAGGGAAAGGGTGAGCCTAAAGGCTGGTGACAGCCCCGAACCAGCAGTGCCTCGTGAGCCACCTCCTGATGTGATGGAAGGAACACTGAACGTGGACTTCCCTGGCGGTCCAGTGGCTGAGACTCTGTGCTCCCAATGCAGGGGGCCCGGGTTCGATCCCTGGTCAGGGAACTAGATCCCAAATGCTGCACCTAAGAATTTGCATGCCGCAGCTAAAGATCCCGCGTGCCGCAACTAAAGATCCCAGTGCAGCCAAACAAATTTAAAAAAAAAAAAAAAAAAAAAAGGAACACTGAACTTGAGGGTCAAGGCATGGGGAGCCAAGGGGATTGGGAGTCAGAAGGTTACGTGTGGACGCCGTGCTAACTGCTGCATGGCCCAGGGCAAGTCCTGTCCGGTGGGCTTCAGCCTCCTCGGTGGAAAAGGAGGGGTTCATCCAGATGCTCTTTAAGTTCCCTTCCAATTCTTGCTTTCCAGAAAACCAGTCCATTCTGGCTGTTTGCTTGTATGTAAACTCAAAGCAGGATGGCTTGGTTTCAGAGACGGGCCTTTGTCTGTAAGTGCGCAGGCGCATCGGGGCCAGCCACGCTGTGGGTGTCGGTTGCACACCTACGACGTGCTCAACTGTGGTCCAGGCACTGGGAGAGCAGAGCAGGATGAAAGGCACAGACAAGAAGCGGGCTCGTCCTGCAGAAGGAAGGGCCTGGTGTCCGGGAGACCCTACCTAAATATTTGTGGGAGGAAAGCACGTAGGCAGGTGAGCAGATAAACATGGAGGGCGTTGGGGGTCAAATCACACAAGGGCTGGACTGCCGAGGCTGCACCAGCTGGGCAGCAGGTGCTGCGGGGAAGGCAAGGTGCACACTGACAAGGGCCAGTCCCCCTGGGGCCCTGGCAGGGGGCATCCAGCCTGAAGGCAGGGGTGGAGGTGGTGGGACGGCCCAAGGGTCTGTGTGCCGGGGAGTGGGCAGTGGGGACCAGCGAGGAAAGGATCGGGCTGATGGAAGCAATGAGGCGCTGGAGGAAGAGCAGAGCAGAGTCCCCTCGAGGGCCGCCGAGGCAGCCAAGTGAGCCCAGGGCTGGTGGGGTGTGGCGTGAGCACCTGGCCAGGGGTCGGGTCCCTGCTGCACCGCACAAGGCGGGGGAGCCCTCTCCGAGCCTCCGCATCGTCGCCTGTCTGCTGGGCCTGCTGACGGTACCTGGCACTCAGCATCGTGGAGACAGTCAGTTAGGGAAGTGTGCAAAGAGCCTGGCGTGGGGCCTGGCATTGAGGCGCTCTGGGCAAGTGGAAGCCCACAGACTTACTCCTATCTCCCAGGTGGGGCCACCCCTAGGGATGCAGCCTGGGGTGGGCTGGGCTCGTGGTCAGCTGGGGGTCTAGTCCGGGGCAGCCGGCTGCTGGCGCCCCAGCCAGGCCTGGAATTGCCCGGAAGGATGTAATTTCAGGGGCACAGGGTGGGAGACAGAGCCCTGCATTCTGCTAAACCCAGGCCCCATAATGAGAGGCTCTCCGAGCACCATCCAGGCACAGATGCTGTTGGAGTGTAATTAGGGGATCGAGGTGGAGCCGGACCGGCGGGCGGGCGGGCAGGCGACACAGGCTTGGGGCCAGCACTGCCCTGAAGGCAGCAGCCAGGCCCGGGCCTGCAGACAGACACGTCCTGTTGCCCGAGTATTGGCCGCTGTTCTGATGCAGAGGCCGAAGCCCAGAGCGGCTGAGCCCAGGCCCCTCGTCAGTGTAGCTGGGTTTAGCGAACATTTCTCAGGCCTGAAATGGGCACTGTGCAGTGGCCGGGGGGTGGGGGGAGGGCAAAGGGGTGACTCGGGCTTGGGCCCTGCCTCTCAAGGACCCCCCCCCCAGTCTGGTGGGGAGAACCCAGAAACCCAGAAGTTACAGTTCGTGTGGTGGGTGTTATGAGAGAGGGGAGTCCAGAGTGCTGTGGAGGCGCAGACCGGGCCCCTAATCCATCCTAGGGACTTGAGGGGAGGGTGGAAACAAGGAGGGCTTCCTAGAAAAGGTGACACGCAAGCAGAATCTCAAATTGCTGGCTGACAGCCAGGTGTCCCTGTTCCCTAGAGCCACGGCAAGCAGAGGATGGGGAGGACCTCGAGTGCCATGCTGAGAACTTTCAGCCTAACCCTGGGCCCTGGCTGGGGTGGGAGCATTGAAGGGTTTTTAGCAATGGGAAGATACAGTCAGGTTTATGCTCTATAAAGTTCCTTCTGCAGCTGGAGAAGGGCAGGTCTTCAAGTCAGACAGAACAGGGTTCAAGTTTCAGCTCTACCACATCCTACCCAAGTGACCAAGGGCAAATTGCTCCATCTCTCTGAATGGTTCTGTAAAATGATGACAAAACTACTTACCTTGCAGAGTGATATGGTAAGGGTCTGTGTTCTCCCGTCTGCCTCTGTGCCGGGCCTGGAGTTGGGCCCTGCGGATCAGGAGGGAACAGGGTGTGCTCCCAGCCCGCAGCCAGCTCAGGCAGGGGGTCTGAGGACCATGGAGGTGTCACTCCCGACTCGGGGGAGGTTTGGGGTGAAAAATCAGGCGTCCTAGAGAAGCTGGCATTTGATATGGGCTTGGAGAGACAGAATGTGGAAAAGTGGACATAGCCAGGGAGGGCAGGGGCTGGGTCGTTTAGGTGCTTCACACCCTGGGGAAAGGTAAGGAAGAGAAGGGGACAGCCCGGGTTTCCCTGCCCCTCCCCTGGCCGTGAATGCTCCACTGCCTCCAGGAATTCCACTGGGAGCGCAGGTTCTGAAGTGAAACACGGTATGCCTTTCTCATCCGTGTCCCTTGGGCAAGTTACCAAGCCTTTCTTGGGTCCTACTCTCCTCACTTGCACAGTGGGGATAATAGCATCTACTTTGAAAAATGGTCCTGAGACTTAAAGGTGATTATTCACATAAAGTGCTTAGGGCACAAAAGACACTCGATGGTAGCTACGGTCGGTCGGTCGGTCGTCATCCGCCTGCAGCGAGTTTCAGTTTCCTGTTTTGCAGCCCAGAGCTGCCCCCACTCTGTCTTGCTTCAGGGCTGCCCCTAGATCCAGCCCCCTCACTTCAGTTATTAACCTCTCGGTGCTTCAGTGTTCTCATCCGTTAAGCGGGCCAGTACTGGACAGAAGCGCCCTGCTGAGGTGGTGGGGAGAATTCATGAGATAACATGTACAGCGTGTGGCGCAGCCTGGCACACAGGCGGCTCTGGGCGGACCTGGACAGCTGCTGTCCTCGTCACCTCTCCCACGGTCCCATCCTTGCTGCCGCCCCTGTGCCTTTCCCCCCACGGCGGGACCTTGCTAGCGTTCCCTTCAGCGCCCCCATTCGAAGCATGTGGGAGCCCATATTGGTTTCTCCCTGCCTGGCTTGGCCAGCTTGCCGAGTCTGGGCTGGGGAAGGCAGCAGCCTCTTCCTGTCACCCCCCCAAGGCTCCAGCCTCTTCCTGGGCTCCGTAATTTTCTACTGATGAGGTGGAAGGGGAGGAAAATCCCTTCCTCCCGAGTTGGGGGAGGACGTAACAAGGTAATTGTTCTGTTCTCCCTGCTCTGCCGTTCCCAGCTTGCCTTCCCTTCCTGCGTGTTTAAGGGACAGGGATGCGGAAAATGATGTTATTGATGAAGTCGCCATAGCAACGACCCCTGAGAGGCACACATTCCAGCTTTGTTATTCTGGGCCGGGGGCTACGAGAAAGGCTGGCCCCTAAGTACAAACAGATTGGCCCCCAGCCCCACTGCCCTGCTTTAGATGCATCCGTGAACTTTGCTCTACGGAAGACGCGATGTACGCACTGGTTTGGGGCAGGCAGAGTCCGCCATCGTTTACCTCTGTGCACACTCTTGTAGAGCATCAAAAAATGATAGGAGGCCTTTGGGAAAATAGGCCCTGGTGGGAAAGGGCTGCGGGGGCCTGTCACCGGGCCTAGAGAGTGCAAGATCCTGGGGAGGGGCCCATCAGAAGGAAGCTCGGGGCGCTTGGGAGAGGAAGGTGCAGCCCGGAGTTCTCGTGCATGGTGTGGCCCTGGCACGTCTTTCCCCAACCCTGATCCAGCCTCTCATGAGCTTGTTTGTAAAATGGGCACGGCCATACCCACTTCTCAGGCTTACGGTGAGGGTTACATTAAATGGAAGTACAGTCAGAGCCCGAGTCCCTACATCATGTCTTCTGGGAAACTGAGAGAAAGGGGCTCTGAAGTGTGTCTCAAATCCAGCCTTCGTCCCTGTCCCCACACACGCTGCCATCCCTGCAGGCTCCTTCGTCCCGTTCAGGGTGATAACAGTTGCCTCCCACCCGCTTCTGGCCTGCACTCTTGCCCCAGCAGGTCGCCTCCATGCAACATCCAGAGATCTTTCTAATACAAAGTGCATCGCTGCCCAGTTTACAACATTTCAATGGCTCCCCCTGCCCAGGATAAAGTCCCTCAGGTCCTTACCTGCACCCTTAGCCAGCCTCACTGGCGCAGAGGAGGGGCCTGCACCTTGAGTGAGTGCCTGGGAGGCAGGTCCGACAACTAGTCACTTTTCACAAGTGAAAACTAAGGTTCAGAGAAGTGAAGTGATTGCCCAGGGTCGTGCAGCAAGCGTCAGAGTCTGAATATGGACCTGGCGATGTGTCAGCAAAGCTTCTGTGTCCTCATTGCTCCCCGCCCCATCCTGGGCACCAAGGAGACACTCGGTCCAAGTTTGCAGAACGTAATTGGATTTGGATGGATTGGATCAAATTAGATTCGACCTGGCGGGCAGCCTGGCCTGTCTGACACCAGGCCCCTGAAGACCAGGATTTCTGGGAACAACTCTGAAATTATATCTCACTTCCCCTCGAGGAGGGGAGATGAACAGGGCTTTCTGCTGGACTCAGCACTGCATGGTGTCAAGATGGGGAGTGAGGCCGAGGGAGTGGCTGCACCTGGCCCCGGGGCAGCTCTCTTGTGGTCCAGCTCCCAAGGGTAGACACGGTACAGAGCAGGGGGCCACAGGAGGACAGAGTGAGACGGGGCCCTCCGGTTCCGCAGGCTTGCAGAAGCCTGCTCTGTGCCCAGTTCTGGGCTTCGCCCTTGTTCTGGAGAAGCCTGTGGAGACAGTGTGCCAGCCAGAGCTGGCGGGAATGGGCCGGGCTGCCTCAGAGGAGCTGGGATGGGGCTGCAGCAGGGTGGGGGACCTGAAGTCCCTTCCAGTGTGGAGCCCAGGACCATTCTCCTGGAGCAGAAGTGCTTGGTAACACGCACCTTGCATGCCCCGGGGTTCGCCTTTCACATCCAAACTTCCACTTGGCCCCGTGGCCCTCAGCAGTAGCCCTCCCAGTACTACCCCTGTTAGCTTGCAGTGCCCAGGACCGCCTTCCTGGGCGGACAAGAAGGGAGAGCCGTCCGCTCTATCCCTGAGGCTCTGAGGCACAGAGGAAGCCATGCCAGGCCCCACGTGTTCCCTGCCCCGACCTGCACCTCTGCAGTCCCTCTGCCACTGTGACTTCATCTGTAAGGTGAGGGGCTGAAGTGGGCCACCCCGGGCTCTCTAAGCCTGTAACCCAGAGCCTCCCAGAGGGACTTGGGCAGAGCTCCCTGGGATACTGTGTTAAGTGAGTGAGTGGGAGGGGGCTATCCACGAGTGCCTGCAGGACTTCTCAGAGCCTTTAACGTGTGTTGTGAATTCTCTACATCAGGCGACCTGAGATGCTGTGTTTCATAGAACACACAGCAGCGAATGCCACAATAGTGCTTTGCAAATTCTCTATGCCTCTCGCCTTGTCCCCTAAATAATAGGCAATGGGTTTAATCTGCTCTGAGGTAAGAAAGGCTTCATTTCTCTCTCCTCTTCCTCCCTCCCTCTTTCTCTCTTCTTCCTCCCTTCTCTCTCTTTCTCACCCCCATTCTTCTTTGCTTTCTTTCAGTTACTGTTTGCTGATCCCTAACTCTGGGCAGGCCCCGTGCTGGGTACTTGGGATACAGAAAAGGATAAAGGTCAGGTCTCCCCTCAAATTACCCACGGTTGGCAGGAGAGAGCAACTCAGCAGCTACTCGCATTTTACACAAGGCAGAATGAAGCAGGAGCAGTGTAGAAAAGCTTTAGGAACAGCCCTACTTTCTTAGCAACCCGCTCTGTGCCACACACATTTCATAGTCTTCTCATTTGAGCCTCACGGCAACCCTCGGAGGTACACGTTCTGACAAACCCATTTGTCAGCTAAGAAAAGGGAAGAAGGTATCTGACCAGAGGCTCAGGTTCGAGCAGGCGAGCCCTGGCCCCGGCCCCTCCTGCACGAGGCTCAGCCTTCCCCAGAGGATTCTGATGGTGTGAGCACGTGGCCAGGCTGGCCTGCCGGCCTGGGGGCCGGACTCTCCCTCTGGCGCCTTTGCATCCGCTCCCCGGTAAGATCTCCTGAGCATCTGCCGTGAGCAGCCAGGCTTCTGGGCGCGGGACACAGCAGGGACGAGACACGGCCTCTCGGAGGTCGCTGGCTGGTGGGCGGGACGGCTGCAGGGGGACAGGCACGGGCGAAGTGCAGAGCCGGTCCTCAGCGTTGTGCCAGCTGGAAGGAAGAGACAAAGCCAGGACCCGCGGTCTGCGGGACAGAGCTTGAGCCGCGCCCAGGGAGTGAAGGAAGGCATCCGTTAGCCGCCGAGGGGAGCCACTCAGCTCGGTGCTGCCCTGAGGCGTGGGTCTCCTAGGCCAGCCCTTTGCGCTCCCCTTGCTTAGGACGCCGCCAGAGTGACCTTGCTCACAGAGCCCGTCACCTTTCACGGAGCCGCTGCAGAGGGCGTGGGCCAGGCCTGCCCGAGGCCGCGCTGCTATACCTCCAGCCCAGTGGGAAGGCCGGTGGTGGCTGCAGAGGGAGAGTGGGGACGCAGAGGACAAGCAGGTGAGAGGTCGGGACCCCAGCTGTCATAAAGCACGGCTGCTCGAGGAACGTCACGCTGCTCGGAAAGGCTAGAGAGGCGACACAAGCAGGAGAGACGAGGCTTCGAGGTGGTTCTGCAGGTGAGCTGAGGCTCCGCCCTCGTGCTCAGCGGCAGCCGGGTGAAGGTCAAAGAGCAGCGAGGGGTTCTGTGCTTCGTTGAGGGGCTGCCCGGAGAGCTTCACAGAGTCTGAATTTGCCTTGAATTCCCATAGGCTCTTAATTCTGAGGACGACGAATAGTAACAGGTGCCATTTATTAGACCAGCTCTGTGCCGGGTTCCTAGTTCCGTTCACCCCAGAAAATGCATGCTGCCTGTCAGTCATCTGAGTCCCGCAAGGGTAGCTCAGTGACCCCCAGACCAGGAGAGCCGTGGCTGGGAGCCCGGCGGCCTGGGTTCCAGGCCTGCCATATGATCTGGGACAGTCACCCCTGCCTCGAGGCCTCATCTTCCCCATTTGGAAGATGGATGGCCAGGAGCCGTCCAGCCCTGACCATCTGTGGTCCTGCCAGCCATGAAGCCGAGCTTCTCGTGGCCCGCGGAAGCCAGCGCCGCCCCAGAGTGGAGGGAAAGGTCACGCAGTTCCCGTGTCCACAGCTGGGCAAGGGGCTGAGTCACCCGCACAGAGGAAGGCGTACCCCCGGCCCCCAGCTAGGCGGTTGTAGCCTTCTTTGGAGTGGTCGCTAGGGTCATTCTTAAATGTGACGGCAGTGCTCTCACGACCACCAGGTCAGGAGCCTCCAGAAGCGCTCGGGCCGGGCAGGAGCTCCCCAGCCGTACGTGAGCCTGGCTGTGGTGGCTGCCGCTGCCAGCTGTGAGGCCCCGACCCGAGGCTCTTCCACCTCCCCTCCCTTCGCCGTGGGCACTCGGAGCATCCCCGCCTGGGCAAGACCTGCCCTGGACGGTGAGGTCACTGAGGAGGCCCGGAGCTCAGCCTGAGTCCCCCGGGGAGCGGAGGGGAGCCACACGGCCACCCCCCAGCCAAGAGGGCGTGGGTGTCCAGAAGGCCCTTGACTGGCCTGAGGGCCAAGGAGGGCTTCCCGGAGGAGGGAGGGACGTAGTGGCACGGGCGCTACAGTGCACACGCCTTTTGGGGCAGCAGCAGTAGCTGACTGGCCCCGAGAGCGCCCAGTCTGCGGCAGGCCCAGCCGGCGGAGACTCCCCGCTAGAGCAGGCAAGGGCGACAAAGGCCTGGAGAACCAGGGGCCAGGGCTCCAGACAGTACGGTCGAGAATCACACCCATCCCCCCTTCTCCTCTGCAAGGACCCCTCCTGTCAGCCAGCTCTCCTTGTTTTAGGAAATACCGTTTTTAACAGAAGATGTACTAATGTTAATGTGTAATAAAGTTTAAATTTCCGTTTTTAAGTAAATTAATAAAGATAAATTTCCCCCATTTAATCTCTAGTAAATATTTATAGCCATAACACAGAAACACCAGCTCTTTGGGCTCCAGTTTGACAATCTGATTTGCATAAGTGAGAAAATCATGGTGAATGAATAATAGTAATAAAATCAGCTGAAACCAGAGGTCAGTGTGCTGAGCAAAATGCATGCTTCATTCATTTTGACTTTTTTTTGTTTTCTTCAACTTCAGACTTTTTTCAGCCTTTATGGTAGCTGCCAGGGTGTTTGTGTTTTAAAACATCTGTCAATTCTCAGTTGCCCCATGCCCAGGCTTAAAGTGGCCGAGGTCAAGATTGAGCTAGTCCTCACCTTGAACAGAAGGCCAGTGAGTCACCTGGGGAAGGAGGTCTCAGGGCGGTGTTGGCGGACAGCAGCTCTTCCTTTCATCTGCACTTAGCCTCTTGATGGACTTGTGACCTCTAACCTCTCACTTGACCCCTGACCTCATAAATTCTGGAAACTCCTCACAAATCACCAGGAAGATAAACATCAACCGGGGTCAACTGAAGGGGGTTCCAAGCCGCTCCAGGCAGACAGGGAGGGGGGATCAAGTCTTCTGGGGTGGAGGGGATTTCCCAGAAACTGTGGGTGACTCAGAAGAGGGGCCAAACCCCAGGGAACCCTTGTTCTCCCTGATCACACCAGGGCCCTCAGAGTGCATTTTGGCGAGATGCTTGGCAGGCGCTGACCGGGTGGGCGGTGAGTAGAGGCCAGGCCTCCGGAGGTGGATGGTCCATAGTTCCTGCCCTCAAAGCCCGTGGGCAGCCCAGCTCTGCACTCAGCGAGGCCTCTGGGAGGGGAGAAGACAGGGAACCTGGCTGGCCTTGGGGGGGACAGGGCTTCCGAATCGGCCAGAGGACGAGCTGCAGGGGCTGCCGGGCAGGGCCAACGTGGACAAGCGTCCAGATAAAAAAGCCCGCTGCAGCCAGAGCCTGGGGGTGCCGGAGCGGGCAGTGGGGTGGCCCAGCCCTGAGCCCCTGCGGCAGTCTCCCATTTCTGAAGTTTCCCAGCCAGCAGGGGAGTCCATTGCTAACTGCCCTTTTAAGTTGAGGCCTCGGAGGAAAAGGTGCCTGAGGTTTGCAAACATTTTTGCTTTAAAGAGGAACATCTGCCAACCAGCGGGAATCTCAGGCTGAGATTAGGAACACAGTGACGTGTGTGGCCTGGACCCGGAATAAGCTCGGAGGGCGGAGGGACGCCTGCTCGGGGCTCGCGGGCCTGCAGGGCTCTGCACTGAGGCTGGGGGTTCTGTGGGTCCTGGGGAGCACTGCAATGACCAGGTACACGTGGAGACCCCCTCTGGAAGCTGGGGGATTGTGTGTGTGGCGGAAGGGTGTTTAGTTCAGGACACAGCCGTGGGGCTGGTGAGGACGAGCCTCTACTGCCCCGGGGTCCAGCGGGCCAGCACGGCAGCGTCTGACTTGTGCAGAAGTGCAGTGAGAGGGGGCTGAGCGGGCCGCCGGCGCCTCGGGGTGCGACGGCTGGAGGCCGGCCGGGGCGTGTCGGCACCATGACCCGTCAGTACTCCTCTGTGTGCCCAGCCTGAAAGGCAAGTCTCCACCTGCCCCACGGGGGCTTGTGGCATCCCCGTACAAACTGAAAAGTGCTGCGCACCACCATCGTTTTAAATGCCACCCACATCTGCTTTCGTGGGGAAACCATCTAAACCACTGACCTGGGAAGCATTCTGTAGCCCATGCCCTGTAATCTGACCCAGGTCAGGAGTGTTTCCTCCGTGGGTCCTGCGAGCTCATTGACGGCCCTCCGAGCAAGGCCTGGCTCTAGACCTGGGCACCGTGTCCTCAGTTTCCCCCTAGGGGATCGCCATCTGGATGACTAGGTGCACCCCCCGTGTGCATGCCATGCACGTGCCAACGGCAGCCCAAGAACACTACGTTTGCTTGTGACATTTCGCCGGTTATCTCTTCTAAGCCTGAAATTTTCTCTCTCCCTGGTCCCCAACCCCTCTCTTGTCTGTCTCTTCCCAGAGGGTATGAACTGCATGAACAAAGACCATGGCTGTGCCCACATCTGCCGGGAGACGCCCAAAGGTGGGGTTGCTTGTGACTGCAGGCCCGGCTTTGACCTTGCCCACAACCAGAAGGACTGCACACGTAGGTAGATGGAGGCAACGGGGTCAGACATCCCCACGCGCCTCCTGCCGTTGCTTTGTGGGGGGTCTATCCAGTCTGCTGGACGTTGCCTGAGAAGGGCACTCAGTCCCCTGGGAGGGGGAGAGAAGGGCAGGGCCACCCCCCGAAGGGGCCTGGGAGGCATGAGGAACAGGGGCCGTAAGCCCCAGGCTCGGGGATTCCCTGGCACAGTACCACTGACACAGCCCCAGATCTGGGCTGGATCTTATGCAGGGAGGGCCCTGTGTGACAGCCCTGCCGGTGCTCATCGTAACCCCTTCCTTCCCCCCTGCCCCCGACCCCAGAGACCCATTGGTCCTGTGCTCGAGCTCTCCAGCAGGAACGGAGGGACTGTGGGTTCTCACTGGGCCAGGGCAGCCCTTGGTAACAGAATGGTATAAAGAAGGCAAGGAGGGGACTTCCCTGGTGGCGCAGTGGTTGAGAATCCGCCTGCCAATGCAGGGGACACGGGTTCAAGCCCTGGTCAGGGAAGATCCCACATGCCGCGGAGCAACTAAGCCCGTGCGCCACAACTACTGAGCCTGCGCTCTAGAGCCCGTGCTCTGCAACAGGAGAGGCCACCGCAATGAGAAGCCCACGCACCGCAACGAAGAGTAGACCCCACTCACTGCAACTAGAAAAAGCCCGCACGCAGCAACGAAAACCCAATGCAGCCAAAAAATAAATAAAAATTTATTTTTTAAAAAAAATTTATTTAAGAAAAAAAAAAAAGGCAAGGAGCTTGGTTCTGGGGTGGGGGGGGTCCTAGCACAGGCTGTGCTGAGTTTATTTCCAGGATCAAAGACCAGAGCTCACAGCCTAGCCCTGAAAGGCCCCCTATAAATGATGATACCCTGGGAAATCTGGATTGAATGGTGCCTCTGGTCAAAGGTGCCATTTCAGGACCAGCTCGGAGGTCAGCCTGCAGGACGCAGGCGTAATCCAGCCTCTTACTGTGGTCACCCAGCACTCCCCAGTAGGAGTGGGGGCCAGCAAACGAAGTGAGACGGCGGCTGAGCACGCTGAGTCCTCCAAAGCTGCGGACACACTGCGTCCTCCCAACACTGCGTGGGGGGTGGCAGGACGGGGCCTCCGCTCGCCGGACACACTGCGTCCTCCCAACACTGCGTGGGGGGTGGCAGGACGGGGCCTCCGCTCGCCGGACACACTGCATCCTCCCAACACTGCGTGGGGGGTGGCAGGACGTGGCCTCCGCTCGCCAGGCAGCCAGGATGCCCACATTGATGTGATGTTTGCCGCGTGTCTGCAAAGAGTGGGGGGAGGCTGGTGTGAGTGCTGCCCGTCTCTGGCCAGAGACAAGCGCTTCATACCAGGCCCACTTTCTGCTGCAGAAAAATGGTATGAAGGAGTCTGAGTCCAACTCCCAGGCCAGCCACTGAGCCAGGAGACAGACGCTGACCAGCTCTCCTAAAGAAAATGGCCTTTCTTTCCATCCTTCATTCTGTGGAGAAGACAGCTGGCCTTTGCCAGCCCGTCATCCTTAGTCATCGTGATTCTTCCAGTTGTCCTCCGCTCTCCTCAAACAGTCATCGAGATCTCGGGGACCCACATGCCTCAGACATAGTCCCTGTCACCACGGGAGCTCGTGCTCCAGCCCCCACTCCTGATTCGTCCGTTCCCCAAGGTGAAGACACTTCCTCCTGCCCAGGTTGGTCCCAGATGTGGACCAGCTTCCTCTTCTAGTCGTTCCTGCGGGATCGCAGTGATCAACACGTACGCTGTCACCAAGGGGAGGGCCAATCAGGGACACTGTTGATGGGGAAATGCCCGGCTCTAACCCAGGCCCTCCTGTCCTCCACACCAGATGGATCCCTTTAGCTGCAGAGAAACCTCCTGCCACCTGGCAACCTTCAGAACAGAGAAGGAATAACTCCAGCTTCCCAGTCCTCCCCGTGGGGTAATCTGAGCTTCCTCAGCACAAAGGCCAAGGACCAGCATATGTGGCGTGGGCAGGCTTGGTGACAGGCTCGGCCAGGAGGAAAGCACGTTCCTTCAGTCAGCAAGACTGACTGACGCCCGCCCTGGCCAAGCCCTGAGCTAGGTGCCGGAGGGAGAGCTGTGGGCCCCAGGAAGTGGCTGGGACTGACTGACTGGCTGCCTAATCCTATAGTTCCGTGTGGGGCGAGTGCTACAAGTGCTACAAGGGGACGGTTTGCTCAGAGAGCATCTCCTGAGGGACCAACCTGGTCTGAGAGGTCAGGGATAAGGAGGGCTCCGTGCACGGCCAAGACTCCCCCACCCCACCCAGGCAGAGAAGAGCTAAGCCCGCGCGCCGAACTTTTGGTAAAGCAGATAGAGTCCCACCCTCTCTGCTCAGTGGCTGGGTGTTGCCAAGGTGTGTGGAGAGTCCAGCACCCATCCTGGAGCCCAGGAGTGGGTGACTACTGCCCTGCAGCCCTCCTGCGAGGGATGGCACCCCTGGCTGTCCACCCCGTCAGCTTTGGTTTCTTCTGTGCGGTTAATGTGGATTAGCGTAAAGTTAGCTCTGAGACTTCCCTGTAGCCCTTGAGCTCACTTGAGGCCCAGGAAATTCTAGATCTGGAGTTGGGTCGGGGGCTGAGGCCTGGCCCAGGCAGCCGCTGTGAACGAGCGGGACCACAGGGGACTCTGCCCAAACTTTCCTCCCTCCAGAGCCCAGGACTCGCTCCAGGGCCAGAGGAGGTTTCCTCCATCCTTCTCTGGGTCTTCCCGGAGCTCAGGGCTCAGGACTTACTTCCGTGTACATGCTATAGGCTCTCTACGTGCTCACGGCTCGGCCTGTGTGGTCTGGGAGCTGCACGCGGGCCTGTATAGAGGGAGCAAGAGAAAGTGGCCCTCGCTCCGGTTGCCTCAGACAGGCCCGTGCCCTCCTTAGAGTCACTTGCAGGGTCCCGTCCATCTCCTGGAGCCCAGAGCCTGGAAAGAACTGTCCCCTCACTGGTCCACCCCTGCCCACCCTGAATGGGGCTTTTCTTAGTCCGGAAAGGCACATGATGTCCAGCCCAAGGTGGGGCTCTCGCCTCACCTGAGACCCGTGCTAAGCGGCAGCCCCCTGGGACCTTGGCTTCCCTGAGGCTCCTCCTGTGCAGAGAGATGAGAGGCCCTGACTCCAGGCTGCCGGGCACCCAGAAATGCTGGGAGAAGAGGCACTCCCACACAGAGGGGCCAGAGGGCTTGGTGACAAAGCCCCAGCTGTTTCCTGAAGCAGTTCTGCATGTCCTTGAAGTGTCGCCCCAGAAGCTGGGTCCCTCCTTCGGATGGTCATAAGCTCCCTGTGGAAGAGGCAGCCCGCCAGGGCCACTGGTCACTGAGGACAGTGTCTGGGACAATGAGCAGGGACCATTCTCCTCGCGTCCTCCTCACCTGGCAGGGAGACTGCATGTGGCCGGGTTGACGGGGCCAGCGTCGCTCAGGCTGGAAACCCCAGAGCCTCCGTGCTGTTCTCTGGGTGAAAGGAGGACCTGGGAAATGCAGCTGCAGAACTCAGTTCTGAAACACCTGGAATCCTTCACCGGGGAGTTGCCACCAAGTGACCTCCCTCTGGCCCCAGCCCTGCTCATGGGTCACCTGATAAAACGTCATTCAGGCTCTGCCAGTTTGGAATTTTCTGCTCCTCTGACCGTGGTTGGTCTGAGATTTACTTCTGCATACCTGATCATCGTTAGGGTTTTCAAATAAATTCAGAGTGTAGATAGAATTCTGGACAAATGGGTAAGGTCTCCAGGAAGACACCCTGTCCTCAAGGCCCCGGTGTACCATTTGCATACAGATGACGGGCACCCTGTCGCCTTACAGCGGAGTAAAGCAGGGGCAGCAAGAAGCCCTGCCATGGAGATCTTGGATCTCCTTTTGCGATATCCCTCACCCTGGGAAGAGAGGACAATGTGTTTTCTTTTCAGTAAACTTGAATTTCTCCTTTTCCCTACTTCAGACGGGCTCCTGCTTGTTCAGCCGCCTTTTCAGCGACCCAGGTTGCTGATGCTGTGAAACATTTTAAGATCCTGGGCTGAAGGACAGCAGCTCCTCCAGGCCATAGGCATTGCGCACTATGTAACACGTTTAAATAAAAGGTCATTTTCAAACCTGCATCTGAGATGACATTAATTTGCACACGTTCTGTCTGTTTGGACATTTCCTTGGGAGGATTAGGGCTTAGAGTGGATAGAGATTGAGGTGGCTGCTGGGACTTGGAGGGAATAGGCCTCCGTGGGGACATCCTTCCACATGCCCCAAGACGTAAGCAAAAGGAAGAAAGGTCTGCGAGAGCTAAGGAAATGAGCACCCCCCCCCCTCACATGGGCCTGCCCCCTCCCACCGCCTTGAAGAGTATGCCTGGTATTAACAGACATTTGCCCCATCGGGACAGGCTATTGTAAAGTGTCTTTTGCAACCTAGGAAGGATAAAACTGTCTAGCTTATCCCTTTCTTCAACTAACACCATCTGAGCGCATCAGCTGTGTGCCAGCTCTGTTCAAAGCCCAGACGACCCAAAGTCCATGCTCTGTCCCACCCCAGTTCGCCTCTAGGGAGTGAGCGATTCCATCCAAGACCCCAGAGGGGCTGATGTCCAGGGAAATGTGTGCCTCTGCACTGACTGTCTCATGTCCCCACTTTCCTCCCCCCATCCCTTAAAGAAACAACCAACGGCAATAAACTAATCGTTTTTGTTGTCATTCTGTTTATACACACGTATGTACACTTTGGGCCTAACTAGTAACCTGTAACTATGGAAACGGAGGCTGCCAGCACAGCTGTGAGGACACGGACACAGGCCCCATGTGCGGCTGCCACCAGAAGTACGCCCTGCACTCAGACGGTCGGACGTGCATCGGTGAGTAAGCGCTTTTGCCAAGCACCAGCACTCTGCGCCACCCTTTCCCCCGGGGTGCCCGTGTGGCCCGAAAGTGGCCACAGCCCACTGCATCCTGGTTTCCAAGAAGGAAGCTAAGGGGGGAAAAAGAAAGGGAGCCCCCCACGGTACTGATGGGGCTGGCGGGTGACCCCAAGGGGAGCTTTCTGTGAACACTTCCCAGGGTCGCGCATCCACCCAGACCAAGCGCCCCTGCTTTGTGTCACTGCGGGTTTTCTGAGGGGCCTCGTCCTCCGCGTGCAGGTGGTTCCAGGCAGGTGATCTGTGGGGAGGAGGGTGGTGTGTGCACCTTTGGAGGGCAGCTTCCGTTCCTGAAGCACAGGGGTTTCCTCCCCTAATGTGGAGACACACCGGAGACTCGGCCGGCCTGCATCACCACCTCCTTGGTGGTGTGAGCTGCCCACAGCCTCTGGAAAACCAAGAGGTTTTCTCAGAAAACTGCTTTCAGTCTTGGTTGTCTAGAACACCAGGGGAGAGGGCTGGTGTGAATCCCGGGTCAGGTCTGCGTGTTTTTAACTGCTCTCCACTCCCCAGCTACGGGACCTCTCGCTGGACCTCCTCTCCCACCTAGAGCCCCTTCTTCTCGGGTGCCCCCTCCTGACACCCCTCGGGTGTCACCTCACCTGTTACAAGAGTGTCAGTTTCAATCCCTGTCCCCTCCGTCCTCCTGGTCCTTATTTCCAAGGGGAAGCTTGAGTATTTGTGATTATCTCAAGTGATAATCACTAGTAAGTTCTTTCCCCACTCAAAAATAACAGCCAATTTTTTAACTGAGAAAAAGAGGAGTTTCAAAGTTGGTGCCCAGAGTTCATCCTCTTCTTTCTCTTCAACACTGGCCAAGTTCAGAAACCCCCCACAAGTCAGTTATCATATTCATTTTTTTTAGAAAGGCCCTGTTTTTTTATTATCGACTCAGAAGATATTTCTTGAGGGATTTTCAAGTAGCAGAAAAGGGTTGGCAAGCAAGCAAAGCCATGAAGCCCGGAGTCTGCTGTCACCTTCTGTCCCCTGTGGCTCTGCTCCCTTGCACCCCGGGGGCGTCGGGCGGAGGGGCCGGGCACCAGTGGTCACGTCCCAGTCCCGACTGTCGTCCCAGGTGCTGCCTGCGTGGTCCTCCCTTCCTCTGTGTGGTCTCTCCTCTCAGACAGCCATTTTGGGTTTCATTTTATCTCATTCCTCCTGCTTTTCTGGTGATGGTCCCTGATTGCCTGTCTTGTCTGATAACTGACGTTCATTAATTATTTTCAGAGCCAAAAGCCAAACCAAACCAAAGAACTAAAAAAACAAAACAAAAACAAACAAATTCGAAGCAGAACCCGGTCTCAGACCAGTGTCTCTATTGCAGCCTGATCCATCTAGAACCCCCTCTCCCACCTCTCTCCCTGTCTCCACCGTCCCCCCGGGCGCTCTCCCAGGCCCGCCGGCCCCCTTCCTGTCTCGTCTGCTGGGGTCTCCCGCAGCGTTTGCGTCTGCGGCGGAGCCGCCTCTTCCAGCCCCCGGACCAGCGCAAACGGCTGCCGGCCAGACACGCGCCCAGCCTCGTCTAACACTTCGTGTCTTTGTCCACCTGGCTCATCCTCTCTTCTCTTTTTATCCTTTAGTGTCCGCTGCACGTGAAGGTCCCTGCTTGGATCTGCTCTCTAACATAACTTCCCTCTGCCTGCCCCTTCCCCTCCCCTCTCCTTAGAAATCCTTTCCCAGACCCAGCTCCTGGGCCCTGGGCCGTTACTCCCTGCTGGCCCAGAGGACCTTTCATCTGCCTTTGCTCACTGCTCCTCGGGCTCCCCCGGGAGCGGATGTCCCCACGCATCTCGCGCCGAGCCGAGAAACGCGAGCCAGCTCGCCTCACGCGCTCCTCTACGGGAAGCATGCCGGCAGCTCCCGGCTGCCCGGCCGGCTGTCTGTCTCTCTGCACGCTCCTAAAACGGCCGCCCCTCTTTGCAGCCTCCCGCTGAGCACTGGGGCGTCTCGCTCCAGTCCTCCATAGACAAGCAGGCAACCAGCGCTGCCCAAATCGACCCCCTGGTTTCTCTGTGTCTGTTCGGTTGGATCCACCGTTGAGTGTATGTGTGTTTGTCCCCCCGTATGTTTTGTTCTTAATTTTGCATGAGTGTTTGACACGTTTTCACACCCTTGAGACAGGGTGTCTGCTGTCCAGGCGCATCCATCACCGGACCTCGCGGGTCCTGTCCCCTTGTCCTGGCCCTTGTCCTGTGCCTGCCTCTTCAGCCTGAGCCGGGGTGTCTGCAACTGCCTGGGTCTTCGCGAGCTCCGCGGTGGTGCTCTCCACCTCTCCGGCCCTCCGCACGTGGCTCCTGTCTGCTCTGACCTCAGCCTCCTCCTGTGTCTGTTTTGCAGATGGGCCCTGTGTCCCATCCGTGTCCTTTTGTGGTCGTCCCTCTTCTGCCCCCCTCCCCCGCCCTGCCGCCTCTTCGCTCTGCCCTGAACACGCCATCTGGAGGTTCCTGGGATTAGCCCCTTGGCGAGGCCCGGCGTGCTGTGTTGGCTTGGTGTGCGCCACGCCAAGAGGCTGACTGTCTTGGGCCGCGGGAAGTGGGCTCTCATTAACCACCGGCTCCGTGTTTGTCCCTTACTTGTGTTTTAGAAAAGGATGAGGCTGCAATTGAGCGCTCTCAGTTCAGTGCCACGTCAGTAGCTGATGTGGACAAGCGGGGGAAACGGCGGCTCCTCATGGGTAACGCTTTTCTTCCACTTCCTTTGTTGTACTTGCAC
Source organism: Balaenoptera musculus (assembly GCF_009873245.2). Taxonomy (NCBI): domain Eukaryota; kingdom Metazoa; phylum Chordata; class Mammalia; order Artiodactyla; family Balaenopteridae; genus Balaenoptera; species Balaenoptera musculus. The sequence goes on along the minus strand of NC_045794.1, from coordinate 98,620,942 downwards.
CTTTGTTCGTGTGTGTGTGTGTGTGTGTGTGTGTGTGTGTGCGGTATGTGCTGGCGTGGGGGTGTCTGTAGGCGTGCTTGTGTGTCAGGCTGTGGGAGCTGTGCTGGCGTGTGGGGTGTGGTGTGTGGGGCTGTTTATCCGTGTGGTGTGCCCACGTGTGTGTGGTCGGGCGTGCCGTGGGTGAGTGTGAGGGGCTCTGCTCCAGATGTGAACTCACTTTTTCCTTTTTAAGGTTTTTACCCTTCATCGAATACATGTATTTCTCTGTGTGTTTGTAGCAAAGAATCCAGAGCCAATGTCTAGTGGCTTCTGCCTGTAAGGAGATGTGCTCTGTAAACCCCCTCTACTCGCAGTAATGCCCACATGTGCAGTTAGGATTCCAGGGTCAGCAAAGGAACACTGAGACACAGAAGCAAAATGGGTGTTAGTGTAGAACAGGGGTTCAGGCAGCACGTCTGTATCTGTCTCCTCGCCAGAGAGGAGCCACGTCCAGGGGGAAGAGAACTACATCTAGATGCGGGGCAGCAGGGTCTCAGGGGTGTCCAATCCACCCTGCTTGCTTTAGAGTTGGGAAATCTGCTACCCAGAGAGGGGAGGACCGGTCAGGGTCACCTGGCAGCCCCTTCTGGCCCCAAGGCCCCCCAGTCCGTGAATGACCCCAGCCCACTGGGCTGGCAGTCTCAGCCCACTTTTCCCCAGTGCCCCCGCCTCGGGCCCCCGCTTGCCTTGGGGGTCCATGTGATGTCAGCTGCGCTCTGAGCACTGCCCTGGGCTGGATCCAGACTCTAGGGAGGCTTGCCCAGAAACACCTGGGGCCGCTCTGGGCGGCTGGAGGTCTGCTGGTGTGGCTGGTCCCGGGCAGGGTGAGGAAAAAGGAGAAAATAACTGCTCTGCAACCGAGCTCGGTCTGCAGAACAGAAGAGCCATCTGTCTCCACATTCATTCGTTCCTCTGGCCCTCAGTCAGTGCCAGTTCTGGGGTCGCTGGCCCCTGGGTGGCACTAGCTGCCAGGCCTCTGGAGCACAGGTATCGGGTCACCTGGGATGGTCACGACCTTCTTTGTGGCACTCCTGTTAGGTCACACCAGCTTTGGGAGCTGTGAGGTCAGGTGGTGCATTTCCCACATCTCGGAGGAGGAAACTGAGACTCATTGGGGTGCCCTGGCTTGCCCAAGGTCACACGTTACCCTGCATAGCTGAGCTTAACCCAGAGGTCACGGCCACGTGGGCCATCTTAAGTGTCGGCGTCACAGGACCATGGAGGTCAGAGCCTAAAGGTCCCAGAGAGGTCACTTAGTTTTGTGGTCCTCGTAGGGACCTCAAAGGAGCCCAGGCATCTAGGGAGGAGAGAGGTCTGAGTGGGGCTGAGGGAGGGATGTGGCCTTGAGTGCTGGCGAGTAGGCTTGAGGTCTCCCCCAGTGAGGCTTTGAGGAGCAAAGGAAGCCATGGGCTGGCCGACAGCTCTGTGAACCCCCGGGCCATGCTGGGCAGGACAGATACAGCCCTGTTCTCAGATGAGAGCACTACAGGCCGGAGAGGCCAGAGGACTCACTCTGGTTACACAGGGACAAGCTCAGGCTAGAAGCCCGCTCTCTGCAGGTTCTCTGTACGAGGCTGTCTCATTGACTTGGGCCGTCTGGGTTGGCCTGGGAAGAGCTGGAAACCACGAAGGGGTGGGCTTAGCGGCTCCAGCAATCAGGCGTGTCCACTGCCCTGCACAAAAGTGTGAGTCAGTACTAAGGACTTTCTGAAGAGGTGGCTGGCAGTGGGTGATGGGAACCTAAGAGCTGCTGGTGCCCTGAGGCCCAAGAGGGCCCAGGCCCCTAGGCCTCACTCACAGGAGAGGTGGGCACTGCTGCCTGAGGCCAGAGCTCCAGAGCAGGGCAGGACCAGGAACTGGGCCCCCAGGTGCCAAGCACCCTTCCCAGCAAGAGGATGGTGGCAGACGAGGGCTGAGCTGAGTTGGCATGAAGCAGGTGGGTGGGTACTTGCTTTTTCTAATTAGAGTTGGCAGAGAGAGTGGCTCAGAGCCAGATCCTGGTACAGGGTCTGGGAGGTGAGGAGGGAGCACTGAGGACACAGGTCCCCTCACCCCGAGCTTGGGAGGCAGATTCGGGGGAGCAGATCGGGGGACTCGGTGCCAGGCACAGGAAGGGCCAGGGAGATGGATGCTGATTGGCTGCCCCCGGAATTCCCATCTCTCTGTCCCCACCCCCACCCCCTTAGAACCTGTCCTGCCCCACCGACAGAAGAGACCTCTCCCTCCTCTGGTCAGGAGTGACAACACTTAAAACAGGGGGACAAGGGCCAACGGCCAAAACCACACGCCTGGCACTAGGTCACTGTCCTCAGAAGCTTCCAGGAAAGGCACTCTCTAGAGCGTAGGTGAGCTCCCCCCTCAAGAGCTCGTAACTCTTAGCACCCGTCCCCTCTGAGAGCAGCCCACACGGGACACACTTAGGATCCTGCTGGACTTCAAGCCCAACTGGTAGACCCCATGAGGCCTGGCTGCTCCCAGGCTCAGTTAATGGAGGCAAGGAGTGGAGGTGAGGGAGGTGACCATCCCCATTCTGCCCTACTGGTCAGAGCACGCCTGGGACATCACGTTCAGAGCCCGGCCCCCGTGTGGAGAGAGCAGCCTAGACGGAGTTGGGTCAGCGTCGCCAGCCTGTGGAAGGGAGCCCAGGCAGGTCATCCCAGTGGATCCTGGGGCTGGTGGGCCGCTGGAGCCCTGTTTTAGGTCCTGGGGTGGGGGAGGATGGGCGTAGAAGAGACAGAGGGGAAGGAGCTTGTTTTGTGGCCCAGGAGCAGATGAGGAAGCCGAGACGCTGAGGAGTCCACGGCAAGGTCAGACACTGGCTTCCCCTGACTGCTGCGCTGGCCAGCATGGGAGGTCAGAGACAAGGGACTGCTGTGAGAGAAGCCTGGGGGCCGGAATGCCCCACAATGGTCTGCTGTGAGCAGAACCCGTTGTAGTCATGGTACACGGCTCCACCAGAGCAGGGCACGTGTGCTGCGGTCACCTGGTGGCTGAGATGGCCCGGCCTGTGTCTTCCGGCCCTGAGGTGCCGATTGTCTCCTGTGTGGCTGGAGCTCGTTTTTAGGGTGGGTCAGACAGGACTGAGAGAAAGGACTCCCTTCCCCCTCCGCAAGCGAGTGGGCGCAGGACAGCTCTTGCCAGCCCGGAGAGGCTCCGTGAGCCACCCGCCCATCCTCGCCACTCTCAGGGGTGACCACACCTCAGCAACAGACTTGTCCTGCAGGCCCAGGGTGAAAGCCCCTTCCGTGTCTCAGGGAGGGTTAGTGACCGACCTCCTCACTGCAGGCTGCTCGCCCCAATATCCCTTCCCCAAACAGAGATGGAGAATTTAGGTTTTCTGTGCTTTTATAGGCTGTTTGAGCCAGAACTATTTCAGAAATATTTTGCACCCGGACTGCAGAGGTTACAAGCCCCTTAGACGTCTGCAGGTCGTTTAATTAGCAGTCTCACCTCTTAACACAGCCAAGAACCAGGATGTAAGCGAAAACCAGAGCTTCATACAAAATGTGTGGGACCCTTTACCCACATTTGAGCCTCTCGGTTCCTCTCCGGGAACCTGCCTGCTTTTATTTCCCCAAGGGCTAGCATTTTAGCTACAGGGTTCCGGGTTTTGAAACACTAACCCAAGCGCAGACTGAACTCCGGCAGCGTCACTCCCTCATCACGGCGCTGGCTGCTGGCCCGGGGCTCTCAGAGGCTCCTGAAGGGACAGGGCTCTGCAGCACGGTGGCCTGGGGCCATTCAGGGCCAGGTGGCGCTGCCCCACTCTTGGGGTCTCAGCTGCACCCAGTAATTGCTGTTTCCAGCTACCCCCCGTCACTGAGCACAGGCCAAGAACAGGTACAGTTATGTTTAAAGAGGCCTCAAATATGTAACTGATTTTAGATTCCCATCAAAATCAGTTAAAATGTTTGGATTCGAGGGTTGGAGAGATAAATTTCAATTATCTGGCCAACTGACTCGTGTGAAACATCTGAGTCCCCAGCTCAGTTTACCACAGGCCGCCTGGGACCCCGCTTACAGCAAGATTGATGAGACACTGTGAGTCAGACTTGTCAACTCCAGGTCTTAAATCGGCTCTTTTTCCACAAGTATGCTTGGGATAGATGCTGTGTTAGTTTCCTATTGCTGCTGTTAACAAGTTACCACAAGCTTAGTGCCTTCAAGTAACACAAATGTATTATCTCCTGTAGGTCAGAAATTTGACTTGGGGCTCACTGGGCTAAAGCCAAGGTGTCAGCACAGGCTGCGTTCTTTCTGGAAGCTCTAGGAATGAATCCATTGCCTTGCCTTTTCTACTGCTACAGGCCACCCACATTCCTTCACTGGTGGCCGCTTCGTCCATCTTCAAAGCCCGCAGCCCTGCATCTCTGACCCTGCTTCCGTCACCACACCTCTTTCTCTGACCTCCCTCTTCCACCTCTAAGGATCCTTATGACCACATTGGGCCCACCCAGATAATCCAGGGTAATCTCCCATCTCAAGCTCCTTAATTTAATCACATCTGCAAAGTCTTTTTTACCACGTAGAGTCACAGGGGATTAAGCCATGGACGTTTTAGGGGGCTGTTATTCTGCTGACCGCAGATGGTTCAAACATGGGCTGGGAAGAACCTTCCAGGTCATCTGGCTGCTGCGAGCTCCACTGAGACAGAACCCACATCTGCTCTCTTCACTGGCTTTATCCCCGGGACCACCAATCTCCCAGCACAGGGCTGGAAGTGTGGGAGCGCTGGATGCTGCCCGAAACCCCGCCCCCGCCCCTTCGGTGGGCTTCCGGCGGCCCCTGCAGTCTCCCCAGCGCCCATTGCTCCCCCAGGCAGTCAGTGCACTTCAGCTCACTCCCTCTGCTTTCCAGTCAGCACCCCCAGTGTCTTCCCACAGCCCTGAGAGGCAGCTGTCCCCACTTTACAGACGAAGAAGTGAGGCCCTGAAAAGGGAAGAGACACGGCCCAGGCCACGCCATCAGTGAGCAGTAGTCCGGGCCAAGGTTCAAGGCCTGTGGACTCACTCCCAAGTCCAGGGCCCTAAGTCAGAAGAGCAGGCCCGAGGCTCAGGATAAAGCTCAGATTTGTAGGCTCAGCGTCCATTCCAGGTGGAATCTTCCCTCCTGAAAGCAGACTCACAGCCAGCCCATTTGAAGGGTCCCCCTAAGCCCAGGAAAGCAGAGGTACCTGTGCTCGAGGCCCAGTGACCACAGCAATAGTTAACCTTTAGTCCCAGCTCCCTCTGGGGCTTGCATTGTCCGCAGTCCCACCTCCCAGCCACCTAGGGGGTTGGTGCTAAAGTAATTCCCATTTTACTGGTGAAGAAACTGAGGCACAGAAAGGTAGCTAGGAACTCCTCTCCCTGCACTCCCACAGCTGGCACCTCCCCATCTCCCTGCCCCTCTGCACCCCTGGGCAGGGAGCCCAGGTTCCCCTTCCATTGAATGGGTACAGCGCCATCATACGTTCCCTGGCTGGCCTCAGACGACGGGGGTGTGCGCGGAAGGATGGCTGGGGCCTGGCACACACACAAGACAGTACTCGGTAAGGGAGTTGTTGAGAGAGTTCCAGGATGGGGGCCAGAGGGGCTGGAGACCTGGAAGGCAAGGGGAGACAGGCAGAGTGCGGCAATGACGGTAGCAATGGCTGACATGTGGGGGGCACAGACCGAACCCCATGCTGTCCCCAGCCTCGTATAACCACACAGCCACCCTGAGAGGTCACTTCTCTTGACACTCACACTCCTTCTCCCCAGCTCCCGGCTACTCTGTCCACTCAGGGGTCACCCGCCCACCACTTTTTTTCTGCAGCCACCATCTCTAGGGTCCCTGGGTTTCTCCTAACTTCACCAACCTGTGTCCCAGGCCACCTCGTCCAACCCCTAATTCCAGACCCACACATTCAGTCACCGCCTGGAAGCCACCCTCCACCTGTCCCTCAGGCCCCGTACACGCAGCCTGTCCCAGGCTTCCTGCATCGGTGAGTCATGTCACCTGCCACCCTATACCCAGGTGCCATCTTGCACAGTTCTACCTGGCAAAGGTTTATCCAGACCTAACTGGACCTTCCCTGCCACCTCCATCCCAACTGCTCTCCCCTGTCCACCAGCACCCTGTTTTGTCACAAGTCTGGGACCCCCTGACTAGGGACAGAGGTCAAGTTTGTGCCAGTTCTGATGGCCCCTGGGGACACAGTGCAGGGCCTTGCACAGAGCAGGAGCACAGGAAAAGCTGGTTGGCTCAGAGCAGGAACGAAGGCTTCCTGGAGGAGGTGCCCAGGGATGAGTAGGGCCTCACTGCTCACTCTTCACGCAGGCAGGTGTCTGGGGAGGAAAGGGCGGGACCTGGAGCCTGGATGAGCCTGGCAATGGGAAGGGCAGATCTGAGGCAAGGGGGGTGACGACACAGGGCAGTTCCCCAGGTCAGGCTCAGCAGGAAAGCCAGCTGGAGGGAAATGGCGGGTGAACCTTGCAGCCCGGGAAAGGCACCTTCTCCTCCAGCCACAGCCTCCCTGCTAACAGGGCTGAGCCCCAGGCACTGAGCTCGTGTTCAGTAAGAACCGGGGTGGTCAGACTTCAGCCCTGTCACTGAACTGATCCCACGTGCGGCTGGTCTCTGGTCAGCTGGGGTCCCCGGCTGAGGCTCTGAGCCCCTGTCCTCAGTTTAGTCACACACACGTCCTCAGTCTCTCTCACACACACGCACCATGGGCTGGTGGAAGGAGGTGGGACCTGGTGACAGCTGTGTCGGGGGGTCGAACTTGGGGGAGAGGGAGGGTGCCAGGCAGGGCTTATCAGAGAAAAGAAGAGGAGGCAGGGCACTGGCTGGCCCCGGGTGGGGGGACCAAGGCTCGGAGAGGATGGGACTCACCCACAGCCCCCCTGTGAGTTGGGCAGAACCAGGGATCCTGGCACCTGGGCCCTGGCACTCTGGGGACCAAGTCTGGCTAGAGGGAGTAGTCCAGACCCTGTCCTGAGGAGACCCAGAGCAGCCAGCTGTAAGTCCCTTGGCTTCCTTTGGAGCCTGAGGCCTTAGAGCTTTCCCCTCCATCTGGGCCTCAGACGAAATTTGAGTCTGATTCTAGCCGGTCTGTAGGCTCATCTCAAAGTGTGAAAGCCGTGGGAGACTTCACTTCCACAGGCAGCTGACACACAGCACACTTCTGAATGCCACTTTCCCAGCCCCCAGAAATGAGAGTGGGGCAAGGGCAGGGTCCGGGAGTGGTGGGTGTGGGCACGCACTCCCCGAGACCCTGAGGGCGGCTTCTGTGAGGTGGGACTGCAGGTGGAGGGGGTCCCTGCAGCTGTGTGGGCAGTGGGCTCAGAGCGCACCTACCGGGAAGCGTGGTCTGGGGCACACCTGAGCCCTCTGCACTCCTTCCGGGTCTGAACCTCATGTACGAGGCCGCCCCACCCCGTCCGCCGGTCCCCTCTCTGTCCTGCTGTAACTCCTTCCTTCCGGATTTGGTCCACGTGGGTCCCCAGTCCCTTCAGGGATGTGACCTCAGTGTCCCTGGCTGCCTGATCGCCCCTCCCCATGCCCACTTCCTGATGTTTTTACTGGTCAGCGTGGCCCCCCTGCCCAGCCACACTCAGGAGGGCCCTGGAGTGGTAATACTGATTGTCCCCCAGAGCCACGAATGGAAGGCACCCCAAAAAGGCCAAGGCACCTCTTCTTTTCTCAGTACAGTTTTCAGAGGAGCCCCAGAGTATAGAAACAGATGACAGTGACCAAGCGCCTCGGTACCCCTGCCCACTGGTTCCCGTCCCACCCACCTGGGTAGGGCCTGCCCCTCAAGCCCACGCTTGCCTCCATGTGGGGGTCTGTAGCTGGCTCCAGCCAAGGGCAGGCCAGGTGGCAGCCGCTGACTACTGACCAGCGCGTAGCCAGAGCTCAGGGCTTTCCGTGGCGGGGTTCCCTGGTCTGTCCCGAGGAAGTTGGGGCGGTTTGGGGTTGCTCAGCCGGGCTGCGTCTTTGTCTTAAGAGCTGTGTGCTTGTCCTCAGAGCAGGGACGCTTGATGGGAGTCGCGCTAACAGTGGCTCCCCTTCCTGGTTTGTGTTCCCGGCCCAGGCTCTGGAGCCAGACCTGGGCTCTGCGCCCCCATCGCCGCACTGACGTCTCGGAGCCTCGGCTTCCTCTTTTGCAGAAACAGGGTTGTAGTCTCTACTCTGAAGCAGGCTGGTGAGACCCTTGGCGTGCGGCACCTGGCCGTGCGTGTGGCACGCGCCAGGTGCCCGGTCACATCCCATTCTTCCCCTGGCCGTTAGCATTTTACTGCCAGCAAGGAATACAGCCTCGAGATGGCGAGGCCCAGGCGGTGAGGCGGGAAGCCCAGGGCCTGCCTGGCCTTGGTCAGGTCGTAGGTGGGCTGATGCAGTCCGAAGGGGGACCTGGAGAACGAGAAGGGTGAATAAGCACCTCTCAGAGGCCAGCCAGGTGCCCAGAATCTGGACCCTTCCAGGAGGCCCGCCCAGATCACAGACTGGAACTGTGGAAAGAAAGGGCAGATGCAGACCCCAAGGGCCAGCTTCGCTCTGCCCTGCCCCCGGCCCTGGCCCCAAGAAGTCACGGGGGGGAGGCGTGGGGGGCACACACCAGTGCTGAAGGCCCCACCCGGAAGCAGGGGGGTTTGTGCCCGGGGGCTGGGCCCTGCCTTCCTCAGCCGCAGGCTGTCCTCTCGCCTGTCCTTCCCCCTGTCCCGTGTCCCTGGGGCAGCCATCAGGAACCTGGAACGAGGCTTCCCCTCTGTTGAGCAGCCTTGGGGCTCACTGTTTGTGTGCCTGGACATATTCAGTGTTCCCAGGACCTGCAAGGGTGCTGTTCAGCGTTTCGGATGAGGAAACTGAGGCCCAGGGAGGTGAGTGGCTGGCCCAGCTCCACACCATCCTGCTCTACCCCCGCAGCGCACCGCACTCCCTCCAGGGCAGGGGGGCTGGTGACGGGCCTGTCTCCCCACACCTTGCCCAGGGCTGGCACTCGGAGAGTGTTGGCTGCTGTTGGTGGGCGTTCTGGGGAGAAGGGTCTAACACCCAAACCTCCCCGCTCACACACCGCTGGAGGGGCGGCGTAGCACCAAGCAAAGGTCACCGGCCAGGTGACCTTTCTCAGGCTGCTTCAGCTCCCCAAGCCTCCTGCACCTTCTGTGGAACGGGTATACGATGCTGTGCCCTCGCTCCTGAGGATGGCCTCACGGGAGAGGCCGCCTGCAGCCCCCCGTCTGCCCTCAGCACCCCTCCACTTAACTGTCAGAGTAAAGGCAAGAGGCAGAGGCCAGGGATGAGGCTTGCTGCCGTGACCCTGCTCTGCCGCCTGCTTCAGTATAAAACCTCCGCGTCCTTCTGGGCCATTCGAGGTTCCCTCAAAGCGTACAAAGAAACCTCCCCCCAGGGTCTGCTCGCCTCTCCCCTGCCCTCAGCCCCTGCAGCTCTCGCCACAGACCGCAGGGCACCGTCCTCAGGTCCGGGAGGTTCTGCTCTCCGGCACTAGTGTGAAAACAGCCCTCACCGGGCCGTGTGCTCCAAGGCCAGGCCAGCCCCTCGAGGACGGTGAGATGAAGTGGCCTCAGGCGGAGGGCGGGGCTGGGTGCCAGGTGGGGCCTGGCGAGGCCTCCTTTCCTACTTGCCCTCACGCTCAGGCTTGGGAGCCCCCTGCTCGTCGGGCCGCAGTCCTGGCCTCCACGACCGCCTGCCCCCAGCCACCTCCTCCCCCCAGGACCTCCACACGCACTGTCACCATCACAGCGGCCACCAGCGTGCACCCCAGGGCCCAGCTCCGCTCAGAGGCCCAGGCGCTCTGGGTCGGCTTTGTCCAGCACCATGGGTTAGAGCGCCCCCCACAGGTGGTGCTCTGGAGTGGACGCGACCGAGGCGGAGCAGGGGCTTCTGGGCAGACGTGGAGAGGCGGGGACCCAGAGGCAGGGTGGATAGGAGCAGGGCGTGGGCACGCGGCAGGCGGGCATGAGGCCCGCTCCCACTCCTGGCCGGGTGGCCGCGGAAGCCGCTTCTGTCAGCCTGAGTCTCCTCACTTTGCAGAGGGACCCCATGAGGAAGATCAGCCTCACTGTGGGGCTCGGTGAGGGACACAAGCCTGCTGACAGTGTGCATGACGGGTTGCAGGGTGCCCCAGAGGTCAGGGGGGCCAGCATGTAGAGACTGGGCAGCCGGGAGACCAGGGCCACTGTGTAAGGGCCTTGCCGGGGAGCGTGGCCTTTATCCCAAAGTGATGGGAATCCTAGAAGGCTCAGGAATCAACTGAGGGGAAAGGGTCAGAGGTCAGGGAGTCCATGGCTGGGCCGGGAGAGCCGGTAGCCAACCCCTCTTCACAGCGGGCTCCAGGTGATCCTGGCGGCAGAAAGACAGGTGGACCAGCCCCGACTGAGGCCTGACAGATCTCGGCAGGGGCTTTGGGCTACTCCGGCCACCAGGGTGACGCCATCAAGGGGCAGGGCAGACCCTGGGCTCGCAGGGTCTCTGTAGGTCGCTGTCCCCACACCTGGCCCACCGCTCAGAGCCTCTGGGGACGGGGCCAGAAACCTGCGCGGTCGACAGGCTGCAGGTGGAAGACCCTTTGCCCAAAGTCCCACAGCTTGTCGGGAGCTGAGGGTGGCACTCGGGCCTCTGGACCCGCGGCTCACCGCACGCGGCTCACCTTGGCGCCCCTGTGGTCAGCGTGTCGTGCTATTTGCAGATGGCCTCCGAGGCCTGAGCTCCCTCCCACCCCCTCGCCCTTCAGTCCAGCCCGCCTCCACCTCAACGTCGCCTTCCGGTGCCCGTGACTGTGGCTGCTGCTGGTAGGCTCGTGGTCCCCTGTGCTGTCGGGGTCATCTCCGACACTGTCCCCCACCAGGCCCGGCAGGGGACAGGGGCTCAGTCACCTCGCTTCCTCTCATTCTTCACGGGGCCTCCAGAGTCCTGTTCTTTCATCTGCTGATTCAGAGGAAATCAGGCCCCTCGCCATGCCGGTCCTGCACTGGGTGCTGGGCGCTGGGGTCACCTGGAGAGTGAGTAGTCACTGGGGGAGATCACCGCCCAGATGGAAGCCCAGGGCCTGGGAGAGCCGGGGGCGGGGGGCCAGGAGAGCTCGGGAGGGGCCTCCTGAGTCGTGACAAAGGCGGGAGGCTGGGCCCTGGCAGCCACCCTGCTCGGGGCGGGGGGCTGGGGGGTGGGCTGAGGGCTGGGGGGTGAGCCCAGGCTCCTGCGAGAAAGGCAAGGCAGGGCCCTCTTCTGTCTCCCCTGATAAACCACTAACCCCCGAGGCCTGGGTCGGTGTCGGGTTCATCTCCAGCTCCTCTCTCAAGGCCACCCAGCACCAAAGGAGTCGATCCCAGACTGTTGGTTGGACAGAGGAGGGAACCGCCCGCTGCCCCGCTAGGCTGAGACCTCCAGAGACCAGGGACTGGGTGTAAGGCACGTCTGCCCAGCGCAGAGCAGGGGTCAGGTGAATCGGCAGCTGACTTTGGGTACTGAGGCTCCACAGGCGGAGGTTCTAAGGGTGGCACCAGGGGTGAGCGTGCGGTCACAACCATGACAGTTCACCGAGCACCGTCACGTGCGCACCTTGTCTGGGCCTCGCAAGGACCAGGTGGCAGATGTTACATCTCCACGACATGCAGCCAGAAGCTCAGGCTCTGAGACGTGAAGGGACCTGCCCGAGCTTGCGGGGCCAGCATTCCGAGCGGTGTTTTCTGCCCCTGTAGCTCCTGTGTCAGCCACTACACTGTGACTGAGACTGTCCTTCAGGCCGGACCTTGCCCCAGACCTAGGGTGGTGCAAGCACCCAGCGCCAGCTCAAGGGACGTCCTGCTGCCGTCCGAGCCCTGGCCGGGCTGCACGGCAGGTCCAGCTGGGTGGCTGCCCGTGCCACCGCTCCCCTCCCCCCACGACCCCGCCCGGCATCTGCTCCACCTCTGTGCCCCGGGCGTGTCACAGGTCTTGGCCCAAAGTGGACCTCCCCCAGGGAAAGACTAAAGACTAGCCTTTTAACACACTGGGGTTTTCCCATCTGCTGAAAAGGGGCTCGCTCCCAAGCCCCTTCCCACTTCAGTCCCCCGACACCATGCCCGCCTTCCCCCCTTCGCCAGCCCAGCCTTGTGGGTGAGAGTTCTCCCCTCTCGCTGGGTGAGGGGGCCCGTGGGCGCACCTCGCTGCCCCCTCAGGCCACTGGCTCTGCTGCCCCACTGCAGGCCGCCCCCGAGGATCCCCCCGGAGGCCTGGCTCACTCAACAGCCTGGAGTCTCGCAGTCTTGGGCTCCAGTACTGGCTTCTCCCAATGGCTGTGTGACCCGTGCGCTCGCCCGGGGCCCTGCCCTTAGAAGGGCCCACAGTTGGCTGAGTGCTCGGCTGTCTGTCGGAAAATTCTTAACAATTTTTGAACAAGGGCCCTTCATTTTTATTTCACTCTGGGTCCCACAAATCATGTAGCTAATCCTGCCTAGAAAAAGGTCCTTTACTTCTCTGAGCCTCAGTTTCTCCACCTGCAAAGGGCCCTGCCCCTGGGGCTCTGTGAGGCCCGGGGAGGTTAGGGGATGAGAAGGTGCGTTGTCAGCTGCACAGGGCTGCGCCCTGGGAGGTGTCCTTCCCCTTGTTTCTCCAGGTGGAGAGGAGAGGCCTTTAGAAAGAGGCGTCTTGGAGAGGCAGGTCCAGGGAGAGACCGGAGGGTTCACAGGGTCCGAAAAGAAAGTCTTCAGATCCCTGGAACGGCGCTCTGGGGTTTGGCTTTGCCCCCCTCACCTAGACTCCAGCTTCCCTTGGCAGTGTGCGCCTCTGGCTGAGGCGTGGCCTCACGGGGCAGGCCTGCAGAACCAGATCTGCCCTCAGACCGCAGCTCCTCTGGCCCTTGGAAGGGGGTGGGAGCTGGGTGAGACCCGGAGGAGACCGCCGCTGCTGCAGCCCCGCTCACATTTGCTGTTTGCATTTGGGGTGACCCAGTGGTCAAGGAAGAGGACAGGACCGTCTGGTTTCTGAACCTGAGCAGCAGTGGCTTAGCAGCAGGCCTGGGTGGCCTCTGGTCTTGGGGACAGAGAGGCACTTGGGGACAGGGGGCCGGGGGGAGTGACCCAGGCAAGGAGCGTCCTCAGCAGCACCCAGGAGCCTCTGCGTGGAAACGCCTGGGGACGGAGCTCTCAGTCCCACCCGGGCCAGCCTGCTCTGTGTTGTAGATGTCAGTCCCCAGCCCCCGTCTTGGCCCAAAGGACCGGCGAGACTTTGCTGTCACCTTTTCCGCATGTCTCCTGCTTTACAGCGCACACGTACTAACCTCAGAACAATACAGCCGAGGTGGGCTCGGCAGAAACGAGCCACGCGCACCATAGCGGGGGCACCGGGAGCAGGTGCAGGAGGCTGCCCACCGCCCCGCCAAGGACAGGCTGGTGGCCGGCGGCTCGCTCTGCTCTCCCCCGCCCCGCCCGGGACAGGGCCTGGCAGGGGAGGCCCAGGGTGCAGGTTGGCTCTTAGCGTTACCACGTGAGCCCGAAGGTACTGGCTGCGCAGAGTGAGGCAGTGGTCTGGAGGAGAGGGACCACTGGGGAGTCGGTGCAGGTCACATCAGAGGACACTGGGGGCCTGGCCCAGAACAGCAGCAGTAAGAACCGGCCCAGAATCCGATGTTAAGGAAGTGGCAAGACCAGGCCCTGGGCCCCGGGCAGGGTGGGGGAAGGCGCCTCCTAGGATGCATCCTTGGGGCAGCTGGAGTAGCGTTCGTGGAGGCGGGGAGCATTGGGCGGGAGCTGGAGAGCCGAGTACGCGCTTGGCTGTGCAGACCCCGGCTGGGACTGGCTGGGATGGAGATCTGAGCCTGTCGGGGGGTTGGAGTACACCCATCGGGTCCCACCAGCCCTGCCCCTAACCAGCCACGCTGCTCTGCGCCGATTCCCAGTGTTCTGCACCTGGGAGGCGAGGGCGCAGGAGGCGTCCACAGAGCTGCTGTGAGCGTGGGGAGCCCAGTGCAGCGATGCCTGTGGGATGGGCTGGTCAGCACCCAGGGGAGCCCAAAGAGCCTCTTGTACCAAACATTGTCTAGGGTAACACAGGAGACTGAAAGGGTGCTCGGTACAGGGGACAGACCTGCCCTGAGGGCGCAGAGAGCGGGTGACCATCCAGGCTTGACCCCAGCCCCAGCTCGGCCTCCTCCTCCTACCCAGAGGGCGCGTGCAGCCAGCAGGTCTCCAGGGCCCCGGTCACTCGGGAGGCCCGAGATTCCGAGTCCCATCAGGGCCTCCAGAGACGGGAAGGGCCTGCAAGCCCCCTGGAGCCTGGTTGGCCGGGTCCATTTCTCAGGGACACAGCCCCCAGTGCCCACGCCACATGCCACCTCCACCACCGTGGAGAGGCCCAGTGGTCATCCCGCTGTTGCCAAGTAAGGCCACCCAGCTGTGCCCCAGCCCCAGCTCTCGGCACATTCTGCTGCCCGCCCCCCGCTCTCGGGCGTCCCCCCCGCCTCTCCAAGGCCTGAGCCTTAACTACCTGCACCTGGAAAACAGGCAGGTTCCCTGCCCCCCTCTCAGAGAGGGGCTCTCCCGCATAAAAGGCTGGAAAGGCACTTGGGGGTACCTTGGCTCTGGATTTGAGCACAGGGGGCGGGATTTCCCTCTCTGATTGTAACCTCAGGGTAGGAAGCTAACGTTTGTTGAGCAGCTACTCCAGGCTGGGCGCTGGACCAGACGCTGTCGAGTGTGCGGTTTCTTTGATCCTCACCTCAGCCCTGGGAGGGAAGGCTTGCCGTCCTCACCTGCCAGGTGTAGGTGCTGAGGTTGAGCCCCGAGGGGCGGACTCGCTGGGTCACTCAGTGAGTGACAGAGCCAGAGTCACACCCTGGCCTCCCCACCTCCACTGCCCCAGTAGACAGGCGGCGGGGGAGACTAGAGGGCCTGCGCAGGCGTGTGTGGGTCAGAGCTTGGCCCACGCGCACGTCGAGGCCAGCCGTCATGCGCACACGGCGGGCGGGGGCCTCCTTTCTGCGTCTGGAGGCTCGTCGTGGAGGTCTCTGCGCTGACCTTGAACCATGAGCAGGCAGGAGGCCTCCCAGCCACTGGGCAACATGCCCCACAGCAGGCAGACAGAAGCTGGAGGGCTAGAGCATGGGGAGACACGCTGAAAGCCTGGGAAGAGGCAGGGGCGAGGAGACCGGCCTTGCGGTAGCAGTTACAGCTTGTCCTACCGTGGTGAAGACTTCAACCTCGAGAATAAGGGCAGCGGCCCCGTGCAGCAGGCAGCCCCTGAGTTCAGGATGTTAAGGACAACCGCCATCGTGGTCACCCCACAGAATCACACACACACACACACACACACACACACACACGCAGAGGGAAAGTCCAGTTTCCTCCTCTCCCTGCTCTGCCCACCCCCTACAAGTTGAAGTTCAAAGGAAAGACATTTGCAGCAGAGACTCCTGGCAACTGGGGGTATATATTCATTTAGTCATCACTCCTGTGTTCATCCCCAAACTCCTCCCAGAGAAAACGGAATGCAGCTTGCAGGAATGCAGACACCACAGAAGGACAGACAGAACGAACGGGGTAGGGGGAGAGTTGTGGGGAGAGACCCGCTGGGGCCAGGCAGCCAGGGGCAGCCACGGTAGACAGGCAGGGGATGTCAGGTGATAAGAGGTGGGGGCCCTTGGCGCTTCCCTTCCTGGCAGCAAAGGGGAGAGGGAAGTTCCCACAACATCAAAGCACGCCAGATGCTCAGGAAGAAACCCAGGTTGAAAGGCTCAGAGGCCCCGGAACTAGGCTCCTCCACGTGCCCCGGTGACCCGGGTGTGCCAGCCCCTTCTCCGGGCCTGGGGAGGATCATTCTCACCGCACGATGAGCTCAGTGACCTTAGTTACGCCCCAGCCACTCCAGCCCTTTGAATTTGCGAGAGAAAAAAAAAAAGCACTAGACTAGCTTCAAGTGGACAAAAAACAGACGCCTTTGGTTTATCGTTCAGTGAGAACAGATGTTGGGCTGAGAGCCTCATCAAGGTGATGGATGGTGTGCGGGCTCTGGGAACCTCCCCTTGCAACTCCACGGCCAGGGCCACAAGCCATCCCGCGCTGAGACGAGTTTGGGAGCCCGAGTAACTGCCAGTCTGGGTTTGGAGTCCAAGTCCAGGCAAGGCAAGGGTTTAGGAATCTGTCCCTGGGCGGTTAAATAGCAGCCCGGCCGATCTCAGCACTGGCCCTGGTGGTGGTGTGGACCCTGTTGGCACAGCTCCCTGCGGTTTGCAAACAGTTTTCCCATCCATCATCATCAGAGGGGAAACAGTGTCATTCTCCCATTTTACAGATGGGGAGCCTGAGGTTCAGAGAGGCCCCACAGCTAGAGTGTATCAGAGCCAGAATCTGCATTGGAAACATTTATTTATTTATTTATTTTTGGCCACACCACGCGGCACGTGGGATCTTAGTTCACCAACCAGGGATCAAACCCGCATCCCTTGCATTGGAAGCGCGGAGTCTTAACCCCTGGACCGCCAGGGAAGTCCCCAGAGCCAGAATTTGAACTCGGGTCTCCTGTCTCAGGAGATCCCCTGACGGGTGGGGAAAGGCGGTGGCTTCTGTCCAAGGAGACTGAGAGTGTCTTTTTCTCTTTCCCTCCTCAGAGACGTGTGCAGTAAATAACGGAGGCTGCGACCGGACGTGCAAGGACACGGCCACCGGCGTGCGATGCAGCTGCCCGGTTGGATTCACACTGCAGCCGGATGGGAAGACGTGCAAAGGTCAGTGCGCACCACCTCCCTCGCCAGGCCCCGGGTGGTGCAGGCAGGGCAGGAGCGGGGCGGCACACTTGGGCTGGGTGTGCGACCACGTGTGGCTTCAGGGGCGAGGGTGGTCAGCTGTCACCTGCATTTCTGTTGGAGAAGCTGAGAAGAGGGAGAGTCAGCACCAGCGCTCCCCAGCAAGGCTCAAGGGAACCCCGGTTCCACTGTATATTGACAGGTTCAAGCGGGGCTCTGATATCCAAGAATGTGGCTTCACCCTGGGTTGAACAAACGGGGTACCTTTACTTCGGGCTTCCTAGGCCAGCAGAGGTTCCTTGTGGCCTCCCAGGGGGCAGGGCGAGGCCGGTTCCTGTGCTCACTCACCTTAGCCGAGGTGCGTTTTGCAGAGCTGGGGGCAGCAGGGCAGCAGGGCACAGGGCTCGGACCAGGCCAGGATGGTCTTCTTGTCGGCGTTAGAAAACTGAGGACACTGTGTGTCCTCGTCACTGGAAGAGGGAAGGTGTGCGGGGGGATCTCAACCGAAGGACTAAGGATGCAAATTAGAAATAAGGATTGGGAAGATGAGGAATGGGCCGGTCTGCCGGCCGCTGGAAGCCAGGGAAGGGTGAGCTTTCTCTGCCCACTGTTCCCCGGCTCACTCCGAGGTTCCTGAGGGCCTGCGGGGGCTCAGCCGTGTTGGGGACCCCTCAGGAAACAGGAAGCAAAGGGTCTGGGAAGCCAGAGCTGGCTGAGCCCTAGGACTGAAGGGGCCAGCCCTGCAGCAGGGGGGCACCAGCCCAGAAAAAGACCTGGGGTATTATGGAACCCCCAGAGCTGCGGGCCTTGGGCCAGGAGGCAGCCCTTGCGAAGGAGTGAGGTGCAGCCCCTCAGCACTCCCCAGACCAGCCCTCAGATCCCTGCCAAGGCTGGCTGCCCTCCTCCCATCACCCTGCCAGGAAGCGGGCAGGCCCGGAGGCCAGCATGGAAGGGCAAAGGAGCTAGAACTTCCAAAGCCCAGTGGGTGAGAAGATTGACAGCAGAGGCTCAGGGTGATTTTAAATAGTCTGAGATGGGCTTCTGAAGCCTGTAAAAATAGACAGCGTATAACGTCTCCTCCCCAGCCGCTCTGCTGGGAAGAACCTAGTGATTATTGACAGAAATAACCGTTCTTCCACCTATTTATTTGAAAATAAAGCCCTTCTGTAGCCCCCGCTCAGCCCACTTAGAGCGAGGTGTGTTCCGGGTGGGCGGGGGGGCTCTCTGAGGCCTTGCCACGTGGGCTTAATGCCAGGAGGGCTGGCCAAGGTCCACCGCAGACCCAGCCGTCCTCATAGCCCAGCGATGTCAGAGCAGGCCCAGCCAGTTGCCCTTGGAGCCAGGACAGAAGAAGGTAGAATCGGGCCACCCACACCCCATCCAAGGCACAGCGCTGACCAGAGGGGCAGGGCAGGGCTTAATTCCGGACTCGAGGCCAGGAGCTCGCCGCTGGGAGCCGACCTGTCTGGGCTGGAAAGGGGCCTCGGCAGTCACGTGGCCCACAAGGAGCACCTAAGGGGGCGCTGACCGCTGCCCCCTGCCCATCCTTGCTGGCGAGAGGGGCGTCCATCCTCAGCCCACCTTGAGTCTGGGGTAGGGGGCGGCGTTGAAGGGAGCTGTCCACACAGCCCCCGGCCCGCCAGTCTGAGCCTCCGACCATGTTTCCTGTGTTGAAACAACTGGGCCCTTTAACCAGAGCTGCTCGTTTGCCTTTAGCCAAACCTCACTCCCACTGCCCTGGAGTCAGGAAGTTCTCTCGGTCACTCATGCACCAGATGGGTTTTCTGGGCTCCTCCTGTGTGCAAGTGCAGGGGAGACCAGTGAATGAAACAGAAATTCCTTGTGCCCAGGGATCTTCTCTTGAGTAAAGAAGACAGACTTTAATTTTTAAAGTCTGGGCAGGGGGTAGGGAGAGCGGGGAGGATTAGAGCAAGAGGCTCTAATCCAGGCAACATGACTGCTGTGCAGAGGCCTGGGGTCCCAGGACCCAGAGCAGCCAGTGTGCCCAGATCTGGGGAAGGTTCGGGGGAGGTCCAGGAGAAGGGGTTGGCCCTTCATCCTGCGAGCCTCGACCAGGCCCCAGACACTCTTGGGCAGGAGAGCACAGGCCAGGCTTTCGTTTGGAGACAGTCCCTGCCACTGTTGGGACGTGTTTCTAGGCAGGGTCTGGAAGAGCAGGCTCGAGGTGACAATGGTTTGGGCCAGGGCTGGCAGCGGAGGTGGAGAAGAGCAGTCTGGATATTGTTATACATATTAGAATGTAAGGATCATGGGACTGGTCCAGAACTACATAGTATGAACATCAAAGCGTCTTCAAATCAGGGAACCCTGGAAACCAAATGTTGACCTCGAGACCCCAGGGTTTGGTGTCTTAGAGCCTTGGGCTTACAGTCTGAGTTTCCCGGGACCTGGCTGGAGAGGCGCAGGGCAGGGTGCGGGGGCTCGGGGCGGGGGACGAGCCAGCTGGGGATCCCCTACAAACCGAGGCCCTGGCCCTGGGGTTCTGGCTCCTCGGTCAGCGTGCACGCCCTGGTCTTGGCAGGGCCCAGAGGAGGATATCAAAGGTTCAGTGTTTTCTGGAAGCCAAAAGGTCATTGCTAAGCAAGACCAATGGCTGGAGGTCTCAGAAGATCCAGAGCTGAAAACCCAGGACGGCCGGGGATCACGTGGGCAGGTGGAGGGCTGCCCTAAAACATCAGGGCCATGGGGGGCGCTGCAGGATTTGCCCCAAGCCCTTGCTTTGTCTCAAGAGTGTGGACAGTCCAGTCTCAAGGCTCCCTGTTTGGCGCTGTCCTGCTTGATATTGGGAAGCGGGCACCTTGCTAATTGGCCCTTCTGAGAGGAGGGAGGTCTGGGGCCTCAACTCCCTGAGCCAGAGCCTGGATTTCCTCAGGGACACCAGCCCCTCCTCCCAGCACCTGCCAGAACAGTCTGGGAGAACCGCCCCCATCCCCGCCTGTTTGCCCTCTTCCCTCACCTGCCCTCTGCCCGGCCAGCCCAGCCCAGCAGCTTGCCCTCCCCACTAGGCTGCTCCAGGGTGATGCCAGCCCACTCCCACAGGCCCTCCCTCTGCTCCCACCCAAAACCCTCATCCACGTGGCCCCTGGGTTGCCAGGCTGTGCCCCCTCAGTGGGATGGGCAGAGGGGGACAGGAACATCAACCTACTGCGTGTTCCTATAGCTCACCCCTCACCGTTCCCCCCAACACGCACTGATGTTCAAACATTGGGTGACGCATCGAATGCTCCACTAACCTTCTCTCAGCCCCCCAACTCACTTATTCACTCATTCATTCATCCATTCGTTCAGTGCCCCATCCTTCTGTGCAGGCCTCATGCTGGGCCCTGGGGCTCCAGGTGGGAGCCAGATGCCCTGTCTGTCATCCCCCTGAGGGCAGGTCCCATGACAGGGGAGCAGCTAACTCTGGAGAGAACGTCAGGGAAGGCTTTCCAGGGGGGTGCTTGTTCCCCGGGCAGGGTGGGGTGAGGGCTGCCAAGGCAGGATCCAAGTGTGCAGAGAAGAGGAGGGCAGGGCCGCCAGGCCAGGCTGCGGAGGGGAGACCGTGAGCCTCTGTAACCAGGTAGGGGGCTGCTGGCCGCTGGTGGGGCCTGGTGGGAGCACAGTAGAGAAGGAGGGGGGTCTTGGAGGGGTGGGAGGTGGAGAGGGGGCAGAGGCTCATCAGAATGAAGGTCGAGGGGCCGTGCGAGCCCACTGCCCCATCACTACAGCTGAGGCTAGAGCCTGGGACGGGGCCTCCCCCGCTCTGACCCCCAGGCAGCCCGCTACACCAGCCTGGGCCTCAAGCAAACAACGCCTCGCGCCTCTTGTCTAGTTGCTATGACAGCCCCTTAGCCAACAGGCCCAGATGGGGTAAGGGATGGGATTAGGGGGTTCCAGAAGGCCTGAGGCATTCCCAAGGAGGCAAGCCCCATCTGCACATTCAGTCGTAGTGAATGATGCTGGAGAGGTACCTGCTAGCAGCCCAGTTTGCAGATGGGGAGCCTGAGGCTCAGAGAGGTGCCTTGCCCTGCCCAGGGTCACAGAGCTGAGAGGGGCCTCCGTTCTCCTGTCAGAGGCTTTTAGCCAGAATCTCCCCCGTCTTCCTGTAACCCCCAGGGGAGGGGGCGACGGAGAGCCCCAGCCTCTGTCCTGGACAGGCCCTCACTGCACTTGAGGTCTGCTTCCTCTGCAGGCCGCAGGGCCAGCGTGCTGCACTGGCGGGGCCGTCTTTGGAGACACCTGGGGCCGGGCTCACGTCGGCCTCCTGCGTGGAGCTGTGACCTCCCCTGGAAAGTGGGAGATCTGGCCTCGGGTTGTTTTGACCATCACACGAGACCTTGCCAGCAAGTGCTTGGCCTGGTCGCCAGCACGAGGTGATGCCCAGCAGGTGCCGTGACCCACAGAGGGTCCTACTGCTTCCTCTGGGGCGTGGGCTCATCCTTAGGCCGCTTTGTTTCTGAAACACAGGCTTCGGAGCGCGTGCAGAGTTCCCAGTGCTGAGCGGTCTCTTGTTTTTAGCCGTCATTTTGGTGCACATGTAGAGCACCTCCTGTGTGCAGAGAGGTGAAGGCCCAGCCCATGAGCAGCGGAGCCAGGGTCACACACACCCTAGCGGCCTCCCTTAGTGGGGCCCCCTCGGGTTCCCTGCCCTTCCCATCTTCCTGGCGCCCAAATCGCCAGCATACACAAACAGAATGGGTCCTTGGGGCAGAGGTACCTCGGGGAGGCTGGCCAAGGGCAAGGAGGTGGCGGGCACACCCCCTGGGTGTCCTGTGTTCCCCAGAGCCCAGCCCCACCTGGGCCTCCACAGGAAAGCAGCTCTGGGTCTGGCCCTGCCCGACTTGCTGTGCCCGTTCCCCTCGCAAAGGCTCCGAGAGTTGCCCACCCAGGGGTCTCAGCCTTGCTCTCTTTAACGCCCCCGCTGCTCTCCTGATGTTCGGGGGTTTGTTCTGGGGTGAGGAGCATTCTGGGGGGTGCTGCCATAGGACTTTTCAGCAGGTGTCAAGTCCAGCCTGTTCGGTCTGAGGAAGAGAGCTGGGAGCAGCGTGGTGAGAGGCTGGGCCTGAGACCGGAGTCTCTGCAATAGGACCAAGTCTCCTCCGCGGGGCTCGGGGAAATGGGGACAGATTGACCTTGACAACTGGTGGTGCCAGTTACGCGGGACAGGGGTGTCCGGGCCTCACACTCAGGCCAGGCTCAGCGGGTGCTGGGGTCTGAGTCAGCAGCTCTGTTACTGTGTGGCCAGTGACCAGCACGGAAAGCCCTCTCTCTGCCGGGGGGCGGGGGGATGCCTCTTTCACCGCTTCCTTTCGTGCCCTCCTCCAATCAGGGTGGGGACACCTTCCTGGATGTCACCTCCTACTTCTGTTTCCAATTGCTGGGCTAGGTCTGGGGGGCTGGGGGGTGAGCAGCATGGGGGGCCCAGGGGCCGGAGCCCAAGAGGAACTTCGGAGTGAGAAGAGGTACCTCAGGGACAGGGTCTCTGACAACTCAGTCCGCCAGGTGGACCGGGAGCCCGGGGGGCAAGCCCAGGGGAGCAGGGCAAGGAGGGTGGGAGGGAGCTCATGGGGGTCGGGGGGAGCTCGCGAGGGAAGAAGTTCCCATCACTATAGGTGTGCAAACCGAGGCCAACCGGCAGGGATGCTTGGGGGGGGTCGCGCTGGGGGGCCTTCAGGGTGCAGCCGCAACTCGTGACACGCTGAGTGAAGAAACAGCTCAAACTCACCGGCAGGCATGGGGAAGGGCGAGCGGGAGGAACCAGGCTGGGAAGGGAGGCGGCCCAGGAACGCCCGCTTCCCGCCACCAGCCGCAGCACCTGGAGCCAGTTACCTTCCCAGCCTCGGTCTCCCCGTCAGTAAAAAAGGAGCAATAAACCTACTTTTTAAAGAGTTGTTTGGGCACTGACTGAGCCCCGGCGCCTTAGGGATGTTATTTCATTTCATCCTCATGATGTCCTTCCAAGTAGGGGCGCCTCTGATCCTTATTTTAACAGACAGGGAGCCGAGGCCCCAGGGGTCCAGTAGCTCGCCCAGCCCAGAGTCACAGCCCCCTGCTCCCGGCCTCCCTGCCTCCCTGGCACCTCCCCGGGGACGAAAGGGCGTGGGAGCGTCACGGTCCCTGTTGTCTGGCCCGGCACCGCAGACACCAGTCCCCCTCCCTTCGGTGCACAAACGCCAGGCTCGCCAAGTCCTGGGGGGAGCGCTGTCTCCCGTCCTCCCACCCCACGGCTGTGAGCCAGCCCCCCTTCCTGGGCTCAGCCAGGGGACCCGAGGCGGCCCGGGCAGCGCGGCCCAGCCCACTCTCTTCGCCTCCTCCTGCCGCTCGGCTCCGCAGACATCAACGAGTGCCTGGTCAACAACGGAGGCTGCGACCACTTCTGCCGCAACACCGTGGGCAGCTTCGAGTGCGGCTGCCGGAAGGGGTACAAGCTGCTGACCGACGAGCGGACGTGCCAAGGTGAGCCGCCCTCGTCCTCGTGGGGTCCCGCCCCTCTCGGGCCACACAGGCTCCCGGGAGGGTAGGCGAGCCTGGGGTGGGCTTGTCCACCGGCTGGGCCGGGCCTGAGGGGCTGGGGGTAGTTTCTGTGTCCCTAGCCTGTGCGCTTGCCCTCCTGTCTTCCCGTCCTTTATGATTCTAGGGGCCCTAAGAAGCCATCCAGCCCCCCCCTCCCTGATATAGATGGGAACTGAGGCCCAGGGAGGGGTCGGCCATGTCCCAGGTGGCCCAGCGAGTAGGTAGCAGAGCCGCTGCTCCCTCCAGAGGGGGCCTCCCTGGCTACCATCAGTGGCTTCAGAGGCCAGGTGGATGCTGCCACCTGGTGGAAGCCGTAGCACATGGCAGGCGTGCCCCAGCAGCCCTTCCTCAGCGTCCCTGGGCACCTGCCAGGAGCTGGGGTAATGGGAAGAGAGACCTGGGCAGAAGCCGAGCATCACAGCCCGGGACAAGTCCCGCAGATGTCCCGGATGCAGTGAGAGCCCAGAGGATGGGCAGTGGAGAGACGGGTCAGGGAAGGCTCTGGGGGAGGGGACACTGGTGAAACACTTGAAGGATGAATAGGCATCTTCCAGGAGGAGCCGGGGAGGTAAACTCAATCAGGAAGTGGCGCTGTTGGGCTGAGGGGGTTTGAGGAACCACAAGGAGCCCTGTGGAGCTAGATGAGGCCATTGAGAAGGAGCCAGCTTCAGGGAAACATGCAGAGGGAGGGGCCGGGAGGTGGGGGGCTGGCTCAGATCCATCGCTGTTACCCTGTTGCCGTCCCGTCATTTCGTCTCCACGAGGTCCCAGGAGCCACAGGCTGCACGGGGCCGCATCTGGCTCGCGGTTGCAGCATCTGCCTCGTAGCGCTGCTCAGAGGCTGGCCTGGGGCAGCACGAGGCCCTGAGGGCCCCGAGGAAGGCGAGAGCAGAGGCTGGTAAGGGAGGGTCCAGGGCCAGCCTGTCCTGGGGCTCAGCATGTGACCTGAGCCCATCGCTTCCCCTCCCTGGGCTCGGCCTCTGCCTCCCTGCTCGGGCGACCTGGCCCTGTCTTCCTCTCAGGGCACAGGGGCCCACTGGGAGCACGGCATCTGTCCAGGCTCCGATCAAGGCTCCTCTGCACTTTGACTTTGTTTCTCCGTCTGCCTTGCCGCGTTCTGTGGAGGGCTGAGGGAGGGCCCTTGACTTTGCATCCCCAGCTGCCCTGTGAGAGGGGCGGGCAGCAGCGGCTGCGGAGGAGGCGATGGCAGGACTGCTCCGGGCTCTGGCTGAGTCTCCTCCGCCCTCTTCCTGACTCAGCTCTGCAAGGCCCTGGCACTCTGGCCCGCCCCCGCTCCAGCACAGCCCCTGGGTCCCCAGCTCCAGCAGGCACTCAGGGCCCTTGGGATGGGGACCCCAGACACCTCCCCAGGCCCGCTGAGCTCCACACAATCCCTGAGGATCCAGTGCTGCCACCTCCCAGCCTTTGCCCGGAGTGCCCTTCCCCCACTCTCATTCCTTCATTCCGAGCTAGCCCCATCCTTCAGGGTCTAGCCCAGGTGCCACAGCACCAGGAGATCTTCCCAGATCCACCTCCTGGAGGAATCCCATCTTCCTTTGAGCATCCACAGTGATTCCTTCCTCGTGCTAGTGTTATTACAAACACGTATGTTATGAGTGCATCTGTAGTCATGTGAGCAAATGTATGCAAAGAATAAATTCCAACTACAGTGCCCATGGAGAGGCAGGTCAATGTCTGCCTTGCCCTCAGGACCCCCATCAACTGTCCCATGGGGGCCATCTTGCTCAGAACTTACGGCCAGGATAGATTTGTCTCCTGCAAACACGTAGTTCATTTCCTCCTTTCCAGTACCAAGCACTCTGTGGCCCTCCCTCGTTCCCTTTTTACCCTGGCTGCCAGGGTGGTCAGAATCAAAGTTCACATCCTATCAAGGCTACTTTGTTATTCCTCATGGGTAACATCTTCCCTACCCCCATCCCCCTTTCTTTCTGTGCTGTTTTCCCCATTTTCTCCAGAGATATCTTGGGGTGATGGGGGAACACACTTTGGTCGGCATTCAAGTGGTCTGTTTTCATGTCCCAGTTCAGCCCCTTCCTCAGGCAAGCCCATCAGTTTCCTGCAGGTGTGGATTAAATACCTACCCTAATCACGCTGGAATGGGAGATATCAAAATGGCAGAGATTCGTAATAATCCCTTCTACTCAAAATATTTCTACCCTGCCCACCTCCAGAGAAGATGTGAGGCAGCTTCTCACCCAGGCACATGAGGCTAATGGAGACAAAATGGAAAATTGGGCAGCGACACGATGTCTGACGTTTGCTGTGTGTCGGCCGTGCGCGCGCTGAGCCTGGGGCCCCAGGACTGTCAGGCACAGGTGTCTGTTGAGCGGCTGAGTGAGGGGCAGGCCGTGCCGTCCACCACGCCCTGAGCCTCCTCCCAAACTCTGTCTCCCTGTGGCCACACAGACGTCGACGAGTGCTCCTTCGAGCGGACCTGTGACCACATCTGCATCAACTCTCCGGGCAGCTTCCAGTGCCTGTGCCGCCGCGGCTACACACTCTATGGGACAACCCACTGCGGAGGTCTGCAGCTCGCCCGCCAGGGCCACCTCCCCCCAGAGGCACGCGCCCGGCCGCACGGCCACCTGCACTGCACCCCACACCCCAACCTTGACCTTGACTCTGACGGGCCTGGGAGGGACTGGTGGGCAGAGGGGCTCAGCCAAGGGTAAGGCAGGAGGGTGGGGGGATGGGCAGCAAGCATCCACTGGGTGCCAGGCCTCAGCCAGGCTGTGGACACGGGCCTGGAAACAGCAGTTTCTGGGGAACCCCAGTCCGGAAGGGAGGATGGCTGCACAGAGGATCCCACAAACAGTTCATTCCAGTGGAGGGGGTAACAACAGAGAAGGGCAGAGGGTGGGGACAATGGGGGGCTCCTAAAGGAGGAGTGTTTGGGTCACGATGGGGGAAGCGTGCCAGAGGGGTCAGCGTGTGCAAAAGCACTGAGGCAGAGGGAGCACAGAGGGACCGAGAGGCAGCCAGTGGGGCTAGAGTCCCACGAGGGAAGGGGCACACGGTGGGAGATGCAGACAGAGGGGACACAGGGCTTCATGAGCCCCAGGGGACTTGTGGCTTTATTCCCAGTGCGATGAGAAGCCATTGGAGGGTTTATGCGGGGATGTGACAGGCTCAAGTTCATGTAACGAGATCCCTCCGGCTGCCACGTGTTTAGGAGAGTGGAACCCAGGGCACCAGTGGGGACATGGCTCCAGGCATGGGAGTGAGAGCTACTGGAGCCTGGGCAGGGTGGGGAGGGATGTGGAGAGAGGGAAGGTTCTAGATGCATTTAGGTGCCACGGATGATGGGACATGGGGATGTACAGGCTTGGGGGGTGAAGCTGGCGGGGTGTCAAGAATGGCCCTGAGGTCCCTGGTGTCTCTCCCTTTCCTTTGACCTGGTGGTGGCCACACTTCCTCTGCTGGGCAGCTGTGAAGTTTAGGTGGGCTCAGGCACAGCCGGTGCTAGGGGCGTGGCTCGTGGGGTGAGCTGCAGATTCTTCTGGAGGGACTCCCAAAAACCTGGGCGCCAGCTTCTGCACACAGGTCTTTGGCCCAAAAGAAGGCGGGGCCTCAGGGGAGACTTCCTGCGCCCAGGTGCCTGTTGTGCAGGAGGGAAACTGGCTGGGAAGGGCACGTCCAAAGTCCCGCAGTGAGATACAGCCTCAGGACCCCGGGGCTGGTGCTGGTCATTCCGGCCCCACAAGACCTGAATGCAGCTTTATTTTGTGCCATTTCTCTGCCCTCCCCCAAGTCGGGGCTCAGCTGCCCAAGTTCAGCAAACCACTGAGGTTCCTGGGGGAGGGATGTGTGTTGGTGTGTGCGGGAGCCCTGTGTGTGTGCAAGCTCGTGTGTGTGTCGTGTGCGACCACATGTCTGCGTCCAGTGACAGTATCAGGCTGGGGTCAGGGTCAGGGGATTCTCGGCCCTCCTGTCCTGGGTGGGTCCTGCCCTGCCAGCCCCAAGGGTGTGGCCTCGGCTGGACCGTCCAGCCCCCCCTCCTGCCCTTACGCCTACCTGTGCTTCCAGATGTGGACGAGTGCAGCATGAACAACGGGAGCTGCGACCAGGGCTGTGTCAACACCAAGGGCAGCTACGAATGCGTCTGCCCCCCAGGGAGGCGCCTCCACTGGAACCGAAAGGACTGCGTGGGTGAGTGCCCTGGGGCGAGCCATCGCGAGGACCCCTGAGAAGGGCCTGGGTGCCAGCCCCTCCCCTGGTGCCTGGATGGCTGGGGCTCCTGGGCAGGTGCTCTCTGCTGCTGGGATACGGCTGATGGGAATGCGGGCTGACAGAAGAAGAGGGGATGCAGCGGGGAGAGCACACTTGGTGTCAGCCAGAGGCACAGAAGCGGACTTGGCGGGGGGCACGGGGAGCACGGAGGTGGAGACCTGGGGGTCAGCGTGTGCAGCTGGAGCTGTGGGCTCAGGAGGAGCTGACACTTAGAGAGAGCAGAGCGCGGAGGCCTCAGTATCCCCAGCTCCCCTTGTCCTGCCAAGGAAGCTGGTGGGAGGGGAGGGGTGGTTACACGGCGTGCAGCAGCAGCAGAGCCAGGACTGGGGAGCGCCTGGGTCTTTGTACACCCGCCACTGGCCCGGCGAGGGGCGGGCCTCCTAGAGAGCTCAGGGCTCACGCGCCCTCTGCTGCTGAGCTCTGGGGCCTTGGGGCACCTCTCGGCTGAGTGCTGGACGGTCCACATTCACTGGTTCCATAAACATACTGACTACCTGCTGTGTGCCGGGCCTCTACTGGGTCCCAGGAACGGCTCTCAGGTCCTTGCCCCGCCGTGCTCCAGCATCCCCAGGGCCTCGAGAGTAAGCCTTCTAGATCTAAGAGCTCATCCCTCTCGGCTCAGAGCCCTCCAGGGAGTCCTCGTCGTGCAGAAGCAAAGCCTGGGTTCTTAGAATGGCCCAAAGGCTGCTACAGCCCGGCCTGCTTGCCCTCCACCCTCACCCCCACCCACCCCGTGCCAGCCTCCCTGACCTCACAGGTGCGGCCCCCCGACCTCAACATAGCCACGCTCGGGCTCTCCTCTTAGCCTAGAGGACTCGTCACTCCCTGCAGGGGCCTGCTTGGGGTGGGGGGCTTCCTGACCACACACCTGGCGCAGCAGCCGGCCCCCCCTCGGCGCGCCCCCGCCTCTCGGCTCTCCCGTGCTCGTCTCCTCCCATCGCAGCCACTGGCTGCCGCGGGGTGTCGTCGGTCTGTCCTCGCTGAACACACACTCTGCACACCCGAGCAGGTATTCTTTGCCTGTCTTGTTCACTGCTGTATCCCCAGCACCTAGAACAGGCCCGGCAGCCGTAGACACTCAGTGAAGGATTTGTTGAATGAATGGATGAAAGTATCAGAGGATGGATACCATCACTTAGTAACCCGAGGTCCGACAGCTGAATTTATTGCTTACTTAAGTAAGAATTGCTGTGCTGCTCAGGCAGTCTTGTTGAGCAAAGCAAACCGCTGGTTTTGCCTGGAGTTTGGGGGAAGAGCTCGTGTGGAGTTGTGCTGGTTGAAGGCAGGTGATGTCGGTCTCAGCAGCATGCCTTTGCAGGGCGCTGCGGGAGACTGGGCTCGCACCAGCCTCAGAAACCTGATCGCTGAGTGAACCGGCCCAGAGCTGGCTGACTTTCCAAGCCCACGCCCTCCTCGATTGATTGGCTTTCCGAGGTGTGTCCACTGATTATTAGGGTCATGTGAGGTCTGGTATTTACTGATGACCAGAGCTATCGGGTACAGGCTTTCTCTAGGGATATGAGGACATGTTTGTTTGTTTGTTTTTTAATTCTCAGTCTCCTTTTTGGTCGTCCCTCCTCAGAGCTGCAGGAGAGGCCACCAGGGCTTGTCCAGTTCTTCACCCCTGCCACCAAACCAGCCTCTATGAAGGGTCATCGGTGGAGGTCTGATCATCAGGTCACAGTCAGTCGGGGAGGTCTTATCCCATTTTTGTCTCTGAGCCATTTGCTGGGGCTATGACTACGTGAAAGCAGTTGATATTCTAGACGGTAGATGTGGAATGATGAGACAGACAAGTGTGACTGCAGGTATTACTAGAAGGTGCTGGAAGGCCCTCTAGAACTATGATTTAAGGGTTCCCAGGGCTGACCGGGAAAACTGGTCCCACCTGCTCCCTAAGTCCACAGTATGCAGGTTGCTGTCTCATGTAGCCTTGAAGTAGACTGTTCCACCTCACCTGTACCGTGAATCCAGGTTCAGAATGAAGTGCCGGCAGGGGCACAAACTCCCCTGGTTGCCCAGAAGATCCAAGGTCGTACTATTATCTGTAACTACTTGCACTAGGGAGTCAGACTGCTTTGTCCTGCCCCCCACGCCATGCCCTAGGCTGTATTATTCGCTGTATCACCCGAAGTGAGGGACACATTTTTGATGACCACTAAAGCTGTCCAGTCCCTCTGGTTGGGGCCAAGAGCCTCTGCCGTCTGCTTCACCAGGTATTATTATGTCCCTCAGAAGGTGTTCTGCCGTTAGATGCTTTGCAAGGAGGCATCGTTCACTGAGGGTACCGGGGAGTCATTCACTTGTTACAGTCTCAGAGACCCACAGGGCAGTTAGCTGAGGTCCTGGGGTGGCACCCATGAATCAGATGTCCATGTGAGACACGGGGTCAGCCTCAGTGGAGCTGTAGGTGTATTGTCTGTGGGTGGTGTTGTGATGAACAGTCAGATACAATGCAAGGCAACTGAACTGGTCTCTCCTGATGGGAGGGCATTTTCATTTTTTATGTATTGCCTACAAAGAGGATCATAATTACGTTCGTGTAACATACTTTATAACATTTTAAAATGTTGGCTTCCCTAGCAGTAGCTTGGGAGAACCGATTTAAAGAATCAGGAGGGTAGGGACTTCCCTGGTGGCGCAGTGGTTAAGAATCCACCTGCCGGGCTTCCCTGGTGGCGCAGTGGTTGAGAGTCTGCCTGCTAATGCGGGGGACACGGGTTCGAGCCCTGGTCTGGGAAGATCCCACATGCCGCGGAGCAACTAGGCCTGTGAGCCACAATTGCTGAGCCTGCGCGTCTGGAGCCTGTGCTCCGCAACAAGAGAGGCCGCGATAGCGAGAGGCCCGTGCACCGCGATGAAGAGTGGCCCCCACTTGCCGCAACTAGAGAAAGCCCTCGCACAGAAACGAAGACCCAACACAGCCATAAATAAATAAATAGGTAAAAATAAATTTTAAAAAAAAATTTTAAAAATTAAAAAAAAAAGAAAGTAATTTTTAAAAAAGAAAAGAATCCACCTGCCAATGCAGGGGACATGGGTTCGAGCCCTGGTCTGGGAAGATCCCATATGCCGCAGAGCAACTAAACCTGTGCGCCACAACTACTGAACCTGTGCTCTAGAGTCCATGAGCCACAACTACTGAGACTGCGTGCCACAACTACTGAAGCCCGCGCGCCTAGAGCCCGTACTCTGCAACTAGAGAAGCCACTGCAATGAGAAGCCCACGCACCGCAACAAAGAGTAGCCCCTGCTCGCCGCAACTAGAGAAAGCCCGCACACAGCAACAAAGACCCAACGCAGCCAAAAAATAAATAAATAAATTTATTTTAAAAAAAGAAAAAAAAGAATCAGGATGGTGGTTATCACTAGTAAGGCCTAGATCTAGGTGAGTTATTTGTAAGGGAAACATGATAGGGTAAATCAGAAGTGTACAACCTTAAATGCATAAGGTGGGAAAACGTGACCCGAAGAATGAAGAACAAAGGTATGCAAAAGAGCGTGTGGAAATCAGTGGTTACAGACATCTGGGAGAATTTATTCCAGTGGTATTAGGCACAAGCTCTCTATTCTGTGTAGCCATCGGCCGGTTCTGAGAATCTTGGGTAACAGTCAATTTCTGTGAACTGTCTGCTTGTGGGGGTTCTCTGAAAAACCTCAGTTTAAGACCTCTAGGGCTTCCCTGGTGGCTCAGTGATTAAGAATCCGCCTGCCAATGCAGGGGACACGGGTTCGAGCCCTGGTCCGGGAAGATCCCACATGCCATGGAGCAACTAAGCCCATGCGCCACAACTACTGAGCCTGAGCCCTAGAGCCCGTGAGCCACAACTACTGAGCCCACATGCCACAACTACTGAGCTCACATGCAATAACTACTGAAGCCCACGCGCCTAGAGCCCATGCTCCGCAACAAGAGAAGCCACCGCAATGAGAAGCCCGCACACCGCAACAAAGAGTAGCCCCTGCTCGCCGCAACTAGAGAAAGCCCGTGCATAACAATGAAGACCCAACACAGCCTAAAATAAATAAATTTATTTAAAAAAAAGATCTCTAAATGGTGACTTTACAGTATGTTCTGAAAAATTCATTTTTATTTCTTAAGAAAAATTAGGGGTAATAAAGGCTGTGATATATCTGAGTAATTCATGAATAACTCTCCCAGTAAAATGTGTCTGTATGTTACTAAGTAAATAAGTTGGAATATCCCAAATAAGGAACACAAAATCTAATAATATTTTAGCTCCTATGAGTGCTGTTATTTTTTTCAACAAGAGACTGCTTCCGTTCATCCAGAAAGTAAACGTACTATTACTAGAGCGTAATTATAACCCATGAACTACATCTGGACGTGCTCTAAGTGTCCCTTAGGGCTTGATTCCAGTCCGCGTCCCATCTTTACACTTTACCCAGGATCCTGAAGGTCACAGCCACACCACGAACTGGCCATTTCCTCTGCCACCCTGGAAAAGCTTCTCACCAACGTTGTCTAATGTCACCGCCAGTCTGTCCCTACAAGGATGGGCTGTCTTAGGACAGATGTCAGCAGACGTCGGGGTGCGGTGGTCTGGTGGTCCCAGGAGGCCGCTCTGGCTTCACCAGATATCGTCCTCGTGGCTCGTACAACTTGCTCCCCCGGCTCCTTCACAGAGTAGGAAGCCAAACGTAGTGTGTGTGTGATGGAACCCTTGGGCCCCTCTGTCCTTGCCCCAGGACTTCGGCCAGAGCAGCCTGTTTCACATGATGATCCGGAAACGTTTCCACCAGCTTCCACCTCTTCTGCTGTGGGCCTCTGTGCTCCCGTTATGGGCAGGAAACCTCTCTGTTTTCAAAGCATTCTAAGGTTGACTGCTTCCGCTCATGGGTATATTTACCTTTTATGTTTAGCAATTTAACACGCTAGAGAGAGCCTCGGGTGCGGCCCTAGAGCCAACTGGAGCCCCTCCGGGATTGATTCCGGCCTGGAGGATTCTTGCCTGTCCAGCCTGGTACTATCTCTCTTCTTTTTTTTTTTTTTTTTAAGTACTATTTTTTTTAAATTTATTTATTTTATTATTTTTGGCTGCGTTGGGTCTTCGTTGCTGCATGTGGTTTCTCTCTAGTTGCAGCGAGCAGGGGCTACTCTTTGTTGCGGTGCGGAGCATGGGCTGTAGGCACACCGGCTTCAGAAGTTGTGGCTCTCAGGCTCTAGAGCGCAGGCTCAGTAGTTGTGGCGCACGGGCTTAGTTGCTCCGCGGCATGTGGGATCTTCCCGGACCAGGGCTCGAACCCGTGTCCCCTGCATTGACAGGCAGATTCTAAACCCCTGCGCCACCAGGGAAGTCTCCTATCTCTCTTCTTTTTTTTGTTTTTTTTTTTAATTTTTTTTAATTAATTAATTTATTTATTTATTTTATGGCTGTGTTGGGTCTTTGTTTCTGTGCGAGGGCTTTCTCCAGTTGCGGCAAGTGGGGGCCACTCTTCATCGCGGTGCGCGGGCCTCTCATTATCGCGGCCTCTCTTGTTGCGGAGCACAGGCTCCAGACGCGCAGGCTCAGTAATTGTGGCTCACGGACCCAGCTGCTCCGCGGCATGTGGGATCTTCCCAGACCAGGGCTCGAACCCGTGTCCCCTGCATTGGCAGGCAGATTCTCAACCACTGCGCCACCAGGGAAGCCCCTCTTCTTTTTGTTTTTTGCTCTTATTAACAGCTTTTTTGAGATATAATTCACATGCCACAAAATTCACCCATTTAGTGTACAATTCAGTGTGTTTTAGTATAATCACAGAGTTGTGCAACCACAATCCACTTTAGAGCATTTTCATTACTCCCCAAAGAAACCCCATGCAGTCACTCCCCATTTTCCCTCAAGCCCCCCAGTCCTAGGCAACCATAATCGACTTTTGTCTTTTATGAATATGCCTATTCCGGACATTTCATGGAAGTGGAATGCAATGTGTGGCCTTCTGTGACTGACATGTCATTTAGCATAATGTTTTCAGGGTTCACCCACGTTGTAGCATGTGTCAGTGCTTCATTCCTCTTTATTGCTGAGTTACATGCCACTGTATGGTTATACGCATTTTGTTTATCCACTCATCAGTCGATGGACATTTGGGTTGTTTCTAGTTTTTGGCTATTATGAATAATGCTGTTATGAATATTCATGCGCAAATTTCTGTATGAACGTATGTTTACAGTTTTCTTGGGTATATACCTAGGGGTGGAATCACTGGGTCATATGGTAACCCTGTGTTTAAATTTCGAGGAACTGCCAGACTGTTTTCCAAAGCGGCTACACGATTTTACGTTCGCTCTAGCAGTGTGTGAGGGCTCCAGTTTCTCCACATCCTCACCAGCACTTGTTATTATCTGACTTTTTGATTATAGTCATCTTACTGGGTGTAAAATGGTATCTCATTGTGGTTTTTATTTGTAATTCCCTGATGGCTAATAATGTTGAGTATCTTTTCATGTGCTTATTGTACATTTGTATATCTTCTTTGGAGAAATGTCTATTCAGATCCTTTGCCCATTTTTTGACTGGGTTCTTTGTCTTTATTATTCAGGTGTAAGAATTCTTTATATGTTTTAGATACAAGTCCCTTATTAGCTACAAGATTTGCAAAGATTTTTTTCTCACTCTGTGAGTTGTCTTTTCACTTTCTTGATGGTGTCTTTTGAATCACGAAAGTTTTTAATTTTCATAAAGTTCAATTTATCTCTTTTTTCCTTTGGTTGCCTGTGTTTTTTATGTCACTTCTAAGAAACTGTTCATTGCCTAATCTAAGTTCCCAAAGATAACACCTGTTTCCTTCTAAGAGCTTTATATTTTTAGCTCTTACATTTAGGTCTTTGATCCATTTTGAATTAATTTTATATGTGTGAGATAGGGGTCCAACTTCACTCTTCTGCATGTGGCTCTTCAAGTGTCACAGCATCATTTGTTGAAAACAAACCATTCTTTTTCCCCATAGAATTATCTTGACATCCTCTTGAAATCAGTTGGCCGTAAATGTATGGATTTGTCTCCGGACTCTCAGTTCTGTCCCGTTGATCTATTTGTTTGTCCTCATACCTATACACCACGGTAGCTTTATAGTGTTTTTAAATCATAAAATGTGAGTCCTCCTACTTTGTTTTTCATATTTCAAGATTGATCTGGCTATTCTCAAACTTCCCTTGAATTTCCATATGGATTTTAGGATCTCTTCATTTTTTAAGATAAGTCTCATCAACAAAACAATATTAAGTTGGGATTTGGTGTGGAGCATCCAAAAGATCTGTTCTGGATGTGAACACTTCTGAAGTACAGACACACAGAGATGAGTCTCTCCTTCAGGAAGGGGTAGGAGAGGGAATTCCCTGGCGGTCCAATGGTTAGGACTCGGCACTTTCATGACTGTGGCCCGGGTTCAATCCCTGGTCCGGGAACTAAGATCCCAAAAGCCACGTGGTGCGGCCAAAAAAAAAAAAAAGAGGAAGGGGTAGGAGAGTTGCTCAATGGTAGTATGAGAAGGAGAAAGGAACCAGACACCATGATTATTTCACTGACAAGCAGAAAAAGCACTGGGTGTTTTCAGGTCACAGGAGGGATCATACTGCATGTGGTACCCTCAGATTTAAACGTGGTTCTGGTACAAGATCTGAAGATGTTTCAACTACTTTATCCAAGGCTGTGATTGCTCTGAGGCAGGAAGGACAAGCCTTGGTCACGGTTGCTCCCCGTGTTGTTGAGTTTGTCCCCTGAGAGGCTGGCCTAACCTTTGCATGTTGATACCAAAAAAAAAAAAAAAAAAGATTTCTGGCAATCTGGGAAGACTCAGTCTGGACTCTTCCTGGGCTCTCCTCCAATCGTTCTGCTGATGTCGTGGAAACTTTGCCCCAGGGATTCTGTTTTTTGATCATACATAATAGAGGTATATTAAGGTTCCCATCGGCTGTAATCTGAATCATGTGTAAGAGAATTTTCTGAGACTTCTAACAATAACCCCGTAGGTGTATTTTAGCTGGCAGTTCCATTTGCAGAGGAGATCCCTCCCCACAATACGTGCAGGGCCTTTGACCTAGAGAAGGGAGGCTTGTCTTCTGATAATGATCCCAAAGGAGCAGTTACAGGCTGGAACTCGGGAAAGAACTGAGAGTTGTTAGAAAGTCCCACTACCTGAGTGGGTTTTTTTTCTTTTTTTTTTCTTTTAACATCTTTATTGGAGTATAATTACTTTACAATGGTGTATTAGTTTCTGCTTTATAACAAAGTGAATCAGCTATACATATACATATATCCCCATATCCCCTCCCTCCCACCCTCCCTATCCCACCCCTCTAGGTGGTCACAAAGCACCGAGCTGATCTCCCTGTGCTATGCGGCTGCTTCCCACTGGCTATCTATTTTACATTTGGTAGTGTATATATGTCCATGCCACTCTCTCACTTTGTCACAGCTTACCCTTCCCCCTCCCCATGTCCTCAAGTCCATTCTCTAGTAGGTCTGCGTCTTTATTCCCGTCCTGCCCCTAGGTTCATCATGACAATTTTTTTTTTTAGATTCCATATATATGTGTTAGCATACGGTATTTGTTTTTCTCTTTCTGACTTACTTCACTCTATATGACAGACTCTAGGTCCATCCACCTCACTACAAATAACTCAATTTCATTTCCTTTTATGGCTGAGTAATATTCCATTGTATATATGTGCCACATCTTCTTTATGCATTCATCTGTCAATGGACACTTAGGTTGCTTCCATGTCCTGGCTATTGTAAATAGAGCTGCAATGAACATTGTGGTACATGACTCTTTTTGAATTATGGTTTTTACTTGAGTGGTTTTAATAAACCAAAGCAAATCAAGTTCATGTCCCCTCAAGCCTTTTACAAATCCCTGACCCTTTTCAAATTTGCTTCTTCTTATCTTCTTGCATATTCTCTCACAACCAGATATACTTACAATAAAGCAAATGTACGTTTTTTCCCCTTTTTTTCCTCACTGCCAGTCGATTTGCCTTCCCTCTTGCTTTTTAGGCGACTCTACACTTTTCTCTGAGGGCTTTGATGTCCTAAGGTGGTGGGATGGATGGTTTACACGGCAGAGTCAGATCTCACCTGCATGCGAGCTGAGTAAGCTAGCTTGCCCCTGTTCCATGGGTGCCAGGAGGACTCGTGGGACCCCCGGGTCAGAGTCCAAGGGCCTCAGAACTCACAGCACAGCAAGCAGCCCCCCAGGTCCCGTCCACCCAGGAGGATGTGCAGACAGGGAACTTGCATCCCGGCTGAAGGACGCCCAGCTTGGGAAACTCACCCCTCGCTTTTGTAGTGAACGGGAGCCAGGCTGCTCTTGTCTGGAGGGAGATGTTACCTCATCCCTAGAAGGTGCTCGCTGTCAACAAAACCCTGAGAAATGGCTGCGGGAAGGAGGCATCAGTGCTCTGCATCCTCCACATTCCCACGAGGACGTGCGGGCACGCGCAGGGCCGGGCGCGCACAAGAAAGCTGTGTTGTCCGTCTGTAGTTGTTGGCAATCCCCTCTAGGAAGTCGGAGGAAGTACAGGGAACTGCTGGGGGCTAACGTCTCCCTTGGAAGGTTGTGGATGGTTGTCCTTCTGTTTCTTAACCAGTGAGAACACGGGTTCTTCAGCGGCCCTTTTGGTTTGTGTTATCTGCAGGTGTTTTTGTTCATAGTTTCTTGAGTCTTTGGGAACAAAGGACTTTTGGTCTTGAGTTTGTTTGGGGGCCAGATGTTTTATCTGGAGGGCCATGAGTTTGTTTTCATTTCTAGATTGTGTCCTTTTAAGACTCTTCCTTGAAAATGTTCAGCCACATGTTGAAGATCATCCAGACTGGCACTTCCCCCACTGCAATTTCTTATTCCAGCTAAGTCCCCTGTTTCAGCCTGTTCCCTGGGGCAACTCCACCATTGATGATGGACTCAGAGCCTGATGCTTCCGGAGCCAGGTGTCACTGATCAATCAGACAATTCTATACGATCAGTACTCATGTTTACCTTGACTGTAGAACTGTCAGTCTTTTCCTAGGAGTCTGGGGAATTTTTTAATCCTCAAAAGATAAATAAACACATGAGAAACTCTGAAGAGCTCAGTTTTGGGCCTCTTCAAACACCTAATGGATGTGTCTGGGGACTGCCCCAGAGAGGGCTTCCCAGTGACCCTCCCGTGCTTAGTCACTGCCAAGAAGCCCATGGCCATTTTCAGCTGTTCCTTTCCCCAGATGGGCAGGGACACCTGCTCTGGAGGATCCAGCCCTGCCCTTGGATCGGGGCACAGGGAGTGAACCTTCTCACAGAGAGCCTGGACTGGTGTTGGAGAGAGAAGGGAGCAAACCGCTTCCTGGGCCCAGCGTCCCCCTACGTCCAAACGGATGCGGACCCTGCCATCTCCCAGCCCCCTCCCACCAAGACAGTCTGGCCAGGGGACGGACGTGTGGTGGGAGTTCCTGTTGGTCCATGCTCAGGGCCCCTGCCGGCTCCAGAAAGCCACCCCTGGCCCCTCAAGCCCCTCTTGTGTCTTCCTTCTCCTCAGAGACGGGCAAGTGCCTTTCTCGGGCCAAGGCCTCACCCCAGGCCCAGCTGTCCTGCAGCAAGGTGGGCGGTGTGGAAAGCTGCTCCCTTTCCTGCCTGGCCCACACACTCTTCATGCCAGGTAACCCAAGGCTGTCCCCGGGATGGGATGGGGGGCGGGGCTCCCTTCCCTGGGATCCAGCCTCTGCTCCCTGCTCTTCTCCAGGAGAGGAGCCCAACCTAGGAATGAGGACCCCCAGCCCTGGTCACTGAGTGACCCTGGGCAGCTGTCTGGTTCTGTGGGGGCCGCAGTGTCCTTCTCAAAAGTTCAGCGGACGCATTCCTGCCCAGCCACTTAGCCTGTAGTCATGTAGCAGAAACGGACTGACGTGAGGGTCAGTCCTGACCTTCATCGCATTCAGTGACCCCTCCAAGGCCCCCAGGATGTGCGGGTGCTGGAAGGCGGGGGGCACCCAGGCCCACCTCCGCCCTGGCCTCTCTACAGACTCGGACGACAGCTACAGCCTGAGCTGCGGTGTCCCGGGCCTCCAGGGCAAGATGCTGCAGAAACGCAACAGCACCGGCTCCAGCACTGGGCCCAGCTGCTCAGGTAGTCCCTGGCCTGTCCACACCGCACGCACCTGCGGGACCCCTTGACTTTCCGTCCAGCACCAGGCCAGGGGGAGACAGAGGGGCATGGCCCAGGGAAGGCCTGCTGGCCTGGGGCCTGCCCAGTATGGCTCAGGGTGCCAGGGAGCTAAGAGCAGGGCCAGGACCCAGAAGCAAGCAGGCTGTAAGCTGAGTCCCAGCCCAAGGGCAGTGGACCATGGAAGGGCCCTTCCGGCTCTGGGCCACAGTTCCAGCGTGGTTTAGTGACCCTAAAGTGCTGTGGGTCTATGGGTCTCAGATTCCATTTCAGCGAAGGGAGTCACATCTACTGCGGCCACAAGGTTCTAAAAACTGCCAGAGTCAGAGCTCCCCCGGGAGACCATCCACCCACCCCACCCCACCCCACCCCAGGAATACTGGAGGCACACACACCCCCGTGCACTTTAGGACACAGCCAGATCCCCTGCCAGCAGGAGGCTGTGCTTCGGCAGCTTCTCCTATTCAGGATGCTGGATTCAATGATATGCTTAATACATACACGATGTAATTCTAAGCTTCAGTGACTATAGGATTCTTTGGTCCAAGGGTCTGTTTTGCTCTTGGAAGGAATCAGCGGCTCTGGCATCTGTATCATTTCAAATCCCCTTCCCTTCCTTGCTTCCCTCTCTCGTCTGCGCTGCCCCTTTTCCTGAAAGCACCAGCCGCATAAAGTAGCTCTGGTGATGGGGGAGAAGGCAGGAGGCTTGCCCTTCCTCCTCCACCGACCTCTGGCTGGATGGCCCCTGGGGCGAGCATGACCCCACCGTCCACCCTTGCACCTTTTTCAGGGAGAGAAACAAGGCGGCAGAGGTCCCCACCCACGGCTCCCAGTGGGTTTGTCCCCCTGGCAGCCCCCTCACGCTCAGGCACTCCCTCCGCAGCCCCTGGCCCCACCACCTCCCTGCCCAAAGGAGAGGCCGCCACCTGGGGGGATTTGGACTTTCCCCAGGTGCCCCTGCCACCCTCATCAGGCAGAAGGCCCGGTTCAAGATTCGAGATGCCAAGTGCCACCTCCGGCCCCGAAGCCGGGAGCCGGCAAAGGAGGCCCTGAGGCAGTTGCTGCTGGGTGAGTGGGCCGCCCTGGTACCAACCCACACGGGGGGTGGGGGGAGGTCCCCATGCCTGGGGGCTGGGAGCCCAGGGTCCAGCGGGGCTGGGTTTGCAGGGGTAGGGGCCTCTCTTCGTCTTCACCACCGTGGTCCCTTAGCCCCAGGAGCCACGCCTGGTGGACCATAGACAGTGGTGGTCCCTGGGGAAGAAAACCAGCACTTGAGTGGAAAAGCATCCCTGGGGTCCGTCGGCCCGTCTCCCTCGGGGTTAAATGAGCTCCCCCAGAGCAAGGGCTTTCTGCGCAGCCTGGCCGTGTCCAAATGGGAGGAATCCCGGGCTCCCTCAGCGGCTCTCTCTAGAATGAGGGTGGCCCAGAAGGGTGTTCCAGGCTGGGGGAGAGCCTGGGGAAAAGGACCAGAGGAAAGCATGCCAGCTCTGTTTCCACGAAGATTCCCAGACACCTTAGGATTCCTCCTCAAATCTGACAAACCTCGGGCCCCAGCAGGCCTCACCTGGGCCGAGTGGCCCTGAGCTGGAGCTGCACAGCTTTGCTAAGGAAGACGCACGAAGTGCCTCACGTGCAGCGGTGTGATGGCCTCGGGAGGGCTGGGTGCAGGGCGTGGCTCGGCCCCCCCGGCCCCTCCTGAGACCTGGCCTTCTCCAGCCTCAGTTTCCCCATCTGCACATGGACTCTTAGGCAAGGCGGGACCCTGGCCACCAGCCGTCTGTGTGCAGGGTGAGGTAGGACCGTGCTCCCCGCCCCGTGCCACCTTTGCCACAGTGGCCCCTTCCTTGTCCAGAAAACTGCCACGTGACCTTTGTGACCCTCAAGTGTGACTCCTCCAAGAAGAGGCGCCGTGGCCGAAAGTCCCCATCCAAGGAGGTGACCCACATCACAGCAGAGTTCGAGGTTGAGACAAAGATGGAAGAGGCCTCAGGTGGGTGAGGAGACCCCTCAAGGGGTGCGGAGGGCCTCAGCGTGGACAGTGGACTGGGGGGTCTGCTGGGCATGAAGCCAGGCTGCCACCCAAGCCACGGCTACCGGAGGTGGAGGCCAGCCAGGCAAGTGGGGGAGCTGGCAGGGCTCAGGGCCGGGCCCTCAGAGCAGCTGCCCAGCCCAGGGTGGAAGAGGAGGCCCGGGGCCGCGAGAGGAGCAGGGCTGGGGCCTGCAGTGACAGCCACAGGCCTCTCCCCACTGCTCCACGCCCTCACCGGGGCCTGGAAGGGCTCATGCCTGCAGCCTCCCCAGGACCGTTGAGCCAAGGACCTGTCTTCCCCAGGTTCCAGCAGGGGCCTTGTGGGATGCTGGCTGGTGTTTCATACCAGCAGTTCTCTCTGGGCTGTAGATGAGAGTTGAGTTGTGACAGAGGAGCAGAGATCTGTCAGCAAGTGTGTGCTGTGTGTGCCTGGCCCTGGACGCTGTGGAAAGAGGGGACAGACCCTTGTCCCCGCACTGGCGGCACGGCCAGCCAAGGGAGACGCCGGACGGCGGGCGCGTGAGAACGAACAGGGCACAGCGCCGAGGGCCCTCCCCTAGAGAGGGGCCCGGACTCTCCCCCAGAGAGGTGCCATTTGAATCGGGACTTGAAAACAAAGTTCACCAAGTGGAACTGATGGCAGGAATGGCGTTCAGGCAGGGCGAACAGAACAGGCAAAGGCCCAGAGGTCAGAGAGAGCAGGGTGTGTTCCGGAAGCAGTGAGGAGGGCAGGGCGGCCGGAAGGCAGAGTTCACAGTGAATGTCGGATGCTGGGGGTTAGAGCTAGCAAGGCGGGCGGGGGCTGGACCATGAGGGGCCTGGGATTCAAGGCGGCAGAGCTGGATGTTGTCTTGGAGGCAGTGGCAGCCTCAAGGGTGTTTGAGCAGCAGCCGGGGCCCCCATGAGTGAGCTGTGCCCTGGGCAGGGGACGTGTTGCAGTGGCAGAGGCCGGGCTTCTACTCAGATCTGCTGCGGGGCCCTTGAGCAGCTCATACCTCTCGGAGCCTCGGTCTCCTGCTATCAGACATTTGCAGCAAGGGCACCTCAGCCCGGGGCCAATGTGGGAAGGCTCGGAGCAGGGACCCGGCCCAGCGCGGCGCCTGGCAGGGCAGCCTGGTGGAGAGACGGCTCGCGGCGGCGGGGCGGGGGGTCGCGAGCTCTGTCTCGCCCGCCCCTGCAGACACCTGCGAGGCCGAGTGCATGCGGAGGCGAGTGGAGCAGAGCCTGCAGGCCGCCGTCAAGACTCTGCGCAAGTCCGTCAGCCGGCAGCACTTCTCCGTCCAGGTCGCAGGCACTGAGTACGAGGTGGCCCAGCGGCCGGCCAAGGCCCTGGAGGGCCAGGGGACGTGTGGCACAGGCCAGGTGCTGCAGGACGGCAAATGCGGTGAGTCCCTGCCCTCAGCCACTCCAGTGTCGCCCTGCAGACTTTCTCTGTCCTTCCTTCCGTAAAGAGCCCACGGGAGACAGACATGTCGGGCCGGGACAGGGAGACAAGGAGGCCTGCCGGGGAGAAGTGCCGTAGCACTTAGACGTGATGGGTGTCATGAAAGAGCACTCCCCTGGGGCCGGGACCGAGTATACCTGTGACCTGCCCGCAGTCCCGAGGAGGGGCGGGCCGGGGAGAGCACAGGCCAGCAAGGCCCCAGCCGGGGGGTGTGAGGGGCATGGGACCAGCCCGTGTGGCTCGAGAAGCCTTCCCAGCGGAGGCATGTGGGAGCTGAGGGCGGAGGAGGAGGAGGGTGAAGGTGTCCGGGAGGCTGAGGGCCCCCTGGCGGGGCGGGGGCAGCGCTGCAGGGAGCCGGGGAGGCCAGGCCACCGCCGGGGCCGTGGGCAGGGCGGCCAGGTCCGGTGAACGAGGCTGGGGACTTGACCGGCCCCCATTGAGAGGGGACGGGTTTAGAGACAGCCCCCGGCGGCTCAGAGGTGAACTTGACTGAGTCCTGGTTCTAGTGCGGCTGACGGTTACGAGTGGGGCTGACGGTTACGAGTGGGGCTGACGGTTACGAGTGGGGCTGCCGGTTACGTGGGAGAGAAGGCAGGCAGCCAGCAGGTGAGCATATCCGCAGGCCCGGTGAGGGCTTGCTGGCCCCGGCGCTGCCCTGGGCGCGCTGGGAAGCACTGGCCCGCGCTGAGCCGGGGGCAGCCGCATCCGCCCTCTGCCGTGGGAAGGCCAAGTGGAGGGCGGCAGCGGAGCGGAGACCTAGCCAGGCATGGTAGAGCCTGGAACCAGGGGCAGCAGGAGAGGCGGGCAAGGAAGAGAGAAATTGAGAGCACGCTTTGGAGAGGGAGGCGAGGGAGAAGGAGGCTTCCAGGACGACTCCAAGGGTTCGGGCCACTCGGGCAGAGATGGCATTGTTTTCGGATCCGGGAGAAACTTGGGGGAGGGGCTGGCGGAGGCGGGGGTCCCAGCTGTCCTTGTCAGTCTGAGACGCTCATGAGTCGTCCTGGTGAAGGCGCTGACTAGGTTGGAGCCACAAATCTGGAGCACAGAGTGTAGCCTGGGCC
This sequence comes from Balaenoptera musculus, assembly GCF_009873245.2. Lineage (NCBI taxonomy): Eukaryota > Metazoa > Chordata > Mammalia > Artiodactyla > Balaenopteridae > Balaenoptera > Balaenoptera musculus. The sequence continues at coordinate 98,577,766 of NC_045794.1, read as the reverse complement.
GGAGACACAGGCTGGGAGCCGCTGGAGAGGAGGTGGGATTTAGGAGTGGGGGGAGGGCCGGTCCCCCGCAAGGGGGGAAGGGGAGGGACTTGGGGATGTCATTCCTTTATATTTAACCACTTATTTTGAAACCATTTCAAACTTTCAGAAACACTGCCAGACAGAACAAAGAGCTTCCGTATTTTCTTCATCCAGATTCCCCCATTGCGGATGTCTTAACAGCATTCGCGCCGTCATGCTTTCCCGCGCGTGTGGCGTGCTTGTGTGCCTTTACGTCACCTGCTAAATTCCACCAACTCTTCCGACAGCATCCCTTTCCTCTCCGTGTTGTGTTTAGTGGTCATGTCTCCAGAATCCTTCATCTGGAGCAGTTCCTGGCTCTTCCCCTGCCTCTCCTGTCCTGCCCTCGGCTGTCCCTAAGTTCTGTAAGATGACCCTCAGCTGCGTCTGGTGTTTCCTGGTGACCAGACGCAGGACCTGCGTTCTTGGCAGGAAAACCACGCTCCACGTCTGCTCTTCAGCGCCCCCGTCAGGAGGCACAGGGTATTGCCCTGGTCCACCACTGGTTCTTCCACCTTAATTCACCATTTTCCCTCTGCAATTGATTAGGATTTCATGGGGATGTATTCCAGTGTGCACCAACACCCTGCTCCCCATCAAACTGCCATCCACTCGCTGACAGCCACCAAATTACCCACCTCTACAACTGTTGCCAAGCCGTGTTCTCTATTTCTGTCATCCCTCCTACATTTATTAGCATTCTAGTGTGAGAGAGCTTTCCCTTCTCCCACAAGTTGGCATGTATCTATATATCTATGCATTTATGTTCGGTCCTCAGATCTTCCCCACTTCAGCCAGTGGGCGCCCCATCAGCTTGGCCCCTGTGTCCTTTTGACATGGCTCCCTCACTCATTGAGCATTCCCTTACTGTCCGGCAGTAAAGATGTTTCAGACTCAGCTTGTGCTTTCCCTGCCTTGGAATCAGCCAGATCTCCAAGGACCCCTGTTCCTTTTAGAGGAGGAGAGTGTGTAGAAAGCGAAAGCTGAGGGACTCATTGCTACTGGAGTGTCACTGCTTCCAGGCCCTCTCATTGGACAGAACTAGAAAGTATAGCTATGCATATATTACATGGAGACCTATGTACCTATGCTATTCCTGTAGCTGTGTGTGTGTGTGTGTGTGTGTGTGTGTGTGTGTGTGTGTGTGTTTTATAAAACCATGAGTTCATACCAATACCTCCAATTCAGTACCTCAGGATTCTTTCTAACTTTTTTTCCATGTTTCTAAATATCTTGTCCCATGAGGCATTCAGCTCCCTTTCTCCTTAACTTATTTTCTCAGTCACTTCCCTTACTTACTCATCAGTTTGCTTATGTGGCCAGTGCAGCCAACCACACTGGCTCTCCTCAGCGCAGCATCTCTGTATCCTCAGCCCCCAGGCCCCTGTCACTCCCCCAGCCCCTCTGCACCTGCGCCCCACGTCCTCAGGTGCCAGCTCCGCCACAGGGGGAAGGAAAGGGGAGCCGGCAGGGGGGCTTGGTTTGGATGAAGTTGACTGTGGGGCATCTAGGAGGCAGTTGGTACACAGGCTGAGGGCCCAAGGCTGGAGGGCAGCATGTGGAGCAGAGGGGGGACGAAAGTCCCTGCAGAGACACTTAAAAGAGGGCTGAGACGAGGGGTCTGCAGTGGACCCTGAGTGGCAGCAGCCAGGAGGGCGCGTGAGACCAGGACAGGGTCCTCGCAGATGACCACCGCCTGGTTCCTACCCCCTGCTCTTCTGGCATGGGTCTGGGCCCCTCTGTGCCCCTGGAGCCACAGGGGCGAGAGCTGGGCCCTATGTGGAAGGACAGAGCCTGGGCCTGAGGCACCAGCAGACAGACGGCCAGACCGCCTGGCCACTGCTCCCCACCTCTGCCCCCAGCAGTCTCTCCACGTTGCCTCTGCAGTGGCCTGCGGGCCTGGCACCTACTTCAGCGGAGAGCCAGGCCAGTGTGTGCCGTGCACGCCGGGGACCTACCAGGACGGGAACGGCCAGCTCAGCTGCACGCCGTGCCCCAGCAGCGACGGGCTCGGCCTGGCTGGTGCCCGCAACGTATCCGAGTGTGGAGGCGAGTAGGGGCCCTCCCTGGAAAGAGGGGCCGGGGGTGGGGGAACAGGGCACCTCCTGTCTCCACCGAGGTTCCCAAAGCAAAGGCCCGGGTGCCTCGTGGTCTTTTGTAAAGCTCTTTGCCGTTTCCAGAGCCTGTCAGGACCTCCACGCAGCTGCACTTACAAAGTGCGTTGCAGACCCACAGTGCGTGTGCCAGATGCACGGCGGTGAGCAGGCGCTGGGCTGCACTTGGTGCCCTTTAAAACTGCACCAGGCAGGTTGGAAAGGACTTTACAGTTTACCACTTGCCCATTTACAGGTCAGCTTATAGCGGAGGTACGTAGTGCTTTATAGTTGACCAAACACGTGACACCTCATGGGGCACCCATCATTGTCGAGATGCTTTATGGAGTGCGGCCAGATACTTGGGGAAGAACTGTGCTCTACACAAAGAACTTTACAGTTGGCCTTTTGGATGGTTTGGAGAGCCCTTTTTCAACTTACCAAGCACAATTTGGTTTGCAAAGAGCTTTTCCATTTACTACCCCCACTTAACCTCATCTGTGAAATGGGCTTGTAGCCTTCCCCCCATCAGCCTCCCTTCCCGGGCCATTGTGGGGATCACCCAAGAGAATGGATGGGGAAAGGTGTGCTGGTGAGTGGGACCCTTAGGGTGGCGGAGACCTCCAGCCTTCTCTGGGGGACAGAAGAGATCAGAGCCCAGCCCTGAGTCCCTGCAGGCTGGCCCGCTGCCCTCTGGCCCCTGCCCCCTCCAGGAGTGTGGTCTGTGCCTCAGGGGAGGTAGTACCTGTCAGAGAGCACAGAGAGGCCACTGGGGAGCAGAGAATTCCAGGGTCTGGGCTGAGAAGGCACTAAACCCACACCTCGCTCAGCGCCGGAATACCCTCTACATCCTGACGTTTTGCTAGAATGTATTGTCTCCTCCCTTTGTCCCAGCTGTGCCCTAGGGACCTCACAGAACCCCCTCGCTCTGCTCAGGCCCAGCCAGGCAGATAGACAAGGCAGCATCAGCCTGGAGCTTAAGAGCCCCAGGTCCTCATGTGAAGACAGTGTGGGCCGCCCCCTGGGCAGAGCCCCCTAAATAAATGGCCTCCACGACCTCCCACGTCCACATGTGGTGTCCACACTTCTCAGCTCTGGAGCAAGGCCACTTCTCAACCCACAGCCCTTCTAGCTGGTGGGAGGAGAAAAGCCAGGCCTGACCAAGACCACACAGCGCACTCCTCCCCCTCGACCCCCCGCCTTGGTGCCTTGGTGCCTTTCCCAGGGCAGGTGAGGGCTGAGCTGAGCGCCCCTCCCCCCAGCCTGAGCCGTGACCTCTGACTTGCAGGCCAGTGCTCTCCAGGCTTCTTCTCCACCGACGGCTTCAGGCCCTGCCAGGCCTGCCCCGTGGGCACGTACCAGCCAGAGCCTGGGCGCACGGGCTGCTTCCCCTGCGGAGGGGGGCTGCTCACCAAGCATGAGGGCACAGCCGCCTTCCAAGACTGTGAGGCCAAAGGTGAGGACTCCCCGCCTCACCCCTCCGCTCAGGGTCAAGTTTCCCTGGATGCCCCTCATTTCCTGCCCTGGCAAACCTCCAAGGTCAGAGGAGGAGCCTGGAGCCTCAAGCAGTGGACACGGGTGACGAGCTCTGGGCTGCGCACGAGGACAGGGATGGCGGGGGTCTGACACAGGCCTGCCTGGGGGCTCGGATGAGAGAGCCTGGCAGGCACGGAGGCTCCAGCCTGCAGCTTTGAGCCCCCAGCCGCCAGCTCCTCAAGACGCTGGGGAGGCTTTGAGCTGCACTGGGAGGAAGGTTGGGAGGGGAGGAAGGTGAGGAGGGGCAGGAGGCGGAGGGGCAGTGGGGTGAGGTCAGAGGTCAGAGGTCTTCAGGGCTGCCGGGACCCTGCAGTACGGCCCCTCTTCCCCTCCACGCCACCAAAGCTCCACCGCCGCCCCAGGCTTGACTCTCCACTGAGGGACAGTCCTCCCCACCTGCTGATGGCCCGACATTACAGACTCTGAGTCTTCCCCAGCTCCCCCGCCCCACCTCCCCCGGCTCCTGCCAGGTTTTCTCCCCTTGACTGTTAGCCTCCCAGAAGGAGTGTCTGGACTCCACCTCCTCTCCTCTCATTCTCTCCGAATCCCCGCCAGCCAGACTGTCATCCCACTACGCCCAGCGTTTGCTCCCATCAGGGTGGCCCACAGGGTCCCTGAGTTGCTGGAGCCCAAGTCAGTTCTGTCTGCGTCTCCCGAGACTGGGACGCGGCCCCCTTGCAGCGCTCTCCCTGCTCCTCCTCGGCCTGGGCCCCAGGCCCCGCTCAGCCTCCCCCCGCCCTGCCCCCGAGCGCTGGGACGTCCCAGGCCCCGTGCCCTCGCCGCTCTTGAGTCTGGATGAACGCATTTAAGTAGCATCTCTGCACGGGTGCCCCCAGCTTCCGTTTCCATCCAGCCTCTCCCCTGAACTGGACTCTGCCCTCCTGCCAGGCCACAGCTCCGCGTCGTGTCTAACAAGCATCTCAGATTCCGCAAGTCCGGGCTCCCCTCCAGTGCACGGCGGCTCTTCCTGCCACGTGCTCAAGGGAACCTTGGCCTCACTCTGAGGGCTCTTTCCCCCTCCCCTCACACCCAGTCTGTCCGCAGCCCCTGCGGCTCTAGCTTCTAAACAGCCCGACTGGGCCTTCCCTGGCGGTCCAGTGGTTAGGACTCCGCGCTTCCACTGCAAGGGGCACGGGTTCCATCCCTGGTCGGGGAGCTAAGATCCTGCATGATGCGCAGCAGGGCCTAAAAAGTAAACAGACGCACAGTGACCCTGACCCAGGCCACCGCCACCTCTCCCTGATGGCCCTAGCCTGTCCTGCCTGGGCCTCCACCCCCCCCTCCACCCCCCAGAGCCCACTCCCAGTGCAGCAGCCGGGGACACGGGGCAGCTCCAGGTGGCCTTCCTCGCTCACAGGAAAGCCCAGTCCTCACCACGGCCCCTGACCTCTGCTCCGGCCACAGCTGGCACAGACACGGCCCACCTCCGGGCCAGCTCCGCACTCCTCGGGTCTCCACGCCGGTCCCCTTGGTGCCGCCTTCCCTCGCCTCCCTCCACAGCCAGCCCTATGGCATCTCACTTTCCGTTTATTATCCCCAGTGGAGGGACAGACGGGCATCCCACGCAGCCGGAGTACGATGTGGGCCCCGGGGCAGGGCTCGGTCTGCCTGGCTCGCTGTTCAGAGCCCGTGGTCCACAGCACCCCCTGCACTGTCGCGGGCAGGGTCGGGGGGCAGAGGGGTCGGCCTCTCAGCGACTGGGCGCGGGTGGTGGGAGGTTAGCGGGCAGTGCGGAGGGGCCTTGAGCTCTGTGCTGAGTCAGCCCTCAAGGGCAGGGAGCCCCGGGGAGAATGCCGCCTGCCCTTTCCCACCGGCCCCCCCCCCTCCACAGTGCACTGCTCCCCCGGCCACCACTACAACACCACCACCCACCGGTGCATCCGCTGCCCTGTCGGCACCTACCAGCCCGAGTTTGGCCAGAACCACTGCGTCACCTGTCCGGGCAACACCAGCACAGACTTCGACGGCTCCACCAACGTCACACACTGCAAAAGTAGGTGCCGCTCTTCCCACGGCCGAGGAGCTGCGGGTACCGGGAGGGGACTGGGGGCAGGTTGTGAGGGCAGGGTGAGCCCTGACCTCAGGTCGTGTCCGCAGTGACACGGACCGGGAGGCCGGTGACTCCTCCCTGGCCCATCTCATCTGCACGTGCACTCGGTGGGACACCCTGTGGTGTGGAGGGTGCGGCTGGCTTGGCCGGCCCCCTGCGCTCCACGGAGCGACCTGATTGTGCCGTTGTTCGTCGGTTCCCGTGGCTCACCTGCGCCTCAGTGCCGGGCCAGGCCCCACTCCAGGCTCTGGGTCTGCGGAGGGAAAAGTCAGGGCCCGTGCCAAGGAGGCTTGTGGGGCAGCTGCCCGCGCCAGACCCTGCAGCTCTGAAGGCGCAGGATGCTTGGGGTGTACCAAGGGTGCAGGCGGAAGAGGGAGACCAGACGGCCGCCCTGTGTCTGTAGGAAGCTCCGTTTTAGCCAAAAGAAACGTGGCAGCGTAAGACAATCTGGGAAATAGATCATCTCCGAGCCCCTCACCAGCAAGTCATCTGGGCCTAACCCAGAGGGTGCTGTCTTTAGGGATTTCTGATTCACTTTTCAGAGCCCTTTAGGGCATATGTTCTGGTATTTTACCCTTTCCCTAATCAGTTTCCAGCCAGTGGCCCCTTTCCTGGGCTGCTGGTCATGTTTGGAACAGCCTAATGGCCCGTGAAGGAGATTTAATCCTCGACGTGGACGCCATCCCCTCTGCCCGGGCTGTCCCGGCTGGGCTCGCGGCCTCCTGCTGCAGCTCAGCACAGGCAGGGTTTTAAGTGTTTAAACGTCCTAATAAGGAAAAGTGGGGGGAAAGTGGAAGGGAAGCTTCTGGAATGATAAGGTGAAAATGAAATGTTTCCCAGAAATTTTGATGTGAGGAGATCTTTAAATGAAAATGTGTGAGAAAATTATGTATATTTAGTATTTACATTCAGTTTTCTTTGCATAACTTTCTTTATGCAGTTAAGCTAGGAACCGTTTAGCTCATAAAAAAAAGTCACGTTTGGCCTCTTTGAGGATGCACGGCTTAGCTAAAATTGAAAAGGTAGGGAAGCGTGTCTCCTGCTGGTCCCTGAGCCTGCCTGCTCCCTGGGGAGGGCCACGCCTGGCACCTGGGGGGCACTCAGGGGATGTTGAGCAAAGGGATACACAGACGAGTGAGTGGAGAGAAAGGGGACGTTGGGGCACACTTGGCCTTGGCTGAGACATGGAGGAGAGCACGGGCTGGCGGGGCGCTGGCAGCTGCAGGGACATGGACGCACCTGCCGTGGTGGGGGGGGCGAGCGGCTCCAGGCAGGAGGCCAGGACGAGGCCCGGCCGCGGAGGTTCGGGTGAGGCAGCCCAGGAAGGGGGTCACCCGGGCTGGGCCTCCGAGAACCAACACGGAACGGGGACCCGCCCCCCGCTGAGGGGTCCCCGAGGGAAGACCGGCCTGGAGCCTGGCCTGCTGGTGGGGAGGACCGGGTAGAGGGGGGCCAGAGAGGGGACGGAGCACCTACCAGCCCTGCCCTGGGCCGCCAAGGCTGCCGAGGGCCAGCCGGGCCTGACCAGGGCATGGGCCGTGGTGCCCACAGACCAGCACTGCGGCGGCGAGCTTGGCGACTACACGGGCTACATCGAGTCCCCCAACTACCCCGGCGACTACCCGGCCAATGCCGAGTGCGTGTGGCACATCTCGCCGCCCCCCAAGCGCAGAATCCTCATCGTGGTCCCCGAGATCTTCCTGCCCATCGAGGACGGGTGTGGCGACGTCCTGGTCATGAGGAAGAGCGGTACGTGCCGTCCAGGGGGGCGGCCTCCACCACACGCCCACCCGTCCCCCGCGGCACAGCTCCAAGGGGCACTCACCTCCGTCCGACCCCAGGGGCTGCGCTTCCCAGAGCTGTGTGGAAAGGCCCGGAGAGCTTAGGGTGTGTCCTGAGTGTGGGAATCAGGACCTGGTCAGGTCTGGTCTCGATGCTGACCGCAAGCCCGCCTCTCATCCCAGCTGTGCCCCGCATCCTGCCACACCGCCCAGGGCGAGCCTCCAGGAGCAATCCCTGCCCCGCAGGGCCTCTTCCCCGCTCTGTGCTTGGAGGGGTGGTGAAGGGCCAGCCCGTGCACTCACACGGGGCGCCCCAGGGTCCTCTCCCCCGCTCCGTGAGCTGCGGCCTCCCAGCTCACCACCCCCATGGGGGCTCCGGGTGAGACTTTGGGCGAGGGGCCGGCCCCTCAGCCATGGGTGAACACAAGCACGTGCCCAGATGGCCACGGCAGCGAGAAAGGTGGGGAGCCCTGAGACCCCCCCCCCACCAGGGACTGGGTAGAACCCCTTACGGCCTGTGCCTCGGCTGGGGACCTCGCTGCTGTGGCAAGGCCGCAGTGCCCCCAGGGAGCAAGCTCCAGGTCAGAATGTTAGGGAAGAAGAAGGGGGACAAGATAGACACAAAAACGTGCCCGCCCACCGGGGTCTGGGATGTGTCTGATACACAGAGACCGGCCAGAGGAACAGGAGATTGGGGGGGGAGGGGGGAGGGCCTTGCCCACTGTGTGCTGCATTGTTCTCAGGTGCCTGCACCGCCCACTCAGTGTAGCTGATGAGCAGGAAATGGCCCCCAGTGTGTGAATGGGAGGCCCGAGGCCAGGAGGGGCAAGGTACCCGGCCAGCGTCCTACAGCCAGTCAGAGCGCAGCCCAGGACCATCCCCCGCCCATTCCCGTCACCAGCCTCCCTAGTCCACGGCATCTTCCCCTCCGCTGTCTGTCCACAGAGCTGAGCTCTAGGGAGGCCAGCCTCTCCCACCTCGAGGACACCTCAGGAAAGCTCCCCCAGGGAGCAGTGAGGAAGTGGGGCACCCGTTGGCCAGCCCCAGGCACCCCAGGGGTCAGCAGGCTCACCCTTGTTCATCTGCTCACCGGGAGAGGAGACTGACCCTCCACCCCAGCCCCGGCTCTGTGCTGGGTGCAGGCGTGAGCCCTGTCCTTGAGGAGCAGTTGGCAGGGAGACAGTGACAACCCTATAGAGAGGGGCTGTAGTACAGTGTTCACAGAGCAGAGAGGAAACAGGGTAGGGTGGGGGAGGAGCAGTCAGGGAGGCTTCCTGGAGGAGGAGGCACAGAAACTTGTCTCAGAGGGACAAGTAGGAACTGGGGCTGAGGGTCGGGAAGGGCATTTGGGGCCGAGGGAACAAGTGCGGGGACTGGAGAGCTGGAGTGTTTGGGGGACTGGGGGCTGTGAGTGCTGGATGGCTGACTGAGTGGGGAAGCCAGAGGCCTGTGGCAGGAGGTCAGGGACCGGGTGAGGAGCTGTGGATCTGGGGCAGCTCAGCCATGACGTGCCTCCGCCCCCTGCCCCATCCCCAGCCTCACCCACCTCTATCACCACCTATGAGACCTGCCAGACCTACGAGAGGCCCATTGCCTTCACCTCCCGCTCCAGGAAGCTCTGGATCCAGTTCAAATCCAATGAAGGCAACAGTGGCAAAGGGTTCCAAGTACCCTATGTCACCTACGACGGTGAGTGTGGCCCCACTGCGCACCCAGGCTGGCCCTGGGGACACAGGAATAAATCACACGTCCCCGGCCTCAGGGAGCTCCAGCCTTGGGAGACTGTGGGGTCCAGACAGGCCCATAAGGGGGACAGCGTGGTGCAGATGAGGGAGCTGTTAGTGGTGTCTGCGGGCCTCAGAGGGAGGTGCTACCCAAGCAGGGTTTCGGGGGTTGAATAGAGGTTTTCTAGCTAGTCAAACCTGGAGGAGACCAGTGTGGGTGGAGGAGACAAAGGCACACAGTCTGAAGCCCTGGGGGAGGGCTGAGGCTGACGGGGAGCAGGAGGCAGGAGGGACCTTCGCCTTCAGCCTCTACCCTCACCTTCCTTCCTTCCCCACCGGCGGGTTTCGCAGAGGACTACCAGCAGTTAATAGAAGATATCGTCCGCGATGGACGGCTCTACGCCTCAGAGAATCACCAGGAAATTTTGAAAGTGAGTGAGCTTCCCTATGGGAAGAGATCATATAATCCTGGGATAGTGGCCTCTGATGATCCAGGGCCATCCCTGCGCCCAGCCCCGAGCCCAGCCCTGCACAGAAGTGAGGGGAGGAGAGTGGTAACAGGAGAAGAGAAGGTGATGGGAGCAGGCGGCCAGGGGCAGGGCTGGGCCAGTGCATCTGTCCTTCTAGCCCAGGACCTGCTGACGTGCCCGTGGGCAGGTTCCTTATGAGCTCTCGGCCTCACTTTACTCATCTGTGAAATGGGGAGAGCTCGACAGCATGGTCTCTTAAACTCAGGAGAATCCTCCGCTGCCTTTGGGACTGACTCCCTCCTCATCCCGCCCACGTCCTGAGGAGTAGAGCCACCTAGTCATCTGGGGGCTGTGGCCGTCACACGGCGGGCACAGGCCGGGTCAGGGCCCAGGTTGTCACCGTGAGGAGCCAGACTCAGGGATCTGCTTGGGCTCTGGGGGTCGGGCCCCGGCCCAGCCCTGGGCAGACAGCACCCCCAGCCTGGGAGCCGAGGGTGGCGTGGAGGGCAAGAGCGGGACTGGCCAGTCCCTCGCTAACTTCTGCTCCAGCTGCCACCTCCCAGCTGGGCGGCCCCAGGCAAGCTGTCTGAGCCCCGCCTCGTGTCTGAGAAACTGGGACGGCTCACAGAGTCTCCGAGCCCAGGCCTGGAGCACTCCTGCACACAGTAGGCAGTTTGTAAGCCAAGAGGTTTGGCCCCCTGCTGCTGCACCCGGATGAGACCTGAGGGTCTCGGGGCACAAAGCCCCTCATCGCCCTCCTCAGGCGCCTGTCTGTTTAGTGGGAACCAGAGGGTCGTCCTGGCCTCTCCGACTCTGTCCTGTTGACAGTGCCTGACTCTCTCGTCCTCGCCCCGGCCCTCTGCCCCACCCTGCGGCTGGGAGCATCTTTTCAGAACTAGAAGTGTTCCCGTCTCTTAGGACCAAGCCTTGGGCAGCGAGGCCCAGCCTGGCACAGCTACCACCTGCCTCCGCAGCGGCTCTCAGGCCTCCACTCCCCACCTCACTGGCCACGGCCTCCCAGGAACGCTCTCCCCATTCTCTCCTCAGTGAACGTCCTCCCGTCCTGCTGCTCTCAGCTCAGGCGTCCCATCCTCCGGGCCTCCCGAGCCAGGTTGCGCTCTGAGGGCCCCAGTGGCCCCCTTCTTGGCCGTCAGGCCTGCAGTTTAGGTTTGTCCTGTGATTATTTGGCCCCCATTCCCCCCTGCCGGGGAAGGAACCACAGGGCTTCCCCCTCAGCACTCTGTCCGGCACCTGGTACTGCGCCCAGCACATGGGAGGAACTCCACCAGTGTCTCCGAGGGTGTGGGTGCATGTGTGCACGTGGGAGAGGGAGTGTGTGTGCACGCGCGTGTGCGTGCGTGTGCCCGCTCGCACATGCCGGGACGAGTCACACCCCAAGACGGCCGCTTGAGACGATGAGCTCGTGGGGCAGGAAGCACGCGGCGCGGTGTCTGCCGGTCACTGGAGGTTCTCCACCAGGGTGGCATCGCCCCACTTTACAGATGATGACCCTGGGCTCTGAGAGGGGGCCCAGCTGGTGAGTGACGGCGCCTGAGCGTGGGCCGCCTGGACCCTCGCGGCACACCTGTGCCGAGCACCCCTGGGCCAGGCTCCTGGCTCTCAGGACTGCACTTCCTCTTCCGCGCAGACCTAAGAGGAGGGATCGTCACCCCGTCTTTCAGATGAATGATTCACGTTCAGAGCAGCAGGGCCATTTTCCCAGGGCTAGGGCACTAGTGGGGGGATGGTGCAGCTGCGGTTTCCAGTCCGGCCTACTGGCCTCCAAAGCCTTGCTCTCTACTCTGTGTGCTCTGGTTTTCAACCTGGGGGGTTTGGCTGTTGTGTTTTTGCAGCGCACCCTTTTAAGATAAAATGTGACTGGAACTCCAAGAGTTAAAACGAATAGACTATGAAAAAAACAATTAGGCTATTAAAACCGAAAAACTATTCATGGCAAGGAGTCTGTAGGGTCCTGAAACACACCAGCCAGCCCAGCCTCTTCCCCCTTCCCGCATCCCTGCAGACACCCTCAGGCCCCTCCAGGGCGCCGGGCATCGCAGAGGCGAGCGGCCAGGGCCTTCCAGCCTGGCCCCAGGCCCCTCAGCCTGGCCGCACCGTGTCTTGCAGGACAAGAAGCTGATCAAGGCCCTCTTCGACGTGCTGGCGCATCCCCAGAACTACTTCAAGTACACAGCCCAGGAGTCCAAGGAGATGTTCCCGCGGTCCTTCATCAAACTGCTGCGCTCCAAGGTGTCCCGGTTCCTGCGACCCTACAAATAACACTGGTGCAGCTGCCCTGCTTGGGGTGCCGGCTACCCGGTGGGGAGAGAGCTCCTCCCCTCCACAGTCGAAGCTAAAGGCGGCTCCGTGGGCCCCCACGCTGCCTTGGGAATCGCCGTGGCGTCTGCCCTTCAGGAATCGCCGACCAGCCCGTGGCGGGCGAGACCACATCCAGGCAGAGACCCCAGCCCGGCTGCACTCCTCTGATGCCGCCCCCATGGGAAAACATTGCTTCAGGCAGCCTTTCTTGCTCCTTCCAGGACACCAGTAGCGCCCTCTCCTGAGCTGGCACCAGCGGACGCCACCCGGACCAGGACGCTCGGCCACCACCCAGGCGGGTCCCGGGCAGAGCTGACCTTTGGAGGTTGCACGTGCCCTCTGCCTGGTGCTTCAGGGGAGAGAGGGGCATGGTTGCCATGTCTCAAGGGGGCTCTCAGAGGCAGAATCCAAGACAGGAGGCCAGGCCGTGGAAGCAGGGGTGGTGAAGGCTCGTCTGGGGGCTGTGATAAGCCAGTGTCGATGCCGGCAGGGCGTCCACACCCGCCAGCTCCTCTGGCCGTGGGCCCAGGACACGGGCGAGTGCGGTTGGGCTCTCAGGATTCTGTGATGGGACAGAAAAGAGGTGCTGGGAGAGGAAACTGTAGATTTCTGCTTTCCCATGATAGAGCATCTAATTAAGTACTATGTGTATATGAATATAAAGATAAAGATATATATACTTCTATTTGTGGGTACTTTAGGAGAATTCTCTTTAGTAACTGTAAATATTAATCGCCACCCCGTCATCTGCCAGCTGTTGCTGGCTTCCCTGACTGATTAAACTGCTCCTCCAGGCACTTGCCACGTCTGTTTACAAAGGCCAGGAGCCTCCAAGGCCGGGGGTGAGGCAGGTCGTTCCTGGACACGCGGTGGAGTACAAACGCTTGGGGAGCCGGGCTCTATGCTCTGCCAGCGTGTTGCCCTCCGATGGAATGCAGTGGAAAGCAGTGTCCCTTCGGACCCCTTCCTGGGGTCACAGGGCCCAGTGGTAAACTTTAGAAGGGGCCTGTGTCCGACCCGAGGCCATGACCGTGGAGTTCAAGCTGAGGGCGCTTGCCACCGGAAGGCAAGGCTTTGCCCCTGTGAGCACAGGCTGTGCTGAGCACCGGGGCCCAGGGAGGAAAACGGGCACCGGGACGGGGGGCTGCGCCCAGGCAGAGGCAGGCCAGCTGTCGGAGGCCGGGCTTCCAGTGCAGTCTTCTTTCTGCTGCACCCTGTGGCCTCCCTCTCAGAGTGTCTCTGTAAAGAAGGAAAGTCTGGAGCGTGACCAGGCTGCACCGTGTCCCGCTCAGCCAGGAGCCAGGGCCTGGGATGGAGCTAGCGAGGACCTCCGACAGGCCGCGGGCTCGCCCACTGCCACGCTGCTGCTGCCACCAGCCGCGGGACACGCAGAAGCTCTGTAGCTTTAGGGTTAACAGACATTCAGAATCCCAAGGAACACGGGCGAATCCTCAAACGAACCCCCGTCAACCATTCTGGTCGCCTTTAGGTGGTTTCCTCCTCACTCCAGACCCACGCATGCCGCTAGGGACGAGCGCGCCCTTTGAGAACGGCTGTGGCACTGAGGGCGTGAGGCCTGGAGGTCCCGGGCTGGGTGGTGAGCAGGTCACGGCGGATTTTACAGTCCAGAGCGGGGCTCGGCGCTCAGGAGTTACTCACCGCCGTTACCTGTGTCCTCAGCGGTGGGTCCCCAGCTTGACTGATGCTGCCGTCAGCACCTTCTCTTCCAAAATCCAACTCAAGCGGGGAGGGTGCTGCACTTGGTCGTAGCTCAGTGTCAGCTGGGGAGCCCCGTCCAGGCCACGCTGCCCCCACCCCCGGTCACAGTCGTTGAAGGCCGGTCACAGTTTCCAGAAAGAGGCCTGTCCTCCGCGTCAAGCCCTTGGTCCTCCCCAGAAATTAGGTGTGTCCTCCAGAATCAGCCCCCAGCAATAGCTACCCAGGGGAGGGCACTGGGAAGGGTTTTGGGTTTTGGATTTTTTTTTTAACGCTCTCAGAAAGGACTTTTTTGATCCAGAGAAGACCAGAAAGAGCTCCCATCTCTCCTGAACTCTTTCTGCTGCTCCTTTGGGTGGTTTCCGGCAGTTGCCACCCACATACCCACTAACCTACCCACCCTTTCGGTGGGTCCACCCCGATACACGGCTCTTGCCACCACTGTGGTCAGACCCTGCCCCGTGTGTCCCGGGCAGAGCAGGACGGGGCAGTGCAGAGGTGGGCCCTGCACCATCTCGAGTGCCAGGGAGCCCGCGATCCAAATTCGCCAGCCACCCGCTGTCACCATCCAGCCCTCCCTCCCCAGTAAAACCACCTCCCGCGCCATCAGGGGACTCAAAGTCCAGGGGTGGGGTCTTTCCTGAACCTCGTCGGCCCTCAGCCCCATGCTGGGGACCCTGGGGGTCCCACTTATTAAACGCAGAGCTGTCGCCACTCCTTGGGGCCTGGTGGTCCCAGGAGATCTACCCGGGCAACAAAGCTTGTTTCTTCATGTTTCCATGTCGTGGACGCAGGTGGTAGATTGGCTGACACAAGGTGGCTCTTCCACCTGGCTCCAGGTGAAGGTGGAGAGAAAAGGGAAGGCGGATGAGGACTGGCCCAGGTAGGGCCGTTCCTGCGGTGAGTCCTGAAGAAGGACAGAAGCCGAGACGGGTGCAGAAGGCCTGAGCTGCCCAGGGGCTGAGCCAGAAGGAGCACATCCCACTCCTGGACGGGACGTTGGCCTTGAGCAGCCACAGACCCATCCCAGCCAGGGCCTGCCTGGCACGGACCCTCAGGGGCTAGCCAGTTGATAAACTCCAAGGAAAGGAGCTAAGCAACACATTTCTGGAAGCAAAAGCCTGCCCGCTGGCCAGGGCTGAAAGCAGGTGCCAAGGCCTGGCGATTCTGATGAGCTTGGTTCTGGCCCAGCAGAGCATCAGGCTGGGGCGACCGGAGCAGCTCTGCAGAGGTGGCAGTGGAGGCTGAGGGACCTCTGCCCCGTGGGCCAGGCACCTCCTGGCACACCCTGCTTCCATGGAAATGCGCCCAGGAAAGGGAAGGAATCCGCTCAGTCTAGTGGCCAAGCCCTCAGCAAGGGAGTGTTGAGGTCGCCTCATCTGCTTCCCCGAACTAGGCTCCTTTTCCCCAATTGTGCCTTGCAGCTGCTGCGTGGTGCTGGCCCACCTCCTCCCCCGGGGCTCTCCACTTAGGGTCAGACAGCAGGTCGCACCTGCCAGGGGTGGTGGCCTCCTTCCTCAGTCTCTCCCAGCTCTTCGACTCTGCGGTGACAGGCTCGAGGAGGCCGTGGGGCCCGAGGTGGTGGCCTCGGGCAGCTTTCCCTCCTGCCACCCATGGGTTTGGGACACGCAGATAGAGTAGAACTGAGACCCCAGGCCAAGAAGCTTCCAGAGAGCGATGGCCCACAGAGACCCTCTCCCCCTCACCTCTTACAAACCCACCTCTCCTACCTGAACCCTCGTTCTCCCAGAGACACAGCCAAGGTCACCCCTCTTCCACGACAAGAGGCCCCCGCCTGCTGGAGCTGGAGCAGGGGCCTAAGTGACATTTCAGGGGCTGAATAAGACTTCCAGCACCTCCGCCGCCCCAGCTGAAAACTAAGACACTGAACTAAGTTGGGTCATTTAGCAAACGTTTGCTGAGCACCTACTGTGTGCTAGGCTCCTAGAAAGGCAGAGAGACCACAGCCCAGGGGCTGACAGGATGCCCTGGAAAGCCCTCTGGTCACAGAGATAAAGGTGATGGAGGCCTGGGTGGCAGAGCCCAGCGCTCCCATCAGGAGGCCATCCCTCCCTCCCGCGCCTCCCAGGACCCCGGGTGGGGTGCAGGGCACTTGCAGGAGGGTCAGAGCAGAGCCTGGTCACCAAGCTACACTTCAAGAGAGACACCTCGAAGGAGAAGCTGCAGCCAGCTAGCTGGGCGGAGAGAGAAGCACACGAGCCAAGACTGCGGACCCCGGGAGCCCAGCCAACACGCCCAGGACACCGGTCTCCGCCCTGACGCCTCGCCCGCTGCCAGCACCTGCCACAGTCAGTGCTCCAGAAGGGAGCCTCCTTTCTCGTCACCCAGGGACCGTGGCTGCGTTTGGCTCCTCTACTCCATGCTTGGGGGTTTCATCAGACTGGCAAACTGTGTCTTATACCAAGGACCGCTTTCCTCGCCAGAGATACATGTGGTGGCAGCTCAGCCCTTCTGACAAGGGCAACAGCGCCGAGCCGACGTCATTCAGGCCAAAGGCAGAGGGACTCGATGTCTGGGACACTGCCCGTCGCACAGGTGGAGACAGAGCAAGTAGCTCCTGCTCTCCCAGGGCTGCCCCTGCCCCTCAGCGCCCGCACACCACCTGCAGGAGTGAGTCCTGAGCCCTCGCCGTGCGCCAGCCACAGGGCCAGCCCGCCTTGCTCCATGGAGACGGCACCCAGGGGCCCAGGCGACACGGGCGTGGCCGCACACCCCCTCCTAGCAGCCTGCACGGATGGCCCCCGAGAGCAGGGGGCCTGTGCTTCCCTGAGGCCTCCCAGCCCCTGGATGGAGTCTCTGAAATTGTCTGTCCCCCCAAGTCTCAACAGGAAGCAATGAAGGGCCAGAGGTGCCTCCCCCACCCCCCGCCCCCTGCCAAACCCCCCGGGGCTCAGCCCCATGACATGTGCACATGCTCAGTGCTCTGCAGGCTGGGAGGTCCAGCGACAGGCCCAAGGCGAATTGTTAGGAACTCATGGAATTGAGAATCAAACCCAAGCCCGTCTAATCCCAAAGTATGAAATGTCCCTCTGTGAAATGCTGATCACTGAATTTTACAGATTGGGAAACTCAGCAAGTCAGCCTGGCAGTGGAGGGCCCGGGGTGGGGGGACATGAAGGAGAGGGCAAGAGGGAGGAGGGGGTGTGGACCTAGTGACCTCCCCACTCTGGAACAAGTGCTAAAAGCTCATTCAGAGAAAGATGGCCTTCTGCCTTCTCCCCGGGTGGACAGGTCACTTCCATTCAAACAGCCTGCCCGGTAAGCTGGGCCGCGGCCCGGCGCTCACCCTGGGGGGTTCTGGGTGCCTTGAGCCGAGGCCGGCGCACAGCCCTGCAAGATGCCAAGTGTCCCTCCCCTACCTGCCCTTCTGCCAGCTCCGGGTGTTCCTCAGCGGACAGGCGTGGGGAAAAGTAGGGGAAAAAAGGGAAAGCTGGCTGATGCCAAGTATTTTGTATTTCAGTCCAGAGGCCACGTAGATCTGCAGGGAAACTTCTTATTCCACTGAGCTCAAAACCTTAAACAGTCTGAGTGAGCAGACCCAGCCCATGTGACTCCTGAAACAGGCTGTCTGAACACCACTGGGGGCGGTGCAGGGTTGGGTGGGGGACCGCAGAGCTGACCCTCGTTCTCGCAGCCTTCAGTTCGGGCTTCTGCGAAGGCGCTGGCGGTACTGTCCAGGCGCTTTGGCAATCTCTCTGCCTGCAAGGGTGACAAATATCAACGTAACCACATTTTTATTTTAGTTGCCTCAAATATTCAAAGTTTTGTTTTCTCCATCATGTTCATACATATGCATGTAATTAAACATTTGTGAAAAATCACTTTAATAATAAACAGGAAATGAACTTAAATACTGCCCCTTCCTCTCATTCATCAGTGGTTAAGACAGAGGAGGCGGGGGGCGCGGAAGCCGGTGGAAAAGGTAACTGGAATCAGACAGTTTTTTCAGAAATTCCCTGGCTGTATTGAAGACTGAAAGTAAAGGAGCTACAGAAAGCTTCTGGCACACAAAGCAGCAGTTTGAGACGTGCGTGTGGAGGACACCCAAAGTTAGGAAACATGTTCCTAAATGAGCCCCCAGAAAGTAAAACTTCCGTGTTTCAAATCCCATTTCTCCTCATGACCGGCATCATGAAAGGAGAGATGTTCCTTTACACAGGGGTTACGGTCAGTGAGCACCAGGGCATCTGGGACCCCTTGAAATTAGACACACAATCAGTGTTCTTTGTGTGTGTGCGCACACGTGCCTGTGGGCACACACGCATGCGTTTCTCTGGGAATGTGGCCCATGGCTTTCATCAGATTCGCAAAGAAATCTAGAACCACAAAAAGGCTAATAACCACTGTTCTCCTCTGTCATGTGGAGACCCTCTGGTATCATGCACTCGACAGGAGAAAAAACAATTTTATAAATGACATTAATATCCCAAATTACACAGTAAACACCAGATTTTTTTCTTGGTTTAATGAAGTGATTTAAAAGTCTACGAAACTTCTGAGAATGTACCCAAAAGAATTGAAAGCAGTCTCGAAGAGATATTTGCACACCCATGTTCATAGAGGCAGTATTCACGATAGTCAAAAAGTAGAAACGACCCAAGTGTCCATCAATGGATGAAGAGATAAATAAAACAGGTCTATCCATACGATGGAATATGATTCAGCCTTAAAAAGGAGTGAAGTTCTGACACGTGCTACAACATGGATGAACTTTAAAGACACTATGCTGAGGGAAGTACGCCAGTCACAAAAGGACAAACACCATATGATTCCACTTATATGAGTCTCTGGAGGCGTCAAATCCACAGAGACAGAAAGTAGAATGGGGGTCGCCAGGGGCTGGGGAGGAAGGAGAAACAGGGAGTTGGCGTCTAATGGGTACAGCGTTTCAGTCTGGGAAGATGAAAAAGATCTGGAGATGGCTGGAGGTGATGGTTACACAAGAATGTGAATGTCGTTAATGCCACTTAACTGTATTTCTTTAAATTAACTTTTATTGGAGTATAGTTGCTTTACAGTGCTGTGTCAGTTTCTGCTGTACAGCAAAGCGAATCAGCCACACGCATACACATATCCGCTCTTTTTTGGATTTCCTTCCCATTTAGGTCACCACAGAGCACTGAGTAGAGTTCCCTGCACTATACAGTAGGTTCTCATTAGTTATCTATTTTATACATAGTATCAATAGTGTATATATGTCAATCCCAATCTCCCAGTTCATCCCACCCACCTCTTCCCCTCTTGGTGTCCATATGTTTGTTCTCTACATCAGTGTCTCTATTTCTGCTTTGCAAATAAGTCATCTGTATCATTTTTCTAGATTCCACACATAAGCGATATTATACGATATTTGTGTTTCTCTTTCTGACTTACTTCACTCTGTATGACAGTCTCTAGGTCCATCCACATCTCTGCAAATTGCACAATTTCGTTCCTTTTTATGGCTGAGTAATATTCCATTGCATATATGTACCACATCTTCTTTATCCATTCTTCTGTTGATGGACATTTAGGTTGCTTCCATGTCCTGGCTATTGTAAATAGTGCTGCAATGAATATTGGGGTGCATGTATCTTTTGGATTAACTGTATTTTTTAAAGGGTTTAAATAGTAAATGTTATATTATGTATCTTTCACCACAGTTTTTTTTTTTTAATTTTAAGGAGAAAACAATGATGACATCCTCTGAGCACACAACACTCTTGATATTTCTACCAAAACTCCCATGAAGACACGATCAAAAGATACGGGCTCTTTGGACTGGAAAATGAGCTGAGCAGCAGGGCAGCTCACAAATGCAAGAGAAATGTGGTGGTGAGCGTGGACTTACTTATTCTCCAGATTCCAAAATCCAAGGTGAATTCCAGATTCAACGAGGGCAGAAGGCCCACAGTCCAGCTTGTTCCGGCCTTGCTCTGTGAGCTGCGGAGACTGGGGAGGAGATCCCAGCTCTGCCTCAGTCTGGAACTGGCCTGGTCCACATTATACTGCTCCCAGACTCTCTCCAAACTCTAAGAGAGCATCTTGGCATATAAAGTGTAGATGCCATCTGTTGCTTTTCCTTTCCATTTTAGGATTAAGAGGTTAAATACATAATATATTTGCACAAATGAAATTCACATTTTAAAGCAGTTGTTCTTAACAAGCAAGCTTCTGGGAGGGTAAGTATAAATAATATTTTGCCAATAGATTGAAAATTTAGATACCAAAGGAAATTCCCTGGTGGTCCAGGGGTTAGGACACTGCGCTTTCACTGCTGAGGACGCAGGTTTGATCCCTGGTTGGGAAACTAAGATGCCGCATGCCACACGGTGAGGCCAAAAAAAATTTTTAATTAAAAAATTTAAAAAAAAGAAAATTCAGATACCATGGATAAATTCCTAGGAAAACCCTAACTTAACCAAATGACACAGAAGAAATAGAAAATTAGAATCATCTTACCACTAATGATTGAACCTGTAATTTAAAACTTTCCCATAAGTGTGTATGGAAGAGCAAATGGCTAAAGTGGCCAAGACCCTTCTGCAGAAGAAGGATAATTTGAAAGAACTAACCCAAGCCAAAATCAAGTGCTACTAAAATCTAGAGAAATGAAAATTGGATGAATTTCGTATAGGGATGAGCACACGGACCTACTGACGATCACTGAGCCTGGAAAGAAACCTGCACACGTTTGGGATGACAGAGGTACATGACATGTCACTGGGGAAGAGCTGACTTTTCAATAAACAATGATGGGAAAATTGCTTATCCATATGTTAAAAAAAAAAGAAATTGGGTCCCTATCCCATACCTTACCCCAAAAAAATCAATTTCAGATGCATTAAGACTTAAATATGAAAGGAAAACTTGAAAACTTGTAGATCTAGGAAATATATATTTCTGAACTTAAGAGGGAAAGATTTCTTAAACAAGACATTAAAAGTACCAACAATTAAACAAAAGATAGGGACTTCCCTGGTGGCGCGGTGGTTAAGAATCCACCTGCCAATGCAGGGGACACGGGTTCGAGCCCTGGTCTGGGAAGATCCCACATGCTGGGGAGCAACTAAGCCCGTGCGCCACAACTACTGAAGCCTGTGCGCCTAGAGCCCGTGTTCCACAGCAAGAGAAGCCACCGCAATGAGAAGCCCGCGCACCGCAACAAAGAGTAGCCCTCGCTCGACACAACTAGAGAAAGCCCGCGTGCAGCAACAAAGACCCAACACAGCCAAAAAAAATTAATAAAATAAATAAATTTATAAAAAATAATAATAATAAAGAAAATAAACAAGTTTTACTACGTTAAAATTTGAAAGTTCTGGGACTTCACTGGTGGTCCAGTAGGTAAGATTCAGTGCTCCCAATGCAGGGGGCCCGGGTTCGATCCCTGGTCAGGGAACTAGATCCCACATTCATGCCACAACTAAGAAACCCGTATGCTGCAACTAAAAAGATCCTGCATACCTCAATGAAGATCCCGCATCCCGCAACTAAGACTGGGAGCAGCCTAAATAAATAAATATATATATTTTTTTTTAATTTTTCATTTATTTATTTTTGGCTGTGTTGGGTCTTCGTTTCTGTGCGAGGGCTTTCTCCAGTTGTGGCGAGTGGGGGCCACTCTTCATCGCGGTGCGCGGGCCTCTCACTGTCACGGCCTCTCCCGTTGCGGAGCACGGGCTCTAGAGCGCAGGCTCAGTAGTTGTGGCTCACGGGCTTAGTTGCTCCGCGGCATGTGGGATCCTCCCAGACCAGGGCTCGAACCCGTGTACCCTGCATTGGCAGGCAGACCCCCAACCACTGCGCCACCAGGGAAGCCCCTAAATAAATATTTTTTTAAATTTTTTGAAAGTTCTCTCCTTTTTTAAAAATATTTATTTATTTATTTAATTTTGGCTGTGTCGGGCCTTAGTTGCAGCACGCAGGATCTTTCATTGCAGTGCGCAGGCTTCTCTCTAGTTGCAGCATGCAGGCTCAGTAGTTGCAGCACACAGGCTTAGTTGCCCCAAGGTGTGGGAGATCTTAGTTCCCCAAACAGGGATCGAACCAGCGACCCCTACATTGTAAGGCAGATTCTTAACCACTGGACCGCCAGGGAAGTCCTGAAAGTTCTCTTCTTGAAAAGATACCATACAGACGAGGCCAGACAGGAGAAGGCATTTGCAACATGGTTAGCTTACAAAGGATTAGTATCCAGATTATGTAAAGAAACCCTACAAACAATAAGAAGAAAAGGCCAGCACCTCAATTTTTAAAAAGAGAGCAAAAGAAGAAACAGGCTGGCCAATTAACATTTGAAAAGATGCTCAACCTCATTAATAAAAATAGAAATACAAATGAAGACAACAAAGTCATACCACTGTGACACTAGGCTGGCAAAAATTAAGTCTGATGTAATAAGAGTCAGAGAGGATACGGATCAACTCTGCTAGGTATAAATGGAGGAGCTCTTACACATGTGTGCCAAGAAACATACAAGAATATTCATATCTTCATGTTTACAAGAGCAAAAAGCTGCAGGTAACCCAAACGTCAATCAGTGGAAGATTGCAGTAGTCACACAATTAAATATTATATAGCTGTGAAATTAATTATTACCTCATGCAACAATAGAGATATATCTTTAAAACATAATGTGCAGGAACAAGACCAGGATGTCTGCTCCCAGCATTGCAGTGGAGGTTCTAGCCAGGACAATTAGGCAAGAAAAAGAAATCAAAGGCATCCAGTTTGGAAAGGAAGTAAAATTATCTCTATTTGCAGATGGCCGGATGCTGTACATAGAAAATCCTAAGGAATCCACAAAGAAGCTATTAGAACTAATAAATAAAATCAGCAAGATTACAGAGTATAAGATCAATAAGCAAAAATCGGTTATATTTCTACACATCAACAATGAATAATCTGAAAATGAAATTAAGAAAAATTCCATTTACAATGGTATTAAAAAGAATAAAATAATTAGCAATAAATTTAACAAAAGAAGTGCAAAACTGGGGAGTCCCCTGGTGGTCTAGTGGTTAGGATTCGGAGCTTTCCCTGCTGTGGCCTGGGTTCAATCCCTGGTTGGGGAACTGAGATCCCGCAAGCCGCTCAGCGCAGGCCAAAAAAAAAAAGTACAAAACTTGTACAAAAACAGGCCGGTGGTTCCTCAGATAGTTAAACTGAAAACACGTATTCACACAAAAATTTATACATGAATGTTCATAGCAGCATTATTCATAATAGCCAAAAAATAGAAACAGCCCAAATGCCCATCAATTTATCAACGGACAAACAAAATGTGGTATACCCCTACAATGGAATACTATTCAGCCATATAAATGAAGTACATGCTAAAATATGAATGAACCTTGAAAACATTATGCTGAGTGAAAGAAGCCAGTCACAAAAGCCACATGTTGTGTGGTTCCATTTTTGTGAATGTCCAAAACAGGCAAATCCAGAGACAGAAAGTAGATTAGTGGTTTCCAAGGGCTGAGGGGGAGGGGGTTGGAGGATGGGGATGGGAGATGAGGAGTGACTGCTATTGAGTATAGGGTTTCCTTTTGGTGTGATGGAAGTGTTCTGGAATCAGTCATGGTGATGTTTGCACACCATGCAAGCTTGTGAATACACTAAAACCCACTGAATAGTATACTTTAAAAGTGTGGACTGTCAAGGTTGGTGTGATTCAATAAGAAATATGTATTTGGTCTTTGAGTTCCGTTTGGAGTCTCCAGAGTGCTGTATCTCTCGTATGCTGATGAGATGTCTGGGGGCTCGGGGCCCCTAGACGGCTTCAGGACAGGGGCTGGTCACCAGAAAGACCACAGTGTAATTACAGTGTTGGAACTTTCAGCTCCACCGCCTGACTTATGGCCAACGATTTATTCAATCATGCCTACGTAATGAAACCTCCATAAAAACCCCTAAACAATGGGGTTCAGAGAGCTTCCTAGTCGGTGAACATGAGGAGGTGCTGGGAGGGTGGTACACGCAGGAGGGCACGGAAGCTCCTCCCCTACACCTGGCCCTATGCATCTTGTCCATCTGCCTGTTCCTGAGTTGTATCCTTTATAATAAACCAGTAACAGTAAGCAAAGCTCTTTCCTGAATTCTGTGAACCATCCTAGCAAATTATCGAACCCAAGAAAGGGGTCATGGGAACCCCCCTGTATTTATAGCAGGTTGGTCAGAAGCACAGGTGAGAACCTGGGACACATGACTTGCATCTGTAGCGGGGGAGTCTTGTGGGACTGAGCCCTTAACCTGTCCAACTCCAGGTAGATAGTGTCAGAACTGAATTGAACTATAAATTATAAAGAGTTGGAGAAATGTTTGGTGTGGGGGAAAAAGCACACACATTTGGTGTCAAAAATGTGAGTGGGAATTCCCTGGCGGTCCGGTGGTTAGGACTCCACACTTTCACTGCCGAGGACACAGGTTTGATCCCTGGTCAGGGAACTAAGATCCCTCAAGCTGCACAGCATGTCCAAAAATAAATAAATAAATACAAATTTAAAATGTTGTGAGTGAAAACAGGTCTGAACAAAATAAAACACCATAACACAGAGTGGAAAAAAATATCCCATGGACTTCCCTGGTGGCACAGTGGTTAAGAATCTGCCTGCCAATGCAGGGGACACGGGTTCGAGCCCTGGTCCAGGAAGATCCCACATGCTGCAGAGCAACTAAGCCCGTGCGCCACAACTACTGAGCCTGCGTGCCACAACTACCGAAGCCCGCACGCCTAGAGCCCGTGCTCCGCAACAAGAGAAGCCACCGCAATGAGGAGCCCACACACCGCAACAAAGAGTAACCCCCGCTCGACACAACTAGAGAAAGCCCGCGTGCAGCAATGAAGACACAACACAGCCAAAAATAAATAAATAAATAACGCCATTAAATCTGGTCAAAAGTATGGACCATTTAAAAAAAAAAAAAGAATATCCCATAAATCATAACTCCATATCTTTAATCTCAAAAACCAACAAAACTAAGCAGTGTACTGTTTAATTAAACATACAATCATATGTAATGAAAGAATTTTTAAAGCATGGAAATAATAAACCTCTAATCCAGTACAATGACTTCTCTTGCCAGGGGATAGAAGGTAAGTTAGTGGAGGAAAGCACAGCGGTGTTGTTGGTTAATAACCTACGTAGGGTTTCAGCTATAATTTTGTACGCATTAACTATTTAAAAGGATAACAAAGGGAGAGGCATGGTTTTAACACATTTCCTTAGGAAGATGCCATTGGGAGACAAGCCCACAGCCTCTTAGTCAGCAGTCAGCGCAACCGGCCAACTCTTCCCCCTAGCGTGGAAGCAGATCACTGCCTCTTTGGTTGAGAACAGGCTCCATGGTGCAGGAAAAACACATTTTCTACGAGCACCCTCAGCACAGCTCCTAGCAGGAGAAGCTTTCAGGGACCAAAGGTCACCTTGTGCCTTGGTCATTCTTTCTCCCCCAAACTCTCTCTTTTCCTCTCTTCTTTTCCCGGGGTGGGGGGGTGGGGGGGGTGGTGAGTGAAGCAGAGACGTGACTTTATGTTGATTAGATTGCATATTCGTATGATATTTGTCTTTCTCTGTCTGACTTACCTCAGTATGAGACTCTCTAGGTCCATCCATGTTGATGCAAATGGCATTATTTTGTTCTTTTTTATGGCTGAGTAATATTCCACTGTATATATATATGTACTACATCTTCTTTATGCATTCATCTGTTGATGGGCTTTTAGGTTGCTTCCATGTCTTGGCTATTGTAAACAGTGCTGCAGTGAACATTGGGGTGCATGTATCTTTTTGTATTATAGTTTTCTCCAGATATATGCCCAGGATAGCTTATATGTGGAATCTAAAAAAATGATACAAATGAACTTATTTACAAAACAGAAATGAGTCACAGATGTAGAAGATATACTTATGGTTACCAGGGGGGAAAGTCAGGGGGAGGGATAAATTGGGAGATTGGGACTGACATATACACACTACTCTATATAAAATAGATAACTAATAAGGACCTATTGTATAGCACAGGGAACTCTACTCAATACTCTGTAATGACCTATATGGGGAAAGAATCTAAAAAAGAGTGGATATATGTATATGTATAACTGATTCACTTTGCTGTACACCTGAAACTAACACGACATTGTAAATCAACTATACTCCAATAAAAAAAAATTTTTTTTTGTCTTTAGGAACTTCCCTGGTGGTCCAGCGGTTAAGACTCTGCACTCCCAATGCAGGGGGCCTGGGTTCAATCCCTGGTCAGGAAACTAGATCTTGTATGCCACAACTAAAGATTCCTCATGCCGCAACTAAAATCCCACAAGTGGCGACAAAGATCCCGCATGCCAGAAGACCCAGCACAGCCAAATAAATAAATAAATAAATAACTTTTAAAACTGCATATTCAGAGGCCCCCTGTGGAGGTAACATTTCAGCTGAGACCTGAAGAATGAGTTGGAATTAACAAGGTGGGAAGAGGGCAAGGGCTCCCAGGCCGAAGGAACAGCGCGTGAAAACCCTGGAGGCAATGGTGAGGCATTGCACTCCTAAAGCTGAAGGCCAGCAAGGTGGGGCTCAAAAATGAGGGGAAGAGTGTGCTGAAAGGAGGCTGAAGAGGTCAGCAGAGCTGGACCATGCAGGACTTTCGAGGTCACATGAAGGGCTGAGTTTTTATTCCTGGGCACTGGGTAATCACAAAAGATTTCAAGTAGGGATCTGACCCGATTGGGTTTGCATTTGGGGAGAAGAATGAAAAACAGGCCTGCCCTGTCAAAGGGATGGGTCAGAGACATTCACATAACCTGACTAGTGTGAGAAAATCTATTAGACTCAGGCTCCCTTCCCCAGTGGGACTGGATCCCTGGCAGGATGTAGGCTGGAGCTATCGCAGCTACTTTATCACACAAGAGGGTAGCCTATCAGAGAGGGAAGCCAATGCATAGAAGAGCAGAGCTGAGACAAGGACAGAAAAAGTAGATCCTGATGATGTTTGTGCCCCTTGATCAAGCTGAACCTGAAGTCCACTGAACTCCTTTGTTATGTGTTATGTGATAGTTCTGGCTGCCATAACAAAATACCACAGACTGGGTAGATTAAACAACAGAAATTTATTTTCCGGAGACTAGGAAGTCCAAGATCAAGGTGCAGGTTAGCGTTCTCTTCCTGGCTTGCAGATAGCCACCTTCTCACTCTGTCCTCACTAGGTGAAGAGAGAGAATGCTCTGGTATCTATTCCTCTCCTTTTAAGGACATCAGCCTTATTGGTTTAGGACCCCACCCTTATGGCCTCATTTAACTTTTATCACCTCCTCACAGGCCCTATTTACAAATTCAGTCACATTGGGGGTTAGGGCATCAACATATGAATTTGGGAAGAACACAAACATCCAGTCCATAACTCTGTGGAAGCCAATAAATACCCTTTTTCCTTAAGCCAGTCTGAGTTGGATTTACTGTCCCATGGAGTGGGTAAACGACAGACTGACACAGAGGGGGCGGAAGATGCAGATGCTAAGACAACAGACAGGTTTTCAGCTAGTGCAACATATATTTGCTCATAACAAAATAATTATTATAAGTATGATATATATCTGCATAGGCATAGACTATAAGGCAAGATAAACAATATAACATAGTTGCTATTAGTGATCAGGCCTGTGAAGCACACAGTCATTCTTACCTAGTTATAAGGTAATATTATGTACTAAATATTCACAGTGAGATCCTGCTGCCCCTGCCTACCTACCTACCACCTGAGTTGTGCCTGTTCTGTGGCCTAGAAGATGCATGAAGCCTCCGGGAAATTACAGCGTTTGTGTGCATGAGTCACATGTAGGAGTTAGAGGCTGAGTGGTCCTGCTGCAGATTGAATAGAGAAGTCTGGACACTTCTGCTGTTCAGAGGGTTTTGTCCCCTCTTGTACGGTATAAATCCACAGCTTTTTGTTTATATTTTGTTTACTAGTATTTTTTGTCTTATTGTGCAATAAACCTTTTCAGGAGCAATAAACATTTTTTAAAGTCCACACTTAATTTAAAATTAAGTTTTATATTTCCATTTTTCAGAGTCGGTTATGAAACTGAAACTTCCACAGAATGTCTGTGGACATTTACCTTTCACCCCGGGGGCCAAAGAGATATTAACTGCAAACCAAACCAGATGACACAAATCTCATTCAGAAGTATCACATTGACTTCGAAAGTTAGTAATTATTTTAAGAAGGCTGTGCCCCAAAATGAATTAACATGTGAAGCTGCAGAAGTGGGTTGACATTTCATTCTGTAAATCATGACTCTTCATTTAGATCAAATGACTTTTTATACACTAGCTTCACTCGTTTTTCTAATTCCAAGTTTTCTTGTGTCCATTTCACTGTTAATGTGTTGGCTCCACTGGCTGAGGAATTATTCCAGTGTGGATGCCATATTGTTATCAGAGTCATTAGATGCTGTCATTTCTTGCTTCCGATTCGTGGAATCAAAATTAAACTTTTGGAAGTTCATTCTATCCAAAGTGCAAAACTAACATTATTGTGACTGCTACTCAGCTAATATAAGTTGAACACCGAAGGCATTTTTTTCTTGCAGTGATAATACTCACATAAAGTTCAACAGGCACAGCATAGGGGGACTAACATTCTTACTAAATTAAGAACCCCTCAGGAATTCCCTGGCAGTCCAGTGGTTAGGACTCTGTGCTTTCACTGCTGAGGGCCTGGGTTCAATCCCTGGTCGGGGAACTAAGATCCCGAGTGCCGAGCTGCACAGCCATTAAAAAAAAAAGAACCCCATGAAGCAGAAATACACCTGGAATTGGATGTGGTTAATAATTACATCCAAACAAGCTGTAAAATTATATCAATTGAATTAGAAATCATAGTTGTCAAAAATTTACAAATATTTTTTCACAGTTAGAGTAATTGAACTGCAAAATTTTTGTGACAAAGCTGATGTTAGATAGAAAAAAAGCACTTCAGCATTGTAGTAACATGTTTTTCCCTGTAACATGTTTCTTCACCATGTCAATGAAAAAAATTAATCAGTCGATCTAAGAAAGAAATGGAAAATTTTATTTGAGCCAAATTGAGTATTATAACCTGGGAAGTCTTTCAGAGAGCTCTAAGGACTGTCCTGCCTGTTAGAGGTCAAAGCACAGGGATATAAGTTATTGAGACAGAGGGCTATATGTTAAATGACATATTATCGACAGTTTACACAATCCAGATCTACGTGTACAAAACAAGTAGTAGGTCATGGGTCACGGTGGCCTCTTCTAAGATTAAGAAGGAAGGTTATCTCCTAAGGACTAATGATCCTTGATGAGATTAAGAAAGAAGGTTATCTCCCAAGGAGGTTGGGTTAATGTGGATGCACAAAATACACTAAAGGGCAGGGAGAGGGACTTTCCTGACCGGTCCAGTGCTTCCAACGCAGCAGGTGGGGGATCAATCCCTGGTCAGGGAACTAAGACCCCACATGCCATGCGGCAAGGGCAAAAAAAAAGTAAAAAAATTTAAAAATAAATTAAAAAGCGGGGGCGGGGGGGCAGGGAGGAGGACCAAACAGGCAGATAAAAGTTTTATGTTTAAGTTTTTCTTATCTCGACATAAAATATGAATTTTATTTCATCGTCATCAACTGGAGTTTGGAAGTTTGAGCTTTTGCATAACAACTTAAGTGTCCTAGTCACATTGAACGAGTCTTCTACATTGGTGCATTTTGTTCAAATTCAGCTTAAAAGTTTTAATCAAGGACTTCCC
Source organism: Balaenoptera musculus (assembly GCF_009873245.2). Lineage (NCBI taxonomy): Eukaryota > Metazoa > Chordata > Mammalia > Artiodactyla > Balaenopteridae > Balaenoptera > Balaenoptera musculus. The sequence continues at coordinate 98,548,258 of NC_045794.1, read as the reverse complement.
TGGTGGCGCAGTGGTTAAGAATCCGCCTGCCAATTCAGGGGACTCGGGTTTGAGCCCTGCTCCAGGAAGATCCCACATGCCACAGAGCAACTAAGCCCGTGCGCCACAACTACTGAGCCTGCGCTCTAGAGCCCGCGAGCCACAACTACTGAAGCCCGAGTGCCTAGAGCCTGTGCACCACAACGAAGAGTAGCCCCAGCTCACCACAACTAGAGAAAGCCTGTGTGCAGCAACGAAGACCCAATGCAGCCAAAAATAAATAAATAAGTTTTAATCAAAATATTCAGTGGGCTTCCCTGGTGGCGCAGTGGTTGAGAATCTGCCTGCCAATGCAGGGGACACGGGTTCGAGCCCTGGTCTGGGAAGATCCCACATGCCACGGAGCAACTGGGCCCGTGAGCCACAACTACTGAGCCTGCGCGTCTGGAGCTTGTGCTCCGCAACAAGAGAGGCCGCGATGGTGAGAGGCCCACGCACCGCGATGAAGAGTGGTCCCCACTTGCCACAACTAGAGAAAGCCCTCGCAGAGAAACGAAGACCCAACACAGCCATAAATAAATAAATAAATAAATAAAAGAACGTGAATTTCTTTAAAAAAAAAAGAAACCCTGCGAGAGGGTTTCTAAAAGCCCTTTATTAAAAAAAAAAAAAAAAAAAAAATATTCAGCAACTGAAGCACAAAAAAAAACTTTAGTCTTTGAGCTTTCCATCAAATTACAATTACTGATAAGTTGCAAATGGGAAAACAACGAAACGCATCCCTATGGAAGCAACATAACTTGAACAATTAGGACGATCAAAGAATGATTTTTGAAATTCTGTAGCTGCACTCTGAGCTTGGGAAGATGTCGGTGCGGGACACCGGTGTCTCTGGGCCTCGGTTTCCCCTTCTGGACACTACCTGGAGTCCCTTCTGGTTCCGACCGCGTGGACGCTGGAAGGCCTCACTCCCGGCATCCCCCGGGGTAACCGCGGGCTGAAAGAGAAAACACCGCCCCCACCAGGCGCGCGTGCGCACACGCCGGACGCCCCAGGCCACAAACACACCACCCCCGCGCGCTCACGCACGCGCAGTGACGCGCGCGCACCCTTCGGAAGGCCCGGCCTTTGGGTTCCCCGGGTCCCGCGCCCCAGCTTTGCGCCCCAGCTGCCTTCGGCGAGCCTGGAGGCCAGGCGTGTGGGCGGGCTTGCGGGCGGCGGTGGGCGGGGAGCCCAGAGGAGGGCGGGGCTGGCGGCGGGGCTGGCGAGCGGGCGGAGTCGGGAGGGCCGGGCCCGCGGGCTGCGGCGGCGCTGGACTTGGCGGTGGCGCTGGTGGAGGCGACATGCAGGCCGACGCGAGGCTGGAGCGCGGCAGCCGGGTCCTGACGCCGCAGTCGGCGCCGAGTTTGGAGTCGGACCCAGAGCTGGGCCCGGACCCGGAGGAGGACGCGCGGGCCCGGGCCAAGTTCGCGGCGCTGCACGGCCCGGCGCTGCGCGCGTCGGGAGTCCCCGAGCGGTACTGGGGCCGCCTCCTGCACAAGCTGGAGCACGAGGTGCGGGCTGGGGTGACGCGAGGAGGGCGAGGCGCCGGGCGGGGAGAACCGGGGTGCAGGGCGTGCCCGGAGCGCCCCGGGCTCCCTTTGAGAGGTGCCAGGGAAGCTGCGATGCAGGTCCTCGAGGCGCGCATCCTCCAGTCCGGGTCAGCGCGGGCGCGGGGCGCGCCGGGGGTGGGTCGCTCTGGACCCTTCTACCAGGAAGGGTGTGGTCTGCGGGCTGGCTCTTGGCTGAGAGCCGCTGGGGTGGGGCGGCCCGGGGCCTCCTGGAGGACGCGTGCGGAGGAGGTTGGGAGGGCGCCTGGGGGAGTTGGTGGCTGGGAGAAGGAGGGCGAGCGCGTTCCGGGGCGGGGCGGGCTTCGGTGAGACGCGCAGCGGAGAGTTGGGGGGCGGCGTTGATGGACGATGCAGGGAAAACGGCCGGTGGTTTGAGGATGAAGAGCTACGAATCCCTTGACGACCGACTTAGACTTTACCTCCATGGCAGTTTGTGGCCTAGGAGTGGCGGCCAGAGCCTGTACCTGTGGCCCTGGTCCTGCCAGCATCTGGGGCTGGGCCAGGGCTGCGGCAAAAACTGGAACTAAAATGAACTTTGGCTCCCGTTGTGTGCCAGGCCCTGGGCTGCGTCCTCCACACATCCGAGCCCAGAGCAGTCCTGGGGGGTGGTAAGATTCATCACCCCCCCCTTTATACAGTGCAGAAAACTGAGGCTCAGGAAGAGGAAGTGACACTCCCAAGGTCTGTCAGACTTCTGAACTAGAAGCTTGCTTTCAGCCACTACCTGCCTCAGGGAAAACAGACGTCCAGTGAGTTTGTGTGGCTTTAACTGTTCAGGTCATAGAGTTCTTTCGTGTTTCTTCGTCTGATTTGAGCCCCGGGTCACCTTCATTTTGCAGATCAATGAAGACAGGCTGTGGGAGTTGGAGACAGAATCTAAACAAAAATGAAAAGAGCTCAGATGCTTCAAGGGTCTCCCTTTTTGTGGGGTCGGCTCCCTTCTGCTGGCCTGTGCTCTAGCCTGTGTCTCCAAAGGGCCTCCGCAGGGTCCTGGCTGAGGGGTGGGCCCTGGGTTTTGGTGGTTTGCCCATGTGCTGAAGCCAGAGCACGTTCACGGGCCCTCTGTTGCGGCCTTCTGAGCTGGAACCAGGCTCCTGCAGGGGCTGCCTCCTGGGCCGGAACAGACTGAGCAGTGCAGGCGGCGAGGTGGGACCCTGGAGCCAGAAAAAGGCTGCTGGACAAACCGCACCCTTTCAGCCAGTCTCTCTGCCTCTGAAATCAGGGTTGGACCAGGTACCTTCCTGCCCAAAACACAAGTAGTTGCTATAAAAAAAGGTGCAGTGTTATTGGTACCTACATTTTGTAACAGTGAATTCCCTTCCCCCTTATGACTTGCCCTCAATTCGCCAGCATTTCCTGAGCACTTACCCTAGTCCCAGGCCTGTGCTGGGCAGGAGGGGACCCCAGCGGTTTGTTAGGATAAAAAGGTCCTCGTGTACTGGGTGAAAGGAGCACGAGGTGGAAACACCCTGGCTCCGGCCCTGCCAGCCTCTGCGGGCAGTGAACTCACCTGGGCAAGTCACTTGCCCATCTGAGTCCAAGTCTCCCTCTGGAAGGTGAGGACCAGGAAACATGGCTCCGACTTCCACGGTCTTGGTGGGGGATTGGGTAGAGAGGCATGCCCAGCTCGTAGTCACCAGAGTGTAATGTCCCCTCCATCCTGGCCGCAAGATCTGCAGGCCGCCTGGCCACTGCTGCTCTGCTGAGGGACAGCCAGTACTTTTCCATGACCCTCCCTTGCCGTTACGGGTTATGGGCAGAGCTGTGAGTCACCACTGCCAGACCCAAACCTGCAGCCATTGTTCTGACAAACCTGCTGCTGTGGGCCCAGGTGTGGGGGAGGTCCACAGGCACCTGCTGACCAAGGAATGGGGCCCCTCCAGCCCCCCGAAAGCTGGGGACCCCGGTGCCTTGGAAAGGATGGGGAGTGTTTTACAGTAAATTTCAGCTCTTTTCTGTCTGCAGGAACTTCCCAGCTGCAATACCATTCCCCTTCCTTACCTCGTTAGGGCCTCCTCCAGTCCCTCTGTGAGGGGATGGTGGTCACCCCCATTTCACAGCTGGGAGAAGCCAGGCCCTGTACTGTCCCCTCCCTCCTGTCAGGTTTGGGGGTAGAGGGCTGGAGATACGGGGTTCTGGGTGGAAGCCCGAGGCGTGAGTCCCAGCCTCTGAGCCGCTCTCTTCTCATCTCCAAACCGGAGGGAAGGTAGTGGCTTCACCCTGGGCTCTGGGGGGGGGGTTAAAAGCGCCGTCCCAAAAAGTGCCCGAGCTCCCCTGCGGGTGGATCTGGTCGGCTCCACAGCCCTTCCCGCCCCAGCTTCTCTGCCTGGAGTCCTTGCACCACCACGGCATGGCCACACGTTTAAATCTTCCTCTTCCTTCACCGCTCACTTCAGGTGACGGCTTCCCCGTAAGGTCTTACCCGGCCCTCCAGGCCCCCGCACCGCTTACCTGGTCCTCTCAGGTGGCCCCTCTGCCACTGGGGCGAGGTCATGAGTGGTTCATCCTCGTACCCCCGTGCCCGTCCTGCCCAGCACATCCCGGCTGCTTGTGCCTGAATAGATGGCTGCTTTCCAGCTACTGGGATGAGTTTATCTCCCGTTTTTAATAGAGTCATGAGAAAGGTTTAGGGGCAGCTGGCCTTTGTTGAGTCCCTGCTATGTGCCACGGACTCTGTGTGTACTGTTTGATTGATGTATCGCTCTCACCTCTCCTGGAAGGTGGATGATGCCCCCTTCCCAGGTGAGAGACTAGTCTCAAAAGTGTCGTGATGGTAGCAAGTGCTTACAGAGGGTTTGCCAAGCTTAGCTTCTTCGAAGCTCTTCACGTGTGTTAATCATTTAATCCTCCCAACAAGCCCCTCAGGTAGGTTCTCGTATCCCCATTGTATGGATGGGGAAACTGAGGCACAGAGTAGTTCAGTGTCTTGTTCAAGGTCACATAGCCTGGCTGCCGAATCTGCCCTAAGGCCCCTTGCCGACTTGTGGCAGACACCAGGTACATGAGTGTGGCTATATGGGGACCGACTGGCTTGTCACCTTCACCAGCTGCACGTGGTTGGCAGTTGCCCTTTGCCAGGGAAACTCAAGGACCGAGGCCCTTACCTTCTGTCCCATCCTGGCCCAGGACCTCAGGAGACTAGACCCAGGCCATGGTTTGTGCAGACCTGGGCTGGCGTGGTGGCGTCAGGAGGCTCTTGGGCCCCCGTTTCCTTCTCGGTCACCTCCGCTGCCCTGGTGTTGGCTTGGTGGTGCTGGTGAGAGCAGAGTTGGGGTGCAATCCCTAGCCACCAAGTTCCTTACTCTCCCAGTCATTTCCCGCGTGACCGGAGCCACCCGCTCTGCCTTTTGAGCTGCATTTTCCCTGTAATGCAGGAGGCCAGACTAGATATCATGGGACACATGCATGCAGCCCCACCTCCAAGCTCGGGTCCCACGGGCTGAGGGGCCTTGGACGATAGCGCCAGCGATAGTGGGGGAGGTTAGGGCGTCATTCTCACTGATGAGGAACCCGTCTCCCCACCTGTAAAATGGGTAGCTGGGCAATAAAGAGGTCCTGCTTCTCCTAGGGGTTCAGTTTGTCCTCGAGGCCAGGGTGTGGCGGAAGGAACGGGTCAGGAATGGGGTCTCCTGCCAACACCCCGTCCTGTGGCCCCCAGGTGTTCGACGCTGGGGAGATGTTCGGGATAATGCAAGTGGAAGAAGTGGAGGAGGATGAGGGCGAGGACGAAGCGGCCCGGGAATTGCGGAAGAAGCCCAACCCAGGCGGCGAGCTCTGCTACAAGGTCATTGTGACCAATGAGAATGGGCTTCAGGCGGCTGACCCCAACAGGTAGGAGCCGCAGGCCGAGGCCTTTCGTCCGCACCGAGGCTGTCAGGGCCGGGCTGCCTTTTAGAAAGATGTCACCAAGGTCGTCGCCACTAGGGAGAAGCTGTCGTCGTGAGCACTCATGCTCCTGGGTGCCAGGTGCTGGTCCCTTAGCCCTGAGACAAGGTCCTGTCAGCCCCGACACTGGCGACACTCCTGCGTTGGTTGTGTTTCATGCTGTCCTGAGAGCAGCATCCCCCCCAGATGCCTCTTAACTGTCACAGTGGTCCCTGCATGGAGGTGTGACAAGTTCCCATTTTGCCGATGAGGAAACAATGTGGAAGGACTTGCCCAGGGTCACACAGCGGGTTAAGATCGTGGGTGTCGACCCCAGGGCAGCCTTAACTCGTGAGCCCGGGCTTTTCCAGGGACCCCGGGCCTGCCCCCGCTCCTGCTGGATCTCAGTCTCTGGGTGGAGCCCTGGGCTTTGCACCCCGGCATGTGAGCAGTGTGGCCTGCTTGATTCCTCGCGTGAGGCGCCGAGGCTGGGAGTGGGCCTGGGCCTTGCACGAGGCCACAGGGTAGAAAGGCCAGAGCCGAGACTGGACCCCAGGCTTCCTGCCTCCCAGGGGCCAAGAGGGGCTGTCCTCCGCCAGGAGAGGCCCACAGGTCCCTCTGCCCGACTTTGCCGGAACCCTGGTGGAGAAACTTGCCGGCCTCTGGGGGTTTCCGGGCACCTGTGACCGTAGCTCCTCCAGGAAGTCTGGCTCCTTCACCAGCCCCTGGTGGGGTGGGAGGGCCTCCACGGGTAATGACAGCAGCCAAGCTCCTCCACCCCTGTGCCCTCTGACTCAGAAACTCGCAGGCTCCCCGTTCTCATTACGTTCGGTACAGCAGACCTGCGCAGGTGCCTGCTCTGCTGCCGCCTGTGCCAGCCGTGGGGCTCGGGCCCAGCGGCCACCTCGAGCAGCTCCTGGCCTCTGCCCCCTCCACGCACACCACCAGGCAGGTTTGGGGAGGGATGGGGATGGTGTCTGGGCTGGGAGCCCGGCTCCACCGCCCTTCCTGCTCCGGGGCCTTTCTTCCCTCCAGACCTTTGTGAGTCCGCCCCACCCCGCCCCAATGGCCAGGCCCCAGCCGCCATCCTCCCCCGCACCCACCGTGTCCAGCAGCCATTGTGTGCGTCTGCCCAGGTCACCCCCAGATGCTCCACTTTGAAGGCCTGGCTCTGTGCCGTGTCTCACACGGTCACAAACTCTACGCACGAGGACAGGAATAAATCATTTGTTTCAGGATATGCGAACAAAAGACAATATAAGTGCAGTAAAATAACTACTGCTGAGCTTGCCCCCCAGCCTAAGAACCAGAGCGGTGGCTGTTCCTTCCGTGTTAGCAGGGGGCCGGGCCAGGGCTGCTTCCCCAGCAGGCAGAACCCGGGGCGTTCGGAGCCTCCGAGTCCAGCAGGGCTTGGATGGTGTCCGGGCAGCCTGACCTGTGGGCTGGGGGCAGTCAGTCATGTCCTTGGGCCTGCAGTGGGGACACCCCACCCTCCACCACGCTGGTGTGAGAGCCTTGCAGCTGGCCCACCGGGCTCCTGCGGCGCCCGGACTGTGTAGACTGCAGGTGTCCGTACACGTGGGGCCTTGAAGCCTCTCCCGCAGAAATCCCTGGCGCTTCACGAGAAGTGCCCAGAAGTCCCGGGCAAGCACGAGTGAGCTCTGAGTGGGGCTCCTTTGCGTGTCTGCCTGCAGGTAGCAAGGTTGGGGGGCGTGGGCCTGCCCTCCAGCAGTTCAAAATCCAGTTGAGGACAGTTAACTGCCGCGGTGATCACTGTAGTCATAACTGAGTACATGAGGATTCAGTGTACGGTCAGCATGCTGTTTTGTCTCCTTTGATGCTCACGTCAGCCCGGTGATAGGGGGTAGGGACTGTGTTGCCCTGTTTTAGAAACTGGAAAAGGGAGAGGAACTTGCCCAGGCCCGCACGGCAGGTGGTCGGCAGAGCCGGGATCCCCACCCAGGCCCGGTGCGGGGTCCAGGCCTCAGCCCGGCCTCTTCCTCAGGCGGATCCCGCCTGCTGGCCCTCTTTCCGCCCTCCCTTCTTGCCCTGCCTGCGTGGTAGCCTCACGCTCACCTGTAGCCTGTGCCCGCAGCATCTTCCTTATCGACCACGCCTGGACGTGCCGCATGGCACATGCCCGCCAGCAGCTGCAACAGGTGCCCGGGCTGCTGCACCGCATGGCCAACCTGATGGGCATCGAGTTCCACGGCGAGCTGCCCAGCGCCGAGGCCGTGGACCTGGTGCTGGAGGAGATGTGGAAGTTCAACCAGACCTACCAGCTGGCCCACGGGGTGAGTGGGCAGCCGGGCCCCAGGGGAGGCAGACAGGCCTTTGCTGCCCCGTGCCGTCAGGGCTAGCGGGAGGTGTCCTTTTACCCTGCAAGTGAGGAAACTCATCTTCTGTGGTCAGTGGAAACTACCCTGGTTCCCCGCGGCTCTGTCACGGGCCTGTTACTCTTTGCCTCGGGCCAGCCAGTGCCGGGACCCAGGCATCCATGCGGCCTTTGGGATCACAGTACACAACCCTCTCCCGGACCCCGGCGACCTGGCTGCCACTCTCCTGGCCTCTTCTGGTTCCCTCACCCTCCTAAAAGCCCTTAGTGATACCCTGCTGCTCTCCGGAGTAGAGCTGAGTCCCTTCAGCATGTCCTTGGGCTTACATCACCAACCCCCTCCCCGGCCTCCCCAGACCCACCCTTACGTTCCAGCCCCTCACCACTTTCAGTCCGGGAAAAGGCAAAAGTTGCTTCTCCTGATCTCAGCTTAGCTGTTGCCTCCTCCAGGAAGCCTTCCCTGAACTCAGAAGTCTCCCCGCTCCTCCCCCTGCACACAGAACCAAACACATCCATGTAGCTACTAGGCTAAGTGCCTTCTTTCTGTACACCTTTGCCACACATGTGATCACATGGCAGCCCACTGGCCTGTTGTCCTTGTCTGCCAGGGCAGGGCCGCCAGCCCGGAGGCCACGGGTTCAAGGGATTGAAGCCGTGTGTGGTAGGTGCTCCAGGCTCTGAGAGTTGGGCACAGACGGGCCGGTGGTAGGTGTTTGGGTCGTGGATGCGTGGAAAGGCACGCGGACGGGAGGGGCGGGGAGGCGGAGCAGTGGGCGAGGGTGGCGTGTGCTCTGCCCGCAGACGGCCGAGGAGAAGGTGCCGGTGTGGTACATCATGGACGAGTTCGGCTCGCGCATCCAGCACGCGGACGTGCCCAGCTTCGCCACCGCGCCCTTCTTCTACGTGCCCCAGCGGGTGGCCTACACGCTGCTGTGGCCCCTGAGGGACCTGGACACGGGCGGTAAGTCAAACCCCGCCCACCTCAAGGAAGGGCCGGCCGCCTTTCTGCCACCCCCTGACTGCCCGCGTGTCCTGGTACAGAGGAGGTGACCCGGGACTTTGCCTACGGAGAGGCCGACCCTCTGATCCGGAGGTGTGTGCTGCTGCCCTGGGCCCCCGCCGACCTGCGGGACCTCAGCTCCTCCACGCCCGAGCCACCCGACGAGCACTACCAGGTGTGGCCTCCAGCCCTGACCCCTGGGCCTGTTTGCTGGTGGCTCCTGGAACTCTCTTCACCCAGTCGCCAAATGCTGCGGAGCACCAGCTGGCTGCCCTGGGAGGGAGAGGAGAGTTTGGGGGTGTCTGAGAGACAAGGGGCGGCTCAGAGCGCAGGGAGCAGACGTGAGCTGCCCGGGGCCACACAGCTGGGCGCCAGCCTGGAGCCCAGACCCCGGGGTCCCGCTGCTGGGAACCGTCCTTCCAGAGGGTTGGGTAGAGCTGGTGGGCTGGAGGTCGGTGCTGCTCTTCCCTGTTTTCAGGGGCCGGGGGGCGGGGGCAGTGGGCGCTCTGTGGCTCGGCTATGAATCCCAGCTCCGTACCGTTTCTCCATTTCCTGACACCTCCCTCACCAGGGATGTGAGGACACTATGTTCAGACACAGCACGGGATGTCTTCTGGCTCACAGCAGGCCCCCAGCAAGTGGTCGTCATGGGTGTCCTTGCTGGGGATGACAGCAGTGCTTCAGTCCGCGGTCTGGGTCCCACCAGGGACCACTGACAGGTGCCTGGCTGGTGGTGAGTTAGTGCAGGGCCCAGTCGGTGAGGCAGGCCAGGCTGGGGAGCCAGGGTTGGTGCAGCCTGGGGTAGGGCAGCAAGTGGAGCCTATGGGAACAGAACCAGGCAGGGCTGAGCAGGAAGTAACACCCTGGCCCTCTCTCCTCCTCCCCTGCCCTCTCATCTCCTGCCACTGCTTCCTGTCAGCCGGTCCCAGTTGGAAACCAAGGGATGCACAGGCCTCTGCTTAGCACTTCACGGGCATGCTCTGCTGTAATCCTTACAATAGGACATCCGGACCTATTTCTATCTTCATTTTACTGAGGATGAGGAAACTGAGGCACAGAGAGGTTAAGTAACTTGCCGAAGGCCACACAGCTGGTGGAAGAGCGGGAGTCCAAAACCAAGGGGTCCTGGTAGCTTGTGGGCAGAGGCTCCAACCTTGCCCCACACGTTGCAGTTGCCCTGCCCCCACCAGCACATCACATGCTCGCTGAATGCCCCAGAGGATTGTGCAAAGGAGTAAACTAGTTAACTCGCGTTAGAGTGGGAAGTGTGTGTGGCGTTAGCGGTTCTGTGAGGCTGCTGGCTGGGAGGGCTGGGCTGACACAGTAGTCCTGTTGGCACTTTTCCCTCTGAATTTAACCTTAGCCAGCGGTAATTGAACTGATTCTGTCGAAAACTCAGGGATCACCCTTCTCAATTCAGAGGTGTGTTTCAGAACCTCGTAGAGTGCCTGCACCTAGTAGGTGCTAAACACTTGAACAAGTCAGTGAATGCAAAGGGGTAAGGTTTAAGAAGGGCTTAGGAACAAAGACTTCCTGATCTTGAGGTTGTTAAAGGAACATGAATTGAAATTAGCATTTGTGGGGGGTTGAGCGAGATGCCCTCCACTGGCCAGGAAGAGGAGAACAGAGTCCAGACAATGGTTTTCTAAAACATCCTGGTTGGTTTTCCCCATTTGACCCATCTGGATCAGGCCTGTGCCGTGGGCCTTGGGGTTGCCTGTATTAGTTAGCTAGCACCAGGTAACAATTTATTCCAAAACATAGCAGCTCAAGACAGCAGACATTCATTATCTCTCGCTTTCTGTAGAGAGATGGGGAGTGGCCCGGCTGGGTGCTTCTGGCCCAGGATCTCTCATGAGCGTGCTCAGGCTGTCGTCTGAGGCTTGATGGCGCTGAGGACCTGCTCCCACGTGGCACACTCACACACCTGGCAAGGTGGTGCCGGCTGTGGGCAGGAGGCCTCAGTTCCTCCCCAGCCGTGGGCTTCTCCGCGGGGCTGCTTGAGTGTCCTCGGGACATGGTGACTGACTTCTCTCGGAGGAAGTGATCTGAGAGAAGGCGAGGAGGAGACTGCAGGGCCTTTCGTGAAATAGCAGACTGTTGTTCCACTTCTTTCTATTTGTTATAAACAACTCATTCAGCCCAGCCTATGCTCAAGGGAAGATGAATGAACTTTGCCTTTCAAAAGGAATATAGAAGAGTTTATGGACATGTTTTATTTTATTTTATTTATATGGCTGCGCCGGGTGTTAGTTGCAGCACATGGGATCTTCGTTGCCACGTGTGGGATCTTTTCTTTTTTCTTTTTTTTTTTTTTAATTATTTTTTATTTATTTATTTATTTTTTGGCTGTGTTGGGTCTTTGTTTCTGTGCGCGGGCTTTCTCTAGTTGTGGCAAGCGGGGGCCACTCTTCATCGCGGTGCGCGGGCCTCTCACTGTCGCGGCCTCTCTTGTTGCGGAGCACAGGCTCCAGACGCGCAGGCTCAGTAGTTGTGGCTCACGGGCCTAGTTGCTCCGCGGCATGTGGGATCTTCCCAGACCAGGGCTCGAACCCGTGTCCCCTGCATTAGCAGGCAGATTCTCAACCACTGTGCCACCAGGGAAGCCCCTGGGATCTTTTAGGTTGCAGCATGCGGGCTCTTGGTTGCAGCATGTGGGATCTAGTTTCCTGACCAGGGGTCGAACCCAGGCCCCCTGCATTGGGAGCGCGGAGTCTTCACCGCTGGACCACCTGGGAAGTCCCTATGGACATGGTTTAAACCATCACACGGCTTAAGCTCAGAGCAGCTTTTGGGGGCTCCCCGAGGACCAGGTAGCCCCCTCCCAGGACAGGCTGGGCACCTTCTGGGCTGCTTGTGACTTGGAGGAAGCATTTAGAACAATGAGAAGATTTAGGGCAATGTTTACGTTGTTCTTTTGACACAAAACAGGCTGTTCGGCACCTGAGGGGCCTTGAGCCCCGGAATCCTGGGCTGGGGGTGGTCAGAGGGCTCTGGGCGCTGCGGTGCCTGCGAAGGGCTCTACCTGAGGTCCAGGTGTGCCCCCTGGGATCCCAAAACCCTGATGTACAGGATGGGGAGGCGTGTGCTCCTTTTTTTGAAGGTCTGTTTCTACCGCCAGTGTTTTCCTTCTAGGCTATTTTGGAGGAAAACAAGGAGAAGCTGCCAGTGGCCATCAGCCCGGCGGAGTACCCCTGCGACCACGTCTTCAGGTGCGTAGCCCACCCTGCCCCCAGCCTGTGATGAGCCTTTGCCTCGGTCCCTTTCCTCACGCACTCCTCACGGTCCCCACGACTCCTGGAACAGTGCTCGGTACAGGGCGGCCTCAGTAAGTCCTCTGCCCCCTGGCAGCACAGCAGTGACAGAAACGCCACGGGCGGGGTCTCAGGGTCACAGAGAGAGCGCCCGAGAAGTGAGGGTGAGCTGGGGTGCGCACGACCTCTGGAAGCGGGGAGCCAGTGCCGACAGTGACGGTGCTGGGCACCCAGGAAAGCCACCCAGATTGCCGGGGGGGCCGCTCCCAGGTGTCTGCAGGTGTGGGCTGGCAGCTTAACGTAAGGCCAGGCAGGCCAGCAAGCCCAGGCTGGACCCTGGGTGGAAGCAGATGCTCCCTTTTACGGGTGAGGAAGTGGAGGTCCTGGGGGACGCCCACCAGGCATCGAGCTGGCTCGGGGGCGGGTCCCGGGTCAGCCAGGGGCAGGTTGGCCTCTGTTTCCAGGGGGAGGCCCTCCCTCTGGCTGCCCACACCTGCTCCAGCCAGAACGGACACCATGCTCCACTGGCCCCTTCCCCCAGGTTCTGGGGGTTTCCTCCCACTGGCCCTCGGCCCGGCCCTCCTCCCCTTACCTGAGTTCGCCACCCAGCATCCCTCCACCTCCTCAGGTCAGAGGCTACACTGAGGCCCCCTGAGCCTCGCCCCCTCCCCACAGCTGTGCTCCGCTACACGCGCCCCGTGCCGGCCCCGCCTGAGCAGCCGGCTCCTCGCCTCTCTTCCTCCCTGGATCGCTGTCCAGGGCCAGGCCTCCCTCCCTCCTGCCTTTGCACTCCAAAGTGTGGCCGCACCCACCGCCCCCGGCAGACAGGCTCCCAGGCCCTGTCCTCTCCTCCGCCCAGGGCCGGGCCGTGTGGAATGCAGGCCCCCGGGACTCCGGCTCCCTTCTCTGAGGGCAGAGGTCCCAGCGGTAGACCCGTCCCGTTTCCACGTGGGAGGAGGGAGCCCGTGCCTGATAAAACGCTCGGGTTCTCCTGGTTCGTCCTCAGGAGGAGTGTGAGGTGGCCCTGTGGTCCCATCTTACAGATGGGGAACCCGGGGTCGCCGGGGTCCGAGAGGCCCCGTCACTGGGCGGACAAGCAGAGGCTGTGGGTCGGAGGCCGACCTCAGCCCACCCCACCCCCCGCAGGGTCTACACGGACATCCGGCAGGTGCTCAGCCACCTCACCCACCCGCGCTTCACCTTCACTCAGAGCGAGGCGGATGCCGACATCCTCTACAACTTCTCGCACTTCAAGGACTACAGGTGAGGTGCTTCCCAGCCCGGTCCCCGCCGCCTCCCCCCGAGCCCCGCCCCCCGGAGCCCCGCCTCCCCTGACCGGTGGCGCCTGCCCGGCCCCGCAGAAGGCTGAGCCGGGAGAGGCCCAATGTGCTGCTGAACCAGTTCCCCTGCGAGAACCTGCTGACGGTGAAGGACTGCCTGGCCTCCGTCGCGCGCCGGGCGGGCGGCCCCGAGGGCCCGGCCTGGCTGCCCCGCACCTTCAACCTGCGCACCGAGCTGCCCCAGTTCGTCAGCTACTTCCAGCAGCGGGAGAGGCGGTGAGGACCCCCCGCCCGCCCCCGGGAGCCGCAGCGGCCGAGACCCTACGCCCGTCAGGCTCCCGCGGTCCCCACCACCCCGCCTGGCCCGCCCCCTGGCTGAGCGCCTGCTGCGCGGTGGCCACGGTTCCGGGAGCTGCGGGCTTTCGCTGTGCTGCTGCCCGGCGGCCCTTCCTCCTGGAGGGCGGCTCCCTTGGCCCCGTCAGGCTCCTCACTCCCGAGGCCCAGCCCCTAAGGTCTCCTCTGGGACCCCTCTCTCAGCCCCTCCTCTGCTGCCACAGTACTGGGGACACAGTGCCCGGGAGGGTGGGCCCAGGGCACAGCCTGGTCATCCCCTCTGCTCCCAGGGGCGAGGACAACCACTGGATCTGCAAGCCCTGGAACCTGGCCCGCAGCCTGGACACCCACATCACCAAGAGCCTCCACAGCATTATCCGGCACCGCGAGAGCTCCCCCAAGGTGGGGCCCTGGGGCGCCGGGCGGGGGTGCGGGGGGCCGCGCCGGGCTCTGCCAGGACCTTTGTGGGTAGGTCCCGGTGTCAGCGTTCTTCAGCTCACAGGAGTCTCCAAAGCCGCCACCCCCACTCCTTCCCCTGCCCTTGCCTGGCGGGGGGGCTGTGTGACAGTCGGGTGAGAGGAGGGAGCCCCCCTGGGTGTGTCCGACCTGCATCCCCATGCGCACCGCGCCTCACAGGACCACCTGGCAGCAGGGAGGTGGCCAGGCCAGGGAGCCCTGCAGGGCACTGGACGAAGGTGCTGTAGTGGCACGGGGCCCATCAGTGGGGGAATTGAAGGACACAGGGTTCTGCACCTGGACAGAGGCTCGAGACAAAATGCCACTGCGATGACCCTTGTGAAGGTTTCCAGTGGTGGGATGGGGAGTCGGTGGATGTATGGCTGAGAATCTGTATTCGGTTTTCAAAGCTAAAAACTTGTGGCATCTTTTTCTTCAATTAAAGATGAAGATAAAGAACTCATTGCAGCTAAGACACAGGTTTGAAAAGACAGGAGGACCCGGAGTGCAGGGAGCAGGTCCTTTCATGGCACCGAGACGGGAGGTGGGCTCAGGAGTCAGTCTTCCTCCAGATGTGGTGACAGCACTTGGACGTACCACGAGTGGGAGCCACAGCTGGGGAGGTCGGGGTGCTCTGTCCTGGCCCAGGTGCGACAAGCCACCTGTGAGCCTGCATCTGTGTTCTCAGGTTGTGTCCAAATACATTGAAAGTCCCGTCTTGTTCCTTCGAGAAGATGTGGGGAGGGTCAAGTTCGACATCCGCTACATCGTGCTCCTGCGGTCCGTGAAGCCCCTGACGTTGTTCGTCTATGACGTGTTCTGGCTGCGGTTCTCCAACCGGTAAATGGGGAGACTGGGCTGGGGCTGGGGGCTGGGCGACAGGGCCCCTCTTTTACTCGGGATGAGAATGCCTGCACGGGGGCTCCTTTACCACCAAGCACCCAGCAGGGACCCCGCTGAGCCCGTTTCTGTTAAACGGCAGTAATTCTCGCCCCGCCTGTGTCACCACCACCTTGTGGAACAGGCACCTGCCCCCTCAAACCACGACGATGTTTACCGGCCTAGTGGGGGTCTTCGTGGTTAGCCCCTGGCCGGGGGCGCGGGGGCGGTGCGGGACTGCCCCACTCTCGGGGGAACTGGCGCCTGGCCAGGGGGCTCTGAGCATCTGCCGTGCCCAGGACCCACTCGAGCGTCTGTCCGCTCGTCCTGCAGGCCCTTCGCACTCAACGACCTGGACGACTACGAGAAGCATTTCACTGTCATGAACTACGACCCGGAATTGGTGCTGAAGCAGGTAGGGAGGGTCCTGGCGGGGCCTGGGGAGGGGTTCCCGTGGAGGCTGGCACAGACGGGACCCGACACCCATCAGCTTGTCTTCCGGGCAGCTTGCGTAGTGGTCAGGGGAGCTGCCTTCTGGTACCTGCGTCCCCTCCCACAGCTGCCCCTGCAGCTCTGAGGGGCACGTGCTTGGGTTGAGGGGGCCCCTGGGGCTTCCCGGTCCCCTGGCAAGTCTGAGCAGGGCAGGGTCTCAGCCGGGAAGCGCAGGCTGCCTTCTGTTCGGCACCCGCTGAGCGTGAGGACGGGTAGGGGTGGGGAGGCGCACAGGTTCGTGTCCCGCGGCCCCCAGGGCGGGCAGCTCTGCTGGCCTGCGACCCTGCCTGGACCCTGGGCCCTCTGTCTTGCCCGTGCTCTCTGGGCACCGCAAGCAGAGGGCGTCAACACAGCTCCTTTCGAGGTGAGGGCGTGATCCCCCAGCTGCCAGTGGTGCACCTGGGACAGGTAGGGGAGGCACAGCCTGGGCAGAGACAGAGGCCGGCTCTGGGTGGAGGCAGAAGGGAAGGAGAAATAGGCCCCCCCGACGTGTTGTCCACGAAGTCCTCTTGGACCAGCAGGTTGGTTATGGCTGTTCTGGGCAGACAGGAAGTAGGGCACAGGCACTCTCCCACCCTGCTCCATACAAGGCCTGCAGGTGGCCTTCTGGTCCCCACCTCCCTCGAAGCAGCCACTGCTGAATGTGGGGATTGTGTTTCCGAGGCACGTGGTGATTTGTTAGTAAATGTGCCGCCCTGAGCTCTCGCTGTGCCATGTCTGAGAAGTCCTCTAGGGGGCGCTGCGCCGTCCGAGTGGCCAGGCCACGTGCACGGCCGGCAGGGCCGCTGCTGCTCCTTCCTCTTGTCCTGGGCTGTGTTGACAGCTGGTCCCTAGGAGCCCGAGCCCGAGCCCTCGCCGGGGTCCCGGGATGTTGCAGAGGTTGTCTCTGAGGACCTGAGTGCCTTTCCTCTACATAGCAGGTGTCGTCCCGAGGGTCACGTTTCCTCTGAAGCCCCCGCGTGTGGGGACGCGTGTCCAGCAGGGCGAGAACGTTGGGCTTCCATAGGGAGCCCGTCCTGGTCCTCTCTGGGAGAAACCTGAGCTGACGGCCAGCTTGCTCAGGTGTGTTTTGGGTGACATCTTGGCCTGAGAAGCCCTTGCTGTCCTCAGGCACTTTGAGCCGGGACCGGGCAGTGAGCTCAGGCCTGGGCCTTGCAGACTTGGGTCCGAGCTCTGCGTCCAGTGACAATCGTGAGAGGGACGTGGTGACACGTTGGCCCGGGCCTCCCAACGTTCAGTGCCTCACTGGAGCCTCACAGCAACCGTGCAAAGTGGGTTTGCTGGGCGGGGAGCGTTGTCCCGTTTTACAGATGGAGACACTGAGACTCTGAGAAGTGAATGTGTCCAGAGCTCAGACCCCGTGTCCTGCCTCCCATTTGTGTCCTGCGGGGGTGGAGCTGGAGAGGCTGCTGGCGCCAACCTGGGGCCCCGGCGAGTATCAGGGCTCCACGTGAAAGCAGGGCAGGCCAGGCCTCCCCCGCCCCTGCCCAGAGGAGGCCCCGGGCAGAGCTCGACGGGCCCTGTGTCTGTTGCAGATGCACTACGATGAGTTCGTCCCGGAGTTTGAGAAGCAGTACCCAGAATTTCCCTGGAAGAGCGTCCAGGTGAGTCCCGGCAGAGCTGGAGGGGCCGGGCCTTGCCTCGTGGGCCAGCGTCAGGCGGGTGGGGGCCTTTGCCTCCTCTGGATGGTCTGCTCCTCCCACCAGGGCTGGTGAGGGAGACGGTGTGGGCCGAGACCCCTCCTCCCCTCTGGCCCGGGTGGGGTGTTGTGAGGGTTCCTTGGAGGGGGCCTGGCAGGGCATTCAGGACACCCTTGGGACAGCCAGACGGCAAAGGGCTCTGTGTGTGCCAGGAATTGCACACCTGAGGGGACACGGGGACGTGCTTAGAGACACAAGCTGGCCGCCACTTGCTGGAGTGAGCGTTCGGGAGCTGCGCTGCCTGGCTTGGTGCAGAAGGAGCCGTGGGCTCCAAGGCGGGGGACCCAGGCAGGTCTGCAGGAGCTGGATGCCAGGAGTGAGGGAGCAGGGCACAGGTGGCTCTGGCCAGGTCTGGTGTCAAAAAGGATGTCGGAGGAGGTGACTTGGCTGTTTGGGGACCAGGGCTCAGGAAGGGGCTGTGGACCCCATATGGAGAGGCTGCTCTGAAGGGCTGGGCCCAGTGTCAGCCATGCAAGCCCCTGACCCTGCCTCCCCCGGCCCCCAGGCTGACATCTTCCAGGCCTTCACGGAGCTGTTCCAGGTGGCGTGTGCCAGGCCGCCCCCGCTGGGCTTCTGCGACTACCCCTCATCCCGGGCCATGTATGCCATCGACCTCATGCTGAAGTGGGACAGCCGTCCAGATGGTGAGGGGGCTCCCCTGCCCCGTAATCCAAAGCGCCCTCCCCACTTACCCAAAGGTGGTCATTCAGCCCACACAGGGACAGAGGGGGGGCGTCGCTGCTCCTTCGCCATGGTCAGCACTTGCCTCGAGTTAGCCTGAGATCTGGGTCAGAGGAGGCCCACCTTTAGGAGCCACGGCCTGCAGGGCAGAGCACGAGCAGGAAAGGCAAGTGGGCGGCAGTGGTGTCGGGAGAGAGCTCACAAGGGAAGGAACCCTACGTGAAAGGCCGGGGGAGCAGCGGCCCTGGCCGGGCACCCTCGTTCCAGAGTCCCCGGGATGTGGTGGCTCGTGTCACTCCTGGGGCTGGAGGTGGCTCCGGTCTTTCCCCTGGACAAGCAGGCTTCAGGCCAGGCCCCCAGAGAAGCCCTCGCGGGTCCCCCAGCCCACCTCCCAGGAGTGAGATGCCCGTGCTTTTGCGCCATCAGGGAAGCGAGTGATGCAGCCGCAGCTCCTAGAGGTGAACTTCAACCCAGACTGTGAGCGGGCCTGCAGGTGCTACCCGGCCTTCTTCAACGATGTCTTCAGCACCTTGTACCTGGACGAGCCTGACAGCTGCCCCGTCACCCGCCTCGTGTAGGCACCCGCTGGCCCTTCTGTGGGTGCTCGTGGGTGGATTGCAGCCTCAGTTCCCGGAGCTGCTTCTGCACCGTGCCCCCACCCCCGCCTCCGCTCCTCCTCCCCCCGCCGTGTGAGCTGTGGCCCCAGCTTCACACCCTGGGGGCTCGGGGGCCCCCTCCCCCGTCGGTCAGGAGCAGAGCCAGTCATGCTGCCCCCGGGGCTGAGTGCTAGGCCCCTGCTCACACCCCCCTCACTGCCGTCTGTGCGGTGATTAGTCTCAGCTCAGCCAAGGGCTTTATTCCGGAGAGTTTGGTTTCTGGGGTGCTGTGCTTCCAGAGGGCATTAGTGAAAGGGGTCTGGGGAGCACGCCGTGGTGTTCTCAGAAACGAGCTTCCCTAGGAGCGCCCATGGGAGCCCAGTGGTTAACAGGCCCAGACTGGCTGCTTCCCACGCTCCACCCCAGGCCCTGTGACAGGCGTCCCCAGGTCCCCCTAGGAGCCTGCTTCTCAGACCCAGCCTTCTCCCCCTTCACCAGCAACCTCCCTCGAGGCTCCAGGGCAGGACAGCCACTGCCTTTGGTTGCCGTTGCCTTCCCATTTGGCCCCGTGGAAAGGGCCAGATGTGGCACCAGCACCTCCCCGCCCGCTGGGCACTGCAGTGTTTCCAGCCTCGCCTGAGGTTGGCTGGGACGCTCCAGTGAGGGGACTCGGGGACAGGTGTGGGCAGCAGAGCGCCAGGCAGTGGGCGGCTGAGAAAGATGCTTCCAGGGAGAGTGCCATCTTCCACCGGCTGGAGTCAGAATGGGGGGTTTTTGTAACTTTTTCATTTATGGGAAGAAAATACGAAATTTTCGTTCTTTCCTTAATTTTGTTTCTGAAATTTTGAGTCAGTTTCCAGGGTAGTTTGTGTTGCCACAGTGTACCCAGCCCAGCTAACCAGACGGCGGGTCTGACTTTCGTAGAGGAGCTGCCTGCAGAGCTTTCATGTGTGTGTACATGTGTGCGTGTGTGTGCGCGTGCATGCATGCGTGTGTTGGGAGGTGCTTGTTTCATTCTGAAGCCAAGAATGATCCTTGTAGCAAAACTGGACTTGACTGCGCCTCCTACTTCCGTGTCTTTTGGGGTGTGTCTGTCCACTGTCTCTGCTAACCAGAAGTTCAGTCTGTGTTCTGGGAAACACCCTTTCCTCCAGCCAAGGAGAGGTTTAGAGGGCAGGACACCTCATCTCTGGTTTTCTCTGTGGGAGAGCTGCTGCGTCCTGTCCCCTCCTGGACTTGATTTGTACCGCAATAAAGTATGCCTTCTCTACTTTTGCCTCCCTTTCTCTTTGGGGGCCCTGGAACCACAGACCTGCATGGTGTATCAGTTGTTTTCCTTGCTCACTGTCAAAGAAAACCAAAATATCAAGACGTATGCTTTGAGAAACAGAAGAAATGAGATAGTATTTAGGCCTCCACGTCCCTGTCTTTGGGCTGCTGTAACAAAATATCATAAACTGGGTGACTTAAACAACGGAGGTCTCTTTCTCGCTGTTCTAGAGGCTGGGATGTCCTCAAGTCACAGGGGTGGCATATTTGCTGCCTGAGGTGGGACGCTCTTCCTGGTTCATAATTGGCTGTATTCTCACTGTGTCCTCGTGAGGTGGGAGGGGCAAGGGAGCTTTCTGGGGCCTCTTTTATAAGGGCACTAATCCCATATGTGGGGGCCCCACCCTCATGACCTAATCACTCACTTCCCAAAAGCCCCACCAACTAACTGTCACAGTGGGGGTTAGGATTTCAGCATGAATTTGAGGGTATAAATAGGCAATAGTTCCTGACCCAAAGCTTGGTTTCCTAGCACTGGTTCTATTTCAGAGTGGGATGAGGTAGGGACAGATGTGGAGCTGAGGCCCATCTCTGCATCATGACCAACACCCGGGAGCCTCAGTCCCCCTGTGAGCCCTGAATCCTGGCTCCGTGCTTACACCTGGGGGCTTCGGGATGGAGTTCCCTCCTGCCTGATTCCTCATCCTGGGGGTGGGGATAATAGGAGACTCTGCCCACAGGGCAGCAGGGGGTGGTCCGTGGGCCCTGTCAGCCAGCACAGTGGCGCCCCCTGGTGGTTTTGAAGGTTAAAACAAAGGCAGAGGGCCCCTGACACCCAAGCCAGGGTCCTTCCCGTGCCCCTCAGAAGAGGTGCTCACACCAGGCTGTTCATCAGATGCCTCCCAGGATGCTCCTGCCCGTTCCCAGTTAACTTAGAACCTGGTTGCCCAGTGCAATCCCAGTGGAATCAGCATAGTCACTGGGATCAGAGGACCACATGATCCAGCCTTTCCGTAATTATAAATGTGCTTTTCCCCAATTCCAGAGGTCCTTACACCTCTGATCAGTGAAAATCAGACAACCCCCAGGAAGACCATCAAGCTGGGCTTCCAGGGTCCCAGAAGACTCGTTGCAGTGGAGACGTTTCTTATCCCTCTAAATACTTTCTGGTACCCATCTTCACCTGAGTCAGTTTCTCTGTGTTAAGAATTCATCAGAAGTCAGACTCTGACGTTTGGGCTTGACAGGAGAGTCCCAGTAGCAGTGATAATTGTACCAAAGTTCTACAGGGCGACACAGAAGAAATCCAAAAGGTAAAGCTTGAGATGCTGACGGTGAAATTTAGAAAACGTCCCCAGGGATGACCTATGGCCACATAAACACGGCAGCTCTTTCGTGGACGCAGAATAGAATCTCTTGCTATAGGAGAGGCAAGGTTTCATCTTGCAGGGTCCAGAGCAGCAACCATAACATCAAAATGCCAGGCAAACTGAGAGTCGCTGTCACTTCCCTGCTGACGACCAGCCAGCCGAGCCCTCTTGGGCTGTGTGAACTCTTGCTTGCATCCTTTCTGGCTAGTTGGACCGAGAAGGGTTCAGATGCACGGATTTAAGGAGATCTCAATTGAATGAAGCAGCTCCAGGAAAGACGCAGACCAGAAGGACTTGACAAATCTGCGTGCTGTGGATTTTCCTATTAAACCAACACAGAGACTGTCACAACCCTGAAGTCCCTCGTGGGTGGCGACAGCTCAGAAAGGCCATCTAATCATGAAGACGGGGAGAGCATCGTGAGAAAGTAGCAAACAAAAGAGCAAAACGCACCCTCCTCTCGCCCGTTTTCCCAGGTGTTTCTATGGCCGTGTGTGTTTTTGTGGCCAGTAGAAAGGATGTGGGATGTTGCTAGAGGTGAACAAACCCACGAATGTACGGAATGGAAAAAAGGACTCCGCATGAGCGCCACTGAGAAGATTCCAGAAGTCTCAGGCACACTTAATGTGCTAAGTCTGGCAGGTACACGGGTGCCCACGATGCTTCAAGGAGCACCCCTGACCGTCTTGGAGAACTTTAGAAATAAATTAGTGAAAAGGATGTGCAGAGTCCCCCATCTGACTCTTCTGCTGCAATGAGCATCAGAAGAACTGGGGAAGGACTTCCCGGGTGGTCCAGTGGGTAAGACTCTGTGCTCCCAATGCAGGGGGCCCAGGTTCGATCCCTGGTTGGGGAACTAGATCCCGAATGCTGCAATGACGATCCCGCATGCCACGACTAAGACCCAGCACAGCCTAAATAAATAAATAAATAAATATTTTTTTAAAAAAGAAGAAGAAGAAGAAGAACTGGGGAGCTGGCCGAGGCCTCAGCTAAGTGCTCGTGGCTACCAAGCTGCTGGATTCCTGAGCACGATCTGTGGGACGTGAAATTCCACCAGGGTTGAGTGTGGGCAAAGTGACAGCCACTGAAAGAGCTGCCCCTTCTCTCAGAAGAATGCAGTCAGCTGTCTGCCCATCTCCCGGAGCATTTCGTACTGTTCGGTCACGTCCGGATGTGAGGACAGAAGAGGCGAGGTGAGAGGGAGAAGCGGCAAAAGCCACTGGCTGCCAAAATGAGTGTGAGCTCTAAATACGGAAATTTTATTTTTACTTAATTTGAATTAACTTTTTCAATGACCAAAACCAAAACAGACAAGCAATAAAAAGGCCAGCAGCTTGGACCAGCCCTGGTCCTAGGAGTCTGCTGCCGGGCGCAGCACAGGCTGTAGGAACTCAGAGGGAGAGGAGGTCGGCGCTCCAGCAGCAGCCCGGGTAAGAGGCTCTGCCCGGCCCCACTCCCAACAGCTGCCCGCACAGGTCACGGGTCACCCAATTCGAAGCCGGGGGTGACAACTCCAAATCTGGGCGGACCTGGGCCAGGGAGGGGCTGCTGTCTGCTGGGTTGGGGCATGGCCAATACTGCCTCTGACCGCCCCTCCCAGATGGAGTGTTTGTGAGGCTGTCCCTGACGGGGTGAGGCTGGCATGAGTCCCGGCACCCAAGGGACAGGTTGGTCGGCGTCCCCCGCTCTGGGCCCAGCCCCATCCTGGCTGAGGCCAGCAGAGGACCACGCTTGGCACCCGAGCGGAGTCAGGCATTGGACCAGGCAGGCTGCGGGCCTGTGCCCTTCAAGTGGCTGGGCTGGGCTTCCTGGACGTGAAGGGGGTGGGCAGGGCCTCCTCCCTCAGCTGCAGCTATGCCAGTGTCTGCTGCTCCAGCCTGGACGGGCCACCTCCACTCTTGGAAGGGTCCCGAGAATTGTGGTGAAGCCCTGGCCGGGTCCAGCGTCATCTGGATGATACAGCCCAGACGCATCCAGCAAGAGGACGAGCCCCTCGCCCTCCCCACGCCCAAGGGTCCCACCCAAGTAAAAAGGCCACTGCCAGGAGGTTAAAAAACTTTATTTGGCTTATAAAATTCCACATTCTGAGAGCGAGCTTCGAGCAGTGCAGAAAGCGCAGGACACTGTTTCTGGGGTCGGGGCTCGGCCTGGAGCACCTCTGAAACTGCTGGTGACCCCTGGGCTGAGACCGGACACACGGGCAGCCTGGCGGCCAGGAGAGCCCGGGGGCCACCACCACCAGCAACGCCTGACCCGCGGCAGCTGCAGTCCTCGGAGGGCGGGGCGCCTTCATTCCGAGAGCCGCCGACGGCCACGGCTGTCGTCCTGGTTGTCCCGCCAGACGCAGTAGTTGAGCATGGCCGCAAAGGCCAGCCAGGCCAGGTACGGGTAGAGCAGGCAGGCGGCCGGTGGGCTCACCTGGTGCCAGGCCACGGCCGTGGCTGCTGCCACTCCACCCATCAGCAGGAGGTCCACCAGGGCCTGCACAGACACAGAGGGACGACAGGGAGGCCTGAGGCTCCACGTACCCATGGGGCTGTGTGTCCCAGCTGCCCACCACCACTATGCCTGAGGGAACTCTCCATCCGCCTCTCAGTGACCTGGCCAAGCCCCGCCCCCATTTTCTGCCTCAGTTTCCTCATCTGTAAAATGGGAACAATCGCCCTTCCCTGACTATGCCATGTGTGGAGTGCACAGCACCAGGTGTAATGTGGGTTCTCCTATACCAACGGCCCCTAAACCCATCAGAGCCCCGCAAGGCTTCCTGCATTGGAAGAAGAGCAGCTGAGGGGCACTGGTCCCCTAAGAGCTTCTGAGGAGACGTGAACCAGGAGCCAAGTGCCTCCCCTGCCCCCGTCTTTAGACCCTGACCCTGAGGGTCTGGGATGTGAGGCCCCATGTCCCCCAAGAGAGGGGCCGTCTCCAGGGACCAGGGAGACAAGCCAAGGTCACACTTACCCAACCCATTTGTCGGGCACCGAAGAAGAGGGGAGGCCATGCCCAGTTCAGAGCCAGCTGCCCAGCGTAGAGGCCCAGGGGAACCACAGCCTCCTTCGAGAAGCCCCCCAGCTCTTTCCAGATCATGTAGGAGCCATACCTGAAAGAAAGGCTTCCGGTCAGGGCACCAACAGGGAAGAGGCCAGGAGCCTCCCTGCAGGGCCAGGAGCCTCGCTCACCTCTGGGACCACACACTGATGGCTCAGGCATGCCCTGCCACTGACTGCTGTGTGACCTCAGGGAAGTTGCTTAACCTCTCTGGGCCTTTGTTTCTCACGGGGTTGCTGTGGAGATTCTACTTAACACACTGGCAGTGCCCAGGGCAGTACCTGACACACGGGACACTCAATAAATATTTGACATTATTATCAGTGCTGTAAAGGGGGAAGCACATAAGGCATGCAAGTAAACAGGATGGGACTTTTGGGCTGGGCCTTAGAGGATGAGTATGAGTTTGCCAGGGGGAGGCAACGAGGATATGCAAAGGCTTAGAGGCATGCCCGAGATCCCCTGAGTCAGCCTATGTTACTGGTGAAGTCTGGGGGGCACTGGGGAGGTGAAGCAGAAGAGGGCCTGGTCATGGGGCTCTTAGGGCCACAAGGACAACAATAACACCACCAATAATAATATCTAATGCCCTCCAGCATTTACACATGCAGGCATTGCTCTCTTTCCGAGCATTAGCTCATTCATTCTCATGATAACGTCATGAGATGGGCAGTACTACCACCCCCATCTTACAGGTGCAGAAACTGTGGCACAGAGAGTCAAAGCGCTAAGAGCTCTTGGCAGGCAATCAGTAGGTGAGTCAGCATTTGAACCCGAGTGGTCTGAGGCCAGAGCCTGGGCTTTTTATTCTGTGAGGGGTTGGACCTTATCAGGACCACAGGGAGTTTCCACGGGGTTCCACAAGAGAGGTGCCAGATTTATGCTCCATCAGGATCTTGATGGTGGGGGGAGGCCTGGAGGCTGGAGCAAGTTAAGGCAGAAACAGTGGTGCCTGGGCCAGGATGGGGAGGAGAAAGCAGAATGCAGGAAGTGCTGCAGCCCGACTGGGCAGGAACTGGGGCTGGCAGAGGGTGTGGCCCAGGTGACACCCAGGTTTCGAGGACTATCTTACTCCCATCAGAACCCTGGGGCAGACTTCCCTGGTGGCACAGTGGTTAAGAGTCTGCCTGCCAATGCAGGGGACACGGATTCAATCCCTGGTCCGGGAAGATCCCACATGCCGTGGAGCAACTAAGCCCATGCGCCACAACTACTGAGCCTACGCTCTAGAGCCCTCGAGCCACAACTACTGAAGCCCACGCGCCTAGAGCCCGTGCTCCGCAACGAGAAGCCACTGCAATGACAAGCCCACACCCCGCAAAGGAGAGTAGCCCCCGCTTGACGTAACTAGAGAAAGCCTGCGTGCAGCAATGCAGCCAAAAATAAATAAACAAATAAAAATAAAATAAATAAATAAAATTTTAAATTAAAAAAAAAAAGAACCCTGGGGCATCAGTCTGGTCTCTGCTACCTGCCCTCTGCAGTCCCACCCTGCACTGGGCTAGCACAGAACCAGTATGCAGGGAACCTTCCAGAGGAGGGTGGGAAGCTGACCAGTCTCCTGGGTGCGGTTCCCACCGGAGCCACGGGGGCGGGGGGGGCACTCCCCCGATCTTGGAAGCATCCACATGCCCACGTCTGAACTTCGCACACGGAGCCGGCCTCACCCTGCTGTTGTGAAAACAGCCAGAACGCCAGTATGGGGTTGCCCGCCCCTCCCAGGAGGCCCCAGAGGAAAAAGTTCAGTTGTGCAACCAACAGGCCCCATAGTTTTCTCCACCCTCACTTGCCAAACGAGGCCAGGAAGTGGTGCCCACTGCCCCGGGAACACCTGGACAGTTCCCACTCTGGAGGAGAAGCTCTGCCCTCGGGCCTGAGCCTCCCCCTGCCCTGCCTGCCCCGGCAGGTGGACAGACCCAGCTGCCAGGCCAGCACCCATGCCCACCTACCCCATGGCCGAGTACAGCGTGCCCCAGATGGGAGCCAGCGTCCAGCGGGGCGGGTGCCACGAGGGCTTCTGCAGGCCGGCGTACCAGCGGAGACTCTCTCCGCGGACATAGTGGGAGGCCAGGAAGCCCCCTAGACTGGGCACCAGCGTGAAGCCCACGGCGGGCACCCAGGGCGGGGCCATTGCTGCTGCAGCTGCTGTTCTGGAAAGTTCTGAAAGAGAAGACAGGGCTGGGGTGAGAGGCGGTGATGCTCCAGAGCTGGGGTGGGGCTTCCCCCGGCGTTTCCTGAGGACCTACTGTGCACAGACCCGGGGTGGGTCTGTTACCAGCCCCTCATCACTCATGGATCAACCAATCGATTGATGGAACGCGCAGGAGGTGCAGAAAAGATGTGTGAGGTTGGGGGGCCAGTGCTGAGTCCGCCCTGCAGCCCCTGCCAGCCCAAGGGCTCCAGGGAATGTGCTTCCACCCCCACTCCCACCCCCACCCACAAGGCTGCCCTGACAGGCAGGAGCCTCCCAGGTGCCCCTGCCGTCGGCCCCACGTCCGCTCCTGCTCCAGCTGCCCGGCTCCTGTGCTCTCTCACCCTCACCCTTGACCTTGGGTCTCCTGGCAAGTGACCCCTCCTCTCTGCTGCCTCAATCACAGCCAGTTTGGGTCCCCTCCACCAAGAAGGCTGCCCAGCCCTCCCTCCCCGGGCCGGTACTGCGAGGCCGCCTCGATCCACACCCTGCGCCTGACGCTCCAATACTTCTCATTCAGTCATTCGTCATTCATGCAACAACAGGTATCAGACAGAGATTGGCTCAAATACCCGCTCCCCACCAACATACTGTGGCCTCCGGCAAATGAACAGAACATCAACGTGGCCGACCTGGGTCCAGCCCAGTGCAGGGGGGTCTCTTTGTACACCATCCCACGGGCCCACCCTAAAATCACCTCCCCTTCCCTGTGTTCCAGAGAGGGAAAGCAGCCTCCCTGGGGTCACACAGCACTCTGGGGTCAGGCTCTGCCCAGGTCAAAAAGCTGCTGGGCCCTGACGCCCAGGGCCACGGACGTGGTGGGTGGAAAGGGACAGAGTTTAAGGCTGGTGAGGGCCCCTCAGCAGCCCTGAGAGGCTGACGGGGCTCAGGGCAAGGCAGGCCTGGATGCTGTCACCACCACCTCCAGGGCTGGAGCCCCCCAGGCAGGGACAGAGGGGACCCAATCTTCAGGTCTCTCCGTTCTGCTCGTCAAACACTCCCCCTTGCCCAGCAGCCCCCAGGTCTGTGCTGAGGACCTACTAGGCGCCCAGCAGCGCTCAAGGCTCCCAGGGAGCTGAGCTCATTGGGGCTGAGTCCAGCCAGACAGCAAGCAGAGCCCTGGGCTGGGTGTCGGGGGCCATCTCTGCCTAACCTGCTGTGGGACCCCAAGCCTATCAGCACCCCTAACTGGGCCTCGGTTTCCCCACCACAAAATGAAGGGGCTGAGCTCCTGCTAACACGCCCTGACTCCAGTTGGAGAAGCCGGGAGTGTCTGTAGGAGATAAGAAGCCACACAGATGGATTATGTTCAGCAAACTTGCAGGACGGCCTGCTAGGATGGGGGCTGGGCACCCACGGTGGATGGAGCGGAAGAGGCCCAGACCTCAGACAGGGCACCCCGACCCAGGATCAGAGAGAAGACGGTGCTGGAAGGACACGGAGCACTTTCTCCCAGGGACACGGCAAGGGAAAGCGGCGGGGGTGGAGAGAGGCACGAGGCAGACGGGGCAGCAGGTACAGGGAAGAGGCTGTGCCCATCCGGAGGCAGTGGGGAGCCATCGGGGCTTCCGGGCAAAGGGCGAAGGCTGCCCAAGGCAGAAGGGGCAGCTGCTGGCCTGGGGCGCCACGAAGCTCCGTGAGATGCAGAAGCAACCTCAGTGCCCAACACCGGGGACTGTTAAGGATGGGTCAACGCC
Organism: Balaenoptera musculus; assembly: GCF_009873245.2. NCBI lineage: Eukaryota > Metazoa > Chordata > Mammalia > Artiodactyla > Balaenopteridae > Balaenoptera > Balaenoptera musculus. The sequence continues at coordinate 98,520,224 of NC_045794.1, read as the reverse complement.
CAAGTCCCGCTTGGAGGACTCTTTAATGATGTGAAAACTGTCCTCAACATAACATTAAGTGCAGAAAGCAGAATATAAAATTGACTACAGAATTATCCCAATTTTAGCAAAAAATGGATATGCATTTTAAAAACGGTAACAAGCGCGTGAAGACGTTAGCAGCCGTCACCCTCATAAAGCAAACATCTCCTGGGGAACGGCTGTGAGCCCGGCCCAGGCACAGGCCTGACCCAAACACTGTCTTTCTGTCCTCACCCCGCGAGGGACCCACACCATCTTATCCCACCTGCCGATGGACCCAAGGTGCAGAGCGGCGGGGGCGTTTGCCCAGGGCCCCTCCACAAGCGGGTAGCTTGGGAGTCTAAGGCCCACACTCAGCAGAGGGATTTATGATGCTTTGTTATTATTTTCCGAAATGTCTATAACGAGCATAATTTTAAAAGGAACAGTCAGAGAGTGTTAGGCATCCAGCAGAATCTGGCTCTGCCGTCTAGTGACTCTGATTCCTCCCGCCCTGGGCCTCAGTTTTCTCACCTGTCAAGTGGGCACAGTGAGCTCATTCCGCACGATCACTGCACAGATGAGCCGTGGATAAGCACTGCCCAGGGCTGGCTGGTGACAAGTAAAGCTTCCTGTGCTTCTCCCCCAGCCCCTCCCACCCCACCCCCTGGCCCTCTGGTTTCCAGGGTGCACGCAACTGTTCCTGGGGTGGGGCTGAGGGGCTGATCTCACCACAGTATGAAGGCCCACCTCTCCCGGGGCCAGGAGAGCACTTGCCCAGTGCTGCTGCCAGGTGGATGTGGAGCCCTGGGACCCAGCCACCACTGTGTCATCTCGGAGGAGCCCAGGCCACCTCAGCCGGCTTTCTCACCTACGCCATGGGGCACAGCCCTGCTCAGCCTGTTTAATAAATGTGTTGCATTCGCAGCCAAGTGACAGCCCTTGGGCAACCGTAACAAGCTGTGTTCAGTGCCTGAGGGGTCCCCTGGACCGTGACAGGAGCTGGGCAGGTGGGAGGGCTTCACCTCGCACTGACTCTCACACACAGATAGGGACACTGAGGCCCAGGGGGTCGGGGGCTGAACTGTGCCTTTTCCCAGGAAGGTCCCAATTTATGCCCACTTTGTCCCAAAAGAATGGCCCCCCACCCTCTCAACAGTGCTCCTTTTACAGGTGACCAAGGTTAACGCTACCAGTGTAAGAAACATGACACGGTTCACAGAGGTGGACACACTCGCTCTGGTATTCATGCCCCAAACACAAACCCCAGTCCAATCATGAGGAAAACGTCACAATCCCAGACAGAGGAACATTCGACCAAATACCTGGCCTGCACTCTAGCACTCTTGAAAAGGGTCAAGGTCATGAAAGGCAAGGAAAGACGGAGGGAAATGTCACCGACTAAGGACAAATGACAGCTAAACGCAATGTGGGATCCCAGACGGACGGGGTCCTGGGCCAGCTGAGCACGTTAGCGGGGTTACCAGCACGGTGTGAATTTCCTGGTTCCACTAGGGGAAGCTGGGTGAAGGGTATGCAGCAACTCTCTGCACTACCTTTGTAACTTTACCGCAAATCTAAAATTAGTTCAAAATGAAACATTAAAAAGAAAAGAAGGATCCTGGTTTGGACACTAACGCGCATAGTCTCCTACTTTCTCCTCGATATTGTTGTCACTGCTTCGGTCCCTAAGTCCCACCCCTGACCCACCTGCCACCAAGGCCCCTCAGAGTTTCCTGACCATTTGGTTTTTATTTCTTATTGCTTTTGGTTAATGGAAATGAGAGTCATAAAACATAAAATGAACCATTTTAAACTGCACAGTTCAGCGGCATTTGGTACATTTCCCAATGTTGTGCAACCATCCATACCAAGTTCCAAAACATTTCCATTACCCCAAAAGACGCCCACCCATCAGCACTCACTCCCCATTCCTCCCTCCCCCAGCCCCTGGCAACCACCCATCTGCCTTCTGTCTCTGTGGATTTACCTTTTCCACACATTTCACATAAACAGAATCACACATTATGTGGACTTTGGGGTCCGGCTTCTCTCACTGAGCGTGTTTTCGAGGCTCACCCACATTGTAGCCTGGGTCCATACTTCTCCCCAAGGCGCTGTGGGCAGGGGCGCTCGTGTCACCCTGCCACGGCACCCAGCCGGTGCCCAGGAAATCCCCAGTGTGCCAGCTGATGGGGCTGGAGAGCCCACCACCCTGGTCCCTTGCTGTGCAGAACAAACAGACACCCAGGAAGAGGTGGTGGCTCTCCCCACTGTGGTGACAGAGTAAGGCCTGAGCCCACGCTTCTGCTCACCCTTCCAGGCTGCTGTGTTTATGCACCACTGGGCCAAGGGGATTAAAGGGTCTGCCCAGTCTGAGGGTCAGAAAACAGGTAGGTCAAATGCCCCACATGGAGAGAGCCCAGGCAAGGAGCTTCCTGGGGCCTCATGGGGACTGCCAGGCTCCTGAATCACCCGATTAGGGGACCCACCAAGCTGAGTCATGCTGGGCTGGGCTGGGCAGGGCAGGGCAGTTGGCCCAAGCAGGCCTGAGAGAGATCCATCCTGTGATGGGGTTAGGGTTAGGGTTTGGGTTAGAGCCACTCCTGTGGCCAGGAGGGGGCTCAGGGCTCAGGCAGAGAGGCAAAGCCACCCACCTGCCCTTTATTTCTGTTTCCGTCAGAAGGTGACTAAGAGCCCAAACCTTGGCTCTGCCTCCAATTTTCTTGGTGAAGCCAAGCCAAAGCTCCTCTCTGGGCCTCAGTTTCCCCTTACATCAGGTGGCTGTAACCTGCCCTGCGTGCTTCATGGGGTCGTGGGCAGGCTCAAGGGAGGTCCAGATAAGCCAGGGGATGTGGGGGTCAGTGTTGGGGACCACTTATCTCTCCAGGAGAAGCAGCCACATGGCGCAGACCCAAGGCTGAGAAAATGTCAGCCAGTTGGTCACCCAACACTCAGTGGGTGAAAATGCTTCCAAAAGGCCCCGCCCTCAAGGCCTGGGGCCACTGAAACAGAGGCCAAGAACGGGCAAAGCAGAGAGCTCAGGCCTTGGGGTCAGGAGACCGTGCAAGGCCTCTGGGAGTGAGCGGGGGGGCGGAGCCTGGTGCAGGGCCCGGCTGTCTTCATCCTGGGTCATCACCGCTTCACTCCGGCTTCACAACAGCCGCAGGGGTGGGGCCAGCTGCTTCTCTTCTCAGGCCCCGACTTCCACATCTCTCGGCCTCCACAGTGGACTCCACTTTCCAGATGAGGAAACCGAGGCACAGGGAGTCACAGAACTTTCCAGGTCTGGGTGACTCTGAGACCTCCTGAAACACCCCTCCAGTTCCTGATCTGGGAGTCTGCTGGCCTCAGCTCTGGGCCACACAGCCAGTCACAACGATGGGCTGTGTCACCTCCCCTCTCTCAGCTTCCTCCTCCATCGTGACAAGGCACTTAAGCCCTGCCCCAGAAAGCTGCGGGGGGGGGCCCAGGGCTCATCTCAGGCCACTCCCACCCCACCTCAGCCATTCCACCCGCTGCCTTGGTGCCAGAGGATTCTCTCAGGACCAACAGCCTCACTCTCTCCAGCACCAGGGCCAGTGTCCCAGCCCTGACGAGGCATCAGGTCCCAGCTGGGCCCGTGGGCAGCAGTTTCGGGATCTGAATCCTCCCTGCCCCTGGGGTGAGACTCAGGATCTCTCGTCCTAGTGATGCTTCACTCCTGGGCCTCTGTGCCCCCATCTGTGAAGGGGGGGCTGCGGCAGTGGGCCTCTGGAGGAGCTTTCTGTTCTCTGAGGCCTCCCTATAGAAGGTGACAGAAACTGCCGCTCAGAAACAGAACAGAGTTTTGCCGTTTCTCTGGTCCCCACCTCCAAGCTGTACCCAGCTCCTCCTGGGCCTTATCTCTCCTTCAAGCCACCACCAATGGTCCCAGGGACTTGTTTTAAGGCTCCTTTTTTTTTTTTAAATGACTCACAGCTAATCATCCTCATTGTAACCTCTGTTAATCTTTTTCATTATGAAAGTAGCCAATGTAACAGACAACAGGTCTGGAAACCCAGCTGGTCTGGGATGGGGTGGGGCCGGGGGTGACAAAGGGGAATCTGCTTTACGGAGAATGACTATTGAGACAGAGAGCATGCTCAGGCATTGCTTGCACAATCAAAAATAAGTAAAAGAAAATACAAATAAGAGACATTCAGAAATGAACTAATGAAAAGTCAAAAGTGTATACGGCACAAAGTAGGCTCGCCCCCCGTCAGCACCTCCGCTACCCCCGCTCAGCGATCCACTGTCAACGGTTTCTGGTTTCTGGCTGAACCAGCTGGACACCATTCAGTCATGGCCAGGCAGACACACACACACACACACACATGCACACACATACACACACACGCACACACACACACACACACTCCAGGCACACACTCCTCTGGGCATGCACTGTGGAGGAAGCAGGGCTTTGAAATCAGACCACGAGCATTTGAACCCCAGCTGCACTGCTCTGTGTCTCTGGGCAGTTTCCGTCAGTTTCCCCCCCGTTCAAAGGGCTCCCTCGGCGGCCCAGGATTCTGTCTGAGCCTCCCCCTGGGGAGGCTGAGCAGCCTGTCTCCCTGCTCCCCGAAGAGGCTTGTTCCTCAGCTCCCTTCCCGACCAGTGGACAAGAGCTACTGCTTCCTGGGAGCGGCCCCTGGCCTCCCGCTGCCCTGTGTCGGGGTCCCCACGCCACTCCCCACAGAGACACTGGGGCCCTCGGGCCACATCCAAGCAGCCTGGCCTTTGGGCCGCGGGCCTGCTGTGTACCAGGCACTCTGGGCCGTGCTCCTTGTACACAGCCTTCTCCTTGGCCGTGACCCTTTGGAACACCCTCAGTCACACATCCTTAGGGGAGGCTCGAGTCCTGCCCCTCCTGCCGTCCACTCTGCAGCATGTGGCTGGTACCAGGGACCATCATGCCCTAGCAGGCCAGCCCGAGAGGCTCCCAATCCAGGCCAGGCCACAGGCCTCGGCGAGGCTGGCTCTGGCACTCAGCCAGGTGTTCACAGCTGGAAGCCCCCCTGTAAGCAGAGAGGGTCGAGTGCCCCCCAAGGAAGAGAACCACGCATGGCTTTCTTGACACAAGAGAAGCCATTTTAGGCCTAAGCTGTTTTGTGATCTAAGCCTGGCCACAGTGCTTGCCCTTCAACAGGCCTCTAATAATCTTAAGGGAATGAAAGAGCAGACAACTGTTATCAGGCAAGAGAAGTAACAATAGCAAAGATAATAAATCAGTTGTAAAGACTCCCAGTTCTGGGCTTCCCTGGTGGCGCAGTGGTTGAGAGTCTGCCTGCTAATGCAGGGGACACGGGTTCGAGCCCTGGTGTGGGAGGATCCCACATGCCACGGAGCGGCTGGGCCCGTGAGCCACAATTGCTGAGCCTGCGCGTCTGGAGCCTGTGCTTCTCAACAAGAGAGGCCGCAATAGTGAGAGACCCGCGCACCGCGATGAAGAGTGGCCCCCGCTTGCCGCAACTGGAGAAAGCCCTCGCACAGAAACGAGGACCCAACACAGACAAAAATAAATAAATAAATTAATTAATTAAAAAAAAAATATGCTTTCTCTCCATAATTAGTGAACCTTCTGCACAATAAAGACGTCCACCCCTCCTGCCCCTTTAAAAAAAAAAAAAAAAAAAAGACTCCCAGTTCTGTCTCAGTGGTAAAGGTTACCCCGAAACACGTTTTTGAGCTGTTTTGCAGAATTTAAACACATCTCCCTACCCCCACCTCAAGTGCTCAGCTACCAGATCAACTGGAACCTAAGGGATAAGAAGCTGACCTTTGCTGACCCGTTGTAACTTCAATCAACTAAAGCTTCGACTCTACAGACCTCTGCCCCAATTCTATGCTGAATTCTCCTCTGCTCAAGCCCCTTCATGAATATGCAGCTTAAAACTTCCCCAGTTTTGCTGTTTGGGGAGACACTTCTTTGGGAAAGCTCCGAGGTGCTCTCCTTACTTGCTGGAAGTAATAAATCCTTCCTTGTCCCGACCTTTGGCTTGGTTGTGCCTTTTGGCTCGGCACCCACCCGAGAGGCAAACCCAGTTTTCCGGGAACACCACGACCCCTCCCACCTGGGCTCCCAGCTCCTTTGCAGGAGGGGCAGGGGACAGGCAAGTCCCAGGGGATGCCCTGCCCACACCGGGATGTGTAGGCTACAGTGCACCTGAGCACTGGACGGCGATCTAGGGACCCGGTTCTAAGGCTCCGCGGGGCCTTCACTGGCTCTGGACAAATAACCTCCCCTTCTCTGGCCTGGGTTTCCTCCCCTAGAAATGGGGTGTCTCAAGCGGATCAGGAGCCCGAGGTCTCCCAGGCACTCTGTGATCCTCAAGGTATCCCGCTCCTCCACTCCCGCCCTCTGCCGGCCGCGGCTGCTCAACTACGCATTGGGCGGGAAGGGGGGGTGCCTGGTCCCTCCCGCGGCTCCGCTTCCCGCGGGACCCGAGGGCCCGGCGGGGTGCGGCGGGGCGGGGTTGCCCAAGTTCCCCCTTCCGCGCCCCCAATCCCGCCGGAACCCGGCCACGCAGGAGCGCCGACCGCGGAGGCCAGGGCCGGGTGGAGGGAGAGAGGGGTCACCGCCCCCCCCCACCGCCGGCCGATCCAATGGCCGGGTCCCCAGTGCTGCCCCGCGGCCGCCCCCCGGGTCCCCGCCACCTCCCGCCGCAGTTTCCCCTCGGGCCCCGCGCCGGCGGGCGGGCCCTGTCGGGGGTCGCTGCCGCGCGGGGCCCCCTTCCCGCCGCCCCCTCGAAGCCCCGTCCCCACTCACCAGCGACGAGGACTCGCTAGGGGAAGGGCACTGCGCGGCGGGAGGTGGGGCCCGGGCGCGGCCCCGGCCCCGCCCGCGAGGCCCCGCCCACCCCGGCCCCGCCCGGCTTCGCTGGAAACCCGGACGGCGGCCGCCTACAGCCCCGCGGGTTGGCGCGCTCCCTCCTCTCGCCGCCCTGCCAGGAAGACGCGCCTCCGCCTCCCCCGGGCACAAGCGCGCCTCCCGGCCGCTTCTCCTTCCCACCGTGACCGCCCCGCCGCGCAGACACTGCCGGCTCTGCAGGCAGGTCGCGTCTCTTCTTCTGCCTCATTTCTCCTATCTGTAAAGTGGGACGATAGAGATCACCGATCTCAGATAGGGGAATTACGTCGCCTGACGGCAGAGCCTTGAACATCCTTCTACACAACAACCCTGGCCACCATCTCCGGAGGAGAACCCCAGTTCCTTTAGCTGTTGCCCCAGGACAGGAGGCAGCGCTGCCCTCTTAGTCCTGGCCCAGCCTCTCTGTGGCTGGCTCCCTCCGCCTCCATCTCCTCATCGGTAGAATGGGCACAGCATGGTGGGACTAAGGAGGATGCCACATGGTAATGCAGGAGACCACAGACGCTTGGCATTCAGTGACCATCATAGCCCAGAGGTGGCCTCCAGTTTGCCAGGGTCACCCTGATGGGACAGCATGTCCAGGCCCAGGCCTTGAGCACTTCACCGCCTCATCTGCACGCACTGCTTTATTTCTGCAGCCCAGGGCCTGTCAGTGCCCCCTTGACTAACTTGGCCTGGCAGGGCCCGCAGACTGCCAGAACCACAATTGCCCAAACTGGACACTTGGGGGTGGGGGCCGGGAGGCCCAGGGGAACTCTGCCTGCTCCTCCTGGGCTGAAGTCTGACTTTCCGAGGCCCTGCCTTTTTTGCCTTCATGGGCCTCTTCTACCTTTGACTGTGTTTGTATAAAGGCAGGTATAATCCAGGCTGTGTTCTTTTCATCTTTTTCTTGTGATTTTAAAAGAAATTAAAATATTTTCCTGGATCCCTCAAGGTACCATGGGCCCACACATTGTGGCTACTGTTCCTCACGAAGTTGGTCTGGCCACGCCTCCCAGCAAGCTGCCAGCCCTCACCCTCTTCCTGTAAGGAGGTGCCCAGTGGCTTGGCCGAGTGGCAAACCCGCCTACCCCGGAAGACCCGTGGTGGGGAGGCAATGCAGCTTCCCTCCCACCTCTCCCCTCCTGCTTGCAGAGCTCTAGGCCCACGGGGCATCCTGGGAGGCAGCGATTTCTGGCCCCAAATACTTGCTGGGCACCAGGGCCCGGTGTGGGGGGCAGAGAACAAACACACTAGGCCCACCCTTTTCACAGATGAGCCCCTGCAGTTCAGAGGGCCAGTGGCCGCCGGAGGGATTAACACTGCAGGTCTAGATGAGATGTGGATGTCCCTCCTGGGGTGCCGGGAAGCCTCCCGTTACTTGTGCCCCCCTCTGCCCAACCCCACACACCCCACCTGAGCCTGGGCAGCGGCCATCATCCTCCCTAGCTGGCCCCCAGGGAGTCCCTTCCATGCCCCTCCTCTGCTCGGGACCCTCTGTGGCTCCCTTAGGATACAGTCCAAGCCTTTTACCTGGCACTCAAGGCCCTGACTACCTGACCCCATCCCACCTCCGTGCCTTTGCATACACTGTTCCCCCTGCACAGAGGATCCTTCACGCCCACCCTGGGCAACTCCACGTGTCCAAGTCTGACTGCTCCCCAGTGTCACCCCAGGAAGCTCTTCCAGAACCCCAACTCTGTACCACCCCCACTCTAATCGGGCAGTGACCTCTGAACTTCACAGCACTGAGCACCGGAGCCTCTCCTGGGCATTTGGCATGTGCCAACCTCAAGGGACATATATATTGAGCACCGCAGGTTGCCCAGCTCTGGGCTCAACCCTGGAGGGTACGACACAAGCAAACCCAGCCCCCGGCCTCAGTCGATCGAGGAAGGAGGCATGGAAAACACCCTCCCAATCCCCAGAGAATACTCAGAGAGATGACAAGGTCACACAGCCTGTCAGTGATGCAGTCAGGATTTATACCCCGGCAGTCCAGGGCCTGCACTCTTAACTATTGTGTCATTCATTAGGCTTCTCAATTCTGTGATTTGAGTACAGTATTTTCTTATATTTTATTTGTGTGTTTACTTTCTTACATGAATAATTCATATTTATTGTAAGGAAATTGGAAAATACAGACACAAAGAAAAAAAGTCACCCACTCTCCCATTACCCAAGCACAGTCAACACTTTGTGAGTTTTACTATGCCTTTTTCTAAGCATATGCACATGTTTCTTTACAAGAATGCCTTCATGAAATAATCGGTTTTGTAATTTGTTTTCTTCCCCTTACAATAAATCAGAAACATCTTTCTACGTTATCAAACATTTGTCTACATTTAACACGTGTACACTTTAGGGTAATAACAAGACGCCCGTCTGTCCACCCCCCAGGTTAATAAGAAGACGATTCCCAGTGCCCTAGGAACCTGGCGCTCTCTCTGGTGATTGCTCCGGCCACTCCAGAGGTCACCTCTATCTTGACTTTTGGGTTAAACACGCCCTTACTTTCCTTTAGAGTTTTATTAAGACCCTTAGCTATGTCTCCCTGAGCCCGATATTGATTCGCTTCAAACAGCTGAGGGGCAGCACGCAGCTGGCTGGAGAGAGCGGACACGATGGCCGGGGCAGAGGAAGACCCCTAGGAGGGTGAAACTGAACTGAGCCTCTGGGGCACAGACTGGTCTCAGCCTCCCTGAGCATCGACAGGAGTCCCTCTGGGGCAGCCGGTGGGCAAGGCTGGGTGTGCAGCTCCCCTGTCGGCACCTCCCGCCAGGCTGTGGTGTGGACATTCAACATGAAATAGTCAGAGGCATGGGCTGTGTGTCTTCTTGCTTCTGAGCTCCCTGCACCTGTGTCCAGACCTCAGGAGCAGGGGTGGACGCTTCCGTGAGGCAGAACAGTGTCCTTCACCGAGCCAGGCAGCAGGGCATGGAAGGGAGAACAGGGTCTCATCAGCCTGTGATCAAGACAGCCAAGTGTGGACGGGAATCTAGGCCAGGCTCACCAGATATTCAGTTCCTAAACAGGCAGACAGTGACAGGTGGCAACCTGGTGATGACAGCCCTCTGTGCATCTCTGATGTACCGGCTGCTCGAAGGCCTGGTGCACAGGTCATCCTGGGATCTCTCTTCACCACCAGCCTGGGGGTGGTCTTGACCCCTCTGGGAGCTGGCTCCTCATTTCCTGGACAGCACATCTCGCCCTTCCTGGTTCCCCCGTGTTTGTGATGAGCCCATCCTCCAAGGATGCAGTCTTTTTTTTTTTTTTTTTTAATTTATTTTTTTTGGCTGCGTTGGGTCTTCGTTGCTGTGCGTGGGCTTTCTCTAGTTGCGGTGAGCGGGGGCTACTTTTCATTGCGGTGCGGGCTTCTCATTGCGGTGGCTTCTCTTGCTGCAGAGCACAGGCTCTAGGCGTGTGGGCTTCAGTAGTTGTGGCGTGTGGGCTTAGTTGCTCCGCAGCATGTGGGATCTTCCCGGACCAGGGCTCGAACCCATGTCCCCTGCGTTGGCAGGCGGATTCCTAACCACTGCGCCACCAGGGAAGTCCCCAAGGATGCAGTCTTAAGAAAGGCTACATAGGAGGTATCTTTTTTGAGATCTTGCACTCTATACCGTGGTTGACTGATGTTTGACTGAGTAAAAATTCAAAGTTGGAGATCATTGTCCTTCAGCATCATGGAGACGTGCCGTTTTCCAGCTGCCATGGTGCTGATGAGCAGACTGAAGCCGTCCTGTGTTCTGAGCCTTTGTGTGTAACCCCTTTTATTCTTCCTGGAAGATTTTAAGCTTTTTGTCCCCAGAGTTCTGGAATTCCATGCTGATATTCCTCGATGTGGGTCTAATTTCATCCAATGTTCCAGCTCTCAGGAAACTCATATCTTTTATTTTTCAGAAACTGAATTTTTGGAGGGGATGATTTCCTTCCCTCCATTTTCTCACTTCTCTTTCTGGAATCCCTATTACTCAGAATCCTGGACTTCCTGGGCTTGTCTTCTAACTTCCCTTCCTCGCCTGCTTCTCATGGTTTGCTTTTTTCTTTTTTTGTAAACTTCTGTGACATTTCCTCAACTTTCTCTTCTTGGCCCTCTATTGATTTTTAAAATTCAGCTATCCTATTCTTTTATTTCCAAGGGATTTTTGTTGTTGTTGTTTTCTGAAGGTTGTTTTTTTTAAAAAATAACTTCCTGGACTTCCCTGGTGGTCCAGTGGTTAAGACTCCGTGCTCCCACTGCAGGGGGCACAGGTTCAGTCCCTGGTTGGGGAAGATCCGGAATGCTGCACAGCGTGGCCAAAAAAAAAAAAACTATAAAAAAAAAAAAAACTTCCTATACATTTTTCACTGATGCAATGTCTTCTCTTACCTCTCAACTATCAAGGATAATTTTCTTAAAACAATTATTTTCTTCTCTCATCATAGTCTCTGATTCCTATGCATTGTAGTTATTTTATTTTATTTTTTTCTGTATGTAAGAGGCTTTCCTCAGATGCTTGGGAATCTTTGGCTGGTTGCTCATGATAAGAAGAAAAAAGGAAAATAAGTCTTTGGATGGTATTTGTTGAATTAGCTTCACTGTAAGTTGAACTTGGTGGTCATTTGTCTGGTAACTTCCTGGACTGTCAATATCTTCAGCATTTTCCTCTTGTACTGGTCAGATTCCCCCAGGCCCTCCAGTTCTTGCCTGGAGGGTAAGGGTCTGGTGGCACGTTTCTGGGAGCCCGGTGGTGGGGAGCATGGGAGGAGATCTCTGCATTCAGCAGTCAGGATCCACCTGTTTCAGCAGAGAACCCACGTTCACCATGATCCCTGGCCTGCCCAGCCCTTTCCAAAGCTAAGCATTTGCCAGAATGAGGGAGGGGTATCACCCAGGGGCTAGAGAGAGGGAAGACATCTAAAGATCTAACTGTTCTTCAAAGACACCTTCAAATCGTTCTCTTAATTTCAGCCTTTTTTAACCCTTAGATCTAGAAGTGGCTAGGGCTACCAGTTCCTAAGCGTTTAAGGATTCTGTTGTATGAATAAGGGTTGGTTCTCAGCCTTCGGCTGTCTGGAGTCTGCTGAATCAGGTAATACTGGTCATCCTGGTTTCCAGCTTGAAGAGATTCTGTTGCTGGGGCCCCCTTTCCTGTTCTCCCTGTCCTTGTGTTTTATGTCTTTAAAAGATTCCTTTCCTCTGGGTTTATGTGCTTCTGGAGGCAGCGTGTGCTCTGTTCATGTCTTAACCTGAAAACCTCCTCCATATCTTTTATCACCACAGCATTGTATAGATTTGCCATCATTCATTTAACTAATCTCCTCTTGCTGGATATGCACCTCATTTCCTCCTTTTCTGTGTCAAAAGCAAGGCTGCTGCGGATGACTTGAGAGCTCATCTGATTCTTTTCTCAGGACAAGCTCACTGTAGTAGATTTGATGATGTGAGTCTGATCTCGGAGAGACAGCAGTGAGCGGTCCTTAAGAGAGATTGTAGTTCCCTGCCCAGGAGTTGAACCTGGGTAGCCTAGATAAAAACCAGGAATCGTAGCCGCTAGACCACCAGGGGCTAGAGATTAGAAGCAAAGGGGCCCTAGCTCTTTCCCCCATTTGAAAGCAAGAATGTTTCAAAAAGGCAAAAACTGTAAAATCAGGTACAAAGTTTATTATTAGAGACACAGCATAACATGTGGGAGAGCACACAGACAAACAGTCTGTTTGTTTAAGACAGAAGCAGGGCAGAAATACACACCTGGAGGGAAAGGCTATGGGCCTCCTCTCTAACGAGGAGGAGGGCAGTAAGTCAGAAGCTAGCCAGAAATACACACGCAGAGAAGAGTGTGGGAGTCCTGAATAAGGAGCTCAGTAAAGAGGTGATTTAAATCACGTATATAGGACAGTTCTTCTGGTCTTTGTTTACATTTGGCCAATTATCTCGTTTCTTTTTTCACAGCTGATGGGTCCCAGGACCCTCCCCAACATGCATGTGCAACATTTTGCTAAGATGGATCCCACTGCAGAGGCCTTCTAGCTGGGTGTATGTCCACACATACTATGGGGTGGCGGTTACTCCCTTTCTGACCCCCAAGGAGCCTTCCTGCGCATGTGCAGACAGGGAAGTTTTTATTGACCTCAGGAGTGGGCGCCTTATCTCTTTACCTTAGCAGAGCTCAGCTTCTGCCGCTAGTTTTGTTCTTGGAGTGCCTGGGTGAGAACAAAGCTTCAATTTTACTCCACTTTACTCCACTCCACTCCACTTAGACAAACCCTAGCTGTGCAACCCAGCGGCCCATCTATCTCCTACCTCAGGTCTACCTAGATCTTTCTCATTCTGAAGTGTGGCGTGACCTTGTGTGTGTGTGTGTGTGTGTGTGTCCTGGGCTCCTTAGAAGAGGCTGGCAGGGAATGAAAGAGGAGCAGGGGGGTAAAGGGGTGTAGTTAGAGATGAGGTCAGAATTAGACTCTCTCTGACCCAGCCTCGCACCCCCAATTTCCAATCCTCCTTTTGTCACTAACCACCTGTCTTTGAGCCCTTGTCTACTCATGTGTAAATGGAGGATAATAATAGCACCTATTCATCACAGCGTTGCTGTGAGGAATTAAACAGACTAATGTCTGAAAAATATCCAGGGCTTTGTTCAATGGAACAAATATTAATTGGATGCTTATTCTGTGCCTGGCACCGTGTCTGGTTTGTAGGAAACAAAAGAGAGGACAGTGCTGGGAAAATCAGATACAAGAAAGAATGTGGAAGCGTTTCAAGCACTTTTCCCATGCTAGGTTGAATATTACATTGCATTGAGTTGTTTACTTAATAAATATTTTTGAGGGCTCATTGTGGTGCGGTGTCGTGTTTTACTTTTGCCTGCGGAGGTTTAGGTAAGCGTTTGGATCACTTTCTGCACCCGGCGCACAGCCGACGGTTTCAGAGCAGGGGCGGAATCGGTAACAGCGGAACCTTTCTTCCCTCCCGGGGATGCCTCGGCCCGCCCGGCAGGAAATGCGTCAAGGACCGCGCCGCGCTGCGCCGCCGCAGTCGGGCCTCGGTCGCCCTGGTAACGCGCGTGGGGCTGGTTCCTCAGCATGAACGTCCGGGTCGCGCGGGCTGCGTGGGCCTGGGGCCGGGGCGTGAGCTGCTGCCGCGGCGCCTCGAGCCACCTGCTGCCTCCCTCGGGGGCGGTGGACGTGGAGGAGCTGCTGCGAGATGGGACAGCGGCGGAGGAAGGGCCCCGGGAGGCCTCGGTGCGGCGGTTGCCGGGCCAGTGCTCGGTGCTGCTCTTCCCCGGCCAGGGCAGCCAGGTGGTGGGCATGGGCCGCGGTCTGCTCCGCTACCCGCGCGTCCGCGAGCTCTACGCCGCCGCCCGCCGCGTGCTGGGCTACGACTTGCTGGAGCTGAGCCTGCATGGGCCGCAGGAGGCCCTGGACCGCACCGTGCACTGCCAGCCTGCCGTCTTCGTGGCTTCGCTGGCCGCCGTCGAGAAACTGCATCACCTGCAGCCCGCGGTGAGGCCCGAGGCCCGGTGGCAGGCCGGGGAGAATGGGCTCTGCCCGAGCTCTCACAGCTAGGTCGCGGTTCAGCCGAGGCTCCCGCCTGCCAGGCCGGCGTGCTCCAACGTCTGATGTGTTCGGCAGATCCTTACTGAGTTCCCACCCGTGCCGGGCACTGTTGTAGGCCCAGGGGATACAGCCTACAACAAACAAAACAAGGATCCCTGCGCTTGGGGAGCTTGCATGTTAGGGCAAGGAGATAGGTAATAGAGAATAAATATGCTATGTAAATTACGTAGTGTGTTAAAGATAAGTGTTTCAGAAAGAAGAATAGAGCAGGGAAAGGGGCCGGGGAGTGGAGGGCCGGGTTGCGATTTTAAATGATCCTTAATCATTTAATTAATTACTAAATGATTTTAGAAGGATTAAGCTTCACCCTTAAAGGAAGGATCATTGAGAAGGTGATATCTGAAAGTATCAGTTCACTTGAAGTTGTAAAATGATTGCTATTAAGATTTTTTATCACAACAGTAATTGTTAAGCTCGTACTTTACCCCATTTCATCCTCACAACAACCTTGTGAGGTAAGTACTGTTACTTTGTGGGTAAGGAAAGAAGACTCAGAGATATTAAAGGAATTAGTTTAAGTGGTCATGTCGAGTCATGATAATAACATTCATCCAGTGCCTGTCCAGGGCCAGGTCTGTGCTGAGCGATTTAGGGGTGTTATCGCCATGTAATTCAGCAGCCCTGTGAGGTCGGTCCTGCTGCTCTCCCCATTTCACAGGTGAGACAACTGAGGCGCAGACGTTAGGGAACTCTCCCATGCTAAGAATCAAATCCAGCGGTGACTCTGAAGGTCATGCCCTTAACTTCTGTACTGAGCGTCCTCTGTCTCCATCAGCCTGAGAGGCAGCACCAGGGCAGAAGCAAGAGAATCCAGAGCCCTGGGGTGGCATCACAGCTCAACCAAGGAGTCCGCCAGTCGGCTTTAACTTGCCTTGCCAGTTAAAGTTCCTCATCAGTAAAGGGCTGGATCAGTGATAGTCAAGGCCACTTCTGTGTGTTGTCTTCTAGCTGGAGCACCAGGCCAGCAAAACCTGGCTCACTGAACTGCTGAACCCCTGTCAGCTTGCAAGTGCAGAGCCCCGGACTGAACTCGCCTGAGAACTTGGCCTCATGTTCTTCTGCATGTGTCACTGCAGGTCATTGAGAACTGTGTTGCTGCTGCTGGATTCAGTGTGGGAGAATTTGCAGCCCTGGTGTTTGCTGGAGCCATGGAATTTTGTGAAGGTACATAGGAAGAGGTTTGGTTTTTTGGGTTTTTTAAAAATATTTATTTATTTGGCTACATCGAGTCTTAGTTGTGGCATGGGGGATCTTTTGTTGCGGAGCGCGGGCTCCAGAGCGCACGGGCTTAGTTGCCCTGTGGCATGTGGGATCTTAGTTCCGTGACCAGGGATCGAACCCACGTCCCTGCATTGGAAGGCGGATTCTTAACCATTGGAACACCACGGAAGTCCCAAGTTTCGGTTTTATGCATGGGGTATTGTCTTGCTGGGCTTACTGAGGACAAGGGGCACTGCCAAAAATAATTCTGGACCTACTCAGGGGTAATAGAGAAGGGAGCCATGGGTGGGGATGACAATGGGACCTGAGGACCAGACTTCACCTTGATTCCCTTTTAAGCTTGAAGGGTTCATCAGGGAATTTCTTTCTTCTTGTAGTCTTGTGAAATCTTCTTGCTTTAGTGTCTCCCACTACTTCTGTGCATTCTTAGTCCACTCGTGTACCTCCAGTGCCTGTCGTGTGGTAGATCATCAATAGATTCTCATTAAGTGAAAAAGAATAAATCAGTGTTTGATCTTGAGCCATATCAGTTCCACTTCTTAAGATTTTTGTGTATAAACAGGTCAACATTTTTGCTTATAGTTAAATACAGACAGAGGACTTGAATAGACATTTCTCCAAAGAAGATATATGAAGGACCAATAAGCACATGAAAAGATGTGCAACATCACCAGTCATTAGGGAAATGCAAATCAAAACCACAGTGGGCTACCACTTCATACCCACTGGGATGGCTTTAATTTAAAAAACAAAAGAGGAAAATAATAAGTGTTGACAAGGATGAAGGAACCTCACACATTGTTGGTGAAATGTAAAGTGGTGCAGCCATTGTGGAAAACAATTTGGTGGTTCCTCAAGTTAAACATAGAATTACCATGTGACCCAATAGTTCTACTCACAGGTCTATACCTAAGAAATGAAAACATATGTCCACACAGAAAAACTTGTACACAGATGTTTATAACAGCATTACTCATAATAGCCAAAAGGTGGAAATGATCCAAATGTCCATAATCAGACGAATGGATAAACAAATTGTGGTAGATCCATCCAGTGGAATATTATTCAGCCATAAGAAGAAATAAAATACTTATGTTGCAGCGTGGATGAACATCAAAAACATGCTAAGTGAAAGAAGCCAGACATAAAAATCACATATTTTTATATGAAATGTCCAGAATACATAAATCCAGAGAGACAACAGATTAGAGGTTACCGGGGATGGAGGGAAGGAGAAATGAGGTGTTTTATGGGCTGATGGAAAGTTTTGAAACTAGAGCTGGTGGTTGTACAACATGAACACAACAAATACCACTGAGTTATACACTTGAAACTGGTTATATTTTATGTGAAATTCACCTCATTGTTTTTTAAAAAAGCATTATAGGAAGGAAGCATTATCAAGGAAGTGGAAAAAAATTTTCGTATTTCCACATCCTAATAAAACTATTTTATACAAAGACAGTTTTACGTGTATGTAATTTGCAGGATTATTGACATTCTGTGTTTTTTCACTTGACAATTTGCATAGTTATTTAATGCTTGCCTGGGAGGGTCTCCACGTTCCTGTGGGTTCTCTCCTGCCTGCTAACACAGGCTTTTAATGTATTTGCTCCACAGTTCTGCTTGTGTAAGGGCTAAAAGTCCAGTACAGATATATACGGTGCCGGGTGAACGAAGGTGTGTTAGAGAGAAAGGGTGCAGGGTTTGTTCCTCAGACTTTGTTGTCCCATCAAACCCTGGATTGGTCCCTTAACCGCTCCTTGGTCTGGTCATCTCCCTCCCCAGCAGGGAGCAGGCCCAGGACCAGGATGATAGCTGTCCAGTAATTGCAGTCCATTCTTTTTTGTTTTGTTTTTAAATTTTATTGAAGTATAGTTGATTTACAATGTTGTGCTAATTTCTGCTGTACAGCAAAGTGATTCAGTTATATTATACATATATGCTTTTTCAAATTCTTTTCCATTATGGTTTATCACAGGATATTGGATATATATCCCTGTGCTCTGCAGGAGGACCTTGTTGTTTATCCATCCTGTATATAATAGTTTGCATGTGCTAATCCCGAACTCCCAATCCTTCCCTCCCCCACCTTCCCTCCCCCTTGGCAGCCACGAGTCTGTTTTCTGTATCACAGTCTGCTTCTGTTTCATAGCTATGTTCGTTTGTGTCGTATTTTAGATTCCACATATAAGTGATACATGGTATTTGTCTTTTTAACTTACTTCACTTAGTATGATAATCTCTAGGTCCAGCCATGTTGCTGCAAGTGGCATTATTTCATTCTTTTTTAGACTAATATTCCGTCATATATATGTGCCACGTCTTCTTTATCCATCTGTCAGTGGACACTGAGGTTGTACCAGGGACAGCACCCTGCCTTTTGATGATGGTGGTACCATATATGTATGGTTCAGATACGTAGAACTGCGGCTTGTAGACTGGTGATGGATACCAATATCAGTGTCTCCAGCACACAGTGTGGAATTTGTGCTTTGTTTTTCGGGTCTGGGCTTCTCTCCTCCATTAACGTGCCTTGATTTTTCCAAATGCACTTCTCTCTGGGTAGGTTTGTATGCAGTGAAGATCCGAGCTGAGGCCATGCAGGAAGCCTCGGAAGCTGTCCCCAGTGGGATGTTGTCCGTCCTCGGCCAGCCTCAGTCCAAGTTCACCTTTGCCTGTCTGGAAGCCCAGGAGCACTGCAAGACTTTGGGCATAGAGAACCCCGTGTGCGAGGTGTCCAGCTACCTCTTTCCTGACTGCAGGGTGATCTCAGGACACCTGGAGGTTGGTGTTCACGGGAGCAGCCTTCCTAGACCCCAGTCCAGTACCGAAGGTTGGAATTATTCCACACCTGGGAGCGCACAGAGCATAACAGGTGCTCTGCCCAGCCCTGGTCCTTGGGAGGCATCTGTGGGCCAGGGGTGTGTGTGGTGGAGTGAGCACTGCAGAGAGAGGCAGGAGGCTGGGGTACTGTCTCCGCTCCACCACGTACAGACCGTGGGCAAATTCCCAGCCCACGTGGAAAGTCAAGGGGCTGGACCAGATGATCTCCAGGGCCTTCCTGTGATACATTCTGGGCTTCTCACAGCCTCTGATCCAGTTGCTTCCTTAGAGAAGCTGTTTCCTGCTGGGTTACTCTGCCCTGCTCTACTTTTTCTTAGGTGTCTGTTTTTGCACCCTTTCCTTCTGTCCATCCTTCCACTCACTGCTGCCCCAGACGTCCTTTCTCGGGCAGCTCCTGTGTGGCAAGCACTGAGGACACACGGACGGATCAGCCAGGGTTCCTGCTGTTAAAGGAAGGCTGGCTGTGAACGGATGACTACAGGTTTCAGGGCACAGTGAGGGTCAAGCTGACTACCAGGGTGCCAGGAGGCGGTGCCTGGAGGGTGAGGTGGCCAAGAGCAGGGGCATCCCAGGCAGACAGGAGCGCCCGACGGAAGGGGCAGTTCTGTACCGCGTGCCTGGCTGGGGAGCGTTGAGTGCAGACCGGATGGGTGCTTCCCCGTCTTGTCTCCTCCGGTCCTCCGTCTGGTCCTGTGCTCTGTGGACCGGGAAGCTGAGGCAGAGAGCCAAGTGCTTAGTGGTGGTGGAGGCAGGGTGAGCGCTCCCGCCCATGTCCCTCTGAAGTCCAGGTTTCCTCCACTTGACCATGCTGGTTCATCTCCCTGTTAAGGCCTTGCCAGTAGGCAGGTGTCCTTACGTATCTCCTCTGAATCAGTGAGAGCCTCTGGGGCAGTTCTGAGATGACGGGAAGACAAGCTACGGTGGCTCCAAGCGAATCACGGAGCTGGTTGCTTATTCCCATTAACATCCTTGGAAGGAAGCCCATAAGTGGGCCAGGAGGGGCCCCCCAGTCAAGGCAGGAGTCTCCCTCCCAGGTTCCCAGACAGGTGGGCATCCAGTGCAGGTGGCGATTCCTGGGATTCCCAGGTTTGGCCTTTGGTGCTGTTGGAAGTGCTACAGCAAAGAGCTCAGGTGCGGGCAGGGTCCCCTGAGCAGGTGAGTCCCTTTCCAACAGTGGATGTGAAGAAACTCCTTGCCCTTTGCTAGACCCGCGCCTGGCCTGAGAGCCAGCCACAGGAGCCTCTGGACCCTGAGGCTGTGTCCTTGACTCCCGTGGCCCTGACCTGGGGCTTGAGGTGGATGAATCCAGAGACTTCCCATGGGAAGCACTTAGAGACCGTGGCAGTGGTGCAGAAGTGCCACCGGGTAGCTGTCTCCGTAGATGCTGGTGATCAGAAGTGTCCGGGCGTGGTGGGAAGGGCTTGGGCTGTGAAGTCCGAGTCTTCTGTTCAGAGAGGCGTGGGGGGCGCATCCCTCAGTGAGGTGGGGATGGATGGAGCGTGGAATTGGATGTGAAGCACCGGGTCAGTCAGGTCAGGCTAGACTCTGCTGCAGTGACAGCCCAGGCCCCTCCGTGCTTCCCACACGCATGGTTCACGCTCCGTGACAGTTCGCTGTGCTGGGCTCTGCTCCACTTGGATTTCGCCCCGAGGCTCAGGCGGCTGAACAGCCTCGGTGTGGAACAGATGGACTCGCTCACGGCAGAGGGAAGTGACACGTGATGGGCCTCGGGCTGAACTGGCCATGCCTGGGCAGCAGGCTAAACTCCTGCAGGGCGGGGCCCACAGAGAGGGACGAACGAGCTCCATCCAACCAAAAATATTAGTCCCTCCTACCTTTCGGGGGCACAAATAGGTACCCTGCTGTATTTTTTTTTTTTTTGGCCGTGCTGCACAGCTTGCAGGATCTGAGTTCCTCAACCAGGGATTGAACCCGGGCCACGGTAGTGAAAGCCTGGAATCCTAACCACTAGGCCACCAGGGAACTCCAGACCCTGCTGTATTTTTTCCAGTGGACATGGATGGGCTTGGTAACAAGTTAATAATTGCTACCCTTCTATAGGGTTTGTATACCAAGCATAGTTCTTCATAGCCCTATGAGATAACTATTGTTGTTATCACCGTTTTACAGGTGAGGAAACTAAGGCACTGACAGGTAAAGTAAAAGTGCGCAAGGTCATGCAGCTGCCATGACTTACCTTGGGCCTTCAGGAGCAGCTGGCACAGCTTCTGAGCAGGCCGTGGATGGTGTCAGGTTGGAGGGACGTGGCAGACGGTTTAGTGCATAGGAAGGCCTTTGGTGGATCCCCGTGAAGGGCTGTCAGGGTGGTAGGCCTTGGGCTGTGTCCTGAGGGCACAGGGTCTCTTAAGAATATATACTGTTTTAAAGATGTTTGCAAGTGGTTCTAAATTTGGGCCCGTTAGTCCCAGAGGCCCCTTTTAATCAAGCTCTTGTCTTCTCTAGAGAACCCCAGATGAGGGGTTTCAGACCTTGGATTGTGAAATGAGGCTTGGAATCTTGTGAATTTTCATCTTGAAGGTTATGGAGTAACAAGAAAACAGGCTTAAAAAAACTATGAAGAGTAGCAGAATTCTAATTGAAAACTAACACTAGATACTGCTTTTTCATTCATCAGATACCTCCTATTTGATCACTTGCCAGCAATCTTGTGAAGTAGGTGAAATTGTGCTCATTTTATGGATGGAGTAAAAGAAGTTCAAAGAGGTTGCCTGGGGCCACCGGGCTAGTGAGGGCTTCTGGGTCACTGACTTTGCAGCTGTGCAGGATGAAGTAATACGTGCTGGTGTGTAGAGAGAAGCATATCCTACACGTAGGACTGTGATGACATCAGCCAGTGGTGCCTGCCTCTCTGTGTGTTTCTTCCCCTACAATTTGCTTGGCTTAAACCTCCCTTCTTTTGCTTCCAGGCTCTGCAGTTTCTCCAGAAGAACTCCTCCAAGTATCACTTCAGACGCACCAAGATGTTGCCGGTTAGCGGTGGGTTCCATACCAGCCTCATGGAGCCAGCTTTGGGGCCCCTGGCACAAGTTTTAAAGGCAATTGATGTCAAGAAGCCTCTGGTGTCCGTCCACTCAAACGTTAATGGGAATAGATACATGCATCCCAAACACATCCAGAAATTGCTGGTCCAGCAGGTGGTCTCCCCGGTGAAGTGGGAGCAGACGATGCACGCCATATATGAGAGGAAGAAAGGCACCGAGTTCCCCAAAACTTTTGAAGTAGGACCTGGGAAGCAGCTGGGAACCATCCTGAAGAGCTGTAACCTGCAGGCCTGGAGGTCCTACAGTCACGTGGAGGTGCAGGAGGCTGACGAGGACCCGGACTAGAACGTGTAGGGGCCTCCCAAGACCTTGGCGTGGAGGGGGCGTGGCTGAGGAGGCCGAAGGGGCTCCAGTGGGGCCGAGCCCAGCCAGGCCGCCTCCTCCAAGTGATTGGGAGGGATTGTTTGCAGAGTGCTTTGAATGCCACATAAAAAGCACTGAAAATGAGTATTTCTTTACATGACACAGTCCATTTTTCCCCCCTTGAAACACATTCGAGTGCTGGGGAGAGATGCAGCTGTGACGGTTCTGTGAAGACTGGTGAGTTCCTGCCCTGCCTCTTGGGCAGGCCTCTCCGCCTCTCGGGGGCTCAGGGGCTCCTCTGTGCAAGGGGCTGGAAGGACCTGGCTGGCAGCTGTGTTCCGAGGACTGGGAGGGCCTGGCCTGCTGCCGTGTGGGTGCCGTGGGCAGGTGGCATGGCCACAAGGCTGACCAGTGCCAGACGGGCTCCTCTGCTGCCCCAGCATCCTCTGGCCACACACGGCCAAAGCCTTAGCTCCTTTGTCACTGAAGCCAAAGGGCTTTAGGACCCAGTGGGCTTTGGCAGCCATTCTGTCCACCCCTTCACTCAACAGTTGGGAGACCCAGGGCCCCATCTGTTAACTTACCGCACAGAAAGTATTGAGTGCCTGCTGTATGCCAGGGAGTGAGTGGCCTCTGCCTTGGTAGGGAAGAGGGTCCTTTAGCAAGGCGGGAGTGGTGCGGGGAGGGCGGCTGAGGGCCCCGTTTCCTCCCCCACCCCCAGTCATCCCTTTAGACTGCAGTCATGGAGTGCCTGCTGTGTGCGGGGGCCTGGTTCGGCTCAGGCCCACCCGCAGAGCTTATCCTCGGCTGCTCCGCACCAGGAGCCGGGCGCAGACTCTGCTCCTAATATCAATATTAAATATGAGTAATTCTATACTTCTTGGGTGATTTTTTTCATTATTCAGCAATAGTAGGAAAACCATACTGGGAATGAAATCTCTGAGCTTGTCTTTTAGGGTTTTTTAAAGATTTTTTTTTTTTACTTTATTTATTTTTTATTTTTGGCTGCATCGGGTCTTCGTTGCTGCACGCGGGCTTTTTCTAGTTGCGGCGAGCGGGGGCTACTCTTTGTTGAGGTGCGCGGGCTTCTCATTGCGGTGGCTTCTCTTGTTGCGGAGCACGGGCTCTAGGCGTGCGGGCTTCAGTAGTTGTGGCACGTGGGCTTCAGCAGTTGTGGCTCGCGGGCTCTAGAGTGCAGGCTCAGTAGTTGTGGCGCACAGGCTTAGTTGCTCCGCGGCACGTGGGATCTTCCCGGACCAGGGCTTGAACCTGTGTCCCCTGCATTGGCAGGTGGATTCTTAACCACTGCGCCACCAGGGAAGCCCTTTTTTTTTTTTTTTGATGTGGACCATTTTTAAAGTCTTGATTGAACCTGGTGCAATATTGCTTCTGTTTTGTTTTGGTTTTGTGGCCTCGAGGCACGTGGGATCTTAGCTCCCCGACCAGGGATTGAACCCGCACCCCCTGCATTGGAAGGGGAAGTCTTAACCACTGGACCACCAGGGAAGTCCCCTGAGCTTGTCTTTAAATGTTGCTGTTGTGTAGGCACATGTCAAACCCTGGGTAGGGTTTCTCTTTTTTAATTGAAGTCTAGTTGATTTACAGTGTTGTATCAGTTTCTGGTGTACAGCAAAGTGATTCAAACTCAAACCCCAAACTCCTAAGGGTTTCTCATTTTTAGTTCTGTGTTTCTCAACTGGGGCCCTGTTGGCCTTTGAGCAGAAGTGGTCTTCATTGTATGGGACTGTCCGCGCTTGTGGGCAGCTGTCCTGGCCCCTAGCCATTACATGCCAGTAGCATTTCCGGGCATTGTGACCCCAAACATGCCCACACGTTCGCACAGCCCTTCCACGCTGAGAACCACTGCATATATTGCCACAGAACCCCATTTTCACCATGGCCTGAGTTTGCGTGCTCTTTGGAGCACAATGAAGAAAGAACTATTATATTTCTTCAGACTTTGTTTTAGAAAATTTCAAACCTTCACAGAGAACTTTGTTATTGTTTTTAAACAATGCTCAGGCTGTTGGAATCCCCTTTGCTGAGAGCTTTGAGAAAGCAGGCTCCCTGCACGGTCCAGGCTGTGGGTGTCTGGCTGGTCTGCGGGCAGCTCTGGGTACAGTGCCACGCAAGGGAGCCGGAGTAGCGGTGGAGGGCGGGTGGGCCTGCGTGCAGGCCTTACTGCTCCTCTGGACATAGCTCTTTGCCTCAAGGGCTGCCCAGTAGGAGGGAGCTCAGGGACGCAGGTGGGCAGGGCTGCATCTCTACTACAGGAGCCCTGGAGGGTTGGGTGGGCAGGCCCTTCCCCTGCCCCTGCTGTCCCTGAATCTGGACAAGTGACAGAGGCGGGGGATTGTGAAGGGAGCTTTGGGAGGAGTCCTAGGGTGAGGGCCTGGGGGCCGTGGTGGACCCTACATCCTGTTCCTCGGCAGGACCTTGGCCAGTTCCTGCCCCCTTGGGGAAGATACCAGTGCTGTCCTTGGTCCGCAGGATCTAGCCCACCCCGAGCTGGGACTCGCACCTGCCACCACATCTCTGGTTCCATGTCCGTGGAGAACCTTGGCCTGCTTCTCCTTCCAGCCACTTGACTCCCCAGGTCTACCTGGAACTGGGCACCGCTCCCCTCCCGTGGTCTGTGTCCACTATGCGTGTGGCAGTGCCCCAGGGCCTGCCATAGAACTGCTGCAGGAGATCGGGGGGCATTGTGTGGAAATTCTCTAGGAATCATGAGGCCAGTGGGTGACCACATGTCACCCCTGCCCTCTACCTGAGAGGGACAGGCCTCTGGCTCTTCCTTTTAGGGACTGGAGAGCTTTCTGGTATTGCTGTTGACTCAAACGGAAGCCACTCTCAGCTCCTAAGGGCTGAGCATCTTTCCGCTACTGTGGAAACTGCCACGTGGAGCAGCCAGAGCCGGTTTGACTCTGGATCCCAGTCTGATGGGGATGGGAAGATCCTGGTGTGATGGAAGCCTGGGCCCCCTTGGTCAAATCCCCTGCCTCTGGGCCTCAGTTTCCCCCTAGTCGGGTGGGCTTGTCTGGAGCAGACGAGAGTGAGGTGCTGGCCCAAACGGCCGGAACCGCATTTGCTCAGGAGGTCAAGCGCCGTGTGGGAGCTAAAGCTGTAGCAAGCTAGCTCATCAAGGCCCCAGGGTTGCGTGAACTGGGAGACACAGTGGGTCAGACGCTGCCCCGAGCTGGTCAGACGCTGCCCCGAGCTGGCCAGTCTGCCTCCATGCCCAGGCCTGTCTCCCAGCCCAGGGCCTTTGTACTGCAGTTCGGATCCCCCAGCCCCTCCTCAGAGAGGACTTTTCTCACCCACCGCAGGCCCCATCACTTTTTCTCTGTCCTTTGGTGCCCTCAGAACACATCCGACAATACTCTTAGCTTATTTATGTGCATTTTTTCCTTCCCTAAAAAGAGTGTGAGATCTGAGGCAGGCACCCATGCTGTCTTCACATCCCCAGAACCTGCACCAGAGCTGATGTAGTACAGTGGGGGCTCCTGATACCCATGGGTGGAAAGAATGTTGCAAACCCCAGGACAGGATGATCCTGGGGAATGTATCCCCAGACTCCTGCAGGGAGAGACCACTGCCCAGCCAGCATCAGCTGCCACCTGGGGGCCCCATATAGTGTTTCCAGTCTGTCTCTTCTCTGAGGAGCCCCAAACTCCTTGAGAAGCCACAGGCAACCCTGGCCACAACCACGTGGGTATATGGTTGGGTGGGCAGTTTGTCCTGAGAGCTCAGGATGGAGCAAGCTGGGTGGTCAGGGAGGACTTCCTGGAAGAGGTGCCTCTGGCTTTGGCCTTGCCACATCCTTAGGCACTCTGATTCTACAGTGGGTGCCCGGGCCTTGGAGTCGGTACATCCACACAGGGTGAGGCCTGGGGTCACTTCCAGGTCTATAAGCTTGGTGGGGATGGGGTATTTGTCTGGGATAGAAAGTGACCTTTCCAGATGAAGCAGCCTGCCACAGATGGGGCATCCGAGCAATTGCCTGGGAATTGGGAGATTCTGGGCTCACCCTGTGAGGTTCTGAGGGCCGGACATAGTGACACCTTAGGAAAGGGAGGAAAGATAGTAAAGTCAGGCCTTAAAGCTGCGAAGGGCCAGACGTTGGGGAGCTGTGGCGTAAGGCCTGGGGGCCGGGTGGTCCCTTCAGTCATGAGGATTGGAAGGTGCTGGGGAGTGGGCAGGGTGCATCTCCTGCGGGGTCTGGAGGGGGCAGGGTCTCACCAGCCTGGCTGGAAGGTGGAGAGGCAGCTGCATCTGCTGGATCAGCTCCGGGGCTGAGTGAGGGCAGGGAAGGCTCCCCAACCCTGGGCCCTGGAGGGGGCAGGAAGACGAGGCTGCAGAAGGTGCTGGGTTGGGGGAGTGGAATGTGGGTGCGGGAGCTGGAAGAAGGTGGCTCACCCCAGCCCACTGTTGGCATGAGGTCGGGGACTGGGGGTGGGGAGAGGCAAAAGGGCCTGGCAGGATCTAGAAACAGCACTGGGTCCAGGTCTGGGGTGGGCCGAGCCCGCAGGGTGGGAGGCCTGGCATCCTGCCCTTCGTGCCCCATGCCCAGCCCCCTCTCCGCACCACACTGATGCGAGAATCCCCACAGACTGCACTGCTCCAGAAGGAAGCGCTGGATAAGCAGATGTGGGGAGAGCAGGCAGCCCAGTTATAAGAGGCACTGACAGCCCAAAGGAAATAATCCCTAATGGCAGACTTCAGGCACTAAGGCATGACAAGGAGGGATAAGCCAGCTTGTGTTGGGCCAGACACGCCAGCATTTGCAGGTGCAGGAAGGAGCCGGGAGGCTGTGTGGTACGCGCGGGTGCACAGGTGGCCAGGAGCACGCCCTGCCCTCCCCCGACCCCACAGGCAAAATGCAGCCCACGCTGCAAACCCCCGGAGAGAACCAGAGGCTGGCTGGAAACCAACATTTTATTGAGCTCTCCTCACCCTGCAGAAATCTATTCCAGCAGATTCTTTTTGCCACGGGCATCACAGATACGGGGGTGTGACCAGCGCTCCCCCCGCTGCCCGCTATTCGACCGACCCCAGAGAGGGAGGCTGCTTCGCAGGACAGGCCACCGCAGAGCGGGCCGGGGCCAGGAGAGCAGGTCATTAACCAGTAACGACCCCAGAGGTATAATAAATTCATTTCTCTTACAAAAAACAAGGGAAAAACTAGGATGAACCTCAGTGTCCCAGCACTCAGAGTTTAAATATAAAAAAGGGTCATCAGAAAACAGTTAAAAGACAGCCAAACCAACAAGGCCACCTCCAGGGTGGCGGCTGGGCGGGCGGGGGGCCAGCCCCACCCCACACGGGCCAGCAGCGCGTCAGGGGAGGCGACACCCCCAGCTGAGCATCACCACCACCAGCAGGGACAGCGCCAGCTCGGGCCACGGCCTGGGCGACACCTGTGGGATGAAGGTGGGGACAAGTGAGGACCTCCAGCCTGCAACAGGCCTGCTCGCTCCACACCCGCTCTGTGGCCGCGGGGACAAGGCAGGCGAGGGGCGGGGTGGGGGAGTTGGTTGTGGGGGGGGGGACACAGGAGCACTTTGCTCAGAACTGGGGGGGTCTGGGGCGAGGTGGCCAGAAAGATGAGGAGCACAGGAGGGGTAGGAGAGGCCAGTGGCCCTGAGGACACGGCAGGAGCGGAGGCCAGCCCACCAGGGGCTGCCTGTCTGCGGGGAACTGGTGGGAGGGAATGAACTGGTGGGGGGGACATGCTGCTGTGCTGGTGGGGAGGGAAGGGGAGCAGTCAGGAAAGCTGCTCAGGACAAGGAACAGCTGTGAGCAACCAGTCCGCCGGATGAAGGCGATTCCCGGCAGAGGGAAAAGCACGGCACGGCACAGGTGTGGAAGCAGGCAAGGATTCGTGCACCTGGTCCACAAACCAGAGTCTCAAACCCAGAGGCCTTTGGGACCAGGCAGCGGTAGAAATGGGGGAAGCAGGCAGGACCAGGTAGTAGGGAGTGGTGGGGACTGTGGCATCCAGAGAGGGTATGCCCCGTGGAGCAGCTGCTCTACAGCTGGCACCACCTGCAGGAATGTAAGTCAAGGTCATGGAATCAAGGCTTACCCTGTCCCTGAGGGTCAGGAAGCTCCAGAGCCTTCTGTTCTCCCCGAGGTTAGTGAAAGCCACCATAAAACTTCTAAGAACGTCCCTCAGTCCTATGTGGCTGTAGGGAAAAACAAGCTGTAAGACAAAGGGGGGCAGGGCCATTATGCAGGAACAGGGGCAAGATGGCTTTGACTGTAGGTGACAACTGTGGGGAGAAGAGGGCCTGTCCCCTCCCACCCACTGTCACCCTATCCCCCTTCCCTGGGTGCCTCCACCAATGAGAGGCCTCTCTCCATGGGCTGTTTCTGGTCCCGTATTCATCCTGCTAGGGGTCTGGACTTGCGTCCTGGAGCTGGCCCCAGGACAACGCTCCACTGCCCACCGGCCCACTGAGGCAGGTCCAGGGGAGGAGGAGCCGTATTCTGAGAGAGGCCTGGGCTCCTCAAAGGAAGGCTGCCTCCCTGGAGACCAAGAGACCATGTCAGCTTGCATCCCGGTCTTTTGTGGTAGGGTCTCTCCATCCCCACCTGGGCAATTCTGTGAGGTTCCGAGAGCCTGCAAGGCAGCCGGCAATTCCCGGAAGCTGAGTCCTCACGCAAGAGCCCCGTCCCATGCAGAAGGCTCTGCCCACACGGCTGGGCACAGAGCTCCGTCTTAGCTCATTCAGCAATTCCTGTCATTTTAAGTCAAGGCTCTGCTGGAAAGGGGCTATCTCGGCTCGACGAGGGGAGGAGAGAAAGGCGCTGGGGTCTGTGGCCCAGGCCAGCTGCAGGATCTGGGGACCCAGCGGGGGAAGGGGGAGCTGCAGGCTTCAGGGCTGCCCAGGAGCGGAGCCACCGGGGGCCAGCCCTGGGCTGTGGGGGTCCTGGGCCGGGCAGGGGCTCGTCACCTGTACACAGTCATCCGGATGGGCTCGACGAACTGGGGCAGCAGCAGCCTCAGCTCCATCTCATCGGCAATGGAGGCCAGCTGCATGGCCAAGTAGTGGGGGCCGTCACTGCAGGGAGGCCACAGGGAGCTAGGTGTGGTTGCGCTGGTGACCCACAGCCCCAGACCGACAGGCTCGTCGCGAGGTTCGCGGGCAGGGAACCTTCACACACCCCTCCTCTGGCTCCCACTCTGCTTCAGAAGGAGCCCGTGGGGTGCCCTCCTGTGGAGTGCAAGTCCTAGACCCCGGGGAGAGGGCTGCCCAGGAGAAGCCTGTGCCCACCCCCCCGTGGGAGTGCAGGGACACACTGAGAGCCTGTGACAGCCGTCAGCTTCCCTTTCCCCTCCCAGGATAACTGAGTGCCCCAGAGAAGCCTGGGAGGGACCCTGGCACATGTCCCCTGGACCCCAATCCTGAGATTACCTCTGATGGCACCACCCCTTCTCAGAAAGGGGGGGCTACCTGGCCCCTGTCTAGGCCCCCCATTCTCACTGAATGAGTCCCTGATGGAAACGGGGGCGTGCACACGCCCACCGGGCACCTGGGCCAGCTTCAGCTCTGCTCTCAGCAGGCTGCCCACATTCCATCCCGGTGACTTGGCTGGGAATTCCCAGGGCTCCGAGCCCCTCCCAGGCTAGCCTTGGCCACCTGCCCAGTCTGGGGTAGGGGTTTGGTAGGGAGGGCTGGCCGGCGATCAGGTAGTGGGTTGGGCTGAAGTCAGGACAACACTGGCCCGGGCTCCATCTACAGATGCAGCGTGGAAGGGAAGGTGGCAGATTTTCAGGTCCCTCCAGCCCTAAAACCCTGACCAGTCCCAAACCCCAAGTCCAGGACCTAACGGCTAAGAGATTCCTGAGGCCTAAAGCAGGGGGAAGCGTCCAGAACCCTGGTGCTGATGCTGGGACAATCTCTTCTTGGCTGCCCTGACAACTGGGGTCAGGTCTGCACCTGAAGTGGCCTCCTTCGGATTTTCTAAAACTGAATCCATCTCTTAAGAGGCCTTGAGGTGACTGTGGTCCTGAGGGCCAGGAGGCACCCTGTCTTAAGGCCACAAGCTTGAGTCATTCTGATGGCCAGTGCCCCAGGGCCATCCTGGGACTAAGAATATGCTGGGTGCTCTGAGGGGCCCCTCTGTGAGCTGCTGTCAGAGCACAGCTGCCTCGCCCAGGGCACCTGCCCGCATGACCACGCCCGGGGAATTTCCACTCTGCAGCCCTGTCTGGAGAACCCAGAAGGCTCTGCTAACCACCCCGCCACGGTCACTGACCAGGAATGGGGGTGGGCGGGGCCCAGAGGCAATTGGGACCTACCTGTAGGGGGAGACAGGGTGGAACTCCAAGATATTGGTCACGCTGGGAAGCCCCTCACCTTGGTCATCCAGGAAGCCAGGGCCATGGTTTTGCAGGAAGGTGTACAAAAAGAGGTTCCTAGAGAGGGGCCTTGCTTGATACATTTCTTCTCTGGAGAAAAAAGACGTAGACTGGATGCTTTGGGGTGTCACTCACTAGTCACCTTACCTCTACCCTAGCTCCCCCTGGCGTGAATCCTGCTGCGTATGCTGGCTGTGTGCCTCTGGACAAGTCACCGTGCGTCTCTGTTCTGTCATACACCCCTCAGGGATTTGGAGAAGATTCATAAGTGCCCTTGCCTTTTTCTCTTTTTTTTTTTTGTGAAAAGAGAATCAGGGAATTCCCTGGCAGTCCAGTGGTTAGAACTTGACACTTTCACTGCCATGGCCCAGGTTCAGTCCCTGGTCGGGGAACTAAGATCCCGAAAGCCGTGGGGCACGGCCGAAAAAAAAAAAAGAGAAAATCAGACTACAAACGTAAGGTTCTAATACTGGCCCCCAAGAGGCCTGCAGTCAAACTAAAAAACCCAAGTGTCTGGTGTCACAGTGGACTAAGGCTGGGCTCCAGCAGGAGAGCCAATTCCTTGGGTTCTGCCAGCTTCCAATTGCTACGCCCCTCGAGCAGAAAAAGCAAAAATACAAGCTACACGAGGAAAAGTCATCCACAATCCCAACTCCCAGAGGGATATTGCCAGTTTCTAAACACATGCACAGCACACACATTTTCAAAAATGGGATCACTCCTGGGGCGGGGGGCGGGGGAGGAACGAATTGGGAGATTGGGATTGACATATATACACTACTGTGTATAAAATAGATAACTAATGAGAACCTAAAAAAAAAAAAATGGGATCACTCCTTACATAGTATTTTATAACCGCCTTTCTTCGCTTGACTGTCTCACCTCTCCACTCCCCTGGCTCCTTGCTAATAGAACTAGTTTTCTTTGGGGTGGCCCTGATCTGTGTTCATCTAAGGCAGTCTGACACTCCTGTTCTCACTTTCCTGGCATGCCCTGCAGCTAGTGGTGGGCATGTAACCCAGTTCTGGTCAATGAGGTCTCAGAAGTCTGACATGGGGGCTGAAAGGGAGCAGACACGGCCTGGGCAGCTCTGTTTACATGTTCACATCATCGCTTGTGATAGCCGGTGAGGTGTGACCGTGTTCACCAGAATTTACCCCACACTGTATCAAACAGCCTTCAGTCCAGAATACAGTGAATGAAGAACCAAAGGGCCTGAGTTCAAGTCCCAGCTCTTCCACTCAGCAGCTGTGCGATGTCACAGTTTTCTCATCTGTAACGTATCAAGAGGCCCCCCCACTGGGCTGTAGGGGAATGAAGGAATCTCCTTTGAGTACTTTGAGCAGAGCCTGCAACACGGGGGGAACAGGCACTGTTACGACCTCTGTACTTCAGGCCATTATTCTTATAATAAAAATAAATTGTAGGGAATTCCCTGGCGGTGCAGTGGTTAGGACTCCCCGCTTCCACTGCAGGGGGCACGGGTTCGATCCCTGGTTGGGGAACTAAGATCCCACATGCCGCGGGGCACGGCCAAAAAAAAATTAATTGTATTAATAACTACTTGGCTTACACCCAAGCCTCCTGCTCCCCAGGCCAGAGTGGACCAGCGTTCATCCCTGAAGCGGACTGCAGGCAGGACGTGCACGGGCACAGAGACACGGAGCTAAACAAGCGTGCGTGCGCTTACCACGTGCTTTCAGCATTAAAGGGTGACGGCTGGAAATGCAAAGAAAGACAGGGCAGGGGCTCGTGGGCACACAGGTAAGGTTCCTGGGTCCTCCAGGTGTCTCGGGGCAAGTCTAGACAAGTTATTCTCAACAATGCATCCAAACTGCATGCAGAGATGGACATGACGTCATCAAGGGCGCAGACAGGTATTTGGGGGTCTGGGGCACTCTGGCCTTTGAGAAAGAAAACCACATAAGGACAGCATTGTTCCAGAGAGAATAAATGCCCAGAATTCGTATCAAAGAGAGATGGCTGTTTCAGTTTCCTAAGAGGGAAACAGTTTTACATCTGTTCCAGATGAAAGCTCGGTGTGAAAGGCAGGTCCGCAGGAGCTGGGGCTGGAGAGATCAGATGTGTAAACACAGCCACAAAGGCCACAAGAGCCCCTGCCTGACATATGCCACCCGCACCTGTCAGGACAGCCCCTTCCCCTGTGGGCTGAAAGGAGCTGTCAGGTCAGATCTGGTGGGTGGAGGGGGAGGGTGGCCCCCGGCAGGGTTGGGGAAAGGGTGCTGCCACCTGCTGAGGGCACCTGCAGGCAAAGTGTTAAAAGCAGGCCTGACCCAGCGACTCCCCCCACACCAGCAGGCCAGCACACACCTACAGGGAGAGTCACGGGGACTTTTCTAAGACCCCACACCCAGCAGAGGTACCACTCTGGGTGCCTAAATCTTCACACATTTGTTCTAGAGACTGCTGGGTATCGGTGAAAAGCCATGAGGTGAATCTAGATCCACCTGCCATCCTTGAGGAAAAAGTAGATGACAAAACTAGTATAGTTTGAAGACACTTTTGTAGCCAGGGTTGACTTTCATCCCTTCCCCTTTTGATTAGGGGAGGCTGAACCAAGGTCACAAATCCTACTCCCAGGCCCCGGACCCCCGCAGGGTTGGGGCGGTGCATGGACACCACTCTGGGGCGGGGTGGACTAAATTAAGTTAGGTTTACCTTAAGAAAATTGTAAATGAGTCTTAACAAGCTAGATCAACATACAAAAACAGCATTCCTACAAGGCAACTAGAAAATATTATAGACAATAAATACATCTACAGAAATATAAGTTTTTTGATCAGGAATGAATTTAAGAAAGGATGCTTAAAATCTTTATGGACAAAAATTTTAAATTCCATTAAAGGACTTAAAAGACCCAGATAAATGGAGGCAGGTTTTAACATTGCATAGGTTGTAAGCCCTGTGAACTTGACCTTGTGTTAGGCTGGCATTTCAGGAACTGTGACCAGGAGCTCTTGCTGCCCTCAGGCCCCAGGGTGTCTATGCAAATGGCTATTTTCCAGGGAAAGCTGCCCCAGCCGTCATTTGCATCAGTCTCCCCGACCCCTGACCCCTCACCCCTCCACCCGAGCCCAGCCCCCTGGGCATGGGGCTCTTCTCTTCCCAGAGATGGCTTACGTTCCCGTGGACACCCCTTCCCAAGGGGTCACAAGGGGACTTCACTGGGCACGTGGCCTGAACCTCACCTTGACCCACCGTCCCAATATCCCTCGTCCCCAGTAGACATGCCTAGAATCCTTGGGCACCTTGGGTACCAAATGGGATGAGGGGCCCTACCAGGCAGGTGCCTGACCAGGGACAGTGGCTACTGGCAGCTTGGCCAGGCTGGGGGTGAGGCCTGTGCTGCGTCTGACCAGCTCCATGGATGGCTGAGCAACGGAGTGGTGCCTCCCCAACCAGACTGAACTGTCTGGGGGACAGGACCCGCGTCTGCACCTTCATGTGGGTCCCCAGACCCCTCTGGACCTCTCTTGAGCTGGCCTGGGAAGAGAAGAAAGACACCAGACTCTCTTCTCCCCTTGCTCATCATCTGAGCCCTGCACGGATGCTCCAAGACAGGTGGGGGAATCTTGGGTTAACGTCCTAACCCACCCACTCACTTGCAGTGAGATCTTGGGCAAGACCCTCAATTTCCTTATCTGTTAAATGGGGATAATGGTCCCAAGCTAATAGGGTTCGTTTTCCAGGCAAGAACCAGCACTAACTGTCTTATAATTCTGGCTCACGTTTGGGTATCTACTATCGTCAGGCAGTGATTGAAGCCCTCCCTGTATACGGATTAACTCTAAAATGCTCCCCACTTAATCCTGTATCTAAGTCAGAGAAGTGAAGATTGAATCCAAGTCCTCAGCCCTCTTGCCCCAAAGATTCTGGCTGGTATTAATGGAGGAGAATCAGCAACCAGGCCTAGGCTGGCCTTGGGCCTCTAGATCTGAGTGAGAGAACAGTGTGGCCAGAGGGCTGGGGGCAGGGTCCCTACAGCAGCCTGCCAGCGCTGGTCCCTCCCAGCTGCCCCATCACCCCAGTGGAGGCCCAGGGCCGGTCCCTCCTGTCTGGCCCTGCTCCTGCTGGGGTCTCCAATCTGATCCCCACTCAGCAGCCTCAGATCTGACCCTGCCACCCCTTCTTAGCTCCCCAGTCCCCTCGGGAGACATGCTACACCATTACCAGGGCCCTCTTCTCCCCCTGGTCGCCTTAGCCCTGCCACCCCAATCCTGGACCCGGTTCCCACCACACTAAAGAGCACGTGCCCAGACGTGCCAAGCCTCGAGTCTTTGCCTGGGCAGTGCCACTGGCCATCCTCAGTCTCCTTTTGACATCCCTGTTGGTCCCTGCTGGGTGTCCTTGGGTAAGTCAACCTCTGTGCCGAGCTTACTCACTCCTCAATAAGGACGCTAGCAATAGCCATTTCACGGGGGACAAACAGAAGCTGGGACTTCCCTGGCGGTCCAGTGGTTAGGACTCCGAGCTTCCACTGCAGGGGGCCCGGGTTCGATCCCTGGTCGGGGAACTAAGATACCGCAAGCCACATGGTGTGGCCAAAAAAAAAAATAAAAAGAAGCTGCCGTTACTGTTAAGCTCTGCTTCCTGGCACACAACACAGAACAGATAAATGCTTGTCGAATGACTAAACAAAGCCAAGTACTGAGGTCACTGCAGCTGCAGATCCAGGAGCCTGGACTGGTTTCAAGCATCTATTTTTTTCCAGCATATTTGCAAATGAGTAGTCTAAAACCCTTCTTTGGTGAAAGGAAGGCACACCCACCCAGGCTGCAGCCCACACATACCCTCCTGCACACTCAGTGGAAACCCATCTTCCTCCAGAGCTCGGGATGCAAATTGCTGTCCCCACAGCCATGAGGACGCCTGCAGGGCTTGGAAGGGAGGGCAGGTTCTGGACCAGCCAGCCTGCAGTGTCACTGCCTCTTCCACACACACACTGAGATGGCAACAGCTGCCCCCTCTTTGGAGGAGGGACCCTCAGTTGCCCTAAGCCCAGCCTTCCCCCTATCCCTGCAGGCCTTGAAGCAAAGCAGGAACAGGTGATGACCCCTCTGGGACCACATCAGGGCCATCTGGTAAATGGAGTGCTGGGTGCCAGGCCAGTGGCTGCTGGGTGGATCCAGCTGGAAAGCCCTGGTCCCCAGTCTTTTCCTTTGGGGCTTCCCGCCCCCTCCATGAGCAGGGCAGTGCCCTGGCTTACAGAGCACCCAGTGCTCAAAGCATCAAGCGGAAAAGCCCCGACCTCAGCAAGACAGACCCAGTTTCCAGTCCCAGCTCTGCTACGGCTGTGTGACCAGAACCAGAGAGGGCTCTCGAGCACAGAAGCGGCACAGCCTCCAGGACTGCTCAGAGGAATAAAAGATACCACTGTTGCCCATTTTCTGCCACCTAGCAGGGGCTCCACAGCTGGTTAAGGAATCAACAGACCCAGAAGGGAATGGGAAACAGCTAGTCCCTACTTCTCTGGGGGCCAATTTGACAGTCTCTACCCAAGTCACAAATGCACACAACCCTTTGATTTCTGGAAATGTGTCCTCCGTGAGGCCGGCCTGTACCTGGCGGGATCTTGCTGCGCCAGGATCCTGAAGGTGCGTGCACACAGCAGGGAGCACGGCTACACTGTGCTGCCACAGGGGTAAGAAGAAAAGACAAACACCTCCACCTGCGTGAGTGCATCTCCTGAAGGAGAAAGGAGATGAGTAAAGAGGGGAAGGGGCCTCTCTGGGACAAAGGTAGGAAGGAGACTGAATTTTTACTATAAATGTTTTCCTCTTCCTGAACATGTGCTGGTATCACTGATTCAAAAAAGAAAGCAAAAGCAACTGTTTCCAGTTCATAGCTTTAATTTGCGGTCTGAGATGCTGTTTGTCTTAAAGGTCTGTTTCAGGAATCAGGCATCCAACCCCTCCCAGCCCCACTCCCCGCCCCTCCCACCTGGCAGGAGAGGTCCAGACTTACGAACCTGCAGATGCCCCAAGCAGCTGGTCTGACGTGGGTGGGGCTCACTTCCCTTAAGTGACAGAGAAATACCTGGGGGACAAGGAGAGAGGAAAGAAAGGAGGGAGAGGGAGAGGAAAGTAAGGAGAGGGAAAGGTATTTCAAGCAAAAGGTTGGAAATTCACCTGTGGGGTGGGCAGGAGTTAGAAAGCCGCAGCTTGGAAAGGACCCCCCTCAAGTCCTACTACCGCAGCGGCACCGGAGCCCTCCCTCCACCTTGAACCCCAGCACAGGTGCTGGCCTGAGCCACCTGGGACCAGGTGCAAACACTGCCATCCACTGAGCAAGAGATCCAGCCTCGGCTTGGCTTCCGGCCGGGGTGGCCTCAGGCAAAGGCTGCCCACTCTGGGCCTGGTGCTTAACGCTCAGTAACCTCACACCCTTTTTATTTGCATCTACTGAGTCCAGCCTCCGTCAGGACTGAGGGTTGGAACAGGGAAGGGCTTGTCACACACGTATGCGGAGGAGCTACATTAAATCTGGCCTCAACTCCAGGACACACTCTTGGCCGCAGTTTAAGGTCACAGTTTGGCTGGAGCTGCTCAGGGCTGTCTGGGCTCCAGGTCCGCAGCGCCTGGCCCAACGAGCTCCGGAATGTCAGCAGAAAGAATGATGCAAGACCAGCGCCCCCTCCTCCTCCCCACCTGGGCAGGTTGGCCACCGCAAAAATGGAAGGAGCTGGGGCCTCTGGGTAGCATGGAAAGAAGTCACGGTTAGCCGTGAGTGACAAGAGCGAGCAAAGGACCTGCTGTTTATGCAAATGTTTACGTCTCACTGCTTACACAGTATTTATGAATGGAAACGCTGTACCAAAGGGACCCTGGGCTGGGTGCACACCTGGGTTCCGCTCCAGCTTGGCTGTGCTACTCTGGACAAATTCCTTAGCCCCTCTGGACCCCTAATTCTTCACTTGTAAAACAAGCACTGGGGACAGATTCTTTTCTGTCCTTTCCTGCTCAAATATCCATTTAAAAAAAAGCAAAACTGTAGAGAAAGTGTAAAAGATTAATAATTCTCTTAACTAATTTTGAAATGGTTTTCAACCAGTTTGCTGAGGTCTGAAAGTTTCTGTCCCGCCCCAAATTCCTCAGTTGAAAACTTAATGCCCAGTAATGGGAAAAGGAGGTGGGGCCGCTGGGACGCAAGTAGATCATGAGGGCTCTGCTAGTGGGTTCCGTCTCTTCTAAACGAGGCCCAGGAGAGCTCCCTTCCCCATCCTCCACTGAGGATACAGGAAGTCTGGGGCACCCTGACCTTGGACTTCCAGAATCCAGAACTGCGAGAAATAAATGTCTGTGGCTTATGAACCGCCCAGCTTGTGGTATTTTGTAAGAATACACACTTCAATGAATTGAACAGAAAAAAGGCAGGGGAAACATGGTGAGAAGACCCTGGAAGGCCAGGTCGGAGGGAATCCCAGTCGACCAAGTCCTTGTTGACACCCCTGTTTCTCCATCACCATTAGAAAGGAAGGGTGCCAAGATACCGCTTGGGTCTGCAGTTTAAGTTTAAGAAGCATGTATTTCAAACAATAAATGCCGAAGAGGGTGTGGAGAAAAGGGAACCCTCCTACACTGTTTTTGGGAATGTAAACTGATGCAGTCACTGTGGAAAACAGTATGGAGTTTCCGTAAAAAACTAAAAATAGAGCTGCCACATAATGCAGCAATCCCACTCCTGGGCATATATCTACAAAAGGTGAAAACTCAAATTCAAAAAGACGCATGCACCCCCAATGTTCATAGCAGTGTTATTCACAATAGCCAAGACATGGAAACAACCCAAATGCCCATCAACACATGATTGGTTTTAAGACATGGTGTGTGTGTGTGTGTGTGTGTGTGTGTGTGTGTATATACACAGTGAAATATTACTCAGCCATAAAAAAGAATGAAATATTGCCATTTGCAGTAATATGCAATATGTATGGACCTAGAGATTATCATACTCAAACAGAGAAAGACAAATATTACATTATATCACTTATATGTGGAATCTAAAACAGTACAAATGAATTTATTTACAAAACAGACTCAGACACAGAAAACTTATGGTTACCAAAGTGGAAGGGGGGGATAAATAAGGAGTATCAGATTAACAGATCCACACTATCATATACTTGTTTTGTTTTTTGGCCGCGCCATGCGGCATGCGGGATATCTTAGTTCCCCGACCAGGGATCGAACCCGCTTCCCCGCGGAGTCTTCACCACTGGACCACCAGGGAAGTCCCCACACCATCATATATAAAATAAACAAGGATTTACTGTATAGCACAGGAAACTACATTCAGTGTCTTGTGATAGTCTATAATGGAAAAGAATTGAAAAAAATATATATTTTTTCTGAATCACTTTGCTGTACACCTGAAACTAACACAATACTGTAAATCAACTATACTTCAATTAAAGTTCCTAAGAAGAATTGAAGTGAAGGACGACACCCTGCTTTCTTCAGTTTTGGGGCTCCCTCCAGCGCTGTGGCGTCTCAACCACTCACCAGATCCTGTCGCGGACCGCTCCAGTCGGCAGCCTTGGGGGCTCCCATTTCCTCCCTGGGACAGATCTCAGCTCCCCACTCCCACCTTTTCACACCCTCAACCCCACCTTTACACCCTCCCTCTGCCTTCCCCAGGTTGGCATCGGGGACCTGCTTCTTCCTCCAGGCCCAGCCCAGAACCCACCTCCTTCCAGGACAGAATTATCTGTTCCGTACCCAGCATCCTGCGTAAACAGACCTGGATTAGGCACTTAGCCCATTACGGTCTCATTAAATGTTTACCTGTCTATCTGCCCCGGCTCAGAGCAGGAACCCGGTGAGCGGGGACAGCCCAGTGGGAACCAGACAGTACAATGTCCAATAGAATGAGGGAACTGGGCTCACAGGACAGTCAGCTCCTGGCTGGGGCACCCTGGACTGGACAGCCTCACCTTTTGAGAGGAGGCAGAGGCTGCATGCGTGGTACACAGTCAGCGCTCACTAATGGGAAGCTCTCGTCTGGTGAGCCTGGAGCTCAGGACAGGCGCACGCCCACCCTGTGTCAGAGCTGGGATTTCCCGGATGCGTCATTGTCGGCACACGGGAAATCCGGCCCATCTCCCTGCCCAGCCTCAGCTCCTCCTCTGAGCTCCAAGCCAGACACAAGTGACCCTCCCCAGATAGCCACGTGGGGCTGCCCGCTCCGGCCCAGAGCTTGCATCTCCTCTCAGACTCTGGGTGACCCCGTGTCTTCTCCCACCTCCAGAAAAACAGGTTTACCAAGCAGTGCCTGACAAGGCCCAGCGGGTGTTTTGTGTAGTCACATCCTAATATTGACACTAGGATAATCAGCTGCCCTCCCCCGAGGCCGCCCCAGTGCCCTGACCACCAGGCCTGGCCTCTCCTGCCTGCCTCAGGGCCAACGAGGGACTCAGACCGGGGACTTATTTGCTTACATCCAGCGCCCGGCCCCAACCAACCCGCGGCAGGACAAAGCCACGGCTGCACACGTCCACTCCAGACCCGCTGCAGGCTTCCTGGTGGCCGCCGACAACAAAATCCCGAGCGTGCCGGGAACTTCCTTGAAACCCCTTGGAATTGTTCTGAGCCAAGAAAAAAACAGCCGGACTCTCGTGGGATCCACTATGTCCACGGCAGGGGAAGCAAGAAGCCATTAATTGTCTACAAACTTAATGGGTTCACTAAAAACAGGATGCTTTCCAGGGAGAGGGGAAAACACCTCCGAGGTCAGGGTCAAGACCCACTGATGGATGGAGCCCTTCGCGGTGTACCCCCTTCCATTTACTAGAGGATTGGACATGAAAAAATGGAATAACACTGCTCTCTGCTTTCTTTGCAGCTCAGTTTGTATACCTACTAACCACTTAATAAAATTTACAATAAACATACATACAACCCTCTAACCAGCTTCTTCCCAGAGTGCCCAGGCTGTGACGGGCACTGGAGATGCTCTAATGCGTGTGACCTTTCTACATTCCACTTCTAATGGAACTACAGCCTAGTGTAAATCACACGAAGTGAGCACACACAATTTCCACACTGTCTTGAGTGTCCTGAAGACAGTAAAGTCAAGTCTTAGGCCAGCCCACACTCTGGAGTGTTTCTCCCAAGACTGTTCCTCACTTTCTGAGACAGACCTCATTCTGTCTATGGAATGTGTATCTCTCTAAATAAATCCACTTCTTACCTATCCAAAAAAAAGGTACTAGGCCAGAGGAACCGCTGGGAAGAGTGGCAGGGCTGTAGCTTTAGATCAGGTAGTCAGGGAAGACTTCTCAGAGAAGGAAGCAATTGAGTTGAGATGATGAGTCTGACATCCACAAAGACCCGTGCTGCTAAGCACATCACTCCATTTGTTTTAGGCCTCACACCCTCCCATGCAAGGCCGCACAGAACCCCTGATGCTTGGAGTAATATTCCTGCTGACATAGTTCCACCAAAAAAAAGAAAAAGAAAGACCACCTGGCAGCCATCTTAGAAGGTAGATTAAAAATGTTCCCCACCCTTGCAGTGGTTAAGAATCCGCCTGCCAATGCAGGGAACACGGGTTCCGTCCCTGGTCTGGGAAGATTCCACATGCTGAGGAGAAACTAAGCCCGTGAGCCACAACTACTGAAGCCCGCGCACCTAGAGCCCACGCTCCGCAACAAGAGAAGCCACCGCAATGAGAAGCCTGCGCACCGCAACGAAGGGTAGTCCCCGCTCGCCGCAACTAGAGAAAGCCCGCACGCAGCAACGCAACGAAGACCCAGCACAGCCAAAAAGAAATTAAAAAAAAAAAAAAAAAGTTCCCCACCTTAAAGGACATTTTGAGGCACTCCCTGAAAGCTCACACTCTGGAAGCCACCCTCTCCAGACCCCTCAGACATTTTAAACCAAACCCAAGCAAAAATAAACTTGTACAGTCTAATGTTGGTAAGGCTGGAGAAGCCACTGTGACCTTGAGGTTAAGATGGTGGGAAATCCCCAAATCCTGGAATGAGAAGGGAGGGGAGATTGGGGGGTGGGTGCAGAGAAGAGCAGCACCAGCAGCCAGATGCTGAGACTGGAATCCAGGCCATTTAGGGATCAGGTGCAAATCACCCAAAAAGTGCTGTTCCTAAGGACCCATTCCAAGGGCATGTCCAAAATAAGTAGAAATAAGGTTAAAGTGTTAACTCCAGAGAAGTCAGTAACAGCCACCAACACTTGGGGGTGGTGTTCCTCGGTCCCTGTTGGGAAACCTCATGGACCCATTTTACAGAATGAGCAAACTGAGGCTCAGAGGTGGAGTAGCCCGTCTAAGACAACACAGCTGGAAAGTGGCTGCGTGGAGAGTTTGGCCTGGCTTCTAGGAAACGGGTCGTAATGCCTCCTGAACTATGTCTCAGTTTCTCCATCTGTAAAATGAGGCCTCCCATCCTTGGAGGCTGGCCAGCACAGAGCCCTCCCTAGCGTGGTAAGGATAAAGCCGATAACCCTCCCTTCCTCCCTTCCTGGGCAGCTGGAGCGAAGCCTGCGCAGAAAACCAAGCCACATGGGTGCTTGAAAAATGTTACAACAGCAGCGGCAGCAAGAGCAACAGCAACAACACCCGGCCCCCAGGGTGGCTCCTTCTGGCGAAAATTACAGTAACAATGAACGGTTTACAAAAAGACTCACACCCAGGAGGTAACGAGGCCGGAGCACCCCCACCCCACCCCCAGGGCTGGTTGGGGCCGCGCGGGGCTGGCAGCTGGACCCCTCGTGGTCACCGGATAGAACGCGCCCGGCGGCCCCTCCAGCGCCGCGGCGCCCGGCGGTCCCCGGTTTACACAAGCGAGCCGGGCGCCTTCCCCGCGGGGCGCACCTGCACTGGGCGTGGGTAGGAGGAGGGCGCCGCGCCCGCTCGGCGCGCAGTTCCTGTTCCGGACTTCCCCGCGTCCCGAGTCCGGCCGGTCTCGGGCCCCTCGAAGGTGCGCGGCTCCGGGGCGCCCCGGGGTCGGCGGGGACCGGTGCTCGACGCCATCTTCCGTTTTTTGGTGGCCGCGCGGCTGTACCGTCTCGGCCCTGGGCTGGCAGCCCCGCTCTCTGGCCCGGTCCCCCGAGGACGTGGGAGCGCGGCCCCGGAGGCCGCGCAGGCGGGAAGAGCGGGGCGATGCGGCGCCGGGTTCCCGGGGCGCGGCGCAGAGGGGCCGCCCCATTGCACAGATGCGGAGACTGAGGCCCGCAGAGGCCCCGGCTGCCACGATCGCCAACCGGGAACTGGAACCCCCGCCAGCGAGGAGGTGTTTCGGAGCCAGGGTCCCCAGACGTCGCCCGCGAGTAAAACACCCGGGACAGGAAAGCCTGGGTACGGGTCCCCCACCTTCCAGCCGGCGCCCAGGGCAGCCCCCGGGCGCTTACCTGCCGGGCTCGGGCTGGGCGGAGGGGCGGACGCCAGCGGAGTTAGGGTCACAGCAGTGGGGGGGAGGGCTCGGACTCACCTCGCGTCGGCGGTGGCAGTGGCTGTGACGGTGGCGGCGGCCGCAGCGCTCGAGCCGGGAAACGTATTGTCTGCGGCTAGGGGCCCGCGCGCGCGACCATATAAAACGCCGGGCCCCGCCCCGGCCCGCCCTCAGGGCCGCCTCCCCGGCCGATAGCACGGACTCCAGGACCCAGTCGGGTCCGAATGGCAACAGAGCTGCCACAAGTGTGATCTGTTTACTTGTTTACTGTCTTTCTGCCTCCTGCGGTCTGCAAGTTTGTTTTGTCGCGTGCGCTGGTTTGCTCCGGGGAATATTTGTGGATGAATCCCCTGGCTGCATTTGGGTGGGTATTCCAGGATCTTTATATCCTCAAAGAACTCCTAGGGGATTGATGCTTTTTTTCTTGCCCACGAGGCTCAAAGAGGACTTAATGACCTGCTAAATGACAGCATGAATTCAGCGCTCAAATATTGGCGCTCTTTGTGCTGGCAGTTTCAGGAGTTAGGTTTTGTTTGGGTTTTTTTTTTTTCAATTTTTTAAACTGTGGTAAAATGCACATAACAAAATTTGCCATCTTTACTATTTTTAAGTGTACTGTTCACTGGTATTAAATACATTCATAATGTTGTGCAACCATCACCACCATCCATCTCCATAACTTTCCATCTTTCAAAACAAACTGTATACCACTAAACAATAACTCCCCATTCCTCCCTCCCCCAGGTCCTGGCAACCATCAGGCGTTAGGTATTTTTAAGCCTATTTCACAAATGTGAAAACTAAGACTCAAACTTCTGTAGAAAAACAG
This sequence comes from Balaenoptera musculus, assembly GCF_009873245.2. NCBI lineage: Eukaryota > Metazoa > Chordata > Mammalia > Artiodactyla > Balaenopteridae > Balaenoptera > Balaenoptera musculus. Next base: position 98,476,703 of record NC_045794.1, on the reverse strand, counting down.
CATCAGCAGCATCCTACCAAAGCCTGGGGTCTTCCTGCCCCACTCCTTCCTACCCCACATCCTTCCAGCTGCACCTTCCATCACACCTCCATTCCCATTGCCACAGTGGGGGCAGCCCACCCTGCTCTGGCGCTCCTGGGCCTAGGGGGAGGTGGGTGGCAGAGAAGGGCCCCCAAAGCCTCGGGGGAGGGAGGAGAAATCAGAAAAGGTCCAGGCAGGGTGGTACCCAGCCCTGGGGTGGGCTAAGGAGGTGTAGGGTCTCAAGTCCCCAACCTGTTATTGCTGGGGTGTGTTGAGGTAGAGGAATGCAGAGCAGAGCACTGGGGTTACAAAGTAGCTGTTGTCCCAGGAACGAAACAAAGCTTGTTTACCTCAGTCCTGCTGCCTCTTGGAATAGAGAAACAGCAGGGTCCGGGGAGCTCCCCTCCCCTTAGTTCTGCCATTTGCTACCTGTTGGAGATCCCCTCACCCCTTCTTCCCATCTCTGAAGTGATGACACTGATACGGATTTTTCCTTCTTTTTTCTCATCTGTGAAATGGGATGATGGCATGCCCCCTCCCACCCCCACACCCTATAGGGTTATAGGGAGGATCAGAGGAGATAATCATCAAATGTTTAGTAAACTCCCAGCAGAGTTTAAGCTTCAAGGCCCCTCCCACCCTCTCTTCTGGCCTCTTCTGATTTTGTAATCCTTTCTTTGAGGGCCTCCCAAATCACATTGACTCCAAGCCCTACAAAGCCTGGGCTGCTAATAGCCACAGGGTGCTTTACAGGTGGAGGGAGGAGCCCTCCAAAATAGAGGCCTCTCTCCAAAAGCACTCTTCAGATGAGAAAACAGAGACTCAGAGGGGAAGCAAAGGCATGGCCTCATCTATGTGTGTAAGAATGCTTCCAGAGGGGTCTCAAGGCTGAAGCCATGGTGCCAGGTACAGAGTAGGTATTCAGTAAACATTAGCAGAACAGCTGGAGGAAGGAGGACAGTTTAGGGACAGATGGGGGATAGAAGTGCCCAAGGAGGGGGTGGGTGAAAATATTTGCCTTGCAAGTTCCCCAAATAATATGCAGATCAAATGGACAGGAGGAAGCAAAAACCTTCTGAATGGGAATTGGGCCTGTAGAAGGCCTTGCCTTCCTATCAGTCCAAAAAGGATTAGATGGCAAATGATAATAACAATAACAATCGTAGCTGCCATGATCTCCTCAGATCCCTCAACCCCAGGGCTAAGCACTTTCTATTATCACCTATAATTCTTACCACTGTCCCATGTTACAGACACCAGTGCACCCACAAAGGGTCCATGTACAGGTAAGAGAGACCTTGTGGACCCATTTTACAGATCAGGAAACCGAGGCTCTGAAAAAGGAGGCCAGCCACTTGCCCTTAAGCAGCAGAAGCAGATTGAAGCCTGGGTCTCCCTACTCCTGCTGCAGTGTCCTTTCCACCCTCCATGGCTGGCCTCCAAACCTCCTGGGCCTCACCTTCCCCTTCCCCATCGGGATTGGCTGGCCTGTCCCAGGGCCATCAGGCTGTGGATCCTGCTGTCAGAAAACACCATGATCCCGTGGGCAGTCCCTTCCTTCCCTGGGAGCCTCCTTCCTGAAGAGCTGCCTGCTCTGGAGCCTCTGGATCCTCCCAGCCCCAGGCAAGCCCCTCCTGCTGAGGCCATGACCGTGTCTCTCCGCAGTTTAGGGATCCATGACCCAGCAGACCCTCTGCTCCCACTTAGGGTTGAGTTGTGTCCTTACTGTGACTTTCTTTGATCATTCATTTAACAAATATTGATTGACACCTACCATATGCCAGGCACGGGGGTAGGTGATGGGGATCTAGAGACGACACATTCATGGCATTAATACAGGGCCCACATCCAAGTGGGGGAGACAGTGGAGGAGAAACCAGTGACAGGAAAATAGAGCTCTGGGCAGCTGGGCACACAGCATGAACTCAAGGAGGGAGAGTAAAGCCAGGCAGTGTATGAAGAGTGGGGGCGGGGTGGATCTTTTAACCAGGGTGTCAAGGGAAGCCTCGGTGAGGATGCAACCTTCCTGCAAAGGCTTGAGAGAAGTGAGGACGCCTTGCAGAGAGATGAGAACATTCCTATGCCCAAGGCCCAGGAGGGGAGGAGAGGGCAGGTGGGAGCCCCAGGGAGAGGGCTGGCCAAGCATGTTTGCCAAGTGCTGGCCTTGGCATCCAGGGCCCACCTGTGGAGCCAGACGCCAGAGCAGGTTTTAAATGGCTGTCTTTCCACGTGCCATCCCAGACTGTTGTCCCAGCCTTGGGACACCTTACCTGGAAAATCCTCCAGCTTTGACAGGGACTTTGTAATATCGGGAGGGTCCCATCAAAGGGCTTCGAGGTTCTCTCCTGAGCTGGGCCTGAGCTTCTTGCCAGGAGCTAGAGCAACCTCACGGTGACAATCCACCCACGCCCACCTGGTGGATACCTTGTGGGGATACCTTCCCAGGACAAGAGGCTGTTGAGAGCCTGGTGGGCTGAGCATGTTGCCTGGGTGAGTTCAGGTACCCTACGTGGCCTCCTGAAGGGTAGATCTTCTCATTTCACAGATGAAGAAACTGAGCCTCGGAGATGGGTCCTAAGAGGTCCATGACCACACAGCCAAGAGATTGCAGGGCTGGGGCTTGAACACAGGTCTCTCTGACCTGTCTGACTTGGGAGTCTGTAGCTAGGCTTCAGGAAGTCTGTGAACCCACTAAAGTGAAACAAAATGGCAATTGGGGTAAAAGCATTTTCTGGGGCGGGAACCTGCAGCCTGGTGGGTGAGGGCTGGGACTTCGGGGTCACACAGCCCTGAGTTAGAATCCTGCCTCTGCCACCTAAAACTTGCTTGGCCTCAGGTAAGTGCTTGGGCCTCTCTGAGCCTCAGTCCCATCCTCTGTGAAATTTCCCACCTCCCAGGGCTGCTGTGAGGATGAACACACAGGAAGCCCTCAGCGTGATGCCAGGTACACAGTAGGTGATGGGTAAACCCAGAGGCTGTTATTGCAGACAGGGATTAAAAACTGCTGAAGAGTTTGAGGGAATTCCCTGTCAGTCCAATGGTTAGGACTCCGCGCTTTCACTTCCGAGGGCGCGGGTTCAATCCCTGGTCAGGGAACTAAGATCCTGCAAGCCACGTAGTACAGCCAAATTAAAAAAAAAACAAAAACAAAGAACTGGTAAAGAGTTTGACATATTCACAAAAGAAACTGTATCTTGGAGATGCATCATTTATTAGATGAAATACACTTTACAGATCAGTGTGTCCAGTACAATCCCACATTAAAAAAAAAAAAATCCACATAGAAAAGTCTGGAAGGAAATACAGCCCTGCAAAATGGGAATAGTGATCATCTCCGGGCATAAGGGTGATAGGCGGTTTAATGTTTGGCCTTGTGTTCTTCTGTATCTTCCCGATTTTCTATACAGAAGTATATTAACTTATGCTAGTATCAGAAATACATCACTTTTTATTCCAAGAAGAGGAAGAAAAGTATGTTTGGTCTCGTCCCAGGCCGGAGCTGAGCCAGAGACAGCAGCAAGTGCCTTTTGCTCCAAGTGAGACAGAACCAGGATAGAGTACACAATGGGTCTTAGGCAGGAAGTACAGGAGCTCAGGAGAGGGAAAACTAAGAGCTGGGATCCTAGAGAGGAGGCAAATATATCAGGAAAGGCTTCCTGGAGGAGGAGGTATTTTAGGGCACGCTGGAGAAGGGGCTGGATTCCAACTGGAACAGAAAGGTGGGTTCGGCCTTATTGTCCTGTGGGTACCTGGGAGCCATGGAAGGCCTCTGAGCAAAAGAGGGGCTAGACCTTTGGGAATTGGAATCTGGCAGCCATGTGGGGAGGTATTAGAGGGGAAATGATGCCCCAGAGTCTCTGAGAATGCCCAGGGCTCCTGAACGGGGACACCCCAGCCTCCCTCCAACTGGTAACAGTGCCCAGGTTGCCCCTCCCCCAAAGCTCCGCCTCCTTTATTTTGTGTTCCACACCCAACCATACTCACTGTCCTCCAGTTAGTGAGGCCCTCTGTGGACAGAGATGTTGTGAAGCCTCTGGGAACCTTACTACATCCCCATTTTACAGGTAAGAAGAGTGAGGCTCAGAGAGGCCAGCTGAGCTGCAGGGTAGAGAGGTGTGGATGCTGAGGGATGAGAGATGGGACCTTCCCTTCCCTGGCCTAATGCATCAGAGCTCCACTTTCCTTCACTTTCTGGGGAACGGGGATGGTGACACCCAACTCATACATCATGACTGTTCCGGTCACCCAGTGCTTGGCGGGGCTACTGCTCCCCTTCTTCCCTCGCTTGCTTTATCTTCTTTCACAGCACCTTCTGCTCTTTGCATATGTACTTACCTGTTTACTCGTCTATTGCCTGACTCCCTGCCCCCCACTGAGGCTAAGCCAGACTTGGCTTGTTCACGGCTCGTGTAGTAGGTGCTCCGTAAATACCTGCAGAGCAAGTAAATGCATGAGGGTGAGCATTCTGCGGCCAACACGCTCGTCTATTTTTGGTCCGTTCCCTCCCTCTGTCCCTCCCTCGTTTTTCAGACGCGCAGACAGTTCTCCCCCTTGAACGGCATTTTTAAATTGCTCACAGCTTCCTTTTCTTCTTCAGCAAGGCGTGTGCGGGGAAGGTCATGCTGCTCCTTGTAGGACCCCATGTAGGGGGTGAGGGTGCGCGTTTACACGCTTGTCCCTGGAGCTGTGAGGGAAGGTGGGGGGATTCACACGGAGCCCATGGGGGTTGGTCCCTCCCGGAGTCTGGTGATGGTGGTCCCGGGCGGGGGAGCTGAACCTTTGCACGGCTCAGTTTCCCCTGGGCATTGGGTTCAGAGACCTGGATCAGGCCAGCCCTGCCTAGACTTGCTACACAGGGCCAGGCAAGGCTGTGTGACCGGTGTAGCCACGAGGACCCCAGGCTCCAGGGTCCGGAGTCCAGGCTGTGTGACAGCTGAGGGCGCTCGGCCTCTCTGAGAACTCCCAGGGACTGCGGGGGTGACCGAGGTCAAGGCCAAGGACTGGAGCCTGGTGTGTGGTGGGTCTCCGGCCGAGGGCCAGTGGAGATGGAGAGGAAGTCAGAGGTGGGGTGGGGTCCCTGGGTGTCACCTGGGGAGGCCCCTGGGGACAAGAGTCAGTGGCAGTAAGGTGATTTTTGAGAGTCAAGGCTGGTTCTTGGCAGCTTGAATAACATCTTGGAAACCCAGAGAAGAGAGTTACCCCAGCCACCTTTTCCCTCAATTCCCCCCCAAAGCTTTGGCAGGAGCCTCCTCACAGCCATGAATAGGCAGATGGATTTCTGCCCCTCTGGCCCCTTAAAATTTTCTGCTTGTTGCAAACCGCTTGTAATGAGCTGGCCCAAGGCCAGCAGCGCTGCCCAAACTCCAGGCAGCTGAACTCCTGGGCCCCTTCTAGCCTCGGGCCGGCTCAGAGGGCCTCTGAACATGAGAAGCTGGCGGGGGCACCTGATGCAGGAGAGCCTCTGGCCTTGGAGGGAGGCCACAGCGCCAGCCAGGAGCAGAGCACCGCCAGGAGCTGGGACCAAGGGGCCTGGAAACAGACGGCTAAGGCCCCCAGGAAAGCCAGTGGAGAACAGAAGTGGGCAACCAATAGACTTCAAAGAAGCTCCTCCATCTCCCCACCTAATATGTAAGAGGCACTTCAGGCCAATGCAGCCAAATTAAACTCGTCTCCCCCAAACTTAACATCTCCCAGTCTCCCCATCTCAGCTGATGGCAGCTCTGTTCTCCTTGAATGTGGGCCAGATCTGGGGACTCTTTTTTTTTTTTTTTTTGCCATACCACACGGCATGCAGGATCTTAGTTCCCCAACAAGGGATCAAACCCGTGCCCCCTGCAGTGGAAGTGCAGAGTCTTAACCACCGGACCACCAGGGAATTCCCTGGGGACTCGTTTCTAAGGACTATAACGTGAAAGTCTGAGGTAGACCCACATGTACTAACACGGAGAGACATCTGTACCTGTGCTGTGTTAAATGAGACAAAAAGGTTGTAGAATAAGTATAATGTGAATTGATTTACGCAGAAGAATATGTTTCACTTGCCTTGAAAGTTCTGTAAGGAACACACTAGAAGGTCAAGGTTGGGTGACAGGTGTGGATATCACTCACTGGTCTTTTCTTTCTCTTGTACGTTACTTGTAACTTTTGCCATAAACATGTATTATGTTTCCGGTCATAAAACAGTAACTTTTTTTTTTTTTTAATTTTTGGACTTGCCGTGCGCGGCTTGCGGTATCTTAGTTCCCCAACCAGGGATCGAACCTGCGCCCTCGGCAGTGAAATCGCCGAGTCCTAACCACTGGACCGCCAGGGAATTCCCCAAACAGTAACTTTTTAACAGTGAAAGAAGCCAGACACAAGAGAGAACATACTGTATGAATCCATTTATATGAAGTTCAAGAACAGGCAAAACTAATCCACATGATGGAGGTGAGACTAGTGGCCACCTCTCGAGGTGGGATGGGTATTGACTGGAAAGGGACATGAGGGAACTTTCTGCACTGATATGCATGGTGGTCGCAGGGGTACCTACACATGTAAATATGCACTGAGGGGAATGCTTCAGATCTGTGCACTTTTGGGTATGTGAATGAAAACTTGATACTACAAACTAAAGTGTAATAAAACAAAGCACAATGACCGGACCTGAGACAGCCAGGAGTGAGGATTTTAACCAAGACCCAGTTTTACAGCTCCCAGGGGTCCTTGGCAGGCTGAGCCCACGGTGGAGCCGGAGAGGCCAGCTGTGCTGGTGACAAGGGGACTATCACAATTGAAAACAGAACCAGCACGTTTCAGAGCAGATTACGAGGCTTACCCAGCCAGGTCGCTCAGCTCAGAGCCACGCCAATTTAATAGACACGCGCTAGGGCCAAAAGACTAAATGGCCCGTGTGACCAAAATAACCTAATCTCATGCAACCTGTCAGGGGGACAGAGAACAGCCTCCGCTCGGTCAGACAATTCCAGGAATCCGGGGTCAGGGAGGGGGTGATATCTGCTCCTGAAGCATTGTAGAGGCCCTGGACAGCAGGCTGTGGACATCCTGCAGTGATGGCCACCACTGTGCCCCGCCAGGGGCAGCCTCAAGGCCCCAGGTTATCGCTCAAGTTGGGTCTGGCGGGAGGGACGAGGCCCACGTGGGTGCCGGCAGGAAGGAGCCCCAGTCCTGCAGAATCTCCTTTCACCCAGAAATAACATCCCTTCTGACAGTCGAGTTTATCAGCATGATAGCAGATTTTTTCAAAACAATAACAGCAGTCCTAGCAGCTCCCTCAGCCGGCACTCAACAGGGACGGCTGGCCATGGTGTCAGCGGCCGATGCTGTCTGCACCTCTGCTCTGGGGGAGGAAGCCCCTAGGAAGACCTGGTCTGTACCCCGAGATGGGAGGCCGTGTACGTTTTCACCGCTCTGCACCCCACATGCTGGGCCCTCAGTAGCCATCTGTTTCACAGATGAGTGAATTTCCCCTTCGCCATCCCGTTTCATCTTCACAACAACCCTCCAGGCTAAGAACTGAAGGTCCCACTTTACAGAGGAGGAAACTGAGGCCAGGCAGGTGAAATGGTGCACCGGACTCAGGAGCCAGTTTCTCATTCCAGGCCCTGGGTTTCCCTGTCTCATGACTGCTAATCACCACTCTCTCAACTCCCCTTCTCCTGCCTGGAAGAGCGAGGAGAACCTGGGAGACAGCATTTGGGGATGGTTTCTCTCACAGGAAATAATTTCTTTCTCTCTTTTCTTTCTTTTTTTTTTTTTGGCCTCACTGTGCGGCTTGTGGGATTTTAGTTCCGCGACCAGGGATGGAACCTGGGTTCTTGGCAGTGAGAGTGTGGAGTCCTAACTACTGGACTGCTAAGGAATTTCCAGGAAACAATTTCCTTTTACTTAAAATTTTTCAGGGGAATTCCCTGGCAGCCCAGTGATTAAGACTTTGTGCTTTCACTGCCGTGGTTGCAGGTTCAATCCCTGGGCGGGGAACTAAGATCTTGCAAGCTGTAATGTGAGGCAAAAAAAAAAAAAAAAAAATCTGAAGCCTTGTCCTTTTTTCTGAGGAAGTGTATGTATTCCCATGTCCCCACTAATAACAAAAGAAGTGCAAATAAAGCAATAATGATACTGTCCAACATCTAAGCCTTTGATAACACACAGCGCTGGCAAAGCTGTGGGGACCCTGTCTTCTTGGGCACTTCTTGGGAATACGCTTGGATGCAGCCTCTTAGGAGGGCAGCTTGGTAAGCGTCTCAAAACATGCCAGATGCACGTGTTCTCTGACCCAGATATTTCACATAAGGACATTCTGGGCAGAAGGGATAGCATGAGCAAAGGTGTGGAGATCGGAAAGCTGAAGTGTGGGTGTTTGACAGAAAAGGCTAGTCTGGCCCTTGGCCTCGGAAGGAAGGGAAATGCTAGCCCAGCCAGGTGGCAGGACATACTTGTCCCCGCAAGGACTGGGCTGAGCCCTCAGTGAGTCGAATGCGCTTCAGGGGAAGGAGAATTCTGGAGAGGAGGCCCCGGCTTGGAACCTGGTCGAGGTTGGAAACAGATGCTTAGCTGCCTGTGTTGGGCTGGTGTGCACAGCCTGTGAAGCCCTTGCAGCATTTATTTCTTTTTTCTATAATCTGGGGAAGCGTGTTTTATGAGCCCAATTCCCAGATGAGCAAGCTGACAGGCTCAGCCGCAGGCCGGGTCTACCATAAAACTCCAATCTGAACTCAGGTGTGACTGACGTCCAGCTTCAAGGTCCCTCATTCGTTCATTCCCAGCTCCCCTTGGCATCTCCCCTGGGCAGCATGACTCTGGGGACAACAGAGGGTGTCCAAAGCCTCTGCCCTCAGGGGACTCAGCTTCTAGAGGAGTGGCTGGAATTGGGAAAAACTATTCAGCCAGTGGCGTAGAGGTCTGAGTCCTCTGACACCCCAGTGCCTTTGAGGGTGGGATTGTTGCATCTGAGGGAAGAAATGAAACCTAGTGCAGCCCTTTCAGGACCAAATGTCTGCCTGGGCCAGAATGTCCCTACGAATTTTCTATGGGACGTGGCCCAGGTCTGTGTGGGCCCCAGGAGAACTGCGGGGCCTGGGCCAGCCTCCTTGCCTCCATGAGCCTCAGGTGCCGTCTGTGCTGAACAGGGATAACGGTGTCAGCCTCCAAGGCCACAGAGGGACGATGCAGAGACCCTGGTGAGAACTGGGCCTCCGTTCTCATGTTCCCATGGGAGGCTGGGTAGCTTAATTCATTGGCAGGAACTTTTCTATGACCTCCTTACCAACACCAGCCCTCCCTGTCGGCCACCTCCAGATGTTTTCCTCCCCACACCCTCAGTCTATAAACAGTGGCCAGTGGTACAGTTTCGGGGAGTGGGGGTAAAGCATGTGGTGTGCTGGGCCAGAGGGAGGGACGAGGGCATATTACATTCGGGTCCAGGGACTTCCCTGGTGGTCCAGTGGGTAAGACTCTGTGCTCCCAATGCAGGGGGCCCAGGTTCAATCCCTGGTCGGGGAACTAGATCCTGCAGGCATGCTGCAACTAAAAAATCCGCATGCCACAGCAATGAAGATCCTGGGTGCCGCAACTAAGACTCAGTGCAGAGAGAGAGAGGGAGAGAGAGAGAGAAAGAAAGAAAGAAAGAAAGAAAAGGAAAGAAAGAAAGAGGAAAGAAAGGAGAAAGAAAGAAATATTTTTTAAAAATAAATAAATAAAATAAATCCGTGTCCGTGCACCTTGCACAGTTTGTTGAATTCCAGTGGCAGTGCTACAAGGCCACGTGCACAGACACTCCGGGATGTGAAACCGAGGCCCAGAAAGGAAACTGTAGGACTGAGCTCAGATCTGAAGAAAAGGATCAGGGTTCAGGCCTTTTCTTCCCAGTCCTTACTGGTCACCTTCCATGGGGCACAGAGATGAGCAGACACAGGCAGGCAGAGGAGGCAGACAGGGGACTGGTCCTGGTCGGCCCCAGAAGATGGGCTCCCTGAGCCTCCCTTACCTGTATCCCCACTTCTCAGCCTCCACAGTTCACAGAACTGTCTGTCCACAGTCCCCCTGCCGCCAGCTACTATGGAAGAAAGAGCCCCAGAGGCGGAGTCCCCCAGACCTGGGCTCAAATCCCTCTGGCACCTGCCAGCTCCCTCCATCCTTCAGTGGCCCTCGCCTGGGCCATATGGAGGAGGCTGAGGCAAGAGTGTCGGCAAGGGCTCGATTCCTGAGCCTCACTGGGCACTGGGCATGGGGGGCGTGCAGGACCCTGAGTCTTGGGAAGATCAGCCCGGTCTCCCTCGGGGGCTTCTGTGTCTGTGCTGGGGGCCTTTTGCAGGGGTGGGGAGGGAGGGAAGGGCAGATTCCCCAGGAATCTGAGATCTGTCTGGTAGAGAAGGTCTAGACTCTAGTCCCTTCCCTCCCAGACACTCATCCCAACTCTCCAAACCTGGGTCCTGCTGTGGGTGAACACACACACACACACACACACACACACACACACACACAGAGCATGTGATCCTCATCTGAGGGCCTCTTTTTCATTAATGATGAATAGCAATAACAACAACAATAATGATAGAAAGCGCCCTCTGTGCCTGAACTGTCCTCGATATCCTGCCCTGCGTTAATCCTCACGGCGCCCATCCCCCTAAGCTGGTTCTGTTACCTACTAGTAACTCCATCTGAAAGAGGAGGGACCCGCACCAACAGCCCGAGGTTAGGCGTCCAAAGCCACAGCCTGTGGTAGGGCGGCTCCTTCCTCTATCACTGACTGAACACCTACTGAGCGCTACCTGGCAGAAGGCCTGGACACCTGGGACCCCGGCTGGGGGACAGTGCGGGGAGCCCAGCATGAAGACCAAGGGAGAGCTCCCGTGGGCACAGAAGGGATGAGAAGGGAGGGGACTGAGAGCTGGGCCCTGCAGAAGCGCCCCCCCAGCCCAGGCGGCTGTTCTTTGAGGAGCCGCCCTCACCCGCCCACCGGCTCTGGGCATGGAAGGCTCTTTCCAGAAGCTGTCTGTGCGTCCACTCTGTGCGGTGACAGGCATTCTGACTTCTGAACTCCCTCTCAGCCTCAAAGCCCTGGGGATTCTCTCCTCCCTCTGCTGGGTCCGTGAGCCGCCTGGGGCGTGTAGCTGGGACTCGGCTGAAGCCTGAAGCGGCCGTGTGTCCCCCGGCACCTGCTTGCGGGTTTACCCCTCTTTCAGCTACCCTGTGCCAGCCCTGGCTTGGGGGCTGGATGGGGAGCCTGGGCCCCGGCCCCGCAGCCCGGGCTTCTGGACCGGACCACAGGGCATTCAGGGCCAGCCTGGGACACAGGCACGAGATGGGAAACCAAGGTGCTCGGGGTTGTGTTTTCTGCCTGAGTGGGGAGCAGCGTGGCGGAGGATGAGGGGAAGGACAAGTGTACAAGGGGCCTGGCCCGGAGTAGACTCACCACCGATTTTGAAAAAAAGGGAGGAGAGATGGGACTTCCCTGGTGGTCCAGGGGTTAAGACTCTGCGCTTCCACTGCAGGGGGCACGGGTTCGATCCCTGGTTGGGGAACTAAGATCCCGCAAGCCATGCTGGTGAGGCAAAAAAAAAAAAGGGAGGAGAGAAAGAGGAAGTGACAGAAGAAGCTTATAGACAAAGGAGTGAAATGGAGGAAGTTGGAACAGGTTGCAGAGGTCAGAAATCACTGGCCCCACAAATAGTACATAAGTACTTATTGGCTTATGTGCTAATGGTCCCTCTCCCCCAAGGGACCTGTGTTTGTCCCACTGAAGCCAAGCTTGGGGTAAGGGCCCCGTAATTATCTTTCAAATGATAATGACAATGTTTGTTTTCTAATGCTGGTCCTGCCTTCTAAACAGAGCTCACAACCCGCTCCTGGGCAACCACAGTATCAAGAAAGATGCTACTCCTGAGGCGTTTTCCCAAGAGGGTCTGTTCTCCCCCTTTTTTTTTTTTTTTTTTTTGGCCATGCTGTGCAATTTATGGGATATTAGTTCCCCGACCAGGCATTGAACCCAGGCCCTCGGCAGTGAGAGCATGGAGTCCTAACCACTGGACCACCAGAGAATTCCCTTTTCACCCATTTCTTTTTTCTTTAAATTTATTTATTTTTATTTTTGGCTGTGTTGGGTCTTCGTTGCTGCATGCGGGCTTTCTCTGATTGCGGCGAGCAGGGGCTACTCTTTGTTGTGTTGTGTGGGCTTCTCACTGCAGTGGCTTCTCTTATTGTGGAGCATGGGCTCTAGGTGTGCGGGCTTCAGTAGTTGTGGCACGCAGGCTCAGTAGTTGTGCCTCACGGGCTCTAGAGCACAGGCTCAGCAGTTGTGGCGCACAGGCTTAGTTGCTCCGCAGCATGTGGGATCTTCCCGGACCAGGCCTCGAACCTGTGTCCCCTGCATTGGCAGGTGGATTCTTAACCACTGCGCCACCGGGGAAGCCCCCTTTTCACCCATTTCTGAGCCCACAGGGACTCTACTCCTTTGGCCCCAGGCCAGGCAGCCCCCCTCCCCACACCCTCACCCTGGGGCCAGAAATCAGTGTGACAAAACCAGAGCTGGGCTCCAGTGTCCAGTCCCTTCCTCAGTCCTTAGCGGATGCTCGGTCTGGATCTTGATTCTGGCCTTCTGGCCTCACGCAGCAAGGGCCCGGGGTGAGGGTATTAGGGACCCCAGTAAGGTGGGGGGAGCAGAGGTCTGTGTACCTGCAGGGCAGGGCCAGCCGGCTGGCTTGAGCCTAAGCAGGGTGGTGGGTTGGTGCTGGTTCTGTAGTAATGCTGGGCGCCATTGCAGGTTCGTCATGGCCTCAGGGAACTGGTCTGGGGTTCCATCAAAATCCTTGAATGGTTCTGGCTGTCACCTTGACAATGGCAAGCCGCCCTTGGAGGCAGCATGAGTCAGGCAGGTCATTCAGTGCCAGTCACAGATGGATTGATAATATTAATGGGCGTCACGGCCTTGGGCAAGTTAATTAGTGCCTTCAAGCCTCAGATTCCATTTTTTTTTTTTCAGATACCATATTAAAGAGTGGGGCTATCACACCCATTAGGATCCCTGCTATTTAAATAAATAAATAAACAAACCCAACAACAGGAAATAAGTATTGGTGAGGACGTGGAGAGATTGGAACCCTTGTGCCCTGTTGGCGGGGGTATAAAATGCTGTAGCCAGGGTGGTCGAGGCCTCTGGGCTGGGATGAACCTCGCTCCGGGTGGAGCCAGGGGAGCCGAGCGGGAGCCACGGCCAGTACAGTGGTAGCATCTGGACTGGCCATTGCTGCTGCAGGATTTGCCGGCTGTCTTATGCTTCGCAAGCCAGGAAACACATGGAGCCTCAAGTAAAACAAGATTTTCAAAGTCTACCAAAATGTGCCTTCTGTGGTGGCTATTACAGAGGTGGGTTTGAACCCAAAATGACAAAATGGGAAGCAGCGTTAGCATGGTAATTAGTGTAAGCCCTACTGCCAATAAAGGAAAAATAAGAAATGTTTATTAACGAGCTATGCTTTTAAATCACACAACAAGGGGGGATCTCCTTATATAGCAGCCCCAAATCAGTGATGCTAAAGATTTACTAGAAGGTCAAACTGAAAAATGAAATAAATGTATGATGAATTTTACTTTTTTTTTTTTGGCCGAGCCACGCAGCTTGTGGGATCTTAGTTCCCCGACCAGGGATCGAACCCAGGTCCTCGTCAACGTAAGCACGGAGTCCTAACCACTGAACCACCAGGGAATTCCCATATGATGAATTTTAAGTTCTTATTCATTTATGTACTTGAGTACCAACTTTTTTTAAATAAAGTGCCTCAAAACTTAAAATGGTGTAGACACCCCTCAAAAAACGACACACAGAATTATCATAGGATCCAGCAAGCCCACTTCTGAGAATATATCCCAAAAAACTGAAAGCAGACTCTTGAACAGATATTTGAACACCCATGTTCAGAGTTATTCACAATGGCCAAAAGGTGGGAACAACTCAAATACATGTCCATTGACTGATGAATGAATGAAGAAAATGATAAATACATACAATGGAGTATTATTCAGCCTTAAAGAGGAAAAACATTCTGACACATGCTAAAACAGGGATGAAACTTGAGGACATTATGCTAAGTGAAATAAGCCAGTCACAAAAAGACAAATTCCGAATATTTTCACTTATGTGAGGCACCTGAAGTAGTCAGATTCATAGAGACAGAAAGGAGAATGGTGGTCAACAGGGCTGGGGGGCGGGGAATGGGGAGTTAGTGTTTAGTGGGAAAAGTTTCAGTTTTGCAAGATGATTAAGTTCTAAAGATTGGTTACGCAACAATGTGAATATACTTTATCACACTACTGAACTGTACACTTTAAAATGGTTAATATAATAAATGTTATGTTGTGTGTATCTTACCACATTAAAAAAAAATATGAGATAACACTACTCACCAGGCAGGGTCCTTGAGAGGGTGTAATGAGGGGATTTCCGGCTAAGGTCTTAGGGTGGTGTCCTGCACGAAGTAGGGGCGGGCTTCATGGGCCTGCAACCTGGGCAGCCGTACGGGGCCCCTGAGCTCAGATCAGCCCCTCACTTGGTTAAAGCTGCTGTAGCTGTGTTGAAATTCCTAATAATTTTTGAACAAGGGCACCCGCATTTTCATTTTGCATGGCGTCCTACAAATTATGTAGCTGGTTCTGCCCCTCAGCCAATGGGAGGCTGGTGGTTCTTAGTGAAAAAGACACCTGGACAGACCTTGCCATCAACCTCGTTCAGAAAGAGCTGGTGAAGGATGTGCCGTGTTGGGGGTGGAGAAGGGTATGGGGGCCACGTGACAACAGCACCCCTCCCTGGGGGTTGAGGAGCAGTGGGGCCACCTGCCAAGGGAGGAGAGGGCCACAGACAGCAGAGGCTGGTAAGGGGCTGGGCCAGATCACCCCAAGATGGGGCCCCGACCATCCCCGAGTTGGTATTTCAAGTCTCCCCCCGGCAGACCGTGGCCCCAAGGAACCAGCCTCAGAAACCAGCCATCGAAAGAACGTCTCATCCGGGAAACAGTGTTTATTGAACACCTACTATGAGCCAGCGGTAAACACACCATCTGTGATCCTCCCGTTCTCATTCACATTCTGGGTTTAAGGACTGAGGCCGGGAACCAAGGAGGGACCAGTGGCAGCAGTGGGGTGTGAACCTCGCCAGTCGGGCTCCAGATTAGCGCTGGCTCCACTAGATGGCGCTAAACGTAAATAATGATGGGCGCAAAGGGCGCACGGGCCAGGGAGGGGTTGTGCGGAGGTTCCCGGGATGCCCGCAAGCAAAGCTCAGAGCATCACCTTGAAAGGGCAGCCGTCTCTCCAGAAGGCGGCTCTTTGTTTTTCAGGGAGGCAGTAGTGTGAACGATCAGGTTTCCTAGGTTCAAATCCAGGCTCTGCCACTTAAAAGTTCCACACGTTTTCACAACTTTTTAATTTTTATTTATTTATTTTTCTTGCTTAATGTAAGTTTTATTTGATATTCTTGCTAGCTTTTCATTGCTTTTTAAAAAAAATTCACAACTTTTTAACTGATGAAATAAAAATATAATAACAATTGAGTATATATATTTTTGTAATACAGGTCTACTAATGAGAAGAATGGATTTCTTTGGGGGGCAGGAGGGGAGATAATTTCACTTAATTGGGGTTCAAAGTTAGGGTGTTCCCTAACAACCGGCTGCAATCGGCTGCAATCGGCTGCAAGCGGTCACAAGTAAAAATCATTCTTAGCTTTCTGGAGCAGGTAGTGGGCTGGATTTGGCCAGTGGTTTGCTGACTCTTGATCTAGTATTTTAACTGTGTTAACTGTTTCCTTGGCATTCAGTTTTCCTTTTGCTGAATTTTGTGCCTTTCTTGAATGTTCTTGGTCTTCAATGTTTTTGGCTGAGTGTCTGAACTCTCTTTTTTATGAACTACTCTCAAGGTTCACGGACTGAACTGAATGTTTATGTCTCCCCTCACCCCTGACCCCCACCCTCTCATTCCTGTGCTGAAATCCTAATCCCCAATGTGATGGTATTAGGAGGTGGGCCGTAGGGAGGTGATTAGGTCATGAGGGTGGAGCCCTCATGAATGGGATTAGTGCCTGTATGAGACGCTAGAGAGCTCCCTCACTCTTTCTGCCATGTGGGGACTCAGCAAGATGATTATCCATGAATCAGGAAGCAAGCCCTCTTCAGACACCGAATCTGCTGGCGCCAGAACTGCGAGAAATACATGTGTTGTTTAGAAGGCACACAGTCGCTGGTGTTTGTGTTCTAGCAGCCCAAACGGACTAAGACGCATGGCTTTATCCTAAATGTCAGAGGACTGTCTGCTAAGGAGACCGACCAGTGATTACCTTAATTTTCTGGCCAACTGTCCGTGTCACTGTTTCTTATCTCAGGGTAATTTCAGAGTTTTGTTCAGAAAACTAATTTTGGGGGGAACTTCTCTCTTTTGCGTGGTGGGGAGCATTTGTCCTCATTTTTACTGGGGTTGCCCATTTATCTGTTCTTATCTCATCTTCCAGGAATTCCTCACTGTTTTGTCTATAGGGAGTATTTCTCCTAGTCTTCCAACTAGGTCATGGATTTCCAGCAGATGATCACTTATGCAGAAAACCAAATCTGGAAAGTGGATTAAGACTATTCCTGTAGTTCAACTAACTTAACACCAAAAGGGAGACATGTCTTTGAAAAGAATTTAACAACCAACGTATGTTTGCACAATTGCAGTTCAGTACTTTATACAATGGTTATCCTTCAAAACCCATAAACTGGGATCTGCCATAACTTGTGCTGTGATACCCCCAGGTGACATCTCCCCTTGTGCCTGAGTCCTTCTCCCCATGTGAGGAAGATGGGACTGCCCCAAATGAGCAATCCCTCTTGCCTGCCTGGTGGAGCTAAGAACACCAGTGATAACGCAGCATGGCAAACGGATCCTCAATAGCCACAAAGGCATGATCTAGGAACAGATGATTTTTTTTTTTTGGCCGTGCCTCGGGGCTTGCGGGATCTTAGCTCCCCAACCAGGGATGGAAACCCGACCCCAGCAGTGAAAGCGCTGAGTCCTAACCACTGGACCACCAGAGAATTCCCAGAAACAGATGATCTTAAAACAAAACCTTTTAGAGAAATTCCTTTATTTGGATGTTTTTGGTATTCAGATTCCTGGATAGTTAATCTTCTGTTGTATTTTTCTATTTCTTCTTCTGCCTTTTCAGTGAGATTTGGTGTGTGAAAAGATGTTCAGTCAGTAATTTCAAAATGGAAAAAAGTTATTTATTTTATTTTTTTAATTTTTAAAAATATTTATTTTTATTATTTATTTATTTATTATTTATTTTTATTTTAGTTGCGGCAGGTGGGCTCTTGATTGAGAAACAGGTTTCTCTCTAGTTGTGGTGCATGGGCTCCAGAGCATGTGGGCTCACTAGTTGTGGTGCACGGCTTAGTTGCCCCTCAGCATGCAGGATCTTAGTTCCCCGACCAGGGATTGAACCTGCATCCCCTGCATTGGAAGGAAGATTCTTAACCACTGACCACCATGGAAGTTCCAAAAGTTTGTTTTTTAACTTTATTTTATTGAAGCTTTAAAAAATTAAAAAATAATACTTTTGTGCTACTAAAAAATTCAGACAATAAAAAATATAGGCTATAAGAAGAGAAAGTACTTTTTTTTTTAATTAATTTTGTAAGTGAAATAGGGAGCATTTTCTTTTTTCAAATTTTTTTTATTTATTTATTTTATTTATGGCTGTGTTGGGTCTTCCTTTCTGTGCGAGGGCTTTCTCTAGTTGTGGCAAGCGGGGGCCACTCTTCATCGCGGTACGCGGGCCTCTCACTACCGCGGCCTCTCTTGTTGCGGAGCACAAGCTCCAGACGCGCAGGCTCAGTAATTGTGGCTCACGGGCCCAGTTGCTCCATGGCATGTGGGATCTTCCCAGACCAGGGCTCGAACCCGTGTCCCCTGCATTGGCAGGCAGATTCTCAACCACTGAGCCACCAGGGAAGCCCGAGAAAGTACTTTCTATTCCAACTCCTGAAAAGAATGACTCTTAACAGTAACTGCATATCTTTTTTCAGGCTTTTTTTATGCCTCTTAAATTATATTTAATGCATATACATATTAATGATTTTTAAAATCATACTATATAAAGTTGTGTAATTTGCACTTTTCATTTAATATATTATGTATATGTTTCCAGGTTCCAGACTCTCAACCACTGCGCCACCAGGGAAGCCCCCAATTTTTAATTATTAGAAATAATACTGCTTTAAATGCTATTGTACACATATCTTTGTTTACCTGTGAGAGAATTTCTATAGAATAAACTCCTAAAACTGGAATTTATAGGTTAAAGAGTATATAATTAAACGTGTATTAAAAGTCTGATGAATATTGCCAAATTGCCAGCCTTCTAAAAGCTATGCTAATATTCACTTCTATTAGCAGTGGATGTGAGTGCTTTTTCCCATATCCTTTCTAACGTTAGTTGTAACTATATCTTAAATTTTTGCCAATTTTGTCAGTAAAAAATACCTCATTAAACATTTTAATATCCTTAATTTTGAGTGACTTGGGCATATTTTCATATTTTTACTTACCATCTTGCTTTATCCTTCTGCTCTGGAATTTGTGGTTCCATCTCTTCTGCCAATTTTTGTATTTTTTTCTTATTGGCTTGTGCAAACTCTTTGTATATTGTGGATATTAACTAATGCTTTGTCAGATGATGGACACATTTTCAGTTTATCATTTAACTTAGTTGATTGTATTTTTGGCCTCTTATAAGTTATGTTTTTACAACTTGTGAAGATGGATCTTTCTAGGCTAGGCCCAACAGGAAACTGAGATACTATACAGGAAAAAGGTTAACAGATTTTAACTATATTAAAACTAATAACATATTAAGGAATCTGGATGTTATCTTGATGGCAATGGAAAGTCCTTAAAGACTTAACTAGATTTACATGATTAGATTAGCATTGAGATTCTTAGTTTCCTGTCTTTCTCCTGGGACTACCTAGCTCCCAGTTAATTCTTCACATTGGCCAGAATTTTTCCTACTATTTGCTCTTGTGCTGTTGGTCTCCTCCCACTGCCTGCACCTAAGCCTTCTGGTATTTTGGCTGCTGGTGATGCTGTTTGGAGTGGCATGTACTCTGCACAGGGGCAGGACATGGTAAGACATGTTAAACATCTTCCTAGGTGCTATTCACCTAGGAATTTAAACACTTTTCCACCCTTAAGAGATGGAGATCATTATTCCCATTTCTCCATGAAAAAACTGTAATTAAGAGGCTGGAGGCTTCCCTGGTGGCACAGTGGTTAGGAATCCTCCGGCCAATGCATGGGACGTGGGTTCGAACTCCAGTCCGGAGGATCCCACATGCCGTGGAGCAGCTGGGCCTGTGTGCCACAACTACTGAGGCCCACGCACCTGGAGCCCGTCTTCTGCAACAACAGGGAAAGCCACCGCAATGATAACCCCTGCACTGCAATGAAGAGGGCCCCCGCTCGCTGCAACTGGAGAAGGCCCAAGCACAGTAACAAAGACCAAATGCAGCCATAAATAAATAAATAAATAAATAAATAAACTTATTAAAAAAAAAAAAAAAAAGGCTGGGATTTTCCCATGCCCAGACACCTAGAATATAACAGAGCAGGGATATAAATTCTCTTTCTCTTCTTTCATGCTGCCTTCAAGTACACTTTCATGGCTGACAGATGTCTGGGGTACATGCTCTTTTATTGTGTATTAATTCAACAAGTATTTGAGCAATTAGTATTTGTGCCTTTTCTTTTTTAAATAATCTTTCCAACAACCCTTCAATATAGGTGCTGTTGTTCCATTTACAGACAAGAAACTGAGGCAGGAGAAGTGACTGTGACCTGCCAAAAGCCACAAAGCTAGTAGATTTTGAAGCGAGGATTCAATCTAGGCCTGGCTTGTTTTTCTGGGTTTTTTGGCCACACGCGCGCGGCTTGTGGGATCTTAATCCCCCAACCAGTGACTGAACCCGCGCCCTCGGAAGTGAAACCGCGGAGTCCTAACCACTGGACCGCCAGGGAATTCCCCTGGCTTCAGTTTTAAATTTCTCACTAGGCTAGGCTGCCTCTTCCTAACAGAAGGCGTTTTAAATATCTAGTTTGAGGAACTAAACCTGTCCCACGCTCAGGGAACACTTTACCAACGAGGTTACCTTTGAGTAGGCCATTTATTGATTACTAGTTGCTGAGCACAACTTCTTATCCTTACAACAAACCCTACGAGGGAGGTGCTATGAACAGTCCTAGTTTTACAGATACTGAAGCTGAGCAGCAGAGGGGATAAAGAGCCGACTGGACCGAGGGCCCCCGGCATCATACCGCTCTACCTCCCACTATCAGGCTCTATCCCGACCCCTCGCAACCTCATTTCTGGGCCCTGAAGGTTGCAAGGCTCCGGGGGGTGGACGGCTGGCTCCTCGTAGGATCTCAGCGCCAGGCGTAGCGGGCCACCGGGATAGGGGTGTAGAGACCGGCAGGGAAAGTCTGACCCCGGAAGTAGTCGCGGCGCTGGCAGGGCCGCGTCTTCGGTTGCCAGGGCGCCGCCCCGGAAGTAGAGCCCGTCCGCGCCGGGTAGCGGTTTGCGTCCTCCTCTGAGCACCGAGTGGGGTTGGAGGCGGGGCCGGACCGCGGCGTGGGGCTGCCGTGCTCCGCGCTCCTGGGCGTTCCTCCGCACTGTGCGCCCACAGGTAGGTCCCGCCGCTGAGGCCGCCGCCTCTGGGGACCGAGGGTGTGGCCGTGCTGGTGGGCGAGTGCGCATGCGCGAACAATTGGGGGCCCTGGTCTACGGGGCCGCGAAGGTGCGGTTTAGATGCTGCTCGCTGGACTCGCGTTCCCCGGGAAGCCTGCGCTGACCACTGTGCCCCTCTTCCTCCTCCGAGTTCCTGTGACTTAACTTGTGCCGCTCGATCCTTGTAATTGCATTCTTCTTATTATTGGTTATCCCAGAATTTCATTGCTCCTACGCTTTTTCATTCATTTGCAATCTGTATTGTTCCTATTGGCATCTTGCAGGGCGCGGTGTACCTGTGGCTAGAGCTCTGGACAGGAGACAGGAGATAAGTGTTCCCCGCCCTGCTCACCTCTCTCTGGGGCACTGTTTTCCCATCATTAGAGGGCGTGGGATGGTGGTAGTCATACACCCCTAGAGTAGCTGGGGCATTACAGGAGATTCATTCTAGACCTCAAAGTATCTGGTAGTTGTAAGCCGTTTGGAGGTTTGTTTGCAAAGCGGTTCTTTGTTCAGGAAATATTTAATGAGCACATTTGGGTGCTGGGTTGTGGCAGTACAAAAAGATTGACCCTGCCCTGCACTCAGGGAGTTACAGGCACTGGTAAACAGGTACGTGGAGCATGGGGGTGAGGAGACGGACAGGGCAACACAACTGCGACCGAATGCTGCACGGCACTGATGTGAAGTCGTCATTTATATTGTTACTTTATTTAAAGATGGCTCTTTTTGCCTTTTCAAAAAAGACTTAACTAGCTGGAAAAGAATGCAAGTGTCCAAGGATCCTGGCCTAGCTGGGACTTTATTGAAACTGATAGTGATCAAAGTGTCTGGGGTAGGGGGATGAGGGCGGAGACTGCTCCCATTTTCCGACGGCTGGACCCAGAAGAGTGAAGTGACTCCCATGAGTGTGAGTTCTTCCCCCCCACCCCCGCCGCCCCCCGCTGTTTCTCCTCAGAGGTGGTTCTGACTTTTGTCTGGGAGTAGTCATAACTCCAGGAGGTAAAAGGCCTCTTGGCAGAATTCTGTCCTTCTGGGGTTGTAGGCACAGAGATTTCCCAAGATGTTCCCTTGCTCAGCGGAAATCAGCTAAATTCCCGGCCTCCTATTTCTCACCAGGGTAAAGCTGTGGAAGTGTTTATGAGTGACTGTCTCCAGGGTCTCCCCCTTGGGACTTACAGCCCCTGTAGGGCTGGGCTGCGCCTACTTCACTGCTTGGCACAAACAGTGCTTGTTTAATTGTGTGTGTGGAGGGAACTCACGTCTTTATTTTTGTTAATTCATCACATATTGGTTGAGAGCCTGCTGTTGCTAGACACTGTTCTGGGTGCTGGGGATTCAGGAGGAGATAAAGCGGAACAGCACTGCTGCTCACAACGTGACATATCTGTGTCAGACAGATAGTCACCAAGGAACCAAATACATGAACTAGACCAGGTCTTTTCTTTTTTTAAAAAATTAATTAATTTATTTTTGGCTGCGTTGGGTCTTCGTTGCTGCATGCAGGCTTTCTCTAGTTGTGGCGAGCAGGGGCTACTCTTCGTTGAGGTGCGCGGGCTTCTCATCGCGGTGGCTTCTCTTGTTGCGGAGCACGGACTCTAGGCGCGCGGGCTTCAGTAGCTGTGGCGCATGGGCTCCATAGTTGTGGCTTGCGGGCTGTAGAGCGCAGGCTCAGTAGTTGTGGTGCATGGGCTTAATTGCTCCGTGGCATGTGGGATCTTCCTGGACCAGGGCTCGAACCCGTGTCCCCTGCATTGGCAGGTGGATTCCTAACCACTGCGCCACCAGGGAAGTCCCTTTTTAAAAAAATTAAATTAAATTAAATTAATTAATTTATTATTTATTTATTTTTGGCTGCGCCAGGTCTTCGTTGCCTGCAGCACACGGGATCTTTGTTGCAGCATACGGACTTCTTAGTTGCAGCAGGCATGCGGGATCTAGTTCCCTGACCAGGGATCGAACCCTGGCCCCCTGCATTGGGAGCATGGAGTCTTACCCACTGGACCACCAGGGAAGTCTCATAGACCAGGTCTTTTCAAACTTGCGCTTGCATAAGAATCGCCTGAGAGCTTGTTAAGACACAGATTCCCGGGCCCCGCTCCCGAAGAGTCTGAATGTGTACACTCTTGTGTGCGCATGGCGGGCGCTGGAAGATTTGTACTTCTAACGAGCTTCAGGTTGTGATGCGGATGCTGCTGGTCCGCGGACCATGCTTTGAGTTGGCACCGACTAAACAGCTGTGTACAACGTGAGCGCCACGGAGAAGGAAAGCGACAGCTCTGTAAAGGGGGAGGATTGAGGTTGGGAAGGCCACTCTGAGGAGCTGACCTTTGAGAAAGGGCCAGATGTGGGGGAAGAGCAAAGCCTTAAGACCGGATGCCGCTTGGTGGGTGTGAGGGGCCGAAAGAGGCTGGGGCCTGGAGAGGGAAGACAGGTGGGAAGGGTGCTGGGAGACAGGGCCCGAGAGGCATGGGGGCCCCGGTCACGCTGGGCCAGCCTTGCAGGCCATGGGTGGACTGCTAGGTTTATTCTCAGTGCAGTGGGAAGCCGCTGCGGGCTTATGAGAGTGACAAGATTTGCTTTGTGTCTGAAAAGATTGGTCTGTGTTGCAATGGGGTGAGAATGGGACCAAGGAAGCCAGTTGTGGCCTGGATTGTGGGAATGCTGGGGAGAGACACAGACGGATCCGGAATTTTCTGGGGGTGGAGCGGGCATGATTTGCTGCTATACTGGACTGATGGTTACTTCCTCCCCAGGACTGAGGTTGGATTTTGTTAGGTTGTTAAAGCACTTTGCCGCCGGGGCTGCCGCTGGTTGAACGCGTCTCTTGCCTTCCCTGGATCAGGACTGTCCAGGAGCACGTGGTCCCGGGTGGCTTTCCATCTCCCGTCACCCGCCTGGCATGGAGTGGCCTTCGGTGCCCAGTGGATGGATGAGATGGCCACCACTATTGGTGGCCCGGACGCCCAGGGATGTCACAGCGGAAACCTGTTCTCAAGCTTGTGAAGATCCTGCCCACTTGCCCCAGGAGTGGGACCCACGGTGTTCTGGAAATAACCAGCAACCGTCTGGTTTCAGGATGGCTTTCCGAGGCTGCCATAGCTCAGGTAGTGACAGCCCACGCTGACTCCAGGCTGTGAGCAGCGTGAGGGCCAGCACATCACTCGCTGCTTTTCCTGATTAGGTTTTTATGATGCTCAGTTTTGAGAGTAGCTGACCCTGTGGCTTAAAATTCTGAGGCGTCAGTTCATATGAACCAGTAGAGAGGCAACGTGTCAAGTTCATCACATAATACCGCTAATTCCACTTTTTTTTTCTCTTCTATTTTAGGAGGAAGTCACAGGAAAACAATCTAACCTCAGGTATTTATCTATTTACCTGATAAATAGATAAGGCTTAGTATTTCCTAGGGTTGGGAAGGCGTCAGCCCTGGTTTCTGTAATGTGGGGATTGGCCAGCTGGTTCCTTAGTCTGTTCTACAGATGATACCTGAGCCCCCTCATTGTGCCTGGCCCTGGCTGGGTGCTGGGGGACCCACCCCCTGCCCTGTGGGGTCGATGACGCCGGACAAGGGGGATGCAAGTAATGACGGTTGACACCCCGTGTGGGAGGGAGACTGTGCGGGTTGCCAAGGCAGCAGTCTCTGCTCTGCCTCTTGCTTTCCAAGCCCCACATTGCCGTCTGTAAGTAGGGAGAGTACCTGCCTGCTGGCCTCAGGTGAGCTGTAACCAGGTACCCAGTAGAGAAGGATCTACACACACCGCCCAGCCCGGGGCCTGATGCGTCCTGGTGTTCGGGAAGCAGTAGCTGTTGTTTCAGGGATGATGGAAGTACGTACTCGCTTACTGTGTGAGGGCGGGCCCGGCACGCCCGCCAGGAGGAGGAGCTGGAAAGGAGGCACGTGCGGAGCCGAATCAGGGGCAGCTTCAGGGTGAAGTTCTTTCTGCCTGATGCACTTGTTTCAAACCCAGTTGACTGTTCGGAGAACCTGCTGTGTGCCAGGTCCACGCCCACCTGACCTTGCGGTAATCCCAGCAGCACCGCCCAGGAGCTGTCACTTTCTTTCTTTCTTTCTTTTTTCTTTTTAACATCTTTATTGGAGTATAATTGCTTTACAGTGGTGTGGTAGTTTCTGCTTTGTAACAGAGTGAATCAGTTCTTTCCCATTTATTTCACTGGGGAGGCTGAGGCCCGGAGAGGACATGCCAGGATCCACGGCTGCTCCGTGGCTCAGACACGTCTCTAAGCGAACTGGGTCTCTAAGCCTCAGGTGTGGAGGGAACTGCCGTCCCTCCTTTGGCTCTTCCCAAGGCTGCCTTTTCATCTGCTCTCAGTGGTGGTTTCCACATTGATTTGGGGCATTTCTGAAAAGATGTTCTTTTAAAGGAGAGGGGGCCTTACTTCATTTTTTCCTTTTTTAACCGTAAATGACTCTTTTGTCTTCTTGCTCAGCACTTTACTATGCTCTGTTCCCCAAATATATATATGTAAACCTCCTTATGGGTGTAAATTTCTTATTCTTCATTTTTCCCTAGTGTTTAGGATGGTCGTCTCTTGTATTAGTTTCCTAGGTCTGCGGTATCAAAGTGCCCCAAACTGGGTGGCGCAGTGAGGCCACAAGCCTGAAATCAAGGTGTTGGCAGAGCCGTGCTCTCTCTGAAGATTCTAGGGGAGGGTTCCTTGCGGCTTCTAGTTTCTGGGAGCCCCAGGCATTTCTTGGCTCGTTGCAGCATTACCTCCGATCTCTGCCTCCGTCTGCACATGGCTGCCTTCCCTCTGTCTGTCCGTCCTTGTGTCTTCACAAGGCGTTCCCTGCCTGTGTGTCTGTGTCCAACTTTCCATCTCATAAGAGTACCTGTCATTGGATTAAGGCTGACCCGAATGACCTCATCTTAACTGCAAAGACCCTACTTTGACCAAATAAGGTCATGTTTACAGGTACCCGGGTTAGGACTTCAATGTATCTTTTCAGGGGCACAGTTCAACCCATAACATTTCCAGGGAAGCGATGAGTCAGGTTCCAAGGACCCAGCCTTGAGGACTTGTCCATTCAGTCACTCACACAACAAGGAGTCATTGTTTGCGTCTCATGTGCTGAAGGGCTGGAGATAATGGGGTCAGGCAAATGAACTGTGGGGTTTGCTGCAAATGCTCCTCTTTAAATCTAGAATCAGTGGGCTGAGAGGGAAACGGTGACTACGAGAGTCCCTCGCCTCACACGTTTATGGAAGGAACATACATAAAGAACTGAAATGCAAGTTGGGAAGTTCTGAGTACCGGCAAGGATGGCAGGAAGGGTCTGCAGGGGGTCCTGAGGAGGGAAACACTAATTCCAGTGAAGGCGATGAGAATGGCCCCCTGGGGGAAGTGGCCTTTGAACTGTGCCCCGCGTGGTTGGTGGAGCTGGATAAAGAGCCGCGGAGAGAGGCGTTCGGATGGAGGGACAGCGCGGGCACAGGTTCGCGGGTGAGCGCGTGAGCACAGAGCAGCAGAGGGGGGTGCGTTCAGCCAGAACAAGGGCTGCGTGAAGTGAAGGGGTGGCCTGGAAGCTTGGGAAGGTCAGCGGGAGCCAATAAGTAATTAATTCAGAAGTACTTATCACGACAAGAGAGGAACCCAAGGCATCCTCCGTTGGGCACTTAAACAGAAGACGCCATCCACCGAATATTCTGGTTAGTTATCATTTGGCTATATTCATAAACTGTTAGGACACCTCTTGATCTTGTGCTGTGTACGTTTCGTCTGTATATTAATGTTTTTTCTAATTTTTAATTTTTTGGCTGTTCTGCATGGCATGTGGGATCTTAGTTCCCCAACCAGGGGTCAAACCCGTGCGCCCTGCATTGGAAGCATGGAGTGTTAACCACTGGACTGCCAGGGAAGTCCCTAATTTTTTTTTTCTTTTTAATTTATTTTTGGCTGCATTGGGTCTTAGTTGTAGCGTGCCGGCTCTTCTTTGTGGCACATGGGCTCTGTAGTTTGTGGCACACGGGCTCTCTAGTTGAGGCGCGCGGGCTCAGTAGTTGCAGCGCGCGGGCTTAGTAGTTGCAGCGCGCGGGCTTAGTTGCCCCGCGGCATGTGGGATCTTAGTTCCCCGACCAGGGATCGAACCTGCATCCCCTGCCTTGGAAGGTGGATTCTTAACCACTGGACCACCAGGGAAGTTCCCCTAATTTTTAAAAAATTTTATTGAAGTATAGTTGATTTACGATGTTGTGTTAAATTCTGCTGTGCAGCAAAGTGTTTCAGTTATACATGCATATATTCATTTTCATATTTATTTACAGTATGGTTTATCACAGGATATTGAATATATTTAGTTCCCTGTGCTATACAGAAGGACCTTGTTGTTTATCCATTCTATATATAGTAGTTTGCATCTGCTAATCCCAAACTCCCAATCCTTCCCTACACCACCCCCTCTCCCTTGGCAACCACAAGTCTGTTCTCTATGTCTGTGAGTCTGTTTCTGTTTCATAGATATGTTCATTTGTGTCATATTTTAGATTCCATCTAAAATCTGATATCTGTCTTTCTCTTTCTGACTTACTTCACTTAGTATAATAATCTCTAGGTCCATCCATGTTGCTGCAAATGGCATTATTTCATTCTTTTTTATGGCTGAGTAATACTCCATTGTATATACATACCACATCTTCCTTATCCATTTATCTGTTGATAGATATTTAAGTTGTTTCCATGTCTTGGCTATTGTAAATAGTGCTGCTATGAACATTGGTGTGCATGTATCTTCTCAAATTATATTAGTTTTCTCCAGATATATGCCCAGGAGTGGGATTGCAGGATCATATGGCAACTCTGTTTTTAGTTTTTTGAGGAACCACCATACTGTTTTCCATAGTGGCTGCACCAATTTACATTCCCACCAACAGTGTAGGAGGGTTCCCTTTTCTCCACACCCTCTCCAGCATTTCTTATCTGTAGACTTTTTGATGAAGGCCATTCTGACTGGTGTGAGGTGGTACCTCATTGTAGTTTTGATTTGCATTTCTCTAGTAATTAGCAATGATGAGCATCTTTTCTTGTGCCTGTTGGCCATCTGTATGTCTTCTTTGGGGAAATGTCTATTTAGGTCTTCTGCCCATTTTTTGATTGGGTTGTTTTTTTTTTGTTGTTATTGACTTGTATGAGCTCTTTGTATATTTTGGAAATTAAGCATTTGTCAGTTGCATCATTTGCAAACATTTTCTCCCAGTCCATAGGTTGTCTTTTCATTTTGTTTATGGTTTCCTCTGCTGTGCAAAAGCTTATGTTTGATTAAGTCCCATTTGTTTATTCTTGCTTTTATTTCTATTGCCTTGGGAGACTGACCTAAGAAAACTGGTACAATTTATGTCAGAGAATGTTTTGCCTGTGTTCTCTTCTATGAGTTTTTTGGTGTCATGTCTTACATTTAAGTCTTTAAGCCATTTTGAGTTTATTTTTGTGTATGGTGTGAGGGTGTGTTCTAACTTCAGTGATTTACATGAGGCTGTCCAGCTTTCTCAACACCACTTGCTGAAGAAACTGTCTTCTGCATTGTATATCCTTGCCTCCTTTGTCAAAGATTAATTGACCATAGGTATGTGGGTTTATTTCTGGGCTCTCTAATCTTTTTTTTTTTTTTAAATACATTTATTTTTTTATTTTTGGCTGCGTTGGGTCTTCGTTGCTGCACATGGGCTTTTCTCTAATTGCGGCGAGCAGGGGCTACTCTTCATTGTGGTGCGCAGGCTTCTCACTGCGGTGGCTTCTCTTGTTGCGGAGCACGGGCTCTAGGCACACGGGCTTCCGTAGTTGTGGCTCGCAGGCTCTAGAGCGCAGGCTCAGTAGTTGTGGCGCACGGGCTTAGTTGCTCCGCGGCATGTGGGCTCTTCCCGGATCAGGGCTCGAACCCGCGTCCCCTGCACTGGTAGGCGGATACTTAACCACTGCGCCACCAGGGAAGTCCCTGGGCTCTCTGTTCTATTCCATTGATCCATATGTCTGTTTTTGTGCCAGTCATTTGTGTATTTTATTTTAGGTAAGAATCCGAGTCAAAATTTGGTGAAACTGAAGAGAAATTGGACGTTCCCGTTGGCTCCATAAGTACCTATGGTAGGTCCGGGCTGAGATGTTTTCCTTGGTGACCCCTCGTCCACACAGCAGGTGGAGGGGGCAGGGGGCCGAGAGGAAACCCACCCTTCTCGGAGGCTCCATTTCCTGCTCAGTAAAGTGAAGGTGAGAATGTTTGCCCCATCAGCCTTATTGGGTTTAGGATTGTACCCTTGGAAGCATTTTCAGACTATTTTATGACTGAAGCGCAGCACGCGTATAAAGTACGACCTTTATCATTATTCTGCGTTGTTGCTCTTACTTCTGCGTCATCTCCAGGTGGGAGGTGTGGCGGGAGTGAGGTCGCCCAGTGAGACTGGCGTTTGAAGTGCAGGGTGTGGGTTGTGATGTAGGCGCTACCTGGCTTGGGGGTGATTCTCACCGAAATCCTGTGTCTGCAGTTGGACTCTAGGGGGCAGAGTACGAGCAGGATTGGTCAGGGATGCAGGGCTGTTCAGACTGAAATCAAATACAGGCCGACCTCAGACATAACTGCAGATTCCGGTCCAGACCACCGCAGTGAAGTGAATTATCGCAAGAAGGCAAGTCACATGAGTTTTTTAGTTTCCTGCTGGATTTAAAAGTTGTCTCTACACTGTACTGCAGACTGTATTGGGAGTTAGCAACTTGTCTAAAAGAGGTACATGCCTTAACTAAAAAATACTTTATTGCTAAAAAATGGTAACCATCACCTACACCTTCAGTGAGTTATAGTAGTAACACCAAAGATCACTAGATCACAGATCACCGTAGCACATACATAATAATGAAAAAGTGTGAAATATTACAAGAATATTGTGACACAGAGACATGAAGTGAACAAATACTGTTGGAAAAATGGTGCCGACAGACTTGCTCGATGCAGGGTTGCCACAAAGCTTCAATTTGTAACATGCAGTATGTGCAAATCACCCGTGGTGAAAAAGTAAACTCCCCTCAGCAGTCGGCCTGGACAGTGCAAGGGGGTGTGAGGCGTGCGGGGGTTTGCTCCGGTACAGATGTGAGTTACCGGCACACGGGGACGCGGCTTCTGTGGTGCTTCTGCCATCATTTCCATGTGGTCGCTGCTGACCTGCACGTGGGTCATGACCGATCAGTTAGCAGCCTTATGTGGCTGTCATGTGGCACTTAGAGTTTGCAGAGAGTGGTTCCATTTATTCCTCACTGTGACCCTGTGGGCGTTGTCATCATCCTGATGAAGGCCAAGTTCACAGAGGGAAGGGATGGGCTGTGTGGAAAGAGGTTTAGAGTAGGGTCACCCTCGGTTTGGCTCAAGCCACCATCAGTCCCTTTGGTCTGTTCTTACACAGGCTCTTAACCTTTGAGCCTCAGCTTCCTCATCTGAAAACCGGGGATGATGACAGTAGTATGAGATGTTTCCTGAGCGCTTCCTTACGTGCCAGGCACTGTTCTCGGTGCTTTACATGTGTTCACTCATTTACTTCTCACTCTAACCTATGACATGGGTAGATACTGTTGTTATCCCCATTTTACAGAGGGGGAAACAAGTTCAGAGAGGTTAAGTAACTTGCCCAAAGTCACACAGCTAGTGAGTGGTGGAGCTGGGCCTCAAACCCAAGCTCCGGGACCTATGCTTGACCACAGTCCCCCCTCGATGACACTACCCGCCTCTTGGGCAGCGCGAGGAGGGAGTGGGCTGACGCTGGATGGAAGCACCCCGAGAATCCTGGTGGATTCTATCATGAGAGTGTCCTCTCTTTTCCTCTCCCAGGCAACACATACCTGGATCCCCGTCTCTTTGTCCCATACCTTTTCTGCCCTGTTAAGTTGCCCCAAATGTGAAGCTATTACAAGTCCATGGGGGAGGTGCCTCCTTTCATAAAAGGCCCTCGAGGCTCATCAGGTCCCCTGGCTTTCAAGCCCAGTTTTTCACGGAAGCCCTTCTTCCTGAAAGCCCTTCACCTTCTGTGAAGAGGTACACAGAAGTAACAAATGCAGCCCTCTCTGGTCGGAGCTGGGGTGGGAGCCTGGAATCCTGGACTGCCCCAGCAGTTTGAAAACCAGAATTCAAAGGAGGAAACAAGTCCAGAAACTTTCTCAAAGTCACATGGTGGTACTGACAGGCCTGTGACCACAGTCACTCATTCTCTCTGAAGTGATCATTTGCTGCATGCCAGGCACGGTGCCAGGCCCTGGGCACAAAGCAGTGACAAAGAAAGCCAGCTCCTGCCCTCTAGCAAGGACAGAACTGCAGGGTGCCAAGGGGCCATGTAGCTGGTCTGGAGAGTCAGAGAGGCTTTGTGGAGGAAATGACATTCACTTATGCTGGCAGACGAGTGGGCGGTAGCTTGGCCAGGCAGAGCAGGGCGGAGTGCTGCAGGCAGAGCATGTGCCAAGGCCCTGAGGTAGAAGAGGAGGTGGGCAGAGAAGTCCAATGTGGCAGGAACAGCGGGTGAGGGAGAAGGTGGCACAAGATGTACCTGGAAAATCAGGTGAGGGCCAGGGGGCTGCGTATTTTAAGTACAGTGAGAGCCACGTTGCTTGTTCACCGGGATTGATGTGGTCAAACACTTAATATCACCCACAGTTAGGGACTTCCCTGGTGGTCCAGTGGCTACGACTCCGTGCTCCCAATGCAGGGGGCCCGGGTTTGATCCCTGGTCGGGGAACTAGATCCCGCATACATGCCGCAACTAAAAAGATCCCGCATGCCGCAGCTGAGACCTGGCGCAGCCAAAATAAATAACCAAATAGATAAATATTAAAAAAAAAAAAAAAATCACCCACAGTTAAAGAGAGTGAATTGGTGTAGCGAATCAGGAAGCAGCAGGGAGATAGGCAGGACTTGAGGGGACGGGGGGTGCCCAGACTGGGGTGAGTCCTCCCACCCGCCCGTCAGAAGTCAGCTCCAGGGTCCCTGCTCAGGGCAGCCTTCCCAGCTGCCTCCGCTCTCACAGTGGTGCCTGTCCTTGTGCCTCTCCTCGTGGCTCCAGTCGCAGCTGCCATTCAGCGTGTGTTGCCTTTATTTCCCGCTTAACCAGGATTCTCAGTCTCCGCACAACTGGCCTTCGGCGCTGGATGCTCTGTTGGCGGGGGCCGGGGCGGGGCATCCTCTACGTCGGAGGGTGTTGAGCAGTGTCCCTGGCCTCTGCTCTCTAGATGCCACAAGCATCCCTCACCCCAGTCCTGACAAGCAAAGTGCCTCCAGGCGTTGCCAGATGTCCCCCAGGGGGTGACCTGCGCTGGCTGAGAGCCACCGTGGGGGGGGACTGAGCTGGGGGTGGGGGACATCTGCTCACCTTGTGTAGAGGACTCCTTTGGGCGAAGGGACGTGAGTTGTTAAGTTTCATGGCTCCGATAAGGTGATCTCTTCCAGGATTATGGCAGGAAAAGTGAAATGGGTCACTGATATCGAGAAGTCGGTGCTGATAAATAACTTTGAAAAGAGAGGATGGGTCCAAGTGACAGAGAACGAGGACTGGAATTTTTACTGGTAAGTATAAACCAGGGTTTGGTTGTCTTGCAGAGCCCGTTTGTCAGCGTGGTTAATCCCGTACTGGCGCACGGACTGTCCTGTGCAGGCGCCTCCACGCCATCGTGCCGCCTCCCCCTTACACTTTTCTCGTCCCGGGCCCTTCGTGCGCGCGGGGAGAAGGCCCTGGGTTAGTATACGTGGCGGAGTGTGCCACGCTCCTGGTTATCAGGAAGTCCCGGGATGTCTCAGCACGGCTGAGTGTGGTTACACGGCAGTGGGAACTTGGGTGAGAAACAGAGCCCCACCCGCCTCCAGTTCGTGCTGGTCACAGTGGTGCCCCGTTGCCTGGCACCTCGGGGAGGTCAGCATCCTCTGGGGTGGGGTGGGGAGGAGGATGGGGAAAGGACTGTGGGGAGGGCTTGGTGCTTCCTTTCACCTCCCTCTCGTTAGGCCAGGAGGGTGCTGGCTGGACTGACTGAGAAACCACAGAAAGGCGAGTTAGGCTAGAAAAGCAGGGTGTGGGCACTGAGTCCCGGGTGGTACCCACCCAGCCAGGAGCCTGGAGTCTTCCTAGACTCCTCTCCCCGCCTCTCACTTCCTCAGGGTGAGGTCCTGTGTCCTCCTTGGTCCAGGCCTGGTCTGCTCCCTCCCTCGGGGCGGCCTCCACATCCCTGCTGGGTTACTCAGCCAAACACTTCGCCGACCCTGTGCAGCTCCTGGGTCCAGAGTGCTGCAGTGAACCTTTGAGGGGGCAGGGGGCCAGTGGGGGCACACGTCGGGGTTGGCAGGGGCTTTGTCACCCTGTACATCCCCCCACCCCAGACTCACTCTCCCTGCCGCCAGCTTGAGAGATGTTACTCGGCTTCTCTCAGCCACTTCTCCTCCCCCCGACTCCCCTACTGCCCGCCAGTGCAGCAGGCTGCACGTTTTCCCCTGTTGACCCACTGCTGAAACTATCTTTCTTTTCCATCTTTGTACGTGCTTTGCTTTCTAAGCCGCCTCAGCCCCCCATTTGGAGACGCAGTGCATCCAGGAGTTACATGTCCAGACCCTGGAGCCAGAGCCACGCGTGGCTTCAGCCCTGGCTCCTCCACTGCCGTCTGTGTGGCTGTTAGCAGAGGACTTGGCCTCTCTCTGCAAACACCGTTGTTTGAGGTTTCAAGGAAGCAGTGAAGCACAGAACTCGGGGCAGGGCCTGGCGCGTGGCGGGCGCCCCATCAGCGCGTGCCGTCACTGTCCTTTGTGCACCAGCGCACCTGTCCTGGAAGCCACCTCCGCCTCTCGCGCCCTCCTGGGCTGCTCTTTTCAGGTGCCATGGCAGCAAATGCTGAGTGCCGTGATTTGTGATTTCCCGGGCTGTCCCCTCTTCCAGTGTCACTGTGAACCCCTGGAGAAAGAGGACCTGGCCTGGCTTATCCCAGCATCCCCGGAGCCTGGCCGGGCCTGGGCACGGAGTAGGCAGCACCCAGCCTCCAGCTCCAGTGGTGGATGGAGAGATGACCCTAGCTTTGCTCCTGACAGCAGTGAAGTCACCTGCCCTTTAAACTGCAGCCTGGGAACTCCCTGGCGGTCCAGTGGTTAGGACTCTGCACGTTCACTGCCGAGGGCCTGGGTTCGATCCCTGGTTGGGAAACTAAGATCCCACAAGCCAGGCAGCATGGCCAATAAACAAACAAACAAACAAACTGCAACCTAATTTCCCTTCAGGAGCGTGGACTGCAGAGAGGGAGGGCGTTTATGGAGTAGTTCAGTGCCTGTGTATGGTTTAGTGTCAAGTTTACGTTCTTTCTTCTCAAAGGTAAAGTGAAATCCTTTATCCAGAGCCCTGTTTCATGGGAGCTCTGAAAAGAAGGCTGAACAGGACAGTATTTTGTACTTGCTGTTTTGTGTCCCACTGCCCAGTGCTGTGGGCCCAGCAGAACTCAGCGCATTCTTTCGGCTTCTCTGGGCAGCTGGTCACATGCCAGGGATGGGGGATTTGAGTGCTTGCTTCTTCATGCTGAGAAGCGTTTTGGAGCTCTTCTTAACCAACAAGAGAATGACAGAGAGAAGAAAAGAGCTAAACAGTATGATAAGTTTGGATATTTGAGATATCTTGAGAGCTCATGCTTTAAGCACTAAGTGTCCTGTTGGGTCTTAAAAATTGGTTAGGGAAGAATATTGGAAACAACTAAACATTAACTGGTTGGGGAAAGGTGAATAGATTAACCAAGTGGATTACGGTACAGCCATTGAAATAATTGTGATGATTATAAAGCAGTTTGGGAAACTGAATAACAGTAAGTGTGAAGAAAAACATATTACGAAATTGTATTTGTATTCTGATAACAACTATGCAAAAGCAGCTTGCATGTGGGCAGGAAGTAGAAGGAGAGTGAAACAGGTGAACACTGGCTCTCCTGGAGGGGGTGTATGGGTTATCCATTGACAAACTGATGGTGAGTAACAAACACCACAAACTTAGGGGCTTGAAACAACAACCATTTTTTGCTGCACATGAGTTTGTGGGTTTGTCTGAGCGGTTCTTTCGGTGTGGCAGAACTTCACTGTTCCTGCCTGGGCTCACTCACACATCTACTGTCACCTGGCGGGTCATCTGGGGCTTGGCTGGTCTAGGCTGCCCTTGGCTAGGACGACAAGGGCTTCTCTCCACAAATCTCTCACATCCCTCCAACCGGCTAGCCTGGGCTTGTGGTGGTGTCGGGGGCCCAAGAGGGAGGTGGTAGCTCTCAAGGCCTTTCGGGCCTAGTCTCAGAAATGGCACACCATCACTTCTGCCCTTCTTTTTGGCCAAAGAAAGGCATTAGGTCAGCCCCGATTCAAGAGGAAATATATTTTACCTCCTGATGGGAGTTGAGGGGTGGACAATTGGGACCCTTTTTACAATCAGGCTACACAGTAGGTGAACATTTATTTACAACAAAAGGTCCTTTGCTCCTTGGAGAAATGCCTGATGCTGGGCCTCAGGAAGAAATGTACAAGGTGAGCTCGGAATAGCTTGTCTTATGGGAAAGCAAGGACGTCGTCGAGGCCTGCTGGATTCACGTTAATAAAACTCAGGAGACAACTTACAGAGTTCCTTCTGCCCAAAATAGGGACAACTAGAGCTTCCGTAAGAATAATTACAGCAGACTGAAACTCATGAATCATGTTTGAATCTATGAGTTCATAAAAATGCCCCCCAAAAGAACTGAAACGGAACAAAACCCCACATAATTTGTGGCACATTAAAATGGCCACAGCGTTTTTGACACCACTTCCCTCTGCAGATGGGGTCTTCGTTCCCCTCCTCCTGATCTTGGGTGGGCTCTGTGACTGCTTTGGCCAGTGGGATGCGGTCAGTGTGACCCAGGCCTTAGGAAACCAGCAGCTTCCTCCTCCTGTGTGGGAACCCCCGGCGGGAGCCCCGAGCTGCCACGTGAGAAGCCTGACCGTCCCGGGACCGTCGTGCTGGAGAAGTTGCAGCTGCGCTCACCTTCCAGCCGTGCCTGCCAAGGTGCCGGATGTGGAAGAAGCCTTCTCGGGGCCCCCAGACCAGCCGGCTGAATCCCACCCAGCGACCTCAGTGCTGCGTGGGGCAGAGCGCTCAGCTGAGCCCTGCCCAAGTTCTTGACCCACAAAACCTCGAGATATCATAAAATGGTGGTTGTCTTAAGTAGCTAACGTTGGGTAATTGTTTTGCAGGGACAGGTTCCCAGGACACGGCTCATCACACGTCTGCGGGTGGTAGGGAACCAGCTCACTGTTTTGAAAACTGGTAAAGGGAAAGAATCACACACTTACTCAGTCTTCCCTGTAGGAACCATTCATGGGTTATCTAAATTGTTGACGCAGGGAAGTTTCTCCTTGTAGAAATATTCCTGCCAATAAATGAAGGAGGAATGAAAAAGGAGAATTTCACCGTTTTGCAACCCCTCACGACATAAGGATCTACGCCTGTGCAGGACAGAGGCCGCTGACCACAGGACAATAGGACACTTAAGTGTGGCTGGTCCAGACAGAGGTGTATGTGCCGGAGTGTGACGTACGCTCCCGTTTTAGCCCGAAGAAACAAATGTAAAATTCCTCGTCACAAATTTTTATGTTGGTAATATGTTGAAATGATATTTTGGATATATTAGGTTAAATAAGATACATTAAAATTACTTTCACCTCTTTCCTTTAACTTTTTTTTTTTTTTTTTTGGCTGCATTGGGTCTTCGTTGCTGCGCGCGGGCTTTCTCTAGTTGTGGCGAGTGGGGGCTACTCTTCGTTGCGGTGCGCGGGCTTCTCATTGCGGTGGCTTCTCGTTGCAGAGCACGGGCTCTAGGCGCGTGGGCTTCAGTAGTTGTGGCGTGCGGGCTCAGTAGTTGTGGCGCACGGGCTTACTTGCTCTGCGGCATGTGGGATCTTCCTGGACCAGGGCTCGAACCCGTGTCCCCTGCATTGGCAGGCGGATTCCCAACCACTGTGCCACCAGGGAAGTCCCTCTTTAACTTTTGTTTTAATGTGACTACTAGAAAATTCACTATGTGACTCAGCTGTGGGTCACATTCTGTTTCTATTGGGCGGTGCAGCTGATTAGTCACTGACATCCCGAAGGGAGAGGCTCTCCGGCTGGATGCCACCCCGGGACGCAGCTCTGCCCCCATCGGCCTGCAGCTCATCAGACCTCTAGGTCTGACTCCCAACTTACAGGAAGTACAGGGCCCTGGGGAGCATGATAAATAAGGAAGCTGTAAGAACCCCTACCTGGTGTCTTCAACAAATAAATTGCATAGAAAAAAATTAAGGAGGGGTGGGGGAGAATGTATAGATTTAAAGAGATGTGTGAGAGAGAGAACAACTAATCAGAAGGCCTGGCCCTTATTTGCAAAAGTTGTAAAAAAATATTTATCAGACAACTGGGGAGATTTGAACACTGAGTAATATTTGATGATATTTAGGAATTACTGCTCCTGGGACTTCCCTGGCGGTCCGGCGGTTAAGACTCTGCACTTCCACTGCAGGGGACACAGGTTCGATCCCTGGTTTGGGAACTAAGATCCTGCAAGCTGCGTGTTGCAGGCAAAAAAAAAAACAAAATGGAATTGGCTGTGCTCCTTTTTTTTTTTCAGTTGTGATAACAGTATAAAATAGGATATCATATAATATAAAAAGGAGTCTTTAACTGTTAGAGATTCTAACAGGAATATTTTGGATGAAATGATATGTTATCTGGGAAGTGCCTCAAAATAAGCCAGTGCTGTGAGGTACAGGCAAAGCAAGACTGGCCTCGTGGTGACTGTTGAAGCTGGATTACGGGGTTCTGTTACACTTTTGTCTATACTTCGTCATGTGTTTGAGCTTTCCCATAATAAAAAGTTTTTTTTTTTTTAATCCTTTTGTTCTGATGATTATGGAATCAAAAGAAGCCCTCTGGTTGGTGCTATGGGGAGGGGGCGGGTTGGGGGCAGGGAGTACAGAGAGGACCTTGTCTTGTGACTCCAGGACTCCCTTGTAGGTGCCAGCCCTTCTGTCCTTTCTGCTTCTCTGGGGGGGTTAGGGAAGTCAGACAGATGTGGCAGGGAGACTGGCTTTCTTAGAGGATGAGAAGGAATCCATTTCTCTTTCAACTCTCATTTCACTGGGGGCTCCGCAGTTTAGCTGGCCTGTCAGGGGTCTCTCCAAGAATATCACATGCCAACTCAGGGTCCTTAAATAACCCCTGTTTTTTTGTTGTTTGTTTTTAATTTTTTGGGTTTGCCACGTGACGTGCGGGATCTTAGTTCCTGACCAGGGATGGAACCTGCACCCCTTGCAGTTGAAGCATGGACTCTTAACCACTGGACCACCAGGGAAGTCCCCGGGGTTTTGGTTTTAGGGGGTCCCTGTCCTTCCTGACTTTGGGTGCAGATATTGAGTCAATGAGTTTCCTGACTTCAGAGTGTGACTTTCATTAGTTTGGTATCAAAATCAATGTTATCATTAACTGATAAACATTTATTGAGCATCTACTCTGTGCCAGAGGGTACAACCAATCAGGGCAGAGAGTCAAAACAGCCCCTGCCTCAGATAGTTGAGGTACAGTCAGCGGACACACAGCCTGCCGCTGTGGGCCAGGCACCTCCTGGCTCGGTGCCGGCTTGGGGACGGGTAAGCTCTGAGGGAACCTGCTTCCTGGTCAGGAGTCCCCGGGCTTTAACGACACCCGCCTCCACGTGGACACATTCTGAGCTTCCGTCCTGCACATCCCTTAAGCTGTGCTTCTCTTTCAGGATGAGTGTGCAAACCATCCGCAATGTTTTTAGTGTCGAAACTGGCTACCGGCTCTCAGATGATCAAATAGTCAACCATTTCCCGAACCACTATGAACTGACGCGGAAGGATCTGATGGTGAAGAACATCAAGAGATACAGGAAAGAGCTGGAGAAGGAAGGGAGTCCTTTGGCAGAGAAGGACGAAAGTGGGAAATACCTCTACCTGGGTTTGTGTCCTTGCCACCGGCCTCACGTTTTAAATAGATAGTGGAGTATTTTCCAGTGGCACAAGACCGCGAGATGGTGCCTGTTGGCTTTGAGGGATGAACGTGTTTGTGGGCACCTCTTTCATTCCAGGCGTCTCCAGAATTGGGGGAGGGGGCTCCACTTGGAATCTGAGTTTGTGTGAGTGCCTTGGGAATGTGCACAGGAGGTGGTGGGCGTGGGGGACACTCCCTGAGTTACAGACTGCCAGGAGGGATCATTACTGTGTCCCGCAATGCCTGGGGAGCGCAGTGCATCCCTGCCCCGCCTGGTGAGAAAAGCTGGGCTGTCGGGTAATTTCAGAATCCCTTTTGCACAGCTGGGGAAAAGTACGTAAGTGACCTCTCTGGGCCTCGTTTCCTAATCTGATAAATGGGAATGATAACAATACCTATCTCACAGTTTGCTGTGGAGATTAAATGATACAGATTTGTAAAGTACTTAGCACACAGCTAAAAGAGAAAACTCATTACAGGCAGACCTCAGAGGTATGGTGGGTTCAGTTCCAGACCACCAAAATAAAGCAAATTACTGCAGTGGGACTTCCCTGGTGGTCCAGTGGTTAGGACTCCACGCTTCCACTGCCTGGGTTCGATCCCTGGTCAGGGAACTAAGATCCTGCAAGCTGCATGGTGTGGCCAAAAATAAATAAATAAACAAATAAAAAGAATGAAGTTTTAAAATAAAGTGAATACTGCAATAAAAGCAAGCCACATGAATTTTTTTGGTTTCCCACTGCATATAAAAGTTATCCTTACGCTAAACTGTAGTCTATCAAGTGTACAATAGCGTTATGTCTTAAAAAAAGTCAATGTACATACCTTAATTAATTAATTAATTATGTTTTTGGCTGCGTGGGGTCTTTGTTGCTGCACGTGGGCTTTCTCTAGTTGCGGGGAGCAGGGGCTACTCTTTGTTGCGGTTCTCAGGCCTCTCATTGTGGTGGCTTCTCTTGTTGTGGAGCACGGGCTCTAGGCACACGGGCTTCAGTAGTTGTGGCACGTGGGCTCAGTAGTTGCGGCTTGCGGCCTCTAGAGCGCAGGCTCAGTAGTTGTGGCGCACGGGCTTGGTTGCTCTGTAGCATGTGGGATCTTCCCGGACCAGGGATCGAACCCGTGTCCCCTGCATTGGCAGATGGATTCTTAACCACTGCGCCACCAGGGAAGTCCCTACATACCTTAATTTAAAAATACTTTATTGCTTAGAAATGTTAACCATCATCCAAGCCTTCAGTGAGTTGTAATTTTTTTGCAGTAGTAACATCAGAGATCACTGATTTCAGATCACCATAGCAAATATAATAATAATGAAAAAGTTGGAAATACTGCGAGAATTACCAAAATGTGACACAGAAACACAAAGTGAACAAAGGCTGTTGGAAAAATGGTGCTGATAGACTTGCTCCACGCAGGGTTGCCACAAACCTTCAGTTTGTAAAAAACGCATTATCTGTGAAGCGCAGTAAAACGAGGTGTGCCTGTGTTGTACTGGGATTGAACTGCAGAAGCCCTTGCCCTGTTAGATGCTGGGCGGGGGCGTGAGGTAGTGAAACAGGCGCTGAAGAGGCAGTGGCAGCATCTTTCTGTCCGTGGCCCCCGGAGGGCTGGCTCACCGTTGTCCCCTCTCTGTTACCCTCAGACTTCGTCCCCATCACCTACATGCTGCCCGCCGACTACAACCTGTTCGTGGAGGAGTTCAGGAAAAGCCCCTCCAGCACCTGGATCATGAAACCTTGTGGCAAAGCCCAGGGAAAGGGCATCTTTCTGATCAACAAGCTCTCGCAAATCAAAAAGTGGTCCCGGGACAGCAAAACATCTTCGTAAGTGGGGGAGCCCGTTGCGTGTGCTTCCCAGCCATCTCACGTCGTCCTCAGTCTCTTGGCCACGGCCGGGGGGGGGGGCCCTCGCTTGCTTTTCCAGGTGCGCAGCATTTGTGCAGGTATACACGTGGCAGCAGGGCAAGGCTCTGTGGCCACTGTAGCGTCACCAGTCGTAGAATCTCACCTGGGGATGGTGGGTAAACTGGCGTAAGGTCACAGGAGCAGGGAGCCTCGCCGGCCGCTTTCTGTCCTGAAAGCTGGGGGGAGACCCGTCCAGTCCTGGTGCTTCTGAGGTGGCGAAGCACATGCTTCACACCTGGGTGCCTGGGCTTGAACCCCTGTCTGGCACTCACCACCTGAGTAAGTTTTGTTGTATAGACTCTTAGGTTCTTCATCCAGGTAAACTGGGGACACAAATAGCACCAGCCTCACGGGGTCGAGGTGGGTATGGACCCGAGCGCCAGGCAGTGTGTGCGGTCAGTGTAAGAGAAGACCTAGGTGGCGGTCAGGTCAGGTCTCCTCTCTGGGTTGGGGGCCCCTCAGAACGGAGGACACCAGGAGATTTAGTCTAAGGCTCACTCTTTGCCTCTTCGAGGTCCTTAACTGCCGGCAAGCGCCTGGAGGCCACCATTGGTGCCATCCTTTCCGGGTGGGCCGATGGCTCCCCTGAATTCCCAGGAGTGGCAGGGATGCCTCCTTGTGTCCTGCATTTAAGTCTGACTGCATGATGCCAGCACCCGGGGGTTCCTCTGTGGATACCCACCCACACCCACCCTTGTTTTCTCCCCGTGAACCGGCCTCTCACTTAATGAGAAGCAGCAAGCTTGTCACCAGCCGACTAAACACCTCTGGTCTTTTTTTTTTTTTAAATTTATTTTATTGAAGTACAGTTGATTTACCATGCTGTTTTCATTTCTGCTGTACAACAAAGTGATTCAGTTATACATATATAGATTCTTTTTCATATTCTTTTCCATTATGGTTTACCGCAGGATATTTGAATATATCTCCCTGTGTTGTACAGTAGTACCTTGTTGTTTATTCATCCTATATATAATAGTTTGCAGCTGCTAACCCCAAACTCCCAATCCATCCCTTCCTGACCCCCTCCCCCTTGGCAGCCACAAGTCTGTTCTGTATGAGACCTCTGGTCTTTCCATCTAACCTCGACTTTGACACACCCAGGTTCATGACTCAGTCTACCAAGGAAGCCTATGTGATCTCTCTGTACATAAACAACCCGTTACTAATCGGCGGCAGGAAGTTTGACCTGCGCTTGTATGTTCTGGTGTCTACGTACCGCCCACTGCGCTGCTACATGTAAGAGCCAGAGTTTTGTTTCCATTCTTTAGACAGTGCTTTGGGAATTCCCTGATGGTCCAGTGGTTAGGACTTGGCTTCCACTGCGGGGGGCCCGGGTTCGATTCCTGGATGGGGAGCTAAGATTCCCGCATAATGCGCGCCGTGGCCAAAAAAAACCACAAAAAACCGTGCTTTGACGCAATACTTCCTACTCCTCAGAGACCTTTCAAGGGTTGATCAAACTCCCCGTACGAGTAGTGCCTGGCATGTGATCCATGTTGAGTAAGGCAGTAACTTTGACGCGAATGTGAATCTTGAAAACGAAAAGCAACTCTTTTACCCTTACAAAGATACTCAGAGAAAGAAGCCAGACACAGAAGGCCACATGTTGTACAGTTCCGTTTATGTGATGTACCCAGAAGAGGCAAAACTGTAGAAACAGAAAGTAGATCAGTGTTTGCCCAACACCAGGGTTGGGAAGGGACTGCTGACGGTCGCAGGGTTTCTTTCTGGGGTGATGCAGATGTAAAATTGATTGTGGTGATGGTTGCACAGCTCTGAATATACCAAAAACCATTGAGTTGTACACTTTATGTGGATGAGTTATATGGCACATAAATTATATCTTAATAAAGCTGTTGTATAAAAAGAACCATAAAAAATAACAAAGCAGCTGTTTAAAAAGTTTAAAACAAAAAGCAGCTCTTTTAAGAGAAAAAAAAGTGTTGTATTTTGTTTACACTTGTCCTCAGAGTATTGAACTAATCTGAATTCCCACTTAGGTATAAACTTGGATTTTGCCGCTTTTGCACAGTAAAATACACCCCGAGTACCAGTGAGCTGGACAACATGTTTGTTCATCTCACCAACGTTGCCATTCAGAAACACGGGGTAAGTGCTTCTTTTCCCTTGAGCTTAAGGAAATGGACTGATTTTAGGGGTTTCTTTGTTTTTCTATTTGCAGGAGGGGTTGGGTGGGTATAGGAGTTGAATTTAAGATGCCCTGGCACTGATGAGGATTTTGTGGGTTTCTTCCTTTTTCTATTTGCAGGAGAGGATGGGTGGGTATAGGAGTTGTATTTAAGATGCTCTGGCACTGATTGGGAGGGGGAGCCCCAAATATCCAGTGTGCTTGTCCCACTGGGGGTGGGGCATTTGGAGAAAGTCCCACATTCAAGTAGTTCTGGGACCTTGAGCAAGTTAATTGACTCTCGGAGCCTGGGTCTCTCGAGTTGTAAAAGGAGATAGTATTATTACCTTGTGGGGCTTGTGGGAGGATTATATGAGAGGACTTGTGCTTGGTCATTCAGTTAAAGACCAGATACTGAGCACCTGTCTGGGTTGGTCCCATGCTGAGGGCTACAGATATGGGCAAAAACTTCCTTCACCCCTACTCTCATGGAGCCTAGAGCCTGTGGGGTGAAGACAGTCATCAAATAATCACACTGCAACTGAGATGCGCGTTCTGCAGGTAGAGGTGCAGGCCTGGAGGAGCTTGGAATGAAGGAGCCTGGAGTCCAGGTGGTCGGAGGCCGCCATGCACAAGTGGCCTTGAGCAGAGAGCTGAAGTCTGAGCGGGGGTTCCCTGGGTGGAGGAGTAGAAAGAGCATTCTAGCAGAGGGCACAGCACGTGCCAAGGCCCCGTGGCAGGAAGGAGCATCGCAGGAGCTGAAAGGAGTCGGGGCAGCTGGAGGCCCCAAGCGAGGGGGGTGGAGTGAGAGGGCCCTGTAGAGGCCAGCGGAGGCCGGGACACAGGACGTGGTAGGTTCTGTGCAGGCTTTGGGACTACAGTCCAGTCCTGGCGAACAAGGCCTGAAGGTCTCATTTCTGTAGGAAAGACTCTTCTATTTGGGTCTTGCTTGAATGGAAGCCTGAATACCCTAATCTTTTTATCATTTGAATAGAAAGAGGGTAAATATTGATAGAAAACAAGCTTTTCTGAGTAACCTACTGAAGGGTTTGGTCAGACCAGCTTGGGCCCAATCCCATGCCCATCACTTAACCTCTGGGTGACTTGGGCAAGTCACCCAGCCTCCCTCTCAAACAGGAGCCCTGGTTTTTACCTTGCTGGTCGTGGCAACTGGCTTCCCTGGGGGGGCTGACCCCCGTTCACCTGCCCATCGGGTTTTCCTGAGAGCAAACTGAGAGAGTGTTGTCGTTACAGTGTTCGCAGTTAGAGGAGAAGGGGTGACTCGGCCAAGGCCTTGTTCACAAGAATTTGGGAAAATGGTCTTTCAGGTGACACAGCACAGAACTTATCA
Organism: Balaenoptera musculus; assembly: GCF_009873245.2. NCBI lineage: Eukaryota > Metazoa > Chordata > Mammalia > Artiodactyla > Balaenopteridae > Balaenoptera > Balaenoptera musculus. Next base: position 98,432,539 of record NC_045794.1, on the reverse strand, counting down.
GCCATTTGGGGAAAGCTGAGCATTGACGCCACACCCTTCACAGCCAAGTAGCACATTTCGTGAAGTCTGGGCGGGGGTGGGAAATGACAGTGACCGACCTCGAGTCCACTTGGTGTCCTGAGGACAGTGCATGATGTGTTGGCCTGCTAAGCCGCCTCACCCTGGGGGGGGCCAGGCTGAAATTGGGAGGGTCCCATTTGATGAGCCTTCTCAGGCCATCAAACGCGAGGTCACTATTTCCATCAATAAGGAAAAGAAACCATTCTTGTAAAAAGACGGAAGGAGAGAGCTGAGGCTGTCTTCAGCCTGGCATCTCTACATGCACCGGAAGGAGCGGTGCTTTCCATATTCTTCCTATTTCTAAATGCTTCGCTTTTTAATGTAAGAAAGAGGTTACTCCGAGAAACTTCCTTTTCGCCCTTGAATGAAAGCTTCACATGGCTCTAATTTAACATTGCGTAGAGAATAGATGTTGTACTGAACACAGAAATGCTGCGGACCAGTGGATCTGCTTGCCCACGGAGGGCCCCTGGGGGCAGAGCGCCACCCCGCACTCTGGGGCAGGATGACGAGACACATCCCTGCCCTCGGGAAGCTCAAAGTCCAGCCAGAGGGGCAGACTGCAGAGGACTGAGTGTAAGGAAAGGTCAGGAGACCTCAGTGCTGCCTTGAGAGTGCAGGGGTGGGGTTTGGGGCCTGCCAGGAGGCTGGCTTAACCATGACTGCCAACGGGTTTGCCAGGGTGGAGGGGGAGGAGCTGAAAGAGAAGGGGTGGGTCCTGAAATGCGCAATGTTTGCACGTTGATAGGAGAAAAATGTTCTGAGATAATTCTGATAAAATAACTTTCCTACGGCCAAAAAGCAAGCGCTTTTTGTATCATTACTTTGTATCTATACCTATGCACGTGTAAGACAGTGTTTTGGAACTTTATTTTTTAAGTAAACAAATTTTTCTTGATAATAAAGAGAATCTGTATATAGGAAAAGAAAAGGTATTGCTGGACAGTTAGACTAGTTTTTCCTATAATTTATTTTAGGGATACAGTCCTTTTTTTAGGAACACAAACACCAAGTAATATATTTGAGAGCCTGTTTGAGGTGAACAAGCTTGGGCACCTCATCTTTTAAGGCATTTTAGTAAGAACTGACATGTAAAAGGAATTTGTCTCTGACTTTGAAAAGATGTTTTTAAAAATATGGATAATTCTTTGCTTTTATATGTAAACAGAGTCTGCTTTGAGTTTGTTCCTTATTAAGCTGATTTTGTTTTAGTTCACAGTTACCAACTCTATACTTAGAAAATGAAATCTCCATCTCATAACTTTCTAATATACTTCAGTATTTTCTAGCTTTTTGCCTCCAAAGAGGCAGTGTGTGGAGAATTAATGTTCAGAGTCAGAGAAATAGAAAGAGCACTGAACTGGCATCGGAAAACCTGGGCTAAGATCCCAGCTCTGTCACAGCCAGGATGAAAGCTTGGGCAAGTAACGGGGCCTCTCTGAGCCTGAGTCTCTCAGACAGCTGGGACGCTGTGAGGGAGGTTCATGTGTGGGTCTCTTAAACCATCGTGCCCGGGGCACGGTGTGTCCCAGGTTGGCTTCTCCAGGAAACAGAGGCAGAGATGAGCATGCAGGAGGTTTACTGGGGCATGATGTCAGGGGCAACACCAGGAGTTGGGGGGAGCCGGATGGGGCAGAGGGGGGTCAAGTGGGGACACAGCTGCAGCAGGGGCCCCAGCCAACCTCAGTGCGCTCTGCAGCTGGGTGCCCCTGAAGAGTTGTCCCAGACAGAGACAGGGGCCAATACCCGAGCACCAACCCCTCACTGGCTGTGGGCTGCTCGAGGAGGGGTTGGACTAAGCAGGTCCTTTTAACCAAGGGCAGCTACCTGAAAGGGTCTGTGCTGCAAGAAGGAGCGCCTTGGTCTTGAAGGGGTGTCTGGGTGGCACTCCATCCACAGCATGCACTGTAGGGGATGAAGCATTGATTATGAGAACACTACAGAGTTGAGTGGAGTCGGCCCTCCATATCCCAGGGCTCCACATCTGTGGGTTCAACCAGCCGTGGGTTGAAAATATTTGGAAAGGGACTTCCCTGGCAGTCCAGTGGTTAAGACTCTGCACTTCCGCCACAGGGGGCGTGGGTTCCATCCCTGGTTGGGGAACTAAGATCCTGCAAGCTGCCTGAAGCAAGCAAACAAAGAAAATTCAGGAAAAAAAAAAAAAAATTCCAGAAATTTCCAAAACAGGAAAACTTGAATTTGCTGCTCAATGGCAACTATTTTTGTAGCCTTTTTGTTGTGTTTACACCAATTTACATAGCATTTACATCATATTAGGTATTATAAGTAATCTAGAGATGATTTAAAGTACACAGGAGATGGGGAGGATGTGTGTAGGTTACAGACAAATACGGTGTCATTTTATATAAGGGACTTAGGCGTCCAAGGATTTTGGAATCCAAGGGGTGTCCTGGAACCAATCCCCTGTGGATACCGAGGGACAACTGTATTTTTAAAAAATTGCATGTGTAGGAGGCCCAGATCTCCAAGGGGCAGGGCCCATCTGCTTTGTTCCCGGGTGCCTGCCCCCCGCACACCGAGGGGCACCAGGAAACGCTCAAGGGTGAGAGCAAGCGCGGGGTGCCTCTGGGAGCATTGCCTGGGGCCCCACCCCCTTTTTTGTGGCCAGGAGGATTACAACCACATCCACGGGGGCAAGTGGGCCGTGAACAACCTGCGGCTGTACCTGGAGAGCACCCGAGGCAGGGAGGTGACCGGCAAGCTGTTCGACGAGATCCACTGGGTCATCGTGCAGTCCCTGAAGGCCGTGGCGGTGAGTCCCAGGAGCGCGGGGGGGCGGGGCCGGGAGCAGAGAGAGCGAAGGAGACCACGCAAGCCCAGCACGAGTTCGGGATTTGGGGGTGCAGGTGGTTCTTTTGTTAAAAATAGCTGGGTTTTTTTGGGGTTTTTTTTTGTTTTTTTCTTACTTGAGGGTTTTGGGGGTTTTTTTGTTTTTTTTTTTAAATTTTATTTATTTATTTATTTATTTATGGCTGTGTTGGGTCTTCGTTCCTGTGCGAGGGCTTTCTCCAGTTGCGGCAAGTGGGGGCCACTCTTCATCGCGGTGCACGGGCCTCTCACTATCGCGGCCTCTCTTGTTGCGGAGCACAGGCTCCAGACGCGCAGGCTCAGTAATTGTGGCTCACGGGCCCAGTTGCTCCGCGGCACGTGGGATCTTCCCAGACCAGGGCTCGAACCCGTGTCCCCTGCATTGGCAGGCAGACTCTCAACCACTGCGCCACCAGGGAAGCCCCAAAATAGCTGTTTTTATGGTCTCACCTCCTACACGTCTGCCAGAGTCCAGGGTGGTCTCGGGAAGGGAGAGGGGCTGGCTCCTGGCTGGCGTTGCTGCAGCCATGGCCCTGGAACCTCTGCAGAAGGGCAGGGACCTCGTGACGTCATCATCGGCTCTTCTGTGCCCACTGAGTCGAGCATGAGCATTTTGTCATAGGTGATGCTTTGGAGATGGACTTTTCAGCAGCCTCCCTATTTTTAGGCTTCCTGCTTTGCTATTTCATAGACATTTAGGGCTGGAGAGATCCTCTCTTATTTTTCACTCAAGTCTCATATCTGTTGGCCGGTTTGCAGTTTTTGTGTTTCGTCTCACTGCTCTAAAGCAGGTGTGCGTCTATTTTCAAAGGAGAAGAAGAGAATAAACCCTGGAGCACCAGCATGCAGACCGCTATTTCTGGTGCAGACACCGGTGGGCAGACTGGAGCAGCGCCCACACACTGGAGTGGAGGGGCTGTGAAAAGAGCTTCACTCGCTGGAGTCAGAAACGTGGGGAGATTGCTGTTCTGGAGAAAGTGTGATGTGGGTTTGGCAGCGAGGTGGATGTGTGTGACAATATTTATGTGAAAGCTTCTCAGCGGAAGATTAAGGCCCTCTCTCCCCCCTTTTATTTTCCCCCCCTCTGGCGGCGCTGTGCGGCTTGCGGGATCTTACTTCCCCGACCAGGGCTTGAACCTGGGCCGCGGCAGCTCTAACCACTAGACCGCTGGGGAATTTGCTCTCCCATTTTTATCTTTGAAAATGCCAACTTACACTAATTCCCCTGTACGTGAAAAGCTTTGTTGAAACAACTGTGTAAAGAAAATTATGGACAGGAAAGGTGACCCTTCAGTGGACACCTTGGCTTTCCTGTGTCTTGAATCGAGCTCTTCCTGTTTCACCAAGTGCTGATGAGCCCTGCCTGTGCCTTCAGTCTGCATCCCGGGCCCACAGGGAGGACTCGACGGGGAAAAACCCAGGGTCTAGTTAGTCTAGTTAGCTGTTGGAGAGAGGCGTCTCAGGGGCCACGTTCCACGTCTCTCACCCCACGGAAGCCATGCCTTGAACCTCGACGCTTGGGTGGGGGTCATGGTGCAGATGTGTGGAGAGTCCTGGGCTCAGATTTCAAGCCGAAGCCACCATGTGCCGCCTGGCGACGTGGCACAAGTGCCTGCGCTCCGTGGGCCTTGGGGGTCTCCTCTGTGAAATTGGGATCTCGACCCTGATGTCTCGGGCTGGTTGTGTGAACACGCTCCGCGGAGGCTAATTTACGGGCTGGGAAGGTAAATGGCAGCGGCTGTAACACAGGCGATGTGGGAGCCTTAGTGCCTCCGCTCCCGTCCTGGCCTGATTGCCAGAACTCTGAGAAACAGTTGGCTGTTTAATCAAGAAAACCTGTGTCCTGGCCCCGGACATGCAGCCTGTCTCGAGGCTGGATCCTCCGGGCGCCTCTGGGCGTCTTCTCCTGGGCCTCAGCCTCCTGAGCTGAAAAGCTGTTGGATTTCTAAGGCTCTGAGGCTTTGGGGAGCAGGAATTTATTTATGCAGTTTTTATTAATTTAGCAAATATTTGGTCACCTTGTTTTTACCAGGTTGTTGCCTTCAGGGAATCTAGGGGAGAGGCAGGCAGGGAAACAGGAGGCTGCGGTAACTCGTGAGGAGGGCCTGGTGCAGGGCGTGGACCACGTGGGAGGCCCACGGAGAAGCCGAGAGGCAGAGCTGGGGAGCAGAATGCTCAGAGGGCCAGAGACAGCGGGGCTGGGGGATGACAGAGGGTGAGTGACTTTCCTCTGTTCCCTCTGTGCTGCAGAGGCTTTGGGGGACAGTGGTGTGTGCGCTGGCCGGGTTAGGACACCAGGCTTTCAGTGGAAATGCAGCAATTCCACTAAATTTCCGCGTGATGAAACAGCCCCCCAGCCTGGTTTTCCTCCAGTGAGTGGGGCTGCACTGGGCTCTCTCCCCCTTAGACGTTTCCTGTTCTAAGTCCAGTGTTTTAGGGAGAGTCCACGCATCACTAACGTATGAATAGGCCTCACCATCCTCACGGTCGTGTCTGTGTGCTCCCCTCGCTGTGGGGTGCATGAGAGTCCCCGGGGAGTGCGTAGCACTGCTGCTGGCTGGGCCTCTCCTGGAGGGTTTAATCCAGGCAGCTTGGGCAGCCTGGAAATCTGTGCTGTAAACAAGCGGCTGGTGGGTTTTTTTATGCACTTGGAGAACAGTTTTTGAAATGGAATTAAAAACTGAGAAGAAGGGACTTCCCTGGTGGCGCAGTGGTTAAGAATCCGCCTACCAATGCAGGGGACACGGGTTTGAGCTCTGGTCCGGGAAGATCCCACATGCCGCGGAGCAACTAAGCCCGTGCGCCACAACTACTGAGCCCACGTGCTGCAACTACTGAAGCCCGTGCGCCTAGAGCCCACGCTCCGCAGCAAGAGAAGCCACCGCAGTGAGAAGCCCGCGCACTGCAACGAAGAGTAGCCCCTGCTCGCTGCAACTAGAGAAATCCCTTGCACAGCAATGAAGACCCCAAAATAAATAAATAAATTTAAAAAAAAGAAACCTAAGAAAATCCAAAACTTTTAAGTAAATGGATTTGACTTTTGAATTTTGTCACAGAGAACAGAGGTTCATAAGCTCATCCCGAGGGGTCTGTAAAGGGACTGACAGCCTGGTGGGCTCTGGGTGTGTGTATGTGTGTGTGTGTGTGTGTGTGTGTGTGTGTGTGTGTGTAAGCTGCACAGGCCTGAACTCTGGGTGCCTGGGCTTGGAGCTGGACTTCTGTCCACTCTGAGGACGGTCTTGTGCCGATGGAGACGTTCATTGCTGGTCGTCAAGCCTCTGATGAATGAGACGTGGAGACAGTGATTGCTTCACGAACCCCCTTTCCATCCCTGACCCTGTGGGAGAAACACTGGGAGGAAGGGGGGACGGGGGAGGGCGGAGATGGGGAGCCGCTGGTCACAGGAGTGAGCCGCTGGCATCACCACCGTGAGGAGGGTCCTGCCGCTTTAACGTCCCGCATCTCCATGATGTGGGTCTCGGCTGGGCCCCCCAGTTCTGGCTCTGTAACCCACCGGTCCTCTCCCTGCAGCCTGTGATGAACAACGACAAACACTGCTTTGAGTGCTACGGCTATGACATCATCATCGACGACAAGCTGAAGCCCTGGCTGATCGAGGTACCCACGCGCTGCATGCCCGCGTGCCTGGTCACCCTACACCCTCCTGGTGCCTGTGCCTCGGGCTCCGCGGCCCCAGCCAGATGTTTCCCAGGCTGGGGTGGGTGCGGCAGGACGGGGGCAGATGTTCAGGTCTGACGGTTTGCTGATGGTTGGGGAATACACACTCCCGGTCTGTCACCTCCGGCGAGCCCAGCCCACAGGGCCCGAGCCATCCTCCCCCTTCCGAATGGGTGCTTCCGGGTGAGTCCAGGTCCTGGGGCCCGGCCCTGGCGGACGCTGTTCCCATTCAGGAAAGGCGCTCACAGACCCAGAAGCCCTTGGGAGGCGGTAGCGTTCGGTCCGGAAATAAGGAGCGCTAACCTCTTGGGAGGAAGGCGTAGTTTGGAAGGAGACTCATCTGCCTGTTTCAAGGCGTAGACAGGATGTAGTGATGGCCGTTCTAGAAAGGGCGAGGTGCATACACCCTTTTCCTGATGACAGTGGCAGCGGGCGCTGGCACACCCGTCTGAGGCCCTGACACGGAGCCCACCTTGCCGGGTGGTCCTGCTTTGCTCTGCTACCAGGAAGAGGGGCTCAGGCCTCTGAGGGGCGCAGGGCTGGATGGGCGGAAAGGGTGCAGGCTCCCACTCTGGTGACTCATCTCCCCGCTATTGCCCCTGAGTGCCGTGTCCTCTCACCACACCCATGTGGACGGGACGGCTCAGGCCCTTTAGCTCAGTCCTGTTTCCAGCCAAAGCTGAGTCACAAGAGCAAGTGGCAGTGAGTGGTTCCTTGTAGGGGAATCAGCGGGGGCCCTGCAGGGAGCTGCCAGGAGAACCAGGTTACGGGAGGGCAAGCTGTATGTGTGTGTGTGTGTGTGTGTGTGTGTGTAGATAAATGTACATACAGATAGACAGATAGGTCAGTCCTTAGATATAACATACTTATGATTTCTTTTCCTCCATCTTAAACAGAGTAAATAACTTGAATGGAACTCAAGCTTTCCTTGATGAACTAGGATCTTAATTGTGAACATTACTTCTAAAATAATAACAGGTCTTAACTGTAGCATATTTGTAATAAGAATTACAGTATTATACGATCAGCCACGGTGGTAATTTCAGGGGCACCCGAGGTCCACCCTGCCGGTGGCACAAAGACACAGTCTGACTACTGAGGGGGGAAGCCTGAACAACTTGCACATTTGCTGTCTCTTCTCTCTCACGGCCTGAGAAAACAGCCCACCAAAGTCATTACAACTGTGCCTAAAATAAGGGTAAATAGGTGCTGACTGAGGGCCTGTGGGACTCTCGGCGGAGTAAATGGCCACGTTTTAACACGTGGATTTTGTGACTTGGCTGACCTCCTCAGAGGCCTGGATGGGCTCCTCACCTGGTCAGAATGTTGCTTTGTTGGTGAGGTAGTACTTACTCTCTCAGCAGAAGGGGTCCTTTTCCTTTTCCTTCAACCCACGATGCTGCTTGGTCAGGGCCATTGGGTCACTGATTCCAGCAAAGCTCTGGGCAGCTTTTGGTGCTGAGGACAGAGCTCGTCACACAGGTAGACGCTGAAATTACGTTTGTGATGGACGTTGACCTACGATGTTTATTTGCGTGGTGACGGATTTGTAGCTTCTGTTCCTAGTCCTGTCTTTAAATATCGTTTGTATTTCACCTAACAGCTAATGAGATAGATCACGAAATGCTCCCTGAAGGTGTTAGGTATGAACAGTGTGAATCACAACCTTATCTGCATTGCGGGGCCCTCGCTCCAGGCGAGTAAGTGGTCCAGCCAAAGGATGTGTTCTCTTTCCTCTCGTAGGTGAACGCGTCCCCATCCCTCACCTCCAGCACTGCCAACGACCGAATCCTTAAGTATAACCTGATTAATGACACCCTCAACATCGCCGTCCCTAACGGCGAAATTCCAGACTGTAAATGGAACAAGTCACCCCCAAAGGAAGTCCTTGGCAATTACGAAATTCTGTGAGTTTGTGTGTCTGTGCAGCTGGCCTCGTGTGTGTCAGATTGGGGGGCACCAGGGCCCAACTGGGATTTTCTAGGTATATGTGGACTCACTTTATCGGGTAGAGTATTTTGTTTTTCGGTGTTACGGGGTCGATCTTGTAGCAGACAAGTGCTTGCGTGCTGAACCAGGCCTCTGTCTAGTCTTGTGCCTGAGAAACATTAACAAAGCATTTGCCACGTTCGCTGCTGGGGCAGCAGGAGCTGGTCACCTGCCTTGGAGCAGAGGCTGGCCACGCCCTGGTCCACCCCGAGAGCTGTGTGACACTGAGAAACTAATCAATCTCTTTGAGCCTCCGTGTGTACTTCTTTTTAAATGAGGATAATACGATCTGTCTTACAGCGTTGAGAGGAAAAGAAATGCAGCATTTGAGGGTCTGACACACGTGTTGTCACATTTCATTTCTCCAACAACTTCGTGAGGTGAGGGTTGTCAATGGCTCCATCTTACACGTGTGGAAACAAAGGCTCAGAGGGGTTACGTGGCACGTTGGTAGTGACATAAAGCGGGGGAAAGTGAGAACCCATCAGGAGGGCAGTGGTCGAGCAAGTCCAATTCGTTCTCACCATAGAAGAGTGAGTGGACGTTAAAAGGACTGACCTGGGGCTGTGCCGGGGGCCCGGGAGGAAAGCGAGCTGCAGGAAAGGGTGCCTGATGTGGTCCATGTGAAACGGGCAGTGGTCCCGGTGCCCCCTCCCTCGGTGTGATGGGCATTTCCACGTGTGGTGGCTGCTCTGAGAGTGGACGGGCCAGGAAGCGTGGAGGGACACGCGTTAGGGGGTCAGCATGGACACCACCGCTGCAAGGGTGTGGGCCGGGGAAGGGGAGCCAGGAAGAGAGGGAAACAGCACCCAACCGAAGGACTGAATATGCTAGGATCACATTGCGTGATTCTGTAAAAGTAAACATGTACGTTTAACTTAGCATTTTTAAAAAATGAAGAAGTGGTGAGTGAACTTTACACAGCGCACAGATCCCAGGCTCTTGGCTGGTAGCGCTGCTGCCATGTGGACGTAAGTGTGCAGCCCGGGGAGGGTGGTCGGGAACCGAAAGGGCGACCAGTTGGCCGGTCGGTTGTGTCCTCCAGCGCGTCTGCCGCGCAAGTGAGGTAGAGAGTAGGCAGAGGGTGGAAGTGCCCGGGGTGGGGTGCTCACCAGGTGCGGGAGAAGGGCAAGGAAGCATCAGGGTGTGAGCAGATGAGGACAGTGCGGGGGTGGGTAGGGGTCATGGGGTCAGGGCTGTAGGACAGTGAACTGGGAAGAGAAGGGGCAGAGGTCAGAGTGAGGCTGGCGGCCGAGGTTTTGCAGGGGCTGTGGTCCCCAAACATGGCAAGGTCGGGTGCCCTGGGAACGGGGCTGAGCTGGGATGGAGGACAAGGTCATCGGAGAGGGCAGTAGGTCAGGGAATCGGGGTCCCATCTGTTTGGTCACTGCGGTCACCGGCAACAGGGAGCCGAGAGCCTGAATCTTAAGGAATTCGGGGCAGTGACACAGAGGATTAGAGGTGACCAACAAGGCCGGGTGAGGGTTGTGAATTCTGCTGACCTGGGAGGGAGGTTTGCAGTGGGAGAGTCTCCTCCAGAGTGGGAGAGAAAACAGGCCCACTCCAGGGGCTGCAGGGGAAGCCAGGTTGCCGAGCAGGAAGGTGAAGGGGACCTTCCAGGATGAGGTGGAGGATGGGGGGTGCTCTGTCCATTGCTGACGAGGGACAGAGCTCTGAGTGCACAGAGGGAGGGAGAGTTTGCTGGTGGGGCCAGGATGGGGCCCGTCCAGAGCCTCGGGGGTTGGCACTGTGGGCGGTGCAGGGTGACACGCGGGTGATGGACGTCAGACTGTGATGGAGGGCCTCGTGGGCTCAGTCCTGAGACAGATGGGGGGCTGTGTGGGGAAGGAGTCTAGCCAGGGCCTGGTGGGTCCGCCTTTGTCCAGCTGAGAGTGGCGGGGAGGCGGGCTGTGAGGACCCTGTGGGACCCTCTGCCCCCATCAACCCATTGCCTCCTCGAGGGAGTGATCAGACGCTCCATTTCCAGTTGAAGACGCAGTGGTCCGAAGCCTCAGTGCTTTTACTTGGAGAGACAAAAAGGTGGGCCCCCCTCAATCCATTCAGCCACCCTCTCCCCAGCTGAGGTGATAAGGAAAGCTCGAGCGCGGGGCTGACAGTTCTGAATCCTTCCATTCAGGACCTGCTCCCGGTGCTTCAGAGGGCCTGTCAGAGCCCCGGGTGGGCTTACAGCCCTGGGGCCGCGTGGGGAGGGCCCCGACATCACGGGCCCCGCCCTGCCCTCCTGGCGTGCCAGCCTCTGCATTCCGCTGCGTGCTCACAAGAGCCCTTCAGAGCGTCCCAGCGAGGGTGCCGGCGCCCCTGGTGTGGCACCCAGAAACAGGCGCTCTTGCCGCTGCGCCAGCTCGCCGTCCTGGCCTTGGGGCCACAGGTCCTGGCACTTTGCATCTGCTCCCTCCGGGGCCCAGTTCGGAAGGTGCCCGTTCTACTTTTACGGCCTTTCAAAAGAGAAATGCTCTGAACCCTGACAGTGAGTGGATTCTGCCTGTCGAAAGGCCAGGAGAGCAGCCCACCAGCACAGGAGGGGCCTGAGAAGAGCCATCCGGTCTCTGACTCTCCTCCACGCCCGCTCTGTCCGTGGGCACACCACCCCTGGGAGCAGCCCGTCCCGGATGCCAGCTGCTTGCCAAACGCTCATTTCAGTTTGTTTTGTTTTTAAGCCGCACAAATACCCAGTGAAACTGGGAGCCCACCTGTGGGTCTCCCCTCTGTTTACTCAGCAGATTCTTATTGCCCGCCACCCCACGGGTGAGATGCGGGGGAGGACCGTGAAGCAGACGGGGGGCGGGGAGGGGTCACTCCAGCCCTTCGGTCGGTACTGCAGACGCGCGCAGGCAATAGAGTGATGACGTATGAACGGGAGTCCCCGGGGGGAGGGGAGGGGCCAGGGCGGCTTCCGGGAGAGCCCCCCACAGGCAGAACCGCCAGTGTTCCTGGGGAGTCCTCTGTCCAGCTTCGTCTCTCTGTAGGGAGATGGGGAGGAGAGGGGGGCCCACGTGTTGTGGTCTGACATCTACGTCCGGCAGAGGGAAACCCCGTTGTGCCTGCCACGTAGATAACACTCAGCGACTGGCCTTCCTCCTCCCTCCCCTCCCCTTTCAGCCCCCTTTGCCACCAGAAGCCCAATGCAGAAATGTGTTCTTCAACCTCAGAGGCCTCTAACCCACACTCAACCCACAGATTTTGACTCTGTGAATGAGCTCATAACGGAAGCACACCCTCTTCCAGAAGTCAGCAAGATGTAGCTAATGCAACACAACTGAGCATCTTAGTACCTTTTGCGTTTGATGTGAACGTCTTCACACGTGTAGCAGAGGCTCCTCAGGGTGTGGTCAGCAGTGATACCTACGCACGCACTTCAGCAGTGACAGGAACTTCACACTCTGAGCTACAGGGTAAAAAGCTCCGAATTAGGAATCGGGACTCCTGGGTTTTATTTAATCCTACCTCTGCCGCGTACCAGCTGTGTGACTTTAGCACACTGACTAAACCCTTCTGAGCCCCACGTTCCTCAAACAGGAAGTGGGAATCATAATACCTCCTGGTCTGAGTCAGGAGGGTGATGTGAAGCCACGGCGGGTGGGGGGGGGGGCGGGTAGGAGACCCTGTTCTCTGGAGCCTGCGTGGTGCCAGGGCCCACAACAGGTGCTGCGGGTTTCACCACCCTCATGGGACCCCCAAAAGAGGGGCCCCACCCCAGCAAGAAAGGATCACCCAGATGCCAAAACGGTCAGGGGCGCTGAGGTTCTAGGCCAGTTCTTTCTTTTTTTTTTTTTTTTTTTTTATAGATTTATTTTATTTATTTATTTTTTATTTTTTGGCTGCGTTGGGTCTTCAGTTGCTGTGCACGCTATCTCTAGTTGCGGCGAGCCGGGGCCACCCTTCGCTGTGGTGCGAGGGCTTCTCATTGCGGTGACTTCTCTTGTTGCAGAGCATGGGCTCTAGGCTCGCAGGCTCAGTAGTTGTTAGGCCAGTTCTTTCTGATGCAAAAGCCCGGGCTGCACTTTCTTCCAGGCCGTGCTTTAGCGCTGCACCAGCCTGATGCAGGAACGTTGGTGGGGAGGAGCCGGGGAGGGGGGCGGGTCACAGCTGGTGGAGGCGGCACTGGCCTTGCCTGTGAGCGAGCTGCAGGGCCTCTCCCTGTCCTGGCCTCCTCCTGCGCAGGCCACTCACACCCTGTGCCCTGTCTGAAGCGGGGTTAGTCATCCTCGCCCCACAGATGCTGAGCGAGATGCTGCGTGTAAAGTATTTCCAGACATCACTCCTCTCCCTCGCTCCCCGGAGGTCTCTTTCCTTTCCTTGGGGTCATTGCCAAATTCAGTCTGGTGGCCTGCATGAAATGTCAGCTGCAGGGGGTGGGGACCACCCACAGTAACAGTTTGACGCGGTTGTCCTCGTGTTCCATGGCCTGGGGCGGTGGTTGGTGGGCTGGAGGCGTGTGGGACGGGGCCAGGCTGCTTTGCCGCACCGCAGCCATGGCGACACTGCCGCTGAACCCTGGAGATGCTTCTCTGTTTCTAGGTACGACGAGGAGCTGGCACAGGGCGACGGGGCTGACCGAGAGCTGAGAAGTCGGCCGGGCCAGTCGCTGGGGCCCAGAGGGGGCCGATCGAGAGACTCCGGGAGGACCGTCCTCACAACCTGGAAGTGACCACCAGCGAGAGCAAGACTCCAGCCTGCACCCACCCTTGCTGAAGACCTATTTTGGAAACTCCCTTTTTCTAGAGCTTTTTTCCTTTCCTAAACCCTGTAAATAAATAAAGGCATTTCTTTGGAAGGTTAAGGAGCCTATTATTGGGAAGAAGTCCCTGTTTCTCCTTTACGCTCACACCCACAACACTCTGACAACAGATGTATGGAGATTTTTCCCACACCAAGCAATTCTGCTGCGCCGCTGGGTGTCCTACCGTTTAACTCAGTTCTGACGCTGTCTGCCTGGAGTTGGAGTCAGATCCCGCAGGGTAAGGCCTCAGTCGCACAAGACTGCCCCCACCGTCTCAACTTCAGACGCCAACCGCAAGCCCACGTTGTTAACTGTGCTTCTGACTAACTGGCTGTAAGTGGGAGGTTCCCACAACCCTATCCTTGGGTTCAATTAATTTGCTAGTGGGGCTCTCGGAATTCAGGAAAACAGTTTGCTTACTAGATTACTGGTTTACATAAAGGATGCAACTCGGGAAAAGCCAGATGGGAGAGATGCACAGGGCAAGGTGTGGTTGAAGGGGCACAGAGCTTCCATGTCTTCTCCGGGGGCACCACCCTGGACGCTCTTCAGATTCCATAGTCTGGGGATATTTATGGAGGCCTCGTTACACAGGCATGATTGATTAAATCATTGGCCATTGGCGATTGACTCACCCTCCGGCCCCTCTCCCTTCCTCGGAGGTTGAGGTGTGGGGCTGAAAGTTCCACGCCTCCAATCACGTGGTTGTTGGTTCCCCGGGCAGCCAGCTCACATCCAAGGCCATCCAGGAGCCCCAGCCTCCAGTCAGTAGCACAAACTCTGGCTTGCTTGGAAGGGACTTGTTAGGAACAACAAAAGATACCCATTTCACCTTCATGCTCTGTAGCAATTTCAGGAACTGGGAACAAAACTAAATATAACAAAGATGTCCCTGTAACTCTTAGAAAGGAAATTACAAGGGTTTTAGGAGCTGTGTGCCAGGAAAGGGGATGGAGACCAAATATATATTTCTTATAAATCACAATATCACAGTCTATTTCATTAGGGCTGTAAGAACTGATTCACAAATGTATAAAACGAGCTCTTTCCACAGAAAGTAACAGCTTCAGCATGTGACTTAGTTTATTATAAGGTATTCACGTTTTTAAAATTTGGCACTAAATTAAAAACAAACCCAAAACCTGAATATCTTACAGAATCATGCTGCCATGAGAAAGCAAAATATTTAATCTGACAGCTGCTTTGGTTTCATCCTTTTAGCTTGACTGCGATTTGGAGGAAAACGGGCGACTAGAAATATTCCTCAGCATTTATCGTTACAAAGTCCTTTGTCTTGATGCTCTCAGACAACTCACTTGGGTTTTGTAGGTGAGTCTATCGGTCAGATGAGCCCAGGCAATTCCCAGCATGTGGCTTACGTGACATCAGCATCTGGGTTTGCCACAGACGCAGAGGTAAGCGCTGTTGGCAGCCGTCAGCGGCGGGATAAGCTCTTGATGTGATGTGTTTACCCGCAAGCCACCCTGGTCACCACTGACCTACAGAAAAATACGGGAAGGCAACCCGTGTCCCTCTGTAGAGCAACTGATGTGGCCGAATAACCCATGGGGGTGTTCCTCTTAGTAAGAACCTTTTACTGTCACGTGACATCTTTCATTGATACTTCATTCACTGTCCTGAGTTTCTTTTTCAACTCCCCACCTCTTTTTGGTTACAACATTAGGAATAGGATTTTGTTGTTACATAATTACGCCAAGGACATAGAAGATAGAGGTCTTTCCTGTACCCATATGCGAACACCTGTCACGCTTACACATCTCGTGTGTATACATGTGCTCACATATATTTAATGATGTTTCACAGCCATTTAGGGAAAAAGGTCCTTTTAAATGGATCTGGTACAATACAAAGTGAACAAAATGAAATACAAATGGCATTTAGCCAGAATCCAAATAAACTGCAATTTGGAGGGATCTGTCTGCTGTGTTCACGTTAAGCCTGGAACAGTTCCAGCTTATTGATCGATGCATTTCGTGTGTTCCTTAATATTTAGGCCCGCTGTGGATGGCAGGTGTGGCTTCGAGCCTCTGAATCAGACCTGGGCTCTGCCATTTATTAGTTTGTCCCAAGGCTGACAGTGGCTCTTTGGACCTTTGCTTCCCAGTGTTTAAGAAGGGGATTTCTTATATTTGCCTTAGAAATAACAAGTGCCACTGCCTGCCCCACCTTGCTCTTGTTCCAGCTCTGACGGTGTTTTCTTCCCCAGGAGGGGACAAAATCCACGTGGCTGGTGGCCTCCACCCTCAGCTTCTGCACACAGCTTTTCCACCCACCACTTCTCACAACCCAGGTTCTCCGTTATGTTGCTTTATTTTTGCCTCTCAGATGTGTCTGGGAAAGGGTGAAGTCCCTGGCTGGGAATGTGACCGCAGGCTGAGCTCAGAGGGCAGTTCAATCACGGAGGAAAGAAGTTAGTTTGCCAATGACCAGGTTGTTAGGTGAGAGCGAGTGTCTGCTAAATAGATTTATGTCAAATATTGACTGTGACATTAGTGATGTCATGTTCTGGGGCAGATGTTTCCTCTGGACATTTCTAGAACATGCATGGGTAGGAAGTATGCAATGTGTGAAGAGGCCTTGGGAAATTGTTGGTCTGTAAACAGACTGTCAGGTCACTCGGCTCAGGTCTTGGCAGTGGTGTCCCCATTTGGAATCGTCCAGGATGACAATTTTTGTTTTCTTATCAACTCCCATTATTTTTTTCCATTTGACGGGGTAGGAGGGGGTGGTTTCCAAAGTCTGAGGGTTGTAGCATCTGGTCATTTTCACAATGATTCTTTTTGTTTGATTTTTCCCAGAGTAAACCCATCATTTGCCTGCTTCCTGAAGGGGCTGCTCCCTCAGTATTCTTTGGCAGATGCTCAAGCCCAGAATGAAGTTGTCTTCCTACATGTTCCCCGTCTCACAGCCCGGCAGTCCCCAAACCTGGTGACAAGCTCCTCGATGGGCCTCCCACCTGGACCACTGGGTCTCGGCCCGCAGCCCCACCCCATGCAACTGGGTTCCACCCTCTGGCCCAGAGCATTTTCTGACCTGTGGCCATTTCCCCCAGCACACAGTCGTTCTTCAGCACCATCCACAGAGCCTCCTGTGCTTGGGGGGACCTGGAGGCCCTCCATACGCGGTGTCCCCCAGCCCCAAACTCACCTGATTTTCTAACCCCAGGAGACTGGCAGTTTCCACCATCCCTCTAGGTCCACTTTTCAGCTCTGCTGTCTCTCCAGCCAGCCCCGGGAGGAGCTTCCCTGGTCTCCCCAGCGTCAGGCCATCAGCCTCCTGTGGCCCAGGGAAGCAGGTGAGTGTCTGCTGCAGGGACCCCGGCCAGCCGGCCTCCCGCCCGACGCCTGGCACTGCCCAGTGACCAGTGCCCACAAGGTGTTCATTAACAGGAGCTGTGCCCAAGTGGGGTGCCCTGGGACATTTCAGGACACCTGTGAGGCAACAGGAGCACCATCAGATTTTGTTTCCTGTTTCTCATTCAAGCAGACGAAGTATTTTTATGTCTTTTCTGATTTGTCCCAGCCTGAACCATACTGTGTCTCATACGCTTCTCTCCCACGCCCCAGGCCACGTGGCTCGCGGGATCTTGGTTCCCCAACCAGGGATCGAACCCAAGCCCTCGGCAGTGAAAGAGCAGAGTCCTAACCACTGGACCGCCAGGGGATTTCCTCATATGCTTTTTTTTAAAAACTTTTATTTATTTATTTATTTATTTTTGGGTGTGTTGGGTCTTCGTTTCTGTGTGAGGGTCTTCTCTAGTTGCGGCAAGTGGGGGCCACTCTTCATCGTGGTGCGCGGGCCTCTCACTATCGTGGCCTCTCTTGTTGCGGAGCACAGGCTCCAGACGCGCAGGCTCAGTAGTTGTGGCTCACGGGCCCAGTTGCTCCGCGGCATGTGGGATCTTCCCAGACCAGGGCTCGAACCCGTGTCCCCTGCATTAGCAGGCAGACTCTCAACCACTGCGCCACCAGGGAAGCCCTCCTCATATGCCTTTAAGCTGAAGATAGCATCCTCGTACTTCTGTGCCTAGAGGGTTCCGAGCGTTCCATCTCGTGCTCATTTCTTCCGTGGCTGCCATGCTCCCTTAGCAGAAGGGAGCCTGAGGGTCCGCAGGGTCCCCTGCAGGGAGCCATGGGCTTCCCCGCCCCTTGATTGTCCTTTTTTTTCCCCTTTCTTTTTCAAGTTTAATTCCCTTGATTTTTCTTATATGATAATGCTGCGTGGTAGCCCCATATCTGGAGTCTGGGTTCTCACCCCGGGATCTTGAGTGGGTCTAAGACAGCAAATTCTGAGCAAAGTCTCCTTCCAGGGGTTAGCGGTGAGGACACCGTAGCTTGGACAGGACACGGAAGGTGGCCTGGCAGATGGCCCAGGTGGCCGTGGCCATCAGCAGCAGCTTGGGCAGGGGGACCAGGCAAGCTGCAGAGCCGTGGCAGAGGGGCCAGTGGGGCTTTGCTGGCCTTGTTCCCAGCGGCCTCCACACCGGGAGGTTGGAAGCTTGGCCAGGATGGGCCCTGTGGGTGGCAGCAGCAATTTCCTTGGAGCACCTGACTCCCACTGAGTAGCCTCCAGTGCCAGCCAGGGCTTTGAACTCGGCCCCTGGGTCTACTTCTGCGGGGGCATCACCTTCAGAACCTTAACCTTGTGGGACACCAGTGACCCCAGACTTCTCTGTGGGTATACTGGGTTGAACAGTGTCCCTTCAAAACTCGTGTCCACCCAGAACCTCAGAACGTGACCTTGTTTGGAAATAGGTCTTTGCAGATATAATTAGTTAGGGGTCTCAAGATGAAATCGTCTTGGATTTGGGGTGGGCCCTAAATCTCATGACTGGTGTCCCTATCAGAAGAAGAGAGGACACAGGCACAGAGGACAAGGCCGTGTGAAGTCAGAGGCAGATGCCGCCCTGAGCCAAGCAAGCCAGGCGTTGCCGGCCGCCGCTTCGAAGAGAGGCGTGAACAGATCCTCCCTTGGAAGGAACCAACCCTGACACCTTGATGTTAGGCTCTGGCCTCCAGAATTGTAAGAGTATAAATTTCTGTTGTTTAATCCAGCCAGTTTGTGGTCATTTTTTCCAGCAGCTCTAGGACACGAACACAGTGCATGAGCAGCAGAGACAGCCCCAAGGAGTTGGCCCTCGACTGAAGGGCCCACTGGTGACAGGTGACCACCTGGTTCTCAGGTTTGCCCCACCGCTCCCAGGTCTCAGTCCTGCTCAGACTCCCTACGAAGGCCCTGCAGGCTCAGCAGCGCTGGGCTGGCCACGTCTGTTCTCGGAGAAGAAGCGTCACACCCGTGCCTTCTCTCTCCCCAGATCCCAAGCCTCCGCAAGCTCCCCTCCTGAGTTCCCCGGGCCTGGCTGTGATTGTCCCCTGTTCTCTAGTTTCTCTCTCACCTGAGTCAGATGCTTCAGAGAAAGCCCAAGTTTTCTGGGTTTCTCAGTAATGTGATTGCTATGCTGATGTAGGTTGTGGGTGACCCTCTTGCCTGAAGGACAGCAGTGGCTGCGGTGTGGTGTCTCTGCTGGTACAGTGCAAGTCCGCATGCCCCTGGGGCTTTCGTGCCTCTGCTGTCTGATTCGGGGCCATTCTCCAAGCTCCTCTCCTTCACCTTTTAATTCCAGTCCTGGACTGAGCCTTTTGGGTTTTTGCCTCCTGAATTCAGTCCCCTCTGTTGCCACTGCCCCCCCCCACGCCTCCCCCCACCCCACCGCCCCGTTCATTCCACCCCTCCCCATCCCACACTGCCTCCAGGCCCTCCCCCCTCCCCTGCCCCGGAGCTGCCTTTGCGGCCCATCAGGCGTTGCCCGGGATCCTCCTGGGGAGAGGGTGGGCCACAGAGAAGAGCCGCCGAGGGCTTTCTCCTGCCGGGGGTCTCTCCTGTTGTGGCTGAGGATGCCGGGCAGCTCCTCCCTCGGGACCAGACTCCCATCCTGGCTGGAACATCGAGCTGGGCTGGCTCGGAGCTCCAGGTGTGCCTCCTACCTGCCCAGCCACAGAGCAGAGGCTGTGGCTCCCCATTCACCTTGTGTCCCAGGCCTTACGCCCCACAGCAGATGGCGAGAGGTGAGAAAAAGATGCCTTAAAAAGGGTCCACAGGACTTCCCCGGCGGTCCAGTGGTTAAGACTCCGAGCTTCCAGTGCAGGGGGTGAGGGTTTGATCCCTGGTCGGGGAACTAAGATCCCACATGCCAAGTGGTGTGGCCAAAAATGAAAAAAAAAAAAAAAAAGGAGAGGGGTTCCACAGAGGCACCTGGGGCTGATCTATCTGGAGAGACCACGAGCACTGAGCTTTTCTTTTTTTCTTTTATAAATTTATTTGTTTTATTTATCTATTTTTGGCTGCGTTGGGTCTTCGTTGCTGCGTGCAGGCTTTCTCTAGTTGTGGCGAGCAGGGGCTACTCTTCGTTGCGGTGCGCGGGCTTCTCATTGCGGTGACTTCTCTTGTTTCAGAGCTCGGGCTCTAGGCCTGTGGGCTTCAGTAGTTGTGGCACGCGCGCCTCAGTAGTTGTTGCTCATGGGCTTAGTTGCTCAGCGGCATGTGGGATCTTCCTGGACCAGGGATTGAACCCGTGTCCCCTGCATTGGCAGGCAGATTCTCAACCACTGCGCCACCAGGGAAGTCCCACGAGTGCTGAGCTTTGTCTGCTGACATTGTCCCCGAGGAAGAGAAAGCAGCCCTGACAGCCAAGGGCAGGCCTGGCCCTCGCAGCTTGGTGTTCTCCCGTGGAATGTAAACAATCGCACAGACCATCGGCATCAGACCAGGCCACTGTGTAACTGATCATCAAGGCGGAATCCTTCCATCCTCGTGTCTGAACCTGAACAGCGACATCAACATTGTCCAAGCCGCAAAATGACCAAGCTTCCCCGACCCTGTCCCAGCCACAGGACTGACTTCACCAATCACTGCTCTTACCTGCCCCAGGCTCCGCTCCCTGTAGACAAGGTTTACTGAGACACCTGGTCACAGAATCACCTGCCCTTCCTCAGAGCATCCAATCCAGAGCAAAGCCCACCTCCACAGACCTGTCACCCAGCACACACCCAGTGCCCTAAAGTCCCAGGCGCATTCTCCTTCTAGGTAACAAGCGATTCACCCATCCTGTTCCCCCGCAGGGTGCTCCTGTCCTTTGGCTGAAGAACATAAGACTATGAGAATGTTTAATGATTTAACATGGGGAATTGCACTAGTTTTGACGTGGCTGAGTTTTAAGAAAGACTGAGTCCTTCCCCAAGGTTGGCAGAGATCCTGTTCAGTCTTAGAAACAGGTAAACACGTTTTTCTCTTCAGTTGGTGCTACAGATGCTGTGAGTGGGGAGGGGATAATGGAGGGGCCCCAGCAGCAGCTTGGAGAAGGAAGCTGGCCTCCGGTGTCCCTGCTCAGGAATGCAGCCACCTCCCTTACTGCAAGGTGCGGGGAAGGTGGGGGGAGAACCAGGGAGGCCCAGGCACTGGGGTGGGGGGCTGTCATGTAGTTATCTAACTTTTACAAATTACATTTCCCACAAAGCCTTAAGGGCCTACTAAGTTAAAATCAAACAAACAACAACAACAAAAACCCAGCACCTAATCTGAGAGACACAGAATGCTGCCCGGTCCTTCATGTGCGGGAGGAGGTGACTCCCCAAGGTCACACAGCTAGTGAAAGACAGAGGCTCATTGGGATCCAGTGCATGTGATTTCCCACCCAGCTCTTTCCAACACAACGTGTTCTCGCCTATGGAAAAGGCAGGGAAACACCAGGTCCCTATGGTAACAGGACAGTATCCAGGGGTTGAAATTGGAGATTATAAAATCAACAAATATTGGTTGCCACTTGCCATTCAGAAGGTTTGGGAAATTGGAAGATGCACAAGGGAGACTGAAGGGGGTAACAGAACAAGGACAGAGTCAGGTATCAGAAGACCCACGCCCTCTCCCTGCTCTGCTGCTTGTTTGCTGTATGACTCTGAGTTTTGCTTTCTTATCTGCCTGGTGGAGATTATAATCTGTGCCCTGCCCACCTCACAAAGCCATCACGAAGAAGGAAAGACAATGATTGCAAAAGTGCCAAATCAGCATTAGTTAACTAATTAGTTAGTTTTTTGCTGTCACTTGAGTTTTAAGACCTGGTGTCTGCCCTCAAGGAGTTCACAAACTATTTCTTGTAAGAACAATGAAAAAGACAGTATAGGCTCAGTGCCAGAGAAGTGGCATGAATAACATATGCTCCAACAGCTGTGCTCTGGGTCGGCTGGGTGATCTGGGGTGGTTTCCTTGAGCTGTGTCTTAAAGAATGAGTGGAAACTGGATGGGAGGCAGGGGAGTTGTGGGGGGTAATCTCAGAAAGAGGATTCAGGGCCAAATTATGAAGGATCCTGGATGCCAGGCTAAAGAATTTGGCGCTAGGGAGCCATTGAATGTTTCTGAGGAGTAGAGTGACAAGGGAGGTGTTCTTAGAGATGAGACTCTGGGGGTGGTTCAGAGGATGATCGAGGTGGGGAGAGGTTGGAGGGAAGCACAGCAAAGAAGAGCTGAGGTTGTGGACTAAGGAGGATATTGTGGGTGGGAGGGTTGGTGGAAGAGGTGGCTTGTGCACCCCGGGTTGCAGATCTTTAGAGCCAGGAGCAATTCTCAGTTGACCAGCAGGGGGCGTGTGTGTAAAAGGGGTTTGAGCCTTCGAAGCAGAATTAGGTAAACTTGGCAAAGTTATGTTAACTAAAGTACTTTCCAGGAGCTGTTCAGTGAGAGCCTATAATTCATGGCTATGAAATAATATTGTTTCCATGTACCAACTGTGTAGCGAGAAAGTCACTGGTTTGCTTCAGTTCCTGAATCTTGTACTCAGAATAAGAATGAAAATAAGTCTGCCGGAAAGCTGGACTGACAGGCAAACTCTTCTCACACACAGTCTGTCCCAGGCAGAAACTTCTCCTTAGCATGCGGAATTCCCTGTTTTTCCATTAAATCACCCAATATTGAAGGAGCATTAGTGATTTGATAGCACTGGGTGCTGGGGGCACAGCCCTGAGCAAAACAGGCAAGTCCTTGCCCTGCAGAGTTCAGTCTGAAGGGGAGAGAGATGAGAAAGGAACATTCCCAGAGGTGGGCGAGACCAGAGGGCAGGCTGCTCAAGTGGACCCTCGGAGGGGCCATGAAGGGCCTGGAAAGAGCTGACTGTGACCGGGCAGAGGTTTTGGAGGGGCGGAGGGCAGTGGATGAGAGAGGCTGGCTCTCTGTGTTGTGTCTGGACAGATCCTCAGGATTAGGGGAGCGATCTGATCTGCTTGGGGGATGGGAGGGCTGGCTGCTGGGCACAGGTGATTTCTCCTGGTCTGGAAGGAGCTTGATCCCCCAAGTGGGTCTTGGGGACATGTCTGTGCTGCTCGGGTCAGCACAGAAACTGTTGAGGTGGAGCCCCCTTGAAGATGTGTTCCAGAAAGAAGGACCATGAGCTTCAGAAGCTGAGGCTGGGGGCTGTCCGGTCACTTTCTTTCCCTAGTCCTGACCTTTCAGGTCTTCCTTCGATTTCACGGAACACTGCCTGTCTCCTTCCTGTAACTCCACCACTATTTTTAGCCAGAGTTAGAGAGAGTTGGCTGCAACTGAAAGAATTTTAACCTTTAAAAGGTCACTCAGGTTACAGTGTGGAGAACAGATGGGAGAATGGTCATCCAGACGATAGATGATGGTGTCCTGGAGAAAAAAGTGGCGTTTGGAAGTAGCATCAACAGGACTTGGTGGGGGAGGATGGGTGAAGAAGGGGAGAGAGACCTCAAGAAGGATGCTCAGCTTTCTGGAAGGAGGTACCATTCATGTGGGGCTCAGGGGAAGATGATGCCTTTAGTTTTAGGGATGTTGAGCTTGAGGAATCTTGGGGACACTCCTGTGGGGTGTCACGTTGGCACTTGAGGATCTGAAGTTGGACTGTGATATAGAATCGAGGGCCACTGGCGTGGAGCTGGGAAGGGATGCTCCAGGAGATTGCCTGAGGGCGGAGGCCACAAGGAACAACAAGAAGGGGCTGAGAAGGAGCAGGCAGGAAGGAGTGAGGAGCTCAGCTCGGCATCTCATGGAAGCCAGGATGTAGGAAAGTGTGACGAGAGCTGCGTGGGGTCACAGGAGCTCAGCCCTGAAAGGGGCTCTGGGACTTCACAACCGGGGGCCATGGTGGGCCTGGTGAGAGCAGGGTCGCAGTGTGGTAGGGAGATCCCAGAGGAAGTGGACCAGCCGTGGGGAATAAGTCTTTCAAGTAGGGAGGTGAGGGAGAGGAGAGGAGAGAGAAGGAGGCTCTGAGGGGCTGTGCACCCAACTGAAAATTATAACTTTTAATAGGCTTCATTCATTCATTCATTCATTCATTCTACTGGTATTTACTGGGTGCTCACCGTGTACCATAGCTGTTCGAGGTCCTGGGGACACTTTGCTAAACAAGATGGGTCAGTCCCTGACATCATGAAGCATAAAATCCAGAGGGTGCTAGAGGAGAAATCATCGTCTTGAACAGTTTTATTGAGGTCTAGTTTACACACCATAAACACACTCATTTTAAGTGTATGATTCAATGACCTTTAGCAGATTTACAGGGTTGTGCAGTGATCACCAGAATCCGATTTTACAGCATCTCCACTGGCCACACAAGATCTCTCATGCCCATTTGCAGTAACTCCCTATTCCTACTTCTAGCTTCCAGCAGCCACTAATCTACTTTCTGTTTCTATAGATTTGTCTTTTTTGGACGTTTCATATAAATGGAATCCTACAGTATGTGGAGTTTTTCTTCTTCTTCTTCTTCTTTTTTTTTTTTTTGCAGCTAGCTTCTTTCACTTAGCATCATGTTTTTGAGATCCATGCATGTTGTAGTGGGTATCAGCATTTCATTTCTTTTTACTGCCTAATAGTATTCCATCATATGGATAGATATACCACATTCTATGTACCCATTACCAAGTTGATGACATTTGAGTTGTTTTTACTTTTTTAGCCATTGTGAGTAATGCTGTGTGAGCATCTGTGTATAAGTCTTCAGGCGGACAAATGTTTTCATTTGTCTTGCGTAGATATCTAAGAGTGCTAGGTCATAGGTAAATATATGTTTACTTTTAAGAAACTGCCAAACTATTTTCCAAAGCAGGTGTACCATTTTCCATTCCAACCAGCAGTGTGTGAGGGCTCCAATTTCTCTACATCCTTGCTAGCCCTTATTATTTGTCTTTTTAATTATAGCCATCCTTTGGATGTGGCATGGTATCTCACATGATTTGCAATTCCCTAATGACTAAAGATGTTGAGCATCTTTTCACGGGTTCATTGACCATTCCTATGTCTTCTTGGGAGAAACTGTTTTAAAGAGGTGAATTTTCCATTCCTCCTAGGAGATTGTGACTTTTCTCTTATTCTTTGGTAGAAGATTCCATTGACTCTTCCATGAAGACTTTCCTGATGCTCTTGTCTACACTGGTCTCTCCTTTCTCTTAAATTTTAAAGCATAAGTCAGATCATATCTGAGACTTAACGCCCTCCAAGAAAACTTCCCCTGTAATTTAGAATAAACTCAAACTCCAGCCTCATCTCCCCACCGCCCACTCTCCCTTCTGCCCTTGCTCCTTTTGCTGGAGCCACAGAGGCCTTTGAGGGTGCCACGCCCACCACCGCCTCGGGGCCTTTGCACTGGCGGTCCCCTCTACGTGGAATTCTCTTCCCCTTGATCTCTGCGGGGCCGGCTCCATCTCATCATTTGGGGCATCTTCTCAGAGAAGCTTTCCTGATCATCCTTCCAGCCCAATGTCTTATCATCTTCTCTGGCTTTCTTCAAAGCATTGATCGCTATCTGAAGTTATCTTAGGTATTTACCTGCTTTTTTACTTTCTCCCCCACAAAACCATCAACTCTGTGAGGGCACCACAACCTCTGCTTGGCCCGATCCAGAGTATGGCACGCACCTGATGGATGACAGTTGAATGACTGACTGAAGGAGTCTAAGGTGCCTGCTCATTTGTGATGGTCCTCGCCCTCACCTGTGTGACTCCTGCTGCCCCAGGGTCATGGCCACGCACCCCCAGGCTGAGGTAAGGAAGACCTGGGCGGGCTGGCATTTGTCCTGCGTGGCTGGGGCCCTCAGTGGTCACTGTGTGAAGCACTTCCGGACAGTGTTAGAGCAGCAGACACTGGCGGCAGTGACAAGTCAGAGCAAGATCAAACGGTGTGTGAGGAATGGTTTAAAACTGGAAGAAATTTAGTCTCAAGAAGAGAAGATTTAGGGGTGACACAAAATATGGAAGGGCCAGGAGTTCCCTGGTGGTCCAGTGGTTAGGACTCATGCTTTCACTGCAGTGGCCCGGGTTGAATCCCTGGTTAGGGAACTAAGATCCCGCAAGCTGTGCGGCATGGCCAAAAAAATTAAAAAATTAAAAAAAATTGAGGGGCTGTTAGGTGAAGAGGAATAATATGTAGTCGGGGTGTTTCAGAAGGCAGACCCAGGAGCAGAGGGCAGAAGTGGGACGGTAGATGTTGGCTTGGTGTAAGGGGGCCCTTTCTTGGTAGCATTGCTTGGGTGCAGAATGGGTCATCTTATGAGCCTCGCATCTCAGGGAGGGTACCACTCCCAGGGGTGCGGTAGAGGGCATCCATCACGGATAAGACTGGCACAGGTGGCTGGTAGGGCCTCTCTGCCTCTGAGCCTCTAGGAGTTCCCTGAGCTGAAGGCATGTGCTGTCCCAATGTTCAGAGGTGACCTAGAATTTTCATCTGGGGCTTAAGGGGAAGAGTCATTTCAGGGCATGGGGAGGAAAGAGATCAGCTTGCCTGTGCCAGCCTAGCACCGCTGGCGGGGAGAGGACGGGCCAAGTTCTAGGGCCCTGCGAGCAAATTTTCTGTTCACTTGCTGATTTGTGGAGTATCCCTCTCCCCCTCTGCCCCAGGGGATCTGCCCCACAAGGACAGGGACTTGTCATCTCATTCACCACAGCACCCAGAACAGTGGCCAGTGGATAGTAGGTGCTCAATAAATCTCTGATTTCAAAGCCTGACTCTGGAATCTGAGTCCCGGGAGAACCCTTGTCCACTGACTGTCTGTGTGGGGTCCACTCCATCACGTCTCTGAGTCTGTTTCCTTGTCTCCAAAGTGTGCATGATGACATGAGGGTGATTGCCATCCTCACCTGCCAGCTGGGAAGAGGCAGTGGCCGAGCTTGTGCACCTGGGTCTGGGCTGCCCTGGTTGCTGTCCTGCTATTTTTATTTTTATTTATTTTTATTTTTAAAATATATTAACTTTATTTGGCCGCACCGTGCAGCATGCGGGATCTTAGTTCCCCAACCAGGGATCGAACCCATGCCCCCTGCATTGGGGAGCGTGGAGTCTTAACCGCTGGACCGCCGGGGAAGTCCTGCTGTCCTGCTATTTTTAGCAGCAGTGATCACAAAGCTCTGTTGTGGGTCCACCTTCTCTATTCCCACTGTCCCCTGGGCAGCAGTCTCCAGGTCCCAACAGCTGGCTTGCGGAGGAGAGCAGCCCAGCTGGGGAGTGGGAACGTGTGTGCGAGTGCCAGGGGAGGGGGAAAGGACAGAGCCCTGGGCTGGGTGAGGGCTGAGTCACAGCCATAAAAACTGGGCTGGGGGGGGTGTCATGGTTACATTACACTCACTTCCTGCCCGGAGGGTGCTGTGTCCCATGCCTCCAGGCGAGTGAGCCCAAACAGAAAGGCTTTGAGAAAGCAAGGAAACAGGAGGACAAATGGAAAATTTCAGTGAACTGGCCGCCCAGGAATCCCTTCAGCTTGGAAGCGTTCTTGGAGCCTCAGCTCCCGTACCTGGAAATGCCTGTCATTTGGCCTGGAGCAAGTTTCCTACTTACAGGTGCGGTGGAACCTGCAGGCATCCCGCTTCCCAGCCATTCATGCCCCATGCCCGCCTCAAGACCACAGATCCTGCTGTTCCCACAACCTGGCATCCTCCCCTCCCCTCCCCCACCTGCTGAAATCCTGCCCATTCCTGAGGCCCAGTTAAACGACCACGTCCTTGAGTCTTTAAACCATCTTCTGACCCAGCACCTGCCACTCTTCTCTGCCTGCCCTTGACTTTTCAGTTCCACACAAGTGAACTCACTCTCACCTCTCACCTCTCTCTCCTCCCACTAAATCATCCTCACTTTTCCCCCCCAGCTTGAGTATGGTTCTGGTGGCCTCAAACATTTTCATATAACTCCACACATATTTATCCAAATTTCTCATAGGTGCTTTTTCTGATCTCACAGTTCTATGACACAAAAGCCTGTAAATACAAAGCTGAAAAAAAAATCACCATTCCTTGGTATTTACCTAAATGAGAACTTCTGTCCACACAAAAACCTGCTCAAGAATGTTTATAGCTGTTCTATGCTTAATTGCCCAAACTTGGAAGCCACAAAGATGTCCTTCAGTGGCTGAATGCATAAATAAACTGTGGTACATTCTGGCAATGGAATATTATCAGAGATAAAAAGAAATGAGCTATCAAGCCACAATAAGATGTGGAGGAAACTTATATGCATATTGCTAAGTAGAGAAGCCACTCCGAAAATGTAACAGACTGTATGACTCCAGCTCTACGACATTCTGGAAAAGGCAAAACTATGGAGACAGTAAAAGGATCAGTGGTTGCCAGGGGTTGGGGTGGGGAGAGGGCTGAATAGGTGAAGCACAGGGGGATTTTAGGGCAATGGAACTATTCTGTAGGATATAATAAGGATGGACACACATCATTATGCACTGGTCAAAAGCCAAAGAATGTGCAGCACAAAACATGAAGCCTAATGCAAACTCTGAACTTTAGTTAATAATAGCGTATTAATATTGGTTCCTCAATTATAACAAATGCACCACACTAATGTGGACGTAAATAATAGGGGAAACTATTGTCGGGGGGGATGTGGGTAGGTGGGAACTCTGTACTTTCTAATCAATTTTTCCGTAAACTGAGGGCACATTAGCAGGTGAGTGGGGGACAGCAGAGCAAGGAAGTGGGAGAGGGTGCGGAGACCACAGAGCAAGTGCCTGGAAACAGTGCCCGACATCGGGCCAGGCTCCAAGGCCAGTGCTCAGGGAGGCCCCCAGGCCAGGGGACACTGACGAGTGACATGGCCTCCGCTCTCCCCGTGCCCTCTCTACTGGGAGACTCAGCGTGGTGTGGGGTAGTGCAAAGGGTATGGCTTTGGAGCCAGACAAGAGCCTATGACCTTGGACAAGTCACTTTACCCCTCCGAGCCTCAGTTTCCCCAAGTGCAAAGAGGACTTGTCGTGAGGAAGCAGGAGTTCTCTTGTATAAAGCACCATCCTGGGGCCTGTCGCCATGGAAGGGGGTCATTTGGGTGGCGAATGTGATTGTTATTGGGGCCTGGGAGAAGCCAGGGCCAGTTCAGCCCCTTGGGCCCTCCGTGGACACCCAGCAGGTGATCTGTCCCAGCAGGTGCAGGGTGAAGGCTGCCTGAATGAGTGAGTAGCGGCAGTCTCCCAGGCCTGGTCCCCGGGAGTGCCTGGCCCAGGGACCCCACTCTCTGGGCGCAACAAGAAAGCTGTGAGCTGTAATGAAGCCAGGCCTGGCTTGGCGGGCTGGCTTTCCCCAGGGTCCACAGATACTCCCATCAGCCTCAAAGAGTGCATGGGCCGAAATCTGAAACCCAAGCCATGGGCTAGAACCAGTTGCACAGAGGACAGAGTTGTCACAACAGGAAGGGCGTGTCTGAGCCTGCTGGAGGGACAGCCGGAAGCAGCCTCGGCCCTTCGCCCCCCAGCCCCCCAGGAGCTGCCAGGACCCAGACACCCAGAGGACAGCTCCCTGGAGCGTGCCCTCGGCTGGCCGCCCCTGCCCTTGGTCTCAAACCATAAGGAGGGATGTTTGCCTACAGCCTTGAGGAATCAGCCTGTGCTCCACGTTGGGCTGACTGACCCCCCCCCCGCAACCCGCCGCCCCAACTCCCACTGCTCCCATTACCTGCCCCTCAGACCCATCCTCCCAAGTCCTGCCCTGTGAGTCTTCCGGAATCTACTCAAACTCTGCTTTTCTCAGGAGCCCTCCGGGACCCCGTCCCCAGGGCACTGCCTGGGCCCCTCACCATCACTGCTCACAGCCGCCTCCTCTGGCCCCCACCAGCATTACTTGCTGGAAAGTGGGGAATGCGTGTTCTTCATTCCTGCCCAGCTCGATACCCGGCATCACATGTCTGCTGTGTTGGAGGGAAAGGGGGGATTGCTGTGGGGAAGTAAGGAACACAGGAGAAGGAGCCAGGAGGCCCTGCTTTGCGAGGGTCTCTGGCCCTGGTGGCTGGAAAACCTCTGGTAACTCACCTGACTTCCCTGGACTTCCACCTCCTCACCTTAGACGCAGGGAAGGACTCACCTGGTCACCCTCTGGGGTCTCTGGCTTTGATGTTCTGTGGCCCCCAAACAGCTTCCTCCGCCAATCTCTCCCACCCACCCCACCCCCTGCCCAGTACTGCACTCCAATGTGAAATGCCGCCCCTCCGCCTGTTACCCTGCTGACTCCCCATTCTGAACTACTGTCCATCATTCATGCTCCTGGAGAGGAAAAGGAATAGTCCTTCGTCACACACACTTCTGAGCACCTGCCACGCGGCATACACAGCTCCAGTTCAGATGGTTCAAAACCATCCGTGACCTACCCTGGCAGGCTCTGGTGTGGCTCTACCATCTGCTGCCCGGACCCAGAGAGAGGAGAGAGTGGGTGACCGTGGGCAGTCCACAGGGCACAGGAATTTCTTGAGCTTGACGTGGAGTTGGCCTCCCCAGCCCCCTGCCCACAGTGGGGCTGTCTGGATGGGAGGGTGGATTCTGACGGATCTCAGACTTGGTCGGAGGCTCCCACAGAGGGAGAAGGGTGCACAGGGAGACCAGGCGGGGGCAGGAACTGGGCCTGGGGAGAGCAGAGGTCTGCGGGAGTGGGAACACAGGCAGCAGGGTGGGGCGGCTGGTGATCCGGAGGGATGGTGCCCACATTCCTTCGTGGGTGATGACGCCAGTGAATCTGGCACTCACTTGGGCTGGAAGTCCACCTTCCCTGGACCATGCCTGCTTTTGGGAGCAGCGCCCCGTGGCTCTGCTTCTTGTGGGGCAGGGGGTGCAGGAGAGGGAGAGGGAACGGGAGCGGGCACGTCCCCTGGGCCCTGCCAGGCCCCTCCCCTGCCTGCCCTCCCCTTTACAGATGAGGAGGGGCTCCCGGCTCCACCTCCGCACTGCGCGCCACGTGGGATTTAGTTCCCCCACCAGGGATCAAACCCCTGCCCCCTTCAGTGGAAGCACAGAGTCTTTTTTTTTTTTTTTTAATTATTATTTATTTACTTGGTTGCACCGGGTCTTAGTTGTGGCAGGTGGGCTCCTTAGCTGGGGCATGTGGGCTCCTTAGTTGCAGCATGCATGTGGGATCTAGTTCCCTGACCAGGGATCGAACCCGGGCCCCCTGCATTGGGAGCGCGGAGTCTTACCCACTGTGCCACCAGGGAAGTCCCAAGGAGGCGCTTGATGGTTTGGGCCAACACCAACATCAGCATCGGTCGGGCGAGCGCCTGCTGTGCGCTGGGCACCATGCAAAATCCTTTTCATCCATTAGCATGTTTAATTCCTCCATGCCCCACCCCGCCCCGGGCGGGTGGTGAGCTGCTGTTCCCCTGTCCAGATGAGGACATTGAGGCTGGGAAGGGAGGTGACGTGTCCAAACCTGTGAACCTAAAACTGCTCTACAAAAACAAAAACAAAGCAAAAAAAGAACAAGGAACCCCTGAGCCTTTGCCTGAGTCCTAGGTTTCCCTAATTGTTGGCGGGGGGCGGGGGGGGATTCTTTTTTGCAAAGGATAAAACTGGGCCTGTGGCCCTCAGGCTTCTCCTCCTTTCCTCTGACACCAGGAAGTGACCAGGACCTAACTAAATATTTAACCAATAGTTGGGGTGGAAGCTTGACCTCCAGCGCTGCTTCTTGTACTCCTGCTGTGACAGTAACATTGAGCCACATATAATCCCGAGCCCTGGCTGAGGAGGGGGCCCAAGTCCCACCCACCTGGAAGTGCCCACGCCCAACCCAGGCGAGATGTGGACGCCCCCAAGGCAGAACCCCTGTCCGGTGTTCACAGATGGTGATTCAACAAGTCAGGCATGGACACACGGATGAAGGTCACTCTTGGTCAGCAGAACCTTTGGTAATAGCTGGTCTGGGGGCCAAGAGCAGTCCTTGAGGGCTCCCCACTGTCTCTAACTGTGGTTTCAAAACCTCTTTATGTTTTTAATTGTGGGAGTCTTTCCATGACATCCTACATGTAATCAGTAGCAGCATTTTATTGGTGTACATTTATTTTATAATGTAAGTGTTGGTGTACAACTTCTTTTAAAAGTTCAAGTTCATAACATTTACATATTTTAAATGAACCAATATTATAAAATTAACCAATAATAAGAGCAATGTTACTTTTTTGATGAATACACAGTTTGAGACTGCTCCAGTTCTTTTTGTTTTGTTTTGTTTTTTATAGATTTTTTTCATTTATTTATTTTTTGGCTGCGTTGGGTCTTTGTTGCTGTGCGTGGGCTTCCTCTAGTTGCAGCGAGCGGGGGCTACTCCTCGTTGTGGTGCACAGGCTTCTCATTGCGGTGGCCTCTCTTGTTGCGGAGCATGGGCTCTAGGCGCGCAGGCTTCAGTAGCTGTGGCACGTGGGCTTCATAGTTGTGGCACGCGGGCTCCGTAGTTGTGGGGCACGGGCTTAGTTGCTCCATGGCATGTGGGATCTTCCCGGACCAGGGCTCGAACCTGTGTCCCCTGCATTGGCAGGCGGATTCTTAACCACTGCGCCACCAGGGAGGCACGACTGTTCCAGTTTTTAAAAACAATTAACTTCAGTATCTAATTTTATTTTGTATCAAGGAAATCTGGGTTCACCGGAATAGATGCACATGACAACACTGTAAAACAAAATCTTGCTTTACAATCACAGGATGACCTTCAATTTATCTGATCTGGGAGCCTGAAAAAGGGTAAGATGATACTTCGGATTCAGAATGGAATCACTGTGGTGTTCAGGACCTCCTCATCCTCCTGAAATTCAGGGCCTCAAGGAAGGAGTTCCTGAGGGAGTTTATATCTTTATCACATGGTAGAAAATACAATGTATCACATAAAGTCTGGGCATTGCCAGGCCTTCATTCAAAGTTTCAAAACACTCAACTTGAACCTATTTGTCTCATTGTTGATACTTGTTCCACTTTGGCACCAATGGCAACACTGTAACCCTGAACTCCCCAAATGAGCTTTTCCACTTAGTAAAAGTTAGGGTATCTGTCAGTGTCAGGAATAGAGCTTCAAACTGTGTGAGGCATAAGAACCAACTGAGGCTTGTGGAAAATGGGGTGATCCCAATGCAGGGCATCCTGGAGATGCCCACTTTGGGAAACGCGACCCAGACGACGTGACCATATCTTGCTGACTTTGGGAGGGAGCAGCCTCCAGGCCCAGGGGTCTTGCCCAGTGGTGTTGAGTTGAGCGTGGCGCATGTGAGTGGAGCCGTGTACTTGCTGGTACAATTTTATGTGAGCAGACGCGTACAGGCCAGCATGGAGCAAAACAAAGCAAACCAAGAAAGGCTGGGGTAATTGCCTCCTAATCAAGGACACATTTATATGGAATTCAGATCTTTACATGACTTGGCAGAGGAGAGCTTCATTCCAAGGTATATTCAGAAATGTGTTCCTCCGGCCTCAACAGTTAACACTTTGATGTCTCCAGAATATTAACAGTTGGTGCAGAGAGCATGTTCTTGGGCCCGTGTTCTTTTTTTAATCACAAATTTTTAAAAAGAGCACTTTTACAAAATGCAAATAGGTCCTTGGAAAACACTCAACAACCTCTGGCTGTGCCAGCTGTGTCCTAAGAGCATCACAGGTGTGATCTCAAGAATCCTTGCAGTTTCTCTAAGCGTTAGACTGTGTGATTATACCCATTTTACAGCTGAGAAAACTGAGACCTGGAGTGGCAAAGCAGATTGTCAGCATCACACGGCTACTCACTGCTCAGCTGCATTCTCCAGCCAAGCAGAACCCTCCTGTCTCCCTGGACAGCAGGATTTCTTGTCTCTGGGCCTTTGCCCGCATCCTTTCCATCCACTTTGGCTCAGTTAAATATCACTGCCTTCAATATTGTCACCCTCCAGGGATCACTGCGGTCACTCATCGAGGAGGCCTCTTTTAGACTCTACGTCCTTGCTGAGTCTTCCCAGGAGCACAAACAGGACCCAGGTCCGTCCCTCCCTCAATCCACCCCATCCCTTGCCCTGCACAGTCTCTAAACATTGGAAGTAATTGTCGATCAAGTGAATATCTGTAACAGATTTTGATTTTTTTTTTTTCTTGGAAGACACATGTATATCACTGTACAAGAACTGTATCTGGATGTTTTAAATTTTTTGGAGAATGTTTTGTTCTCTGTGAAAGTATGTTTTAACATCGGCTGTCTGTTTATACTGGCTGTTTAGTGGGAAATGGCTAATAAAGGACCAGTCAGCCTTTGCCCCAGACTCAGGTAATGAGCACATTTTGCAAGAAGGAGGGAGCAAAATGACATTGACAAAGCGTGACCACGTTAACCGCTCAGATACTAAGCACTCACGCCTGCATCCAGAGCTGCTTCCCGTGCTTTTACCTGATTTGCCCCATTTACTCCTTGCCACAGTCCTGTGAGGTGGGCTCTGTCATCACCCCCGTGTTACAGATTGGGACACAGAGATGCACAGAGCTGCAGCGACTTGCCCAAGGCCCCTCAGTGGGGGAAGAGCAGAGGCAGGATTGGGCTCCAGGCCTGTTTGGATCTGACGGGAGGAGGCTGGGTGCAACACTGTGAAATGTTTGTGGGGGTCAAAGTTGGGATGCTCACAGCTGGGAAAGGGGCGCTCTCTTTGGAAAAACAGCCTGATAAGCTGCTGGAACAGAGACGAGACTCAAAGAGCTGAGCAAGTGTCAGAGTTCTGGTGAAAGAAATGAGAGGAATTTTGTTTTTGTCTTCGGAAGGAAGGGGAGAGAAGAGAAGGGAGCCTGTGTGCAGAGGCCAGAGCGCTGCCTGGGTCACGTAGCCAGGTAGTGACCTCAGGGCCAAGAGGCCAAAAGGGCTCAGGAGGTGTCTCATGTTGCCAGGCCACTAGTGCCAGGCTGGATGCCTCCCTGTGGGGTCCAGTCTGCAGGAACCCCTGCTAGCTTCTCCAGTGGTCGGCGTGACGGGGGATTATGTGAGTGTGTGTGCAAATGGAGACGGGGATGATGGCAAGGACCAGCGAACATGTGGGAAAGAGCAGGAGGCTGGAGGCAGAGGTGACGCACTTGTTCGGAAACCATGGGGAGACTCTGGATCTTCACAGGGCCTGGAAAAGCAGTGCACCTGGAATTTCCCCAGATCTCAGAGGTCTGGGAGACCCCAGCTGATGACTGGGTTCTGCACACATGGTCCAGAGGTGTTTTGGGTGGCAGAGTGGTCCCTGAGGGCTGAGTCCTGGAGAATGGCAGGGAGTTCTTGGTAGTAGCTGGTCCTGGCACAGCATGGTAGTGCTTTTTTAAAATATATATGTCAATTGTATCTCTTTTATTATTATTATTATTTTCATCGAAGTATAGTTGATTTACAATGTTGTGTTAATTTCTGCTGTACATCAGAGTGATTCAGTTTTACACATATATACATTCTTTTCCATATTCTTTTCTGTTATGATTTATCACAGGATATTGAATATAGTTCCCTGTGCTATACAGTAGGGCCTTGTTGTTTATCCATCTTATATATAATAGTTTGTATCTGCTAACCCCAAACTCCCAATCCATCCCTCCCCCACCTCCCCTCCCCCTTTCTCTTTAGACTGTATGGATCCTTTTTTTTTTGTCTTGATTTTATTTTTTTTTAACATCTTTATTGGAGTATAATTGCTTTACACTGGTGTGTTAGTTTCTGCTGTATAGCAAAGTGAATACATATATCCCCATATCCCCTCCCTCTTGCGTCTCCCTCCCACCCTCCCTACCCCACCCCTCGAGGTGGTCACAAAGCAGGTGGTCCCTTTCTTTTTCCTCTTTCTCAATTATTATTATCACAAGCACATTGCAACAGAACAAATACTTAAAAAGGGAAAAACCACTCTGTTTCTGGTCCTTGTGCAAATGTAGTAGCAGTTTTAGAGTCCCCGCCATTTCGTATCTGGCTTTTCCTTTTAACATTTTAGTTTAAGCGTTTTTCCATATTGCTGCACCATCGTCGTGATTATTTTCAAGGTGGTGATGTGGATCCACTTCAGGCCTGGGGTCTGGCTGACCAGGGTTTCTAATCCTGGCTCTGACATTTATTTATTTACTCCGGGCCGCCCCGCCCCCCAGCACCCCGGCAAGTTACCTGGCATCGGTTCCCCAAACCCTCTCGTGGGCTCTGTGCACATGCGCGCGCGCGCACACACACACCGCTCTCCGTCTTGCTTAAACTAAGCCGGCTCAAGTGAATCTGAGGAAGCCCTGATGACATTGGCTTCTGTGAGTGCCTTACGGGAGAAAACTTTCAGAAACACTACCTTCCCTGAATTCCCAGTTAAGTGCGGTGCTACCCTCCCGCGGTCCCCACCTCTGGGCGCCCGCAAAGCCGAAACACTGGCTCCAGGGAGTAGGTCCTGCGGACCTCAGCCTCTGAGCGACTCGAGGAAAGTGACCCTAGCTGCCCTCTCCTCCTTTAAGTAGGCTCTCCCACTTTGATTGACAGAGGTAGTCACCAATGACGCCCAGGGGAGGTCCCTTTGGCGCGCTAGGGGGCGTGCCGCCTCCTCACAGCTCTGGCCCAATCAGGGACGCCGAAGGGGCTTTGGGGCGGGGCACGGCTCCCAGCAGCCAGTGGCGCGAGCACAGCGGGCGCGGCGGGGGCGGGGCGCTCGGGGCTGGCGGCAGAAGCGGCCGCGGCGGGGCAGGGCAGGGCCGGGCAGTTCGGCCAGAGCGAGAGCGGGAGCCGGGCCGGGGCCGGAGCCGGATCCGGGGCTGAAGACGCGGTCGCGGCCAGACAGGGGTCCACGGCGTGTCGGGAGGCGAGCGGCGGCCAAGGTGAGGGGCACGCCGCGACGGTTGGGGCGCCGCGGGCGGACGCGGGGCGCTGGTTGGCGGCCGGGCCAGCGCCCTGTCAGGCCGCCACGCTGGGGCCGCGCTCCGCGCCAGAGGGCAGCCTCTGGGGCCGCGCCGGCGGCGCGCGAACTTCCTGTCGCTGTGGGAGGGGGTGTGTTCTGGGGCCACCGCGGGCGCCGAGGGGCGTCCGGGGGCCGAGGGGGGCGCCAGAGAGGACGTCGAGGGGCCTCCGGAGGGCGGGTGGGCTGGGCTTGAGGAAAGCTGGGGGCCGAGGGGTGCGGGGTTGGTGCGGGGGCGCCACAGAGGAGAGGACGAGTTCTCGGGTTGAGGGCTTGCTGGAGAGAGAAGTTGGGGAGCGGGGCCCGCGGAGGCAAGAGCGCTGCTGCAGAAGGGGGGACGGACGACTTTAGGAGAGACTTGGGGAGGGGACGCGGGGAAGCCGAGGGGTGCAGGGGTTCCTTGGGGGAAGCGCGGGCGGCTCGGGGAGCCGCGCCGGAGGAGAGGGGGCCCGGTAGGCGCCGGTTGGAGGGCAGGGCTGGGCCCGAGGGTGGCCTGGAGGGGAGGGGGCGGCCAGAGCAGGCGGGACACATATGCGGATGCGCTTATTTGGGGCGCTTTGATGACCGTCCTCCATTTCCTTTCTTCCCACCCTCCCTGTCCCTCTTCTGGTTCTGTGGGGCGGGGGGATGGCAAGCCCTTCTTTGCGAGCAGGTCCTAGGGCTGGGGGAACAGGCAGGAGAGGCTGGGGGTGTTTGCCCTGTTGCCCCTCGGAGTTTTCCCAGACCGTCATTTTTAGAAACGTGAGTTGCCAGCCTGCTGGGGCATCCGGAGAGGCCTGGGATTGGAGAGGTAGTGATTTCTGCTGCTGCTCGATTTCAGTGGCTTGTTGGGTTTCAGCTCCACCTGGGAAGGCTGGTTTTCTTTTCAGAGGAGTTGGTCAGGGCAGCGAGTTGTGCTGTCGCCGGGAGTCCCACACAGCTGCAGCCTTTGAGGATGCTGCTCTCGGGTTGGGTGCCTGAGGGAAGGTGGCCTTCAGGTGGGGTCTGTGCACCATTCCTGGGTCTTGTCTTCTCTCCTTTACCCCAACTGTCCTGTGTTTCTGTGGTTAAGGAGGGTTGGCTGCTCAGAGTCTCCACGGCTACTCATTACTCCGTTTACCAAACACGCCCTGGCTGTCCTGATGAAAATCAGGAGGCCAGCTCAAAGGATTTAAACCTGGGCTACAGGCGGTGAGCTCACACCAATTCCTTCCCTTCTCTGCAGTTCCTTCCTCTCCAGTTATCCCAATATGCTGAAGTTCTGTTTTAACCCAGGGCAAGGGAGCCAACCAGGTGCGCTCGGTTGAATGCCAGCCCTCCCCTTCTTGCATGAAAGTTCTTATTCCACTTGATTCACAAGCCTGTCTACAGCCTCCCCATAGAGGCATTGAATGGGAGCCAGTGCAACTGGGGTTTCTCTTGATTCACATGGGAAACAATAATCTGTGTGCACTTAAACTTAATTCTAGAGTTTCACAGTCTCCTTGGTGAGGTTATGTTAGTTGAGATATGAGACCACTACATCAAAAACTTTTCTGTGGTGTGTTTTTCTTTTGACAATTGTCTTGAAGCTTTAAAGAAACTGGCCATTAGGCTGATGATATTTATTACTTGGGAAAGTAACGTAACACAGAGGAATAGATGAGTGATTAGGTCTGCACTCTTAATTCACTTTTTTGGAGAAGAATAAAAATTCATTTGAATGGAAATATCATTCTTAGCTCATGCTGTTGGGGAACTGAAACTTTATTACTTTTAGTCTCAAATGTATAAGATATAGGTCATAATATTTAAATGATCTAAAAGCAGGCATATATAGAAAGCTGTCTCTGTTTTTTTTAAATAAATACTCCATGTCCTTTTTTATAAAGCGTGTTGATTTTTAAAAATGAATGAATTAATTAATTCATTTATTTATTTGTGTCAGGTCTTAGTTGGGCACGCGGGCTCAGTTGCCCTGCGGCATGTGGGATCTTAGTTCCCCAACCAGGGATCGAACCCATGTCCCCTGCATTGGAAGGTGGAGTCTTAACCACTGGACCACCAGGGAAGTCCCAATATCTAGGTTTTGAACATGGCTTGTTGCTGGGAGATAAAGTTGTCTTTCCCCAGTCGTGGATGCCCAGT
Organism: Balaenoptera musculus; assembly: GCF_009873245.2. NCBI lineage: Eukaryota > Metazoa > Chordata > Mammalia > Artiodactyla > Balaenopteridae > Balaenoptera > Balaenoptera musculus. The sequence continues at coordinate 98,393,967 of NC_045794.1, read as the reverse complement.
CCAGATCTCTGATGGCCAGGCAATTTCTGGGGTGGGAGATGAGGGGCATTTGTCCTTACATTTTTTCATTTCTTATTATTCACTTGAAAGTCTGTGCAGACCAAGTTAAGGGCCTGGTGCTCAGGTTTCCTTCTTCTGACCAGGTCACAGCTGATTCCAGGATGTTATGGAATATCAAAAAGGTGGCACAGATTCCTTAATAATGGTAATGGCACCTTGTGCTTAGAGATCATGATAGCTTTTACCAAGTGCTCTCTGGCTACCCTTACCTGCACCTCCCATCTGACTCGGGCCTGCCTTATCTGCCATCACATTGTACTGGTGACTTTGTGGAGGCCACCCTGTAGATTATTTGGGTAATGACCACGTTCACATGAGCGATAGTGCTGGCTCAGTTTTTTTCCAATTGAGATTGTTTGGAAGTGCAGCTGCATACCTGAAGGCAGCGCAGCAGTGCCTTAGTTACGAAGTCCGTCAGTGTGCATTCCACAGGTAGAGACCTTACTTTATGGCCCTGGCAGTGATCCTTCGCATACCTGAAAGCATGTCAGTGCCTGAAACCTGGTTCCTGATGGGCCCAGTAGTGGGCCCTGGGATGGCTGTGTAGGAGTTCCTTGAGACTGGTGGTATTCAGACGATTATGCTATGCTGACTGGAGGCAGTGTTAAAAGAAGAAGTCTCAGAGTATTCTGCACAATGCAACATTCTTGGCGTATGTGTGGTTCCAAAGGTAGCTATTTGAGGGACAGTGGCCATCTAAGAGCACAAGCTTTGGTATTTTGATTAAAAACACAAAATAACAAAAACTCCTTACTTATGTTATATACTAGTTTGTAGTCATTCCCATGATTGTATGTTTATCTGTTTGCTTAATAAAACAGAGCATCATGTAGTCTAGTTTTCTTGTTTCCTAGAATAAAATCTTTATTTTCAATATTAAAACATCATCTGAGTGTTTCCTGACATTAGGCACTGAAAGAACAACATATGAGAATATAGAATGAATAAAACGCTATCTCAACAATCAAAGGCCTCAGAAGCATTAAGAAAAAAAAAAAAGGATGGAAATTTTGCCATAACTTTAGAAACCACGTGTGTGGTTGTTTTTTTTTTTAAATTTATTTTTGGCTGCGTTGGGTCTTCGTTGCTGCTCGCAGGCTTTCTCTAGTTGTGGTGAGTGGGGGCTACTCTTCGTTGCGGCGCGCGGGCTTCTCACTGCGGTGGCTTCTCTTTGTTGCAGGGCACGGGCTCTAAAGCACAGGCTCAGTAGTTGTGGCTCATGGGCTTAGTTGCTCCGTGGCATGTGGGATCTTCCTGGACCAGGGCTCTAACCCGTGTCCCCTACATTGGCAGGTGGATTCTTAACCACTGCGCCACCAGGGAAGTCCCTTTTTTTTTGTTTTTAATTTATTTATTTAGCTATATGAGCTTTATGTGACTTTTTTCCTCCCTGGTATGTGGGATAGTAGAGGGGGAGGAGCATAGGTGGAGACTAGGAACCCTGGGCTCTGTCCAGCCTTTTCCTGACTAACCCTGAGGCCTAGGACAATCGTGTATCTTATGGTCTCAGTTTTCATGTTTGTAAAAGGAGAGCCTTAGAGGTTCTTAACCTTTTGAGAATCTGATAACAACTATGGACTTCTTCCCAGAAAGCACACTTGTGGACAGCGTCAGAGGCCTGGACCCCAGATTAGGAATTCCTGGATCATCCCATCTCTAAGCTCCCTCTCACCTCTGATATTCTGTAATCCTATTTTCCTGGTCATCTTTGAGCTGATAATAATGATGACTTGTATTTATGGAAGACACATTCCAAAGCATTTTCACCTCTCATTTTTTGTCCCCAAAATATTTCTGAACAGCGTGGGTGGTGATGGTTATTCCTTCTTCTGATGGAGAAAGGGGTACCAGACCTGTCCACCACTTTAGTAGCATTACACAGCCAGCGGCCTGTCCTGGGACCAGAGTCAGGGCTCCTGGTTGCCAGCTTGGGGTTTTTCCATTAGATTTTGCTTCCTTGGTGGTTGGTTATGTTTGGCAGTGTAAATATCCCAGAATGTGTCGCTTGCAGAGGAAATACTTGTGCATCTGCTGAAAGGACTGTTTTTTTGTCTGAATTTGGATCACTAAACACCTTTCTGCCTGACTGTCAAAAGGTTACTTATTTTGTTTTTGTTATTTTTTTGTGCCATACTTTTCATAGGGAAACATTTGTGGGACTTGAGCGTTTTGAGCAGAGTTGTTTAATGTTTATTGATTAAAGAGTACATTGAGATGATTACTTTTCAGTTGAGTGGCACTTGAGAAACTTGTGAAATAAATGTTAAGTGAAAATTCCAAACATTTGACTTGTTCTGTCGAATATGTCCTCACAGATGAGACTTTTCCTGCAGCCTGAGAGGCCCCTCCCTGGGCCCAGAGCCGCTGGGTGGGTTTGAGAGTTGGGTGTGGATTGTGCCAATGACCATGACTATCCAACAGTGACTTCTTGTGGCCTTCTGGCCAGATTCTGAATATTTTAGGGACTGGTTTTTTCCAGTTTATTAACAGAATACAGTGTATCAGCTATATAAAAGGCTTGTGTAAGCAAAAGAATACTAAACTTTAAAGCCTCACAGATGTTAAATGGTTTATTCCTGATGAAAAGAATCATCATAATAAAGATGTTTTGAATAATCAGACATGGAGGTAATAGGATGGTATACAGTAGGTACCACTCAAATGTGGTATATGTGTGTGTCCTCCAGTCTTCCTATTATGTTACGTCTGATACCTGTAAGGAGATTGGCCGACATCATTCACTTTCCAGGCATGGAAAAGGGTATTTGCTCATTTCACAGTGCATTTCTTTAGAATACTGGAGAGGATGAGGCAGACATGCACAGCCTCACTGACATCGAACATAAAGCCTGATGTCATGTGTCAGCTTCCCTAGGTGAGTTGCTCGCCAGAGAGGCATTGGTGAGGAGAGGAGGCTGTTAGAGGGCAAGGCCCACGATGAAGTGTGAACTCCAGGCTGCCGCCACCGTGCAGGGATGGCATCCAGTTAACTACACAACCTGCCGTGAGGTTTGCTAGTATTCACGGGCCCTCCTCTGACCAGGAAACTGGCATCTGTCGGCTCTTTTCTTCCAGAGGCCTGTCTGTGATTTATATATTGATAGAGCGGCAGAGTTGTCAGTAATGAGCTGGGGAACTCCATTAGGCTGCTATGTCGAAGTACCTGCTTTTTATTTAAAGTTCACTCCCGGGCTGAGTGTTTGGAAGGAGTGTATGCCGATGACGGGAACTGGGCAAGGTGGGTCGGAGGGAGCCTCCCTGGCCACTGTGTGTGCTGTGCCCCTGACGCTTGTCTCTCCTCACAGTTCTGGGATCCCGAGATTCAGGTGACTGTTAGTCAGGAGGTGAGCTTAGAAGCAATCCCATCTTTGTGACAGTAGCAGATAGGAGTGTGTACAAAGTTGGGGCAGACAGAGGAGGGTGGATCTGACCGCCCTCAGGACACTGCACAGAAGCTGGCCTTCAGGGAGGTGACTTCGGAGTGGTTTTGCCGCTCTCCAGGCAGAGGCATGGAGTTGTAAAGAACGTGGGGGTGTGAGGGGGCTGCTGAGGGTGGAGGGGGGGAAGGCTGGGTGGTCAGACTTCAGGTTGTGTGACCTGCCTTGCAGGCCAAGCTCAGGTTTGGACCTCCTCCTGAAGGGTGGAGTTCAATGGGAAGCTGTTTTGGGGCTGTAGACACAGCAGGTTGAAGCTCTGCACAGAAGTGAGAGGTCAGGTGAGAAGTCAGAGATGCAGATGGGGGAGGGGTGATTCAAGTGGCTTATTTTAACAAAAGTCACTTATGTCCCTGGAGGCTCAAGGATTAGTGTGGAAGTTCTTAGGAAGCAGTGCTAAACTCTGATGAGAGGGGCTTCCACAGTAGGACCGGCGTCAGTCTTAGCTCAGTTCCTTTGCCTGAATTTACGTTTTTAGTTGGTAATACAGCAGCTGCCTGGGTTCTGCTTCTCTTTTCACATGGCTTATGCTCACAAATCCATGCAGTTAGTGTGTAACTTTCACCGCCAGTTCCTGCAGAAAAAAGGTAGTATTTGCAGTAAGGTATAGGAAGTAGCATGGTTTCAGAGCCACACAGCCCTGGGTTTGAGTTCCAGCTCTACTACTAGGTAACCGTGGTCTTCCTTGGCCAAATACTTCAACATCCCCAAAACCAGGATACTGACAGCCCCCTCCTCATACGACTTGGGGAGGGCAATGTGAGGGAGTGGACCGTAGACCCCGAGAGCTCAGCACCTGTGCCTGGTTCATGGTGCCAGCTCAGTAACTTTGGTATCGCTCAAAGTGCAGTGTCTACTTGAGTGAGTTTGCTAATTAAGAGAAATATACGTTTAAAGGGCTCAAACTGATGTTATATTATCCAATGCTACTGAAAATCCTTCTAAGATGTGTTATTCTTTTCTCAGCCTAAGTGTATTCAGTGTACTCGGACCTCTCCTTGGTGACTCAGGGTCACAGGGATGCTGTTGAGATTGTCGACACGGATGAGTCTTCTGACCCTGCATGGAACACCCTCCCATCCCGCCCCTAACAGGGCCTGTCTTGTCTCTTCTTTCCACCTCCAGGCTTCTCTCTGATTCTGTCCCCTTTGTTGGGGTGAAGACCTGAGGGCGATCTTTTCTTTCCTGGGTTTTGAGGGCAGCCCTGCCACACAGAGGCCTTGCTCCCGTCTGGGTTGGTGATTCTGTGCTTGAGTTGAATGTTACCTAGGTTATAGAAAACCTGACATTTGGTGTTGTGACTAGCCTTAGTGACTCAGAATTGGAAGGGACCATGTGTGATGGTGACAGTAGCTCATACTTAAGTAATGAAAAATTTAAAGGCCTGAAAAAGCAAATTGTAAAGCAATAGGTATACTCATCACAAGTGTAAAATATTAAAACAATATACAGCAACTGTAGTGAAGGTTGTAGAATTACGGAAAGTTTCTCCTTGATTTCCAAACTGTTCCATTGCCCTTTTACTTTTAGAATTAATATTTAAGTAATAACTTGACTCTGTAATTAAAAAAAAAAATATATATATAAATGGCTTGATTGTGTAGGCATTTTCAGTTTACTAGGAATTTTCCCATAGTCCTGATTTTGTTTTCAGAACAGCCTTGTTGGTCTGCTCCCCTCTTCATTTTTCAGAGGAGGATAAGAGGGAGGACTGGAGGGTCATTGGTTTTGCCTGAGGCTGGCCAGCCAGGACCCCAGGTGGGCCTCAGACCAAGTCTATAGCTCTTAGAGAGCCTAGTTATGGGGGTCTCTGCTGGGGCCTGCAGGGTGGTCTTTCACATATAGAATAAGCTGTGGCTAGTGCTTTGAAGTTTCCTATTGAATAAATGAAATTTTATTATTGTAAAGTGATACCCAAACCATAGTTTGTGAACATTTTCATATTTTAAACTACGTTTGTGTTCCATTGTATCCAATTACGTTGTCGCCAACTGAGCGTGCCAAGTCTGTGAGTTGTGGTCTTCAGAAGAACCACAGAGCAGGCTCTGCACCCCATGTGGACCTCCAGGCCTGCTGTTAGTGGGTTTTGTAGCTGACTGATTGCTGGAGGATGGAGCTGGCCTACCTGGGTACTGTTTAGCTTGGACATGACAATGTTTTAATTAAGGAAGCAATTGTGCCCTCTGCACCAGTGAAGGTAACCATCAGCTGAGGAGCATGGGCAGCCAATGAGGAGGGTAGATCAGGGGCAGGGCATCACCGTCTGGGACAGGCCTCTGGGGGTTTCTGAGGGACCATACAAGAAGCTTCACGCTCCTGCTCATTTAATTCTTGCAACAAGATAAAGTTTACTTTACGCATGAGTAAACCAAAGCTCTGAGAGATGAAGTGACCTTCACAGGGTCACCGGCAGAGGTGACCCTCAGCCTGGCTCTGAAGCCACACTTATCTGCTGTCTTGAATAAGTGGATTCTGAGTCACTTGCCCTCAAATATGAAAAAAATCTTTAAGTTAATCTTCCTTCCCCACTTCTCAGAAACATAGAAAAGAGGCAAGTTATGTGGTCTTTTGTTTAAGACAGGATCTATGCCTACAACTAACTTGATTAAGATAATCCAAAAGTTTGCAATAATTTACGAAATGGGGAGATAAGGGCAGAAAGGGAGAGGCTTCTAAGCAGTCCAGAGCTCCTGGCTTAGGTGGGAGTGCTCTCGCCTCGCCTTGGTGTCATATGAGATTGAAAAAGCACTTACTTAGGGGAGGGACTTTCCTGGTGGCGCAGTGGTTAAAAATCCTTCTGCCAATGCAGGGGACACGGGTTTGAGCCCGTCCGGGGTCCGGGAAGATCCCACATGCCACGGAGCAACTAAGCCCGTGTGCCACAACTACTGAGCCTGCGCTCTAGAGCCCGCGAGCCACAACTACTGAAGCCCGCGCGCCTAGAGCCCGTGCTCCACAACAAGAGAAGCCACCGCAATGAAGAGTAGCCCCCGCTCACCACAACTAGAGAAAGCCTGCGCGCAGCAACGAAGACCCAACGCAGCCATAAATAAATAAATAAACAAACAAATAAAAAATTTAAAAAATAAAAATTAAAAAAAGAGAAAAAGCACTTATTTAGGGGAGAAGAAATTACATTTCTGTAAAGCATTCATTTGCACTACACTTTGTAAAAGAGCTTCACATTTTGTTGACATTGTGATATCAAATGAACATCATTTGTACAGGTAATTTAGAGCAGATCTTTGTTTTTATGCTTGTAAATATTTGTCACTTTTGTGTCAAAAGGCTTTTTTTTGTTTTGTGTTTTTGCTTTCTAGTCTTTTAAAAATTGAAGGTACAACATAGGAAATAGAGTTTTTTTTTTTTTAATAAAGAACTCTGTATTTTACTTTGCATATGCATAGGGGTTTTTATGTATCTTAGAAGCAGTAGCTGCCACCTACTGACTACTTTGTTCCACACTTCAGAAGAGGCAAGAGGCATTGCCTCTGTCTGTCCTCACAGCAACACTCAAGGCTCTGAGGTTACCAGTTTGAACATGAGGGCCCTGCAGGGAGTGAGATCATGTGCTTAGTCCAAGGTCATCAGTGTTGTAAACAGGGGAGAGAATTTGAAGCCTGCACTGGCTACATGGGGTTGTCCCCTTCTCGTCAATCTACACTGTCACAATTGTATTCTTCAGATTCCCTTATTTTATCAAATATCATGTTTTTATCATTGTCCTTAAAAAGATTTTTAATGGTTGTGTAATCCTGTTAATGTAATGAGGTTAAAACATTCCCCTAATGCTGGACATTTTAGGTTATTTCCACTTTTTTTTTTTTTTTTTTTGCTATTGTAGATGAATTTGCAGTTTACAGTTTCATTTTTCTTTTTTCATTTGTGTAATTAGTTCCTGGGTATAAATTGCCAGAAATAGAAATCTTGGATTAAAGGGTATGAACATCTTAGAGTGTTTTGAAAGCCTACTCCGTTGCTTCTGGGTTTATCTTTCTGATATTTATGGATGAAAAAAATTGAGGGATTTTTTTTTTTTCTCTCTAAAATGCTTTGGCCTTTAGAACTTCCAAGTATCTGTGAGATAAACTTTTGTGAGGTTTTCTAAAATGAGTCACATTTCCTCCTAAGTTTCTGGATATCATTTTACTTGAATTAGATGTTTTTACTTTCATAAACAAGAAACAGTCTTTGAAAAAGTCCTTAACTACTTTCTTTATTGATCATCTGAGCCAATGTTCTGCATTCCCTAGGTTGTAAATGTTTATGGTTGTGTTCCTTCATCAATTCAGCTGTCATGATACTCTGAACCACAGTCTCTCTGAACTTGTTCGTCTTTTCTTTTCCTCACTTGAAATACGCATAGTGGGAAAGACCATGCAAGGTTGTTTCTGCTGGTATCTTCACACATCAGGACAGCCTGGGGGATCTCGCGATCCTTTGGATTTTGCCTGTGTAGCTTCTAGATGCTGCTCTCATGGACATTCCTACCATTGCTAGAGGCAAACATCTCAGAGAAGTACTGGGAGGTTTGTTTGGCTGCAGTGCGCAGCATGTGGAACTTCCCCGACCAGGGATCGAACCCGTGCCCCCAGTATTGGAAGCACGGATTCTTAACCACTGGACCACCAGGGAAGTCCGAGAAGTATTGGGAGGTTTATAGTGTTGGTGCTTACACTTTTTTCTTTTCTTTTCTTTTCTTTTTTTTTTTGTCTTGTTTGTTTTTCTGTTCTGAAGTCACTGTGTCCTTTACCATGTCACTTCACCTTGGGCTGGCTTACTTTTTCACCTTCCATTGTTCCTTAGGTATTCACCTGAAGATTAAGTGGAGTCCTATTTTCCTGGTGGTTCATGTTCAGGGTCTGCAAAGGAAAAGGTGCTTAGCAGGGACAAGGAGGGCCCCAGGTGGGGAGCAGTGGCCAGACGTCAACTCTCACCCTCGGGTTCTCTCCCTTGGATTCCTGCTGTGCCTCCATCACACTCCTCCACCCCCAGAAGGCTGCTTCCTCTTTAGTTCTCTGGCCTCATCCTGGGCAAAAACTCCTCTTTTCTTGGTTCCTCTTATCCTAGCTAAGAAAGTCTGACGTTCACAACACAACAAAACAGAAAACATTACTATGTACTAAGGTAGAAGTAAGAGGAAATAATCACAAACAACACAGAAGCATAACAAGAGTGTTGTTTCTCGGGCACAAGTAGGTTTTTGATGCCAGCACTGTAGGGCTAGTCTGACTGCATTGGCTCAGCTCGGTGCTGCCTAGCTTCCTGCTTCCCCTCCCCACCCGTTTATTTAGTCAATAAACCCAAATTTTAGAGTAATACTTTGCTCTGTGCTGGGTAATCTGTGTTTTTATCACAAGTATGGAAATTGTACTTTGCCCTGGTTTCCACAGACACCTAAACATGTCTAAGTTGGCTGTTGCCTGGGCAACTGGCCGAGCTTTTGGCTGTGTGTGTGGTGAAGGCTCTGGTAGAGGCTGGGTGGAAGCACCAAGGCATCCTTATGGCTTCTCAACCAAGCTGGATGGTAACTACCAAGCCCCAGAGGCACACGCTTTTGGCTTCCCTTTGTCTTTTCCACGTTTCCTGTTTTATTTCCTGAGAAATCTCTGCCCAATTGCCCCAGCTTGGCAGGGTGTGGCATGTAATGGAATGGGGCTACTTTATTTCAGGACATGGACCTCTGGACCGTGAGGCATGATTCCTTAGCAGCCTTTAACCCCAGCTTTATTCTGGGTTGGACAGGTGCACATTGTTCCATCAAGTTTCTTCTGCTTCTTAGAACTGGGGCCGGTGACTGGAGTCCAGAGCTAGGCCTTGCCTGAGAGTCCCACAAAAAAAGGGCCTTGAAGTGGGGCCTGAGGTGATAGTCCTGGCCATGCGGAAGTCATGGAAAAAAAATAATCTGATTGGATAATTGGAGTGCTGCAGTATGCCTCCTTTTATGAAAACCGAGTGAAGTGGTTGGTATAGTACATTCCAGACTTTTTTTATCTTTTGGATTTCTTTCTTTCCTTCTTGCTCTTGCAGGTGTGGGTCTGAAGTTGCTTGATTGGGGGTGGGCTGGGCTGGGCTGTCTCATTGTCTCCCTTTATTTTTAAAAATTTATTTATTTATTTATTTTTGGCTGTGTTGGGTCTTTGTTGCTGTGCGCAGGCTTTCTCTAGTTGCAGTGAGTGGGGCTACTCTTCGTTGTGGTGCACGGGCTTCTCACTGCGGTGGTTTCTCTTGTTGTGGAGCACGGGCTCTAGGCGCGCAGGCTCGGTAGTTGTGGCTCGCGGGCTCTAGGGCGCAGGCTCAGTAGTTGTGGCGCACGGGCTTAGTTGCTCCGCGGCATGTGGAATCTTCCCGGACCAGGGCTCAAACCCGTGTCCCCTGCATTGGCAGGCGGATTCTTAACCACTGCGCCACCAGGGAAGTCCCTCATTGTCTCCCTTTAAAGTTCAGACAAGTCACCTTCCGTGAAGTTTTTTTTTTGCTCCAGAATTGGAGCAAATCTCCAGAATTGTTATTTTCGACTTGTGCTTTTTTGTCTGTAACTTCCAGTAGGAACTTACAGGTTCATGAAATTTAGAAATAGTTGAAAATAACATGCTCTCTTAACTAACAAGTAAAGAAGCAGGGGAAAAAAACCCCCCAAACCTTTAAATCCCTGCCTTACAGAAACTTAATGTTAGTGGTGTGATTGGAAGAGACGGAGGCCCACTCTCGAGAGGCGAACTCTGTCAGCAACCTACCCCCCACTGCACCCCGCCCCAGAACTCCTGGGGGGGTGGGTAAGAAGAGGGGGCTTTCCCTCCCTGGGGTAGGGGTAGAAGATTGCCAGTATCTACAGGGGCTGCAAAGGCTCCTGCTGTAGATGGGGGGCTGGCTTTTGGTCCCAGGTTGCTCTCCCCTGTAGGAGGGCCTTCTTGGAGCAGTGGGACAAGCGCTGCTGAGTTCTGGTTATGGGCCAGCCTGATGTTCTGTGCTGCAGGTGTTACGTGGCGAGTTTATCACGTCACGAGCTCTGCAGGCAGATTGCCTGGGCTTGAATCCCAGTTCTGCAATTTATGGTGGGTCCTTGGGCAAGTTACTGATCTCTCTGTGCCTCAGTTACCTCACCTCTAAAATGGGGATAATGATAGGATTGTTGTGAGGACTGGATGAATGGGTATGTGTCCTGTACTTGGTTGGGGCAGTGCTGCACTTTAAGAGCCCCATTTAGTGTAGCCATTGTGTGCCTCTGAGCCTCCCAACTGTCCTGCCACGTGACTCTTTGATTCTCACTTTACAGTTGAGAAAACAGGCTCACAGAAGCTTAATAACTCCTTAGACCCAGCTCTGCCTTAAGGTTCTCTCTTCAGTGCACTGGTGGTTCCCCACAGGGACCCTGGTTCTCCAGGATGCTAGGGGATGATTACAAAGGGATGGCTCACTCACAACTATACCCACCAGGCATACTTTGTAGGGGGATTTTTTTTTTTTTTTTTTTTTTTTTACTGCCCCTGTACACAAGCAAAGACACACAGACACACAAAACATTTATATGTTACTGTATAAAAATGATGGCTGTGCTTACGATGAATAAAATACCAATTCATTTTAAAGCTTGAATTTATTGTAGCCTTTTGTCACCTTGATTTCCTCAATCATTGAATGCGAAAAGTACTATCGTCTAGGGATCTAAGGACCTTGTTAATATTTAAAAAGGGTCCTTTTGGGGGAAGAATTCAGTAGATGTTTATTGTTGCCCTTTTCTTGCCCTGTATTTTTTTTTCAAATTTAAAAAAAAAAAATAAATTTATTTATTTTTGGCTGCATTGGGTCTTTGTTGTTGCACGCGGGCTTTCTTTAGTTGCGGGGAGCCGGGGCTACTCTTCGTTGCGGTGCACGGGCTCTAGGCACGTGGGCTTCAGTAGCCATGGCACGCAGGCTCTAGAGTGCAAGCTCAGTAGTTGTTTGCCCTGTATTTTAGTATATGTCTTTCTGTATGTCTGGCATCTGCATGCCTCCTCAAGGATCAGGGCATGTTGTGGAGATGGAGTCTCCATTGTGGCTGGGCCGAACTGTGAGCTGGAAGCAAGGTTGGGAGCTCAGAATCCATACCAGGTTCAAACAGGAGGAATATCCGAAGTCTCCATGGGAGCAAAGAAGGTAGTTACACCTGAGGTATCTTGAATTCTGCTGGATCCCTCGATTCTCTGAGGCACTGATTCTGGTTCACCCTCACTAGTGTCTCCTAGGGTGCCTTCCTGGGGCAGAGTGATACATATATATTTTTATTTTTATTTTTTATTTTTTCATATATATTTTTAATTTTAATTTTTTAAAAAATATTATTTTATTTTATTTTATTTTATTTTTGGCTGCATCAGGTCTTAATTGCAGCAGTGGGATCTTTCGTTGCAGCACGTGGGATCTTTCATTGCAGCACGCAGGCTTTTCTCTAGTTGTGGCTCGCTTGCTCAGTAATTGCAGCGCACGGGCTTAGTTGCCTCACGGCATGTGGGATCTTAGTTCCTTGACCAGGGATCGAACCTGCGTCCCCTGCATTGGAAGGCGGATTCTTAACCACTGGACCACCAAGGAAGTCCTTATATTTTTTAATTCAACAAATTCCTGCTCCTCTTTAACGTAAGGCTCTAGTTGCAAAGTACATTCCCGAATGCAAACCACAGACTTAAAGGCTGGGGCCTGCCCCTGGCTAAGCTGCCAATTGCATGGTGGCCAGCCCCTGAGAGGCCTTCTCTTTTCTAGGAAAGCTCTCCTCTTTGTTAGATTTTGCTCTGCAGTTTTACTTCCCTACTCACCTAACCTTGGTCATTGGTGTTCTGATATATGTGCTTGAAACTCAGCACTGTGTTTCTTGACCTTTATTTGGGTCTCAGATCTCCTTCAGAATTTCATGAAAACAGATTACATCCCCCCATCCCCCCCGCAAAATGGACACAAACATTTTTGCATTCACTTCTGACAGGTTCATAAATCCCCATTCATTTAATGAACAAATATTTGAATTTCTGTCATGTGCCAGACACAGTTCTAGGCACTGGGGTTACAGCAGAAACACAGTAGACCAAGACCATACATTCTAGTCGGGGGAGACAGAATATGGTTAGACAACTCGTGTCCCTCATGGAGGGAAGGTCAGCCTCGGTGGGCTGGAGCATCCAGGCCTCATCCTGCCTGCTTGGGGCTAGGCTCTTTGCCAACCTCCCAATTCACTTCCAACTTTCACCTTCCTGAACTGGTTTTTGACGTCACCATCATTATCGCATAGATTTTTAACGATTTAGTATTTATTGAGGCGTATTTTGTGCTAGGTACTCTACTTTTCCATGCATGATTACACTTATTCTTATGACAACTTTGTTTTGCAGGTGGAAAGCTGGCCTTAGAGAGGTTAAGTGACAGGCCTCATAGCTAGGAAGTGTGGTGCTTTTGATCAGTCTTCAGCTTAGGATTGTGGAATTCAGCAAGCCAGGCCTGAGGACATCATCAGAAATGGCAACAAAAATTAAGTGTGACCATTTTGTCCTGGACATGTCCATTCTCTGACTGGTTCCTTTAGCGGTCAGAAATTTTTCACCTGTCACATCAAATTGCCTTGCTCAAGGCTGGAAACATGAGTGGAACATGCTTTCAGGCCTCTACATGGTAGACGTTACAGACACTTGAAGTTACCAAATATATATATTTACTGTTAGCAAGATTGCATAATTCCGTCCTCAGTCCCAAATAACTGCCTTATGAGTGACATTTGAAATGCACATTATTTAGTACTTGGCTAAGGAGATTTATATGCACACTGTTTTTTCCACACCAGACAGTTATTTTCTTGTTTTAATTTTTAAGGCACTACCCAATGAACAGAATAACTTCCTGAAAAGTTGCTTTAAAAAACTTTGTATTCTCTGCAGAGGGTGGAATGAAACAGTATTAGTGACCTTGACTCAGCCCCTGACATAACAGAGTCATTATTCTGACTGGAGGTTTGCAAGCTGCCATCCCCCTGGCATTAACAGCTGTTAGTTCTTTAAATATTTACATTTAATAACTTTATATCTCTGCTTCCTTCTAAGGCTTGCTGCAACTTCATGTCAAACACAAAACTGCACCTTTGAAGTTATTTTGAAACGTGACTAAATGCCAGGGTGAAGTTTCTCTATAGCCATCTCACGTCATGGAGGAACACTTGGACTGTGGGTCTGGCTCAGTGCTAATTAAATGTTGCAGTGTCCAGCCGTCCTTCCTGGGCAGCTGGGTCCGGAGAAGCCCTGAGGCTCGGAGGGGGAAGTTGTCCCTTTGTTATGTGACCAAGGGGCGACTGTTGGAAGTCGAGTCCTGAGAGAGTCCGGGAGGCGTTCTAAATGGAGTTTCCAGTCTAAAAGGTGAGGCAGGGTTGGAGGAGTCTAGGTTTGAAGCCCAACCTGTAGGATTTCTGAGCAGGGTGGGTTGGAGAAGGCATCTGTTGTGGCTTCTTTCCCTGGCCTCCCCTTCTAGACCATAATTCCCTGTCCCAGTAACCCCTTACCCAGTTGCAAGACCCGTTTGGGCCTCTTCCCTGGCTGTGTCCCACTGGACCGGGTGGACCATGCCATCGTGTACATATGCTTCAGGTTGAGAGGTGGTCAAGTGGTGGCTGTGCGCAGGGCGTGTGTGTGTGGATGGGGCTTGGGTGTGCAGGCGGGGGTGTCCCCACAAGTGCACTGGGGGTCCTTGTGGAGCAGGGCACTCACTGCTCTGGATTCATTGTGTATCTGGCTTTTGGAAAGAGCAAAGTCCATACTTACTTATTGAGTGTGCTTGTCCCATGCCACCTCTGCTGCTCACGGTACCCTGCGGAGCTTGGAGGTGTCCCTCCCTGTCTCATAGCTGGGGCTTGGGGAGGTGGGTTCAACATCAGGCCTCCCCTGCTCAGCTGTTCTTAGCATTAAATCAACCACACCAGAGGAGGACCGCTTGCATTGTGCCATTTTACCCAAAGTCTCCTTCTAAGACTTGGCTGATTGAGGTCTTTTAGATTTTGTTAGCATTCTGGCACAGTATCAGAAGGATTCTAGTTTATATCATGGTCTTTTTTAGAGCTCATATTTTATTTTCATTTTATCCATGGACTTAAGCCTGGAAGATTCCCAGCGAACAGCTTTAACATTGTCATATATAACTTTTCTTTGCCTCAAAGCACAGATATTCTGGCTCGGGGGTAAATAGCTCTTCTAGAAACAAGTCAGTTCACTTCAGCAGCAGCAAAGCAGCGCTCCAGGAACCTTTCAGGGCACATTCTTCTTGTGACTTCTTGTCCTCCGGGAGGGGAGGGACACAGTGTCTTGGGTCGCTGCCCTAGCTGCAGTGTCCCACAGTACACGTGACTATCCCAGTGCGTTGGAGCTGGAGTGCCGTCCCTCCAGAAGTAGCTCCAGGTTGGAGATGGAGACAAGCGTGGGGACTGCCTGAGGACTGTGGAGTCTTCAGCGTGTCCGCAGCCCAGAGGGTCACAAGAGCTGGTCTGAAACCGTGTTCTCACAGTGTAGTTTTTATGTGTTAAGATTAGCAACTGCATTTTCTTGGGAAGGATTCTTTTAGTATAAGATGGTGACCTTTTATCTTTCAGTTTTTTTTTTGTTTTTTTTTTGGCTGTGTTGTGTCTTTGTTGCTGTGCGCGGGCTTTCTCTAGTTGTGTCGAGAGGGGGCTACTCTTCGTTGTGGTGTGCGGGCTTCTCATTGCGGTGGCTTCTCTTGCTGCGGAGCACTGACTTTAGGCGTGCGGGCTTCAGTAGTTGTGGCTCACGGGCTCTAGAGCGCAGGCTCAGTAGTTGTGGCGCACGGGCTTAGTTGCTCCGCGGCATGTGGGATCTTCCCAGACCAGGGCTCAAACCCGTGTCTCCTATATTGGCAGGCGGATTCTTAACCACTGCGCCACCAGGGAAGTCCTGTATTTTTTAGTTTTAAAATGTCTTTTCTTTTGGTGTTGTTGATATGAGCTGGTAGTTTTTTAAAGAGTATCCTTACTTAACAAAATAAAAAGTTAGCAGCCTTATGTAATTCTCCAAAATTCTAAACAGTTTTATTGAGTATAACTGACAGTAAGTTGCACATATTTAAAGTATACAGTTTGATAAGGTTTGACGTATGAACACACCTGTTAAACCATCACCACACTCAAGATAATGAACATATCTGTCACCCCCCAGAGTTTCCCTGAGCCACTTTATAGCTCCTCCCACCTGCCCCTCACTATACCCAGGCAACTGTTGGTCTGCTTTCTGTCACTGTAGATTAGTTTGCATTTTCTAGAATTTTATATAAATAGAATCATACAGTGTACACTTTTTTTTTTTAGTCTGGCTTCTTTCACTCAGCAAAATTATTTTGGGATTCATCCATGTTGTAGCGTATATCAGTGTTTCATTCTTTTTAATCCAGTGTATGGATATGCCACAGTTTGTTTATCCATTCACCTACTGATGGACATTTGGGCTGTTTGTAGTTTAGGGCTGTTACTAATAAAGCTGTTATGAACATTTGTGTACCAGTCTTTGTATAGACGTATGTTTTCATAGCTCTTGGGTAGATACTAGAGTCGTATGACTTGTTGATAATGGTGGTGTTGGTTTAACTTTTTAAGACACTGCCAAATTATTCTCTATTTCTAAAGTGCTGAACCATGTTACATTCTCACGAGCAGTGAGTGAGAATTCCAGTTCCTCCATGTCTTTGCTAATATTTGGTATGGTCATCTTTTTAATTTTTGCCATTTTAATAGGTCTGTAGTGGTGTCTCATTGTGGTTTTAATTTGCATGTCCCTAATGACCAGTGATGTTGAGCATCTTTTCAAGTGCTTGTTTGCTGTCTGTATATCTTCCTTGGTGAACTATCTATTCAAATCATTTGCCCATTTAAAAAATTGGGGGTTTTATTTTATTAATTAGCTTTGAGATTTCTTCATATATTCTGGATATAAGTCCTTATATATGATTTGCAAATATTTTCTCCCAGTCTGTAGCTTGTCTTCATTCTCTTGACGGTGTGTTTTGAAGAGCAGAAGTTTAAAAAATTTGATGAAGTCAGTTTGTTCTTCTATGGTTTGTGCATTTTTGGTTGGTGTCAAAACTAAAGTCTTTGCCTAACCAAGGTGACAAATGTTTTCTCGTAGAGATTTTATAGTTTTACATTTAGGTCTGTGATCCATTTTGAGTTATTTTTTGTGTATGGTGTAAGGTATGGATTGAAATTTAGTTTTTGCCTGTGGATGTCCAGTTGTTTCAGTACTATTTGTTGAAAAGTCCTCCAAATTTGAAGGGGGGGGGAAGTTTTTAGTTGGTGAAATCCAAAGGTTTGGGAATTGCGGTTCTAGGCACCCTGATTTCTCCCCTTTCATGACAGTTTCACGTAGCCTGGCTTTCTCTTTATTTCATGCATGTCTTGAGCCCCTTGATGGCAGAGGTGCTACCACTGGGCAGCATGTGAGTCAGGGGCTGGGTGATGCCTGCTGGGATCCCAGGCGGTCTCTTCCTCTACTCCGGACCTTCCAGATTCCTGGGCACAGAGCCTTGAAGGTCTTTCTGGTGGGTGGGTTCCGGGCAGTGTCTCATTTCCAGAGGTGACTGTGAGGGCCTGCCAGGTACAGAGAAGTGCAGGGACAATAAGCCTTCTGTGCCTGGATGGGTGGGGGTGTGCCCAGGCTGGGGATGTGGCTGCAGTTGAGGAAGGTGGGAGGGGCCGTTCTCTTCTGTGTGGGCTGGCAGCAGTGTGACCTGTCATCAGACTGAGAGAATGTGGCTCCACTCTGGGCTCCTGGTCCGCCTCAGCCCAGCTTTATGACTGTGTGTGCAGGGAATGGGTGTTCATTCTTCTTTTCTCTTCAGTCACAAAGGGGTCTGAGAGGCCTCCACCTTTGTACCACTACCCGGCAGCTTCACAGGGGGCAGTAAAATGTTTGTCCGCTTTTTACCCGTGTGCAGTTCTCTTGGCTCATATACTGCTGGTATTACTAGTACTAGCACTACTAGTACCATCACCAGCATCTAACAGCAATGGAGCTTTTCCTCTGCTCTAAACCCTTTACCTGTGTTACCCATATAGTCCTCACAGCAACCCTATAGGGTGGCTACAGCCCATTTTACAGATGAGGAAACTGAGACACAGAGAAGGCCAGGTGTGAGAAGTCTTTGGGCCATGCTTTCCATCATTCACTGTTGGAGGAGGGATTTTATTTAACATTTGTCATTAACTCTTATGAAACAAAATAGAAATAGTGGTTTATGGGGCTCTCTCTTCTAAGTCTTCATTTCCTTATCAGCAGTGGGGAGCAGTTGAACCAGATTAAAATTCTTCTTCTATTTTTTTTTTTTTTAATATTTACTTATTTATTTATTTACTTGGCTGCATCGGGTCTTAGTTGCGGCATGTGGGATCTTTGTTGCGGCACCTGGGCTTCTCTCTGGTTGTGGCGCACGGGCTCCAGAGTGTGTGGGCTCAGTAGTTGCAGCATACAGGCTCTCTAGTTGTGATGCGCGGGCTCTAGAGCATGCAGGCTTAGTTGCCGTGCGACATGTGGGATCTTAGTTCCCTGGCCAGGGGTCAAACCCGCGTCCCCTGCATTGGAAGGTGGATTCTCAACCACTGGACCACCAGGGAAGTCCCCAGATTAAAATTCTTTGGTGGCTCCCTGTTGCCATCACAGTAAAATCCAAACTTGTGATCTGGCCATTTCTTACCCCTTCAACCTTATCTTGCCACACTGAACTTTTGTGTTTTTCCCTTCTCACATGTGCTTTCCACAGACCCTGTTACATCTGCTGTAAATGCCCTTTCTTCCCATCTTTGCCTGCTGAACTCCTACTCATCCTTCAAAATTCAACTCTAGTTTCACCCCATTCTCCTTGACCTAAGGTATCCTGCCCCTGGGCCTACAGAGTGCAAGGTCCACACCTGTTCCAGTGCTTCTCATGTATGGTATGATTGACTACCTGCTGGTCTTCTTCCACTGGGCTAGGTGAGGTGGAGGGCAGGGACTGCCTTTTACCTTGGAATTCACAGTTCTTAGCTTTGTACTGGCATGTGACAGAAGGCAGACATTTGTGGGATGAACAAATGTGACATGAATAATATGAGGACCCTCAGTTCTCAGACCTGTTGCTTTGTAATATCATCTATGACTGCAGGCGCCCAGGGCAGCCTTCATGGGGAAAGTGATGTTGATGCATTTAAAAAGGATTATTGGGACTTCCCGGGTGGCGCAGTGGTTAAGAATCCACTTGCCAATGCAGGGGACATGGGTTTGATCCATCCCTGGTCCAGGAAGATCCCACATGCCGCGGAGCAACTAAGTCCTTGCTCCACAGCTGCTGAGCCCATGTGCCGCAACTACTGAAGCCCGCGCCTAGAACCCGTGCTCTGCAACAATAGAAGCCACCGCAATGAGAAGCCCACGCACCGCAACAAAGAGTAGCCCCCGCTCGCCCCAACTAGAGAAAGCCCTCGCGCAGCAACGAAGACCCAATGCAGCTAAAATTGATTAATTAATTAAAAAAAAAAACATTATTCAGTGATTCCTTTAAATCCTGAGTGAGACTTACATAGATCTTTTTATTTTCCCTCTATGAGAATGAGTTTTCTATTGTGTTAAAGAAAAATGCTATTTCTTTGACCATCTTTTAGATCATAAATTTAAATTTCTACATTTTTTCCCCAGATGCCTGTGATGCCATTGTAATTTTTATGGTAAGCTCAATAAATAATTTTAGAAAATGTTTCTTTGGAATGTTGGGGCCAGAATGGATTGCTTAGAATGGATCAAGTTTCGTTTGGTGTCTCTCTCTCTTTTTTTTTTTTTAATTTATTATTTATTTATTTTTGGCTGCGTTGGGTCTTCGTTGCTGCACACAGGCTTTCTCTAGTTGTGGTGAGTGGGGACTACTCTTCACTGCAGTGCGCAGGCTTCTCATTGCAGTGGCTTCTCTTGTTGTGGAGCTCTAGGCATGTGGGCTTCAGTAGGTGTGGCTCGCGGGCTCAGTAGTTGCGGCTCACTGGCTTAGTTGCTCCGCGGCATGTGGGATCTTCCCGGACAAGGGCTCAAACCCATGTGCCCTGCATTGACAGGCAGGTTCTTTTTTTTTTTTTTTAATTTTATTTATTTATTTATTTATTTATTTACTTATGGCTGGGTTGGGTCTTCGTTGTTGCGTGCGGGCTTTCTCTAGTTGCGGCGAGCGGGGGCTACTCTTCGTTGTGGTGTGCGGGCTTCTCATTGCGGTGGCTTCTATCGTTGCAGAGCACGGACTCTAGGCGTGCGGCCTTCAGTAGTTGTGACCTGCGGGCTCAGTAGTTGTGGCTCGCGAGCTCTAGAGCGCAGGCTGAGTAGTTGTGGTGCACGGGCTTAGCTGCTCTGCGGCACGTGGGATCTTCCTGGACCAGGGCTCAAACCCGTGTCCCCTGCATTGGCAGGCGGGTTCCTAGCCGCTGCACCACCAGGGAGGCCCGACAGGCAGATTCTTAACCACCGCGCCAACAGGGAAGTCCCGGTGTCTCTTTTTGAAGGAGAAAGAAGTTTGGCAAGAAATGCTAACTGAACTGTGTTTAGTACAGAGAGCTATTTAGAAGTGTTTTGCTGCATTTCACTGTAGTCCACATGCCTGTGACTATGTGTTTTTAGTCCTGAGCTGCTGTAGTTCAAGGAATTTTAGACTTTTGGCTGATGGATCCTGAGGCTGGACTCTCCTGGGTTGTTGAGATATGAACCTTTGAATTAAATTTCCAGTTCATTGCATAATGTATTTTTTGCTTTAATTACTAGGAGGCAGGATTAATCAATCTTACCCGTCTACTTTCACGTTGGTGTGTGTGTGGGGAGGAGGAGGAAGGAGGGGAAGGGGAAATAGAAGGTTGAGTTGTATCTTTATGAAAATGGGTTTAAGTTTTATTTGGTAGCTGTCCACTCCTGCTCTTGGCGCATGTCTGACTTCTGAACATGGTGCCAGTAGGGGTGTGTGCGGTCTTTCCTCCTGAGCTCAGAGTGGGTGGTCTTGAACCACTACGGTGGGTGGCCAGTGAGGTCCTTGAGGGGAAGAGTCAGCTGCGTTTAGGGGTGTTGTTTAGGGGCTTGAGATAGAATTCTCCTCTGTGGAGAGCTAACCAGCCTGAAAGATAACAGTAGGGATCAATGTTCCAGCCCCTACCATGTGGGAGGTACTTCACATACATTATATCCAGCCCTCACTGCAGGGGTTCAAGGCTAACACTGTTACCTCCTCTTTACACATAAAGGAAACAGGTTCAGAGAGGGAGCTAAGCTATTTGTTCAGTGTTACCAGCTAGGAGGTGCAGAGCCACGATTTGAAGGCAGGCCGGTCTTGGTCTTTACCTGTAGCACGGGGCTGGTAGGTGTATGGCACCCTTGGGCTCCTTGACACAGCCTCTCCTCTCAGCGTCCGGCCGCAGAGGGCAGTTAAGACAGCCTGGGATGTGAGCGTGTGGCCTCCGCTCACACACAGCTCTGCGTGGGGTTGTCAGTGGTTATGTCTGTCCTGTGTTCCTCTGAATGCTGTGATGTGCATGGCTCCGTCCCGGTCTGTGTTGGGGGGCAGAGATGTGGACACACCCCAGCCATGGGAAATGTCTCCTCTCATTAACCAAGCACGGAGGGGGTAGCAGACTCCACAGCTGTCAGAGTGGTGTGAGGGGAGAGAGCTGTGGGTGCAGCCGGAGATGGTAGTCAGGGGAGGCTTCGTGGAGACAGTGGAGATGTCTGTATCTCTGTGTGGTGTGGGTATGCATAATTTCCATACAGTAAAATTCGCTTGAGAAATTCAGGGACTTGGATATTATATAGGCATTGGCAATCAACAAAGGTTTTTAAGCAGAAGAGTAGGATAAGATCAGATCTGGGTTTCAGGAAAGTTTTCTGGAATGGCTAGAAAAGGGTAGAGTTTGGATGTAGAGAGGCAAATGTTTGTTGCAGTAACAGCTGCCCCTTCTTAGAGTCTTTGCACATGTGGTTCCTACTTCCTGGACTGTCCTTTGCCTGGATGGCTTCTTCTCATCCTTCTGGTTATAGCACCAAAGCCGCCTCCTCAGCGGGCTTTCCCTGACTGCTCAGTCTAAACTTGCTCCCTGTCCTGCTGTCTCTGTTGCATGTCTGAAGTCATCGTGCTCCCACATGGATCTCAGTGCGTGTTAAGTTACCTCCATCCCTCTCTATTAGACCATCACACAAGCAGCGGCCTGTCTGTCCCGTATTCTCTCCTCTCAGAACAGTGCGGGCCTTGCAAGGCCCTGATGAACGTGTGGTGTGAATGAGCAGTTGTGGTGTGAGATCTAAGATGTGGTGGGTTGGAGCTGGTCTGGTGGTAGCATGGCTGGAAAGGGGAGAGAGGCTCCAAGGTCCTTCTTTTTAATTTCGTTTAACCAGATTAATGCTGCCCTTGGCTTATACTTGTGGATGTTCCAGTTGGGTGGCCACTGCTTTTTCCTAAACAGCTGGAATGTTTGCCAGACTTGCCGACCACTTCTGTGGGCGAGCTTTGTGGCTTATGACAACGGCATCATTTTGTTTAGTTTGGATGGCTTTTCCTTTCCCGTTGAGCAAGTTTTCTTTTGCTAGCTATCATTGCCCTCTTTTAAGTCTCCAGTGTAGCTCCTGGTCTCCGTTTTCATGTTTCTCCCCTGTCTAATGCTTGTTTTTTCTGTATTAATTCTGAGGAAAGGGAAATCAACTTGGAGTTGCCTGACCAGATAATGTAGAACATTTTGAAATTAAAATTCGAGCTTCCTGATTCTGGACTTTTGCGGTGTGCCAGACCCTGAGGCTCAGTCAAGATGACCTTGATGTGTCCTTTGTGCTGGTGGTGTGGGGGTGAGGATGGGTGGCTGGTGGCTCCATATGAACCCATAATGGACATCAACCCTGCAGTCGGCGCGGGGAGGGCACGGTGGGGTGGAGGTGGGTGGAGTGGCTCCAAGTGGAGATAGGGCTGTAGAGTCCGGGGTGAGGATGTGGGTGTACTCAGTGATTTCTGGGTGGGGATAGGGTGGGGAGCACTTGTCAGATTTCAAGGTCTTTTTCAGACTTCACCCCTTCATTCAGAATATGATGTGGTGTAGAGGCACCACAGGTTAAAACCACCTGAAGCTGGAAGACAGACGTGTGAGTGTGTGTTTGGGGTGTGGAGTGCGAGGCTGGGGCTGTTCTTTGTGCTGTTCTCTTTATGTTAGCAAGTGTTTCAAAACCAGGTAGGCCCTTCTGAGGGGTTGGCTGAGGACTGGTTCATGTGGTCAGATGGGGGTGCTGGTTAGTAAAGGGTAACCTTGCTGAGCCCTGGAACTGGGTCTGGGTGTGGAAGGAAGTGAAGCCAGGGGTGTGTAGAGCCTGGGACCACCATGGAGCCTCCAAGCATGCCCATGTGCTGGCCCCAGGGGGCAGAGTGTGGAGCCCATCAGGAGCAGCCCTGGGAGGAGCCAGCCAGTCTCTGGGGGTGAGCACCCCGCCCTGAGAGGTGTGCAGCTGAAGGAGAGGGTCTCTCTCTGGTCGCACCATCCCTGCACACTTCCTGATTTCATTCTTTATAGGGAGCATCCGGCTTTCCTGACCTTTGGTTATCAAACAGAAGAAACAAACCAATATGTATCCATCTCTAGGGTTTAATTTAGAATAAGGAAAATTAAGTATTGGCCTCATTTCTGTTTTCCAACCACTGTCCCCGCCCCACCCCGCTTTTTTTGGGCAAGCACTTGCCTCTTTTGGTGTAGTCACAACAGCTTGACTGCAAGATCTCATCGTTATTAAATTGGTGGCATTGTTGGTGAGCCAAGGGGAGGAGGAGACCTCTGTCTCCGTAAGGGGGAGGTGTTCAACACTTCCCCAGGCTAAGTTAATCTTGTAATGGTCAAATAGGCCAAAGCTTTGTAATCTTTTGGCACAGGTAAGGTAAGAGAAATTTAATTTCCATTTTCTTCCGGTTTGCTTTGCTCCTTATTCCCAGATGTCCTGAAGCACTGACTAAAGGGAGTGTTTTTTCAACTTGGAGCCATCTCTGCATCAGGTGTAGCTAACCAGCTGTCCTGGGTCAGGCACAAAAGCTCATAGGCATCATGCTTTTGTCCCTGGCAGGTGGGTTTTCACATTATCTCCAGGCTCAATTTGGGGAGGTGGATGAGTGCCAGGTGGGAGCAAAGTTTTGTTTTTGTTTTTATACAGCAGGTCCTTATTAGTTATCCATTTGGGAGCAAAGTTTTATTAGGTTAACATATCAACATCAGAGTACCTTCAGGGAAACCTGAGGCTTTTTCTTTTCTCCCTTCCTTCCCTCCTTCCTTCCTTCCTCCCTCCCTCCCTTCCTTCCTCCCTTTCTCCCTCCCTTCCTGCCTGTTTCTCTTTCTCTCTTCCTTTCTTTCTCGCTTCCTCTCTTTCTCTCTCTCTCTCCCCCTCTCCCTCCCCCCCTCCCCCTCCCTCCCTTTCTCCCTCCCCCTCCCCCCCCCCCCTCCCCTCCCTCCCTCTCCCTCCTTTCTCTCCCTCTCCCTCTCTCCCCCTCCCCTCTCCCCTCCCCCCTCCCCCTCCCCCCCCCCCCCCCCCACCCCCACCCCCTCCCCCTCCCCCACCCCCTCCCCCTCCCCCTCCCCCTCCCCCTAACCCTCCCCATCCCCCTCCCCCTCCCCCTCCCCCTCCCCCTCCCCCCTCCCCTCCCCTCCCCTCCCCCCCCCCCCCCCCCTCCCCCCCCCCCCCCCCCCCTCCCATCCCCTCCCCCCTCCCCTCCCCCCACCCCTCTCCCTTCCCCCCTCTCCCCTCCCATCCCCTCTCCCCTCCCCTCCCCCCTCCCCTCCCCCTCCCCCTCCCCCCCTCCCCTCCCCCTCCCCTCCCCCTCCCCTCCCCCCTCCCCTCCCCCCCTCCTCTCTTTCTTTTGTGCTGGGTCTCACCTGCTCCTTAGTTGCAGCATGCATGTGGGATCTAGTTCCCTGACCAGGGATTGAACCCGGGCCCCCTGCGTTGGGAGCATGGAGTCTTAACCACTGCGCCACCAGGGAAGTCCCTTCTTTTATTTATTTTTATTTATTTCATTTCATTTCATTTCCTTTTTTGGCCACGCCACGCGGCTTGTGGGATCCTAGTTCCCGGACCAGGGAACGAACCCAGGCCCACAGCAGTGAAAGTGCCAAGTCCTAACCCCTGGACAGCCAGGGAATTCCTTGGGGCTTTTTCTTTTAGACTGGAAATTGAGAATTCTGAATTAGATACTTTTTATTAATTTGTCCTGGTCTTTAAGTGAATTATATAGCTGTTCTATTTTCACTGATGGCAAGGAAGAATGTTTTTAATGCCATGCTAAGTGTGGTGCCTCATAGCCTGTGCACAACTCCTTCAGCTGAGTCTTATACTAGTTTATTTTACATGAGGCAGTGCTGTCCCCAGTACTTGATATGACCCCTGACCAGTGGTAGCTTAGCATTTGTCTCATGGGACTGAGACTGGCCAGTAGTCAGCTAACTGAAGAAGTTAGGTAAAGCAAGAATCATTAAAAAAATACATAGTTTAGGCATGTTATTTCTAACTTTAAAAAAAGATTATATTTCATGTGCCAATCTTTCATTGACCTTTTACTTTGAATTTGCTGATCAGACTTGTCAGTTGTTTTCTTACATAAACTACGCCTATAATTTATTGTTTGATACTTGGTTTTTGCCTGAAGAGGATTGAGAACTTGGATATGTAAAGCAACCTGAGTTGCTAAATCCTAGATTTTACAAATTTTCACCCAGTCCACTTATCTTACCTGTCTTACCCACACCTATGATTTAGTTAGGGTTTTTAAAGTTTTTAAAAATCTTAGCAACTGTACACTTATTTCATAGGCTTATATAGTTGTGTGTATGTATGTGTATATGTATGTATATATATATACATTCACATATACACATCCATATATATTTATAAGTACATATGCATTTATTTATTTAAGATTTAATTTTATTTATTTTTGGCTGTGTTGGGTCTTTGTTGCTGCACGCGGGCTTTCTCTTGTTGCGGTGAGCGGGGGCTACTCTTTGTTGCGGTGCACGGGCTTCTCATTGCGGTGGCTTCTCTTGTTGCGGAGCATGGGCTCTAGGTGCGCGGGCTTCAGTAGCTGTGGCACGCAGGCTCTAGAGTGCAGGCTCAGTAGCTGTGGTGCACGGCCTTAGTTGCTCCGCGGCACGTGGGATCCTCCCGGACCAGGGCTCAAACCCATGTCCCCTGCATTGGCAGGCGGATTCTTATCCACTGTGCCACCAGAGCAGTCCCTGCAATTTATATGTACAATTGACATAAACAGGTTTGGGGACAAACACTTGTTTAGCACACTGGGCAACATGCGGTTCTGTTTGTCACATGTGGCCATAATGCCAAGGGGGTCTTTTAGTAAATTAGACAGGGATTCTGCTCTTAGGAAGCTTCCAGCCTGGTGGGGACAATTTCTGTATTTCAGAATCTGTAACACAAGTTAAAAAGCGGCAGATGCCTTCAGAGACAGCATGTACTCCCAGCAGGAAGGGATCAGAGAATTCAAGGAGAAGCAGGTATTTGACCTGGGCCATTCATTTCTTTCTGTCTTTAGTTGAATATTTTTCTGTTAGTAGAGATATAAACAGATGTAACTGTCACTGGGCCTTAGGCAGTGGTAAGAACATCTGAAGGCTTTTGAGGTTTCTTTGTCTATCCTTTGTAGAAGCACTTGCTATTTCTCCTAAGTGACAAAGCTTCATAATACCCCTGTTGTTGGGGGTTCCTCAAGAGGGATGGTGTTCCTTTCAGTCAGGAAACAATGTACTGGTCACAGTTCTGTGGTGCTAAGCTAACCTGAGCATAAAAGCACTTCCTTGGGAGACGTTGGGTAAGGTAGCTTCACAGACCCAGAGGGACCCTGCAGAGGAGCTGGGGAGGAGATTGTTTCCAGGGGGTGGGGGATTCCTCAAAGCCCAGTTGGAATGTTGTTGCCAGAAGGAGGAGGAATGGGTGCTGGACAAAGAGCAGCCTGTTGGGAAACGCTTTGTAGAGTGCCCATGAAATGGATAACACATTAACCAAAGGCCAGGATGCATCCTGATAGCAAATGCACTTTTGTATTATCTCCAGTGAGTCCACCTGAGCTTCTAGAGGCAAAAAAACATAGCACATCACCCATAGGAGCTCAAGAAATATGTGATTCTTATGAATTCAAGAAATGTTGCCAGACTGCCTCCCGAAACTTACTGCCCGCATGAGCATAGCAGCCTTCCTGAGTTCTGCCCTGTGTGGGTGGGTGAACTCAAGTGAGGAGAAACGGTATCATCTGGAGTGAAGAGCCCAGCTTTGCGGTCAGTCAGCCGGACAGAGGGTGGACTCTTGGCTCTGCCGCCAACTTGATGTGGACCTTGTGCTCTTCTTTGTTGTGTGCAATGACAGCTGTTTGCAATATTCTTTATTAGATTTCTCAAAGTTACAGGTTATTGTATTTTTTGCTATATGCTCATGCCAAGCGAAACAAAAAAGATGTATGCACAGCAAGATGGTAATAAACCTCCAACACCAACAGTCTGAGATGAAAGAGCGTTGACCACTTCAGTGTAGCAGAGCCTTCACAACTTCCTCCAGGCTCTCACAAACATCAGTGTGTGTTTTAATAAAAGGAGTAATACTGTAGGCATCACTCAGCAACTTGCTGTTTTCACCTCCCTTTAGCTTTTACGCTCCTGATTTTAAGCTCTCTCAGAACAAAGATCTAACAAAGTGCTCTGCATGTGGTAGGTGTTTATTGTTGAGTGAATGAATGAATGCTATACTCTGGGTATCTCTCCAGGTCAGTAGTTTCTGGAAGTTAGGCCAGATTGAATAGCTTCAGCCTTTTTGTAGGACATACACCAACAGTGTATGAGGACACCATTTACTGGGCATTTCCACCAGCACTAGATGTTTTTTTTCCTAATGTGATGGGTAAAATTCATATCCCATTGTTTTTATTTGGTTTTTTTTTTTGACCAGGGATCAAATCTGGCCGGGCAGTGAAAGCGCCAAGTCCTAACCACTGGACTGCCAGGGAGTTCCCTCCCATTGTTATTTTAATTTATATTTTCCTGAGTACTAGTGAAGTTGAGCATCACTTCACATGTTTATTGGCCATTAGTATTTCTTCTTCTTGTGTGAATTCTATGTACATGCTTTTTGTCGTCCCCCCCGCCAACCCCCACCCCGGCATTGAATTGTTTTTCTTTTCAGTTTTTAGGAGGTTTTGTATATTGGGCTATAAATCCTTTGTTGTTAGTATTGCAGATACAACAATCCCCCTGGCTACTGTTTCTATGATTTGTTTTTCCTTTGTTTAGATGTCTTTTTCCATAAAATTTGAAGATTTTTATGTAGTCAAATATGCTTATCTCTTTATAGTGTTTAGGTTTCCTATTTCCTGTTCCATCTATTATCTAGAGAAAGCTATAGACCAATTTCCTATGTGTGTGTGCATATATATGTTTATATATATATATCTGCAACATTTCTAAATATGTTTCTAAGTAAAACAATAACTTGAATACAGTAGTGTAGTAAAAGATTAATTCTCCATGACCAAGCAAGGTTTATTCCAGAAGTACAAGGGTAGCCTCATGTGAGGAATTGTGTCAGCTGGAGAAAGCTGTGGCCCAGGGCTTAGAGCATATAGTGTATCACAGTCCTGCCATGTACTAACTCTGACTTTGGCCAAATTGTTTAATCTCCCTGAGCTTCAATCTCCTCATCTGTAAAATTAGCAGGACAAGAAGAGTGCCATCGTACAGAGTTGGTGTCAGGACTAAATGGGATATTACATGTAAAGTGGTTAGAGCAGGGCTTGGTGCATAGTAAGTGCTCAATTAAATGTCATGCATAACAATTCACTTCACAAAAAGAAAACCTACGTTGACTAAATCAGCAGATGGTTGGAAGGCATATAATAAAATTCTGCAGCTAATCCTAATAAAAATCTTAAGAAAAGTGGTCATAGAGCGAGTACAGAAATACTTACCAGAACTCAGCAGTGAGCACGTTAAGTGGCCATTTAATTAAACTCTAGGCATGACGGGGAGGCCTGCATGCAGCACTCTTCCCTCACATCTATGAATCCCCAGATGATCCTGTGGACTTGGCAGGCTTGTGGAGAGAGGGGCCAGAGGAGCCGCTGTGGCAGTGTCTGTCCAGCCTGAGCTGGCCCTGTGTTTCTCTTCTGTCTGGAGCACATGACCACCTGTCCCTAAGGCCTGCCCTTCCCATTGCACCGTGGGTGTGGCTTCTGCCCTCACCCTGCAGGAACCAGGAATAAATCCCTGGGGTCAAGGGGGGAAGAGGATTGCAGAAAGTAACAAGCCACCTCTAAATGGCCAGGGGAGCAGTTTTGTTGTAGTAGTAGGAGCACTGGGAACCAAGTATGACATCTAGGGCACCGAGGGTCAGCAGCAGGTGGCTTAGCCTCGCAGGTGCACATGGTTCTGTTTTCTCTCTGCAAGGAATTAGCCCAGTCGTAATTTCTAACCTTCCCCTTCCTCTTCCGCATGCAAAATAAGTGGACCAATGTTCTCAACATGAGAGAGGGAGGGAAGGCCTGAATGATCTGAACCCTGGAGGGGTACAGGTCAGATTAGACCTTCCAGACTGGCCTGGAAAGCCTTGGTGGGAGGGGCGGGTCTCAGCATTGGTCTGATTTTGGCCTGGCATTTGTTGAACACCTGTGTTTTTTTCCTTGGGTCTTTCTTGTAGCACTTTTCTTTTTTGCCTCTAGTTTAGAAATGCTTTATTAGCTTAAAATTTATGTAAACAATCGGTGATGGATATGTAAGTTTCGAAGCATAATTATAAAAACCTCAAAACCAGCCTCCCAGCTTGAAACCATTGTGCACCACAGGGAGGCTCTTGGTTGGGGCTTCCTGCCAGGGGCAAAGGTATTCCAGGATATTTGATCATTCTCTTGCTTTTTTAAAACAGAGAACACTTACACACATATATATGTGTCTATAAATAATATATTCAGTTTTTATGAGCTGTATCAAAAGGGAATCAAGTAATCTGCGAATTTCATTTTTACTACTGAATAATATTCCACCGTGTATATTGTATTAGGGTTCTCCAGAGAAAGAGAAGCGATAGGATCTATATATGTACAGAAAGAGATTTATTTTGAGGAATTGGCTCACGTGATTATGGAGACTAGCAAACTCAACTCAGCACAGGCTCGAGCCCAGGAGAGCCGGTAGTGCAGTTCCAGTTCCCTGCAAAGGCTGGCAGCCTAGGGACCCGGGAGAGTTGATGGTGCAAATGAAGACTGAAGGCTGACAGGTGGAGAATTCCCTCTTACTTGGGGAGGGTTGGCTTTTTGGTTCTGTCCAGGCCTTCAAGTGATTGGATTGGGGCTCGCCAACATTTTGGAGGGCAATCTATTTTACCAATTAAAATGTTAATCTTATCAGAAAACACCCTTGCAGAAACACCCAGAATAATGTTTGATGAAGTATCTGGGTATTTCGTGACACGTAAACTTAACCATCACATGCATAGACCACAATTTATCATCCTCCTGTCAGCAGATATTGCGTTGCTTCCATTTTTTTTGACCAGTAGGAGTACTGTGGTTATGAACCTTCTTTGTACAGGTCTCCTGGCGCACTCATTTCTCTAAGGTTTATATAGGAGTAGACTTGCGGCCTCTGGGGTCGAGTGTGCTCAGCATTTGTAACAGGTCCGGAGGATATGGTGCGCGCATCAGATGCCGCGCTAGCCGGGGGACGTGCTGACTTTCCCTGACTGTGTTCCAGGCTTTGGCACAGACTCCGCAAAGGTCAGCTGCTTCCGTAGAGCAGACACGCTTGCTCCACCTGGCTACCTTGTGTTGGTCTGGGATGGAGAGAGAAAGAAAAGGGGTGGGAGGGGCTGGTCTTTTTACAGTCGAGGAAACTGAGACTCAGAGTGAAATCACTTTGTGAGGCCACAGCCGGTAGGTTGTGAGCTGGGATTTGTTCTAGGCTTCGAGTTGAGGTGCACTTCTATTCCTGAGTCTTGGCATTCACACCTGAGCTGTACATGCCCAAGGGCGAAGCTGCCATTTCTCTCATGGATTTTTTTTTTTTTTCCTTTCTTCTTTTGGTATATGCTGTGCCCCTAGGTACTAAGCCCTGTCCTAGGTGCCAAGGAAACGAGGGCAGTGAGACAGGATGGGGAAGGGAGGAGGGGGGGACAGGCACAGGCCTAAGATTGGATGGAGTACAACAACCTGCTTCCACAGCAGCTCAGAGAGGGGAACACCCATCCCACCGGCTATCTGGGGAAGGGGACCACGCCTGGCACTGGTGCGGGGCTTGTCAAACCTGCTGGATCCACAGGCCGTGTGGCCTGAGAGCTTTCCCATGAACTGTGCAAAACTGACAAATGTGTAAAGAGTCCAAGGCGTATTTGGAAAGTTTCTAGTTTAAGAAAACATTAAAAAAATGAATGGGGGAAGCACATGTAGCCTTTTTCTTAATGTGACGTTAAAGGGTGAAGCCTCAGTGGAGGGCTGTTGAGCAGTGACAGTCTTGGCCAGATTCCTAGTTGCATACTTCAGGGCACTGGGGGAGTTTTGACTTGCATTTTGTAAGACGCTCTTCAATTACTGGATAAGCAGAAATAATGAAGTTGCTGAGGAGGGATTGCCTCATCGATGAGAAACATGGCAGATTGTGTTCATTTTCAAATTGTTATGGAGAACAAGTACAACTTTTTTAGATTGTCATCTTATTTTAAGATTATTTTTAAAACATCAGTGCTGGTTTCCTCTCTTTGTCTTTCAGTAATTTTGTTGCAGGGCATTTTGGGCAGGAATATTTCATATAAGTTCTTATTTGGGCTGACATTCAAGCGCAAGACACGTTTGCTTCTGCGCGAAGGCAGACATCCGGCTGCTCTGCCACGGGTGTTTACTTTTGCATTGCTCCCAGCCACAAAAGTCATCTTAAATCTGCTTCAGAATGAATGAAATCCCCACATGCTGTTCTTAGTTTGAAAATCCAGTCTGTACTTTCATTCCTAGAATTGTGTCCTGTTTCAAATGGAGGATGGTGCTGTTATAAAGAAGCACGTACAAAGCTATGTAGAAGCACGAGTGAGCGCTCGTAGGCTCGGTTGTTCCACGCGTGGTCTCCAGGTCAGAGAGACTGAAGGTAGGGTGCTGCCGCTGCTGCTGCGTCCAGCCCCTCCCTTGTTCAGGGCTGCAGCTTCAGGTCTTCTGGTGCACAGTTCTGATCACAGGTCATCTTTGCTCTAGATAAACTACTATTTTTTTAAAATGAATTATTATGTAGTGGCTTGTAATACTGCCTCCTTTTATTGCTTTCAGCTTAGTGGTAACCTGCAGCCCCTCAGAGATTGCTGAGTGAATGAAGAGAGGTGCTGGTGCTGTGAGGGTGGGCTCGGGGGGAGAGGACTGGGGGGAGGCTGGGGGCAGCTTAGGGTGGTACAAGGAGACTGGGTTGGCGCCTGACCAGCACTGCTCTGGGTGGGGCGGGAGACCAGTCAGGGGCAGCCTCAAGGTTAGGAAGTCACTTCTGGCTGTCAGCCCAGTTCATTATCACAGTCACAGGTTCCCCAGTGGTGTGCTGCCACCAATCACCTGGTGTGGCCGAGGGCCCTGCCTTCATTTCAAGGTGCTTACTTTCTTTGAGACTTCTTAACAAATTGCTTTGTTTCTTTAGGTTTCATCTTCCCAGGCTGAATTTTGAAATGAAAACTACATTGTCACTGACTCCTTCTTGTGAAGGATATGATGAATATTCATTAGCCAGTTAAATTTTTTATATTATTATTTTTGTAATAAACTTTATTTTGGAAAAAATTTTAGATATACAGTAAAGTTGCAAAGATAAAACAGAGATTCTTCATGTACCTTTCACCCAGTTTTCCCTAATGTTAACAACCTAAACATGACACATTTGTCAGAATTAAGAAATTAACATTGGACAGTGTTATTAAATAAACTACAGGCTTTACTTGGATTTCACTAGTTTCCCTAGTGAGGTTCTCGGTCTGTTCCAGGATCCAGTCCAGGATATCACATTGCATTTAGTCCTCATGGCTCCTTAGTCTCCTCCATCTGTGACACTTTCTGTCTTTCCTTATTTTTCATGACCTTGACAGTTTTGAAGAGTGCTAGTCAGATATTTTGTGGAATGGCCCTCAGTATGGGTTTGCCTGGTGTTTTTCACATTGTTAGACTGGCCTGATGAGTTTGGGTGAAGAATATGCAGAGGTGAAGTGCTGTCCTCATTGTATCGTATCAGGGAGTACAGTGACGTCAGCATGGCTTATCACTGCAGAGGTTCACCTTGCAGGCTTAGTATTTTTATTCCTTGATTTTATACATGTTTTATGTGGCTCTGGTTCCCCACTGGGCTGCTAGTCCTTTCAGGCCAAGGCCCCTGCTCTTCTTGCTTTGTGCCTCTTCCCAGCATGAGGATGCGTGCTGTGGACCTGCAGGGTCAAGTAAAGATGTATTTGAGTTGCATGCTTCTGTGAGCATTTAACAATTTTCATAATCATAGGTGGAACAAGATTGGCCATGTGTTGATAATTGTTGAAACTAGGGGTCATTGTTCTAGTCTCTCTTTTTTATATGTTTAACATTTTCGATAAAAAATAAAGAGAAAGGGCTGCCTTGGTGGCGCAGTGGTTAAGAATCCGCCTGCCAACGCAGGGGACATGGGTTCGAGCCCTGGTCCGGGAAGATCCCACATGCCATGGAGCAACTAAGCCTGTGTGCCACAACTACTGAGCCTGCGCTCTGGAGCCCACAAGCCACAACTACTGAGCCCACGTGCCACAACTACTGAAGCCTGCGTGCCTAGAGCCCGTGCTCCACAACAAAGAGAAGCCACCCCAATGAGAAGCCTGTGCACCGCAATGAAGAGTAGCCCTGGCTCACTGCAACTAGGGGAAGCCCGCATGCAGCAACAAAGACCCCACGCAGCCACAATAAATAAATAAATAAATCTAAAAAAGAGAGAGAGAAAAACATTTCCAATCTACAGCTATAATGAATCCCAGGTTGTTTTTGATAGTGTAGGTGTTATGATGTTGATTGTTGCCAGAGTTGTTCAGGCTGTTACTCATCTTAAATGTATTTGTTTCCTCTTCAAGGCCCGGATAGGAAGAAAAACTTGCATCTAAACCAATGTTAAGTGGTACTGCTAATAACTATGTAATAATATTTCTTAACATCTTTGAAGAAGAAAAATCATTAGTGTGCCATCAGACAATAATTCCAATTAAAATGAGGTTACAACTTAGTTGGAATATATTTATGGAATAGAAAGAAAATCTTGACTATTGTCACAAATTTACTGTAAAGAACATTTGAATCTAATGAATTTGGATGCGGCCTATTTCTTATACGTGCAGCAATTTGACCTTACAAATTGTGAGTCTGGTCTTTCAGTGAATGTAGTAGAGAAATACTGATTCCATTTAAAGATCCTAGCCCCTCCTCCTGAACCCCAAGACACTTTCTAATAGGTGGGGGATTGTGAGTGGATTGTGAAGGGTATACTGAGGGAACAAGCACAAAGTGACCCAGGATCTGGATAAACTTGCTGTCTTTGTGCTCCCTCAGTTAACCTGCAAACACAGTCACCGAGTTATGAGTTGTAAAAGTGAACATTGTCATGATGTATAATAAGCACACTTGGTGGTGTCACACTTTAAGAAGATGTTGGCTCTGGAAGTTAGTACTAACTTGTGACTGTTTATACAGTTACCCCCAGCCCTACTCCTGGTGTGTAGGTTTGTCTCTTCTTACCTGTTTCAGGCCTTTATGACAGCTTTGTGTGTGTGTGTTAATTGAATGCGTTTGGTGGTCACCAGTCATGTGAGCTGTCAGAGGCACTGTCCCCTCTTAGGGAAGGGGCGGTCTGGCTGTTGAGAGCCTAAGTCTCGTCCTTGCCTGTGTGTGGATGGCGCTAGGGATGGGGCCTTTCACTTGGTTCTCTTCATCCAGCAAACTGAGACTTGATTATATACCAGATTGTCTCCCTTAGACCTGCCTCTGCATGGAATTAATTCATGTGATGTGGAGGTTTTAAAGAACTTCCACACTGTGGATGAGATTTCTGGCTTGAGGCTGGGGCCAGCACCTGCTGCTTTTCAGCGCAGCTGGAGAGTCTTAACTCTTCCTGGAACTTGTGTTTCTTTACAGAAATGGTTTGTAAAATCTCAGACTTTATGGAATAAATTTTGTGGAGTGCTCAGGAATCCCGTCCCTCCTCTTTCCCCCAAGAAATATTGCACAATTGGTGAAGCCAGCTGCAGGAGGTGACATGCCCTGCAGGCAGGGGTTTGCCCGTGACCTCCCTGTATCTTTCGGTTTACAGAGGACTTCTGCGAGTTGTGGTCCTGAACCCCCTCTCAGTAGTGGGGATCTGGACAGCCCTTTTGAACCCAGCCTTGGCATCGTCTCTCTGGTTTTAAAAACTCCTAAAGGAACTCATTTATTTTTTCATTATAAAATCAGTACATGTACTTTGTAAAGTACAAATATAGGTTTTCAAAAGAGAAAATCACTGTCAATACCTAGATGTACACTTCTCCAGATTGTTAAAGTCACACACACAAATGTGATTTTTAAAAACAAACGGGGGTGCTCGCTTCGGCAGCACATATACTAAAATTGGAATGATACAGAGAAGATTAGCATGGCCCCTGTGCAAGGATGACATGCAAATTCGTGAAGCGTTCCATATTTTTTCAAATCTGTTATTATGTGCTTCATCCCCTTTGCCTGTCAAATGCTGGACATTTTCAATAGCATCTCTGCCTATAAGATATCAATGAGATTAATCAGTTTTTCTGTTTGATATTTTATCAAATTAGGGCTAACTTTTTGGTATGATTAAAGGATAGCAACTTTAAAAACAAAACAAAGCAAAACAAATGGGGTCATAATATTTAAACTGTTTTGTAACCTGTCCGTCTTTAGCTTAGTTTCACACATGGGAGATACATGTCCCTCATCTTAGGATGGGTCACCTGTCACAAATGCAAAGTGACCACTGCCAGGCTGAGTGGCTTGCTTTCTCCCTGTGACTCCCGCCAGGTGCTCAGCCCGGTCAGCCTCTTGGCAGGGTTCCCTCACTTTATCTTCCTTAATGAGACCTTCTGAACCAGCCTCTCCGTATCCATACTCCATTCCTGTGGTCATTGTGAGTTCGTTTCCATTTGGATTGTTATGGCATTGATTCACTGATTTTCCGACATTTACTGATTGCCTACTCTCTGAATTTCCTGGGGGTTAACCTTATGCTGCTGCTGCCTGAGTATGTGCCTCTTGTGTTTCAGCCCTACTCTTGGAGAGGCCCCTTTGACCCTTCCCTGACTTTAGTTGTGACCAGCATCCTCTGGAGCGTCCAGTTCTGTCATCAGGAGGTGATCTCCATGGCTACCATTGAAAAACACACTACGTGTACCTTATCTCACTCAGTCTCCCCAAGCCCTGAGGTGGTTATTGAGGCCGTCTTCATGTTACAGGTAGAGGCACAGGAAGCTTACAGACTGGCCAAGATCCTGCATCTGCTCACCTCTGCCCCCACTCAGTGCTGCTTTTCTCACGCAGAAGTCTGTGGATGGCCCTGTAGGGGACCTGCCTCCAATGGTTACCTGGCCTGTGTCCTCACACGGCAGGATCGTGACCTGTGCCAGAGTATGACTGGGAACATTGTGTTAAAAGACTGTTTCGTATAGTAGACTTCCATTTTAAATGGTGAAAGTAGAAGAAAAACGTAAAGTTTGTAAAACAAGATACACTTCTAAGTTTGTATTATATTTATAGTCATATTTCAGACTGAGAATGGAAGCTTTTAGAGGTTAGAGACCATGTCTTTTAAGTTGACTTTCTATAACACTCAACAGTGCCTGCGAGCTTTAGATTCATTCATTTATTAAACACTTAATGTATTCTTATTACATGCCAAATTGAAGTACAGGATTGAAAATCTTGAATAAAAGTTCAAATGTTTCCAGCTTCTTGGCACATGGGGTTCTTGATCTTTTCCATCTTTCCCATCTTATCCCTAGCACAGGTCCAAAATGGGGAAGGAGAAAGGAGAAGGTAATGGTAGCATTCTGGAGTGCTTGGGATCACGTTCATTTATTTACATATTTATACCTCTCCTGGTTTCACAAAGGATTTGAGTTGGTTGTTTGGGACTATCAAAAATAAATAAATAAGTAAAAGGTGGCTTCCTTTGCTATCCCCAAAGCAACAGCAATAAAATAGATGTTTAGTATCTGATAAGGACCTCAGAGGTCACCTAGAACGCTCCTACTCAGTGTTTGTGGGGCCCAGGACAGGCTCCGCTGTCAGAGGGAACCAAGTGTAGCAGTTCTGACCATGCACAGCCACTGCCCCGTGGGCCGTAGTTTCCTCATCTGAAAAATAGGGACAGTACTCCCACCTTGTAGGGCTATCATGAAGTGTAGAATCATTGTATGTAAAGATCCTGGCAAATGTATATAAAATGTCATAAAACAGTCCCTAATTTTATCCTCTGTTTGCAGGGTTTCCAAACACAAGTTTATGATGGTATTTTTACTGCTGTGCCGCTAAAATATCAACAGTATAATCATTGTTTAAGCTAAAGACACTTAGTTTGAGGCTTTTCGTTTATTCTGAAGTTGTATGACCCACATTTTAGTGTTAAAATACCTTTTTAAAATTATTAAAATGCCTTTGAAATGGAATAATGCTAAGTGCTAGGTTTTCTCTTTTCTTAACGTCCTTAGTGGACAGAATAAAGTTGGCAGCCTTAAGTTGGGTGATTCTGCCTGTTGACCGAAAAAAAATGCACAACCTAAAAGTTGAGAGTTATGTTTTATTTGGTGGACATTCTGAGAACTTCACGCTTGGGACACAGCTTCTCAGATAATGCTGAGAAACTGTTCCAAAGAGGCACAGTGGGGAGCCAGGATATATAGGAGTTTTTGTAACAAAAGACCAGGTAGTCCGAACATCAAAGGGTTACTGTTAATAAAAGAAAACCAGATATCTCAAGTTAAGGAATTTAGCACTTTTCTATGTATGGGAAGATGCAAGAGTCTGGGCTCACTGAAATCATTCCTTTGATATGCACGTCAGCTACATGGGGCCAGCATCCTGTGCTTTCTCATCCTGAGTCTCCTCAGGGTGCACCATCGGGGTTGGCTGAGGCAATTGACTGCTAGATGGTGGGCATCTTGTTTCTATCCTGAGTTCCTTCAGGGCTCACCGTCGGGCCGCTGTAATGTGGTGGCTTGATGGCTGTAACATCCTTTGTTTACTGATATGGCAGGCAACATTTTAGTTCACATGCCCTTAATGAAAGGCACTGGTCAGTGAAGTTGGAGCTTTCATATGGTGCCCTGCCCTCTCCCCTGGGGAAGAGGAAGCCATAGCCAGAGGTGCAGAGTGACACAACCCCTTCTTACCTGACTCAGCTCAGGGTCCCCTCTCCTGGGGAGTCTTCCCACATCTCTTCCCAGCCTCCCACCCCCAAACCCCCTTCACTCCTGCTTAGGTCTATTACGTAGCACTTGTCACACTGTGTGGTCCTCTGGGGGCTTGTCTGTCTACCCTACTGAACTCTAAGCTGCTTAAGGAAAAGTGTGGTGAATTATTTAGCTTGTGACTTCCAGAGTCTAGCAGAGAGAGCGTACATGTAAATAAATGAGGGGGGAAATGACACCAATAAGCCCCTAATAAAACATTAGCACAGCATATCTTTAACTCTATTCCTGAAAATATGCCAAAACTCACCACAAACTCTGCTCACCACTCTTTTTTTGAATTCAGACCTTCTTCGTTGGGTGTGTTGCCCAAAGAAGGCTCGAGCTGTTCCTGGGACTGGGAGGCAGCGGCAGGAGCTGTATGACATCCTAACCACTGAGATGTTGTGTTAGAATTCCAGGTGTTGCTTGTCATGCTGGCATTTTATAAAATGCATAAGGAAAGAAATTAACGTGTTTTTTTCTATCACATTGGTGCTTTGAAGTTTTTCTTAATTGGGCTTTCTGCTTTAATTAGCCTGGCTTCATATTTTCTTTCTCTTTTTTTTTTTTTTTTTAAGCTTTGAGCAAGTGTCAGAGAAGCAAAGAAGCTTATATAAAAGGTTTTAACCTTTTTTTAATTTTAACTTTGCCAAAGATAGAACTGGTACTTAGCTTGTCCCTGGCAACTTCTTTGATAGAGAGTGATAGAAATTTGGCTTTGTTTATTCCTTTTTATGTACATTATGTGAGAAGAGTAAAGGTAAGATGGCTCTGTTTATGTCTTGGTTCATGAAAAATATGAAAGGCTAACCAGTAAGATTCGAACATAGCCACTACCCTCTCCCCAACCAAAAAACAAAAACAACAAAAAGATCAGAATGTTTTTACATAACCCATTTATGAACATGATAGGTTTCTAGAATTTAAGATTTACTTATCAATTAAAAAAAAAAGGAAAAGCTAATACCTGTAATTATCGTTCTTAGATTTTACTTATTTACTGACTGTCAACTATTGAAACTTGTCACTGAGAGCTGCCATTTCTAAGTTGCTGACTGGCATTATCAAATTTTACTGCAGTGATGATGGAGAGAACTGAGCTAATCTGGTTAGAAAGTGGACCATTCGGGCTCATCAGAATCATTTGTGTGTGTTAGAGGATCAATTATTCTAAGAATTGAGACCTAATAAAATATACTTAGTGCTAACATTACACAGAACTTATTTCATTTGGCCTTTGAACCAGAGGACCTTGAAGTTCAATTCCTGGTGAACGTCAGTCGCTGTTGTACCGCTGATGCAGATGCTGGGAGCAGGAGAAAGTTCTGTTTTTCAAGTTCTGCAGAGGGCTCCTTTCCTCCTCTTTTTCTTTCTTCTTCTTCTCTCCTGTCCTGTCTTCTCCCCCTCCTCCCCTCCCTTTTCTCTTTACTGAGATATTAATTAACATACAACTGAATGCCCTCATTTAGAGGCTTTGACAAATAGATACGCCTGTGTAGCCACTGTCCTAATCAAGACATAGAACATTTCCATCATTTCAAAAAGTTCCTTGTGCCCCCGTGCAGTCAGCCCCCCTGTCCCCAGCCCCAGGCATACATTGATCTGTCACCCTAGGTGAGTTTTGCCTGGTTTAGAATTTCATGTAAATATGAGACACACGGTGTGTATCTTTTGCATCTGGCTTCTTTTGCTCACCATGATGTTTCTGTGTTTCCCTCATGTTACTTCTGTCAGTGGCTCATTCCTTTTAAGCGCCAAGTAGTTTTCCACTGCGTGTCGATGATGCTGCACACGGTTGTTTTTTGATGTCCTGTATGGAGAAGTGTGGCAGAGAAATCAGGGCTCTGCAGGAGTATACGCATAGTCTGTTTGTAATACCCTCTTCCCCCAGCTTTCCTCAGCACTTGAGGAAGGCTGAGAGGAAGAGCAAATAAACAAACCGAGATTTTAGGGGTGTCACCTTTTCATCAGAGCCTTGAGTCTTGTTAGTCCTTAAGTGGTTTGGCTTCTCAGAGCAACACTATTCTGGTGACCCTTAGCTTGTGGCAGCCGATATGATCTTGGTGTTTGTCTTTCTGGAGATGGGGGGATGGGCATTCCGAATGGTTTAAGGTCTTGTGACTAGAGAGGCTCTTCTAGGGCTTTTGCATGACTTGTGCCATCCCTGCTGGCGCTAGGCCGCTTGGCTCTGCATTTAGGGCTTGCTAAGTTCCGAGACATGTGAACCGTGGAGCACATGTAGCATGGGGCCGCCAGGCACCCCCGCCTCCCACCCCAGCCTCTGCCTCTGAGTCGTCTGGCTCTTGTCCGGCTCTGTCCTGGCTCAGCTGTTAGCTTTAGCCCAGTTGGGAGGAATAAAGCACAGAACTGCAATTTGCACTGTTTTATTAACAACCCAATTACTGCGTGCCCATAACCTCTTTAAGAATCACCTTGTGGGACTTCCCTGGCGGTCCAGGGGTTGGGACTACGCACTTCCACTGCAGTGGGCACGGGTTCGGTCCCTGATTGGGGAACTAAGATCCCTGTGGTGTGGCCAAAAAACAAACAAACAAAGAAACACAGAAAGAATCACCTTGTAAGAGGCAGTGGTTGCTTAGGGCTGGGGGAAGGCATGGTGGGGTAGGGAGAGGGGCGATAGCTAAAGAGTACAGGGTTTCTTTTAGAGATGATGAAAATGTCCTAAAATTGGGGTGATGGTTGCCATATCTGTGAATATACTAAAAACCATTGAATTGTACACTTTAAATGGCTGAATTGTATGGTATGTGAATTATATCTCAATAAAGCTATTTTTTTTTAAAGTGTGGTATTAGAGCAAGGACAGACCAATAGAGGAATGGGGGGAAATTGACATCATAGAAATTTTACTCTTTCCCCATATGACATGACCTGTTGCTAAATATCCTAGTTTGCTTCACAGCTCTAGTTCCATGGGGGGCATAAGAGTGTGGCAGAAAGAGGATGGGCTTTGAAGTATCAGGTGAACCTGAGTTTGAATCCCCATTCTGCTGTTATTAGCTGGGTGACCTTGGGCAGGTCACTTAACTTCTCTGTGCTGGTTTCCCTTCTGTAAAAGGGGACTAGTAGTACCTATCTTATGGGATCTTTTAAAAGAGCTCGGTAGAGGCAGCCATTTTCACCACGTGACAGTCATATAACAAAGGTATCAGATAGAAGAGGTAGCGTGGTCAGACGCTGTCCTGATGTCTGTGAGTTCTGCTAGGTTAACTGCTGTTCACTTGAATCCCCCTGCTGTTGTGCACTGGTAACGATGACTGAGGTAATGGATGACCCTGGCAGTCTTTAGCTAATTTGCTGGACTCTCTGCTTCTGAATTTTTTTTCTGCCTTAATCCACATGGTTTAGTAGGTTGGTGGCAAGCTTTTGGAGAGCCCACTTGTGTCCCCTGCTTTGTGAAGCCTTCCCACCCTGGGTCACTGCTCCCTTCACGCTGTTCCCTCAACCCTTGGGGCACGTTGGTTCTAGCATTTATCAGCTCGTGCCATTTTAATTTATTTACACTTCTGCCATGACCATAAACTGTGAGAAATGCAGGGAAGGGACCTTGGCTTTTCAGTCATGGGGCCCCGAGGCCCTAAGCACTGTGCCTGGCACTGATGTTTGTTGAATGAATGCCCAATGGTTTCAAGTCTGGTGACAAACCAGTTTGGAACTGGAAATACCAGTTTAGGCCCCACATGCTAGAAGTTAGCAGGTGGGTTTCCCTGGAGCAGTGTTTCTGTCCCAGCACCACCTCCAGGGGCTGCACCCCTGCCCCAGGATGGGAGAGCTGCCAGAGGGCCAGGAGAGCTTGCCTCCTGCCAGGCATCCACTGGTGAGATGTGGCTGAAGTTATGAGGAGGGA
The DNA here is from genome assembly GCF_009873245.2 of Balaenoptera musculus. NCBI lineage: Eukaryota > Metazoa > Chordata > Mammalia > Artiodactyla > Balaenopteridae > Balaenoptera > Balaenoptera musculus. Next base: position 98,352,109 of record NC_045794.1, on the reverse strand, counting down.
GAAAGTGCCCTGGCCACGCTGGAAAGCTGGTCTCGCTACTTCATAGTCCTACTGCTATCTGCGTTCTTAATTCAGTTCATATACAATTTTTATTAAGCAGCAGCTGTATCCAAGACCCAGTTCTGATTCTTTAGGGAAGCCAAGATGGAGAGGCAGTGTGGTGTAGTGGTTAACAGCTGGGCTTTGGAGGCTGACTGCATGGGGTTCATTCCTGGCCCTCGCCATGAACCAGCTCCAGGACACAGGGCAAGTAATATAACTTCTCTGTGCCTCAGTTATCTCACCTGGAAAATGGAGGAGGTAACAGTACTTACCCTCATAGGGTTATTTTCATGATTGACCATAAATAAAGTAAGCACTATATAAATGTTTATTGAGCAGCCTTTGTTTGTTGGATTTTAAAAAAAATAAAGAGCATGAGCCTCTTAAACCTTGCTGTGATTGTCCCTCCCATAACCAAGAGCGCTAAGTGGGGATCTGGGGAAAAGAAGAGTTTTCTGTCATGCTAGCTGATAGCAAGGAGAGGTAGACAATCAGCTTGCTTTGCTAGAACAACTCAGGTGTGTATTCCTTCTTAGTGGAAGAGAATACCCCCAGACAAAGGCTTTGGTGACCATATTTTTATGCTGCTTAAGCTTAGTTAAAGCACGTACTCTGAAAGAGAACTGCCATGCCATTGGTTTTAGAAAGCCTGTCTTGGTACTCAACAAGCCTTTTGACTTGTTGCTCAACCTTTTCCAGCCATAGTGTCCACCACTGGACAAAATGACCTTTAGGGCCATTAGACCTTCAGTTCCTGATCCTGTCTGTCCCGCAGCAAACCCTGGGATGAAGTGGCCAGCCTCCCTGCAGAACAGAGGATGCTGCTGTGGCGTGTGCACCTCTGTAAGGGTGTAACTGACTTAACTAGGCTGGCGGCAGAGGACGGTGAAGTCTGCATTGGGTTGACTTCGTGGGGAGAGTGCGGGGAAAGTGGTATCATAATTTTCTGAGTAGTGTGAATGATAATCACATGTCAAATAATTGAGGCTTTTGTTGATATGGTCTTTGCTTTATTGGTGTTTTTCCATTAGGGAATTTCTAAACCGAGATTTTTTTTTTTCCTTGAAGAATCAATTTTATTTATTTATCTTTGATTGCGTTGGGTCTTCGTTGCTGTGCGCAGGCTTTCTCTAGTTGCGGTGAGCGGGGGCTCCTCTTTGTTGCGGTGCGCGGGCTTCTCGTTGCAGTGCACGGGCTTCTCATTGCGGTGACTTCTCTTGTTGCGGAGCACGAGCTCTAGGCGCGCGGGCTCAGTAGTTGTGGCTCGCGGGCTCTAGAGCACAGGCTCAGTAGTTGTGGCACACGGGCTTAGTTGCTCTGCGGCATGTGGGATCTCCTCTGACCAGGGATGGAACCTCTGTCCCCTGCAATAGAAGCGCGGAGTCTTAACCACTGGGCCACCAGGAAAGCCCCTTAAAACACTTTTTATTCAGGTATAAATATATGTACGTAAAAGTGTGCATATTATACGTGTGTATACCAATGAATTTTCACAAATACACCACACCCATAACAGCTCAAAAAACAGAACACTGCTCAGAAGCATTCCTGGTGACCCCTTCCTGCTCTGTCCCTCTCTGCTCTGCCCTGTCCTGGCCTCGCTTGGCACAGAGTTGTGCCTTCTCTTTATCTAATGGGAATTATACAGTATGTTCTTGTGGGCACATACATTTGAAAATGAGGAGATAGGGAGATTTCCCTGGTGGCTCAGTGGTTAAGACTCCGTGCTCCCAATGCAGGGGCCCCAGGTTCGATCCCTGGCCGGGGAACTGGATCCCACATGCATGCTGCAGCTAGGAGTTCGCATGCCACAACTAAGGAGCCCGCGGGCTGCAACTAAAAGGAGCCCACCTGCTACAACTAAGACCTGGTGCAAATAAATAAATATTTTAAAAAAAGGAAACCCCTCAACACTTAAAAAATAAATAAATAAAATGAGGAGATAGGATCTCTTCCTCCTCACCTAAAGTTATATTATTCTTTTTTTCCTTCACTTTCAGTTCTTTGTAAAACTCTAGGAAGTAAGGTGTTTTTGTGTTGATTTTTACTTCCAGGGAATCACACTTGCATATTTGAGTGCCCTAGTTCCTAGGAGGCAGTCACACTGCTGAGACCAGGGTCCCCTGCCTGTGTCCAGCATGAGCCTGCGTCAGGCTTCCCCTGCATCTCCCACTGTCAAGCTGCTTTGCCTTGTGTGTGGAGTCACAGAGAGAAGCTGAGTTTTACACGTGGGGCAATGGAAGGTTATCCCATGCAAGTAAACCCCTGTCACATTAACTCCTGGCTCCTTAGAAACAGAGCATGTCTTTTTTTCCTCCTAAGTGGGAGGATCCCAAATACAAGAAGAGACTCTAAGACCATCATATACAGTGTAAGTTAGTTTATATATAAGTTGATTTTGGGGGGTGATTTGACTTTCGTTCTCAGTCCTTTTCTCTCTGATTTTCCATGGAATACTGAGATTTCTGTTTGGCTACTTACTGAAAAGAAAGCTCTTCTGTGATGGTCCCAGCAGGCTTGCAGCGGCGGTCTGAGAACCTGGTGCCTGTAGGGTGAATGCAGCAGTGTAGGGGAATGGCCTTATCTCGGCTGCAAGGAGTCGGCAGCCAACAGGAAATGATGAAATGTGCTGGGAGAATTCTGCTGGGAGCCGAGGTCAGACATACCAGCAGGGACGGAAGGAGGCAGGTACGGAAGCTGATCTGCCAAGTTAGGCAGTTGAAGCCGCCTTTGACAGGAAAACGTGAGTGTGCTATTTAGAACATGCATTTCCTTTAAGGGAGACCTTCTGAAAGTAAAATTTTCATTGATTGTTTTTTTCCCTCCAGAGTGATTGATTTAACAGAACCCTTACCTTCTAAGCACACCTTAGTTTTAGAGCTTCTTGATAGAAATGTTCACTCAGTTCAATATCAACTGAACAGTGTGGAGTGTTTTATCCAAAATGCTTTGAGAAAATGTTAGAGTACGTGTTTGATTTTCTTGGTGAATTCATCTTGACCTAAACAAATGAAGGACTATGCTTTATAATTTCTACTCTGGTTTTAGAACATATGTGCATGCTTCATTTCAAAATAGAGGGAATAAATTAAAAACTTAGGCATGTTTTAGACTAGTTTGCATACCTCTGGCTGTATTTTTTTCTTACTGTGTAGCTAAATGAATTACTTGAGTTAACAGTTAATAGAGGGTTGGTTTCTTTTCCCCCTACTGTCAGGCATTACGTTTATTACATGCTGCAACTTCCTTTCTTAACAGCCACAGCTAATCTACAAACTCACAACTGGGACTTGTGATAGAAAATGAACAAATTAGCTTTTCCAGTTAACTGTAATTGCTGTTTCATGACCGGCTCTTCCAGAATCCCAGAATTAGCATGCGGCTTGCTCCAAGGCCCCCCTCCGTCTTCCTCCTCAGTCAGTTCTTATTTTTCTTCTCATCTGGACCCTGTGCTCTCGTCCCCATCTGACTGCTATCACTGGACACTTTATTTTCATTTTTATTGGATAGCAAAATGGAAAACTTTTATTGTTTCAATAGCTGAGCAGCTTTACATACATATTTGTTTCTTATCTTGAAGTCGTACTCTGGAATTGAAAAATTTTGGCTCCCTCTCCCTTTCCTTTGTTTATGCAGTACTGTAATTCTAATTAGAAGATTTTTTTTAAAAATCCCGATATGTGAGTGATTCATCACTATTTATTGGCTTACCTATTGCTGTGAACGTTAGAAAGGCAGTGTCCTCTTTCTGTTCTCCAGAAAGCGCCATGCTGGTACAGTCTGTGCCACACACACAAGCATATTTTCTTGTTAGGTCATTACCTAGTGTGATGTATGTATTTCTAACACTTTTAAGGTTGCATATTTCCTATTTTCTAGACCTTAATCAGGTTTCCTATTTTCAGACGTTAATCAGGTTTCACCCTTGCTCATATAATTTAGAACAGGGGTCCCCAGCCCCGGGGCCGTGGACCGGTACCAGTACCAGTCTGTGGCCTGTTAGGAACCGGGCTGCACAGCAGGAGGTGAGCGGCAAGAGAGCGAAGCTTCATCTGCCGCCCCCGTCGCTGGAGTTACTGCCTGAACCGTCCCCCTTCCCCTGCCTGTGGAAAAATTGTCTTCCACGAAACGGGTCCCTGGTGCCAAAAAGGTTGGGGACCGCTGATTTAGAATATCTCAACTTCCTTCTTTCTTCATATATAAGATATCTTACCTAATTCTAGGTGAACTTTAATGCTGCATTTATGAAAATGATAAACAGGTATCCTAGCTTCAATCTGAAGCATGTCTTATAGGTCTGAGATTTATGCCAGTAGTAAAAATAAGCCTCCCCCCACTTTTATACATTGTTAGTATTCTGTTTTGCTCAGCCATATAATTCTATTATTTAGGAGGTGGCGCAATTAAAAAGGCGGGAACATGATCTTCAGAGTTGTAATGGCTCTTGGAGTCATTATAGTCAGGCCCATTCATTTAAAAAAAATTTTTTTTTTAATTTTTATTTAATTAATTTATTTATTTGGCCACGCCGTGCAGCATGTGGGAATCTTAGTTCCCTGACCAGGGTTCAAACCTACGCCCCCTGCAGTGGAAGCGTGGAGTCCTTTTTTTTTTTTTTTAAACATCTTTATTGGAGTATAATTCTTTACAATGCTGTGTTAGTTTCTGCTGTATAACAAAATGAATCAGCTATACATATACATTTATTCCCATATCTCCTCCCTCTTGCGTCTCCCTTCCACCCTCCCTATCCCACCCCTCTAGGTGGTCACAAAGCACCGAGCTGATCTCCCTGTGCTATGCGGCTGCTTCCCACTAGCTATCTCTTTTACATTTGGTAGTGTATATATGTCCATGCCACTCTCTCACTTCGTCCCAGCTTACCCTTCCCCCTCCGCGTGTCCTCAAGTCCATTCTCTACGTCTGCATCTTTATTCCTGTCCTGCCCCTAGGTTCTTCAGAACCATTTTTTTAAGCGTGGAGTCTTAACCACTGGACGGCCAGGGAAGTCCCCCTTCATCTTTTTTTTTTTAAACAAAGGAATTAAGACTGAGAGGTGAAATGCCTTGCTGACTTGTCCAAGGTCACATGGCTTGTTGGTGGCTGAGTGAGTCTGGAACCCAGTTCTCCTGACTTCTGGGCCACTGGCTTTTCCTTTATCTGCTTTCTCCACATATTATCTCAAGATTAATAGGACTTGGCCAAGACTGGCTTTTTTCTTCTTATGAGTCCATTTTCATTTGTTTCATTTTCAAATACTCAGCTTTTATTCAAGAATTTCCCTAAGTGAGCACCATTCGGCACAGGTGTGCAATGAATTACCTCAAGCACAAATTACCTGTCAAGCACAATGAGCATTGACATTTCTCCCTTTGTGAGAGATTTTTCTTAAAAACAAAGAGTTCTCTATTTTATAAAGGTTTTCTTGTTTCTCCCCTAAACTAGGTCTTACTCAATTGTTACTGTTATAAGAAAACCTCATTATATGATTATCTGCTAGATGAGAAATCCATACTTAATAAAATCATAACTAATAAAAAAATAGACGGAAGTACTTGATTCTTCTTTGAAAAGAGGATTCTTCAGATTGTGAAAGGAAAACCCTGAACTCTGTGGGAGCATTTTGGCCCCTAGGAAGGAATACTGACAACTCTATCTTGCTAACTCTCAGTCTGGACTGACAGGGTTTTGGAATAGGATAGACTTTAAAATAATACATTATAATGTAAATAAAAGGGGTAGTGATTTAATTTATAAAAATGAAATTTATCTACAACCTTCCAGAAACATTTAAAAATAGTCTCTCCTAAAAATTGAATTTGAATCCTCTGAAATTCAAGTATGGGAATTAGATGCAAATAGAGGCATGCTGAGAACAGTGAGTGACTGTTCTTAGACCTTGATGTGGCTCCCACTCTGTCCAAAGTCACCTTAAAATGCCTTGGAGAGGTTCATAGAATAGCACTTATTTGTATTTTCTGAAGTACTTAGAGTATATGTTGTGGAAAATTTCTGAAACAAATATACTACAGGAAAATAGGCATTTTTATAAATATTTTAATTGTACTTGAAATTGTGGTCAATAACTTTATACCTATTTTAATTTATAAAACCTGGGAATGAAGTAGGATACATGAGCAATGTTTTTTTTGTTTTGTTTTGTTTTTTTAACGCTGACTGTGGACATGCATTCTTGCCCTCTTTGCCTGGAGAGGAGCAATGCTTTTGTGCACTAGGTTGGGACTGTGTCTTCCCTCCTGGTATTCTGGTACCGCTTTTTGTCATTGTCCTTGAAGAAGCTGCTTTCAGTTGGTGAGCCAGATGACTACATCGGGGGTTAAAGAAAGGGTGAGGAGGCTGCTTCAGGGACTGGCTTAGTTCACTTCTCCCGTAATTTAGTTACCTTTGTTCCCCAGTCAGCATTTTATATGTCCTGCTGTATTTTCAGTACATATTAACTATAGAATATTTTAACTGGCTTCCTTTTCTTAATACATATCGGGTTGGCCTTAATAAATATATAATTATATATATGTATATATAAACATAATTAATATATAATAGTCCTAGTCAGTAATAAGTAATATTTGACATTCCTCCTTGCCCCTAGCTTCTGTCCACATTAGTGTAAATTCTGATTGTGCCTGTGAGATTTAAATATGTGAAGGGGGATGTGGTGCTGGCTTTGCTGCAGGCTGAGGAGGACTTTAAAGGCAGCCCCTGAGGCTGCTCTTGGCCCAGAAGTCTCTGAGAGTGTGTGAGGTTGGGGTTGTCTGGGCCTTCTTCACTTCTGTCTCTGCTCGAGGCATCTCTGCACGCCAGTTTCTAGCGGTGGCCTTAGAACCTCCGCTAAGGCTTTGAAGAAACTTCTCCTAGTAGCCCAAGTAGATCCCAGGCTCCAGAGGCAGGTAAAGAGGACTGTGTGTGTGCTGGGGATCAGGGTGGGGGTGAATAGTAACAATGGAAAACATGGGCCATTAATTTGAATGAGTGAGTGAACGAATGAAAGGGTTGCAATGGTCTCCTTTCCACAGAGATTGAAGGCACTATAGTTGTGTTTCACTGGGCTGGTCTAAATGCATTTGCATCTCACAGTTCTGCCTTGATGTCAAGTGGCAGACTAGGTGTCTATTTAATGTCTCCAACAGCCCTGGGAATCTGGCCTCAATTTTTTTTCTAATTAGACTGTCATACGTGAATCATAAGACATGAACCTCTATGTGGACTCGCAAAGCACGATGTTCTGTCTTTTGGAAAACTTAAAGAATCTAACACAAAGTGTTCTGAATTTGAAATGTGTGACGATGGCCATCACAATAGTACGGGATTTAAAATTTCTTTATGTTAATGGGAAGCCTGTGCTACGAATTTCATACTCAGTCTTGTTTCTCATTGCAATTTGTTCTGCAGTGGAGTCCTTGAGGGAGATCAGGGAGAATGATTTTGCTGGAGACTGCTACTTGACAAGATGTTATTGATGGAACTAACAGGGCTAAAATGTTGAACTTACCAATTTGGAATTTTCTTTGATTCTCAAGTTCCTAACATGTATTGGTAGTGCTCGTTTAGCAAAATAAATGAAGCACAGGGCAATATGGAGACAATGAAGTGATCTTTTTATGGTTCTTTTCTGGTATAAGCTGACACATAAAGAAAAAATAGCACAGGGCACTTATGACCAAGTATCTGTTGACTTGGAAAACAGAAACATTTTGTTAACTTACCACCTCTGAGGGTGTTCAGCTCAGGTTCACTTATTCGTGAGATCCGACCGTTATTGTGCGGGAAGAATGTTACACAACAAGACTACGAGGCCATGCGGAGAAGTGTCAGGACCATTTTTTGAGGAGAAATCGTTACATATTTAATGTTGACTTCTAAGGCATTAATTTATCTTAGGCACATCCAGTAGACTTCTGAGGTTGAAGAGTTTGAATTTGGGATGGGTAGAGGTTGTCATAATGATGAAAAGTCATAGTGTGAGACTTATGTAAACTGTGCTTGTTCCATCACCTGACTACTTTCATTAACAGCTATGCAGGCACTTGAGTGAGCCCTGTGCTTATTTCTGACCATCCATTAGGTCACTACCTGGAGGGACAGTCCACCTAAATGCTGGCTGGCTGGATCACTTGCTTCGTTCACTTGTGCGAGCACGCATGCATTCAACTTACCCGCTTGGTGAAGTTTCTTGTGCACTCAGTTTGTGTCAGGCATGATGCTAGTAGGCCCTGGGATCCATGATGGTTAAGACTGAGTTCTTGCCCCTGAGAAGCCCACGGTCCAGACGGATAAAGAGACTTCTAAACTCCAGAGTGATACGTCTTCTTACAGTGCTACAGGGACCTTATCTGCTGTGAAGAATGGGGGAGGTCGGGGAAAACTTCACAGGTTGGTGGTGTGTTTTGGAGAGAGAGGTTTGTCAGGCAGACAGGAGAAGCAGGGGGAAATGCATATGCGAAGGCAAGGAGGTCAGAAGGAATATGCCGTGTTTGGGAGTTTGATACGGCTGAACAGTAGTATATATGTAGCTGGGCTTCAGGTACGTCAAATTTATCTGGCCCAGGCCAGTGTTTTTCATCATAACCCAGTTCTTTCTTCTGAATTTTCTGTTTCTCTTTGTGGCATCACCACCTACCTTGCCTCCAAAACTAGGAACTTTTAAGCCTTATTCCCCCTCCGCCCTTCATTCACAGGTTACTTCATCCTGCCTGTTCTTCTCTTGAATATTACTCCTCTTTCCTGGTCTCCTAACCCTTTCTCTTTCTCCAATCTCTAACCTCTAGAGCTGCACTGTCCAATATGGTATCTGGTAACCATGTGTGGCTATTTATATTAAAATGAATTAAAAGTAAATACAAAAAAGTCAATTACCTGGTTGTACTAGCTGCATTTCAAGCAAGCACTCAGTAGCTAGTGGCTGCTGTATTGGACAGCCCAGGTCTACAGGCTTGATGGTCTGTTCTCTGCTCTCTGTCTGAGGGAACTTTCTTTCACGGGCCTTTGATCAGGTCCCTCCCCATAACTTTCCCAGTTCCCAGTGTGACCTTCAAGACCCCCAGCCTGGTGGCACCTATCTTGCCTTGTATTCAGCTACTCCCTTTTTTGCTCTCCCACTGTCACATTCTTGATTCTTTCATACCTTTTAACCTTAGTACATGCTGTTCTGTCTTTCTCCAGAGTACCTACCATTTGCTGTCTGTGCATTCTCCTGCACACTTCAGACCTAGCTCCAGGCTCTCTTCGCTGGCTTTCTTCAGGTTAATCTCCTTCTCCTTGTACTCCAGTACTTGTAATCACACCGTCGTAGGCGGCTGTGAGAGAGCACAGATGGTGCTTATCGTGTGGTGCCATCGTCGTTTGTCTATCGCTCTGTGGCAGGCATAGTGGCTAAGCTTTGGAGACAGATAGGCTTAATTTCAAAACTAACCATTTACTTGCCATGTGCCTTTGGGCAAGATATTTAACCTCTGACTCTTGGTTTCTTCTTCTGTACAATGAAGATTATAATGGTCTTTCCCTCATGTTAAATGAAACCAAATGTGTAGAGCCCCCAGCACTGTACTTAACTAGACAGCTCTCAAGTCATAGCTGAGAGCTGTCATTCTAGACAGATATCTTTAGTGTCTGTCAGCCTTGCTAAAACCATATCATCTACAAATAATGTTTTGATTCTCCTTTTCTAATTCTTATACTTTATACTTATTTTTCTTATTGCTTTGACTAGTCCTCCAGTACAATTTGAATAGAAGTGGTACTGAATAGATGCAGCCCTTTCTTGTTCCTGTGCCTTCTCTTTGCTACAGTTCTTCTGTGTGTGTGTGTGTGTGTGTGTGTTTACGTGTGTGTGTGCGCTCGTGTGCCTTTTTGTTTTGATTGAGTTCCACCATGCTCCTGCTCCCCCCCAACCCCAATCATTGCATTTGTTTTTCTCTCTTAGCTTGGAAATTAAATTTTGTCTAGTCCTTCAGTGGTTATCCTAGATATCCATTTTTAACAAAAACATTTAACAAAATCTAAAGTGATGACTTTATGTTTCTCTTGACTAATGGAAGGATTTAAAACATTTTAACTCCACATCCCCTCCCAACTTGTCCAGTATTTCTTTTCTGAATTTTTTAATCCTATAAATTAGATACTGTGTTTTATAGTGTCAATGCTGTTTAGATTTATCTGTGTATTTACTAGTATATTTACTTACCATTCTCTCTTGTGCTTCAAGCTTTCCAGCTGAGATAATTTCTTTTTGCCTGAAGTATATCCTTTAAAATTTCCCTTTCTGCAGGGGTTTTTTGGGTGGTATATATTTTGTCTTTCTGAAAATGTCTAGTTCTTAGTTCTTAAAAACTAATTCTGCTGGGTTTGGAATTCTTGGTTGGCAGTTTTTGTTGCTTAGCATGTTAAATATATCAGTTCTGTCTGGCTGCTTTTATGATCTTTTCTGTACCTTTGAGGTTCTACAATTTTAATTTAATTTGTCTTGGTATGGTTCTCTCTTTCTTTTTAAAGTCTTGCTTGAGTTCATTGGGCTTCCTTGATCTGTGATGTAATGTCTTTCAGCGTTCTGAAAAATTATCTTTAAATATTACTTCTTCCCCGCTCTTAATGTTATCTCCTTCTGGAACTTCATGAGTTGTTAAGTTAGACTTCACTATTTCTTCCAAGTCTATTAGTCTTTCTTTTGTATTTTCTCTCTTTGTCACCTCAGAGAGAAAGCTGACTTATCTACTTATATTCTAGGGTTTCTCCTTTAAATTTACCTTTTTGGTATCTTTAGATTCTTTTTTTTTTTTTAATTTATTATTTATTATTTTTATTTTTGGCTGTGTTGGGTCTTCGTTTCTGTGCGAGGGCTTTCTCTAGTTGAGGCAAGTGGGGGCCACTCTTCATCGTGGTGCGCGGGCCTCTCACTGTTGCGGCCTCTCTTGTTGCAGAGCACAGGCTCCAGACGCGCAGGCTCAGTAATTGTAGCTCACGGGCTTAGTTGGCCTAGTTGCTCCGCGGCATGTGGGATCTTCCCAGACCAGGGCTCGAACCTGTGTCCCCTGCATTGGCAGGCAGATTCTCAACCACTGCACCACCAGGGAAGCCCCAGGTCAGCCATGTTTATCCTCATTTTACAGGTGAGAAGAATGAGGCTTAGAAGTTAAAACTTACACCTATCATAGCTACCACTGCTAGTTCAAGCCCTACTCTCTCTTTCCCCATTTAAGGGAAACTTTCTTTAGCTCAGTAGCCTTAGATTGTTGCTTGATAAGTGGGTTCCCTGTTCCTTTTTCCAAATTACTGGATAGTCCTTCACGTTATGGGAACTTTTTAAAAAATAAAATCACAGTCAAGTTAGAACTCAGTTGTCAGTTTGTCACTCGAGGTCCACACTGGCATTGTGTCCTTCCTCCCCTGGAACAGAATGCTTTGGCTCCAGCTTGTACGTTTGAATGAAATGTAATAGTGTCTTGAGAAAGTGGCCCCATAGTTGAGTGCGTAGATACCTACAAAATACTTAAAAACCAAACCCTTTTGTGGTTTGCATGACTTTTTTTTTTTTTTTTTTTTTAGACTTCAAAGGCACATATTTACAGCACTGCTTGAGAAGTATTTGAGTAGTTTGTTTCCTGACAGAGCTCTGATGGGTGTGAAGTCTAGTCAGTGGTTTCCTAGCCTTCTCGTGGTGGGCTTTTTTCAGGATGTGCTTTTTTTTTTTTAGTTTATTTGGCTGCATCGCATCTTAGTTGCGGCACATGGGCTCTTAGTTGCAGCGCGCAGGCTTCTCTCTAGCGGTGGTGCGCAGGCTCCAGAGCGCGTGGCTCAGTAGTTGCGGCACGAGGGCTTAGTTGCCCCGCGGCATGTGGGATCTTAGTTACCCGACGAGGGATCGAACCCACGTCCCCTGCATTGGAAGGCGGATTCTTAACCACTGGACCACTAGGGAAGTCCCCCAGGATGTGCTGCTTTTTATTGCTGTTAGGTGGACAGAGCAGAAGTCACTCTTCTTGCAGCATAATGAGCCACTGAGGCTGGCGACCAGATGGTGTGACCATCAGCACCCTGCCCTTTGTAAATTATCTCTCCTCTTTCCTTAAAAGCCACTTCCCAGGGCTTGCCCTCAGGATCTGTGTGACCCTCTACTGCACTGGTTTATCCCACCTTCTCTTTGCCATGCAGGTTCCTCTACTGGAATGCCCTTCCCTACTTCTCCAGCTGATGAATTCCCACTGAAATGTCAGCCGCATGTACCCTTTCAGGACCCTCCTGTTCCAATAGTGTGTTCTCTCCTAGGCCTTGGTGCTGTGTTGGAGGAGGTTGTTCAAATGTCCGTCAAGCCTGTGGGAAGGGGAGTGCCTCAGTGATGGCGCCCGGCTTGTTTGACTGAAGCTGGCCCATAGTGACCATCACTCTGGAGGCCCCCACAGTGGCACTGGGCCAGGCGCCAGACAGATTCCATTTGATCTGCACTACCTCTAAGGCAGATTGGATTCCACTTTACAGATGAGCAGTGTCAATCACAGACCTCTTGAGTTTTTTGCCTGAGGTGGTGAGACCATCAAGGGATCACCCTAGCATGTCTTGTGAAGCATCATAGATGCAGATTTCAGCGGCTAGATTTCAGTTCTAGCTGTATGCATCCAGGTGTGCCGTGTCCTTTGGTATTGTTCTCTCTTGCTGTGTCTAGTTTTCAGGGCGGGTAAGTTTCACCCCTTGAGCCAGGCTGCAGCCCCGCTAGAGTGCTCAGTGCTCAGTCAGACTTTGAGAGAGGGAAGAGCCTCGGAAAGTGCTGGTGCTCTGCACAGGAAAAGAGGCCGAGGAACTGCCCACAGAGGCCCTTTGTGTGACAGGAAGTCCTGCTTCTAGAAGGGGCCGCCTCAAAGTGGAGGGGTTGAAAGAAGCTGAAGTGGTTGACCTGGGGCCACTCTGACTCATGCTTGTTGTTAATAATGTCCTTTGTCGAATCTTGGGAACCTGCTTTAACAGAGCTTGGAGGGCGGCCCCATAACTGCCTGCTCTCAGTGGTCAGTGTTTCTCTTCCCCTCTTTCCCTATCACATCTGCCCTTGTTGAATACCCCCATTTTCTTGCCTGAACAAAGGACAACCTCCTGACCCATTCTGTATTTTTTCCTTCTACTTTTGCCAGAAGAATCTTTCTGCCTCGTCTGACTTTTCTTTTTTAGTGTTTAAGTATGTCTCTTGAGTTGGAAAACTTGCAGCTCAAGGAAGAAGTAACCCACTGGACAAGAGATTCTCACTGAGAGAAGGAATCTTTGGGAAGTGTTTGATAAAGCTTAATAGCTGTCTCTGGCGGTGCTCCTCAAAGATTGGCACAGGGGAGGTGGAGCCGCACAGAGAATTTCAAGGAATAAAGGTGAAATGAGGGTGCCCGAATCGACAGCCCAGTTCCCTGCAACTTTCATACACATCTCTTGTATCTGTGACATCTGTCTCTTGTTAGGTGCTGTGTTAGGATGTAAAGACATCCTGAAGTGAATGGGGGAGCTAGTGGTGGTGATGAGCCAGTGCGTCCCCATGTGCTTGCTTCCCAACCCTGACCGCCAGCTGGACATGAGAGAGGAGCAGCGAATTTCCAGGATGGTGTGTGTGTGTATGCGTGATGCCACTTGTGTGAAGGCGTTCTAAGATTATGTTAGAATAACACTGCTTCAGCCTTGGCGGGCAGCTTTGCGTGCTGTGGTGTAACTGGGGCTTCTTGCTGGGTTGACATGGTAGCCAATCAATGAGTACTTGTTCTTTGGAGCTGTAAAATGAGTCTTTGTTGAATGTGACTGCCTGGGCGATCATCATAGAATGCTTACATTTTGGGGACAGAAGAAGCCACATCTGTTGAATGTGTTTAATCGTGGCTGGCAGATACTTCCTTGAGATTCTGATGACCACAGGGCATAACCCTTTTCCATTTGGAATGATAGAAAATCAGAACTGCAAAGACCCTTATCATTTAGCCCACCCCCACATTGTGGAGAAGGGAAAACTGAGTGTCAAGAGAGTGAGTGGGACAGATCTGTGAATGACTCCAGCCCCTTCCCCATTCATGCGAAGAAGCCTGGGGTGAGTTAGTTGGTGGCTCGGCCTTTGTTCGAGTACATGTGAAATGGGGCCTATTACAGACTTGCTGTGAGCGTGAGGGGCCTTGTGGAGAATGGCCTGGAGCGTGGTGGGCACACAGCACATTACTGCTGTCACCAAGTCAGAAGCCAGGAGGGACCAGTGACGTGTGCTCAGTCTGGCAGCGGTGTCCCCTGCCCTGACAAGTCCTGGGGCTTTGTTATCTTCCTCTGTTCTTCACTTCTAGACTGAGGCAAACTTTGGGCACTCACCCTGGATTATATTAGCTATATTACGTTGTACTCACATTAATTTAAACATTTTTTTTATATTGTAAAACTAATTGAAAGGAGTTTTATAGTTTTGCTTTTGAAACTGTTTGGCAGCGAGAAATTAATTCCTCCTCCTCTCATTCACTCCTGCGTTTGTTCAGCAGGAACAGCATGTGTGAAGGCGCAGAGGCTAGAGGAGCGTGGTGCTTGTGTGGAGCTGACTGCAGGTTGTTAACTGGCGGAGGGAGTACAGGGTGACTGGGGGCACGGTGTGAATGCTGAGCCTGGAGGGGGCAGTGGTTAGAGCTGGGAGGCCCTGCTGGCCACAGTAAGAAGTCTTGGAGGGATTTCAAGTAGAAGCATAACTTGATCTTCCAAAAGACATACCACCAACCACCATGGTAGCATTATGGAGATAGACAGGAAGCGGGACCAGACTGTTGACTGGGGGATCAGTTAGGCCATTGGTGAACTAGGCAAAAAATGATGGTGGCCTTAATAAAGGTAGCCATTGTTGTGGGAACTGGCAAAGTAAGAAGATTCAGGAGATACTGAAGAACTAGTGTTGTCAGGTCTTGGAAACTGATTAAATGTAGTGGGGTTGGTAGGGGTTGGGTGTGAGAAGAAAAGGAGTTTCTGGCTTGAGCAGCTGGGTGAATGGTGGGACCATTTCCTGATGGAGGAGACCCAAGGATGGGAGCAGGCTCAGGGAAGGTAGGAAATGGTTTGCAGGGACTGTGTGATGGCTGAGTGGAGGCATCCAGTAGGCAGTCAGATGTGTGGGTCTGGAGTTTGGGGCCAGAGATGCGTATCCAGGGTTATGAGGTTAAAGGTAGTTTGATGTGTGGGGACAGAGGATCTTGCTTAGGTAGAGTGTGCAGCTAGAGAGCAGGGCCTGGGACAGAATCCTGAGGAGAGAGGAGGAGAAAAATCAGGAGATGCAGTGTTGTGGGCGCCAGGGTCTTGCTTGTAGGAGGAGAGCGTGCAGGAGGGGCAGTGAGAAGACCTGAAAGAGCTGGGTGGTTTAACACTAGGGTGGCACCTCACACCAGGAAGGTCTTGGGCTTTCTAGTCTGATCAGTTTTATTAGAAAGATGGGAGAGGGGGACTTCCCTGGTGGTCCAGTGGTTAAGAATCCACCTTCCAATGCAGGGGATGTGGGTTCGATCCCTGGTGGGGGAGCTAAGATCCCACATGCTGTGGGGCAACTAAGCCCGCACAGTGCAACTACTGATCCCGCATGCTCTTGGAGCCCCTGTGCCACAACTAGAGAGAAGCCCGTGCGCCACAACGAAAGATCCTGCTTGCCACAGTTAAGACCCGATGCATCCAAATAAATAAATTAATCAATTTTAAAATAAGAGAAAGAAAGATGGGAGAGGAAGCAGTAGGCTGAGAAATGAACAGGTAGGGTGAGAACTGGAGAACTTGAGAGTGGATAGCTCTTGTAAGAAGCTTGGCTATGAAGGGAAGAGGGGTGAGCAACTGCTAGAGAGGGTCTGGGAGTCAAGGCTGAAGACGGAGAAAGGGATTGATGGCTGGAGGGGGTCCTGTGGCAGTGGGAAGAGGCAGATGAGGGGTCAGCCTTACACGGGAGTGTGTGTGGAGAGGCCGGCCTGTGGGTGGCAAGAAACAGAGGAGCTTCTGACTGCCCACTTGCCCATGTTCTGTGAAGGGCAGGGAGGTACCAGAGAGAAGGTCTGCAAGAGCTGTTGCACAGGGCTTGGGAGAGCTGCTGGGAGACAGAAGGCAGACTGCTTGTAACTGCGCAGGAGGCTGAGGGCCACGTGATAGGTAGAGGGCAGAGTTTTCACCAGGCAGGTGTGAAGGAAGAATTCGACTCAAGGAGTTGACATAGTTAGTTCCAGTGCTGCCCTGAGCGTTGAAGAGGGTTGAAGACAGGTGGCACCAGCCAGTCCAGGACAAAGGAGAGAGAGGAGGTGTGGTGACAACTCAGCATTACTTCTGTTGAGCTTCTGGTGAATTTTTTCCATTAATGTGAATATTAGTCCAAAGGAAGAAACAGGATATTTATAGTTACAGAAGGAGGTTCTATGATTACAGATAGGAATCAATTGAAAGTAGACACTGGGGAGGTCTAAGAAAGTGTCCAGGTGTCTGAATGATGCACCCTTACAGTACGTGTCCACACACTATAAAGTGGTTCGGCACATCGGCATCTACAATACAAGTAAAACTGTTAAACCAGCTCCTCGGGACCTGACCCTGCTTCTCCCACTGCCCAGCACAGACCACGACCTGCCAGCCTCTCCTTGAACTTCACAGTTACCACTTACTGAGGATTCCTTCCTAGTGTTTCAGAGCTTGGATTTTAGTGAGTTTTTCTTTGTGTAAAGTCATGACCCATCCCCTTGAAACATTAATCCAGCTTTGTTACATGAAGGAAGAATACTACTTCCCTTTTCCTAATTCAAATATATGCATCTTAAAGTGTACACACTGAAGTCATTTTACAGAAATAAGGGGCACTCAACTCCGTCCCCAGAGTCTCCTCCAGACCTTGTCACCCCCCGACTTGGTTATTTGTTGGTTCAGACATTCAGTCTCTTAGCAAATATTTGAGCGTCTACCTCATGCTAAGCACTGGGGTTACAAAGATGAAAATACATAATCCTTGCCTTTAACACTTGTGTGTAATGAAGGTCTGTGTGCTATTTTATTCTGTTTTTTTGCGTATGCCCAATTTCGAATATAAAGTGGTTCCCCTACTTGTCTTTTATAATGGCTACGTAGTGTCCACTCTGTCAGTTCACCAATGATTTCTCAGTTTGTGAGCATTTGACTTGTCTCCAGTCTTTGCTGTTATAAATATTACTGGGATGAACATTTTGTTCAAGCTATTTTTTCTTTGAATTTATTTGCTTGAGGCTTATTCCCCAGAGTGGGACTGCAGGGTCAGAGGTTGGTAACTGTTATCTGCCTTGTTCTGTGTTTCCAGATTTTTCCATGAAGTCTGTTGGCAGTGTTCGAGTTCATTCCTATTTTTCCTGTAGCCCCAGTGGCATTGTCATTTTAATTTTTCTCATCTTTACAAGTTATTTCCATTTTTAAAGGAAGCTGTGCTTTTTTCCCCACACGTTAATCTGTTGTGTTAGACTTGGCTAGGTTAAGCTGCAGTAACACGCCAACCCCAAATCTCAGAGGCTTATGTAACAAGATGTCTCTTTTGCTTGCTCTGCATGTCCCTTGTGGGGCACTGGGGTGCAAGTCCACGCAGTCACTCTGGGGCCACGCCGACTCAGGAGACCTTGCTCTCCTGTAGCTGCAGTGTGATCCTCCTCAGTGGATGACAGGCAGGCAGGAGGAGGCTGGGGACTTTGCACAGGCTTTTCACTAGTTATGTGACCTGGCTTAGCAGAGAGAACTTCTGTGAGCGTTCCTGTCTGTGCCCCAGCTGTCTTCTCTCCTGTATGTTCATCTTTGACAACTTCTTTATGCAGTGGAAATGGATCTTCAGTTTCATATCAGTCTTTAGTATATTTTAGGTAGAAAGATTATCAGTTGTGTCAAATCCATTTTTCTTTGCTTTCTGCATTACACTTTATTGTGCAGACGTTTAAATAATATAAGTTTGGGGCACATCCATCTTTTTCTCTGATATCTTTTGTTTCTTTAATATTACAAATTTATCATTTTCTAAAAGCCAGAGAATAAGCTATTTTCTTTGAGTTGCTTGAAGTAGATTTTTATTTGGCTCCATATGACACTTCAAACTCATCCAAGTATATAACATCAAGTGGTTTTAATCTAAGTTAACTTTGGTCCTTGGTCGTACCTTTTTGTTCTGTAACAGTAAAAAACAAAAACAAAACAAACAAACAAAAAACAAGCAGAACAGTACAACACCCCTTCCTGATAAAAACATTCAGTGAAACAGGAATAGATGGGAACTTCCTCAGCCTGATAAAAGGCATGAATGAAAACTCACAGGGTTGCAAAGTCAAACACTGAAATGACAATGACGTCTACTCTCACCACTTCTAGTCACTGCACTGGAGGCTTGCGAGGGCAGTTAGGCCAGAAAAAGAAATAGAAGGTGTACAGATTGGGAAAGAAAAAGTAAAACCATCTCTTTTCACAGATGACATGATCTTATGTGTAGGACATCCTAAGGAATCCACTTAAAACCTA
Source organism: Balaenoptera musculus (assembly GCF_009873245.2). Lineage (NCBI taxonomy): Eukaryota > Metazoa > Chordata > Mammalia > Artiodactyla > Balaenopteridae > Balaenoptera > Balaenoptera musculus. The sequence continues at coordinate 98,333,584 of NC_045794.1, read as the reverse complement.
TTAGAACTAATATACAGGTTTAGCAAGGTTGTAAGATACAAGATCAATGTACAAAAATAATAGTATTTCTATGAACTGACAATGAATAATCCAAAAATGAAATTAAGAAAACAGTTTCATTTATAATAACATCAAAAAGAATAAAATATTTAAGAATAAATTTAACAAAAGAAGTACACAACTTCTGTACTGAAAACTATAAAACATTTTTGAAAGAAAGTAAAGGTGACCTAAATAAATAGAAAGATATCCCACATCCATGGATTGAAACATTGTTAAGATGGCACTACTCCCCAAACTGATCTACAAATTCAGTGCAACCCCTATCAAAATCCCAGCTGCCTTTTTTTTTTTTTTGGTAGAAATTGACAGGCTGATTCTAAAGTTCACATGGAAATTAAAATGCAAAGTACCCAAAATAGTCAAAACAATTTTGAAATAGTAGAACAAAATTTGGAGTACTCACACTTCCCAATTTCAAAAAGTCCTACAAATCTACAGTATTCAAGACAGTGTAGGGGAGTTCCCTGGTGGCCTAATGGTTAGGACTCTGGGCTTTCACTGCCATGGCCAGGTTCAGTCCCCGGTTGGGGAACTAAGATCCCATAAGCTGTGCGGTGTGGCCAAAAAAAAAGACAGTGTGGTATTGGCATATAGGATAGACATATAGATCAATGGGATAGAATTTAGAGAACAGAACTAAACCCTTAAATTTATGGTCAGTTGATTTTGGACAAGGATGCCAAGCCAATTCAGTGGGGGAAAGAATAGTCTTTTCAACAAATAGTGCTGGGACAACTTGATATTTACATGTAAAAGAATAAATTTGGACCTCTACTTCACACCACATACAAAACTGATACAATAAATCAGAGACCTAAACGTAAAGAGCTAAATCTATAAAACTCCTAGAAGAAAACAGGCATAAATCTGTCACCTTGGATTAGGCAATAGTTTCTTAGATATGATACCAAAACACAAACAACAAAAGAAAAAAATAGATAAATCGGACTTTATAAAAATTAAAACATTTGTACTTCAAAGCATGCTATCAAGAAAGTGAAAAGACAGCTTGCAGAATGGGAGAAAATATTTTCAAATCATATCTCTGACAAAGGACTCATACCTAGAATATATAAAGAATTCAGGTAAAACTCACCAATAAAAAGACAAATAACGTAATTTAAAAATGGACGAAGGATCTGAATAGGCATTTCTCCAAAGATGATGTACAAATAGTCAATAAGTACATGAAAAGATGCTCAACAACGTTAGTCATTAGGGAAATGCAAATTGAAACCACAATGAGATGTGACTTCACACCCCCTGTGATAGTTATAATAAAAAAGACAGACAATAACAAGTGTTGGTGAGTATGTGGAGAAATTGGAACCCTCACACACTGCTGGTGGGGATGTAAAACTGCTTGGAAGACAGTCTGGCTGACTGTTGGAAACAACTAACTTGGAAAACAGCTCCTCAGAAGGTTAAACATAGAGTTACCATGTGACCTGGCAATTCCATACCTAGGTACCTGAAAGAAATGAAAACATATGTCCACACAAAGACTTGTACACAAATTCTCATAGCATTATTCATAATAGCCAAAAAGTAGAAACAACCCAAATGCCTATCAACTTGGTAATGTATAAACAAATTGTGGTATATCTATACAATGGAATATTACTTAGCAATAAAAGGGAATGAACTACTGATAAGTGCTATAACATGGATGAACCTTGAAAACATTGGGCCAAGTGAAAGAGGCTAGCCGCAAAAGATCACATATGATCACAAAAGATCACATCGTATGATTCCATTTATATGAAATGTCCAGAATAGGCAGATCCATAGAGACAGAAGTAGATTAGTGGTTGCCAGGCACTGGAGGAGAGGGGAATGGGGGTGCAGAGTTTTTTTTGGGAGTGATGAAATATTCTAGAATTGACTGTGGTCATGATACACAACTCTAAACACACTAAAAATCATTGTGTACATGTCAAATGGCTGAATTGTGTATGAATTATATTTCAATAAAGGTGTTGAAAAAATAGTAAAAGTTTCAGGTACTTAAACCATTACCCCTCCCACAACTTCTCCTGGCAAATAATATCATTCCTTTGTCTTTTCTTGAGATGTGTTCAGATCTTTTTCACTTGTAGAAACAAAATTTTGTTTTTTCTTGAACCTCCTGAACTGTGATTTCCAGGGTTAAACACAAAACCCCACAGTGAGGGAGGAGGAGGAGGAGGAGGAGGAGAGAGGTGTGGGCTGCCAGCTGGAAGGCGAGGGACTGGGACTGGCGGGTCTCCATCTCCAGGCCACGTTAGTTTCCCTGTCCTTAGTGCAGGGCTCCGTTCTGGTGACACCACTTCCTACTGAACTCACTGACCACGGTGACTCAGCTTCTGAGTCTGCGGAAGGACAAGCAGGTATTAAAGAGAGTGGGAACAGTCCTTGGAGCACCACAGGCGCTCTGCTGTAACCTTCATTCTCGCCAACTGTGGGGACTTACTCGACAGTAGACGCGTAGTGACCCTCTGCCATGTGCAGATTCTGATATGCAGAGGTGAAGACGACATGGGTTGCCTGGAGCAGATCACAATCTAATTATACTTCGCAATGCGTTTCTTTCATTTTGATGCATAGAATATAAAAATCTATATTTGGAGTAAAATGCTGTCTTAATTGCTGAGTGGTTAAGAAGGAATTTGAGGTTTTACGCCAGCATGACTTCTTTCCGTTTAGTTTTAGTTTTTGTTCTTTAATGGCTGTGTAATGATAGTGATCGATACCATTTGTTAGGCTGATCACAGTGATCGTCCTGCTCGAGCCTCACCACCCTCTGAGGAGCTTCCCTGCAACAGGCTGCACTAATGCAGGGGGCCAGGGGGAGAAAATCCAGCTTCCGAAATCTACTAATTGGGTCTGGTGCTAGGTGGAGCATTCTCAAATTCAACAGTTTATCAACGGCCTGGTATATGCAAATCCCACGTTTAAAATGCAAGCTCTTCTTCCAATCCAAGAACATGGACGTAGATGTAGAGAACTGACATGTGGACCCAGGGGGGGAAGGGGAGGGTGGGACGAACTGGAAGATTAGGTTTGACATAAATCCACTACCATGTGTAAAATAGAGAGCTAGTGGGAACCTGCTGTACAGCACAGGGAGCTCAGCTCCGTGCTCTGTGACGACCTAGATGGGTAGGATGGGGTGGGGTGGGAGGGAGGTCCAAGAGGGAGGGGATATAGGCATACATGTAGCTGATTCACTTCATTGTACAGCAGAAACTAACACAACATTGTAAAGCAGTTTTACTCCAATTAAAAAAAAAAAAGCAAGCTCTATGAAGTCAAAGACTTTATCTTGCTCATGTGATCTCCCCTACCTGAACATAGTAGGTGCACAAGATATGTTAATTGGTAAATAAACGAATGACCAGAGGGACTGGCCTCAGTGCAGTGATACTGTTTGTGCAGCAATTTCTAACAGTCCTTCCATCGTCTGAGAGCTAGTCAGGGCAGGGAATGTGTCTCTTTTAGTAGGCGAGGAAACTGAGGCTGGCTGGGAAATGGCTTGTGCAGGTAAAAGCCGGAGTGAGCACTAGAGTCCAGGTCTCCTGGCTCTGTGGTCTCACTGTACATTCCAGTCCCACCCCAATCTTAAAAACATGGGTATATTTCTCATAAAAATATTGCCCTGTGGGGATGTGTCCCATTCCCACTGTGGGGTTGGCTCCTCATAGGAGCTGTGGGGAGGGGAGTAGATTTGAAAATGTGTCATTTTTCAAGTAACTTTCTCTATTTTTAAACCTATGGAGCATTAACTCAGTATTTAGCTTAGGGAAATCTTCAGCCTGAGTCTCCACGTTCCCAGGGTGCTTGCCAACCAGAGGTCTAATAAAGTACCACTGCAAAGAAGTCCAAGGCTCGGACCTGTCAGCTGACATGTTTCCATTACATAAGAAAAATGAGTTTTGGGGACACGTCTAAATTCTGTTTGCTCCAGCTCCTCATTAAATCATGTGGGTGAACCAGCAGCTGATAGGCTGGACCGAGGCCAGGTGACTTGGAGTCTCATCCTACCTTTGCTGCCGATTCTCTGTAACCTGAGATGGTTATTACCCAGAACATGAAAAGCCATCAGAAAATGACCAGGGAGCTGGCCATCACTTGTTTTCTTTCAGCTATTAGGATGTAAAAGACACGAGGGGCAAAACATAGTCATTTTAAGGGTGACTACATGACTCCAAATCTAGTATTTTTTAATACTGATTTCTTGCACAGAAAATCTGTCACCTTCTGTAACCTTCAAGATCCAACTCAGCACCTCTTCTCTGCCCTTCTCTTCCCTTCACCTTGTGGTCCAGTCTCATTTCTTGAGCACCTGTTTTGGATTATACATAGATAAAAGACAGCAGAGTCCTTCCCCTGTGGGATTCCAAGTAAAGTTGGAGACAGACCTTTGTGAGCCTGTGCAGATGGCGCGTGGCAGGAGGAAACGGCGGAGCCTGAAGGACACAGGGAAATTGCCAAGTGGCCTGTCTGGGGCCAGGCGTGCTTGTACACCCTCTGCTTGGTGTGGTCCTTGACACACAGTACGTACTCGGTGAGCCCTTCTGAAAGAAAGAACTTCCCTAACTGCTTCTGAAGCCAGCTGTGTGATAGAACAGTTTTAAGATTTGAGTTCATTTCCTGTAAGATAATCGGAAAGGAAAGGTCAAGCCTTTTAACACCTTCTTGCATATCCCAAAGGTAGAGGCTTTATTAAGGTCTTTCTGCATCTGGGGCTTTACTTTCTTCTTCAGGCCAATTGTAAAAATAAAATAAACAGACACACCTTTCTCTGGATCTACAGAACCCTCTTAATTTTCATTCTCAGGCTTTAGGAATTCACAGCTGAGTATTCACTATTCATATCTTCTGCTGTTTCGTGAGTCCAGAAAACAATTTAGAAACTAAAGTCCTTGTGCAGATCCAGAGTGAGTGATTTCAAAAGATCTTCTCTAAACTTACCTGAAGTGACTGGTGTGCTTCAAAAACATTTTACATTCTGCTCAGTTTCAGTGGCATTGGTTTTTAGGATTGTCAGCTTCAATCTAGCATTCAGCAAGATGATTTTGTTTTACTCTGTGCGTGTGTGGGTAGGGGTGGTGAGGAAATAAGCTTGGGAATAGTCTGCTGCGCAGAACAGGCAAGACTTCTTACCTCCCGGTCTCGTTCTGAAGTTACTGAGTGGAAGACTGAGGCTTCTGGAGATGGGGGTCCAGGACTGCTTGGTGGGGAGGAGAAGCTGCTCTGGTTCATGTCTATGCAGCTGGCCCCCCAACAGTGTGGGACCCGCAGGGGTGCTGGACTTTTCCTGCTTCTCAGAACTACGTGGCTTCAGCGGAAAGGGCTTGGGGCCCACATCCCCGCTCCTTATCCGCAGTGGGTCTTGAGAAAGTCTGGGTCAGGGAGAGCTGAGCTCAGGGATACACAGGGCACGATTGCTGCTGGGCACATGTTTGTTGAATGCTTGAGCCCGGAAACCTAGTCAGGGAGTTGGGGTAGACACTGTGGTATGATAGAAGCTGAAAGAATGAGGCCATTTTGTTTTATCCTCGGTATTCTTTCAAAACTCATGTATCATTGTTTCTCCTGCTGTCTGTGTGGTCTCCGCCACCGTCATCCCTCCCTGGGAAATACTTCGGTAGCTGTTTCACTGTTTCTCAGACATGCCAGACAGGCCTTCCGTGCCATCATATGCGATCTTCCTTTTGCTGGGGGCCTTCTCCCTAGAGGTCCTCAGGGCTCCTCCTTCACATTTTTGTCTCAGATGTCACCTTTTCAGTGAGACCTGCTCTAGCCACCCTACTTAAAAGTACAGTCTCCTTTCCACGTCCACCCTCATCCTTCTTCCTTGCTTTATTTCCTTGCTTTATTTCTCTGCATAGCTGCTACTGTGTAATTTATTTTCTTTGTCAGTCATCTGTGCTAGAGCATAAACTCCATGAGGGTGGAGAGATTTTTGTCTGCTCCATACCCTGTTAGATTCCCTAGCACATCGTGTGACTACGGGTGTGGAAAGAATGGAAAATAAAAGCAGTAGGGTGGATAGGTTACCAATGCATTCCCAATGGATACATGCTAATTTAATTAAAAATAAACCTCCTTTTGGTTGCTGCTTTGATTTATTTAAAAAAACCATCTTTCTTCATTTGTTTTGAAACAAAATGCATAATACACATTTTCACTTAAAACTTTGAGCCAGTGCCAGCCCCATCCATCCTTTGCCTGCATTCCCAGGCTCCCCTTAGCATGTTAGAGTCTACGCAGAACTTAAAGATCACCTACTTTATGAACAGGGAAATCGAAGCCCCAAGGAGTCTTGTGCTGAGACCAAGGTCATTCTGTTCCATCTCACTAAATTTGCACCAGAGCCAGGGAAGGGAACCAACGTTTATCGTTTGCCACATAAGAGACAGGCACTTCCTTGCATTATCTAAGCTAAGCCTCGTTAAGAAGTCTGCAGGGTGTGCATGGTCATCCCCCTTCGTTTTATGAGTGGAAAGCCAGAGGCACAGGGCAGTAATGTGATTTGCTTGGTGCACACGGCTAGTCAGACCTGGGTGGTTGGGCCAGTCCTGTTCCCAGCTGGTGCTCTCAGAGACACCCCCGAAGCCCCGCACGGCATGCGCAGGGAACCTCCTCCTCAGCGGTGGCGGGGAGCATCGAGATCCTGCTGTCCACGCCTGGTGGTGTTTGATGCTGCTGCTGGTCGGTCACCTGCGTTTTCATTGGCTCAGTGTGTTCCATTTTCTTGCCGTGAGCTCGTTCTCAAGTTGACCTTTGTCTCTGTGGGCAACACTTTCCATGGCTCAAAGCCAGTGTGTGTTGGGGCGGTTCTTCTGGGCTTTTGGTAACAAACCAAATTGGAATCGCAGAGATTATGGGACTTGATAAATAATTTATGTTGCAAAAGATTAAAAAATTAGCCCTAAACAAGCAAAGTGAATTTTAAGGGATGCCTAAGTACAGTTTCTTCATTGAAACTGTTTATCAGTTGGCAGCAAAGCTGTTTCGCAAACAAGTTCTTCTGGTGCTCTGACTCCAGACAGAATTGTAGGTGAGTATGTAGTATGTCCAAAACAGGTCTTTGGGCATGTGAAAGAGTGGCGTTTTGGTCAGGAGAATAATTATTTTCGTGGGAGAAGAAGAGAAGAGATACGGTGAGTAAGGCTGGGGAAGGGGGAACTGGGAGGAGCCAGGTCCTGACTAATGAGGATATGGCACAGACACACCGGGACTCTGAGGTTTCCTGAGAGATGCATTCATTCCCTGGCTCCATTTCTTCCTTCAGTGACTGTCACTGAGCTTCAGGTACTGTGATAGGCACCAGGGTACCCCCAGGAGCTAATAGTCTGGTTGTGGAGATGGAGTTATAGCAGCCAAATAATAGCTCCATGGAGGAATTACACTGGGACAGTGCTAGACAGAGGGTCACTGGCATGGTTGAGAGGCTCCTCAGAGAAGATGACACTCGCACTGGCGCTTGCAGGATGAGTAGGAGTTGTTGAGGAAGGTCAGTCTCAGGCAGCACTGTGCTGCACATGTGGGGCCCCCAGGCCGGAGACCTGTGGGTTTATTCTCTGTGTGGGCCCAAGAGGGTCCTCTGTGTGAAGCCGCACATTAAAAGGTGTGTATGTGTAGTTAAAGGACATGCAGTGGAGATGAGGTCCAAGACAGGGAGGTGGGGTGTTCATGCAGGTGAAGAAAGGGAGAAGGTGGTCACACACACACAAAATGCCTTGAAAGGTTGTACATTAATGATAGAAATTGTGCTGCAGTTCTTTACCACATTTACTAGTATTTGAGCACTTAGTATAGCGCACTCTGCGGCCTCGGTTATTTTTGAATTAGTTTGGCTTTTATTAAAAGCCTCAAAAAAGTTCTCTCTTCATGAATGTACATTTCCATACTCCCATCAAACTTTAAAACCTATAAGGTCCTATTCATATCAAGTTGCTCGTAAAATTAGAGAAAAATTTCAAAGCTTCTTTTCACTTTCTTTGTCTCACGTTTCTCCCATGGGGAAAATGCCTGGAAGACTGTCAAAGAGCTGGCTGTTCTCATAAGTATTTGAGGAGAACAGTGTGAGTCATTGTAGCTTTTTGCTGGTATTTTAGTATCCGGTTTATTTTTAAACAGTTCTGTGCAACTGGAGTTTCTTCCGTGGTTTCTGTTACCATGGCTTCATAATATTTCCTTAAATCTGCTTGTTCATACTTTCACACACTTTAGTATCAAATTTACAATTCCTTAGAATTTGAATATCTTATTCATGATATCCAAGAATGTTTCTCCAGCTGCAATAGCATTTTTCTCCAAATTGAAAAAGTTAGCTGTTTTTCCCAGTACAGATTTTGGGGAGAGAAAAGGTTTGGTTCTGTGAAGGACCGTGCAGTGAGTAGGGTGGGTAGAGATTATTAGGGGGTGCCCATTGGCCGTCTGAGCAGGGGACCGGTGGCGTCTGTCTGGAGCCACTTCCCCTTTAGGTCCCATAGTGAGTGTACAGGATAGACAGGCAGCTGCCACCTTTGCTTGGGAAGTGATGGCACTGGATGTTTTGGTCCAGACATCCAACAGACTTGGTTCTTGGTTCTCCTTAAGCACGAGTGTGTGTTTGTTCTCTTGCTCTTATTTGTTTACTCATTTATTTTTGGACTTGATTGAGGCTTCCACTTTGGGAAGGTTTCTTGTTTTAAGATTTTGCAGTCAAAAGAAAAACAGTGCTGGTCCTGGCAGTCACTGGTGAAGTTTGCCTTGCTCTCTCTTCCTGGCATTTCAGGACTATTCAAGGAGATACTTTTCTGAATTTTACTGCTTTGAGAAATGTGTATTTCTTAAAGGACTGTTCGGGATTTAGAGAAAGTCCCAGAGCAATATGGAGTTGTAGAGGTAGTTTGTTTCCAGTCTCTTAAAGTTTTTGACCTCTTCCACTTTTCAGGGATAACCAGGTTTTCCTAGTATCAGACTAGGTTCTGGGCCTGTATCTAAGGCATATTATAGGGGACTCGTCTGGCCAAACATTTTCAAATTCTACTATAAATATTAATGCTGACTTAATGATAGAGCAATTCCTAATACTTGAGAATTTAAAGTGTATTATCACTGACTGGACCTTTGGTTACTAACACAGCTGCTTCCACTGATTCAGAGAGGACCCCTTTTCCAACAACAAAACCAAAATAAAACGTGGTCCTGAGTGCTCTGGAGGCTGCCCAGGAGGCTCCACGTGGGAAGGTCTTCCGACTGAGTGACTATACAAGCTGGCCATTATAGAATAATTGACTTTTAAAGAATCACTGAAAAATTCAGTTTTGCTCTCAGCTCAAGAAACACTTGTGATTAATAATCTGAGTAACTAGTCTCTTTTTTCTTTCTTATGTAATCCAAGAGATGTCACTGTATAGCTTCATGAATGAAATTACTAACAACAGTATATTATTGTAAAGATCTTATAGATCTTATAGAGGTGATGGTGGTGGGAGGTGGGGCTGGATGAGAGTGGATGGTCAGGGAAGCTCCTCTCAGGATCTTTGGGCAGAGGCTCCTGTGGTGTCAGGGAGCTGGCCACACACTTACCTCAAGGAAGAGCATTCTGAGGAGAGGGAACAACATGTACAAAGGCTCTGAGGCAGAGATGAGCTTAGTGTGTTGGAGAAACAGCAGGAAGATTATCGTGGCTGAGATAGAACAGGATCAGCCAGTGGGTGAGATCAGCCAAAGTGGCAGGCAAGGGCCAGGTCAGGATGGGACCGGTAGCAAAGGTGATGAATTAGGGTTTAGCTCTGAGTGCGATGGGTTGGAGCAGGGAAGTGACAGGATTTAAGTATTTTTGAAGGTTGTCCTGAGGGGACTAGAAATTGAAAGTGAGGGTAGATTTTCTGTTCTACCTAACATTGGGGTTACTTAGAAAAACATTAAACTTTTGTTCTCATTTTAGATTTGAAATTTTAGAGTTATTAATACCACCTGCATTCCTAGTGATCTGGGATTTTGTGAAGTTTTCTGGGTTCTTTTTGAGGAGAGGTATTGTGTAAGTAAATGTACTCTGGTTGTTAATAATGATAAAATGATCTCTGCATGATCCTGTCAATGAAAACTTGTGATTATTAATACAGTAGTGTGTAAAATAGTTCCCAGCATAGCCAGCAGCTGGACGATTACAAGTTATGAGAAACTCATCAAGTTTAAACCACATGGGGATTTTTGTATAGAAGTGTGACACCAGTTCCTCCTTCCTTCCTCACTGTTCCTGTTTCAGGGTGGGCACCCCACCATGCTGTCTAGCTCTCTGAAGCCTGGGTGGCCTGTGCCCCCTCTCTACCCCCATCTTCCCGACCCCACCCTTTCCCCAAGGATTCTTCTGTCTGGGACACCCTGCCCCTGCGCCTGTACACCTGCCTGATTCCCACTGACTCCTCAGGATTCAGCTTGGCGTCCCCAGGCTGGGAAACTGTCTGCGCTGGACATTGCTATTCCAGCCTTCCTCAGCACCGTGGTGGAGAGCAGCTATGTCCACCCTGAACTAAGGTATTTCATTCGCCCAAGAATCCCAAGGAGTAATAGGAAGTATTAGTTTTATTTTCTAGATGAGGAAACTGAGGCTCAGAGAGGTTAAGTAATTTGCCCATGGTTATCTAGCTAGTGTGCGGCAGGGATTCATTCACTGTTCATTCCTTCTCTCATTATTGCCTTGTCATGCTGGCCGCTGTGCCCACCTCTGAAATACACCTGTGAGTGAGGCAGGTGTGGGCTATGTGTCTGTCTCCCTCCCCAACCACCCTGAGTTGCTTGAGCAGGCACGCTTCCAGAACAGGACTCCTCCACAGTGCTTGGTGAATGCTGAATGAATGAATGCGTGAATGCTAACATCCTACCCTTACTGGGGCCTTGGTTGGAGCGCCATCCCGTCAGGCCCCCGACCTTTTGTTTAGTCGGAGTCATGCTCACGTTCCTCCCTTCTGCCTCTCCTTCGGTCTTCCATCGCCTCTGTCTCACCCAGGAGGAATGTAGCCTGGCGGCTACAGGGCAGGCTCTGGGGTGCCTGGCCTGGGTTTGAATCCCAGCTCTGCTACTTCCTACCTCTGTGGCCTTGATCAAGTTATTTAAACACTTTTGTGCCTTGTTTCTTCACCTGTAAAATGAGGGTGATAATAGCTGCCTTGTAGGGCTGTTCTGAGAATGAATGGTGCCTAGCACCTAGGAAGTGCTCAATAAATATTGACTTACTGTTTTTTCTGCCATCTAGTGAGGACAGGACCTGTGTCCCATACAACTCCAAGGGCAGTTGTGAACCCCTCACCACTCTTACCATGGTGTCTGCCACTGGTTCAGGGCTTGTAAACGTTGGATGAGGGAAGAAAAGGTGGGAGGCGGTACTGGGCTGCACGTGACTGTCCAGGTTAGAGTTCCACCCACGCTGGTGTGCGTCTGGTGGCTGTGGGGCACGTGGATGCTGACCCTGTGGGACCCTTGTGAGGGGCAGGACGGCCTGAACTGTGGTCAGCTTTTGGCCCCTTATTTTTCCTGGTCTTTTCTCCTACTGTCCTAGGTTTGGCAGGTTTCCTTGTTTTGTCCTACTTGTTTTCTCCCTTGTACCCATCCTGCTCCCTATCAGTCTTGACGTTTTAGTCCAGTAAATTATTATATCAGCTCATGTGTTGCCAGTACCCCTCTTAGCAACAGTAACCAATAACTGAAATGACCCCTCATCACCTACTTTTGCCCAGATGCTGTTATTATGCCTTTGCTGTGTCTGCTGCAGCCTTAGTAGTGATGTTTCTAAGATTATTACTTTCATTTGCTTAATATTTTCATTCTTTTAGTCAGTGAAGCACATGGAAATACATTTAAGTTACACAGAATATAATATACCAGGAACTTGAATATTAGTTCAAATTTAAGTGTTCAAGCTCATCTAACATCTCATTAGAAACCATTACACTATACATTTAGCATCTGTCTCTAAGATTAGGAATATCAGTAAGAAATAAAATACAGTTACTTCAAGGTTAGATTTACTTTTGTTTTTTTAATTTTTATTTTATATTGGAGTATAGTTGATTTATAATGTTGTGTTAGTTTCAGGTGTACAGCAAAGTGATTCAGTTATACATACACATAAATCTATTCTTTTTCAGTCTTTTCCCATATGGGTTATTAGAGTATTGAGTAGAGTTCCCTGTTCTATACAGTAGGTCCTTGTTGATTATCTGTTGTATATATGGTAGTGTGTATATGTTAATCCCAACCTCCTAATTTATCCCTCCCCCTACCTTTCCCCTTTGGTAACCATAAGTTTGTTTTCTAAGTCTGTGAGTCTGTTTCTGTTTTGTAAATAAGTTCATTTGCATCATTTTTAAAGATTCCACATGTAAGTGATATCATATGGTATTTGTCTGATTTACTTCACTTAGGATGATAAATTTACTTTTGAACCTGAACTGTCAGAAGCTTTCATTTTGTAATTCTTAAATTTTCCCATTGACTCAAACCAGGTTGAGAGATTGGATCACCCAAATCATGGCGGTGTTTTTTTTGTTTTTATCAGTATGCTGTTTATTCTTTTTTTTTTTTTTTTATAAATTTATTTTTAAAATTTATTTATTTTTGGCTGCGTTGGGTCTTTGTTGCTGTGCGGGCTTTCTCTAGTTGTGTCGAGCAGGGGCTACTCTTCGTTTCAGTGCGCGGGCTTCTCACTGCAGTGGCTTCTCTCGTTGTGGAGCACGGGCTCTAGGCACGCGGGCTTCAGTAGTTGTGGCACACGGGCTCAGTAGTTGCTTGCGGGCTCTGGAGCGCAGACTCAGTAGTTGTGGCACACGGGCGTAGTTGCTCTGCGGCATGTGGGATCTTCCCGACCAGGGCTCGAACCCGTGTCCCCTGCATTGGCAGGTGGATTCTTAACCACTGTGCCACCAGGGAAGCCTGGAGGTTCTTTTAAAACATTTTAAACTCAAGGACATCTAAGAGTTTGCTTAATCCCACACTCTTTAGGTGAAGGTAGTGGGATGCTGAGAAAATGCCCTAGGTCCCGCAGCTGTTTAGTGGCAAATTTGGAGTGAGTCTTCTAAATTTTGGCCCTGAGAGTCCTTTGTAAGAGTAAAAAATGACTTCGGAATCATCAAAAATTAAATTATGTTCAGTACCGCTTTACCAAGTTCATTTGTTTATTTGAGGTATATGAATATCTGTGTGTATTTTTCTTTAAAAATTGACATTCCCAGCAAGGTGTACCCAGTGATTCCCTAAACCAGACTGATTAACCACCACCATCGCTGCCTCTTGGGGGGAATTAATTGTGTTCAGACATTCACAACATCCCACTAAGATTAAAGGACATCAGTCCACCAGGATATCCATGCGTGGATAACAGGTGTCCAGGTAAGGTTGAATGGAGTGAGTCCTGAACACTCTGCAAATGTATACATCAAAGGAATTTCATATTTATAAGTTTCATAAATGTTTATTTACTTGAAGCTTTTTAAAAACAAACAAAAAACCGCAGCCAATCTGATTTCTGTATTTACCAAGTGAGAAGTTAGAAGCTGTGATGAGGCTCATTTGTCCCCACTGCAGCTAAGTCTCCTTTTCACACGAGCTTATTCTTTTCCTTTTTCTGTCCATTTCTTATTCATGTGTAATATTATTGGTGCTATTTCATCTCCTAAAATATCCTCAGGGACTTCCCTGGTGGCGCAGTGGTTAAGAATCCGCCTGCCAATGCAGGGGGCATGGGTTCGAGCCCTGGTCCGGGAAGATCCCACATGCCACGGAGCAACTGAGCCCGTGTACCACAACTGCTGAAGCCCGCACGCCTAGGGCCTGTGCTCCACAACAAGAGAAGCCACCGCAATGAGAAGCCTGCACACCGCAACGAAGAGTAGCCCCCGCTCGCCGCAATTAAGAGAAAGCCCGCATGCAGCAACAAAGACCCAACGCAGCCAAACAAACAAACAAATAAATAAATAAGAAAGAAAGAAAGAAAGAAAGAAAGAAAAAAAATATCCTCAGATTCATTGTGTGAAACAAGTAAGACCCCAAAGGCCAAGGTGTGTTTTGGGGTCATTTTTTCTCTGTGCCTCTCCGGGTGTCTTTCCATCCTTTCTCATGCGTGTGTAATCGCCCCCTTAAATGTAGATTGAGGATGTCAGATTGAACTCCTGCTTTTTAAACTGTATTTGAGAGGTTCACCAAATATCGTTAGAATGTGTGAGCCCAGAGCCCCCAGTGAAGTAACTGGACAGAGTGGGAAGCTGTATGTACCGTGACATTCCCCCAGTCTTGGCTGTGACTGGGAAAGACCCAAACCCCCGAGGTGTGACTGTGAGGGCCTGGCGTGGTCATGCGGGGCCAAGACGCGATGCTGTATAGCCGTTAGGAGTGATGGGGAGACGGCGTGGACAGCAGGGGAGGTGCTCAGGGTGGCTTGCTGGCCGTGACTGCAGCACAGACAGACAGTGGATGACAGGAGAAGAAAGGGCTGAGTAATGAGAATGAAGGCTAGCAGAGCAGAGCCCCACCACGAGGAGCCCTCACTGGTTTTGACGGCCCTGTGGTGACCAAAAGAATAGACATTTGGGCTTGAAACTGTCACGGGCTTAGCAGTACAGGGCGGGTTGAATGAGCAAAGCTATGGCAGCCGGGTGGTCACACCTGAGTGGGAACGCACCAGCTTTGGAACTGATGCTGTGTTGAACCAAAGCAGCGCCACATTTGATATTGTGGAATAGCTTCCCTGTTTAGAAAATTTTGTTTTTCTTTAACCTAACCCAACATGATTTTTTTCTGTGAGAGGAAGAGGCCCTGTAGTGTTGACTAAACAAAATAAGATGTGTTTTTTTCCCCCACTCTTTTTGTCTTTTCTTCTGAACTGTGACATTCCAGGGTCTGAGCCATGTTTGTCTTTGGCAGAATGGCTCTGTGTCCTAATAGAGTTCTTGAAATTCCCCTTCCTCTCACCAGCTCTTACTTCAGTTCGCAGCAGGTAGTTCTGTGCCATCAAGTGGTTGCAAATCCTTTACTAGTTTCAGGAGGTGGTTTTCACAGCAGCACCAACTTTGTCTGTGAGAGATGCTGACTGTTGTTTTCGTCTCTGGAAGTACCTTTGAGTGTGTTCGGCCCACACTGCCCGCCCTTGTAGGTGCTTCTGGAGGACCCTCCCCGCCCCGTCCGGGGCCTGGGACTTGCCGAGGTGTGGCGTGTGCTTCCCTTGGAGTGGGCAGCCTTTAAAACTGAGCATCTCGCGGTGCACAAGCTGCTTTCCATTGTTGAAGTCAATGCACTACACAATGTTCCAGAGATATAAGTCACTTTATTTGCTGATCTCTATCTCTTCCTTTGAGGACTGTTCACTTTTCCAGATGAAATCGTTGGCAACAAAATAGTCTGTGCTGGACATTTGAGCCATTAAAAAAAAGCGTTCCTGCTTTGCTAATGGTGCAAAGGAGTGTATTACCTCAGGCCCTACTCCCTGGACACCGGCCGGGTGGGAGGTGGCTTGAGGGCCAGAGAGAAGCAGGAAAGCCCGTCCTTTCTCAGGAGGGACTGACTAGACGTACAGGAATAGCCTGAGCTGGAGGCGGAGAGGACCCAGGAGCTTGTGGGCACCCATGGTGGTCAGGCCCCGTGGCTGAGCAGGAGAAGGGCTTCCTGTGTGGCTGCTGGTAGACAGCCGGGACTGAGCCACGCGTCCCGCACGGTGGTTACTAAACCCAGCTGTGGTTTAGTTTAACATGTGCAGAGTGTTTATAAGAGAGTTCTAACCACTAGAGTTAAAGCATCTTCACATAAATGCCCCAAGTATTTTCCATCTGTGGATCTTCAGTCTATATGAATCAAAACTACCCAGACTTTTCAGTTCAACTTTTCTCCTCCTGAATTCATCTAGCAAGTTTTTACTGAGTGACTGCTCTGTGGTCTGACTTGAGTTTTGAAAGCGTCGCTGTGTTGAGAATAGGCTGAAGGGCAGTGGGGGAGCCAGGACACCACCGGGAGATGACTGCGGTTATGCAACGGAGAGGTGCCGGGGCGGGGGCTTCGGGCACCTCTGAAGAGGGGGTGGTCAGTCCTCTCTCGAGGCTGTGGTGCAGTCACGTGGCACACAGGGCCCCCTCCTTCATTCCAGCACAGGCCATTAATGAAACAAAGTAGGGTATTTTTTATTAACTAGTTGCTGTATCCTAAAAGTATTACATGGTGATAGTCAAAATTTTCAAACAGGTTAGAACGAGGTGAAATGTGAAAGTCCAACCCCCTGCCAAGTCTGAGACCCCACTGGGACTTTCTGTGCATTGGCACACTTTGGTGGGTACCTAACTGTGTTTTAATACAGTGGGATCAGATTATATCACCGTGCTACAACCCACTGATTCCGCTTGATATGGGGGAACACCGATGTGTCATTCTTCCGCGTCTGTACACTCAGTTCCCCGCCCTCTCTCTCCTCTGGCTGCCTGTGTTCCACTCCACGGGTGTATCAGCACTTGCGACTCTTGATGGACAGTGAGGTGGTTTTCAGCGTCTTATTTTTCTTGCTACTGAAAACAGTGCCACAGTGAATACCTGTAATCCTTGGGTGAGTTTATCTGTAGGAGAAATTTTAGAAGAAATAGTTGGGTCAAAGGCTAGGTGTTTCTCTTCGGTTAAATATATCACATGTTGAGAGGCAGCACAGGTACAGACAGGTATGGAAGACTATGCATATATACGTGCTTGGTTTTCAGTAGCATATCTTACAAGCACTTGAGGCTTGAATTTTTATCTGGTAGCACAGATACAAGATCTGAGTTACCATGCAGCTCACCAGTGACGCCGACCATTCCTCCCTGGCGTCCTCAGTGGCACCTCAGGCAAGCCTGTGGGCTCCTGCCCTGCTGGGACTGGAACAGCCACCTTTGTTCCCTGGGGCCTCCCTCTGCTGGAAAGGCCCCTCCCTGTCCTTCACACCCCCACTTGCTCTCCACCTTGGGTCCTCCCGATCATTCTACCTTCACAAGTCCTTCCCCCCGTTCTTCCCTCCACTCTCTCATAACGCCTTATTTACCTCCGTTCTAGCCCTTTTCACACTCGTGGCTGTTTTTACTTTACTGTGTGTCAGTCTGCCCTATTAGGACGTCAGGCCCAGGCAGGCAGGGGCCGTGTCTGTCTTGTACACTGCTCCAAACCCTGGACTTAGAAGAGTGCCTGGCACATAGTAAGTACTCAAACATCTGTTTGTAGAATGAATGGGTAAATCCACTCCTTGCTTAAGGATTGATCCTCCCCTCACTCCAGGCCAAACAGTGGCTTAGAAGAAATTGTAGTCACTTCTAATGAGTGAAGAATTTCCCACCCTGGATAATGAAGGAGGAACAAACCTTAGATCCAGTGTGTGCTCACGGCGAGGTCTGCAGGGCAGCACAGGCCAGGCCAGCGTTGTATGTGGGCAGCAGTGAGAACGCCTTCCTTCTGTGCTGCCTTCTGCAGTTACAGAGATTAGAGATGGCTTCTCCAAGGCTGACTTTCAGAGAGATGAGCAACATGTGCCTCCCCTCGGAATGTTCTTGCTTTATAGTAATATCCTTTTGGCCTAATGACCTGTTCTGTTTTTATTTCTTGGAATGAATTAAGGGCATTAAGGGGGAGCTGAATGTACTTATGTAATTTGTACCTTTCTTTACTTGATATATGTGTTATCAGGCCCGGAGGGGAGGAAAGATGTTATGCCAGCTCCCAGCCTGGAGCAAGGGCACCCTTGGCAGCCTCCGTTAACCTCTGATACTCTGTGCACCATTTTGGGAATGGCTCTGACTCACGGTGTTTACTTACATCAGTGGCAGAAGTCATTGGAATCCAGAGATCTGGGAACCATTTCCCTCACCTCGGTCATTCCTGGATTCCTGAATGTATTCAGCAAGTATCTTTTGAGGGCCTACTGTGTTCCCAGGACACACATGGGGGACCACGAATGTGTTTTTCAGGACTGGGAGGGGAAGGGGGAGGGGGGATGATTTGTACATCTTTACACTTAGGATTTTCTTGCTCTCAAGTCTCAAATTTGTTGCTTTTACACCTTCAATGGGCAGAAACACACTGCCCCTACCCCTTGTGCAACTGGAATTTTAAAGTCTCCGAGAGGAGCCTGCCTGAGGGCCTGCCCACTCCACTGATGACCAGCAGTTCCCTGAGTGGCCACAGCAGAGCTGCGCTCCTCCCAGAGGCCTCAGAAAAGGAGGGAGAGGTTGGAAATCCCCACCTGCTATTCACTCACTCAGATCTTGGTTGAGCACCTACTGTGTGCAGCACTGGGGGGCACTAGAGCCGAGTGGTAAGTGAGACACATGGCAGAGCCTGCAGTCCAGGGCTTCCCCTGCGCCTCCCCGCCTGCGAGACCTCCAGCCTGGCTCCTCCCTGTCCCTTAACCAGCCTCTTACTCCCCCTGTTTTATGTGACTGGAGGTTCCTGTGATCTTGTCATCTAGGTCACTAGCTTCCTCTTTAATCTTGTCATTCTATTATACACACCAAACATTAAAATGTTTATTTTGGTAATAAGGTTCTTAAAAATTAAGAAAAAAAATTTACTTACTACCTAATCACTCCTTTGTCATAGCAGCCTGTTCCTGTTTTACGGGTACAATAACCCTTGACTTTCTTGGAGAATTCTTACCAGCGTTTATTAGAATTTCTCTCTTGTTCCCTGAAATATCTGTGTTTTCCCCAGAGATCAATTCAAAGTAAAAGTCGTCCTGCTTATCCTGGTCCTACTCTTTCATGGTTTGGGTTTTTATTTCATTATTATTTATTTAATGGTTGAAGATCCTTGGTTATCAGTTCATGTTCATGAGAGAGGAAGAGGGTTGATTAGGAAGCTGATCCGGGTTTCCCTGTTGGCCTCTGCCTTAAGAGGGAGGATGTCTGCGTTTCAGCAGAGGCTGGGCAAGGCCCCAGGTGGGCCTCCCTGAAGGGTGTCTGGGCTCGATGGTCACAAGTGCAGTTTTAAAAATTACTGTGATGGTTGCTTCTCAGTCCCCCCTCCCCCAGCTCTGTTCGGCACCCCTGCCCTGGGAAGGCTCGTCCCCACCCTGGCCTCTGGGATGGTTTTCTTAGTCTCCTCCCAGCCCAGACCTGTCTGCTTTCCTCTAGCACATCCTCCCTGCTGCTCTGTTGCTGCACTGTTACAAGTTCCTTCTTGTCAACCTAGTGGGCCCTTAGGGGCAGGGAGGGAGAGATGTGTGCACCTCTCTTGAACTGGCTGTTTTAGTGTGATTTGGGGGAGAGGAACAGAGTTGAAGGAAATACATGGGGAACATATTTTCTTGTCTGTTTCTCCTGTTGGGATGGGAAGGGATCAAGAATAACTCAGTATACACTACCTCATCCTAAAAGTTCATTTCAGAGCGGTTGTTTGGGATTCAGATGGCATTCTCCTATCACCAGGTTAGAGTGTAAAAGCCTGTTTCAGCGTGTTTGGCGCGCAGTGTAGCCCACAAGATAGAATCAGGACCGGGTCCATGCGCAGGAAGAGCGTCCGACAGGAGTGCTCTCCCTCATGTGCAGCGTGTGTTCCGAGGTAACTGAACTCATTCAGCATTATCGTCGAGTACTGTAGTTCAGTTTCTTTAGGGAGACATAGTCAGTCAACTGCTGGGTGCTAGACAGTCTGAAATATACTACGGAAGTGCCAGACTCAGTACCTGTCCTTGGGAAGAGCAGTACTAACTCACTTGTCTGTCACTTTGCACTTTCCCAAAGTTCTTCCACATCTGTTACCACCCCTGAGCCTCTTCATACTCGGGAGGGCAGGAGCACCAGTAATGCCCTTGCCTTACAGAGGCGGACAGGGCCGTCTGGAGGGATAGGGGGCTGGGTTCCCAGAGGTGAAGCTAAGACTTGTTTTCCACCCATCCTCACACTGTCTTCTGAGGAACTTCACCTTCCTGTTGAGACGCACCCAATTAATTATTAAATATACATTTATGTTGTTGGCATTGATAAATGTATCTTAGGAGCATTCAGTACCATTTGGCATTAGGGACCAACTTGTGCCATAGCATGTCTTTTAAGACCCTGAAAGAATGAAGGAAGCAGAACTAGGAAATGTGTCCAACCTGATCTCCCTTTGAAACAGAGTCTGCAGGTTCTCTTGTTGCCCTCAGAAGCCTCAGGTTCCCCAACTTACATGTTTCTTTACCCAGAGTGTACTGAAACCAGGTTCATTTTTATGGTTAAGGATGTTTGTGTGTGGAAAAAAAAATTCTGAGTAATATTCCCTGACACGTCAGGGTCTTTGGCCTTTAATAAGACAGCTCTGAGAATCAAGCCCCCTTTCTAGGGAGCAGCCTCCCAGCCAAGCAGGGTTCCCAGAGCTGGGAATGACTCAGGCTGGAGTTGAGGTGTCCTGCTAGGGTTGGGCAGTATGGAGTCAGACAGGCTGGGTTGAGTCACGGCCTCGCATTTGCAAGCTGTGGGGCCCTTGACGAATGGTTTGAATGGTTTGCACCTCAGTTGCCTTCCTGTTAAATGGGCACAGTAATTCACTTTTGCAGGGTTTTTGAGGAACAAAAATAATATGTCTAAAGCTGGTGCTAAGATGTGCCCGGTATGTGGAAGCTGCTTAGATGTTGGTTTATGCCTACCCTGGGCTCCAGGTGGAGCAACAGAACCACACCTGGTTGAAGCAGGCTTGCTTTACTTGACACAGACATGGCTGACTTCAGCCCAGGGAGCCTTCTTTGGGGCCGTCTTTCAGTCATTAGATAGTTACTGAACACCTGAGTGGTGCCATTAGGCAGCTCTTCTAGTTCCTTCCTTGGTGGCCTTGGTTTCACTATGGGATTGAGAGTGCTCCTGGGGTGCGACCTGGTCTGCAGCTGGTCCCCCCTCAGGAGGGGGGCATACTAAAGTGAACCTGCACACACTAGAACAGAGCGCCAGTGTGTGGCTGGACATTCGGGGGCTTTGTTCGGAAATCTTATTTTTCTCTTTGTGTGTAGGCTGTGCCCTGTGCCCTCTCCTCTTACCTTAGACTTATTTGTCTGCAGCTCCAAGCCTCCTATTCACACATGTCCACCCCTATTCCCACCCCACTTCGCACTTTAAGGAGGGCATTAAGTGATGGCTGGAAATAAGCTTTGAGGGAAGAGCATGCATTGTGTTGTCTTTGAGTGATGGAACTATGGATAATCTTTCTTCCTGTTCTTCCTTTCTCTCCCAAACTCTCTTCTCTGAGTTCTCTATGGAAAACATGGGTTATTTTTGTTTTTTTAAGTTACAAATACATTAAAAGAAAAAACATTGCAAGTTGATTGGTACATTAAGACCCCATAGCATTGAGTATCACAGTTTCTCGTCTTATATAAATTTGTAGAGCAGATATCCTGTGATTTTATTTAGATTGTCATCAAGCATTTACTACCAATTTCACTTTAATTACAGTACTAAAAGGACAAAGAGTATTCTGTTTGTGTTTGACAAATTTAACATTTGAGTATCTCCTGATTTTCCCATTATTCTAGTCTAGTTTAGTTTTTCATTTTTACTTAAAAGAAATTGATGTCTAGCCTACAAGCTGTTTGTATTCCCAGCACTAGTTCAGTTCTTGAAATTTAGATCTTTGTTGAATGCATGAATGAGGCTCCCCAAGAGCAGCTGAGGATGACAGGTCTTCCCTTCTTTCCAGTTTTAAGTTGACACAAGACCAGTGTGTCATTAAGCCACAAGATGCTTTCTGTGCTCTTTTCTTCCAGTCCCCTCCTGACCGTCTCTGAGCTTGGCTATCACTGGTATGACTCAAGAGGTCATGTGGACCCAGGGATAGTGGTTGATCGTGATGCCAGTCAAATTCTGGTCATAAAAGAATGGATCTAACTGTTCATCATGGAGAACATTTCTTGAGTGAGCCCTGAAGGCTGAGAGCTGATTCCGTTACTTTTATAAAATCACCAATCATGGATTTCCAGGGACAGATGAGATTTTCTTGGCCTCTGTTAACCCATCTTGTCAATCCCTCTTGCCCCTCCCCTCTTCCCCTGCTTACAGATAGGAAGCCCTTCTCCTGTGTACCTAAGCAGAGCCTATTTGCCTGTAAGTCCCTTTCTAGCTTTTCCCACATCCTGTGGAGGAAAAGACCCGACTTTGCTTTCTTGATATTTTCATAGCATTTTATTCATAATACCTATAAACTACTAATTATATGTAATGTACTATAATAGGAAGAACTTGAATTTTAGAAGCACAGAACCTGGTTTTGAACCTTGATTTCACCATTTGTCACCATTTATAATTTTGAGCAAGTTACTTGACCTGTAAGTCTCCCAAGGCATTAGAAATAAAAGCAAAAAAAAAAAAGATGGAACCCACTTACAAGCCTTTGTTCAGCAAAGGAAACCATAAACAAAACAAAAAGACAACCTACAGACTGGGAGAAAATATTTGCAAATGATGCAACCAGCAAGGGCTTAATTTCCAAAATATACAAACAGCTCATACAACTCAACAACAAAAAACCAAACAACCCAATAGAAAAATCGGCAGAAGATCTACATAGACATTTCTCCAAAGAAGGCATACAGATGGCCAACAGGCACATGGAAAGATGCTCAAGGTCACTAATTATTAGAGAAATGCAAATCAAAACTACAGTGAGGTACCAGTCAGAATGGCCATCATTAAAAAGTGTACAAATAACAAATGCTGGAGAGGGTGTAGAGAAAAGGGAGCCCTCCTACACTGTTGATGGGGATGTAAGTTGGTGCAGCCACTATGGAAAACTGTATTGAGATTTCTCAAAAAAACTAAAAACAGAACTACTATATGATCCAGCAATCCCACTCCTAGGCATATATCCAGACAAAACTATAATTCAAAAGATACATGCAGGGACTTCCCTGGTGGTCCAGTGGGTAAGACTCCATGCTCCCAATACAGGGGACCTGGGTTCGATCCCTGGTCAGGGAACTAGATCCCGTATGCCACAACAGAGGATCCCGCATGCCACAACTAAGACCCGGCGCAGCCAAAATAAATAAATATTTTAAAAAAACAAAAACAAGAAAACAAAAGATACACGTACCCCTTAGTTCATAGCAGCACTATTCACAATAGCCAAGACATGGAAACAACCTACATGTCCATTGACAGATGAATGGATAAAGAAGATGTGGTATATATATATATATATATATATATATATATATATATATATATATATTCAATGGAATATTACTCAGCCATAAAAAAGAATGAAATAATGCCATTTGCAGCAACATGGATGGACATAGAGATTATCATACTAAATGAAGTAAGTCAGGAAGAGAAAGACAAATACCATATGATATCACTTATATGTGGAATCTAAAATATGACACAAATGAGGGACTTCCTTGGTGGTCCAGTGGTCAAGAATCCTCCTTCCAATGTGGGAGACGCAGGTTCAATACCTGATTGGGGAACTAAGATCCCACATGCTGTGAGCAACTAAGCCCACGTGCCACAACTACTGAGCTTGCACACCTCAACTAGAGAGCCCGTGTGCCGCAAACTACAGAGCCCACGCGCTCTGGAGCCTGTACACCATAACTAGAGAGAAGCCCATGTGCTGCAACGAAGAGCCTGCGCGTCGCAACGAAAAATCTCGCATGCCGCAACTAAGACCCAATGCAGCCCAATAAATAAATAATAAATAAATAAAATATTTTTAAAAATAAAATTTTAAAAAATGACACAAATGAACCTATCTATGAAACAGAAACAGACTCACAGACATAAAGAACAGGCTTGTGGTTGCCAGGGGGAGGAGAGATGGGAGAGGGATGGATTAGGAGTTTGGGATTAGCACATGCAAACTGTTATATATAGAATGGATAAACAACAAGGTCCTACTGTATAGCACAGGGAACTATATTCAATATCCTGTGATAAACCATAATGGAAAAGCATATAAAAAAGAATGTATATATATGCATAACTGAATTACTTTGCTGTACAGTAGAAATTAACGCAACATTGTAAATCAACTGTACTTCGATAAAAAAATTTTTTAAAAGTTACTTGACCTTTAGTTTCACATCTGCAAAAAAGAAAATAAATATGCCTACCTCGTGGGACTCTTATGAAAAAATAAATGAGATTGTAGAATATAGCTAAAACTGTGCTTAGGGACTTCCTGGTGGTTCAGTGGGTAAGACTCTGTGCTCCCAATGCAGGGGCCTGGGTTTGATCCCTGGTCGCGGAACTAGATCCTGCATGCATGCCACAACTAAGACCTGGCGCAGCCTAAATAAAAAAATAAATAGTAAAAACAAAAACAAAAAACACACAAAAAAACACTGTGCTTAGAAGGAAATTTATAGCTTTAAATGCATACATTAGAAAAGAAAGGCTGAAAATTAATGAATTAAGCTTTAATTTCCAGAAGTTAGGAAAAGAACAACTTGAACCCAAAGATGGTAGAAGAAAGGAAATAATAAAGGGAAAAAATCAAGGAAAAAGAGGACAAATATTCAATAGACAGCTGAAAGAAAGCTAAAAGTTGATTCTTTGCGGAATTCCCTGGCAGTCCAGTGGTTACGACTTGGTCCTCTCACTGCCAGGGGCCCGGGTTCAATCCCTGATCAGGGAACTAAGATCCCACCAAGCCACCCGGCGCGGCCGGAAAAAAAAAAAAAAAAAAAAAAAAGGTTGATTCTTTGAAAAAAAGAACAAAAGTCAATAAACCTTTGATGAGACTGATGAAGAGAAAAGGCACAAAAACCTAATGTCAAGAATGAAAAGGGGAACATTACTACAGGTCTTTCAGTCTTTAAAATGATCATAAGAGGATAATATGAACAGCTTTTTGCTAATATATTTGAAAAAGTGAACTGGATTCTCTAGAAAACCACAACTTTACAAAATCATCACAAAGAAATAGAAAATACGTGACTAGTCTTCTACTTTTTAACTCGAATCTGTCATTAGAACTGCTTAAAGAAAACTCCAGGCCCAGATTATTTCACTGACAAATTCTGCCAAACATTTAAGGAAAAATAAATCCAATCTTACACAAACATCCGTATGTGATAAAAGCTCTTAGTAGAATTGTAGTAGAAGGAATCTTTCTTAACCTGAAAAGTGATATTTAAAAAAAAGTCCTGGGCTTCCCTGGTGGCGCAGTGGTTGGGAATCCGCCTGCCAGTGCGGGGAACGCGGGTTCGGGCCCTGGTCTGGGAAGATCCCACGTGCCGCCGAGCAGCTGGGCCCGTGAGCCACAGTTACTGAGCCTGCGCGTCTGGAGCCTGTGCTCTGCAACAAGAGAGGCTGCGATAGTGAAAAGGCCCGCGCACCGCTATGAAGAGTGGTCCCCGCTTGCCACAACTAGAGAAAGCCCTTGCACAGAAAGGAAGACCCAACACAGCCAAAAATAAATAAATAAATAAATAAATAAATAAATAAATGATTAAAAAAAAAAAAAGTTACCGTTCTTAAAAAAAAAAAAAAAAAAAAGTCCTATAGCAAACATTATACTTAATGGTGAACTGTTGAATACTTCATCTTTGAGACCAGAAAGGATCTCTACATTTTATTGGAAGTCCTCTCCAGTGCAAAAAAGCAAGGAAAAGAAATAAAAGCCCTAAGAATTGCAAAGGAAGAAATAAAACTGTCATTATTTGAATATGATATGAATGTGTGTATAGGTCATCCAAATGAATTTATAGATAATTAGAAATAATAAGTACAAAAAAAGGAAATAAATAGTGCAAAGTTGGTGGATACATGGTAAGTATACAAAAATCAGTTGCTTTATATGTTAGCAATAAACAAAGTGAAAAAAACTTTAAAATACTATTTATAATATCAATGTCATATTAAATGCTGAGTCGTACACTGACCAAAGGTGTGCGTGAACTCTATAAAAAGAGTACAGATCCATACTGAGAGAAATTAAAGAAGGCCTGAATAAATGAAGTACATTCCACAGATTAGGAGGCTCAGTACTGTAAAGTTGTCCATTAACTCAGAGTGGTCTGAGGATTCAACGAGATCCTGATCAAAATCCCAGCAGAGTTAGTTGGTTGGTTGGTTGGTTGGAACTGAACAAGGAGATTTTAAGGTGTATATGGAAATGCAGAGGGCCGTGGGACTTCCCTGGTGGTCCAGTGGTTAAGACTCCATGCTCCCAATGCAGGGGGCCTGGGTTCGATCCCTGGTCAGGGAACTAGAGACCTCATGCCACAGCTACAAGATTCCCCCATGCCACAACTAAAGATCCCGCATGCTATAACTAAAAGATCCCCCATGCCGAAACTAAGACCCAGTGCAGCTAAATAAATACATATGTACATACGTCCAAGCATAGCCAAGCCGCTCTTGAAGAATAAAGTCGGAGGATTTCTTCTGCTAGATGCCAAGAACTCTTATAAGATTGTGGTAATTAAGACAATGTGGTATTGTCACAAGAACAGACAGAATACAGAATAGGGAGCCTACATAAAGATCCACACATCTGTGGACAATGGTGGCACTGCAGAATATGGAAGTAAAGAAGCTCTTTTTAACAAATCATGCTGGAACAGTTGGCTATCCATATGGAAAAAAATGAAACTTAACTTGTATATCATATCACATACAAAATTAATTTCTGGGTATGAAAAGTAAAAACCAACCAAAACAAAACCATTTAAAAGATAATAAAGGGGGCTTCCCTGGTGGCGCAGTGGTTGAGAATCTGCCTGCTAATGCAGGGGACACGGGTTCGAGCCCTGGTCTGGGAAGATCCCACATGCCACGGAGCAGCTGGGCCCGTGAGCCACAACTACTGAGCCTGCGCGTCTGGAGCCTGTGCCCCGCAACGGGAGGGGCCGCGATAGTGAAAGGCCCGCGCACTGCGATGAAGAGCGGTCCCCGCACCGCGATGAAGAGTGGCCCCCACTTGCCGTAACTAGAGAAAGCCCTCGCACGAACCGAAGACCCAACACAGCCAAAAATAAATAAATAAATAAATAAAGTAGCTATAAAATTAAAAAAAAAAAAAGTTTCTCTGCATTTCTTTAAAAAAAAAAAAAAAAGATAATAAAGGTAAATGATATCTTTATGACCTCAGCATAAGAAAAGACTTCTTTTTTTTTTTTTAGACACCAATTGTACTTGAACATTTGTTATTTTATTTGTTTTATTTTTTAAATTTATTTATTTATTTTTGGCTGTGTTGGGTCTTCATTTCCGTGCAAGGGCTTTGTCTAGTTGTGGCAAGCGGGGGCCACTCTTCATCGCAGTGCGCGGGCCTCTCACTATTGTGGCCTCTCTTGTTGCGGAACACAGGCTCCAGACGCGCAGGCTCAGTAGTTGTGGCTCACGGGCCTAGTTGCTCCACGGCATGTGGGATCTTCCCAGACCAGGGCTCGAACCCGTGTCCCCTGCTTTAGCAGGCAGATTCTCAACCACTGCGCCACCAGGGAAGCCCAAGAAAAGACTTCTTAAACAGAACATAAAAAGCACTAACTATAATAGAAAATATTTGATAAGTTAGACTATATTAAAATTAAGAATATTTATGCAACAGGTGGCACCATTAAGCAATGAAAAGGTAGGACATAGGGCAACGCATATAATTTATACAAGACATTAGTGAGGGAAATCAGATTAAAATCAGTGTTACAAGTCACATGCATCTGAAGGCTAAGATCAGCAGACTGTCCGTGAGGACTGGACTTCAGTAGTAACTCATAAAGAAACAGCAGCAAGTGTTTTGTTTTTCACATTTTATGTTCTAGAAGATTTGAGCTCAGCACTGAGGTGGTTACTGTCAGTGGTTAAGAGCATGGCTGGTGTGAACCTGCCTTTATTCAGATCTCAACTCCACCACTTGGCCCAGCTCCTTACCCTTCCTGTGACTCAGGATCCCTTTAACAAGGAGCATGATTCTAACACTTCCCTCAGAGGGTTGTCATTAGGGTTAAATGAAGGCCCCAGGGCCCCAGGTCACAGCCCATGGCAGGGCCTCCCTCAGTGGAAGCTCATCCTAGGTCAGCACCCTTGCAGATTGCCAGCACATGCAAGGCACTTTGTGCAGTGTCTGGCTCATGAGAATGTCTTCCCAGGCATTAGGTGATGACTGGCCTCCCCATTGCTGAGTGAAGGAGGGCTGGTGATAGTATCAGGGTGGTAGGGGAAGCCTCGTACAAGTGCTTATCCCAGTAGCAACAGTCATGGGAAAACAAAAAGCAAATCCAGCCCCAGTCACTGGCATTTCTCACTACCTTTTGGTGGTTTGCTGGGTGGTGATTTTAAGAGCAATGGCTACCACTTCTAGGGTGTCAGATGTATGCCACATGACTTTGATTCCCTGTCTCTAATCCTCCTACAGTCCTGTGAGGAAAATATTCTCATTCTTATTTTATTGAGGGGCTGACTCTTGGAAGAGGTGCCGCTGCTTCCCACATATGGGTGACGTTTGAAGTTATAGGAAGGGATGAAACATTGCTGGGAGGTACAGGGAGAGCCTCAAGAATGGACCATGGGGCGTGCCAGTGATGGGGAGAAGGAGAGGGGGTTATCAGAGAGGGAGGAGAGAGCCAGGAGAGACCAGGATCACTGAGGTTGGTACAGGGCGCTTTGGGAGGGGTGGAGGGTTGGGCAGGACCCCTACTGCAGGGCAGGAAAGGGGGACCTGGGGAGATGCTGGTTGAGAATTCCGCTTGGGCGACCGCGGTGGCCTGACCTCAAGCCCCGCAGAAGTTGGTGTTGCTCTGTGAATGTCAGAGATGAGTTTTCAGGTCAACTGGTGCTTGTTACCAGTTGGGTTTTCCTCTGTGGTACAGACCCTGGTCCCCCAGGCCCCTCTTTTTTTCCTGTCTGCCTTACGACTGTCATGTGGAGCTGAAGGAAAGAGTGAGGACACTTGGAGCCAAGGGTGTTGGCCCAGGGCGAGGCTCCCACTGAGGGAGGCCCTGCCGTGGGCTGCAACCTGGGATCCTGGGGCCTTCATGCACCATTTCGTCTAACCCTCGCTCAAACCTGGTAGAACACAGCTCAGGAAGCGGGGGCTCAGAGAACACAATGGCTTTCCCACAGTCACCTAGCTCATCAGTGGTAGAGCTCGTGAATCTGAGCTTTCCTGATTGCCACCATCCTAGGCTTTCATCTACATTACCTCACTAACTCTTTGGGCAGGAGATCTTCAGTTCTTCCTCTTACTCTCTATGTCTACTTGGGTTTTTTTTATGCCTTGCCTCGGTTTCCTCTCTAGGACTTTGAATGTCTTTGCTGACTTCTGACTTCTTAGAGGAGACTGAACAGATCTGCTTTGAGGGTTCAGAAGGGAAGTGTCATCAATTCTGAATTATTACAAGTCAGAAGTGAAGTGGTGGCACAGAGCTTCCAAAAGTCATTTAGTAATATAAATGGAAGGCCTTGCACAATTTTACAGAAAGAGATTGGCCTTCCTGATTTTGTTTTACTTAGATTATGGCATTTACTCAATGACATTCATATATAAGCTTGGAGAATGTGTAAGTGAGGAGATGGGGAACAAGAGCTGAGAATCTGTGCGGGGGAGCTGGTTCTGCATTAGAAGCAACTCTAAACAGCACACACGCAGATAGGTGAGCTGACTGCAGTCATTGCACATTGGGCTGTGGCTACACGGGGTGCCGGTGGAGTCAGCTTGGCCTTGATCTTGGGAATGTCGCAGTCACTGAGCACAGTGCTTCGGTGAGAAACAGGTCCCTGCACTGACAGGGAAAATTACCAAGTTGCCACTGTGTGACTTGGGCAAAGAAAGGTGGACTTTCCTTGTTTCCACTGGTCAGGTATGCCCATGCCTCATCTCCAGTGCCCTCTGCAGCTCTGGTGTTTCTTGGTTTTGTTACTGGACAGGGCATCCGTACTCGGTGATTCAGTCTCTTGCTCCTAGAAGTCTGTGTCTTTTCGTGCTGAGCCTGGTGGCAACCTCTTCTTGGCTCCTGGCACTTAGTAGACTCTCAATAAATCTTGTGCAAAACTCATCTTCTGTTAGTGTCTAAACCAGGGCTGAACCCAGGCAGAAAATGAATTCCTGAAAATGAGCTTTTCAGGTGTCAAGCTGCTTCTCTGCCCAGAGCAGGCGCCCGATCTCCCTGCACCTGTCCCCTGCAGCTGCTCCCCGGAGCTGGCCAGGCAGCCCAGCCAGTGGCTGGATTTGGCCACTTTGAGACTCGCCTGAGCCGAAAGCCCAGATATTCCCTGAGGAGCCTGGAGCAGAGACCAGCTGCTCTGGGTAGAAAACTTTCTGCTGTTGCAATCATGGACTGGGGTGCTTCTAGGAGGGCCCTGGCTAAGAGCATCGGATTCCACAGGAAGGGAATGCTGTGAAACGTAGCACCAGGGCCCAGGCCAGAGAAGCCTGTCCGGCCTTTGTTATATCCCAGGAACGAAAAGGACACGCTGCCTCTGTGATTATGGAGCAGAGATCCTGCCAGCATGCTGTCTGGAAGAGTGCGTGTGTGGCACCCATGCGACTCTGCCTGGTTATAGAGTGCGTGCATTTGGGGCACTTGGCTTCGAGGTACCATAATTTGCTCTTTACTTCAAATTTATTGTCCGTACAGGGCTGTGTTCAAGTTTGGAAGCTGTGAAATACATCAGATTAAACCTTTTAATTAGCAGTTAGATCTTAGGTTATAAGATACCTGATTTATTTAAATTTGAGATCATTTTTAGAAAACATCTTGGTATGATAGAGAGAACATTACCTTAACAAACAGGCACAGTTGGTGTCCTGCTGGTCTCCACCATTCATTGCTTGGGTGACCATGGACAAGTTACTTAGCCTCCCTTAGCATCAGTTTTCTGAGCTGTAAAGTAGAGATAAAAGTAATGATAGTGATAATAATTACTATCTAATAATAATTACATTATCATTTACTACATAGCAGTTAACTGGAGACCACGTACTGTTCACCCCTGTATGTCCTGCTGCATTTGACCCTCACAGTAGTTCCTTGCAGTATTGTCTCTCTTTTACAGATAAGGCCACTGAGGTACAGAGAGCTTAGGTACCTTGCCCACTGTTGCCCAGCTAGTGAGTAATGGGTCTGGGATTAGAGCCCAGGCAGCTGGTATTCCTTACTCTGCTTCTAGACTGTCTCACAGGGAATCACGAGGATTAAGTACGATAACATGTGGGAAAGTACGTAGAACAAAGCAAAGTCTTGTACCTTTAAGTGTAACAATGTAGATCACTCTGCCTACCCTGCCCTACCTTCTCCCTCCTGTGGCTGAGCTGAGGCTTTGGACTCCTGACTGCGGCAGTTAGGAAAGTTTCAGATCTCTGGCTGTGTGGTCTGAATGCAGGGTGATGTATAAGGGAGGGTGGAATCACTTTTTCACCAAGAAGTCAGGGAATCTCATCTGGTTGTGGACGGGTTATTCCATCAACGTGACTTGTGCTTGTGAATATAGCGGGGGGTCCTTCAACTTCTTCTCTCTGGCAAGGGAAATAATCACCCTGTTACCCTTGCTTGGATTTAGAACTTTACTCTTTCTAACTGACCCTCACACAGACTGTGTCAGAATAAATTGGTCTGAATCGGGGCATCAGTGGCTGAACTGAGCCAGTCATGGAAAGGGGGAGACAGTGCCCAACACAAGCAAAGCCTGGTGGAAACTCTGTGGAGAGTGGAGTCAGGTGTCGAAGGTGGGTTATTTCCACTCACATTTTACCCCAGGTCCTAGTCCTGTCGGATGGGTAGGACAGGCTGGAACAGAGTGGGCCCAGAGATGCAGGGACTCTGCTTTGGCGTGTTCTCTTCACATGTTCTCTGTCCCCTTCTCCAAGGGATGAGGCCGATTAAGGTTATCAATCTGTTGATTTAAGTACACGGACTGTTTGCAGAAAGCTCTTTGAGCTCCTCAATTAAGATGTTGAAAGGTTTACTTGTTACTGTGAAATACACACACACATGCATATAACACACACATGTATGTCAGTGCCAAGTTTAGAGTTTATTGACTTTCTCCCACCAAAAGGAGACATTTTAGACTGCTCTGTACTGAAGGCAGTAATGGAAATGGAAGTTGTGAAATGGAGATGGCTTGCTTTTTTACCTTGGGAATTTAAAACCACAATGATATGTTTTTCTTTTATAGGTTTGTCTACGGATTTTGAGCATCTGAAGCTGACCTCTGAATTTAAGCATTCCCTGCTGCTCCCTCACCCTTTGAAGAGATGTCTGTCACTTATGATGATTCCGTTGGAGTCGAAGTGTCCAGCGACAGCTTCTGGGAGGTAATGCCCATGATTTCTTCTGGATGAATGCAGAGACCACGCCAATCGTGCGTGACACCCCCTCCCTCTTTTTTGGCTGGGATTTGGGGGATGAGATGAACATACCCCCAAACCAGCCAGGCATTTGTGGTCAGATCTAGGTGGCAGCAGGTATGGCTTAGCTCTCAGTGAAGGTGGTAAACTTACCTTGTTAGGAGAGTTGGATTAATGAGAGAGGTTAGAGGTGTTAATTAAGGTCTTGTCAATTTGTCCATTCTCAGAGCTTCCTTTCCACGTTTAGCCTTGATATGACTTGGCGTGACGTACACTAATTACCGGGCTTGGCCTGAGAAGCGGCATTACTTTTGAGTTTTGTATAGAAAAATGGACAGCGGTGATGTGACATCATGTTGGACAGTACAGGCAAGTGGCCGGAGGGCTGAACACACTACCCTTGAGCTTGCTGGAGCATCTTCTTGTCAGTCTGTGCCCATGAGGAATTCCTTTCCTAATCAGATTATTTTGTGGTGTGTGTGGGTTTTTTTTGGAGGTTACTCTTCCTGAACCCCACTTACTTCCTGCCTGCTGGTTAAAGCAAAGTCCATGTTTGATAAAATTTTGTTCGTATGGCAAAACCCCCGGAACCTTCCCAGCATCTGTGGGCTTAGTGGAAAGAACACTGGCTCTGCAGTTGGAAAGATCTGGGTTCTGATCCCAGCTGTGCCATTACTAGCTGTCTGTGTGACCTTGGGCAAGTTGCTTGACTAATCTGAGCTTCAGGGTTTTCATCTCTAAGAGGGAAAATGATACTGGTCTTCGAGGGAGGTTGCCAGGATGAAATAAGAATGGAGACATCGGCGCCATGTGGGTGCTTTCCTGACACAAAAGGCTCAAGTGCTGCAAAAGATGAGGGTGAGGCCCTGGGGTTTGCTGGAAACTAAAATACATTAGTTTTATGAACTTAGATTAATTAGGTGTATAATTTTGTCTGACATCAAATACCATCTGATATTATAAATTTATTTATTTTATTTATTTTTGGCTGCTTTGGGTCTTCACTGGTGCGCGCGGGCTTTCTCTAGTTGCGGTGAGAGGGGGCAACTCTTCGTTGCGGTGTGCGGGCTTCTTCTTGCGGCGGCTTCTCGTTGCAGAGCACGGGCTCTAGGTGCGCAGGCTTCAGTAGCTGTGGCTCGTGGGCTCTAGAGCGCAGGCTCAGTAGTTGTGGCGCACGGGCTTAGTTGCTCTGCGGCATGTGAGATCTAACTGGACCAGGGCTCAAACCCGTGTCCCCTGCATTGGCAGGCGGATTCTTAACCCCTGCGCCACCAGGGAAGCCCCCCATCTGATATTATAGTCTAACAGAGACAAGTGATCACAGGAGCCCAGGTTTTCAAAAGATGGACTCAAAATTGTCTCAACACTTTTCTTCTTTGGGTATTGGGGGAAATGTCATTATTGACTTTTAGCTGAATACTTCGTTTTATTAAAAGTGTGTGTTTATTGAGCACCTCCTGTGTGCTAGGCCCTGTGAGTTCCAGGGGGAAATGTGACAGCCTGAGTCCCTACCCCTCGGCTGGTAGCAGCCTTCCTGGTCGGTGTCCAGGCTGGAGCTCAAATTTCAGTAGCCAGAGAGGCACATGTGGCCTGGGAAACATTTCACCGAAGGCAGCAAGAGTGACGGGGCAGCAACGGAGTCGCGGCGCATCCCAGCCGCTCAGCAGCAGCAGCTCCCTGGCATAGTCAGGTGCATTCTCACAGCATGCGGGAAGGTCGGTGGTAAAACTAGATAAAAATGGATCAGAACAGGCAGTTCCAAGATGCAGTGTGGAGGTGCCTCTGGGACATCGCTGGGATTCAGGACTGCCCCTCTGGTCCCGTATGCAGTCCTGGGTTCACAGGCAGGCAAGCTCCGCCTGCTGTCCTCTGGGGAGGCTGTGGCCTCGCCAGCACTGCAGAAGCACTTGGGGAGCTGGTGCTGGCTGCAGAGACTTCCTGTGAGCTCCTGTGAAGCTGGCCTTTAGACATGCAGGTTCCTGTTCTTCTCAACACTGATCTGAAACTATGGACAGAATCCTTTACAGTCGTGGGGAAACTTTCTGTTTGGTAACTGTCGTGACATTGCCATCAGCGCCTGCCTTGAGCGAGGTGGTAGTATGGAGAGGCTAGAGCACACGAACGGCCTTGTGAGGGATAGACCAGGAGAGGCAGCAGGACAGGTTCAGACACAGGCTTTGGAGCCAGTGGCCTGGGTTTGACTCCCTGCCTTGTCACTTAACTGTGTGTGTGTGGCTTTAGGCAAGTTTTTTTTTCGTTTTCTCACTTTCCCAATCTGTAAAATGGGGATACTAACAGTACCCACATCCTAGGATTGTGAGAGTTAAGGGAACAAATGCATGTAAAGTGGTGTCAGGCCTCAAGACAGGTGCTGGCTGGGAGCTCTGTCCCTCTGCTCTGGGGGATGGGGGGCCAGCAGCACACACACGACATATAATCTGTTCCTCTGGGGTGTGTTGGTCAGCGTTGCCGTAATTACCCAGATGCCAGAAGCTGCTGTGGAAAAATTAAGTAGCTAAATACAGTGCTATTACAGAAGTCTTCAGCTGCTGGTTAAAAAAGAAAAAAGTAGGTGAAAGTTGCCAGTGTGTATTGTCAGCATATGTTAAGTCAAGTAGCTTGAACAAGTCCTGTCATTGATGTAAACCCTTAGGCACCCTGTTAAATTCTTAACTGCGATGTCGGTAGACAAGAACATCTCTTGTATGAAGAATCCTAAGGATTCTTCAGGCTCTGCTCATCTTGTGATGCTGTCCCTGATATTACTCTTCATCTCATATAAATCAGCAGTGCCGCCCTCCTCCTCCTCCTCTGGTGGATGTGCCCTGGATTGCTCGGGCTGAACCGGCCCTGCTCGTCTCTGAGCAGCTTAGGCGCACGTTGCCAGGTGCACAGCTCCCAAGCTGCCAGCAAGTTCCCTCTTCCCCATGGAAGGCCGCTTCTCACTGGTGTGACCCACAGAGCTGTACAGTCTAAAGAAAGCCTTGCGGTCTCGAGGTGGAAAAGTCTTTTGTGCTTAATTTTACTCCTTCCCACCAAAAGGTGCTAACTGAAGTGGGTCATTCCAGAACCATCTTCTGCATGCTGGCTGTGTGCCTGCATGGGAGGGACATGGCCCTGCCCTCCAGGAGCCTTTGGCTGTGACATTTGGAGGTAAGCTCCCTGAGGGAGGAGACAGATCATTGTTTGAGGTGCTGCAGAATTTGCTGGGGTGCAAGGGGGAGGTAGGGCTCCCCCTAGGGTGGGAGGCAGGAAAGGTAGCATGGAAGATGGGCAGGATCGGTACTTACTAAGCACTCAGATGTTTGCTAGATGAATGAGTGAACAAGTAGTGATCTTGGGAGGAGAGATTACCCACAGGGACATAATATCAGCCAGAAGTATTTAGTGGGCATTTGGAGGGGACACTTTCTGTATCCCCAACACCGTAGTAAACGATTCAGAAGAGAAGAGGGTTGGATATCTGATTCCCACAGTGAAGGTGTTGGGAGGAGATAGGATGGTGGCCTCCATGGAGAGTGAGGGCAGTGAGGCCAAGCCACAGCTCTGCTTCTCAGGGTCATGGTATTCAGAGGAGAGGGGTCTGCTGCTGGCATCACCAGAGAAGATGTGTGGGGTGGGTGGGGCTGGGCTATGAGTTGGGAGCACGGACAGCATTCTAGGCTGGAGCAACGTCTGGAGGTTGGAATGAGCATGGCCTTGCAGAGGGCTGAGGATCTTGACCTCTTTGGAGCCAAGGGTCTGTTTTGGAGGTGAGAAGTCATGTGGGATTAGGTAGGTCGAGGCCTAGTGGAGGTGGTTCCCCAAGAGGATGACTCCTTTAGCCACCAGCTGGCTGAAGTTGGAGGCTGGCACATCCTGCCCACAGGCTCCCCAGTGGGGCGTGGGTGGCTCGGTCGCTTCTGGCAAGTCCTGGCTCGTGCGGGGAGCCTGCAGGTGTCCCCCACGTCCTTCACTTCCAGGCCCTCCTTCTGGGTCTCCTCTTTGGCTCTGGGGGCTGGGGTACAGAGAGAGCCTAGGCTGCAGGCCATGGTGCTTTTCAAGTGTTACCAGTGCTTCCTAGGAAGCCTGGCCCCCCTCTGCCCTTCGTAGGCTCTGGGAACACGACAGCGGGTTTGGCCCCAGCAGGCCTGAGGGCTGCTGCCTGAATCTCTGAGGGCTCCTGGGGCCAGGCTGGGAGGGCAAACTGCTGATTTCAGGAACTGGGCCCTGCATCTGCCTCATCCCTGAGGCAGGAGCTCTGTTCAACTGTCAGCAGTACGTGCAATTAGAGCTCAGATCTCCCCGGCTGAAGCCAGGCTGGGGCTGGCCTGTACTGCACTCTCTGTGGGCACAAGGAGCCTTTGAGGAGAAGGATATTTTGGAGATGAAGAGGACATAAATATCTTGCTGTAAAATGTTCTGGGAACGTTAGCCCTAAAGAGTTGGCACGTGACTAGTATTTGCCGTCTCCTTCAGAGAAGGTTCTCCCTGCAGGGTCCTCTCAGACTCGAGCACTGTGGACACAGCACATCACATGAGAACATCTCCATGTGCGTCAGTGTTTCGTCTGGAAAGCCATCCGTGTGGAATGGTGTGTACTTTTCCCATCCTTTTAGACCAATTTTGTAGGTAACATATTTAGAAGATGCTGCTGCCCCCTGTTCATGGAGTCCATAAAGCCTTATTTGGCACCTGCCACGATCCAGGCCCTGGGCTGAGTCCTGGGGTCCCAAAATGAGGGCACAGTCTTGGGACCCCAGAGCCAACATTTTTAGTGGCGGGCAGTCATGGGCGGTTGGGTGGGTGCCGTGAGTGGAAGCACGAGGTGTATGAAAGTAACTGTCACCTTGCCTCTCAGCAGCAGTGGTCCATTCCATGTGTTCTCCAGCCACCTCCCACATACACAGATCTGGATGGACTTCTCTGCATGGCAGCCTTACTGTGGGTGTATCAGCCTTATCACTATTCCACAGCACTTAACACAGCTCCCAGCAGGCTGGTGGCTTACCTTTATTTCACTAAAGTTTCTAAATAGAACCATTAATTCATTCTTTCAAGC
Source organism: Balaenoptera musculus (assembly GCF_009873245.2). Lineage (NCBI taxonomy): Eukaryota > Metazoa > Chordata > Mammalia > Artiodactyla > Balaenopteridae > Balaenoptera > Balaenoptera musculus. The sequence continues at coordinate 98,296,242 of NC_045794.1, read as the reverse complement.
AAACTAGCATTTGCTGAACCATGACCAAGCATTAGGGCACTAGCCTCCCCTGTGCCGCGTTCCATCTGTTCTCTACCCTGCAACCAGGGTAGCCCATCCAGAAAAGCAAACCTGTGCAACTCCCTGCCCCGGGTAGGAAGCTTCACTTTTCTGCATCAACTTCAAAGTAAACTCTTTAGCATGCCTAAGACTTGAGCATGTGCTGGCAGCTGCTGGACACCTGGCCCTTCCTAAGGAGCTCTGCCCTGGGCTCCAGCCAAGCAGAGCCCCCCCAGGCTCCCATCCACCAAAAGCTGTCTCCCTGCCTGGGAGGGTAGGGACTGAGAGCAGTGGTCTTTTCTCCAGCCTGACCTCCATTTCTTTCCCGGGGAGCCCCTCCTCCGGGCAACCTTCCCTGGTCCTCCCTGGCAGGACTAGGCAGCCTTCGCGCATGCCTGCCTAGCATGCTGTACCGTTTGCTTCTCCCTCTAGGCTGTGAACTCCCTAGGGGCAAAGACGTGATTCTTTCCTGGGAATCTGATACTTAGCACAGTGCTTGACACACTAAATGATTGTTGATTGAATGTACAGGTGAATCAGAGAAAGGATAAGGTTTAATGCTGGTAATAAGATATGCCCTGCTCATAAGAAGCTTACAAACAAATATTTGGAATTAAAATATGTATGCAAATAGCCGTAATACTGAACAGAAATCATTATTTCAGTAAACACCTACAGAGCACCCACTATGTGCCAGATCCTATTGTAGGCCTTGAGGGTGCAGCATGAATAAACAGACAGAAGTGACTTTTACATCTGGCAAATGCTGTGAGGCTGTGGAAGAGGGCCCTCCCTCCTGAGCAGGTGGACTGCGCCATGTCAGGGGTGGCGTCAGGAGAGCAGTGACTTTTGCCGCCCCTTGTACCCCATGTGTGGGTGTGTATGTGCTGCCAAGTCCTGGAGCGGGGTGCCCGTAAGCTCTCTGCGAGGGTCTGTGCACTCTCTGTGGGAATGTTAACCCACAACAAGACGTTCAGCAATGAAAACCGGTGATAGCGGCTAGCATTTATTGCACACTTGCTCTGTGCCAGGCACCTACTCTGCTTCACATGGGTGCTCTCAGTCCTCTCCACTGCCTCTGCGATTGTGGGCTCCACTTTACAGGTGGGGCCGCTGAGGCTCGGGTGGTCTGATGGTGCTAGCAGTGGGTGGAGCTGCGATTTGGGCCCAAGCACCTGCTCTGTAGAACTGCTCTCCTGCCTCTGCTCTCAGCCTCCTGGGAGCTCCTTATAGAAGAGAGGCATTCCTTTGCAGTGACCGCCACGTACTTAAATGCCTCTGCTTCGGCGTGAAGAAGTAGCATCCTGTCTGGGTTCAAGCCCGGTGCCAGCGTTTCTTAGTGTGTGACCCTGAGGATTCAGGGAAGAGAAGTAACCTGCTCAGTGTCCTAGGCGCGAACATGGCATTGCTAATTCCTACTTCCCAGGATGGTTGTGAGAATTAACAGACAACACCAGCAGCGCCAGGGTCCGAATGGCTCCGAGCCCGAGTGGTCTCAAAGCGTCACCTCTTCACGCATGAGCGTCGCACCCGTGGAGACAGGCGAAGACGGGCGAATCAGGTGGCCTTTCCCCTGGTCCGTGCAGGCCTGCGCCTCCCCTGCCTAAATGCCGCTGTTCTAGATGCCAGGTAGCGAGCCGCTCAGCTCTGGCCTTGAGAGACTCGAACACTCAAGATGTTTTGCTGTCAAGCTTATTCTCTGAAGATAGATTTTTTTTTTTTCTCTCTTGATTTCAGTGATGTCAAAGTAACTTGTGTAAGCCCTGTAGGAGAAAACGTTTTCTATTTCTACTCAGTAACAAATAGGAATGCATGATTTTAGAACTGGAGAAGTCCTGAGCGCTCAGTTAGCCTGTGGTGGCCTGGCTGCACTGGGACACCTTTATACAATGTGTGGGTGCGTACGGTGGGCCTGGTGCTGAGGGGCCCAGGCACGGAGATGGGGCGGAGGCGCTCGAGTCCTGGGGCGGAGGGTTTCCTTTTTTAACAGGAGTCAGGAAGGTTCAACCAGGGAGCTGGGGGAGGGGCGGGGCGCTGTGGAAGCCGCAAGCTGGGGAGGGGGTGGACATGGTGGAAGCGGGGTGCTCCCTGGAGGAAGTGCTATTTATTCCCACGTTTCCAATCTGATGATCTCCACACTAGGTCTTTTGGCTTTTTACCCCGGGGGTTCACCGATTTCAGAAATCTCTCTAACCATCCCTGCCTCCTTTCACTGTTAGAGTTTCTGCCAAAAGCGGCTTGGTCTTCAGCGAGCCCTTACTTAACAGAGCCGGAACTTATCTCACCGTCAGGGTTGGCGGCAGCCCTTAGAGCGAGGAGGTGCCACTCATGCAGCACCTACTGGAGCATGAGGGGGAATAAGAGGGGCAGCGACCTGGTCACCAGGCAGCCGTGTGCTCAGGCTGCTTCCCGGACGCTTGGCTGAAGCATGAGCGTGTGCACGTACACTCATGCCGGGGAGACTGGGCGCTCCAGGGCAGGGTCTTCGGGGCGGTGGCTCACAGGTGGGGCATGTGCTGTGCTCAGGAACAAGTCCCCAGGCGTCGCTGGGCCTTTATCCTGACATCTGAGCAACGTGTGCCGAGAGGGCAGAGCACGGTGAGCCTGGCTGACCAGTGTTGAGGAGGAGTTCAGGTCTAAAATAACTGTTTAAACACATCCTTCCTCTGTACGTTATTATGTGTTCTGCTTTGAGTTAGATCTGAGAACTGGAATTTCTCACTTTCCATTTCATCCATTTTTCAGCTTGTCATTTTGAACATTTAGATTAAAGATTGATAATGCAGTTATTTTTAACATTGTTGAAGTTTGGGATTTGTGCTTTAAAACTCTCAAACAGCAAGGGTGATGAGCCACAATTTCTTCACCCTCCTACTTGATGAATACAAATTCCAGGAATAGGGGGTAGGGCTGGTAAGTGTTGGGAGTGAGATCTGAAAACCAGGAGTTGGGACTGAGTGAGGCCCGGGGCAGTGACAGGACTAGTTTGGGTCAGCACACAGGTCAGGCTCAAGGTGGCTGGAAACTGAGGCTGTAAATAAACGACAGCAGCAGCAGGCCGGCAAGGAGCCTGATGTCTAACCCTCTTGGGGCCCTGCCAGGTAAACTGCATTACCCTGTTTCGAGCATGGGGAGCCCGGTGAGGTCAGGTTCAGGGGAGCACTGAGGTGAGGAGATCCTAGACCTTCTGCTCCAGTGCAGGACGAATTGGGAGCCCGATGGTGGGTGAGCTGGAAGGTAGGTTGGAGAACTGGAAGTGGAATCCTGTAGAAACGAGGACTGCCAGAGCCCAGTTTGAGAGCAAGGCACAGAGTTCATGGTTCTCCAAGGATACGCCTTACTCCTTGGTCCTTTCAAGCGCATCACAGATTTTACAACCTTAAGATCGATTGTGACCCCTTGTTTGGAAAGGGAGGTTCAGAGTAGGGGTTGGGATGGATTGAAGAAGGGTGCCTGAGACGGGAGGCCCTGCTGGTGTGTATGGATATGGCCTCTGCTGTGCACTCCGCAGGGAATGCGGGTGGGGAAGTAGTGGCACTGAAAGGCCCAGTCCTGGAGCCCTCTCGGCCTGCGTGGACATGGCGGGATGTGGAGGTAAACTGACTGGGAATTGGAATTTGACTGAAAGCCGTGCAGGTGCAATGAAGGAACTGCGAGGCTCTCCTGCCTGTTTGTGCTTGGCACAAGTGTTAGTTAGTTGCTCACTTGTCATCTGTGGAGTTAATATCTGATAATGTGCTGAGAGGTGATCCTTTTTAGCTTTTGTGGGGAGAGCTCAAGGGACTCACTGGATTAAGAACTCAATAAGTAAAGGATCGTGACTTATTTCATTGTCTGGGCCTCTAGCTGGGCACTCAGCAACTTCTCAGTCCCCTCCTGTCTACATGGAATGGAATCTCTGCTCCCAGCATCATTCGGGCATTGAGAAGATATTACAGGGTGCCCTCTGTGTGCCTGGCATGGTGGATGGAGAAGAATAAAGGCACAGTCCTTGCCCTCAAAACCCATATGTTACCACATTTTGCATGTGACAGCAGACATCGTGGCAAAAGTAACAGGGAGGGATGAGCTGCTGGGGAGGGGGGACCTGCACAGAGGGGGTGGCATCGCATATAGCTCATGCTCTGTGGGCCTCAACATGCTGCCTCAAGCCTTCAGAAAGTGGCCTTGCCCCAGAGGTCCCTCGGCTCTTACCTCAAACATCGTTTCCTCCAGGCAGCCCCGATCTCCTGGAGTGTTCCTTCCAGGACTTGTCACCGTCTGTAACTGTTACTTGACCGAAGTCCCACAAAGGTAGGGATGATGACAGTTCGTTCACCATTGCATCCCTAGCCCCTTGCATAGTCCTTGGCGCACAGTAGGTGTTCACCCCGTATTTGTGAGTGGCAAGAGGGTGTTGCCAAGACCCTCAAAGACAGAGTTCTGAGTGCTTCGGGAGGTAGCCAGCCAGCTACCTGGAATTATGAAGGTCCCTTGGAGGTCACCTATTCCTGTCCCCTCTCTTCATTTTGTGTTTGGAGGGACAAGATGAAGAAATGGCCAGGTCTTGTCAAGTGATGGCTGCCCCAGGCTAAGAGCACGTCTGACTGGGAAAAAACCCACCCTATGCTGTGAACTTACCAGTGCGTACGTCCTCACAAAATCCACCGTACAGCTGAAGGGATAGAAATGCAGGCAGAGGGGCTTCCCTGGTGGCGCAGCGGTTGAGAATCTGCCTGCCAATGCAAGGGACACGGGTTCGAGCCCTGGTCTGGGAAGATCCCACATGCCACGGAGCAACTGGGCCCGTGAGCCACAATTACTGAGCCTGCGCGTCTGGAGCCTGTGCTCCACAGCAAGAGAGGCCGCGATAGTGAGAGGCCCGCGCACCGCGATGAGGAGAGGCCCCCGCTTGCCACAACTAGAGAAAGCCCTCGCACAGAAACGAAGACCCAACACAGCAAAAATAAATAAATAAATAAAATTAAGAAGTGTTGTAAGAAAGGTTTAATTAAAAAAAAAAAAAAAAAGAAATGCAGGCAGAGAGACCTGGTCATTTCTTTCAGGGCAGGGCCAGCTCTTTGCTGCTCCCCTTGTGAGAGGGGGTAGAGAGAAGGCGGCCTCATCAGAGAGGGCCAGGGGCTGATGGCCACCTCTTCAGGCTTGTCTTTCATCCTTATCTTTCAGGCTGATTGAAAAGCTCCTGGAGCCTCTGGGCATACTGCAGCAGCTTCGGACAGAATGTTGGTCTCTGACTCTGTGCACATGCCTGGAGGGGCACCACCAGCCACTTTTCCTTCTTGTCCGGTCAGCTCGGCACAGCTGGCTCACTCTCGGACCTGCCTCTCCAGGGTGTAGAGGGAGCAGCTCTGGGGCTTGGGAGTTCAGAGTCACAGGTTAAAAGAGCATGAGCATTCTGAGAGTAAAGTCAAGGTCATCTCTGTCAAGCGGTCTTAGTAGTGTACAGGTTTGGGGGTCCCGGCATGAGCCTCACCGGCACAAAGAGGAGTCGGGGGATTCAGGAGTGGGGCTCATATACTGCCTCACAGTCCTGAACTCTGTGGCCTTTCCTGGAACCTGCAGGGCTGGTTGGAAACATACACATCACCTGATATGGACCCGTTAAGTCTTCATTCTACATGCTCTCTGTTCTCAGCCTGAGGAAGGTTCTAGAAGGTGGGGTCTGCCTCCTTTTGGCTGCATGATTATGGGTGACTTTGCCTCTTCAAACCTGTTTCCTATTCTGCAAAATCCTCCTGCCTGGGATCATCACAGGATTAAATGAGGTTGCATGTAGAGCTGTGAGCACGCTGCCTGGCAAAGTGTAGGTGTGCTCTATTATGATGCTGCCACTGATGGAGAAACTCTGTGTGTGGCGGCTGTTACCAAGTGGTTTGCAGTCCAGCTAGGGCAGGGAGGCTAACATGCACAGTTGTGACCCATGTGGAACAAGCAACGACTGTGGGGCATGGGGGCAGTGTTTGGAAGGGCCCTCGTGACCCCCAGGTGGACCAGCCAGCAGGACCCCATGGTGGGGAATTGGTGTCGCCTGTCTGCTAGTGCAGGCGATCCAGGCCCGCCCTCTTGGTGGTCCGGCAGGGATGGCGGGCGGTGTCAGGGAAGCCTCTGTGGGGAAGACCAGCTGAGCCTTAGCAGAGAGCTGAAACTGGGGCAGGTAGGACGGGACTCGTTCAGCACCACCTCCTTCTCCATTTCTTTCCCTGCTTTTGGCACCTAATCTCTCCCCCTTTCTAATATTATGGCTTTTGTGAACGTGTGTTCTTGTAAACTTTGTACCCTTGCTTCATGTGCAGCTATTTTTAATTCACATCAAGGCATCCTGTGCCCTGCCGTTCTGTTTCTTTTTCTCCTCTCTGCACTGTGTGTGAGGTCTGTTCCATTGCGGTGTCTACACAGTCCTGCACTTCCTTCTTGCTGCCACACTGGGGTGCCCCCCACATTCACCCATGCATTCCCCAAGGAGGAGACCCCTACGTGCCCTGTGACCCGAGCCAACATATCTATGGGGATAAAACTCTGGAGCCATGTGGCTGGGTCCTCCTAGGGCATGTGTATGCTTAGTGACTTAATTACTGCCCGGCTCTCACAGGCTTGCCCCAGGCTGGTTTCCACCATTGTATTCAGAAGGGGTCCTGTGTGCCCAGCTCCGCCCCACACTTGGCATTTCCCGCTCTCTACAGTGTGCCAGTCTGTACAGGTAAAGAGCTACCTTGCTGCTCTCATGGGCAGTCTCACGAGCGTGAGCATCTCGCCTAGGCCTTTAGCCCCATGGACTTCCACTTCTCTCTGAAGTTACCACTTCATACCTTTGCCCGTCTTCCCCGGGGGCCTCTCTTTCATGTTGATATGTAGGATTTCCTGGGATATTCCAGATTTTAGTCCCTTGTCAATTTAGACAATTTAGACAGATTAGTAGACAGTATTTGAATCTGTTAACTTTGTCCTTGTTATTGGTTTCTGAACAGAAATCCATAATTTTTGAAGTAATAAAATTTATTTACACACACACACACACACACACACACACACACACACGGATGTGTGTGTATGTAACCTTATGGCTTTTACTTTTGAAATTTTGTTTAAGGAATCCTGCCCTGCCCTAAGTCACAAAGATATTTGCCTACATTTTCTTCGAGTCGCTTTATGGTTTTACCTTTCACATTTTTATTGAGTGCCTGACAAGACCCAGTGAGTGGAAGGCAGTCGAGAAAGAACAGTGAAGAAAGACAAAGGTGCATACTTTTGCGGCACCATTGGAAGGTGCGTGGGGTTGGTGTCCTGTGTGCTGTGGGCTCTGGTCTGCCCAGGCCCGGGACGGCAGGCGGTGAGGCCGTCTGGGGGCGGCATGGGCAGAGGGGCTGGCGGGGGGAGGGCAGGGCGGTCCGGGCCGCAGGCCTAGGAGCACCCTCTGTGTTGTGCATCAAGTCAGAGTGAGACAGCCAGAAGCTCGCTGGGGTTCCTGGGGACATCCAGAGTCCACAGGGATTCTCGGTGATGTTGAGATGAGCCACTGGAGGGAAGAGGCTCGTGCCTCAGGGCCAAGGCAGCACGGGGTGGGAGAGCGTGAGCTTTGGGGTGTCCCTGCCGGTTCCCTTCTCACCTGGGCCACTGGTTTCACCCTGGGACTTTGGTTGTAATCACGCAATTTGTCTGCGAGATGGGCTCGCTGGTCACCAACCAAAGAGAAGGGTAAAAGGAATAACATGGAAGATGTACGTGAGGTGACCCCATAGGTTCTCTGACCTGAGCCCGCAGTTCACAGAGGTAATGGTAACTGAGCTGGCACGGGGGCCCAGCACTGGCACTGGGGGCCAACAGGTGGGAGGAGCTGCACGTCCGCATTCGCACTCCCTCTCATCCACCTGGGATCCCAGGGGTCCCACTGACCTGCGGAAATCCTCCAGCTTTCCTGTTGCCTTTGGCCACTGTGTTCCACAGAATGGAGTTGGCCAAGGTAAGTAGGCTGTAAAGTCGGAGAAGCAAACATTCTCCAGCGTCCTTGTGAAAGGCAGTTCCAGACTGTTTACACCCAGAGGATAAATGAGGAACTGGTGCGACCTGTTTGAACAGTCCTTCCCAGCACCCCTGTAATTATAAACCTGCTGGTTTTTAGGCAGAGCCCACTGTCTCTGCTCTGATTCCTGATTACGCAGTTTCTGCCAGGGGATGTCTGCAACTCCAGCCCCAGACTCGTCTTAGCTGACTGAAACCAAGGCTTGTGTGACGCTGGATTCTCAGGGCCTGGGGCAGAGGAAAGCCGGAGGAATGATGAGATCCAGACTCACAGGCAGCTGGGAGGACGGCGGGCAGCAAGGGGCCTCTGGGCCCAGGTGAAGGGCACTGAGGGTAGAAAAGGGTAGAGCGACTCAGATTCCCGGGAGGACGGCAGGACTGGTCGGGCTCCTGGTGAGCCCAAGGCAGGCCTTTTGGTGATTGGGTGGAGGGAGGCGGGAGACTGGTTTCTGCAGGACTCTGGAAAGGAGGAGGACTCCGCTCTCTCCACCTGATAGGTCCAGCCTGCAGGAACCACCCCCCGCCCCCCCAGGTGCCTGGGAGTTGGGATCCTGCTACCTCTGTGCCGGCCCCCTGTGCCACCCGGAGGACAGCGCAGTTCCTTTTTCCTGCTTTCCTGCTCTCCTCCCCACTGCTGTGCCCCAGAGTCAGCAGGCTACTCATACCTCCCCTCCAGGGGCTTCACCTTCCTGAACCCCACCGTTCCCTGAGCACAGCGCCCTTTCGGATGAAGGCCTGACCCTCAAGATTCTTCACCATCTCACTGACCCCACCTCGCACACCACTTGCTGTACCCAGCGCCCAGCTAAGTCTCTAGTCACCCGCCTGCATTCTGTGGTCCACGTTCTGTTCCTGATGGACTTCTCCCAGAGCCAAGTCTCCATGCTGTCACACCTTCTTCATTTTGCCAACATTGTCTCTGCCGGGAATCATTTCCCTCACCTCACCTTTAATCTGTCCCCTTGTCCTTGAAAATTCAGTCTGGTTGTTGGCTCTAGTATACCTGCCCTACCCCTGACCCTTCCTTCGGCCAGGTGGGTTCCTGAGGGGAGAGTAGGGGTACCCCCACCTTGCACCCAGGCACTTGCATGTTGAACATCTGTCTTTAGCATCTTGGTATCTGAGGGGGTGAGTCTGAATTTAAAGGAAGTTAGGAACATAGATGGCTTCAGACCTAGTTTTTAAAATGGGCATTTTATGAACAAATCAATTGATAATAAGGATTGGAAGAAAGCTTGTTTATTTTCAATTCCTACCTAAAGTTATCTGTCATTTGGCCATCTCAAAACAAGCTAGTATTTTGAGAAGCAAGAGAGAAGCTTTGTAATTACAAAACTGATAGAGCAGAAATAGCTAACCATGTATGTCCTGACTTTAATGTATTATCAGTTTATCATATATTTGAAATTAATTTTTCTTGGATTTTAAAAAACAGTCATTATACTTCAGTTTTAAAAAAGAGAATACACTCTACCAAAGAAGACACATGGATGGCAAATAGGAACAAGAAAAGATGCCCAGTGTCATTAGACACTAAGAAAATGCAAATTGAAATCACAATGAGATGTTGCTATATACTAAATGGCTAAAATAATTTTTTTAAAAAACCTGATAATACCAAGTGCTAGTGAGAATGCAGAGCAATTAAAACTCTCATACACTGCTGATGGGAATGCAAAGTGGTATAGCCACTTTGTCTTATAAAGTTAGACATACACTTAACCATATAGCAATTCCACTTCTAGGTATTTACCCAAGAGAAATGAAGACATATGTCCACACAAAGACCTATAGGAAATGTTGATATCTTCTTTATTTATAATTGCCCCAAACCAAAAACAACCCAAATGTCCTTAAACAGGATGAAAGGGTAAACAAATTGTGGTGTGTCCATACGATAGAATACAACTTAGCAATAAAATGGAGTGAACTACTGATATAGGCGACAATGTGGATCAGTCTCGAAAGCGCTGTGGTAAGTGACGGAGCCCGTCACTGGGCATCATGAAAACGGGACAAAAATCGGATTAGTGGTTGCCAGGGGCTGTGTGGGGAGAAGATTGACTGCAAGAGGGTGCAAGGGAACTCTGTGGGGAGGTAGAAGTATTCTGTACCTTGATATGGTGATGGTTATACACAGTATACATTCATCTGAACTCATCTAAGTTTATACCTGTAAAGGGTGATTTTTATTTTATGTTGATTGTGTCTTATTTTAGAAACAAACAGTGGCTCTGCTCTTAGGATGACCGCCAGCGCCCTGCTCAGGGAGTGGGAAAGCCACATTGCTCTGCTGCTGTGTGGTTTATGGAGATGGAAGCAGTGAAACCTGATGAATGTCCCCGTGTGTGGACTGAAGTGATGGTCTGTCACAAGCCCATATATAGCCTTCCATTGAGCAAAGGACAGCAGGGCCGATGTTGCTGGAGCATCTCAGTGCCTGTTGTCATGAGCACTCCCCTTTCCCCTTGGGCCCGGCATTTAAACCTAAAACACATGCTTCCAGGAACAACCTTCGTATTCCTTGCTGCTTTTCAGATTTCAAGAGTTGTCATTTAAATATGAACATTATCTATTTGTCGTGAGGTGGATGGACCTAGAGTCCGTCATACAGAGTGAAGTAAGTCAGAAAGAGAAAAATAAATACCGTATGCTAACACATATATATATGGAATCTAAAAAAAAAAAATGGTTCTGAAGAACCTAGAGGCAGGGCAGGAATAAAGATGCAGACATAGAGAATGGACTTGAGGATACGGGGAGGGGGAAGGGTAAGCTGGGACGAAGTGAGAGAGTGGCACTGACATATGGATACTACCAAATGTAAAATAGATAGCTAGTAGGAAGCAGCCGCATAGCACAGGGAGATCAGCTTGGTGCTTTGTGACCACCTAGAGGGGTGGGATAGGGAGGGTGGAAGGGAGACGCAAGAGGGAGGGGATATGGGGATATATGTATATGTATAGCTGATTCACTTTGTTATAAAGCAGAAACTAACACACCATTGTAAAGCAATTATACTCCAATAAAGATGTTAAATAAATAAATAAAACAAATACATAAATAAGAACAGTATCTATGGTATGTGTTGATGGGCTGTACCAATGTGTACCTTGTTAAGAAATATCCTTTTCTTTTCCCTAAATCTTTTTACAAGGGTTTTGAAAATCAGAGAGGCGGGCAGGTTTCTGGAGAGCCAACATATTTTAATATTGATTGCCAGTTTGAATATTGTTGGTAACAGTGGGATGAAAACCAGATCTACATCGTGGTTTCCTGTCGGCTGTCAAGTCTGTATTGAGCTGTGATTATCTTAGCTCTTCTTGCCACCAGCTCAGCAATACTGAGTTGTGTTTTGTTGGTTATTTTTTTCATCCTGCTGTAAATTTCAAAATGACAGCAAGGCCCTATTTTAAGGGAAGTGAACATGTGATGTCACTTCTAATTGGTTGTGAAATGCTTGCTTTCTCCTTCCTAAAAAGGGGCCGCTGAAGGATGGAGTTGAAAACTCTGGTTCACCTTCTGTGTTTTGGTGAGCTGCTGACCTGCTCTCCTTGCTGGGGGTAGCAGCCAGGCCACGCCTGGGCGGGAGGGGTCTGTGGAGGAAACGACGACTGATCGTGGGGCCTGAGAGCTGTTTGTGCACTTCAGCAAGACTGCTGGAAATCATACCAGACCTCTGGAGAAGCCCACCCAGACTACCTGCCTTCCAGGGATCCTCGCTGTTCCCCAGCATTCTGGTTCCCATGGGAGTGGGGTCATCTCAGCCTGTCCAGAGCTCTGGCCTCAGGGACAGCACTTCCTGGAGGGACCACAGTCCCCTTTCCTCCCGATGCCCATCTCCATGTGTTCTGTCTCTTTGCAAGGTCTTCCTGCCACTCCAGTGTAGCCTCTTCTTCACCTGGCTAACTCAGCACAAGATGGGAGGGACTCGGGCAGTTTGAACTGTTCATAAGTCAGAGTTAAACAGGCTACGTGGCAGAGAGAGGACTGTGACCTTTTCTGTAGAAGTGGGAACTAGTCCTCCATGTTCTCCAGGAGCTTCCAGGCTGACTCTAAATGGAGATGAAATATGAGAGTGATTAGCCAGGCAGAGACATTTAGAAACAGAAAAACTGACAAAAAGGTGACTACAGTTTTTGAAGACAGTTGGGAGGAAAGGGTTGAAAATACAGTTGATCATTTTTCTGTCATATTTCCTCCAAGTGCTCCAGTATCAGCTACCTGGTATCCTTTCTAATCAGCAGGTCAATGAATGGAACATATGGAACACTTTGATTTTTCACTCCAAATTAGCCGCTAATATTTTCTCAATGACTCTTTTATTATTTATAATATAGATAAGCTCACTCTCCTCTCATATGTGAGATAAAGTAATCAAGCCTCACCTTGGCTCTCGTCAAAGCAGATCAGAGTGTGAGCTTTGCCATCGAGACCCTACCTGGAACCATTTGAAAACCTGCTTTCAGCTGCAGCCCAGCCTCTAGGACTGCGACTGTGGGATCTTAGAAAACAGTGTAACTTCCCTGAGCCTTGGTTTCCTCATCTTAAGATGGGGACAGTTATTCCTACTCATTAGGGCAGTGGCAATGTTGGGGGTGTAGAACAGCTACTGTGGTGCCTGGCATGTGCTCAGAAAGTGGGAAATAGTGTTTGTTGCTCTAATTGGGAAGGAATAGTAATCTAGCATGTGATGACATCTCAGCAGTCGGCACCTGAAAACCTGCTTATTCCAGTAATGCTCAAAAGGCCTTTAGCCAAGAGTCTATGATGTTAATTATAAAATCATTTTAATCTGAGTTACTAAAAAATTATTTTTCTGTTTTTGTTGTTTTTCATCTTTCTAGTTAGACATTACCCACTCTGGGAAGCTGCGTGAGATGCCCTCCGGGTGCCCTCAGCCCCTCGCTTCCCTCCATCAGAGCCCTTCCCACTCTGGCCTGTCTCCCTCCCTGACCCACGGGCCAGAGCATGGACGCCGGCCGCATGGACATTGAGAAGCTCCGAATCACTGTTTTGCGCGTTTCTGCTAGTGATAAAAACGGGGAGCTGGTCGTCTAGCAACGCAGGGTGCCTTTGAAACAGGAGGGGGGCATGAGCACCCGAGAGCCGGGCTGGCGTGGAAGCCGTTTGTGCAGCCGCGGCCCCAGGCCTCACAGCGTGGCTCTGTTTCCTAGGTCGGGAACTACAAGCGGACCGTGAAGCGGATCGAGGATGGCCACCGCCTGTGCAGCGACCTCATGAACTGCCTGCACGAGCGGGCGCGCATCGAGAAGGCGTACGCGCAGCAGCTCACCGAGTGGGCCCGGCGCTGGAGGCAGCTTGTGGACAAGGGTAGGGAGGCCACCGCTCGGGGCGTCTCAGCCCCAGGCGCCCAGGGCAAATCGTCGACCGTTTCTGAGCCAGTTTCCTCTCTTGGAAGATCGGGGCAGGAGTTTGTCTCACAGTTTCGGGGGGCTGTGATTCGTCACCCGGCAGCACAGGCTGCATGAGCTTTCCTCCCCTTTCCTGGGGACACAGGACTCCTGTCCTCGGACAGCAAGCATCCAAGACTCCTGTGGCAGTCCTTGTCGTCCAGAGGACGTGCTGCGCTTGCCGAGTTAACCAAGAACGGCTCCTTCGGGGCCCAGACTTGAGTAGCCTCCTATCCGGTCAAAGGCCTTGCTGCTCAGCACCGCGGTGTCTGACACTCCGGCTGTTTATTTGTAAGCCTGGCCAAGTAGCAAGTCAGATAAGCCTAGGTGGCGACATCGGGCAGGCTTTCTAATATTGAATTTTAACAGGAATAACTACAGGTGTCGTATGATGCAGGTTTTGCCTCCCCTCCCTCCCTAGCAAAAACTCAGAAGATTCTAGAGCTTAGTGACAATGCTGCTGTGGATACGGACTGTGCTCAGAACGCACTTCCCAGCAGTAGAGGGGGAGCTCGATTGATTACAGGACGTCCTGGGACAGAAGTGGGTTAGCGGGGCTTTCTCAGGGTATGTTTTGGGGCAGACTCTTCTACCGTGACTGACTGTCCTCAGGGGAGCCGACCAGGGGAAACCAGGCTAGGGCGAGGGGCCCCCAGGCGACTTCAGTTGGGTCTAGACCAGCTGCCCGTCTTTCACCTGTTGCTGAAACGGGTTTTCTATGGAGCTTAGCACAGTGCCATGGTACAGAGTGGGTGCCAGGGAGTGGGGCAGCCGCGCTTGGGTGAGGGGTGACTGGGGATGAGCCAGCCCCCTCAGGAAGCGGTAGCTGTTGTTATTTTATTTCCACCTGCCTGAATCCCCTCTCTCAGGATCCAGCTGTCAGCGCCGCCCGTTCTGTTTATTCAGAACCTGAGGTTCATAAAGCACTCTTGCCCGCTCACTTTGTGGATCCTGCCACAAGACCTAGGCAGGACAGGGAGCTGCTCGTTTTGTAGACATGAGGGGTTAGAGGTTCAGAGGGGCTAATGTTCTACGTTTATTCATGCATGCACGCGCACACTCACACACACACACGCACACACTCACCCACACACCACGCCTCTCTGTGTCATTACCCGGCTCCAACAGTCATTGACGCCCGGGAGCGCCTTGAGGGCAGGCGCTGGGTCTTCCCGTTTCCGTCCTCAGCTTCTGTCATAGCCCGTCTCTCCCTCCATCACCTCACGCCACACCCTCAACAAAATGACGGGCCAGATTAGGAGTTTTCTTCCTGAGAACAGTGAGTGGGGTGACCCAGGCAACCCCACACTGCTATCTAGAGAATTCTGTCTGGGCCAGAGTAGATTCCTGTCTCCTCCTCTCCTTCCCCAGGACAGGGCTTCCATTCTGCTGAGGAGACAGTCCTTCATTCGACAAGCAGTTCCCAGGGTCCTGCTCTGTATGGAATGAATGGGCCTTGGGAGAACTTGTGGTCCAGTGGAGGGGGAGCCAGGGGGCCAGCAGGAGCCCACGCGGGTGGGCTCAGAGTGGCCTGGCAGAGAGGTCAGCTCATTTCAGAAGGCCCTCCTTCTCTAGCCAACCTTAAGCAAGTCAAAACTTCCAAGATGAAGCAACTTGAGTTTTTCAAGAGCTCAGTGACTTTACAGAAAGGAAATGTGTGTAATCCCCCAGTTTCCCTAACAAAAGAACAGATCCAGCTTCAGTTCCTTATTCTTTTCTTCATCCCAGGAACTGAAAAAGGAACGGCACTGAGAGAAAAGTATCTGAAACAACCAAAAGGAAACCTCCCCGCCGGGCAGCCAGACTGCCGGCCTAAAACCCCATCCCAACAGCTGAGGGAGGTTAATAGAGGAAATCCCCTCCCCCAGGGCCTGTCTGGGCCCCGCAGTGCCTAGTAACCCACCAGCTTCTCTCCTGTGCCAGGGCCTCAGTACGGGACGGTGGAGAAGGCCTGGGTGGCCGTCATGTCCGAGGCAGAGAAGGTGAGCGAGCTGCACCTGGAGGTGAAGGCCTCGCTGATGAATGAGGACTTCGAGAAGATCAAGAACTGGCAGAAGGAGGCCTTTCACAAGCAAATGATGGGAGGCTTTAAGGAGACCAAAGAAGCCGAAGATGGCTTTCGGAAGGCACAGAAGCCCTGGGCCAAGAAGCTGAAAGAGGTGCATCCCTCCTGCAGGCCCCTGCCTGGCCCCTGCAGCCTGCTTCTGGCTGGCCAGGCCTCCCACCTGCAGCGCCCCCTCCTGCACTCCCAGGGGTTCCTGCCTCAGCTTTAGGCACAGAATGCTGCAGCTGGTAGACAAAGGCCCGCGCTCAGGCCCGGAGCCTGTGGTGCCTAACGTTTACCCATGTTCAAGACGCTGAGTGCTTTATGTGCCTCCTTTACATAATCCTTATCAACCCATTTCCCAGTCTTGGAAACAGGATGAAAACCACACACAGGGCGTAGAACTCAAAACCCAAACTCTCTCTCTCTCTCTCTCTTTTTTTTTTTTTCCCCAATAACTCCATGTCATGAACCTTCTGGTCTATCAAGAATATTAAATTGATGCAAACTATTACATTTAGAATGGATAAACACCAAGGTCCTACTGTATAGCAGAGGGAACTATATCCAATCTCCTGGGGTAAACCATAATGGAAAAGAATATTAAAAAAATAACGTATATCTGTGTAAAACTGAGTCACTTTGCTGTACAGCAGAGATTGGAATGACATTGTAAATCAACTATACTTCAAAAAAAAAAGTTAAAAGAAAAATTAAATCCACAGTTGCCAAAGGTTATCTGAGGTTAAACTATTGCAGAATAGTGCTTCTTAAATTTAAGCAACTTGCTAAAACCCAGATTCCCAGACCCCACCTCCAGATATAATGATTCAGTAGGTCCGAAGTGGGGCCTATGGGACTTCCCTTTTGGTCCAGTGGTTAGGACTCCGTGCTTACATTGACGAGGACCTGGGTTTGACCCCAGGTCGGGGAACTAAGATCACACATGCCACGTGGCACTGCCAAAAACAAAAACAAAAAGAAGCGGGGCCTATTAATGCTCAGTTCTAATAATCTCCCAAGTGATGCCACGCCCACTGGTCTAAGGACTACATTTTGAATAGCACAGTTTTAGAAGAGCTCTTGGTAGCACTCAGGAGCTAGTAATTAATATCCTAGATGGAAAACCCCAGCTCTTAACCACTAACAATGCCTCCCCCAACCCTGGGAAATTGACTATTACAGAGACTTAAAAGTCCATTTGGACTAGTAAAAAGGATAATTTTAAATTGTTCTTTCTCTTGTATGGGTTTTTCTCTCAAATTTGCAATGATACTGATACTCATTTTTGTAAAAGTAGCAAATGGAAACCATTGAGTCTCACCCAGCCTTGGCTTGCTGGAGGCTGTCATACCTACCCCCCAGCCTTCAGCACGTGAGGACCTACAGCCCGGTCCGCCCGGGCTCGGGGTGGACACGCCACTTCCTTCCAACCCCACTCCCGCCACTGGCTTTTCTCAGGAGCTGCACCGCCTTCCTCCTTCTCAGAATCACCCGGAACAGACCTCTGTCTTCAGGTTGTAACAACAGGCTTTCCTTCTGTGCTCTGTGCCTTGGCTTTTGCCACGTCTCCTTTCCCTTCCTTCTTGTCTCTGGTTCCATTTGTAATGACACTATCCCCCTCATGAGGCAGTGGTTACAAACTCATCTTTCTTCTCTAGAATGAAATCTGTGACTTTGGCTCAAGTAAGAAGTGTCTATTAAATTACATATATACACACACATACACACACATCCATATCTATATATACACGTGTGTGTGTGTGGAATGTGCCCATAACCCTGCCTCCCAACATTACTCTCCTCTTGCGTTAGGTTTCCAGCTGCCTGGCGGCTCTTGCCTCAGATCCACACCTCCGTCACATTCTTGCTCTATGTTGTGTGCGTGGTTTTCTCTAACCGTTCCATGGACCACTCTACCAGCCCAGACCCACCCACTGCACCTGCCTCTCCTCCCTGCTTTATTCTCCTCCTTGGCATTTGCCACCTTCTAATTTACTGTGTACTTGAACTGTTTCTTGGGGCTGCCTCTCCCAGCTAGACGGTAAGCTCCATGAGAGCCCAGGTTTTTGACTGGCACTGTACGCCTGCTGCCTACATGTTTCCTGACAGCAAAGCAGGCGCTCCGCCAACAGTGGGTGAATGAACTCCTCTGTTTTACTTGTTGTAATTATACTGAACATGCAGCTTTGTACCTGCTCTTTCCTCTCCTCTTGAGAGCGCAAGCACTTCCCACAGTCTGTGTAGCCTCTAGCGAGGATTTTGAACTTTAAACGTGGTGTTCAGGAACTCATTCTCCCTGTAGGTAGAAGCAGCAAAGAAAGCCTACCACGCAGCGTGCAAAGAGGAGAAGCTGGCAATATCACGAGAAACCAACAGCAAAGCGGATCCATCCCTCAACCCTGAACAGCTTAAGAAATTGCAAGACAAAGTAGAAAAAAGCAAGCAAGATGTTCTTAAGGTAAATCGTGCACTTCTCTTTACATATTGAGAGCACACGCCTCACCCGTTCATGTGTCTGACACGCAGTGTACCTTCGTCGCTGCTTGGTCCGATGCTTGGACAGACGGCTGCGTCAATGAAACACATTCCTGCCCTCAGGGTCACGCCTTACCTTACCACAGCCATTAGTGCCCGCCTCAGGACCAGGGCAGAACCGAGTTCTGGTTAGGCAGGGGCAACGGGTGACTCCTGTGCGCGGGGGCCAGGGCAGTGGGGCAGCGGGAGGGAAGAGCTTGTGCAGTGTGGATGTCAACAGCGGGGAACTGATGGGCGAACTGGTTCGGAGGGTTATGAGGACCAGACGGCCGGCGCCCTTGCAACGCAGGCAAAGTGAGGTGCTTGGGGCGTTGTGGCAGGGAGCCACTGGGAGAAGGTTCGAGAGCCTGGGAGGGGCGGGCCGACGTGAGCAAGGCTCTGGGCCTGTGCCCTTGGCTCCCAGCTTGGCCCCCAGCCCCACCCTCCTCCTTCGCTCTGTTCTAAGGGCTGGGCGGCCGGAGGCTGCCCGTGTCAAGGGCCTGCCCTGCTGCAGTGTTCATGGAAGAGAGTCCCAGCCTGGATCTGGAGAAAAAGGTGACGTTAGAGAGGAGGTGCGCTTCAGGAATAGGTCGTGACCCCGAAAGGGGAAGCAGGAGTCCCGAGCTGATGTGTTACGACCTGCCCACCTTTTCGGGCCTCAGATGAGCATCGCTGAGCCCCAGGGAATTAGATGGTGTCATCTCTGTTTTGTGACGTAGGAAACGGAGGAACCTCGGAGAGGTTCAGTCAGATGCCACCCAGTGATGTGAGCGTGGGAGAGCCCGTGCCCTCTCCAGTGCTCCTCACATAGCAAGGAGGGTGGGAGAGGGGAGTTCGTTGCTCAGAGCGAGTGTCAGAATCCTTCGGCGAGAATCCCTCCACGCCTGCGCCTGTCTCTAAGACTGGGCCTGAGCCAGGAATCTGGGGTTGTGGAGCAGCCTGGGGGCCTCCTCCGTGGGATCAGGTGAGGAAGCTGGGACCACCTGCTGAATGTGGGGGGCACCTGGACTCAAGGAACACAGGCTCGGGGGACTCTAGGGGCTGCCTTCATCAGGTACACAGGGAATCGGGTGCCCAGGAAAGTGCCTAGAGGAGAGATGAGGCATCTCCAGACCCAGGTGTGTGTGTGTGAAAGAGAGAGTGGTGCGTGCCTTTCATGTTTTACAACCACCCAGCACAGACTCCGCCAAGCTGATACGCTGGCACAACAAACCCAGGGCCTGAGGTCAGACGTAAGGCACGTGTCAGGATGACCAGGGCACTTTGTAGAGGGTTCCCTCCCTGCCCCTGTGGTCTGGCCAGTGACCTCGGGGCGCGATGGTCCTTGTAGGCGGAGAGCTGGCCCGGAGAGGATGGCAGCTCACTCCCGCTACCCTTTTCAGCAGTTTCTAAGAACCAGCAGTAACCGGCTGCACACGCCCTCTGTGTTGCGTGTGGGCCAGGCAGCGCCTGCATCTCGCAGCGCCATCGGGGGGGGGGGGCCTCTCACCTCCCGTGCTGAGCATCGCAATACACGCAGGTGGGGGGGCTGCCTCTCATTTCACCCCGTGAATATTTATTGGGAACTGTCTCTGTGCTAGCAGTTCCCCCTAATGGCGATGACCGATGACCGTGCTCTCTACCTGGCCTGTGCTGGGACGGGGCTGCTTGTGAGCACAGGCCGGGTGAAGCCCCCCCGCCACCAGGGGTCCAGGGAGGTTACCGAATGGTGAAGGAGCCCAAGAAGTGGTTGCTCTGTGTCACTCTGATGGCACCACTATAGTGTTTGAACCCACAGCTGCTTGTCTCTGGGCGTCTGAGCTCGAGCTGCTGCGAGGGGCCTCGCACGTATAGGCACGGGCAGTTGATGATGAATAACCAGAGCAGCTGTGGAGCGCTGCTCCCGCTGGGGATGCCCAAACTCTGGCAGGGATGACCTTCTTCTGGGGTCACAGAGGACCCAAGCCCAGCCAAGGCAGGAGGCTTAGAAGAGAACAACGAACCAAAGATAGCAGGCGAGGGGTGAGGGGCAGAGGTGGGGGCTCCGGGGGTGGGCAGGCCTGCTCTCTGGAGGTTGGGGAAGGCTTCAAGAAGAGGGTCTCTTTGGAGCATAAAGGGGAGTCTTCCAGGGCATGAGTCAGAGAAAGTCATCTGGGAGAGGAGCAGGGGAGGTGGCGAGTGGACTTGGATCCCAAATGGGGGCAGAGAAGCTGCTCTAGAGGTGACAGGGGCCGGGCCCTGAGGCCAGGGCTTGGTCTTAAAAGCACGGGGTCCCGCAAAAGCTCAAGGAGGGTTCATTCCTTCCTCAGAAGGCCCCACGCTGTCGTCAGGAACAGAAAAGCAAAGTTCCTAGGTGACCAGCCCACCCATCCGTGATCAACCCCCATTTTTCAGGGTCTTGATAGTGGAAAAGGCTTGTGATAAATGAGCGGCCCCAGCCCTGCCATCCCTAACTTTACCCTCGGAGGCTACCATCACTTTGATGGTCCCACCAACTATCAAAACCATGTTGAGGTAGGGGGACTTCCCTGGTGGTCCAGTGGCTAAGACTCTGCGCTCCCAATACAGGGGGCCCGGGTTTAATCCCTGGTCAGCGAACTAGATCCCACAGGCCGCAACTAAAGATCCCGCATTCTGCAACTAAAAGATCCCCCATGCCGCAACTAAAAAGATCCCGCATGCCACAGCTAAAAAAAGATCCCGCATGCCGCAACAAAGATCCCATGGGCCGCAATTAAGACCCGATGTGGCCAAATAAATAAATAAATATTAAAAACAAAAAACAAAAAAAAAAACATGTGGGGTGCAGGGAAGACTGCATGGGTTTACTGACCCCGGGCACATCCCTGCGAGGTAAACGTGCTAACTTTAGCCATGGCTCTTAGGCTAAAGGCATGACACACTGTCCCTAGACACCCTTGAGAATAGGGCATACCTATATTCATATTTTCTTTCTGGTAAAACCCCTTCTTGAGGACAGTCTGGGGAGGAACAGCCGTGTTGGGGATGTCTTGGGCTGGAGGAAAGGGGATTAGGACCCTTTTGAATGCCTTGGTGCCGCTTGGTGTCCTTGTCTGTCACCTCATTTGAGTATCAGGATACTGTGAAGTAGAAGTACTCCGTTTTCTGAGAAGGAAAGCGAAGCTCCCAGAAAACGAGCGGCACAGGCTTTGGCCACGGGTCTGCCTGGCGCTCGGAGCCCTGTGATCTTGCCTTTAAGGTAACTGTCGAGCCACTGCTGCTGTGGGCAAGATCCGAGGCTCAGCCCTTCCCCGTGGGAGAGAGGACACGGGCGAGTGACGTGGGGCTCGAGGCCACGCACACTGGGCTCCGAGTGACTGCCTCTTCCCCAGTGGCTACCTGTTTGGGTCTTACTCCAGCTGAGAGCCCTGGCAGATGCCAGGAGTGTGATTTGCATTTCAGAAGTGGAGGGGCTGGGACTTGAACTTGGAATTCTGTCAGACTCTGGAGCTTGTGCTCTCTGGGTTTTGGAATCTGGGGCGGCTGGGGGACGGAGCAGCTTTCCCCAAGGGCGACACTGGTGGTGGGGAGAGCATCCAAGATGAGCCGGGGGGGCCTGGCGTGTGGAGTGTGGAGGGCTGTCTCACGGCCGGATTGGGTGGCTGCCCCGTCAGGAGCAGAGGTGGGGCGTGAGTCCTCTGGGCAGGAGCTTGCGGGGCAAAGGCGACAGATCGGGTGCTTCTTGGACGCGGGGTCGCCTGAGGAGGAGTCTAGATGCCAATGGATTCAGAAGTGGTGGAGGGGGACAAGGGCCGGGCGAGGGACAGGGCAGTGCAGAGCCGGGCTCGCTCGCTCTCGGTCAGAGGGAAGCGGGCTGAGTGGAAGTTAGTCTTCAACTCGTGTGCCTGCACTTTCTCGTAGACCAAAGAGAAGTACGAGAAGTCCCTGAAGGAGCTGGGCCAGGGCACGCCGCAGTACATGGAGGGCATGGAGCAGGTGTTTGAGCAGTGCCAGCAGTTTGAGGAGAAGCGCCTGCGCTTCTTCCGGGAAGTTCTGCTGGAGGTTCAGAAGCACCTAGACCTGTCGAACGTGGCCAGGTAAGTGTCCCTTAGCTGAAAAGCACATCCCGGGGAAGTCAGCGGAAAGTTGCTTTGGAATAAAGATCGGTTGCTGCTCTCCAGCCTTGGGGTGGCAGTGCTTGTCAGAAGGTCTTAAGTTCCCCTGCCCAGGGAGGGCCCTTTGGCCGAGCCTGCCTGCGGCCATGCAGTGTCCTGCTGCCTGGGACAGCTGCTCGCTGGCCTGAGTCGGATAGCCGCCTGCCACTCTCTGCCAGCTCTGGGTGCAGTCCTCTGCGTCTGGGCAGGAAGGGAGGGCCGCGGCTCGGACCCGCCACAGTTGCACATTTGAAATCAACCCGGGAGCGAGTCGAGCAGTTCCGGGGCTGGCACACCCTGCCCCCGGGATGGCCTTTCTTTGAGGACCTTTACGAGGTCCTTTCAATCCAGAGCAGCTGACTGCCAGCTTGTTCCTTGACTTCCAGTGGTTCTGGGCCGCGGGCAGCACAGACCCTCAGAGACTCGGTTCTGAATGGAGACGCCGAGGCTGTGATATTCCTTCCGTACTTTCCTTGTCTTTGGTCCCATGACACCTTCGTCGGGGCAGAGGCCCGTGCTAACCCTGGACCTAGACTTCTGTCATCCACATAGCAGAGCCATTTAGAAATGACTCACAAGTTAAAGCTTGTCGTGAATAGGAAATTACATTCCTTTTGTCTCCTTCTAATAGGAAAAACATCAAAAGCAACAATTATTGTTCAGCTCCTCTGACAACAACTAATGGGTCCTTATGAGTGTCTATGAAGGAGGGGCAGTATTCCCCATCTTGCTGATGAGGGAGCAGGCTGGCGTGGTTAAGGGACTTGCCCAAGGCTGCACCGCCGGCTGGGGCAGGGCTGGGGCTGCCAGGCTCTTCTGCGGGTGGAGTAACTCCCATCGTGCGAGGGCTTGTCCTCGGTTGATGTGCCTTGCTTCCCTTAGTCCTCCAAGCCACCCTGGGGAGGAGATGGTGTAGTAGTGTTCTAGGGCTGCCATAATGAAATACCAAAACCTGGGCAGCCTAGAACAACAGAAATTTCTTCTCTTGCGCTTCTGAAATCAAGGTGTCAGCGGGGCCTCACTCCCTCTGACGGCTCTGCTCTAGGGGAGGACTCTTCCTTGCCTCTTCCAGCTTTTGGTGTTTGGGGTCAATCCTTGGCCTTCCTTGACTTGTAGATGAGACGCATCACTCCAGTCACATGGCCGTCTTCTGTGTCTTCACGTTGTCTTCCCTCTGTCTCTGTACCCAAATTTCCCCCTTTTTATAAAAAGGTGGTTTTTTAATTTACAGATGACCTCTGTAAAGATCCTATTTCCCAATAAGGTCCCATTCCGTGGTACTTGGGCCTAGGACTCCAACATGATCTTTTTTGGAAGACACAGTTCACCCCATAACAGGTGGCATTATGCACACTCAGTGAAGGAAGACACTGAGGCCAGGCCCAGAGAGGGTAACTGACTTGCTAGGCATACAGACTAAAAGTGAAAACACCAGGACCCGCGCTGGTCACACTCCTGTCTGACACGGTCAGCTTCCTAGGGAGGCGAGCTGCTCTGAGCGGTCACGCAGAAGCAGGAGTCCCCCCCAGGTGGCTCGTGGGGTCTGCAGCCACCACAGCACTGGCCAATCTTCGTTTACTGTTTTTGCACAGCTGAGTGTAAACCTTCCTGCTTTTTTGAAGGGATGAGGGGGAGCTTTCTGACACTCAATTCTGGACCTGGTTAAATGGGACCACACAGATTGGTGGCCCATGTAGCCCAGATGCCAGCACCTTTTGTATTATCTGACACAGAGCAAAGCCAGGTTGTTGCCACCTGGTTTGATTTGTCAGAAGCTGAAGCTGTGGCTTCCACGCCATGGTTGTTGTTTGCCCCATTCTGTGTGCATCACGGCCAGATGACCGTCCAGCTGAGCCAGGGCAGGGGTCTGGTCTGCCCTGTGAAGTCGACTCTCGTGCGGCTGCAGACCATAGCGCCAGCTCTGGGCAGGCCCTGGGCGAGGCTGAGGGCTGGCCTTCCCTTCCTTCGAAAAGAGTCACGCTTCTCTCTCTCTCTGATTTAGCTACAAAAACATTTACCGAGACCTGGAGCAGAGCATCAAAGCTGCTGACGCGGTGGAGGACCTGAGGTGGTTCAGAGCCAACCACGGGCCAGGCATGTCCATGAACTGGCCACAGTTTGAGGTGAGAGGAGGCTCTGCCTGTGACCTGTTGGCCTGGGAGGGGCCTAGGCCCACAGGGTCGAGTCATACACGGTTCTTTCTCCATCCAACTCAGAGCTGGCCTGTGCCCTGTTTATGTGGCAGCCTTTACACGTGGCTACCCTAGACACCAAGTGGATGTTTAATGTTCCGGGGGGCTTCAGGATCACCAAAGGGCCTTCTGAATCCCTGGTGAAGATGCAACTATGTTCTTTGTAATTGACAACTTTGACGGTCACTTGTTGAGCATCTGGCATTCCCTTCGTGGTGAGTCCCAGGAGTTGCAGGAGTCACAGTTCCCTGCTCAGCCCTGCGGGATGGCCAGGGAAGGAGTGGCCACAGTGCATTCCAGGCCTGGTGGGCCAAGAGCACTGGCTCAGCAGCCTCTGGTCCAGGACGAGAGGGGAGCATGGTCTCAGTGTGTAGCTGTTCTCACCCTTCACATGAGGGCTTTTCCTTATCTTCTTATATAAATTCAACCAGCTTTGGTGTAGGATTAACTTTCTTCTTTTCCCATTTTCATGGGTCCAAGCTGTCCAGTATCTTTACATGCAAAATTCGAGGGCCTGGGGATCTCAAGACTCTTCCAGCCCTAGAATTGGGTCCCCAGGCCCCACCTGGCCTCCTGCTGATAGCAGAGAAGGCAGTGGCCACGAGTCCCACCACCCTGTTCTCTGAGGGAAAGGATTCTCCCCACCTCGTGGCGAAGCAGGGGCTGGGAAGGGCCCCACAGGGCCATGGCTGCTGCCTCCCCCTGGGAGGATGCTGGAGGCAGCCCCCTCTGCCTTGGGCTCCAACCACCTGGCCCCGCTGACTCGGTAGCGGCTGGAGCCCAGGCTGCACTCAGATGCTGCCTCAGCACTTACTAGCTGTGGGATGCTGAGCAAGTAAGTCATCTGCCCTTTTCTGTGACTCAGTTTTCCCATGTGTAAAACGGGGATGACAACAGCCCCGATCTTCTTGGTGGCTGGGGGTTCAGTGACCTGGTCCGTGCTGGGTATTGCCCCTGGGCCCACCACACAGAAGCTTGTTTGGCCCCGTCCTAGCCTATAGTTTTTTCAGTCCGCATCCCTGTGCCTCTGTTTCCTGGAGTTTCTCAAGAAAGCTCCTCCAGATGAAAGTGTGGGTCCCTGCAGCTGAGCATTCCCCCTGCACTGCCTTTAGGACACCTGCTCCCAACAGGGGCCAAGAGCAGAGGCCCGGGGCCTTCCCAGGTGGAAGTGGACCTAGAGGAGACAGCACAGCCCGGCTTCTCCTCCCCCTGGTGATGGCACACGGGCAAGAAGCGAGTTGGTGATGGGACTTGTGCACACACCTGGATTCTCCTCTGTGGGGAGTGTTTGCTGCTCTCAGGAGAGGCTCAGGAAACCCCCTGTGACATGCATCCCCTCCAGCCCCCAGGTCCTTTAGGGTTGTTCGTCCCTACCCAGAGAACAGAATGGTCTGGAAAGGAAGACTTGACAGGCAGTCTTGCTGGGGTGGGTGTCCTGGCCAGAGCCCATGGTGGCCCTTCTCTCTGTGGGTCCCACGGGCCGGGAACCCATGCCTGCATGTGGTGCATGCTTGCAGCTCTTACAGGATCATGCTTCCTTTCTCTAATGAAATTATTTGTTTTTATTTTCCATGCCACAAGGATGAAGTAAGTTCCTATTTTATGGCTAACTTATTGAATTCCAAACCTCTTGCAGTGTGTGTTCAGCCCAGGTGGGTCTGTGTGTGGCGTCCGCAGCCTGCTTCTAACAGCGTGTGCTGGTTAAAGAACCGTGGCCACAGTGTAGCCCAGGCTGTTTTGTTGTCCAAGTTAATAGCGGACCCTTCCCTTCAGAGTTGGCCTGGTGTTGATCACATCGGCCCTTGGAAGCCACCCCGTCAGGACGGATTTATATTTCAAAAGGTCCTGTTTGCAGGGCAGAAAAAGAGACACAGACGTAGAGAACAGACGTATGGACACCAAGGGGGGAGACTGGCGGGGGGGCGGTGGTTGTGGTGGAATGAACTGGGAGATTGGGATTGACATACATATACTAATATGTGTAAAAGGGATGACTAGCAAGAACCTGCTGTGTAGGGCTTCCCTGGTGGCGCAGTGGTTGAGAATCTGCCTGCTAATGCAGGGGACATGGGTTCGAGCCCTGGTCTGGGAAGATCCCACATGCCGCGGAGCAACTAGGCCCGTGAGCCACAGCTACTGAGCCTGCGCGTCTGGAGCCTGTGCTCCACAACAAGAGAGGCCACGATAGTGAGAGGCCCGTGCACCGCGATGAAGAGTGGCCCCCACTTGCCGCAACTAGAGAAAGCCCTCGCACAGAAATGAAGACCCAACACAGCCATAAATAAATAAATAGATAGATAGATAGATAGCTGAGATTCCATTCAAATTTCTTCAGTTGTCCTAATAATGTAATTAGGGCAAAAGGATACAGTTCAGACTCATGTGTTGCATTCAGTTGTCATGTCTCTTTAAAATTAAAAAAAAAAAGAAATAAAAAAGAACCTGCTGTGTAAAAAATAAGTAAAATTCAAAAATTCAAGAAAAATTTTTTAAAAAGGTCACTATGGGGATTCTGAGTGCCAGTTGAGTTCTCAGCTTATTTCAGTTAAGAAAATAATTAACAAATAAATAGGTGACCTAAGTTTGGGGTTGAGGGCCCAGGTCTGCCACCAACTCTGCGTGGGCAAGTCACTTTTCTTTCTGGGCGTTGGTTTCCTCATCTGACAAATTGGCAGGTTAGACTTGAATGTTTCTAAGGTGGCTTCTAGCCTTGAAATTCCATAACTACACATGAGCAAAGCTCATGACTCAAAGCAAAGCTCAAAGTCATCCCAAATATTAATTCAGATAAAGTTGTTTGATAATGGGTGGAAATGGGGCAGGGGGAAGAGTTCATTAAATGTGTACACACACGTGCTTTTCTCCCAGTGTTTTCAGTGCAGTTGATAAAAGCCTGTTCACATGCTGGAAAAATAGTGAACCTCTGGGGAGATAAACACTGCTTTGCTTTGTTAGCTAGCCCCCAGCACGCTGCTCAGATGGGGGAGGATGTTCCTGGGCAGGGGAGGGCACTGCTCCTTGGAGACTTGAGTGGCCGGGTTGCCCCTGCAGTGATGCGGGAGCTCCCCTGGGCCCCTGATTTTGTTTGCACCCAGGGCCCATTTCCCGCACTGCAGGCTTGCTCAGGCCCCCACGCCCAGCTCTCTTGCCCTGCTGACAGTTCAGGGCATGGATGGGAGAGTCTTCAGCACTGAATGCCAAGCCCCTCGGAGGGTGGGCTCTGTCTCCTTTGGAAGCGCGAGGAAACCTGGCGAGGCCTCTGGCTGCTGCCGCGGGCCTGAGGGTCCGGAGGCTGAGTGCCACAGGGACAGGGGTAGGACGGGGAGGCTCCCTGGGACTGGAATGCAGGATCCCTGAGTGTCGGCTCCAGTCTTCTTATCATCCATCCGTCCCTGCAGGCTGGGCCTGGTGCTGACCTCCAGGCCCCCTGAGGAGTCCACACTTTGCACAGTGAGGAGGGGTCAGTGGTGGGTGTCATGAGCCCGGGGTCTGCTGGGAAACAAGGGAGCGCAGAGGCAGCAAGGCTAGACGTCACTAAGTGTGCGGGGCAGGCCACTGGCTGGCTGGCCGGTGTTTTAGACTGATGTGGCCTCAAACAAATGAACTTCCTGACTCCTCTCCCTCGGTGCCCGTTGCTCAGGAGTGGTCTGCAGACCTGAACCGAACTCTCAGCCGGAGAGAGAAGAAGAAGACTGCCGATGGTGTGACCCTGACGGGCATCAACCAGACCGGCGACCAGGCTCTGCAGAGCAAGCCTAGCAGGTGGGCACTGGGGCAGCCTCAATCCCTGGAACGGTCCCCTTGGTCCTCTGCACGGGCTGGGACGCCCCCACCTGGGACACCGGGAGACTCCCCGATGGGGCTTCGCAGGGAACCCCAGGGCCATCTTTCCAGACACTCCCTGGCTGCCCGCGCTCTGCTGGGCAGTGGCCCAAGGTCATCTCTGGGGAGAATCATCAGTCCCCCTGGTGCCAGAGCTGCAGAAAGATCCAGAGGGGGAGCCTTTGCCACAAACGTGCTTTGGGCCCCAAATGAGGGGAAGAACTGATGTTAGGTGCTGGTCATTATGTGTCCCCAGTGGTGCACACGGGCAGGTGGAGGTCACTGTCGGTGGGGTCCTTCAGGCGGGTTCAGGTGCCCTGGCCAGGTTTGTACTTACTTCCCCGTGCCGTATGCAGGTGCCTGATTCGGGGGTGGGGCATTGTCAAGTGCCCCCTTTTTCAAATTACCTCTTTGCTGAGAGCACTGGTTATTTCTGACCTCATTGTTTGCTAAAACTGAGTTTGGATCAAAGAGGTGGCACTGAGGTCCTTTAGAACCTCCTGGAAAGCGTGTGCCAGATGAGGCCACAGAGTTCCCAGCAGATAAATCTTGCTGTCCTCTGCAGAGCTGAGGCTGCCCTGCAGGCCCCGGGCCCAGAGGCCTCCACGGCATGCTGGGTGATAACACACCTCAGGCTCGTGGCTTTCTGGGAAGGGTCAGCACAGGTTCCACAGGCCTTTCTGTAGCCCTGGGCAGTGAAGCCCCCACCCAGGCTCCCTGGGCTGACATGGCCACTTGTCATTCAGCTGCTGTGCCACCGTCTGGGCAGGTGGGCCTGGTTAAGTGACTGCAGCAGTGAGCACCGTGCCAGGGGTCAGGCCAGCACCTGTGTGACTAGGGGCGGGGTGGGGCGGCCTAGGCTGGCCAGGGCTGCTGCACAAATTCAGCTGCCCAGCACCAACCCCCTCTCAGGTCAGCTGGAGAAAGGTGCCGAGGAGGGAGGAGGGCCTGGTGGTCTCAGACATGTGGCCCGGATGTAGGCAGCAGGCAGGCATAGGCCCAGTGCCTCTTGCCTGGCCTGAAACCAGTGAGGCAGTTGCCGGCCACTTGGGGTCACTCTGGTGGCATTTGAAGCATTTCCTCGCCTACCCTCCCCTGCTCTGACTGAGCCATCCCCCCAGCACCTTGTGGGCCCGCTCCATGCCGCCCTGGCTTGGGAGGCGGTGCTGGCCTGGGGAGCCCTGCCCTGCAGCTCAGTGGTGCGGTCCCTCAGCTCAGAGTTCTACAGTGGGGTGCCTGGGCTCTCGGGGGCCTGTCTTATCTCTACTGTCTTGTTCTGCACTCTGTACCTGTAGTCACTGCATTTCATCGCCTGGCTGTCAGCACTCAGGCCAGGCTGGGGTCAAATTTCTCTCTGGTACCCTCTGGGCCTGGCACACAGTAGGCAGTTGATACAGTTATGCAGATGAATTTTCCCACTCTGGAGCACAAAAGGGGTCCTTTCTTCCCAGAAAGGGCTATTCAGCAGGCTTTGGTTCTGATTTTGGAAGTTGCAGACCCAGGAGAACCAGGGCGGAGGCTGTTGGGCCCTTCTGTAGTCAGAAGGAGAGGGTACGCTGCGCTGTGGGGTCTGGAGAGCTCCGGGAGCCTCTCTCCTGCTCTCGGCAGGGCTCTGAGCCTCCCCGGCTGTCACCCTCCCCAGGCTGAGCCCCACAGGCTGTCGGCTGCCAGCTCTCAGCAGAGAGCCAGGTGGGGCGGACTACGGAGAGAACCCCTGAGCCCAGAAGCACTTTGCTCCAGCGACAGCCTGTGCGCACCCCAGGGCTCCTGTTAGGATAGACTGTGTTCAGACACAAGGAGGGCAAAGGGAAACGTTGTTCTCTCTTAGACACTTAAAGCGCATTTAACAGCCAAAGCGTTGCCAAGTGTTTTGCTGAAACAGGCTTTCTGCGCAACAACATATTCCTCCTATTTGACGGGGAGCTGATTTGTCCCTTCAAACCCTGGCCCTGTGATCCTGCAGCTGGGAGCACCGGGGCCGTGGGGGCCGCCGAGTTGGGGTCCCCTGAAAGCTCTCTCTCTCCCCGTAGCGACCTTAGTGTCCCGAGCAACCCCGCACGGTCAGCGCACTCACTGTCCAGCTACAACCCCTTCGAGGACGAGGACGACACGGGGAGCACCGTCAGTGAGAAGGAGGACATTAAGGCCAAAAAGTTGGTGAACAAACGTTTCCCTCTGGTTTCCACCTCGCTCCCTTTGTCTCTCCTCTCTGTCCAGGGTCTCACCCCCTCGGCACTCAAAGCAATGCATGAGGCCTGCAGGAGGTGGCCCGGCTGCCAGCTGGTGGACGGTCTCTGGCTTCTCGATCTCTTAGGGAGGGAGGCACCAGTTAACAAGCTGTGGCTGCTTTTTCTCTGCCCTCTGTTAACCCATGTCAAGGTCCCGGCACACCAGCACAGGAAGATGGGCGTGCCGGGTGGCCCTGCAGGGAGCCTGCCCACGCAGGGCTGCTGAGGGGGCCGTGATCCTGCAGAAGGGGTCCCAGCCCAGCCCCAGGGCTCCCTCGGCCACCCGGGCGGGGACCACGGCTCCAGGCAGGGCCTCAGGCCTCTGCCAACCCCGTGCTCAGGCCCCTGGGTCAACCCTTTCTTGCAGTGTGAGCAGCTACGAGAAGACCCAGAGCTACCCCACGGACTGGTCCGACGACGAGTCTAACAACCCGTTCTCCTCCACGGACGCCAACGGGGACTCAAATCCATTTGACGAGGACACACCCTCGGGGACGGAAGTGCGGGTCCGGGCCCTTTACGACTACGAAGGGCAGGAGCACGATGAGCTGAGCTTCAAGACTGGTAGGTGGACTTCCCGGCTGGCATCGGGGGCGAGTGCTTCCAGCCTGCTGGGGGAGGTTGGTTTTTTTAAGTCTGCTAAAATTCCTGCTAGTTTCATTTGTGTGTTCGCCAATCCACCCCCCATTTTAAAAGTAGCAGATGGGGGCTTCCCTGGTGGCACAGTGGTTAAGAATCCGCCTGCCAATGCAGGGGACAAGGGTTCAAGCCCTGGTCCGGGAAGTTCCCACATGCCGCGGAGCAACTAAGCCCGTGTGCTACAACTACTGAGCCTGCGCTCTAGAGCCCGCGTGCCACAACTACGGAAGCCCGCTTGCCTAGAGCCCATGCTCTGCAACAAGAGAAGCCACCGCAATGAGAAGCCCATGCACCGCAACGAAGAATAGCCCCTGCTCTCCGCAACTAGAGAAAGCCCGCACGCAGCAACGAAGACCCAACGCACCCAAAAATAAATAAATAATTAAAATAAATTAATTAAAAAAAAAAAGTAGCAGATCCTCAACACCAAAGCTTAGAAGACAGCGAGGTGCCCATGTGCCTTTTCCCAAGATGCTGCCCCAGCAGGGCTAAGGCCTGTGCACAGGAGATGCTGATCGCCAGGCCCCCTGGAAGCAGCTGCCCTACGGGTCCCCAAGCGAAGCCTTTCTCCAGAGGCCCACAGCTGGCAGAGGAGCCCAGACCCCAGAATAGCAGGCAGCGTGTCCGTGGGCCCGCAGAGCCTCATCTTGGGGCAGTGCCTTTCACGCTCTTCCTGCAGCCATGCTGTGTGCACACCTACCACCAACACACCTTTGCTGCCAGTAGCTGAAGCCCCGGTTTTATAGAACAGTCTGCATCCTGATTGTATGAGCTCTGCGTGTGGAGATTTTCTATCCTGTCCTTTTTTTTTTTTTCTTTAATGCTGGTTGCAGCTCACCAAATGGGTTGCAACCCTCCATTTGAAGAGCACTATCTTAGAGCCTGTCCAGAGAGGCCTGATCGGCCTGGCGCCAAGTGGGCCCAAAGGGAGCCAAGTTCCTTCCTTCTGCCTTGCCCCTCCTCAAAGCCAGCCCAGATTCAGCACCCATCCCTCCAGGGCAGGGGCTGTGCTGGGCCCTGACTCAACCAGCACAGGCTGAAGTGTGCCCTCCGCGCTCCATCTCTGGGACAGACCCTCACTTCTGAACCCACCCCACCCCAGCTGGGGCTGTGTCCGGAAGCCCTCCTCTCCACACTCAGCAGGCCAGCCAGCTCTCCCCAGACACTCGACCCCAGGGTTGGTCATTGGGTGCCTATGGCTGGTTGTAGAAAATTCTTTTTTTTTTTTTTTTTTTAAATTAATTAATTTATTTATTTTTGGCTGTGTTTGGTCTTTGTTGCTGCTCGCGGGCTTTCTCTAGTTGCGGTGAGCAGGGGCTACTCTTCATTGTGGTGTGCAGGCTTCTCATTGCGGTGGCTTCTCTTGTTGTGGAGCACGGGCTCTAGGCGCGTGGGCTTCAGTAGTTGTGGCACTCGGGCTCAGTAGTTGTGGCTCACGGGCTCTAGGCACGCGGGCTCAGTAGTTGTGGCGCACGGGTTAGTTGCTCCACGGCATGTGGGATCTTCCCAGACCAGGGCTCGAATCCGTGTCCCCTGCATTGGCAGGTGGATTCTTAACCACTGCGCCACCAGGGAAGCCCTGGATGTAGAAAGTTCTTACGTGTCTTTAAACACCTCTGTTGAGTTTTCTTTTCGTTTCTTTTTTTTTTGGGCGGGGGGGGCGTGCCTTGAAACTTGCGGGAACTTAGTTCCCTGATCAGGGATCGAACCCGTACCCCCCGTAGTGGAAGGGTAGAGTCCCAACCCCTGGACCGCCAGGGAATTACCTCGAGTTTTCTGACATCTTTGGTTGGGGTTGTTTCCCCCCTGCTTTGTTTGTTGACTGATTGATTTTCAATTTCTCATTCTTTCTAAATCTTTTTTTTTCTCGTTTGGCCCCACTGTACAGCTTGTGGGATCTTAGTTCCCTGACCAGGGATTGAACCCGGTCCCCGGCAGTGAAAGCGCCAAGTCCTAACCACTGGACCGCCAGGGAATTCCCTCTAAATTTTACCTATTGGATTAGTCAGCAGTTTTATAGATTTAAAATGTTTCCTTCCGTTCCCAGTGAATTACCAAAAGCAAACTGAAATGAATGTCTCTAGTCACCGGTTTACATTTTCACAACTTGGAAGGTTCCTATTAGTTTCGTCTGTTTTCCGTGTTGTTTTCCTCTTCCCCGGCGTGACGGGAGCTCCCGGCCCGCACCGCTTCCGCTGCCTTCAGCACGCTCTGGCCGCTCTCCACGTCTCTGGGCCTTGGGAGCCTGCGGAGTCTTCGCTTGGTGCACTTTTCACCACGTGACAGCATCAGAGAGCTGGTGCCCCGTCGGCTCCGGGGAGCCTCGCTCATCAGGGCCTGATGGGAGAAACACCAGTCGTCAGTGTCGGCCCTGCCGGGGGCCCACGGGGGCACCTGGGGGTGGGCGAAGATGAGGTTTACCGCTCAGCACGCCACGCCTCGGCCCCCTGCATTCGCTCCTGATGTTGCCAAGCCAGACTTGCACCAGCACGGGTGCTGCCAGAAGCGGGTCGTGTGCACAGCAGCAGGCAGGAGAACCATCTCGCTCATGGGCGTAACGGCAGCCCCCGTTTACCGAGTGCTCGCTACACAGACCTAGGGCCCTTTTGTGTTTTAACACTTAGTCCTCACGGCGCCCCCCCACCCCTTCCCCCGGTCCACAGATGAGGAAACTAGGCCCCAGGGGCGGGGCCTTGGCCAGGTCTCCCAGCAGCCCAGGTATTGGCCCCCCAGGCATCTGGATCAGTATCGCTGCTACACAAAGTAAGGAGTCAGGGAAATGTTGCTAAACAAGGCGTAATTGCCTGAGGAAAAAAAATGCAACTGAGCCTGAAAAATGGACCAAAATGCCAGCAAGAAATACAAAGCTGCAAACTGAACAATAAGAACAGGCCTCAGCTGGCCTGTCTTCCGCCAGTTCCCACAGCCGTCTCTGCAGGGTGCTCACCGGCCAGAGCTCCTTCCTGTCCCCTGGCTGGGCTGCCCTGTCTGTCCTGAACAGAAAAGTGCCAGGCCTGGACCTCCCTCCACCTCAGCCCTGACCACACCTTTGGTCCTCGTCCCCTGGCCTGTCTCCTTGAGGGACCAGGGCTCCATCTGTCCCTCTCTCATGTCTGTATCTCCTTCACCACACAGGGCCTTGGCGTGATGTAGAGGCTCCTTCATGCTTGAACAAACGAAAGATAAACTGCACTAACACAGAGCCATGGGGAGATTCCAGAACTGTGCCAACACTCTCAGTGTTGGGAGGGGTTGATTTCTTTAAGTCAGAGGACAAATGTTCTGAGCTAGGTGCTGGGGATAGAATAATGGGTCCCCAACCTTCCCACAGCCTGCAGTCTAGACACACATTAAATGAAGGCACCAAGACCATGGCAACAAGTGCTGGAGGAGATACAAGATCAGGCGGGCCAGGGCCCAGGGGAAGGAAGGATGGCAGTACAGGGCTGTGAGGGAGGTGGCACGGACCCTGGGAAAGGATTCCTATGACCTGGCCTGGGACAGTCAGGAAGGCAAAAGTCCTGCAGCGTTTAATTCTGCAGCGTTTAATTCTGCGAGCCCCGCTGGCAACTGAGAATGGCTTGCTTTGGGGTCACTGTGTGAGAGACCGGCGTCTTTAGATCTCTCAGAGGCCCCCATGGCTAAACACAAAACCTCAGATGCAACTTGGTAGAGAAAGAGCCAGGCCCTCGGGCCACGTTGCCCCCAGGAGAATGCCTGCCCCTCCCACCCAAGTTAGGGACCCTTTGTGGGCCCACGGTGGGGGCTAAAACATGAGGGTGACTCTCTGACCCGGTGGTCACCAAGACCGCTTCCTTTTTGTCTTGCAGGGGATGAGCTGACCAAGATAGGGAATGAGGATGAGCAGGGCTGGTGCAAGGGACGCTTGGACAACGGACAGGTTGGCCTGTACCCAGCGAACTACGTCGAGGCGATCCAGTGACGGGCTGGTGGGCTGGCTGGCGGAGGGGTGGAGGTGGAGGGCCCAGGAGCTCTGTTAGCCATTGGCCCCGGGCTCTGGTGCCTCCAGCCAGCTGTGTGGGCCTCCACTCCTTTTCCTGCAAAAGATGATGGTTCCATTGCTCTTGGCTTCATGGTGTCTCTTGAAGGCAGACAAGCTGGTCATTTTACCTGGGACTCGGCACCCTTTCCACAGTGCAAATGGAGAGATGTGCAAACAGGAAGATGCAATACAACAGAAATCGCCGGGCCCCTCCCCGCCCCCGCTCCCGCTCCCCTACTCGCTGTGTGTTGGCTTATCATGGATCTGTATATTCTTGACCTTGTCTTTCCTCCTCTCCTCCAAGTCCATGGTAATGGTGGGTTACACTGATTCTGGTTCCACTGATTACTTTCTCTGACGAGTCCCATCACCTGCAACTTAGATGAACAAACTTAAATGCCATTTTCTGAGGGAGGACTTTGAGGTTTTTAATTTAAAGGCTGTGTACAGTTACTTTTTTATATACATGTTCTTCCATTCATTTATACTTAAATTATGGCATAGATGGATGTACACCAGTCTTAAGGAAATATCTCTATTTCCATGTCGTACTGTTAATCAACCATGCCACTGCCTGGGGCAAGCTGCGAGAGCCGGTAGCTCATTTGGACAGACAATGTTTGAGACAAGAGATTGCAGTAGAAAGATGGGAACACATGGTTGGATTCCTGTTGTGAATGCTGTCCACATTTGGGGCATCCAAATGTGAGTTTCGCAAATAACCTTATGCAGTACTCTCTAAAGTCACCATATTTAAAAACTATTTTCACTCTGTGCTTAAAACTTCACTCATGCAAATTAACAATTTTATCAGTGATTTGAAAGGTTAAAAAATAAGAAGACTAACTTTTCAAGTGAATGCATCTATAGTTAAGATGCTTTATATTAGACTGTCATGTCTTGGTGTATATCTGTATATATTATTTGATATTCAGAGAATCTAAAGAGCTCGTCTACTGTGTTAATGAGATTTAACAGCTTTTGACAGTGGGTTTAATTTGTAAACTGCTTGAAGACCGTGGCATTTGGGCACAGGCCTGGCTGGTCGGCTGAGACCCTCCGGGCTCGGGCCCTGGGCCTCTCTGAAGTGGAGCCTGTGGTAGGGAAGTCTGTCCTCACTGGCTGGCTGTGGGTCCAACTTCTAACTAGCCTTAGTCCTTTCTGTAGCAGAACACTGTACAAACCTCCCGTGTCTTTCCAGCAGTTGCAGATTTCACTGTCATCTGTATTCCTCGTGAGCAAACAAAAGCTGGATCTCACCCCCCTAGCACAAGGGTCTCTTCTCAGCATCCTTAGTCATCAGGGAGCAGGCGTGCTGGGGCAGGAAGCTACACTGTAGTCACGGGGCAGGGGAGGGAGGGATAACCTTTATTTTGTGTAACTCAGACATTGGAGAAATGGCTGCTGCCATCACAAGCTATGCATTTTATTCAGTGTTTCCAGTGAGCTTGATGTCTTGCTTGGAAAATGGATGTGTGTCTGTCTGTCATGAACACTTACCAGCAGAAATCCTCATTCCTTTGCTACAGATGTACCAAAAATTGTCACGTCTTTTCAGTTTAGGTGTTTCTTTAAACGCATAGTATTTTAGAAAAAAATCAATAAACAGTTGATCTCGTGAGTATGACAGTCTCTGTGCTGTGCGTGTGCCTCACGCTCTCATCAGCTGGTGGACGTGTCTTCATTGGCATTTATGCACCAGCTCTGGAGCCGGGCAAGATCCCAGGTGCAAGACCACTGCCCAGGGGACCGTGTCCCTGTCCCACTGCCCCTGCCAAGCTAGAGGTTGGGGAGTTGAGGCACCGGAGCCCCTTGCAGTTCTCCTCTCCCCCAAACCTGCCGCTGTGTGGCCTAGGCTCCCCCAGTGTGGGCAGCAGGCTGGCACCTCCCTACCCACTCGCCAAGGCCCAAATAGCAGGACCAGACCAGAGGCCACTCATCACCCGAGCTTCCTTGAACGTATTTCCCGAGCACCCGCTGTGCACTGGGCCCTCTCTACTTACATTATCTGCAAAGAGCTCGCCCATCTCCAAACACGCTGTGAGTGAGATGAGTCTCCCCGTCTCCATTTTACAGAGAAAGAAGCAGAGGCTCCAAGAGCCAGACTCACCCAAGGAGTCCCCGCTGGTCTGTGGCACCAAGTAAAATCCCTGAAGAGCCCTCCACCCTCACCCTCGGGGGTGACCTGAGTCGAAAGGAGGCCGGGGCAAAGCGGGAAAGGAGAGATGTGAGGGCTGCCGGTCACTAACGTCGGTCAGGCTGCCAGAGAAGCGCCCCACCTGGGCACCAGGCCCTCACAGGGGAGCAGGAGGAGCAAGGGGGTAGCTGCCACGGCAGGGGTAAACTCTGCCCAGCTCATGAAGGGCCAAGGATGAATCTCTGTCATCTGCCACCTGGTCTGATGGTGATGGGGCCCCTGCTGTCCGCTTCTGAGGAGGAGTTGGAGCCCATCGCCGCTGCCCGCTGCCCAGGGCGGTCACCAGCTTCTGCCTCGCCAGCCCCAGGCTCCTCCGAGAGACAGGCTGGGCCAGGGCAGAACGGGGTGGGGGTCAGAGCAGGCTCCCACTCCCGTCTCTTGAGCTGGGCCTGCTGGCCAGCCAGCCCTGGGCTTCTGGTGAGCTCAGGTTCTGTGATGCCAGCGCACGGGGGAGGCTGGAGTCACCCCACTTTGCAGAAGACACAGAAGGTCTGGAAGCTCAAGTCCAGTGACTTGCCCAAGGCCCTGTGACAGAACCGTGATTCAAACCCACATCTGCAGGATTCTCGAGGGCAAGCCCGTCCTCGCTCCCTCCACTGGCGGATAAAGAACAAGGTGGGTGAGCAGGAGGAGCCCTCAAAAGTCGGGCCGACACCACCGCTGCTCGGCGAGGCCCTTTTCTCAGCTTCGTGTATCCTCAGAGCTCCTGCAAGGAAGCCTGGAGGGCCCACACTGCCCACCTGCCCTCTCCTGTCCTGGCCCTCAGGGTGAGCCTGGAAACCTTAACTCGCTCCTGGGCCTCATCTTCTCAGGCAAGAGTGATACCTGCCTCCCCGGGTGGGGGTCAGGGTTAAGGGGTGAAAGGCCACAGGTGCTCAGGAGATGATAACTTTTGCCATGATTATGCGTGACACCTCATCCTCCTGGTCCCCCGTCAGGACCCTCTGGCATCCTTGGCTGCCCCTCCCACGCCCTCCATGCTGGGCCACTGAGCTCTCTTTGCCTCTCTGTCCTTCCCCACCCCCACAGCCCCTGCCTGGGCCAAGCTGCCCCTTCTCCCCCTGGGTCACTGCTGCATCCACACCACCCTCAGGGGTC
Organism: Balaenoptera musculus; assembly: GCF_009873245.2. Lineage (NCBI taxonomy): Eukaryota > Metazoa > Chordata > Mammalia > Artiodactyla > Balaenopteridae > Balaenoptera > Balaenoptera musculus. Next base: position 98,257,939 of record NC_045794.1, on the reverse strand, counting down.
CCCAGGGCCCTCAGCAGCCCACCCCACTTCCCTCGGCGGGGGGGGAGTATTTCCTCCTCTCCAAGCCCCCCAGTAATGCCCAGAGGGCAAGTGACCTCTGGCCTAGTGACCTGGGCAGGGATCTGATGCTGCCACAATAGGAGCTAAAACACTGGGTCTTCTGAAGTCCCTGCAGATGGAGGACAGGGCTGGCCTCGGTGTCCCAGGCTTCCCTGCAGGGCCCTTATCCACCTAAACACAGGCAGGCCGGTCCCCTTGCCTGGCCTGGCCTTCTCTGGGTGGCCTGTGGGTCTGGGCTGTGCCAACGCCTCAAGTTCTAGGGGGCAGGCTTGGGGGGCCGCTTGCCATCCATGGGATAGGGGTGTGGGAGGCTGAGGGGCCCCTCCTTGTTCACGGGGAAACTGAGGCCAAGTGAGGGTCAGGAGTGACGCGCCTGTGGCCACAGAGCAAGTGGCTGGAGGAGCTGAGCCAGGTCTGACCCCGAGTAGCCCCTCCTGGCAGGCAGTTGGCTCCCTCCCTCCCTATTTTCTGTTCCTGGGTTGTATTCATTCACCAAGCATTTCTTGAGCACCTACTGTGTGCAAGACTCGGTGGTGCCAGGACAGACATGAGGAAGGGCCCACATTTGCCTTCAGGGGACTTCAGAGATCAGGGAGGGACGGAGTCACTGTGATACTGGCCGCAGTGGCCAGAAAGGAGGGGGCAGGATGGTCTCCTGAGTGTGCGCGGTAGATTCTGGAGGTCAGCCTACAAGTCTCAGGAAATTTGGATAAACAGGGCCTCCCAACCCGGCTCCAAGACCCTAAGGGGCGGAGCACTATGGGGTCCTTGAGCTGCTTCCCCACTTCCAGCGGGAAGCGTCCCCGCCTGCGTGGAGGTCAGGCTGGGCTGTGGGCAGACTGGGGGGACCTCCACCTCTGGGGGCCCTGAAGCCCGAGCAGGTGCCTGAGCCTCTCTGAGCTGGGTGTCCAGAAGCGGGAGAACTTGCCAGGTCGGGGCCCTGCTCTCAAGGTGTCCTGGAAACTACCTCTCGTCTCCCCACCCCCTCTCACAGCCCCAGCTCTCTCCAGGGTGGCAGCTGCCCCCTCTGCGCCCCTGCCCAGACACCGGCAGGAGGTGTGTGCCCCTTTCCGGGCCTTAGTTTTCCCTTAGACGGGCCCGCAGTGACCTCCGGGCTGGATCTCTGTGGTCTCTGGAGGGAGCGAGCAGAAGGGCCGGGCCACAGGGCCTCAATGGACAGACCTGGGGCCCCCTGGTGGAGAGGCCTGGGCCTGGGATAGAAGCAGCTCCGCTGCCCGGGGAAGGACAGACCCAGGTTGAGGTATGAGGCTCATGCCCCACCAGGCAGGGCCACTGCCAAGCACAGGGTCAGAGGAGCCACGCTGATGCCGGCACTCTTGGGGGACAGGCAGCTTCTCAGCCTGCTGTTTCCAACCAGCCTTGGGCTAAACATGTATCAGCTACATGCCAGGCCCTGTGCTGAGCACCTTTCCCTGCAAAGGATCATAGAAATCTCCTCACGATGTATGAGCGCCATTTTATAGATGAGGAAACAAACGAGAGAGCTTGAGTGACTTACATCGGGCCACACAGCAAGTCAGGGTAGAGGTGGGGTTTGAACTCCGATGCCCAACTCCAAACAGCAGATGCTGCTGTCTAAACTGCTGGTTCTCAAACATCTAGAGGGCTTGTTACAGCCCAGCTTGCTGGGCCACATTCCAGAGTTTCTGAGTCACCAGGTTGGGGGTGAGGCCCAGGGCTTGCATATCTAACAAGTCCCCAGCTGACGCTGACCCAGGACCACCCTCTGAGCAAGTCAGAGCTGCCCAAAGTACCAGCGATTCTGTGTCCTCCTTGATTTGTTCATACAACCAGCAGATGCTCCTAACCCAGCTCTGGGGACCCAGAGACCGATCAACCACAGTCTGGGCCGAGGAGGTGGGCACGGTATGGACAAAGAGAGCCCAGGGAGCAAGGGACACAGGCCAATGTGACCTCCCATCCCTAGCAAGGGGCAGGGAGGGTTAGGAGGCAGCCAGGTAGTAGAGGGAGAGGTGCCTCATGAGGGTTGGATGGGCACCTTGTGTCCCTGACCCTTAGTTTCCTCATCTGGAAAATGGGGAAATGGTTCCTATCTTTTCTTTTTCATCATCATTTGGGGTCAAGAGTGTGAAAGTGCTTGTTAAAACACACAAATATGAGGCACCTTGTTGTGAAAGTGGTCTCACCCCCAAACACCATCCTAACTCAAGCCGGTAATAACCAAAGTATGCAGACCCCAGATGGAGACTCCGGATCCTCCCCAGCCAGAGGCTGGGCGTGAATGCTTCCTCCAAGCCGTATATTCATCCATCTCTGAAACTGTACGGAAGAAGGCTGGGTTTTCCGCACCAAAATTTGACGAAATATTTTTTTCTTCTCTGAAAATTAACGAGTCTTACAAAGGTGTGAAAACGAAGCCAGTGGTTAAGAGCATAGACTGTGAGGTCATATTCTCTGCACTCAAACTTGGCTCCAATTGTGGGACCTTACTTAGCTACGTTACCTTGAGCAAAATACTTAATTTCTCCGAGGCTTGGTTTGCTCATCTATAAAATGGCAATAATAGTAAACATTTGTATTTCACTCTGTGCCAGACCCTGTTCTAAACTCTTTAACATTTATTAATATTTAACAAAGCAGCCCTATGAACTAGGTAAATATTATTATTCCTATTTCTATAGGTAAGGAACCTGAGGCACAGAGAGGTTAGGTAACTTGCCCAAAGGTACCGTACAGCCAAGCGAGCTAGGTTCAGACATGGGTAGTGCAGTGCAGTCCCTGCCCACTAGGCTGTGCTGTTGGACAACGAGGTCGCCTGCCTCGGAGGGCGAGGATGTGCCTGCCCCCAGTGGCGCTCATTAACATACCTACCAGAACGGGAGTTACCCCATTTCAGAGACGCCGGACCTGAAAGGCCCTCCTCCGTGCTCTGGAGCACCTCAGTGCCACTACTGGCACGTCTTCTTGCTTAAACAGCAAGCTCCTTGGTGCAGACACTGGGCCTTAATCTTCTCTCTAGCCCCAGTGCTTTGGAGCGAAACTGAAAAGAAAAAATGAAATCAATTTTGGACCACCCAATAAAACTCAGATTGGACTGTTTTAGACCTCTTCAAATCCTCTGTGGAAAAGGCTAGGAAATGAAGGAAGGAAGGAACAGATGAACAAATGAACTGCATAAATAACATCACTCTCTGAGCAAAGGATAACTAACACCGGCCGTCAGCGGGCTAAAGCCCTGCCATGCAGCATGGCAACCGAAGGCCACAGAAACCCGAGTGCCTGGCCAAGAGGTCTGAGAACAAAAAGCCCCGAACTGGATGGCATTTTTTTTTTTTTTTTTTTTTATTTATTTACTTATTTATTAATGGCTGTGCTGGGTCTTCGTTTCTGTGCGAGGGCTTTCTCTAGTTGTGGCAAGTGGGGGCCACTCTTTCTCTCGGTGCACGGGCCTCTCACTATCGCGGCCTCTTGTTGCGGAGCACAGGCTCCAGACGCGCAGGCTCAGTAGTTGTGGCTCACGGGCCTAGTTGCTCCGCGGCATGTGGGATCTTCCCAGACCAGGGCTCGAACCTGTGTCCCCTGCATTGGCAGGCAGATTCTCAACCACTGCGTCACCAGGGAAGCCCCAGCCGCATGGCATTTGATCAACAAGGTGAAACTGACTGCAAGCGAACTGTGTGCAGCTCATTGGCCACTTCCTGGTCGAGATTAGCCAAGCTGCTCCTGCCCCTCTATAACAGTTTTCACATAACCACGTTAATGACCACTCTGTAGCTGTAAAAGGAACAAAGGTTCAGATGAAAACCTGGAAACTAAGCAAAAGTATTCAGAAAAACACTGAAGTCCCAACATCCAGAGGTAATACTGCTGACATTCTGGTGCATTTTTTCTAGTCTTTTTTCTATACATACACATGTGCCCATGTTTCATTGTCCTTATCATTAATGTGTGTGTTTTTTACAAAATTGGGATCATACTCTAAACGTAGTTTGGTACCCTGCTTCATTCTCTTAATATTTGATCATGAGCATTTTCTCCTGTCCCTAAATATGCTTCCACTAAAAATGTTTAATGGCTGCATGGCATTCCATGTGTTAGAAGTCTCATATTGCTGAGCATGTCTTTGTTTCCCATCTTTTTTTATTTCTTAAGGTATAATTTACATACAGTAAAATGCACCCTGTTTAGTGTATAATTTGACAAATGCACATAAGTCATGTAACCACCACCACAAACAAGATATAGAACTGTCCCCTCACTCTCCAGATTTCTGCCTGGTCCTCTGTAATCAACCCCTCCTTGTATTTCCAGCCCCTGGAAACCACTGATCTGTCTTGTTTCCATAGTTTTGCCTTTTCCAGAATGTCATATGAATGGAATCATACAATATGTAGCTTTTTGAAATTGTCTTGTATTTCACTTCACGTAATTCGTCTGCAATCCATCCACGTAGTTTCATGGATCAGTTTGTTACTACTTATTGTGGGTAGTTTACATTGAATGAATTTACCATGGCTTGTCAGTCCAATTGAAGGATATTTGGGTTGTTTCTAGTTTTTGATTACAAATAAATGTGTTATAAACATTCAAGTACAGGTTTTGTGTAAACATAATTTTTCATTTCACTATCCAATTATTTTTTATAATATTGTAATGTTGCAAATGTCACAGTAATGAGGATTCTAAATCTCTTATCCCATTAAGGGCGGTAATGGCATCAGCTTAAATTTCTTTTTTTTTTTAAATAAATTTATTTATTTTAGTTTTGGCTGAGTTGGGTCTTCGTTGCTGTGGGCGGGCTTTCTCTAGTTGTGGCAAGTGGGGGCTACTCTTCGTTGCAGTGCACGGCCTTCTTGTCACAATGGATTCTCTTGTTGTGGAGCATGGGCTCTAGGCGTGCGGGCTTCAGTAGTTGTGGCTCGCGGGCTCTACAGCGCAGGCTCAGTAGTTGTGGTGCACGGGCTTAGTTGCTCCGCGGCATGTGGGATCTTCCCGGACCAGGGCTCGAATCCGTGTCCCCTGCGTTGGCAGGCGGATTCTTAACCACTGTGCCACCAGGGAAGTCCTAAATTTCTATTTTTAAAAAATCAATCAAGGTGAATTCCCTGGCGGTCCAGGAGCTAGGACTCTGCGCTTCCACTGCAGGGGGCACAGGTTCGATCCCTGGTCAGGGAACTAAGATACCACAAGCCACATAGTGCAGCCAAAAAAACGGGGGCAGAGAGGGCATTTGTGAATTTCCAGAAGTGTGAAACCAAGCAGGACTCCGCGGTGCCCTCCTGGGTACAAAAGCCCTTCTGTGTCCCCTGTCTCTTGTTTGTGAAAAACAGCTTTAGTCTCCCAGAACTTCCCTGTGTTCCAAAGACCAGACTCAAGCAGCTACTAATCAAGGAAGTGAGGAAATGCAGAAACAAAGGAAAAGCAGTCAAGAAACTAGTTCATCGATAGAGCAGAGTCCTAGTTCCTCCTCATAACAATTGTCATAACAATCTGATGCATCTTTGAGTTGTTCTGAAGAAACTAAGACCCCACACAGGTGGAGGTTGTTGACTACACGCTGACCCCAAGCACATTGACCCCAGACTGGTTGGAACCAGAAGGTTCCTGAAATATCACCCTGTTAACTCACCACCAAGCAATCAGAAGAAAGCCCACGAGCTGAAACCCTCACCCCAATGTTGCCTTTAAAACCCATTCCCTGAAAACCATTGAGGAGTTTGGGTCTTGGAGCATGAGCTGCCCATTCTCCTTTGCTTGGTGCCTGCAATAAACACTGTGCTTTCCTTCACCACAACCCAGTGTCAGTAAACTGGCTTTGTTGTGCAGCGGGCAAGCAGACCCAAGTTCAGTTTGGTAACAAGTGCACTGCCTGAGCACATATGGATTGGTGGAAATCAGATAAGACTGGGAATTCCCTGGTGGCCCAGTGGGTAGGACTCCACGCTCCCAATGCAGGGGGCCTGGGTTCGATCCCTGGTCGGGGAACTAGATTCCGCATGTATGCCACAACTAAGAAGCCCGCATGCTGCAACTAAAAGATCCCGCATGCCGCAACTAAAGATCCCATGTGCTGCAACTAAGACCCGGCACAGCCAAAATAAATAAATAAATAAATAAATAAATGAAAGCAGATAAGGTTGCTCATGATTCCATGGGCTCATTTTCAAAAGTATCTGACCTGTACAGAAATGGCATGTCTGAGATAGTGTTCACTTTGTAAAGAAAAAAAAATGTTGCCTGCCATACCAGTTCTACAAGGATCAAGCCAACAGCCACTGCAGTCACCCACTGACAGTGTACCTGAGGAGAATTCAGGATGGAGAAAAACAGGAATCATTCTGTCCTTTGGATACTGGCCCTGAGATAGTTAAGATACACAACTAAGGAAAAATTTCAGTAACCCCAGATTCTTGTATCTTCCCATACAGAGAAAAGCACTAAAATCATTAACTTGAGATGTCTGTTTTTGTGATTCCCAGTAATCTTTTGACTTTCAACTACATGTTTTTTTCCAGCTCCCCCCCGCCCAAATTCATATATATCGTGGCTCCTCCCTCACCTCTTTGGAACAGTACATCAAGGCTATCTGAAAGGCTGTCTCCTGGGTTACAATCCTCAGGAAGACACTGAATAAATTCAACTCACAGCTCTTACATTGTGTGTTTTTTTTGTTTTGTTTTGTTTTTTAAAGTCAACAATTTGTTTTCTTTTCAGCACTAACTAAAGTCCACCAGGGCAAGGAGGAGATCTGCGCTTATTCTCACTTTGTGACTCATCATACAACTATGTAAGCATGTCCGGTTTTTCCTAGAGTGGCACTTGGCTTTCAGCAAGCTCCTGTCCGACTGGATGGACTAAATAAACTAAATGTTGTCTCACTTGGCCAGAGCCACAGCAGGATATCCCCATAAGACACAGATGGCAAGGACAGTACCCAGAAGGCAACGTGGGCCTGCCTGTTGGCTGGGCCCTTCTTTCGAAGCTCTTCTGTGTTCTGTTATGCTCAGATCTGAAGCAATGAATTTCTGCCTACCCTCCTTTGAGAGCAAGAGGATTTCCTATCCTCTTCAGGATTTGGTATGACTAGATTTTACTTCTACTCCTGGCAGCAATGGATCTTTGCTTGTAGCCTGAGGGAGAGTGAATTTGCTGCTTTTGCTTTCTAAGAGAGAAGGGAAGCGGGTGGGGTTTTGTGCCCGTCCCCCAAAAGTTGGATGCCTGCCCTACCAAGGGGTTTCTCTCTGGTGTCAGAGATCTCTGTCTCCATCTTTCTCATGAAGAAAGATTTCTGATGGAGGTTTACGGAAAAGAGCTTGTGAATGAATGTAAACTCTTGTTGTTTCTGAGGCTCCTGGCTATTCCAAATTGACATGCTAGCCCATGCTTGGCCTCTAAGAATTCATTAAAATTTTAACTGATTTCCTCTTGCCCACTTGTGTGGCAGCCACCTCTTTCCCCTGTGCTTTGCCAAAGGTGAAAGAGCTCTTTGTTCGAAGTGTCTTTGGAGAGGCTAGGCTCTCTTTGGAATTCAGTTTACTTGGTTGCTTTGCAACCTCAGCTCTCTGATGGGCTCAAGAGAAGTTATGATTTTAAAGGTTATCCAGCCTTTTCTCATTACTATGTTAGGAGTGACATTCTTTGCAGCTTTCTACATTCTAAGCCCATTCCGCGCATCCTTATTGAATGCATACTATGTGCCAGGCTTTGTTCTAGGTGCTGGGGATAGAGAGGTAGATGCAATACATCTGATCTCAAAAAATTTATATTCAGTTGAGGGGAGTATTACACATTATGGCATTAGGTGATAATAAGTTCTATGAAGAACGCTTAAGCAGATGATAGAAAAGAGAAAGATGGGTGTACAAATGGTATTTTTTTTTGGGTGTGTGTGTCTCCCTATGCCCCAACTAGTGTAGATACTGTCTACACTTCATTGCACTTTTTTCCTTCTTCTCAGGGATCTCTGTACTGGAGACTGGAGTAGACAATATCCTGAATCTGATATATAACTTGGTAAGAAGATTTCAACTCCAAATAGTAAATGGGACCATCATTCCCATTCCCATCAGAAAGCACAGGACTCATAAACATGCCAGGTATTCTGTGTAGGGTCAAACCCGTACCTAGGGACACAAGGTACAGGGGTATGTATATACTTTGACTCAATACAAGGCAGAACTTTCAGTCACAGCTGAAACTTACTGTAAAAGTAACTTACTGTTCTGGAAGGTAATACATTTCCCTTCCTTAGAATAGTTCCAACCCTGCAAGCTTCCAACTTCCCTGAGGGCATCTAACCAGACAGGTTGAAAGACCACTGCCAAAGCCTTTCCCAGGGCTTCACTGGGAAGCTGCTCTCCTGCACTGCTCAGCACTGATACTCCATCTCTCACCCCACTGTACAGAGGAGCAAACCCAGCTTTAGAGACGTGATCTGACCAAGGTCACAGAGCTGGGAAGGAGCTGGCTGGACTGAGCTTGGAGACAAGGTGTTGCATTTGACTCCAAAACCTGTTATCCTTCTCCTGACCCGCGGAACCTCAGGTGACACTTACCTAGTGGCTCCACACCCACTAACGCAAAACAGGCACCTTTCTCCAAGCGTTTAAACCCTCCAGTTAGTAATGTCAGCCGAAGGGTAGGAAAGGGCCAGCTTCTTTTCTTGTCTATATTCATCAGATTTGACTGAGCGCCTTTTGCCTCAGGAGAACTGCTTACTCTCTCACTGACGTAACCCAAACTGATCCCTTTCGCCATAGGACGCTTCCCACCAGGGCTCAGGCGACTAGCGAAAATCCGGCGCCTGGACTGAGTCCTCCTCGGGTGTGGGGAGACGGCGGGGAGGCCCTTGCCCCGCAAGTTTCCTCCTCTGCCACTTGGAGTGACAGGTTCTGCCGCTCTCACGGGGAGGAGGTGAGAGGACTTTGGCCGAGGAAGCAGTGCATCAGCCGAAGCGGCGGTGGCTCGACCAGCCGTGCGCGTAGGCACAAAGCCGACCCGAGCCGGGCTTCGCCACGCACTGCCGGGAGCGGAGGCCCGGCGGAGGCCTGGAGGAGGCGCACGAGCCTCCTGCGCAGGAAGCGGGGCGGGGCCTGAGTGGGCGGAGCCAGTGGCACGGTTAAGCGAGGGCCACGGGGGAGAGGGGCGCGTGCGCTCCGGCAGTGGGCGGGGACATCGAGAGGCCGGGTCTCATCGTCACGGGCAGCCCCGCCACTCGGCCATCGTCTACCTCCCGGAGGCGGCAACCGCTCCTGCTCTGCCCTTACCGGTTGGCGGGGCCAGCTGCGCCTCGTTTCTTTGTTGACCATGGGGGACCCCAGCAAGCAGGACATCCTGACCATCTTCAGGCGCCTCCGGTCGGTGCCCACCAACAAGGTAACGGCCGCCGGGCGTGTTCGGGCTTGCTTGGCATCCCTGCCGGACCCTGCGGGCGGCCCCTGCGGCGCCAGTGGCCGCGGCCGCGGGAGGAGGAGCCGGCCCGGCCTGTGACACGTCGCACTGTGCGGCCGCAGCGGCTGGGCCTCGCCTGGGTCCGGACTGTGCGCCGCCCCCCAGCTTCAGCAAGGGAGGGGCGGGGGAGGGGGCGCACCCCAGGGTCCGAGGCAGGGCGGGCACCTGGGAGTCCTGGGGGCGGGAGGGAGGCGAGAGCATCTGAGGGGCCCGGGGGCGGACACTTGCGGGCTCCTAACACCGGGCCGGGGAACGTACGGGGGGCGGAGGCGGCTTTTGGTGGGGGTGGAGTGGACGGGAGTTCTGAGAGAGCCGGGGGCGAGCTCGGGGGCCCGAGAGAGGGCTAGGGGGCGTACCCGCGGCTCCTGCGATGGGGGGCGGAGACCGCAGGCCACCTATGACCCAGCCGGGAAGCATGCGCCGGGCCAGAAACTCCAGCTGGTAGCGCTGGGCGCTCGGGGAAGCTCGGCTCGCCCCCTCCCCGTCTCCGAGCTCACCTCTGAAGCTCCTCAGGGAAGCTGTGTCCTCTGGTGGCAGCCTCAGTTTCCCTGTCTGATAAAGCTGCTAAGTGATCACTGCTAAGTGGCTTCGAGCTCTTGTCTCTTGCTAAGAAAGCCCGCCACAGACCCCTTTCCAACTTCCTTCCCTTTTGTCTCTCTCTTTGGAGATGGGGGTTTTCCTTTTTTTTTTTTTCATCTCCAGAGACTGTCCCTTCCCCCCACCCATGACTCTTACAACTTTTCGCTACTGGCTGGAGATGTTGTGGTGACACATCGGGCTAAAGTGACACCCTCCGCTGAGGATCACAGGTCAGAGTGGAACCTGGACAGTGCAAAGGGCCGTCGTGTCAGCGTGGACTCTGTGTGCCATGACATGATGGCATAGAAAGAAAGTCCCAGAGTTTTACAAAACTTAGATGTCTTTGTTTTAGGTCTAGGTGGAGGGGAGCCCATGTTTTTACAGCCTAAGAGAAGTGAGGGGGGAAACAGTTTATTGGAGGTGTTATCTGATGAACATAGGAAAGTCAGGAGGGGAAAGGTTCCAGGAATTCTCCAGTGCCAATTTCTGTGCTATTTTCTTGATTTTCAAATTTAGGTTAATCTGTTTATAAAGAGGGGTTGATGTAAACTAGACCAGATAAGGATCTGCAGTTAGCAGTGTAGAAACTATACATTGTTTTGTCTGCTTTATCTCAGAAACCCAACATATATTCTCTTTGACTGAATTCATCAAAAGATGCCCCTTTTAAATAAGAAGTCAGTGTCTTTATACCAAGAACACTTTTGAGGGACATGTGTGGGCTTGCTTGTAAATTGTTATCCAGACCCTGGGACTTCCTAACTGTCACTTTGGGCAGGTCACTTGACTACTTTGTGCCTTATTTTCCTCATCTGAAAATGGGGCATGAACTAGATCTAATTCAGAGATCTGAATTATTATTATTATTGTGAGGATTAAATGAGAAAATCCAAGAAAAGCACTTAGAGCAGTACCTGTATATACTGGCCCTCGATACATGTTAGCAATTTTTTGTTGTTATTATTATTTTAATTACGAACAACACACTTGTAGAAAATTTTATATTCTGTAGTAGGATTCATAAAAGCATCGAGCAAAAATATTTTCTGGTAGTGTTCCACAGTATTGTGCTACATTTCTTGATTAAGACTTTTTATTTGATTGTTAATAAGAAACCATTACCTAAGCAAAGATGAAAACTAGTTTTAATGATGTGGAAGAGTTAATAATAAGCATTTTTAAAATGAGGTGGTTAAAAAGAGCTCTAAGACACACAAGACAGGAAAGTACTTAAAAACACCTTGGTTTACTTTTAGAATGTGGTGTCCAATTCTCCCTCTCATGTGTGATGAATCTTTACTCTGGATCAAAGGTTTTAACTCAAAGGGTCAGTTTTCTAGTTTGTGAAATCCTCCCTTGTCTCTGCTGTTCCCTTAGTGTTATATTGATTGTTTGAGTTACTCAGCAAATATCCATTCAGCAAATATTGGTTAAGCACCTGCAGCGTGCGGAGCACTGCAGAGCACTGAGGATGTACTGATGGAAAAAGAGACAGGCTCCTGCCTTCAGGAAGCAGGTGGTCTATCTGGTGCCTGGAGGACAGATAAAGGGCTGCCTGGCGGGGTAAGAGGCAGTGTAGTGAAGGGGTGACGAGTGCGATCCGGGGCAGACTGCCCGGGGTCCAGTCCCTGTGATACCACGTCTTAGCTATGACACTTAACTTCACGTTTCCTTAGTTTTCTCTAACACGGGGATGAAAACTGGCGCTGTATACTCTGCAGGGAACTTGAAATGTGTAAAGTGAACGTGCAGGGCCCTTGTTTGAAAAGTACTAAGAATTTCAAGATGAGACAGCAGAGCATTAACCACCCATGGGCCCTTCTGTGTGCAGTGTCCTGTGTGACTGCGTTGATCACACACACGCCCGGAAGCTGGCTCCGATGAGCATAAGAACAGTACTTTCTTATAGGGTTGTTATCAAGATTCCGTTGGCCAACAACAGTGCATGACATGGAGCAAACACTAAATATTAGCTGTGATTTCTATAGTAATTATTCTCACCATGTGGCAAAACAAATTGTTCGTCCAAAACTACTTTTTATCACCATAAGAACTGATATTCTGCGTAGAAAACCATATCTCCACTTTGGTTTAGGATTGCCCATCAAAACAAAATGGAGTTCCTGCTCCAACAGAGAGCCAGACTTGGATTTCAAACTGCCCTCTGACCTCAGATTCCCCAGGGCCCAGTCTCGGCTCGTGAGCTCTTCCACCACCTGTATTTGCATTTGGTGCCTACTTTGTGCCAGGCTCAGTGCTCAGCGCTCAGCTCAGGTGAACAAGGCCCCAGCCCTCACAGAGCTACATTCTGCAATTCCTCATCTTTTTTTTTTTTTCAGGAGAAAGAAGGATTTTTTTTTTTTTTTTTTTGGCTGCCTTGGGTCTTGTTTGCTGCGTGCAGGCTTTCTCTAGTTGTGGCGAGTGGTGCATGGGCTTCTCATTGTGGTGGCTTCTCTTGTTGCGGAGCACGGGCTGTAGGCGCACGGGCTTCAGTAGTTGTGGCTCGCGGGCTCTAGAGCGCAGGCTCAGTAGCTGTGGCGCATGGGCTTAGTTGCTCCGCAGCATGTGGGGTCTTCCCGGACCAGGGCTCGAACCCGTGTCTCTTGCATTGCGGAACGGATTCTTAACCACTGCGCCACCAGGGGAGTCCAGAAATGGATTTATTTAGAGAGATACATATTCTGTAGACCGAATGCGGTCTGTCTCAAAAGGCGAGAACGGCCTTGGGAGAAACACACTCCACAGACAAGAGTGTGGGCCATCTCCGAAGGCGAGAGGCCTGCAATTCCTCATCTTAGTTGGTGGGTCAGGAGGATTCTGAGGCCTCTTGTTAGAAACCCCGCCGCTGTCTTTTCGTAACCAGCCTTGCGACCACCTCGGGAGTGATTCTCAGACTTGCCTGCTCTGGGCTGTGTGCTCCCAATCTCTGGGTCATGTCCCTGCACAGGGCCATTTCCTGCACAGGCTTTTGCCCCTTCTGCCCTTTTAGACTCTATTCTTGATATCCCACATGCCACTTGGACTCTGTCTAGAAAACTTTTTGCATCCTATCCTTGCTTACTAAGGTTCAACATTGTAACTAGTTGTCTTGCCCGCTGGGACTGCTGGACCGTGAGCTCCATGCGGGCTGAGTCTTCCCGGGCCACCTTTGTACGTGCACTCCGTGTGTGCCGGGGGCATACTGATAGTGACAGCTGTTAGCTAAGTGAGTGAGGGATCACAGTGGCCTCTCGCAGAGGGACGGCACCTTTGGCAGAGTCGGGCCCACTGTTTGGCATCCCAGGGGAGGGCATTCCTTACTCTGATGGCTGTTACCACAGGGCATCTTCATTTCCGTGTCCTTTACTCCCACTTCAGTGGCCTGTCCGGGGCGGGGGGTAGGGGAAGGTGGGGAGACTCAGCAAGCGCTTGTGGGGTCAGTGCCGCCATCCACTTCTTAATACCTCAGCCTCTGCCGCAGTGCCTGGCACACAGCAGGCAATCAGTAAACACTGAAGTGAAGGCCTGGTGCCTCTCGTGTCAGCTGTCACCGCTCTGCCACTACTCCTGCCTGCTTATGGTGAACCTGTCACCATGAGGGGCTTTGGAAAATCCACGCGTGTTTTCACGCTTGTATTGCCCTCAAAAGGCCAGAAGCCAGAGCTTGCTTGCTTTTTTTTTTTTTTGCCACACTGCATGGCATGTGGGATCTTAGTTCCCAGACCAGGGTTTGAACCGCTCCCCCCTGCATTGGAAGCGTGGTGTCTTAACCACTGGACCGCCAGGGAAGTCCCCAGATCTTTCTTGATGGTTTTAGTCGGGACAACCTTCACATAGGTGGCTCTGCCTATAAAGCATACCTAAAAGATGTGGGCTTTTAAAAAACCTCCTATTCGTGGAATTTTTACCACTCCGTTGTGCTGATGTTAATTCATTACAAATATTAATTCCATGACAAGCACTGTGTATTTTAAAGTACTTTTGTGTCCTGTTATCAGATGAAGAATGTTTGACTTCATTGTTGAGGGGGTTGGTGCTAATTTTTGAGCTGGTAATAAGTTTTGTAAGTTGTTCATTTGATTAACATATATTTCCTGAATAGTTTGTATGGGTAGGTCACTATTTTTCAGGCTCTGTGGGAGATGAAAAAACACACAGAAAACATTTATTGAGCGTTAGCCACGTCCGGGCTCTGTGCAGATGCAGGAGGAAGGCAAGGTGAGGGAAGGGTCCCCGACCCTGCAGGAGCTCCGAGCTGTGCAGGAGGGGGCCCACTCCTTGGACGTGAGCTGTGTGTCTGAGTAATAACAGTGACCTGGACAGAGTGGAGGGGGCAGAGGTCATGAAGGACACGGCATTTCACGCAGGGACAGCTCTCTCTATTAGCATCTATTGCGGAGCTCAGCATCTTAAAACAACAAACACAAGTTGTCTCACACAGGTTCTGAGGGCCAGGAATCTGGGGGTGGCTCAGTTAGCTAAAATATGGTTTTATTTTTCCTGGAAAACAATTCAAAACAAGTCTATTATTTGTGGAATTTTTAACTGTCCTGTTGTCCTAGCTCTAATTACTCATAAGTTTTCATTTCCACAGCAAGCACTGTGTATTCTAAAGTACGTTTGTGCTCTTGTTATCAGGTGAAGAATGTTGACTTTAGTCGGTGCTGAGGAAGGAAGGCTCAGGGCTTCTCAGGAGGCTGCAGTCACCGAAGGCTGGGGCCTCCACTCCACGCTCACTCACGTGGTGGTCAGCCGGCCTCCCCTCCTCACTGGCCGTTGGACTAAAGGCCTCAGTTCCTCTCCACGTGGCTCTCTCCACTGGGCGACCCAGTGTCCTCAAGACATGGCACCTGGCGTCCCCCAGAGCCAGTGATCCAGGGGGGAGAGCGAGAGAGAGAAAGGAAGCCCCAGGGTCTTTTATGACCTCACCCCGGAAGGGACGCGCCAGCACTTCTGCCGTATCATTGGTCACACAGGCCTCCTGGGCAAATCGAGGGTGGGGATTACATGAGGGGGTGAGTACCAGGAGGGCAGGATCCAGGGGGACATCCAGGGGGCTCTCTTCCTCTGGCTGGGGAGAGAAGAAATCTGCACAGACGCCTGCCATTTGGTAGAGAGCCACTGCCCAGGGGACAGTAAGGCCTTGGGCATTTCCAGCAGGGGACATCCCTGTCTAGTGTTCGTTCATGTGACTGGTAGGAACCCTGTTGATGCTCATGCATGAGTCATACTTGAGACAATAAACACATCTAAGTTCTCTTCACCACGCGTACTACGTACTATTATAATAGATATGCAATACTATATAACTTATATAATTAATGCATTATGTTAATAGTCTATTGATATATAATTATATAATACAGTAACATTATTATAATAATAAAAGAAACAGAAATTTGAGGTGTTTTTTTTTTTCTTGTAATAACTTTTAATGGAGGATAATCTCTAAAAATACTGAATCACAATGAATTGAAGCTAATATAATGTTGTAAATCAACTATACTTCAACAAAAATAAGTAAAAACTGAAAACAGTCAACCATATTGAGATAAGGAGTACTTAGAAATGTAAATGGCATCAGTTGAAGTACTGTCTAGGTGAGATATTTTTCTAATAACCAGTTTGTTTATCTATTATTCTTTTTTTTTTTTTTTTTTTTTTGCCGTACCGTGCAGCTCGTGGGATCTTAGTTCCCCCACCAGGGATTGAATCTGGGCTCTGGCAGTGAAAAGGCTGAGTCCTAACCACTGGACTGCCAGGGGATTCCCTCTAATAATCAGTTTAAATTGTAAAGATTAAGCAGCTTTCAAGCCAAATCCTGTATTGTCCTATAGGATGGCTCATTTGGCTAATAAGAATCGATGAGTAACTGAATTTTGAAATTTTCTTTCAGGTGTGTTTTGACTGCGGTGCCAAGAATCCCAGCTGGGCCAGCATCACTTACGGGGTGTTCCTGTGCATAGACTGCTCGGGGTCACACCGCTCGCTTGGCGTCCACCTGAGTTTTATTCGGTAAGGGGACCTTTCCTCACTGGGGGTGGGAGTGATTACCTCGTTACGTGGGTCTCTCTCCCCTTTTCCTTTATGTTTGTTTTGACGTCAAGTAAAATGAGAGGTTGGTTATGAGTTATGGAGATTTAAATCTTATGTAATTGAGTAAACTCGGAAAATGAGTTATTTTCTACTTGGTCGCTGTGCTGTAGAGCTTGGTGTGAGAGGAAGCGGTGCTGAAGCCACAGTCAGAACAGAAGGCTTGAGGCAGCATCTCCTTTTCCTTTCTTGTCTCTGATGATTAGCAGCACACAGGAGTCTTGCTCTGATGCCTCCTGGGGGATGGGGTCTCTGTCACTCCTCCAGGTGGAGAGTCACTGCAGGTGGCGGGAGACCCTTGTCAGAGCAGGGCTGTGCCCCCAGCAAAATGCGTCAGCTCAGCCTCCAAGGACACTTATAGCAGAGCCCGAGGGAATGATTTTTGCATGAACTTTAGTGGCAATTTCAAATGTTTGCAATGTGAAAGACGTGGGCTGCCTGGGCCCCTCTGGCGAGTCCCTGTCTCTGCTCTGACTCCTTGGTAGTAGCCTGTCTGGGGCCTTTGTGGCCATCAGAGAAAGATGCCCCCTCTGGACACAGTCCCACAGGCCAGTAGGAGGCTGGAAGTGCAGGGGCACCCCTGAGCAGTCGTGGCTCAGACCTCTGTGTGGCCGGCCTCGCCAGGTCAGTTCACCTATTTCCCTGCCAGTTCTTTTTCCAGGGAAGGGGCCAGCTAGGCAGGCAGGCTGTTTGAAATCATGGCAAGCAGTTTTATTTTATATTATGACTTGAGGAATACTGATACTACAGTGTGATTACCATAAAGAGCATTTGTTCCTGTAGGGTAAAATCTATGATAACTTATAACAAGATATTTTGTATCCTGGCGCAAAAACTATACAGTAATAATAACAACATAACTTTCTTTCTTTTTTTTTTAAAGCATATTTATTTATTTATTTTTGGCTGCGTTGGGTCTTCGTTGTGGTGCGCGGGCTTCTCATTGCGGTGGCTTCTCTTGTTGCGGGGCACGGGCTCTAGGTGTGCAGGCTCAGTAGTTGTGACTCGCGGGCTCTAGAGCGCAGGCTCAGTAGTTGTGGCGCACGGGCTTAGTTGCTCCGCGGCATGTGGGATCTTCCCGGACCAGGGCTCGAACCCGTGTCCCCTGCATTGGCAGGCAGATTGTTAACCACTGTGCCACCAGGGAAGTCCCCATAGCTTTCTTTTTAATGTATTAACTGAAAAAAACTGTGTACTTTCCTGAGTTCTTTTTTTCAGAAATCAATTTATCAAAGCAGAATGGGCTAAATATTATAGCCATAGAACTCCATAGGTCATGATTTAGAAAAGGGATTTCTCTTGGGTGTTCTTACTACTTTCAGAATATCTATCAGTTTCCTGTCTTTTCTTTTTTCTTAGATGCTGGACCCAGGATATTTTTAATACACTCCCCTGACCTTGTCTCTTTTTGAAATGTGGAGGGATTTGGTTGCCAGGGCAAGTTTATTCTTCATGTACTTTTTCCCCCAGGTCAGTTGTCACCAGCTGGCACATGGTGACCCACTCTGTCCAGAGGCCGCGATGCCTAGACTCGAGGCAATACTTGTTTGTTGTCTTCCTTTCTCTCTTACTGTGCTCTTTCCCTCTTCCTCTCTGCGAGGTCCCGCCCATCAGAACCCGGCCCTCCCTTTTCCTCACCACTGCAGCGCAACACCAGTTTGAACCATTCCAGGAAATCAGGTGGTTTTCTGACGTGTTCCCCAGCTGAGGGCAGGGCTGCCTGAGAGCCTGATGAGGCTGGACAGCAGGGCCTGTTTGGGATGTGACAGGTTTAATCGCTACCCTTTTGAAAGTTAGATAAATATAACTGTATGAATCATGATGCTTATAAATGATTCAAGAACAACTGTTTAAAAAAAAAATCACTGTACATATAACCCAAGGGCAACAGTCTAGGATTTGGGCAAGAGAAAGTCAAGGATGATAAGGGTACTAAGGATTTTCTTTCTAAGAGGTGGAGGGCTGCTCTTTAAACATTTTTTATTGATTAAAAAATTTACAAACATTAGTTCACTGGGAAAAAAATCCAGACAGTCCCAGAGAGTATATAAAGTAGGAAGTGAAAGTCCCCGCTCTAGAACCCCCTTCCCTCTCCTTCCTCTCCCCGTGCTAGCTGGCTGCACACACACGTGCACACACACACACAGAGTCCCATTTCCCAGGCTTGAACATTTTAACAGTTTGGCATGGGTGGAATGTTTATTTAAAAGGAGGTTTGGTTTTGTTTTGTTTTTAAGTAGAATTTCAAGTCAACAAGTTTACAAAGGGAAAAAAATTTTTAAACTACGGCTTTTGCCAAGCAAAAAGGAAAAGGCAGGTTAGGCAGCTATGGAAATGGCAAGCTGCATTGGGAGCTGACTGCAGAGTGGACCTGGTTGTCTGGCCCCTCCCCACCCCCCGGGACTCGGAGCGCTTCGCGCAGTGCCTGTGCCGCTGAGTCTCCCAGTGCTCCTGTCTCTGGCTCTGTTTATTCTCAAGTTCACCATTAAGTATGTCACGAGCTGTGACACGTGCAGGGGGTCTCCCCCTTGCGTCACTGTTGTTGGGCTGGGGGTACAAATACAACATAAATAAGAAGATAAACTATAAAGAACATTGATAGAAACAGAGCATTGTGTCTACTTCCGGTTGGAAAATTAGGCAAAGTGTAAAGGAGGAGGTCACATTTGCAGTGAACTTCGAAGGTCTGGTGAGATTTTGATAATGGAGACAAGGTAGGGAAAAAGGAGGGCAGCACTCAGACTTTAAGAAAAGATACAGAGATGGGAAAAAGTGAAATGTTTAGTAGCTAGTTTTTATATGCATAGGAAAATGAGGAGAAATAAGATTCAGAGGGGAAGATCTGTGTGACCTTGGGAGGGCCAGTGTGGGAGCTTAAACTTTATGCCCCTGAGGCCCTTGCGGGGTACACGTGGGACGGGAAGGCTGATGTGAGCCTGGGTGCAGTAGGCGCCCCGGAGAGTCACAAGGCCGTGCTGGGTGGGTGACAGGAGTGCGGATGCTGCAGCCAGGCTGCTGGGGGCTGGATCCCGCCGCCGTGCCTTACTAGCTCTGCGCCTGTTCCTTACCTCTGTGTGTCTCAGTTTCCTTCCCTGAAAAGTGGAGATGGGAAGGCTTATACTCATCTTAGGGCTTTGGGAGGAGTGAGCAAATGAACTCACATGAATCCTGGCACGTGGCCAGACCCCAGCTTGTTTTTTTCGTTTTTTATTTTTTTAATACATTTATTTATTTTATTTATTTATTTTTGGCTGTGTTGGGTCTTCGTTGCGGTGCGTGGGCTTCTCATTGCGGTGGCTTCTCCTGTTGTGGGGCACGGGCTCTAGGCGCGCAGGCTTCAGTAGTTGTGGTTCGCGGGCTCAGTAGTTGTGGCTCGCGGGCTCTAGAGCCCAGGCTCAGTAGTTGTGGCGCACGGGCTTAGTTGCTCCGCGGCATGTGGGATCTTCCCGGACCAGGGCTCGAACCCGTGTCCCCTGCATTGGCAGGCGGATTCTTAACCACTGCGCCACCAGGGAAGCCCCCCAGCTTGTTGATGCTGATCAGATCTGAATTATCTGGGTGCCAGCTCAGTGGAGAGGTGCCAGCAAGAGGAGAACCTTTTTATGATGTTAGCCTAGAAAGGCAACATCTCTCATGATTTAAATCAATCAACCAAGCCAGTTATAAACAAATGGCTGCCTGGAAGCTGTTGCTGGGCTTGTCTGTACGAGTCTGGATTAATTATGGTGTAATTTACTCCACTGAAAAATTTTGATTACAGGGAATTCCCTGGCTAGGACTCTGCACTTCCACTGCAGGGGGCAGGGTTTGATCCCTGGTTGGGGAACTAAGATCCCGCAAGCCACGCAGCACAGCCAAAAAAATAAATAAAAGTAAAAATTTTGCTTACCTAACTTTGTCATGTTTATTTGTGAGAGTCATTCGAATTTCATAAGTTTCTGAAATCCATTTAAATGCTCTACTTAAAAAAATACTGACTATGGTAGCCATTAGTGAAGCTAATTCTTGCAATTTTTAAGGAGGTTATGTCTTGACTCATATAAGGATTATAGAGGTTGTGGGAAACCTGTTTTTTCATTTACCTAATTTGTTAACAGAAGCTATTTTGTTAAAGTGACACGAATTCTCCAACTTCTCTTACTTTCTCTGCTTTACTGTTTTCTTAGCACTGTCACAGACCCCTTCCTTTCACGTAGCTCTTAATCTAAATTAAGGTGAGAAGCCACCTACAGGGAGCCGCCCCCTGCTGTAGGGATGGGAACTGATGAGCAGTTCGGGTGCCTTCTTACGGCTGACTGTATTCAGAGTCCATTACCACCAACCTTTTATTGCGAAATGTCAGTGTTAGGAGAGAAAATCCCTGTCAGGTCAGTTCAAGGACAATTAGTTCTTACCTCTTACCTTCATTTCTAAGAAACATAGAGAAATGTTTGCCTTTTTTTTTTTTTTTTAAAGATAGTTTAGGATTAAAAGTTGTAAGGCAGATACAGCCACTATGTAGAACAGTATGGAAGTTCCTTAAAAAACTAAAAATAGAATTAACATATGACCCAACAATCCCACTCCTGGGCATATACCCAGAGAAAACCATAATTCACAAAGACACATAGGGACTTCCCTGGTGGCACAGTGGTTAAGAATCCACCTGCCAATGCAGGGGACACAGGTTTGAGCCTTGGTCTGGGACGATCCCACATGCCGCAGAGCAACTGAGCCCGTGCGCCACAACTACTGAGCGTGTGAGCCACAACTACTGAGCCCACGTGCCACAACTACTGAAGCCCGTGTGCCTAGAGCCTGTGCTCCGCGACAAGAGAAACCACTGCAGTGAGAAGCCCACGCACCGCAACGAAGAGTAGCCCCTGCTCGCTGCAGCTAGAGAAAGCCTGAGCACAGCAACAAAGACCCAACACAGCCAAAAAAAAAAAAAAGGCACATGCACCCTAATGTTCATTGCCACACCACTTACAATAGCCAGGTCATGGAAGCAACCTAAATGTCCATCAACAGAGGAATGGATAAAGAAGATGTGGTACATATATACAATGGAATATTACTCAGCCATAAAAAGGAACGAAATTGGGTCATTTGTAGAGATGTAGATGGACCTAGAGACTCATACAGAGTGAAGTAAGTCAGAAAGAGAAAAACAAATATCGTATATTAACACAAATATGTGGAATCTAGAAAAATGGTATAGATGATCTTATTTGCAAAGCAGAAATAGAGAACAAACGTATGGACACCAAGGAGGGAAAGGGGGTGGTGGGATGAATTGGGAGATTGGGATTGACGTATATAAACTATTGATACTGTGTATAAAATAGATAACTAATGAGAACCTACTGTATAACTCAGGGAACTCTACTCAATGCTCTGTGGTGACCTAAATGGAAAGGAAATCCAAAAAAAGAGGGGAGGGACTTCCCTCGTCGCTCAGTGGTTTAGAATCTGCCTGCCAATGCAGGGGACACGGGTTCGATCCCTGGTCCGGGAAGATCCCACATTCCACGGAGCAAGTAAGCCTGTGTGCCACAACTACTGAGCCCACGTACCACAACTACTGAAGCCCGCGCGCCTAGAGCCCATGCTCCGCAACGAGAAGCCATGGCAGTGAGAAGCCCGCGCATCACATCCAAGAGTAGCCCTGCTCGCCGCGACCAGAAAAAGCCTGCGCGCAGCAACGAAGACCCAACGCAGTCAAAAATAAATACATAAATAAATAAAATAAATTTTTTTTAAAAAAAGAGGGGACATGTATACGAATAGCTGATTCACTTTGCTGTACAGTAGAAACTAACACAACATTGTAAAGAAACTATACTCAAGTAAAAATTAATTTAAAAAGTGTTGTAAGGCAGATTAGCAAATCTGAGTACGTATATCCTCAATTTTAGGACTTTTAAAAATGTTTAAAGTCAGCCCATATTCAGGTACCTATTACGTGCCTGTGCTAGGAGTTGAGAGAAACATGTGGGAGACTCCTGTCCTCTGGAGCTTGCCGCTTATAACAGTGTGACAGAGTCACCACGATGATGATAATGATGGTGATGGTGATGGTGATCATCATGATGATGGTGGTAGTGATGAAGGTGATGGTGGTGATGGTCGTGATAGTGATGATGATGATGATGGTGACGGTGACAATACTGGTGATGACGATTATCATCATCACGATGGTGGTGATGAGCATTTTAGCCATGTGGTGTTTACCATGAGCCAAGCACCTTTCAGATATTAGCTTATTTAATTTCTATGAGAGCAAAATGGATAATACTATAATTATACCTACTTTACAGATGAGGAAAGTAAGGTGCAGAGAGGTTAAGTAATTTCTCCAAGGCCGTACAGCTCATAATGGCAGAGTTGAGATTTGTACTTTCAGGCTGCCTCCAGAGACTGTGCTGTTAACTGCCACCCTGTGACCAAGGGGGGTGGGGATGGCACCTAACTCAACCTAAAAATGTGGTGACTAAGCAAGATCTTTCAGGGAAAGGATTTCAGAGCAAGATATATAATTTAGTCACCTTGCTTGGTAATCAAATTCTAAAAAGAGATTTTTTTTGTCTTTATAAGAAATCTGTTTCTTATAAAGTATGGTTTAATTTTTACTTTTTATATATTACCATGAAGGCGATCTGTCCTATGTATATGTAATAATAATATGTATTAGTATTATTATTAATCTTATGGTAGCTGTTGGCTTCAAAATAACATCCTAGTATTTACAAAAGTTAAATCATACCAATAGGCAGAGGAATAAGAGAAATAGGAACGGCAGCATAAAAGACATTTTTTGGTGAATCTAAAGCTTCTTTTCTTTCTACCTTGCCCATTTTGTAAAGGGTGTTCAACCTATACCCATTTTAAAACGTCCACATTCCTTTCCAGTTAGTGTGGGACAAGCTAGTTTTGAATGTGGGTTAGCCTTGCTTTCTGCTCATGTCTATGGATTCAATAGAAAGATTTCTAATATCGTCGCGCGGTCACATCTTGCTTTACGGTGATCACTTGGTGAATTTCTTTTTGTTAGGGACTACAATTATTGCCTTTTTCTTGCTCTGATTTGATCTTGGATTATAGATAAGTAGGGCATAAGGTGTCGGTGGGGGATAGGAGGCACTTAAGCAGCATTAAAACCTGAGTCTTCTCCGCTCCCTGATGGTGGTGATGTTGAGTAGGTCCCTTCTACTTGATGATAAGACCGTGAGCATCCTCCAGGCTCCTGTTAGGGGTCACACTGGACAAATCGATAGCCAACGTGAAAAAAATCCAAACAGTACATCTATTTTTGGAGCCTTGGCTTCTAGGAAGGGTGAGAGGGGCCAGGAGTGGCTTGTACCAACTGTTGTGCACCCTGGAGTCCTAGCATCCTGGAAGCATGTGTCACTGTTAACACGAACTTAGAATTCTTCAGGATCCTGAAGATCGAGGAAAGCTTATCCTCAAAAGTTTAGTGGCTTGATTATGGGGAAGAACAGTATTAACATTTAAGAATATTTTTTCCATTTAGATCTACAGAGTTGGATTCTAACTGGTCTTGGTTTCAATTGCGATGCATGCAAGTTGGAGGAAATGCTAATGCAGTAAGTTCATTTCAGACTTGTCGTTTTCTTCTTGTATAAATATGTGTAGCACTAGTAAAGAAGTTCAACGTTTCCATGTAAGAGTTTGGGAGGCCCTGTCGGACCGCGGAAAGACATGGGCTTAGGAGCTGGACGACCCAGCTCGCTTGTTTATCCAGAAATCTATTAAAAACCTAATAAACACGAAACTCTGGGCTAGGATACAGTGATGAACAAGACAAATGAGACCCCGCCCTTACAGGCAGAGACAGAGAGCAAGTAAAGCAGTAAATAAACAAAGTAAAAGGTGGTGATAAGTGATGTGAAGAAAATTAAACCAGGAAGTGATGGCATAGAGGAATTGGGAGACTTCTCTATGATAATACAGTTCTTTAATATCTGAGGGTGACATTTGTACTCAGATGGAATGCTTCTAGCTTCTTTTACCTGAATTTTATTTAATTTACTTAATTTATTAAATCTACAAATTAAAAAACCTGTTTTCCAAATCTTCAGTTAAATATCATGTATCAATTTATAAACTTAGTAATTTCTGTGTAAAAAATAACTTTTTAAGTGTTCAATTAATTTATAATTTTAAAAGAGCAAATTTCCTTAACCCCGTTTATAAACGTAGTTAAGGATCCTCACACATTTTAAACTTCATTTATAAATTCAGTATATCTGATTTCTAAAACGCTAAACTGTCAGCCTTATAAATCTAGCCAGCAAAATCATCCTTTATATAAAATACCATTGTGTTTTTATAATGGTATGCCAAAATGGTATAGGTTGAGTAAATAGAATTCCTTTAGACATACCATTAAACATTCAAAGTATTGGAAATCAAATTTGTCTACATTTCAAATAAAAATTATGTCTAGCATCAATTAAATATTTAAAATTAAAACAGTAAATCTAAAATAGTAGTTTTCAAAATACCCAGATGCCCCTGGACCAGTGTATCTCAACCTTTTTTCATTATTGTTCCTTAAGCAGAAAAATTGAATTAATTGATTAACTTATTTTAAATCTAAATTGGATTTAGTTTTCCCTAGTGAGAGAAATTAAATACTAGGGAATATGATTTTGTCAGGTAAGGGTGATCTTTGGAAGGCTACAAACCATTGTAATAACTAAGATTTTTTTTTTTTCCACTTTCCAGGAAACCATTTTTGCCCCTGTTGAGAATGCGTGCCTTAAGTATTTCAAGCATGTTATTAGAAACCCATACCCATTTTCATTATGTCCACGAACTTGTTCCTCAACTTAATACTGTGGGTTTGATAGTATCTGTCCTTGTTACTAAACCTTCCTAGGTTGCAGAGTCCCCCACCAACTCCAGAGAGCAGCTTCCTTGTCTCAGCCAGCGGAGATGGGGCAGATGGGGTGAGGCAGGTCAGTCAGGGGTCCTTCAGCTCAGGCAGTGGAATTGGAACCATCCTGCTTGGGTTTGAGTGCCAGCTCTGCCCCTCGCTTGTCTGTGTGACGTTGGGCAAGTTGTTGAACCTCTCTGCTTCAGTTTCCCCAACTGTCTGAGAGTCTGGCCACGAGGATTTGACGGGATGGTGCCCACAAAGGACCAGACAAGACCTGGTACATGTGGGTGCTCCGTACCGTTATTCATCCCATTGAGTTAATAAGAGGGTCCCTCATGCAGACTTTTAGAACACCTGCTTCAATTAAGATATGAATACTGTAATTCATGTCTGTACATAGATCAGAGGTGGTTGAAAGCAGTGTCCTCTAATTGCCTAAACATCTGTTTCATCACCTTGCCTATGCTGTGGTCTCCGCTGATGAAGAAATAGTGCTCGACAAGGAGAAGGTTAGCGTGGCTCCTGACTTGTCAAAAATTCCAATGTAGGGAGCCCCCTGGTGGCCTAGTGGTTAGGATTCTGGGCTTTCACTGCCGTGACCCGGGTTCAATCCCTGATCGGGGAACTGAGATCCCACACGCTGCACAGCGCAGCCAAAAAAAAAAAAAAAAAAAAAAAAAAATCTCGTATAGATACAAAGAAAAAAAGAAAAAAAATTCCAGTTTAGTGGAATCTAAAGTAAAGTGGTTTCCTCAAATTAAAAGTAGTCCTGAGTGGAAAGCGTCCCCCCAAATAACATTCAGGATGATGGAGGTGGCTTAGTGGAGCAAGGAAGGGCCAGTTATTTTGTTTTGTGAGGCAAATCTCATGTCCACTTTTACCAGAATATTAATGTTACGTCTGTGGAAGGTATTACCCCTTTTACAAGGAAAAATTTTATAAAAATTTTTCATGGTTTAAATTATTTTGGTTTTCACTAGTATTTTCAAAAAAATTCTTCATAGCATGCAGTAACATTTTTGATCACCATGTCAGATTTAATGCAGCGTTGCTGTTAACCTACATATTTTCCTCTGCAGTCTTCCTTTTTCCATCAACACGGGTGTGACACCAACGACACCAATGCCAAGTACAACAGTCGCACTGCCCAGCTCTACAGGGAGAGAATCAAGGGGCTGGCCTCCCAGGCAACCCGGAAGCATGGCACTGACGTAAGCACAGCGGGTTGGGGGGTCTCCTTCAGAGGAACATTTGTTTCAGTAGTTTTTACCCCAAACAGTAAAACTTGCTAGCCGGATTCTCTTACAAGGAAACAGCGTATAGTGGATTCTTATTATTCATGGTCCTGCTTGATAACGTGGCTGTGAACACTGCACGAGAGTCCTGCAGCATCACCTTTGTCAGCTGATCAACACTAACCTTATTTTACCTGTGTTTCTGTTTAAAGACACCTTCTTCAGTGTATATTGTTGACTCACTGACACTGAGCTGGCGGCCAAGGGCATTGTGGCTCGAGCTGAGTGACACTCATCTAACTGCATCCCTGTGCTTAGGAACGCGAGGTGGCACTTCAGCACCGTGCTCCGGACCATTGTAAACAATGGAGCCACCATCAAAAAGCACAAAAATGTGGAAAGCGTGTCAGTAAACAGCCTGTAAAAGGGACCCATGTTTACAGCAGGAGCCGAAACAAGGAAGCAGAGCATTGCCTTGTTCCACCTCAGCTGGGAACGTGCACCTTGGGTGACAGATTCTCTGCTGCTCTGCGTGTGTCCATGCAGGACGGCAGATTTGGGGTCACAAGTCAATTGTAGCATGTAGACAAATTCACAGACATGGAATCCACAAATGATGGGGGTTGACTGTACTTTGGAACCTGCACTTAGGCGTGAAGCCCTGGCTCTTTCCTTTTCGGAAATGGCTTGGGGAGCTGGCGATTGTCTTCCATAGGGTTTGGTGGCAGAAGTTACTGGATTGATGTGTTACTAAAATGTGCTCAGGGGCCCTGACTTTATAATAATGGAAAGTACAAATCTTTAGCAGACAGGCCTCCAGAGAGGGAGTGAAGAGCATTAAATAAACACTTTAAAGCAGGTGAAATGCTGAGCGGTGCATGTGTTTTTGTTCCAGCTGTGGCTTGATAGCTGTGTGGTTCCACCTTTGTCCCCTCCACCAAAGGAGGAAGACTTTTTTGCCTCTCATGCTTCTCCTGAGGTATGTGTTACACTTCACATAATTTTCATGTGTGCTTCTAAGACATAACTAAAGTTATCAACAGTAAAGTTATAAAGGGCATATATTATAATGTTTCAGTTAGGATATTGGCTAAGCTGCTGTAACAAACAGCCCTGAAATACAGTCAGGCCTGGAATAAGGTAGGAGTTAATTTCCCACCAGCAGTGCAGAGGTGGGCCGTCCAGGGCTGACCAGGGTATGGATTTTGCTCTTCTCATTGTGTGGCTCCTGCCTCAGGGTCCAGAGTGGCCGCTGCAGTTCATGACCTTTCCCAGCCAGTGGGAGGAGGACAAACATTCGGGAAAGCAAGTGCCCCATCCTTTTACAATCTAGAGGTAGCACACGTCACTTCTGCTCATAGCCTGCTGGCTAGAATTCAGTCCCATGCCCTATACCCAGCTTCGAGGGAGGCTGAGGACGTCTTACTAGGGGTCTTCCCAGTGCAGTTCAGAGCTTTGGAACTGACAAAGAATGAAGACAGTTTTTTGTTGGTTTTTTTTTTAACCCAGATTTTAAGAGCGGTTTGAAACGCATTGCCGCTATTTAGCTGTGTACGTAGAACATATCTCAAGGCTATTGTGAGAATGAAGTGAGTTAACACAGGTAAAAGTAGCTGGTACCTAGCGCAGAGGAAGCCTTCAACAAGTGCCGTTTCACTAACCTCATCTTCGTAGTCAGATAGGAGTAGTAACAGCAATCCATGGTCCCTCTGTGCATTTTCCCCAGATCGCTTAGATCAGGGAACATGAGGCCTGCACAGCCTGAAGTATTTACTAGCTGGTCCTTTAAGAAAATGCGTGCCACCCTGGCTTACAGCCCCAGATGTTCTGTTAGCTGCCCTGCGTCTTCCACTCCCGATGGGGTGGGGCCGCCGTTCGCTTAACTGCTACTCAGTCCTTTAACTGATTTTCAAGTAAAAATTATGTAAAGTTGTATACATTGCTAAACCTTGATTTTTTTTTTTGCTATTGTAATTTGCACATTATGTACATGTTATCTTTGACAGAATCAATAGTTACCAGAAATAGTTATCAAAAAAGATGGGAACAGAAAACAGAAGGGTGTGCTATCGTGATCTGCTGCTATTGTTTAATATAGAACTAGATACGGAATATCCATGATTAGTAGCTGAGAAATGTTAGGAATAGAAATGATGGGCTAAAAAGAGGAGAGATATGAACAGTTTGGTATGGATTAGAGTTGGAGATATTAGTATGAATTCATGTTTATTTTAGTGTCTCTCTCTCTCTCTCTGTTTATATATCTATATGCACACGCACACACACACACACGTACACATGATGGAGAACTAATTGCAGATACGTGTGTACACACGGGTTGGTACACACAGATATATGACCTAGCTCTGTCCACTGAGAGGCCTAGAGACAGTGACGCCCCGGGACAGCAGACACACCCAGCACCACACCTTGGTTTCTAAATGCTGTTTTCCAGTGCAAGGACCCAGGGCTGCCTTTGGAGAGACGGCCGGTTCTAGGACTGGGGCTGCTGCGGCAGATAAGCCTGGAGCGCCCTATGGTGCTAGAAGAAAGGAAGTGCTAGGAGGCCGGGCAGGGGGAATGGACGAGGACATGTCTGAAGGACTCAGGAACCAACCTGGAAGAGGTGCCAGTCGTCAGAGCTGGAACAATTTGAACAACAAAATAATGATAGTATTGGACTATAATCCAAAGAATAAATAAATATCCATACTAATACAAACGGATGATTGCATAAAGAAATGGAGGGAAAGGACAGTCTTCCTTACAGAAAATTCCAAATCATGCATATACCTCTCCACCCTTCTGGAGGTGGGGCTTAACCCCCCTCCCCTTGCCTGTGAACTGGACTTAGTGACGCTTCCCAGGACTAGAGGATGGAAAGGGGAAACCGGTAACTTTACAGGGGAAAGACTGCCAGGCGCCAGCCTAACCAAGTGAAAACGATCGGCATCACCAGTGCACAGTCGTGTTGACATGAGGCACTGAGGGGGCACCTCCTCTCTGCTGTTCTTCCCCCAGACCTAGTGTAATCACAAGAAAACATCAGACAAACTCAAAGTGAGGGGCATTCTACAAAATACCGATCAGTACCCTTCAAAAGTTTCAAGGTCCTGAAAAACAAGGAAAGACTGAGAAACTGTCACAAAGCAGAGCAGACTGAGGAGACCTGACGAATGCAGCGTGGGGTCCTGGGTGGGTCCTGGAACAGAAAAGAGACACTGGTGGGGAAATTGGTGAAATCCAAATAAAGTCTGGAGTTTAGCGAATAGTGTACCAATGATGATTCTTCGTTTTGACAAATGTACCCTGGGTATTTTAACATCAGAGGAAGCTGGGTGAAGGGTCCATAGAAACTTTTATCTTTGCAACTTTTGTGTAAGTCTGAAATTATTGCGTAATAAAATTTTTATTTAAAGAAAAGGAGGAAAAATAAGGAATTTGAGCATGGAAACAGAGACTTAAGAACAGGTATATTTTAATCTTATCCTTCCTTCCCACTAATCCAGGTGGGAAGGTGACTGTTTAAATTACTAGGTTCTTCCCCTGTTATTTGTGTTTTATGACTTTTCTTGCTTTGCTGGTAACGACTTTTCTCCCCTTGCTTCAGGTGAGTGGCACAGGGTGGGCATCAGCAGAACCAGAACCATCTTCTTTAACACCAGGGAACGTGGACGCTCCTCCAGCAAACAATGAAGGTAGTGCTGAGACCTGCCCTGTAGTGCTGTCCTGTGCTTCACTGGCATCTGTGGAACTACTAGAAAATGAGAATCTTGCATTTGCTAGGGAAAGATGCCCATGGTCAGTTATAAAGTGGGGAGAAAAGATTACTGAACACGGAATATGATCTCATTTTTATAAAAAACAGAACCCAAATCACACAGTTAACACCAAATTGTTCACTGGAGAATGAAATTACTGAGGATTTTTACTTTCAACTTGCTACAGTTTTTGTTCTGTTTTTTAATGTATTTTATTTTATTTATTTTTGGCTGGGTTGGGTCTTCGTTGCTGCACGCGGGCTTTCTCTAGTTGCGGCGAGCGGGAGCTACTCTTCGTTGCGGTGCACGGGCTTCTCATTGCAGTGGCTTCTCTTGTTGCGGAGCATGGGCTCTAGGCACGCGGGCTTCAGTAGTTGTGGCACGTGGGCTCAGTAGTTGTGGCGCACGGGCTCTAGAGCAAAGGCTCAGTAGTTGCGGCTCGCAGGCTTCAGTAGTTGTGGCTTGCAGGCTCTAGAGTGCAGGCTCAGTAGTTGTGGCACGCGGGCTCAGTAGTTGTGGCTCACGGGCTTAGTTGCTCTGCAGCACGTGGGATCTTCCCGGACCAAGGATCGAACCTGTGTCCCCTGCATTGGCAGACGGATTCCTAACCACTGCACCACCAGGGAAGCCCCCTAATTTGAATATTCTAACTCTTACAATTTATTAGCATAAAACACCTTCTGAGATTGAGGGTTACCTGCCACGGGAGGTCTAAGTAACCTCTGAAGTTCAGATGTCTCCGTTTGTTTTACTAACAGAAAGCTAAGGGAACTGAATGCAGACCAAGATGTTTTCTTGGAAATCTCTCAGAAGCTGCGTCCCTAGCTGACGAATTTCCCCTAAAAGGTTTTATTGTTTGGAATCCCGCCTCTTCTGCACCTGCAACAACATTTTCCTCTCTCTTCTCCATCTAGAATTTTTCTTAAGCTGTGGTTAGTTAGGGAGACTTGTCGTCTCAAGGCTTAACCCAGAATTTCATGTGTTAGCATCGGGAGACAAGGTACAGTCTCGAGTAAATGTAAGGGTCACACAGTGAAAACGAGAGAACAAAAGAATTTTAACAAATAGAATGTGGGGCCTGCAATGCTCTGCTTCTGTGCTGTCGTTCACTGCTGTTCCTCCAGTGCCCGGAGCAGTTCCTGGCCCAGAGTAAGTAATCAATAAATGTAGAATCAGTTCTCTTTCTACAAATTGGCATTGTTCTCACTCATCCTGCTTTGCCTGTTTAAATGCCTTAACTAGAGTCTACCTTTTAAAAAATACATAAAAATAAAATACTTGAGTTTCCTCTAAACCACTGTTGGGCCTGCTACTTTTTTAAAAATAGCTTTATTGAGATATAATTTGCACACCATAAGATTCACCCTTTTAAAGTATGCAATTCAGTGGTTTTTAGTATATTCACAAGGTTGTGCTACCATCAGTACTATCTAATTTCAGAACATTTTCAGCAGCCCAGAAAGAAACCCCTACCCGTTAATAGTCAGTCTCCATTCTCTCCTTGTCCCAGCCCCTGGCAACCACTGGCCTGCTTTCTGTCTCTAAGGATCTGCCTATTCTGGACATTTCATATATATGGAATCATACTCTATGTGGTCTTTTGTGACTGGCTTCTTGTGCTTAGCATAATGTTTTCAAGGTTCATCCATGTTGTAGCGTGTATCAGTATTTCATTTCTTTTTACGGCCAAATAATATTCTATTGCATGGATATACTACATTTTGTTTATCCATTTTTAACGTAATAAATAAAATTAAATTAAAATAACAACATTTTTAAAATAAAAACTTTAATAGAGTTCCTAACCAGAATCATTTTTTTTAGATCAACTAGAAAACAGAGCAGGTTTCTTGGCAACTGAAAATTTAGGTTTCTATCACTGATATAATTGGTATTAGAATTTCCAAATGTTAACATATATTGGGTGTATAGTCCACATATGTACTTGGTATCTCAGAACAGTTTACTTTATAAAGCATTTTTTTTAATTTATTTATTTATTTATTTATTTTTGGCTGTGTTGGGTCTTCGTTGCTGCGTGTGGCCTTTCTCTAGTTGCAGCGAGCGGGGGCTACTCTTCGTTGTGGTGTGCAGGCTTCTCATTGCGGTGGCTTCTCTTGTTGTGGAGCATGGGCTCTAGGCGCACAGGCTTCAGTAGTTGTGGCTCGTGGGCTCTAGGGCGCAGGCTCAGTAGTTGTGGTGCACAGGCTTAGTTGCTCCGCGGCATGTGGGATCCTCCCAGACCAGGCTCGAACCCGTGTCCCCTGCATTGGCAGGCAGATTCTTTTTCTTTTTTTTTTTTTTGAATTTTTGAATTTTATTTTATTTATTTTTTACACAGCAGGTTCTTATTAGTCATCCATTTTATACGTATTAGTGTATACATGTGAATCCCAATCTCCCAGTTCATCCCACCACCACCCGCCCCCAACTTTCCCCCCTTGGTGTCCATACGTTTGTTCTCTACA
Source organism: Balaenoptera musculus (assembly GCF_009873245.2). Classification (NCBI taxonomy): domain Eukaryota; kingdom Metazoa; phylum Chordata; class Mammalia; order Artiodactyla; family Balaenopteridae; genus Balaenoptera; species Balaenoptera musculus. Next base: position 98,225,448 of record NC_045794.1, on the reverse strand, counting down.
TCTGTGTCTCAATTTCTGCCCTGCAAACCAGAGGCGGATTCTTAACTACTGTGCCACCAAGGAAGTCCCTCAGTACAGTTTACTTTAAAACACCAGACCATGGGACTTCCCTGGTGACACAGTGGCTAAGACTCCGTGCTCCCAATGCAGAGGGCCCAGGTTCCATCCCTGGTCAGGGAACTAGATCCCACACGCATGCCTCAACTAAGACTTCTCATGCCACACCTAAGGAGCCCACATGCCGCAACTAAGACCCATTGCAACCAAATAAATAAATAAATAAATAAATAAAAGTAAAATATAACACCGGACCATAAGGTAGAATTCCAAATGATATTAATTAAGGAGACCAATAACATTTTTATTCTACAAAGCAACTGGATACAAAATATACTTCTGTTTTAATGGACTTTTAAATTAAAATTCTTAAAATGATAAAATAGAATATGGAGCTAAAAAGAAAAGACAATCATTGACAGAATTGGATAAGATTCGTAGTACTGAGCGAGTTGAGTGTATTATATATTCAAAAGTACATTTGATGAGTCTATATTCTGCGTTAATATCAATATTTTCAACTTTCAGGTGGACCAGAACAAGGACCAAGTGTGGAAGGTCTTAATGTACCAACAAAGGCTGCTTTAGGTGGTATGTGTTACCCTATATTCTGACTTAGAGAGTGAGATTAACTTAAGAAAAAAATGAATCCTGTCTTTACATTCTGCCTAGAACTTAAAATGTAATGAGATTTATTCAAGCAAAAAATGCTGTTCTGTTTTGGCCAGCTTGATGACTGTGAAATGCAGCAGCCTCTGTGCCCGGCGAAGGTTGCTCTTGACGCTTTTCATTTGCTGGTTTATGTCCCAGCGTAAGCAGAGGTCAGAGCAGCCAAGTCATTCCTAGCTACTCAAGAGCTCTGAGCATTTTCTTCGCTTTCTGATTTTATTGTAGGTGAACTTAATTTCTAATTTTTCATTATCAGGGAAATACAATGTGAAATTAGTGCATATTACACTGCATTAATTGGAAAGCAGCTGCTTTGGTGAAAAATAACTAAACCATTAGAAATGTTCCAGGTATTTTCATCATGTATTTATAATAGACTTGTAGGAGATTGGGAGCAGATTATGTGACTACCGCAGTACAAATCTAAAAGAAAGTGATGAAAAGGAGAATTTCCAGGGATGGCTTTTTTACACTTGAAATGTAATGAGGTTATTCCCTCATTAGGACTAAAAGTTTTAATCTTTGTTGTTTGTGGTTTTATGCTATCTTTTTCCTATTAAAGCACATTCTCACTTTGTAAGAAAATAATGGTTTATTCTTACTGGGTCTCTTTAACATAATTCTAAACACAGAATATGTAATCTATGATTAAAATTTACCCAGAAAACAATTTTTAAGAAACTTTATCTGAAAGCATCATATATTTTTGTGCAATTTAGAATGTAATGCTACCAAAATAATAGAGTGTTTTATATTTCTTATTGCTTAATATGATAACATAAATCAGAGTGGAAAGCACTTCACTGCTTTAGTTGTATACGTAATGCCTGGCTAACTTTCTACTTTAAAACAATTTTGAAAATTTCTGAAGAGTAGAGATTAATAGGAGGGTTTGTTCTAATGTAATATGAAATGCTCCTGAAGAAAGTAGTGAATGGGGCAAACTTAGTCTCTTTATTTCTCTTTAGTGTGGTGTCCCAAAAAAATATGTACTCTCTGAGTTTGGATACTACGTGGAAATACTGAGGACTCTATTTTGATGAAACTCTGTTCATCTAAAGTACACTCGTATACTTGAGCCTTCTGGATGACAAACTAATGTGGAAGATGTTATAGTCTCTTAAATAATAAAACACAGTATCTTAGAATTTTTAAAAATACACTGAAAATATACACTGAAATTATATATTTCCATTGGTCTGACTTTGTACTTTTTATTTTTTGACAGAGGTTTCCTCTATCATAAAAAAGAAACCGAATCAAGCTAAAAGAGGAGTGAGTATTATGTATAAAATATCTGGTAGTTTAGCTGTAAAACGGCTTATGCCCTCAGAAGAGCCACCTTTGTCACTGTACTTTTATTTTGAGCCATATTATAATGAATGTGGCTTTGATAAAAAGCTTGTTTTGTTCAATGAGGGGATGTTATACTTAGTGAAGATTTTCTGGAATGAGTGTTTAACATTGCTCTGTCAATGACAAAATTCTGAAAAAAATCAACAGAGGCTCCCGGGGAGTTTCTGTCATGGTCACGGTTCTAAAAGCAGCGCTGTTTGGTGAGGCTGGGAGAGTTGTCATTGGTTGAATGTTGAGATGCCGTGATTCCGTTCAGAGCCCCTGCTCTGGAGGCGGGTGCGGGGTTTGAGTCCCGACCTCGTCACTTGCCAGCTGTGGGATCTTGGTTGAGTCGCTTAACTGGCGGGAGCTTCAGGTCCACATCCATCACCCGGGGATGGTGACAGTGCCGGCCTCATGGAGTCGTGAGGACTAAGTAATAAGCCTCGATAAATGTTAGCTTTTGTTGTAAACGTTTTCAAACAGTTTGGGTAGAATATAATCTTATACTGTATCTTCTAGCTTGGGGCCAAAAAAGGAAGTTTGGGAGCCCAGAAACTGACGAATACGTGCTTTAATGAAATTGAAAAACAAGCCCAAGCCGTAGATAAAATGAAGGAACAGGAAGACCTTCTGGCCAGGGCGGCACCTAATGAAGAATCAGTGTAAGTTTGATTGGGTCATAGTAATATGTTTCTAGTGACTAACCCTATTAATTAAACAACTCTGAGATTTGCTTTCCAAATGCCATTTATTCTTACACATGTGTGTGAGGAGAATAATGCAAAATTCAGTTTTATGATAACGAAGACTGCATGGACGTGTAGATTAGAAGCGGAGAGACCAGGGGTGAAGGAGGCAGCCGCCCTTTCCGGTTGCAGCCGCCCTTTCCGGTTGCAGCTGTGCAGGCAGGATTGGGATGGGGTCGCGGGAGGGGAGAGACAGCGCTCAGGAGGTGCTTACGCAGGAAGGGCGCTCAGCATCGTCAGTCGTCAGGGAGATGCCACTTCACTCAAGGTAGCTGTAACCAAGAAGACAGACAGCAAGTGTTGGCAAGAATGCAGAGAAACTGGAGCCCTCGTGCTTTGCTGGTGGCAGTTACCGTATGACCCAGCAATTCCACTCCTCAGTACATTCTCAGAGAAATTAAAATATGCCCATGTAGCCACACCAGAACTTGTACACGTGTCCGTAGCAGCATTAATCCCTGTAGCCAAAAAGTAGAAATAACCCAAATGTCCATCAAGTAGTGAATGGATAAACAAAATGTGTATGTCCATACAATAAAATATTATTCGGCCATAAAAAGGAATAAAGTACTGACACGTGCTGCAGCATGGATAAATCTTAAAAATTTTATGCTAACAAACTGGCCACAGAAAACCGCATATTGTATGATTCCTTAGAAATGGAATGTCCAAATTAGGCAAATCCAGAGACAGAAAGCAGACTAGTGGTTGCCAGGGGCTGGGGGCAGGGGAGAGAACGCGGGGTGACCGCTAATGGGCAGGGGTTTCTTTTGGGGGTGATGAAAATGTTCTGGAATTAGATGGTGCTGACGGTGGCAGCCTTGTGAATATGCTAAACTGAATTGTGTACTTTAGAAAGGTGGATTTTATGGTATGTGAATTAATCTCAGTAATGAAAAGAGTGTTTATAATGCGAAGCCCCGTTGAACTTGGTGACTAAATTCTAATTGTATGGATGGAAGGTTGTGGGTATGGTGGCATCTCCAGAGCTTTTGAGCCTGGATCTTGAAGGAGTCTCAGAGTCAGACTTGGCACGGGGCAGGGGGAGCAGGAAGAGCCTAAGAGAATGAAGAAGAGGGAATCCAGACGGTGGTACTGGGGTCCTGCCTGGATTGGGGACATGGGAATGATGCTGTGGGTCACCCTGAAGTCAGGCCAGCAGTTTTACATCACATCTGAGGGGAGTGCTGTGAAGAAGGGGTATGTTTTAGAAAGTGCGTTTGGTGGCGATATCCAGGACAGAAGGAACGGGAAAAAACTGGAGGCCAGGAGACCAGACTAGAGACTTGTTTTAGGTAGATACTTAAGGCTCCTGAGAGGTTTTTGTTTGTGTTGAAAACAGAAGGGATACATGGCCGTCTGGAAAGTGCCCGTGACTGGGCATAAAGGATGGTAAGGAGAGAAGAGAGGAAAGGCAACTTGGGACTCCTCTTTTGTATGCGTGTTTATTTTATTTATATGTTTTCTCTTATTTTCATGTGTATCTGTTTTAGCTTAAGTTAATTACTACGGGTTGCCTAATGAAGAAGATACTTTATGAGGTTGTTTTGCGGATTCCTTTAGTGAATTCTCATTAAAGTGCATCAAACAGTGCCTGGTGCATAGTAGGTGCTCAGCCAGTGCGACTTCTTGCTATCGATGCTCACGGTGCGCTAAGAGGACTTTCATGTGATGAGCCCAGATCATTTGAAATCGCTCGTTATTCCTCACTGTCCTTAAACTCACAGAACCTAGGGGGCAGCACGAAACTGTATTTGGGTAAAATGTGATTTGAAATGCTCTATGTCAGCTTTACTCTGAGTTGTCACAGACTTCACTTTGATGTCTCTGACTTCGCTAGGCTTTTTGACACTGGGCAAGGGGGAAGGTTAAATCTGAGTATGTTTGGGACTTCCCTGGTGGTGCACTGGTTAGGAGTGCACCTGCCAGTGCAGTGGCTACGGGTTCGAGCCCTGGTCCGGGAAGATCCCACATGCCGCGGAGCAACTAAGCCTGTGCACCTCAACTACTGAGCCTGCGCTCTAGAGCCCACGAGCCACAACTACTGAGCCCACGTGCCGCAACTACTGAAGTCTGCGTGCCTAGAGCCCGCGCTCCGCAACAAGAGAAGCCACCGCAATGAGAAGCCCGCGCACCACAACGAAGAGTAGCCCCCTCTCGCCACAACTAGAGAAAGCCCACGTGCAGCAACGAAGACCCAACGCAGCCAAAAATAAATACATAAAATAAATTTTAAGAAATAGTTTTTAAAAAATCTGAGTATGTTTGGAGCAGGCTCTGTCCAGATTGCTTGTGCACGAGGTTCTCCCAGAGAACGTGTGAAATCCCCGCCTGATCAGAGCAGGAGACACGGAACACAGGAAGCAGCAGCTCCCTCCCTGCGGGTCAGGTGGACGGACGCTAGCATGTTACTATTAGAAACAACACCAGCCTCAACGTGGCTCTTTCATTAGGACCATTCAGTACAGCATAAAAGCAAAGATGCAGATCATGGGGTATTTATGAACTGGACTCGGGAACCCAGTTTGACCCCTTTCGTGGCCTTGTTCAGAACAGCTGCACCACCACGCCCTAATCACTGTCCTGCCGCTCCGACACATCACAGCTCAGTTTCACCAAACTAGCGCTGTGCCAGCTATGAGGAGGTGCCCAAGCTTTATGTTAGTCTTCTGCAAGTTCATTTTTTTAACAGCTGTAAATAAATTTATTTCAGTTCAGTCAGCTGTCAGGAGCAGTATCGTTTCTTGTGTTGTCAGACTGTGAAACTAAACTCTGCGTGCAGTAGCCTGAGCCTCGCCTGGCAGTCTCTGGGCCCATCCTCGGAGGCGTCTGTGTGCACAGTTGGTAGAAAGAGTAAGAAGACACAGTGGCGCCGCTGGAGCTGCTCTCTTGCTGACCTGAGTGTCTGGCCAGCCCTCCCCTGAGCCGAGCTGGTACTGGAAGGGCTTCTGCGGGTCTGAGAAGCTTGGAGTCCTGGCTTCCTTATTCCATTAGTGCTTCCAGGGCCCGGCTGTTAAAAGTGCACACTTTTAATGGAGGATAGACCCAATCGTACATCAAGTACCCCAAGAAGGAAAACTTCCCCATCTCATACCACCCCTATCCATTCATCTCCAGAAGACTCTGTTACCACAGTTCTACTGATTTTAAACAGATCTATTGTTTTCCTCCAAAAATTATACTTGAAAGAGTATATTATATTTTCCAAGTAATAAAGTGGGTATATTACCATTACCTGATCTGTAGGAATAATAGTAAAGAAAACAAACTGCCAGATTAAAACAAAATAGAAATCCTGCTTGACTCATTAAGGAGGGAAACAGCAAAAGCAAGATTATTTTTTCCTAGTAAGAAATTCTGTTGTCATTCCCTTTTACTACAGAGAAATGTATTTATATTATTATGGAATTTATACAGTGTCTTTCTTATGAAGAATTCGTGACGTTTTACACAATTTTATAAAATGGATGATAGCTCAGAAATCATGATAAGGTAGGTATATCATTTTTCAAGGTCCTGAAATTTTGTTGCTGTTTTACTAATATGATAATATACTCTTGTAATTGTTAATATAGGCCTGGTTTTCTTTATGAAAAATTAAGTATTTATAGCATTTTTGGAAATCTGAGAGTAAAGGATGGTGTTTTATTCGTTGTTTCTCACCTGGGTGCATTATTTGTCACAAATATTTGAGAGGTAGGTGATGAGTATCTGTCTGGTGGTGCAGAGGAAACTATTGGCTGAGGAATGACAACTCCAATTGTTTTTTCTTTTTTTTTTTTTTTTAGTTTTTATCGGAGTATAGTTGGTTTACAATGGTGTGTTAGTTTCAGGTGTACAGCAAAGTGAATCAGTTATACATATACATATATCCACTCTTTTTTAGATTCTTTTCCCATATAGGCCATTACAGAGTATTGAGTAGAGTTCCCTGTGCTCTACGGTAGGTCCTTATTCGTTATCTATTTTATACATAGTAGTGTGTATATGTCAATCCCAATCTCCAGTTTATCCCTCCCTGCTCCTTACCCCCTGGTAACCGTAAGTTTGTTTTCTATATCTGTAACTCTATTTCTGTTTTGTAGATAAGTTCGTTTGTACCCTTTTTTAGATTCCACGTATAAGCTATATCATATGATATTTGTCTTTCTCTGTCTGATTTACTTCACTCAGTATGACAACCTCTGGGTCCATCCATGTTGCTGCAAATGGCATTATTTCGTTCTTTTTTATGACTGAATAATATTCCATTGTGTATATATATATATATATATATATATATATATACACACACACACACACACACACACACACACACACACACACACATCTTCTCTACCTATTCCTCTGTTGATGGACATTTAGGTTGCTTCCATGTCTTGGCTATTGTAAATAGTGCTGCAATGAACGTTGGGGTGCATGTATCTTTTCAAATTATGGTTTTCTCCGAATATATGCCCAGAAGTGGTATTACTGGAGATAACTCCATTTTAAATGCTCTCAGAGCCTGATTACATAAAGAGACCCTACAGGAAATTTTCTTGTAAACTGAAGAACCCTTTTGCAATGAAGTAATCCCTTCTTAATTTATCTATTTGTTAAGTCAAATTTGTATATATTTTTTATCTTAAACCAGAGCAAACCAACAAGACTAACCTCGTATTTTTGATATGTAATGTTGAAGTATAGTAAAATATTAGTCCAAGTAAGAAATTCTGCTTTTTACTATCCTTTAGAGAAATAATTTCAGTATACATCATGTTATGACATGATAATAAGTGATATAAACTAGAATAGTAATGTAAGTTCAGCAGCAACCAAAAAGTATCTGTAAACTCATTCAGATTTTCTTGAGCATCTACTCAAAAAAAGACCTTTACCCAAAAAAAATGCCAACTTGCCTTCATAATTGTTATTTTATGGAAAGAAGCACAAAGCTAAAAGTAGAGTGATATGTTTAATGTCCTTCGTATTTTAACTTAAGAACACAGAATTAAAGCTAAATTAAGGAGCATTTGGTTTTTCTGGCAGTGTGTCATCATTACGATTAGCCTATAAGGATCTTAAAATTGAAATGAAGAAAGATGAAAAGATGAACATGAGTGGCAAAAAGAAGGTGGAATCAGAGAGACTTGGCATGGGATTTGGAAATTGCAGAAGGTATGTAAGACTCTGCTTTCTTGGATTTCAGAATTTAAACTAGTTTGCTAATCATGAACGGATTTTCCTTGTTAATTTCAACTTCAGAAATGTTTTCTCATTACTCACTTTCTTCAGTTGTTTTGCTTTTGCTCTAATACAGGCCGCCCGCAGCCCTCTGTATCCACGGGTTCTGCATTTGCAGATTCAACCAACTGGGGATTGAAAATGTTTGGGGGGGGAATTCCAGAAAGTTCTAAAAAGCAAAACTTGAATTTGCTGCGTATACCACTCTTAAGGGCAACTATTTACATAGTATTTACATTGTATTTGCAATTATTTATGTAGCATTTACATTGTATTAGGTGTTATTAGTAATCTAGAGATGATTTAAAGTACAAAGGAGTACTGTGGATTTATTTTATCTGCTGGGGTCCTGGAAGCAATCCCCCTCAGAAGCTGAGGGACAGTGGTGTTCACTGTAGCATGAAAAATTCCACATTTGATTCTTAGGTAAAAGGAAACAGGTCTGACTTGTCATTAAGTGGATGCCGTGAACATAGCTGACACATGTGACTGTGTTTTGTATAATCAGTCACAGTCCTCACTGAGGTCCAGTATCTTTCAATGCTTACACCAAAAGAATATTTTTTTATTGCTCATGTTTTTAACCCCACTAATAAGTATATTTTTGTTGAGAGTATAAATTAAAACATTCCTGGGAATTCCCTGGCGGTCCAGAGGTTAGGACTCCACACTTCCACTGCTGGGGGCCCGGGTTCGATCCCTGGTCAGGGAACTAAGATCCCGCAAGCCGTGCAGCGAGGCCAAAAAAAAAAAAACGATTCGTTCTTTGGTGAACACACAAGTGTCTTCATGAACTAATATTATTCTTTTCCATTTCATTCTCTATTTTCTCAAGTGGTATTTCGCATTCAGTGACTTCAGATTTGCAGACCATTGAACAGGAAACGCCAATCACAGCAAAACCAAGAAAAAAGCATAGTGATGACAGTGATGACTCGTATTTTGCTTCCAGCTCAAGGTAACCTGTTAAAAATCATCTTTGAAGTGTCTTTTTGAAAAGCAGTGATCACTATGGACTCACGAGTTTATTTGCATTAGGAACAAATACAAATCCGTTTACTTCATTGTTTTTAAAAGCTTTGGCTGGAGTCAAGGATGTCCTTTGGAAAAAAATTGGGGTAACCGTCTTTAGTGGATGATGTTTGCTAATATTGAAATGTTTGATAATAAAATCTGCAACCTGGGGCTTCCCTGGTGGCACAGTGGTTGAGAATCCGCCTGCCAGTGCAGGGGACACGGGTTCGAGCCCTGGTCTGGGAAGATCCCACATGCCGCGGAGCAACTAGGCCCGTGAGCCACAATTACTGAGCCTGCACGTCTGGAGCCTGTGCTCCACAACAAGAGAGGCTGCAATAGTGAGAGGCCCGCGCACCGCGATGAAGCGTGGCCCCCGCTTGCCACAACTAGAGAAAGCCCTCGCACAGAAACGAAGACCCAACACAGCCAAAAATAAATAAATAAATAAATAAATAAAATAATTTTTAAAAAAATAAAGTAAACTCTGCAACCCGGAGTTAAAAGTAGAGGTGGGAAAGTTGTATTTATCTAAAATGTGAAATTGGAGAAATATGTAAAATCCCAAAGGTATATGTTAAGTTGTTTAGTCTTATTCTAACAGTTGGAATATTTCACAGCTGCGCCTTCAGCAGCTTCTTTTGTTTTCAGAATACCAGCTTCTGGAGTCTCCAGTTGGCAGGATAGAATATTAAATAAATGCTCTTTGTGTGTGCATATTTATGAACATAAAACACTGTTGCTTTCAGAGGGGTGTCCCAGGATAAAGCCTAGGCCCCATCCTTCAGCACTCCCCATCCGACGGGGACAAGTTGCCTAACTCCAGTGTGAAGCTGACCATGGAGAGGCTGCGGTTCAGGTTCAAGCCGCCTGCAGAGGCCGGAAACAAGTTTAACTTGAATTGACTCACTCTGTGCGGTTCCTCCAAGAACCTGAGCAGCACAGGGAGAGGCCTGCTTCACAGGCACCAAGTGAACTTGGGATATCAGGAGGTGGGCACCAGCTGGGAAGCTGGGCGACCTGGACTTGAACCCTGGCCCTGCCACTTACTGACTGTGTGACCTGGGCCGAGCTGTGTAACCTCTCTGTGCTACAGCTTCTTCAGCTGTAAGTTAGGGACACCAGCAGTACCAACCTTTCAGGGTGTGCAAGGGTTAAATGAGTTAATACAGAGCACTGGGAATAGTGCTGTCATGTTTAGCTGCTATTATTATATAGAAACTCAGTTCAGGAGCCGTGTGACTCAGTCTAAATGTTTAATTACTATTGTTAGATACTTAAGTTAACCGCATTGAGGGCCACCTTCAAGTTTGGAGTTTGGGGAAATTGAATGTGTGCCCATCAGTAATGGGCGGTCCTTACAAGGAGACGCCATCACTCACCCACATCTCAAAGGGCATTACTGTTGTCTGGCAATTATACAGGCTTGAAGCGTTTTCATATACATAGCAGATATAAATATATGTTAACTAATTAGAATCTAATCCTGAAATTCTGTATTCTCCTATCAAAGTTCGTAGGTAAGGAATTGTAATACAGAGAACTATCTTTAAATCATTCTCCTAGCATAGCTTCAAATTACTTCAAGTCCAGATATTTTACCCAAAAAAAAGTTAGTAGTTTAGAGGTGTTCCCTGTCAGTGCTTTCAGAGACAGGGATGGTTTGATGTTTGCCGCTTGTGAGTAACCTATATAACATACTGGGTTTCAGGTTACTTAGAAGTAACTTCCAAATCATGCCTTTTAAAGTATTTAAATACATTTTCTACAGGCTAAAATTAAATGTCTAACTTGATTTGAAGGCTGCATGTGTGTCAGGTCACTTCAGGTGTGCACACTAGATGAGAGGATGTGTCCGGGTCAAGAAAAGTCCCAGTGGTGCAGGGTCTACACTCGCCCGCTTGGCTTCTCCACAAAGCCTTTTTGATTATTTCACTGCTCATTACAACTTCTGCAGAGGAGAGCATAGGCAAGTAAAGGAAGTAGGTTTCCAGCTCCATGAGTGGTGCCGCTTGGTCACAGGGTTGGAAGGAGAGGTGGCTACGGGTGAGGACGGGCCCTGGGGGGGCAACTGGGGAGCCTTGCCCACTCCAGGCCGCCGCCGGGCTCCTGTGGGGCTTCCTCTGCCCGTTGGGTGCTTTAGGAATCCTGTTGGCCTCCCTCTCCAAAAGCTTAGTCAAAGGAGTTAGCCCTAAAGGCCTTCGTTGCTATGGAACAGTTATTCACGGTTTGAAACCGGGGAGCAGATGGCGTTTGTATGTTGACCGCACTTGCTGGGTTCCTGCCAGAGACCTTGGTGTGTTGTTTGTCATCACCTGCAGGTTGTCTGATGGGAACGTAAGCGCCTCTGCTGGTCCTCCTTGTGGTAGCCACTATTGGTAGAACAATACTTACTTTGGCAAATGAAGTCAAATAAACATGAACTCTCGGAAAGCAGGCATATTCCATGAAGAGCTCTCATTGCTTCCAAATAATTCATTAGCCCATTAGAACTTGAATATTATGAATTATGAAAGAGTACTGTTTCTATTAAAAATAAGACCAACCATATCTTGGGGGTTTGTTTTTGTTTTTCTGTTTGTTTGTTTTTTTGAGTTCCATTATTTCCAGGATATAAACAATGTAATTATATATTGAGTATCAAATAATGAAACTAGAACAATTTGTTCAGCCTTATAAAGCCAGTGTGGCCTTCAAGGGAATAGACAGTTGTCTATAGCTGTAAATCAGATATGTGCTATTAGGGGCTCTTATCAAGGGATTGTAAGGAATGTTTTCAGGTTGAGTGAAGACAGACTGGGAGGGCGAAAATAAAAATGAAATGTATTAAGAACAAGGATCTAGAAATCAAAACATTAGAAAGTCAATAAAGATTTGGAGATCCAGGGCAGCTGTTGTGTTTCCGAGGAAAGGCAGGTGCCCCACAGCCATTGGTGGGTGCCCGTCCTCCACCGCATCCTCCCTGCTGCATCTGGAGGCCCTCCCGCACCGTGTGCACCGTGTAGGAGCACAGGGAGCCTTGCTGGTGATGGGTGGGAAGGGCACCCTCCCCGCCGCAGCGCAGAGAACGCGCCGTAACGGGCTCCTGCTAGTCAGTAGGACCCTAGCAGAATGGCTTTCTCTCTCCTTCTGATTTTTGAATTGTCCAGTCATTTAAAAAGAAAAAATCCGATGGCCCTACATTCCAGGATAAGCACTTTGGCTTACCAGAATGAAGAATATTCCCTTAGAGTGATACTAAATTCGAAAAGTCATGAGTACCAGTGCCTCAGAGTTGTGAAGGGCCTGGAAGTTCCACCCACCTCCATCCAGTGCTCACCCCCAGCCCCACCCCAGAGCCCTCCAGGGGACGCCGCAGCCCCTCAGCACTCCCCCTCCTCCCCCTCCCCCCTCCCCCCCTCCTCCCCCTCCCTCCCTCCCCCCTCCCCCCTCCCCTCCCTCCCCCCCCCCCCCCCCCCTCCTCCTCCAGGCAGCCGTTCAGTCCGACAGCAGCTCCATGAGAAACACGGCCCTATGCTTACATATCTCCCCGGGTTTCTGAGCTCAGGTCAGCCAACCGCGTAAGGGCAGGGTCTGAGTATGTCTCCTTACCCAGTATCCTCACCCAGCAAGTGCCTGGCCCCTCATAGGTGCTTATTAAGTAGTTTTAAAATTCCTTATTGAATCGGTCCTAGTTCTTTCACTTGGTCCCTTAGAAATATGTCCCTCAAATATTTGAAGGTAACTTTCCAGGCCAACACGTGAGTCACATCTTTCAAACCTTCCTTCTCAGACGTGACTTCAAGCCTCTTCGCCGTTCTGGTCTCTTCTCTGAACAGGGATTGGTTGTCTCTGTTCCTCTGAGCAGAGCGCAGTGGCTCAGGGCTCATCCGCTGATCGGCCACAGGGAGAGCCTGGTCAGTTTCTAGCTGAAATCCAGATATGCTTTGAACACTGCATGTTTTCCTTCCTGGGGAGAGAAGGCTAGTGTACAAGTTTTGTTCTAATGACCTCCTTGCCAGAGAATGCAGAAACCACATTTGGAAATTCTGCCTTTTTTCTATTATTCATATGAAGTCATACCATCTGCTTCAAACGGCAGGTTTATCCCCCCTCCTTTTTCTGGTTTTTTTTCCTGAGAGAATAAAAGAGTATATTTAGTCTTTTCCCCCGCCCCCCATCTTAGCTCATCTTTGAACTCCTTATGCCCTCGGGGCTTGGCCCTCACCTTGTTTCCTGTGTGCTTCCGTTCTTACTCTCTGCAGAAACCTTGGTGACATTTTTGAAGCCTCTGTGCCCTCTTCCATCATCCTTCCTCTCCTAAGGCCCAAGCACTGGGATCTGCGTCTCTCTTCTGAACTTCGGGAACCACCTTTATAAGGAGTGCGTGCCTGGCCGGGTTTTTTTCCACCCTAAGCAGTCCTGAATTCTGAGATGGCACGGTCACTTTTCATTGCGGCTCTGGCACATCCGCCTCACCTATCAATCTCTGTCCTGTTCCAGGCAAACCCTGCTGCTCTTGGTCAAAGATTTTTCTCCCACCACCCAGGACCAAAAGCTGTCACTGAGTCTTGCTCTCTCAGCGATGCCCTGCTCAGTGGCGCTCAGCTAATGAAAGTGTAAACCCACCCAGAAGGCCAGCAGCTCCCCTGAGATGCTTACAGACAAAGCTCACATCCAGCTCCAGACCGAGAGGGCATCTCGGGGCGGGGGTCCTGTGATCAGCGATCGCAGCGCTGTGACTGGTTCCAGCAGGAGGCTGGTCAGCACCACTTACACTCAGTGCTGGTTGCTGTTCGGGGTGATGCCTTACACCGTGGCTGACATGGCAGGGTTGCCGGCAAAGAGCTCCTCGGATGGGGTCGAAGCATTATTTGTGACTAACCTAGAGTGGGGTAGCACTCAAAGGCGTCATGCGCTGTTGGGATAAGCTAGGTTATGCTGCAGGGAGAAATACTGCCCCCCACCCCCCCGCCCCGATCTTAAGGGCTTAACACAGTGATGGTTTGTCTCTCATTCACTAAAGTCAGCTGAGGGTACAGGTGATTGTCCAGCTTACCTGTCCTTCTGGTGGAATCCTGATTGTCCAGGTGGATGGTGGTTTCACCTGCCCAAGGCTGAAGCACCTGGAAAACCCGACCTCTTCCATGCGGCGAGGGAAGAGAAGACTGGGCACCTGAAAGGCCTTGGAAATGACTCGCCTTATGTCTGCTCCTGTTGCATTGGCCAGATCACGTGGCTGCCCCCAACTTCGAAGAGGCTGGGAAGGGCAGTCCCCACGTACCAGATGTGAGTGGTCATCGGAAAGGTCCTCCCAAGTCACTGTTCTGCTCTCTCTCACACAGGTACTTTGACGAGCCAGTGGAGTTAAGGAGCAGTTCTTTTTCTAGCTGGGATGACAGTTCGGATTCCTACTGGAAAAAAGAGACCATCAAAGACACTGACATAATTCTGAAAACCACAGGCTACACAGACAGGTATGAATACCAGAGCAGTGGGATTGTAAATAGTGACTCCATGCATCTCTAGGGAAATTCTCTAACACTAGTAAATGATTTTGTTGTACTCTTTCAAGAATATTCTTTGTATCCTGGTCTGTATTCTGACCTCACAGTTTTTCCTTTCCCAGAATGTCATGTAACTGGAGTCATGCAGTAACCAGCCTTGTTAGACAGGCTTCTCTGACTTTTCGTAGTGCACTTGAGATTCATTCATGTTGCTGTGTTCCTCCCTCTTTATTTTTGAGTCTGTTTATCCATTTACCTGTCAAAGAACTGTCTCCAGTTTTTGGTGATTATGAGTGAAGGGCTGTGTAATGTATCATCCAAACCAGGGAACTCTTTAGAGTGCAGGGGGACAATACTAGTACGTTGGGACAACAGGTGTGACCTGGGATTGTCCTCGGTGACTGGGATATACCGTCATCCTACTCATTTTGTATCCTACATAATGTGGAGCAGTGTCTTACGTGCATGACAATATATTCAGTATTTACTAATTGATCTGTGGAACTAACTGAAGAGTGAAATAACAGGACTATTTTAAATAGCAAAATTCATTCAAATGTTGTGTGGTTTGGATATTTATTCATTTTTCTAATTAGAATTTTCAGGCTTTTCAAAGTGGCCTAAAATCCTTTTACAAAATTACTGCTGTTGGCTTTTTAAAAAGTAAAATGGCATGTGCATACATTATAAATGAGAAGTGCATTTGCCTCACTTCAAATCAGTTTAACCTAGTTTGGCTGTTTTTGTTCTTTGTGCTGAGAACATTTAAGCTCTACTCTCTTCCCACAGTTCAAGTAACACTACAGGATTATTAACTATAATCACCATGCTGTACGTTAGATCCCCAGAACTTATTCATCTTATAAATGAAAGTTTGTACCCTTTGACCAACATCTGCCCATTTCCCCCATCTCCCTGGGAACTACTATTCTGCTCTCTGTTTCTTTGAGTTCAACTTCTTTTTTTTTGATTCTGCATACAAGTGAGGACATACAGTATTTGTCTCTCTGACTTCCTCCAGGTTCATCCATGTTGTCACAAATGGCAGGATTTCCTTCTTTCTTTTTTATAGCAGAATATTATCCCATTGTATATTATATACTACATTTTCTTTATCCATTCACCCATTGACGGCTACTTAGGTTGTTTCCATATCTTGCCTATTGTGAATAATGCGGACGTGCACATGGGACTGCAGAGATCTCTTCATGATACTGATTTTGTTTCCTTCAGATATATATACCCAGAAGTGGGATCATATGGTAGTTCTATTTTTAATTTTTTTACGAACTGTTTTACACACTGTTTTACGAATTTTTTACACACTGTTTTCCATGTGACTATACTAATTTCCATTCCCACCAGTGGTATACAAAGGTTCCCTTTTCTCCAATCCTCACCAACGCTTATCTCATGTCTTCTTGATAATAGCCATCCTAACAGGTATGAGGTGGTATATCTCACTGTGGTTTTGATTTCCATTTCCCTGATGATCACTGATGTTGAACACCTTTTCATATACCTGTTGGTCTTAAACTTCCCTCTTAGTACTGCTTTTGCTATATCCCATAAGTGTTTCCATTTTTATTTGTTTTAAGATATCCTTTTTTTTCTTTTTTTTTTTTGTAATTGAAGTATAGTTGATTTACAATATTGTGTTAGTTTCTGGTGTACAGCAAAGTGATTCAGATAGATAGATAGATAGATGCAACTGAATATGTAAGAATATATATATATATTCTTTGTCATATCCTTTTCCATTATAAGTTATTATAAGATATTGAGTGTAGTTTGCTGTGCTATATAGTAGGACCATGTTGTTTATCTATTTTATTTTATTTTTTAGAAAATTGGTGGGATTTTTTTTTTTTTAATTTATTTATTTTTGGCTGCATTGGGTCTTCATTGCTGTGTGTGGACCTTCTCTAGTTGCGGCGAGCAGGGGCTACTCTTCGTTGCGGTGCGTGGGCTTCTCACTGCGGTGGCTTCTCTTGTTGCGGAGCACGGGCTCTAGGTGCGTGAGCTTCAGTAGTTGTGGCATGTGGGCTCAGTAGTTGTGGCTCACGGGCTCTAGAGCGCAGGCTCAGTAGTTGTGACGCACGGGCTTTGTTGCTTCGCGGCATGTGGGATCTTCCTGGACCAGGGCTCGAACCCGTATCCCCTGCATTGGCAGGCGGATTCTTAACCACTGTGCCACCAGGGAAGCCCTCTGTTTTACACTGATATGTAGTAGTGGTATCTGTTAATCCCAGACTTCTAATTTATCCCTTCCCCCAGCTTTCCCCTTTGGTAACCTTAAATTTGTTTTCTTTGTCAGTGAGTCTGTTTGTTTTGTAAAGTTCATTTGTATCATCTTTTTTAGATTCCACGTGTAAGTGATATCATATGAAATTTGTCTTTCTCTGTCTTACTTTCTTCACTTAGTATGATAATCTCCAGGTCCATCCATGTTGCTGCAGATGGCATTATTTCATTCTTTTTTATGGCTGAGTAGTATTCCATTGCATACATATAAACCACATCTTCTTTATCCATTCATCTGTTGATGGACATTTAGGTTGCTTCCACGTCTTGGCTATTGTAAATAGTGCTGCTATGAACACTGGGGTGCATGTATCTTTTAGAATTAGAGTTTTTGCCTTTTCTGTATATATGCCCAGGAGTAGGATTGCTGGATCATGTGGTAGCTCTATTTTTAGTTTTTAAAGGAACCTCCATACTGTTCTCCATAGTGGTTGCACCAACTTACATTCACATCAACAATGAAGGAGGGTTCCTTTTTCTCTATACCCTCTCTAGCAATTATTATTTGTAGACTTTTTGGTGATGGCCATTCTGACCAGTGTGAGGTGATAACCTCATTATAGTTTTGATTTGCATTTCTCTAGTAATTAGTGATGTTGAGCGTCTGTTGATGTGCCTGTTGGCCATCTGTATGTCTTCTTTGGAGAAATGTCTATTTCTGCCCATTTCTCGATTGGGTTGTTTGTGGGTTTTTTTGATATCGAGCTGTAGGAGCTGTTTGTATATTTTGGAAATTAAGCCCTTGTTGGTCGCATCACTTGTAAATATTTTCTCCCATTCTGTAGGTTGTCTTTTCACTTTGTTTATGGTTTCCTTTACTGTGCAAAAGCTTATAAGTTTGATTAGGTCCCATTTGTTTACTTTCGCTTTTATTTCTTTTGCCTTGGGAGACTGACCTAAGAAAACATTGGTACAATTTATGTCAGAGAATGTTTTGCCTATGTTCTCTTCTAGGAGTTTTTCGGTGTCATGTCTTATATTTAAATCTTTAAGCCATTTTGAGTTTATTTTTGTGTATGGTGTGAGGGAATGTTCTACTCCATTGATTTACAGCATCCAGCTTTCCCAACACCACTTGCTGAAGAGACTGTCTTTTCTCCATTGTATATTCTTGGCTCCTTTGTTGAAGATTGTGTTTTAAGATATCCTTTAATTTCCCTTTTGATTTCTTCTTTGACCCATTGGTTGTTCAGGAGTGTGCTGTTTAATTTCCACCTATTTGTGGATCTTTTACTTTTCCTCCTGTTATTGATTTCTACTTTCATACTATTGTGGTTGGAAAAGATACTTAATATGATTTCAACCTTCTTAAATTTGTTAAGACCTAAATATCATTCAGATTTGTTTGTGACTTAGCCTGTGATTTATCCTGGAAAGTGTTCTGTGTGTGCTTGAGAATGTGTGTTCTGCTGCTATAGGATGGAATGTCCTGAATATGTCTTTTGTTCCATTTGGTTCAAGTCCAGTTTTCCTTATTGATTTTCTGTCTGGATGATCTGTCCATCGTTGAAAGTGGGGTATTAAAGTACCCTATTATTATTGCAGTACTGTCCATTTCTCCCTTCAGATCTGTTAATATTTGCTTATTATATTTAGGTGTTCCTGTGTTGGGTACATAAATATTTGCAACTGTTATATCCTCTTGATGAATTGACCCTTTAATCATTCTATAATGACCTTTGTCTCTCATTACTGTTTGTGACTTAAAGTCGGTTTTGTTTGATACAAGTATGGCTCTCCCTGCTCTCTTTTGGTTTCCATTTATGTGGAATAGCTTTTTCCATCTCTTTACTTTCAGCCTATGTGTGTCCCTAAAGCTGAAGTGAGTCTCTTACAGGCAGTGTATAGTTGTATCTTGTTTTTGTTTTCGTTTTTTTTTAATCCATTCAGACACCCTGTGTCTTTTAGTTGGAGAATTTAATCTGTTTGCATTTAAAGTAATTGTTGATAGTTAAGCATATACTATTGCCATCTCATTAACTGTTTCCTGGCTGTTTTTGTAGTTCTTCTATTCGTTGCTTCCTCTCTTGCTGTCTTCCTTTGTGATTTGATGATTTTCCATAGTGGTATGTTTTGATTCCTTTCTCTTTTTCTTTTGTGTTTCTACTATAGGTTTTTGCTTTGTGATTACCATGAGGCTTACATAAAACATCTTATAGTTATAGCAGTCTATATTAAGCTGATAACAATTTAACTTAGATTGCATACAAAATCTCTACTCTTTTACTCTCCTTCCCTACATTTTATGTTTTTCATGTCATAATTTACATCTTTTTATATTGTGTATCCACTAATAAATTATTGTAGCTATCGTTATTTTTACCACTTTTGTCTTTTAACCTTTATACTAGAGTTAAGTGATTTACACACCACTATTACAGTATTAGAGTGTTCTGAATTTGGCTATATGCTTACCTTCACCAGTGAGTTTTATACTTTCATATGTTTTCATGTTACTAATTAGCATCCTTTCATTTTAGCTTGAAGAACTCCTTCTAGCATTTCTTGTAGGACAGGTCTGGTGGCTGGCAGTTGTTTTTGTTTTTGTTTTTCCAGCACTTTGAACATATCATCCCACTATATTCTGGCCTTCAGGATTTCTGCAGAGAAATCTGCTTATAGCCTTACAGGGCTTCGATTTTATAGAATGAGTTTCTTTCTGTTGCTGCTATCAAAGTTCTCTCTTTGTCTTTGATTTTTGACAGTTTTATTATATATTTCTTGGTGAAGGTTTCTTTGGGTTGAATCTGTTTGGGGACCTATGAGCTCCATGTATCTGGATGTCCGTATCTCTCTCCAGATTTGGGAAGTTTTTAGAGATTATTTCTTTAAATAAGCTTTCTGCCCCTTTCTTTCTTCTCCTCCTGGGACTCCCATAATGCATGAATTGTGTTCTTGATGATGTCCCATAATTCACATAGGCTTCTTTGCTCTTTTTCTTTTTCTTTTTTTCTTTTTTCTCTTCTGACTGGATAATTTCAAATGAGTTGTCTTCGAGTTCACAGATTCTTTCTTCTGCTTCAGCGGTCCACAACCTTTTTGGCACCAGGGACCGGTTTCGTGGAAGACAATTTTTCCACGGACCGGGATTGGCGGGTGGGTGGTTTCAGGATGATTCAAGCGCATTACATTTATTGTATTTATTCCTATTATTATTACATTATAATATATAATGAAATAATTATACAACTCACCATAATGCAGAATCAATGGGAGCCCTGAGCTTGTTTTCACTTGCCACTCACTGATAGGGTTTTTTTGTTTTGTTTTGTTTTTTTAATTTATTTATTTTACCTATTTATTTATTTTTTATTTTTGGCTGTGTTGAGTCTTCACTGCCGCACGCCAGCCCTCTTCCAATTGCGGCGAGCAGGGCCACTCTTCGCTGCAGTGCACGGGCCTCTCAGTGCAGCGGCCTCTCTTGTTGCAGAGTATGGGCTCCAGGTACGTGGGCCTCGGTAGTTGTGACCCGTGGGCTCCAGAGTGCAGGATCAGCAGTTGTGACACATGGGCCCAGCTGCTCCACGGCACACGGGATCTTCCCAGACCAGGGCTCGAACCAGTGTCCCCTGCATTGGCAGGCGGATTCTCAACCACTGTGCCACCAGGGAAGTCCCCACTGATAGGGTTTTGATATGAGTCTGCAAGCAATTGATTTATTACGGTCTCTGTGCAGTCACACCTCCCTGCTGATGATAAGCCGTATTTGCAGCCACTCCCCGGCGCTAGCATCACTGCCTCACCTCCATCTCAGGTCACCAGGCATCAGATTCTCATAAGGAGCTCCCGACCTAGATCCCTCACATGCACAGTTCTGGTTCGAACCTACTGGGTTCACGCTCCTATGAGAATCTAATGCCACCACTGACCTGACAGGAGGCGGAGCTCAGACGGTAATGCGAGCGATGGGGAGAGGTTATGATTTCTATCTCTATGTTGAACTTCTCATTTTATCTGTGTATTATTTCCCTGATTTTATTGAGTTGTCTGTGTTCTTGTAGGTTGATGAGCTTCCTTAAAACAATTATTCTGAATTCTTTGTCAGGCAATTCTTTGGGATCAGTTACTGGAAAATTATTGTTTCCCTTTGTGGTATCGTGTTTCCTTGGTTTTTCATGTTCCTTGGAGTCTTGTGTTGCTGTCTTTGCATTTGAAGGAGCAATCACCTCCTCCAGTCTTTACTGCCTGGCTTTGGGTGGGAAATACCTTCAATAGTCAGCCCTGCTAGAGACGCTGAGGCTTACGCAGACCTTTTCTATGGATGCACTCACTCCACACTTCTTATTCCTCTTGGGGGGTGACGTCTTAGGATGGTACGTCTTCTCTCAATCCCACAAAGCAGGACCAGGTGCCGAGAGCCTCCTGCTTGCTTTCCCTAGGGTGGTGCCCTGAAATGCTCAAGTCTGTGTGCTTTCTGCGAATCCCACAGAGTTGGGCTGACTTTCTGCACATGCTCACTTGCTGTCTGCAAAGGCTTGCCCTCACCATCTGCAGGGGCACGTGCAGGGAGCCAGCTGTGGGGCCAAAGGTGCATGGGTGAGGCATGCGGAGCACTGGAGGGCCAGTTGGGGGCTCCCCGGGCAAAGTGTATCCAGTGATTTGTGAGCAGACCTCCTCGTGGAGTTCGGTAAGTGGTTAGTGGAATCCGCGTGGCTGTGATGAGTTCTGAGCCCTGGCTGCTCTGCTTCCAGCCTCCCCCAGCCCCTAAGCCGTGTTGGTCACCTCAGTATCCTGGGTGGGATGAGAAAGAAATAGGCACCCTTGGCAATGTCCCACACAGCTGGGGAGACCAGGCACCCGCTCACCACCCTCTCACCTTCCCCTGTGGGAGAAATTGCAGGCCACGTGGATCTCTGTTGGCACTGAGCTGTGCTGCCTTGGAGGAGGAGTGACATGGGCCCAGTGAAACTATTCCTCTTACCCTCTTTAATGCATCCAATCTTGGATTTTTTCCTCCAGCAGTGTGCTGGACCCTCTCTGCTGGACTCCTGGACTCCCACAAAGGCATCCTCATCTGTGGGTGATTGTCAAAACCAATGTTCTCTAAGGGGTAATGGTAGAAAACTCCTATTCCATCATCTTACTGATGTCATTCCTGTTTTGCCTGTTGCTAACTGTAGACCTGCTCGCCGCAAGCCAGACTATGAGCCAGTTGAAAATACAGATGAGGCCCAGAAGAAGTTTGGCAATGTCAAAGCCATTTCCTCAGATATGTACTTTGGAAGACAAGCCAAAGCTGATGTAAGTGCCCAGGGGGTTTCTGTGTGGTCCCCACAGAGCAGGAAGCCAGCAGGGCCACGGGAGGTGTGGGAGGAGGTGCTGGATGCTGAGTGAGATGGAGTCAAGCTGCAAGGGACCCTGTCCCCAGCGTGCTGAGCAGGACTCGAACCCAGGTCTTTCTGGCTAATCGCCCCACTTTGCCGCTCCAGCTAGAGGAGTGATTGGAAGGTAGGGACAGGGTCTCATATTCCTCTTATTCCTTTCGCAGTGTTTTGAGTAGCCATCCATTCGATATCTTTTGAGTAAATTTCAGGAGATTTTTGATACACCTGTAATTTACTTAGCAATTTTTATTAACCAGTTAATGAAGTATAAGATAGTTTCTCAATGTAGGTATATTTATTTTCAGAAAAGAGATTATTGCTCTTTTCTCAGAAAATGTTAATGAGCTTATCTTAGTGGAGTCTGGCTAAGCAGTAAGACTCAAATGGAAATGGGGAGCGTAAAGGTTTCCTTCTAATTGTGAAGCACTAATGTGCTTACGCAAAAACTCTTATAGATAAGTGTTATTACTAGGCTTCTTGCACGATACAGAGAATAATTATTTCCTCAAGTGTAACCGATTTTATTTTGTAGCATTAGAATTCCACTAGCATTTTGAGTGTATTTACAGTTGCACTTGGCTATTCTCCACCCACTAAAAATCTGCCTTGTTTTAAAGTTGACAACATTCAAGTTCAGTTAAGAAATAACATAAGGCTATTGGGAGAGAGCTTCTTGGAGTGGCCTTTCCTGGCAGCTGGGTGAGGGCGGCACATGACAGAGCTGTCACTGCCACTCTCCCTCTGGGTTCCCCTCCACTGACCGTTGTTGGCCGTGGCGTTGTGCGTTCATCTGTCTGCTTGTGACCCGCAGGACGTGAGCGTCATGCCGGCCCCCAGCCCGGCCGTGATAGCTCCTCAGTGATTCTTTCTGCAAAATTGCTCATGGTTTTTGGAGCCTAATGTTTCTTTTCTCCTGGTCTCCTCTAGTATGAAACCAGGGCCCGGCTGGAGAGGCTTTCGGCAAGTTCGTCCATCAGTTCGGCTGATCTGTTTGATGAGCAGAGGAAGCAGACGGCAGGTAGCGCAGGGAAGGGGCAGGCGGGTAGCGGGGCTGGCCTCCACCATGTCTGCGGTGTGAACACGTTTTCTCCGGATAGGACTTTTCACTTTTCCAGGATTGTTAGCGGCCATTATCTGATGCTCCTATGGCCTTTGTAAGTCAGGCAGAGCAGAAGTTATTATTCTGGGCTTTACACGTGAAGAGACCAAGTCATGGAATTTAAGCAACGTCCCCAAAGTTACCCGGCATGTCGTCTCCCTGAACCGTCGCCACGGCGGGTGGGGTGCCTAGCATGGTGTGGACCTGGTGTCTGGCTCGTGTGGTGTCACAGCCTTGGAGGGGACAGCCCTGGGCTCCCGTGTGACGGGACCCACTCCCTAACTGTGAGACCTGGGGGATTTCAGGTCGCCTTTAGCCTCGGGCTCCTCCTCTGTAAAATGGGTGGGTAATATCCATACCTATCTCACCAGTTTGTACTGAGGCTGAAATGAGGTCCTTATGTAAAGTGTCACCTCGGGGTCTGGCACATGGCAGGCCCTCCCTGGCCCCTCCCGGACCCCAGGGCTGGTCAGAGCAGGTAGAGCAGGTGAGTGCACCAGCCTCCGCCTCCCAGGGGAGACAGAGTGGGGCTTTGGAGCCAGGCAGGTGGAGAGGAGGGTCCAGACCCCGGTGAGGAGATGTCTGGGCCCCCCCCAGGGAGTAAGCCTCGGCACACAGGCCCGTCACGGGCATCCAGAACCAAGCGCCTCTCTGCTTGTCCCTCTGACCCTGAGCCGTAGGAAAGCCGTTGTTCCGGTCCCAGTCAGCCCTGAGTCAGGCCTCGGGGTAAGGGGAGGGCCACGGTGCCCCCTTTGTGTCGTGGCCGACGTTCAAGGAGCAGGGTCCTCTGAGGTCATTTCAGAAGCCCACTCATCAGCAGGAGCACCCAAGCGGGGGGGAATCTCCAAGGCCTTCAAGGCCCGGGACCACCCCTCGTCTCCAACCCTGGAGGAGCTGGGCGTGGGCACGGAGGGACCCCACGCGGGCGGCCGCTGGGCCTTGCAGCCACAGAACAACTGTTTTCGGAGTCCAGAGAGAAACAGCCTCCACAGAGAAGGTCATGGGGGAGACCCGAACGCCTGGGGCCTTCTGTGTTGGGGCTTGGGGGGCGTTTCAAGAGCCGCCGTGGCCCCGGGGTGAAGCGGGCACTGCCAGGCTGCGGTGCTGCAGTGAGAGGGAGGGTTCTAGCCAGGTGGGCGGACCGGAGACCCGCGGGACGCAGGCCCCGTGCGGGCCCCGGGCAGGAAGCATCCTAGGCCGCCCTCTGGCCTCGAGCCGGAGGGGCTGCTTTCTGACTGGCCGTTTCCTGCACTGCGCCTGGGCTGGGGCAGGTGCGGCTCACGGGCTTGTGTTCTCATACGCGAAATTCCGGTGTCCTGGCCTCTTGTCAGGGCACTTCCTTGTGTGGCCGCCCCGGCAGAGGGGTGCTCGGCTCCTGTGGAGGCCTCCCAGGGTCCCGCCTCCGCCCCCCGTGGGTCAGTGCTGGGCTGCCTCATGGGCGCCCTGGCACAGGGGGCAGGGCAGTCCAGAGAACCTAACAGGTTGAAACTCACCCCTGGGCGTGTGTGTTTTTGTAATTCAAGTTACTGGAAGGTTCACTCTGAAAGGTTATTGTTTGTTAAAAAAACCTTTCAGAGATCCAGTGAGCAGCCTTTCCAATTGTTGCAGCCAGCGATGACGTTTACCTTCCTGTCCCCTTTCAGAGAACAAAGGTCCACTGATTCTTTTGGCCCTCTGTGGGTCCCAGACAAGCTCCCGTCCTGGGGACTCGCAACCATGATAGGACCATCCTGGGGTGCGAGGCAGCCCCTCCCCGGCGGCCAGTGGTCCAGCTCGCGGCACCTGCCCTCCCTCCCCTTCCCTCCTCCATCCCAAACCCAGATGGTTCAGACCACGATTACCCTCATTCTGCATCTCTCATCAGATGCCTTTAATAACTGCTCTAAATGCAAGCCCATTGAACAATTCTCATTAAATATTTACTTTTTATTTAGAGTGCATTTCAGCAAAGAGCAAAAGCTGGTTTTAAGAGAGTATTCTGTGTTCCTTATCTTAAATGTTTCCCCATCCGTGAAATATCAGTGCCACTGGGTAGATCACCTTTATAATTTCTTCAGGGTTAAGGGGAAGATAGCTCCAAATTAGAAATGCCTCCCGGTGAAGTGAAGTACTTCCTGGGGACGTGCTTTAACCCTGGCTTTGCTCGGAGGCCGTTCCCTTCCACGGTCTTGGAGGGAGTGGATGAGGAGCACACGTGAGCATCCGCAGCCGGCACAGTGTCCGTCCCGCCGTCACTCCAGAGCAGGGTCGGTTGGGGGACGGGGGACGGCCATCGCTGGGCACTGCCTCAGAGGGAGCCACTCAGGCTCAGAGGGAACCAGGTGACAGAGCAGAGGTGGCTTTGTTCTTTGTTGAGAGCAGTGTCGGAACAAACGAAGCTGGAAACCCAGCTTGCCCCTCCGGTGTATTTCTTTCCAAAACCTGATTCTGATCATTTGAGTCTGAACAGGGCCACCTGGGAAGCCCAGGGCGCTGCGGACGCACACCTCTGTCCGGGCTCGGTGCGCACTGCCCAGGGTCGCAGGGGCTCCTGGCACGTTTGCTGTTGTCCCTGGCTCTCGAGGCTCCCTGGAGGCACCTCGGCCACTCTCTCCTTTCCTCCTGGCTCTGGCCCGGGGTCCAGGAGCCTGGCCTCTTTGGGCCTGTCGGCCTCCAAAGCACTGACTTCAGTCGGCCGTCGGGCGGTTTTGTTTGGTGATTTGCTGAACGTGTTTGTCATACGTCACAGCTGTGCAGTGCTGTCGCCAACCAGGTTCAGTTACACAAACCGGAGTCTTGTCAACCTGAGCGAAAAGAAGGGGCGTCTGTGCGCCCGAGTGGAGCGGCCACTGCAGCGCTTTGGTTCCACGTTAAACCTCCTGCCTCAGCTCTGCTCTCCTCTTTCAACGTTTCTCGAGTTGGAAGCTTGTAAGTGGAGGCACTTCTGCTGAGGTCACCTCCGCTGACCTCTGGGGCACAGCTCCCTCGCCCCTGTGGACCTCGCCACGCCACGGAGCAGCTGTGACTCTGGCCCTTTGCGCTCAGGATGTCACACTAGCTCTTCATTTCCTCTCAGATGCATCTTCCCGGCTGGCAGCACCACTGTGCTGGGCTTTGAACCCAAGTCCCGCCACTGGGCTGGGCTGTCGCTCTGTCATTGGCAAAGGGCTACAAGACTCTAAGATGTCACCCAGAGGCAGAGAGGAGAAGCAGCCGCACCTGTGGCCCCTGCCCAAGTGCTGGGCACGGGACGGCGCTGTGGGAAGACACACTGTCTCTCCTGGGTGGCGTCCGTGCTGGAGGGTAAATGCGTGCCTCCTATTTGGTTCTTGGAAAAGGACCTGGCTTCTGCTGCTGCTTAAGGGGCAGGTGGGTGTAGAGTGACCTGCGGAGCCATGGGGCAGCTGGGCTGGCTCCCTGGAGGATCTGCAGGGTTTGGGTCCTCTCACAAAGTCTCTGAGCCCCTCCGGCACCTTATTACAGCTGTGTGACAAAAGTGCGCCGCAAAAGCCCATCTGTCAGCTCTAGGGACCCCTTTATGTGTAGTAACTCTGATGCGCTTCACCTGTGTGCAATATGCTGCTGTCTGTGTTGGGACAACCAAAACTTAAGCAACAGAAACCCAGCCAACGGCGGCCTCGCTGAAGGTGAGGGCTCGGCCTCTACCTGGGAGCGCTGGCAGTGCGCTTGGCCCTGCTGAGTCGGCAGACAGCCTCACCCACCATCTGGCTTTCCTCCTGGGGTGAGCCTCCTCCCGCACTGCCAGAGGCTCCCTCCTTCCCTCCTTGAGGAGTGAGTGGGAGGGGACAGCGCTAGTCCCAGACGGCTGCAGCAGCGGCGCGCCTCGTCCCCACCAGTAACCCCAGAGCAAGCAAACGGCTCCCCTCCCTTGAGAATACGGGAATCCAGGAAGGCTCTGATTGGCTAGGTCTGGGTCACGTGCCCACGCGTGGTTTAGGGGGCTGGGGAAGAGACCTCCTGCAGAGGAAGGGAGGAGGGCTTTTACCAAAAGAGGGAAGGGATGCTGAGTCCGAAAAACCCACAGATGTCCACCCGTCTGCCATTGACTGACTACTTCTCTGTCAGGTCTTGTGTTAAGTGCCTGGAGGAAACAGGGGCCCAGAGAGGGTAAGGAACCTCTCCAAAGGCACACAGCTTGGAAGTGGCAGTGCCAGTATTTGAACCCGTGGTGGTCCTAAGACCTAGTGCTGCATCTTCTCTCACCCTGGGGTCTTGCAGCTGCTTCGTGGTAGGGCTGGCGCTGAAACCCACCGCAGGCTCCTTTTCCCTTAACCACAGCTGCTGCGTATGGGCTGGAGGGGAGGGGGGCCGAGTTCTCCAAAGCCATCGGGTCCCTGGGCACTGGCTGTGCCATCCCTGCGGTAGTGACGAGCCAGCGTCTGCTCTGTGTGCAGGAAACTACAACCTCACGAGCATGCTGCCCACGGCCCCCGACATGGCCCAGTTTAAGCAGGGAGTGAGATCCGTTGCTGGAAAGCTCTCCGTCTTTGCTAACGGAGTCATGACTTCGATTCAGGTTAGTGAAACGGGGATAACGTTAACTGAGTTTGATGGTGGGTTCATAGTTTTGAAAATGAGATTTGGACCACTCTTCAATTGCTGGAAAATAGATTTTATATTATTGATTTAATGTTTGCTACAGTGTAACCCAGGACATCATGAAAACCAGAAATTATAATTTCATTTTTGTTTAAATTTTCTAATTTATGACTCCAGAGGAATTGTTACAGGAATTGTCATGATCATGACCTACGTTTTTCCTATATTGAAACAGAAATATTAAGAAAATAAAAAATTACCCATAATCCCACCTCACAGGGGAGACTTCCGTTAATATTTTGGTTTATTCTATTTTAATTCTAGACTTCTGTGCATACCTGTTTATAATTTTTAAAGGGTTGTATTGTATATGTGGTTTTGCATCCTCTTTTTTCTTCATGATGTTTTGTTATGAGCACTTCCATGTTGTGAAAAAGTCTTCAGAAACCACATTCTGAGTGAAAATAGATGTAATTTATTTAAATATTCCCCTAGTTGGGTATTTAGATTGTATTTCAATCTTTTAAATGAGGCAAGAGTGGAACATGCTCATGTATAACGCTTTAAGGCTGACTCTGATTATACGAAGACTATTTTGTGAACCTTCTAGCTTACGTCACGTTATTTTAGGACGCCATTATTAACGTAAAACACGGCTGTAGGGAGTAGGACCTAATCGACGTGGACTCTGCTGCCGCTAAAGGGAGCTCCCGGGTTGGGGAGGTGCCCCCACTGTGGAGAGGTCCTCGGCCCTGGGGCTCCTGCTGTTGGTGACACAACCTTTGGTTAGAATTCGCAGAGCTCCTTCACGTCCCTTAGGTCAGCCGAGCCCACGTCAGTCCTTCCGCGGAGGTGACATCCCTGTTTTTTGTAGGTGATCATCCCCAGTTTATAGATTGAAAAACAGAGGCACAGAGAGGTTCAGGTGCTCCTGCAAGATCACTCAGCTGAACCAGAATTTCAGGGTTCCCTGTCCCCCATCACACCTGCCCCCCGGAGGGGCTCACCATGGGGCCCTGCACCCCTCACGGTCCTTCCCACAGCCCAGGGGCCGCGGCGCGGGGGCCAGGAGCTCCCAGTTCTCCCACTTTCCTCGGGTGCGGGTTCCCGTCGCTGCGGCACCCGTTTTGGTGGCACTGAGAATGAGGAACTGATGCTGATAGTCGTAAACTTTCGTGTTGGTTCTTTCTGTAGGATCGCTATGGTTCTTAATACTGACGTTGCGATATGTATTTCCTGGAGAAATTCCTCTTTAAATGAACCAGTGACCACATCACAGACTGCAGTGAAGACCAGCCAGTTTTGTGGATTGTTTCGCTACTTTTTCACAGGGTATACATACATTACTGATTTTTAATATTTCTTTTGAGAAATTGTTATTTTTGATGTAGTAGAAGCTTCCTTGCGATTTCTGTTTTGCGTGACTACGTGCACACACCTTCCTTCTGGCATATCCGTGCACACCCCTGCTTTATTTCCTTGGACTCTTTGGTTTCAACAGCTGGGGGTCTGGAAACAAGGGCTCCTCCGCCTCTCCTTGGGGGCGGTGGGGGTGCGGTCAGTGCTGTGAGGCTCATGGGCTAAGGGTTACCAGCGTCAGCTGATACGAGAAGGGCCTGGAGAAACAAAATTCACAACGTATATTTCATTAAAAAGGGAACAAAGAATAAAAACAAAAGACCAAAAATGGCTGGTGTCTAATTTGACAGATTGCTTCATTTATATTTCCACATATTAAGGTGATTTCAAAATAATGTTTAAAGACGTCTGTCCCTTTGAAATTGTTTATTTTGGATGATCGATAAATTTAAAAATAATTTTCAGTGAGTGCTTTTAACAGCCTAATCTTCTACATTGCCAAGCAAATTAATCTTTTGACAAGGTGTTGCTGTTTGAATTTATGAGAAATGTAAGATGAGAACTCCCTAAGTGCATTATAAATCGAATAGTGTACAGAAGTAAAAATGATAAGGTAAGAAGACACACCCACAGAAAATATTCCAGTACATGGGAAATAGTCATTGTAATTGGGTAGTTTTCTTAACATTTTTATCTTAATCTTGGTTTTCAAAAAATTACAGAATGTATACAAATGAATGAAAGAAAAATAATTTGGCTGTGTTTTAGACAGCATTAGAATATATTGTTCAGCACAGGTAAAATATATTTGACATTTGATGAACCAGAAAATGTGGTTTCAACTGAATATTTTGTGAATTTTTCTTAAAAGCTCAAATTTGTAGACTTCTAAATACAATAAACAGTTGCGGCAGATCGTGTTGCCTACTTTTTTTTCTTAAGGAAAGCTTTCCCAATGAATCATAAATCAAGGCTCATGTTGTAACATTGATGCACATTTGATTAGCACGTAATTCCAGATGGATCTGTTTTTAGGGTGTCTGTGAGGCCTGAGGTGCAGCTGTCCTGAACTGAGGTGTCGTCCATAGCACCGGAGCGGGCTGGAGCCCTTGTTGAAAGTGAGGGTGTGCAGAGTGGCGTCTTTCAAGCCCAAAACGCTGCCCTAACAAGGTGCCGCAGCCCAGGCAGCCTAAACAGTGGAATGTACTTTCTCACAGTCCTGGAGGCGAGAAGTGCAGGGTCAGGGTGGCGTCAGGGTGGTTTTGGAAAGGACTCTTTCCCTGGCTTGCAGACAGCTGCCTCCTCTTCTGTGTCTCACCCAGCCTTTCCTCGGAGAGAAGCAGAGGTCCCTCTGTTGTCTCTTCCCCTTATTATAAGGGCACAGTCCTGTGGGATCTGGGCCTCTTTAACCTTAATTACCTCCTTAAAGGCCCCATCTCCAAATGCAGTCATGTTGAACTTTAGGGGGACACAATTCCATCCATGACAGTGTCCATGAGACGCTCCCACACTGAGTTAGCCCTGCTCCAGGCTGGGGCCTGGGCTCAGTCCACCTCCAGGAAACCCTCCGAGCAGGTTATGTTCCCATTTTACGGGGGGAGCGAGTGAGACTCAGTGAAAGGTCCTCCCCCGACTCTGAATGTGGCCTTGCTTTTCTCCATCATTGAACTTCTTCACACGAAGGGCCTCTGGACCACAGGGCCGTGGCTGGCAAGAGCCCCATCTGGATGGGCTCACCCCACTGCACAGCACTACCCGCCCCATGGTGTTTTGTTTTGTAATCAATTTGCATGAGTGCTTCAAATAGTAAAGATGTTAGTTAATAATTGTTCTAACAAGTCACATTTGGGATCTATTGATTAAAAAAGAAAATGGTGGGCTTCCCTGGTGGCGCAGTGGTTGAGAGTCTGCCTGCCAGTGCAGAGGACGCGGGTTCGAGCCCTGGTCTGGGAGGATCCCACGTGCCGCGGAGCAACTGGGCCCGTGAGCCACAACTGCTGAGCCTGCGTGTCTGGAGCCTGTGCTCCGCAACAAGAGAGGCCGCGATAGTGAGAGGCCCACGCACCGCGATGAGGGGTGGCCCCCGCTTGCCACAGCTAGAGAAAGCCCTCGCACAGAAACGAAGACCCAACATAGCCAAGAATGAATGAATAAATAAATAAATAAATAAAATTTAAAAAAAAAAGAAAGAAGAAAGAAAACGGTGGGCTTCCCTGCTGGTGCAGCGGTTAAGAATCAGCCTGCCAATCCAGGGGACACGGGTTCAAGCCCTGGTCCGTGAAGATCCCACATATTGCGGAGCAACTAAGCCCGTGCGCCACAACTACTGAGCCTGTGCTCTGGAGCCCGCGAGCCACAACTACTGAGCCCGCTCGCCTAGAGCCTGTGCTCCACAACAAGAGAAGCCACCGCAATGAAAAGCCCGCACACCGCAACGAAGAGTAGCCGCCGCTCACCGCAACTAGAGAAAGCCCGTGCTTAGCAGCGAAGACCCAACGCAGCCAAAAATTAATTAATTAATTAATTTAAAAAAAAAAAAAAGAAAGAAAATGATGATATGACAATCCAAGGACCTGAAGGAAACTGGCCGAGACTGGGCTGTAGGGTTAAGCAGTGGTGCTTTGAAAAAGATATTTATTATGCTTTTGTTCTTGAGAGCAAAGCCAGTGAGGGCCAGGTATTTCTGTGAAATTAGGAAAAACAAAGGGAGAGAAAGGGGAAGCGGAAGGGAATGTTTTACCAAACAAGCTCTCTGTGAAAATGCAGCATTTTTTGATCACCTTGAAGAGCTGTTGGGAATGTAGGTAAATGGATGTGAATGGAGATGTAGGTGCTGCCTGGAGGGGGCTTTCCCAGTGAGCTTGAACCCAAGAGTGAGACCATGGGGCTCCCAGGGGGGTGGGGAGCCTGGGGGGCCTGGGTGACGCTGGGGGCCCGAGCAGAGCCGACCCGAAGGCCTCAGACGGACGCCAGGACTCCGGCCAGACTCCCGCCTCCCACTTGCTCACAGGCAGTTTGAGGCTTCAGGACACCTGTATCCTTCTCGCCTCTGGACACCCAGCCTGAACACCTGGCTCCAATGTGACTCTCCCCCAAATCGTGGGACGCCACCTAGGGAACCCGGGGTCTCCTCACTGGCCCCTTCCAGCTGTCAGAGCCTCCCCCAGACCTCCACTCTGCCAGGCCCCTCTTGGACCTAGGCCGGCCTAGGTGCTGGCCAGCGTGCCCCTCCTCCCACCTAAGGCCCCACCCTCAGGTCTCCGTCCTTCTCAGTGACCCGCTCTCCCTTCTAGAAATTGCAGCCCTCCCCGAGACACTTCTGATTGCCCCAGTCCTGCTCTCCTTCCCGCCTTTTCCCACAGTTGCCTCCCTCGTCCTGTTTATTGCTTGTGTCTTCCCAGCACCGGTAGAACACAAGCGCCCTGAGGACAGGGTAGTTGGTCCGTCTGGTTCACGGGTTCTGCCGGTGCCTAGAACCGTGGCTGGAGCACATTTTGAGGGAAGGAATTCCGTCTTCCCAGCCCTGCCCTGCAGAGGGTGAGTGCTAGCGTGACGGAGATGCTGAAGCAGGAAGCTGGGCCAGGCCTCAGGCAGGACGCTGGGGCTCGAACCCTGGACAGACTTTCCCGGCACCACTAACCCCGTGCCGCAATCCCTGTTTTAGGCACATTTTCCAGCCATCTCTTTCACCACCACTCGTTTTGGTTTGTTCACAACGCTTTCCCTGCCCACCTCCCCAAGAGCTCGGCGGGCCCACTGCCATATAAAGCAGGTTGCTAAGGTGGGCAGACGGGTGACAACCTCCCAGGACACACGGTGGGCAGCGGCAGTGGCGTAAGAGGATTCGGGAAGC
Organism: Balaenoptera musculus; assembly: GCF_009873245.2. Lineage (NCBI taxonomy): Eukaryota > Metazoa > Chordata > Mammalia > Artiodactyla > Balaenopteridae > Balaenoptera > Balaenoptera musculus. Next base: position 98,192,434 of record NC_045794.1, on the reverse strand, counting down.
CCGGCATCAGGGTCTGGGTCCGCCACTGGGACTCAAGGTGACCGTGACCTCCCAGGGTCAGACCCTGAGGCCCCAGCCCTCCCCCCAGTGGTGCTCCTGCGCTCAGGATGTGGGGTCACTGACCTTCCCCCAGACCCGAAAACTGCTCTGCTCTCCGTGGTTACGTGGCTCAGATACCCTTGTTTGCACTGAGTCATGTGATCGATTTACAAAAGCACCTGTGCTTTCTCCCGTCCCTTCCATTCCGGGTCCATTTTCCTCTATTTGTAGTTCTTATCGTCCTGCCTGCCCAGGTCATTTGTCTCGCTGAAAACAACAGCGCAGTGGCAGGAACGCCAGCCGTGGGCCCGGCCTGGACAGATGGATGGACAGACGGACGGAGACACCAGGGGTATCTCTGACCACACAGGCTCCCTCGCCTGCCCTCCACCCTCTGTGCTGGTCCCTCTCTGGGGCCCGAGGCGCCGGGTCATGGGGCCCCCTGCCCGCTGAGTGTCCCAGCTTTGCCCTGAGGATTTGGTGCTGACTCCCCACGCCTGGGTCACCCTTTTCCTACCCCGTCCCCACCCTGCCGCCTGCACCAGACATGACCTCAGTCTTCTGAGCGCCCAGTTCCTCTCTTGCACTCTCTGACCTTCCTGTCGGCTGGGTCACTGCACCCTGTCTGCACCACACGCCGCTGGTGTGGGAACTGGCCTCCCTTCCAGCAGCGCAGACGGCCCCGGGCCGCACGTGGGGCTCAGGCACCCAGGGCTCGGCCTGAGTTTAGGTGAACCCTGCCGGGCATTCGAGTCCACCCCTCCTCCCTCAAACCGGCCCCGGCTACCCCTCACCTGCAGGCAGCCTCCCCCCCTCGCCTCCCCAACTCACCCGCACCTGGTCCTCCAAGGACCACCGGGGCCGTGGCGAGAGCGGCACCTGCCAGGCCCCTGCCCGGCTGCTCTGGCCGCCCTGCTGCTGCTCCCACCGTCCGCGTGCGGAGAGCTCGTGCAGAGCCTCCTTCCCACGTGTGCCCAATCCCACGGCCTCCCCCCGAGCTGAGCCCTCGCTGTCCCCGGCCAGGGGGGCTCTGCAGCCCCGGGGGCCCCTCCTCCAGCTGCTCACTTACACACAGAGGCCCCCCTGTCCCCCCAGCTCGCGCCCTGCACCAGCTCCCTCAGGGTGGTCCGCAGACCCTCGGGACTCCTCCCTGTCGGCCCCTCGCGGGCCCTGGGGCAGCCAGGCTCTGTCTCTCCTCCGGGCCTCTCCCCAGCGGTTGCCTGCGCTGGGAGGAACCCTCACGGGTGGTGGGTAAGAGCTGGTTCAGGAGGTGAGCAGGCCACGAGGGGCGATGACAGTCTCACCGCTTCATCGTCCAAATGGGGAGAAGAGCAGGGCCCACCGCCTCGCGGGCGATGGGAGGAGCCACAGGAAGTGCATGAGGCGCCTAGTGGGGCCCCCCTGCACACAGTAGGCCTGCAGCTTGGGCCCTTGGCTGAGGCCCCCGAAGGTAGGTAAATCATCCCTGCCCCTTCACGGAGAAAGCACGGAGGCACAGAGTGTGCCCAGGATGTGCTCAGGTCACATGGGTAAATGCGGGTATGGGGGGTGCCAGCCTGGGGTCCCCCTCTGCAGGGCGGCCTCACTGAAGTGGTCTCACTCCTTCCTTCACTGAAGCACCCGCCGTGTGCTCTCAACACATACCCGAGTGACCAGCGCCCAGTGCCCAGCAGGCTCCCCGTGCCCCTTCTGTCCCTGTTCAGGCCTCTGTCCTGCCCCCTCCCCGAGTTCCTCAGGCTTTGGAGGGGAGGCTGAGAGAGGCCCAACCTGGCTTCAGTGTAGTAAGTGTAGGGGCGGAAAAATTCTTTTTCCTTCTACCCTCCTAGCTTCTCTGGCTGGGGCCCTGTAAAATTAGACTGACTAAAGGCAGATTAACAAGAGAAAAGCAAACACAAGTGTGTTAACACGTGTATCGCACATACACATGGGAGCACCCATGGTTAGGACCAAGGTTTCTATAGCATCTTTTTTTTTTTTAATAAATTTATTTAATTTATTTATTTATGGCTGTGTTGGGTCTTCTTTGCTGTGCACGTGCTTTCTCTAGTTGCGGTGAGCAGGGGCTACTCTTCGTTGAGGTGCGCAGGCTTCTCATCGCGGTGGCTTCTCTTGTTGCGGAGCACGGGCTCTAGGTGCGCGGGCTTCAGAAGTTGTGGCTCGCAGGCTCAGTAGCTGTGGCGCATGGGCTTAGTTGCTCCGCGACATGTGGGATCTTCCCGGACCAGGGCTCGAACCCATGTCCCCTACATTGGCAGGCGGATTCTTAACCACTGCGCCACCAGGGAAGCCCCCAGCATCTTAAGAAAAGAATAATAAATCCTTGGAGAACTGAGAAGACAAAGGAAAAGGGATTTAGGCTTTCAAGAGCAGCAAACTGTGGGAAGGTAAATATACAGGGAAACTAATGGAGTAATGTTTGTTCGTGCAGGTCCGTCTTGGCCCAGAACTTCCATCTTCTTTGTGGCCGTAAAGCTCTCCCGGGAGCGGGGATTCGCGGCAGTCCCCGTTTTTCAGAGGTTTCTGCTTTAAGTCAGGTGAGGGAGGTTCCAGGAAGGCATCCTTCTGCATTTGTTGATTCTCATATGCCTCCGGCTCAAAATCATCCTTAGGCCAAAGTGGCATAGTCTGGTCCCGTATATAAGTCAGAGGGGAGTTGGAGATGGCCTAATGCCTGCTGAACAGGGCTGCGTTCCTCTCTGCAGGATCGGGGGTGAATCTGCTTCCAGGTTCATTCAGGTTGGTGGTGGAATTGGCTTCCTTGCAGTTATGGACTGAATCTCTGCTGTCCTGCTGGCTGTCAGCTGGGGCTGCCCTGAGCAAACTGAGGGCTCCCCGTCCTTACCCAGGGAGCCTCCATCAGAGCCAGCTGCAGTGCGTCAAGTCCTTCTCACTCCTGGAATCGCCGTCACATCTCCTGCCTCCAGCCAAAGAAAGTCCTCTGCTTTTTTTTGTGTGTGTGTGAAAATTTTTTTTTAATTTATTTATTTTACTTACTATTTATTTTTGGCTGTGTTGTGTCTTCGTTGCTGCATGTGGGCTTTCTCTAGTTGCGGCGAGCGGGGGCTACTCTTCATTGCGGTGTGTGGGCTTCTCATTGCGGTGGCTTCTCTTGTTGTGGGGCACGGGCTCTAGGCGTGCGAGCTTCAGTAGTTGTGGCACATGGGCTCAGTAGTTGTGGCTCGCGGGCTCTAGAGTGCAGGCTCAGTAGTTGTGGCACACGAGCTTAGTTGCTCCGCGGCATGTGGGATCTTCCCGGACCAGGGCTCGAACCTGTGTCCCCTGCATTGGCAGGCAGATTCTTAACCACTGCACCACCAGGGAAGTCCTGGATTAGTGTTTGATCGAATAACTGGGCGCTATAGCCCAGCCACATTGACATAAAACTGACCATTGCAGGTTCCATCCACCCTGATGGCCTATAGAATTTTCCAGTTTAGTAGAAATGAAGAATCAGGAACCAACATGATCTAAGGCTTGATATGCATCCTAAATCTGGGGAAAAATGCATTTAGGAAAAGCTGTCAACCTGTCAGCTTTCTCCTGGGGACAGGATTTGGAGTTGGTTTTTAAATTATTACTGTTTCTTTTTTAAAGTAAGTTCTCGAATTAAGTATTCCATGACTACAAAGATACACACAGCAGAATGGATTTTCACAAGTGATGCCCCCATAAAACCAGCACCAGAAAGTCTCCTTGGGCCCCTTCCCAGTCACTATCTCCCATCGTGAGGTCTTCTCAAACCGCAGTCAGCATTGCGTGTTTTGTTCTTTTTTGTGTGTCTACGTTTTCTCACTCAATGTTGTATTGGTGGGCTTAGTCCACACTGTTGTTGTGGTGTTGTGATTTGCTCATTTTCAGCGCTACTTTTCCATTTTGTGAATACACCACGGGTGTGTATCCATTCTCTTGTTGAGACTTTCGGGTTGTTTCTGGTTTGGGGTTATTATGAATGAAGCTGCTATGAACATTCAGGTATGAGATTTGGGGGGAACATCTGTGCACTTTCTGTTGTATGTACCTAGGGGTGGAACTGCTAGGTCATAGGGTGTGTGTCTTCGGAAGATATTGCCAAAATGTTTTCCAAAGAGGCTGTAACCGTGGGCACACTCACCAGCAGCGTGGGTGTCCCAGTTCCTCCCCCTCCACAGTCTCACCGGCAGTGAGTGGCATCTGTCTTTTCACTCGAAACCTGCTGGCGGGTAAACAGTGCTATGATGCGGCAGCATACATTTAATCTCATTCCTTGATGACTAACACATCTGCACGTCCACGCTTTTATTACTGACCTTTTCCAGATCCTCTTCTGTGAAGTCATTCGCTCCTGTTTTGATCTTCTTTATCATATTGATTTGTAGGAGTTTCCTATATATTCTAGATACAGACCTTTGTCATAAATTTATATTGCAAATATCTTTTTTCTTTCTTTCTTTCTTTATTTATTTTTGGCTGCGCTGGGTCTTCGTTGCTGCACGTGGGCTTTCTCTAGTTGCAGCGAGCAGGGTAGCGCTACTCTTTGTTGCGGTGCGCGGGCTTCTCGTTGCGGTGGCTTCTCTTGTTGCGGAGAACTGGCTCTAGGTGCGCGAGCTTCAGTAGTTTGGCACGCAGGCTCAGTAGTTGTGGTGCACAGGCTTAGTTGCTCTGCAGCATGTGGGATCTTCCCGGACCAGGGATCGAACCCATGTCCCCTGCATTGGCAGGTGGATTCTTAACCACTGTGCCACCAGGGAAGTTCTATGTTGCAATATCTTTTCCCACTCTGTGTGTTACCTTTTTCTCTCTCTTAATGAACAGAAATTCTTAATTTTAGTGTAGCCTAATTTATCAATCATTTCATTTATGGTTAGCATTTTTTGTGTCCTCTTTAAGAAGGCTTTGCATAACCCAATAAAGATATTCCCTTGTTTTCTTCTAGAAGCTTTGTTCGCTTTCCTCATTGTTTGATTCTCAGTACACTGGGAGTTGATATTTATGTATGGTGTGGGTGTTACCAAATTCAGGTTTGGCTGCTTGTTGCTCAAGAATCCAATACTGATGGGACTTCCCTGGTGGTCCAGTGGTTAAGAATCTGAGCTTCCAGTGCAGGGGGCATGTGTTTGATCCCTGGTTGGGGAACTAAGATCCCACATGCCATGCGGGCACAGCCCAAAAAAAAAAAAAAGAAGAAAGAAAGAATCCAATACTTAGAGACAAGTGTTGGGTAAAAGGAAAGAGAGCTTTATTGAGGAAACTGGCAATCCTGGGGAGAAGGTGAACTCATGTCCCAAAGAACCAACTCCCCTTTGTTGATCAAGGGGCAAGAGTTTTTTGGTTTTGTTTTGTTTTTTAAATATTTATTTATTTATTTATTTGGTTGCACTGGGTCTTAGTTGCGGCAGGCGGGCTTCTCAGTTGCAACAGGTGGGCACCTGAGTTGTGACATGCAAACTCTTAGTTGCAGCATTCATGTGGGATCTAGTTCCCTGACCAGGGATCCAACCCGGGCCCCCTGCATTGGGAGTGCAGAGTCTTAACCACTGCGCCACCAGGGAAGTCCCGAGGGGCAAGAGTTTTTAAAGGGGAATTTCAGGGGTGCATAGGCAGGGGTGTAGGGAGGCTACATGCAGAACAGCACAGTTAGCTCTGAAAATCATCTTAAAATTGGTCATATGGTAGTCTGATCAGGGTCATCTCGATGATTTTAAATACAGTTAATCTTCAGCTCCAAGGTTGGTTTGTTCTCATTTCCTTGAGGCCAGTTCCCTGAATTGTGTAAGATGGAGCAGCTTATGTCATGGCTACAGTCTGGTCATCATGTAGTTAACTCCTTCCACCTGGTGGGGGTTTCAGTACCTATAAAACAGCGCAAAGGATGCGGCTCAGAATATTATCTACAGCCCTTGAGGAGGAACTAAAGGTCCTTGACTTTGTTTAATGACTAAACTGTTATTATTTTGTCTTGTTTGACTATTTTCCTTTGCTGCTGTATTTTTTCATTTTTCTGATTAAATGTATTGTTTGACTAAAGTTTTTCTACAGACAAGAGGCAGGCAGAGAACTTTGCGGGGGTCGTTCTCTCCTAGGAAGGCCCATAGGGTCCTGCTCCATTATATGGGGAATGGTGCTGAAACTCACTTATATCCATATGGATATCCCATGGACTCAACACCATTTATTAAAGCCGTGTGTTATTGTTACTATTGTTAGTTTTTGAACTCTTACATGTTATTTCTCTTATTTCAACAATTGTGAGGGCTTCCCTGGTGGCTCAGTGGTTAAGAATCCGCCTGCCAATGCAAGGGACACGGGTTCAAGCCCTGATCCGGGAAGATGCCACATGCCGGGGAGCAACTAAGCCCATGAGCCACAACTACTGAAGCCTGCGCTCTAGAGCCCGTGAGCCACAACTACTGAGTCCGCGAGCCACAACTACTGAGGCTGCGTGCCGCAACTACTGAAGCCCACGTGCCTAGAGCCCATGCTCCACAACAAGAGAAGACACGGCAATGAGAAGCCCACGCACCGCGACGAAGAGTAGCCCCCACTCGCCGCAACTAGAGAAAGCCTGCACACAGCAACGGAGACCCAGTGCAGCCAAACGTAAACAAATAAAAATAAATAAATAAATTTATGAAAAAGAACACACACAATTGTGAATCTTCTTAAAATTTTCCTTAAAGCTGAAGGACCACACCAGTGCTGGAAGGACAAGCAGGGCCTAGGCAGCTGCTACGCTGAAATCGGCCCCATTTGCTGAGCCCTGTGGCGTGGCTGGCCCTAGCCGGGCCTTGCCTGTGGTTCACTATCGTCCCCATTCTGCTGGGGAGGAGACTGAGGCTCGGGAGCCAGGGGACGTGCCCACAGCGCACAAGCAGTGCTCACACGGCGGAGCTGGAATTTGAATCCAGACAGATCCAGCCCCACGGCTGTTTTGGAGGAGAACGGTGATGACGATAAGCATTTGGGGTGACTTTACAGTTCTCAGAGCATCCTGCAACCGGAGAGGGGCTGTGACTCTGGCCCATCGTTCCTGGCTGGCTCCGGCTGGAGGACAGGAAGAGCCCAAAGAGAAAGACAAACCCGCCTGAGGAGGGGACATATTTCAGGGTGGCTATAGCTGAGACATTCTTGGGGCTTCCTGGAGGCGATGCAGACAGGGTTTGGAGGGTAGGGGTAGTGGTGGTAAGAGAGTCTCCCTGGAACTCACCCAGAAGACCGAAGGCGCTTCGGAAATGGCAGGAGTCTGCCTCGATGATTTCTTCCTCTTACTCAGAAAAATACCACATTGGCCAGGAAAGCCCAGCCATGGATCATGGAGACATAATTGGTATTTAATCTGCTTGTCTTATCCATTTGGAGAGTGGAACAGCAAGGGAATCTGCCAGAACTGGAGCCAGATGCCCAGATAATTTGGTTAGGGCCAAAGCTGTGTGGATGGACAGCCTGACAAGTGTCCTGGGAGGACAAGGGAGTGAGGCCACGGACCACAGAAGCACAAGCCCTCATGGCGAGAGGGTTACCCTGTCCACCTCCATGGTGCCCTCCCTGCCCAGGCCCCCAGGTAGCCGGCACTTCACCCTGAACCTGGGAGGGAAGGATGAATATTATTTCTAGTTTGAGGATGAGGAAACGGAGGCTCTGGATGGCCCACAGTCTCCTGGAGGATGAACAGCCGAGTGACACCCAAGGAAGCCCAAGGCGGGGTGGACCATGGGGTGGGTGGTGGGGAGTCTGGTGTGGCCTCTGGCCCCTTCCTCCTCTGGCCTAGAGGGACTGGGGGGCCCTGGCATTTCTGCCCCTCCTCTCTCCCCTTGCCCCGCAGGGGGACCCAGGGACAATGCCTCTCAATGCTGCCTGAGTACCAGGAACGCCTGTCACCCCCTCCCACATGTGTCTGTGATACGAAGGACAATTTAAAGTCCTCTCTTGGTTCCTAAATGGTTGACACATTCTGGGCAGCAACTGTCCTGCTTTTCTGGGGAACCATTTTTAAGTCGATCAGGAGACTTTTTTTTTTTTTTTTTGGGGCCACGCCTCGGGGCCTGCGGGATCTCAGTTCCCCCAGGGATTGAACCCAGGTCACGGCAGTGAAAGCCCGGAATCCTAACCACTAGACCACCAGGGAACTCCTTAGGGGACTATTTTTATATCCTGTTTGGCTTGACTACAAATAACAGGTCTAAGCAGCTTAAAGCGGGGTAGTCAGAGAGAGAAAGTTAGATCCCACCCAGGGGCAGCCTAATCCTGCCGACTTGTGAGACAGCCAGAGGCCCATGGAGCTGTGGGCCCAGCCCCAGGCCCCCCACAAAGACGACCCGGGTTCTGAGCTCGGGCGGCAGGACGGGGGCCAGCGGGTGTGCACAGCTGCCATGGCCCTCGCTCTCCACTCACCCTGGCCTCGCCCTTTGGGAGGTCTCACCTCCACGGGAGCAACGTTTATAGTGAAATGTTGGCCGTGGGGGGCCTTGCCTTGACCCTGCTGTGTCTGGGCCCACTGCCTAAGGAAGAAGGTTAAGAAGAAGGCCTGGCTCTTGGCTTTCTCAGAGCCCTGGGGTCCTGGGGCCCAGCTCCAAAGCCCGACTCAGCCCCGGCTGCCGGCCCCTTGCTGACTGCAGTCCCCCTTCTCGTCCTCCGCTCCCACCTCACAAGGCTCGGGGAGGGCGAAGCGACCTGGTCGTCACGCTCCCTCCCCGCGTGTCTTCTTGATTTTGCCTTTTGTTTGGTGAACAGAGGCCCAGAAGGCCCTGGAGCCGAGCCAGCCCCCGTAGCGGGTGCTCAGTGGACGGGGAGCCAGAGCTCTGGCTGATGGGAAAGCAAAACTCACGGGGCTGTAGTTTATAATGATGAAATGAAGTTCCTGTATTACAGCGAGATGAGAAAAACTTAAATATTAACCTTCTCTTTGTCCGTTTGGGCCTCCTCCCTCCCCTTTAGTGTATATTGTGTATCTGCATTAATCAGACCTTCTTAGGAGAAAACATTCCTCCTTAATCTCACCAAAGGTCAAAACTCCTTAGGAGATAACCTTTCTTAATCTTGTAAGAGGCCACAACGACCTATGACTTGCTTTCCACACGTAGATCTGGATTGTGTAAACCGTCAATAACATGTCATTTGACGTATAACCCTTTGTCTCAAACACTTAATCACTGTGCCTTGACCTCTCATGGGCAGAACAGTCCTCAGAGCTTTCTGAAGGACTGTCTCCTGGGTTATAATCCTCAGGTTGGCTCGAATAAAATTTTCCATTTCTGTCTTAGATCGACTATTGATTAATTTTTCATCAACAGTAGTGATGAAGGACCTGGGCCCAGGCTGAGGCCATTGGTCATCGGCCAACCATGGACCTACACTCAGGGTGACGAGAGGCCTGGCTGGATCTATGCCTAGCCTTTGACAGGGGCAGTTGGGCACCTGGAGAAACCACCCAGTAAGATGGGACATGCTGGGGACACACCCGTCATCCCAAAAAGAGGTGGGGGGCAGGACCTTCAGTGCCCAGGACGCTCACCATCATGCTTGGTCCCGATGCCACCTCCACACACACAGGGGACCTGGAAATAACAGTTGCAGGGACACTTGGGCAGCCCTCAGGTGCAATCAGGCAGCACCTGAGTTTTGCAAGATGATCCCATCTTGTTAAGAACAATTACTATGAGGTATGTACTCTAAGGAAACAAAGAAGCAATACAAGCTCTACCTTGTGCTGAGTTCCTGCTGTGAGCAGGTGTTCCCGTCCACCCTGAGAATGTGCTGTGTGGCAGTAATTACGCTTATTTCTGCTTCAGAGAGATGACGTGTTTCACCCAAGGTCCCACAGGGACGGTGGGGCCCAGTGGACACTGGAAGGAAACGCAGGCCAGACATTCTTCCCACAGCCAAGCCCCAGCCTACGAGAACTCAGGAGAGCACAGAGTAGGAAGGGAGATGTTTTAAGCCCCACAGGAGGGCTCAGGACCCTCACCCACGGAAGAATCCAAACCTTGCTCCAGGGTGAGCTGCACTCTGCGCTGCCATGCTTTTCCTGCTGCTGGGGCAGGGATCCTCATTCCATCTTCAAGAGGAAAAAGCTGAGGCCCAGAGAAGGCCAGGGGCTTAGCCAGGACCACACAGGCTCAGTGGCTGACCCAGGCCTCCTGAGGCTGAGGACAGGGAGCCTGCAGGAATGGGCCCAGCCAGGCCTGGCGACCGGGCAGTGATGCAGGAGCACCCCAACCTGGCTCGGGGGGTGGTGAGGGCCAGCCACCTGGCCCACGAGGCTGGGGAGGGCAGAAGCGCAGCTCTCAGGAGAGGAAGGGGTTGGGGGAGCTGCAGAGTGGCAAGTCCCTGGAAGTCTGTGAGCCCGCATCCTGCCCAGCTGTGAAGCCAGGGGAGCTGACTTTGATCGAGGCAGCAGCACGGTGTGTGCAGGGGCCACGGGAGCTCAGAGGAGGTGTCTGAACTTTGCAGTTTGTGAAAATGAAATCAAATGGGACCCTGTGGGGCTCCTGGGAACGGAGGCCTTTTTTGTCCCCCATTTCTTGTAGGCAAGATTCCAGCCTCCAGGACCTTCCCTGAGTTCCAAAGAGCAGATTCAAACAGTTGCCAATTAAGGGAGAAGCAACCAAGAAACCACCTGAGGCAAGATTAAAGGGACCAGAGAAGATTTCCTGAGGGTGACCTGGTGGTTAAATGGTTAAGACTCCGGGGCTCAGGTTCGGTCACTCTTCGGGGAACTAAGATCCTGCATGTAGAACAGCCAAACTAAGGTTAAAAAAAAAGGATTACCTGGGGTGAGATTAAAGGAAGAGAGGCCCTACACACACCCTAATCTTATCAGCAACCCCACCCTTGAACCATTGCTGTAAAACTCCTCACCAAACTCCCCTGGCTTGGGACACATAGTTTCCAAGGATAGGACCCCGCTGTGGCCCCCTTTGCCTGGCAAAGCAATAAAGCTATCCTTTTCTACTTCACCCAAAACTCTGTCTCTGAGATTCAGTTCTGCACCGGTGTACAGAGAAGCTGTGCTTTCGGCATCAAAAACATACCTAGGTTTAGATTATTTTTATTTATTCTGCTTAATATATGTTGTGATTCCTATATTTGTAGATTCACGACTTGCACCGTTTCTGGAAAATTCTCAGCCATTATCTCTTCTTTTGCCACACACACACCCCCGCCCCTGCCCTCTGGGACTCAGGTTAGATGGGCTATGTCTTCTTACTTCCGTCTCCTGGTCTCTCTGTGCTGTGTTCTGAGTAATGTCTTTATATCTCTCTTCCAGCTATACCCTCCAGCTAATTCTTCTGTGTGCCTAATGTACTGTTTAAGCCCCTCTTGGTTGAGAATTTAATTTTTAAAAATTGTATTTTTAATGTCTACACGTTCTATTTGGTTTCATTTTAAATCAGTTTGACCGCTTTGGATGGTCTCTTGTTCCCTGCTCACTATTTTTACTCCATCTTTTATATTTCTAAACATCTGAAACTTGGTTTTATAGTCTAAGTCTGATATCGACTACCTGTAGTCTTCGGTGGGGAGGGGGAATTATGGCTACTTTTCTCATGTGTTATTTCAGCTCTCAGAGCCTGTGTGTGTGTGTGTGTTTTGTAAATTCATATGTTGTTGAACTTAATCTGGAAATCCAGAGAGCTTGAATTGGGGACGTTTCCCTCCAAAGAGGAATTGTACTTGCCCGTGCCAGGAGCCAGGTTCCTGGATTATCTATCACTAACCTGAGACTTTCGTGCCCTTTGAAGATCCCAGCTTCATGCGGCTATAATGAGCTTAGTTTTTCTTTCATCCCACGTGGGCCTGAGGGAGATGTGACCCCTTCCGCTGTTCCCTCCTCTCAGCGCTGCTGGGTTGTCTCAGTTCCCCTCTGCTGTGCTCGCCCTGCTCTGAGCCTGGTTGTGGCCTTGGCTCACGAGGCCTGTGGCTGGCTCCTGGCACGGGCAAGTACAAATCCTCTTCGGAGGGAAACGTCCCCAATTCAAGCTCTCTGGATTTCCAGATTAAGTTCAACAACATATGAATTTACCAAACACACACACACACACACACACACACACACACACACAGGCTCTGAGAGCTGATATAACACGTGAGAAAAGTAGCCATAATTCCCCCCACACCGAAGACTACGTACAGGTAGTTGATATCAGACTTAGACTATAAAACCAAGATTCAAATGTTTAGAAATAAAAAAACAGGTTAGGGCTTCGCTGGTGGTGCAGTGGTTGAGAATCCGCCTGCCAATGCAGGGGACATGGGTTCGATCCCTGGTCTGGGAAGAACCCACATGCCGCGGAGCGGCTAGGCCCGTGAGCCACAACTACTGAGCCTGCACGTCTGGAGCCTGTGCTCCGCAACAAGAGCGGCCGCGATAGTGAGAGGCCCGCGCACCGCGATGAAGAGTGGCCCCCGCTTGCCGTAACTGGAGAAAGCCCTCGCACAGAAACGAAGACCCAACACAGCCATAAATAAATAAATAAATAAAAAGCCTGCACGCAACAACGAAGACCAAATGCGGCCAAAAATAAATTAATAAAAAAAAAAAAAACCAGGTTAGACCACAGCAGGCTCCTGTCCTTCCACCCCTGGGCCTTTGCTTAGGCTGTCTCCCTGCCTGCAATGCCTTTTCCAGCCAAATTTTCCTCTCTTCTTTCTCACCAGGAAGCCTCTCCAACGTGCCTCGCTGGGACGGAAGCCTCTGCTGGGCTCCCGTGGCCCCTGGACACACTGTGCTGCCCTGACTGTCGACTGGCCTGTCCCCCTCGCTAAGGCGTGAGCCCCCCGGGGTGGCCAGGTCCCCAGCTGGCAGCACAGATCCTGCTCCGAGGGTGCTCCAAGAGGGTCTGCTGAATGAATGAGAGGGTCTGCTGCTGAGAATACCCTGTGCTGGTATGAGTGTGGCCACAGCCTTACCCCCAGTAGCCTCTGAGGGTCTGGTCGCACTGAGGGAGCTCCGGACCCATAACCAGTGCCCAGGGGTGGTGTGGTCATGGCCGATGTGGCGTGTGGCCTGGCTCAGTCCAGTAACAGTGTTCCCACTGTTCGCGGCAATACCCTGGGAGCATGGCTCCCAAACGTGTCCATCCCAGGAGGCCCACGGCCCGAGCGGCAGCTCTCAACTCCCTTCTCTCCAGGCTCTGGGATCAAAGGGGGCCCCCAGGGCTCTCAGCCTCTGGCCCAGGTGGCCAAAGGCCTCAAACTGCTTGGAGCTGAGACTGACCTCAGGTCCCTGGGGATGGAGTGTGGGGGGCAGGGGGTCAGCCTCTAGGGCTCCCTCCCACGGCCTCCTCTCCCTGCCTCTGGGCCTGGTCTCCGTCCTCCCTCACGACCCTTTCCCTCTCTGCCCCATCTCTGGTCCTCTCTCTGTATCTTTTCATCACTCTTTCATCCTCTCTTTCCCCCCGCATCTCTCTCCCTCCCTCTCACACTCCCCTGCGCCCCCAAACCCAATCTCCAGGGACGCTCCCAGGCCCCAGCCTGACAAACCTGAGGGATGAGCACAGACCAGAGTGTTGTCTTCTTGGTTTAGCCAAGACCAGAGGGAATCTCCCTCAAGCAAATTTCCTAGGAAACTGGGGGCAAACAAAGGCCAAATGACAGAAAGAACAAAGGCTCCAAGAGGGGGAGACCAGGTGGGTCTCCTGCCAGGCCCATCCCCAGGGCCGAGCCTGAGCCTGGCTCCAAATGCCTGCCCCCACCCCACCAGGGGCTGCAACCCCAGTCTCTGGGGGTGGATATCAGTCAGGGGGCCCCAGATGTTCCCTCCAATCCCCTGGGGGCCCTAGTAGGGGAGGTGAGAGGGGGCAGGTCAGGTGGGCACAGGTGGAGCTCCCCGGAAGCACTGACATAACCGAAAATGAAGCATCCGTCCTCTGAGTGGTCGGTCAGCAGCCCGGGACTGAGGGCGGTCTGGCTCCAGCCCCGTCTGAGTGTCCCCCACCCCAGACCCTCACAGGTTTTCAATGTCCTGCCACACCAGACGGCCACTGAGGGGAGGGTCCTCCCAGAGGGAGAGAACACGCTGACCAGCCATGGCGTGTCCAAACCACAGCCAATGGGCCGAGAGGACCTGTCAAAACCCAGATCCGGGATTTTGCAAACTGGAGCCGAGGACGAGAATGTCACGTTCCCCAGGGTGGAACTTGGAAGCCTTTGGCAGAGCCGTTTCTGACCCCATGGAAGAAGCTGGTCCCTAGGAGAGATCAGGACGGGGGGTGGGGGGAGATCCCTCTTCTTCTGGCGGGGGTGGGGAGGGGTGGCATTTGAGCCCCAGTTTTGGGGCATTTCTGCCTTCCCCAAGATTTGGATTTGAAGAGGTTCAGAACATGCTACCCCCAAATACACCGCTCTGGAAATCGATTACTCTGAGCTGAAGGTACTTGAGGAACAGAAGATACAGGAAGGGCTCTCTGCCCTCCCCTTTCTACCTAAAAGCAGGTCATCCAGGGACTTCCCTGGAGGTGCAGTGGTTAAGAATCCTTTATAACCCCTTTAAAGACACTGTCTCAGGACTTCCCTGGCCATCCAGTGGTTAAGACACTGCGCTTCCACTGCAGGGGGCGCGGGTTCCACCCCTGGTGGGGGAACTAAGATCCTGCATGCTGAGCCATGCGGCCAAAAAATAGAAAAAACAAAATTTTTGAAGACCCTATCTCCACATGCCGTCACATTCTAAGGTACTGTGGGAGGGTACTGTGTTAGGACTTCAGCCTATGAACTTTGCGGGGGAACACAATTCAGCCCATAACAGACAGTAAAATAAACAAATTCCTCAAAGGTCCTATCACTCAGAAAATTTTAAACAATACTTGGGGGAAAAAAGGAAATCAAAATTCAAACTGCAGAACATTTAGAGAAGACAATAGTAAAACACATGTCAGAACTTTTGGGATACGGGATAAAGCAATGCTCTATACATTTTAAATGACAGGACTTGTTTATGTTAACAAACCAGAAAGAATGAAAGAAAATTAATCAAGGCACAGAGAAATTACAGAACATATCTAAGATCACACAGCTGGAACAGAACTGAGGTAGGATGTGAACCCAGTCTGATTTAATAGGCACAAACATTTTAATTACAGCACTGTTTGTAAGAGCCACTCCCCCTTGGGAAAAAAAAAGAAAAGAAAAGGAAAAAAAAAGATTAAAAGGGTGTCCAGAAAGAGGGGACCATTTAAATAACCATAATACAGCCATGGCAAGAGACACGAAGCAGCAGGAGGGAAGATTTGATTTGCATTTCTTTAATAATTAGTAATGTTGAGGATCTTTTCATGTGCCTGTTGGCCATTTGTATGTCTTCTTTGGAGAAATGTCTAGTTAGGTCTTCTGCCCATTTTTTTGATTGGGTTGTTTGTTTTTTTGATATTGTGCTGTATGAACTGTATAGTTTCCCTTTCTTATAATGTCTTCATCTGGTTTTGGTATTAGGGTAAGCCTGGACTCATAGAATGTTAGGAAAGTGTCTCCTCTGCTTCTGTGTCATTTCTTCTTCAAATGTTTGGTAGAATCCACCAGCGAAACGATCTGGGCCTGGTGCTTTCTGTTTTGGAAGGTTATGAAGGAGAAACATTCTATAATCTTATGATTAAATCTTCATGGTTGCTGTCATTGTTTTCTTTTTTTTTAATAAATTTATTTATTTATTTATGGCTGTGTTGGGCTGCACGTGGGCTTTCTCTAGTTGTGGCGAGAGGGGGCTACTCTTCGTTTGCAGTATGCAGGCTTCTCATTGCGGTGGCTTCTCTTGTTGTGGAGCATGGGCTTCAGTAGCTGTGGCACATGGGCTTGGTTGCTCTGCAGCATGTGGGATCTTCCCAGACCAGGGATCGAACCTGTGTCCCCTGCATTGGCAGGCGGATTCTTAACCACTGCGCCACCAGGGGAGTCCCAGCTAACCCTAACTGTTAATTCACTTGGGTCTCAGTCACTTCTCTGGGTCTCTGTTTTTGTTGTGAGGGCTCCCACTTATATGTAAATAAAATCCATATGCTTTTCTGCTGTTAATCTCTTTTATGTCAGTCCCAGCTGGAAACCCTAAGAGGGTAGAGAACAATTTTTATTTCCCTTACATTACAGAGAACAGAATGCTCATGATGTATTTCCAAATAATTGGTTTCCCCTCTCACTGCCCAAATCGTGAAAGTTTGGGGTCCCCTTAAGTTTTTAACTCTCAGGCTAATCTACGCTGGAGTCTCCAGCAATTGTCACCCGCCATATAAGTGTCCTACCAGCAGTGCTGGATCTAGCTGTGGGCTTCTGCTCTGGGGTAGCTCTGCATCCACCTCTCTCTCCAGTTTTCAGGCCACTGATTTGCCCTGTGACCTCAGTTCTCTGAGGGATCTGAAAAGAGTTATTGATTTTCAGTTTGTTCAGATTTTTTTCTTGTTGGGAGAATGGGAGTGATGACTTTCAAGTTCTTTACGTGCTGGACTGGAAACTGGAAGTTCTCATTATTTTTAAGAGAAAAAAACCCCACCACCCTGATAGTGGACATCTGGCGACTCTCCTGATGGGTTTTTGAACACTGGTGCCCCTCAGAGCTCTGTCCAGGTGTCCATCACTCTGAGCCAATGACGTCCAACTGTGTATCTCCAGCCCAGATCTGTGTTTGGAGATCTAGCTCCAATGTCTGTCTGCCTTTGACCTCCCACCTGGATGGCACAGGTGCCTCAAATGCATATCACACACACGTAACTTGAATTCACCATCTTTTCCCCCAAAACTAATCCACAGCCCAGGTTTCCTGTCTCAAGTGACTGGCATCCAGGTGCCCAAACCAGAAATCTAAGCTTCCTTCTAGACGCTTGCCTCTCTCCCAGCCCCACAGTACCTGTCAGCCAGGGTGTCATGGAGTTTGTGGCGGGCTGGTTCACCCACAGCCAGCCCCCGGCAGCTGTCTTAGAGCCCTCAGCATCTCTTCCGTGGGTTGTCTCAGTGGCCCCCTCATTGGCCCCTCTCAGCCATCCTCTACTCCTTCCCACTGCTAGCAGGGAGATCTTCCCCCCAAATGTTCACTTGTGTCTCTCTCCTGCACGCAAACCACCACTGGCCTCCAAGTGTATGCAGGGTAAACTCTGTTTCTCCCAGGTGACAACACAAGGTCAGGTGACCCTTGTACCTGCTCTGCCCTCCAACTAGAACCCCTTCTGCACTCCTAGCATTCTTCTCTTCTAAACCATTTGCTTCCTTTCTAGGATAGACCAGGTGCCTTGCTCACTTTTTGTGAGACTTAAGCAGACAGGTAGAATGTTCCAGGTGAAGGCAACACTTGTCCACTTGTCCACCTGCCCACCCCCGACCCATCCTGCCAGGCTCAGCTCAGAAGTCATCTTCTCCGGGAGGCTGTCTCTACCTCCCAGAATCGGATGAGTTGCAAAGGTGTGCTGGCTAATGTTTAACCACTTGCTTTGCAGGAAGGAAGCCCTGATTTGTAGCATTTGCCAACTTCCATGGTGTAAATACTCCCAGCATAGCTAATTTCATGCTACCAATGTGATGTCACTGAACATGAGTTGGGAAGAGATGCCCGCCATCAGCTCTCTCCAGCTGACATGAGTCAGCTCAAGCACATAACAGGTGGATGAGCCTCCTCTGGGGTCACATCACACCATGCATAGCCCTCCATCAAAGTATGGCTCACGAGGAAATGCTAAAAACAAGCAAAACTCTGGTGACCCAACAGAAGGATAGAGTGAAAGGCTTAGCTCTAATCTCCACCCAATGCCTTCCTGGTTGTGTGACCTGAGGTAAGTGACCAAGCCTCTCTGAGCCTCAGATTTGTCATCTACAAAATGGTCAAAATAATATGTTCTTCCTAAGCTTGCACAGAAATTAAATAAATGTAAACACTGTAAAATCCTGTTAAGAAGTTAGAGGGTCAGTCAAGGAGTTGGGAAGGACATTCTTAGGCTGAGGACCAGCAGGAGGAGAGCAGAGAAGCAGGAGGGAAAGGATGTTTCTGCTTGGTTAGAACAAACCTGTGAATCCTGGGCTGGAAGGCAGTGGAGAAATCCAGGAGGGTGGCCTTTGGAGGGCAGTGTAAAGGAGCTGGACCTCATCCTTAGCCCTGGGAGCTTCGGGAAGTTCCGAAAGAAAAATTAGATGAGGTATCTTAGAAGCAGGAGACCATTCAGGAGCTGCTGGTGGAGGAACGCAGGGCTGGCCAGGCAAAAGCCCTTTCAGAGGCTGGGGTGGATGCAATGAGAGAGGAAGGGGTTGAAGGCAGTGTTGTTTGTTTTTTTCTCCCGAGATGGGGTGAAAGCCTTGGGCATCTTAATTACCAAGCTCAGGATGCAAGAGGCTCACTAAGCATCATGGGAAATTCCCTGATCCAGCCAAGAATAGCAGAAGAGCCCTGTCCTAGGGAAATTGATTTGATGAAAGAAACCAGAGTCTATTGCATTGGCCCTGGAGAAGGACTTAACGTCATTTGGGTGAAAAGACCCCTCCTTCCTGGCCCCTCCATGGCCCTCTGCCCATTCTGTTTGGCAAGACTCAAAACCCTTGTGTGATCTAGGACCTTGGTACTCAAAGAGTGGGCCTGGGACCACCACCAGCAGCAGCAGCACCTGGGCGCCTCTTAGAAATGCAGAGTCACAGGCCCCAGCTCAGACCTGTAGCATCAAAATCTGCATTTTAACCAGTCCCCCGGGAATGGTGTGCACAGTAAAGCTTGAGAAGTGCTGGCTTAGGCTCCGAATGGCAGGCCCTGGTCCGCCGTGTATTTCTAGGACCTTAACATTGTGAGTTGTCAGAAAGTACCGAGTGATGGATTGATGGCTAGCTGAGGGCCGCTGTAAGGGGACAGAAAGGAGAAGGCGTGTTCGAGAGAGTGAGAAGGTGAAACTGGCAGGACTTGGTGGTTGATTGGACAAGGGAGCGGGAGAGATGAGGGCCCAGGAGCGTTGATGCTGCCGTTTCAGGAGGTTGAGGAGATGGCAGCTCTGGGCACCTGCAGCCCCTCTGCGGGCTGGACAAGGTTTCAGCTTTGGAAGGAGGCCAGGGTGGAATGGAGGCCAGGCCACAGGTACAGGAGACACATGGGGAATGCGCGCGGCAAGGAGAGAGGGGGCTGGAAAAGGGCCTGAGGACTCCTGTGTGTGGCACGGGTGGGTTGAGAAGGAAGAGTCCACTCGAGGATGACCAGTCAGAGGGTCAGGAGGCCAAGGGCACAGAGAGTTCATGGTCAACTGTCAGATGCCACCGGGAGAATCAGAGAGGCAGCCTATAAACCACCAGCTGCATTTGCTGACAGAGCTGTTGCTATCAAGACACCTCAGTCCCTAGAACTATGTGGACCCTAAAGCTCTTCTACTTCATAAATAAAACTTAAAAATCCAATTTTTGTTGAGTATTCCAACCTTGATTACAAACTTGAATAAGTAAATCCCTGTCGATTTAAACTGCAGTTACAGATTTCTTACGGCTACATCCGAGAACAACACTGTCATAACATTTATACTTAAAACTCTTGTAAAATGTCAAGACCGTGAGCGTCATTTCCAACTTGGCTTTTATTTCTTCTTAGGGATTTTGCTGTATTTGTTGTGGTTTCTCCCCAGGGCTTTGCTGATGGAATTTGGATACCCTCTCATGTTTGTGATAATCTCCCAAGATAAGCTGAGGTCACTGCATCTGGATGTTTGACCTTGGTCCTTGGCTAGGACACAGGGCTTGACTGTCTCTACTGGGGTGACACTTGGCTAATTAATCATTGTGGACATTTTCTGTGAACCCTCCTTCTCCTGGACAGCTGAGGGTGACCCCACACTGCGTACCTGAAGGAGCCTCATCAACCCGGTGGTCCTGTGAGACCACCACAAGTCAGCCTTTCCTTTCATGGTGCAGTTTCTGCCTGCCCCCGGCCTCCAGCCCAGGGCTCTGAGTTTACTCTTTTCTGATTACACAGATAAAGCAAACATGTCTCTCTAATTAGTTAACACCAATAAAAGAAACAAGATAGATACACAAACTAACACATCCCAACTTAATAAGTTCCATAAAAATTCAAACAAGTCATATGGCAGTCATCTTTCTTATACTACAACCCTCTCTGAAGGCACATTATGGTAACGTTTCACTTTTGAGTATCATTATAGCCATGGCTTTTCACAGAGTGAATTTATTCAAATTAACTATATTTCCATTAACAACTTTTGATGCCTGTATTGTTATGGGCTGGCTAGCATTGGGAGAGACTTCTGATTGTTCCATCATCTTTCCCCTGCTTTCCTAGTATTTCTGAGGGTGGCCTTACTTCCTGGCCACAACAGGACATTCTGGACTGTTCCCCCACTCCAAATTTTGTTTTTTAATGTTCCGAGGAACCCTGTTTTCCTTTGGTGAAGAAGGTCTTAGAAACCAAAGTCTGGGCACTGGGGTGTCCCTGAGACTTGGAGGTGGCAGACCAAAAGTTACTGTGGCTTTTGGGCCTCTCTTGTCAGAAACAAAGCTGGAAATACTGATATCTTTAAGGTCTTAAATTTACAGTCAATTCTTTCAGTCTGTTGTTTTGTTAACAAAGGTTAACAATACTGTTGTTTATCCTATATTGATGGGATTTGGCCACAAACAGGTCACTATGATACTGGCAAAAGCCTCCATTCCCAGTAGGGGGCAGGAGGCAGATGACAACAGGCAAGGCAGACTAGGAAGGGAAAGAACAGAAACAACAAGTGGAGGTGACTCTTCGGAGAAACCTGGTTGAAGGCAGGAGAGAACTGGAGGTAATCGGCTGAAAGGGGGGACTTTGCTTTTTGTTTTCTTATCCTTTTTATTAAAATGGGAGAGGCTCCAGCTTGCTTATAGGCAGAGCAGAAAGTGCTGTAGTGAAATCTGTATCAATTAGGATTCTGCTGTGTACAGGGAAAAAGAATCCAGCTCATCTGGTTAAACCAAACTTTATAATGGGGAAGCCGAGGGCCAGTCAGATCAAGCCCAGAGGGACACAGAGGCTCCAGTGAGGTCAAGTTCCACTGCATGAGTCTTGGCCTCCCTGAGGGATGGGCTCTGTTCTGAGATGGGTCGTCTCTTCATCTGGTGGTGGCGAGGCACCGTAAAGCTCTGGTCTACACACTCCCCACTCCTCGTCCAGAACAAAGAGAGTACACCCAGTGCCCACACAGAAGAGAGAGGATACCCTTCTCTCCCAGAGTTCAACAAAAGTTCCTGGTGGCCAGGCTGTGCTTCCCAGGCAGTACTTTATAGATAGGTAAACTGAGGCCAGGGCAGCACTTTATAGATGGGTAAACTGAAGCCAGAGCTTCCATCCCCATTATCGCCTCCCCCGAAACTGCCCCAACAGCCAGGCCAGGTCAGACTAGAAGGGATTTGGCCTCAGAGTCTGACAGGGGCTCAAATTCTAGTCTCTGCCCATCTTAACAAGCTCTGTGAGTTCGGGCCAGTTCCCATCTCAGCCTCAGCCTCCTCATCTGTAAAATGAGGGTGAGGACAGCATGACCTCAGAGGATTGTTGTGAGATTAATTAAGCTGCAAGGAGGCAGATTCCCCAGGGATATCTGAGCACAGCCCAAGAGATGGCTCCCAGAAGAAAGCCATTGCCTTCTCAATTCTGGATTTTTTTTTTTTTTTAAGTTCTCTGCTTAGGTCCAGGGGCAGGTCTCTGCTAGGTGCTGGCCTGTCTTGACTGCCTCTGTATATCTTGTGAATCTCACTTCCTCACAGGGAGAAAGCGGGAGAGGGTTCAGCCCTTGGATAGGCCACGGGACTCCCAGAGCCTTAGAGCGCTGCTTTATTCTCATTTTCACTGTTTCCTTCTATTCTAGGCTAGTGATGGTGGCGCTCCATCCAGGGCAGTGATATAAAGTTTCCTTTTAAAATATATTTATTGGAATGAAAAAGCCAATATACAGAAAAAGTATTGTGAGTATTACCAGCGGTGAAAGGGTACAGGTTTATCCATTCCACACATGTTTGTTGGGTGCTCAGTTACCGTTCCAGACACCGTTCCAGGAGGGAGTCACAGCAGTGAACAAGTCAGCAGGAACCCCCTGCCCTCTGGAGCTCACATTCTAGGCAGGGGATTGGCAATAAAATAAATGCCTAAGAGAAATGTGAAGCAGGTCACATGGTGATGCTGATAGGTGTACGGGGGCGGTGGGGGTGGCGGAAATTGAGGAGGGAAGGCGTCGGGGTGTGAATGGAGGTCAGGGAAGCCTCACAAAGAAGCTGACATTGAAGCTTGAACCTGAAGGAGGTGACAGAAGTAGCTGAGCAGATACGTAGTCAAGGCTGTTCCAGGCAGAGGAGTGGCAAGAACAAAGGCCCTGGAGGGGGTGAGAGCCAGCAGGGAGGCCAGTGTGGCTGGGCAGGGTCTGGCTGATGGAAAAGGGGATGTGGTCAGAGGGCAGAGGTGGGGCTTCTGAGTTCAATGAGGAGCCACTGGAGGGGGTGGGGCGGAGGAGGGGTGTGATCTGGACCTAGTTGTACCATCATCTCTCTGGCTGCTGTTTGGACAGGGGTTTGGGGGAGGCAGGAATACGAGTGAGAAGAAGCCTCTGCACTCAGCCTGGGGAGGGGCTGCTGGCTTGGACAAGAGGGTGGGGTGAGAAATGTCAGATTCTGGGTATATTTTCAAGGTGGAGCAGATGGGATTTGCTCTTGGAGTGGATGTGGGGTATGCGGATTGTGGGCAGAGAGAGGGATCCAGGTTTAGGGCCTGAGTACCTAGAACGTGGAGTTTTCGTTAGCTGAGATGGGGAAGATGCAGGAGGACAACTTTGGGGGAGATGAGGATGTTGGATGGAGTGAGATAAGGGAGGTCTCCAGCACACAGTTAGATACATGAGTTTAGGCAGAGGTCCAGGCTGCAGGCCACATTTGGTGTCATCCGCAGCTAGAAGCCTCCAAAGCCACAGGTTGGGGTGACATTTAGAAGTTGGGGGGGCTGCTACAAAAGAGAATGGGGGGTCACCAAGGAGGAGGAGGAGAACCAGGCAATGTGGTGTCTGGGAAGCCAAAAGAGGAAGGCGCATCAGAGGGGAGGAAGTGGGCAGCGCTGATAAATACTGCTGGAGGGACCAGTAAGACAAGGACAGAGACTCAGCACTGCATCCAGCAACATGAACATCACTGGGGCCCCCAAATGACAGATCTGGGGGATTAGTGGGGAGAGGGGCAAGAGCCTGATTAGATGGGTTTTAAAGGAGAATGGGGGAGAGAGACTGCAGACAGCCTGGAGAAACAACCCTTGGAGGACTTTTGCTGTAAAGGGAAGGGGAAAATGAGGCAGCCGTAGCTGGAGGGGGCAGACAGGTCATAAGAGGGTTTTGTTGTTGTTGTTTTTCTCTCTGGTTTTAGTTTTAGGATAGGAGAAGTAACAGCGTGTGAATTGACAGGAATGATTGAGGAGAGGGGAGAGAGGGCAGAATCACTGGATCAGTGTTGGCTTGAAGGGTGGGATCTTGTGGACAAGTGGAGGGGGCTTCCGGGCCAGCTGGGCCAGTTCAGCCTGGTCCCCAGAGGGAAGGGGAGGTTGGGCACCATCTCAGGAGGTGGACGGATGGGTGGTGGAAGCTGGTGGGAATTTTCTTCTGAGTTGTTCATTCAGCGGCACATACTAAGAGGCAGACTGTTCCCGGGGCTGGGATGGAGTGTTTGCCTTTTCTCAGTGGCCTGGGCACTGGTCATCAGCTGAGTGAGAGGACGGGCGAGGAGGAAGTGAAGACAACACAGCAAGTGTGCAGTGGGCCAGGAGGAGAGTGAGAGGGGAAAAGACAGAGGGGCGAAGGTAGAACACCGGGTGATGCAGGCAAAACGTTTAGCACGGGTCACACTGTGAGGGGGTACAGTAGCATCAGGCAGGCCCGAGTTCAAACACCGATACTGCCCCTTCCCAGTTGCTTGACCTTGAGTTACTTAACCGCTCTGAGCCTCGTTTTTCTCATCTGTTAAATAGGGGAAATGGGATTATAAACCCATAGAACAGGCGGCAGGGAGGCACGGCGAGCGCGCCATACCTGCTGGCCCGCGGCTTGGTGATGGTCCAGCCCTGGGCGCCGGGAGCGGGGAAGATGCGCGGGACCCCTCAGGGGCGGGGCGGGGCGGTGCTGACCACGCCCCGGGCCTGAGGGGCGGTGCTCCCGCCTGCCGGGCTCGGGGCACTACCCTCCCACCGCCTCGCTGACCTCCTGCCGGCCCGCCCGGCCCGCTGGGCCCAGTTGGCCGCCTCCCGGAGCCGCGGGAGCCGGAGGTATGAGGGGCTCTGCGGAGGGTGCAGCTGGGCGGGCTCCGGGACGCTGACCTGGGGGCTCCCCGCGCACCGGTGGGGAGGAGCGCTCCGAGAAGGAAGGGGAAGGGACAGGGGCTGCGGAGGGGTGGGGAGGGCTCGGCCGCCGCCCGCCCGGGCCACCTGTCCCGGAGGGACCCTTGTGTGCGCACCGACTGGGCGCCCTGGTCCCCCGGCCGCCGCCTCCACCCCAGCTGCGCCCCAAGTTGAGCGCGGCGGCTGGGCCAGGAGCCCGGCCCGCGGAGGGAGGGCGCATCCCCCCCCCCCGGGAGCCCTCCGGGCAGCGCCGCCCGGGCCGGGGTCCCGCGGGGGCGAGAAGCCCGGGTCCGAGTGCGGGCTCCGCCGGCCCGCGCTGCGTCCTTGGGCGAGTCGCGCCGCTCTGTCTGGGGGCACGGAATCGCCCCGGGAGGCCTCACCGCCCGCTGCGCTCGCCCCCTGGCCCGGGAGGGGGCGCCGCTGGGGAGAGGGGTGGGGAGCGGCCGGCTGGAGGGAGACCGCGGGGGATGCGAGGCGTCCCCCCGGGCCTTTAGGGATGCTGAGGCTTTGGACGGCCGGCAAGGGGAGAGGGCTCTCCAGATGGAGGGACGGCCTGGGTCGGATCCGGGAAGCGGCGAAAAGTCGGGCCTAAGCGCTCGCTCTCAAGGATCCGGATCCTTAGACCACTCCCTCTTTCGGGAGTGCTTCTCTCCCTCCCTCTCCTCCAGATGGGAAACCCTGAGTCCCGGCGGGAGCGGTGGTGTGCTTGGGAGAGGCTCTGGCTCGGAGGTGCAGTCGCAGAGGCCACGCCCCTTCGCGCTAGGGGAGTCCCCTGGTCTCAGTTTCCACATCTGACACCTGCGGGTAGAAGTTCCCTCCTCCTCGTCAGACTCAGCTGAGCCTCTAGCTCTGAGAGGGTTAAAAGCCACCCCTCTCTCAGAAGGACACCCTTTTGGTCTCCCCCAAATGCTGAGTGATTGACTGCTCTGTGGAGGCCCCTTGGGGTCTCTGAAATCGATCTGTGCCCTCCTTCAACAAACACCCGGGAGCACCTGCTATGCTCCCGCTCTGGCGCTACCCCCACCCCACCCGCCGCCTCCACTCCAGCTGTCCAAGGACTTCCCCTTTGTTACCTCCTCCCAATGAAGGAGGAGCCATCCTGCTCCGGGTGACAAAGCAGGGCCCAGGCTGGGGGGACTGTCCCCTCAGTGCCCACAGCCAGATCCCCTAGGGGAGTCCCCAGATCAGGCCCAAATAAAAACGGGAAAAAAAGAAAAGGAGGGTCGAGATGGAACCCTCTCAGTTGTTCATTTTCCTCCCAAACATGTTTCTAGTGCCTCTGGGGCCTGTCCCTCCTTGTCTGCTAGGGTCATGCGATAGATATCAGAGGACAAACACCGAGGTGGAAACTCTGTAAAATGTGTTTTGCTTCCCTGTACCCATCGAAGCCCTACAGCTGCCTAGGCTAGTGGACTTGCTCCTGGTGTGTGCAAGGGTCCCAGGTCCCCAGTGTGTGCAGGGTTGGCAGAATCTTTCAAGGTGACTTACTTTGAACATCATAAAGTTGTGACTCACCACATTACCTAATCAGCCCCAGCCAGCAGCTCCCAAACCCACGCGGCCGTGGTGGTCCAGATCTTCAAGGACCCGGGGCAGCAGGGGATGCAGGTCCCCTCGGGTCTGAGTTGGTACCAGGGCAGAGTGAGACAAGGTGGCTGCCAGGTACATTTTTAACAAGACCAGAAGAAGGGGTGGATGAGAAAAGGGAAGCTTGACGTGTGAAAACGGCTCTTCCCCACCACAACTCCCCCACCCCGCAGCTGCTGCACCTCCAGGTGGGTAGAGGGGATGGCTCCACCTTTGACCTGGCTACCCAACCTGTGCTCAGGCAGTGCTCTCTGGAATGCACTTCCTTCCAGCCAGGTACCTCTTAGGTGTGCCCTCAACTCCCGTTGATTGATCTGCATTTCGTTGCCTAACCCCTTCTCTCCAGATTGGAAGCTCCTGGAGGGAGGAAGCTTGCCCGAAGCCCAGTGCCCAGCCTGACACATAGTAGGCATTCACTACATTTTGCTTGAATGAATTAACTGAAAGAAGTAGGGAAAAAATTCCACATTCACATCACTTGGAGATAACTATTGTTAAAAGTTGCCCTTTTTGCCAGACTTTTTAAAAAACACATTGGTACATATTTGAGTGTCTTGTTTATACAAACATTTTAAATTCCTCACCTTTCTCAAATTATTTTTTATATTTTTCAGTGCTTAGATATTGTTGCATCTTATTTAGTTAATGGATCTCATTTGACATTTAGGTTTTGTTGGGGTTTTTTTAATATTTGGCTCTTTTAGATGTTACATTGAGTTCATACATAAATTTATACATTGCCAGATTTTTTTCTGGAAAGGGAATTACTTGGTAGTCACTGTATATGAACCTCTAGAATGGTTATACCTAGAACCAGCAGGCTCTCCAAAGGGAGTGTACCATTGCCTACTTGCTTGGGCTATGAGTGTGCATTTCTTGTTATTTCCTGGAAATGAAATTACTGGGTCAAGGAGCATGAACGTCTAGGATCTTTGTGTGTTTCTTAATCGTTTGTTTGAGTTCATCAATGAGATATTTGCGCCTTGTCTGGTCTCTGCGGCGAAGATCTTCTCCCAGGTTATCATTCGGCTTCCATTTTTGCTGCTGATGGTGTGTGTATTTGAGCAGCACGTTTTTACTTTTTATTTTACTTTATCTGTGTGTGTGCTTTTCAGTAAGGTAGACTTGGTTGCACTTATAAACTGATGGGAAAGAGCCAGAAGAGGGAGTGGCTGCAGCCCCTGGAGAAGGAGGGGCAGGTCGGTAGAATGAGGTCCCAGAGGATGCAGGAGGTGGGAGGGGTCTGGAACTGGTCCAGAGGGATCTTCTGAGCTGATGAGGACAGGAGGTGTGAGGGAGGGGGCTGGGAGGACATCTTATGAATCGTCTTTGATCTTCCTAGAGAAGGAGGTAAAAAAAGCATCAGTGGAGAGAGGGTTCTGCACCCGAGGTCCCCAGCTCCCTGTTGCTGTTTGCCCGCCTCATTCCCTTGAGTCCTCCCTGCTTCCCTGGGAGGTAGCAGGTGTTATCACCCCCACTGACAAACTCCAGAGGGAGGGGAAGTGCCTTGTGTAGGGTCAGTCAGCTGATGAATGGCAGGGCTGGGTTCAAAGAAGGCTCTCCCTGCACTAACCACATGCCCTTGAGAATCGCTTTCCTCTCCGAGCCTCCATCTCTAGTAGATATCGGGAAGCGGTACCCATCTTACTCTGTCTGGTGCTTGGTGAGTGAGCGTCCCTTCCTCCCCTGTCTACCTCTGTTTGTCTCTTCTCTCTGGAAAGACCCCAGTGAGTCCAGGAGCTTCCAGCTCCACAGGGCTGGCCACAGGACTAGGAGGGCCCCTTCCCCTTCCCTTCCTTGTGGGTGCCTGCACAGTCTCCCCTGTGCCCATGCTCTCACCCAGCAGGAGCCAAGTCCAGCAGGAGCACACAGCCTTCTGGATGTCACACCTGTGCAAAGTCTGAGTTGCTGGGTGAACGTGAGAAAATGGGAAAAGACATCTTTACATTCTGTGAGCATGCTTGATTTGAAAGCACAGAAGCCATTGTCCCAGATACAGATACAGAGCCCAGAGAGGCACCCCTCCCCTCCCAGTTGTCTGAAGTCTTCAATTGCTTCTCCCCATGGGCCTCCAAGGCAATCGCCTGAGTTGAGGGCAGGCTTCCATGAACTGAGCCCCCTCTAGGTGCCAGACACTTTGTTACCTGATCTTTTTTAAACCCTCTCAGCCATCCTGTGCTGTCAGCCCCATTTTACAGATGAGGGAACTGAGACTCAGACTCAAGCGCCTCTTCTTTACCACAGTGAGATCTGAGCCCCTGGCCGTGGTGCAGTCCCAGGTGAACTTGGCTCCTTTCACCTGGCAGAGGGTGTTTGAATCCCAGCTGTGCCTCATTTCCAACTCAAACTGTAGTTGATAATAAGAGGACCTGCCTCACGCAGCTATTGGGAGGATTAAATGAGTTACTCAAGGAAAACCGCTTTGACCATTGGCTGTGCATGGTAAGCCCTCAGGAAATATACACTCTTGTTATTATTATTATTATTTTTTTTTTCACACACACACACACACACACTGTATTTTATTTTTACAAGAGATAAATAGACTGACACCAAGCATTGTACATGGATGACCACAACAAAAGCAACAATGATTGCAATTACCAAACATGAAACACACTCATACTATGTCATAATATTGACATTCAGTCCAATAATCCTCCACTGTAACAGCTCCTTTACTTTGCAGTGAAAATTGATTTGTATATTCTTTGCCTCTGAGTCCTTGTGGGATTTTTTTTTTTTAATTCAGACAGAAAGTCACAAAAATTATACTCATCCTCATCAGTTCACTCAGTCCCATGTAATTAATTTTTTTTTCATCTTGATCTTTTGTTAGCACTTTTATGAGTTCATCAGTTTTTCATTAGAGTTCTGAAAATGCTTATTCATTCAGTTCAGCAGTACAGTCAGTTACCAGAAACCTGTACTTGTCAGAGTCTTCCCATGAATTTCTTGAAGATGAAAGCCTTTTATAGGAACATATTTGCAAAAGCATCAGAGTACACCCAGAACTGTCTGTAAATGACAAAAGACTTAAAAATGACCACTGTTAAAGATTTGATGAAAGTTCATAATAATGCAGTTGACAAGAAAATTAGTTATTTCTGAGATATACATTTTAAAGTAATAACTAGGATTATTACTTATAACATTATACCAGAACATATAAGATTTTTAGAAATTTCATGTAATGTCTGAAACATTTATATTAACATATTTCCATACATATTTCCAACACTCTTGTTATTATTAAACCACATAGCTCCATGCCTGACCGGGAGCTTTTAATAAATGTTAGCTCAGCCACGCCCATCCCTTCCTGCAGTGAGAGGATAGGAAGGCGAGCACGCCCTGACACCGGAGAAAACTTGGACTTTTTAAAACCCTTCCGGAGACAAGTGAATGATCTGTATCTAAAACCTTAAATGACATTTCCTTTGACCCAAGCAGCTCATTTCTAGGAACCAGTCCTATAGAAGTAATTAAGGATGTGTTCAAATATGTAAGTGCTAAGAAACTCACCACAGTGTTGTCTATAAAAGCAAAAAGATAGAAGCCACATTTCCAGTAGTCAAAGTAGTCAAGATGGGATACAGATGATGAGATACAATGTAGCCCTGGAACGTTAGGGCATGGAGCTGTGTTTACTGACATAATGGGAAGGCATAGCATATATTTCCAAACAGTTTTATTCAGGTAGAATTTACATACCATTGCATGCGTACAGTTCGATGAGTTTTAAGAAGTGGGTCTGGTTATGTAACTACCACCACCATCTAGTTTTAGAAGACAGGGGCCCCGCATATTTTTAAGTGAAAAATAAAACAAGGTGTAAAACGGTGGGTGTAATAGGATCACTTTTTGTGCGTCTCCTGTCCACAGCTCTGTGTAAACACTGCTCTGTGTGAGTGGAGGCGTCAGAAAAGGACTAGAAAGGGTATTACCAAAATGCTGACATGTCATGTGCCCTCACCTCAAGTCTTCAAGATAAAGAGCAAAGCAGGAGGTGTCACTGCAGGGTGGTGACTGGACCTCCCCCGCACCTCCACCATGTGTGCGTGTGCGCACGCGCACACACACACACACACACACACACACACACACACACACACACACACACGCACACACGCACACACACACTCTAGAAAGACTGGGAGCCCCACCGGCTGTGATCCCACCGTCGGCGAAGTGTCTGTGCATGCGTGCTGTGGAAATACAGAGGCAGTACCCAAAGGTATGAAGAGAACCGGGACAGCAATTGTGGTGGATTCTTGGCAATTGGCCCTCATCTTACGTATGATGGGGTTAGGAGGTTGCCGGGTAGGGGAAGGTGGAGGGACATTTTGGGAAGAGGGAAGAGCATGTTTCAGAAACTTGGAATTCCCAGGTTGAGCAATAGAGAGGAGTTGGTTTTCCTTTCAAGGTTTTACCATCATTTTCAAAGGCATTGAGGGTATCAGGATGGCTCTCCTGTATCCCTCACCACTCAATCAGTCATCATGCATTTATGGTGCGTCTGCTATGCGCCAGGCCCTCCCTAATTTAATGTCATTTATAGTCTTCGGCAGGGTGGGCCGCTTCTGGCTCATTGCCGACTTTCCTCTGATCCCAGTAAACTCCAAGGCCAAATTCACCCTGGCCCCTCCCCAGAGGACGTACCCGTGGGCGCTGAAGGTCTGCCGGTGGTCTAGGCTGTGGGTGAAGCACAGGGTTTGCGGTGAGTGCTGCTTACACACATGCTCCTTTGGAAGGTAGCCACGAGCTCCTACTGTGTGCTGGTGTGTGCAGCACTGGGGACCCAGCCCACGGGCCACAGTGAGAGCTGTACCAAAATCCAGGTAGCTTCCTGGAGGTGGCGGCTCTACTCACCTAGGTCAGGAGAGACCGAGGAAGGAAGGCCTGAGACTGGGGAGCAGACACTCCTGGGTGGGTGCAAATCCTGCCTCCCACCTTTACTAGCCGGGTAGCCCCTTTCCTCTGCACCTTAGTTTTGTCATTTGTAAAAGGGGCCACTGTGGTGGACATGAAAACACAGGACGAGCGGTGCTTGGTAGGGTGCCTGACAAGCGGCGTGTTCTTGGCAGGTGGCAAACTTCCTACCTCTTATGCTCCGGAAGTTCCTGGGCAGGGGAGCTTGGAGGGACATTTTGGGAAGAGGAAAGAGCATGTTGCAGAAGCCTGGAATTCCCAGAGCCTGATGGTTTGAGCAAAATGGCAGATGTCAGCTTGGCTGGTCTGGAGGTCGTGGGCCTGGAGAGGGGCAGCGCTGAGGGGAAGTGCCCGCAAGGCCTCAGCATTGTGGGGTCTGTAGACCTTCTCGGGGCTGAGGCAGGAAGCCAGGGAGGAGGCTGGGGTAGTGGGTCCCCCGACAGAGACAGAGAGACGGGGAGAGCTGAGCTGGGCTGTGGCCGCGGCACTGACAGGGCAGGGAGAGGCCTGGGGGAAATCTGTTCAGAGAAGCTCTCCCCCTCCTTTCCTGTCTACAGCTCCCTCTCCCCTGGATTATCTCAATAGCCCCATAACTGCTTTCTTGTTGCTGTATGTCCCCTGGGGTTTAGTCTTAAAAAGCAGCCAGATCTTAAAGATTTCTTTAAGACATAAGTCACACTAAGGAATTCCCTGGCGGTCCAGTGGTTAGGACTCCACGCTCTCACTGCTGAGGGCCTGGGTTCAATCCCTGGTCAGGGAGCTAGGATCCCACAAGCCGCAGGGTGCCGCCAAAAAAAAAAAAAAAAAGACATGAGTCACACTATAACCCTTTCCTCCTCAAAATCTCCCAATGGCAGCCCCTCCCAATCAGCTGTCAAGTCCTCCCAGTGACCCTCAAGGCCCCCCCATGGCCCAGTGTCCCCTGGTCCTTCTGGCCTCCTCTCCTGGTGCCCTCATCCTCCCACCCTGCTACTCTGGCAGCACCTCCGGCACACATGCCTCGGGGCCTTTGCACTCACTGATTTTCCTCCCTGGACACGCTTTCCCCAGATATCCATACAGCGTGTGCCTCGCTTCCTTCTGGTCTCTGCACAAATGTCAGCTTTTCAGAGAGGCCATCCCTAACCATTCTGCATAAAGTGGCACCCCAGCCCCCAGTCCTCCCAGCCCAGTTTCCCTGAGAGCAAATGTGTGGGTGTCCAGATTCATGGTGACTTATAGCTCCCGGAACTGAGCAGAAAGTGACTCCATCCTGCTCATGAGAAGCTGGCCCCAGGCAGCCTGGCCTTCAGCCCAGGCTTCACTGCAGAGCTGCAGTGACCCCGGGAGGGAGGGATGGCCTCGGGGAAGAGAGGAGGTCCGAGACTTGGAGGCAGGCATACCTGAGGCAAACCCTACTCCCCCTCCCCCGTATACTAGCCATGCTGAGCTGGGAAGGTCACCTTTTCTCTCCTGGGACAGGTGAGTACTCAGGTACTTCAATATTAAGGGACACAGCCTCTGACCTTATTTTGTACCCTCAGATGGAGAGGCAGAACGTACCAATTACACTTTCCAACAGTTGTAATCTGCACCCGCTCATGGTTTACAGTTTGCAGATGCCACTCCCCTAGGTTGGTTACCTCATTTGATCCTGGCTTTCTGGGCAGTTTAGGGATCATTTACTCATTCTTTCAAAAAATATGTGTTAAGCACCTATTATGTGCTAGGGTCTGTGCTGGCCATGTGGGACCAGACTAATGAGTAGAAGTGGCCTTGGTCCCTGCCCTCTGGGAGCAGACATTGTTTTTCATGGTATTGGTGTCACTGAGTATATAATCAGTCCCTTCAAGAAAGACCTTGGGTTGTTTCTAAGCATTTGCAGTTGCAAACAAACCTGTGACCAATACAAATATCACTTATCTGTAGGATAAATTCACAGACTGGGATGGCGTGGCGAAAGGGTATGTGTATGTGTAATTTTGTTTTTTAAATTTTGTTTATTTTTGGCTGTGTTGGGTCTTCGTTGCTGCACGCGGGCCTCTCACTATCGCGGCCTCTCTTGTTGCGGAGCACAGGCTCCAGACGCGCAGGCTCAGTAGTTGTGGCTCACGGGCCTAGTTGCTCCGCGGCATGTGGGATCTTCCCAGACCAGGGCTCGAACCCGTGTCCCCTACATTGGCAGGCAGATTCTCAACCACTGTGCCACCAGGGAAGCCCCTCGAAACATTTATTATTTTGTATTTGGGGTTTATCCTAGGGCACATTCTGAGGTATGAATTCATCTGGTTCTTCTTCCCTAGTGGCTTCTCTGCTTGCCCAACACCTGTATTAAGAGATCCATTTTTGCTTTACTGTTTGGAAACACTGCCTTTACTGGATATGCAAGTACCATATTATTGGGACGGCCAAAATTTCACTCGGGGTTTTCTGTAACATCTTATGGAAAATCTGAACGAACTTTTTGGCCAATCCAATAGTTCTGTGATTTCTTTTGTTTCATTGCCCTGTCTGTTCATATGCTAAGACTAGGTTGTTTTAATTATTGGTACTCTGTGTTTTAATATCTCTCCTAAAAGGCCAGTCCTTCCTCATGTGTTCCTCCTCCTCAGAGTTTTCCTGTAGGTCTTGCTTGTTTATTTTTCTAGATGAACTTTAGAATCAATTTGTTGAATTCCAGAATCGCGTGCAATTTATAAATTGGCTTAGAGAAAATCGACATTTTTATGAAGCTGAATCTTCTATCCAAAAACATAGTGCAACTTTCCACTTGTTCAACTTTATTTTGTGTTGTCAGCAGCTTTAAAATTTTGCTCACGTAAATTTTGAACATCTTTTGTTAAGTTTAACCCTAAGTATTGTGGTGGCTGTAGGTGGGAATCTTTTCTTTCATTGTATCTTCTGCTTCTGTCTGCTTGTGTGTGTGTGTGTGTGTGTCTCCTACCACCTTACAGTATTCTTTTATTAGTAGTAGTTTTTCAATAGTTTCTCTTGACTTTTCCAGGTATACAGCAGTATCATATGAAAATAATAACTGTTTCAACTTTTTCTTTTCAGGTTTGTTTTTTGTTTTTTTTCCTATTCAGTTTTTATAGCTCTAATTTCTTTCTCTTGTCAAATTGCTTTGATGAAAACCTCCAGTGCCCGTGAGGTGCTGGGCACCTTTGTTTTTTTTTGTTTTTTGTTTTTTTTTTAATTTTATTTATTTATTTTTGGCTGTGCTGGGTCTTCGTTGCTGTGCGAGGGCTTTCTCCAGTTGCGGCGAGCGGGGGCCACTCTTCATCACGGTGCGCGGGCCTCTCACTGTCGCGGCCTCTCTTGTTGTGGAGCACAGGCTCCAGACGCGCAGGCTCAGTAGTTGTGGCTCACGGGCCCAGTTGCTCCGCGGCATGTGGGATCCTCCCAGACCAGGGCTCGAACCCGTGTCCCCTGTATTGGCAGGCAGATTCTCAACCACTGCGCCACCAGGGAAGCCCGGCACCTTTGTTTTTCTCCTGTCTTCAGCAGGAGTTCCCTCATGTGTGAAGCTGAGTACTCATACTTCCCTATGAAGCTGGCTCTTGGCTTTGATGGTGATATATATAATTTTGTTAAGGAAGTATCCATTGATTCCTAATTTATCCAGAAAGAGTGTTGGAAATCTTATCAAATTTTTTTAGCATTTCTGGGGATGACAGTATGTTTTTTCTCCCTAGATCTATGGAATAGGATGAATAATATTAATGATATCCTAATATTGAACCACCCTTGCATTCCAAGAATAAACCCCACTTGGTTTGGTTTTGTTTTTATAAATTTATTTATTTTATTTATTTTTGGCTGTGTTGGGTCTTCGTTGCTGTGCACTGGCTTTCTCTAGTTGCGGCAAGCGTGGGCTACTCTTCGTTGTAGTGTGGGGGCTTCTCATTGCAGTGGCTTCTCTTGTTTCAGAGCACGGGCTCTAGGCACATGGGCTTTGGTAGTTGCAGCACGTGGGCTCAGTAGCAGTGGCTTGCGGGCTCTAGAGCGCAGGCTCAGTAGTTGTGGCGCACAGGCTTAGTTGCTCCACGGAATGTGGGATCTTCCCAGACCAGGGCTCGAACCCATGTTCCCTGCGCTGGCAGGTGGATTCTTAACCACTGCACCACCAGGGAAGCCCCCGCACTTGGTTTTGATGTTTCGTTCTTTTGATGTGCTGCTGAATTCTATTTGCTTGTCTTAGGATTTTTACAATAATATTCATAAGCAATATCGGTCAGTAGGGTATCTTGTGCAATCTTTGTGAGGTTTTGGTGTCTATGTTATACTTAAAAACTTTTTTTAAGTGTTCTTTCATATATTTTGCTATTTAACACTTATAAAAGCATTGGAATTTTCTGTTATTTAAGTTTGTAAAATTCCTCTCTAAAAATGTCTTGCCCTGTTGCTTTTGTTTCTTAATGATCTTGTATAATTCTGTTTCTTATGTGAAAGTTGGCCTGTCTGTTCCAGGAACAGGCTTGATTTATTACATTTGTCTAGAAATTATTTTTTTCCAGTTTTAAATTTTATTTGCAAAGTACTATCTTATGATTTAAAAAAAAGTTTTCCTCTGCTTCTTTGGTTATTTTCCCATTTGGCATGTCTTGGTTTGCATTGGGTGCTCTCTCCTCATCCCCTTCACTTTCTGTTTTCCTTAATTAGGTTAATGGTGATTTATATATTTTATTGAATTTTTTCCAAAGAGCCAGTTTTTGGCCCTATTTCTTAGTCCTACTGCTTATCTGCTTCCTAACTTTTTCTACTGTAATCTTTCTTTCCTTATTCTTTCTGTTTATTTTGTGGTTCTTTTTCTAACATTTTTAGCCTGGTGCTTTCTTTCTTTCTTTTAAACTGTCCTGTTTTACTTGTCACATGTATTGGAGGCTGTAAATATTCTTTTTTTTTTTTAATTAATTAATTTATTTATTTATTTTTGGCTGTGTTGGGTCTTCGTTTCTGTGTGAGGGCTTTCTCTAGTTGGGGCAAACGGGGACCACTCTTCATTGTGGTGCACGGGCCTCTCACTATCGCGGCCTGTCGTGTTGCGGAGCACAGGCTCCAGACGCCCTAGCTCAGTAGCTGTGGCTCACGGGCCTAGTTGCTCCGCGGCATGTGGGATCTTCCCAGACCAAGGCTCGAACCCGTGTCCCCTGCATTGGCAGGCAGATTCTCAACCACTGCGCCACCAGGGAAGCCCTGTAAATATTCTTTTGATTATTTCTGCAGCTGTATCGTATAGATTCAGATTCATGATATTTTGATTATGGTTGTTTTCTAGAAATCCTATAAGTTCAGTTTGTATTTTCCCTTTTGACTCAAGAATTGTCCAAGAGAGGGTTTTTTTTTTAATTTCCTGACTTTTAAATTAATTTCTAGTCATACTGCCTTGTGATTATAAAATGTCTGTATTTTTTATGTTTACGGGTGTTGCTGAGGTTTTCAATTTTCACAAATGTTCCATCAGCTCTTGAAAAGAAAGTGAATTGAGAGTTTGATACAGAGTAGTACCTTCTGATTATTTTGTAGGTCTTCTGAATTCTTATTTGTGTTTCTTGGGCTGAGAGAGGTGAATTAAAGTCTGTTATTAGTGTGTTTCAATCTAGTTATTCTGATATCCCTGTAGTTTCTTCTTCCTGAAAATTGCTGCAGTGTTTTTGGTGCATTGTGAATTATACCACTTAGCATTATAAATGACCCTTCTTTGTCTCATTGGTGATGTTTGGCTTTAACTCCCATTGTCAGATACTAAGATTATGGCCCCAGCTTTGTTTTTGTTTGTATGTGTCTTTAAACCTTTGCTCATTCTTTTACTTTTAACCTTCTAAATCACGTTTTTTGATGTTTGTCTGTCAAGTACAGGATAGAGTTTGGTTTTGCTTGAGATCTAAACTAAAAATCTTTTTCTTTGTAAAGATAAGTGAGTTAAATCTATTTATATTTATTGATATGACCGATGTCTGTTATCTTTTCTCTCGTGCTGTGTGCATATGTATGTATGTGTCTTTGTGCATGTGGGAGGGCTATATTCTTTATTCTTTGACTGTGTGGTCTGTTTTCTTTGATTTAAAAAAAAAATAGTCTGGGCTTCCCCGGTGGTGCAGTGGTTGAGAATCCGCCTGCCAACGCAGGGGACACGGGTTCGATCCCTGGTCCGGGAAGATCCCACATGCCGCGGAGCAACTAAGCTCGTGTGCCACAACTACTGAGCCTGCGCTCTACAGCCCGTGAGCCACAACTACTGAGCCCATGTGCAGCAACTACTGAAGCCCACGCGCCTAGAGCCCGTGCTCCACAATGAGAGAAGCTACTGCAATGAGAAGCCCGCTCACCGCAACGAAGAATAGCCCCCGCTCGCCGCAACTAGAGAAAGCCCGCGCACAGCAACGAAGACCCAACACAGCCAAAAATAAATTAATTAATTAATTTAAAAAATTTTATAAAAATAGTCTGATATTTAGGAAAGCTTGTATTTTTGTTCTAGTGGCTACATTTATATTTATCCTTTATACAATACTCTTAGGGACTTCCCTGGTGGTCCAGTGGTTAAGAATCCGCCTTCCAATGAAGGGGACGTGGGTTCAATCCATGGTCAGGGATCCCACATGCCGCGGGGCAACTAAGCCCGTGCACCACAACTACTGAGCCTGCACACCACAACTAGAGAGCCCACGTGCCACAACTACGGAGCTCACATGCTCTGGAGCCCACGTGCCACAACTACGGAGCTCACATGCTCTGGAGCCCACGTGCCACAACTAGAGAGAAGCCCGCGTGTTGCAAAGAGCCTGCCTGCCGCAACAAAAGATCCCACATGCCGCAACTAAGACCCGATGCAGCCAAAAGATAAATAAATGAAAAAAAAAAAACTCTTAGTTCCTTCTTTCTTTAGATAGTATCTATTATTTGTCTTCTATGAACAACATTAAATTTAACTTGTTTCTTCATCCTCTCCTTTCTCTTGTCACTACCGTGTTTCAGCTGATACTGTATTGAGTGAGTAAGGCATATATTGTTTCCATCCCAGTGCCTCTGGAAGCTCTCAGTCAGGTGGTGTTCATGATAGTTGCCACTTCCTGCACATGCAGTGACATGACAACCTGA
This sequence comes from Balaenoptera musculus, assembly GCF_009873245.2. Taxonomy (NCBI): domain Eukaryota; kingdom Metazoa; phylum Chordata; class Mammalia; order Artiodactyla; family Balaenopteridae; genus Balaenoptera; species Balaenoptera musculus. The sequence goes on along the minus strand of NC_045794.1, from coordinate 98,154,537 downwards.
AGAGGTGTCCACAGCTCAGAAGAAAATTCTGGAGACAAGAGTGAAGCACTCTTTTAAGAGGTGCTGTGTCACCCACACTTGATGGTAAGTGTGAGCCAAAGATTAATATATGGTTGTCCCTTGGTATCCAAGCAGGGAATTGGTTCTAGGACCCCCACAGCTACCAAAATCCTCAGATGCTCAAGTCCATTGTGTAAACTGGACTTGATGGTACCATGTAGGAAAACACAGACATCAGTGACACTGAGTTGAAGTCATTCAGAAGATTCAGGTTTTACGTGTGGTGAAGTGTCAGGAACACCCTACTAAACTTATTTCACTTATTTTCCTTCTTATGTGTGCACAGGTGTGATAGGTGATTTAAAAATCTGACTAAGGGACTTCCCTGGTGGTCCAGTGGTTAAGACTCTGCCCTTCCAATGCAGGGATGCAGGGGGTGAGGGTTTGATCCCTGGTCGGGGAACTAGGATCCCACATGCTGTGCGGTGCAGCCAAAAAAGAAAAAAATAAACGCTAAAAAATCTGACTAAAACATTCTTGCAAAAGAAAAATTCTACATAATAAGAAAGCAAAGTAACATTGCTTAGTTGGCAGCATTTTAATTTCTTAGTGTTATATGACATAATGATGTATCTTATTAGATGCAATAAAATTGGGTAGTATTATCCTTCTTACTATCACCTTTGTACTTTAAATATGCTTAAACTTCTACTACTTTAGCTTTTACCCCTAGCAGTTAAAGATAGGGCAACCACTGAGCTTGTTCTACTTTCTACCTTCTTTCTGCCTGCCCTACCAACTTTTTTAGTTGTATCATTTTTACATGGCCTGACTAGATAACATTGTCATTCCATTATGTCATCCTTATTCCTACCATCTCTTTTTTGGAGGCGGGTGGGGGAGCGGGGAGCTGAAGTTAAATATATTCAGTCCTGTTACTAAAGTTATTCCAATCACCATTTGGTTGGCTGTGCTTATTCCTCAGTTTTCCTCATAATACATTATTGCCTAAGTCCTTATATTTTGAAACTATTAGTGTGTAACCTTTATTTTATTTTACTATTTGTTTAACATCTTTATTGGAGTATAATTGCTTTACAATGTTCTGTTAGTTTCTGCTGTATAACAAAGTGAATCAGCTATATGCATACATATATCCCCGTATTCCCTCCCTCTTGCGTCTCCCTTCCACCCTTTTTATCCCACCCCTCTAGGTGGTCACAAAGCACCAAGCTGATCTCCCTGTGCTATGCAGCTGCTTCCCACTAGCTATTTTTTTTGCCTTTGGTAGTGTATATATTTCAATGTTACTCCCTTACTTCATCCTAGCTTACCCTTCTCCCTCCCCGTGTCCTGAAGTCCATTCTCTACGTCTGTGTCTTTATTCCTGTCCTGCCCCTAGGTTCTTCAGAACCATTTTTTTTTTAGATTCCATATATATGTGTTAGCATATGGTATTTGTTTTTCTCTTTCTGACTTACTTCACTCTGTATGACAGACTCTAGGTCCATCCACCTCACTACAAATAACTCAATTTTGTTTCTTTTTATGGCTGAGTAATATTCCATTGTATATACGTGCCACATCTTTATCCATTCATCTGTCGATGGACACTTAGGTTGCTTCCATGTCCTGGCTATTGTAAATAGTGCTGCAATGAACATTGTGGTATATGACTCTTTTTGAATTATGGTTTTCTCAGGGTATACGCCCAGTAGTGGGATTGCTAGGTCATATGGTAGTTCTATTTTTAGTTTTTTAAGGAACATCCATACTGTTCTCCATAGTGGCTGTTGGTTGCGCCGGGTCTTAGTTGCAGCAGGTGGGTTCCTTAGTTGCGGCTCACTGGCTCCTTAGTTGTGGCATGCGAACCCTTAGTTGAGGCATGCATGTGGGATCTAGTCCCCTGACCAGGGATGGAACCCGGCCCCCCTGCATTGGGAGTGTGGAGTCTTAACCACTGCGCCACCAGGGAAGTCCCTCTAACCTTTGTATTAAAGAACAGCTTGGCTGTACCCTCAGCCCTCCGTATCTGTGGGTTCCACATTCACAGATTCAACCAACTGTGGGTAGAAAATATTAAAAGGAAAAGAAATTCTAGGACATTCCAAAAAAGCAAAACTTGAATTTGCTGCACACATGCAACTATTTATGTAGCATGTCTATCAGTTCTCACCTATCATCCTCATATCTTTTTTTAAATTTTTATTTGCTTATTTATTTTTTTGGGCTGCGTTGGGTCTTCGTTGCTGTGCGCAGGCTTTCTCTAGCTGCGGCGAGCGGGGGCTACTCTTCGTTGCAGTGCGTGGGCTTCTCGTTGAGGTGGCTTCTCTTGTTGTGGAGCGTGGGCTGTAGGCACGTGAGCTTCAGTAGTTGGGGCACGAGGGCTCAGTAATTGTGGTGCATGGGCTTAGTTGCTCCGTGGCATGTGGGATCTTCCAGGACCAGGGCTTGAACCCGTGTCCCCTGCATTGGCAGGCGGATTCTCAACCACTGCGCCACCAGGGAAGTCCCCATCCTCATATCTTGCCATCACTCTTTCTGTCCATTTCTTCTCCAGTTCTTATATTTCTGCTTTCTGGTCTTTCTTCAAGCTGGAATTACTCTTTCTCAAGGTTTTTATTTTGACTGTTTTAAATTCATGCTGCAATTTTGGATTAGAATTTTTGTTTTGTGGCAATATTTTTATAGTGAATCTTCTTTATACATGAGGGAACATCAGTGTTCCTTTCCCTCTTCACTCACGTAGCATATTTGTATGGATGTTGTGTTTATGCCTTTAACAATTTTTTTTTCTCTCTATTTGAATTAGTTGAATTTTCCTGGACCAGCAACTAACAGGAGGTTTTGGTGGAAATTGGGAGAGAGGCCAGGATTGTTCTCTAGATTTCTCTGCTGAAAGACTCCCTCCTCTGTTTTTTTTTATATATATATAAATTTATTTATTTATTTATTTTTGGCTGTGTTGGGTCTTCGTTTCTATGCGAGGGCTTTCTATAGTTGCAGTGAGCGGGGGCCACTCATCGCGGTGCGCGGGCCTCTCACTATCGCAGCCTCTCGTTGCGGAGCACAGGCTCCAGACGCGCAGGCTCAGTAGTTGTGGCTCACGGGCTTAGTTGCTCCGCGGCATGTGGGATCCTCCCAGACCAGGGCTCGAACCCGTGTCCCCTGCACTGGCAGGCAGATTCTCAACCACTGCGCCACCAGGGAAGCCCCCTCCTCTGTTTTTACATGAATGGATTGTTCCTTTAAAATATGGCCTTTGTCTGCATCCACTCTTCCGTTGCCTCTCAGAACCCAACCCGATTCAAGAGGCTACTGCCGGGAACTTCCCTGGCGGTCCAGTGGTTAAGACTCTGTACTTCCACTGCAGGGGGCACGGGTTTGATCCCTGATCTGGGAACTAAGATGCCACATGCAGCATGGTATGGCCAAAAAAAATAATAAAATAAAAAAATAAAATAAAACTGCCATTATTTTAAAAAATGAGGCCACTGCCTCCAATCTTGAACCCCCCTGGTTCATTAAGCCCCCAGCTCCTGTCTTATTAATCTCCCTTTTGTTTATTTATTTATTTATCTACTTATTTGGCTGAGCCGGGTCTTAGTTGCAGCACACGGGATCCTTAGCCTGAGACATGTGGGATCTAGTTCCCTGACCAGGGATCGAACCCGGACCCCCTGCATTGGGAGCTCGGATTCTTAGCCACTGGGCCACCAGGGAAGTTCCCATCTTCCTTTTAGAAGTGGTGATTTCTGCAATCTTGCACTACTGGGCGCCCCCTGCACCCCATTCTTTCCCTCCCCCCGCCCCCCGCTCACTGCTGTATCTGCTGGCCTCAGGTGCTTTGTGCCACACTTACATGTAACTTGGAGTTTAGGGGGTTTTCCTGCTCCTGATTTCCCTAATGCTGTAGCTTGTGTTTTATTTTTTCTTTGCCCTGTTGCTCTGTCTGACATCAGTAGAAGAGGAAAGATTCAGAACTAAGAATCTGCCTTATTCCTATTGGAAAAAGAGGTCTCCGCCTCTCTAATTTTTCTGTTTGTAATATCCCCCAAAGAGCAAGCCATTGCCTGCTTGATTTCTGGCTTTGGAATACCTTACAGGCTTTGGAGGGGGAACATTTTATAACCTCTGCTCTGAAAACAGCCACTTTTACAAGGATCACTGACGTCTAGTAACTGTCACTGTTAATTCTTGAGCAGAAATCATTTATTTATGCCCTGAAAGAGCGGGGGTAGACAGGACAGCAGACCTTTCAAGTAGGGTTTGGAAGCTCTAAGTATTGATTTTTCACACCCAGGAGCGTCTGAGTTCTAAGACCGAAGAGCCCACCCCACTCAGTTTTGTGGATGAAAAGGATATGGGGCAGGCACAGGCCCAAGGTCACATAGCCAATTAGTGGCAGAACAGAAGCTGTCAGGAGGGACCTGGGTTTGAATTCTAGGCTCCATTTCCTGGCCTGGTGACCTTCCCCTGGATACCTCAGTGTATAGCCTCGGGTTATCAAAATGTTAACTTATCAAGGAAGTTGATCAGCACATGCCCTGTGTCCCCACAGTTAGAATGTTTGGTTAGCTTTGTTCTCCAGAAAGGGGAAGTGATTTGCCTAAGGTCACACAGCAAATTCAGCAGGGTTGGGCAGACCTGGAAGCTGGCTCCAGCCCCAGTGCCACTAGCTATGGCCCCTTGGACAAGTCACCTAAATTTTCTGAAAGTTAAACAGGGGAGCGGGGGCTGGGATTAGCTGGAATAATAGCTGCACCCCTCACTGGTGGTCAGGCTGAACTGAGAAACACACTGACCCCAGCTAAAGCCGGGCCAGGGCCTCCTGACCCCATGAGATGCTTCCTCATCAAGCAGAAGGATGCAGCAGACTCCCCTGTCTTCTCTGTCACCCACTGCATCCCCCCTGGGTCCCCAGCCCCAAACCTCCCAGTACGTAATTAATCCTGGTTTCTTCTGCTTGGCATGGGGCACAGGTGCCAGCTGGGGCCTTCGTGTCCCTCCCTCGGGGAGCAGCTTATTTGGGGCGAGGGGAGAAGCAGCTGCCCTCCAGGTCCTTTCAGTCCTGTCAACCTGGTCTCTGGCCCCTGTCTCTCTCTGTGTCTTTCCATTGCGACCCTGCCCCCGATGTGGTGTCGTGGGATCAGGGACCAAAAAAAGGCATCCCAGGGTTGGCTGAGAGGGAGAGAGATGGAGGGAGAGACGGACAGACAGACAGACAGACCTGGAGGGGCAGCAGGGAGAGGAAGAGAGAGACCAGGGACAGAAAGCAGGAAGAGAGGAAGAGACGGAGTGGGGTTAGGGCATTGATTGATTGCTGATTGATTGACTGATTGGAGAAATCTTCAGAAGTTGTGATCATTTGCTTTGAGGCTCTCCTTTCCTCTCAGGTTGTGGTTCACCCTGCATTTCAGAGGACAGGGTCCCATCAGCTGCTATCTCCTCAGTCCTGTGGGTCTCCAGGAAGAGAAAGACCCTCTGGCAGTGCCTCCTCTGCCCTTCCTATGCATATCTGCCCACAGGCTTTGGTTTCCAAACCGCACCCCGCCCCGCAACCAACAGCAGAGCCAGCAAGGTCCAAGTGCAGGTAGAAATGCACGCAGTACCTAGGGCAGTCACTGCGCTCCCCTTCCACGGGTGAGGAAACTGAGGCCCCTGGCATCAAGTGACCTGTCCCAGAAGAAGAGGACTGGCAGTTGCCTGCATCCCCTGAGGCCACATCCAGAGCTGGTTCCCAGCCCCCAGGGCCCGTGGGAGGGAAACAATGGAGAATTCACAACCCTGATATCTAGTCGCATGTGTGCTGGTGTGAGAGCTGAGTTCTGGTCCTGCCTCGGCTGCGATTCTGTGTGGGTTTGAGCATATCTGAGCCTCAATTTCACCCCCTCTAGCATGAGAGGTTGGGCAGGTTGTCTCTAGTTTGGGATAGTTCGTGGCTCCTAAACCCGGTAAGTGCCAGAGGGCTTCTGTCTTGTGTTCGCTTGGTCCTGTGCATGTCCTCTCCCGGTGAGCAGGTGACCAGCATCCATGGCACCTTCTAAGCTCTGAAGGTAGAGGGTGGGGCCAGTCACTGTGGCTGGAGGAACACGACACTGGCAGTAGCCAGACCTGAATCACGGGGCCACCCCAGAGTTGGGAGTGGAATCTGTGGGGCAGGGGTGGTTCCCCAAAGGAAATTGGGGTGCTGTTATCAGAAGTGGGAATGAGGCGGTCCAGTGGTTAAGACTTTGCCTTCCAATGCAGGGAGTGCGGGTTCGATCCCTGGTCGGGGAGCTAAGATCCCACATGCCTCCCGGCCAAAAAACCAAAACATAAAACAGAAGCAATATTGTAACAAATTCAGTAAAGACTTTAAAAATGGTCCACATCAAAAAAAAAAAAAAAACTTAAAAAAAAGAAGTGGGACTGGATGCTGGGCAAGCAAAACCAGCAGACAGCCACCCCATCTCCCCTGGGAACCCCAGCTACACGTGGCTTATAACCCTTTTCTCCTGCCCTGGGCTGGACACAGGAGCCCAGCGAGGGTCAGGGGTGGAGCGCCCCTGCTGTGGGGCAGAGGTGGGTGCAGGCCATGAAGGGGTGATGAGTGCCCAGTACGGGAGCCTTTTCTAGGCGCCTGAGCCTGGCCCCCGAGGCCAGTGCTCCCAAAGTGGGGTCCACAGAGCTGGTGCCGAGGGCCAGGTCAACAGGGCTCTCTCTGGTCAGACCTTTAGCCCTCTGTCTCCACCAGCCACGCCCTTACTTCCAACCTGAGATGGATCACAGGGGATCTTGATGACAGGGAGCCACAGAAGGACTTAGAGCAGAGACGTGACCACAGTTCTGTGCTAACTGGGAATATCTCCCCAGTGCAGGGCTAGAAGTGGTGGGCAGGGAGACAGGAGGTGGCAGGAACATGCCAGGCTCGACTGACAAAGGCCGGGACTTGGGCTGCAGCTGGGAGGCCCATCTAGGGGACCGGGAGGATGCTTTGGGCCTGAGGTCACACGGGTATTGGGCTGCGGCCAACTTAGCCCCGTACACAGTTTCTATTCCCGGGTCTTGGGCTCCAGCACCAAATACGGTGCTACTGATGTCTGTCCCCCTCAACCACGGCCGGCCAGGGCTCCCGCCTCCCTGACGGACTCCTACTCCCCACACACCGCGGCAGTGCCAGGTCACTCCAGCGCTGCGGGCCCCCAGGCAACCACGGCCTCGCTCCATCTGCCTGTCTGTGTGGTTCATTGTGGATTAAAAATACTCAGGACCGAAATAGCCTCTCTCCCTGCAGGGGAAAACCAGGGCCAGGGGAACACAAGGTTCTCGGTTTACATCATGGCTCTGCCACTCACGACCCTGGCTGGGGGATCCCAGGCAGCTCACCCTCCCTGTGACCCGCAGTTTCCTCACTCACATGCTCACTGGCTCATTTCATGACTCGCTGATTCGCTAACTCATTCATCTGTTCATTCATTAATTCACTGATCACTCGTAGATCCGCTCACTCATTGGTTTGCTCCTTCATTCACTCACTTGGTCCACACGCTGAGACACTCACTCACTCAATATTTATTTACTACATACCAAGACCTAGGCACTATTCTGGAGGCTAAACCAAACACACCAAACACACAAAAAATACCTGTCCTCATAGGGTTATGTTCCAAATAAATAACCCAAACAAACAAGTACAAAAACGTATAGTATGTTAGCATAAGTACTAGGGAGAATAAACTAAAGGGGGAGGCTATGAAGTGGTGGGGGAGTTGGAGTCTTGGAGGGGCTGGGGAGGGCCCGTGGGAAGGTGATTCTTGAGTGAAGACCAAAGGGAGGTGAAGGAATGAGCCGTGTGAACACCTGCAGGAAGAGCGTTCCAAGCAGAGGGAACGGCAGGTGCGGAGGCCCTGGGACAGCAGCGTGGGGGGATGGGTTTGAGAAAGAGCAAGGAGGCCAGGCGGTGATGGGGAGAGAAGGGGGTGTGTGAGGTCAGGGTATGGGGACACGCAGCCCCTCGTGGACTGGGCCTCCCCCATCACTCAGGGTCTGAGCAGAGAAGCAACCTGGCTGGACTTGTGTTTTTAAAGCGGTCCTCTGGCTGCTGAGTGAGTGAATCAGACAGCGAGTCCGTTTCCGGTGTGGCTACTGTGTCCCAGGCACTGAGCCGGGTCCTGGGGAGAGAGGTGTGCAGGCCCCCACGGCGCTCATGGAGGCCCATCTGGCTAATTCCCTTCTCATCAAGTGTCACCTCCCCCAGGAAGCCACCTTCTCCCGCTCTGCTGGCCCCTTTGCTCCATTCAGCCATCATCTAGTTTACTGTCCTTGTCTCTCTCCAAATGGTCTCCCCTTAGGCTGAGCGCTCCTCCAGGGCAGGGCTGCGCCTAACTCTTCTCTTCTCACAAGCATGTTCCCTAAGGGGCCGAGGGGCCCAGAGATTGGAGGAATCACTGAACAAAGGAGCCGCAGGCCCAGCCTGCCCGGCCTCACTCTGTCTCTCGCCATCTTTTGCAGATGGATTTGCGGGCATGGAGAGCGTGTGGAAGGACCGAGTTCTTGTTGGCAGAGGAGGTTGGCTGCTGAGCCAGGGCGTGTCTCCAGGAGCCCTGCCAGGCTGCCTGGATCCCCACCTCGCCACCATGGGCCGGCCAGGCTGGTCAGTTTCCAGCCCATGACGTGGTCACGGTTCCCTGCCTCAGCCTTGGGGAGCAAGTCACGGGCTCCTGGCACCACCCTCAGGCCACAAGGCCCCTCTGTCCTGGGAGGGGTTGACTCCGGCCCCCCTTGGCCCCCAGGCTACACCCAGTCCCCCACCGCTTTGCACCCAGGCTTCCTGGCCTTAAAGGGGAAACTATGCAGCTGTCCCCTGGGGTTACAGTAAATGGTGGCCAGGACTCTCTTAATAGTGAGCACTGTCCTGGTCAGTGTGTACCAAGTCCCCAAGTGCCAGGCACATTCATGGTTGCAAGCTCTGTGTGCCAGGCAGGATGGCGCAGTGGAGAGAACACAGACTTTGGAGCCAGGTGGCCTGGGTTCAAACCCCGCCCTGCCACTTGCTGGCCAGAGGAATCTGCATGAGTTACCGGACTTCCGTGCCTCAGTTTCCTCACCACAGGGTGGCTGCGAGTGTTTAATGAGTTAATATGTGTGAAATGCTGAGAAGGTTGCCTGACATGTGCGTGGAGGACAGTCAGTATTCACTGAATGAATGAATATAACCCTTGCTCCAGTATTACCGTCTTGCTGCTGGTTCAGGCAGACCTGGGGCCCCTCATGTCCCAGGCATTCACACAGTCCCACCGCAGGCCTCTCTTGTTCCTCCCAACCTCCTGCAAGGCACCCAAGAATGTTCCTGCTGCTGGCCAGCAGCAGCCTGGGCATCAGGAGAGAATGAGAGTCCAAGGGCAATAGTACTAGTCAAGTCACAGACTATATATAGCACAACCTCCCTGTCGCTTTCCCTCCAGGCAGGGGCTGGGGAAGCCAGGGGCCCAGGAGACCCCGTCATGTCTTGACCAAGGGCTTCGGGACCCGGCCAGCATGCCCACGTGCATAGAGTCCGCCCGTCCTGCTCCGGAGCGAGCTTGGCTGCCAGCACCCGGGCCCCCCAGAGCCCCAGGCCTCCTGCTAAAAGTCCCTGTGGCTGCTGGCAGTTCTTCCTCTTGGACCAGCTCCAGGCCCGGCTGGTGGAACTGAATGGGACCGAGGGGTGCATGCATTGGGTCTCAGATCATAGGCTGCCAGCCTGGTGGTTCAAAGGGGACAGGCCTTGCCAGGCAGAGAGGCCAGACCCTGCCCTGGGCCCACGTTGGCCGCACGTCGTAGGTGGTGCTGGCCCAGCCCTTGGGGAGCTCACAGGTATGTCACAGAGTGAAAGGGACCCTGCTCAGGTCTCAGCCCATGGCCCGCTGTCCCCATTTTACAGATGAGGACGGAGACGGGGCTCTGACCACCCGGCAGGCCCGTGGGCTCTGGAAGCCGGCGTCGGCTGTGGCTGGTGTTTGTAGGAAGTGTCTTTCTTGGGTCAGGGATGCCAGCAGCCTGCCCGAATGCGGTGCTCGTCTCTTACAGACCAGCCAGTTTCTGCTGGAGGCTCCTGATATCACCTGGGGAGATGACGTCCAGGCCCCCCGACTGCCTGCTGCGGCTGCTCCGGGGTGCCCCGAGGCAGCGGGTCTGCACCCTGTTCATCATCGGCTTCAAGTTCACGTTTTTGGTCTCCGTCATGGTCTACTGGCACATTGTGGGAGAGCCCGGGGGCCAAGGGCAGTTCTCTAACCTGCCTGCTGACATACCCTGCCCGCGCTTGGTCCCCCACACGCCGCCCTCCGGCACCCCACCTCCCGGCAACATCTTCTTCCTGGAGACCTCCGACCGGACGGACCCCAACTTCCTGTTCATGTGCTCAGTGGAGTCAGCAGCCAGGGCCCAGCCTGAGTCCCGGGTGGCGGTCCTGATGAAGGGGCTGCCCGGCGGGAACGCCTCCCTGCCCCGGCACCTGGGCCTCTCGCTTCTGGGCTGCTTCCCCAACGTCCAGATGCTCCCGCTGGACCTGCAGGAGCTGTTTCGGGACACGCCCCTGGCAGCCTGGTACGCGGCCCTGCAGCGGCGGTGGGAGCCCTACGTGCTGCCCGTGCTCTCCGATGCCTCCAGGATTGCACTCATGTGGAAGTTCGGAGGCATCTACCTGGACACGGACTTCATCGTCCTCAAGAGCCTGGGGAACCTGACCAACACGCTGGGCACCCAGTCCCGCTATGTCCTCAACGGCGCCTTCCTGGCCTTCGAGCGCCACCACGAGTTCATGGCGCTGTGCATGCGCGACTTCGTGGCCCACTACAACGGCTGGATCTGGGGCCACCAGGGCCCGCAGCTGCTCACGCGGGTCTTCAAGAAGTGGTGCTCCATCCGCAGCCTGGGCGAGAGCCACGCCTGCCGCGGCGTCACCACCCTGCCCTACGAGGCCTTCTACCCCATCCCCTGGCAGAACTGGAAGAAGTACTTCGAAGACGTCAGCCCCGAGGAGCTGTCCCGGCTGCTCAACGCCACCTACGCTGTCCACGTGTGGAACAAGAAGAGCCAGGGCACGCGCTTCAAGGCCACGTCCAGGGCACTGCTGGCCCAGCTCCACGCCCGCTACTGCCCCACGACGCACAAGGCCATGAAGCTTTACTTGTGAGGGGCCTGGCTGGCTCCCTCCGTGCCCCCGGCGTCCTGAAGGAAAGGGATCGGCCACCTTCCTGGGGAGACCTGAGCTGCTGCAGCCCGGGATCTGGGGCAGAGGCAGCGGGGAGGGCGGGGAACTGTCGGCCCAAGAGCTGCTACCGGAAGGCGTGCTGTGGGCCCCGGGACCTGCTCCCTTCAAGCTAGCGGGAGGCTGGTGGGCCTGGTCGCCCCTACCCCCTAGGCCAGTGCACTGTCACAGGGCAGAGGCGACCAGTGGTGGGGGAAGGGTGCCCAGCCAGAATCAGCTGGAGTGCACCGGGTAAGCATCCGGGCTCTTGTAGACAACAGGCAAGCCTGGCAAGTACGAAAGCGTCTTCCAGGGCAGCGCGGGAAGCAGGCAGGCTGGGGCTCAAGTGCCCACGAGGGGGGCACGGAGACGCCCAAGGAAAGGGGGTAGGAAGGAGGGAGAGGAGGCCGCTTGTGGGGTAGCCAGAAAGCACACCCAGCTTCGTGAGCCCAAGGGGTGGGGTGCTTTTGGGGTTTGGGTTTCTTTTTCAGGGGGGCCGAGGCCGGCAGAGCTGGCCTGGGGAGCTCTTTGGGGGAGGGCCTGCCTGCCCACCTCATCCTTCTTTCCAGAAATGTTGCAGGAGTGACACGTGCCAGCTGCCCACTCACGGGCAGGGGCCCTAGAGTTCTTGTGGCTCAGGAAAAGCATTTTAAAGGAAACACCCCTTACCCTACCCACAACAAACACAATAAAAGTGAGAATAATAAATACAATATTTAGTGCTTTTTGCTTGATGATATACATTCATTCTCACTGTTGGCCTCACCCTGCAGCTGAGGAGGCAGCTGGGGCTGGCGGTGGTGGTGGTGGGGACGGTGAGGTCACGCAGCCTGCCTAGGTCAGGGGGGCCCGGGGGCCTGGCCGCTGGGCAGGCTCACGGCCCCGGTGCCGGAGAGCGACTGCGGTGGGGAATGGGAGAAGCCTGCTTCCCACCTCCCTTTTCAAGGCTCACAGACAGCCTCAGTCAGGCCCCATGCCCGCCCCCACCCCATAATGAGCCTGAATCTGTTCTAAACTGAGCCAAATACGGAGCCCACCACCAGACTGGGGGCGTGTACCTCCAAGCTTAGAGGAGGCCCAGGGGGGGTGGTGTGAGGCCTGTGGGATCTCTCCTGCCTCACCCTGGCTGTCTGGCAGAGAACCTAGGAGAGACAGAAGTACCGTGCCGGCAGCCCCAGGGATGGGCAGAGGAAAATCTGCTCCTTGCAGGGTGAGGCCCCAGCTGGTTTGTGTTGAGGACGGAAGCTGCCTGTGAGCTGGGCGTTCCGCCAGGCTGGAGAAGCCCTCCCTGTAGGAAGCTAGGATGGGCGATGCTGTCAGAAACTCTGGGCCTCAGCAGGCTGCTCTGTGGCAGCCGAGGGGGAGGTGTTTAGAGGCCTCTGGATTCTGCCAGCAGAAGGTCTCGGGCAGGACTGCCCTTGGTGGCGCAGTGGTTAAGAATCCGCCTGCCAACACAGGGGACACGGGTTCGAGCCCTGGCTAGGGAAGATCCCAGCCGCGGAGCAACTAAGCCCGTGCGCCACAACTACTGAGCCTGCGCTCTAGAGACCACGAGACACAACTACTGAGCCCGCGTGCCACGACTACTGAAGTTTGCGTGCCTAGAGCCTATGCTCCGCAACAAGAGAAGCCACGACAATGAGAAGCCCGCGCACCACAACGAAGACCCAACACAGCCAAAAAGTAATTTAATTAATTAATTAATTAATTAATTTTTAAAAAAAGGTCTTGCGCAGCCTGGTAAGGAGGTGAGATCCATGGCTGTAGGGGTATTCAAGAGCAGGTAATGTTTTTGGTGAGAACCATGAATACTGTGTCAGTTATTTCTCTAACCACGTCACCTCACCTATCTTTTAAAATTTTCTTAGAATGAGTAGATTTTACTTTAATAATACAAACAATCTCTCTCTCTCTCTCTCTCTCTCTCTCTGTCTCTCTCTCTCTATATATATATATACTCGAGCAAGTGGGATGACCTCTTAGTGTGAAACATTGTTTTTGTTTGTTTGTTTTTTGTTTTTTTTATAAATTTATTTATTTTTGGTTGCGTTGGGTCTTTGTTGCTGCGTGCAGGCTTTCTCTAGTTGTGGTGAGCGGGGGCTACTCTTCATTGCGGTGCGCGGGCTTCTCATTGCTGTAGCTTCTCTTGTTGCAGAGCATGGGCTCTAGGCTCGTGGGCTTCAGTAGTTGTGGCACGCAGGCTCAGTAGTTGTGGCTCGTGGGCTGTAGAGCGCAGGCTCAGTAGTTGTGGTTCACGGGCTTAGTTGCTCCGCAGCATGTGGGATCTTCCCGGACCAGGGCTCGAACCTGTGTCCCCTGCATTGGCAGGTGGATTCTTAACCACTGCACCACCAGGGAAGTCCCGAAGCATTGTTTAGTCACTTGGCCATCATATCATGAGTGCCTACTAAGTGGTCACATACAGAGATGAAACAGACATGTCACTCCCTCACCCTAAACTCTTCCTTGGCTCCCTGTTGCCTAGGGAACAAAGCCCAACTCCTGGGCCCGGCATTCAAGGCCCTCCATAATCTGGCCCAGCCTCCCTCTCCAGCCTTGAGCATTGCCTTCCACTGGCATTAAACCACATTCTTGACTCCCCTCCCCACCCTAATGGCCATGTGTTGGTACTCTCTATGACTTTGCTGCTTGCCTGCAGTGCCTTCCCAAGCACCTTCACCAACAAACTCTTGTTCTTTCCCATAAGGCTGATGTCCCCTCTAGGAAGCCTTCCCTGACTGCCCCCTCCTCCAGCCCCACAGCTCTCAGGCATCCTCCGTGACCATTGGAGTCTTGGCCCGTCCCTCCAAAGATCTTGAAGGGCAGAGCCATGTCAAGGCTCTCTCAGGGTCATTCCTGAGGTTGGGCTCAGGCTCATGGCAGGGGGACATCCATGTGGCTTTGCAGAGGCCTCAAGAAGTTCCCATCAGTCCATGCAGAGCTGAGGGCCCAAAGGGACCAGCTCTGTACCCCTCTCGCTGGGAGCATCAGTTAGGGCTCCTTGGGCCCTTGGCCACCCTGGACACCTTCTAACCCAAAGAATCAGGCCAGGCCAGAGCAGCTGCGGCCAGCTCTGCAGGAGTGCAGGCTTACAGGCCTTCTCAGAGGACCCCATCCTGGCATGGTGGTCAGGGCGGCAGCCTTATCCCTAGAGTCTCCTCACACCATGCCAGGCAGGGCCCTCCAAGGATGGGCGAACTCTCAGATGCTCCTGGCATCCTTGTCTCTGAGAAGGTGGGCAGGGAGGGACAGAGAGGGGACACAGAGGTTTGGGGTTGACTTTTTTCTCTTTCACATTCTAGTAAGGACCCTCCATGCATTGGCCAGGCTGGTTGTGGGCTGTACCTCGCTGAGCCCTCCCCTCACTAAGGCTGCCCCACACCCAGCCTCTTAATGCAGCAAGCTCTACACCAGGCAGGATCCACCAGCCAGAAATAACAGCAGTATCCTGGGGAATAGAGGCCTCGAGGGTGGGTGTAGGTGGAGCCGAGGTAACAGGAGAAAAGTTGATTCGTCTCCAGGCTGTGAGGCCAGTCAGTGCCCCCTGCTGCCCTCACCCCCTAGCCTGGGGGCCCCCAGCCTCGCCTGTCCTGGTGCTGTGTTCTGGTACCTCCTCTGGGCTGGGAGGAACCGTCCTAATGCCCAGGGCAGGGCAGGGGGGCCCAAAGATCACCCTTCCCTGCTTCCTGGCCCTGGCCAGAGCTGTGCCTGTGGCCTCTTTTACAATGAGGAGACGGATGGTACCCACTCCTAGCCTGCTTGTGACGATCACAGGAGCCAGCACAGCGCCTGGCATGGAGCACGTTATATACAACACACCTCCGTTTCTACGTGGGGAAACAGGCTCAGCCAGTGCTGTGATTTGAACCCAGGCCTTGGCTGTCCTGAGGAAAGAGCTCAGGGCAGGAAGGAGGCTGGCTGGGGGGGGCTAGAGAGGGCTCCAGTGCCAGCCTGGGGTGGGAGCTTGGACTCCTCATCACCTCCTTTGTGCAACGCCCACGGACCGGAGCCCAGAGCCCTCCCTGGGCCCCTCTGCCTGGACCAGAGACCCCGTGCTTCCTTCTGCCCCATCCCAAGTCCACAGTCGGCCTGACGCCTGGCAGCCTCAGGCTGTCCACCCCCATGCCCCGCCCCCACCTTTGGAGTAGGAGCCGGAACATTTGTTGGGCATTTGTTCTTAAGTTCTCGGAAACGAGAAGGAAGGGAGGGGCGGGCTCCCAGGGAAGGCTGCCCTGGGGACAGTAATCAGATCCTAGGAACCATGTTATTTGTTTCTGGCAGATGTGTTTACAGATGTTTATGTCTGGAGGTTGGGGAAGAAGATGAGGACCCATTCCTTTATTGGGGGGCAGCAAGTGGCGCAGCAGGGGCCCAAGACAGGTGTGCTATCAATTATTTAATGAACCTTCCCGGCTTGCCAGGCACAGGCAAGCAAGGAAGTAGCTTTTCCAGCAGCTCTGGAGTAGGGGAATAATTCCCCCTTGCTGCTGTATCAATATTCAACTTCTTGTTTACATGTTCAGTTGGAATGTCCTCTATCTGAGAACGAGGATGAGGAGTAACTTAGGACCATATTCCTGGAAGTCTGGTTTCATGGTTCACTTGTTCCTAAATCTCTGTTTGTCCTAAAGTGGACCAGCCAGTGCAAGGCATGCTGGGAAGTTTGCTGTGAGGTGGAGGGGTCAGAACTGGACACGGCTTCGGGGCCTGACAGCTGACCGTGGGCTCAAGTGTGATGTAGGCTCTGCGGTGGGGTGTGGGGAGGGCATCCACCTCCCTGGGCCGGAAGCAGCAGCAGGAGGGAACCAAGGTGGTGGGTGAGACTGAACTCAGTGGGGCGGGGGGAGGAGACGCCCCCAAACGGGAAGACGTTCCTTGTAGCCACATAGTCCACAGTCAGTGAAAATCAGAACACAGCCCCAGCCCCCATCAACTTCCAAGGAGAGAAAGAGCAGAGACGAGGTCCTGGCTGCTAGAAACAACTCAGGTGGCTGAAATCAGGAGGGCCTTTATTAGCCCACATGATATATTGGCTAAAGTACTTGGGAAGCTGCTGGTAACAAAAAGACCCCCAAATAAAGTCACTTAAATAAGGTAGAAGACTGTTTCTCTCTCACATCGCAGCCCCAAGGTGAGTGCTCCAAGGCCAATGGGACCACTCTGTCATCTCCAAGATAGGGCTTCCAAAGGGCTCCAGCTGTTGCTATTTTTCAGCGAGTGAGAACAGGGGGAGAGAGTGCCCAAGGCAAACATCTTTAAGGGGATGATCCAGAATTTGCAATGGGATATTCTGCTCACATCCCATTGGCCCGGACTTAGTCACATGGCCACACTCAGCTGCCAAGGAGGCTGGGAAGTGTAGTCTGCAACTGCGGGGGTGGCAGTAAATGTCCAGCTAAAACTCAGTAGGTTCTATTACTAAAAGGATGACAGGAGGAATGGACACTAGAGGACCGCTAACAGTGCCTGCCACAAGCAACAGGAGTCTGGTGATAGGGTACCTCTAGGGTTGATTAATTCACTAGCTCACCAACATATTCATGTCTTCAGGGATCCAGTATATTGACTTTTAGTCTCAGGCTGGTCCCCTCATGGCCTCAAGATGGCTGCCAGTACTACAGCATCACACCCTTAGGCACTAATGCAAAAAGGCAGAAAAGAGAATGTTCCTCCCTTGTGTCTATGAAAACTTTCTCAGAAGCCCCCTTCTCCAACTGACTTCCCCTAACTTTCCTTGGCCAGAATAGCATCATGTGTCCATTCCTGCTCCAATTACTAGCAAAGGCAGTGGAATGACCAGGATTGGCTTAGGTCGATTGAGAATAACCCCCCAGGGCATGTGATAGTTCTATGTCATTTCATTTATAAGAACTTAGAGGACAACTTAGCTGCAAAGGAGGAGTTGAACTGTGATGCAGTCCCATTACAAGGCTCAGGCAACCCCATGGTAGCTCTGGAGCTGAGATGGCCTTGCAGAGTTGTCCTGAGCTGGGGCAAGGAGCTGGGTCCTTATAGTTCACATTGATCAGTCTCTGGATACAGGCTGTCTCTGGAAGAAGAAATGACCTTGGATGAGCCAGTTTCTTCAGCCCAGGCAAATGCTGCTCCCCTGGTGTTGCTGCCTCAGGAGCTTGGAGAAAGGATCCCACTGAGCCAGCCCCAGGCCTCTGAGGATGGGGTGCCAGTCAGCTGGTGCCAGAGTCTCTGAGAGGGTGGGATGCAGAGTGTGGACAAAAATCTGAAACTGGAACTAAGTGCCACTGCTGCCTGAAGAGCCCAGAAATACACCCTTACACTTATGGTCAATTGATTTTTTTCTAAGACAATTCAATGGGGAAAAAATAGTTTTTTTCAACATATGGTGCTAGAAAACTGGATATCCACACGCAAAAGAATGAAGTTGGACCCCCTCCTCACACCATATATGAAAACCAATTCAAAATGTATCAAAGATCTTAATGTAAGAGCTAAAACCATAAAACTCTTAGAAGAAAACATAGGATTTAATCGTTACAATTTTGGATTAGGCAATGGTTTCTTAAACATGACACCAAAAGCACAAATAATTAAAGAAAAAAATAGTTAAATTGGACTTCATTAAAATTAAAATTTGGGGGGAATTCCCTGGCAGTCCAGTGGTTAGGGCTCCGCACTTTCACTGCCAAGGGCCGGGGTTCAGCCTCTGGTCGGGAAACTAAAATCCCGCAAGCCACACAGCGCAGCCAAAAACAAACAAACAAACAAACAAATTAAGGTTTTTTTTTTATGTTTCAAAGGACACCATCAAGAAAGTGAAAAGAGAACCCACAGAATGGAATCAATTATTTATCAATCATATATCTGATAAGGGACTTATACCTGGAATATATAAAGAATTCTTACAACAAAAAAATTTAAAAATGGACAATGGATTTGAAAACCATTTCTCCAGGGAAGATATACAATGACCAAAAAGCACATTAAAAGGTGTTCAACATCATTAATCACTAGGGTAATGGAACCAAAGCCACAGTGAGATACCACTTCACACCCACTAAGATGGCTATAATCAGAAAGACAGACAATGACAAGTGTCAGAGAGATGTCATACATTGCTGGGGGAATGTAAAAACGGTGCAGCGGCTTTGGAAAACAGTCTGTCAATTCCTCAAAAAGCTAAGCATAGAGTTACCACATGACCCAGAAATTCCCTTCCCAGTTGTATACCCAAGAGAACTGAAAACACATATCCACATAAAAACATGTACGTGAATGTTCATAGCAGTACTATTATTATAGCCAAATGCATTAACAACCCAAATATCTATCAGCTGATGAATGGATATATCCATACAATGGAATATTATTCAGCAATAAAAGGGAATGAGGTACTGACACGTGCTACAACATGGATGAACCTTGAAAGCATGCTGAGTGAAAGAAACCAGACAGAAAAAGCCACATATCGTGTGGTTCCATTTATATGGAATGTCCAGAATAGGCAAATCCATAGAGACAGAAAATGGATTAGTGGCTGCCAGGGGCTGAGGGAGGGGGGAATGGGAGTGACTGCTAATAGGAATGGCAGTTCTTTCTGGAATGATGAAAATGTTCTAAAATTAGTGATGATGGTTGCCTAATTCTGTGAATATACTACAAAAAACCACTGGGCAAATGTTATGGTGATAATAATAATATTATTTTAAATATATAATTTATATTTTATATATATTATATATATATTTATTTTAGTTATTTATTTTGGTCCCTTGGATAAGGAGCCTAACATGGCCCCCTGGCAGTCCCAGCTTCCAATTCAGTGGAACCATTGTTCTGTCCACTGTTGGAAACATTTCCCCTTGCAAGTTTCAGGAACAGGAAACAAAAATTCCATGAGTGATTACTGGGTGTAGTCATGATTCCTCACTGTGTGTTCTGTTACGGGATATGTTGGCCTCTGATTCAGCACATACGCTTTATCCTCTAAGTCAGGACCCCATTTTTCAGGTGTTGCCTCCCAACTAGCGACATACCTTGAGTCTTCAGTAGGTCACGCCCCATATTCTTGGACCAGCTGTTTCTGGGTGGTGAAGTACCTTAGAGACAATAGCTTAATAAAGGCTCACTCTGCCCTGGAAGATCCCTTGCTGGGTTGTGGATGAAGTGTGCCCAGCTGTGCTCTCCAGTGCTGCTGAGCAGGGCCCGTGGCAGAGGAAGGGCAGGGGGAGCAGCACCTTTGACCCCAGCTTGGTCTAAAGTCACGAGATGTGACCCCCACCCCACCCCCAGCTGAAATTTTCAGCAAGAGTTCATTTTACTGGAGTCTGGGAGGAAACAACAAGGATTGAATAGTGAAGGCTGAGAGAGAGAACATTTTACCACCAAGATTCTGCAAGATAATATTCAAAAATGAAAATAATGGGGACTTCCCTGGTGGTCCAGTGGCTAAGGCTCCGCGCTCCCAATGCAGGGGGCCTGGCTTCGATCCCTGGTCAGGGAACTAGATCCCACATGCTGCAACTAAACATCCCGCATGCCGCAACTAAAGTTCTATAAAAAACGAAATAAATTAATTAAAAAAAAAAAAAGAAAATGCTGATGAGCCAAAATAATGTGAATGTACTGAACACTACTGAACTTTACACTTAAGAATGGTTGAGGGGCTTCCCTGGTTGTGCAGTGGTTAAGAATCCGCCTGCCAATGCAGGGGACACGGGTTCGAGCCCTGGTCTGGGAAGATCCCACATGCCACGGAGCAACTAAGCCCATGAGCCACAACTACTGAGCCTGCGCTCTAGAGCCCGCGAGCCACAACTACTGAGCCCACGTGTCACAACCACTGAAGCCTGCGTGCCTAGAGCCCATGCTCTGCAACAAGAGAAGCCATGGCAATGAGAAGCCCGCGCACCTCAACAAAGAGTAGCCCCCACTCGCTGCAACTAGAGAAAGCCCGTGTGCAGCAACAAAGACCCAATGCAGCCAAAAATAAATAAATAAATAAAATTTTTTAAAAATGGTTGAAAGGATACATTTTATGTTATGTATATTTTACCACAACCAATCTTTTGTTTTTGCTTTGTTCTTTTTTTTTTTGGCCGCGCCACACGGCATGCAAGATCTTAGTTCCCCGACCAGGGATGGAACCCACGCCCCCTGCAATGGAAGAACAGATTCTTAACCACTGGACAGCCAGAGAAGTCCCCACAATTAATTTTTGTAAATCAAAATAAAAAGGAGATGGGAAATGTGAGGCAAAGTCAGGAAGCACTATGACAAAGTCAGTGGCTGAACTTGAAAGCCATGCAAAAGATGTGCGTCAAGTTTGTGCTTAAAAGATAGAAATCCTGAACCTAGATTTCCTCAAATTTCAGGGAAATCGAAGCACCTCCTTATTTGCCTTTAGCAATCCACTGTTTTTTGTTTTGTTTTGTTTTGTTTTGTTTGTTTTTTTTTAAAGGGCATTTCTTTTTTTTTTTTTTTAGAAATTCACGTTCTTTTATTTATTTATTTATTTATTTATGACTGTGCTGAGTCTTCGTTTCTGTGCGAGGGCTTCCTCTAGTTGCGGCAAGTGGGGACCACTCTTCATCGCGGTGCGCGGGCCTCTCACCATCGCGGCCTCTCTTGTTGCGGAGCACAGGCTCCAGACGCGCAGGCTCAGTAATTGTCAATCCACTGTTTTAATAGCAGCATGGAACTCTCTTATAACAAAACCTTTCTTGGTTTGAAAGAACACAGCTGACTCCAGTGAATACTTTTCTATTTAAATGGAGGAGGGGGGAATGATGATGGTGACGATTGGTTTTCCAGCCCTTATTCTCAGCCAAGCGCTAGCATAAGCACTTTATACATGTTAACTCATTTAATCCTCACACTCACCCTTTGAGGAAGGGTGTATATTGACCCCACTTTGCAAGATCTGGAAGCACCTTCTAAGTCAGGATAATTCATTTGTGGTCAATGTCATTTTTACATTGGTCTTTAACCAATTTCCACTTCCTCCATGTTTGGCCAGTCTGACTCCTGACAAGTCATGCCAGGTGAGTCCGCCTGGATAGGAGCACCCCATCAGAAAGAGGCCAGCATGGGGACTGTGCCCCTGGAAACAGCTACCTGGCTTCCCTGCCCTCAGACCTCTGTCCTCAGCCGATGCTGCCCCGTCACCCTCTCCTCCATTTCTGCCACTGCCTGAGCCTCGCCATGGCTAGGGCTCCAGGCTCCATCCCCTGGTAACCCCACCTCCCCTCTCACTTCTGATGTCATCTCCCCTAAGCCCTGAGCCTCCCCATTCTCTTCCCTCTCTGTCCCAGGAAAGTCTCTACATGCCCAAAAACCTCAGAGAAGCCAAATAAACCTGAATATTTCTTCACCAGGAAACTCCACATCCTAACCACGCTGGAAAAAAAAGCTTTTTTTTTTTTTTTTTTAAATCAGAGTTCATAAAACCCCCGATGACTTTGTGATGTTTTGGTAGAGAAAAAAACAAACAAAAAGCAGCATTTCACAAAATGGATTTCTGGCCATTGCAAAGTGATCATAAACTGTCCCAACTTCCCAGAGAGACTGAAAGGAAAATTCATCTGCAATCACCTTCTTACTTTCCATTTGGGTTTTAAATGCAGTCCCACCCCCAGTTCGATTACCGAAGTTCGGAACTGAGGTTGAGGGAAAATATTCACACGAAGAAAAAGAGATCAGCATCCAATCCAGAGCCAAGAAACTGCTGGAAGACTTCAGCCCAGCCCAACCCTTTCCCATCACAAAGCCACAGAATTTCAGGACTGGGAGGAACTGTAGACCTACTGGCCCAGCTGTTACACCCCTGGATAAGCACTTTCCCTTCCATTTGGATTGTCTATAAATTACTGTACAATTTGAGATGCGGAAACAAACACTGAAATTAACAATGACTTAAAGAAGGTAGAATTTTATTTCTCTCTTAGGTAAGAGGCCAGAGGTGGGGAGTCAGGGCTCAAGGATTTAGCTGCTCCCCAAAGTCATTCAAACACCCCAGGCTTCTGCTGCCCTGTCTGTCCCTCCACACTCAGCTTTCATCTCATGGTCCAAAGCAGTTGCTCCAGCTCCGGCCATTGCACCCATAGTCAGCCAGCAGACCTGACCCAGAGATCACTCCCATCACTTCTGTTCTCAAGGGAAGCTGGGGGAAAAAAAAAAAAAAGCAGTTGTTATTTGGGAAGCCAGGTGCCCAGCTAAAAAGTCTACTGCTACATAAGACAGAGAAATGGCTATTGGGGAGGAACTGGCCATGTCTGCCACAGAGGGCTCCTAGGGGAAAATGCAAGTCATTCTATGGCACAAATTTCCAGAATGAGTTGTGCTGAAACATAATGAATGTCACATTTTGTTTTATTTGGCACTCGCTAGCATCTTGGGCACAGTTCCACTTTGTTGTGAATGTCAAAATTGCATCTCAAGAAAAAATGTAATGACTACTGGCCTTTGCTGCTAGTTCAGAGGGTGGGCTCTGGAGGCAGACTGCTCAGGTTTGACTCTGGGCCCTCTTCCTACAAGCCAAATGGCTTTGGGCAAGTTACCTACCTGTTTGTGACTCAGTTTCCACGTCTGTAAAATGGGGATAATCATTGCTCCTGCCTTACTTGACTGTTGTGAGATTGCATGTGGGAGTACCCAGCACCATACTGGGCACATAGGAAAAGCTTGATAAATGCTAGTTCTATTATTCTTCCACCCCCTGAGCCTCTAGTCCCATTTCTGAGTCTCAGTTTCCTCATATGTAAAATCAGGGATGTGGTAGCTAGTCTCCAAAGATGACTCCAAACAATCCCTACCCTCTCTGTACACATATGCCCCTCCTCCATCAAGATGTGGAGCTTACATGTAACTCCTTGAGTCTGGGTTGGGACTAGGACCCAGTGGAAGTGATGGCCACTCTGGGCCTGACCTTTAAGAAAACAGGCAGCTTTCACTTCCTCCCTCTTGGAGCCCAAATGCCATGCTGTGAGGAAGCCCAAGCAGCTGCACGGATAGGCCCACATGGAAGGCTACTAGGCTCCCAGCTCACCCACAGTCTCCACTGAGCTCCCAGCCTTGTGAGTGAGCCATCTGGGAAGTGGATCTTCCAGGTAGTCAGCTATCCCAGCTGATGCCATCTGTGTCAGTCGCTGTTAGACTGAGGAACAAGTCCCGAGAGCAGGTGAGGGGATTAAGACGAGACGGGGTCAGGAGGGTGGTGTACAAGCACACACACACTTTATTTCCCATCAAAACTCTTTCTATAGATTGCAGTAGGCAGTACATGGTTTTGTTAAAATCACAAGACAGAATCATCAGACAGTATTTCCTTAACGTTGAAGTTATAGTACAAAACATTCTGCAAACCAGAATATAAACATGCGTGAGAACAGACTGTGATTACCAAAATATGCCAAGGACAAACTATAGTTAGAGAAACCGGAAGCAACCTCACAGGCCAAGACTCATATCTTCTCTAATAACTCTTTCGGGTCCTGTCAAGAATTAAGCAGGACTTTGCCATGCTTTAAGCTGCAAGGACTGTGTCAGCTTGCAGCTGGTTCCCGACAGAGCTGAGAGATGGTCCTGCCGAGCCTATGAAATTGCAAACTGTGAGCAAAGAAATGACTGTTATTTTAAGCTACTAAATTTGGGGGTGGTTTTTTATGCAGTGATAGACGACTAGAAGGCAATTTGATATGTAGAAGTAGGATGCTATTGAAATAAAAACTTTAGGGACTTCCCTGGTGGTGCAGTAGTTAAGAATCCACCTGCCAATGCAGGGGACATGGGTTCGATCCCTGGTCCGGGAAGATCCCACATGCCCTGGAGCAACTAAGCCCATGCACCACAACTACTGAGCCTGCGCTCTAGAGCCCGTGAGCCACAACTACTGAGCCTGAGTGCCACAACTACTGAAGCCCGTGCACCTAGAGCCCATGCTCCGCAACAAGAGAAGCCACCACAATGAGAAGCCCGCGCACCTCAATGAAGAGTAGCCCCTGCTCGCCGCAACTAGAGAAAGCCCGTGCACAGCAACGAAGACCCAACGCAGCCAAAAATAATTAATAAATAAATAATTAAATTAAATTAAATTAAAACTTCAAACGTGTGGCATTAGTTTGGGAACCAGATGGCAGGAAGGGCCTCGAGGAAACTGTGAACGCTTAAAGAACAGTGAGGAGAGTGCTATTGGATGCTGAAGAAAATAGGACCCCAGTTATGTAGCCGAAGTTGGATAAAAGCAGACGCTTGTTTTAATCTCCTCCTATTCACCTCTTTGGTGAGAGAGGGATCCCCCATCTGAAGGTGGTGGGAATGGCTGAAAATACAACACCCAACACTGGACAGATGAGACAGCAATCTGTTTACGCATCATATATACTCACAGCCCAGGGAAAGAGGACACTGCACACCATGTAGACCCACACCTAACTTGCCCTCAGGAACAGTGTGAACAACCAGGGGCGGGGAAGCCAGGCTCTGCAGTATCAAGAGGGTGAGATGCCTCTGGTTCCCATGGGCGGATGTGATGGGGTTTGTTTGTATAATTCCTCGGGCTGCCAGGGGGCTGAAACCCGCTTCACAGGGATAAGCAGGAATTGTACCAGGTCCGTGTGACAAGGTGGGTTGTTTAGCTAGGGGACCTTATCCACAGGAACGGAGTTCTTGTGCAGGGCATTTGCTGTCAGGCCATTTGAGGTTCTCCCAATTTCACCAGAAGTCAAGGCAGTACATAACACTGGGCCTAAATTTTAGTCTTTATACCACAATGCTTAGCAAAACCAGTGGCTGTGGTGGTGTGGAAGATAGACCAAGTGTCCAGTGACCATGTAGGTCTGGTTAAAGGAACTACCAGGCAGAATGTTGAAAATGCCAGGTATCCTCTGCCAGCTGCCTGTGATAAAATACAAGAGGAATTAGGATCCAAAAAGAAGCTGGTCAGGTTTTAAGCAGAATTAAGAGGAAATACAAAGGAGCTAGGATTTGTTGGCTTCAAACATATAAACTATTATGTATTTCATTTCTTTAGGAATGAGGTTGTCAGGATGAATGTTTTCAAAAAAATCTTGGCTGTCTTTGTGCCGAGGACAGAGCCTGGCATGTTGCTTAACTGCATTATTATTTGAAAAAATGCATTCCGATGCCTGTGTCCTGCCACAGGTCCTGTGTCAGTTTCAGCAAGTTCTTTACCTGCAAATAGTCTGTTTCTGTGAACAGTTTAATTAAGCAGAGCAAGTGACCGGAGCAACAAGCAGGGCACCTAGGGAGCTGAGATGACCAAAAAGTACCAGAAGGTAGTATTTCCCAGGTAAAGTTAATTTCTTCTGCTTCAACCGCCATAATATTGTTTCCCAGAGAAAATGGTCAGTGATGTCAAATAGGGGACGCAGAGGGCTCAGGGGCTGGTCGCTCTGAGGTTCCTCCAGGGAGCCAGTGGGCATGTAGGAAGTGGGCAGGTCAGGCTGCCACAGGTCCAGTTCACCATGCAGGTTTTCTCACCCACGTTTTCTTGTTTAAGTCACACACCCACCTTACTAAGTTGACATAAACATTCCCATTTTAGAGATGAGGTTATCAAGGCTCAGAGAAGTCATCAAGATTTGAACTCCTGTCTCTGGGAATAAAACTCATGCTCTTTCAACCACACCAGGAAGTCCCAAGCTGTCTCCCAAAGACCCTGCCCTGTGACTACCCAGGGGACCCACCAGAGTCCCCGATCTCAGATAGGAATGAAAACAGACTACATGGCAAATCCCATCCTTTGCATGTTACAATGCACAAACCTGCAAAGCTCATCTGTGTCAATGAGCAGGGTGGGGTGTGGACACCCCCAGACCCCACTCTGACTTAGGCCAGACCCTCTCTTCACAGGGCACTTTTGCAGTGTCACTCATTCAACTACTATATATCGTGGACTACCATTCACCAGTCCCTGGTACAGTGGACTGTGTCCAGCCTAGGGCCAGACTGCCTAGGCCTGAATCACATGCAGCTGTGTGATGCTGAGTAGGTGGCCTCAGTTTCCTCATCTGTGGAATGGTGGTAATACAGACATCCACCTCCCAGAGTGGTCAGAAGGAATGGATGATTTAAGGTGTATTGCACAGTGTCAGGCATATAGCAAGCACTCTCCTTTCGTTATCATCATCTGATGAATAGATGAATGGAATTCATTGCAAAACTGTAAGATAGACAGGAAAGGCTATAATTAACCCCATTTTATAGATGAGGAAATTGAAGCTCAGAGACATTAAAAAGGTTGCAGAGACAGAATGGGTACAATTATTCTTATTTTACAGATGAGGAAACTGAGGCTCAGGGAGATAAGTAACAAGCTCAAGGTCAAAGTCAGTGTCAAAGGCAGGCCTAAATGCTCTGGCCCAGGCTCCCCCTCTGCCCTCAGTAATATCCCCCTCTTTGGAATTCTGCACTAACGCAGCAGGATTTCACAGAGGGCACAGGTAGCCTTCGTCACCAATGGCCAAGAGGACAGGTGGCCTGAGATGGTGTAGGTCCTGCAGTAGCTTGTACGTTCCAGCCAAATCTGCCTGTGGCCTCACCCGTTCAGGTCTCACCTGCTCAGGTGCTGCAGGAAGTCCCCTGGAAAATGTTGGCTCAGGAACGCCCCTCCCCCTCTCCCACTGGGCTCAGCACCTGTGCCTGCCCAGGTGGATGGAGACAGGGGGGCTGGACTTGGAGACCCGCAGGACCTCACCCTCAGCTGGCTGGATCAGAGGGCCCTGGCGCTCTGCCTGAATTGCACCATTATTGCTTCCTTTGGGTTTAAGGTGGTATGTACCCGGAACTTCCCCACGAAGCAGAAATTACCCTGAGGGAGGACTATTAAGAGTTCTTAATGGGTTGAAGAAAGAAAGGGAGGGGCTGGGTGTGTTTCTCGATTTTTAGTGAAAGGAAGTAGTTTGTTTTGAAAGGAGGGTAGTGGAAAGGGATGGAAGAAAGTTCCAGAGTGTGGAAGTCGGAGGGGGAGTTGACTGGCACTTATGAGAGGTTTGGGGGAGACTGCTGTTAAGAAGCGCTCACGTGGATTAAGCACGTTCTTTTGCCAGGCTCTGTCCTCAGCCCTGACCTGCGCGACCTCATTGAACCCGCCAGGTGGGGACGCCTAGCGTTGAGCCCTCCACACGGCCCGCCCCGCGGACGCCAACTCGGCCTCCATTCAAGTGCTTCATCCAACAACATCTGGAGCCCCTGGGGCGCAGGCGCAGGAGAACTGGGGGGACAGGGCTAGAAATGCTGAGGGCAGCGGGGGAATAAACCGGAGAAACGAAGGCGAGGGAAGGAGCTGGAGACGGAGACAGGGAGGATTATCGTGAGCGCTGGAGGCTCGGTGCTGCCTCCTTGAGGTTGCGCGGGGGACCCAGACGGAGGGCCCGGAGGCTCCAGCGGACACCCGCCGTCTCCCGGGGAGTCTGCGGGCGCCCTCGACCACAGCCACGGGGGTGGGGATGCAGGTCTCGGCAGGCGGACCCCCGACCCCTCACCAGAGCCCCGGCCGGCCTCTCCCACCCTGGGTTTTCGGCGCTCCCAGCATCCCCAGCTCTCCCACCTCCGGGCGCTTGTTCAAGCTGTGTCCTCTGCCTGAAACACTTCCTCCAGGCATTAAACTCCTCGTCCTCCCAGGCCTCCCCAGGCAGCCTCCCTTGGCCGTGCACCCCGCCCCTGGCCAGAGTTTCTGCTCCTGCCTCCGGTTTCCCCGGAGCCCCACAGCCCTCGGGTACAGCGTCCTCTCCTCCCCACCGAGGGGTCCGCAGGGCTCCGATGGACAGACGCCGAATGAACTGGAATATCTGGAGCAGCGGAGACGCGGGGCGTGGAGGGTAAACCCCCGCCGACTCGCACACCCGCCCCCCAGGGCCGGCTACGTGGTTGAAGGGACAGCAGGACCCGGCGCGGGCGCAGGGAGCCTTTTCCTGGCCCGAGGGTGCCCCCTGGGGGCCGGAGCCGCCCAGCAGGTACGTTCCCTGGCTCGGCGCGCCCCCGCGTCTGATCCTCGACCCCGGGCGCCTCTGAGAGCCTCCCCCCACCTCTCCCCAGGGTCCTCGTGGTCTGGGAGGACCGACTGTATCGATAGGTCTGTGAGTCAGAGGGTGCGCCTCCTCGATGAATACCCGGGCGACGAGAAGGAGCGGGCGGGAGGGCAGATCCGAATCAGCACGGACCCGGCCTTTCGTCCTGGACTCCCCCTCCTCTGGGTGACACGCGCACACTGTGCGCACACACGCACGCGCCGGGTGCACACGCTTGACGCACGGCCCACCCCACACATGCACTCACTTGTGCACACACTGACACACACGACACTCGCTCGCACACCTTACCTGTGCATGCGCGCGCACACACGTAGACACACCGCCCTTTCTGTAAGTGTGGTCCACCCCTCTGCCCACCTCACCTCGCCTGGGTCATCACCAGATGGTGCTCCCCAGGCCTTGCCGCCCCCCCCTCCCCAATCCCTCTTGCTGCTCAGGTTAGTTGCAGGGCTGGGGTGGTATTCCCCAGCTTCCCAGAATCCCCGGGTGGTGCCCACCTTCCAGACCAGACCCTTCAACTCCCCACTCACTCATAACTCACTCATGTGCCAGACCCCCCCCACCCCCCCACCCCGGAACAGAATACGGGATAAGCTAGCCCTGTTGTGAGAGTGGTGTTGACAATGAGTAGTGTGACTGCACCTTAACCCAGAGTTAGGAGCCGTGGTGGTGGAATTTTAGGTCATGTGACAGGCGGGGGGCGGGCTCTCAGCAGTCTCCCCCAGCCTCTTTTTTTTTTTTTAATATATATATATATATTTTTAAATTTATTTATTTATTTATTTTTGGCTGTGTTGGGTCTTCGTTTCTGTGCGAGGGCTTTCTCTAGTTGTGGCAAGCGAGGGCCACTCTTAATTGCGGTGCGCGGGCCTCTCACTGTCGCGGCCTCTCTTGTTGCAGAGCACAGGCTCCAGACGCGCAGGCTCAGTAGTCGTGGCTCACGGGCCTAGTTGCT
Source organism: Balaenoptera musculus (assembly GCF_009873245.2). Classification (NCBI taxonomy): domain Eukaryota; kingdom Metazoa; phylum Chordata; class Mammalia; order Artiodactyla; family Balaenopteridae; genus Balaenoptera; species Balaenoptera musculus. Next base: position 98,125,343 of record NC_045794.1, on the reverse strand, counting down.
CCGCGGCATGTGGGATCTTCCCAGACCAGGGCTCGAACCCGTATCCCCTGCATTGGCAGGCAGATTCTCAACCACTGAGCCACCAGGGAAGCCCCCCCAGCCTCTTTATTGACTAATTCATCATTCCTCCTCCTCAATTTGAAATGCCACCTTTATACTTAGGTCTATTTCTGGACTCTCAAAGGGTTCCATTGATGTCTACTCTGCATTGGACAGAACCAATTATTCTCATCTAGGGAGAGCAATAGGGCTTTCCGTGGGGCTGGGAGCCTCCTCTCACCGCCTGCTCCCGCTTCAGTTTCCCTGTGTAGGGGAGGAAAACTTCCGGCTACCCTCTTAGGTTCTGTGGCCGAGAATTAACTGACATAAGACAGATTACCAGGAGAAAAGCATATAAACTTATTTAGTATATTTAGGTGTAAAACATGGGAGTCTCCAGAAGAAAAATGAAGACCCAAAGAAGCCGTTGGGCCCCAAAGCTTATATACCTTTTTACGTAAAGAAGACACTTTGTGGGGATGTGACAGGATGAAGGGGCTGGGGCCCGGGCAGTAAGTTGTAGGACAGTGACAAGGAAATATGTGGGGAAAACTAATAGAAAATCAGGGTTGTTTTTTTTTTTTTAATTAATTAATTAATTTATTTATTTATTTATTATCTATTTGGCTGCACCAGGTCTTTGTTACCACCTGTGGGATCTAGTTCCCTGACCAGGGATTGAAGCCCAGGCCCCCTGCATTGGGAGTGAGGAGTCTTAACCTCTGGACCACCAGGGAAGTCCCAACTGGGGTAATTTTAGCAGTTTGTACAGATCCCCTTCAGCATCGAACCCCAGTCTCTGGTGATAAGAATGTTCTCTTCCTGGTGCAGGGAGGGCACCTTTCTCTTGGGAAGTGTATGACCTGCTTTTAGGTAGAAAAGGGAGGGCAGAGAGTCCCTCCTGCATCTTCTGTTTCTCAAGTACATTTAGCTCAAAGTAATCAGTGTTCCAAAGCAGCATATTCTGAGGTGAGATGTTCTGAACTCTTTTACCTGGAAGGGATTTTTTCCCAACACTTAGATCTCTGGCCCGTTATGTCACCATCAGAGCATTAGATTTGTTAAAATTGATGAACTAATATTGATACACTATTATTTACAAAAGTCCACCATTTACATTAGAGTCCGTGCTTGGTGTTGCGCAGTGCTATGAGCTTTGACAAATGTAAAATGTCACGGATCCACCATTACAGTATCACACAGAATAATTTCACTGCTCTGAAAATCCACTGTTCGTCCTTCAAAATCCACCTATTCATCCTTCTCCCCACTCCCCCAGAACCCCAGGTGTTGATCTTTTTACTGTCTCTATAGTTTTGCCTTTTCCAGAATGTCATATAGTTGGAATCATATAGTATATAGCCTTTCCAGACTGGCCTCTTTAACTAATCAATAGCATTTAAAGCTACTCCGTGTCTTTTTGTGGCTTGATAGCTCATTTCTTTTTAGCACTGAATAATATTCCGTCGTATGGATATATACTCCACTATCCATTCACCTAGGGAAGGACATCACTGTTGCTTTCAGGTTTGAGCAATTATGAATAAAACTGCTATAAACATCCACGTGCACGTTTTTGTGTGGACATAAGTTTTCAAGTCAGTTGGGTAAATACCTAGGAGTGTGATTGCTGGATCATATGGTAAGGCCGTGTTTAGCTTTGTGAGAAACCACCAAACTGTCTTCCAAAGTGGCTGTTTTGCATTTCCACCAGCAATGAATGAGAGTTCCTGTTGTTCCACCTCCACGTCGGTATTTGGAGGGTTTTTTTGTTTGTTTGTTTGTTTGTTTTTCAGTTTTTTTGGTTTTAGCCGTTTGGATTTTAACAGGTCTGTAGTGGTATCTCACTATTGTTTTAATTTGCAATTGCTTAATATATATGATATTGGCCATCTTTTCCTGTGCTTATGTGCCATCTGTATATCTTCTTTGGTGAGGTGTCTGTTTGGATCTTTTGTCTGTTTTAAACTGGGTTTTCTTATTGCTGAAGAGTTTCTTATTAGAAGAGTTCTTTGTATATTTTGGATACAAGTTCTTTATCAGATATGTGTTTTTCAAGTATTTTCTCACAGTCTGTTACTTGCCTTTTCATTCTCTTGAGTTCTACTTTAAAAAGCCCATTGTTGCCACCATCTACACTGCAGCCTCTAACCCAGCTTCCATCAGTAGTAAGAAGGATATATCGATCCCTGACTTCCTTGTCCTCCTCTCAGTGGGTTTGAACTTGGGCCGGGGAAAAGGGTCCATGTATTAAGCCCCTAAAACCCTAATCCCTACTCCTGCAAGTGTTGTAATGAAGATCAAATGGTGTGGTCTTTATAAAGCCCTTGGAACAGGGCCTGGAATATAATAAATGCTCAATTACCTTAGATAATTATAATAACAAGCATTATCTCTTTTAATAGCTAATGGAGTCAGTCCTTCCTCATTACTCTTCCTTTTCAGAATTTTCCTACAGCTGTTCTCACACATTTACTCTTCTAGATGAATCATTTGATTAATTTTTAAATATCCTGTTCGAATTTTATTAAATGATTAAGTAATTTAGAAAAAATAGACATTTTAATGATGTTGGGTTTCTCATACAAGAATAAAGCCTGTCTTTTCATTTTTTAATAAATTTATTTATTTATTTATTTAGGCTGTGTTGGGTCTTCGTTGCCGCATGCGGGCTTTCCCTAGTTGCGGCGAGCGGGGGCTAAAAGTTCTCATTGCGGTGCGCGGACTTCTCATTGCGGTGGCTTCTCTTGTTGCAGAGCACGGGCTTCAGTAGTTGTGGCTCACGGGCTCTAGGTGCGTGGGCTCAGTAGTTGTGGCACAGGGGCTTAGTTGCTCTGCGCTATGTGGGGTCTTCCCGGATCCCGGACCAAGGGCTCAAACCCATGTCCCCTGCGTTGGCAAGCGGATTTTTTACCACTGCACCACTAGGGAAGTCCCTAAAGCCTGTCTTTTTATTTAAGTCTTTATACCCCTTTCTTCACATAGAACTTACACAATCCTTGGTAAAGGATTTTTTCTTAAATGCCATGATGAATGAGGTCTTTTCTTCGGAGACATTCTAATCAATTACTATATATCTATATTTATGAATAGACAATTGATTTTTTTTTTCTTTTTTTCCTTTTTTTAAGTTCTTTTTGACAATTGATTTTTTTAATAAACTATTTTTTGGAGCAGTTTTAGGTTCACAGCAAAACTGAGTGGAAAGGTACAGAGATTTCCCATATACTCCCTGCCCCACATGTGCAGAGCCTCTCCCATATCGATGTTCCCCACCAGAGTGGTGCATTTATTACAATTGATGAAGCTACATTGACACATCATTGTCACCCAAAGTCCATTAGGGTTCATTCTAGGTGTACATTGCATGGGTTTGGACAAATGTGTAATGACATGTGTCCACCATTATAATCTCACACAGAGTAGTTTCACTTGATTTTTAAATATTAATTTTTTCTAATCTCCTTGAAGTTTCTAATAGTTTTTCTAATTGATTCTCTTAGCTTTTCCGGGTAATAATCTAAACACAGTGAAATTTTGCATCTGCATTTCCAACACTTAATCTATTTTATTTGTGTGTCCTAATTGCCTGGGTTAGCTCCCCCAGAACAGCATTAAATGGTAGTGGTGACAGGAAGTCCTTGCCTTATTCCAGAAGTTAATGGAAATGCATCTACTGTTTCACCAGTGAATATAATACTTGTTTTTAGTGTCATATATTTACATATTTTTATCATGTTAAAGCATAAAATCTGCTCCTATATCAATAAAGTCATTTTCTAAAATTAAGAATGGATGCTGGACTTTATCAAATACCACCTTAACATCTACTGAGAGGCTTATTTGGTGTTTCTCCCATAATCAATATATTTGGTGAAAGATAGGATTCTCTACAGTTCAGTAAACAAGGCTCACAGAGGTCAGGTCACCTGCCCAGGGTCACACAAGGGGCAGGTGGCAGAGCTAGGGTCTCTTTCCTTGAGCCCAATGTTGCCTGCTCTGAATGCCTGTGACCTTGCAGCTCCTGGGACACCCGCACCCCTGGTCCCCTGCCAGGCCTTACCCACCCCTTGCTGGCACAGTCCATATAGCTTCCGCGGTGCCCATGGCCCTGCTCTCCTGCAGGAGAAGCTGGCCCAGCTCAGCAGCCGCCCATGTCTCACCTGTGAACACAGCTTAACACAGGAGACTAGCCTTGGTGAGTGGAGAGGTATCGAGCAGGCCCCGGGTCACAAGTAGGAGGGTAAGAGAGAAAGACGTTTCCCTCCCTTCCACCAGGTTTGATAAAGAGGGAGGAGCGGGCCGCTGCCCTCCAGGCAGAGGCAGGATCTAAAGGGGGCAGAGAGAGCAGGTTCCGGTGGGCATGTGGGCTCAGACGAAGAACCTCAGGCTTTATATCAAGTCTACCCTGGTCATCCCAGGTCTCTGCCCCGGCTTTGCTGTGTGATCTGGACAGGGCCCCAGGCTCTGTGTGCATACTGAGGCACAGAGACCCATGAGGAGGACCCTGGGGTTCTGGGCTGGGACGTGAGGTAGGCGGCAGGGGAGGAGCTGGCCCACTTCGCTTTCTGCTCTGGGTGCCACCGCCAGGCGCTGCCTGCCCACCCCCACCTGGAACAGCTGAGCCTGGAGGTGTCTCAGAGCCCCAGCAGGACGAGCATTTATTATGGTGACTCTGCCCTAGGAATATATATATTTAAAAAAATATATATTTTGCATGCATTGTCTCATTTGCTTTAAATTAACTTATTGTAATTAAATCCTCAGAATAGTCCCACCTGGAAGATGACGAGGTCTTCTCAGTGTTGAGTGTTTTATATACCATCTCATTTACCCCATTTTACAGAGGAGGAGATTGAGGCCCAGGGAGGGAAAATAACGTACCCAGGGTTGTTCAGGGGGGTGGTGGCAGGGATGTTAGTATTCCAGCCTTCTGTAGACTTTCTGAGACCTACAAGGTCACCGCGGGGCTCCGTCCTCCTGTCACCACTTGGCTACACCAGTGAAAAAAAACGGTGTGAGGGGCAGGAAGGGACTGCCAATTAGCTGAGGGCCTCCTGGGATTGAACCCCACTTTACAAATGACAAAACTGAGAATTCCAGTGGCCTGCCTGAGGCCCCGGAGCAGGTAAGAGGTGGAGGCCAGATTCAGATGGGGTTGCCTGACGCTGCTCTGCGTGGGAAGTGAGGGCAATGCCCGTTTCCTCTCTCCTTTTTCAGGGTTTTCAGTCATTCTCATATTGTCCACCTGGGGGCGCTAGATAACAAGGCTGCGGCGGGAGCTCTGCAGAGAGATCTGTGCGCCGACTGGCCTAGGACGCCTCCCCTCTGGGCTGCACTGTTCCCTCCTGCTTCCGCTCACCTGCTCCTCCCCAACACCTGCCCAGCGGCCCGGGCAGACCACCAGGGGGCATCTTTTGCTCACCCTCCAGAGCCCTGAGTGTGAGAGGCCAGGCCTGTGCTGACCAAGATCACACATCCGGCCTAGATCAGGACAAGGGCGGTCTGGCCCTACTTCTCTGGCCTCTCACCTGACCAGCCAGGCCCCGGGCCCTGCCCCCTCGCCTCTTCCATCACCAGAACTCCTCCTTTTCCTTCTCCATCTTTGTCCTAAAGCCGAGGGCCCAGACAGATGGCTGTGACCTCACGGGGCTGCTCACAGGCTCACGGGAGAAGTCTGGCCTTCCCTCCTCTTGATGCCCACCCCCATGTACCTCTCTGTCACCACCTGTTTCTGGGCCTGAGCCCCCATTCCTGCAGCTCCTGAAGGCAGGCCCACAGGGGCCTCCATGCAGTGTGCTGAGTACACCAACAGCACAAGATCCCCTTGTGGGTAGAGAGGTGTGTCCAGACAGGACAGGGGCTCTGCGGGACAGGACCTCAGGGGCGCTGCCGTGGGGTCCTCTGCCCCTGGCATTCCCAGCAGGAATGGACTGTGGGACTTGACTTTCTGTTAACCAGACTCTAAGAAACTGACCAAGAACCCAGAGCGGCCAGGTCCTAGTTTACACAGAAGGACACACCTGTGGGGTGACCTGCCCAGCTCCCCTGAGTGTGGGCACGTCCCGCTGGGGCCAGGGGGTCCTTAGGTCATTTAGTGCCACATGGATGTGGCATTAACTAACGTGGACTTCCATGGAGAGAAAGCTCCTACCTTTTCAAGTCTCTTTCCAGCCTTCTGTCTGGGTAGAGGAGAAAGCTTGGTTCAGTGTGAGGACACCTGTGTGACTCGGGCTGAGCACACTTTATATCCAGAGGAGAGCAGGCGCCGCTCAGGCCTCTGGCCAGCCACAGCACACAGTTAAAATGTAGTCTATTTCCACTGGGCTTATCTTTATGGTTTCTATTTCTGGCAAGTGATACTTGTTCTCTACTTGTGATGACATAGTTTCTTTTTTTTTTTTTGGCTGTGTTGGGTCTTCGTTGCTGCACACGGGCTTTCTCTAGTTGGGGCAAGTGGGGGCTACTCTTTGTTGCGGTGCACGGGCTTCTCATTGCGGTGGCTTCTCTTGTTGCGGAGCATGGGCTCTAGGTGCGCGGGCTCAGAAGTTGTGGCTCACGGATTCTAGAGCACAGGCTCAGTAGTTGTGCAGGGGCTTAGTTGCTCCAGGGCATGTGGGATCCTCCCGGACCAGGGCTCGAACCTGTGTCCACTGCATTGGCAGGCAGATTCTTAACCACTGTGCCACCAGGGAAGTCCCTGACATAGTTTCTTTTTTAAGGAAAAAAGTGAATCCATTTAAAGACTTAACAGAAGAGGTGGGGCTCAGTGGAACAAACCTCTCGCAGGCCCTGGAATGGCTGGAGTTTGGGAAATGGAGCGTGTGCTCTTCTGAGCCTCCCAGACACCTGGTAGGTGGTGTCATCCCTTTGCGCAGATGAGGAAACTGAGGCCCTGAGCGGGGAAGTGACCATGACAGTGAAAGCCTCTTGACCGAGTGGGAATCTGCCTCCCCCCACTCCCATACCCACGCCTGGCGTCCCAGAGCCTGGACCCCTTCTCACAGGGCCAGGAGCCCACACCTTGGCTAGCAGCTGGGTTTAGGGGCTGGGATGGCAAAGCCCTGGAGTGTCAGGGGCCTGAGCAGCAGTTCTGTCTCCAAAGCACTTGCCACCGGCCCTCGTGTTCCTGAGAAGTACCCCCTTGTGGAGGAGAGAGCACAGACCCACAGAAGGGGTGTATGTCACACGGAGGACGTGTGTGTCATCATCTCCATGCTGCAAATGGGGAAACAGACGCCAGCCTAGCCACGTGCGCAAGTCACACAGCCAGTGGGTGGAGGGCCTGGGCCTTGAACCCGGGTCTGTTGGACACCAGACCTGTGTTCTTTCCTGTGCCCAACCAGCTGCACTGAGACTGAATCCTGGAGGCCGACTCCTCAGGGACCCACCCCAGGGCTCTCTCTGGACTCAGTTCTTTTTGCCTGTTTGTTCCCATGATGCTCCGTACTGGGGCCAGAGCCAGAAGCATGAAAGAGCCCTGCATTGCCGGTCCCCCAACCAGCCGTGGGCAGCTCCCGCGCTGCTGTGGGCCTCAGTCACAGCCTCTGGGAACTCTCTGCCCATATCCCACACAGGGCTGCAGTGGGGGACCAGGGAGGTGGTAGGCAAGCTGACACTGAAACCCGGCCCTCACTGCGCTTCCCTCCTCTCCCTGACACTGGGTCTCTCTCATCCATCTCCCCACACGGGGTGCTGTCATATGGTCAAGCTGTCTCGTCCTCCCCAGCTGGGACATGGATGGTCAGTTAGTGAAGAAGCCCATGGACTTAGAGGCACACTTGTGCCTTAATATTTATTTATTTATTTATTTATTTTGGCCGCGCCGGGTCTCAGTTGCAGCATGCAGGATCTTTAGTTGTGGCATGCAGGATCTTTTAGTTGCAGGCATGTGGACTTCTTTGTTGAAGCACGTGGACTCTTAGTTGTGGCATGCGAACTTCTTAGTTGCGGCATGCACACTCTTAGTGCAGCGTGCATGTGGGATCTAGTTCCCCGACCAGGGATCGAACCCAGGCCCCCTGCATTGGGAGCGCAGAGTCTTACCCACTGGATCACCAGGGAAGTCCCAGCACACACGTGCCTTAAACAGTTTGCTTTAACTGGTGTAAGTGGACATCCCCTTGGAATCTGTCGATGAGGACCCCAGACCTTTCTAGAGGCTGGGGCTGCTGCCTGGAGACACGATCATACTTTTGGCCTAACCCACCCCCATCAGGCAGCATCTGGGACTTCCAGGCTTGGCTCCCAGGTAGAGGTCAAACCTTCAGAGGCTTGAGAAGCCATCCAAGTACAGAGCCCATCTAGATTTTGATGATTTCTTCTCAATGTTAAACAGTCATTTCACTCACCTCATTTGCAGATTTTTTTTTTTTTTTTTTTTTTGGCTGCGCTGCGCAGCACATGGGATTTTAGTTCCCCGACCAGGGATGGAACCCGTGCCCCCTGCAGTGGCAGCGCAGAGTCCTAACCACTGGATCGCCAGGGAATTTCCCCATTCCGCAGAAAATTGTTAAGCAACTTACCTATATCAAACTTTTCCACGGGATTCAAGTTTATTTTCACAGAAACCTCCACAATTTTTCTGTTTGCCCTCAAGTTTCAGCAGCTTACATAACATTCAATTACTTCAGGGGTTACAATAGCAAAGACTCAACAGGGACAAACCAGTTTGGGGACAAACGTCCTGGATCTCATTCAGGTACGGGTGGCCTGGGGAGGAGCCCAGTAGGGCTCCTATGAGCATGGAGGGATGGGGTGCCAGAGAAGGGAGCAAGTTCTGCCTCTGTTTTGTGTCAGCTATTCAAGGACAGATGCCCCAGTGGTCCCCACTCCTACGGTTTTACGGACGAAGCGTGCCCTCCAGACCCCTCCCCGCTTCACAGAGTTAGGGCTCCTCATCCTTGCGGCTGCCACATTCTCATCGCACACCTGGTCACCAAAACCTCTGGGAATTGATGAGGTGGCCCCTTACCAAGGCCCACTGCGCCCCATTCGTTTCTTTAAAGTCAAGGTCGGGGCTGGAAGAAGCCAGAGGGGCTACCTCCTCAGGCCCAAGTTGAAGGGGCACCAAAAAGCAGTAATCAAGACAACCCAATTAACAGTGGGCACAGGGTCTGAATGGACATTTCTCTGAAGAAGATACACAAATGGCCAAAGAAGCGAAAAGATGCCCTTGACACCATTAGCTATTAGGGAGATACAAGTCAATGCCATTTCTCACCCACTAGCATGGCTAGAATCAAAAAGACAGACAATAACAAGCACTGGTTTGAATGTGGAGAAGCTGAAAGCTCAGGCACTGCTGGTGGTTATATAAAATAATGCAGCCACTTTGGAAAACTGGTGGTTCCTCAACAAGGTAAACATAGAGTTGTATGACCTCCACTTCTAGGTATATCACCAGGAGAAATGAAGACATACGCCCACACAAAAATTTGTACACAAATTTGTAGAAAATTTGTACACAAGTTCTGTTCATAGCAGCATTATTCATAATAGCCAAAAAGTGGAAACAGTCTAAACATCCATAAATAGATGAATGGATAAGTATATATCCATACAATGGAATATTATGCAGCCAGACCTTGGTTTCTAATGCCATTCTCCAATAAAAGGAACCCAGTCTCCTTGGAGAAATGCCTGATTCTAGAACTAGGGCAGGGATTATACAAAATGAGCCTGGAGCACCTTGCAGTGCCAGAAACTAAGGAAGGGCTCAAACACACACACATACACACACACACTACATTAAGGGGACACAGGCCAACTGAAAGAGCTCCCAATAGGCAAAGATTGAACAATCTGAAAGAAGAGAGGAAGGAAGGGAGGAAGGGAGGAAGGGAGGAAGGGAGGAAGGGAGGAAGGAAAGAAGGAAGGAAGGGAGGGAGGGGAAGGAGAGGGAAGGAGGGAAGAAGGAAGGGAGGGAGTTTCAGAGGAGGGACCGGGTGGGGCTGGTCCTTGGTCACCGGTCCTCACAGGTTTCTGCTGGTCACCCATCTTCACAAATCAGCATAGGATGGCTGAAACTGAGCAGTTCCCTGCTTTCTCTTCATCCCTATGGGGTTCAAGAGGCTTCTCTGGGGAGACTGCCTGGGTCCCAGTGGCCCAGATACACCAGGAAGGCCCCTGCTCTCCGGCAGTGTAGCCCACTCAGGAAGCAGGTGCAGTTAGAAACATCTTGTCCCGTTGTGCAAGAACCCAGCAGAGGTGGGAGTGGAAACCCAGCTTGACACACAGTGTGGTCACTCACCAAGCCCTGGATCCCAGCATGGGGCAGAGGTGGGGGCATCTTCCAGAGGGGCACCTTCCTCTAACTCACACAAGCCATCCTATTAGCCAGCAGTAGTGCTGGGGGACAGATGCCTTGGCTCCAGGATCTACACTCTCCCTTAGCTGCTCCCCACTTGCTCCAGCCCTGGGTCCACCTCACCTCTCCAGTCAGGGCTGGGAGACTTTCCTCCTCCGTGTGTCCTCAAGGAGCTCTGTCTATGCTGGGAATCCTCCCCGTACCCCAGGCAGGCTGCTGGCTTTCTGCTCTGCCTCACCCTTCCCCTTGGGCAGTGAGCACAGGGAAAGGGAAGGAGGAAAATACAGGGGAAAACAAGAGAAAGCAGAGCCCAGATCAACATCTCTGATCCGATCTCTCCACACAGGCAAAGCGCCTGGCCCTTGCCACATGCACAGTGCAGCTCGTGTGGGGCTGGCTCCCTTCCTCCTTGGACAAAAATCACACAGTGTTTTGAGGTTCTCAGAGCACCTTCCAATCCTCCCCTTGCCCAAGCAAGTCAGGGATGGAGCCTCTTCTAGCTCTAGGATCCAGTGGTGACTCCCATTGGGTGGCACCCAGCTCCCAGCTCGCTTTAACCACCAGCACCCACCCCACCGTGGTCACAGGCCTGCTAGCCCTTTATCCTGGGAACCCTCCCCGCGCCCACCTTGCACTACCCTTTCCATCCCAAGGGGAGTTACCAACTCCCCACTTGACTCCGCCTCCCTCACCAGAGTGATTGGCTAAGGGGTAGGCACCTGACCCAAATTGGGCCAATTGGAGAGTGCCAGCCCTTTGGCATCACTCATTGGTCCAAAGATGGGCACGTGGCAAAACAGACCAATCAAGGTCCTTCTCTAGGATTTCTCTACTCAGACCCAGCTGTGGAGCAGGAGGTCCACCCCCTGGGAAGACACCTGTTGTTGGCAAAAAGAGGCAAAGAAGTGGGGCAGGGAGTCCTGGCAGGGGCCTTCAGTAAACTTCTTCCTGCACAGGTGGTTTGAATCAGGTTTCCGTCCCAGGCAGTTGCGATCACGTTAAGAACATGGACCCTGGAGCAAGCCAGCCTTGGCTTTGAGTCCCTTCTAGCACTCACTAGTGTGTCGCCTTTGGCATGTTACTGAATAGCTCGGTGCTTCAGTTTCCTCAGCTTATTGGGGGATTGAATGAGTTACAATAGGAAGCCCTCAATAACATCAGCTCTTCAACCAGGAGCACTCTGGGTCCTACGCCTTCTCGGGCCCTTGACCCCTCCCATGTGGTACCCATAGTCGTTCAGTCTGCCCATCAGAATACCTGGGTATGGTTTGCTTCCTTCTTGCTGAAGCCTGCACACTGACTTTCCTTAATGATCCGGCTGCAGTGGTCAGCCCTTCCTTCACTGGCCTGCTCGGGCTCTTGTTTTCACATGGGCAGTGGCAAGATGGCAGGCAGCCCAGCCCCAGGGATGGCTCAGAGACCAATGCCAGTGATGGACACCATGAGAGAGACTCAGAATTGCCCCTTCCCTTGGTGGTTAACTTTGTTTTGGGGTCCAGCTCACCTCACATGGCACCCGAGGAAGTGCCTGGACAGTGCTGGGAGGTGCTCAGGAAGTGCAGGTACTGTCGTACGAGGTGCCCAGCTCCCTGCTCCCAAGGTAGCTGCCCTCCCAGGGGGCTGCTCAGCCCCTCACACAAACAGCTATCAGCCAGGCTTGCCCCATCACCATCAGGGACTTCCATCCAGACCTGCCCAGATCTGCTCAGATCTGCCTGAGCCCTAGCTTGAGCTCAAGTTGGGGATATCATTTCCTTTTTCTCTTTCTTTTTTAAAATGTATGTATTTATTTATTTATTTATATTTATTTTTGGCTGCATTGGGTCTTCATTGCTGCACAGGCTTTCTCTAGTTGCAGCGAGCGGGGGCTACTCTTCGTTGCGGTGCGCGGGCTTCTCGTTGCGGTGGCTTCTCTTGTTGCGGAGCACAGACTCTAGTGGTGCGGGCTCAGTAGTTGTGGCACGCGGGCTCAGTAGTTGTGACTCATGGGCTCTAGAGCACAGGCTCAGTATTTGTGGTGCACAGCATTACTTGCTCCGCAACATGTGGGATCTTCCCGGACCAGGGATCGAACCCATGTCCCCTGCATTGGCAGGCGGATTCTTAACCACTCTGCCACCAGGGAAGCCCTGGGGATATCCTTTCTATCCCCAACAACTTTTCTAACCAACGAACAACGAAAGACCAGGTTTGTAGTGGGTTGTAGTGGGTTCCACATGGAACCTCAGACTGTGACCTTACTTGGAAAAAGGTCTTCACAGATGCAATTATATAAAGATTTCAAGATTAAATCATCCTGGATTTAGGGGGCCCTAAATCCAGTGGCTGGTGTCCTTAAAAGAAGAGGAGAGGGACTTCCCTTGTGGTCCAGTGGTTAAGAATCCGCCTTCCAATGCAGGAGATATGGGTTCCATCCCTGGTCAGGGAACTAAGATCCCACATGCCATGGGGCAACTAAGCCTGTGCCCCGCAACTACTGAGCCCACACACTCTGGAGCCCACGTGCCACAACTAGAGAGCCTGTGCGCCACAGCTAGAGAGAGAAGCCCACGCGCTGCAACTAGAGAAGCCCACACACCCCAACGAAGATCCCAAGTGCCACAACTAAGACCTGACACAGCCAAATAAATAAATAAATATTAAAAAATAAAGAAGAAGAGGAGAGGACACAGACACAGAGAGAAGAAGGCCATATGGAAACAGAGGCAGAGATTGGAGTTACACTGCCACAAGCCAAGGAACACCAAGATTGCTGGCAACCACCAGAAGCTAGGAGAAAGGCACAGAAAGGTTTCTCCCTCAGGGCCTCCAGAGAGAACCAACCTTGATTTCAGACTTCTGAGCTCCTGAACTGTGAGAGAATAAATTTCTGTTTATTGAAGCCAGTAAGTTTGTTGTAATCCGTTATGACAGCCTCAGAAAACCCATACCCACTTACATAATGTACCCACTGGCAGTGTGGCTATATTACTAGGAAGCTTTAAAACTTTGCTCACTCTTTGCCCAAGTAATTCCATGTCTGAGCACTTATTTTTATGAAATAATTGGGACAATGCAGAGATATATGTGCAAGGTGTTCCCCACAGTGTTGTTCAACACAGTGAAAAGTTAGGAAAGAACTAAATACCTATCAATGGAGCTTGGTCAAATAAATGATAGCATCCCATGTAACAGAACATCGGGCAACTATCAAACACCATTATGTGTTTAACATCAAAAGAGATTACGTAGTCATATGTGAAAAAAAAGTTTCAAAATAGTATATCTGCACAAAACATATTAATCATAAAGAAAATATGGGTAAATTGGACTTCGTTAAAATAAAAAAACCTCTGTTCACCAAAATATAACATTAAGAAGCTGATTTCAAATGCTGGTTCCCCCACTAACTGGCTGTGAGAACTTGGGTAAACTTTTCAACCCTCTCTGCCTCAGTTTCTCGTCTGTAAAATGGGGAGGCTTTCTTCATGAGGTTTGCTCCAGTCAACTATTATCATGTAACCAACCGCTCTAAAACTTAGTGGTATAAAACAAAACAGTAGTCTTTTAATTTGCCTATGGATGTGAAATTTGAGCAGGGCTTGTGGGGTGTGGGTCATCTCTCCACAGGGTGTCAGCTGGGGTGCTTAACTGGGGGCTGGAGGACCTACTTCCAAGATGGTATACTCACATGGCCAGCAAATTGGTGTCAGCTGTTGGCTGGGGAGCTCAGCCAAGCTGAGGGTCAGAGACCTCGGCTCCTCTCCACGTGGGCCTCTCTATGGGCTGCTTGGGCTTCCTCATAGCATGGTGGCTGGGTTTCAAGAGCTAGCATCCCAAAAGACAGGAAATGGGAGCCACCAATTTCTTATGGTCTGGCTCCCACCAAAATGGCAATGTCACAGAGCTTCTATTGGTCAAGAAGTCACAGAACCCAGATTCAAGGGGAGGGGACACAGACCCCCATCTCCCAATGGATGGGATATCAAAGAATTTACAGATATGTTTTAAAACTGCTTTAGGGTTGCTGTGAGGATTAAGTCAAATCATATAATCACAGTCTCAAAGGACCATCCCATGGATGACTTATTAAATAGAGGGAAAAGACCTTTACAGGGAGAAGCCTGGCAGACATGGCTCGGCCAAGTGGTCAAAGCTAGCCTCACGGGCTTCCCTGGTGGCGCAGTGGTTGAGAATCTGCCTGCCAATGCAGGGGACACGGGTTCGAGCCCTGGTCTGGGAAGATCCCACATGCCGCGGAGCAACTAGGCCCGTGAGCCACAACTACTGAGCCTGTGCGTTTGGAGCTTGTGCTCCGCAGCAAGAGAGGCCGCAACAGTGAGAGGCCCGTGCACCGCGATGAAGAGGGGCCCCACTCGCCGCAGCTAGAGAGAGCCCTCACACAGAAACGAAGACCCAACACAGCCAAAAATAAATAAATAAAAATTAAAAAAAAAAAAGAAAAGCTAGCCTCACAGTAATGGAACAAACTGACATCATTGCTGCTTCTTAAAGAAGCCAAGCAGGCTTCCCTGGTGGTGCAGTGGTTAAGAATCCGCCTGCCAATGCGGGGGACATGGGTTCGAGCCCTGGTCCGGGAAGATCTCACATGCCACGGAGCAACTAAGCCTGAGCACCACAACTACTGAGCCTGCGCTCTAGAACCCGTGAGCCACAACTACTGAAGCCCGCATGCCACAACTACTGAAGCCCACGCGCCTAGAGCCCATGCTCCGCAACAAGAGAAGCCACTGCAGTGAGAAGCCCACGCACCGCAACGAAGAGTAGCCCCTGCTCGCCGCAACTAGAGAAAGCCCATGCGCAGCAGTGAAGACCCAATGCAGCCAAAAAAATAATAATAAATTAATTAATTAATTAAAAAAAAATAAAGAAGCCAAGCGTACTCCTGCTTCAGAGTCTTTGCACTTGCTGCTCTTACTTCCTGGAACACTCTTTCCCCAGTTATCCACAGGGCTTGCTCATTGACTTTCTTTAGGTCTCTGCTAGCATCACCTCAGGAAGGCCTCCCTGGCCCGTATATAAAACAGCAACTCCCACTACTACCTGTACCCTCTGACCCTGCTCTGCCTTTCCTTTTCTCAGCGAAGTTACATGTCTGTCTTTAAAAAATCGTTTCTTGTTTATTCTCCACACCACCACCCCCACTAGAATGTCAGCTTTTCAAAGGCATTTTTGTCTGTCTTTCTCACTGCTATACCCCCAGCATCTAGAATAGTGCCTGGAACAAAGTAGGGGCTCAGTAAAGATATGAGGAATGAATGAATGAATCGGGTGGTAGCAACTCAAATGTCACCTCCTTGATGAGGTCTCCCTTGATTTCACTCACACGTGAATGGCCTGGACCCACTGTTTTCAGCTTGGTGCTTCTGTGTGTCTCTGGGGGCTGAGCCGCATTCATCTGTGATTCCCCAGCCTAGCCCTCAGCATACCATAGACACTCAGGTAATGGTGCTGCTAGGTCTAATATCCACCTGTCCACACATCCAGCTTTGTAAAGCAGGTTTACACCTGGCATCTCGATTCATCCTCACCACAGCCTTCTGACATGGGTGTGTTGCCCCTGTTTATAGATGTGACCTGGAGAGGAATGATTGCTGGCCCAAGGTCAGACAGCTGGTTGGCGGCAGAGCCACACCTAGAACCCGTCTCCTGCTTCCCAGGGAGCAAAGAGTGTGAAAATTACACTCTATGGGGGCACCTTGGGAAGATCGTAGAATCAGCTCCACCAGAGGCTGCAAACCCAGCACCTGCAGGGCCTGCCTTTGGGAGCTGGTACAGCAAGAGTCTCAGATTTGTCACAAGAAGCCAGAAATCCTAACTTGGCAACTGATTCAAATGAAGCCAAAACCCAGAACAGCCTCTTCCGAGGGCTGGATTCTGACCTTTGGCCAACAGTTTGCAACCTTTGCTCTATTGGATTCTACTAGATTCTAGATGATCCTCCATTTTACAGCCGAGAAAACTGAGACCCAGAAAGGGGAGTAATTTGCCCAAGGTCACACAGCAAGAGCCAAGATTTGAAAATCTATGGTCTGGAGAAGGCAATATATGGGGGCAGTGACACAGACCCCCTTGCCCCCGAGTCAGTCCCTGACATTCTCTGCAAGGTGGCTCAGGCCAACAAGGAAAAGGAAAACAGATGCCTAATTCCGGGGGCAAGTGGCCGTGGGGAGAGCTGAGTTTCAGAAGCAAGTAGAACTGGGTTCAAACTCCAGCCGCAACCCTCACCAGCTGTGTGACCTTGGGCCAGGCCCTTCCCTTTCTGAGCCACGGCCTCTCCGCTGTGAGATGGAGACAGGATGCCCTGGGTAAGCGATGACTCACTCTCAGGCTCGGCTGGTCCAGGGGTGCGGGCCAGACTCCACTGGCTCCATGGGTTTTGGATCCTGCAGGCTGGGACTGTGCTGTGAATACTTCTGCAGAACTCTGATGCGGTTGCCACACAGCGCATGCGCGGCACCCATTCCTGTTTCATCAACCTCCCAGCTCTGCTGGCACAGAGATTGCACCAGAGCAGACTGTGGCTTCCAGAAAGGCCTCCGCAGGACAGGCTTGGTGACACCGGAGCCGACCTCCGGTCCCAGCACCCCCTCCCTGCTGAAGCCCGTTCACAGCCTGAGCAGGTGCCTCCTGCTTCTACCAGTAATGCCTCAGTCACCGGCTAAACAGCTATTCCAGTCCCTGCTGCTTCTTTCTTTTTTTTTTTTTTAACAAGCTCTCTCTTCAAATTGTAAATGCCCGAGGGGGTTAATACATTAGCTTGCAACAAATCATTTCACTGGCCTCTCCTGACACTCAGCTATGAGAGGGGGTGGGCAGGTGGCCTGTCTGGTTGGGCTCCTCACCCCTCTCCACCTCCAGGAGTGGGGAGACCCAGCCCTCCCCTCCCAGGGCCCAGAGGTCCAGCCAGCTCCTCCCACAGCAGAAATGTCATGGGGGAGTAATTTGGGCAGAAATGCCTCCTAGGAGGTCACTCCACCGCCCATCACACTGCCCTACCTCTGTGTCCCTCCTTCCCTGCCTCAGGGCCACTCTCTCCTCCTCGGCCCCAGCCCCTGCTGAACTCCAGACACTGGACTCCATTGCTGCTCAGGCTTTCCCCGCCCCCTCCCATGCCAGGCCAGAAGCCTCCCGCCCACTCACACCAGCTGGTGGGCCTCAGGCCCCATCAGTCCTGCCTCCTGAATGCTCCTTTCATCCCCCGACCATTGGCCCGAGCCTCATGGCATGTCACCAGCCACTGCAGTCTCCCCCGACTGGTCCCTGGCCTTTAGTCTTGCTCCCCTCTGCCCATGCTCCATAGCCAAAGAGAACTTTCTAGAACTGTCTGGCAAAGGGCCTCCAAACTTAAGTCCCTCTTTCAAGGCTGTCAGCTACTCTCAGAAGGAGAGCTCATCCCAGCATTCAAGGCCCCACTGACTTTACCTGCCTTCTTTCCTATATCTGATAACACGTGCCATGCATTTTTTAATTCCCCACATCCGAGCAAAAAAATTATTCATTGTTTCCCTGAAATTAAAATTGAACTGGGTGTTCTATATTTTACCTGGCAACCCTAATGTCAGTCCAAACACCCTGGACAACATCATGAGGTTTTTTTTAGCTTAATTTTTTTTTTTTTTTTTTTTGCTGTGCCATGCGGCATGTGGGATCTTAGCTCCCGCAACAGCGATCGAACCTGCGCCCCCTGCGTTGGAAGCACAGAGTCTTAACTACTGGACCTCCAGGGAAGTCCCCTTTTAGTTTAATTTTTTAGTATAGCTACATTTAAGTGCAATATCTTGGACATACTTATACCAAAAAACTGATTCATTGTTTATCTGAAATTCAAATCTAATTGGGCATCCTGCATTTTTATTTGCTAAATCTGGCAGCCTAGGTCCTACATAGGTAACAGGGACCAGGGGGAATGGCAAGGGTCGGACAGCCCCAACCTGGACCCTGAAAACTCTGCCCTGCAGTCAGCCTGAAAGCCTCCTTTCCAAACCTCTGCCCTGGTACCTGGAAGGGGCAGGAGCCCAGAGACTCCTTGGGAGGAATTATTCCACTGCTGCCCACTTCTCTCCTCTCTCTGGGCCTAGTTTCCTTCTCTGTAAAATGAAACTCATGGTTTCTCTGCCCCGTTTCCCAACCTCTCCCAAGGATCAAACACCTGAGTCGAGTAGGGGATTCTCAGCTGACCGAATGCACCCAGAAGGCAAACAGGCTTGTGAGAGTTTCTGTTCTTTGGCTCACCCAAGGGCCTTGAGGAATAATTAAGACAAAGGTCCTTTTTTGCTTGTTTTTTCCCAAAGTACCTCGTAAACCAGTTAAACTACCTCAGTGATAATTGATTCAGACATGATCATCAACTAAAAGCATTGGGTGAAAGTTTGTCGGGAATTAGGACATTCACAGGGTATCAAAGTAAAAGTTACCTTTACAATAGGGAGACCAGGCAGGCGCCAACAGGCAGGTGACCCATCACCTGCCCTTTGATCCAATCTGTCTCCAGACTAAAGGAGACTAAAGACACCCGGCCAAGTAAAGGCCATGCCTGACCTGGGATTACAGCCTGGACCGCAAAAAATAATGGCTAGAAAGGACATTATGGGACAACTGGGACAAGTGGAATGTGGGCTGGGGATTAGACAACTGTGTTGTTTCAATGTTAAATTCCCTGAATTTGATACTTGCACAGTGGTATGTAGGAGAATGGCCTTGTTCTTGGGAGATGTGTGGTGAAGTGGGTAGAGGTGAAGGGCTACATATCTGCAACTAACTCCCCATGGTGCAGCCAGAGCAAACAGACAGATAGGGAGGAAGGGAGAAAGAGGTCAAAGGATAACAGCTGGTGAATCCGGTAGTTCATTGTACTATTCTTGCAACTTCTCTGTGCATTGGACATTTTTCCAAATAAAAAGTCTGAAGGAACACCCACCCAGAATAAAATATCAGAAGTAGAAGGGGTCTTAAAGACCTTGTTCCCTGACCCTTTCCCAGAGAGGGGAAGGTCTTGGCCTGTGGTCACACAGTGAGTGGCAGCTGAACCCTCCCCACTTGGTCTGAGTCCCAAGAGCAGGAATGGGCCACCTAACCAGTGTCACCTCTCGTTCTTCTCCCCGCCGTCCCTCAGCCGCCAACACTCTGCCCCTGGGGCCACCCTACAGTCATATAGGAGGTGAGCAGCTCCCGGAGTGTGGGGAGAAATCCACCCTGCCCCTCTCCAAAGAAGCTGGACCACAACTCCCTCATGCGAGGCCAAGCCTGGCAGGTGGGATACTTTCTAGGGAAGCTTCCAGATGTAACCAGGAGTGAAATCTCCTTTTGTGCTTCACACACTGGAGTGTTTCAGTGGGGTGAGGTGTAAACACAACAGCTTTTACTGTAGTGAGAGCAAAATGCTTCAATAATTTATATTGTTATAATGTTGATCTTATATACTGCAACAATTATGAAAAGGTTCAGACAGATAAATAAGAAAAGAAATGGACAGTTAATATGATCTAAAGAGAGGCAACAACAGCATGATAACTTTAGGAGGAAAGCTGTTTCCTTTCTGAGTCTACAAGTGCATGTAATAATTTAAATGACAAGACGAAAAAATAGATTCCATCCTAATTGTGATTTTTTTTTTAAATTAATTTATTTATTTATGGCTGTGTTGGGTCTTCGTTTCTGTGCGAGGGCTTTCTCTAGTTGCGGCGAGCGGGGGCCACTCTTCATCGCGGTGCGCGCAGGCCTCTCACTACCGCGGCCTCTCTTGTTGTGGAGCACAGGCTCCAGATGCGCAGGCTCAGTAATTGTGGCTCACGGGCCCAGTCGCTCCGCGGCATGTGGGATCCTCCCCGACCAGGGCTCGAACCCGTGTCCCCTGCATTGGCAGGCAGATTCTCAACCACTGCGCCACCAGGGAAGCCCCCTAATTGTGATTTTTTAGGACTGTTTGTTGGACTAGCATTTATAGCCTTAGTCTAAATAGTATTTACGTTTTGTTTATTTAAGGCCATTTAGGTGATGATTAAAAGGAGAAAGCCAACTTCGTCACCTCCAAATTTCACGAGAAGAAAATCCAACATCAGACATCCACATTCGTGATAACCATCATCAATCCAGGTGTAACAAAGAACACGGAGAAAATCAGAAGTGACTGGGGGAAATGCTGAGGTTCGGGGTGGTCTGTGGCTCCCCTGGCCTCTGTGGAAGGTGTCTCTGGAGAGAGCACCTGTGCCATGGGTGGCCTAGGAAGCACCTAGCAATGAGAACTTACTGGCTGCACATGCTGAAGTTAAGCTTTCCTATTTGATTACTTGCTTTGCAATCAAGGCCAGAGAGCCCTGGCGGGCCAGCATGGGCCTACACAGAGCAGGCACCTGCCCACTGTGTTGAATTCACTCATTCAACAAGTATCTATTGAGCACCTACTACGTGCTACTCTATGTTCTGTGCTAGGTTCCAGGCAGGCAGGGGACTTCAAAGCAGAGTCCTGCTCTCAGGAAGCCCACAGTCCACTGTGATGGGGTGGGACTGGGGGCAGCCCATCCCTGAAAAAACACACAGGATGACTTTAGCTCAATGCTAAGTGCCGGGAAGACCACAAGGGGCTGCCTGGAGAGGGAGTCAGGGCAGGCCTTGCTGAGGACGGAACATCTCACCTGATGCCCAAGCAAGAAGCCAGGGCTGACCCTGAGGCAGTTGGGGATGGTGTTCCAGAGAGAGGGGAAGGCCTGGACGTGGGACCAAGCCAAGCAGTTTGAGGAACAAGAAGGCCTGTGAGGCCCAGCAACGTGCTCAGGGTCGCAGGCTGAGGTCAGGCCAAGCGGGGCTTCCTCCTGCAGGCCTTGGAGGCGGAGTTTCCGGATTTTATTTTAGATCCCATCAATGGGGGGCGCCATCTTCTCCCCTATAGGATGGCAAACGAGGCCCAGAGACCGCCAGCGTCCCACCCGAGGCCACAGAGCGGGTCAGAGCCCCGCCGCAGGCTGCCGGGGCGACTGCGCAGGCGGCCGGCCTCGCGTTCCAACGGCCCCTCTCCCTCCAACCCTCTCCCCGCGGACGGAAGCGGGCGGGGCGGGGCCGGGCCTCGAGCTCGGCCTCCCGCCCCCGCGCCCCGACTGGGCCGCGCTCGGGCCCGCCCCTCCTCCTCGGTGACGCAGCCGGGGGGCTGGCCCGGGGCGCGGCGGTCTCGGCGGTGGCGGCGGCGGCGGCGGAGCGAGCGAAGAGCGGCGCCACCATGGGGGCCCAGCTGAGCACGGTAGGCGGGGAGGGGACGCCGGCTGCCGCGGGCCCGGGGCGTCGCTGCGGGCCGGCGGGCGCCGGACCCCCGTCTCGGGCAGCGCCGACTGCGCCCGGCCGCTAGGGGCGGGGGGGGGCCGGGCTCGGACGCGGGCGCAGGACCCCACCCGGCCCCGCCCCATCCCGCCCGCCGCGCCCCGGTGGTCCCCGTGCGGCCGTGACTCACGCCCGGGCCTCTGCCCCCGGGCCCAGCCCTCCCGGCCGAGGGGCGTCACCCGGAGGCTGGCGGCCGCGCGTTCGGGGCGCCCCGCCCGCCGCCGCCGCCGCCGCCGCCCCCCTCAGCCCGGCCGAGGAGTGCGGATGTGTGCGCGAGTGCGCGGGTGAACGTGGCCGGTGCCCCCGCGTGTGAGTTAGTGTGAGTGTGACTGAACACGTGTGAAGTGTGAAGGAGGGAGCGCGTACGTGTGAGTGTGAGTTTGTGAGGGCGTGTGTGTGACCGGGTGTGCGGGTGTGACGTGTGCGTGTGCAGGAGTGTGTATGGGGGTGAGTGACAGTGAAAGAGTGAGCAGGTGTGCGGGAGTGTGACCGTATCTGTGAGTGTGTGCGTGTGGAGTGTGTGTGTGTGCGTGTGGAGTGTGTGCGTGTGTGGAGTGAGTGTGCGTGCGTGTGGAGTGAGTGTGTGCGTGTGGAGTGTGTGTGCGCGTGTGGAGTGAGTGTGTGTGTGCGCGTGTGGAGTGTGTGTGAGGTGTGTGCATGCGTGTGGAGTGTGTGTGCGTGTGGAGTGAGTGTGTGAGTGTGTGCGCGTGTGTGTGCATGTGGAGTGAGTGTGTGAGTGTGTGTGTGCACGCACGTGCGGTGTTGCTGGATCGCAGAGTTTTTACGGACAACAGCCCCTGAGCCCTCTCCGTGGGCTGCAAGCTAGGCTCTGGTCTCTCTTAACCCAGCAAACTTGAGAGGCCCCAGCCGTTGGCCCCATTTTACAGACGAAGAAATGCCACTCAGACTTGGCCACCGGCCGGGCTGGCGGAGTCCGAACTTGTGGAGCTGCAAAGTCCATCGTCATGCTGTCACTTTGGTTCGGCCCAGGGCTGCCCTCCCTCGCCCTCGGGCCTTTCAGAAGCTGCAGCGGTGGTGCATGACCCACGTTGAGGCTGTGGCCAGAGGGCGGTCCCCACCCACACACTCGGGCGCCTGGGCGCTGGCTGGGGGCACTTGGGGAGGGCTGCCACTGGGAGGATTAGGCCCAGAGCCTCTTGCCTGGCGTCCTCCTCCACCTCCTCCCTCTGGCTCTGTGGGGCTCCCCCTTGGGGACTCGGCAGAAAGCCTCTTGGCCTGGGTGTTGGCTTGTGAATGTGTGGCCCAGCCTAGGACTCTGGGTGACATTCAGCCCAGGGGGCAGCTTTGCCCAGGGCAAGCCTGGGGGCATCACCCCAGCTCAGCGTAACGTCCTGACCATGTTCCCAGAAATCCCCTTCCTCCCTCACTGCTCAGCTTCCGGACCGGAACCCAGACCCCCGCCCCTGCTGTTTTCCCGCAGTGCCTCTCACCTTCTAGCCGTGTTGGTTGGGTTTGTCTCTGTGTCCCCAGGATCTGGCTGCCCAGTGTTTTTGCTGAGTAGCCAAGGACCCCTTGTAGCCCCTCTGTGAGGGGCAGAGCCCTGCCTGCGCGTCAGGAGACCTTCACCAACCCTAAGCCTCCTCTATCCAAAGGGTGGGAGGATTGCCCTTTCCTCGTGGGCCCTGCCGGGGTCCCCACTTGGCCCCAAATACCCGGAGCAGCCCCCAGCCAGGCCTCCTGGCACAGCGGCTCCACGCAGTCTGCGGGAGGCCAGCCCGGGCTTTGGGCACCAGGCATCTTATCTGAGACGTGCAGGCCCAGAGGGAGGCCTCCTCCCACACACCGGAAGAGGGGACGCCGAGGGGTTGGCACTTAAACCTGCCAGCCACCTGGGGGTATGTTGGGGGCTTAGCCTGCCGTCCCCGACTCTGGCTCCCCTTCCCCCAGCACAGTTGTGAGTGCTCAGTGGACCCTGACAGGCCGCCACCACAGGTAGAGTCCAAGGCTTTGCCCCTGCCCCTGGCAGCTCTGTGCCCAGTCCGTGGTCCAGACCCGCAGCCCCTGGGAAGCAGGGCTGGGTCTCCCCCGTGGAGGGCAGCTCCGCTGTCCACCTGCCCCTCCTCCTGGTTCCCTTTCCCGGAAGCGCTGAGCCAGGAGCCCCTCGCTGCAGAGCTTCCTCCACTCCCTCCCACTTGCTCCTACTTCCCGAGAAGGGGGCCATGAGGGAGGTGGGCACGCAGATCCCAGCCGGACAGCTGGCGGGCAGGCAGCGGGCAGGTAAGCCTCAGCACAGGGGGCTGGCAGCTGGGGGGTCCTGGCAGGTCCCTTTGCCCACCCAGACCTGACCTGGGTAGAGTGGATGGCAGGGTCCCGGTGGGGAGTTCCAGGGGGTGAGCAGCTGGCTGGGTGCCACACGGGGGTAGTAGGGCTACCCAGCCCCTCGGCTGTGGTGGGTGAGCTGGGGCTCCCTGGAGACATCCTGGGACTCTGGCACCCCGTTTCCCTCTCCCCTTCCTGTGTTATCAGAGGTGGGGAAAGGCAGGTGGTGGGTTTCCTGGTGGGCAGAGTGTGGCCTATGGAGCACCAGGTCAAGGCCTGGAGAAGCAGCTGTCCCCTAGCTCCCCTGGGGAGCTGGGGTGACGTGGTGTGTGTGTGTGTGTGAGCAGCACAGCTGAGGACGAGCTGGGGTGGGACCTTGGCTTTGGCCGCCTGCCTCCTGTTCACTCTGCCCACTGCTTGCAGGGGTGGGAGTGGTGCCTTGGACAGGGAACAGGGCATCCCAACCCCTTGTGAGTCTGGTAAAGCCTCCAATTTTCCAGAGACGAAGCTTCGCCTTTCCACGGCACCCTTTTCTCTGCCCGTGTCCATCTCCCACACTGGCTTGAGCTCCCCAGGGACGGGGTCCCCTGACCTGTGTCCGCCGCATCCCACACGGGCCCTGGCAGCTGTGCCCGCTGGGGTTTGTGACCTGAAGGACCGACTGACAGTGAGGGTCGGCTCACAGCTGCCTCCCAGAGAGGAATTTGTACGAAGTCCACCCTTGCTCTCTCAGTGGCCAGACTGTCCGCAGATGCAGAGGGACCGTGCGGGGCTGGGGCTCAGTGCACGGGCCGAGCTGGATGCCAGTTCTCACCCTGCCTCAGTGTCCTCACTGAAGTGGAATGGCCATAGCGCCCGCGTCCCGGGCTCGAGGACTGTGTGAGATACGAGAGTGTCGCGTCTGGGCACGGGCACTGGAAGGAAGGCTGCGGACATTATCCACCTCTCACTGGCACAGCTCCTTCCAGCAGCGGCTCCAGTCCCAGCACACCTCTGGGAGGTAGGTGTGCCCAGCACGTGTGGAAACAGCCAGGAATTCAGGATCCAACCCCTCAGCCCTGTGCTCCACGGAGGACCGAGCCCCACCCTTCCCCTGGAGGCATCTGGTCTCTTGTCCTGGTTGCTGAAACTTTCCGACAAAGTAAGAAAAGTCAGAGAGAGACTGCAGTGCAGGGGCTTGTTCTTGTCCCTTTGTGAATTTATCCACGAATATTTACTGAGTGTCTCTGCTCTGAGTGCTAGAGATGAGACACCAGGTCCCCCGCCTTCCTGGGTCTGCTGTCGCGCATTGTCTGTGACCTCACATGGGGACCCTGGCCCAGCCGTTTGAGCCCAGGGCTGGCATCCAGGGCACACGAAGCTGGCGCCTGGGATCTGCAAGTTCTGTGTAAGGGCCAAGGCCAGTGTTGAGGACTTGTCTTCAGAACCATTGACAAATGAGTCTTTTTCACGGCCCAGCACGTAACCGTGGGCTGGCATTTGGGGCAGGTGAGGGATTTGGGGTGAGCGACAGAAAATTGGGAACCGAAGCCCAGACTCCACCCTGGGCCTCCCTGAGCCACAGTTTCCTCATTTGTCAAATGAAGAATGCAGTTGGCCTGTCTCCCAGTGCTGAGGGTCGGTGAGGAAATGGAAGGGAAGGTGCTTTGCAGGCTGTGAAGTGAGCTGCAGGCCAGGGGGTCTTAGTTACTAAACTTGGCTGAGCACTTAAACGGCTGTGCTGGGGGGAAATAAAACTCCAGAGAGCACCAAACATAACTCCACTTGGGCTCTTAAGGTCGTTTAAGTTTATTTCCAGGACTCCCAACAATGGTGATTTCCTGCAAATGTAACTTCACTCAACTTTTCCCCTAAACAATGTTCTCCATGGATATGGCTTCCCTGATTGATGTGGGAGAGGCCTGGAGCTGAGGAATCATCAGAGTCGCCCTCATCCCCGTGGGGTTTGCAGAGCTTGGGCGGGGGCTCCGGAAGTCTGCTGAGGGCTTGCTTAGCTAGAGGGTAAGAGCTGACGTTTGAGCTGGGCTCTGGAAGTGGAATAAGAGTGGTTGGATGAGGGAAGAGAAAGGGCATTCAGGGCAGAAGGGAGAGTGTGCAAAGGCCTAAGGCAAGAAAGGCTTGTGACTGGATAGTGGGGACCTTGAGTGTTGGCAGTGGGGAGCCGTGGTGGGTGTTTGGGGGTGGCGGAGCAGCCCCTTAGTCTGGGCAGCTGGGGCCTCACTGCGGGAGCCGGGAGATTGGACTGTGCTGGAGCAAGGGGATTTGGGCTGTGGGCTCCAGGACATCTGTCCTGGGAGGTGGCTTGGGAAGAACCACACTTTGGGCTAGACAGGCCTGGGTTGCGGGGCCATGGGCGAGTCACTTAACCTCCCTGAGAAATGGGTTTGAGTCCTCTGAGGACTGACTTTCCTTCTCTGTAACTTGATGATAATCACAGCACCGATAGCCTAGGATTGAAGTGAGGATTATGCCAGAGAATTCACGTCCCACTCTTGGAGCAGTGCCAGCTCGGGGACACTGGCCAGTTTGCTCCATGCATGGCCTTTTGCAGCCTCGATTCCTCCCCAGCCCTGGGTGGGACTGTCCTCATGAACTTGAGGAAGGTGGAGCGTGGAGAGGTGAAGATTCTCTCCTGAAGTCCTGAGCTGGGTCTCAAACCCAAGTCTCCTGACCCCAGAGTCCAGGGCTGCCAACGGGCCTTAAATTCGACCCGGGGTGGGTGAAATACCCCTTGGTGGCCAGGACATGGTAGGTGCTGGTTAAGTAGGCAGGTGGCCAGAGACCCTTTGTGTGGCCCTGTGCGGGCCAGAGGGGTGCGCAGGGGCCAGCTCCCTCAGGCCTTCTGTTTAGACCTATTGGTTACAGACCAGGGGCCCCGTGGGGCGAGGCCATGGCTGCAGCCAGCCTGGAGGCTCTGCCTGTGGGAGAGGCACGGTGTTCTGAGCCCAACAAAAGGCCTGTAACCAAAGCTGCGGCTGGGCAACTTGAAGCAGCTGGGCTGGTTTGGGGGGCAGGGCCAGGCCCAGTATGGGATCTTGGTGCCTCTACCCTTCCTTCATTTGGGTATTCCGTCTCCTGGGTGATGGTGGCCTCATGAGGGTGGTAGAAAAACCTCCTGTGTGTGTGCCCACATTCCCCAGGTTATAGACCCTTTGGTGACCTCAGCCCTCCATCTCATCTCATATCCCAACTCCCCTGGGCTGTTGGCCAGGCGGTGGCCCTCACCTTCCTTCTATAGCCAAGAATACCGAGGCACAGAGAGGCCTCAGGTACTCAGCCAGAGTGTCTTCCCCAGTTGATAGAGTGGGGGTTCCTGGCAGGGCTTCCGGGAAGGGAGGGAGCAGTGAGGCTGGGCCTTGAGAGGTGAGAATCTTCTCACCTGACCCTGAATAGGGCAGGGGCCCATTCCAGTTCTGTTCTCTGCAGAACATGCTACCTCAAGAGGCCTGCAAAGGAAGCAGAGAGGCCTCCATGCAAGCAAGGAACTTGGCTCTGAGCTTCCTGGCAGCCAAGGCAAAAAGGGGGATTTGTAGTGTTATGATAAGAAGAATACACACGGTCATCTGCTGTGAGAACTAAAGTCAGGGAGGTACACTAGGGAAGGTGAGTGAACAAGCTGTGAAACAATTTTCTTGAGAACCGGTATTTTGGGAGAACTTACGATTGTTGACCTCGCTGTGTGAACCACTAGTGTGGACTCCCTTCTTCACTTTTTATTTTGAAATAATTTCAGACTCACAGTAAAGTTGAAAAATGTATAAAGAGCCCTTATATACTCTTCACCAAGATATACCAGATATTAACGTTTGCTATATTTACTTTATTGTGTGTGTGTGTGTGTGTATTTTAAACTCTTTGAGAGTAAACGACAGATATGATGGTTCTTTGCCCCTAAATACTTCAGCGTCTATCTCCTAAGAACAAGGACATTCTTTTGTGTAATCACAAGACGATCAAATCAGGAATGTAACACTGATACAGTGCTATTGTCTCATCTATGGGCCTTCATGCATATTCCACCTGTTGTCTCAGGATTGTCTTTTACAACTGTTTTTTTTTCCCCTGGCCCAGAATCAAATTCAGAACCACGCATTGTATTCAGTTGTTCTGTCTCTTTGGCCTCTGTACAGTAAGTCCCCTACAAGTTGCAAACTTTCAAAGGTGCGAACGTGTGTGAGTGAAAGACGTCAACGTCAGGCGTGAGTGAAATTGTAGCTTGCCCTCCATCTCCTATTGCTGACGATCCTTCACCTCTACCGTCTCCCACCTCCTCTCCCTCCTCCAGTCAGTAACTCTTCTTGCCTGTTCACTCGATGCCAGCCCCTGTATGCTAGCTGTTGTACTGTCCTACTGAACTTTTCAAGGTACTGTACTGCAAGATTTAAAATGTTTTCTTTATTTTTCGTTTGTTTTTTGTGTATTATTTGTGTGAAAAGTATTATAAACCTATTATAGTACAGTACTGTATAGCTGATTGTGTTAGTTGGGTACCTAGGCTAACTTTGTTGGACTTAACGAACAAATTGGACTTACGAACATGCTCTCAGAACAGAACTCGTTTGTATGTAGGGGACTTACTACTGTATTCGTTTCCTACGGCTGCATATAAATTACCACAAACTAGGTAGCATAAAACAATGGAAATTCATTCTTGCACAGTCTGGAGGCCAGAAGTCTGAAATCAAGGTGTTGGCAGGGCGTGCTCTCTGGAGGCCTAGGGGAGGGTCCTTCCTCCTCGTCCTGCTTCTGGTGGCTTCCGGCAGTCCTTGGCCTCCTTGGCTTGTCACCACATCACTCCAGTCTCTGTCTTCACACAACCTTCTCCTCTGAGTCTTCTCCTCTGTCTTAGAAGGACACCTGTCATGGGATCTGGGGCCCACCGGGGAGATCCAAGAGGATCTCATCTCAAGATCCTTAGTTTAATTACACGTGCAAAAACCCTTTTCCATCCCCAGGATCTGGGTGGACGTGAGTTTTAGGGGAGCACCCTCCAACCCACCAGAGCCTCCTTTAATCTGGACCCATTCCTCGGCCTTCGTTTCTCATGGCTTTGACATTTTTGAAGAGTGGTGCCAGTTATCGCGGAGAAAGGCCCTCGGTGTTTCCTTGTGTTAGAGGCAGGTTGTGTGCTCCTGAAGGAAGGCACAGAGCCGTGCTGGGCCCTTCTTGCTTCGTGTCAGGAGGTGCACGGTGTCAGCTGGCCCCTTTCCTGTGCTGCTCCCTGGTTAGGGTGGGGTCTGCCAGGTTCTCCACTGTGGAGTTGGTCTGAGCGGTCTTGAGGCCGTTGTTGTTTTCTTCCTGAGTCTCACTTGTGGTCCAGATAGTGGAGGCTGCCCAGGACTCGACTTCCGGATGGCCAAGGGTAGCTGCTGCACACAGATACCCGGTGAGGTCAAGTGCCTGCTGGGGGACGGCCTGGGTTATCCATTTTCCATGGCTAATCTCCATCTTCACAGCCAGGGAGTGTAGCGTATGACCCCCATTTCACAGATGGAGAAGCAGGGCAGAGAGGCTAAGTGCTTTTCCCAGGGACACAAATAGCTAGAAAGGGCAGCAGGCTGGTTGTCTTTCTTTGCAAGGGTGTCCTCTCCAGGGTAAACCTAAGCAGTTTTATTTGGCCGTGGGATTTGGGTTTTCTCTGTTTTTAAAAAGTCCAAACTGCCTCTAGGGTCTTTGTGAGGCTGCGATATGTTTTCTCTGTTTTTAAAAAATCCAAACTGCCTCTAGGGTCTTTGTGAGGCTGCGATATGGGGGGCAGCGGGCTGGCAAGGAAGAGGCTCTCAGAGCCATGCAAGAGGGTGAGTGATGATGAGGGTGAGGCCTGATGTTTAAGAGTGTGACTGGGGAGGCAGGTGGACTCAGGTTTGAGCCGCAGCTCCCTACCTGCCCGCTGTGTGACTGGGGGTGAGTTGCTTCACCTCTCTGAGCTGTTTCCTCATCTGTAAAGTGGTGGTGATGACAGTGCCTACCTCATAGGGTTGTCATGAGGTTAACCCCTGTGCAGGGCTCTGCATGATGCTGAGCAGTAGACTCTCAGAGCTTGAGGGGACCTTGCAGATCACCTGGTCCAGTTCGGTTCAGAGAGGGGAAGGGACTTGTCCAGAGTCACACAGCCAGCAAGGAGCAGAGCTTCCTAACGTCTAGCTCAGTGCCTCAGCTGCCCCTCCCACCTGAAGGCAGAACCCCAGGGGCTCAGGGGTTTGTCTGTTTGTCTAAATAGAGCTAGCACTTGACATCACTTAATAGGGCCAGGGAAATTGACTAAAGGGAGAGAGGGAGGGAGGGAGGGAGCACAGATACACAGTGCTCAAGATTAAGCACAGGTACTTGGGAACTTTATGCTGAGTTTCCTGGCAGCCAAAGTGAAAAGGGCTACATGCTCAGTTATGTAGCTTTCTTTGTCCCCATTCCTCAGGGAAAATGGAGCTTTTCCAACGACTCAGTAACACAGTGATAGGTTTCATGAGTCTGATTTTTGTAACTTCTCCCAGCTGGCACCAAAATGGAGCTGGGGTTCCCTGAATGAACATGATGGGGAGAGGGTGTTCCTGGTAGGGGAGAGGCCCGGAGGTGTGTTTGGAGGAAGGGCAGGGGGCAGGCTGACCTCGTGGGTCTGTCCTGTCGTTTCAGTTGGGCCACGTGGTCCTCTCCCCAGTCTGGTTCCTGTATAGCCTGCTCATGAAGCTGTTCCAGCGCTCCACCCCGGCCATCACCCTCGAGAACCCGGACATCAAGTACCCGCTGCGGCTGATTGACAAGGAGGTCAGTGTGGGGCCTGAGGGGGTCGTGGGGCATGGGCACCTCTCTGTCCTTGTCAGCATCACAGCATTTCACAGGCACCTACTATGTGCTCAGGATATGGGCCCCTGTGAAGTAGGTCCCATTATCTGCCCGTTTTACAGATGCGGAAAGCGAGGTGGTCCCTTTCTAAGGCTACCAGTAAGCGACAGAGGGATTTGAACTCAGGTCTTTGCCCACAGAGCTGGTTCGTTGAACCACACTCACTATTCCCCAGAAGGTCAGAGTGGGAGGGACCCCGTAAGGACTCTGGGGTCCAAGTAACCATTTAATGGCTGTGAAAACAGAGGACAAGAGAGGAGTAACTCAGGTCACACTGTGAGTTAGGGGCAGGACCAGGACTTAGGCCTAGGCCTCGTGGTCATCCCAGCTGCCTCCCATCCCAGTGCCCCTTCCTTAAAGATAAGGTCTCCTCCCCTCCTCCTTCCCCTGCCCGCAGGGTCACCTACTCAAGGCCCCTAGAGTCTTCTGCGTCTGTCAGATTCCCCGCGTGATCTCGCGATCTCGCGGGTGGCTCCGTCTCCTCCTCCGACAGGCTTGCTCCTGCCCTCCCCACTTGATGCTTTTCCTTTTCAAACCTCTGATCATGACTTAAAACCATCCTCTCCCTCCTTTGCCCAGCTGCCCACCCTGTAAGGCTGTTTCCCTCCTTACTCTCTCTCATCAGAGCCCCTCCCATGTGCTATTTCTGGCCACCGCAGCTGCCTCAGGAGGGGTGTGACAGGGAAAACTGAGTCATGGGGCAGAGAAAGTCAGTCACTTGCCCGAAGCCTGAGTCCTGAGCTCTAGTCTGCACCCGGGCTCCACATGAGAGCTGGGGCTCCTGTGACTGTACTTGTACCAGGATTTCACAGAAGCTGAAAACCAGAGAGAGGCAAAAAGAAAAGAAAAAGAAAGAAAAATTACTGCTTCCCAGATGAGAACACACTTATCCTCTCAATATATCTTATACACAATTTTTTCTTACTAAAATGAAATAATAATGTTTTAAAAGCTTTTCCTTTTATAAAGTTCTTTTTCTTTGTTGTTTTATAATTCCCAAAGTAATGTATGATTTATATGTGCTCGCTATAAAAATTTTACTTTTATAAAATAAAAGCACATATTTATATGTGCTGTGTTCGTGAGGTGTGAATGTTCCCCTCCCCCATAACCCCTTTGCAGAGGGTCCCCTTCACGGGCACCGTGAGCCTTTCTGGTAGTACATTCCTGTGTACATGATGTGTGGAGGTTCAGGTGTGTGTATACTTAGTTTCTCTTTTTTAATAACCTGAGTTTTTACCCAGCTGTACAATATGGACATCTTTACATGTCTAACCCAAAGCTGATCCATTATTTTTGATGACTGTCTGGTATTTTGTCACAGGGATGTCACACAGTGGACCCTCCAGGCCCCTTTGATTGAGCGGGAGGCACACGTGCTAGCGGTTACCCTCCCCCATTGTAGCCTCGTGGTGGGTCAGCAGGTGGGGCTGCTCTTGATACTTTTGCTGCGGCACAGGGAGGGGTCCCGGCTGTCGGCCCTTCCCCTCTCTGAACGGGACTGGACCAGGTGGTCAGCAAGGTTGCCCACAGCTCTGAGAGTCTGCTGCTCAGGCCATCACGGCCAGCACCGTGCCGAGCCCTCACAGACGTTAGCCTCATGACTTTTGCTGTGCTGGGCTAGTAATCATCAGTGTCTTTCTCTCATTTCTGTTCTTCCTCCAAAAACATCTGGCACGTGGGTTTCTGACCTTGAGCCCCAGGACCAGTTGATAATCCTGGGATCCACTTGCGGGAGGCCCTAGGGCTCCGTTTGCAGCTTCAGGCCTGGACTGTGGGGCAGAGAGGCCCACTGGCCGCCAACAAGCACTGCGTCCTAAGTGGTGGCTGGGCACCGTCTCTCCTGAGATCCAGGCCACCTGCCTTGGCTCACATGCTTCAGTGATGCTTAGAGTGACGCTCTGTCCCTTTGGAGAGGTCTGGCGTCTCCCCTCCAGGTGGTAACACTGTCCATCACTGGACCTTGCCTCGTGTGGGCATGAAAATGTGCTGGACAGCTAGCCGCCTGCCTTCCAAACGGCCCCTCGACACCCACCATCCTGCTGCACCTGGTGCAGGGGAGACCTCACAGGGGCCTTCCGGAGCCCAGGTCGGAGTCCGGGCACTGGGTTCGGTTCCCAGCTCTGACGCAGCTCACTGTGGGATGCTCGCCTACCTGGCCCCAGTCAAGACTGGCCT
Source organism: Balaenoptera musculus (assembly GCF_009873245.2). NCBI lineage: Eukaryota > Metazoa > Chordata > Mammalia > Artiodactyla > Balaenopteridae > Balaenoptera > Balaenoptera musculus. Next base: position 98,092,387 of record NC_045794.1, on the reverse strand, counting down.
CCTTGCTCGGCCCAGCCTCGCTCTTAAGCAGCCTCTGCCCCGCCCTGGAGGGGGAGTGGCCTTCACCCACTGCCCACTCCCTGGGTGCACGCCCTGCCTTGGCCGTGGCCAGCCCCAGTGACCTCCTGGGCAGCACGGCTGCCATGCCTCCTGCCCTCTGCAGCCCAGCCACGGTCGTGCCGTCCCGCTTCTCGGGGGGGCTTTTGCTTCTAGAGCCCCTCTCTTGAGTCCCAGGCCTGGGCACATGGGGCCTTGTCTCAGCTCTGCCCCACTTTGCTGGCCCAGTCCCTGAGCTGTTTCTGCCACCCCAGGACACTTCTCAAGCTGTGGCGGAGGTGGATCCTTTCCTCCTGTCCCTGGAATTTTCTGGGCTGTTTGGCAACCTCCCTTTGGGATCTTTTTTTTTTTTAAAGCACAGGCTCTATGTGCGCAGGCCTCAGTAGTTGTGGCATGAGGGCTCAGTAGTTGTGGCTCATGGGCTCTAGGGTGCAGGCTCAGTAGTTGTGGTGCACAGGCTTAGTTGCTCCACGGCATGTGGGATCTTCCCGGACCAGGGCTCGAACCTGTGTCCCCTGCATTGGCAGGCGGATTCTTAACCACTGCACCCAGGGAAGTCCCTCCCTTTGGGATCTTGAGCTCACTCTCTTCTCTGATCACCTTGCCCTGTGGCCCTGGGTGGGTCACTGCCCTTCTCTGGGCCAGTGAGAGCAGAGGCACACCCAGTGTGTGCCTGACCTCTGTGCCCTTGCACACGCATGTGCAGGTTGTATGTCCACATGTCAGTGTCACTTCTCTCAGTGACGCTCCGGTGCTGGGGAGGGGTGGGGACTCTGAGTCCAGGCACCCCTCTGCCCTGGGTGCCGTCCAGCAGCTCACGCCTCGTTGCAGGTCATCAGCCATGATACCCGCCGGTTCCGCTTTGCTCTGCCGTCGCCCCAGCACATCCTGGGCCTCCCTGTCGGTGAGTGCGGCCCCAACCCAGCGCACGTGGAGCCGGTGCTGGGACAGAGAGGTCGGGACTTTGCATTTCAGTTAGTGCAGGGAAGGCTTCAGGGAGGAGGTGACAGCCACCCTGGGCCTTCAAGGGTGAGTGTCAGAATAAGAGGCCAAATGCTTCAGTGTCCCCGGCAGTGGCACGAGCACGAGCAAAGGCAAAGAGATGGGACGTGATGGGAATCGCTGGGGGTGGTGAAGGGAGCAGTGGGAGCCGAGGTCAGGCTAGGCTTTGAACGCTGACGGGGTGCAGGGAAGTGGGTTGACAAGACCCAGGGGGCCCTGCAGGGATAGTCAGCCCAGACTCACCCCTGCTGTCCTGCAGGCCAGCACATCTACCTCTCGGCTCGAATCGATGGGAACCTGGTCATTCGGCCCTACACGCCCATCTCCAGCGATGACGACAAGGGCTTTGTGGACCTGGTCATCAAGGTGAGGTCTTGGGGCCACAGCTGCTTGGGGCGGGGGTGACCACCTCACAGCCAAGGCCCCACAGTCTGACCTCTGAAGGCCCTGTGCTCGCTGCGCCTGGTTTCCGAGTGAATAGCAGATCATAGTTCTTTGCACGAGCCAAGCTTCGGGGTCTCGGCAGAGGGCAGGGGCTGGGGCCAGGCTGAGCATCTCCAGACAAGGACAGGGCACCTGCAGAAGAGGGACCGGGCGGGCCCACCAGCCTGCGGAGGGCTCACCTTCCTGCTCTCGGACTGGCGAAGCCCAGTGAGCTGGGCACTGCTCATCCCCTGAGAAGCGTCCCGCAGGCCCGCTGGGGGGTGCAGTCTGAGGGGCTCACGGGACCTTGTCTGGGAGCTGGGGTGAGGGGCTTTCGGGGATCCATCACCGGTCAGGGGCTGGGTGTACGCTGTGGGAAGATGTAGCCATTAGAAGCAACAGACCAGAGAGACAGAGACCAACCAGCAAGGATCTTAAAAAACAAGATGCTGAACAGAAGGAGAAATGACAGCTATAGCCCGGTACATTTTTATGAAAATTAGAAACACAAACTTTCCAGCAGTGATCCATGTTCTCTGATTACACACCCAAAAGTGAGAACCAGCCTAGGCCGGTGGGCTGGGTGTTAGAGACCCTCCCTAGTCAAGGCCCAAACCTCCACGGCCGCCCTGGCTCAGCACCCCCGGGGACCAGGCTTGCTCTCTCAACTCCACTGTGCAGGCCCCAGGGCCCCCTCCCTGGACCCTTGGGTGGGGGGACAGGAGCAGAAACCCCCACTGGGCCTCAGCTTCAGCCCTGGGTCTTATAGGGTCCTGGGCTGGGCGCTGTGTCTGTGAGGGCAGGAAGGGAGCTGGGCCTGTCAGTCCCGGCTCTGGCCTGGATCTCCTCTTCGCTTGGTGTCATTTAGACCCTGTGCTGGGTGCCCAGGCCCCACCCGGCCTCAGTGTCTTGTCTTTGGCTGGAGGGTGGACACTGAACAGGTGGTCACACAGAGGTCAGTGTTTGTTCAGGGGACAAGCGCAAGAGACTGAGCACCTAGAATGGGCACCAGAGCTGGGGCGGGGGTGGGGTCATGAGAGCTGCCCCCCTGAGCAGGCAGCAGTGAGGCAAGATCTGGCGGCTGACGAGGCGGCAGCCAGCTGGAGACGGAGGAAGAGGACCTTCCAGGTGCAAAGGCCCTGAGGTCAGGAGGAGGCTTGAGGCCTTGAGGGACCGAAAAGGGAGAGGTCAGCAGGGCCAGGCAGATGCTTGGAGGCCCTGGTCGTCTGGGGCTTTGTCCGGAGGGAAAGGGAAGGTGGTGAGAGTTCAAGCATCTGTTCTTGCTGAAGTCACTCGAGCCAGATGTGGAGAAGGTGTTGGGGGGATTCAAGTAGAGACGGAATACTCACCAGGACCAGGCCCTTCCTGGCTTGGAGACCTCACTGTTCCCCTTGGCCCTGGCTAAAGGTCAGGGCCCCAGCCTGGCACACAGTCGGCTCTGCCCACTCTCGCTCCACTCTCCCTGCCCTGCACCCCAGACACACAGATACATCCCCTGTGCTGTAGCCACAAGCTCTTCTCCCCACCCCACCCCGAAGGCCCCAAACCCTATTAGGCCTCCTGGCCTTTGCCCACGCTGTCCCTCCCCCACTGCCTCTCCCCCTTCTCTGCTCATCACTCCTGCTTGCCCTTCAAGGCCCAGCAGAAATGCCCCCTGGTGCAGCCACCCCAGCCCTGGAGCTCCTCCCCTGTCTGCCCATCTCTTTGTACGAGGGTTGTAGCACATCCCTTTTTCCAAAGCTGAAATCCCAAAGGGCACAGGGAAGGAAATTGTTCCAAGAGTGATGTTTTTATGGCAGCACAAAGTGGAAAGAATTGAACATCCACCAGGAGGGCCTGGTGAGCCGGCTTCCCAGAGCCTTTACTGAGCTGACAGCCATGGGGATCTCCTGCCGGGAGGGGGTCACAGAGATGGTTTGTGGCAGAACATTATGCAGCAAGCCCTCGGGTCGCTGCCTTGGACACCAGGCTGATGCTTTGCCCTCCAAGGGGATGTTATGGGGAGGGCAGACCACTGGGGGGGACGGGACACAGACGGGTAAGTTTTGATTGGTGGAAGGGGCATTGTGTGAGAAGGCCACACACGGCCGCAGAATACCCCAGAAGAGGGTCTTCCCACTGTGGCCCAGAGCTCACCCCGGCAGCCCTGGGAACGGGGAGCTGAGGACTATGCGTGTCTTGCAGATTTACTTCAAAGACACCCACCCCAAGTTTCCCGCTGGAGGGAAGATGTCCCAGTACCTGGAAAGCATGAAGATTGGAGACACCATTGATTTCCGAGGCCCAAATGGGCTGCTGGTCTACCAGGGCAAAGGTGATCGGGTTGGACACCCCGAGGACCCAGTGGGGGCGGTGGATGCTGGGTGCGGGTCCCGACTCTGCTGCTGTCTGGATGGGTGACTCTCGTAGGGCAAGCCATCTCCTCTCTGGGGCCTCCGTTTCCCTGGCTGTTAGGAATTAAGGTGGCCAGCACGGGGGTTGCAGACCAGCTGCCTCTGGGGCCCAGGTGCGGCCCACAGACCAGCTTTGTTGGGCTGAAAGCAAAGGGGAGGGTTGAGCTGGAACGCCCCTGATTCTCCAGCCTCCCTGCCCCCCACGCCATCCGCCATCCGCAGTGAGGCGCTCATCCTCGTGCTCCTCTTTGCATCTGAGCTGGTCCCCATCCCACCTTCCCATCCCCCTCACCCTGACTGGCTGCGGGCTATGGTGGCCGCCACCCCCGAACCCCTGAGGCGGGGGCAGCTTCTCCAGCCCTTCCGATCCCCAAGCACAGCATGTCTGAGAGCTGGGCCTCACCCCTTCTCCTCTCCCCAGGAAAGTTTGCCATCCGTCCAGACAAGAAATCCAACCCTGTCATCACAACGGTGAAGTCTGTGGGCATGATTGCAGGAGGAACGGGTATGTGGACCCAGAGCCCCTCACTGAGTCCCTAGCGGGCGGATGTCGTGGTTCGGGGTCAGGTGTGGGACGTGGCACAGATAACAAGTGACTGGGAGCTTCCCAAGGTCAGGGACCTGGACCCCGTTGTCCTGGCACCTCTCTGGGCATCTGCCTGGCACCGGGCCTGCGTGTGTGCAGCAGGCGTTCACGCGGTGTGTGGGGGGCGGCTGTGTTGCAGGCATCACCCCGATGCTGCAGTTGATCCGTGCCATCATGAAGGACCCGGATGATCAGACCGTGTGCCACCTGCTCTTTGCCAACCAGGTCAGTGGGTGGTCCTGAGGTCTGCAAACCCGACTCCTGCTGAGAGGGGGCGAGGCCCAGCAGGCACTGCTCAGGGGTCTGCCCGGCTTTGCAGAGATGCTCAGGGAGGCTGAAATATGAGGGGTGCTCTGAACGTTCTGTGCACAGCAGCCCTCGCAGGGGCTGGTGGGGTCGGGCTTTTCAGTGTGGAGCTCAGAGCGTCTGACCCGAGTGGGGCTGCTTTGGTGGAGGGGTGAGGCACCTGGAGCACCCACACCCCGAGATTCGCTCCTCTGGCTGCTTCCTTGGAACCTCAGGGTTCCCTTCACCGCACACAGAGTGTGGAACCCACCAGTGAAGTGGGAGGAGCCCGAAGGGCCATTTTCACAGATGATGTGCCAAGGTCCCATCTGCGCGAGGTCCCTGAGCTGGGGGAGTTGGGACAGGGTTTGGACCTGGGCTTCCCAGCTCCTGAATGCATGTCCTCCTCCCCACACCCGCTGCCTGCCCGCCCCGGCCTGCTGTGTGGCCTTGGACAAGTCACTCTCCCTTTCTGGGCTTTGCTCCCTCACTGTGGAATGAGCTGATGAAGCAAGGTCATCACAAGGGTCTTTCTAGGTTCAGTGTTTCATGACTGAATATGTGGATCTTATAGTGATGCCCCTTTTGGGGGAAGCTAAGACGAGGCACCCCCCGCCTGTGAGGGGGTCATGCCCAGGCCCCCTGCGCCTCTCAGATATGGTTCAGGTCAGTTTGCCCCTGGGTCCATCCGGCCCAGGCTCCGCCCCGTGTCATCTGTGAGGACACCGAGCCTGGAGGCGGAGGGGCCGGGCTGAGGTCCCCGGGCTGAGGTCCCACACAGCTGCAGAAAACTGCTCTGAGGCCAACTGAGGTGGCCTTGACTAGGGGTGGGTGGAAACAGCCAGAAATTCCAAGCTGGCTGGTGGGGTTGAGAGGGTGGGCAGCGTTCAGCTTGGTAGTGCTGGGGCAGTCTCTGTGGAGGCCGTCAGCCCTCTGTCGCCTGGACGGGCATCTTTGTGCCCGTTAGCAGGGGCGATGGATTCTGTATCTCTTTCTGCATTTCAGTCAGTGCAATGTCACAAGTCACGTAGCCTCTGGAAGTTCCACTCCTCACCCGTGAGGGAGGAGAGTGAAGAATGCCAATAAAGTATCATATGAAAATCGTTCTGACCTCAAGGTCCCTCTGAAGGGTCTCGGGGACCCCAGGGGTCCGCAGGCCACACTGTGGGAACTGCTGCTTTGCTCCAGTTGAGTCGTTGCCCCTCCCTCCCCCCTCCTCAGTGACCTCCGTGCTCGGCTTGGACGGGGACCACAGCCCCTCCTTTCCCCATCCGTAATGTAGGGTAACGGGGGACCCACCTCTCGGGACGGTTGTGAGGGTTGAGATGGCCTTGGATAGGAGCGTTTAACATTGCAGACATGTGCATGCTTCCTGGAGTGACCGAGTGACCGGGAGTGGAGGCTGGTGGGGAGGCAGGTTGAGGACGGCAGCCTGAGTCCAGGGGAGGCTGGGGCTCTGACCCCAGCCTCAGCCTAAGGGAAGCACAATTTTTCAGAAGGGCATTAGGGAGTGTTAATAAACAGCGGGGCGACCTGGTTCTTGGACAGGGAGACTGATATTCTGAAGGTGTCGGTTCTTCATAAAGTAATACTCGAAGTCCCAGTGGGGATATTTTCTCCCCTTTAATATGACAAAATGATGCAATATGGCCTGGAAGACAAAGTACACATGCACAGCCAAGAAAGTTTTAAAAAAGAAGAGTGACAAGGAAGAACTTAGCGCACTGGATATTAAAACATACTAAAAAGTGTCAGTGATAAAAAATAGCATGGTTCTGGAGCCACACGTGAGACCTGGGCTTACTGGACTTACTAAGCATTTCTGGATAGCACAACAGGAAACCTAGACTGTGCTAGGACATGCTGGAACATGTGGCTAGTTACACTTAAATTAATTAAGATTAAACAAAATTAAAAGCTCGCTTTCCCAGTCTCACTAGCCACATTTCATTGGTTCCGTAGCCACATGTGGCCAGTGGTTACCCTATTGGATAACACAGATCTGTTGTGGAACACTCCGTTGAATAGCCCTGGCCTAGAAACAGACCCAAGTGTAGGTGAGGCTTTGTATCTGATGCAGGTGACATACCAAACCTGAAAAGAGAAAGGAAAAGGAGTGTTGAGTTAGTTGCTATGCACTTGGAAACAACGAAGTAGATCCCTACCTTACCTTATATAAAAATGGAGTTTAGGTTAAAGATATACATGTAAAAAATTGAAGCTTTAAAAGTAGAAGGTGAGCATTTTTACAGGAAATATTGATGAATGAGTGAACAAGGATGGTTAGTCTAAGCAAGACACCAGGGAGAGCCCGTCAAGGAGAAGATTGATGGAACCATCTGCTTAAAAATGAAAAGCTCCCCTGGGGAAAAACACAAAGTTTAAATAAGGTAGAAAGATAAGTAACTGGGGATGAGACATATAATGCATCACCAATGAAAATTAATATCCTTCATGTAAAAAGTTTTTACAAACTAATAAAAGATATTACTAGACCAGTGACAAACTTACTTATTAATAATAAAAAATAAAACAAGCTTTAGGGCTTCCCTGGTGGCGCAGTGGTTGAGAATCTGCCTGCCAATGCAGGGGACACGGGTTCGAGCCCTGGTCTGGGAAGATCCCACGTGCCGCGGAGCAACTGGGCCCGTGAGCCACAATTGCTGAGCCTGCGCGTCTGGAGCCTGTGCTCTGCAACAAGAGAGGCTGCGATAGTGAGAGGCCCGCGCACCGCGATGAAGAGTGGTCCCCACTTGCCGCAACTAGAGAAAGCCCTCGCACAGAAATGAAGACCCAACACAGCCATAAATAAATAAATAAATAAATAATTTTAAAAAAGCTTGGCTTTTAAAAAAAAACAAACAAAACATAAGGTTTACTTTCCATTAATCTGGTTGGCAAAGCTTAAAGGATCGTTACCCGGTGCTGGTAGAGGGGTAGGGAGACGGAGACTCCTGGGCATGCTGCTGGTGTGTGCATTGGCGTAACCTACCGGGGGATTGTAAAGCAGCTGCGTGTGTTGAACGCCCTAACCATGTGGAATTTTCTACCCTGAACTCCACTCCCTCAAGTTTATCCTCAGGAACAGGGCAGTGAGGGTGGTCAGAGAGGCACTGTTCATAAAGAGGACGCTCAGAGACGCAAGAGGGAAGAGATACGGGGATGGATATATGTACGCGTGTAACTGATTCACTTTGTTATAAAGCAGAAACTAACACACCATCGTAAAGCAATCATACTCCAATAAAGATGTTTAAAAAAAAAAAAAAAAAAGGAAAAGAGTATGCTCAGAACAATCTCCACGCCTCTCCCGTCGTCTGCCTCACCCAGCCCGGGGCTCAGTAGAGGTCTGTGAGCCAGTGACCTTTTCTGGTCGACAGAGTTCTTTGGCCCCCAGTTTCACAACAGTCTTATGAGATCAGTCACGCCACCCACTGGCCTGAGGAGCCCTGTCCGTCTGTGAGTGACCTGCAAACATACAGGGCAAAGTCTGTGGTTAGGAATGGAAAGGGGCTGTTTCGGGAGCAGATTGCTGATGCTCCCTGGGGGTCTGAGAAGGCTTCCTGGAGGAGGTGACAAGCTGCACTCTACAGGGCCACGTGGGGCTGGCTAAATGAAATCAGTGGGGATGGCAAGTGGGGAGCTGCAGGCCAAGCAGAGGGATTGCCGTGGGCAAGGCTGCGGAGGGACAGGTGTGATCGGGGGAAGTGGTATCTGTATTTCCTAGGCTGTGGATGTACAAGCTGAGACGCCAGAACATAGGAAGACTTGGACTTTCCCTGGAAGCTTTGCCAAGTGTGCGGCCCGTGGGTGGGCGGGGTGACGAGGGTCTCCAAAGGCAGTCCCTGTTGCTGTCCCTCCTGACCGCTGGGTCCTGTCCCCCCGCAGACTGAGAAGGACATCCTGCTGCGGCCCGAGCTGGAGGAACTGAGGAACGAACATTCTGCGCGCTTCAAGCTCTGGTACACGGTGGACAGAGCCCCCGAAGGTGAGCGCGCCCAGGCGGGTGGGCTGGGTGGAGGCGCCGGCCCACGCTCGCCTGGCGGAGCCCTCCGCCGTTGCGGAGGCTTCTGCTCGCATGGTCTCCTTTGGTGCTCATCACTGGGGCCCTGTGAGAGGAAGGTGATGAGGAGAGAGGGATTACAGAGGGAACGCAAGTGCCCCACAGCACACAGTGAGAAAAGCCCAGAGCTAGGGCTTGAGTTCACACCTGCCTCCTCCAGAGCCCCAGACCTTCCCCTGCCTGCGCTGCTCTCAGCTGGATAAAGAAGGCCGGTGTTCTCCCCTTGGGCTGGGGCTCACTCGGGGGCAGGTCTCCAGGGCCAGTGCTGGGGGTGAGGGTGAGTGTTTCCACATTGCAGTGTATATGCCCTGTAGGCACTTTACACCCATTTTCTCTCTAATCATCAGCCCTGGAGTGTGGGCTGGGCTGATGTACAGTTACTTCATTCTACCTGTCCAGGTGTTTAAACTGTTTGCCAAGGTCACATAGGAGGTGGTGAATGAGGGCTGCCCCTGAAACCTGAAACGAGGTTGCCCTCTGGGAGCTAAACTCTACTCCATTCTCCTGCCTTAGGTAGATGTGGCTACAAAAAATATCTTAACTTCTTCTCTGTTGTAAGAAAAGCAGCAGCTGAGGCTTCTTGGTAGATAACACCAGTGATGTTTGGCTTCAGGGTTAGGAGACTATAGGGAGTGGTGGGGACTGTGGTGAATTGGAGAGCATCTGCCTGTGCAGAGGGGCAGCCCCGTCCCAGCTGCGGGCAGCCCTGCTGTGCAGGAGTACCGCCCTGGAGGCCAGCCTTTCCATTTTTCAAGGGAAGCTGGGGGCCTGAACTTTCATGGGAAATTTTTAAATATTAGAAACTGGACATTTTCAAAGCACCCACATGGGCACCAGCTTGCTGCCACACTGCCCGTGCTTTGCCTCCTGCTCCTCACACAGCCACCGGTTCCCTGGGACTCAACCACCACAGTGCGGGGAACAGGCCACCCTCTGCTTCCCCCAGAAATGAGCAGGCAGGCTCTGGGGGTACCCATCTCAAGAGGGTCCATCCCTGAGAGAGGAGCCACCCTCCTGGGTTGACCAAATCAGATCCTGGGCCCCCTGGTGGATCCGTGGACCCGACAGTCTTGTTCCGGGGCCTCTGGCTGGACCAGCTGTCCTGGGCCCACCCGCATCTCAGTGAGTCTCCTCCTGGTCGGACCCCTCACTCTGTGTGTTCCCGAAACCAGCCTGGCCCAAGCTGATGTTCTAGTTGGGGAGGATGAATGGGAAACAGGTTCATTAGTAAATTATAAAGTACAGTAGCAGGTGATTAGTGAGACCCAGGAAAGACAAAGTAGAGTCATAGAGAGTGGAGGTCGGACAGGAGGCACTGGTTCTGGGAGTCCGAGCTGCCAATAAAGAAAGGAATATTCATCTTGTACCCACGTCTTGTTCAAAAGGGGGAAATGAAAGCTGGTTTAGCTCCCTTCTGGTTGCAGGTTCTAGAGTGTGGTCAGGTAGGCTCACTGACCACGATGGGCGTGTCCTTGCAGGGGCCTCTACCCCTGTTGCCTGCACACGGCCTGGCCGCAGGAGGAGTGGACACTGCCCTCTGGTGGTGACACCTGGCAACGCCTATACCGAAGTGCCTCCTGGGGACAGTTTTAAGAGTAACCAGTTACTGGCCAAGGAGAGATAACAGTTGGGAAGTCTCCCGGTATTTTACACTTACATTTATTATTACCCTGACCACAGTTCGAGAGTAGTTCGGGTACTGCCGTAACATTAGGTATAAGCTGAAAAGGGTAGATGCTGAGAAGGAAAATGGTACCAGGCCAGCGGGCAGTTGTGGAGCTAAGCAAAAGAACAGGGGAGAGGGGCCAGCTGACTATGTTTCCCCTACAAAGTCACCTTCAGTATACATGTAAAGAAAAATACACTATCTAAAAACGTCCTTGTGAAATTGAGATGTGTCTTACACACCTGTACATTCATTACACTAGCAAATATGGTTTAGTCCCATGCAGTTTTTTTCAAAGTAATTTTAGATCTGTTAATAAAATGTTATCTACCTACCTATGTCCCGCCTTGTTCCAGAGGGATTTTAGGCACCTTACAAAGACTCATAGAGTGAGTCGGAGTGGTATAAATGGAAAGTGGGAGTGAAAGAAAAACAAGGGCAGGGCCATCGAATGGAGCTGGGACTGAGGTTTGTACAGAAGCAGGGACTTTGATGCACACTTGCTGTGGGTGGCCACGTGTGTCACTCTGAGCTTCCCAGCAGCCACAGTGAAAAGGGAGATGTGGTCAGTTACTCAGCTCAGTGTCCGTGAGGTAAAGAATTCCCCATTGCTCAGCACAGCAGACTCTTCCTCATCCCAAGACCAGCTGGGACTGGCTTGGCCCCTCGCAAGGGACCCCCCCCATGGAGTGTACATGATGTGATGCAGAGAGCATTGTCCGCCGTGATGGGGGAGGACAGCCCTGAGCGCAGATGTGGAAGCCAAGGCGTAGATCGGAGCCAGAGCGGAGCCGGGCTGGGTGCCGCCTCCTCCTCCTCTCTTCGGGCCCCAGTCATCAGAGCCCCATTCTCCTGGCAGAGCCCTGCCAGCCTGCTGTCCCCGTGGGCCCACTGTGCGCCTGGAACTGGCTGGCCCCCCTCCCTGAGCAGCCCCTGCTGGCAGGTCAGTCCTGAGGGCCCGGGTAGGACTAGAGCCCTGCCAGCCTCGGGGCACCAGCAGTGACTTGTAGGAATAAAAGGTGGCTCTGGATCTCAGGTGAAACCTGGAGACACACTGCGCGTGTACATGTGCGTGTGCAAGACAGGGAGGCCAGCAGGACCTAGAGGAGCTGTTGCTGCCCCGAGGGTCCTGCATCTGCAGCTTCAGCCTGGGTCCTGGCCTTGCTGTTTTCAGGCTCACCGATTGCTTGTTTGGGACGCATTCCTTTACTCATTATTTATTGAGTAACTACTGTGTTGGGGGCTGTCTGGGCACTGGGACCACAGCTGTGGACCAGACACAGCTCCTCGTGGACCGACACGTAGTAGAGGGAAGAGTCAGACAGTGGGCACAGGGCCGGTAGGTAGCATGGAGGGTGGTGGGGTAGGAAATGTCACCCTGACCAGCCTGGCACTAGCTGGGGGACCTTTGGGGCCTGGGGCTAACGTCCCAGCCCTGTCCATGCCTTTTTGTGTGACCTGGGACAACTCAACTCTGGGTCCTCTTGGCCTCAGTTTCCACATCTGTAAAACGGGATCAGTAACCCCTGCCCTGTCCGCCCACAGGGCGGTTCTGAGGGCCACATGAGAGGCCAGTGGAAGTGAAATGCTTTGCACGCTGTGAAGCGTGGTGGGGGAACGTTGATGGGCTTGCCTTTGTGCTACAGGTGAGCCAGGCTTGGGGGCAGGGGATCAGGGTGAGGGTTTACTTGGCTCAGCCTCTTCATTCTTCAGTGTTTGTGGAAAGAAGGGAGGAATTCATGGCACAGGAACTTTGTCACGGAGGAGAGGGTGCTGGGCGGGTGGGCAGTCGGCAGTTGGTCACACGGCCGTACTCGGGCTCACCTGGTCTCCCACTCCGCAGCCTGGGACTACAGCCAGGGCTTTGTGAACGAGGAGATGATCCGGGACCACCTTCCGCCCCCAGAGGAGGAGCCGCTGGTGCTGATGTGCGGACCCCAGCCCATGATCCAGTACGCCTGCCTGCCCAACCTGGACCGCGTGGGCCACCCCAAGGAGCGCTGCTTCGCCTTCTGATGGGCCGGCCCTGGCCACTGGCTCCGCCCCGCACTCACCGCGCCCTGTCGCCCTGTCTGTACCCACCCCTCCTGCTGTTGTTTGTTAACACCTCTCCCCCCCACGTCTCCTGCTGCAGCCGGGTTCAGCCTGGCCTGCCCGTGCCTGGGAGGTCACCCCGCTGGGCTGGCCCCCGAGGGGCCCCTTTGGGAGCAGGGCTCTGTTACAGGTGGCCGCTGTCGGCCACCTTTAGGGCAGATTCCTGTCTGGGCCTCACTGGAGATGCCCCCCCCCCCGCCCCCGCACAAAACACACACACTACTGGGCCGAGGCTGCCAGCACCATGCTGCCCACCCTCCCCAGAGCATACCACACTCTGGAAATAAACACAAATATACGGGCAGCCCATAGCTGCAGGTGCCAGGCCCCTACCCACTGCCTGCTTCAGGGCCACAGCCAGGCCTCAGCACCTGACACTACGTGATAGGTAACACCAAAAAGTCCTCTTGACAGGGGCTGCTGGGGTGAGAGGCTGCCCCAACCCCAGGGCACAGCAGGCCCGGCCAGCAGGGAGTTGGGCTCTCCCTGGGGCTGGACTAGGAGGAGGGGGCTGACCAAGGGCCCTTCCATCTGGCACATGGGCCCTCCCAAAGCCTTAGCATTTCCCCAAAACACCAAAACGTTCGGGCAGCTTTGGGAGTTCCAAGCAGTCGACCTCTGATCGACCAGCTTGGGGTCCCGGGCCGCCAGTCCTGATGGGAGAGCTAAGATGATGTGTTTATCCCTCTGTCCCAGACCCCCCTCCTGCTGCCCTCACCCCGGGTGGGGGAGATTTTGAGCAGAGCCTCTTGTCTGAGGGACATTCTCAGTGGCCTCGACGTTGCCTTTAGACCACAGCGTGTCAGCCTCTTGCATATCAGCTTTTCAGAGTCATTTATGAGCAAACATAACGTTGAAGTAAAACTTTGCTAATCTGAACACTTTTGCAGTTCCTGGAGGCTCTGTGACCTACGTCATTGTGGGGGAGGGAGGGGGGGAGGAAGGGGCTGTGTAGGGCCTGGCTTTTATTTCTGTTTGTTTGTGTTTGTAGTAGAAAATTTGGGGACTTCCCTGGCAGTCCAGTGGTTAGGACCCTGTGCTTCCGCTGCAGGGGGCCTGGGTTTGAACCCTGGTCGGGGAACTAAGATCCCACAAGCTAATGTGGTGCAGCCAAAAAAAAAAAAAAAAAAAAAAATTGGGAGAGGAGTACAGAAGAGTATATACAGGAAAAAAAATGCCGGAATCTAGAGGCCAACACTTAGAACTTGGATGAAACCACATCATCCACTGTGTAGCCTCTGCTTTCCCCCTAATGTCAGACGTGCTTTCCCCCTGTGGTCAGAACTCACCATAGGCCCAGATGGATCATGATTTTTTTATGTAGCAAATCCCTGTTGTTGGACAGTTAGGCTGTTCACAGTTTGCGGATTTTGTAAATAACACTGGCCATGTTCACCCTCCTCTTTTTTTTTTTTTTTTTTTAATTTATTTTTACTTTTGGCTGCATTGGGTCTTCGTTGCTGCTTGTGGGTTTTCTCTAGTTGTGGCGAGTGGGGGCTACTCTTCGTTGCGGTGCATAGGCTTCTCATTGCAGTGGCTTCTCTTGTCGTGGAGCATGGGCCCTAGGCACGTGGGCTCAGTAGTTGTGGCTCGTGGGCTCTAGAGCGCAGGCTCAGTAGTTGTGGCGCACGGGCTTAGTTGCTCCGCGGCATGTGGGATCTTCCCAGACCAGGGCTCGAACCCGTGTCCCCTGCACTGGCAGGCGGATTCTTAAGCACTGCGCCAGCAGGGCAGTCCTTCACCCTCCTTTCTGATGACTTCTTTTAGGGTAGATACCTGGGAATAGATAGAGTGTGGACAGTGGGGGTCCAACTTTTTACCCTCCCCTCACACCCAGCCTTATTCACATCTCAGCCGTGTTAAAAGGTGTCCCCAGTCCCAACTTTGGACAGCCCCGTGTGTCCCAAGTGTTTTCCTTTTTACTCTGTCCTCTGGAGAGCCCTGAGAGAAGTAGAAGTCAGTAGCACCTCTTTCTGACAGGGAGAGTGAGGCTCAGGGCAGTGAATGGCTTTCAGGGTGGAGGTCGGGCCTGAGGCAAGGCAGGTGTCGCCCTGTCCTCGGGAAGCTACAGGTGAGGAAGGGAGCGCCTTCATTCATTCAGGCACTGTTCCAGGGCTAGGGCCAGGGCTGCTCCAGACACAGCCTTCCCTGCTCCTGGGGTGCTCTCGAGAAGGACACTATACGAGTAACAGGTGATGGGAAATGCCAAGATGGAAGTTAAAGACGGGACAGTGTGGGGCTTCCCTGGCGGCACACTGGTTAAGAATCCGCCTGCCAATGCAGGGGACACGGGTTCGAGGCCTGGTCTGGGAAGATCCCACGTGCCTCGGAGCAACTAAGCCTGTGCGCCACAGCTACTGAGCCTGCGCTCTAGAGTCTGCAAGCCACAACTGCTGAGCCCACGTGCCTAGAGCCTTGCTCCACAAGAGAAGCCACCGCAATGAGAAGCCAGCGCACCGCAACGAAGAGTAGCCCCCGCTCACCGCAACTAGAGAAAGTCCCTGTGCAGCAACAAAGACCCAACGCAACCAAAAATAAAAATAAATAAAATTTTTAAAAAAGACGGGACAGTGTGGGAATGAGGGCTGTTCTTAGAGTTGGGCAGCAGGAACTCCCTCTGAGGAGGTGACCTTTGTGCTGGGATGTGAAGGGAGGGAGCTGGCCCAGCTGTGGTAGGTGTTCAAGGCGGAACAGCTAGTGTGAAGGCCTTGTGGCTAGAACAAGCTTGTGGAAGAAACTTCCAGAAACAGATCAAGGAAGGCAGATGGCTGAGGGGACAGTGAGGATGAGACTGGAGAGGGAGGCAGGACTAGGGTACTCCAGAGGGAGTGACCAGCAAGTGCAGAGGCCCTGGGACACAGTGAGGGCCAGTGTGGCTGGAGTGGAGTGGGGAAGAGGAGAAGACGGGGGAGTTCACAGGAGGTCTCGGGGCCGGGGAGCCGCTTTCCCCTCTCATCTCTCACCTTCCATTCTGTCTCTGGCCCTCACACATCCTGGAGTAGGGCTGGGACTCCTCAGTGGGCAGGGGCAGGACTCAGCCTGGGCCTCTCAGGCCCTGATGGCTCTTCTCCACACCTACTGTCTGCTGAGGGCTCTGCTGAGCACTTGACACACATTCGGGCTCCTGGTGCCTGTCCCCGTCTGGAGGGTAAGAAAACAGGCCTGAGGGTTGAGACTTGCTGCACACTGCCTGAGCCCACAAGAGGCTGTCTGCTGAAGCTGGGAAGAAGGGCATAAATTGGACCTGGTCCCTACCCTCTTATAAGTCTGTCTCTCCATCTGTAAAATGGGTGAGTAAAGAGGCCCGTGATTCTCCACCCTCTCAGACGTGACACCATTTAAAAACATTTACAACAGCCCCTTTACTCTCCTGAAGTGAAGTCACCACTGATATCACCTACCTATACAGAATTTTTAAAAAACACCAAGGGGACTTCCCTGATGGTCCAGGGGTTAAGAATCTGCCTTCCAATGCAGCGGACGCAGGTTTGATCCCTGGTCAGGGAACTGAGATCCCACATGCCGTGGGGCAACTAATAAGCCTGCGTGCTCTAGAGCCTGCGTGCAACTACTGACCCCACGCACTCTGGAGCCCGCGCTCCACAACTGGAGAGGAAGCCCTGAGCGCCACAACGAAGAGCCTACACATCACAACTAAGACCCAACGCAGCCGAATAAATAAATGAATATTAAAAACAAAAACGCAAAATTCCAACTTACATTATAAAAGCAAAAAAGGAAAGGACTTTATAAAATGATGCACATTTCAGCATGTAAATGCTGGCCCCAAGGCCCCTAGACGGAAGCATCAGGAGTCTGCATGGACGCAGGGTCCCTGCACTGGCGCAGCCCCTAATGCCGCCCGCCTTCCCCGCTCTGCCGACAGGGGTGCGGTTTTCCGAGGCGGGGCACAATTGTTGGGTGGTCTCCAAATAAGGCGGGACCCAGTTCCTTTGGCTACAGCGCAGGTGCATTGCTGGCAATTCCATATTTGTTTACATCAGGCAAAAAGTCCTGCGTGTTCATACAAGAAAGGGAGCGAAACCCAGGATCAAAGAATCATTAAGCGGCCCCTCCGCCCCGGGCATTGGGAGAGCCAGCGGGACGTCCCATCCCGTCCCCGCCTCCACGTGACCGGATCCCTGCCGTTCCGACAACCAAACACGACCCCACGAAGTTCCGAAACGCTTCTGGGGGCGGGCCATCGCGCAGTCACAGAATTACATGACATCAATGACCCTATTGTGGTAGTTTAAGGAAATTATTATTATTTTTTTTTTATTTTTTTTTTTTATTTATGGCTGTGTTGGGTCTTCGTCTCTGTGCGAGGGCTTTCTCCAGTTGTGGCAAGTGGGGGCCACTCTTCATCGCGGTGCGCGGGCCTCTCACTATCGCGGCCTCTCTTGTTGCGGAGCACAGGCTCCAGACTTGCATGCTCAGTAGTTGTGACTCACGGGCCCAGCCGCTCCGCGGCATGTGGGATCCTCCCAGACCAGGGCTCGAACCCGTGTCCCCTGCACTGGCAGGCAGACTCTCAACCACTGCGCCACCAGGGAAGCCCTAAGGAAATTATTTAAGCGCTATTTTTACGCTTCGCTTTCTTCGTGTGGAGGCGCGAAAGGGCCTTAACTCCCGCGCTCCTCTGGTCCCTTCCTAGTTCTCCGCACCTGCCCTCCGCTGTACAGCCGGCCCGCGGCTGGTTCCTGGTTTCCGCGTTCTTTCCCGGCACCCACGGCAGGGAGGCGTTAATAGTCCTGTTTCACGGCTGAGGAAAGGGGGCGAGCCAGCACCCAATCACGGTTGCGCAGGCGGGACCCTGGATTTCCCTCCTCGGTCTGGTTCCCAGTCTTCACTAGCTCGTCTCTCCAGTTCTTTCTGATGCCAGGTTTTCAACTGTGGTGTTATGTTCTCTCAAGAACACACAACTCCACTCGCGGCGTTGTACTTACAGTAGTGATTCACAGAACACTTAGTCTATATGTTCGGCACTGCTCTAAGGGCGTTGCACCTTTAGTCTTTATGTTTCTGTTTTTCTGTTGTTGGTGTTGTTTTGGCCACACCGGGCGGCAGGCGGAGGTCTTACTTCCGCGACCAGGGATCTGACCCCGGGCCCGCGGAAGCAGAACCGCGCAGACCTCATCACTAGACCGCCCAGGAATTCCGTTTCTTGCTGTTGTTGTATTCTTCATTAATTGGTTCGACATACTGAACCTGACGCCAGGATCAGTGCTGGAGACTGAAATTGTACCAGTGAAAAACTTCCACATTCGGAACACTCCATTTGACGCTCGCAGCGATCTAGCTTATTTGCCCCATTTTACAGGTCAGGAAGGCGAAAACATTTCGTTGTAAAGATTCTACTGCCCGGAAATGTGAGCTGTGGTACATGAGCACCGCATTATAGACCACATAACGAGCCTCCTGTGTGCAGCACATTATCGCCCCCAAAGAACGAACTAATAACACTCTCCGTTACTACAATTAATATGCCCCCACAAAACTGACTATATTAACTAAACCCAACCTTGACAGCTCTACAGGTTAACAATCCCCGACAATACCGTGAGGTTTGACCACCCCGTTACTCAACAGCGGCGCACTCAAAAATCTCCTTAATTTCTCCTTAGTTAAATTACTATATTCTGCTTTTTAGATGCAAGAGGTACGGGCAGATCGCAACTCCCAGGCATCCCGCAAAGTAGGCGAGTCACCGTAGGGGCAACCTTTACCCGCTCAAAAATTCGTCTCACATTAGCAGTGAGGATTCGGGCGTCACCCCGAATCGTTATTTTCCTTACTCATAAGTTTAAGGCATAAACGTTTTTAATACTTACGTTCCTAGGTAATGAATCCCATTCTCATTAGCCCTACGGTGAGTGTCAAAGTTGACCGTCGAACCGAGAACCTCTTTCCTTTGAAGATTGTCTTACTTATTTAATTCTTTTCTGTTGCTTTTAATTTCATTTGCTCATCTTGAGAAAGAGGGAACCGTAGGGCTACGACCCGCCGTATGCAGATAAGCAGAGGACGTCGCAAAGGCTCACGGGGAGAGCCCCGCCCCTTCCGGTCCTTGCTCGGTTTGATCTGTCGCGAGACTTCCTCAGCCGAACGCCGGAAGCCGCTAGTTGCTCCGTAGCGGCCGAAGGGGCGGGCTCGAGGGCCGGGGGACGGTAAACTGCTCGCGGCTCGCGCGGCGGTGCAAGATGGCGGACATCTCCCTGGACGAGCTCATCCGGAAGCGAGGGGCTGCGGCGAAGGGGCGGTGAGCGGCCTTTTCTCCTTTCGGGGTTCACGGCCCGAGTCTTAGCGGGGCTCGGGGCGGAGGAGGGAACGGTCTGGGCGCGACGCGGAGGGCCGTCTGCGCCCGCCCCCTGCCACAGCCGCGCTCCCCATTGGCCCGGCCGCCGCCGCCGCCGCGGGCCCGGCCGCCCGGCTGCCCACTGGCTGCAGGCGCCGTCGCTCCGGCGGGCCGGGGGTAGGCCGGTGGGACCGCTGACGGCGGAGGGGCTGGACTGCGGGGCTTGTGGGAGCGGCCGGAGGGGCGCCTCGCGGGGGGCGGAGCTGCGGTTGCGGAGGGGACGCGCTGCTCGCGGCCCGGAGGGTCTCTCCGGCGCAGCCCTTCGTTTGAGGAGCCGGGCGCTGCTCCACGGTCTCAGCGCGGCCTCAGAGTTAGGACGACTGGAGTTGCGCGGGGAAGTGACTTGCTCAGACTCTGCCGGTCTGTTAGTGCCGAAACCGAGACCCACACCCAGACCTTTAATTTCCAAATCTTGCGCCTGGCTCCTCTCTAACACTCGCCTCCCTTTGTGCGGCATTTCAGGTTCTCTAAGCGCTTTGCTGCCCAGGCGGTCTCATTTGCTCTTTTCGCAATCCTGTTGGCCCGCTCTTAATGTTTTCCCCGTTTTCCAGATGAGGAGCTGGAGGCGGAGTGACTTGCCCGAAGCCACGGAGAGCTGAGATGGGTGCCGAGTGCACTTTATGAGCTGGCTGAGTTGGCCTCAGGCTTGGGCAGAAAAACAGGTGGGACGGGGCTGGAGGCCGGCCGTTTCTCGATGGTTCGCAGAGAAGACTGTTCTGTATCTGGGTGAGGAGTCGCGGGGGTGGTTCTCAGTTAGGTGCTCCAGACTTCCGCTGGACCCTCAAATGTTGTGAGTCATTTCCAGCCTTTGTGTGCTCCAGTTCACCTGTATGAAAGAGTGGGAACTTCGGCCAGTAGTTTTCTAGCACGCGTTAAATTAGTTCAGATGTTCTTGTAAACAGCCAGGCTGTAAAGGTCGATGTAGTTTTCTCAGATAGTCATTCACTCAGCAGACGTGAATTTATTAACACTGCCTGCGTGCCTGTGGCTCGAAAATGGATTCTTTTACTCTCTGAAAGGTATCCCCCCACCCTCACCTCTGCACACATAGCCACTGCCACTGCGCCCGCCACCACGGAATTCACCAGCCAGCACTTCACCTGGCTTCTGGTTCATGACAGGCACCCAGCATTAGTTTTCTCTACCATTACGTGTGAGTAGTTGTCTCCTAGGTCTTCCCTCTAGTAACTGGTGTGGAATTGGTGCTGGGTCCTCGGGCCACTTCTGAGGCCGTCCAGGTTTCACAGGTTTGCTCGACAGCTGCTGAAGGAGCCAGCTTCCCAGGACCTGCGCTTCCTGCAGTCCCTCCCCTCAGTTCCTGACTGCAGGCGGTCTGTACTTTTTTGGTGTTGATGCGTGCAGAGGCTTGTGTTGGGCATTGGGTGAGCATGCAGGGAAGGGAGGATGTGTGGACCCCTGGGAAGAGCAGAGACTGTGCAGCCAGGCGGACCTGGTCCCTTGGCAAGCCCCATTGTTGGGTTCTGTGCCTCCCTGGCCAGGTGACTTCTGAGCTGGGCAGTTTCCTCATTTGTAATAATGGTTCCTGGTATGTGGTTGAGAGAATTAAATGAGAATGTAAGAATGTATATTTTAAAGTTTGTACCAGATAGTAAGGGTTTAGCAAATGACTTTAAAGGAGTAGAAGCCCAAATCCCTCCCCCCAGGGGACATAATAGCTAAGCATTGGGGTCCTAGAGTCAGACTGCCAAGTTTCAATCCCTGCTTCTCCCACTTTCCATATGATCTTATGAAAGTTACTTAACCACTTCATGCCTCTCTTCCCTTATCTATAAAACATGGATAATATTCGCTTCATTAGGTATTGTCAGGACTAAGTCAGTCAGTGTATCTAAAGTACATCAAAAAGCATCTGATGGGTACTGAGTGCCCAATAGATGTTAGTGGTCATCATCGTTACTGAAGGCTTTTAAGTACAAAAGTAACATCCAGTCTTCAGTGTGAGAATATTGCTTTGCTTTTATGTGAAGATTGGATTGGGGGAAGTGCAGGCCAAGAGACAGTGTAGAAGAAACTGGACTGCATGCTGTGTTTGGGTTAAACCTGCTGGAAACTCCATTTTTAGTTTGCTTGCACAGCCAGCAAAGGGAAAAACTAGATGGGGTGGGGGGGGAGTCCCCATCAAGAACTGAAAGGTCTGAACAAATTTCAGTGAACAAATGTCATTTCCTACAGTAAACAAATGGCTATTTTACATGCTTCCTAGAAGAAATCACCTTACTGGAAACTTTGGTTTAATGTAGCATGGTCGTCCCAGGAAGAACTTTGTGCTTAATAATTTAGGAAGAAAGAACCTATGACCATCTCAGAAAACTTCTTTCCTCTTCTTAGTGGAAATAGCAAAGGACTGAGCCCGTGGAAGTGTAAATAACCCCTTTTCACAGGTCATGGAATGTGCTTGTTCTTCAGAGTAGCCACTCTGTTTTGTGTTCATCGCATCGTGTAAGTCAAGAAGGGTGTCATTATCATCGTTATTACCTGGCCCCAAGTTAATCATCAAAAGGTTCCTTGATTAATATGAAATTAGAGAAAGGGGGGAATGATTTTATGGTACTTCATCCAGGCCATGGTGAGGTGCTCTCCTTCCCCACACACAGCACATCTCTAGTGGCTCCAGTTGTTCAAGACCCATAGATGAGTCTTCCCAGGGCAGCACTGGGCACCAGCTGCAGCGTGGGCCTGCCACTCTTGTCGATTTCTTCCTTTAGATGTGAGAGTATCACTGATTTGGTTAGTCAAGTCACCCCGTCTTTGGTTTGCTCAGTTCACCCCTCACAGGATAGCTATCTGTCACTCCCTCCATGTAGTTAGATGAAGGTGACACGGCAGCCTTAGTGGGGAAGTTGGGCCTTGAGTATGCTGGAGGTGAGCAGCTCTGGGCCAGATGCATATGTGAGAGTCCTTGGAGCCATGGGGAGAGGAGGTAGGGAACTTTCGAGTTCAGGCCAGGGCTCTGGTCGTGGTACTCACTGCTGGTTTCCTTATTGAAATAAGGTAAAGGAAATTAGATCTGAAACAAAGAGGAGGGAAATGAGTTGTTACATTAGCTTAGAAGGGAAGAATTATAATTTTAAATGGAACATCTGCACAAGACTCTCTTGGAGGGTAAGGGGATCGTGTCTTGTTTTTCCTTGTGTCTCTAAAGCACATAGTTCAGACCCTCAGTAATTGTTAGAACGAAACTGTGTTTTCTCCCTAAGATGACCTCAACACACACGTTCTAACCCAGAGACCCCCATGGATTAAAACCCACTTTAGAGTAGTCCAGGGTCCCCCTTGTGGGCCCAAATCCTTTGGACTGGACATCTGTCCAGAGCCAGCTGCCACTCTGCTCTCCACAGGTAGATCCAAGAGGGTGAGGCATTCCTAGCCTCAGACAGACCCTCCCTGGTCATGTGTATGCCAGGCTCCAGTAGGGGACTGGGGGAGGGGGCTCAGGCTCCAGAGGGTGTTTGCCCTCTCGCCCACACCATTCTTCCTAGGACCTGGTGGCGTACCTGGTGAGCGTCTGGAAGCAGTGTACAGTTGCACTGTTTCAGGTGTGATGGGGCCAGGCAGTTAAGAGACTTGCTCAAAACCTCCCTCTCTCCCCCTCCCGAACATTTACTGAGGCCAAAAGTGCAGAATGTGTTTCGGGAACATCAGATAGTCTGGGAGGTGAGGCTGCAGGCAGTGGGGGCCAGACTAGTGGTTCCACAGAGGGGTTGGGCTTTGTTAGGGAACTCTTAGCAGTTCTTGGAGCAGGAGGGTAACATAACTGGTTCTATGTTTTAGAGACCTGCTTCTAGCAGGAATGTTTATTTGAAAAATTCCTGATGACTAATGCCTGCCATATAAGCAGTACTGCTGCCTGCTGGGATGAATGGCTGTCTTTTCGTGCAGGGAGAGGAGCAATGATTATAAAAAGCCTGAACACTGAAACCCCCTAAAGCTGCTTATGAAAGGAGTTGAAAGAATTGGTGTAACTAGGGAACTGAATATATGGAATTGAGGGAAAGTAGCTTACTCGTGCTCTTAGGTCCACAACTGTATCACCTCCCTCCCCGAAATGTACCTTTTGTGCTGTTCAAATAGATAAAAATACCAGCACGGGACATCTTGGTGGTCTTTCTTGCTAGACAAGCAGTATGGTGTGTGGGTCTCTGGTGGGTACACTGTCCGCCAGCCTCAGTGTGTGTGCTCACCCTCTCGTCACTAGAGGGTATGCTATATCCCTGGATGTGACTGGAGTCCTAATTTTTTCCTTAGCTTGGGGACAGTATTCACCCTTCCTTAACTCCTCGAGTCCTGTTCTTTATTTTTGACCCACGCTTGATTTATTGGTATTTTAACTAGGTATAGTGAAGTTCAAATCCAGCCTTCACCATTATAGCTCTGTTATTTGGGATAGTTACTCTCCTTGACTCTGTTTCCTCATCTATAAAAGGTGGATAATATCCTAATTCTCAGAGTTGTGAGGGTTAAAGGAGGTGGGTCAAAGTTTATGGATCTGTAGTAAGTGCTCAAAACTGTTAGTTGAGAGTGCCTTCTTTGTAAAATCTTTCATAAACCCTGGTAGCCAATTGCCCCTTGTGTGGCCATGGCAGACATTGCTTATCAACCATAGACTTCTGTGAATTCTCAATGCAACACTTCAAACAGCCATTACAAATTATCAGAGAAGGGAAATTGTTGAGGAATATGAATAAATTAAGGTTGCAGAAGCCTAATCTCCCCCGCCCCTCCTTCTGCAAAGGTTTACTGGTCAGACCCAATTGGAATGAACCAGAAAACTTTTGAATCTGCCCCTTTCTTCATTCTCTGTTCAAGGATATGAATTTTGTTTTCAAGAATCTCATTGTTGGGACTTCCCTGGTGGCGCAGTGGTTAAGAATCCACCTGCCAATGCAGGGGACACGGGTTCGAGCCCTGGTCCGGGAAGATCCCACATGCCGCGGAGCAACTAAGCCCGTGAGCCACAACTAGTGAGCCTGTGCTCTAGAGCCCATGAGCCACAACTACTGAGCCCACGTGCCACAACTACTGAAGCCCGCGCTCAGCAACTAGAGAAAGCCCGCACGCAGCAACGAGGACCCAACGCAGCCAAAAACAAATAAGTAAAATAAATTTTTTTTTAAAAAAGATAACCTAATAATCCTACATCCATTTTTTAAAAAAATCTCATTGTTCCTTTAATTATTCAAAATAGTTGCTTTCAGTAGCTTTTTCTTTTTTCCTTTTTTTCTTGGCAATAATGTTTAATTGCTTAAATGACTGGTGAAATTGGTAACTTGACTTTTTGAAAGCATAATGCCATTGGGTCTAGATTTGCCCAGTTTTATGGTATTGTAAAATCATGGTGTATCGCACGATAAGATCATCCCATCTCCTGTAGTTATAAAGATCAGGAACCTTTGGTAGGGGTACCCTGGTGATGGGAGGAGGTGGGATTTGGAGAAGACAGATGAAGATAGGAAATCTTCATTCAGGAGGCCAGGCTCAAGTTTGGGTTAGATGTGTCTGACCTCCACTGTGTGGTGGACCTGGTCATCAATGAAGTATTCCACTGTCAGTGTTTATGCAGCCTGCTTCCCTTTGTAATGTCCACTCAGTCGGAGACCAGCTGCTTTCTCTTCCAGGAGGCCTTTCCTGAAGCTCCTGCAGCTCGGCAAGATCCTTGTGGGTCCCACTTTTGGAGTAAGGGCCAGAGTGGCCCTGTGCCATGGCTGTGTTGGTGCCCCTCTCTCAGCTGGGAGAGCGATTGGTGGCCAGGATCCTAGCAGGGCACTGGACCAGTTGGTGAGGGCTGGGTGGAGGACTGGCCTTGCAGGGGCAGTCTTCTCTAGGAGAAGCCCTTCCAGGGCAGCCACCCCTTCTCCCGTCTTACCTCCCCCGGGGCTTGGAGTAGGAAAGAGAGAAGCTTGGAATCTGTTATAATGGAAAGAGTCTGGAGTCTGGGGTCCAGTCCCAGCCATGCCAGTAGCTCTTTGATTTGGTTTCTCCTCTGTAAAATGGAAGTGATGGCAGGTAATCTCAGAGATTGTGAACCTAAAAGGAGAATGTAAGTTAGTAGCCCTGTAGGGTCCCTGACATAGCTCTTTGAGCCTTTGTCATTCCCCTGGGGCAGTGTTGACATAGGGGAGGAGTTGTAGGATGTACCCCCTGGGAAGCTCTTAATCCTGTGGATGATGCAGGCTTGTAAACAAATCATTGTGATGCTGCGTGGTAGGTGCTTTAATAGAAGCTTTGTTCAGTGCTTTGAGGGCTCCAAGGAGAGAGCCTTCAGCTGTGGAAGTTATATGGGAGAAGTGAAGGAATGCTCTTGAGGGTGGGGAAATGGGGAAAACTTAAACGCCTCCTCAGCTCCGCCCTCCCGCTCTGCGAGAGCAAAGAAGCTACAAGCTGTGGGTTTTGGGGGGCGCTCTCCACATTTGGTCTGCCTAGGGTGCCTTTTGACACTACTCTTTCCAGAAACCCTGGGCTACCTCTAAGCCCTCCCACAGCCCCACAGACTTTGTTTTGTTTTGTTTTGTTTTGAACATCTTTATTGGAGTAGTATTGCTTTACAATGTTCTGTTTCTGCTGTACAACAAAGCTGTACATATACATAAATCCCCATATCCCCTCCTTCTTGCGTCTCCCTCCCACCCTCCCTATCCCACCCCTCTAGGTGGTCACAGAGCACCGAGCTGATCTCCCTGTGCTATGCGGCTGCTTCCCACTAGCTATCTGGTTTACATTTGGTAGTGTATATATTTCATGCCACTCTCTCACTTTGTCCCAGCTTACCCTTCCCCCTCCCCGTGTCCTCAAGTCCATTCTTTACGTCTGTGTGTTTATTCCTGTCCTGCCCCTAGGTTCATCAGAACCATTTTTTTTTTTAGATTCCATATATATGTGTTAGCATACGGTATTTGTTTTTCTCTTTGTGACCTACTTCACTCTGTATGACAGACTCTAGGTCCATCCACCTCACTACAAATAACTCAATTTCGGTTTTTGGTTTTTTTTTAATATATATACATTTATTTATTTATTTATTTATGGCTGCATTGGGTCTTCGTTGCTGCACGCAGGCTTTCTCTAGTTGCGGCGAGCGGGGGCTACTCTTCGTTGCAGCGTGCGTGCTTCTCATTGCGGTGGCTTCTCTTGTTGCGGAGCACAGGGTCTAGGCTCGCAGCTTCAGTAGTTGTGGCACGCGGGCTCAGTAGTTGTGGCTCACGGGCTCTAGAGCGCAAGCTCAGTAGTTGTGGTGCACAGGCTTAGTTACTCCGTGGCATGTGGAATCTTCCCGGACCAGGGATCGAATCAGTGTCCCTTGCATTGGCAGGCAGATTCTTAACCACTGTGCCACCAGGGAAGTCCCCTCAGTCTCCCAGAGTCTCTACATCAGAAAATAGAGCAAGGATGGACAAGCAGTCCCACCTACCCACCTTAAACCTAATCTGATTGATTCTGTAAATGACCCCTTCCACTCTCTCTTCCACCTGTTTTTGTTGTTGTTGTTGTTTTTAAATATTTATTTATTTATTTATTTATTTGGTTGCTCCACATCCTAGTTGTGGTATGCGGGATCTTCGTTGATGCGTGTGAGATCTTTCTTTAGTTGTGGCCTGTGGGATCTTTTTTTTAGTTGTGGCATATGAGACCTAGTTCCCTGACCAGGGATCAAATCCGGACCCCCTGCATTGGGAGTGCAGAGTCTTAACCACTGGACCACCAGGGAAGTCCCTTCCACCTGTTTTTTGTATAAACCCACCGGAAAGTACTTAAATCCTAATTTGCCATTTTTCAAAGAAAAATGACATTATGCATCACTGCCTTAGGTCGGGCTCTGGCATAGTAGTGGCAGCAGGTGTTTTTCCACTATGCTTAGAATAACAAGATGAAGGTCCAGGTTTTCTTTTATTGGTGCCAGGAAGACTCATCTTTGGTTGCACTCCTGCTGTTAGCAGAGGAGCTGGTGGACAGTCTCACTCCAGCTGGTTGAGGAAGAAAGAGGCAGTAGGAGAACGCAGTGGCTTGCCCACTATGAAGGATGCCTCCTGGGAGGCCTGCACAGTGATGTGGGACATGGTATAGGAACTTGTTTATTCAGTAGTTTTGCCTTCTAACTCCAGGTCAGAGAGTTTCAACACTGCTGTTCTCCAGGATCACCTGTTGAGTGAAAAATGCATATGCCCAGGCCTTCACCCAGATTTTGGACTCAGTAGCTCTGGGGTGGGGTTTAGAGAGCTGTATTTTTTTGTTAGTTTTCTTTTTTTTTTTTTTTAGAGCTATCTATATTTTTAAGAAGCTCTTTAGATGTTTCTGATACTGAGCCAGGGCTCAGCAACACTTACAAAGCACGGGGCGGTGAATCAGGAATGAGCCCCATCCGCCACTTCCCTCCCAGTCCAGGGTAGGGAGAGAAAGGAAGAACACAAAGGATAATAGACACAAAGGAGGGCTGGTCTGGAAGAATCAGAGAGGGTTTCCCAAAGAGGAGGCGTAGGAGTTGGTGTCCCCAGGCAGGGCGCCTGCCGCAGGACTGTTTGTGTGGCTGGAAGCCGTATGGTGGGGTGGGCAGAAGCCCACAAATCCCAGAGAGGACTTCCAGGATTGTAGTAGAAGCGTCTTCTGTTTCCTTGCAAGCCATTAGAAGAGCCAACGAAGGAGCCCCAGCAGAAAATGGGGCTTGTTTTATGGAGCTTCGTTCCTTTCCAGTTTTAACAGTTTCTGGATTGACATTTTTGTTGTTGCAGATTGTGATAAGTATGTATTTGGTCTTTGTCCTGGCACACAGTTTCTAAAACCCTTGGAATTTCCTGAGTGATAAGGGTGATAGGAGCATCTTTTGTTCTAATGAGGCAACTCTTGGTGGGCCCCTAGAGAGCTTCAGGACAGGGGCTGGTCACCAGAAAGACCTAGGCATGATTAGCCTGTTGGAACTTGCAGCTCCACCCCACTCCCCACCCTGGACCTCCAGGGAGAAAAGAGGGGCTAGAGATTGAGCTTATCATCAGTAGCCAGTGATTTGATCAATTATGGTAATGGAACCTCCATAGAAACCCCTATACAATTGAGTTTGGAGAAACTTTGGGTTGGTGAACACATCCATGTGCCAGGAGGGTGGTGTTGCCATACCCCTTCCCTGTACTTTGCCTTTTACACGTCTCTTCTGTTTGGCTGTTCTTGAGTCGTATCCTTTGTGATAAACCGGTAATAATAAGTACACTGTTTTCCTCAGTCCTATGAGCTATTCTAGCAAATTATGTAACTTGAGGACGGGGGGTCGTGTGAACCCTCCATTTATAGCCCGTCGATCAGATGAACAGGAAGCCCAGGACTTGGAATTGACCTCTGACTTGAGGGCAGTCTTGTGGGACTGAGCCTTTAACCTGTGGAGTCTGTGCCAACTCTAGGTAGGTAGTGTCAGAATTGAGCTGTCAGACACCCAGTTGGTGTCTAGAGACTTAGAGAATTAGTTGGCGTGAGGAAGAAACCTACACATTTGGAGTCAGAGTGTTGTGAATAGAAACAGTTCAGAGTGATTATTTTTCTTTCTACCAAGTCTTTATATCTTAGTCTGTTAGTCCTCTGGCTCCAAGCCAGACCCATGTGTTGGCTTTCCTGGTCCCAGCCCAGTGGGGGGTATCTGCCTGCCCTGGAGGCAGGAGGCTGCCAGAGGCCAGCTGGGCACCCTTTGTTAATCACTTAAGTTCTCTAAGCTTGTTTCTTCTACTGTAAAATGGGCATAATAATGCCCGCTTCACAGGGCGCTGAGAGTGCTGATTGAGAGCAAGGATGTGGAAGCACTTTGGAAACTGAAGTTGCTCTTCAGGTGTGTGGGGTTATGATGTCTGGGAGATATGCTTATTTTATGTGATATTGTTTGGAGGTGTCTATCATAGTGTCTAAAAACACCTGGTCTGGGGAGCAAAAACAGTTTTACCTAGTGATAGAAACCAGCAGGCCCTCCTTCCTAACTTTGTTTACAATGCAGAGTTAAAAGTCATAAAACTACGAAAGAAGTCTCTATTAATTGTTTCCTCTGACAAGGAGCAGCTTTCTGGTTTCTCCAGGACTTCCTCTGTTTCCGGTATTACCATGGCTCTACTTCCACAGCCTGCTGTTGATATCCAGATCCTCTTAATGTTGCAGTTTTTATTTGCAGGCTCAATGCCAGACCAGGAGTTGGAGGTGTCCGATCTCGTGTTGGGATCCAACAGAGCCTTCTCGGCCAGCCAGCACGCACAGCCACCTTCCAGCAGAGATTTGATGCTCGGCAGAAGATTGGCCTCTCAGATGCCCGGCTCAAGCTGGGAGTCAAGGATGCCCGGGAAAAGCTTTTGCAGAAAGATGCCCGGTTCCGGATCAAAGGGAAAGTGCAAGATGCCAGAGAGATGCTGAATTCCCGCAAGCAGCAGAGCACGGTGCCCCAGAAGCCCCACCAGGTGGCTGATGCCCGGGAGAAGATCAGCTTGAAGCGGAATTCCCCTGCTGCCTTCATGAGCCCACCCATCGGGACAGTGACCCCTGCTCTGAAGCTCACTAAAACCATCCAGGTAGGTTGTGGCTCCTGTCACAAATTCCTGGAAACCAGTAACAGCTGTAGTTTCAGGCAGGGACCAAGGACCAGGAGTGTTTAGGCAAAATGACAGTTCCCCCAGCTGTTAGTATAGTAACCATATGAGGAAGGCAAGATATCATCTCACTTTTCTGTAAAAGAAAAGGGTGGGGGGTAGTCCAGAGAAATTAAGTGATTTTCTAAGTGAGATAGTAGTAGAGGGAAGTGAGAGGAAAGAACAAAACATTTGTTGAGCTCGTGCTGTGTGGCAGGCACTTAACATTTATTCCTCACTGCAACCATGGACTATTACCCCAGTTTTATAAAAGAAGAATCTGAGTCTCAGAGATGTGAGTAATTGTGCACAGTTACACAACCGGTCAGTGGGAGGGAGGACCAGGATAGAAGCCCAATCAGACCTGGCTCTTAGTGCAGGGTCTTGGCCACCTGCACAGCTGCCGCCCCAAAGGGAATGGAAACAATATCATTTAATCTTCTCAGCAACTTTGGTAAAAGGAACAGCAGCAGCAGTGAACATTTATTAAGCCAGGTTCATTGAGCCCTGCAAATGCGTTGTCACATGATCTCTGGGATGATGAGTCTTCCTGTCGCTTTCCTGCTTTGGGCATAAGGCACTCTTGTAGGGCCTTTTACCACAGGCCAAAACTGAGTGCCCACCATATTTTAAGTTAAGTGATCCTCTCCTCATAAAGAGAACACATGCAGGCCCTGTGGGATGAATTGTGACCACTGGGTATTTCTAGGTTCCGCAGCAGAAGACCATGGCGCCGACTCATGCCCATCCTGCTGGAATGAGGATCAACGTCGTCAATAACCACCAGGCCAAACAGGTGGACTGTGTGTGTGTGTATACACACGTGTGTGGTTTTGTTTGTTTAAATTTTTTAATGTTTATTTATTTATTTTGCCTGTGCTGGGACTTAGTTGAGGCATGCGGACTTCTTAGTTGTGACGTGCAGACTCTTAGTTCCAGCATGTGGACTTCTTAGTTGCGGCATGCATGCAGGATCTAGCTTTCCGACCAGGGATCAAAGCCAGGCCCCCTGCATTGGGAGCACGGAGTCTTACCTCTTACCCCCTGGACCGCCAGGGAAGTCCCCCACACTTGCGTGTTTTGATGTGGCCTTCCAAGTGGATTAACTGAGGCCTGGCCCAAGGTTCCAATTTGAAGAGTTGGAGGAGGGATTAATTACATTTGACACTTTTTGCAGTGTATGAGTTTTAAAAAGAAATTTCTTCAATGCATAGGGAGAGAGAGGCAAATTGAAAGTTTTTTTTTTTTTTTTTTTTTAATAAAAGTGGTATGTGCTTATACAGAAAATTTGCAAAACAGAGAAAGGTTAAGGAGGGGAAAAAAAAAGTCCTCACGCTCTGGCTCTCTACAGCCAACCCCTGTTGAAATTCTGCCCTGGTTCCTTCCTGTGGTGTGTGGGTGTGTGTGTGTGTGATTATTATTTATTTAATGCATAGTTGTAGTTGTGATTATGTTATTATCCAGTTTCATGTTGTTTTGTTTTCACTTTATAACTCAAGCGTTTTTCTGTGTTTCACATTTACTGTAAACATTTTAATAACTGCTTGATCCATTGAGTTGACATTTGAGTTTATTTCAACCATTTTCCTGTAATTTTCACTGTTAGAAATCCTTCTATGAACATCTTGGAGGAAAAAAGCTCTTTTTAGAGTTTGGGTTTATTTCTATAGGCCAGATTGCCCGGCACAGACTTTGTAAGCCAAAGGATATAAACAGACAGTTTAGGGGCCCTTGATAGGTATCTACAAGGTACCCACTTGTAGAAAGGTACTTCTGATGTATCTGGAATTGCAGCACTTTCATTGGGCCCTTGGGGGCAGGGAGGCAGCCTGCCAGGACTTGAGCTCCAGTCTCCCAGACCAGTTTCCCCAGGCACTCCCCCTGCACCCACTTCTCCCCCCACCTCACTTACTCCAGCCCTCATCTCCCTGTTGTCCTTACTCCAAATGTCTGTTGAGAGCCTGCATACCACGTTAGCTTATATTTCTTTATTTTCAGAATTTATATGACCTGGATGAAGACGATGATGTTATAGCTCCCATTCCTAGTAAACAGATGACATTTGCAGCCTCAGGCAGCTTTCTCCACCACGTGGTATGACATCTTACCTTCTTGCTACACTCTGGGTGTGTCTGATCAGGTTCATGGGAGAGGTGGTGGAGAGTAGGGCCTTTCAATTCAGAAATATTTCTTCATTGGGGTCATGAGATTATCAGAAACGGAACTAGTCCACCCTCTGGCTTTTATAAATGCTGAGACCAGCAGCATGTCCACTGACTTGTTCAAGATCCCACAGATAGTGAAGTGCAGAGCTGCAGCTCCCAATTGCTGTGTCTGAGTCACTGCAGGGGAGATATGAGTGATCCCACAGAACAGAATCACATTTTATTTCCTTTGTGGCAGGACATTCTGCCTGGTCCCCTTCCGTCCATGGTCAGCAGCTCTGGCTCCATTCTTGAGTCTGGATTCCCTTGGTTAGTGTGTTAGCCAGAATAAACTGAGCCTTGCCTGAAGGCTCCACCAGGTGCAGCCTGCATGCCGGGAAAGCTTGATGGACTAGGATGCTGAGGTGCCGTGCAGAGAAGGAAAGGAAGTCGTTTCTCGGAGTATCAGGGACCTCTGAACATCGTGCTCAGCTCAGTGCACGCGGCCAAATGACACATAGGGAGGCGAGTGGGTGCCCAGGCTAAGTGCCTTTGTTTGGTCTTCAGAGACCCAAAGACTCAGTTTTGGTCACTGCACTGAATATGTGGACTAATTTCCTGGTTACCATGGAAGCTCTTAACGTGATGTGTGAAGCTGAATGATGCCAGTTTGTTACAAAGGGGCTGGGCCTTTCCTAACTCAGTTAGTGGCTAACCCTAATTGGAAAAAACCCTGTGTTTATATTAACTTACTTAAGACTTCCTTTCCTTCCCACCCTGTGAGATGGGTACTGTTCTTACCCCTATTTTACGGATGAGGAATTAGGCACAGAGAGGTGAAATAAATCTGCTCAGCTTGTAAGTAGTGGATCGAGGATTTAAGCATAAGCAGTCTGGCTCCCAGGCTACGTGTTTAACCACTACACTCACTGGCTCTTGAGACTCAGAAAACAGCTGGAGAAATGTGGGCTCCAGCATGAATCTGGATTCACCTGGATTGGGAGAAGCTGGTGAATTGACCCTGTCCCATCATCTTCCTGTCTGACTGCTGCATTCCTCCTTTTTCCTGAGTCGACAAGACCACCTGCCACTTCTGCCTCATGCATTTTTTTTCCTCAGACACATTAAAACCAGGGATTTCATTGGTTTGTATTTCCAAGGGGTCACATCCGCAGTTAGGGGTAACAGGGGAGGGAGGGAGGGAGCTGTTTCTGCTGCTTGGCACATGCTGACTCTGCCAGCACGTCCCTGACAGTCTGGGAGCTGAGGAGGCAGGGCTACACGTGGTTCCTCTATGCAGAACAGGGACCAAAAAGCTGGGAGTCCGGGCCTTCTTAAGAGTGAGTTCCTATTCCCAGCCAGCCCATCGTGATAGAAGCATATCTAGGAGTGAACTTGACCCCAAGCTTTTGGTCTCTAACTCCAAATTGTAGGGTTTTTATAAAGTCTAAATGGTACGGGTGAGCCTGTGGCTCCTGTTCAGGACGGCGTGGAAGCTTCTTGGAAAGGGCTTCCGGCGCTGGAAAGTGGCTTCTGTGAACACACGTGCAGGCTGCTTTTCTCTCCTCCTGCCCCTTCCCTGGCACCTGGCACCTTTCTGGCTTTAGATCGATAGTGGAACTGGGGAGGTGGGGGAGGCCTTGAGATACTGGGGGTTGTCAGCCCCCTGGGGTGTCTGGGTCCCTAGCTTTTCAGATTCCTCTCTTCCTCTTTGTTTAGGCTGGGGTGAGCAGTTCCAAGCTTTCCATGTCCAAGGCCCTTCCTCTCACCAAAGTGGTTCAGAACGATGCATACACAGCTCCTGCTCTCCCCTCCTCTGTTCGAACTAAAGCCTTGACCAGCATGTCCCGGACATTAGTGAACAAGGAGGATCCCCCCAAAGAGCTGCCGCCCGCTGAGGTGAGGTGAAGGTGAAGGAGCGGAAGTGACCACACTAGTTGAGAGTTAGCCTGTGCTGGGTGGGCAGTGTGCTGTGTGCATCCTGTTGGGTCCTCATAGTGCCTCTGTGAGGTAGGTGTTGCCGCCCCCGTTTTACAAATGAGCAAACCAAGATCCAGTGGCCCCTGCCCTCAGAGAGCTCACAGGCAAATAGGGAAAACAGAGCTGCAGACAGAGCACTGTGCCTGGTGATACAACAGAGGGCTGCCAGGAGCACTGAGGAAAGAGCATCTAATTCAACTGGACAGATACGGGAAGGCTTTAAGGAGAAAGTGCCATCTGAGCCTGGCAGGTCTTGAAACATGAATGGCATTCCAGGCAGAGGCTCGGGCCTGAAAGGGCCTGGCGTATTTGGGAAATGATGAGAGGTTCCATTCCCTAGCATAGGGTGATGGCATGATTAGAGGGGCCCAGTTGTGACAGGCTCTCCATGGGGGTTTCCTCTGGGCCTTCCTGGTCGTTTGCCTGAAGTGAGCTCTGCTGTTCACTGACTTCCGGTAATGTTCTTTTATCTGTGGCAGCCTGTCCTCAGCCCTTTGGAAGGCACCAAGATGACCGTGAATAACCTGCACCCTCGAGTCACCGAGGAGGACATTGTTGTGAGTACTGTGGCCGGCCAGAATTTCAAATCTCAGGCCACTTCTGTTTCAAGGGTCCCCAAGAGCACCGCCCGGTTAGCTGATTCTCTAAGAGGACTCACAGGACTTAGCATAGAGTTGTATCAGGGCTAAGATTCATTACAGGATACAAAGCAAAATCAACAGAGGGAAAATGTTCGTGAGGCAAAGGCTGGAGGAAAGCAGACTCCAACTTCTGGAGTCCTCTCCCATTGGAGTCACAAAGGATACACTTTATTCCCCCAGCAGTTGGTTGTAATGACACGTGTGAAACCAGGGAAGCTCATTAGCGACTCAGTGCCCAGGGTTTTTATCAGGGACGAGTCATGTAGGCACCCTCTGCCTAACACCAAAATTCCAGACTCGGAAGGAAAGCAAGTGTTTAGCATAAACCACATTGTCGGCACAAACAATTTAGGCTCAGTACGCCACTCTTATCAGTTAGGGTGATGGGAGCCCTCCCAGAATCCAAGTTCCCGGATGCCAGCCGAGGGCCAACCTTGGAAGCAGACCTTCCAAAGGAGAGCAGTCAGGCCAGATATGTAACCCTTTCCCTCACAGCTTCTAAACCAGAGCCAGGGGAACTCCCTGGCGGTCCAGTGGTTAGGACTTGGCACTTTCACTGCCGGGGCCTGGGTTCAGTCCCTGGTCAGGGAACTAAGATCCTGTAAGCCATGCAGTGTGGCCCCCCCCAAAAAAAAACTAAAATAAAAAAACCAGGGCTTCCCTGGTGGTGCAGTGGTTGAGAGTCTGCCTGCCAATGCAGGGGACACGGGTTCGAGCCCTGGTCTGGGAAGATCCCACATGCCGCGGAGCAACTGGACCCGTGAGCCACAATTGCTGAGCCTGTGCATCTGGAGCCTGTGCTCCACAACAAGAGAGGCCGCGATAGTGAGAGGCCCGCGCACCGCGATGAAGAGTGGCCCCCGCTCACCGCAACTGGAGAAAGCCCTCGTGCAGAAACGAAGACCCAACACAGCCATAAATAAATAAATAAATAAAATTAAAAAAAAAAAACCAGAGCCAGGTGCCCAACCTAAATCTCAGGGCCAGGGAATTGTGCTAGAATGGGATCATTTAGTCCCACTGTGCAAAATCCAGTGGTTCATATTTTCCTGAGTCTTTGGAATTTCTTCCTCCTTTAGGGGTTTTCATGATAGCTCCAAAGTAAAAGGAATGAGATGGATTGGTGTTACCTGGTGGTTGGCCCCTCTGGATTGCCCTTCTGGTCATCCTGTCCCACCCTTGGCAGTCATAGGCAAAACCCAATTCAGGTACCTAGTGAAGGGTGGCCCAGAGTTAGCCAGGACTTTTCAACCTCATTTTCATTCAGGCACCAGTAAGACAGTTAAAGAATCCAGGTGCCCTTTTCACTCAACTGTTAGATCACAGAATGAATGCAGCTGGACTCCAGCCTCTCCCTGCAGCTGAGTCCCAGGTTCTGTAACAGCCCACACTGGCCGCCACATTTGTTAATGGTTTTAATTGTGAAACATGAGTGCTAGGTGATCACTTTGTGAACGGTGCACATGAGAATGGAAATTGTCGCCTACTTTGTATAAGACTTGACAAATTAGAAAGAAAGCAATTTTTTCCTGATTATAAAAGTAATAATAGCTGTTATTTATTGAGTAATTATAGCTATTATTATTTATATACTTACTGTGTGGCAGGCATTTTGTATGCAGGATCTTTGAAATTACAGAGGAATGAAAAACGAATTACCTGTAATGATTACTACTCATAGTAAACTGCCAATAATCATAGTGAACTGCCAATAATAGTCATTCTCACCTCTTTTCTACCCAAATAGGTAATGTTAAAAGAAAAACTAATAGAGTTAGAATCACACTTAGTATTCAGTTCCATATCTTGGTTTTGATATGTAGCATTTTCCCTTTTATCATTAGAAACAAATCATTTCAACGACCTTTTCGTAAATCTTTTTGTCCCCATAACCACCTTGTGAAGGCAGTTGCAGGTGAAGAAATGGCTTGGGTGCTAGTTGGCCTTTGCGGTCTGTATCCATATTGGGTTCCCTCTCTGGCCTCAGTCTGTGAATTGAGGAGGGATTGGAGTTGGAATAAATGATGATGATGACACAGGTGTACAAAGCACTGCCTTGAAAATGATTTCAGTTGAAACCCCTCAGTCTAGCCAAACCAGGATGATTGGTCACCCTGCATAGAACTCCAGAATTTGTGTTTCTGATTCCCAGGTGATATATTAGCCACTGTCTTTGATGAGCCTATATGTCTGTCCATTCTCATTACAGACACTCTTGACAGAAATCCCGTATTCCATAACTATTACCCTTGTTGAGGAAGTGGGCACTGAGGCAGGAGGATTTTGGGGGTGACTTGGAGTCACAGGGACTCCAAGGCTTGTAAGCCCAGACTCAGTGCTCACTGCCAGAACAGCTGTTCCCCTCATCTGGTCCCAGGTTGAGGCCTGTGGATGTCCCAGGACCACCTCAAACGGAGCCTCCCTGAAATCTTGGCTGCTGGGCGTATGCAGTCAGAGCACGGCCACCAGTCAGCCCAGAGCCCTGTCTGGGGTGTGTGAACGGCAGGCAGGGAGGATGACTGCCCAGAATCCTCCCCCAACCCTAACTAACCCTTCTTGTTCTTCACAGGAGCTTTTTTGTGTTTGTGGAGCCCTGAAGCGAGCTCGGCTGGTCCATCCTGGGGTAGCAGAGGTGGTCTTTGTGAAGAAGGACGATGCCATCACCGCATATAAGAAGTATAACAACCGGTGTCTGGATGGTAAGTCAGGGAGAAAGCAGCCACCTCACCTTGCTGCTCCTCACTGCTCACAGCAGGCCTTCGGAGAAAGCCTTCCTCTGAGATGGGTGGGTGGACCTCCTGGTGCGTTAAACCCTCCGGGGCCACCTATGTACTAAGAGCAAGCAGAGATGTTATGTTTTTAATTGAAGTATAGTTGATTTACAATGTTAGTTTCAGATGTACAGCACAGTGATCCAGATACACACACACACACACACACATTCTTTTTCATTAGAAAATACTGAGTATAGTGCTATACAGTAGATCCTTGTTGGTTATCTCAGCCTCTGCTTTTGTATGGGATTATTTAATCTGTTCACATTTTATGTGGCTTTCTTTTGCATTATATGAAAATCTAATGCAGCATTTTAGTTCTTTTAATGATTTTTTTCCACTATATTTTTTGAGTCACTTTCTTTTTTTTTTTTTTTAATTTATTTATTTTTATTTTTGGCTGTGTTGGGTCTTCGTTTCTGTGTGAGGGCTCTCTCTAGCTGCAGCAAGCGGGGGCCACTCTTCATCGCGGTGCACGGGCCTCTCACCGTCGCGGCCCCTCCTGCTGCGGAGCACAGGCTCCAGACGCGCAGCCTCAGCAGTTGTGGCTCACGGGCCTAGTTGCTCCGCGGCATGTGGGATCTTCCCAGACCAGGGCTCGAACCCGTGTCCCCTGCATCGGCAGGCAGACTCTCAACCACTGCGCCACCAGGGAAGCCCTGAGTCACTTTCTTAATGGTTGCTCAGGGGTTTACAGTATACATTGTAGGTTATCAGAATCTATTTCAGATTAGTATTAACGCAGTTGCAGTGAGATTTAGAAATATCACTCCTATAGGGCTCTATTCCCTCTTCCCCTTTTTTTGTGCTGTTATTGTTACACTTATCACATGCTATATAAAGTGGGAATCCAGTACTTGTAAGGTTAATCCTTCATGGACAAAGTAGAATCTGAACATACACTTTGAATCTTTTTTTCACTTAATTTTATACCGTAAGCATTTTCCCTTACTACTCGCTTCACAAACAAGTTTGGATTGCTTCATGCTGAGTCCACTTTCTCCCTTACTTTGACTCTGATCTCCTGCATGAAGCTAGCTCTGTTGCCACTTGGCTTCTTGGTGCCATCATTGGCAAGGTTTCATGGACCTCATAACCCTGGGGTTTCCTTAGTCTCTGGGCTTTGCCGAAACCTGACAGCCCCATCCCTGGCTGTGCAGCCGGAGCTGCCAGTGGCGCATGCTTTGACTCCTGGTGATGAAAATGGCAGTCCCTGTCCTTTTGTGTGAGGAGCTGAAGTCTCATGGCAGAGCCTTTTCTTTTTTCAGGGCAACCGATGAAATGCAACCTCCACATGAATGGGAACGTTATCACCTCAGACCAGCCCATCCTGCTGTAAGTTCCAAAGGTGGGGTGCTGGGGACCAGGAGGAGCTTTTCTGCTTGCTTACTCTGCATGATCATCTCTCTGTTCTGAGGGGTAAACTGCCTGTATCACAGCTCCATTCCATTTCCTCTGCTCTGATAGGCAGCCAATCAGGAAGCTTAAATTTGTACAAAGTGGCTTGTCACATCATTTCTGCAGGGGATTGACCCCACAGGGGCTAACTTTAAGACCTCGTTCCCAGCCTTATAATTTAGAAACACCTGAGAAGAAAGTGGCGAGCAGGCCAGTTGTGTCCCTCTTTGCACAACTGTGTGTGCATTGTCCAGGTGAGCGGAAAACCCTGCCTCATGATTGACTCTGGGGGACAGTGCTGGGTGCTACCCCTTGTTTTGTTACATACCCAGGCATACATTGCCTGGTCCAGCACTGAGGACTTTTTGAAGCCTGAGATGCAGAAAATGTCTAGACTGACATTCAGGAGGAAGTCCTTTTGTAGACAAGGATGCAGAGACCCAGGGAGAATGTTAGCCTTGCCGAGGTGGGAGGGGTAGTGTGGGGCAGGCCTGAAATAGACTTTGAAATACCGAAAGACGGCACTTTGAACCCTGGATATTGCGTTGTGTGACTTACATAAGTTTCTTAAACTGTGTTCCAGGATTAAGTTGTATTCTGAAAAATGTGCGTTTTATGACCTAGTGAGTTTGGGAACCACTGGGCTAAACCCAGTTAAATCTACACGACTTCTCAGAATGTGTAATATGCCGATGTGTGTTTGACCATCCCTGAGGGACATGCAGTGTTTCCTAAACTTAGAACCCCAGATCACAGCAGACTGCATCTCAATTTTCTCATCATCAAATTTAAAAAATGATAGGTTTGCTATAAGAAATGGAGTAAAAGGGTATGGAAAGCATTATGTTTGGTGCCCAGCTTTTAAGAGATCCTCACCTAACGGTGGGACCACTCTCTACCTAAGGGAAACCCACAAGGACTTTGACTTTTCTCTGCTCTCTACAGACGGCTGAGCGACAGCCCCTCAGTGAAAAAGGAGAGTGAGCTGCCTCGCAGGGTGAATTCTGCCGCCTCATCCAACCCTCCTGCCGAAGTGGACCCTGACACCATCCTGAAGGCACTTTTCAAGTCCTCAGGGGCCTCTGTGACCACACAGCCCACAGAATTCAAAATCAAACTTTGAGCGGGGGAGCGAGACAGCCAGAAGCGGGGGCAGAGGAGGGTGGCTCTGTTTCCCAAAACAAAGATTGTGACCTATGGGCCGTTGGACTGGAGGCCCCTGAGCGTGGGAAGGGTCGCCGGGGGTAGAGAGCTTCCTCACTGGATGGTACCCGCCTTTCTGTGTTGTGTTCTACCCTGTGCCCTTCTGTATGTTAACATTTCCTGTAGTATGTTTCTTCTCTCTTCGCCTCATCACCAAGGTAAGCTTGTGTTGCTCAGAGTGTCTCCCCCTAAACTCAGCCCTGAATTGTTTTTTTTAATGTGGAAATGGTGCCCTGAATTCTCTGGGTGGCCTTCTTGTGGCCCCGTGGAATGCAGGGCAGGGGCTGTTTGAAGGACACTGCTTTCTTCAGGGGTGAGGGTTTGACTCCCCTTTCTCTTTTTTAAACTTTTCAAAGTGGGGAATGGAAGCCCCTGCCATCCTAATAGGAACCAGGTCAGCTCAAGAGCTCTGCCGCTCACTCTCCTGGTCAGTGGAGGTGGCCTAGGTAGGGATCAGGTCACAGGCCCCTTGTCCTCTCACCGCAGTTGGCTCCAGACCAGGGTGGTCTGGAGAGGACCCTGTGGCAAGGGCAGGGTGAGACTTGCTCTGCTGGGAAGAGTGCGCTGCTGGCTCTTGGTTTGGGGGACCCGTACTGTCTCAGTCAACCTAGAGTAAATTCTTGAGTTCACGCTCCCCTCTTCCCTTGAGTTGTGCCGCGTGCGCCACCCCAGCTCTCTTGGCTTTCTGGGTGTCACTGCTGGGAGGGGCTTGCATCGTTAGCCTCCCATTTCTCAGTACAGCATTGTCACACCCTGGTTTTGGTGCAAATGCCAGCTCTCTGCTGGTTGGGTGTTCAAAGGGTCTGCCTCCCGTTCTGTGATTCTGGGGGTCTGGGGGGTTATTTGAATAAGAGTTGTTGACTTACTCCTAGATTTTGTCTTCTGGCCTCAGGTACACGTACAGGACAATAGTTAGGGATGCTGAGATTCGGCAGATATCCAGCAGTCACCAGGGGGCACTGCTCCACTATTGTGAGGGACCCATCCATCCCTGACGGGAGGGTATTTTCCTGCCTTGGCCGTCGGGGTAGGGGAGCGGTGGGTGGTGGGGAGGGAGTTGAGAGAGCAAAGCAGCCTTTCCAGGCAAGCTGGTGTGTTGTTCCCTCAGCATGGTTCCAGGCATTTGGGGCAAAACTGTAGAACCTGGGGCAGCCCCAGAATATACCAGCACAGCATTGCTCCAGTGACATTCATTCTCCGTTTCCTGCCGGTTTGTTGGGACTGTAAAGGGAATCCAGCCTAGCAGAGCTGGTGTGTTTTGGGGAGCGGGATTCTGAGAGGGCTACAAATCAGTAGCAGGTGGTATGAAAGGCACAAGCCTAGAAAGTATAAAGGGGACCTGAGACACTAAGAATCTCTCATGACCTACTTGGGGCCAGTCCAATGAAGAAAAACCTGGAAACTCATTTCCACAGAGTGAAATCTGTCAAGCAGGGGGGACCCAGTGTTTGAACCGAGCTCAGTCCTCCAGGTCTGAGGTTGCCCAGGCCTGGGAAGTCCAAGGAATCTGCCTGATGGTGCTCCACTTTCCAGTACTTTAAATAAGGCTGCTTTCATTCCCTTCTCCCCCTTTGAATGGGTGCAAACTTAGTTCTCTTCAGCAGCTGGAAGACATGCCTCATACACTTTCCCCTCCCTGGCCCCAGAGAGTGTCCTTAAGACACTAGGACCTGGTTTCGCAGGTACTGGAGACAGATCACTGCGCGGACTCTGCTTTCGGTAGGGACGGTGCGTATCCCGACTGCACGGCTTTATCCTCCTGTCTCCCCTCCAGTACCACGCCAGGCTGCTCTGCTTACCACAGGGTTCCAGCGAGCCTGCCTGCAGCCGCCTGCCACCTGGGCCCTGTCCTCTGGCTGGCCATATGGTACATTGCAGGGCAGAGCCTGTTTGCCCCGCTGTTCTACAGGATGTCATCGTGGGAGACAGAAGAGAAGGTGGTAGGCCAATCCTTGTGTCCTTTGCCTCGCACTCCCCTGCATTCCCCATCTGTGTCTCTTTTGTTCAAAAGGAGAGGAAGAGGCATTAAGGGATGGAGGAGACTATGTGTTACCCATTTCTGAATAAACATTTGTTATTCCTATTTTTGAGCTGTCATTTCTTAAAAGATTATGCTAAGAGGCCTCATGGAATTCGGCACAAGAAAACGAGGATTTGCCTCTGCTTTACAGCTCACCAGCTATGACCTTGGGACAGTTGTTGCCAGGACTCGCTGAGCTGTAGTCTCCACAGCTGAGAGAATGTGAGCATCAATGTCTTGGAAACACCTGGCAGAGGAACTCAGTACCTTCTGGGCCTAAAGTGCCTCACTGTGTATTAAGCATGGTCAGCTCCAACATAGAGTTAGGTGTGTTCACAGGGAACAGGGGAGCCTTTGCCTTGAAGTTACACTTATGGGTGAAATTTACTTCTTAGATCAACTATGCATTAGAAAAAAAAATTATACACATAAAATTTATCATCTTAACTATTTTTAAGTGTACAGTTCAGTGGTATTAAATACATTCACATTGCTGTACAACCATCACCACCATCCACCTGCAGAGCTTTTTCATCTTGTAGAGCTGAAACTCTCTCCATTAAACACCAGCTCCTCATTCTTCTTCCGAGATCCTCCCCTGCCCCTGGCAATTACTCTTCTGTTTTCTGCCTTGATGATTTTGACTCCTCATGTAAGTGGAGTCATACAGTATTTGTCGTCTTGTGACTGGCTAATTTCACTGAGCATAATGTCCTAAGGTTCATCCATGTTGTAGCCTGTGTCAGAATTTCCTTTTTAAGGTTGAGTAATATTCCACTGTATGTATACACCACATTTTGCTTATCCATTCATCTGTTGGACACTTGGGTTGCTTCTATGTTTTAGCTGTTGTGAATAATACTATGAACATGGGTGTACAAATATCTCTTCAAAACCTTCAAGACCCTGCTTTCAATTCTTTGGATATATACCCAGAAGTGGAATTGCTGGATCATGCGGCAGTTCTGTTTTTAATATTTTGAAGAATCACCATTCTGATTTCCACAGTGGCTGCACCATTTTACATTCCTATATGGGAAGATGGGATGGAAGTACTTATCCCTATCC
This sequence comes from Balaenoptera musculus, assembly GCF_009873245.2. Classification (NCBI taxonomy): domain Eukaryota; kingdom Metazoa; phylum Chordata; class Mammalia; order Artiodactyla; family Balaenopteridae; genus Balaenoptera; species Balaenoptera musculus. Next base: position 98,049,631 of record NC_045794.1, on the reverse strand, counting down.
TTTCCACTAAATACAACCCTGGATATTTTATATAAAACAAACATAAGACTGGAAGGTGGAGAGAAGAAAGACTGGCTGGGGACCTTGGGACCCAATGAATGGCTGGGGACCTTGGGACCCAATGAATGACTGGCATTGAGTTCCCTGGGTTTTCTTTTAGCTTCATAATAAGCCAAGCTGGGTGCTGGAGAAGCAGACCAACAACCAAAAAACCCAAGTGAGGACCGGAAAGGGGTTAGCTCAACAAGACGGAAAGAAAGCTCGAGTGGAACACCACAGGAAGAACTGCAGCCCCACCTTCACCAGTAAATGCCAAGTTGGGTCTTAGACTTCCAATCCTTGCTAGGCTGTACTGGGGGCACCCCCAAATCTCTGCAGGGGTGGGGTCAAGAGAAGGCCAGATAGGGAGCTGGGACTTTAAGTTGGTGTCCGTGGAGGCCACTTGAGGAGAAATGGGGCACCCCAGTCCCTCCCAACCAGGGTATTAGCAGAGGTGTGGTGGGATGATGGAGCTCACTGCCACCCACACCTGGCAGTAATGAAGCAGTGCCTTTTCATGCCCATCAGAGGAGGTGTGCTGTAACAAGATTTAAATAAGATCCAGAGTCTTCTTAACATAATACCTAAAATGTCCATGTTTCAGTCAAAAGTCACTCATACCAAAGATCAGGAAAATCACACCCTGAAGGAGAAAAGACAATGAACATCAACACCACGATGACAGAGATGTTAGAATTATTGACAAGGATTTAAAAGCAGCCATCATAAATGTGTCGATGAGCAATTAACACTGCAATAAGTCTCAGCAAAGAAATAGAAAATGTAAAGAACCATTTAAAGTCGAAAAATACAGGGCTTCCCTGGTGGTGCAGTGGTTAAGAATCCGCCTGCCAATGCAGGGGACACGGGTACGAGCCCTGGTCCGGGAAGATCCCACATGCTGCTGAGCAACTAAGCCCGTGTGCCACAACTACTGAGCCTGCACTCTAGAGCCTGTGAGCTACCCCTACTGAGCCCATGTGCCACAACTATTGAAGCCTGCGCGCCTAGAGTATGTGCTCCGCAACAAGAGAAGCCACCGTAATGAGAAGCCTGCGCACCGCAACGAAGAGTAGCCCCTGCTCGCGGCAAGTAGAGAAAGCCCGTGTGCAGCAACGAAGACCCAACACAGCCAAAAATAAATGAATTATAAAAATGTATTAAAAAAAAAAATACAGGGAATGCCTTGGAGGTCCAGTGGTTAGGACTTTGCTCTCTCACTGCTGGGGCCGTGGGTTTTATCACTGGTCAGGGAACTAAGATCCCACAAGCTGTGCGGTGCAGCCAAATAAAGTTGAAAAATACAATTACTCCCCCCCTGCAAAATGGAGAAGAATCAGTGAATTTGAAGTTAAAACAATAGAAACTACCCAACCTGAACAGCAGAGAAAATAGACTTAAAAAATAATAATGAAGGACTTTGGGGACCTATGGTACTAAAAAAGTCTAAAATCTGTGTAATCAGAGTCCCAGAAAGAGAAAAGTAAGCGTGGGGCTGAAAAGTAGTTGAAGAAATAATGGCTGTCAGGAGTTCCCTGGTGGCCTAGTGGTTAGGATTCTGGGCTTTCACTGCCGTGGTCTGGGTTCAATTCCTGGTTGGGGAGCTAAGATCTCACAAGCCATGTGGCATGGCAAAAAAAAACAGAAAGAAAGAAAGAATGGCTGTAAGCTTCCCAGAAATGGCAAAAGATGAAAACCTGCATGGGACTTCCTTGGCAGTGGTTAAGACTCCACGCTTCCAATGCAGGGGGCGTGGGTTCGATCGCTGGTCAGGGAGTAAGATCCCACATGTTGCGCAGCATGGCCAAAAGATTAAAAAAAGAAAAAACACCCCTGCAAATTCAGAGAAGCCTAAACAAGGTAAACCTAACGAAATTCACACCAAGACACATCACAGCTAAACTGAAAACTAAAGAAAAGAGAATCTCAAAAGCAGCAAAAGAGAAATGATATCTTACCTATAAAGGGACAGGAGATTCCTCATCAGAAACCATGAGACCAGAAGGAAGTGGCACACTTCAAGTAGTGAAAGAAAATTATTGTCAACTGAGAATTCTATATCAAGTGAAAAATACCCTTCAGAACGTAGAGGGGACTTAGACATTCTTAGATGTAGGAAAACTAGGAGAATTTGTTGCCAGCAGTCCTACCCTAAAAGAATGGCTAAAGAAGAGCTCTGAACATAAAGGAGAAAATAAAAGAAGAAAACTTGGAGCATCAAAAAGGAAGGAAGAAGGAACAGCAGAAATAGTGAAACTTGGGTAAATATTTTACTTCTTTTGTGTTTTCTAAATTATGGTTGATGGTTGAAGCAAAAATTATAACATTGATGTTCTCAATGTATGTAAAGGAAATATTTAAAACAATTACTTTATAAATGGGAAAGGACTAAGGGATATCAAGAGAAGGAAGGTTTCTACACTTAGAAATGTCAACAACATTGATAAAATGTCAACAGTATACTGTGGTAACTTATGTGTATTTAATGTAATTCTTAGAACAACTTCTAAAAAAAGATAATACACCCCAAAACACTATAGATAAATCAAAATGGAATTCAAAAAAAAAAATTCAAGTAACCCACAGGAAGGCAGAAAAAAGAAAACAGAAAACAAAAAAGATGGGAGACTCAAGCCGTAACATCACTAATTCTGTTAAATGCAAGTGGTCTAAATATATCTATTGAAAGAGATTGGCAAAGTGGATGAAAAAGTGTGACTTAACTACATGCTATCTACAAGAAACTCACTTCAAATATAACTATAAGGTTGAAAGTAAAAGGATAGAAAAATATATCATGCAAACAATCAAAAAAGAAGTAGGTATATTAATATCAGATATATTAGACTTCAGAGCAAAGAAAAGTTACCAGGGACAGAGAGGGACATTATATAATGAAAATAGGGTCAACCCACCAAGAAGGTACAATCCTAAATACGTATTTATGAAACAATAGAGCTGCAAAACTGATACAAAAACTGATAGAATTGAAAGAAGAATAGCAAATCCACACTTCCACTGGAGACTTCAACACCTCTCTCTTAACAATAGGTAGAACAACTGGACAGAAAACCAGTAAGGATGTAGAAGAAGTTAACAACACTATCAGCCAACATGATCCAATCAATATAGAATACCTCACCCAACAAAAGAAGACACATTCTTTTCAAATATCCATGGAATGTATACAAAGATAGTCCATATCCTGGCCCATAAAACAAAAGTCAACAAATGTGAAAGAATTGAGACCATACAAGCTCCTTGGTCACAGTGGAATCAATAATCCCTGGGTTAAACATTGAAAGCTTTCCCTCTAAGATCAAAGGCAAGACAAGGATGTCCACTTTCACCACTTCTATTTAACTTTGTACTGGAGGTTCTAGCCAGGGGGTTCAGTGGGGGAAAAAAAGCATCAGATTGAAAAGAAAGAAGTAAGTTCATCTCTATTTGTAGATGGCATTGTCTTGTATATAGAAAATGCTAAGTAATCCACTAAAAGACAACTAGAACTAATAAACACAGCAAGGTTGCAGGATATCGATACACTTGCAATGAAAAATCTAAAAATCACATTAAGAAAATAAACAATTCCACTTAGCATAGAATCAAAAAGAATAAACTACTTATACATAAATGTAACAAGTGTTAGAATAGTTTTACATAAATATAACAAGGGTTAAACTCATAGTCTGAAAACTATAAAACATATTTTTAAAGAATTTAAAGGGAACCTGAGTAGCCAAAACAGTCTTGAAAAAGAATTGAAGGACTCACACTTCCTGATTTCAAAATTTAAGTACAAAGCTATCAAGACGGTGTGGTAATGGGACTTCCCTGGTTGTCCAGTGGTTAAGACTCCACACTACCAATGCAGGGGGCGCAGGTTCGATCCCTAGTCGGGGAACTAAGATCCCACGTGCCGTGTGGCGTGGCCAAAAAAAAAAAAAACCTAACTATTAAAATTAAAGTATAGAGGGCTTCCCTTGTGGTGCACTGGTTAAGAATCTGCCTGCCAGTGCTGGGGACACGGGTTCATGCCCTGGTCCGGGAAGATCCCACATGCCGCGGAGCAACTAAGCCCGTGTGCCACAACTACTGAGCCTGCGCTCTAGAGCCCACAAGCCACAACTACTGAGCCTGCGTGCTGCAACTACTGAAGCCGGTGCCCCTAGAGCCCGTGCTCCTACAACAAGAGAAGCCATTGCAATGAGAAGCCCGCGCACTGCAACCAAGACTAGCCCCCGCTTGCCCGCCGCAACTAGAGAAAGCCCGCGTGCAGCAACGAAGACCCAACACAGCCCAAAAAAATAATAAATAAAGAAATAGAAAAAAAATTTTTTTAAATAATAAAGTATAGAAAGTCTTGAAAACGAGAAAATTCTTAAAAAAAAAAAAAAACTATGGTACTAGCATAAGGATAGACATATAGATCAATGGAATACAGTAGAGAGTCCAAAAGTAAGCCTCACATATCCGGTCAATTAATTTTTTTTTTTTTGGCGGCATCCGGTGGCTTGCAGGATTTTAGTTCCCTGACCAGGGGTCGAACCCGTGCCCCATGTAGTGGAAGCGTGGAGCCCTAACCACTGGACCACCAGGGAATTCCCCTGGTCAATCAATTTTTGACAAGGGTGCTAAGACAATTCAGTGGGGAAAAAGAATAGTCTTTTCAACAACGGTGCAGACAACTGGATATCCACAAAAAATAAATTTCATCAAAATTTAAAAATTTGTGCTTTAAAGGACACCTTTGACAAAGTGAAAAGACAACTCACAGGAGATAGGAGAAGATGTTTGCAAATCATATATCTGATGAGGGAATTGTGTTCAGAAAAGATGAAAAATGAAACTCAACAATAAAAGGACTGGCACTTCCCTGGTGGTCCAGTGGTTAAGACTCTGTGCTCCCAATGCAGGGGGCCCAGGTTTGATCCCTGGTCAGGGAACTATATCCCGTGTGCTGCAACCAAGACCCAGCACAGCCAAATAAATAAATATATAGTTTAAAAAATAAAAATAAAAGGACAAATAACCTCCCAAAATGAGCAAAGGATTTGAATAGACATTTCTCAAAAGAAAAAAAAGATACACAAATGGCCAACAAGCACATGAAAAGATGCTCAACCACATTAGTCATTAGGGAAATTAAATCAAAATCCAGTAAGATACCACTTCAGTACAGTATCTTCCAGTAAGATACTTCTAATCAAAGATAGATAATAACAAGTCAAGGTAAGGATGTGGAGAACTTGGAAACCTCATACATTGCTGGTGGGATTTTTTTTTTAATTTAATTAATTTATTTATTTATGGCTGCGTTGGGTCTTCGTTGCTGTGCGCGGGCTTCTCATCGTGGCGGCTTCTGTTGTTGCGGAGCACGGGCTCTAGGCGCGTGGGCTTCAGTAGCTGTGGCTCGAAGGCTCTAGAGCACAGGCTCAGTAGTTGTGGCGCACAGGCTTAGTTGCTCCGTGGCATGTGGGATCTTCCCAGACCAGGGCTCGAACCCGTGTCTCCTGCATGGGCAGGCGGATTCTTAACCACTGCGCCACCAGGGAAGCCCTGGTGGGATTTTTAAATGGGACAGCCACTTTGGAAAACAGTTTGGCTGTTCCTCAAAAAGTTAAACATAGAGTTAAACATAGAGTAACCAAGAAATTCCACTCCTAGCTATATACCCAACAGAAATTAAAACATGTCTGCACAAAACTTGTACATGAATATTCATAGCAACATTATTCATAACAGCCAAAAGTAGGAACACCCATATGTCCATTGACAGATGAATGGATAAAGAAAATGTGGTATATACATACAATGAAATATTATTCAGCCTTAAAAAGACAGGAAGTTCTGATACATGCTACAACATTAATTAACCTTGAAAACATGGTAAGTGAAATAAGACGCAAGAGGACCTTATATGAAGTACCTAATGTAGTCGAACTCATAGAAACAGAAAGTAGAATAGTGGTTAACAGGGGCTGGGAAGAGGGGAAAGTGGGTACAGACTTTAAATTTGGGACAGTGAGAAAGTTCTGGAGGTGTATAATGGGAACAGTTGCACAACAATGTGAATGTATCAAATGCCACTACACTGTACACTTAAAAATGATTAAAATGGTGAGTTTTATGTTTATTTTATCACAATTTGAAAAAAAGGAATGAAATACTGATACATGCTGCAACATGGATGAACCTTGAAAAAATTATGCTAAGCAAAGGAAGCCAGTCACAAAAGACCACATATTGTACGATTCCATGTATATGAAATGTCCAGAATAAACAAGTCCATAGCGGGCGACTAGTGGGTACCAGGGGCTGAAGGCAGAAGGAGAAGATTGGGTGGCTGGTAATGGGTATGAGGTTTCTTTTTAGGATTCTCAAAATGTTCTAGAATTAGATAGCAGTGATGGTGGCACAACCTTGTGAATATACTAAAACCCACCGAATTACATACTTTGAAACAGCGGGTTTTATGGTATGTGAATTATATCTCAATAAAGCTGTTATGAAAAACTTAGTGACTTAAAACAGCAAGAATAATTTATGTTCTCAGTATTCTGCTACTTGGGCAGGGCTTAGCCGGGATGACTCGTCTCTCCGCCACATGGTGTTAGTGGGGTTCACTCCTACAGCTTCGTTCCATCAGTACAGCTGGGGCTAGAACAACTGATACAACTTAATTCACACGACTCAGCTGGCAGCCTCCCTCTCTCCATTTGGTCTCTCTCTCTCAGAAGTCTAGGTCAAGTTTCTTTATATGGCTAGATCCCAGGAGGATGGAGGCTATAAGCTTAAATCCTGGGCTTGAAAACCCCAGTATATGACTTCTGTCACAATCTGTTGGTCAAAGCAAGTCACAGACTGGCCAGATTCAAGTAGGGACATAGCCTCCAGCTCTTGATGAAAGGAGTGGCAGGTATTTACGGGGCTGGGAGGAATTGTTGGCAGCTACCTTTAGAAGAAATCTCCCAGAGATTATTTGAAGCTGAAAAAATAGGACCTTTGCTTCCAGCAATAAGCAGAACTAAGTTATATGGAAAGCCCTCTCCTTACAAAACACCTAGAAACTCTTCATATAACAACCTTCCTTTCATTGCTGTACATCTGTGAAAATAAGGAATATCTCCAGGCACAAAAATGAAGAATCTAGATATTGGAATGTTAAGTTAGCAGTGAAGATATAGCTACCCTACAGGTATTTGTTGATACAAGGACTTAAATACTGGATTTCAAAGGCTAAAGAGGGAAGAGGAGACAAAGCTATCAGTCTACTCAAGGTGGCGTGTTGGAACTTAGAGCCAGTGCACTAAATTCCCTAGTGGTATCTCCTGGGATTACCTACCAAATAAACTACTTGCGCCTCAATCCTTGTCCCAAGGTCTGCTTCTGGGAGAACCCACTCTAGAACAATTGGTACCAGAAGGGAGTCTAAGAAATAGATACTCAGAATTAGATTCTGGAATTGGAAGACTCAACAGCTAGATGGCAACAAAGATCCAGTTGGTGACAGTAACTGGAGTAGGTATTACGGTGGATTAAAGATAGCTGCAAATTATTTGACACTCTTCCCTTCAGGAGGTGGGGTCTGCGCCCCTCCTGAATCTGAGTAGGCTCTGTAACTGTTTTAACCAGACATGAGTCAGCCAGCTTCTGGCCCCAGACTTTGAAAGGTTGGCCACTTCCCCACTTCCTACCCCTGGAACACCCTCTGGAGGCCTTGAGCCACCACGTATGAAGACTCACTACTGAGACCATATACTGGGAAAGCCATGGGTAGGTGCTCTAGCTGACAGTCCCACGTGAGCCCAGCCTTCCAGCCATCCCTGCTAAGATGCCAGATATGTGTGAACCTGACTTGGACCCTTCAGACCAGACCATATGCAAACTGAATACCACAGAGTGACCTCAGTCAATGCTATATGGAGCAAAGGAATCACCTGGCACAAATTCCTAACCCACAAAATCATGAGAGATAATAAAACAGCTATTGTTTTGAGCAGTTAAGCTGTGGGGAAATTTGTTATGCAGCAACAGCTAGCTGAAATTTGTGGTGATAACACTTGGCATGCTGAATCTCATAATTACTAAGACTCATCTCTTCTGCCCTGGGATGGGGCACACTGGGGAAGGGGGTACACTGGCTTAGGCAATGTCTCTAACATTTGAGATACATGGGGCAATGGTGATTTATATGGAAAGTGAACTTGATTATTATTAAGTGGCAATGATGTGCTGAGGAAGAAAATAACAGGCTCAGGACAGACATTTATCAATCCATGGCCCAGTGTGAAAGCCAGGAGGCTTCAATATCAGTGTTTAAAGACTCTTGTCTACGGCAGCCTGTACTGGTGAAGGCCCAGAACCTGCCTGAGAAGAGTAGAGTTCTGCAGCAGGCCAAAAATATGACTCTGCTAAAGCCTGTGCTCCAGTCGTGGTCACAGAAGGGAAGGAGTGAGACACTGAAACCTAGCACGGGGACATCTGGTAGATGGGCTTAAGGATCTTGAACCCCAGATTCCCATTAACCCCCTGAGCCAGTAGAAGTGGCCCATTCCCTCTTGCTTGAGAATAGCAGCCTCTTACCTGGAGACCACGCAAAGTACCCCCTGTGATGGTTAATTCTTTTTTTTTTCCCCGTGAGGCTTGCGGGACCTCAGTTCCCTGACCTGGGACCAAACCTGGACCCCAGCCAGCAATGAAAGCCCGGAATCCCAACCACTAGGCCAGCAGGGAGCTCCCTGTAATGGTTAATTCTATATGTCAGTTTGACAGGGATAAGGGAGCCCAGATAACTGGTAAACAAATTCTTTCTGGGTGTTTCTGTGAGGGTGTGTCCAGTAGAGATCAGCATTTGAATTGGTAGCCTGGATAAGACGATGGCCCTCACCAGTGTGCGTGGGCATCACCTAATCTGTTGGGGGCCCAAACAGAACAAAAAGGCAAAGGAAGGGTAAATTGGCTCCCTCTGCTTGACCTGGGACGTCCATCTTCTTCTGCCCTTGGACATCCATGCTCCTGGTTCTCAGACCTCCACACACAGACTTAACCAAGCCACCGGCTTTCCTGGTTCTCCAGCTTCCAGACAGCCGATCGTGGAGCTTCTTGGCCTCCATAATCACATGAGCCAATTTTTATAATAAATCTCTTCTTTCTTTCTTTCTTTCTTTCTTTCTTTCTTTCTTTCCTTCTTTCTTTCCTTTCTTTCTTTCTTTCTTTCTTTCTTTCCTTTCTTTCTTTCTTTCTTTCTTTCTTTCTTTCTTTCTTTCTTTCTTTCTTTCTTTCCTTCTTTCTTTCTTTTCTTTCTTTCTTTCTTTCATCTCTATATCCTGTTGGTTCTGTTTCTCTGGAGAACCCTGACTAATACACCCCCTAAGGTAGAAGCCTTGAAGCAATGCTTTCCCTCCTCAAGATCTTCTCCCCTAAGTTCCCTCTTTGCTTCTGGACCAATAATTATGATCGAGTCTCCCCACAGCCCAACTGGGGAAGTCCTGTCCCTGCCATGAGAGAATTGAGATGATTCCCCACACTGGCTGCAGAAACTGGCTGAGATGTGCCAGCAGGAACAAGAACACGTCCAAGGTGGGTCTTGAGGGTTCTGGTGGGAAGAGAGCAGAATATTAGGTTGGGTGAGGGAGAGTTTACAGACAGGGAGCCACTCCCCCGAGGCTCAGGATGTGATCTGGCAAGACCCCTGGAGCCAGTCCTGATATGCCACTGAGATGGCTCCTTGAAGTGTGGAAGAAATGGTGGCCCCACTAAATAAGAGGGAGGTAACAGAACGATCTTGGCAGGGTATTCAGAAGGGACCAAAAGGCTCAGAGGTGGACGTAAGACCAGAGAACCCAGCTGGCTGCATGCTCAGAGGGCCCACAGGAGCTGCCTTCACTCAAGCACAATGAATGCATGAGTGAGGAGCACTGATACCACAGGGGGCTCGGGGGGCTGCCTCTGAGGCCAGAGGGGTAGACAGTACCTTGGAGCTGGGCTCCCAGAGGTCAGTGGGGATGATAGGATTCCAGAGAGCAGAGGTTGGGTTGATGTAACTACCAGAACGGGAGCAAGGCCAAGTGACAGCCAGGGAGCTTGGGCCTGCAGGGTTCTGTGCTGATGGCTAGCAGACCATGGTATTCCCAGGGACTATGGCAGCCATGATATTTCTTGACTTTTATCATCAAAGAAAGATGGAAAACAAGTAAACAGGAGGCTAACGCCAGCTGCTAATGGAAAAATCTCAACTCCTCATCCAGTTTCTGGGCCCAAGTCAGTCCTCAGACCCAGAGGTCACTGATTGAAAGGGAGGCTGGGTCCCCTTGAGAAGAATGCTGTAATGCCAGAGTGAACATTTGCGGTAGCAATTCCACCAGGCCTTCCCCAAAGGGACCCACAGCCACTTCCAAGAAGTAACTGTACACTGGGACAAGGGGAATACTGGAAATTTCAAGGGGAGTTGGGTACATGGTCTGAGTGGGCCTTTGGTCATCAGAAAAATAGAGTCCTTGGACTTCTCTCCTCTGTCTACATTCACTCCCTGGGTGATGGCACCCTCTCTCATAGCTTTCAATAACATCTGTACATCACCAGCTCCCACATGTATTTCCCAAGTCAGCCCTCTTCTGTGATCTTCAGTTTCATATCTATCTGCCCACCTGACCTCTCCCCTGGGATGTCTAATGGGCATCTCAACGTGGTCCGCAGCGAAGTCCAGATCTGCCCACCCTTTCCTGCTCCAAGCCCACCTCTCCTACAGTCTTCCCATCTCAGTAAATGACAACACCATTCTTCTAGTTGCTCAGACACTGAAACCTGGCAGTAGTCCTGGATCTCTCTTTTTTCTCACACTGCATATCCGATCGGTCAGCAAATCCCACTGGAATTGTTCAGAACATACCCAGAATCCAACTAGTCACCACCTCCACTGCTACTTCCTTGGTGACCAAGCCATCATCTTTCCCCCAGATTATTGTCATGGTGTCCTAAACAACCCTGCTGCTGCCCTTGCCCCCCACAGTCTGACTGTAACACAGTGACTCCTCTCTGCTCAAAATCCCACAGTGGCCCCCATCACACTCAGAGTAACAGTTAAAGTGCTTCCAGTGGCCTACCTGATCCTACCTGACCCACCAAGCCCCCCGCCCCCTGACCGATTCTTCCTCTGGCTCACCGTGCTCTCCGCTATTTCTCTACCACACCAGGTAGGCTCCAGCCTCAGGGCCCCTCGCCAGTTCCCTCTGCCCAGAATCTCTTCACCTGAACGCCCTGCTCCCCCACCTCCTTCAGTATTTTGTTCAAATGTCACTTCAATGAGGGCTTCGTCTTATTTAAAATGACAACACCTTCCCTCACCACACTCCCCGCACTTTGCACTGATGCGTATGCTTTATACGTTGCTTCTTTAGATGTTTACTGGTTTCTTTATTATTATTATTTTTCAAGTTATTTGTTTATTTTTGGCTGCGCCGGGTCTTCGTTGCGGCATCCGGGATCTTTAGTTGTGACATGCATGCGGGATCTAGTTCCCCGACCAGGGATTGAACCTCGGCCTGCTGCATTGGGAGCGCACAGTTTTACTCACTGAACCACCAGAGAAGTCCCTGGGGTCATAGTTTCTTTCCCTCGTTAGGAAATAAACTCTGGGAAGGCTCTATTTTATTTCACCCCTGTATCTCTAGCGCTGAGGACAGTGCCAGGAGTATTCACTGCTATTTGTGGAATGGATGAATGAATGAACGGAAAGTAGAGGTCGCACCCGTGAGCGGCCCAGCTCTACGCCATTTATCCCCACATTCACGCGCAGACTTTATTCCGAGCAAATGAAGGTGGCGCCCTGGGAGGACTGCAGGAGGGAGCGGGCGGGGGGGCGGGGAGTAGGGGCCGGGATAGGCGGGCCTGGAACCGAGGGGCGGGGCCCCCAGGCGGCGCCGTCGTCACGGAAACGGCTCTCTGAGCCGAACTACAACTCCCAGCGGCCCCCGCGGCTTCCGGTTGGCAAGATGGTGGCGCGCCGGAGGAAGCGTGCGGCGCGGGACCCTGAGAAGGGAATTCTGAGCCCGCCGGGCTACTCAGGTGAGGGGCTGCGGGACGCGGGGCCGGGGGACGGCCAGACTTCGTCGGGAGGAGGCTCGGGGTCGGCAGTGGCTCGGGGCCCCCAGGAGCAGCCACACAGTTGGACATGAGCCCCTGAAGGTTGTGAGGCCCGGGGCCCCCCAAGACCCACGCGGCGCCCTGTTCCCATCTGGCTCCACTCGCCCGGGACGAGCCTAGTTTGGCCAACGCTTCCCTTGAGTGAAGCCACCTCTGTCTACACTCTCCCAGGGTGAACCCGCGTCCGTCTACACTCTCCCCCTGAGGTGCGCCCATCCGCTTCCCAGCTCCCCTTTGCAGTTCCTAGTCCAGCCCCCTCAGCGCTCACCTGGCCTGTGCCCTCCGCACTGGTTCTCCTGCCTTCCGTTTTCCACCCAGGAGCCAGAATGTTCTTTCTAAAGTCAGATTTAAAGCAGATCTTGCCTCACACGCCCATACCCACTGAATTCCCTCCAGTGGCTAAAGTTAGCACCTAAAACAAAATCCAGACTTCCCACCATTGATCTGCGTGGCCCCGCATGGCCTGGCTCCGGCTAACCTACAGCTCTGTCTTTCTGTTCCTCTGAGGCAACAAGCTTTACACCCTCAGCGTTTTTGTACTTACTGGGACTTCTTCCTCAGACAGCTCTGCGCTGTTACACGGCTTCCTGTCATTCTGGTCTAGGCTTTAATGTTTCTTCCTCAAAGAGGTGGTCCCGATCGATGGCCTGTCCTAAGGCTTCTGCCACCCATCACCCTGCACTGCTTCACTCTGTGTTTCCTTCCTGTTTGATACGACCTTGTTACATGCTTACTTGTTGTCCTTTTCTCCCTTCACCATGTGAGCTTCCTGAGTGCAGGGATTGCAACTGTATCCTCACTGTGCTCTGAAGAAGGTGGTGAGAAAAGCAGAACATTCCTTAGCTTGATGAGGATTAGAGTTTATGGGAATGCCAGCGATGATCTTCATCATCACACGAGGGTCTTCCCTGGCGGTCCAGTGGTTAGGACTCCGTGCTTCCACTGCAGGGGGCACGGGTTCAGTCCCTGGTCAGGGAACTAAGATCCCGCATGCCATGGTGTGGCCAAAAAAAAAAAAATCACACAAATAGAGACATAGAGACCGTGAGAGAAGTTAAGAAGGCACAGAGCAGGTGGATCTAACCTGGCATGTGAAGCTCTCCTGAGGAAGTGAAGTGAAAACCTGAAGAATGGGTGGAAGGACGAGGGTTGATGTTTCAGGAAGGGGAGAGCATGTGTGAGGCCCTGGCTTATTGGAGGAACAGAGAGGAGGCCAGAGGGGCCAGCATGTGGTGTGGAGGGGGGAGGGTGGGGTGAGAAGAGGCTGCAGAGGTGGCCACGGTAAGGATTTGGCTGTTTACCCCAAGAGCAGCGGAGTTTGAACTTCTCTCCTTTCGCATCCTGTTCACATTCTCTCTCCCACAAGCTTGGGAGCCCTTTCTGGGCAGATTATCTGTTCACCCTCCCAGCCTGCATAATAGCCTGCACAGGCCTTGCCTAGGGGAAGGGCTCAGTGAAGGGTGGATGGACAGACAGACACACAGGACTAGAAAGGGACAGCCTGAACCTGACTTTCATGCTGTCCCTCCCCGCCCCCATTTTCCTTCCAGCCATTCCCATCAAATTCTCTGAAAAGCAGCAGTCTTCTCATTACCTCTACGTGAGAGAGCACAAAGTTCGAGAAGGCACCAAGTCTTCCTGGCCTCAGAAACGGACCCTTTTTGTCCTCAATGTGCCCCCATACTGCACAGAGGTAAACTGGTGTCTGGGAGGGAACCTGAGCCTGGGGCGGGGGCTCCAGGCAGAGCTGGGCTCCTACGGGCCCCCCACCAAGTCCTTAGTGGTGCAGTGGAAACAGCTAACTGAAGCCCTGAGGGGTGGTAGCTGTAAGGCTGCCTCTCTTGTGACAGGAGATTGGCCTTTTAAAGGTGTGTTGTGAAAAATATAATTCTCTAGGGAACCCAGAGCTTTTAATGTGTTACCCAGAATTGTTTGAGTTATGTGTTTTTTTCCCCTGATTATAAAATTAATACATGTCCATTGCAGGTACTGTTAATAATACAGCTGAAATGTTCTGTCGCTTAAAGCGATTGATGCATAACTGTCCCTGTCTACCATAATTCCATGTGAAGACAGAGACACATATTCTCAAATATTTTTCTTGAGTATTGTGAAAGTTGTGCCAACTACTTGTGTGACATCTGACAACATAATCATTGTCATTTTTTTAAAAAATTGAGGGACGGGACTTCCCTGGTGGTCCAGTGGTTAAGACTCCGTGCTCCCAATGCAGGGGGCCCAGGTTCGATCTCTGGCTGGGGAACTAGATCCCGCATGCTGCAACTAAGAGTCTGCGTGCCACAACAAAGATCCGTCGTGCCGCAGCTAAGACCCAGCACAGCCAAATAAATAAATAAATGTTTAAAAAAAATAAAAATCTGATACATGTCCATAGGAAAAGTAGAAGAAAATAAAATTACCTCTGAGTCTACTATGCAGACATGTCTGTTAATTTTTTTTCACAAAAGCTGTTAAATTTAGTATTTCATTAATTTACAGAAGAGAAACTAAGGGAATTGCTGGATTTTCGATGTTTTTTTTCAGAATAGAAATACTAATTTCAAAAAGATTCCTCTACAGTTAAAGAGAAAAAGAAACAGTGAGAGGAGAGGGTGTCATTTTTAACCTTTACTGAAGACTAATGTATGTATGGAGAAGGGCCTGGACCCAAGTGTAGCACTCACTGCATTTCACAAACTGAGCAAACCTGTGTCATCAGTACCCAGGTCGAGAAACAGAACGTCACCTGCACCCCCAGAAATCCCGTCATGCCCCTCCCCCCCACCAAGGATAACCAGCATCCTGATTCCAACGGAGTAGATTTAACTCTTTTTTTTTTTGGCTGTGCCTCACGGCATGTGGGATCTTAGTTCCCCAACCAGGGATTGATCCCGTGCCCCCTGCAGTGGAAGCATGGAGCCCTAATCACTAGACAGCCAGGGAATTCCCAGATTTAACTCTTTTTAAATGGCTGATTCAGGTAGTAAAACTTAGTTGGTTGTCTTATAAAATCAGAGTACTCAGAATAAAACTAAAAATGTCCCCACCTCTTGTAATAATTTTTTTAAAAAAGTTGAGAACCCACTCCTACTTTACGGATCATTCACTTTTTTTTTTTTTGTTTTTTTTTGTTTTTTTTTATAAATTTATTTATTTATTTATTTTTGGTTGTGTTGGGTCTTCGTTTCTGTGCGAGGGCTTTCTCTAGTTGCGGCGAGCGGGGGCCACTCTTCATCGCGGTGCGCGGGCCTCTCACCATCGTGGCCTCTCCTGTTGCGGAGCACAGGCTCCAGACACGCAGGCTCAGTAGTTGTGGCTCACGGGCCCAGTTGCTCCGCGGCATGTGGGATCTTCCCAGACCAGGGCTTGAACCCGTGTCCCCTGCATTGGCAGGCAGATTCTCAACCACTGCACCACCAGGGAAGCCCACTTTTTTTTTTTTTTAATTTATTTATTTTATTATTTATTTATTTTTGGCTGCGTTGGGTCTTTGTTGCTGTGCGCAGGCTTTCTCTAGTTGCGGCGAGCAGGGGTTACTCTTCGTTGCGGTGCGCGGGCTTCTCATTGCGGTGGCTTCTCTTGTTGCGGAGCACGGGCTCCAGGCACGCGGGCTTCAGTAGTTGTGGCTTGCGGGCTCTAGCGCGCAGGCTCAGTAGTTGTGGTGCACAGGCTTAGTTGCTCCATGGCATGTGGGATCTTCCTGGACCAGTGCTCGAACCCGTGTCCCCTGCATTGGCAGGCAGATTCTTAACCACTGCACCACCAGGGAAGTCCCGGATCATTCACTTTCAAACAGAGAAATCCCTTTCAGGAACAGACCAAGCGTACCCTGGGCACGTGCTTCTAGCAGGGTCCTGTCATAAAGCCAAAAAGCTTATACCTGAATTTTGTCTCACCTCTGTCTCCTCCCTCCCGAGTCCCCGGCCAGTGGACTTTTTACCCACAGCTTTGAACGTGAAAATTCACAAGGTTGCTGTCTGGGGCCGTGGGGGGCCGGGGTTGTGACCTCTGTGTTGAGGAGGTGGTGGCTTGCCCAGGCCCTCTGTGCACGCCCCCAGGTTGGACTCCGAGACCTTCTGGGCCCCGGTCCCCTGGCAGTGCTGCCCAGGGCGGAGGGAGGCTCCAGAAAGGCCCTGTAGCCGCTCATACTGTGCTTCTCTCCGGCCACGGCAGGAGTGCCTGTCCCGCCTGCTGTCCCCCTGCGGCCCTGTCCAGTCGGTGGAGTTACAGGAGAAGCCGGATCTTGCTGAGAGCCCAAAGGAGCCAAAGTCAAAGTTCTTTCACCCCAAGCCAGTTCCTGTAAGCCTCCAGTACTGGGGTCTGCTTGAATGATGGTGTGGGTCGGGCTAGGGCAGTGTCCCCAGTGCGTAAGGGGAAGGTGGCGTCGGGGGCGGCAGTGGGACTTGCAAGCGTTTCCTGTGCTCAGGCCAGTCCTGGCCTGTGTGGTCTAGGAGGGCTGTCAGGTAAACAGCTGCCACTCCTTTCCCAGATTTGCCGTGTCCTTTAGCTTCCTGTCTGGCTCTTTCCATTGTCCTGGGTGAAAGCTCAGAGGCATCTCTGCTCACTGCCCGAGGGGCCTCCCTGAGCCACCCCCTGCGTCCCGCATTGAGGTCGATTCTTCCTGAGGCTTGGTGGCCTGGGCCTCGTTTCCCTGTGTGCCTTGAGTCCACACCTCCTACTGTTTAGTGGAGTGTGAACTAGTGAGCGCCCCATCTGTCTGTCCACTCCTGGCCCAGGGAGACACGCGCTTCACTGAGTCCCTCCCACACCTGGAACAAAGGCCCTGAGTGTCTCACCTCTCCCTGGTGAAGAGGTGGGATCGGGTCATTTTTAGCAGAAGTTGCATAACTAGGAGTGTGGCCGCCCCACCCCTGGATTAGAACAACCTCCTGGTTACCTTCACGTTCAGGAACAGCCTGGCACATCTCCCCCGGCCCCGCGACAAGTCAGGCTGAGGGCAGGGGGGAGCCCTTGGGCCAGGCCTGGGATGGCTGGGAGGATGGGACGGCTCCCGGCACTGACATCTCTCCTCCTCCCAGGGCTTCCAGGTGGCCTACGTGGTGTTCCAGAAGCCACGTGGGGTGTCAGCTGCCTTGGCCCTGAAGGGCCCTCTGCTGGTCTCGACAGAGAGTCACCCTGTGAAGAGCGGCATTCACAGTCAGTACCTCGGGTGCCAGCGGGCGCCTCCTTCCTGTGCCCGGGGTCGGGGAGGGGAGCTTTGTGGGCTGGCGTCTGCCGTGTCCCCTCGCCCTCAGAGCAGGCGTGGGAGGCTTGAGCTTGGCACTCGGGGTGGGCATAGGTGAGGGGGTGAGGGCCCAGCTTGCCGCCACTAGGCTCCTCCTCACCCCCCGAACCCTGGCCCACGAGTCTCCATCCCTGCGGCCTGTGTGAGAAGATCCCGACTGGCCTGCCAGGTCCTGGGCGGGGCCCCGAGGGGCGGGCCTGGAACCCCGTGTCTCTCACTCCCTCCTCCCTCAGAGTGGATCAGAGACTACGCAGACTCAGTGCCGGACCCCGAGGCCCTGAGGGTCGAGGTGGACACGTTCATGGAGACGTACGACGAGAAGATGGCTGAGGTGGGCCTTCCGCACGGGCGGCTGGTGGAGTCCAGGCTCCTCTCTCTCTGCTGAGTCCTGGGCCTCCTGGCTGGGTAACATCTAGTCGCGGAATGGTCTCTAGGGAACGGACGGTCGAGGGTGGAGGAGGAGGCAGCGTCGGCACGTCTGCCCTCCGCCCTTTCCCCACACTCAGCCGCTCACGCTGTGCCGCGGCGCCAGGGTGGTCCCGGTGCCAGGGCGGTCCTGGGCACGGGAGGGAGAGCGGAGAAGAGGTGAGGTGCTCCTGGGCTGCAGGGCGGCTCCCAGGCACCTGCCCGTCACAGGGCCACGTTCTTTGCAGGAGGAGGCTAAGGCCAAGGAGGAGGAAGGGGTCCCCGACGAGGAGGGCTGGGTGAAGGTGACCCGCCGCGGCCGGCGGCCGGTGCTCCCGAGGACGGAGGCGGCCGGCCTGCGGGTGCTGGAGAGGGAGAAGCGGAAGCGTGCACGCAAGGAGCTGCTCAACTTCTACGCCTGGCAGCACCGCGCGACCAAGATGGAGCGTAAGGGCGCGCCCCAGGCCCCTGTCCTTCGGCCCCCTGCCCTGGGCGCCCGGGCTGTGGACGCGGTCTTGTGGCCGCTCTGCCAGCCCTGGCCAGACACGGAGCTCCTGACGGCAGGCGCTAGGCCTGCGGGAGGGTAGGGCATTCTTGGGCGCAGACTTCCCAACAGGCTCTGGGGTTAGGGTCCCAGCCTGGCAGCGTCCCCGTGTCGTGGGCTCCCTGTTGCTCCCAAGGCAGCTGCGGGTGTCTCTGGGTATTGAGGCTGCACAGGCACCTGGGATGTAGGCCCCACTTCCAGGCCCCCGTCAGCCTCCGGCACGGAGCCACACGCAGAGGGTGGCTTTCAGGAGCTCACGGCGGGGGTGTGTTGGGGGCGGGGCCGGGGGGGCGGCCTGCGGGGAGAGCGCCTGGGGGGAGCCCCTGACCACCTGTGGCTGCTCTGGGTGGCAGTGACGCTGAGCTCGTGGCCCGGGCCGCCCGGTCTCCTGCTGGCAGGATGGCTTCCCCGTGGACCCGGGAGAGGGTCCTGGCCTTGCACGGGGGAGGCCCTGGTCACACTGTGCTCTCACCTGCCTCACTGCTCCTGCCCACACCCTGCCCACCCCCTTCCACTCCTTCGCTCCGCGCTCCTCTGGACCCGCCTGACGGGCCTCCACCAGCCTCCCCTGCCTTGGGCTCAAAACCCCACACCCGGCGCCCCGACCCGGTCACTGGGTGACCAGAGTCGCCGCGTGAATTCTGTGGCAGTCTCGGGGTGGCGGCCCCTTACTTGCGCGCACCCGACCTGAGAGCTGCCGTGAGGAGGGGCTGGGAGAGGTGTCCCGGGACCTTCTTCCTTCACCCTGGGGGGGCGTTGGAGGTGGGGTGGTAAGGGGGCAAGTGCCCTTTTGCTTTCTCTGCTTTCTCTTTGACCTGGTGAGTTTTCCGTCTGAAACCTCGGGCGTGCCTTCCGCTCCACTTCAGCCTCTGCCCTCCGACTGGGCTGCAGTCCGGTTCCAGTTCCGGTTCCCACCGCAGAGGCGACGGGGGCGCCGTGCTGAGCGCCCCCAGCGGGGAGTGGGGACTGAGGGAGGGGCGGCTGCCCTCGCGAGTGGGGGCAGCGGGGGCAGCGGGGGCAGCTCCCGCCGGGCCTGATCCCGGCCCTGTCTCCTCCCCCCTCTCGCCCCAGATCTCGCGCAGCTGCGCAAGAAGTTCCAGGAGGACAAGCAGAGGATCGAGCTGATGCGGGCCCAGCGCAAGTTCCGACCCTACTGAGCCTCACCCGCCCGCGGGCCCCGTGGAGAGGGGTGGTGACTGGGTGGCAGCGCGCGGCCAGTGAGGACACAGGGCCTGCAATACTCATCTCAGTGGCCGTGCCCAGGCTGAGGGGCCACGCGTCAGCCCCCGAGATCTGAGCCCATGTGATGTGGGGTGCAGGACAGTGTCACCCTTTGGTTCCTGTGCTTTGGCAGTTCTGGGGCCCGGCGCAAGGACTTGGACTCCGGAAGCCACTGGCCCAGGAAGTGGCTCCTTCCCTGTCCTGGGCTGTCCCCAGCCTGTCTCTGGACTTTCCTCTCAGGGCTAAGTGTCCGCTGTGTTCTCCCCTTCCTCCTAACGGAGAAGCCCCCGCGTGCAGTGAGACAGCCTCAAAAGCAGAGAAAATACAAGAACATTTTATTTTTCATCCAGCTGGGTGGCAAGAGAAGGCTACAAAAGGCCGGTGGGCCTATCCCAGCCCCTCCCTCTGCCTGCTACCCAGTCACAAAACAGGTAACTCCCACACCCAGACACCGTCTCCCCCCTTGAATTCACAGATGTTAGAGTCAGAATCTTGTATCCCCTCCGCACACCGCCCCCCCCCCAGCTCTGCCACAGGATTCTCTTTCCGGCCATGCTGGTCCTCAGGACCAGGGGGCCCTGTCCCCACCACGCCTGGCCTGGGCTTGGGAGCTGGGAGTCTGGGGCTGAGCAGGCATCCGTAGCCCCGGGCCCAGGGCTACAGCTGGGCTCGGATCCTCTCCTTGCTCAGTAAAAAGGAGCTGATGACACCAGCCATGTGCTGGGGTTGGTTCATGTGGACGTAGTGGTTGCCGGGGACTTGCACGTACTGGAACCTCTGGGGAAGGGAGGGGACACGTGGTGAGGTGACCCAGTGGCGGGCTCCGCGGGCCCCTCCGGCGCAGCGGGGCTTTCCCATGGCCTGCTGCCTCTCCCAGGGCTTCCAAGCGTCCCCCACAGGAGCCTTGGCAGTGGCTGCCCCGCGGCCTCGCAGGCCCCCGTCAGTCACAGCACCCCCTGGGGGGAGTCAGGGCCTGGCTCAAAGCCAGTGAGAAAGGCCTGTCTGGAAGGGAAGAGCCCACACCCTGGGGTTCTAGGCCATTCTGAGCTGAAGTTGTAGAGCCAGGCCGGGGAGGGGGCTGGTAGTCGGGGCTGCTGCTGGCTCTGATCGTCATATAAGGTCCACTTGCGAAAAGAATAGACCATCAGCCTTTCAAACTCGCCCTTGCCCGGGAGACAGGCCGCCAAGGCAGGGAAGCACTGCAGTTGGCCGGCCAGCCATACGGGCTTCCCTCTTGTGACACCGCCAAGTCGTCTGCACAGGCCCCAGGGTCAGGTGTTTGTGGTGGATGATGGTCATAAAATGCCAGGTGCTCCCAGGAACCCAGGCAAAGGGCAACGTCACAGCACACGTCCTAGCCCTCCAACTTGGAGGTCAGCACCCACTGATGGGACTGGTCATCTGTTCCCGTGTGGGACCCTAGGAAATTGTGACAGTGCCGAGTTGGGTATGGCCCAGGGAATATGTGAGGACAATAAAACCGGGAGATTCTGCCAATGAAAAGTCTGCTTTCTGTGCTGATTTTTATGTGACCCCAGGTCTCCAGGGACCACAGCAGGGAGTGAGGCCTGGTAGCTCCTGGGGGTCCCCTGTTAGACCTGGGGCCAGACCAGGGGTCCCAGTGCAGGAAAAGAGATGGGTGAGGTGGAGCCCGGGGCGGCCTGGCAGCCCTTCCTGAGCCCCAGCTGCCCTGAGCCCTACGTACCCACCTCTTTCAGGATGGATCTCAGTGAGTTGGTCACGAATAGCATGAGCTCCATGTTGGCATCATTCTCTCTCCTCACATCATAATACCCTTGGGTTGCTCTGGGAAACGAGAAGACAGGTTCACCTGGGACCACCTCTTGCATGCTCTCCCCCAGCCCTGGGCTCCAGGCTCTGAGACCGAGACCGGCCTGGGCGTCCCTCTGATCTTCCCACAGCTGGGTCCCTTCGAGCCCAGGTTTAATTCAGGATTGAGTTATTCAGTCCCCGCAGGCACTCACAGCTCACTGAGGCCTGCACAAGTGAAGCAATTCAGGTTTATCTCGGGGGACCCGGCCATGGTCACAGCCACTGAACAGCAGAGCTGGGATCTGAACGGGCGCAGAGTCCATGCGTTCTCTTTCTCTTTTTTAGCAGCTTTATGGAGATAATGTCACCCATTTGAAGTGTACAATTCCATGGATTTTGGTATATTCAGAGTTGTGCAACCATCACCACCGTCAATTTTAGAACATAATTGATCACCTCAACAACAACAAAAAATCCCGCACCTACAGTTTCCACATAGAGCTCCCAGTCTTACACAACTACATACACAACTGATCAGCCTTGTCTCTATATGTTTCTCTATTTGGACTTGCATGTGAATGGAATCATATGCTACCTGGACTTTTGTGACTGGCTTCTTTCAATTAGCCTAATGTTTTCAAGGTCCATCCATGTCATAGTGTGTATCAGTGCTTCATTCCGTTTGTCACTGAAAAATAGTCCGTTGTATGGATGGAGCATATTTTGCTTATCTGTCCATTGATGGACATTTGGGTTGCCTCCAACACTCTATTCATTCTATTATGAAGGATGCTGCTGTGTGCCATCAGTACAAGCTGTTGTGTGCACAGATGCTGGAAACACACCTAGGAGTGGAACTGCTGGGTCATGGTAATTTAATGGCTTGAGAAACTGCCAGACTTTTCCAAAGCGGCTGCACCATTTTACAATACCAGGGACTTCCCTGGTGGCACAGTGGTTAAGAATCCGCCTGCCAATGCAGGGGACATGGGTTTGAGCCCCGGTCCGGGAAGATCCCACATGCTGCGGAGCAACTAAGCCCGTGCGCCACAACTAGTGAGCCCGCGCCCCACAACTACTGAAGCCCGCATGCCCTAGAGCCCCCACTCCGCAACTACGGAAGCCCGCGCGCCTAGAGCCCGTGCTCTGCAACAAGAGAAGCCACCGCAATGAGAAGCCCACGCACTGCAACAAAGAGTAGCCCCCGCTTGCCACAACTACAGGAAGCCCATGCGCAGCAACGAAGACCCAATGCAGCCATTAAAAAAAAAAAAAATTTTACAATCCTACAGCAGCGTGCAAGGGTTCTAGTTTCTCCGCATCCTCACCAACACTTGTTATCTCACTTTTAGAGTCCAGCCATCCTAGGGGTGTGCAGTGTATCTCACTGTGGTCTGGATTTGCCCCTATGGAGTCCATGCCTTCTAAATCCCTGTGCTCGGCAGATGTGTCCCTGGAAGTCACAGTTCCTGCCAATCCAGGATGGCTGCAGTGGAGTGGGTGGTGGCATCTAAGCCACACCAAAGGATGTTCACTGTGCTGTGGCACCCAGAGGCAGTGGATGGCTTCTGGCTAGCAGGTCGGGGAGGGGAGGACCGCAGACAGAGGAGCAGTGCAGGCCTGGGGATGTCAGGGGCCTGGGGTGGCTGGAGGACTGCGGAGGGCTAGGGCCAGACTCCAGTGTCTGCCAGTCTCTCTGCCCTACCTGGGCGTGCCCCCCACAGATACAGACACCTGCTGAAAAGTGCGGTGCAGTCCTTTCCCATCCCCAGCTGCCCAAGCCCTCCCACTGCCTTGCCTTCCTTCCACACACCAGCGGCCAGGGGGCTGCCCAAGAAAGATGGCGGCGAGGTCTCACACCAGGAGATCTGGAGATTCCTGGCACTCACGTCTGTCTGGGGCGCTTGGTTCAGACTTACTTGATGAGCAGGACGCGGGCCTGCAGCTTCCTGATGGAATGCACAAACAGCTCCCTGCTGATGAAATTGAAGTAATACTCTGGCTGCAGAGACAAAACCCCAGTGAATTCTCACCACAAGGCCCTGGCACTGCCGGGGGCAGAAACCGGTCTCTCTTGGGAGCAGTGGGGGCCCCTTCGGCCACCTAACCAGGACCAAGCCCACTGCCCAACCGTATCACTGCCTCAACAGAGGGCTTTAACTCCCTCAGGCCAGAGACTTCTCCCCCCTCCACCTCCAAATCTGTTCTCCCTCTTTCTGGGCTCATGGCTGCCCAGCTAGACAACACGTCCCAGACTCCCCTCAGCCAGGTGTGGCCATGCAACTAAATGCAGACAAGTGACCTGGGCTACTTCTGGGCTTAGGTTTGGGACTGAGGCGTGGCCCCTCCACACCTCCTTTCCTGGTCCACGGGCTGCCCTGTAACGCTGCCCAGCCAGCCTGGGCTCTGGACTCTTGGCAAGCAGAGCCCACTTACCTCCACCGACCGTTTCCATGAGAAAGAAATCTGCTTAAGCCACAGTGCAGAAAGAGTGCACCTTGGTGTCCCCGCAGCCGCTGCTGGCCTCCATCACAGCCCTGACCTCCCCGTCTTATGACCGTTTAAGAGGTCTAGGTCTATACTGTCCACACGGTAACCATCAGCCATCTGTGGCTACTGAGTGCTTGAAATGGGGCTAGTCCAGCCTGAAACACGCTGTAGATGTAAACTGCACACTGGATTTCGAAGACTTAGTATGAGAAAACAATGTCAAATATCTCAATAATTTTTTATGTTGATTACATGCTGAAGTGGTAACACCTTGGATACACTGAGTTAGAAAATATTATTGAAGTTGATTTCACCTGTTTCTTTTCACTCTTTTCATATGGCCACTAGAAGACGTGACGTTAACACGAGCTCACATTATACTTCTATTGGACTGTGCCGCTCTAGGCCAAGAACCCTCTGAGGGCAGAAGCTCTCAGGATTTTCTCTGTGTTCACAGCTCTCGGCACACAGCACGACAGAGGCGGGGCTCAGTGAGCGTGTACTGAGTGGGTTAATTCAAGAGAGCTCCCATACGGACTGACTGTTGCGTTGTGCTACAGCATCGTGATGAAGCTACGATTCCTGTGAAGACACAGGCACACAGCTACCTGGTCAGCCACTCACTGTCCTTGCTCTGCCCTAAGCCCTCCCAGCCACCTCCTGCTCCTCGGGCCTCAGTGACCTCAGGTGCTTTTCCAGAAACAGAGGCTCCCCTATCAACCACGAGGCCCAATGAATGAGCATTTACTGAGGACCCAGACACGTCACACGTTATCTCCTCCCTGAAGGACCAGAAACACTAAGTCCCTGTGTCACAGTCAACAGCTAACAGGAGGTGGTGCCAGGACTCAGCTCAGGCGTGAACTGCCCCTCACCCCCTCCTACCCCAGCTTCTCAGCCTCTTTTTTTCTTTTTTAATTAATTAATTAATTTTTGGCTGCATTGGGTCTTCGTTGCTGCGCGCAGGCTTTCTCTAGTTGCAGCGAGCGGGGGCTACTCTTCATTGAGGTGCGACGGCTTCTCATTGCGGTGGCTTCTCTTGCTGCAGAGCACGGGCTCTAGGCGTGCAGGCTTCAGTTATTGTGGCACGTGGGCTCAGTAGTTGTGGCTCGCGGGCTCTAGAGGGCAGGCTCAGTAGTTGTGGCGCACGGACTTAGTTGCTCCGCGGCATGTGGGATCTTCCCGGACCAGGGCTCAAACCCATGTCCCCTGCATTGGTAGGCAGATTTTTAACCACTGCGCCACCAGGGAAGTCCCTCTGGCTTCTTTTTTCTCTTCCTCTCCATCTCTCCTTTGACCTCCTTTTCCTAGTCCACTTCCATCCTCTGATCTGTATTTTTCTTTTGTAATTCAAGTATAACTTACAGCAAAGTCCACAGACCTGGGTGTCAGCCCATCATGGCCTTTGACATACGGATGCGGCCATGCAACCATGACCCGGATGAAGGCCTGGAACCCCTCAGCACCCAGCAGGCGCCCTTCAGGGGTTTTCTCCAAGGGCACACCCCCAGATCAATTTTGCCACTTTTTGAACTTCATATACATAGAATCATTGTGTTCTTTTTTGGTTTGGGCTTCTTTTGCTCTGTAAATGTGTTTTTTTCTTTCCTGTGTGGTGTTCCATTGTATGAATGTATAACAGTTTATGCATTCTATTGTTGATGGACATTTGGGTGATTTCTACTTTGGGGCTATGATGAATAAAGCTGCCAGGAATGTTCTCATACATGTCTTTTGGAGCACACAGCACACATTGTTGCCGGGTATATATCTAGGATTGGATTACTGGGCACAGAATTTACATATAGCATAAATATCATGCTATGTATATTTTACTACCATAAAAAAAGAAAAGCAAGAAGCTGACAGGCACACTGTGAAGGCTGGGAAGACAGTAGCACTCACCCTAGTGATCCTCCGATCTCTGTTCAGCAACAGACCTGGAAGGAAACACGGAGACATGGCCTCAGCGCCGCCTGTCAGGGAGCGGGGGACTCAGCTCGGCTCCCCTGGGACCCTGGGCCCGTGCAGCCGGGGCTCATTTCTTCAGCCTGGACCTGCGGGGACCACTCCCAACATCCTCTTGGGGTTCAGCCAGAGCAGAGCTTGCCCACAGCTACCCTGCCACGGACAGCAACGCCCACGCAGG
The DNA here is from genome assembly GCF_009873245.2 of Balaenoptera musculus. NCBI lineage: Eukaryota > Metazoa > Chordata > Mammalia > Artiodactyla > Balaenopteridae > Balaenoptera > Balaenoptera musculus. The sequence goes on along the minus strand of NC_045794.1, from coordinate 98,023,621 downwards.
TGCCTCCCCGGCCGTCCCAGAGGGCAGCACAGAATGACAGTGGTGGGACAATTACCCACCCGGCATTGTAGTCTCATCTCTGAGAACCTTAAAATGTTCACTCGGATCTTTAAGCACCAGGAAGTGCCCAAGAGCTAAGGATCGCATCAGCACTTGTTGGAGAGAAATCGAGCCAAAAAAGAAAGGCTGGAGGGGTCGAGAGGCCTGGGTGGTCCCAGCTCCAGCTGGATTCTCTGCCACGGTCCCAGTGGGGGCAACTTGGCCTCACCTAGGGGGGATGGACACCCAGCAATTCCCGCCTGGGTAATGTCTCCTCAAGAAAGGGCTGCCAGGGGACTTCCCTGGTGGTTTAGTGGATAAGACTCCGTGCTCCCAATGCAAGGGGCCCGGGTTCGACCCCTGGTTGGGGAACTAGATCCCGCATGCCTGCCACAACTAAGAGTCTGCATGCCGCAACTAAGAGGCCACATACCGCAACTGAGAGTCCACATACGGCAACTAAGAAGCCCGTGTGCCACAACGAAACTCCCACGTGCCGCAACTAAGACCCGGCGCAGCATGCATGTATAAATAAATACTGAAAAAAAAAAAAGGGCTGCAGGGTCTCAGGGAGGTCACAGAATCTCAGACCCTGGAGGCTGCCTGATGTGAGCAGTGCAGGGAGAAGGGGAGACGATACGCTGATGTGGGTCACCCCAGGAGAACGTGCCGGGCGGGAGAAGCAAGGCAGCTCTCTCCTCCCTACGCGCCTTTGCTCAAATGCCACCGTCCCAGCCGGGCCTCCTGGACCTCCCCTTTACACCCACAAACATCTTACCGGAGCCCCTCCATCCCCCGCTGATTTATTTCTCTCCATAACTCCCAGCACTTTCTTTCTTTCTTTAATATTTATTTATTTGGCTGCATCGGGTCTCAGTTGCTGCACCTGGGATCTTCACTGTGGCGCGCAGGCTTCTCTCTAGTTGTGACTCACGGGCTCCAGAGCACGTGGACTCAGTAGTTGTGGCTCGTGGGCTCTAGAGCGCAGGCTCAGTAGTTGTGGCTCGTGGGCTCTAGAGCGCAGGCTCAGTAGTTGTGGCTCACGGGCCTAGTTGCTCCATGGCACGTGGGATCTTCCCTGACCAGGGCTCGAACCCGTGTCCCTTGCATTGGCAGGCGGATTCTTAACCACTGCGCCACCAGGGAAGCCCCACAGCTAATTGTTGATAGAGGTTCTTAGGCATCTGTGACTCAAAATACTTAGAAGGACCATGTCGTTGGAAGGTTTTCTGGTTTCTGCACTACTAGATCATCTCAGCCTGATCAAACCGAGGCTGAGGCTTCTGGGCTGCCTTCAGTTCTGGCCACAACCTCCCTGCACAGATGACTGGCCCTGCTGCATGTGCAGGACCAGGGGTGACCCCTGGGTCCCCCCGCCCCCAGGCTCACTGCCCTCCTCCTTCCTCCAGGCCTGGGTTTCAGGTGCTGAGAGAATGTGAAAAGACTTAAAAAGGGGGTTTTCTTGGGGGTGGAGTGACCCCCAAGGTATTGGGGACCCCCATAGTGCTGTTTTCTCTGCCCTGAGCATTGCTCCTCCCTGTGGTCAAGTCCTCCAGCTCTTTTCAAGCCTCGCTTCCACCTGACACATCCTGACGTGCCCCAGGCACTCCCGCAGCCGGCTGCTTTTCTGTCTGCCTCTCCTGTGACAATGACCTTTGTGAGGGCAGGAATGGTGTTTCTCAGACCAGTGGGCCAGCGCAGATGTCACTTAAATAAGGAGTCCATGGGCTTCCCTGGTGGCGCAGTGGTTAAGAATCCGCCTGCCAATGCAGGGGACACGGGTTTGAGCTCTGGTCCCAGAAGATCCCACGCGCCATGGAGCAACTAAGCCCGTGCGCCACAACTACTGAGCCTGCGCTCTAGAGCCTGTGAGCCACGACTGAGCCCACGTGCCACAACTACTGAAGCCTGCGCGCCTAGAGCCCATGCTCCGCAACAAGAGAAGCCACCACAATGAGAAGCCCGCACTCCGCAACGAAGAGTAGCCCCTGCTGGCCACAACTAGAGAAAGCCCGTGTGCAGCAACGAAGACCCAACGCAGCCAAAAATTAATAAATAATTAAATAATTCTAAAAATGAAATGGTTTTGAATGCAGGAGATATTGTCAGGACCATAGACTCCCCGCTTCCCTGCCAACAGTTAGGGACTGTGACACTGTGATATAACAAAACGTATATTTTAGTCCTGGTCCTGGGCTCCTAGCCAGAGCTCCTAAAAACTGCGTAATTTCCTAAAGTGGTGAAAGTACAAGGAGCATCTTTTGTCCTAACATTTGGTCTCTGACACAGAGCTCCTAAATCCCTTGGAATTTCCTGGGCGATAGGAGTGTCTTTTGTTCTAATGAGGTGACCCTTGGTGGGTTCTTGATGGCTTCAGGATGGGGGCTGGTCACCAGAAAGATCAAGCCATGATTAGGAGCGTGGAACTTCCAGCCCCAGCCCGGCCCTGCGGGGAAGGGAGAGCGGCCAGAGCCTGGGTTAACCATCATTCACGCCTATGTGATAAAGCCCCCAGAAAAATCTCGGAGTTTGGAGAGCCTCTGTGTTGGTGGACGCGGGGAGGTATCAGGATAGTGGCTGCACCACCCGCTTCCTCTGCGGGACCTGCCGAGGTCACGGGCTCGCCCGCAGAGGCTGGGCAGAGGGGGTGCAGCGCCCGCTCACACACAGCAGGGTCTCCGCGCAGCTGTTCTTGCCTATGGGGAAGGCAGAATGTGCTGCCAGGTGTTCCCATTTTTCAAAAGAAACCGGAAATCTCCATTTTTACATAAACTCTCTCTTTTCTAAATATGAGCAACCTATTCAAAATCCCCCTCTTGCCAAATTGTTGCGTTTAAACTGCGCAAGTCAAAAGAAATCATGCCCGCAGCCCCAGGGCAGCCCAGCCTGTGACAGGGTCTGAGCACCCCCGTGGTGGGCCGGCTGCAGGGGGTGGATACTGACAACGGACAGTCCTTGGTCATTAACCCCACCCGGAGCTGGACCTTCCCTCCTTCGCGCTAACACGCTGACCTCACTTCTCGAAGGCCTGGGCCAGGGCTGTGGTGGGAACACAGATAAGAGGTAGATAAAATAGGAGCTGGCCTCCCTCCTCACCCTGGTTCACCATCTCCCGTTTCTCCCACAAGCCTGATCCAGCTCGCGCACCAAGCCCTTCCTGGCAGCTCATCTGCATCATGGGGTTCAGAAGTCACCTTCTCCACGAGGCCAACCCAGGCCCTTCTACTGAACATCCTGACCCCCTTACCCGCTGTTTCTTCCAAACTGCTCTCACCTCACACTCTGTGAAGACGTGGGGAGAGGGTCACACACGAGCCAAGGAACACCTGAGGCCACCAGAAGCCAGGAGAGAGGCATGCACAGCCTGTCACAGCCCTGCCAACGCTCTGGCCTTGGCTTCTGGCCTCTAAAACTGTGAGACAGTAAACGTCTGCTGTTGAAGCTGCCCCATCTGTGGGACTTTGTAACGGCAGCCCTAGGGAAGGAATGCAGAGTTGGGGGGTGTGGGGTTGGATGATGGGGGTGCGTGCTGCTCCAGAACGGAAGGGGGGCTGTCAGAGGCTCTGGGGCCTGAGGGAAAGGGCTCAGGAGGAGCCTGGAACGCCGGCTCCTCCACTGTCACCCCGCCCACTTGGGTCTGGGAGGCTGCTTGGTCTTCTTTTAGGTTAACCCTGGGCCTCAAAGGGCCACACTGCTGCGGAGTGGCTGGGCCCGACACAACGATCCAGCTGCCTGCCCACTGCCCACCCCTCCCACCTCCTCTCCCCACCCCCTTGATAAGTGGCTCAGCGGACCTCTGCTCACTGTTTCATGTGACCCTGGGCTGGCCAAATCGGCTTCCCAGGCCAGGTGCACGTCTAATTCTGGATTAGCCCATTTCTGCACGGGGGCCCCTCTGGCCCGCCATCTGTGCCAGCACATCAGGGTAGCTGGGGCCCACGGCCCTCTGCCCTCGACCTCCCTCCTCCATGACGGACTTGCAGGGAGGGGCAGACAAAGGCTCAGAGACGGTAACCAAGACAGGAACGGGTCTCCAATCCCCTTAGGTATATTCCACTCGACCTAATGGTGTGTTGGCAACTTCTGAGAAAAATTACAACACAGCAGGGACTTCCCCAGCAATCCAGTGGTTAAGACTCCGCGCTGCCACTGCAGGGGACATGAGTTCGATCCCTGGTTAGGGAACTAAGATCCCGCATGCCACGTGGTGCGGCCAAAAAAAAAAAAAAAAAAAATTACAGCACAGCAGACCTCTGGCTCCTTTTGAGCAGCTAGAAATTCTGGCCACAGGAGACCCGAGTTCCCACGTGATAACCACTGGGAGCCGCCCTCCTGCAGGGCACGCGGTCTCAGCGCCACGATCCCCACCGCTTCTCACGGCCCCACTCCCAGCAGCTGGGACAATTTCACAACTTCTTCAGCTCCCACAGGCATTTGGGGTTTTGACCCCTGCCTCGTTTGGTTCTTTATAAACTGAAGTCACCTAAGAAGACTACGGAGTCTGACGGTGGGAAGGAGCTTGCCCACAATCTCTGAGTTCCTGGGGCAGTCATTGCCAGCAAGGGCACTTGTGGATGGCGCCCCCTGGAGTTGTGCTAGCTGGGTACTGGGCCACCAGGAGAGGGCGGGTGTCTGTTCTGGTTCACCACGTTCCTGCAGCCTCGCAGGGGGCTGGGCACAGAGCGGACTCCTAGTAAAAGGTTTCCTGAATGAATATGTTGGGAAATAAAGTGTAGAAAACACAGGCCTGATGCTGCCCTGAAGCCAAGGTGCCCCCAACTCCACTTCTCCATTCTGAAAACCATCTTCAAAGTCGCTTGCCCCATGGGAGTCCTCAAAGCCTAGCCTCGGACACCAGGCGCCCACCACACAGGAGCAGCAGGGCAGGGCTGTGCTGTACCCCAACATTTAGTCCCAAGACCCCTGACCAAGCTCCCCACAGGACGTGGCTTTCCAGGGTAGGCAGTAGCCGTCTGACCCGGCACAAGCCGCTTGGCCCTTCCGAGCCTCAGTTTCTCCTGCTTTAAATGGGATGAAGATAGGGCAGTAGCACTAAATGAGATACTTTTTGTAAAGCACTAAGTGCCGTGCCTGGGCCACAGCAAGCAGCCATAAAGCTCAGCCATCATCGTTCCGCAGTAACAACGGCGCCAATAAGCAACGGCCTTGGACAGCAAGTCCCTTACCTGTGGCCACCTGTGTGGTTCCTCTCTGCAGGAGGAGTTTCGCACACTCGTCTCCCACGTGACTGTTGTTCTTCAGGAACCTGGGGGAGACAAGGAGACCCCTGGATGCCTTGGGGCAGGGGAGGCCAGATGAAAGGAGAGGAGGGCAGGGAAAAGGCTACCCCACTAGGACACAGGCCTGTACCGATGGGGATGTTCGCATCAGTGGGGGGTGTGTGTGTGTGTGTGGAGAGCGGGGCAGAGAGCATGCGGAGGGGTGCGGTGAAGGGTATGGCTACAGAGTGGGGAGAATGCAGATAAAGCCCCAGCTGGGGCGGCTAAGGAGCGCCAGGTGAGCACAGAGAGAAGCAGGCTTGCTGTGGATTTGCGAGTAGGAGAAGGAAGCTTCCTCCGTGCCCCAGAGCTTTCCTCCCTCCGTGGTCCAGAGCCCCCCCAGGCCTCTGACGCTACCGGTCTCACCCGCCGGCACCCACCCCTGCAGCATCTCCTCCGGGCTGACCACGTGCGAGGGCTTCTCAGAGGCCTCCACCTGCAGCACGTGCTCTATGGCTCTCCGCTTGTAGGTCAGCATGTTCTCCAGTTCCTAAGGGTTCGTGGGTTCTGCTGGGTGGGCAGGGCGGGGCTCCCAGCTGCACGCACACAAAGGGGCCTGCTCCCTCGCCCAGCCCCACCCTCCACCCTCAGCAGCCCCTCAGCTGCACACCCGCCTAGCCCAAGATGCATTCTGACCCAGGGGGCGGGGGCATGGGATCAGTCCCGGCTAGTTAGCCCTGTGACCACCTCGGTCACAGCCAGCCCAGCCCTGCCTGCGGCCCGGGATAGCTGGAGGGACCAGGTTGAAGACGGAGAGGAAAGGAAATCTCTGCCAAGTGCTTTGCAAAGGTGCACTATCGGGGTCCCTAAGTCACAGACCATCCAGGGTTGGCAACTTCACCTGTTTTAATTAACGCCATCACTCCACGTGATGGAGAGGAGATGGCAGAGGGGGTACAGTTCGGGGGGCTTCCAGTGTACCATTTCCAGCCCAGCTCACTCTCAGAACGGCCTGGCCTTGTCCCCGGTCCACTGCCTGGAGCGTCAGTGGTAAGTGACACTTCCATCCACCCCGAGAGGGCAGGGGACAGGGAGGACCAGTCACCAGAACGCCCAGGAGGAAGCCCCCGGGGGCACTGCGTGTGTCAACTCAGTGGCTGAAACCGGTAAAGAAGCAGAGTGGCAGCCACCGCTGTCTCGGTGAATCCTCGCGGTAACCTACAAGCTCTCTGCTCGGTGAATCCTCACAGGAACCTACGAGCTCTCTGCTCACGCAACGCCCGTTTATCGGGCACTTACTATGTGCCGGGACTGGGCAGGCGGTGGTAAAGAGACAGCTATGGTTCTTGCCCTTATGGAATTTGTGGTCATTTTATGGACAAGAAAACTGAAACTGATGAAGGACCTGTGTGAGGCTGAGCCCTCGGGAACAGAATGACCACCTGTCAGAGCTGGAGGGCACCTCCACAATCCTCTACTCCAACCTCCTCATTTTACAGGTGAGGAAACTGAGGCCCAGAGAGGCAAAGTGACCTGCCTAGGGTCACAGAGCAGGGAAACGGCAGAGCCAGCACTCAGATGCAGAGACAGCACTGGTTGTTGTCACTGGTGGTGGTGGTGGTGAGAGGGGTCAGCGCTTTTCCCACTGGTCCACACTCAGGTCTCCTGTGTGCAGTTGTGCAGTGTGTGCACAGCTCAAAGGCACTTGACTGAGCGCGAGTGCAGGTGGGTCCACCCAACCGTGCGCCCCCAGAGCTTCCTCAACCCACTGCTTCTACCCTCTCTCAGCCCTGCCGCCTCGTGACCCAGCTGGCATTCTGCAGACTCCAGGCCACACACAGGGTTCCCAAGGATGACCCAGGCCCGCATACCCTGTTCCTTGCCCACTCCTAGGGTGTAAGTAGCATAACCCTGTCCTCTGGGGGGGCCCCTGAGGCCCCTTGTCTACCCTCTGCCACCTCCTCCTGCCCCACTGAGGGAGGCAGGGCTGAGGGCACTACCTGGGACGGGACCCAGGTCTCCCCCAGAGACAGCACGCATGAAAGCCCTGTCCTTACGTTACTTTCCAGGATAAATGGCGAGGATTCCAGCAAGACAAGTTTATCCACCATCTCGGGGAAGATACAGGAAAACTATAATGTGACACAAAAGGGGAAAAATGAAGGGGAGAGTAGGCAGGGAAAGGGACTCACACTTTCCTGCGGGGACACCGGTGTTTTAGGCTGGGGAAAGGGTGCTGCCCAAGAGGCCAGCAAGAATCTCCTATCCCTTCAGGGCACCTTTCTCTCCCCTTCTCCCACAGTCTGCATCCAGCATCAAGCTCCTGACCCTGGTGATGGCTGGACTCCAGGGTTCTCTGTGACAGAGGAGATGGGCAATATTGGAACACTTAACTCCATCAGCAATGTCCTCACAACAGTGATTATCATGGGACCTACAAAGGAAGCTGGCACAGTCACTAAAACGCTGCCTGAAACTCCTGATGTGAGGAGGCACTTCCCCTTCCAGGTAACTTCCCCTTCGTCCTCCTGCTCTCCCCACCCCACCTGGAGCAGGAACGGAGATGGTCACTGTAATCTACTCACCATTCCACCCACAGTGCCACCTGGGGGACAAAAGAGTAGTTGGCTGATGTTCCCCAGCTCTCAAAGTCCTTCTAAAACTCCTTCCCAGGGGTCGAGCCACCCCCGAGCCAGGGGCCAGGCTCCCGTCTCCCACCAGCAGGCCGGGCTCTGCATTCACTATCAAACTTGAGGCTCCCTCTCTGGGGTCATGAGGTCCCTGCATCAGACCTGACCCTGTTTCCCTCGTCAGATCCACAGACAGTTATCTATGTGGCCACGTGTCCCTTGGGGAGCTATCTGAGGCCAGAGGGCATGGTGCCCAAGGGTCAATGTCTGATGAACCCCCTCCATCTCTCCTTGCAGTTCCAGAAGTGCAGGGGAAAGGTACCTGTGTACCAACTCCCCTCCCTTCCTCACAGCCCCACAGCCCAAGACCAGTCAGGTCTTGGCCAAAGTGTACTCACCAAAACTGTGGCCCAGGAGGGAAAATCGGTTCCATTTCAGGGCTGAAAACACACGGAGCCAGGTCTGGATGGGCCCAGCCTCCCCACACCCTCTGTCCTGCAGTAGCTGTGCTCTGGAAATCCCTCCCCAGCATCTGGGATGCCCCACTCAGGAAACCCACTTAAAGGGGCCCCAGTTCCACAGCAGGGGTGGAACTCGCAGGGGGAAGCGAGCTCTTCTTGCCAGCTCTCTCCAGCTTTCCCGAAGTCACCCGTGAACTCCTGGCAGAACTGGGGCCAGACCCCAAGTCACGCCCAGGTCAGCGTTGCTTCCTGGCCACCACACCCAACTCCAAGGATGAGGGCATGTCCCAGAGCACACCCCCCTGCACACACACACCCACAACACACAGAGACGAACATACAGGCTCTGTCTCTTACTCACCTGCCGCGACCCTGCGGACCTCACTCACGAAGTTTTGGTGGTCATATGGGAAACCTGGGCTATAATGGGATGACAGCCCATGACCCCCGAAATCCATGGCAACGTAATAAAAGTCTGAGACAGAGGGAAAGGGTAGGGGAAGGCGTCTAGGTCAGCCACCTCCCCTTCCTGATTCTCCCGCAGTCCCGCTGCCTCACCCCTTGGCTTCCATTCAGCCGCACGCCCACCTTTTGGGAGAAGAGGGATGATTCTGTCAAAGGAGTTGGCATTGTCCAGCCACCCGTGGAGGCAGAGAACTGGGGGGCTCTGATGGGAGCCCCAGGCTTTGGCAGCAATGTGGCCCCAGGGCACAGCGAGCTTCAGCTCTGAGATTAGACCTGAAACACAGAGTGACCCTTCATGGAGCCTGCACTTCCGGAGCCCCTCATCCACACCCAATGTGTCCAGAGCATCGGCACTACCCAGGGGGCTCAGCTGCCTGCGCTGCCCCCGGGGGTTATGGGGAGAGAGCCAGATGAGGAAAGCTAAGCTGGGTCCACTGGGTGAGGAAAACCTTGGGAGGGCTTCACAGCAGAACTTTCTAGAATAGGTTGGGGGGTTGGCTAGGCCTGGGCTCTGCCACTTGCTGGCTGTGTGACCTTGAGCAAGTTACTAAAACCTCTCAACCCTCAGTTTCCTTTTCTGTCCCTTCGCAAACCCAGAAACTGAGGCACAGGGAGGTGCAGGCCATTCTCCAGGTCACACAGAGAGAATGAGGTGGAGCGAGGATTTAGCGCGGGCGGCACGACCCCAGGCCCCAGTCCCGACCGCCGGGCACTACACTGTGTCCGGCCTGCTCAAGTCAGGGCTGCTTCCTCCGTCGCCCAGGGCTGACCTTTTCACCCTTCAGGCTCTCCCGGCCGGGCCTGAGACCTGCCTGCCCCCAGACGCCCGCGAGCTTGCTTCTCTAACTTGGGGCTCCCGGAACCCTGGGAGGTCAAGTGCGGCCAGGTCCCCGCCCCCCCCGGCCGGTGTGGCTCCACAGGCTGCTGACGCAGGACTTGCTACCGTCAGGAGCGCGGCGCGCCCCCCCTCCTCCGCGGTCCCAGGCAAGTGGGTGGGCGGATGGAAGCGCACACGTGGCCTCCCCCATCACACTCCGGTCTAGGGGGCCCCGGGCTGGGGACTTTCACCCATCGCTCGCGTCCCGCGGTCTCAAAGCGGCCGTCTCTCCATCCAGCTAAGTCGCGCCGGAGCCTAGAGACGCCAGAGTTCCGGGTTCCGCCCTTCAGCGGCCAGCCCCGCCCCTGCCCCGCCCCGCCCCGCCCGCAGGACTTCCGGCCGGCTGACTGGATCCCGATGGTGGTGGGATCTGACCCTCAGCTCCCGCCCGCCGCCTGCACGGGGAAAGTCGTCCGCGCCCGCCCGGCGCAGGCTGTGAGCCGAGCGGCTGGGGAACCCGGGGGCTGTGGCCAAACGACCTTCAAAATCTCGGGCTACACCCGGGGTCGCGTCGCAGGGAGCGGAGCCGGCCCTGCTTGACACGTGGGTGGTGGAACCGCGACCCTTGGACAGTCCACATGGCCACCCCTGCCCCTGTGCGGGACCAGGAGCTGGCGAAGGCCCAGGAGCTGGCGAAGGCCCAGGAGCTGCCCCAGCGAGCGGGGCACCCCGTGGGTCCTCACTGACCAGCACCGTAGGGCTAAAGGTGGGGTGACTCTTTATTTAGTGGTTTAATGTCCTCCTGGAAGGCCGGGCTGCGTCCACCGTGTTCTCACTGTGTCCTGGGGTCCTCACCCTGCCTGGCATGAGCCAGCCTTAATAGTTGTTGTACGAGTAAAGGAATGAATGTATAAATTGGGAACATGAGGAACCCCCCAGGTGAGGAAGGGTTATTGACAATGATATTGAGCCTGGAGAGGATCAAGTACCCCAAGGAGATGTTTGGGGTCCTAAATCCTATAATAAAGGCACTTTAGTGTGCATCCTTTGAGTCTCTGAAAGTGGCTAGTCTAGGACAAATAAGGGAAAATATTTCCTATTCACTCAGCACCATTTGCTAGTTGGAAGGCCTAGGAGAGAACCCATGTGGTCCCTGAGGGGTCACGGTCCAGCAGAGCTCCTAACTGGAACCAGAATCCAGCCAGCTGAGGGCTGGAGAGAGAGCTGTACAGTGAATTCTCCCTGGGGTGTGTGTGGGGGTGGGGAGAGGTGATCAGAGACCCTGGTCCTGAAGACAGGGGTAGTGGACATGCTGGGGGCTGGGGGTCACAATGCAGGGAAAGTTGGTGGCTGGAAAATGTGGATAAGGGTGAGGATGGGTCTGAGTGTGGAGCTAAGGAGTTTGGACCTTACTGAGTGGTGGGGGTCTGGGGAGGCTGGGAGCTGGGGTTGACGAGACCATCTCTAGGTGGTTACATGCACAGTGGTGTCCATTAGTTCCAGAAATGCTTTGGCTTCCTTGACAAGGTATGCAGGGGGTCACAAATCCTGAGGTGACAGAAGTGATCAATGGAATATTGCCTGCCATATCAGTAAACAAAGGATGTAACAGTTCATTAGCAGTTGCAGCCACAGCCAGTGGTGAGCTGGTGAGCCCTGAGGGAACTCAGGAAGGAAAGAATACCTGCCATCTAGCAGCCATCAGACTGCAGCCACTCCCTACGGCGAGCCCTGAGGAAACTCAGGATGTGAAAACGCAGGATACTGGCCCCAGATAGCTGAGGTTGTGTATCAAAGGAATAATTTCAGTGAGCCCAGACTCTTGCATCTTCCCATACACAGAAAAGCACTGAATTCCTTGAGATATCTGGTTTTCTTTATTTTTTATTTTATTTTTTTAATATTTATGTATTTATTTGGCTGCGCTGTGTCTTAGTTACAGCACAAGGGATCTTCGTTGCCACGTGCGGGATCTTCCTTGCAGCATGCGGGATCTTTTTTTTTTTTTTTAAGTTGCAGCACGTGTGATCTTCCTTGTGGCATGCGGGATCTAGTTCCCCGACCAGGGATCAAACCCAGGCCCCCTGCATTGGGAGCTCGGAGCCCTAGCCACTGGACCACCAGGGAAGTCCCTGGTTTTCTTTACTTAACAATAATCTTTTGATTTTCAGACTACCTGCCCTTTGTTGCAAAACTCGCATGTATCCTGGCTCCCCCCACCCCTCGCCTCCTCCGAGCAGTTCTCTCAGGGTTACTTGAGATGCTGCCTCCCAGGCTTGAAGTCCTAAAAATTTGCGCCGAATAAAACATAACTCTCAACTTTTAGGTTGTGAATATATTTTTTTAGCTGACGGAAGCAATGGGGACATGGCCCCTGTGAAGAGGCTCCTTCCTCCTCTGCCCTGGGGACACACTGCCACCTCTTCATGGATGATGCCACATTTATACCTGGCACCAGGCTCCAGCCTGACCTCTGAGTGGGGACTTCTAGCACCTTTGACCTCAGATTCCCTCAGCCCAACCAGCCCCTTCAGCACAGACCACATCCGCTGCCTCATCTCTGTCCCTCAGGCTCGCCTCAGTCACCCACCTCCGCCTCCTTCCTCATCCTCACATTCACATCTTGACTGTGATCCCACCGCAGCCTTTCCCTGCCTGTCTCTGCCCCCTTGCATTCCAGTGACACCCCCTGGGCTGGGTGCACATCACCCCAGGAAGACAAGAGAAATCCCTTCCCCCAGGCCGCCTGCTCCACCCCACGTATCCCATTGCCACCAGCTCGCCCTACAGCATGGCTGCAGCTCTGACCTTTGGCATCACTACCCGCTGGAGGGAGGTGGATCTCCCGCCCAGCACTGGAGGCCCTCCCTGAGGTCAGTCTCCCTCCTTTTAACACCGTATCCAGCACCAGGAATCCTGGGCTACCGGTTCTCTGCATGTGCCCACATTTTCACGCTGCTGCACCTTTGCTTACACCATTTCTTTGGTCCAGAATTCTGTTCCCTTTTGCCTAACCATTGAAACCCTACCCTTCTTTCAAGGCATGGTTCGAAAGTCACCTGCTCCAGGAAGCCCTCTTCAGTCCTCTCAGGTGGGATGCATCTCCCCATTTCTTGTTTTTGCTGCTGGTATGCTGCCTCTCACCCCCTGTCTGGTGTTGTATTCAACTGGGTCCACTCCCTGGGTGGGTCAGCTCCTAAAATTAGGAAAAGGTCTTACTCAACTCTGTTTTCCCCCTTAGCATCTACCAGAGTACCTTGCACACAGTAGAGGCTCAATCAACTTCTGCCGATTGGATTGGCTGAGAATTACAAAGAACATTCCCTCCCAGCCTGTCCCTCTGGGCTCACAAAAGCAGCAGCACACAGTGGGGGAAGTCAGGGAGTAATTCTTAAGGTCTTATGTCCTTACTACCTTGGTTATGTTCCTCAGGTTAAAATAGTGACCACATCCAGAGAGATGGGAAGGTATTAATAAGTGAGAGACAGAAATGTGCCCAGGAGTTCCTCCTTCATCAGCAAGCGGAAAGTCCCTCGGTTAAGTTTATGAAATAAAAGCAATCCTTGATACTAAATGCAGTGTGGTATCCTGGATTGGATCCTGAAACAGGAAAGGGACATTCTTGGAAAAATCTAAAATCCAGAGTTTAGTTCACAGTAATGTACCAATGTTAATGTATAGCTTTGTATCATGGTTATGCAAGGCATTAACATCACAGGAAACTAGGTGAAGGGCACAGAGGAAATTCTGTAGTACCTCTGCAACTTTTTCTGTGAGTTAAAATTATACCAAAACTTAAGAGTTTCATTAAAAAAAAACAACCCTGACAAGAAACTTGACTTATAATTTAGATTTGATTAAATATAATACACGAGGGACTAGCCTGTGTGTTGCACTGTGAAATGTACAGCCATTATTAACAAGCCTGTTTTGCTCTGCTCCAACTTTCTTTAACTAAAAAAAAAATTTTTCCCTCTTGTATCCTATTCAACGTATTTAAAGCTTTAAACTTCTAAAGACGATTTTAGCTGTGTCCCATATAACTCGACATGGTGTATTTCCTTCTCATTGAGTTATGCGTATTTAATTTTTAAAAGAGATAACGTACTCATGTAGTTCAAAGAAGAAACACACAAGAAGGTGTGCAGTGGGGTATCTTGTTTTCATCCCATCCCTGGCCAACCCACTCCCACCACTCACTTCAGGAAACTTCTATTAATTTCTTAGTATTCTTCGTGGTTTTTTGGTTTTTTGTTTGTAATGTACGTGTGGGCAAATCTTCCCACTTTTCTGGCACTAGGAGTAGCTTGCTATACTCACTATTCTGTGCCTTAGCAGTATATCCTTGAGCTTTGTCCATATTCATTTAAAAAAAAAAATGTCCTCATGCTTTTTTTATACTTATGTAGTCTTCAACTGTGTGAATAAGCCAGTTTTATTTATCTGTCCCTTACAGAGAGAAAATTGACTGTTTCCCATTTTTTGCTTCACAGCAATGCTGCATAGGATACCACGGTCAGGGATCACTGTAAGAATCTCCCAGAGGAGGGAGAGCTAGAGCAAAGGCTAACACATCTGTGATGTTGCTGGATGCTTCCACATCGCCAGACTGTCTCATTCTGCCCTCTACCTGTGCTGGACAAGCCTGCCTACTCCCGCGTGGCCTTGACAGAGGGGGCCAGTATCCAGCTTTTGAATTTATGTCAGTCTGATAGATGAGAAATTGTATCACAGGGCACTTATAATTAGAAGTTCTCTTTTTGGATTAAGTGGGCTTGATCTCTTTATGAACTTAAGGGCCATTTGTATTTTTAGAATGTGCTGTCTCTATTTTTGCTATTTCCACCCCCTCATTTTTTAGAACTCTTAATTATTAGAGAGACTAGTTCTTTCTCTGTGATATGAGTTGCATATTTTTTTCCTAAATGCTTGTCATTTGACTTTTGAATCTATTGCCACCCAGAAGTTTTTAAATTTTTATGTAGTCGAATCAGCCATCTTTTCTTATTTCACTTCTAGATTTGAGTCATCCGCAGAAAGGCCTTTGTCATTAAGTCTTGGGTGGATGGTTACACAGCAGTAAGTTACTGGAACAGCTATGGCACATGAAAGGAGCTTGGAAATTTGTTAAATGAATTAATGAATGAAAGAATAAGGAATGATACGTAACCTCGGAAAACCAGCGTACCTGAAAAATTGTATTTTTCTTTTTAGTTCCTTAGAGTGCCTGGAGAGTGCTCTAGGATGTTCGGGGGCCTCTGGTTTCCAGTTTTGTGGGTCAGTCTCTGTGTGGGACGTTGCTCATATCGCATTTTCAGTCCCCTGTGGGTCAGGTAGTTTCACACTGTTAGAAAAAACCGTTAGAGAGTCCCCTACTCTACACAAATACACACCCGGTCACGGGGGCCCTGACAGAGGGTGACCCTCATGGGCTCAGGGCAGTTCCCCCCTCCACCCCCTGAAGACGGGGCTCTGTGTGGAGGGCAGGAGTGAGTGCCCGCACGCTCCTGAGGCTTCAAGACAGCAGATCCTCTTTGGTTTGGGCACGGATTTAGGGATGCTGGCTGTAACTTAGGGGACATAGAGTATAGTCAGAGCCAACTGAGACAGTGACGGGTGTTGGCCCAACCTGGTCGGACTGAGGGGCTGGTGTGCCCGGGGTCTCGGCGAGGGGTACTTGAATGCCTGAAGGTGGGGATGGACAGAAATGCTGGGTCCCTGTGGTGTGCCTGGCCCTGGGCAAGTAGCTTCAGAGTAAGTGACATAGTCCAGGGCAGCTTGGCAAACCCTCTGGAGCTATTAAAAGCCTTTGCTGAAACCTGAACCCAGGGCTGGTAATACACTCTGTCACTCCACTATGTGTAGTCATAAGAGCTGCATCTGCCCTGCTGTCCTTAGGCTGCGTTGGCTGCCAGCCTGCCCTATCCTACTGGCCTAAAGCACAGAGGCCTAAGCACCCTCTGCCAAGCTAGCTGTTCCCGCCTCCCCTCCCCTTCCTGCCCTGAGGCAGGGCCTGACCTGTTTCCTTAGAGCCCTAAGGTGACTGATGAGGTGGAGGGAATTGACTCTGCTCTCTTTTTGTTTGCCACAAACAAAACCCCTTCTTTGAGGGGCTAATAGCAAGCCCCTTCTGAGAATACCCACAGCTTCCCTTTTAGCTCTTTTGCCCAGGGAGTCTGGGTTTTCACCTCATTTCATTTAGACCTTAAAAGTCACAAAATGGGGCTTCCCTGGTGGCGCAGTGGTTAAGAATCCGCCTGCCAATGCAGGGGACACGGGTTCGAGCCCTGGTCCGGGAAGATCCCACGTGCTGCGGAGCAACTAAGCCCGTGTGCCACAACTACTGAGCCTGTGCTCTAGAGCTTGTGAGCCACAACTACTGAGCCCACGTGCCACAACTACTGAAGCCCACGCACCTAGAGCCCGTGCTCCGCAACAAGAGAAGCCACCACAATGAGAAGCCCGCGCACCACAACAAAGAGTAGCCCCTGCTCGCTGCAACTAGAGAAAGCCCGCGCGCAGCAATGAAGACCCAACACAGCCAAAAATAAATAAATTTAAAAAAAAAAAGTCACAAAATGACATATATCCACTACCAAATGTAAAATAGATAGCTAGTGGGAAGCAGCTGCATAGCACAGGGAGATCAGCTCGGTGCTTTGTGACCACCTAGAGGGGTGGGATACGGAGGGTGGGAGGGAGATGCAAGAGGGAAGGGATATGGGGATATACGTATACGTATAGCTGATTCACTTTGTTATAAAGCAGAAACTAACACACCATTTTAAAGCAATTATACTCCAATCAAGATGTTAATAAGATAAGTCACAGGGATACAATGTACAGCATGGGGAATATAGTCAATAATATTGCATTAACTTTGTAAGGTGACACATGGTAACTGAGCTTATTGTAGTGACCACTTCACAATGTGTACACACGTTGAATCACTATGTTATACACCTGAAACTAAAAATAATATTGAATGTCAAGTATACCTCTATTAAAATAAAACAAAACAAAGTCACAAACGACACACTGGTATATTTAAAATAGATAACTAACAAGGACCTACTGTATAATTAATTAATTAATCAATCAATCAATTAATTTTAAAAGTCACAAAATAGAGTTCACCCAAACCAACAGATCTTGACTCAGTGAAACTAACTCTCCTCCCAGACTCACCCTTCCGGAGTGATATTCAAATGCGCAAAAACTCGCCAGGCTGGGGTCCACCTTAACCCCTCAGTGCTGGGGAGGTCTGCAGGGCATCCCTGGAGGGGCTCGCGGAGGCTCCTCACCATCAGGTGTGAGAACATCTCAGCAGTTCAACAACTGGTCCAGCTGCACCATCAGTGTGGCCACCACTGTCCTCCTGTTGCCTCAGGTTAGAAAGGGAAGCCGCTTTCTCTCTTTATCCCAGCATGTCTAACTGGAGGGGATCTTATGGTTCATCTGCCCCCAACACTTCTGTTTTCAGATTCATCAAAGAAACATTTTGTGGGCAGGCAGTTTTCTCCAGACCCTGTGCTGGGAGCTGGAGTAGAGAGATGTGTCAGCAGTCCCTGCAGTCCGCGATGACAGGAGGGAGGAGAGAGTCCAGGTCAGAGAGATTTGGAAGGTAGAACAGGCAGGGTTGGGGGTGGCTGAGGAGTGGGGAAGAGACTGGAAGAGGAGGGCATCAGGATGACTCCAAGGATTCTGACCAGGGTGATCGGGTGGATACTGGGATTGAGCCATCGGCTACAAAGAGGTGCTCTCACAAGCTACAGTGAATGTACCAGAAATAGTGAATGTCCCTGCAGAACTGCAGGAACGGCATCACGGGAGGAGCCCCTTCTGTGTTCCCAGAGAATGTCAAGTGCGCCTCTATCAGTTCTGAGCAGCCAGTGTTGGAGGATGTGTCAACCTTCCTCTCTTCTGTTGCATCAGCCCTAGGAGCTGTGTCAGCTTCTTGCAATTACTAATCTTGCAATCTTTCTTAGTTTGCCCTTCCTTTTGTATCAACATTTTTGTAAACAATTTCCCTCATTAAATTCCCTCTGTTGAAATACCTAGAGTTTTTCTGTTTACTTAACTAGACACTGGTTGCTGTGATTACATACCCACCAGATCAACAACAAAAAATTTTTTTAATTTTATAAATTTATTTATTTATTTTTGGCTGCGTTGGCTCTTTGTTGCTGCGCGCGGGCTTTCTCTAGTTGCGGCGAGCGGGGGCTACTCTTCTTTGCGGTGCGCATGCTTCTCATTGAGGTGGCTTCTCTTGCTGCGGAGCACAGGCTCTAGGCGCACGGGCTTCAGTAGTTGTGGCACGTGGGCTCAGTAGTTGTGGATTGTGGGCTCTAGAGCACAGGCTCAGTAGTTGTGACGCACGAGCTTAGTTTCTCTGTGGCATGTGGGATCTTCCCGGACCAGGGCTCGAACCCGTGTCCCCTGCATTGGCAGGCGTATTCTTAACCACTGCACCCCCAGGGAAGTCCGGCAACATTTTTAAAGTTTGATAATACCAAGTATTGGGTAGGATGTGGAGCAATTGAAGCTGCTGGTGGCAGGGGTGGGGTGTGTGTGTGTGTGTGTGTATAAATTGAGGCACTTTGAAAAACAGTTTGACATCAGCTATTGAAGATTGATACTCTATGACCCAACAGTTTATCTTTTAGGTATAAAACCTAGAGAAAATGGTGCACATATGCATTAAGATATATGTACAAGTAGTATTGCTTGTGAAAGCCAAAAGATGAACGATCTAAATGTCCATCAACAAAGATGAATAAATAAATTGTGGTATATGAATTTGATGGACTACAATATAGCAATGACAAAAAAATGAATGAGTGCTACACACATTACCAGAGATGAAAGTTACAAACGTCATGGTGAGTGAAAGAAGCAGTACACAAAAGAGAATGACAGGGACTTCCCTGGTGGCGCAGCGGTTAAGAATCCGCCTGCCAATGCAGGGGACATGGGTTTGAGCCCTGGTCCAGGAAGATCCCACATGCCACAGAGCAGCTAAGCCCGTACGCCACAACTACTGAGCCCACATGCTGCAACTACCGAAGCCTGCGTGCCTACAGCCTGTGCTCTGCAACAAGAGAAGCCACCGCAATAAGAAGCCCGTGCACCGCAACGAAGAGTAACTCACGCTCGACACAAGTAGAGAAAGCCCACACGCAGCAATGAAGACCCAACACAGCCAAAAATAAATATATACTTATTTTTATTTTAAAAAGAGAGAATGACAGTGTAATACACTTTACAAGGAGTTCAAAAAGGAGAAAAACTATAAAGTACATTGTAGTAGGCAGAAAAAAGCCCCCCAAAGACGCTCGTGTCCTAATACCTGGAACCTGTGAATGTGTTACTTTACATGGCAAAAGAGACCTTGCAGATGCAATAATAAGGACCTTGAGATGGGGAGATTAATGTGGATTATCTAAGTGGGCTCAAAGTAATCACAAAGGTCCTTGAAAGCAGAAAAGGGGGCAAAATAGAAAAGTCAGAGCGGAACATGTGATTACAGAAGAAAGGCACAGAGATGTGAAATGTTGCTGGCTTAGAAGATGAAGGAAGTGGTCATGAGCCGAGCAATGTGGGTGGCCTCTAGAAGCTGGAAAGGGCCAGAAATGGGTTCTTCTCTAGAGCCTCAGAAAGAAACGCAGCTCTGTGGATACATAGATTTTCAGCTCAGTGAGACCTGTGTCAGGCTTCTGACCTACAGAACTGTGAGATAATACATTTGTGTTGTTTTTAAGCCACTAAGTTTGGTACAGCAGTGATAGAAAACTAATACATATATATTGTTCAATCTTTTTCTGTTTTTCAGATTGGATAATTTTTATTGATCTATCTTCAGGTTCTTTATTTCTTCTGTCATCTTCAATCTGTTGCTAAGCCCATTCAATGAATTTTAAACTTCAGATATTGTACTTTTCAGTTCTAGAATTTCCATTTGGGTCTTCTTTATAGCTTCTATTACTCTGCTAAAATTTACTGTGTTTTCAATAGTTATTAGTGTATTTTCTCTTATGTCCTTAAGCATAGTTATAACAACTACTTTAAATATCTTTGCTAATTCCAACATCTGGGTTCTCTTGGGGTCAGTTTCCATTGCTTTTTTTTTTTTTTTCTCTTGGTCATATTTTCCTGTTTATATGTTGAGTAATTTGGATTCTGTTCTGGTTATTGTGAATAATACATGATATGGAGTCTGGATACAGCTCTTCCACAGAATATTGATTTATCTATTTTAGCAATTAACTTGGCTGAACTCCTTCTGCAAATTTGGTCTCCCTTTTAGTAAAAAGCAGCTCAAATTTCAGTTTTGTTCTTTTAGCTTCAGCTGGGCTTCTTGGAGTCTACCCCATGCCTACATAATTCAGTGGTCAATCAGAGATTTGGACAGGATATATATACAGATTTTTGGGCTCCTCATCTCTGGTTCTCTCCTTTGGAACTTCCCTACTTAACTTTCCAGCTGTTGTGCTTTTGCCACAATCTCTGGTTTTCAGTTTCCAAACTAGGAGGACTGTGGGGTTCTATGCAGGTTTTAGCTGCCTGTATGCCTATTTTAGCTGTGAGGATTGGGGCCTGCTTTTAGCCTAAATCCATTTTAAGAAGTGGGAAACTCACTCAGTTCCTTTCTTTTCCAAGTGTCAACCCCCATCCAGTATCTGCCTTGTTTTGGTTGCTTTCTGGTGCCTTCAGGTCATTGTTTTTTATATTTTTCCCAGAATTTACAATTGTTATCTGTGTAAGCTTGTTCAATAGAAGCCACTTGGTTCAATAGAAGTGGAATATATAAAAAATATAGCTTACGGATTAATACATAGTGGTAAACTATAAGGTATAGCAAGGGGAGGAATATTAGTCTTGGGAATATGATCAGGGAGAGACACATAGGGACCATCTAAAATGATGGCAATGTTCTAGCTCCAAAACTGTTTGGTGGTTATGTAAGTGTTTGCCTTGTTTTTATAAATCTTCAAAGTGTTACAGATATCTTACATACTCTTCTATATATGACATTCAATTTAAAATACGATGTTTAGTGTCTTTAAGGACGGAGATATAGAATTGGAACCATGGGCATACAGGTGGCAGGTGATGCCATGGACATGAATGAGGTCTACTTGGAGGGCGTGTGGTGCAGGAAGGGGAAAGGTCTGGGAGATCCTGAGGAGCCCTGGCATTTCCTGGACAGGCAAGGGGAGGGGAGCCCACAAAGGGAGCCTTATGTAGTGCAGTCAGACCCTTGGGAGGAGAAGTGGTCTCCCACCCATGGAAGTGTGCGATCTCCGGGAAGCCAAAGGAGGAGACTGTCAGGAAGGGAGCGGTCTAATGTACAGAGCCAAAAAAAAAAAAAAAAGAAGGGAGTGGTCAATAGAATCAAGCACTGCAGAGAGAACAACACAAGCTGAAGCTGGAGCTGTGCTAATGGGAGTGTAAGGTTAGGGGATGGTTATCATTCAGTTCACTGGTGAGATGGGGTCAGTATCCTGATACAGTGCATTGAGGAGTGAACAGAAGGTGAGGTGGGAAGGCAACAAGGCCAGGCTCGGTTTCCAGGGGCTCCGTCTCAAGGGCAGGGCAAGGTACTTAGGCACCTGGGAATGTTTGAAAGAAAAGTGTAATAAAGCTCAAATCAAAAAAGTAGAAGAGGAAAGACAAGGGTCAGAAAAAAGGGTGAAGTCACATCCCTGCCAACTGAAACTGATTAGGGTTTGTCTAGAGTTTGGAATGGAGAAGGAAGAGGAAGCATCTTTGTTTAATTTGTATACTTGTGTTATAATTACGTATTCATACATCTGGGCCACCTATCTGGAGTGAGTGCAAAGGCTCAGGGAAAAGTTAATAAGGCTCAGCCTGGCCTCTGCAGTGGAGAGGACCACACTCCGCAGGGAAAGGCCCATCCACGCCTGTCTCCCCATCATTGAAACAACTGAATGCTTCCAGTTCTTCTGCATGTTACTCCCAGAGGGCTCCTGGGACCACCATGGCACCCATCCCCACCCCAGCATAGGCCCTGGCCCAGGATGGCCTTCCATTTGGAATGTCTCCTCCTCCTTCCTGTTGCCTTTAAAGCATCTGAGGAGAAGTGGGTATGGGTGGAGATGAAATTTCCAACCCACCTGGGTACAAAAGTACCACCGGGACAAAGTACCACAGACTGGGGGACTTAAACAACAGACATTTATTGTCTCACAGTTGTAGAAGCTAGAAGTCCAAGATCAAGGTGGCAGCAAGGCTGGTTCTGAGGGAGAATCTCTTCAGGCCTCTCTCTCAGCTTTGGGGGTTGCTGGAGATCTTTGGTGTTCCTGGGCTTATAGATACATCACTCCGCTCTCTGCCTCCATCTTCACATGGTGATTTCTGTGTCTTCACATCTTCTTTCTTCTGTGTGTGTCTGTCTCTGTGTCCAGATTTCCCCTTTTGATGAGGACACCTGTCATATTGGATTAGGACCCACACTTAAGACCTCATTTTAGCTTGATTATTTCTGTAAAGGCCCTATTTCCAAATAAGGTCACATTCACAGGTACTGAGGATTAGGATGCCAACATATTTTTTTTGGGGGGGACACATTTCAACCCATAACATGGGTATATGGGGGTTTGTTATACTCTTTTTATACATGGGGTGTATGCTCTCTACTTTTGTATACGTTTGAAATTCTCCATAATAAAATGTTAAATAAGCAAAACAAAACAAAACAACCCCCCCAATCCCCTTTCAACTTTGGCCCCATTTCTCAATTCAGCTTCATATCAAAATTCCTTCAGAGATGTCTCCTCTCACTGACTTGCCCCCTCTCTGCCCAGCTGTCTTGAACCTACTTCAAACAGGCTTTTTTTTTTTTAACTTTTTATTTTATGTTGGAGTATAGCTGATTAGCAATGTTGTGATAGTTTCAGGTGCATAGCAAAGGGACTCGGCCATACATATACATGTATCCATTCTCTCCCAAACTCCCCTCCCATCCAGGCTGCCACATAACATTGAGCAGAGCTCCCTGTGCTATACAGTAGGCCCTTGTTGGCTATCCGTTTTAAATATAGCAGTGTAGGGACTTCTCTGGTGGCACAGTGGTTAAGAATCCGCCTGCTAATTCAGGGGACACGGGTTCAGTCCCTGGTCCGGGAAGATCGCACATGCCTTGGAGCAACTAAGCCCATGCGCCACAACTACTGAGCCTGAGTGCTACAGCCCGCGAGCCACAACTACTGAGCCCACGTGCCGCAACTACTGAAGCCAATGCGCCTAGAGCCCGTGCTCCGCAACAAGAGAAGCCACTGCAATGAGAAGCCCGCGCACTGCAATGAAGAGTAGCCCTCGCTCTCCGCAACTAGAGAAAGCCCGTGCACAGCAGTGAAGACCCAATGCAGCCAGAAATAAATAAATAAATAAACAAAGCAGTGTATACATGTCAATCCCAAACTCCCTGACTATCCCTTCCCCTCTGGTAACCATAAGTTTGTTCTCTAAGTCTGTGAGTCAAACAGGCTTTTCTTTCCACCAGTATCTATTTGTCAGGGTCCAGGCAGGGGGCAAAAATCATACAAGTAATTTGAACAGGGAAAATTTCAATACAAAGAATTATTAACAAGGTAAAAGATGGTTAACCACTGGATGGAGTAAAAGAGAACTCTAAGGTGTAACTGAGGTAGCAACCCAGCAGAGGCGAGCACCTCTGGGGCTGAGGTTAAAGTGAATAAGGAAGGATTGAGAAGCTTAGGGCAAGAGGCTCCACAAGGCTGAGATTTCTGACATGAGGCCCTGGCTGGCACAAGAACACGGTACCCCCATAAACGAAACAAAGGCAGCAGAAAAGGAACGCTGGGATGAAAATTACTGAATTTTTAAAAGTAAATTAATAACCAAAAATTATACACAACACAATACATAGGCATCTCTTGTTTTGGAGCCTGGTCACGGATATTTTGGGATAGGATGATAGCCGCGTGGGCCTCTACAGTGAAGTCCACATGGTGTGAGCCTCCAGAAGGGCTTCCCGTTACCCATCCTGACAATGAACAAGTGCAAAGTGGGTGAGGGGCTGACCCAAACAGAGTCCTTCCACGAGGAAGAGGGGGTGTAGCCAAATGCACCAGAAACATGTTCTGGGTGTTTAAGTAAAACCATGTCATTCATGTCACGTACCAGCGACAGACTGCATTACCTATAGACACTGGCTGTTACCCAGAAACACATGCCCCAAAGACCCTTGCACTTTTCAGGACTAAACGACACAGAGATCCTTGCTGCCGCCCGGGCATTACCCAGAGACCCTTGCTGCCGTCCGGGCATTACCCAGAGACCCTTGCTGCTGCCCGGGCATTACCCAGAGACCCTTGCTGCCGCCCGGGCATTACCCAGAGACCCTTGCTGCCACCTGGGCATTAGCCATAGACCTAAGTTGCTTAGGACTGCATAACCCACAGACCTTTGCTGTTGCCCAGGAAATACAATCCTGACAAGCAGTCAGAGATTCTCTCACTTTGGGCTTCTCTTTTTTTCAAAGGTTACAATTAAGGGAACTGCATTCTAGGTTGTCCTTGCTTCCTTAAAATGTCATTACAGCTTGGGCTCACATATGGTCACACATATGGACAACTGCTTTACCTTTTTAATCACAAAATGAATAAATCCTTGTTATAAAAATTCACATAGTATGGATTATCTTTTATTAAATCGATTGTCTTATAAGAGGCAGGGGAAGAGAAGATAAGCAATCCAGTAGATCCCTAACACCTGATTCATAGGGTAGACTAGATAACGCAGAGAAAGCTCCTAGCCCAATGCATGGCACTCGGTCAGCATTCAGTAATAATAGGCAATATCATTATCCTCAAGCCACAAGGGAGAGCTCGGGGAGAGGGACAGGAGTGAGGAGGGCTGACAGATTGTCAATGTAGTTATTGCCAGCGTCAGACAGAGGAGCCCAGGACCCAAATCTTCCCTGAGTTATGAAAGGAGCACAGAACAGGGAGCCCAACTGCGTTTAGTTCTTCTGACTCTAAGCCATGTATGCGACACGTTTTCTTGCTGTAAAATGAAGCAGTGTATGGTCTCCGTGTCTCCTAGTTCTAGTGTGTTAGCGCCCCCCAGTCAGCTTCAGGGCACGTCCTTGCCCTGAATCCTGCATCCTGCCCGCCATGGTCTCCACAGTAAAAGGGGGTAGGTTCTTCATGGTTTATTAAACAATCAGAGCAACACAGACTAGAATTCTTCAACTCCTACCATGTAACAGAGGTTTTCTCTTTCTTTCTTTTTGCTCAATGACTGTGACAAGGGTCAACTCTGCCTACACTACATTATTTTATTTTTTAAATGATATTTATTTATTTATTTGGCTGCGTCAGGTCTTAGTTGCGGCACACGGGATCTTTCGTTGCAGCGCCCGGGCTTCTCTCTAGTTGTGGCGTGAGGGCTCCAGAGTGCACGGGCTCAGTAGTCATGGCGCGCGGGCTCAGTTGCCCCGAGGCACGTGGGATCTTAGTTCCCCGACCAGGGATCGAACCCGTGTCCCTGTGTTGGAAGGCGGATTCTTAATCACTGGACCACCAGGGAAGTCCCTGCCTACACGACTTTATACATCAACATCTCACCAAAACATCTCAGGGAATTATTACGGTAGGTTCTACATTCAGCACTGCTGGGAAGTGCTCCGGGGCAGGCGGCTTAACGTCTCTGTCGTCAGTTTCCCAGTTTCTTAGCAGTTGTATTTCTAGCCTGAAGTTGCATCTGGTACATAGCAGGTGCTCAGTAAATGTTTGTCAAATGAATAAATGCATGAATTCTCTTAAATGTCGTACTTTTCACTCTCCCATGCCTTGGCGTATGTTTTACTCCAGTCTAGAAGCTCCTGCTCATTGCTGGGGTTACCTTTGGACGTGTGCCTAACTCACAAGAATTCTCCTTTGGGGAGATCTGTCCCCCTCCCATCCACAGAGTCACCAGGACAGCCACGTTTGTATCTTGGATTCTGTCCCTAGGCCACAACCAGTCACTGGGGTGGGCAACCTGATCCAAGTTGGGCCAAGTTGTCCCGCAAATCTGGAATTGGGTTTGATATTCCAGCCTTACTCTAGGCCTGTCTTCAGAATGGAACACATTTTTTTAAAAAATTAGGAGCTGTAGTATGATCATCATCTATCCCTGCAACCTAAGTGGTGGGGAAAAAAAATCAGATGTGCATAGAGCAGCGGAGAATGAAACAGGATGCCCTCAAGGAGCGGAGGGGGTGCTGTGGTGTGCCAGCCAGATCCTCCGAGGGCTGAGGTGCCATTCCTCCAGCCATCGGCTGTGACAGCTCACAGCTGAGTTCTTCCCTGAGACTTGCCCTTTACTGAAGGGACCAGCCATGACCAAGGATATGACCTCCCTAGCGCAGTCCACCACCAATGACTGGTCCATGCAGGGGTACAAAGGGCTGGCCCCCTACCTTGATTCAGGACAACTCTGAAGGACCATCCCAGCTCCTGAGCTCCCTATGGAATTGGGTCAGGCTCCCAGCTGCATCGACGTTCAACTCTTGTCCAGTGCAGCTTCTCTGATTTACTCAAAGGCCGGTTCCTGAGAGGCTGCCCAATAAGCTTTCTGCATGCACGAATAAGAGACTCCAGCTTCGTTTCCCAGGGCACCCAACCTAAGATAAGAGGCTTATAGTTGAAAGGGACTGGTGGTGTAACTGATGGTTGCTATGACGATGCAGTAGTTCCTCCCAATAAGCATCTCTGTTTCCTTGCTGGCTCTAGTGCTGGGTCTTCCTAGATTAATGTTTACTAAATGGAACATAGTTTGAGGGAGGTCAGAGTGGTAATCATTTCAGCCTCCAGCATAGCAGGGTAGGCCGGGGGACAACTTTGCAAGGGAGGTAAAGTTTGGCCTTGGCACTTCATCCTTTTTCTGAACCTCCCTCACACAGCCCATCAGGTCCCCCCACCGTCCTAGGGCAGAGATGTGAGGTGCTTCACCCAGCCCAGCCGGCTTCTCTCTTTCAACAAGGACTGAGGGCCCACAAGGTGCGGGGCTCCTTCCCTTACCCATCTCGCCATCACAGTGCCCTGGACCAGGTCCCATCTCTGATCCCTGCAGTAGGCGACACACACGTGCATTAATTCCCACCAGCTGCATTTTTACCACGGTGCTTCCCTTTGGGCTCCTGTTCCTGGTCTCAAGGAATTTCCTCCTCTGGTGAGACAGCAGCTCAGTCCCCATTTAGAATCTGGAAAAGTCTCCAGGCTGAAGGCGGTATAGACGCTCAGAGGCCCTCAGATGGGCTCCAGGAAAAAATTTCATCCAAACCTCTCGTATTGCCACTGAGGAAACAGAAGTATTTTAACCAATCCTGCAGGCCGGGACAGGCGGGTGGGGAAATGCTTTTCCAACGACTGAGAGGTTCGTTTCAATTTGATTCTCTCACCGCCCAGCACCAGCCGCCTCCCGCCCTTTGGATGGTTTCCAGGCGCGAATTTGCTTCCAGGTGCGCAAGGGGCGCGGGGAAGGCGGGGTGCGGGCGGGTACCGTGGGGCAGGGGAGCGGGGGCGGGTTGGGGCCAGAGGAGCCGTTCTGGGGCCGGGGGCTGCCTGCGTGGCTGGGAGGTGGGGAGGTGGGGTGAAGGGGTGGAGGAGAGAGAGAGCGCGTGTGTGTTTGTGTGTGTGTGTGTGTGTGTGGTCCTCACCGCGCCCCCAACCCCCGTTCTCCTTCCTTCTAGAACCCCTTCGGGGGCGGGGCGAGTCTCCATCCTGGCCGCGACTTATGCGACACTTTTTTGGAGAAAGAGAGCTTCCTGAATTGAGGGCAGTGGGGTGACAGGCCGAATGGAAGGGGAGGGAGGCATTTCATCCTACCCGGGACATAGAGTTCGAAGAAGACCCGCCTCCTGCAGACCCGGAATTCGGCCCTTCGAGAGCGGCTCGGGCAGCGCCGGCAGCCGCCCGGTGCGAGGACGCAGGTGGGCGCTGCGGGGTTTAGGGTGAGTGCGAGCAGAAAGGGGGAGACGCATGAGGGGGCGCTGGACGGTCCACGGAGGCCCCGGCCGCCGCAGGACCCCAAACACGCAGCGCCGCGCGGACCTCGGGCGGCGGGGACCTCGGGCGCGGGTCAACCACCAGGAAGCCGTGCGGCGCTTCCGGGCGGGACTGGAGCGCCCCCTGGCGGCCCCCCGCCTTACTGCAGCCCTTGCCCGCCGTTCTCCCCGGGCGGACGTGGGGACCCGGGCAGGCGCCGCGAGACCATCCAGCGGCTTCCTACCAAGGCCTGCAGTCCCTTCGCGCTTAGGCTGCTACTGATCTGGCCTTAATTTAAAGAGAAAGGGGAAGAAGGGTCTTCCTTCCGACCCCTGTGTGAGAAAATGGAGAGGAATACACATACACTCCGGTGGGGTTCTCTAGACGTTTTTGGTTCAAGGACCACTTCGGGGTCAAAGATTCTAAAGCACATCTCCTATTGCTGCCGTACAAAGTCTTAGGGCGCTTTTAATTGGACAGTCACTGAAAAGTCAGATTTGGCACTTGGGAATGGGGCTTCAGATATGTACAGAAAACAGAATAATGTTTTTGTTTGTTTTTACAACTTGTTGATTCGTTTGTGATTTGATTCTTTGAACGTTGCTTCTTAAACTGCCGGGAGGATCTTTGGCGTCAACTCAGAACCAGTATTGGAGAATACTTTTGGTTCACCAGGCAGGAATTGTAAGGATCGTCAGTTTGTTTTAGGTTGAATTGATGGCACCAGGGACATCCTGGGATCTCGGAGTATTCTAGAACTGTGTCCAAGTTGGGCTAGCGGTTGATAGAGTACGGTTTATCAAAGTAATGTAAGACAGAAAGGGCTTCCGAATGTAACCGATTTAGTGATAAGACCCACCGTATCTGCATCATTTAGAAGAACATACTTATTGGTCCATCGATACAGGGCTGGAAAGAAATAGATTTCACCTTCTTCCTTGCTCTCATAACATTTATTCTTCCGAAGTTCTAACTTAAACACTTTCTGTTACACTTTTAGCACACCATCTCTTGTTGCTTTTGGAAATGGAGGGCAATTTATCATTAACTTCTACATGATAAATTTCCAAATAATTGAAGACAATTATTAATTGTATGCGTTTCAACCTTCTTTCTTCCAGGTTAAATAATGAAAGTCTTTAACCTATCTTCATATCATGTATTTTCTGTCTCTTCTCTCTCTAGCTTTTTTCATCCATCTTCAAACATGAAACTGTACAATGATATATAATAATTATAATAATAATGCTCACAAAGAATATGTAAATTAAGCATCCCAAATGCCATCTTTATACGTTGCAACTAACTTCATATCCTTGGAGACAGTGGGAGACCAGCTCATATTGGAGGAATTCATAGTCCTAAGTTTTAGACCAAGTATATGTGAAAATAGCCACCCAACCACTCCCAGCACCCACTACGCTACCCCCTGCCTTCAACTTGAAAATAGATTAGATATTGTTTATATAGCTGTTTCTCAAAACTGTTTTCAGGTCAACTAATATCTTCAGTTGAAATAAAACTTTGCTTTCCTAACTTGGGATTTTACTAGGACAATGAGGCAAATATTGTTGGCTTTACCCAAGGGAGCTTTATGCTTTTTTTTTGTTTTTTTGGAGCCTTATGCTTTAGATACATAGTTGGAGAGTAACTGAAGTTTATAACACCAAAAAAAAAAAAAAAAAAAAAAAAAAAAAAGCCCTCATCTGTTTGGTTCATCCTGGTAGGTTTTTAGTTCATTACTAATGCATAGGGCAACACACACCTACTCAGTGTCTAAATCTGCCTTGAGCTCTTTGTGTTTTCCTTTGCCTCTTATCAATCGCTGTCTGTGGAGACAGCTCCAAAGAAGAATGTCTGGGCATCTACCCTTTGCCCCAGAAACTCGCAGTTGGAGGATCCTGAAAGCAAACATGAGAAAAAAAAAAAAAGTCAAGGTATTTAACCTAGCAAATGCCGCGCCTCCACCGCCCCTCCCCCACTCCCCGCCCTCCGCCCCCTCCCCCATTCTAGATGTTTCGTTGTCAAGGCACATACAAAACTTTCTTGATACTCTGGCACTTGTCACCCAAGAGTAGAATTTTGTCCTATGAAGTAAAAAAAATAAAAAAGAAAAGAAAAGAAAACGTATCCATTCAGTTTACCATTATGGAAAGTGCCAGGTGGATAGGAAAGAAGGAGAGTATATAGCTTCTCTTGTCCATAGCATTTAATTATAAAACATTTAGTAGGAAAAGTATAAGAAACTGCTACCTGAACATCTAAAGTTGTAACTCTAGTCCCCAGCTCAGCACCCTGTTTGCTTTCGTCATCCATCCC
This sequence comes from Balaenoptera musculus, assembly GCF_009873245.2. NCBI lineage: Eukaryota > Metazoa > Chordata > Mammalia > Artiodactyla > Balaenopteridae > Balaenoptera > Balaenoptera musculus. The sequence goes on along the minus strand of NC_045794.1, from coordinate 97,993,654 downwards.
CGTTTGCAGCTCTTTTCTCTTTGTCTTTGGGCTGTTTTGCTGCTAGTCAGTTAGCTCCCCAGGGCAGTCAGCACCTCTGCATCAGTCCCCTGCCTGGCACAGAGGCAGAGCCCTCTCAGAAGCTGTGTTCAGGGTGGGACCAGGTCTCATGTGGTCTTCTGGCAGTCTCTGCGCCCTGTGTTCCCTCTTCCATGGATCTCCTCCAATTCCCACAGGGAATGAGTCAGTTGTCTCCTGTCCACATGGAATCTACGTTATGCCATGTGTCTGAAACGGACTATATTTTTTAACAAGCCACCAAATCCTTTCCAAGAATGTTCTGAAATCAAGTATGAAGTGAGAAGTGGCAGTGCAAGAAAGGACAAACCTGACCTCGGCTGGGCTCTGCCACGTACTAGATGGGTCACTCTGGACTTAACATAGTGTCCAGATTTGTGGTGGAGTATAATACTCCTTCCCTCGTTAGGAATGATGCAGCATGTGAAGCTTAAGTGAGATTGTAACGGCCAACATTTATTGAGCACTTGCTATGCCCAGCATGGGTCTTAGAACTTTGTGCACTGAATCATTTAATCAATGAGATAATGCCAGTAAGGTGCCTGGCTCGGTGTCCTACACAAAATAAATGGTAGGTAAAAATAGCATGAAAAATTTATTCAATGAGAAAAGAGACTATAGATAGAAAACTTCTTAATGCCACTTTAGCCTATTGGAAATGCAATTTATGTACACAGTCAAAATTCTTCTGTTTTACTATGTGAAAACTGACATATAATGTTCAAAGGTTGCAATTTTAACTGCTTTTTAAGCTTCTTGGTGTGATGTATTTTAAGTTTAAGAATATGTCAAGTTATTGTAAGCTGCATACATTTCATTTGAATGTTTATATTTTGGCATTACTGATTTAAAATGCATAAGTATTTTTAAAAATGGAGCTACATACTTAAAACTTATTGTAGGATTAAAGAAAATACTTATATTTAATTTAAATTTATTTTTATATAAATAATTTTATAAAATATATAATATTTAGCACAGTTTTTTTTTTTTTTTTTTTTAAGAAATTCACGTTCTTTTATTTATTTATTTATGACTGTGTTGAGTCTTCGTTTCTGTGTGAGGGCTTTCTCTAGTTGCGGCAAGTGGGGACCACTCTTCATCGCGGTGCGCGGGCCTCTCACCATCGCGGCCTCTCTTGTTGCGGAGCACAGGCTCCAGACGCGCAGGCTCAGTAATTGTGGCTCACGGGCCCAGTTGCTCTGTGGCATGTGGGATCTTCCCAGACCAGGGCTCGAACCCGTGTCCCCTGCATTGGCAGGCAGATTCTCAACCACTGCGCCACCAGGGAAGCCCTTAGCACAGTTTTGATATAGTATGTGCTCAATAGCAGCTTAGCTGTTATTATCGCTATTATTAGCTGGACCTCTGAAATAATAGTCAAAATAAAAATGTCCATGAGAGAAATAACTTATTTTTAAATATTCTTGAATATTCTTCAGGTACATTCTTTCGGGAGCCTGAGCTTTCTCAGACAGACATTTTAAGGGGCTTGGGGTCCTCATCCTAGGGACAGCCTTGAGCTGCTGGAAACATGCTAGTGTTTGTTCAAGTCTCTTAGTGTGGGGAGGTGGCTGAGATTGTGCTAAAAGCTGCAATTCTTACAGGCCAAGGTTGAGGTCTAGTGGAGAAGAGGACTCAGAGGAGCCCGACTAAATTTTTTTTTTTTTTTTTTTAAGGCTGGGCTGGGAGCTGAGAGGTAATAGCTTAATAAATGGCATACCCAGCTTTTTCTAGTTTCTTAATAATCACCTAGTAAATGAAGCAGAGGTGTAGTTTCTGTTTTTTTTTTTTTAATTATTAGCACCTTTAATTTTTATTTATTTATTTATTTATTTATTTATTTATTTGGCTGTGCTGGGTCTTCGTTTCTGTGCGAGGGCTTCCTCTAGCTGCGGCAAGCGGGGGCCACTCTTCATCGCGGTGCGCGGGCCTCTCACTATCGTGGCCTCTCTTGTTGCAGAGCACAGGCTCCAGACGCGCAGGCTCAGTAGTTGTGGCTCACGGGCCTAGTTGCTTCGCGGCATGTGGGATCTTCCCAGACCAGGGCTCGAACCCGTGTCCCCTGCATTAGCAGGCAGATTCTCAACCACTGCGCCACCAGGGAAGCCCCCGACTAAATTTTGGTGGAGGACAATCTTTGTCACTTTCCGTAGCAACCGTGCAGAGCTGCCTCTGTCCTTTTATGGATGATGGTCCCTATTGATGGGTATTTGAGTACGGTGTGGTGAAGGTTTCATAAACCCAAGCTATTTTCAAGAAAACAAATATTAAATGGAAATTGTTTTTTCAAAAATGATTAATGCAGCATATAAAGAAATGGTATAATAATCAATCTGAGGTTGGGTTGTTTTTTGTTTTTTTAAGAATTCTGAACTATTATCCCTTTCCTAGGACTAACCTTGTAAAAATGTGTGTGACGAACTGTTTATTACCTAAGATGCCATGGCCTGCTGCTTGGGTTTAAATCCTGGTTCTGACACTGATAACCTACATGGTTGTGACATGTAAGTTATCAGAGTCAGGTAACTCTGTGTCTCTTTGTCTGCATCTGTAAAATGGGATAATAATCTCATAGGCTTGTTGTGACATTTAAGCTAATGAGTCCATGTAAAGCCCTTAATAACTGTTAAATAGCTTAATCCAACTTTTTCTCACCTCCCACACCCAGGCCTAGGGAAGTCTTGGGAAAGATGAAGGGTGACTATGTGGTGCTTTTGTACCTTTAGTCTGCAATATCTATCCTATTTCTGTATCTTAAAAACTTCTCCAGCATTCACTGATGATTTCACAGGTACCTATTCCCTAAACCCCTTGCTGAGCCCACTGCCTTGCCATTAGCATCCTATGTATATTTTCCATTATAGAATTAACTTTAGCTCTCCATTCATTACAGTTTTTGGGTTCTTGTCTAATCTTGGCTACTCATCTTTTGACCCCCACCAACTCAATAAACCTTTAAGCATTTGCTGAGGGTCTCAACTCATGTGGGATACACAAACGGGGTGAGATGAAGTTTTCTTTCACAGAGAATATACAGTTCCATTATGGCTACTAGCTTTCCAAGCTCTATCAAGTGCCAAAAGATCTAGCACAGGTAATTGCTTTGTTTTTAATACATGTCCTGGAAACCTAGAGGAGTCAGAATCTTCAAGGAAGGAGGAGTGGGCTTGAGGTAGGTCTTCAAGGATGCTTAGAGTTTGATAGGTGGCCTTGGCAGGAGACAGGTGCCTGGGCAGACTAGAGAGCCAACCTTGCCTGTGGGGAGAGAATTCCGATTTGGGGTTGGATGGGTAGGACGGGACCAAATTATGGTGGACTTTGGAAACTAATCAGCTCTTTAGATGTGATAAGATAGGAAATGGAGAGGCCCTGTGTATCTTTTCTTTTTTAAAAAAATTAATTTTTTTATTTTTGGCTGCAGTGGGTCTTCGTTGCTGCGCATGGGCTTTCTCTAGTTGCGGTGAGCGGGGGCTACTCTTCATTGCCATGTGCGGGCTTCTCACTGCGGTGGCTTCTCTTGTTGTGGAGCACGGGCTCTAGGCGCGCGGCCTTCAGTAGTTGTGGTGCATGGGCTTCATTGCTCCGCGGCATGTGGGCTCTTCCCCAGGTAGAGCTCGAGCCTGTGTCCCCTGCATTGGCAGGTAGATTCTTAACCACTGCGCCACCAGGGAAGTCCCAGCCCTGTGTATTTTAAACAAAGTTGTAGGTAAATACAGCTCCTACTAAAAGAGCCTGTGTTAGGATGATAAGATCAGTGGAATCAATACAGCCTGGGAATTTTTCATGAAAAGCAACTTTTAAGTGTTTATTTACATCTCAGTTTTTGTCCTTAATCAGTAGGAATTGTAAGTGGAATTGAGATTGTGACACATTTTATTCTGTCTCCATTTCATGAAAAAAATGCTAACCTCCGATCCCGGTGGCACCTGGCATTGATCTTTCTTTTATGGTGACATTTCCTCTGTGAATTAGGAACCCAGTACATTCTCCCTTTCAAGAACACAGCAATGCGTTTGTTCACTAAATATTGAAATTCTGCTACATGCTGGATACAGTATTAAGGGCTACAAATAAACAGAGAAGTACAATAAATTCTTGTTTTTGTGGGTTTACTGTCTTGTTGAAAATTGACATCTATATAAATACAAAAATAGAGTAGCCCAAGGACTTCCCTGGTGGTCCGGTGGTAAAGAATCCACCTTCCAATGCAGGGGACGTGGGTTCAATCCCTGGTCGGGGAACTAAGATCCCACATGCTGTGGGGCAACTAAGCCCACATGCCACAACTACTGAGCCCACACACCTCAACTAGAGAGAAGCCCGCCAGCCGCAACAAGAGCCTGCGCGCTGCAACAAAAGATCCTGCATGCCGCAACTAAGACCCAAGGCAGCCAAAAATTAAAACAAACAAAAAAAGAGTAGCCCAGGGGTTGGCAAACTTTTTCTATAAAAAGCCAGATAGTAAATATTTTAGGCTTTGTGGTCATACAGTCTATTCAACTCTGTCACTGCAGCGTGAAAAGCACCCATGGACCCTAGCTAACTAAGTACACGAGTGCTGCTGTGTTCCAATCAAATTTACTTATGCACTGAAATTTAAATTTCATATAAGTTTCATGTGTCATGAAGTATTCTCCTTTTGATTTTTGCTCACCGCTTAACAATGTAAAAGATACACCTAGTTTGCAGGCCACACAAAAATCGGTGGCAGGCTAGATTTGGCCCACGGGCCATGTTTCGTTGACTCCTGGAGTGGGCTATGACAGACCTCGTACGTACAAAATGCTACAGAATACAGAGCAGGCAGGGGTTAACTATTTCTGCAGGACTGAGGTAGGATTGAGAATGCTTCCAGGAGGAGGGGAATTTTACACAGGCTTTGACAGTTAAGTGTTTGTTTGCCTGGGGTCAGTTGAAGGGGGTGGAGCATAAGGACCAATGGGGAGCTGATTCCAGGCTCCTTGAGCAAAGGCATAAGGACAGCAAGGCCTACAGGGCGTGGCATATTCGGAACCCTGACCGGTTTGGTGTGGCTTGAGCTTGGGTAACAGGAAGCAGGAGAATGGCCCGAAGCGGGCAGGGAAATTGGGCCAAGTTTTGTGAAGGGCCTTTATTGCCATGCCAGAGCGTTTGGATTTTATTTCATAGGCAGTGGAAACCTTGGAAGTTTCCCAGCAGAGAAGTGATTCAAAGCGTATCAGTGTTCTAGACATTCCAGGGCAGGGGCACGGGGGCCAGTTTAGAGAAGGGGACCCAGGAGCATTTAGTGGTCGGGTTAGGCAGGCGGGGTAGGATCCTGGAGTGTGGGCCATCCCCAGATGGCGGGTTGTGGGCACTGCCAGATGGAAAAGAGGCTTTAATGGAGTCCAGGGAGTGAAGCCAAAAGCTGAGAGCCAGAAACAGCCTGGCAGGCACTGCCTGGCAGGACTAGGGGGGCAAGGTATTGGGAGAGAAGAGAGCAAGAGATGGAGGGTGTGGGAAGGGGCAGAGATGGTCCCCTAGTTCCTGCAAGAGCCGGACAGGACCTTTGGGGAAAAGATCTCATTTTTTATTATAAAAGGAACACTTAATAATTGTAAAAAAGTAAAACAGCACAGAGATACATATGGTCCTCCCTCTCGACCTCTCTCCTCCCACACGTAGGGGGAGTAACCGTTCACAATGGGGTATGTGTCCTCCCTAACTCTCTGTTCTACACTCATGCAAATATATATATATAGGTCCATGGTACCAGCAAATGGACCTATATACTCATGCAAATATATATATCATGTCTTTTTAAATAAAAACGGAAAGCGTACATATTTTTATGCAATTTACTTTTACTGAAAATATCTATGTTGCAGACATCTTTCCTGTCAGCACGTATATATCTACCTCATTCTTTTTAACAATTTTGTCATTTTTCAGAGTATGGGTGTGCCATAATTTATCTGTGGATGGGTATTCACGTTGTGGCCATCCATTTATGCTTTTAGATAAGGCCACACAGCACACACACAGTGAATGCACGTGAACACTTGCAGTGGAATCTCGGGCTCAGGTTTGCCTGTACAGTTTGCTCGGTGCTGCTGGATTAGGGCAGGAGGCCAGTGCAGCCAACAGGGGCTGCCCTGACCACTTACATTTGGGCAGAAAAATGGACCTTGACTTGAGTGATGCATATGAAGTAGAACCAGTAGGACCTGGCACGATAGATAAGGTAGTAGCAGGAATTTAAAAAATGGGTAAAAGTGTTCTAGTTCATCAGCAAATCCCACTGGCTTTATCTTCAGAATTAATCCAGAGTCGGTCCGTTTCTTCCTCCCCCCACCCCAAAGCCCATTCTAATCTCAACCCCCTCCCGCCCCTGCACTAGGGAAACAGTCCCCAGAGCAAATGGAATGATCCTTTTAAAATGTAAGTGAGACCAGACTACGCCTCACCTCAGAATCCTTCGCCGGCTTCCCAGCCAATCAGAATTAAGTCCAGCTCCCCACCAAGACCTCCAGGGCCCTGAGGGCGCTTGCCCCTATTGCTCCTGCACCATCCCATCTAAACAGCCCCCCAGGGCTTCCCCGGTGGCAGTGGCACGGTGGTTAAGAATCCGCCTGCCAGTTCAGGGGACACCGGTTCGAGCCCTGGTCTGGGAAGATACCACATGCCACGGAACAACTAAGCCCGTGAGCCACGACTACAGAGCCTGCGCTCTAGAGCCCGCGAGCCACAACTACTGAGGCCCGCGTACCTAGAGCCTGTGCTCCGCAACAAGAGAAGCCACCGTGATGAGAAGCCCGCGCACTGCAACAAAGAGTAGCCCCTGCTCGCCGCAACTAGAGAAAGCCCACGCGCAGCAATGAAGACCCAACATAGCCAAAATAAATAAATAAAATTAATTAATTAAAAAATAAAAATAAATAGCCCCTCACCCATCTCCCCTCTGACCACTTACCACATGCAAGGTCCCTTCTTATTTGTTCCAGGGTTTACCATCTGTCTCCCTGCTAGAATGGAAGCTTCCCAAGCATAGGGACTTTGTCGCCTCTTTCACTGCTGCATCCTCTGTGCCTAGCACTGTGCCTGGCACAGATGGGTGGTCAGTAGACATTTGTTTCCTGGAATCATGCCAGATGGGTTGCACTGATTCAGACTGAGAGCTGGGTGAAGATGTCAGCAGATGGAGAGTATAGCATTGCTGCACAGTAATCAGGAAGGCTGACATTGTCATTTTGCTGGTACCATGGACCTATTAAAAAATGCTCCATTGTGTTTATTAACACATTCATTCCCATAGCAAATAGTTGTTGATTACCTGCTATGGAGAGGCAGACCCGAGCCAGACAGCCTGGGCTGAATCCTGCCGCTGCCACTACCAGGGGTGTGACCTCACACCAGCCCTTCATCCTGCTGTCCCTCAGCTGCCTAGTCTATGAAGTGGGCATGTTAGTCATATTTCCTTCATCTGTTTGCTGGGAGGATGAAATAATGTATGTGGAGTGCTTAGAACCGTGCTGGCACGTGAACTTGCGAGTATTGCTGTTACTACTGTTTCTGCCACGTGCTGGGACGGCTCCAGGTGGTGGATGCACAGAGATGAGAATATAGTTCTTACCCTTAAGGAGCTCGCCATCCAGTGGGGGAGCAGGGTAGCAGACTCTGACAATTCAGGGTAATCCTCCTTGCGCCAGGTGTGCACAGGGAGCCCGGGCAGGACGTGGCTCGCCCGCCCCCACCTCCCCGCGAGGCCAGGCACCTGCTCTCACCCAAGCTCCCGCCCCGGGGTCCCAGCACCTCCCGGCTCACCACCACCGGCACCAGCGCATCCTTCGCTCAGCATCGGTCAGGTCCACGCCCCTCCCTGCAACGATCTGGCCCTCCTCTTGTGCTAGCCCTCTCTTGCTTAACCACCATGCAGCTTCACAGAAGTTGGATGTTGAGGTGTTTTGTTTTGTTTTCTTTAATCAGGCCCGAGGAAATGCCAGCCTCCCTCCTGTGACCCCTGCTTGGCCTCCGTGCTTCCGGGGCTGGCTCCTTCCCGTCCTCAGGGCTCCACTTCTTAGAGAGGCCTTCTCTTCCTACCAACATGTGCTGGACATTTCCTGATTATTTATTTATCTATGCACTTGTTTGTCTCTTCCACTAAACCAGCGGTTCCCAAGCATTTTGGTCTCAGGACTCCTTCTTACTCGTAGACACTGAGGACTCCAGAGAGCTGTGGTTTATGTGGATTACATCTAACGATATTAAAGCTGAGAAATTAAAAAAAATAGGTATTCATGCATTTGAAAATAACAATAAGCCCACCATTAAATGTTAACATAAATGCATATTTTTATGAAAGATAACTATTAAAAAAAACCATGTAGTGAGTCGAGTGGCATTGTTTTACATTTTTGTAAATCTCTCTCTTTTTAAAAACTATTTATTTATTTATTTAGGCTGCGCCGGGTCTTAGTTGCGGCACGTGGGATTTTCGCTGCGGCGTGCGGACTTCTCTTAGTTGCGGCATGCATGCGGGATCTAGTTCCCCAAACAGGGATCGAACCAGGGCCCCCTGCATTGGGAGCGTGGAGTCTTACCCACTGGACCACCAGGGAAGTCCCTGTAAATCTCTTTAACGGCTGATTCTAGAGACGCAAAGTTGATACGACATATTACTTACCCATCAGTGCCTTTGCTTTTTTTTTTTTTTTAATTAATTAATTAATTAATTTTTAAAAAAATTTTTTGGCTGTGTTGGGTCTTCGTTTCTGTGCAAGGGCTTTCTCTAGTTGTGGCAAGTGGGGGCCACTCTTCATCGCGGTGCGCAGGCCTCTCACTATCGCGGCCTCTGTTGTTGCGGAGCACAGGCTCCAGACGCGCAGGCTCAGTAGTTGTGGCTCTCGGGCCTAGTTGCTCCGTGGCGTGTGGGATCTTCCCAGACCAGGGCTCGAACCCGTGTCCCCTGCATTAGCAGGCAGAGTCTCAACCACTGCGCCACCAGGGAAGCCCCTGCTTTTTTATTCTGATAGTGAAAAAATACACATTACATAAAATTGACCATTTTAACCATTTTTAAGTGTACAGTTTGGTGACATTAAGTCCATTAACATTGTTGTGCAACCATCACCACCATCTTGTCTTTCCCAAAGGAAACTGTTCCTGTTAAACCCTAACTCCTTCATCTCCGTTCCTCCTTCGCTTGTATTTTTGTCCAAATAGTAGAGATGGTGAGCCACTTTCTTTTTTTTTTTAAATAAGTTTATTTATTTTATTTATTTTTATTTTGGCTGCATTGGGTCTTCATTGCTGCGTGCGGGCTTTCTCTAGTTGCGGCAAGCAGGGGCTACTCTTGGTTGTGGTGCAGGGGTTTCTCATTGCAGTGGCTTCTCTTGTTGCAGAGCACGGGCTCTAGGCTCACGGGCTTCAGTAGTTGTGGCACGCGGGCTCAGTAGTTGTGGTTCACAGGCTCTAGAGCGCAGGCTCAGTAGTGGTAGTGCACAGGCTTAGTTGCTCTGCGGCATGTGGGATCTTCCCAGACCAGGGCTCGAGCCCGTGTCCCCTGCGTTGGCAGGCAGGTTCTTAACCACTGCGCCACCCGAGAAGCCCGGCTAGCCACTTTCTGGAATAACTTTTTCTTCTCCTTACTTTAGATCTTCAGAATATCTACTGTTGGCAAACATTTTGAATGCCTTCTACATGTGGCCTTGTGCTGGCACACAGGAAGCATAGGACGCATTCTCTGCCCTTAGGCAGCTTAGTTTTAGCTAGATGGGATCATAAGATAAAATGTATTTAATGTGAAAGTGTGTATTCATTCAGAAAATATTTATTGAATGTCTGTATTTCATTGACTGCAAAATGTCCATTTTTTTTTTCACATTTTCACATCTCCTAAACTGGGATGAATTTTACTATCATTGGATATCATAGTTGAATCATCAGAGTTTTTTCTTTCTTAGTGGTACATAAAATAATGGTTCATTTTACAACCAAAGGTGTCTTAGATGTGATGGAAAGGAAAAGTGTCAGGTACCTTTCAAAGTGCTGGGGATACAGCAAGGATCAAAACAGACAGAAAAGACCTTGGATAATATAGAGCAGAAACTCACGAAATACCTGTTCCTTCCTTCTTTTAAAAACTGGCGAGTAGGGGCTTCCCTGGTGGCACAGTCGTTACAAATCCACCTGCCAATGCAGGGGACACAGGTTCAAGCCCTGGTCCGTGAAGATCCCACACGCCGCAGAGCACCTAAGCCCATGCACCACAACTACTGAACCTGTGCTCTAGAGCCTGCGAGCCACAACTACTGAGCCGCGTGAGCCACAACTACTGAGCCGTGTGCCTAGAGTCTGTGCTCCGCAACAAGAGAAGCCACCGCAATGAGAAGCCCGTGTAATGAAGAGAAGCCTCCACTTGCTGCAACTAGAGAAAGCCCGTGGGCAGCAACAAAGACCCAATGCAGGCCAAAAATAATAAAAATAAAAATAAATTATATAAAAAAGTAGGCATGCATAAATACTAATTAGAAAAAACAAGCAAAAACCAAAAACAAAAAGACTGGCGAGTATGCACCTAAAGTCACGAGTAGGATTTTGTTCATAGCTGTTCCCTCCTCCACTGACAACTCAGAGGGTGCCATGGGCATTTGGGATCTTGTTATACCAATAGAATACAATGTTCATTGCCTTCTGTTGAAAAGTAACATATCTTTCATTGGTTAGCATTTTACAATTTACACCACATTTCTTCATGCATGATTTACCAAATATTTACTGAGTGAGTGAATTTTCTCATTGGATCACAGCATCCTTTTGAGACAGGCCAGCAAAACCACATCACCATCTGATGGGATGAAGGGCTTTCCAAGGTCACCCTGCTAATGAAGGGCAGACCAGGACGATAACCCAGGTCTTCTGACTCTTGTGAGGACACACTCCAAATCCAGCTCCTGTGAAGTGCCTCCATGTCTGACCAGTAACCACGTAAGAAATTATAGTCTTTCTTCCCCTTCTAGTTGGGGATCCATTCTAAGATAGCATCCAGCTTTGAGGTAAGTAGGAGAATAGTTCAAAGGTGGAGGCTAGTCTCTCTGGAGTTTTAAAATAGGTCATAGAGGCTTCTTGGCTATTTATATATTCATAAACTAGTATTCCTCAGAGGTAAAAATGGAGGCTCATTTTTAAGGAGAGGGAAATGGGGTCAAGGACACTGATATGAAGGCTTCCTGGAAGCTGAAGGCGTGGCCAGGTCCCACGTGATTCCTCGCACTTGAAGAAATTCGACAGCAGCTGGTCTCGTCTGGTAAAGAGCTCTGGATTACTGCGCAGTAGGACAGGGGATGAATTTTACCCTTTAAAATATAGAATCTTTTTAATGTGTGCCAAACTGCAATACTGATGGTTGAATTTGGGGTCTTAAGTGAATAGTGGGAGTTTAAGAGCTACTGTCTTGCCCTTTCTTTGTTGCTGCCTTCATGCTTACCTATCTGGGAATGTTTTCTCTTTTCTCTTTATGCTTCCCTTTGCTCCATGTTTTCTGACTCTCCCCAAGTTGATGGGTTTCTCCTTTTTAATCAGGAAGAACCTTGAGAAGTAGAGTGAGAACTGGGCCTGGAGCCAGAGGGTCTGACTGGAGCCTGGGCATGTCCTTGAATCCTCAGGCTTTGCATTCAGAGCCTGGAAGATTGTCAGGCATTCAGTGATCCCCTCAGCCGTCGGGGATGGTGCTTTCCTACTCACCTCATGGGTGTTTTCAGCATCAGATCAGATCATGGGTTAAAACTATTAAATGATGCAGCAATGGCAGTTCTGAAATAAGATACTAGTCACATATTCAGAACCTAATTTTTATCTTAAAATAGATTATATTCACCTTCCCTGATTTGATGTCAAAAAGTTTACAAAACTTTTTGGCCATTTGGAAAGGCCAGCATAATCCTGAGCTGAATAAAATAGACACATAACCCCAATAGCTAACACAATCTAAGATGTCATGTAATGTTTTACACTTTAAAAAAACTGACAGGAATAGCATCAAGGGAGCCCAACAAAGAGCTGAAAGTATCATCTACTCCATTGTAGCTTGTACTAAATTTATATGTGATAACTTGATTTTCTGTAAAAATCCTAATTAATATACTTATGATCTTCTGTTTCTTTGAGTGAAATGAACATTTCTAAATGAACCAGAAATTAATTTTTAAATTTTACCTTTTCTCTCCTTTGGCAGTAATTTCTCATGGCTTTGGTGATGGCTGACAGCTCCCACCTTGCTATCTCTGGCTGGAACCTCTCCTCTCGTGCACCCCACTGCCTTCTCAGCACCCCTGCGTCCACATCTGTCTTGGACCATCCCAATCCGCATGTCTCATCTTGCCTTTCAGTCCTCCTCTCTCTGTTGACTGCAACTCCAGCCCCTGTCACTCAGGCCTAAACCCTTACAATCATCCTTTCTTTCTCTTCTTCTTTCACCCCAGAACCCATCTATCATGAGATGCCATTGGCTCTGCGTTAAAATAAATGCAGAATCCGTCCGCTCCTCACCACCTCTATTGCTGCCGGGCAGTTGGAGCCACCCTCATCTCTCATCTGAAATACTGCCAGAGTGCCTCACCCTATATAACCTTTTGTTTCCTAAAATCTATTCTCAACACAGCAGCCAGAGTGATGCCCTGTCCAAACCTTGCAATGACTCCTCCTTTCCCTCCGTTAAAGCCAGCATCCTTACAATGGATTCTAAAGTCACAAGTGAGGACTTCCCTTGTGGCACAGTGGATAAGACTCTGCACTCCCTATGCAGGGGGCCTGGGTTCGATCCCAGGTCAGGGAACTGGATCCCATATGCATGCCACAACTAACCCGTGGGCTTTAGACAGATTTATTAGGAGGGGAGATAGAGGGGGGGAATAGAAGGAGCCAAGGATGAGTGGAACATTTGGTCTTTTTTTTTTTTAAATAAATTGATTTATTTATTTTTGGCTGCGTTGGGTTTTCGCTGCTGCATGCGGGCTTTCTCTAATTGCGGCGAGCTGGGGCTACTCTTTGTTGCGGTGCATGGGCTTCTCATTGCGGTGGCTTCTCTTTGTTGCGGAACACAGGCTCTAGGCGCGTGGGCTTCAGTAGTTGTGGCTCGAGGGCTCTAGAGCGCAGGCTCAGCAGTTGTGGCGCCGCAGGGGCTGAGCTGTGTCACCAGGGAAGTTTGTGTCAGCAGGGAAGTCCTGACATTTGGTCTTGAAGAAAAAAAGTGACCTATTTTTCCCGACATTTCAGTTATTGGAATTAGTAAATCAAAAATTCTAAAATTTCAGATAAACAGAAATTCCTTTAGGATTGGGGAGGGGAGCAAGGTGTATTCCTAATTGGGATCCCATGCACTTTAGACGATCCCACGGACTATGTGAAGTTTTGTGTGTGTGTATCTTGTGCATGTTTGTGGAGAGTGTGCCAGAGGCCTCACTGGAGTCTTGGAGGACCCCTGACCCACAAAAAGTTAGGGGCCCCTGGCTCAGGACAGCCCCAAACGTGTCTGCTGAATGCTGCTGACTGCCTGTCACCTGGACGCCTGTGAGAGTTGCTGTTGGCCCTTTCTGCCTCCGGTTCCCCACTTTAAAATGGTGCACGGGACTTCCCTCGTGGTGCAGTGGTTAAGAATCCGCCTGCCAATACGGGGACATGGGTTCGAGCCCTGGTCCGGGAAGATCCCACATGCCACGGAGCAACTAAGCCTGTACACCACAACTACTGAGCCTGCGCTCTAGAGGACGCGAGCCACAACAACTGAGCCCGTGCGCCACAACTACTGAAGCCTGCGCACCCTAGAGCCTGTGCTCCGCAACAAGAGAAGACCACTGCAGTGAGAGGCCCGCGCACCGCAACGAAGAATGGCCCCTGCTCGCCGCAACTAGAGAAAGCCCGCGCACAGCAACGAAGACCCAACACAGCAAAATAAATAAATAAATTTATAAAAATAAAAACAAAAAATGGTGCAGTAACTTTCTCAAGACCAGTTTTGTGAGGAGGTGCAGCAAGGGTATGCGCTCCGGCTCAGGAAGCTGACGGCCTGGGTTTGAATACTGGCCCAGCCAGTCCCTGCGTGTGGACTCTGGACGGTTACTTCACGCTCTATGAGTCTCAGTCCCTTCATCGTAAGAGCGGGGGTAAGTCATTGCTGAACAAGGTAATTCACATAAAGGCCCACACTGTTCTGTGGCTCATGGTAAGCTTGAATATACAATAGGGCTGTCATCGCTAATTAATATGCTACTGGGGCAAAAATATCCTGTAGAAGGATTTTGTATTTCAACTTGGAAGATAACTGAATATGCATTATAGCCTGAGGGGTGAAGGGCCTCCTCAGCAGGGTGGGCCTCAGTTCTGGAAACTTTACAATAATCCTGTTAGTGTCACAGAGGACTGTACTATGCCAGTGTTGTGACTCTGGGAGTTCAGACTTCAGTCAAAATCTGAGTCAGAAGATTTGGTTCCTGAAAGCCTTTTAAAAATTAGGTAGAAATATGTGTAAAATAGGAAGTACAATATACTTTCCCCAATGATATAGACAATGTACTTTATACCCTTATCAGTGATTTTTAGAATGTTTACATTGGTCATATCATTGATCAAGAAATACTTTTGGTGACTTCCCTGGTGATCCAGTGGTTAAGAATCTGCCTTCCAATACAAGGGATGTGGGTTCGATCCCTGGTTGGGTAACTAAGATCCCACATGCCGCTCCGCAGCTACTGAGCCCGCACGCCACAACTACTGAGCCTGTGCTCTGCAACTAAGACCCAACACAGCCAAATAAATAAATAAATAAATATTTTTTTAAAAAAGAAATACTTTTGGAATTTCTCTTAAAAAGAACACTCGGGCTTCCCTGGTGGCGCAGTGGTTGAGAATCTGCCTGCCAATGCAGGGGACACGGGTTCGAGCCCTGGTCTGGGAAGATCCCACATGCCGTAGAGCAACTAAGCCTGTGCACAACTACTGAGCCTGCGCTCTAGAGCCTGTGAGCCACAACTACTGAAGCCCAAGCACCCTAGAGCCCGTGCTACGCAACAAGAGAAGCCACTGCAATGAGAAGCCCACACACCGCAACAAAGAGTAGCCCCGGCTCGACACAACTAGAGAAACCCCATGCACAGCAACGAAGACCCAACGCAGCCAAAAAAATAAAAAATAAATAAAAAGACTCAGTCAGTAGGTATACCTCGTTTTCCTATTACAGACAGCTCCCTCATGTGCCTTTCTTGGACAACAGAGCAGATGTATACTCGACAGTCTTCGTGGCAAGCGAGATTGGGCTCAGAGTGTCAGTTTCATGATAAACCTTTGGTGTCAGTAGAAGCACACACAAAGCAATATGGGTTTTTCACCTCCCACTATTCCTCTCTCTTCTTCTCCTGGCAAACTCTGCAAGTGAGCCCCAAATAGCATATTACAAAAATATATTAATGCGTAGATAAAGATTGGAAAGCTGAAATATTTAAAGCCCGATAAATGTCCTCTTTAATGACAGTGCTTTATAGGGAGATGGCTGTTCAATTTTCCTCACAACACCGCCATACCGTGGTAATTTGTATGTGTTTTTTTAGGGTCATTGATTCATTTAGCAAAAATATGTTGAGCCCTTGTGGAGCAGCCTTGTACTGATAGCTGCGGAGGAGGCCATGGCATGAGGTGTAAGGCCAGGTCACAGAGCCTGGTGTAAGCTGAACCCTGGACCTTGGGGAAAGAGATTAAGACCTGGAGAAATAAATCATTTTCCCAGGACCTCCTGACTTCAGCCTGTAGGTTTTTCTTCTAGACTATGCCCATGTATTCTTTTTTTTAAATTTTATTTATTTTTTATTTATTTTTGGCTGCATTGGTTCTTCGTTGCTGCGTGCGGGCTTTCTCTAGTTGAGGCGAGCGGGGGCTACTCTTCGTTGTGGTGCAAAGGCTTCTCATTGTGGTGCTTCTCTTGTTGTGGAGCATGGGCTCTAGGGCACGCAGCCTTCAGTAGCTGTGACATGTGGGCTCTAGAGCGCAGGCTCAGTAGTTGTGGTGCACGGTCTCAGTTGCTCCGCAGCATGTGGGATCTTCCCGGACCAGGGATCGAACCCGTGTCCCTGCATTGGCAGGTGGATTCTTACCACTGCACCACCAGGGAAGCCTGGCCATGTATTCTGATTTGATTTTTAAACTTTGGAGGTAAAGGAAAAAATCTTCATCCTCAAAAAAAATTTTTTTTCATCCTCTGAAAACTGGTTGGATTTATATGAAAACACCATTTCCCAAAACTGTATTTCATGAAACAGTAGTTTATGAGTATTATATGTATTCCTGATTTAAAAAATTGTTTAGCAGTACTTTTTCTAAAATTATAGGTTAGGGTCCAAACCCTAAGATGCAAGAAATAGAAACAGCACAAAAGGTCACCTGATAAATGAATTGCATGCTGGATCTTGTAGTATGCATCTCACGCATGGGCATCATTTATCATCTCAACGCTTGTATTGTCATTTAGTCACCTGTAAACCTGACTTCTGGATTCTGGATTATATTTTTCATTAAAACCTCAATATATGGTTGATATTCAATATTTATTTTATATTAAACATCAAATCAGATTTTAAAAACTTACTGGAACTGTAGGCAGCCTTTTAAAACAAGTTTGCACTTAGTTACTGAATTGTTCAACTCTATGCATCTCTAAAATACTCAGTCCTACAGATAGACAAGTGGGTGGGTGTGGAGCCCTCAAGGACCGTGGCTTCTGGTGGAAGAGGACAGCTCATGTGTCTGTGATCAGTTCTATCACTGGTTCAGTGTGTGGCCTCTGTGCTCCAGTTCTTTTGTTTATAAAGTGGGTGTTGACCAAAGAAGCTTGCAAATAGAAAATAAAAGGGACCAAAAAACACACCATGGGGAAGTTAGGTATTGAGGGATGAATTATCCCGTAATCTTTATCCAAAATGTCTTTAAAAAAATTTTGTTTGTTTGTTTGTTTATTTTGGCTGCTCTGGGTCTTAGTTGCGGCATGAGGGATCTTTACTTGCAGCATATGGACTTCTTAGTTGTGGCATGTGGACTCTTAGTTGTGGCATGCATGCGTGATCTAGTTCCCCAACCAGGGATGGAACCCAGGCCCCCTGCATTGGGAGTGTGGAGTCTTACCCACTGGACCACCAGGGAAGTCCCCCGAAATGTCTCTTGAAGGTAATAATTTTAAGCCATTTGGCCCACATTTTCTGTAAGCACACAATTATTAGGCACAAGGATTCTGGAAAAATTTTTTGAGTGTGTGAATATGTTTTAAATTAAAAAAACAGAAACATATGCCCCGCATAGGTTGTCTGTGATGCATAGTTTAGTGGACTTAATGATTTTCCCTTATGGGAATTCCCTGCTGGTCTAGTGGTTAGGACTCTGTGCTTTCACTGCCCAGGGCCCGGGTTCAGTCCCTCGTGGGGGAAATAAGATTCCACAAGCTGAGCAGCGCAGCCAAAAAAATATTTTTTTTCCCTTAAAGGTATTTAATAAATATTTTGCAACTTGAGGGGGGAGTTCAAGCTCAGTCTTGGTCTTAATTCAGGATTTAAATTTTTTTTTGAAATATTTTTGGCCGCCCGGCATGAGGGATCTTAATTCCCCAACCAGGGATCAAACTCACGCCCCCTGCAGTGGAAGAGCAGAGTCTTAACCACTGGACTGGCAGGGAATTCCCATTAACTCAGAGTTGATTTTTGCCTAGTGAACCTTTCTGCAGAACTCTGAATAACACAAGTTAGGTCCAGATCTAAACATTCTTAAAGTCCTAGCTGCAAAGAACATTTAGTAAGAGATGGTCAAAGATCATGGTTAAAATGATTTTTCTGGTATTAGGAACCTTATTTTCTGGGTAAGGATATGTTGGCTTCTAAATAGCAAATATTGATTTTTTAAAAAAAGGATCAAAAAAAAATTGTTCATTTGGTCATGTTTTTTGCAGATATTTTATTATACTTTTATTTATTTTTATTTAAGTATTGTTGATTTTATTATGCTGTTTTATAAGTTTAGTTAACGAAAGAAAAACTTTCTTTACTTGGTGTCTTGTTTGGTGATAAATACTGAATCTTTGTTCCTCCTGGGTAGTGACAAAAGTTGAAATGATTTACTTTGGTCCTCATTGTATTTACAGCAAGAGTCAAACATTATTTCATTCAAGTATGACTGATAGGGGCCTGCCCCAAATTTACCTTAATAAACCCTTTCTTTATAGTATGCATGAATAATTTATAAATAAGATTGTAAATCAGTCATTTAAAATGCTTATATTTTATTACACTTTGTCTAATTCAGAACTTTCACTGATTCAGATTGGCCTTTCCCTCAAGTGGGCCAAATTGGCCAAATTGTCACACACCATTGTCACCAGCACCGGGACCAGCGTTGATTCCTGACCCAGCAGGTTTGCAGATCGATGATCAGGACATTGCTGGTTTAGCAAGACGTTCGGAGCAAGTAATTTCAAGCTCTCCATCTTTGAAGTTCCTGCTGGCTAGAATCTTTGGTGACTTTAAAATTTTTTTTCAAGAGGAATTTTTTAAAGCCTGAGAAATGGGTGTTCCTTTGGGATCGCACGTTGGCGACAGAGTAGGGATCCATCCCTCAAGCATTAGCGGGCGTCTCCGCGCGCCAGGTCCTCTGTTGGGCACCAAAGGTACGCGGAGCCTTAAGGGTCTGTCAGGGGGACAGAAGAAGAGGAAAACAGCGCTTGCGGACTTTGCAATCGGTGTCGCCCTCTGCAGAAGGCGGTTCAATGGGAATAACAGAGGCGCCTTCAAAACAGAAAAGGCGTGAGCCATTGCAGAGAACGACTGCGTTAGAGAGCGCGTCCAACTACACAACCGCTGGGAGCCCTCGCTGGCGATCCCGCCCCCTGCGACCTCGGGCGGCGGCCACCGACCTTGGGCGGGGGCTGAGCGGAGGGGGCGCAAGTGGCGCCGACCGCGTGGCCTCATTTTCCTTCCTGGGACAGTGAATTCCCAGAAGGGTTCCGATGCTTTTGCTTGGCAGAGCAAGGGGAAAAGACATTTAAAACGTATTCCGTTGTCTTTCCTGGTGACAGAGCGGCCCCCCAGCAGCACGTTTCCAAGTGTCTCTTTGTAACCGTGCGAGAGCGGTTACTCCTTTCTCCTCTTAAAGCGCAGCGATAATGAGTAGGAAGAAAAGTGCTTGTTGCAAAGCGTTGATTATTCTAGGTCTCCGAGCGTTCCGCATCCACCTGCTGAGGAAATCGTGGCTTTGCCTGTGGGGGGATTTATTGCGCAGTTCATTTGCATGTTTAGAAAACCTGAAAGATGGGAACCAACTAACGGGGGGCTACTGAAGCAGAGCCAGCAGAGTGTTTGAAGGGTGGATGCAACAGGGTTTAAACAGCTGGTAAGTTCTTCCTCTTAGTTTCCACTACCCACCCCAGAGGCAATAATATCCCACATCCCTTCGGCTGTGGCCCCGTGTGGCACAGTGTAGCTGGCACATTTTCTAGGACCTGAGCTAGCTGGAGGTGGGACCCTTGGCTATTACAAGCACCAAGTGTAGCTGCTGTCATCTTACAGGACCAGTTGGTGGCAAGTCCTTCCAAGGCTTGGATGCCAACAGGTGGGAGATTGGGTAGAGAAGTGGAGGCATGATTCCAGAGCCTTCCTTTTTTTTTTAATTTAGACACATTATATTAAAACTTCCGAAAACCAAAGGTAAAGTGAGAATCTTGAAGGCAGCCAGAGAAAAAGATACATTACATTCAGAGGAACAAAGATAAGAATTGCATCTTTAAAGAGCTGAAAGAAAAAATATTGTCAACTCAAAAAGCTATACCCAGGGACTTCCCTGGTGGTCCAGTGGTTAAGAATCCGCCTTCCAATGCAGGCGACGTGGTTTTGATCCCTGGTTGGGGAACTAAGATCCCACGTGGTGCAGGGCAACTAAGCCCATGCTGCAGCTACTGAGCCTGTGAGCTGCAACTAGAGAGAAGCCCGAGTACTGCAACGAAAGATCCCGCATTCCTCAAAGAAGATCCAGCATGCCACAACTGAGACCCGATGCAGCCAAATAAATAAATACATTTTTTAAAATATTTTTTTTTAAAAGGCTATACCCAGTGAAAATATCTTTCAAAAATTAAGGCAAAAATACAGATGTTTTTAGAAAAACAAAAGCCAAGAGAATTAATTCCCAGCAGGCGTGTGCTATAAGAAACATTAAGGGAAGTTTTTCAGGCAGAAGGTATATGATACCAGATAAAAACCTGGATTTACACCAAGAAATGAACAACTCCAGAAATGTAACAATGAAGACAAATACAAAATACTTTTAGGGCTTTCCAGGTACACAATCATATCACCTGCAAGTGATAGATTTACTCCTTTTCTCCCCAATTCTTGTACCTCTTACTGATTTCTCTTCTCTCACTACTTTGCCTAATGCCTCCAGTACAATGTTGAATAGTAGAGGGCTTCTTTGATTTATTGCTGATCTTATGGAAATGCCCTTAGTATTTACCCATTAAGTTAGAGTCTAGCTTTAGGAACAAAGTATATATATTTTATCATATTAAGAAACCACTCAAAAAAAAAAAAAAGAAACCACTCATCAATTTCACTCCAGAGCCTTCCTTTTATCACATACTTGCTGTGGCTTGGAGGAAGTCCTGTAAACCTCCAGAACCCCAATTTCCTCCTTTACCAAATGGAGGATGGCTAGTGGACTCCGTGGGTTCTAGGGCCATCTGAGTAACAGGATGCAGCAGTGAGTGTCCACCGGGAGACGATGGAGAACAGCATTCTGACTACAGTGTCACTCAGCTCCTCCTTCCCTGAGCCTTTTGGTTTGTAGATGGCTGCCTTCTTCCTGTGTTCACACATGGCAGAGAGAGGAAGAGAAAGATGAGAGAGAGATCTTGTCTTTCTTCTCATAAAGGCACTAATTCCATTATGGGAGCTCCGCCCCCATGATCTAATCTAAACCCGATTACCTCCCAAAGGACTCATGTCCTAATACCATCACACTGGGGGGTTAGGGTTTCAACATCTGGATTTTGGGGGACATAGGTATTCAGTTTATAACAGCCGGGAACCACCAGAAGCTAGAAGAGGCAAGGAAGGATCCTCCTCTAGAGCCTTCAGAGGGAGCGTGGTCCTACTGAAACCTTGATTTCAGACTTCTACTGTCCAGAACTGTGAGAGAATAAATTATTTTTCTTCTCTTTGAAGGGTAAATCAGTCAGTTCATCAAGTTTAAAAGGTGGCCTTGTCAATGAATAGCAATTATCTGCTTTATACTGTCAGATTGCAAACAACTTCATAGAGCAAACCCACAAGAATCATATTATTAAAATGCAGCTGCCCATGGGCTTCCCTGGTGGCACAGTGGTTAAGAATCCACCTGCCAATGCAGGGGACATGGGTTCGAGCCCTGGTCCCGGAAGATCCCACATGCCACGGAGCAACTAAGCCCGTGCGCCACAACTACTGAGCCTGCGTTCTAGAGCCCACGAGCCACAGCTACTGGAGCCCGCATGCCTAGAGCCCATGCTCCGCAACAAGAGAAGCCACCGCAATGAGAAGCAAACAAAGAGCAGCCCCTGCTCACCGCAACTAGAGAAAACCTGTGTGCAGCAACAAAGACCCAACGCAGCCAAAAATAAATAAAAATAAATAAAAAATTTTTTAAAAATTAAAAAATATGCAGCTGCCTCACACACAGAACCAACGGCATGGGGATCATACATGACCTAGCCTGGGAGAGAGAAAACCATGGCATCTGTGCTATCTGACTCCTGCCTCCCTCCCCAGCCTCACTTGGGACCACTCTCCTCCTTGCTCGATATACTGTAGCCTCTCTGGGCGACCTTCTGCTTCTTCTTTTTTTTTTTAAAAAAAATTATTATTTATTTATTTATGGCTGTGTTGGGTCTTCGTTTCTGTGCGAGGGCTTTCTCCAGTTGCAGCAAGCAGGGGCCACTCTTCATCGCGGTGCATGGGCCTCTCACTATCGTGGCCTCTCTTGTTGCGGAGCACAGGCTCCAGACGTGCAGGCTCAGTAGTTGTGGCTCATGGGCCTAGTTGCTCTGCGGCATGTGGGATCTTCCCAGACCAGGGCTCGAACCCGTGTCCCCTGCATCGGCAGGCAGATTCTCAACCACTGCACCACCAGGGAAGCCCCAGACCTTCTGCTTCTTGATACACCAAGCTCTTCCCTGCCCCAGGGTCTTTGCACATGCTACTCCCTCTGCCTGAAAACCTCTTCTGACTCTTCACACGGGTGGCTCCTCTTTGTCCTTCAGATCTTGCCTTCAATGCCAACTCTTTAGGGAGGCCTTTCCTGACCACCTTATCCAAAGAAGCATCCCCACTAGGGCAGAATAATGCCCCTCCTGCAAAGATATCCATGTCCCAATCCCCGGAACCTGTAAATACATTATGTTCCATGCAAAGGGGAATTAAGGTAGCAGATGGAATGATGTTTGCTAATCAACTGATTTAATGAGATTATCCTGGATTATCTGGGTGGGCCCAGTGTAATCGTAAGGGTCCTTAAATTGGGATGAGAAAGGCAGAGGCTTCAGAACTGAGAGATGGCATCGTGAGAAGGACTCGGCCGACCGCCAGGCTTTGAAGATGGAGACAGGTACCAGGAGCCAAGGAATGTGGGTGACCCCTAGAAGCTAGAAAAGGCAAGGATGCTAATTCTCTCCTGGAGCCTCCAGAAAGGAGTGAGTCTCTGTCAACACCTTGATTTTAGCTCATTGAGATGCATCTTGGACTTCTAACCCCCAGAACTGTCAGATAATACCTCTGTGTTGTTTTAAGCCACTAAGTTTGTAGTACTTTGTTACAGCAGCAACAGGAAACTAATACAGACCTTAACTTCAGTGCCAACCCCTCAGATAAGTCGCCTCTGACCACCGTATCCAAAGTAGCAACCCCACCCTCATCCAGCTACTCTCTCAGGCACCTCCATGTGCTAAGCAGTGTTTTCGGCACTAGGGGTACAGTAATGAACAAGACATTAAAAATCTCTGCCCTCACAGAGCCTGCATGGGGGGCAGGGAGACACAATAAACAAATAAGAAAAATAAACAGTGTGGTGAGAAGTGCTAGGGAGGAAAAGCCGATCGAGGAGGAGGATGGGGGTCCTGGGGTTGGGGAGTGTGCCATGTAAATGGCACGGTCACGGAATACGACATGTGGGCAAAGACCCGAAGCAGGTGAGGGAAGGCAGCAGCTCTCTGGGGAAGGAGCAGGCCGGGCAGAGGAGAGAAAATATAATAGCAAATGAGCAGCCAGTGCGGCCGTCTAATCCATCATCCAAACCGGGGCCTCTGAGAGCGGAAGTGGCACCATTAATAACCGTGCTGGACCAACAGTCATGAACCTGGCCCCTCTCAGCGCAGGGTCCCCCGGCAGCGAGGACAGGTGGCTGGATCACAGTGGCTGACGGAGGGAGAAGGAATGAGGTCTGAGAGGCAAGGGGCGGGTGTGGTACGGCCTTGCAGGTCACCGTGAGCACGCTGGCTTTACTCCAGGAGGGTGGAAAATTATGGAGAGTTTTGAGCAGAAAACTATGACTGAGTTTATGTTTTAAAAGGATTTTCCTAACTGACAGGGTGAGAACTGACTTACAGTGCAAGAGGGCAGAGGCAGGAGGCCAGTAAAGTCTCCTGGAATCCCAGGGGCCCCTGCATAGTGGACTTGGAGAGACCACGTCTGATGATGGAGCTGAGAGGATTGTCTTCAGACAGGAAAGTGGGGTGAGGGAAACGAAGCCAAGGATGAATGTTCATCTTCAGAGACTTTTCCAAGTCTGTGAGTTTCTGATTTGCTATGTGCTTATCATCTTCCTCTGTGTAGATGGACGAGCCATGGGGTGGGACTTTGTCTTGCTCAGCACCCAGCATATACTGTCTGGCACAGAGTAGCCGTGCAACGTATCGTGAGTGAACTAGTGGAGTGAATAGCAGTTTAATTTCGTTGCACCAATGTGAAATCTGAAACAAAAGAAATTAAATAAATGGTTTGCCCAAATCATTGTTGACTTGGGCAAAACTGTGCATCAGTCCAGGTCGTCCGACTCCACCACCGCAGCACACGGCTGTGGATTCACGGCCTCCTTGCCTCACATCCTTGGTCCATTTCCTTGCCTTTGTTTGAAATTTGGTACCAAAGTGAAGTAAGCATCTTGGAAGTGCCCAGGTTGGAAAGCAGAGGCACCAATGATGGAGAATTAATTTCACAAGGAAAAGCTCTGAGTGCTCCTGATATGAGAAAAGGCACTGAACTGGGCTGGCCCCCAAAGAATCAGGAACATCACCTCTGTTTCCACCATCAAGACTGACGGGACACCGAGGACGGGTCCTCCCAAGTACCCGCTTCATCCCCACTGCAGAAGGGAGGGTACTCTTGCCAAGCAGAGTTATTTGTCCTAATAATTCAGGAGGAAAGCATGCATTTTTCTGAATTGCGTTACCAAGCTACTTTTTCCTTTCCTTAATGTTCTGTCCTCCATCAGAATTCATCCAGTAGCACTGCCTGGCAAGACGCTGAGGGGGGCCGGGACAGGGAAGGTGGGAAGGAGGCGCTGTCTGAAGCTTTCTGAGGAGATGCCTTGGTTTTCTCTCCCAATCCAGGTCATGTACGATTTCCACGCTATTGCCAAACCGAGCTTGGTTCTATGTGTGAGATAGCTGCATTTGATCATGTGTGATTTTTGTGGATTTGTTCAGTGAAGTTGTCTGAGATCTGACAGAATTAAGCAGATTAATTGCTACTCTTTAATAAGGTCAACCTTTTAAACTTGCTGAATGGACTGATTTACCCTTCAAAAGAGAAGGGATGGACGTATTTGACCAATTCTTACGTAATTATCATGAGAGACTGAATATATAAAGACAATGGCTAGACCATATATAGAACAGAAATTTTACCCACAGCCTGCAGCAACCTGCCTGGGAAACTGACCCCTTCCCTGCAATAAACAACCCAGGAAGCCAGCCTGCTGTAAATCAGATTTGCAGAGATAGGAAGCCAGATTCCTATCTCTGTGACAATCCAAGAAACTAAACAACAAATTCTATAACAATTGACCCCAAATGACCAGCTCTAGATTAATAACCAACAGCTTTCTTTTTTTTTTTAATTTATTTATTTATTTTATTTATTTATTTTTGACTGCATTGGGTCTTCATTGCTGCGTGTGGGCTTTCTCCAGTTGTGGTGAGCGGGGGCTACTCTTTGTTGCGGTGCGTGGGCTTCTCATTGCGGTGGCTTCTCTTGTTGCGGAGCATGGGCTCTAGGCGCGCAGGCTTCAGTAGTTGGGGCACGAGAACTCAGTAGTTGTGGCTTTTGGGCTCTAGAGTGCAGGCTCAGTATAACCAACAGCTTTCTTAATCTACGTCCTCTCTTCCAGTTTAGGACCAATCAGAGAAAGCCAAATCTGTATCCTTAACCAATCACATAGGACATCCGCTTGTAGTCAGCCTGCCTACGGCTTCCCCAGGCCAACAGCCTCCAATCAGGGCACACCTGAGGCCTTCCCTCCCCCCCCCCCCCCCCCCCCCCCCCCCCCCCCCCCCGCTTTAAAAAGCTTTCAACTCTGCCGCCTTTGAGTCTTTGCCAAAACGCAGGCGGCACTGGCCCACTCCTTCGCTATAGCAAGTTCAGAACAAATAGCCTTGTTTTCCTCATTTGGTTGGTCTTTGTGTTTGTTTCCACAGTTAACCAAAGAGACTTAAATACACATGCATGTATGCATAAAATATGTATGTTGTGTACGTACCCACAGACTGGCAGCACAGAGTTAAATATCCTTTAAAAATTAGTTTTAATTGGCAAATGACTGAATTTTAGTCCAGGATTCTTTGGAAAAGATTTTGGTAAGAATGTGGTCTAAAGAAAGGTAGGCACTTTCCCAGAAACTACTGTCTCCAAAATGTCATGGTTCTAAATTTGCAGAGAGTTACCTTAAAAGCGTAACCTGTGCTGCGCGGAGAATGGGTGGGCCGGCCCTCGGGAGGGCATATCTGCTCCTCCTTAGACCCTCTTTGGCCCCTAAGATGGTGAAAAACCAGGACAGACCCCCAGCAGACTTCAGGCTGGGGGAGGCCGAAGATTCTGGGCAGGGCAGATCCTTATCTGCTCCTAGAAAGGGCTGTGACGATCAAAAACCACAGGTGGACAGAAACACCAAAGGCTCCAGGTATCACTGAGGAGAAACGCAGAGAGGGGCCCTGGGGTCAGATGAGGAAGAGAGGGCTCTGTGGGAAGGGAGGGAGGAATTAATCAACCTTGCAAATTGATTGGGCCCCTGTGGACTGAAAGAATTAAGGTAACCTTCAAATAAATCAGCTATGGCCAAGTATGTAACATTTTTATTAAAAATTTAAATCTAACCCTGGCTTCTAAAACCAACCAGACTGAGCGTACTTGACTGTCTGTGACTGGCCTTGTGAGACTAGAGTTGGGGTCTGGGGGGTGTCAGGTGGTGGAGACACAGGCTTGCCTCCCCTGGGTCCTGTCGAGTTGGGGCCCTGGGGCAGAGGTGAGGGATTTGCTGCGGGCTGTCAGATGTATCTGTACCACCAGCGTCTGACCCCACGTTCCTCATCCCATAACTGTCCTCCCTGCCCTTCTGCATCACAAAGGGGACGCCCACCGCACTGAAGCTCTCCAAACTGGGTGCATTGTCACCATCATGTTAATGAGTCAGTGTTCGTTTTGCTGGTAAAATCCTTTCTGGCAGCTTAAACACATGTTCAGCTACTGCATTCGAGCTTCCAGCACACCATCTCAGGTGTGACATCTTTTGTTTTATCATGAAATTATCACTTTTTCTGCTTGAGTTCAAATCCTAACTCCATCCCCTGCTCAACCCGTGCCCTCTGTGCCTCTGTTCTCTCATGTGGAAGAAAGCAGTACTAAGTGCATACATGGTTGGGTTGATGAGAGGATTCAATGAGTCAAGTGCTCAGGGGGGTCCCTGGCGCATGGCAGGCACAGCGGACATCCTAGCTACTCATCGCTAATCTGTCAGTGGGGACCGGAATCTAGGCACTCAGTGGCGGGCAGTGGCGGAAGGTACTCTCGGGCTTTGAGGGCTGCAGACAGCTCCAAAGGCAGCCATCCCAGGAAGGAGAGGAGGAATGTGGCAGAAATCATGTGCTAGCTGAGAAAATAGTACTTGAAAAGAAATGAGATGTCCCTGGAGACGCTGAGATATTTGGTGGAAAGGGCCTTGGAGATGCTGCTGGTGAGGCCAGAATCTGGCCTCAGTGTTTCTGAAACAGTAGCCCTGCTTTGATCGTGTGGTTGGGCTAGCCTACCAAGCAGGGTGATGCTTTTTGAGTTTTTTTGTTTTGTTTTGTTTTGTTTTTAATTTTATTTATTTATTTATTTATTTTTGGCTGTGTTGGGTCTTCATTTCTGTGCGAGGGCTTTTCTCTAGTTGCGGCAAGTGGGGGCCACTCTTCATCGCGGTGCGCAGGCCTCTCACTATCGCGGCCTCTCTTGTTGCAGAGCACAGGCTCCAGACACGCAGGCTCAGTAGTTGTGGCTCACGGGCCTAGTTGCTCTGCGGCATGTGGGATCTTCTCAGACCAGGGCTCGAACCCGTGTCCCCTGCATTGGCAGGCAGATTCTCAACCACTGCGCCACCAGGGAAGCCCGCCTTTTGAGTTTTGACCATCGAGGTGGTCAAAACTGCTACCTGGTGGGCCAGCTTGGCTGAAGGCCTAAGACCCAGCAGACTTCCTTCTGGTAAAGCTTCCCTGAGGCCAGGACCGACTGCATGATTTGTGGGACCCAGTGTGCAATGAGAATGCAGGCCTCTTGTCTGAAAAGTAGGAAACGGTGCTATTAAAGATACTAACAATACACAGCTTTTTCCTTTCTTGTAAGCCTGTCGTGATGCTTCTTATTTGCTACTTAATGCCACGCTCCATCAGGCGTGAGGACACTCAAAGTGAAGGTGCAGACCCTCAGAGGCTGCCAGGGTCCCGTTCCCGCCAGCTACTGGACTACAGGGCCCGGGCAGGGGTGGGTAGTCGACCTCCCCTTCCCACGGGCCTGCCACCCAAGCTCATGGTGGAAGGGGAATCCCGAGGGAATGCACAGACACACCTGGTGCCTGGATGAGGGATGGGCCTCCTACAAGGGACCTGCTGAACACGCCACGGCACAGCCAGCCCGGGGCGAGGACGGCTGCCTGCTCTGAGGCTCCTGCTGGGAGCTGAGGGCGCCAGAAACACACTGGCCTCTCTGTCACTCCCCCCATGACCCACATGACCCCGTCACTGGCCTGGGCTGCGGGCAGCAGCAGGCTGGGGTGGGGAGGGCGAGGCCGGGGAGCTGGTCGCTGAGAACCGTCTAGTTCCTGGTCCCAGGAGGCAGTGGGACGCAGGACCCCAAGCCCCCAGCCTTCTGTTGCCCCATCAGATTTCACTTACAAAACACAAATTCAAAGGTAAAATTATTAAGCATTTCAAGACCACGACCACGGAGCATGAAATCCTTAAGTACGGGGCCCTCCTGAGCCTGGCGCCCTGTGTGACTGTCCTGATGCAAGCCCACGGCCCCCTTGACACCCCCGCTCAGCCCTCTGGCTTCTCAGCACCCGGTGCAAGCCTCCCTCATGGGATAAAATCTGCATGCTGTAAGCAAAGGGGCACAGAAATGCAACCGAAAATGGTCTGTAATTGATTCTGTCTTGCTCACAAGTCCCCACTCCTGCTAAGGGTAAAAAAAAGAAAAAGAAAATTTAAACACCGTGAACTTGCTCATCAAAGCTAACTCAGTCTCTTCAGGCTTCAAGAACTCCTTCCGAGTTAACTCAGTCACATCAAGATAAGCGTTCAAGTACATTCAGGTTCGGGTTTCCTGTCAGGGCTCCTTCTCCCCACGCCTTCCCAGACAGCGTCCGGCTCCGGCTTCTGCCTCTAAGGTGTGTGGCTGAGGTGGTTCCTGGGCTGCCTGTCCTGTGCCCACTGGGCAGCAGTCGGCCTGGTCCTCGGGCTCCAGCCCAGGGCTCTGGCCACAGAACCCTCCGAAACCACCGCCCGGCCTCCCATGTTCTCCAGCCACGCTCACCTTGGGCCTTTCCACGCCTGTTATGACCTGGGGGAGCGAGCCAAGGCCTTTGTATCTGATCTCCTGCCTCTTCCTACCTGATGGGAACTT
Source organism: Balaenoptera musculus (assembly GCF_009873245.2). Lineage (NCBI taxonomy): Eukaryota > Metazoa > Chordata > Mammalia > Artiodactyla > Balaenopteridae > Balaenoptera > Balaenoptera musculus. Next base: position 97,964,435 of record NC_045794.1, on the reverse strand, counting down.
TCCCAAGTTATATCCTTTGACCTTGTATCCTGCTTCTGGGTCCAAGTCCACCAGATTCGGTCGTTGTTTCTTAAAGGGGAGCCCTTCGAATTTAGAAAATCCCTTTCTTCTCTGAACCAAGTTCAGTTTCAAGACTATTATCTCATGTGCACTCAGAGTTGGTCTTAACACTCAATGGTAAAAGGGTCTTTTTTTTTTTCTCTTGTTACATTTCTACTACAAAAATCACAATCCTCCCTGAGACAAACAGGTGCCTCTGGATGAATGAGAGAAGGAAAAAATATTAATATATTAAGATTTTTATTTCTCTTTTACCTCTAGCATAGCACTTACCACAAATGTACTGAAATTGTTTCCTTATCTGTCTTTCCAGATAGAGTGTAGTTGCTTAAAGGCAGGGGACAAATATCACTCATTTTCTATGTCAAGTACTTAAATATTGTGCCTGGCACTTTAAAGGCCCTCAGAAATGGATGGATGGATGGATGGATGGATAGGTGTGTGGGTGGGTAGGTGAATGGACAGGTGGACAAGTGGAAGGATGAATGAATGAGTGAAACGATGGGAGGTGGATGAATGGATGGGTGGATAGATAAAGAAAATCTTCAGGACTTCCCTGGTGGCGCAGTGGTTAAGAATCTGCCTGCCAATGCAGGAGACACGGGTTCGAGCCCTGGTCTGGGAACACCCCACATGCCGTGGAGCAACTAAGCCCGTGCGCCACAACTACTGAGCAGGCACTCTAGAGCCTTCAAGCCACAGCTAGTGAAGCCCGCGTGCCTAGAGCCTGTGCTCCGCAACAAGAGAAGCCACCACAATGAGAAGCCCGCGCACAGCAAGGAAGACCCAATGCAGCCAAAAATAAATAAATAAATAAATAAACTTATAAAAAAAAATCTTCAAAAAATGTACCTAGCAAACTCCTACTTATATCTCATTGACCAAATGGTGTCCCATGCCACCCTGAGATGTAGAGGAAGCTGGGGGCTATAGTATTGTAGTTGTGGTTATTTTAATGGGGCATCTTATTATCCTGAACAAAAATTATCGTTCTATTGGTAAAGAAGGGCAGAGTGGATAATGGGTTTCCAGGAACAGCCTGAGGAGTTGCATTTTAGCCGAACCTTGCAAGATGTGTGAGAGGGAAAGGGTATTTTGAGCTGAGGAAACAGCCTAACCAAAGGGATGGAGGCAAGAGAGCCCATGGCAGGTGCAGGGGCTCCTAGTAAGTTCTGTATAAATGTTAGCCCATCACTGTTACTATACCCAGGCAGAAGATTCTGTAGAAAAGATTGTATTTCAACCTAAACTGTGAATAGTATTGCGTTATAGAAGGAGGTTATGAAAGACTGACTTTGTAAATATGAGGTATCATTAGTTTTTGAATCTCTATTCTAGCTGTGCTCTGTCCTTTTTGTTCATTTCCTAACATGCCTCGTCCCTTCTCCTTCCTATTCTCAGCCACTCCTGCCAGAGATCTGCCTATTTTTATCAGTCTTTGCAAAGATCCAGCTGTGGTTTTTGTTGATCCTCTTATTTTTTTCTTTAATTTCAGTTCTTACCTTTGTTATTTCCTAATTTCCTTCCTTCTACTTTTATTTTGCTGCTTTATCTATTCTCTTTTCTTCCTTCTAGAGTTGGACACTTATTTGGAGTGTTTTTCTTCTTTTTTTTTTTTTTTTTTGGCTGCACCGTACAGCATGTGGGGTCTTAGTTCCCTGACCAGGGATCGAGCCCACGCCCCTTGCATTGTAAGCGTGGAATCTTAACCACCGGACTGCCAGGGAAGTCCTCTTCTTTTCTAATGTGTGTGTTTACGATTATAACTCTTCCCCTGCATAATCCTGCAGTGGGATTCTTCTAGTTTAAGCACATAGTGATCTAATTATCTTTCGGTTCTCAATATTTTCTGATTTCCCTATGATATCTTCTTTGACCCTATATTGGATGATTCGTGAATTTTAAATTTTCAACATATGGGTTAAAAAAAACAGTTTTACCTAAAAATAGAGTTGCCATGTGATCCGCAATCCCACTCCTGGGCATATATCGGAGAAAACTATAATCAAAGAGATACATGCACCCCAATGTTCATAGCAGCACTATTTACAGTAGCCAAGACATAGGAGCAACCTAATGTCCATCGACAGATGAATGGACAAAGAAAATGTGCTATATATATATATATATATATATTATATATATCCTGCTGTAATTTATTAATGGAGAGACATGTAGTTGCTGCTTATTTTATTTTTACTGCTTTATATGACCAAGATGTAAGCTATTATCTTCTCTGCCACTAAAGGATATTCAGCTTATTTCCATCTTTTCTCTATTATACGTAATGCTGCTATGAACGTTCTTACACATAGCTCTAGTGCTCATACTTTTACGTGAGAAGCAAAACTAGAAGTAAAACTGTCAGGTCATAGCATCACCAGATAATGTCAAATTGCACGCTAGGTACTTCCCTGGTGGTCCAGTGGTTAAGACTCTGTGCTCCCAATGCAGGGGGCAGGGGTTTGATTCACTGGTCAGGGAATTAGAGCCTGCATGCCGCAATGAAGATCCTGCATGCCACAACTAAGACCCGGTGCAGACAAATAAATAAATAAATATTTTTAAAATTGCACTCTAAAGTGGTTGTCTATCCTCTGTGTCTCTGTGTCTCCTAATTTCTCTTGAAGTTTTTCCTACATTTCTCCTCTACTTTGCATCCTGGATATTTTTTTTTAATATCTTCCAGTTCATCAATTCTCTCTTCATCTCTGTCTGATCTGCCATTAACCCTGTCTTGAGCTTTAAATTTCATTTTTTATATTATTCATTTCTAGAAGTTCTATTTGGAGCTTTTAATTTTGTTTGTTTTTAATTTTTATTATGGATATCTCAAATATATAAAATTAGAGTTAATAGAATATGAAACCCCTATGTACTTATGCTTATTCACCTTCCACAAGTACCAACACACACAGCTGTCCACTCTGAGATTATTTTGAGGCAATCTCAAATATCATATCATTTCATCTGTAAATATTGTTTAAATCTGCCTATTCTTGTTTTCATGATGTATTGCTATTTTCTTGAGCATTTGAACCTTTCATTTTGGCCTTGAATCATTATAAGCATTCTTATCGCACAATCTCTTTTGGCCCTGCTGTTGTACTATCTCAGAGTCTTAGGCCTCTAATCCTTCTGTTTGTGGCATCTGCTGTGTTCAAGATGACCTCTTTCTTCATGAATACAGGCATACCTTGGAGATATTGTGGGTTTGCTTCCAGACCACCACAATAAAGCGAGTACCAAAATAAAATGAGTCACACGAATTGTTTGGTTTCCCAGTGCATATAAAAGTTATGTTTCCACTATACTATAGTCTGGGAAGTGTGCAACAGCAGTATGTCTAAAAAAAACAAGGCACATACCTTAATTAAAAAATACTTTATTGCTAAAAAATGCTAACCATCATCTGAACCTTCAGCAAGTCATAATAGTAACATCACAGATCACTGTAACAAATATAAAAATAATGAAAAAGGGCGATTGGAATTGACATGTATACACTGATGTGTATAAAATTGATGACTGATTAAAAAAAAATAATGAAAAAGTTTGAAATATTGTGAGAATTACCAAAATGTGACACAGAGACATGAAGTGATCAAGTACTGTTGGAAAATGGTGCCGAAAGACTCGCTTGGCAGAGGGTTGCCACAAACCCGCAATTTGTAGAAAATGCGGTATCTGTGAAGCACAATAAAGCAAGGCGCAATAAAACAAGGCGTGCCGGTACTGGAATTTGATATTGTGAGGTCATCTTTGGAGGAGATATTGTTTTTCCCAGGAGAACTTCTTGCTACCTGAGTTGTAAGAGTTTCCCTCTAAAGCCATTTTGCAGCTGCTTTGCCAGGTGGCCCAGGGTTATCACCAGCCTGGGACCAATTTTTTCTTTTGGCATGAGGATCTCAGACCATGCATACAATACCAATTTGGACCTCAAACCCATTCAAAGCACGTAGGTGAGGTTTGGATTTTTCAGAGGATCCTTTTGTAAGTTGCCTGTTCTTGCCTGTGCTGTGATAGACAAGCTTCTTGTTATCTCTTCATGCCGGGGGATAGGGTTTTCCTAGCTCTTCACCCCTTCACTGAGAGATCAGCCTTCAGAGGAGCCTGGCTTTTCAGGGAGTCAGTTTCACCTCTCCACCTCCTGTCCTCTGAAGATCTAACCTTCCATCTCCACATCTCATCCCAATCTGGAGGCCAAAGCCAAGGCCCCTGGGTTACTGGCTCTGATTGCATCCCTCCCTGAGGCAGCTGTGGGGTCAAATCACGTGATTACTGCTCTGGTTTCTCCCTCTTTGTTCTGGCCCCTGGGGAGATCCCTTTCTTGCTTGCTAACTCAGCCTGCACTTACAGTTTCTTTATGTAGTTATATTTTATCCCGCATTTCTATGTTTTTGTATGGAGAGTTTTTTCACATTACACTGGTCAAGATTTTGTCAGAACTGCGTCCCCTTTATTGTGAAAGCTGGTTTAATTTGTTTTTGCTTTTGTTTCTTAGTTGCAATTTAGAAAATAAACCTAGGAACTTCCCTGGTGGCACAGTGGGTAAGACTCCGTGCTCCCGATGCAGGGGGCCCGGGTTTGACCCCTGGTCAGGGAACTGGATCCCACATGCATGCTGCAACTAAGGAGCCCGCCTGCCGCAACTAAGACCCGGTGCAACCAAATAAATAAATAAATGAACAAATATTTAAAAATAACACAATTATCGTAGCATCATGCTCAGATCAGACCCACCTGCCCCCAAAGCCACGGCAGAGGTGCACCCATTCTCTCTGGTCCTTGCTTTGCTAAGAACTTTGGGTATGAATGGTCGATCTGTACTACACAGAGGCAGGCCTGCTCAAGACCCTGGTTCATGTGATCACACTTCAATCACCCTACAGAGACTCTGAGGACAGAGTTCCTGCCCTTTTCTGGGGACAGACCAGCTATGGTTTTTGCTGTATGAAACATATGAATAGTGCTCTGTGCTGCTCCCATTTTGCAGAAACTTCAGAATTCTGGATTTTGCTGTGATATGGCCTCTGTCTTTTTTCTTTGTAAGTAGGCGACCATCCATCTAAAATACTGATTTGTATCACTACCACTAAATAGCCAGCCAGCAAAAAATAGCCTGAGTGTTCATAACCTAGTTCTTTTCCTGTCAAGAAAGAAGACTCTAAGAGATGGAGTAAATTTTACCTGCCGCTGCCACAGATCTTTAGCCCCTGTGCTCGGTCCCTGCTGTGCTCCTTGCTCATGTTCTGGGCTCGATGAGAGAGAGGCCAGGCTTGCCCCTCCAAACCCCTCTATGCCCTGCTGCCAACTGATGTGAGGCATAATTTGGCCAGGCCCGTATCAAAAACCCCACTCAGAAGGTTTCTCCTGGTGATGATGAAAATGTTCCGAAATTAGATTATGGTGATGGGTGTACAACTCTGTAAATATACAGAAATATTACTCTTTAAATATATGAAAAAACCTAAAACCATTGAATTGTGCACTTTAAGCAGTAAATTTATGGAGTATAAATTAAATCTCAATAAGACTATTTTTTTTAAATTAATTAATTTATTTTTTGGCTGCATTGGGTCTTTGTTGCTGCGCGCGGTCTTTCTCTAGTTGTGGTGAGCGAGGGCTACTCTTCGTTGTGGTGAGTGGGCTTCTCATTGCGGTGGCTTCTCTTGTTGCGGAGCACGGGCTCTAGGCACGTGGGCTTCAGTAGTTGTGGTACGTGGGCTCAGTAGTTGTGGCTCGCGGGCTCTAGAGCACAGGCTCTGTAGTTGTGGCTCACGGGCTTAGTTGCTCTGCGGCATGTGGGATCTTCCCAGACCAGGGATCGAACCCGTGTCCCCTGCATTGGCAGGCGGATTCTTAACCACTGTGCCACCAGGGAACTCCAAGACTATTTTTTTTTAAGGGCATAAAATTATATGGGGAAAAAACCTGCTTGGGCACCAAAGCCCTGCTGTGACCGTAACCTCCACATGACCTTAACTCCTGCCATGCACCACCCCGTTCCAGGCACCGTGACTCTGCACAGACCGTCTCCTCCACCTGGGATGCCCTTGCTGCTGACCTCCTAGTGATCCTATACCTCTGAGCTGCAGCGTGGCTTTCTCCAGGAAGTTTCTCTGATGCTCTGTGCATCCCGCAGTATCCTGGCTTACCTCTGCCACAGCTGTGGTCACATGGAAACCAATGTCCCCAGTTTATTGGTTTGCCTCCTGTGACTACATCTTAGTCATCTCTGCACCTCTCGGGTCTGTCTAGGTGCCTGGCACCTTGAAGATGCTCAGTTGATTCTTCAACCAGACCCAGCTGGCTTCCCGGGTCTCCCTATTGAGTACTGAGCCCTCTACAGTGGTAGGTACTGTAGCTGTGAGCCTGCAGGCGGTAAAACTCCTGTGCAACAACTGAAATGCCTGGTTATCCCCTTCCTTGCCCTCCTCTTTAGCTTTTTCTTAACCTCTGATTTAGCAATTACCAATTAGCAGTTTTGCAAGAAACACCTTCCTTGTCTTGCTGGAATGCTTCTCTACTAAGGTGCTTTTCCCTTGGGGAGTGGAAACAAACTAGGGGACTGCATGTACTAACTGAATGAAAGAGCGGGGAAAGGCCAATTAACATTCAGCTAAGAGAGAAAATGATTTCTCCCATCAGCAATAAAAACTGACAGCTCTATCAGAAAATGAGCCGGGGGAGCCGCAGAGCCTGGCCGGGCAGGTGGGGCGGGAAGGAGTCTGCGGGCCTCCCCGCGAGGGGTAGGGAGGGCTGAGGGCAGAGACTGCTGCGAGTCAGGGAGTCGCTCAGGCATCCAGAGGAGCCCTCGGGAGGCGACCCGCCCACGAGGTCGTCCACCTCGTCCCTCCTTTCTGAGCTGGCCCCCAGGCAAGAGGACTAGCACTGATCAGGTTTTAGAGCCGAAACCCAGAGCTCTGACTCTCCCAGCGGCTTCTCCCCTGTGCACATCGTTTCCTCCGACCTTAGTCATAAAAGGAAGCCACGTGACGTCTATTTATGGTAGCGGCGTGGTCTGGGGAGAAGGAGGCTCACAGTACGTGAATTCCAAGGGCTGATGAAATTGTTCTGGCCCTCCGGATCTCTCCCTGCCATGAATGAATAAACGAGCACGGGGGCAGGGCGGAGAAATCAAACTCCAGGGTTATCTGACAGACAGGTGCCTTCCTGAGCGCTACATAGGTCATTTGTTCTATAAATCAGAGCTTATAAAACAGATAGGAGTCAAAGGGCTCAAATTCAATAGCTTTAATGTGGAGAGGAAGTGCAGAGAAAAAAGAGGGGGGGAAGCACCCCTCATTGGCCTGGCGAGGAAGACATTTAGCTTTTAAAATATAACCACTTCCTATTTTAAATGTAAGTACATTTTTTCTGAAAAAGAGGAGGCCAATGAGACAGACACCGCAATGATGCAAAGGAGATCTGAGACTAGAGCAGTTGTTCGTTTAAACTGGAAAACATCGAGAAGCAGTTTGGGGGTTGTGTTTTGTAGACGTGTCCCGGACCACGTCCTCTCTGATTTACAAAAATGAAACATAAATTCAGGAGAGCAGGTTCAGAGCCTAAGAGCATCAGTTCTTCCCAAGGCATCCATGTGCCCATATCATGGGGACATAGGGAGCAGAAACTGTCCGCTGAGACAGTGCAGGGATTCTCATTTCTCCAGACGGTTTGTCCTTCAGCAGACGTTCATGGGGGAAAAGCGAAGTCTGGAGCGGCGTTGTCAGAGACGATAGCTCTGGGGCTTTGGTTTTCTGAATTGCTGCCAAAATGCTTTTGAATCTGGATTTCTGATCGGGGTTCTCTTGTCCAAAATGTTCTATACTGTTTCATGTTCTCAGTATGGTAGGTATAACAAGGCAATAAACGAAGGCCTGGGCTTCCCTCGTGGCGCAGTGGTTGAGAGTCTGCCTGCCAATGCAGGGGACACGGGTTCGAGCCCTGGTCTGGGAAGATCCCACATGCCGCGGAGCAAAACTAAGCCCGTGCGCCACAGTTGCTGAGCCTGCCGTCTGGAGCCTGTGCTCCGCAACGAGAGAGGCCGCGATAGTGAGAGGCCCGCGCACGCGCGATGGAAGAGTGGCCCCCGCTCGCCGCAACTAGAGAAAGCCCTAGCACAGAAACGAAGACCCAACACAGCCCAAAAATAAATAAATAAATAAATAAAAAGTAAATGGTAGCAGATTCTTAAAAAAAAGTGAGCCTTTCATACCCAAGAATTGATTCTGGATGAAATCGATAAGCTCAGGTATATTTATGGATGCCATGCCCTTAACAGGTTATTAAAAGATGTCTTTCAAGTTACACTGCTGATTGTTGAGGTTAACAGCAAGGAAATGCTAGCTGTTGTTAAATAAATCCCAACTATTAATAGTTTAACACCAAAAGACATGTGTCTCACCCCTATAACAGACCAGTATGAGTGTTCACAGTTGGTGGGAGGTGTTCCTCCATGCAGTGATTCAGGGACCATAGCCTTTCCATCTTTTGGCTCCACTACCCTCTAAGGCTTCATCATCATCACCTGCCTCCATCATGGAAAGGGAGAGGATGAAGAAAGAATATTTATTTCTTAACTGCATTGGCTTGGAACTGGCATACAGTACTTCTCACACTCCATTGGCAAGAACTGTTCATATTGCCTCACCAGGGACAAGGACAACTTGGAAACTTAGTCCCTGGTTGGGTAGCCACTTCCTGGCAACACATCTATGCCATTGAGAGGAAGAGCATGCCTTTTGGTAGATAGCTGTCTTTGTCTCCTCCAGACATCTTAGTGCCACTTTAAAAAATAATCCCCTACATAGAAAACTGGAAAATGAAAATATGTGTGGGATGCAGGTAGAAGTGAAGCTGAAAGGGAAATATATAGCATGAAGTGCTTACATTTGAAAAGAGGAATGTCTCAAATCAATAACCTAAATTCCTACCTCAAGAAACTAGAAAAAAGACAAGATAAACCCAAAGCAAGCAGAAGGAAAGAAATGATAAAGAGTAGAAATCAATGAAGTTGAAAACAAAACAGAAAGTCAATGAAACAAAAACAGGTTCTTTGAAAAAAAAAAACCTCTAGAAAGACTGACAAGGTAAAAAGAGAGAATACACAAATCACCAATATCAGGAATGACACAAGGATATCACCACAGATCCTACAGCCATTAAAAGGATAATAAAGGAATACTATAAACAACTTTACACTTATAAATTGATAATTTAGATGAAACAGACCAATTCCTTGAAAATCACAGACTACCAAAACTCAAGCAAGATGAGATACATAATCTGAAAAGACCTATAACCATTAAAGAAATTGAAGTCATAATTTTAAATCTCCCATAAAAAACCCTCTAGGTCCAGGTGGGTTCAATAGAGAATTCTACCAAGCATTTAATGAAAAATTAACACCAATATTATGATGCCATCTCTTCCTGAAATAGTTGAGAAGAGAATACTTCTCAAATCATTTTATGAGGCCAGTATTGCCCTGATATAAAAACCAAAGGCAGCATGAAAAAAAGAAAACTACAGACCAATATATTTCACAAACATAGAGAAATCCTCATCAAAATGTTAACAAATCAAATTTATAACAAATATAAAAAAGAATTATATACCACAATCAAGCAGAAAACATTCTACGTATGCAAGGCTGTCTCAATATTCAAAAATCAATTAATGTAACCCACCATATCAATAGGCTGGAGAAGAAAAATTATACGATCATATCAATCAATGCAGAAAAAGCATTTGACAAAATCCAACATCCATTCATGATTTTAAAATAGCCCAGGACTTCCCTGGTGGTCCAGTGGTTAAGAATCCACCTTCCAACACAGGGTACCTGGGTTCGATCCCTGATCGGGGAACTAAGATCCCACACACCACAGGGCAACTAAGCCCGAGTGCCACCACTACTGAGCCTGCACGCTTCAACTAAGACCTGACACAGCCAAAAACAAACAAACAAAGTAATAAATAAATAATTTTAAAAAATAAAATAAAATAACCGAAAACTCTCAGCAAACTGGGAATAGACGGGAATTTCTTCAACTTGATAAAGAGCATCCGCAAAATATCTATAGCTAATAGTCCCACAAATTTTGATATGTTGTGTTTTCTTTTTTAGTCAGTTCAAAATACTTTCAAATTTCTGTTTTGACTTCTTTTTTGACCCATGGGTTATTTAGAAGTGTGTTATTTTCCAAATACTTGGACATTTTCAGAGATCTTCCTGTTATCAATTTCTAATTTAATTCCACTCTGATAAGAGAGCATACTTTGTGTGACTTCAGTCCTTTTAAATGCAACGAGACTTTTTTAATGACCCAGAATATTGTCTATCTTGGTAAATGTTCTGTGTGAACTTGAGAAGGATGTGTATTCTGCTATCATTGGGAAAAGTGCTTTATAAATGTCAGGTCAAGTTAGCTGATAATGTTGTTCAACTAATTTTTGTCCAACTAATGTTGTTAGTCTTCTACGTACTTACTGATTTTTTGTCTAGTTGTTCTATCAATTATTGAAGGAAGGGTATTGAAATCTTCAACTATAGTTGTCAACTTGTCTATTTCTCTTTGTAGATCTATCAGTTTTTGCTTCAAGCATCTTGAAGCTCTGTTATTAGGTGCATAAATATTTAGGATTGTTATGTCTTCTTGATGAATTGACTCCTTTGTCATTATTATATACCTTCTTTATCCCTGGTAACATCTTTTGCTCCAAAATCTACTTTGTCTGATCTTAATATAGTCATTCCAGCTTTTAAAATTTTGATTAGTGATAGCAAGGTGTATCTTTTCCCATCCTTTTACTTTTAATCTACTTGTGTCTTTATATTTGAAATGTGTTTCTTATAGAAAGCATACAGCTGGATCTTGCTTTTTTATCCAATCTGACAATCTCTGCCATTAAATTTGGATATATAAACCATTTATATTTAAGGTGACCATTAATATGGTTAGGTTTAAATCTACCATCTTGCTATTCATTTTCTATTTGTCCTATCTGTTTTTTATTTCCCTTTTCCTCTTTTTTTTTTAAAATTTATTTTATTTTATTTTTTATTTTATTTTATTTTTGGCTGTGTTCGGTCTTCATTGCTGCACGCGGGCTTTCTCTAGTTGCGGTGAGCGGGGGCTACTCTTCGTTGCGGTGCGCAGGCTTCTCATTGCGGTGGCTTCTCTTATTGTGGAGCACGGGCTCTAGGGTGCGCGGGCTTCAGTAGTTGTGGCACGCGGGCTCAGTAGTTGTGGCTCGCGGGCTCTAGAGCGCAGGCTCAGTAGTTGTGGCGCACGGGCTTAGTTGCTCCGCGGCATGTGGGATCTTCCTGGACCAGGGCTCGAACCCGTGTCCCCTGCATTGGCAGGCGGATTCATAACCACTGCGCCACCAGGGAAGGCCCTTTTCCTCTTTTTCTGCCTTCTTTTGGCATAATTGAATATTTTTAGCATTCTATTATATCTCATTTATTGGTTTATTAGTTATAAGACTTTTATTATTTTAATGTTTGCTTTAGGGTTTGTAGTACAACTTCAATTGATTACAGTTTACCTTTAAGTGATAATATACCACTTCATGGAAAGTGTAAGAACCTTACCATAGTGTGTTTCCATTTCTCCCCTCCCATCTATTAAGACACCGTGAGTTCCCAGCATTGCCTGCAACTCCAGTCTAGTACTACAGGGCTCATTCTAGCTTTCCCACTTTCCATATTTGTATCTCCACTCTCTGGCCGAGAGAAACTGGGCTCCTGTTGTTTCATGCCCTCTGTTGGACACCAATCTCCTCTCTCTGTGGGCTGCCATTTACCTTGAGTGTGGGGCCTGACACCTCCCGCCCCACCCCCAACCTAATTAGGGTCTGCAGGCTCCCAGCAACCTACCTTGTTCACATCTGCCCAGTGGATTTGGATGAAAAAAGGAAGGAAAAATAAAGTAAGTATTGTATAAAGATGGGAAGGGAAGAGGAAGAGCCAGAGTAGTCGGTGAGACCTTTCTAGTGTGAGCAGGTATTACAGGCTCATCTTGTCCTTTCTTTTTACCCAGATTTGGAATCAAGCAAAGAGCCCTACCTCCTTTTAGTGACAAATGGTGTTTAGAGACTGCAAGCTGGGAGCTGAATACTTTGCTACTTGTTGCTTATTAGTTTCTAGGTTGTTTTAGTGGACAGACCTGGGAAATACCTTTTGTTTTAAAAATAAAATGCATAATGAGTTTATATTTATTTATATAAATATAAATGCTTATATTTCTAGCTTAAATTTAGGGTGATTGGGTTTTTACTTATCTTTTTTTGATTTTATATTTGTTTCTTTTTTCTTTCATCCTGAAAATCTTGGCTCCTAAAAACATTACCATAATTACTTATTAGTTTTATCCATATATATAATTATATGTAACATATATTTTATAATATGTATTATAATATAGAATATAGTATATTTTATTTATATTATATATTTCAGAAAAATACCAATATTATTGCTAACAATATGATTACTGGAAACAATTTAAGATTTATTTGCTCTTTTTTTTAATCTTTGCAGTATTTTTTCTGGGATGTATGGTCAAATTATTTTTTCTTGAAATAGTTCCTGAGTGGTTGAGCCATCAACTTTATACACAGTTACATCTATTTGTTTCCTTTTGCTTTATTTATTTATTTATTTATTTATTTATTTATTTTATGTATTTAGTTTTGGCTGCGTTGGGTCTCCCTTGCTGCGTGCGTGCTTTCTCTAGTTGCGGCGAGCGGGGGCTACTCTTTGTTGCGCTGCGTGGGCTTCTCATTGCGGTGGCTTCTCTTGTTGCGGAGCATGGGCTCTAGGCACACGGGCTTCAGTAGTTGTGGCACGTGGGCTCAGTAGTTGTGGCTCACGGGCTGTAGAGTGCAGGCTCAGTAGTTGTGGTACATGGGGTTAGTTGCTCCGTGGCATGTGGGAACTTCCCGGACCAGGGCTTGAACCCTTGTCGCCTGTATTGGCAGGCGGATTCTTAACCACTGTGCCACCAGGGAAGCCCATCCTTTTGCTTCTGTTTTTTTAGGGGATTCTTTCATTTCAATTTAATTTCAGTTTATAATTAAATAAGGCAGTTACATGGTTCCAGAGTCAAAACTACAAAACAAGGTATGTTTAGAGAGGTCCAGTTCTACCCCTATCCTCTCTACACTGTTCCCTCTCTCCCACTTTGTGTGATCCTATTTTTTAGGTTTTCTTTCTTTCTTTTTTTTTTTCCTAAAGAACTAGAATTTTATTTATTTATTTATTTATCTATTTATGGCTGTGTTGGGTCTTCGTTGCTGCGCACGGGCTTTCTCTAGTTGTGGCCAGCAGGGACTACTCTGTTGCGGTGCGCGGGCTTCTCATCGCCATGGCTTCTCTTGTTGTGGAGCATGGGCTCTAGGCGCATGGGCTTCAGTAGTTGTGGCACGTGGGCTCAGTAGTTGTGGCTCACGGGCTGTAGAGTGCAGGCTCAGTAGTTGTGGTACATGGGGTTAGTTGCTCCGCGGCATGTGGGATCTTCCCGTACCAGGGCTCAAACCCGTGTCCCCTGCATTGGCAGGCGGATTCTTAACCAGTGCGCCACCAGGGAAGTCCTTGGTTGTTTTCTTCTTAAGAAGGAGAAATTACAGTGTATTTGCACGTTTGTACACTGATGGAAATGACCCAACAGCAAGTGGGGAATGATGCAGGAGCCAGGGAGAATTTCCAAAGCAGCAGCTTGAGTTGGCAAGAAGGACAGGATACGGCCCCAGGAGAGGTCCCGGAGGGGCGCGGGCAGCGTAGGAGAGCAGAAACTTATTGAGTTCCTGCTATGTGCCAGGCATTGCGATAGTGCTGGGAACTCAGCAGTGGGTAAATGACAACTCACTGCTCTCGTGGAGTTCACAGTACAGTAAAGGGAGATGGACAGCAAACAAGGTAAATAAAGATAAAAAAGACACTGCAGTAGTGCCAAAGAAGAACACAGGCAGGGAGGGAGACGCAGCTTGGAGAAGGTGCCATTTTAGATGGGGTGGCCTGGAAAGACCTCCCTAGGAGGGGAACATTTTAGTGAAGCTGGGAAAACGGTGACAGGAGGGACTGTCATGGATATTGGTGGGGGGACAAGGCTCAAGGCAGAGGGATCAGCAAGTACCAAGTCTCAGAGGGGAGCGAGTTTGGCTGGAGAACCAGCAAGGAGGCCAGTGTGGCGAGTGGGTGAGCCTGAGAGAGAAGGGGAGGAGGCTGGACGGAAAGTAACAGGTGGGGCGGCAGCAGGTCCTAGAGAGCCTGTGAGGGCTCAAGGACGCTGGCTTTGACTCCGAGTGACACGAAGGGTGTGCAGGTGGGATGCGACCCGGCTTATCCCTCTGCTGCTGAGCACAAGCTGGGGAAGGACACGTAGGCAGAGACGGGCGCTTGGTGGGGAGGCTCCACGGTGAACCAGGTGGGAGACAGGGGCTCGGAGGGGCCCGGTGGCGTGGAGGGGACGTGAGGGGCTGTACTGTGGGGATACTTTCAGGTGGAGGGGTGGGGTGTGAGAGGAGGCGGGGACATGGGGACGACCCTGAGGTTTTAGTCTGAACAAGCAGAAGGATGGAGGCAAGGGATCTTGAGGGATCCTGAGTTCTTTGCTGGCCGGTTCTCCTTTTCCTCAGGAAAACACAGCAGGTGGGCGAAGCAGAGAGGGGAGGTGGGGATATTCCCCAAGGAGCGGGGGCAGGGACTGGACCAGGTGGCAGTGGGGCCCTTCGGGGTGGGCGGTTTGGATCGTGAGTGAGAGCGGTCCGCGGGCATGTGTGTCGGCCTCCAGCCACCTTGGGGAGAGTGGGCGTGTGCACAGGTGGGTGGAGGGTGGGATCTGACCAGAGCCGGGCTCTCCCCAGGCAAGTAGGATGAGGATGGAGAGGGGGGTCCAGGTGTCAGAGTGACTGTGATGCTGAGTGAGGATGGGGTGAGGGTAAGATCATGGCTCGTAGGTCCTGAGGCAGGCAAGGGTTGTTGGAAGCAGGAATCCAGAAGCAGGAAATGGGTGGTAGGAGGTGGTGACAAAGAAGTGCTGGAAATTGAGGGGCTGAAGGATCTGGGCACAGGTGCAAGGTCTAGAGCGTGCCTTGGGTCCTTGGGCTTCGACGAGGACAAAGCCATTGAAGGAGAGAAAGTGAAGGACTGAGAGGCCTAAGGACTATCGACACGGATTCTGGAATCACTGAGAAGACAGGAGCGGTTGGTGGATGGGACAGTAGGCCATGCGCTAGGATCTTCAAGGGCCGGGGGCGGCGTGACCTGGAGGTCTGGGTGCCTGCCACCAGGAGAGGTAACAGGTGACACGTAAGAAGAACTGAGGACGAGAGGCGCAGAGGGAGGCTTTGTAAGGAGGAGGGAGGAGAATAGTCCAGAAACAGCCGCGAGGAGCAAGGATGGCACAGACCCGCTTGCAGGCCCAGTAGCACCAGAACTAAACAGAGCTGCTCCCACCTCCCCACCCCGGAGGGCTGCAGCGGAACATGTGGATTATACCACAAAACTCGGGTTAGTCCCAGGGGCCGTCGCTGACCACCCTCCTCCCCGCCCTGGCCTGGTCGTTCCCAGAGAAGGGAAGCAGATCGGGAGGAGGCTGAGGTGACCGCAGCCTCAGTGTGTGCCTCAGTTGGTTGACCTTTGTCATCCCTGAGCTGCGACAGGGACCCAGATCTTCCCAGACCGTGCTCCTCTCCCCACCCCACCTCTGAGCCGGTCTGACTCAGAGGCCATTAGAAACCTGATGGGAACCTGGAACCCCACTCTCAGGTGTTACCCAAGGGAAATGGAAACTCATGGTCACACGAAAACCCAGACATGAATGCTTATAGCAATTTTATTCATAATCACTGAAATCGGGGAAGAGCCCGCATCCTTCACCTGGAGGGACCAGCCACTGCGGTCATCCACACCCGAGCACACTCGGCGGGAACCCCCCGCGATACGGGGGAAGCCACGCAACAGCTTGGACGGACCTCTGAAGCGTATGTCCAGTGAAAGAATCCAGACGCGATAGGCCACGTGCTTGCGATTCCACGTCTATGAACCTCTTTTTGGAAAAGACAAAAGGAGAACAGGCCAGTGGTTGCTGGAGTCTGACCAGTACAGCTGGGGTCTGACCACAAAGGGGCTGCAAGAGGGAATTTGGGAGGTGATGGACTGTTTTTTTTTTTAATTATCTATTTATTTTGGCTGCACGGGGTCTTAGCCGCGGCACGCGGTATCTTCGTTGCGGTGTGCGGGATCCTTTTTTTTAGTCGCGGCAGGCGGGCGCCTTAGTTGCGGCATGCATGCGGGATCTAGCTCCCTAACCAGGGATCGAACTCCGGCCCCCTGCATTGGGAACGCGGAGTCTCACCCACTGGGCCACCAGGGAAGTCCCTGGAATGTTCTTTATATTGACTATGGTAGTGGTTACACGACTGTACGCACTTGTCAAAACCCAGAGAATTATATACGCAAGAGAGTGAATTTTACTGTATGTAAACTTAAAAATAAATCTTTCTAAAAGTTAAAAAAACCCCACAAACCTTCATTGTTTCCAAATAAAGGAAGAAGAAAGTTGTGATACATCCACATTTAGGGATTTTAAAACAAACCCAATCTCATCATTTTGGAGCCTTTTATCAGAGAGGGGGAGGAACAAGTATTCAACAAGCACCTTACTAAGATTTGGTGAGTAGCCAGGCACGTGCTAGGACCTCGTGTGTATTTTCTTGTTTAATTCTAACAAAATTGGGAGGGCAGGATTATTATCCCCACTTTACAGATGAATAAACTGAGGCTCAGAGAAGTGAATTACGTTCAAGTCAAAAGGAAGATGGAACAGGGATTTGAACCCAGGTCTGTAGACTCCAAAGGGTATCATGGGATAACAGGTAAATGTGCTTTTCTATTTTCCAGACTTTTCATAGGTTATGTGGCTTTACAATAAAAGGTTACCTACTTCTCTCTTACTACTCCTTGTTGTAAAAGGGTTGCTCCCAAGTGGATTCAGAGGTGTTTAAAATCCCTTACCTGCCTCTTCTTCAGGATAGTCATCATCCTTCCTAATGATCCCTGCTTGGTTTCTTTATTCGGTGTATTCGTTTCCTGAGGCTGCTGTGACAAAGTACCACGAACTGAGTGGCTTCAGACAACAGACATTTGTTTTCCCACAGTTCTGGAGGTTAGTGCTCCAAAGTCGAGATGTCGGCGGGGTCACGCTCCTGCTGAGGGTTCCGGGGGAGAATCCTTCCTTTCCTCTCCCAGCTTCTGGTGGCCCCCAGCATCCCTTGGCTTGTAACTACATCACCCCAGTCTCTGCCTCCATCTTCGTGTGGACTTCCTTCCTGTGTCTCTGTGTGTCCCCTCCTCTTCTTACAAGGACACCAGCCATTGGATTTAGGGCCGACCCTAAATCCAAGATGATTTGATCTCGAGATGAAAGGAACTAATTATATCTGCAAAGACCCTATTTCCAAATAAAGTCACAATCACAGGGGGTTAGTCTTTGAACATATCTTTTGGGGAACACAGTTCGACCGACTACATTCAGTAAGACTGTCTCAGAGAGGGCAGAGGGAAGCTGGAGCCCCGGTGCTCGCTGGTGGCCCTGTAGCCTTCTCTGTCCTCTGCTGTCACTCCCAGACCTCGGGCTGGGGCTGCGCCTCACTCTCCCCATCTCCTCTGTCCGGCAGGCGGGGGGAGGGCAGCTAGTGTTGCCACTTAGCAGCAGAAAATCACAAAGTCACCATTCCTAATAAACCCCATTGCTTCTCCCTCCTTCCTTCTCCCAGCAATTTCCCCAGTGGTGTCTGTGGCGAAACAAGGCGACGGGGAGAAATGGGGGGGAAGGGAGTATGGATTAGAAAAAAGCCTGACGAAAACATATCCTTTTATGATGGGGGCGGTTCTGCCAGTTTTTGCTGGGCCAACATCCTCCCCTGCTCCCCCTGCCGCCCCACCCCACCCTAGGAACAGCCTTGATTGTCCTGTGGGGACTCCTGCCCTCTCCAGGTCATTTAATCGGGCAGGGCTGTCCCCACCCGCAGCTGGCTTCTTTCAGTTTCCTGCCCTCTGCCTCTTCCCCCAGGGCCAGTCCCCACAACCCCACCCCGGGCAGAGAAGATCAGCAGATCTTTGCTTTTCTGCAGCCTTGCCTGGCCCTCCCTCCTGATTTAGCTGACCGGCCAGGCGCAGGCTGGAGCTGCCCACACGGGCCTGCCCACCAGCCCGAAGCAAGACGCATTCAGGTGAAAAGGGTGAGGATGGCCCTACTGCAGTAAAAACCAACAAGCCCAGTTCCCTGGCTGTGTGTGGCTCTGTGCTTTATTTGTTTGCAGGTCAGAAGCGTGAGGAAGGTTGCAGGTGAGCCTGAGGGTGTAGACCCCTTTGGGGGAGAGGGACTGAGGGGTGGGAGGGCGGGGGTGATGAGCTTTGTCTTTATAGATCTTTGATTATTACACTTTCTGAGCTCTGATTTCACTCTGTCCCCCAGCATCCCCACTGGGTCCTTGTTTCTGCCCTGCTCTGTTCTCCCTCCTTCCTCACCCTTGGGATTTCAGAGCTTCCATCCTGAGCCCTGGTCCAAGGTCCACTGCCACCACCCACAACCCTGCCTGCCAGGCCCCTGGCTCCCTGCCCTGACGCCCGCAGCTCCCAATCAGGGTACCCCTGGCCTTTCTGTTGCTGGATCGACCTATGAGCATCCTTCACAGTAACTCGTGAACTTGCCACAGCTTCTCCGATGCCTGGCTCCCTTCTCTGAAAACTTGGGGAGCTGCTACCTTACAGGGGTCTGTGCACAAGGGAAAAAAATGGTTGAAAAAATGCTTTGTAAAACTGGGATTTGCTGTCAAATGAGAAAGCTTATTACTAAAGATGTGAGATGCAGAACACTTAACCAGCACTGAAACAATCTTTTTTTTTTTTTTTTTTTTTTTTTTGTAAGGCTGAGCAGAGGGGCCATGGAATCCAGGATGTCAGGACAGAGATGCCAACTTGTTCTATGCTACCCCAACGCCCCTCCCACCCCACCCCTCCCATCTGACGGGGGGGGGGCGGGACAGAGGATCCCCACCCAGTGAGGTTCACCGCCTCTCTGACCCTCTGCTAAGAGCATTCAGCTGACCCTCTGTCCCTCACGGTGGTCCTGGCAAAGGGGAGAGAGCCAGGGGCTGTGGGGGCCATGGCGGGGGCCCGTGAGGGATGAAGGGGCTGTCAGAGAGCAGGGCATCCATCCAGTATCAGCTTTGGGGCTTCATCAATATCTTGCCAGGGTTGCAACACGTACAGTTCTGCAAGATTCAGAATAGCCTCAAATCACCACATTTTCGGAAAACGGATTGAAAAGCTGATCAAACAGGACGTTTGATGCCAGGATGAAAGGGGAGCTGGGTCCTGCACGATCGAGTTGGAGGCAAAGTGCGGGCTGGAGTTCTCTACAGCTGGAGGAGGAGCCGTCAGTCATCCATCAGGTCTGAAAGGAAAGGGAAACGAGGCCGGAGCCTTGCTGCTGAGGTGGCCGGGTGGGCTGGTCAGAGCGCCCCAGTGTGGAGGGGCAGGCCCAGGCCAGGGCGGGAGGCTGGCGCCCCGCCTGCTGGTAAACCACAGCCTAGCGGGAACTGGTTCAGAATCCTGATCAGAGATGTCACCCCTTCTCTATGCCTGGGGAGACGAGGAGCTCCCAGAACCGGGGCTCCTGGGCCCCCCTGCAGAGCCCCAGACGGAAGGACCCCCGAACAGAAGTGAACAGCCCCACGCACATCCACGGGCTCTCACACTCACAGGCATTCCCTCTCCTTGCGGCTGTTTTCTTCTCCTCATCGGCCTCACGGAGGAGGAAGGGGAGGCTCAGGTCGGACCCTCATGACTTGCCCAAGTTCCCACAGGTAGGAGGAGGCCGGGCCGGGCCTTGCACCCAGATCTCCTGCCTCCAAGTCCAGACTCAGTTTCCTATAAGGCAGAGAGGCCACCCCTACCTGCAAGGGTTATTTCCAAGGCTGCGCCTTTTGAGAGAGACGGAAAACTAGCGGGAGTTTGGCTGCCGCATCCTCTTTGGGGCACTTTCTCTGGAACAGCCAAGGGGTGGCTTGGCTCCGCCTGGATGTACCTGCTCAGTCAGTGCCATTCAGTAAAAACACAGGCTTTGTTTCGGCCACTGAATCGCAATATGCAATTGCATTGCGTTCACATGACCATAGGTTTCTGTAAGGTTTGCAGATGTGAGACGTTTTAACCTCAGTTAGTTAAACCTCTTTCCCCTCGATTCCCTTCCCTTCTCTCTTCCAGGTGGCTGGTGCTGGACTGGCCCTGGGTTATGTGGCTCCCAGTTTCCTCCACGTGGAGGCCAGTTCTTGGGCTGTTGAGGGTCCAGATGGCTTCCAGGAATTCTCCCACCGATGAATGAAGAAGAGGGCATCCGATGAACACGATGGAATAAGGTTTAAATTTCCTGGTGATTTGACATGAAATATTGACATCAGTGAACATAACACATAACTCAAAATAGGTCCCTGCAGAGAGGACATCACAACGACACTGGGTATCGAGGGTCGTCCATCCAAGGAGCAGGATGGTCCCCGTGTGAGGAAACTGGACATGCCCTGAATTCTTCCTGCTCATCTATGAAGGAAACTTGGTCGAAGTTTATATTCTCTCGATAGAATATGACGTTCCAGAATCCTTGTCCAACAAAGAGGTGATCAGTGTACAAAATCACAGGGAATGCCTTATAGAGGTGGTCGGGCAGTTAATACAGAATATTTTATGTTACTGAGTTGCTTGATGTTTATGGTTTTGTCAGCCTTTTAGAACTTGTAACTTGTGAGTTCTGTTCTCACAAGAAGGGGAAGTTAATATTCACAGTCATACCTAAAATAAGCTTTGCAGTTGTAGGGATTTTTTTCCAGTGAAAAATCCCCTTGAAACTGTAAGCCTCAGACCCCAGTTTCCTCTGTGCTGAGAGCAGGCGGTTTACAGAGAAGAGAGGGGCTTGGTCCTACCACTGCCTCGCTCTGGATCCTGGCTGGCTGGGCTCCCCAGCTCGGTTCTTTCTCTGTCAACAGGGGGATCGTGTCCCTCCTGGGGGGCTGTGACATCACGTGTGTAAAGTGCCTGCAGGCCTCCTGCGTCCGTAACAGATGCCAGTTCTTAGCTCCTTCCCTCCGCCTTTTCCTGGTCACATCACAAAGATGGTTTCAGTTCCTCCCATGGGCCCCGCTAAGTGGGTGAGTATTATCTTTGCCTTTGCTCTGAACTTCCGCATGGAGAGTGGATCCCAAGAGCCTGAGAAAGCCTTTTTCTAAATCAAAATGACCTGTGAACCATCTCAGCCAATGATGCGAGGGGTTGGGATCAGAGTTTCGAGACAAGGAGGGGGTCTTCTGAGACAGTGCCTCTCCCTTCGGGCCGCCCTGATGGGCCTCTTCAGGGAAGGGCAGGCTTTGCCACGTGAGAGGCAGACGTTAGTCAACATCATGAGTTACTTCAAAAGAGGACCCACGTGGGGGGGTGGCTTCTGGGGCATAGAGGGGGCACAGCAGAGGGTCGACCAGCAGCTCAGGGGAAACAGGGACCCAGAAGGAGGTAGGGGATTCTCAGGAGGCATCTGTCCAGAATGTGGGCGGGGCCATGGTCCCATTGACCTCAGTCCTGGTCAGACCCCAGCTGGGCACCAGGGAGATGCAGGCTGGAGGAGCCCTCTATGGGGAAGGGTCTGGAAGCTGGGTGGGGGGAATGAACAGGACCAGGGATGTCCTGTCCTGAAGAGGGGGAGGCAGGGGACCATATCCCCCTGTCCTCACCTGTGAGAAGGAAAGAGACCTGCTCGGGAAATGGAAGAAGAAGGACCTGGAGGTGAAAACTCCAAGGGAAAGGGCTTCCCTGGTGGCGCAGTGGTTAAGAATCTGCCTGCCAGTGCAGGGGACATGGGTTTGAGCCCTGGTCTGGGAAGATCCCACATGCCGCGGAGCAACTAAACCCATGCGCCACAACTACTGAGCCTGCGCTCTAGAGCCCATGAGCCACAGCTACTGAGCCTGCATGCTGCAACTACTGAAGCTGGCGCGCCTAGAGCCCGTGCTCCACAACAAGAGAAGCCACCGCAATGAGAAGCCCGTGCACTGCAACGAAGAGTAGCCCCTGCTCGCCGCAACTAGAGAAAGCCCGTGCGCAGCAACGAAGACCCGACGCAGCCAAAAATAAATAGATTAAAAAAAAAAAAAAAAGGAGGACTTGTATCCTTCTTAAAAAAAAAAAAACTCCAAGGGAAAGACTTTTCATCCAGGGCAGGGGCGGCTCCGTGAGCCTGAGAGCCTCTCGTCATGGGCGGAACACAAGCAGAGGGAGGGGTGGGGAGGGGAGGGAGCAAAGCCACAAGGGCTCCAGGGAGAGGTGGCAGGAGCCCCAGGCCGCCTGCAGACCCCAGGAAGCCCACTGAGCCCATCCCCCCTCATCTCCTCCTCCCCCAATATGTTCCCCAAACAGCCAAGGCCTCCTGCCACCCTTCCCACCTGACCCCAAGCTCAGCTGTCCCCTCAGCTGCCCGGACCCCAGGACCATTTGTTAGTCTCCTCCCCTCCCCCTCTGGGGGGGAGGGGGCAGGATGGTGTCAGAGGGGACCCTTGCCTGGGTCCAGGCCCTGGGCCGGGTGACAAAGGGCCTCCTGCCTACTCTGAGGTCAGCTGCATCTGGCAAGGAGCCCAGCCCCGGTCCCATGGGCAGCTCAGGGATGGCCACGGCCTGCGCATGGCTCATCTTCCAGAAGGTGGTGACACAAAGATCAGCAGATAGATTCAGGGAGGGAAGAAAGGAAAAGAAATGGCCAGCAGGGCGCGGGGATGCGGTGACTCAGGCCCGGGCTCCCAGCCAGGCTGGGCCGCTGCTTAGGAATACTTTCACCCAAGTCCAATGAAAGAAGCCTGAAAGTACTTTCCTTTGGGCTCCGTGGGGGTGGGGGAATTTCCTGGGGAGGAGGTTTCCGGGTGAGTGAAATCTTTGGGCTCTCAGGCTGCTGCCCATCTGCTGTGACCTGGTGGAAATTTCACGGCGCAGCATCCAAAGGTCTAGACTCAGCTGACTTTTTCCCTTCCTTTTTCTACCTGGACGAAGGGCAGACTGTGGTCTTCTCGATCAGCACGCCCCATGAAGATTTCTGGTCCTAAAAAGCCCACAGCCTCTCCTCAGTGTTGCAGGCGGTTTTGTAAAGAACGGGATTTTCACTCCAGTGAACGCAGGAAATCTCTTTACTTCCAAATGAGCTGTCTTCTGGAGAAAGTCTTTCCACTCAGAAACCGTGTCATAAATGATGCCGGGCTTCCAGGAACAGCCAGGAATCTGCTTAACTCAGAGTGTGGCTGAAAATCTGTACATGTGAAATGAAAACAGTAGGAATCTGTACTAGTTGCAATACCAGTAATTTTTTAATAGAAAAATAAATGGTTTTATTCATCTGACTGTTGACACTGGACAGAGAAGGTAACTTCATCAGAGGATGGGGGAGAAGGGAGTCCGTCCCAGTCTGGCTCCCCTGGACCCCTCTCCTGTCTCAGCTTCTTAGCCTGGACCTGACGTCCCAGCCCCTCCTGCCAGCCCTCTCTCTTCTACTCCTGGAGCATCTTACCAAGACTCTGTGAATGCTGTGGCCTTGGTTTCCATGGCAGGCTCAGCCTGATCTGGGCTTGTGTCCCCTTCACACTGGGTTCCCACTGGGTTGTGACTTAGATGTGTGGGTGTCAAGCTCTGTCCTAGATGGAAGGTGCCCAGGACAGGGCCTGGCCCAGAGCAGCGCCCTGGAGATGTTTGCTGAATGAATGAATGAGCGAACCAAAGTTCCTTGTGGGTCATTGGAGGGACTTCTGGACTCCTGTAGGAACTAGAGGTGGTGGCCCGGGTTCTTTGCTGTCTGTGGACCTAAGGCCTTCTGATCTTGAGCTAGGTCTCCCCAGGCAGAGGGTATGAGGGAGTGGGCCTAGACACAGTTTGATGGGAAGAGAAGTGAGAGGAAAGGTACCTCTGGGCAGGGTGGAGAGGGGAGAGCAGAGCTTTCCTGAGGGGTCAGCTGGTGGGAGAGTTCCCTGCTGCTGCCCAGCCCCCTGCACCCTGCTTTGAAACCTACCAGGGGCCAGCTCGAGGACTCCAGGCTGCCTGGAAGGCCTCCCCTCCTGTTCCCACTCCCCACCCTTCCCGCGTGTCTCCCTGCTGCCCCCAGACCCGTCCCCCAGGCAGAGTTCCTCATCCATAACCGCACACCTTTGGGGGCTACACCTGCCTCATCTCCTGATGCTGGACCCTTGTTGTTCTCTGCAGAACCTGCTCCCGTCCGAGCCGCCGGCCCACCTCTTGTAAAGAGACCTACTCGAGAGAGGCTCAAAGGCTTAAGGCAAAACAGCTACTTTCAACCAACATCTCATTCTTTGCCAAGCACTCTCACCTCTGTTACCACAACTGTTCTTCATCCAATCCGTGCAAGGTGGGTATTTTACCCCCATACTGTAGGTGAGGAAACTGCCCCCACTGGCTTAGGAGGTAAGGTTGGGATGCAAATGGAGGGAGCTTGTTCCAGTTCCACCACACTGGCCTTCCAAGGGGGGAGGGAGAAGGGAGGGAGGACAAGTGGAGGAGAAGGGGGGAGAAGGAAGGAAGGAGGGACGACCCAGCCTCTTTGAAGGGCTCCTCCTGGCCAGTGGCCCCTTCAGAGCAGGCCCCCTGGAGAGCTGCCCATCACCCTGCCCACAGCCCCTTGGAAATCTGCCTTGGGAAGCACTTCGGGCAGTTTCTCAAGTGTGAGAACCAGCATCTGTTAAAACACAGGTCCTCTGGCCTCCCAAAGCCTTGTGGAGCTGGATCGCTGGGGTGGGACCAGGAATCTTCGTAACGAGTGGCTGCCACACACCCCCCTCTGCCCACAGGGAACTGAGGCCCTCTGTCCCAAAGAACCATAAAACTGTGTGAGGTGACAATGCATGAATTAGCCTCAGGGGAAGCTAATTGCTTCCTTAATTGGCTGAACTCTCTATGGGGAGCCCTGCCAGGAAAGTCCCCGGTTGTCCCTGCAAAGCCATGGACTGGTTTTCCTGGCGCCCAATAACTGGCTCCTATGAAGCTTTCCCAAGAGGAATTTCTAAGGTGTTCCCAGCCAAAGCAGCTGTTAGGACAGAGTGGGGCGGGCTCTGAAGGAGGCTCCTGTGGGTGCCCAGGAAAGGCATCAGGGAGGCAGGCGGGCTGGGGCCCTACAGCCGCATGCCCTGACCTCTGTTCCCACAGGCCCCCAGCACATGCCTGGTCCTGCCTGCCCTGTCCACCCCCTGCCCCCTGCGACTTTATCATGTGGCCTCTCAAGTCCTGCTCTGACCTTGCTGAGTAGTGGCCTCTGGGCAGCCCAAGACCCCAGAGAGGGAAGAAGCGACCTGGAGAGGAAGACGTCACAGGTGAGAGCCACATGTGCCACCAGGTGGCGCCATCAGCACAGGACAACCCAGGGGCTGTCCTCGTGGCTGGAGGGGGTGGCAGCTTGAGTACGGGACCTTCAAGCTCTGGTCCCCGCCGCCCAAGGACCTCCAGTGATTAGCCTCCTGGTCGGTGCTTGTCTCTCCTGGGGACACAGTTGTACCAAGAGCCTAAACCTAACAAGGCCTTGGCACGTGGTGAACATGGAATAAAGGTTGAAAAACGATGCCACCTTTGTTTTTCAGATCTTCAGGATTATTTTCAGTGTGGCAGGAGCTGGGGAGGGGGCACTAGCTCCTTGCTGCCTCCCCCACAACAGAGTTAGCAAGGAAAGTCTTATCTAACTCTGGGTATATGTCCAGTAGGAAAACCCTGCACTCTGGTCCCCTCTGTGACCCCCAAGCAGGCCACTTACTCTATTTTTCTCCATCACTAAATGAGGGTTGTAATACTAGCCCCCCCGGGAGAATCAAATGAATTGCAGGAGAGCATAGTGATTAAAAGCGCAGCCGAGGAGCTCAAGTCCTTGTTCCACTGCTTACCGGTTGTGTGGCCTTAGGTTACGTGGCTTACAGTCTCTGAACTTCAGTTTCCTCATCTGTAAAATAGGGGCAATAATAACACCTACTCACATGAGGTTTCTATGAGGACTGAAGTATTCAATACATGTAAAGCCTTTAGAATGGTGTCTGGCATGAAACAAATATTTCATAAACAGGCCAAAATCGGAGCAGCTTGAACTGCGAAGGGACTTTGGAGATGGGCCAGGTCAGCATTCCAGGCCAGGCAGGCATCTTCCAGCAGCGCGCAGGGTGGGTGGTTTGCACAGCTACAGTAACAGAGAGCTCATTCCCTCCCGAGAAAGTTCACAATTAGATGGGTCTCGTTCGACTGAGTTATAGCCAGTCCTCAGGCCCCCTGGGCTTGGTGGTCAGGTCCACTCTCAGAGTGAGGTCAGCGGTTGGGGGGGGGTGTCCGTCAGCACCACCCATCTGCAGGCTGCTACATGGTGCAGAAAAGGGGCCTCCAAGGCGAACATGAGTATCGCTAGGAGAGGAGGGAGGCTGCCCTCCACACCGCTGTCTCCAGTGCGGGGGTGCTTGAGGGAGAGGATGGAAGGAAACAAGGAGCCGACCCAGCTGCCTCTGGTACCCCAGGCAGTGGGGACGTGGAGGCCCGACAGAGGGGACATTCTCCATCTCGACCACCAGGCCAGTTGAGAGGGCGTTCTCAGGGGGCCCCTCCAACTGGTGGGCTCCTCCTGGTGCCGGCGTCTATACGGAGGAAGTGACTTCCTGCAGGTGGGAAAGGGAGGAGAGTGGTCCCCTCCGGCTTCCCGTGCACCCGCTGCCCACAGTGCAGCCTGGGGAGGAAACGCAGAGAAGACACGGCAGATCCTGAGCATCGGAGCCAAACGTGGCTCCAGGGGCCTCACCTCACTTGCTCACTCACTTGGGGCAGTTGGAAATCCTGTCTGGGGGTTCTGTTTTCCTCCCTAGACAGGGAGCACCATAAGGGCAAAACTATGATTTATGTTTTGTACTACCACTGCCTGGCATACAGTAGGCACTTAATATGTGTGTGGAGGCCAGCAATTGTGGTCCAGTTTGGAAAGCTTTAGTCTTTGTGTGGACAAGGCGCCTTAGGACTGCAGGGGATGTGTGTGCTCCCCCATTTCCTCTTGCTTCACAGCTGCCACCTCCTCCATGAAGTCCTCCTGGGTAGCCCCTCCTCCCTCCACCTCAAGTAGTTCACTTCTTCCCCTGCCTTCCTCTTTGCTCTGTACACACTTCTGCCATTGAGGCGGGCTGGAGCAGTGGTTAGGAGCAGAGGCTGGGGTCATCCTCATAGTCATTTCCCCTGGACACATTTCTTAGCTGTGTGACCTTGAGCAAATTTTATTTTAACCTCCTTGTGCCTCAGTGTCCTTATCCGTAAAATGGTAGTGATGATAGTACCTGCCTCGTAGAATTGCAGTGAGGATTAAATTGCTGTGTAGATTAAAATCATTTTGGATGGTGTATGGCATTGAGTAACTGCTCTGAACTGCCATGTGATTGTATAATTGTGCTGATTATAGTTCTCCCCCTGCCCGGAGACATGGGCTCCTCGAAGCTGGGGTCTTTCACTTCTGCATCCTTCTGTTGAGGCCAGTGCCTGGTGAAGAACAGGTGCTCAGCAAAATGATGGAAAAAGAGGTGGATGGATGGATGGCTGGACAGGCAGACAGATGCCTGGACAGGAGCAGGAGCTGAGCGCGCCGGCCCCGGGGCCCTCGCCTGCAGACTCAGCTGCGGAGGCCTGGCCCAAAGGCCGCGAAGCTCCTGGCTGCCCACCGGAGATGCCGACAGAGCCTCATGTCCTCTGCTCTTCCTTTCACCCACGTATTCGAAGCTCCCACCAAGGGCAGGGAGAGGAGAAGCCTGGGGACCGAAGTCCAGCAAGTTCATTGCTCAGTGGCCACTTCAGTGAGAGGAGGTGGAGAGTCCTGAAGAAAATGAGGTTTCTGAATGTGCTGTGGTTTCTCTTCCATCACCCTTGTTCCTGAGGCCCAGACAGTACAGCCTGGGCCCGCTGGCTCCCCACCCAAGGTCCATGCCTGCCTCTCCCCAGGAGACTGGGTGGCTTCAGAGCATCTAGGAAACTCAACAATGACCCAAGACCCCCAGCCACTTCTTTTCAAGTCACATCTGCCGGGGGAGGGCATGGCCCTCCTCCCGCCCCACCCTGGAGTCCAGCCATCCCACGGGGGCCTGAAGGGAGCCTACTATGTGCCAGGCTCGATGTTAGGCACCTACCTTCAGAGCAAGCCTGGGAGGGAGGCACTTTACCCCCGTCTTATGCTCATTCATCCATCATTCATGCACCAGTATTTATCGAGCACATACTAGGTGCCGGCACCGTGCTAGGCTCAGGGTGGGGTCAGAGGTAAAGAAGACAAACAGGAGGCCCCAGGCAGGCAAGAGGCCGTGGGCTGGACTTGGGCTCAGAGGTGGCAAAGCTCCTGGGGCTCCGAGCGTGCAGATCCAGAGGTGGGCTGCGCCGTTAGGGGGCCCAGGGCCTTGTGTTGGTGGCCGGGGGAAGGTAGAGCAGCCCCGGAGTGGACAGGCAAGTGTGGAGGCAGAGCCCGGGTCCGTGTTCCGAGGCTGCCTGGCGCTCGGCCGCCTCCCGATGCCGAGTCATAAAGAGACCCCAGAGGCACAGACTGATGCCTTTATAGTGCTCCCTCCGTGCGTGGAGGCATTAACATGACGTCTATCACCATGGCATCGAGGTGCTTAGACAACCTGCTCCCCCCAGGAGCTCGGAAACAGCGTGAAGCAGATTATCTGTGTCTCACCGTGACATATGCTATCATGTATCACTGTGATGGATCAACAGTCAATACCACTGGGGTCCCCGCCGCCCCCCAGCCGGTAGGAAATGTCTGGTGTTCATACGTCTTCCTCACCTGGTGGGCGGGCCCTGCTGCTCGCCATCCTCCTGGCACTCCTGGAGTTGGCGGGAAACGGCTTCTGGTTTTCATTGTTTGTGTGCTAAGTGGCTGAGGAGAAAGCACTCAGACGAAGGGCGGAAACTGGACCCCGTCCTGCCATCCCTGGGGCTGCGTCAGGCGTGGGGAGAGACGTTCCGGCTTCACACAGCTGGGCACTGAATGCCGGCCCCAGGTACCCACCCTGATCTCGGCAAGTTGCTTTGCCTCTCGGGGGCATAGTTTGTCAAATTGGGATAAAAACCTTTATCTTGAGGGTTGATGGGCACTCATGGGGAAAGGAGGGGACGTGCTCAGCTTGTGCTGAAACTCATCACCTTCAATTCAGCCAGCCTTCCTCCCGTGCCAGCTGACTCCTCCCCGCCACCCCAGACCCCTTCCCTCTGCCACTCTGGACACGCGGCAGACCTCTGTCCCCCCACGTTCGGCTCTGCCCGGTGCTGGGCTCCAGAAGGCCAGGCCGAGCGGCTCCCAGTCTGCGGGGGAAAGGGGCCCAGGCGGCAAAGAATTACCTGTGCTGGTGCCTGTGGAGGGGAGCACAGGGGCTGTTGTTCTGGCTGGATGGGGAAGAGAGTCACGTGTCTCCTGGTGGGGAAGGGGTGGCTCAAGTTCAGGGAAGCTGCAGGGAGGGACGACATCTCATTTGAGGTCGGTCAGAGGGGAGGCGTTGGCTGGGCCTCTGCAGGGGACCCAGGGTGGCCTTCGCTGGGCTAATGATGGGCTTTTTGGCCCCATGGAAGGCTGGGAACTTGTGGCGCCTGCCCTCCCCCTGACGGCCTGCCCCGTCCCATCCTCCCGACCGCTTCCACCCCCTGCTCCCACACCCAAAGCCCTACTCTTTGAGGAGCACCTCAATCCAACGGGCTCCTGGACTATTTCTGGGGGGAAGTTTCTGTGAATGGGGTTGGTTTTTTGTTTTTGTTTTAAAGAGTTTCAGACGTGAGCAGCTAAACCAGCCCTGGAAATCCCGTGGAAATCCTGTGCCCGCCTCTGTCACCAGTGTCTTCTGGACAGGCCACCAGCTGGAAAGGGGCCGAGGAGGGGAGAAGCCCACCCCTTCCGGGGGGATTGGGAGGCCTAGCCCCTCCCAGCTCTTCTCCTGGACAAGTGTGAGCCCCAGATCCTCACCTGGAGGCCGGCCACCCGGCCTGGGGCTGTTCCCACTACTTGAGTGGAAATTCTGGGGTTATTGAGAGGACAAGGGGGCCAACTGAGGCCTTGAGGAAGCGGAAGGGCGGGCGGCCAGGGAGGAGCTTCTTGGCTACGCGAAGGGGAACTGTGGTTGCCAGCAGGCTGTCCCCTCTTGTGAGCTAAAGAGGAAGGAGGGACACTGACCCGGAGGCCCCGATGGAGAGCGGGCCTCCTTGGTGGCGGGCCCCGGCGGGCCGCATCCCAGCCCCCCGGCTCCCGGGCTTGTTCCTGCTCTCCTGGACCCTGCAGCTCGCAGGCACAGGTGCGCCATCCTCCTCCTCTCACGCGCTCCTCGCTGGCTCGTGTTGCCCCGCGGCTAATTCCCGGGACCTGTCTCGGGGGATTTGCTGGTTGCGTTTGAACATTGCAGACTTCACAGGGGAAGCCTTCAGGGACCAGGAGATGTTTAGCTAAGGTCTCGCCAAGGTGGCTTTTGAAGAGGTGGGGGGGGGGGGCGGCAGGGGCAGCGTTCCCCACCCTCGCTGTTGGAGCAGCCTCCCTCCCAGCACGGCCTGACCTCCTGGCCCTTCAAAGAGGTGGGTGGGCGTTGCTGCGGCCTGGGGGCATCCAGTTGGGTGCGGGATCCCTGGGGAGGGACAGCCCACTCCCAAGGCAGCTTACAGTGGAGCCACCGCATGGGACCTGCGCAGGGGTGGCCCCTCTTAGCCGGGGGAGGAGGGAGACAGCTGCTGGCCATGGGAGCGCAGTGCCTGGGGCACAGAATTGCCGCCGTAGCCAGAAAGGGGGGCACCTCCCACGTCCTGAAATACAACCAGAGGCCACATCATTACTTTCCGGGGGCTGACACTGTGCCCCTTTCCTGGTCCCAGGTTCCCTCAGAAGCTGGGTGGCCTGGATCCAAGCCAGGCCCTGGGATGAGTGGCTTTGGGGCGAGTTCATCCAGGCCAGGGAACTCCCAGGAGCGTCCCTGGCCAGGGCTGCCCACCCCGGGGTCCCTGAGGCTCAGTCTCACCTGGGCAGTGCCGACCTTCTGGTAGCCCCAGGATTCCTCCCACCCCGCTGTGCAGGCTAGGTGCTTTCCTTCCCATTCACCTTGACTTTTATGAGCCTTCCAGGAGCTGCTCCCCACCTTTCTACTTCATCCTCTGCCTTTCGGTTATACCATAAACAATAACAGCTATTCTTATTATCATGAATTAGCCTCTTTGAGCACATAAGCTGGGCTTCACACGCGTACTCAGGCCCCCTCGAGGATCCCTTGGGGTGCTGTCCCCACTGGCACCACTTAGGAACCGGGAAATTGAGGCCCAGGGAGGCCAGGTAGCTTGCCCACGGCCTGGAGGGTAAGTAGAGGCCAGGTTCAGCCCCGAGCCAGGACCCTTGGCAGTGGGCTCTGGGGGTCCTCTTACCTTTCTTTGTAAAGAACATTCTTCACAGAAAAATCTACCCCCCTGGGGAGGCAAGACTTGACTGTGTGGTGCCTACTGCAGGCCTCGAGGCCCGGCCCCCTGTGAGGTCATCTCCTTTCATCTGGGCATCTCACACCCCCCCACTCACCCACCCATGGACAGATGCAAAGATGGCCTGAGGAAATGTGGCTTGTTGGTGACAATGTGTTGGAACTCCTACTTTTTCATTTTTAACTTAATTTCCCCCCAGTTCCCATCATTTCTCTTTGTGTGGTCCCTCCTCCCCAAAAGGGACCTGGCACATCCTAGTACCTGAGTGGAAGAGACTTTTCGGGGTGCTGCTGTGAAAAGCATTTCTGTAACTCTCTTGACTGCAAAGAAACAACAGATTTTTTTTCCCCCAGCATTGCAGCAAACGTTATACAAAAGAGAAAGTCTGCTCTTTCGCAAGAGGTGGAAACACCTTGTGGTCTCCTAGAAACTCTCTTAGTTTGGGGCAGCGCCTTGCAGCATGCGGGATCTGGGGCCTTAGTTCCTCGACCAGGGACCAAACCCATGCCCCCTGCATTGGGAGCATGGAGTCTTAACCACTGGGCCACCAGGGAAGTCCCTTCTAGAACCTCTTGGAGCAGCAGACAGCACCCCATTATTCCTGGTCCTTCCCCTCTGGGCGCCTGGCTCTGTCTCTCTGCTGTGCCACACCCCTTCCCCACCCTCTTCTCTCTGAGCTTTGAGGGTTTGGTGGAGGGAATCCTACCTCTCCCACGTCCCCCAAACCTCCCCTGACCTCACCCATCAGCCTGGTGCAAACAGCTCCACCAACTGCCAGCACCAAGACCCAGCCTGTGGCCTCAACTGTGTCCACCGGGGGCCTTGTGGAGCATTGTCCATGAAGCTTGGACTCAATGCACCGTTTCCCTGAACCGCCTGATGCAGCGTTGAGTGCAGGCCAGGGGCGTTCAGCCTGAGTTTGGGTCTGAGCTCTGCAACTCATCCTGGGCCCCTGGGCAGGTTCTTAATGTTGCTGTGCCGTGATGGCCTCATCTGTCAAGTGGGTGCGACAGTAGTGCTTGCTGGTGGCACATCCCCAGACTGAGGCTAGGGCATGTGGTTAGGGCTCAGAGAATGTCAACCACCTGCCAGCCTAGAGGAGCCAATCGAAATGCAAGATTCAGTTGGCTGGCTCTACATCTTGGGGAGCCCATGGGTTCCTTGGGGTCACTTCGACTTTTCCAGGGGTCTCCAGCACACCCTCGGATGGCATCTCAGGACCTCTGTTGCTCCCAACCCTCCTCCTCCTGCTCTCCTCTGGTCTCTTGAGCCCTCGGCAAATTCTACTTTTCTCAAAGGGTGTAGCAGCCACCTCTGGTCTCGTGGGCACCTGCTCTCCTCAGAGGTGAATCATCTGAGTCTGAGGCTCAGCTTTCCTGGGAGCAGCTGCACACCTGCTCTAGCCCTGCTTCCACCAGGCCTCAAGTCACCTCCAAGGGCTCTGAGGCCAGACAGACCATGTTCAAGTCCTGCCTTCTTATATTGACTGCTGTGTGACCTCAGGCAAGTTACTTAACCTTTCTGAGCCTCCGTGTCCTCAAAAAAGTTAGTCCTCTTTCTCTCCCTGGCCTTTCCAGAGCTCTGGGCTGTATTTATTTCTCAAATGTTCATTGAAGAGGACCAGTTCTAGGCACTGGGGGGAACCTGGTGGTGAACAAGCCACAGCCCCCACCCCAGGCCTGGTGGAGTCCGTGAGACTCACCCGCAGAACAAGACCCGAGGCCAGAGTACCGATGCAGGCTTGCCTCCCCGCCCCCTTTGTTGTCCACAGACGCTCAGGAGCCTGCTGCCTCCCTTCCCGCAGCTCTGGGCCTCTGTCAGGACTGGCCTCTGCTTCTCATCTTCGTCTAATCGCAATAAAGAGCTTTCAAGGCAGGCAGGCGAGAAGCACCTCTCTGCTGGAGGTGGGGCAGCGGGAGTGTTGGAAGGGGAGACAGGGAGGAGACAGAGCAGGTGGGTGGGTGGCAGGCGCAGCATGAATAAAGGCTGGGAGGCCAGAAGGCAGAGCCAGGGGGAGGGAATGGTGAGAGGTTCAGTTTGACTGTGGAGGGTCTCTTAGCAGAGCTGTGGGATACAACTCTCACTGGGATATGATTCCAGGTGGCTTATAAATGCTCGTCAGGGAGGGGTTCAGATGCCATTCCAGTTGGTCCTATTGTCATTGCTTTCTTTTTTAAAATTGTGAAATAGCATACATACACAATAAATACAATAAATAAAGAAACACAATAAATAAGTACAATAAATATTATAAAACAAAATCCTGTGTGTCTACCACCCAGGTCAAGAAAGAGAACATTCTAGTGCCCCAAAGCCTCTGGACACCCCCAAGACAACCCCTCTCCCCTCAGAGGCACCACGATCCTGAATTTGGGGCAATTGCTTCCTGGCATCTCTTTATACTTTTATCCTTTAGTTTGCGTCCCTAAGTAATATAGATTAGTCTGGCTCATTTTGTTTTTTTTTTAATTAATTAAATTTTTTTTTTTTTTTTTGTTTTGTTGGGTCTTCGTTTCTGTGCGAGGGCTTTCTCTAGTTGTGGCAAGCGGGGGCCACTCTTCATCGCGGTGCGCGGGCCTCTCACTATCGTGGCCTCTCTTGTTGCGGAGCACAGGCTCCAGACGCGCAGGCTCAGTAGTGGCGGTTCACGGGCCTAGTTGCTCCGCGGCATGTGGGATCTTCCCAGACCAGGGCTCGAACCCGTGTCCCCTGCATTAGCAGGCAGATTCTCAACCACTGTACCACCAGGGAAGCCCGTCTGGCTTGTTTTTGAACTTTGTATAATCAGAATGATACTGTGGGTGTTCTTTGTGACCTGCATCTTTCACTCAACATTATGTTTTTTTGTTTTGTTTTTTTAAATAATTTTATTTATTTATGTTAAATAATTAATTAATTTGGCTGCTCCAGGTCTTAGTTGCGACACGTGGATCTTCATTGCGGCGTGTGGGATCTTTAGTTGTGGCATGCGGACTTCCTAGTTGCGGCATGCGTGCAGGATCTAGTTCCCTGACCAGGGATCGAACCTGGGCCTTCTGCATTGGGAGTGTGGAGCCTTAGCCACTGGACCACCAGTGAAGTCCCTCAACATTATGTTTTTTAAGATATATCCAGTTGACGGTCTATGCCATTTTATGAACCCTATGCCATTATATTATGAAAAATAATACAGACACAGAAAAGTACAATACCTATTAAATAAATAGTCCTGTGTGTCTACCACCCAGCTCAAGAAAGAGAACATTCTAGTGTCCCAAAGCCCCTGTACCCCTCAACCTGCACAAGATACCCCCTCTCTTGAGCATCTGTGGATTTTAGTATCCATGATGGGTCCTGGAACCAATCCCCCGTGGATACCGAGTGATGACGGTATCCCCTTTTCCGTGTCCATAAGTAAAGTTTTATTGGAACAGAGCCATGCGTAGCCATTCACGGCTCATCTATGGCTGCTTTTGCCCCACAGCAGCAGAGTTGAGTAGCTGTGATAGAGACCATATGGCTCGCAAAGTGTAAAGTATTTAGTACTTGGCCCTTTACAGAACATGTTTGTCAACCCCTGCTGTGGAGCGTCCCATTGAATGAATATACTGCGATCTATTTAGTTATGATTGACGTCCCAGGTGTTCCTGTCTGTGGCTGTGAATGCTCATGTGTGGTCTCCAGGCACACGTGTATTCGGTGCCTCCAGGGGCTATATTCCCATTAAGGCTGCTTCTCTCTGCGCTGTCCGCCTCCCTGTATGGACTGAGCTTCGAGAGGGCAGAACACGTGTGGACTTACTTGGCTTCGAGTCCTTGACTCCCAGCATGGCGCCTGGCGCCCAGAGGATGCCCAGGAAATACTAACAGTAACAGGATGAATTCAACTCGCAGCCAGACAAGCCCTGGAGTTCTGAGCAGGGTGGAGGTGTGATGCCACCCGGAGAGGAGTGACAAAACCCTCCTGATTCGTGAATGAGGGAGTGGATGTCGGGGTGCTGGGTAAACATAAGCCGGGAAACAGTATTTGACCCTACACCTGATTGCTTGCTTGTTAAGGATCTAGGTGGGGCCTCACGGTAGTGGGAGTACGGGTGTCAGGCACTGGGGTGGGGGCCAAAGCCAGAGGAAGGGAAGGGGGCGATTGAAATGAGCCTGGAGAGGTGGAGGGAGAGGGAGTAGATGTGATATTGGCAGGTGCAGCACCTGGCTTCCTGGCAAGGACAGTGTGACCTACGTGGGTTTGAGTCCTGGAAGACTTTGGCCAAGTCACCTGACCACTCTGAGCTCCTATTTCCCTGTCATGGCACTCAGTACCCTCCTATGCAGGCCTCTTGCCAGTGACAAGAGGAGGGCACATCCAGGACCACCGATGGCCCCAGGGCTGGCACCTGGGACCCCTCAGGGAAGGTTCGTGGGTCTCCATTGTGGGGACAGGCTGCCTGGAGGAGGGGGTGGGCCTGGTGAGTATCTTCTCCCCCGTCAACACACACAGCCACCCCAAGCCTGCGTGGGCTGTGGTGGAGACAGGGTAGGGCCAGAGCTGGGGCCCTCTTGAGGCTCTAGGCCTGGTCCCTGCTTGCTGCTCATGGGCAGGTTGTGGGGTAGGGGTGGGGGCGGGAAGGAGGCACCAAGTGGGTGCGACCCAAGCTCAAGTGCAGGTTTGGCCTCCTCCCATCAGGCAGCCCATCCTCAGACAGTCAGGCGAGGCACTTGCTACAGCGTTGGTCATAGGGTCCAAGGGTACGTTTCCGAAGGCAAGTTCATACTTGGCAACACATACCAAAATTTAAAACATGCATACCCTTTAAATCAGAACCTCCCCTTCTCAGACCTGTCCTAAGGAGCTAGGGGCCCAGGAGAGAGTGTGTATATATAAGGATGATCACCCCTGGGTCCATGGAGCACAGCTGCAGACAACCTCATTGCCATCAGCTGGTTCTTGCTGCAGAGAATTTCGATAGAACCCTCCCCCTCCCCCCCCACCCCGGCCCTGGGCTACCCTTTCCTCCCAGGTTCCTGCCCCCCTTCGCCACACCCCACTTCGAGCCATGCTGATGACTGTCTGCCCCTGAGCTTTTGCTCCTGCTCTTCCCTTGGTCTGGAAGGTGTCCTCTCACTTGCCCACCTGGTGACTCCAACCTGTTGGTCAAGGTCAAACTCTGGTACTTTCTTACTTTCTCTGTGGTGCCCTTTCTGGTCAACTCTCCCAGTCCCTGACAAACCAGCCTTGCTCCCCAGGGTGTTCACCTGTGGTTCTGAATGTGCAGGAGCTCAGAGGTGTGGTGCATGACTGAGCTTACCGGGGGCAGGTGAGGGTACAGACAGCCAAGGAACAAGTACCCAACCTTAGGAGGTGGCTGTGTAAGAAAGAGAGAAGGGGAAGGCTGGAGAGGAAGGGGTCTATGGGGCCAGGGTCAAGGCCAGAAAGAACAGGAGCCACAGCTTAGCCGCCAGGGTCTTTGCTGACCTCCTGGGTGGAAAGCATCAGATGTTGGAAGGGGAGGGGGTGGGACAAGAGGGAAGGACCAGGCTGGCAGACTGGAGGATGTGGAAGGGGTGGGAGAGGAAGATGGAGGGCAGTTGAGTGATTTTGTGCCCGGAGGGTATAGGATCTTCGGGGAGGGGGAGATTTAAGAGAAGTCAGGATAAAAGTGTGATCTGGCGGAGGCATCCGCAGGAAGGAGTTAGTGTGTTGTCAGCCAGAAGCATTTATATTTTAAAAGGAGGCTGGAGGTGGGGGACGCCGAATCCCACAGAACGAGTCACTAACGAGAGGGTTTTAGGCGGCTGAGGAAGGCTGTTTGGAGCTCTCTAGTATTTCTCTTGTCATTTCCCTAACATCAAGTGTGATCATGTCGCTTCCCAATTTTGAGGCCCACAGAGGCTCCCCAGGTTTCCAGGACAACATTCAACCCCCCACCTCCCCCTGGCCCCCGCTCAAACCCTTTCTTTCAACTCCACCACGGCTCTGGAGTCCCCCAACTCCTTGGCCTGTTTGAAGCCTTGTAGAAGCTTCACCCAGGAGCTTTCCTGTGCTTAAACCCCCTCGCGTCGACCCTCCCGTCTAAACCTGGCCGCCTCCAATGACTCTTCCTTCAAAGCTCAGCTCGGTAAAGAGATGGGAAAGAAAGATCAAAATGCTCACAGCTGTGATGTCACGGGGGGGTGGAGAACTGCACACAAGCTTGACGTCCTTCTTGATCCTTCGCTGTGGTTTCTAGAATTTATACAGTGAGCACGCTGCGCTTTTATAATGCGGGGGGGAGGGGTGTGTGTGCCCTAAAGAGTTATAATTTAAAAAACAAAGTGCCAGCTCCAAGGGTCGCCTCTCCAGGAAGCCCCTGCCCCTTCTGTCTGGGCTGGGTCTCCTCCACTGGGCTTCTGCCATCCCTGAGACTCCCCTTTATCTCACCACTTTCAGCTTCGTCAGGCAGGTCCCTTCCTAGTAGCAGTGGGACTTTGGGGGGGACACACATTCCTTGCTGAAGGAGGTGTCCTGGTGGGGTCTATCCCCCTTGCTCCATTTCTCCCCTTTCAGAGACAAGGAGCAGGACCTCTCTCCACCCGTTGGCTCTATCATACCTCCACCCCATCCTGACCCCCTACTTTAAGGGTAAAGCCAGTTGTAAAGGGAGAAACAGAGTCCCCAGGCCACACCCTCAAACGAGCTCCAAAGTTTGAGCGATTTGCCTTGCAAAACAGGCCAAAAGGGAGGTGACTGCTATAAAAATACCAGTTAACACCGGTGAAGCTTGTGTATTTCTGGGACTAAACATTTGACATTCTGCCCTCGGTTTGTGTCTCCGTGTGGTCGCTGTGCACCCAGGGTCCAGAGTCTGGAGGCGTGAGAACCGCACGCAGGCAGGTGTGGAAATGCCCTCCCCCCCACCCCCAGGCAAGCCACATCCGTGAGCATCTTTGTCATTCGGAGGTGCTGAAAGATGTGACAGCCAGTCTGATGGCAGCGTTCCGAGGGCATCAGCGCTAAAAGCTCCAGGATACACACACTCTGTTCAAAGATTGCCTTCCAACGACTGCTCTGTGCTTCTCCCTAATCAGCTGCTTGGCCACGCACCGTCATGTTTGATGTGTGTGTCCCGAAGGACGCACCTGTTTTTCTGTGGCATCCTGGGATTCATGCTCAGGCAAATGGCCAGAGCTCTGTGATAAAACCAGCAGCCCCGCATCTGTGTCTCCCTAGCAGCCCATCAGAAGGGCCTTGACAAAAAGGCATGGCTCTGAGAGACGCCAGAATTAAATTGGAGGGCAAAACTCCATGCCTAAAATAAAGACCGTGGGAACTGCTTTCTTCTGTAGCTGGACAAAGCGTTTTCATTTAAAAATTGACCTAAGTTGGAATGGATACCTTTGATCACCACCTCTGGGCTCTCATACCCTTGGCTCGGTGCCCTAGAAGGGATTGAGTTCCAGGCAGAGGGGGAAGCTGGGGCCAGGGCCTGGCTCTGGGGTTGGTTGCTGAGAGGAGCAGTGAGTGGCCCAGGACAGCTGGAGAGACCGGGGAGGGAGGGGCGTGCGGGGGAGAGTGCCAGATTCTAGGGGCGAGAGGATGTGAGTGCCGCGGTGAGGGAGGGACTCTGGCTGGCCCTGCCACAGCACCAGTCTGTACAGGCCTCATGGGGCCACTGGCTTCTGCTCTGGGAGCCACAGGCTATCTTGAGCTGGGCAACAGTATCGGTCCCCCTAATGCTGCAGGGTTGGTCACCATCCTCAGACCCCCTTCGGGCTGTTAGATGTGTTTCCCTATTAGATGACCCAAATTTAGGGGAAAGGCCTCTGAATTTTTGTCTCCCTTTGAAAGAGGGCAGTTCTTTCATTTGAAAAGTTTTTTCTTTTGCTTGCTTTGAGACTTTAACATTGTAGCCCAGGGTAGTGGATAAGAGTGCGGGGTTATCTGCTCAAAGAGACACAGCTTAAAATCCCATTTCCTCCACTACTAACTACTGTGCCAATTGGGCAAGACTCCTCCCTTCTCTGAGCCTCAGTTTTCTCATCTGCAAAAGGGAACACGCCCGGTGGAGGTTAGTCCTTATCATCGGAGGCTTGACAGCAAAGGCTGAGGGTCTGTGCTCTACGGGCAGGGCCGTGCACCCAGGAGTGGCTCAGGGAGGAGGTGAGCGAGTCCTGCAGACTGAGAGGGTGACTCCACAGCCTGGGGAGAGGAGGGGAACAGAAGGGCATTCTGAGCAGCTGGAACAGTGTGGGCAAAGGCTCAAGAGCCTGGTAGACTTGGCGTCTGTCGGGGAGCGAGTGAGCGAGGACCGAGGGCAGCTGAGTGGGGCTGCACAGGGCCTGAGGGAATGAACTGGATCCGCCAGGACAAGGACTTAAAAAAATTTTGTTTAACAGTGGCCCAAAGTTAAGGGATGCACGTTACAGCGTGACCCTGTCTGAATCCAGTTGTAGGAATATAACAAACCAGAAGGTCACAAACAGCGTCCTTACTACCAACGAGATGCTCCATGTTCTCTTTTTTTTAATTGCGTGTCTTGACCCTGTAAATTGACTTCAGACTCCTTCCTGGGCCTCCTCTGGTGGCGCGTCCAGGCAGGGCCAGGCAGGGCAGGAGCAGGATGGCTGGTGGATCCCCCTCGAGGGCAATGCCCGGCAAGCCTGGCTGGGGAGAAGAGAAGGATGGGTGCTGGAGCTGTCAAGGTGGAAGAGGAGGCTGCTGTGCTGGGCATGGAAAGGTCTGATGGCGTGGGCACCCCTCCCACGCCCAGTCAAGCTCCTTGATTACAGATCCCTCCCCCAGAGATGCAGCATGGAGTCCCTGGGCTAGAGTGGGGAGTGAGGCACCGACTGCCAACCAGCTCCCAAACCCACAGTTCAAGCGCCCACAGATTCAAAAGAAGAACCGGAAAAGGGAGGAATCAGGCACCAGCGGGTGGTAGATAAAGTCTTTCCCAACAGGGGCGGCAGACAAGCAGGCAGGATGGGGGAGGAGCAGCAGGAGGGTGCTGGGGGGGAGGGCTCTCCCGGCTCAGAGCCCCCTGCACACACACTGCTCAGCCAGGCAGGCGAGCCTCGAGGGCCAGGCCCAGGGTCCACGCCCCACAGTGTCGCCTACCCCCTGGTATCCGGCCCGGCACAGGGCCTGAGGTGTTAGACAGGCTTGCGGCAGGAGGCAGGGAGTCCTTGGGGGTCCTGTCATGCCCGGACACCACCCTGTGCTGCAGTGCCCTGTGCTGTGGGCTTCTCACTTACATGGGCAGAAGAGTCAGGCTGGCATTTGCCTTTCCACGTTCACAGTGAGGACTTAGGACTGGTCTGGCTTCCCTGCCTCCTTGTCACTGGGGAAAGGCAGCCTGACCCTGTGGCAGGCATGCTGTGTTCTTGGACCCATTTTATCTCATGACAACTCTGCAAGTTTGGCATTGTTTTTCTCCCCTTGTTGCAGGGAAGATACCGAGGTTCAGAGAAATAAAGTCACTTGCCTAAGGTTGCACAGTTTTTTTTTTTAAATTAATTAATTTTATTTTATTTACTTTTTTGCTGCGTTGGGTCTTTGTTGCTGTGCACGGGCTTTCTCTAGTTGCTGCGAGCGGGGGCTATTCTTCGTTGTGGTGCGCGGGTTTCTCATTGCGGTGGCTTCTCTTGTTGCAGAGCAGGGCCTCTAGGTGCGTGCGCTTCAGTAGTTGTGGCTCACGGTCTCTAGAGCACAGGCTCAGTAGTTGCGGTGCACGGCCTTAGTTGCTCTGCGGCATGTGGGATCTTCCCAGACCAGGGCTAGAACCCGTGTCCCCTGCATTGGCAGGTGGATTCTTAACCACTGCGCCACCAGGGAAGCCCAGGTTGCACAGTTTTTAATGGCAGAGCCAGGATCCAAACCCAGGCCTGCTACCTCCGGAAACTGGTCTTCTCCCAGGCACCCCGCCCCCGCCCCCCACCCCTCCCCCTGCCCCCCACCCCTCCCCCCGCCATTTCTGTTCAGGCCGCAGGCTTCCCAGCAGTCCCTGGAGCTGCCAATAAGTGAGGGATGGAGGATGTACCAGCCCTGAAAACACCATCTCCTGCAAAGTAGGAGTGGGCAGGGCCTGGGGGGTAGCTGTGCTGCCCAGTGCAAGCTTCTGGGTGCTTGCAGTTGTGTGGGGCTGGGGTGGTGGCCCTGGGGAGTGGAGCCTTCCCAGACGCCCTGCTGCAACTCTCTCCCAATCCTTCTCTGGCTGCCCTGCTCCCAGCCTCCTCCCACTCGCCATGGACCTCACCCAACAGGGCTGCACCCCCTCCCGGGTCCCGTACCATCCACATTGACCCAGGCTCACAGTTCTCCCATCCAGAAAAGCTCCCCCTGGACTCGACCTTCAAATTCTCCCTGCGCCTCCCGCCCCCTCTTTTCCTTTCAGACCTGCATCGGGAAGAGCAGCCACCTCCAGCCCCTTCTCCCTCCTGCCACCAATCCATCCCTCCTGCAGAAAACACGCCAGGCTCCTTGAAGTGCTTTCCTCCCGGTGCCTGTCCGGGCCTAGGCTGCACTGGGATGCACAGAATTATCCAGAAGCAACTTTGTGATGCTCCTGCAGCCCAGATCTCTTGGTGTGAGGAGATTCCTCCGCGCCTGGAGCTGCTCCAGCCATTCTGAGCACGACAAAGCCCTGCGGTCACTTACTGTCGCACATGAGTTCTTCAAGTCTCCAAACCCGAGTCACAGC
Source organism: Balaenoptera musculus (assembly GCF_009873245.2). Lineage (NCBI taxonomy): Eukaryota > Metazoa > Chordata > Mammalia > Artiodactyla > Balaenopteridae > Balaenoptera > Balaenoptera musculus. Next base: position 97,922,178 of record NC_045794.1, on the reverse strand, counting down.
CAAGATTCAGAACTGATTGACACTGAACTCATTCCTGGGGCCATGGGGTGAGAGTAAGGGGTGAGGGCCCTCTTCCCTCTTTCTCTGCTCAGATCCCCTCTTCGAGCGTCCCCACGTGTCAACCGGGTGGAGCGGGAAGGGGCGAGAAGCCCTGCCCATCAGGTGTGGCGGACACGGGGCCTGTCTCTGGGTGCTTGCAGGGTGTGGAGTGGACTCTCTTGGGCACCTTCGTGGCCACTCAGGGGCCCCCAACCGGGCTCCTGTGGTTCTCCCTCCTGCTACAGCCTCAGGAATCCAAGGTCCACCCCGGTCCTCCACCCTGGGCCGTTTACCCCTCTTGGCAGCCCATGAATCTAAGAGAATCCTCAGGCTGGCTCACTCGGCCCTGGCCCACCTTGTCCCCTGGGAGACACACTCCCTTTGCTGAGCTAGGGACAAAGCGTGATGCAGCTGATACAGGGCCTGAGACAGACGCCAGCCAGTGTGCCATCCCTGTGGCACTCAGGGGGCACACCTTAAGCTCTGTGAGCGTCCCAAGGAAGCCCCTCTGCATCTAGGGTGAGGAGCAGGCCCCCGCAGGGCAGGTTGGGTGCCCCAGCAGCTCTGTCCAAGCCCCCTCTTCACCCACACTGTCTGGTCCGTAGTTTCCATGGGATCTTGCAGCCGTGCAGCCACCTGTCAGCCTCCAACTGTGAAAAAGTATGCCTCCTACCAGGGGTCTGACAAACCGGTCTCTTTAGCATCTGATGTCTCCTGTGCTTGGTGCCACCACGAACGCTCACAGTCCGGCACCGGTCACACTTGGCTGGGTCTGACTCCGCTGCCTGGCCTGAGTGCTGGCTTTTCTTCCTCAAGCACAGTCAGACAAACTTGGGTTCAAATCCCAACTCTACCATTTAGGAACTCTGTGGCTTTGGACCTCTAAGACTGTCTGTTTTCTTCTGCAAAATGGGGTTGCAGTCGTTGCCTCATAGAATTGTCACGGTGTTTATTTTAATTTAATTTATGTATTTATTTATTTATGGCTGCGTTGGGCCTTCGTTGATGCACTTTCTGTAGTTGCGGCGAGCGGGGGGCTCTTCTTCGTTGTGGTGTCCAGGCTTCTCATTGTGGTGGCTTCTCTTGTTGCGGAGCACAGGCTCTAGGTGCGCAGGTCTCAGTAGTTGCGGCACGCGGGCTCAGTAGTTGTGGCTCACGGGCGGCATGTGGGATCTTCCCGGACCAGGGCTCGAACCCGTGTCCCCTACATTGGCAGGCGGATTCTTAACCCCTGCGCCACCAGGGAAGTCCTGTCATGGTGTTTAGTTGACATAGGGTCTGTGTCACACCGAGCCAGAATATGTTTTCTTTGCCCTCTGTCCTTGGGCCAGTTCTGGCCTCACTGTACATGTGTGTTCCTGCTTCTAGACCCCCAGGGCATCACCACCCCTTCGTCTCCTCCCTAGTCACAATTAGTGGTTCCCTCCCCACCAGCCTTCCCACTCCAGGCTCCGTCCCGTCCCTGTTAGATTGGGGACATTGCCAGGGCAGGGAGCCCCTCTGGACCTCAAACAGGGCCTGTGATCTAACTGATACTCTTAAATGTTTGCTGGAGCTGCAAACAACTGGTAGCTGAAAAGCATCTGTGGACTCAGGAATTACCCTGAAACTGTCTGTAGCACGGAGCCTTAACTGGGGGATGCTTCTAGGTGGCAGCCAATTGGAGCAGCCTGGACCCCAGAGGGGCTTCTTGGAGGCACAGGTCCAGGAGAGGAGGTGGGAGCTGGGCTGCCATGGTCCAGGCTCTGGGGTGCTGACACCCAGTAAAAAGAAGGGCCACTGGAAGCAGTTAGCTGCATGCTCAGGTCAGAACCCAATCGCCTTTGCTGCAAGAGCAGGCCTCCCGTCCTCCTCCTTGTTTCTGGCCTGCTGTCTCCTGATTGGCTGTCCTTACTGGTCCACAGAGATGGCCTCATCCCTTCACTTTTTGGAGACAGCAGTTTCACCTGAGGTCTGAGGTTCTCTCTGTGGCAGACCTGAGCCAAGACCATACACTTCCACAATCCTGTCCCTCTGACCTTAAAATAACAAATCCCAGAAGAATACAGAACCATGGTCATCTATTTTTATAGATTTCCCCAGAAATGTAAAAGATTGGCTTAATTGCCCTAGCAGATTCCTTCATTTTCTAGAAAGATACCTCAGATGGGGATAATTTTTTAAGACAGTTGGATGAATGTCTTCCTGCCAGGACAAACAGGAAGGTGGCCTCGCCGTGCTGACAGCATGTCCAGCCTCCCCGGGCCTGGAGTGGCCTCTTAGATACGGGAGAGGAGGACAGGAGGCCCTGGGGGAGGGGGAGAGGCCTCGGCGTAGCCACTTTCCCGGTGGTTTTGGTTGGGTTCCAACCTCCCAACCCTCACGAGGAAACACCAGCCTGTTGCTGGCGCTTGACTGGCTGCCTCGCAGGGTCACCATGAGAACCAAATGAGACGAGGTACGTAAGAGTTGGCAAGCGGTTCCTGAGCTGAGTTTGGGGGGCTAGCTAGGAGTTGGCCAGGTGAGGAGGTGGCGGTCCCAGGCAGAGGGGACAGCAGAGGTGGCTGCAGAGCGGGGCGGTGGCCTGTGTGTGCAGGAAGGACACAGCATGGGCTGGCGAGCACTGCTCATCTCGCCTTCTGTCCTTCTCGGCCCACCTGGGACCTGGGGGATCGTGCACACCCCCCCTCCCGCCGGCTCTGCACCCCTACCTTGCCCCTGCCACACCTCAAACCTCAGCCCTGAATCAAGCCTCCTTGTTTTACGACAGAACGAATATATCGTTACAGCTAAACAACAACCACTACCAGCCCAGAGATCTAAAGTGCGGTGTGAAGTCCTCTCCCCACCGCTCAGCGGAGGGGAGCCCCCGGGGCTGGCTCAGTGGCGTCTCCATGCCTGAGCATCACATATGACAAAGTCAACCCACTGTGACATCCAGACACGCCAGTCGATTCCCTGGAACTGGCTTGAGTTCTTTGGGGGAGGGGGTGTCTCTTTAGTTGCTCCCCAGGAAGCTCAAAATATCAGCTTGGCCCGAGCTTGGAGGGATTAACGGGTGTGGAGGGCCGTCTCCGCCCCTGTCGCCGAGTCTCCCAGAGGGCCTGGCCTCACCTCCCTTGAGGATCCGGCCCAGGGCTGAGCTGAAAAGACCCAAGAAGAAACCAAAGAAACCGGCCTGGCCTCCCGCCAGACGCACACCGACCGCAGGTGGGAGGCCGCGCCTCACTTCCCCAGCCAGATAAATCCCGCTTCTCCCTCCGAGTGGCTCCAACGCATGATCTTCTCCTGATTAACAACCTGGCCAGCGTGTTCTTGGCTGCTCGATGCCGACCTCAGTTTAGAGCTGTCTGTTGTTCAGCTGCAGGAGAAGGAAGGTGCTGGGGGACAGGGCATGTTGAAGCTGGCGGGTGGCTTGTGCAGCTGAAGTCCGTGGTGGGGGAGGTGGCAGCTGCTGGCCCAGCACAGGGTCTGATCAGCGCCTCAGGGCCTGCGGGAGGGCGGGCCGCCCAGCCAGGCAGGCTGCTGCTTTGGGGGCTTTCAAGCTGTTTTCCTAGGTGCCTCTGATGAGAGGGGGGTGGTGCATGGGGGCGGGGGAGAAGACAGCTCCCAGAGAACTGCCTTCGTCATGCTCACGGCCAAATGGCTGCATATGGAACACCTCTGCGTTGTTGGAAAACTGCTTCTGGGGCGTTGCTTGTTATAGTCTATAAAAACTTGACAAATTCTTCTCCAAGCTCAGATTCAGGGAGAGGTTTGTCTCTCCTGATTGATGCCTGGCATGCCTCCCCCTCAGGCTGGGGAGAGCCCTGGGCAGACCTGCCTCCTTCTGTGTGTTTGTCTATGCCAGGAAGTGCTTCTTCCTGCCAGGAAGCGTTTCGTTGTTTTGTTTCCTGCCTCTTTCCTCTCTACTTCTCACCCTTCACCAGCTTCGGGTTGTCTCAGACCTGTGCTTTTATCCAACGTGGCTTCTTGACCTTTGGGAGAGAGAGTGGTTGGAAGCGTGGGGTCTGGGGTCTTCCAGCCCAGGTTGGAGGGGGGAGGAGGTGGCAACTCCGTTCCATACCTGCAGAGAAACTGAAAGCTAGCGGCTTGACCTCCCTGACCCCAGACTCTTCTTCTCTGTAAAATGGAGCTCTTACACACTTGTGCCTTGGGTGTGTTGGGAAGTATAGAGTCACAACGTGTAAAACACCTGGACACCACCTGCACACACTGAGGGCGTGGGATGTGTGTGAGCCACGGTCCTCAAGGGGAAGCAGGGGATTGAAGCTACCACTCTCTCCTTTTCCTTCCCCTGCAGGAGGGCAGTCAGTGACCCACACCGGCCTCCCCATTGTGGTCTCTCTGGCCAACAAGGCCGTTTCCTTCAGCTGCAGGATTACCTACCCATACACCCCCAAGTTCAAGGACTTCACAGTCAGCTACTTTCATGTGGACCTCCAGGGCCAGAGGAGCTCTGAGGAGAAGACCAGCTGCAAACCTGGTCCAGGCAGAGAGAACCAGACCAACACCAAAGAGTGTCAGATCACCCCCAAGCTGCCTGGCGCATCTGCCACTGGCACCTACTACTGCTCCGTCCGCTGGCCGGACTCCACGGTGACGGGCAACGGCACCTTCATCCTGGTCAGAGGTGAGCTTCCTCCGCGGCCCTTCCCAGGGCGAAGGGCCCAGAGGTTTCATCCGGCAGACTTTGGGGCACAGGAGCCGAAGTGGGGAACGTTTGCCTCGTTGCTCAGCTTTGGCAAAACAGAACAGAGCAGCCTCGGGGAGCCCCTGGCCGCACAGGTGTGCCGAGACGCCCACCTTTGTGTGGCAAAGGGCAGAGGCCTGGGGTGTGGATCTGCCCACCTCTGGCAAGCCCTTTTCTCAGGGTCCCTTTGGCACTATGAGTCGGGTGAGCACAGAATGGGGCATGTGCACGTGTGTTTGTAGAGACCTGTGAACAAAGACACGGCTCGTGTACACCTTTCTGGGGACAGATTCCTAGTTTTCATCACATTCTCAGAAGAGTAATGACTCCAAAAGGTTAAGAACAGTCTATCACTGAAGTCATGATTCTCTGAGCCACCTCTGTGACTCCCACTGGTAGGGGCCAGGGTTACAGAGTCCCACGGACCTGAGTTTGGCCCCCAGTCCTGCTGCTTGCCAGGATGTCACCTTGCACCTACTCTTCATGGCAATACCCTGCCTGGCAGAGGCTTTTCCTGGGATGAGTGAGATCCTGAATGCCAGGGCTGGCGCCCAGTAGTAGGATGTGCTAGTTAAATAACAGACGCTCATGTGCCTGGCATGTGGTTGGCACTCCGCAATTTTTGGCCAACCAGGCGGACAGAGGGGTGGACAGAGGCATGGAAGGAGAAAGGGGTGGATGAAAGGCTGGATGGCTCAAGGGAAAGGGCTGGGCTGTGCTCTCACCTACCCCTGGTGCCAGCCAGCACCTGCTAGGCCTTGTACAAACCCACCCCCTTCACCCTCACCACTCCTGCCCGTATGATCGCTACTTCACGTGTGGAGAGGAGGAGGCCCCAGGAGGCGAAATGACTCACCCAGGTCCCATAAGCACCTCTCGGTGGAGCCAAGGCACCGAGGCAGGGGCACCTAAGAAGCAAAGGATGTAGTCCTTACCCTTAACAAGAATCAAGGCAGCAAACATAGAAACATAGCCGAGGCGAGTGTGGGAAGGAGGACCTCAGCAGAGGCGGGGTCTGGGGGGTCCTGGTGGGGGAGAGTTGTAAGTAGGGTTGGGGGTGGGGTGCGTCTCTCCCAGACAACTAACGTCTCTGCTTCCCTGCCCTCCACCCAGGCACAGGGTACCGAGAGCCCCCGCAGGGCCCCCAGAAGCTCCTGCTTGTTTGCTTCATCGGCATCCTGACTGTCCTGAGCATCCTGGCCACGGCCCTGCTGCTCTGGAAGAAGGTAGGGGCTGCAGGCACACGGCAACGCTGCCCCCACCCCACTCACTGTGGCTTAGGGACGCCACCCCATGAGGGGGTGCCTGGAATAGGTGTTCCTCGTGGCCACTTGCACCAGGGCCCCCTCCCTCGCCCTGCCCTGTGCTGCCAACTCATCAGCACCAGGTCCTTTCTGATCTTGTTGCAGGAAATCAGGGCTCTTGAGCCTTTTCTGGGTCATGGGTCCCTCTGAGTGTCTGATGGAAGTCGTGAGCCCGCATGCTTACCATTTCTAGCTCTCCAGATTAGGAAACCTTATCTCAGATTTTCTGGATCCCCAGCAGCCCAGAAGGAAGGAAGAAGCATTTCCTCAGGGCCGCTGGGGGCCAGGCACCCTCCCAGGCATGCTCTGGTTCGCGTCCCAGCGTCACTCGGTGAGAGAGTTTTCTTCCCACTTTACAGCTCTGAAAAGTGAGGCTCAGAGAGGCGGTGACTGGCCCTTAATATATTTCCTCCCCACCCTGCTGTTCTTCCAAGGATGGGTACAGGCAGGACAGCTGTTGTTTGCCCTCACTGAGCAGCTCCCAGGCTGCAACCTTGGTGTGGACACAGTACCTGGGCTTCAGGCAGGGGTGCTGAGGGACTCACACTCCTTCTGTGGAACCCCCCCACTTGGCTTACTGTGTGACCACACAAATGCCTCCCGTGAAGTGTGAAGCACAGCCGGTGAGGGCAGAGCAGGGTCAGAGCAAGACCCTTGACCCTGAGCCCTCACTTCAGCCCCTGCTCTGCAAAAAGAGGATTTTAATGACTGATCTCAGTGTCCTGAGAGGCCAGGGAGACAGTGGTGCAGAGTAGGTGCTCAGTAAAGTCTTGAAGGGAGAACAGGAGAGGCTGAACCTCGAAGCCTCAGCTTGACTTCAGATCCCAGCCCCTCCTCCTGCCACACGGCCTCGGAGACTCTGCCTCCTTCGTCCCTCTCCCTCTCGCCTTCCCTCCTCACCTTCCAGGAATAGCTGTTGAGTGTCTAGTGTGTGCCAGGCACTGGGCTAAGTGCCAGACGCAGTGGAAAGCAAGACAGATGCAGCCCCTGTCCTCTTGTCAAGTTTCGACCCTCTCCGAGTCTGTTTTCTCCTCCAGAAATGGGGGTAAGGATGGATCCCCACCCTTACCCGAAAAGGGTGGAAGAGACCACATTTGCGAGTCACCAGCTGGGGCCTGACCCCTGGGGGAGCACAGTGCATGGACACTTCCTGCTGTCCCTCCCTGCACTTGCTGTGAGAACCTGGTCTTAAAGGAGAGAGAACTCAGGAGGCCAGAAGCTGCTGCTGGGTTTGTGTTGCCAAAGAAGTTCCCAGAGCTCCCCGGAGCTGGATCCAAATTCGGACGTGGCCCCTGTAGATGCTGCCCCAGAACTGGATGGCCAGCGTTTGAACCATGAGCTGAGCGCAGGAACAAAGCATGCAGTGGGAGCCCTGGCCAGAGACAGGCCTGGCAGCCAGCCGCGGGGGCCGAGAGGACAGGGCCGAGGAGGAAGAGGCATGGAGGACGCCAGGAGCACATCTGATAAACGAATCAAAGCCGGGAGCTACTGACTCAGAAGAGGCAGATGATTCCTGTCCTGAGAGCAGGTTCGAGGGCTCACGCTCAGCCTGGGGTCAAGGTTGGCTCCCCGGAGCAGGCAGCCTCCGATGCTGATCTGTCCTCATCCTCGCAGGGCATCAGACACAGCAGGTCTCCCTCCTCCATGGCACACTCCTTCCTTGGTCCTAGGATCCCCCGGTGGCCCTGTGCTGGGTCACCCACATTTTCGTGGCCTCTGAACATTGGCACCTCCCAGGCCCCTTCCTCAGAGCTCTCCTCGTCTGTCTACGCTCCTCCGTGACTGCCCCGCTCCCGGGATTACAGTCCCACCCAATGTGGCTGCCCAGAGCCCCCCACCCCCACCCCCGAGCTCCCCATCACGTCCACTCCGTGTGGGCACCCACGGGCGTCTGCACCCACCTGGTCAGGAACAGCACTCCTTAGTCTCCCCAAGTCGGTCCCAGCTCAGCACATGGCACCAGGCCCCCAGATGCTCAGGCCAGAAGGCTTGGTGCTGTGTTTGCCCCCTCCCTCCCCCGACGGCTGATCCCTCGGCAAGTCCTGCCCACAGTCTGTCCAGGATCCAGCCCCTTCTCTCCTGCCCCAACCCCCAGCCCCGGCTTCCATCACCCCTCGCCCAGAATGTGGGTCTCCCTGCTTCTCACTTGGTTCTTCTTGCTTTGCTCCCCACACCCTTGCTTCTGTGTCATTACCGTCTCCCCTACCAGAGCATAAGCCCCAGAAAGAAGGGACTTGGTGTCCCCAGTGTCTGTGGGACCCTGACACATAGTGCTTATGGAGGGAATGATGGAGTAAATGAGAGCTGAGACCTGAAAGATGAGTCAGAGGTGGCCAGGCTGTGAGGTGGGCAAGGTGATGGTATCGCTCCCATTTCACAGAGGGGGAAACAGAGGCTCTACAGGTTTCCTGAGCTGCCGATTGGTTTATTCATTTGAAAATCACAATTGGAAGGGTAAATGTTGATGGTCTGGGACAGGGCACCCAGATGGGGCAAGGCTGGCTCCAAGGAGCGTCACTACCCCAGTAATAACATTGCACTGTTTCCATGGCCTGGGACACTTCCTCAGACTCCTGTCCTATGTTCAGGGCACAAGCAAGCCCTGAGAAGTCTGCCCCAGGCCCTGGCAGACATGGACTCCTTCTCACGAACCCACAGTGGCACTTACCTCCCTGGCGGCCCCACCAGCCTCAATAGGAATGCCACGAGGCCAGGCCTGGGTCTTGCTCACCATGGGGTCCAGGAGAGCCCCTGCCCATGAGCCCACACCACCAGCCTTGGCAGTGAAGTAGGTGGTGCAGGGGAGGGGCACTAGATTTGAGAACAGAGCATCTGGGTTTGATCCAAGGGCACTCAATGACTAGCTGGACAAACCTGTTTCCCCCTCTGGCAAGTGGGAAGTCCATGCCCACCTCCTTAGGCTACTACGAGAATTAAATGACAGTAAGTCCCAGAGTTCTTTGTAAACTGTAAAGTGCTGCCCGGATGCGTGCACCGATCTGTCTGTGAGACCTACACTTTCAAACAGAACAGGGGAGTGAAAACTCCAGGTACTGTCAGATCAGCATCTTGGTGAATCACACAGACCTGGGTTCCAATCCTGCCCCTGCCACTTCTGGCTCTGTGACCTCGGGCAAGTTGTCAGCCCTCTCTGAGCCTTCACAGCCTCATGGGTGGAACAGGGATGATATGAAGACTGGTCTTGCAGGTTTGTTGAGCGGCGCAGGAGATAAGGCAAGTAATGCCTTTAGAGCTCCACCTGGCCCCCAGTGAGGCTCCAGGTAGGCCTGAGCCATTATTATGCTGTGACTGGGGTGGCGCTGGCTTCTGCCTGAGTGTTAAGTAGCTCTCGAGAGCTAATCCCAAGTAAATGGTCCGGGGATTGGCAGGAGGCTAGGGTTTTTAATTAAGTCCTGCCCCGAGATGAGGCTGTGTTGCTTCACTGCTGGCCGCGTGGTGTGCCTGAGATGAGGGGGGCGTCCGGACAGCCTCCCTCTGCCTTGGAAGGAGCTGAGCCCTCACCCTCCCGAAGGCCCACTGCCCCGGCCTCCACGACCATTAGCGCTTCACGCAGCACCCAGCGTGAGCTTTCTGAAACCACTTTCTGATCCTGGCGTCTCCTGGTTAAAGCCCTCAGATGTTTTCCACCGTCCACCCTCTTCTCGAAGCCCAGCATGGCCATCCTGACCCAACCAGGACAGGTTCGCCTCTCCGGCCACGCTGACCGTCTTTAAATTCTTCCAGACCTGCTGCCTCTGCCTCTCCTCCCTCTCTTCCAAACGAACTTCTCAGCCTTGAACATCCCTTCCTGCCAGGCGAGGCGTCTGTTCCCTCCCGTGCGCCGGAGGCTCTGTCCCTGTCGGTCAGCGCATGAACCACGCGTGGTAAAACTGCCGGTTCATTGTCCGTCTCCCCACCGGGTCTTAAGCTCCGGGAGGGCAGGGATGGTGTCCCCTTCTTCACACCGCCTGGCTAACCAGAGTGTGTGTGGTTGGCCAAGGGCCACATAAGTGGCACACGAGTGTCAAGAGTGCTTGACTTCCTCATCACCTCCCTGAATCTGTGCAGCAATCTCACAAAGGAGGGTGATGGCTGAAGAAACTGAGGTCCAGAGAGAGTAAGTGCTTGAGTGAGGCCGCAGAGCCAGTGAGGGGCAGAGAGGGACTGGACACCTGGTCTGGCCTGCGCTGGCTCACTCAGCAACACCCACAGTAATCGGCTGCAGCCGGGGACCCCGTCACACTGCTGGCACTGTGCCCTGCAGCGCCTCCCTCCCCAGAGCCAGGCACTGGGTGGTGGGCAATTGCCTCGCCGGGATCTTTATCATTTCCGGTGTCCCCGGGCAGACGAGTGGTTCGATGTAGGTCTTGCAGGTATTTGCCCCGTTTCCCTGGAGAAGTTGGATGGAAGGTGCTGAGTGATGCACTTCTGAGTGGCCTCATGACAGTCTGCCATCCTTTCCTCTGGTGGGGTCTGGTCGGGGGTGGGGAGAAGGAGAGCCTCTGGTCCCCAGCCCTGACTCCTTTCCCCACAGAGACAGATGCAGGCTCCACGGAAACACACTGCCCAGAAGTGCCCGGGCCCCAGCGCTGCCAGCAGCCGGGAGCAGCCCCCAAACGAATCCATCTACACAGTGAGTCCTCCGCCCTCTCAGGCCTGGCTCGGGGTCTGGTTCCCTGGCTCGGTCGGTGCACCAGCTGTGTGACCTCTCTGTGAGCCTCCACTTCCTCACCTGTAAACTGGGGACAAGAATTCCTGCCTGGAGGGATTTCTGTGAAGGTGAACCGAGGTTACCAGTGTGTGGCCCTGGCCCCTGGAAAGAGTGTAGGTGTGAGGTGCCACTGGGGTCCCCTCCTTGGCGTGCCCCTCCACTTCTGGAATGAGGGGCAGTGAGGGCACAGTTGGTGAGGAATGAAGAAAGGTCCTTCATCTGACCAAATGACGTTGACCCGCTCACCAATTCCTTCCTGTTTTTATTGCACAAACAACATTGGAGCAACAACAAGAATCACAAAAAGAGGAAAAAGTCAGGCAGTGTCCCATGCCCTTAACACAACAATGGTTTTCAATTCTTCACACTCGCCTTCCCCACCACACACACACACACACACACGCACACACTGTTTTATGTCCTTATGGTCAAGCAGAGACACGGCTGGGATGCTGTTCATTCCCCCCAGCCCGGCTTGCCCATCTGGTCAGCACGTGGTCACTCTGCCCGGTGGCTGGGATGGTGACAGACATTCTTTTTTCAGTTACATCTATTTTAGTTGAACAAGTAACATGTGCTCATTGTGGAGAAAGTGAAGAATAAATGCCACCCAGTGTCAGCTGGGGTCTCAACTCCACGGGGCCTCCAGCCGCCAGGTAGCGGTCTTGACTCCACACCTGGGAGGTGCACAGCCATGTCTGGGTCCTGCAGGTCCTCCAAGGGCATGCTCTGGGACCCTGCCTGTATGTGCTGTAGCTGTTCCTGTCCCCACCACCCAGACTCATACATGAAACTCAGGTCCTTCCTCAATGTCCACAAAACCCCGCACAGAGGGTGCTCAGAATATGGCCCGGTTTACTAAGGATGAGGCAGATGGGGACGAGGCAAAGGCAGCGTTCCTACAGGGCAGCGCCGATAACCCCAAATAGAACATAACACGGCCAGTTCTCATGGGGCCTTCAGCCCCTCCACCCCAGGGAATTTCCAGCAGCCACTGCTTCCCACGTGGCCCCACACTTCCCTATATTCTCTCTTCTCTCCCAGCAACTCATCGTGGTATTTTCCCTAGGAGGAATTCTGGTGTCAGCTGTTAAATAAAAACATTTCTCTCTCTCTCTCCGTACACACACACACACACGAGATCTTTCTATATATATATCAAAAAGAAGAAAATAGCCATCATCCTGAGCCTATCTTCTTCCAGTATAAATACTAGTAACATTGACCTCTATACCTTCCTGTCTTTTCTGTAAATACATACAAAGAGACTCATACACACACTCACACATACTTTTTTTAAAAAATTGGAGTAGTACAGCTATTTTTGTTCATGTTACAATATCTCATGAACATCTTTTCACATGAATAAATATCCTTCTCTAAGATTACTTTTAATGGAAGAGACTCACTTTTGCATGGAACATCTTTCTTGCCTGTGTTTAGACTTCTCTGAGGCTCAGGCTGACTTATCTGGAGTGTGAGGAAGAGGTCCAAAAGCTCTGCCAGGTTGCAGGGTGGCTTCAAAAGGTTTTAGGGCTGGAAAGGAGATGTGAAGGGAGGCCGCAGACTCTGCTAGCCCTTGAGACCAGTCCCTAGCTGCTGGGGTTGGACCTGGGCAGATAAGAATGACGTTAACAAGAGCAATGATGATGTCACGAAGTCATTTGTTGAGTACCTACTACGTGCCAGGTACCGTGGTAGGACTTTACACCTGTTATCTCATTAATACTCATAATAGGGCTTCAGGGTACAGGTGTTGTCCCCATTTTAATTTAATTTTCTTTTTTTTTAAATTTATTCATTTATTTTTGGCTGTGCTGGGTCTTAGTTGCAGCATGCAGGCTTCTTAGTTGCGGCATGTGGACTCTTCAGTTGCGGCATGAGGGCTTATTAGTTGCAACATGCATGTGAGCTCTAGTTCCCCGACTAGGGGTCGAATCTGGACCCCCTACATTAGGAGTGTGGAGTCTTACCCACTGGACCACCAGGGGAGTCCCTAATTTTATTTTCTAATTGTCTATTGCTGGAATGTAGAAATACGATTGATTTTTGTATATTGACTTTATATAGAGAGTAATCTTGCTGAATTCACTAATTAATTCTAATAGTTTCTCTGTGAATTCCTTTGGATTTTCTATGAACCCAGTCATGTCATCTATGAATAATGGAAGTTTCATTTCTTCTTTTTTAATCTTCATACCTTTTATTTCTTTTTTTCTTGTTTTATCGCACTGCCTCAGACAGTGATGGCGAACAAGACTGGTGACGGTGGACAACATCCAGGGAAGGATTTTTGTATACTTCTCCTCTACTTTCTTTGGATGGATACTTAGATCACTGATTTTCAATCTTTCTTTTTTCCTAATTTATGCACTTAAGGCTATGAACTTCCCTTTATGTATGGCTTTAGTTGTATCCCACAAGTTTTGATATGTCATAGTTTTGTTGTCTTTCAGTTTAAATTTCTCACTTGCCCCATGAGTTATTTAAAAGTCTTTTGCTTAATTTTCAAACGTTTATTTTTTAGTTATCATTCTGTTTTTTGTTTTTCACGAATTCCACTGTGATCAGAGAATACATTCGGTAGGATTTTAATCCTTCGAAGTCTTTTGAGACTTGCTTTATTGTTGGCTTGTATTTCATGTGCATTGTGCATGGCTGAGTGAGTGTTCTATATGTGTCAGTGAGGACAAGTTTATTGATTGTGTTGCTAAAGTATGCCATATCCTTATTGATTTTTTTGTCTATCAGATGTTGAGTGAATTGAGTTAAAATCTGCCCATTTGCTTGTAGATTGTATATTTCTCCTTCTGATTATGTCAATTTTTGCTTTTTATTCATGTGAAAAAATGCTCATGATATATTGTGACAGGAAAAAAAAGCTGTACTACTCCAGTTTTTTTGTGTGTGAAAAGTTGACCTATTAAGGAGCACGGATTTGGAGTAAGCCAGACAGACTGGGGTTCAAAGCCTAGTTCTTTTTTTTTTTTTAAATAAATTATTTATTTATTTATTTAATTTTTGGCTCCGTTGGGTCTTTGTTGCTGCGCGCGGGCTTTCTCTAGTTGCGGCGAGCGGGGGCTACTCTTCGTTGCGGTGCACGGGCTTCTCATTGCAGTGGCTTCTCTTGTTGCGGAGCACGGGCTTTAGGCACGTGGGCTTCAGTAGTTGTGGCTCGTGGGCTCAGTAGTTGTGGCTCGCGGGCTCTAGAGCGCAGGCTCAGTAGTTGTGGCGCATGGGCTTAGTCGCTCCGCGGCATGTAGGATCTTCCCAGACCAGGGCTCGAACCCGTGTCCCCTGCATTGGCAGGCAGATTCTTAACCACTGCGCCACCAGGGAAGTCCGAAAGCCTAGTTCTTTTCCTCATGGGTTCTACTTAAACTTTCTGAGTCTAGGTTTCATAACCTTTAATATAGGGCTAATGATACAGTATTACATTTACAGTTTGCAAACATGCTATGATTTCTTCCATTTTAAATTCCTTATCTTGAGCTCACAGCCACCTCCAGTGACCCTGTCCTTTCTCGACGACTCCTTATAACAGATCTGTCAAAATTCCCTGTCTTCAGTTTCTCTCTCTCCTTTCCGACCCACTCAGTCAGGCTTTCTGCACACCTCTTCTTTCTGCCCACCAAAGCCTTCCTTCTCAAGGTCACCGTTGACCTCCACATTGTTAAACCCAGTGGTCAGTTCCCAGTCCTCATCTTTCTTGATGAGCAGCATCTGACACCATCGAGCTCTCCCTCCTCCTGGACACACTTTCTTTACTTGCTTCCGGAACATTCCACTCTTTCCTAATGCCCCTCTGACTCACTACCATGCCTCCTCAGCCTCCATCCCTGGTTCCTTCTTAGGAACCAGAGAAATCCTGACCTCTAAACATTAGAGTCCAGGCCTGGGGCCCTTTCTCTTTGATCTTCACTCCCCTCGTTGGGAGTGAAGCAGCCTCAAGGTTTTGAGACCCTCTACACTCTGACAACTCCCGAATTTATACGTCCAGCCCAGGCACCTCCTCTGAACACCAGAAGCAACTGCATTTGGACCCCTCATCGGCTTCTCTCTCAGACCAATCTCCAGTTCTTTACCCATCGAAGTGCCTCTTCCCACGGTCCTCCTCATGCAGTGAATGGTTGCTCCATCCTTCCTGATGCTCAGGCTAAACATTTTGAAATTGCCCTTTCCTTCTCTCCTTCCATCACTGCTCATATCGGATCCATCAGCACATCTTATTTCGAACATATCCAGAATCTGACCCTTTTCACCCTCCAGGGCTGACGCTGGTGGGAGCCACCACCATTTCGTGCCTGGAGTCCTGCAATTGGTTTCTAATCAGCTGGCCCATTATTATCCTTGCCCCACAGTCTGTGCTCCACCCAGCAGGAGAGGAGCGATCCCATCCAAACGTAGATCACATCCCGCTCTGCTCAGAGCCCCTGGTGAGTCTAGGTCCCCCGAGAAGCAGACACCAAGACAGGGGTAAATGTGTGATCGTTTTATTAGGGAAACCACCTGTGAGAGAAAATGGAGAAGACTGGGAGAGCCGTCAGACTCTTGCAGATCTCATCCTGGGTAAAGGAAAGGGCGAAGGAAGGCAGAGAGGATGCACCAACCACCACACCATCTAGGGAAGCTTCAGCAGGCCATGGGGAGCCCAGTCAGAGGAGCCCCAGGTCTCCCAGGACGGGAGGCTGTGACGGCATCCCTGCCGAGCTCAGCCATTGGCTGGCGGTAGCCCACGGAGGGGTGGCCTCTGTGCACATGTAATGATGAGTTTCAGAGCCCAGCAGCTGGGACCCCGGGTCGATGCTGATCCCTGGAGCTGGAGGTCTGCGGATCACGTTCTCATGACCGCCTCTGCCGTCTAGTGAGATAGATTCTGTCTCACTCAGAGTCAACACCGGAGCCCTGACAGTGGTCTCTGAGAGCGCTGCCCACAGGCCCTCCCAGTGTCTCTCCCCTCACTCACTCGCTCCAGGCACACTGGCCTCCTTGATGTTCTCCAGATGCACCAGGCTTGCCCACCATGCCCACCCCGCAGCGGGGCCTTGGTGTTGGCTGTGCCCTCCCCTCCAGAGTGTCCTTTCTGGAGCCGTCCAGGGGCTGCTCCCTCACTCCCCAGCTCTCTGCTCAGAGGGCACCTTTGCAGGGAGGCCTTTCTGACCTCCCCACCCTCTCCATGAGCCAACATCCCCATCTTCCTTCTCTGGGTCTCTGCGTGGCCCTTACGGCCACTGACTTCTTTCTGATTGTGGTCTGCCTGGTGCCCTCTGCCGCACCAGCCCAGTACCTGGCACATAGTAGGTGCTCAGCGATCAGCTGAGTGGAGGCCTGTTCTCAGCTCCCAGCTGGCTGGGGTTCCCTGGGGCTCGGTGCTGGGCACAGAGTAGGTGCTCCATGGCGAATGTGGGGCATCAGCACTATGGTTTCACGCTCCCCGGAAGCATCTGGACACTACCCCCCCTCAGCTGTGTTCCATCCTCTGCCTGGCCCAGTGCCTCATTCTTGCTCTCAGCCCCCAGCCCTCCCGCTCCTCACGGCAGCAGGAGGGGCCTTTCCGACATACCACTGATGCTGTCGCTTCCCGCTCAGAAACCTCCAGTGGCTCCCCATTGCCAGCTCCTCAGCCTGGCACGAGAGGCCTTCATTGGAGGCCAAACCCAGCCCTGCCTCACCAGACTCCTGTCACTGCCGTGGGCTGTTTACTTCAGACACGCCAGGACCTTGACCTAGAGCAGATGTGCTCTGTCTCTCCTGAGTACCACTCCTTGCTCAACAAGGCCCCCAGATCTCACCCGTCTGCCCCGCAGAGGGCATCATGCAAATCTCAACATGCAGGTGTCCATGAGAGCACAGCTCTTGTGTTTCCTTGGTGACAGGGGTGGGTATTACAGGGGGACCAATGTCCAGGACCCTCAGATTAGGTCCTGGCTCAGGGCAGCTGATTTCAGCTCTGGCCTCAGCCCACCTGGACAAAGGCCTTGGCACGGACTTCACACCTCTGCTAGGGCTGGTGACCACTCGGCTCAGCATCACTGCCCATACTGGGCAGCAGGAGGCAAAGGGCTCAGAGGGCCTGGATCCCAGACCGGTATCCCAGTACAGCCCAGCCCAGCCCAGCCCGTTCAGAGGCCTTGCCTTCTCCCCGCAGGCATACCCTGAGGGAGGCAGTCCCCATCACCATCAAGGAAGGCCAAGAAGGTATCCTGTTGACAAGGCTGCCCTGCATTTCACAGCCTAGTGATGCAGGTCACTCCCTGCATGCAAATGCAGCCCAGCAGGTCAGGACTTGTCAGAGGCTTCACTCAGCAGCTGCTAATTGGCAGCAACTTCTGCAGCCTCCCCTGCCCTCAGCCCTGCAGCTGCTCCAACCCACAGCATGACCACCCGCAATGTGGGGCACAGGCCTGTGGGGTCCCAGGTCAGGATGCTCTTCTCTGGCTGGGAAATCACTTAGCTGTGTGCCCAGGCCAGTGGGAGCACATGGCGCGGAGGGCGGAAGGGGCTGTGTGACCTGAGACATCTCTGGGCCTCTCTGGGCTAATGCGTGGTGGGCAGCCCACGTGGACTGGACACGAGGGAGAAGGGAACCATCTGTGGGACCCGAGATCTGCTCTCCTGCTGACATGTCAGCCAGGAGGCCCTTTTTCTCCCTTCACTCTGTGACCAGAAACATCCAGCTTGGGGGGCTGTCAGGTCTGTGGATCCAGGTCTGGGTACACAGGCGGTGGAGGCCCAGGGCTGCTGAGGAGCAGATTCCCATCCCGTGTGCCAGGCCTGCCGGCAGCGGTTAGTGCTCTGGGCAGGCATGAAAGCCCAACAGGCCAGGGCAGGCCTTGGAAAATGCCTTTCACCGGAATTTGGGCTCCTCCCTGGGACAGCCTTGCCCCTGTCCCTACCCGGAGGCAGGTTGGAAGCCCCCCTTCCAAGACCCTCCCCCTTTCTTTTTTTTTTTTTTTAATTTTTCTTTATTTTTGGCTGCGTTGGGTCTTCATTGCTGCATGCGGGCATTTTCTCTAGTTGCGTTGAGCAGGGGCTACTCTTGGTTGTGGTGCGCAGGCTTCTCATTGCAGTGGCTTCTCTTGTTGCGGAGCACGGGCTCTAGGCACGCGGGCTTCAGTAGTTGTGGCACGCGGGCTCAGTAGTTGTGGCGCACAGGCTTAGTTGCTCCGCAGCATGTGGGATCTTCCCGGACCAGGGCTTGAACCCGTGTCCCCTGCACTGGCAGGCGGATTCTTAACCACTGAGCCACCACGGAAGTCCCGACCCTCCCTCTTTCTGACGCAGAGGTCCCTAGGGCAGCCTTGCCATCCCTGTGTGTGATGCCCTTGAAGTGAGGGTCTCCCAAGTGCCAAACGGCTTATTACACAGGTTTTCACGCCCCGCTGCCTCTCGGAGCCTCCTTCCCCTCACCCCACCTCCCCTCCCTTCTCTTGCCTCAGAGCACCACCTGTCTCTCCAGCCTGCCTCGGCAACCCCTGCTTGCCTGTTGCCAGGGAAACCACCTCCTTGGCAACCAGCCGGCATCCATATGACATGTACACGTGGGAAGGAAAGGTTCCTGCCTCTTGCTTAGGCTGTTGGTAGCTCTGTTCTGACATCCCCCAAGGAGCAGCATCTGCCCCTTGCCTGGGACTCCGGTGCCCATCAGGGTCTGAGGGAGGGTCCAGGCTGTGACCGCAGAGAGGGGAGGGAGGCATCAAGCCTCCCTTGATGATCATTCAACAGTTATTAAGCACCTGTGATTTGCCAGACCCTCTGTTGGGCCCTTTATGTACAATATCTCATTTAATCATCCATTGAGCCTGAAAGAGAGATACAATTATTCCCATTTTACAGATGAGGAAGCTGAGGCACAGGGAGGTTCCAGGGTTGCCCATAGCTGGCAGGTGTCAGAGCTGAGAGCTGAACCTAGGCTTGTCTGATTTCAAAGCTCTGTCTCTTTCTACCATCCTGAGGCCTCTGGTCAGGCTGTTCAGAGCTGGGCCAAGAGTGAGTGTGGCCCTAAGACACACATCTAGCTGAGCGAGAAGCCCCCTCATCATAGCTCATTTGGTGCTGTTCTCCAAGTGTGCCAACCACAGCTACAGTGACCCAGCAACAAACCAAGCACAGCTGTGGGAAAGGAGTGTGACTCCAGCGGGTACCTAGGTCATCTGTGAGCACAGGCTGGGGTGAGGGGTGAAGGGAGACCTAGAGGGGTGGATGCGTGGGTGGGACCCTCACAGGGACAGGGCTTTGGCCCAGGGGAGTGAGGGGGTGCTGCCAGGAGAGCATCCTATTGGAGCCTTGGCCATGGGAGTCACATCCGGGGGTTGCTGGCTGCACCAAAGGAACTAAGGACAGGCAGGGACGGTGGGAGGGGGCCTGGGCCCTTCCTCTTGCCAGGTAGGTGGGGGCCTGGAGAGCCCACCGGGCTGAGCACAGGCTCTACTAGAGCCTTGAGGTGATGTGAGGGGGTGGCAAGGGGCACAGAGAGGAGTGGCACTGTACCAGTGGGGAAGGGGTAAGATGCCTCTGAGAGGGAACGGCAGGTGCACAGGTGCAGCCGTGTGACTGCGAGTGGCGATGCGGGGGGCGGTGGGTGTCCCCTCACAGGTCTGCCCGGCCCCTGGGCTCCCGCAGGCAGCGGGGAGGTATAGCAGGCCGCTGCGGCCGGGGCCCTGCCCCTCTGTTCACCCTTCTCTGACCCTCCCACATCTCCTGCAGGACCTGCAGCGCCGAGAGACCGAGGTCTACGACTGCATCCAGAGTGAGGCCAGCAGCCCGCCCTCCCCCCAGGACCTGCTCTCCCAGGTACGCAGGGGCTGGGCAGCAAGCCTCCTCTTACTCCATTTGTCCTGCTCCTCATCTGGGAAATGGGGCCAATAGGACCAGAGGAGCGAGCCACCTGCTGCTGAGTCAGAGCCCTCTCTCCGAGGCAGCTGGCCTAGTGGTTAGGAGGTCTGGTAGATTTGAACCCCTGCTCCACCCCTTACCAGCTGTGCAGCCCTGGCCAAGGGGCTAACCTCTGTGCCTGCTTCTCCTCGTCTGTACACTGAGGAGCCTAACAGCACTCACCTCCTGGATTTGCCATGAGGATCAAATGCTGTACTGGGACCCCGTAGGCGCCGTGCAAGATGAGCAATCGTAACTACCACTGAGCATGGTATAGTGTCTACACTGGCCAGTAAAGCAGGGGTGTTTGGCTTCTAGCTGTCCCCAGGCTGAAGGTGGCTAAAGCTGGGAGCTGGAGTCTACACTGATGCCAGCCTGGGAGGGTCTGGACAGGGCTTCGTTATTATCACGATGGGGACTAAGGCATATCACTTGATCATGATTCTGTCTCTCTCTCTCTCTCTCTTTTTTTTTTAATACATTTATTTATTTATTTATTTATGGATGCGATGGGTCTTTGTTGCTGCACGCGGGCTTTCTCTAGTTGGGGCGAGCGGAGGCTACTCTTCATTGCAGTGCGCAGTCTTCTCACTGCGGTGGCTTCTCTTGTTGCGGAGCACGGGCTCCAGGAACGTGGGCTTCAGTAGTGTGGCACGCGGACTCAGTAGCTGTGGCTCACGGGCTTAGTTACTCCGCAGCATGTGGGATCTTCCCGGAGCAGGGCTCACACCCGTGTCCCTTGCACTGGCCGGCGGGTTCTTAACCACTAAGCCACCAGGGAAGCCCGATCATGATTCTCTCTTAAACCTCAGTCTGCTCATCTGTAAAGTGGATGAGTGACACTTTACTGAAAAATCACTGCCCCTGAATTCAAATGAGTTCCACGTTAAGTAGCATCTACACCAGAGCTTTGGACACCATCAAGTGCAAGGTTGGATTCAGGAGCTCAAGGGCTGTGGGTAGGCACCTTGGAAAAGCCATCAGGAAGTGAGGGGAGCAAGTGCTTGGCCCCGCTGGCCCAGGCTGACTCTGTTTGTTGAATCTCCTATTCTCAAAGCCCTTTCTATACTCATCCCTGAACTAGGCTCTGACTGGAGGCAGGGCTTCCCCAAGGATGTCTGGGCGGTCCCAGGCAGTGCCCACCATGTGCCAGGCCCTGAAGTCCTGGCAGGATGACTAGAAATGTTCTGGCCCTCCAGGATCCTCGGGTCTGCAGGAACAGGGTCACTGATCTTACAAACACGCAGAGACATTTGTAGCCACCTGTGAAGGGTGGACTCTGGGGAAGGACTAGCCCAGAGATGGGAAGGGGGCTCTCGGGGATGTAGAGTGAGGAGGAGGTAGCCAGGGAACAGGTAGGATGGAGGGAGCACCCCAGGCAGAGGGAAGAGCACCTGGGGAGGCCCAAGGCAGGAAAGAAGAGGTCTGTGGGGTTGGAGGGCGGAGAGCAGGCATGGGCTAGAATGATGGGAGAAGAGGCTGGTGAGGTGGGCTTGGGGACAAGGACAGGTCTCCCTGTCAAAGCTGCTTGGGAAGCCATCTGTTTGTCTGCCTCTGCCTAAAACTAAAGTTGTGCAAGTTTGTTCTTTTCCCTCCCTACTGTTTTTTATTTCTTTTTTTTTTTTCCAGGAGAAACAACATAGATTTGAGGGTGACAGTGAATTTAACCTGGTCTATGAAAATCTCTAGGACAAGCTCTGCCTGCCCATGGGTCTTGCCCTGGATCAGAGGCCCTGGGGCAGCCTCTCCCTCCAAAGGACTTGATGGGTACCAGGAGCGAGGCCCCAGGGGTGCCCCATCACCTCACACCCACATTTAAGAGGGTGCCCTCTTGCCTTGGCTGGCCCCGCCCCCCGTTCTGCAGCCCGGCCACACCCACCGGGTGTGCCACATCTCCGGACCTTTACCCAAGCTGTTCCCTCTGCCAGGCGGGCCCTCCCTCCCTCCCCAGGGGCTCTCCTGAACACCACCCAGAGCCCTTCTTACCCTCTCTAGACACACGGGCTCTCTTGCACCAGCCTGAACCACCAGGAGGTTTCAGCCAGGGACCCTTGTCAGTACTGTGTGCACAGGGGTCCCAGCGTAGATGAATAAAGGAGCAACTAGGCAAATGGCCCCCGCCTCCCCGCCCCCTGCCCAGCTAGGCCAAAGGCACAAGGCGACCACACTAAGTAGATTAGGGGGCTGGCATGGGGGGTATGGGGTGTGGGCAAGAATGAACCATGCAGAGGCTGGGCTGGGCCGGGCTCGGGGACAGAGCTGGAGGCCGGGGAGGTGGCTAAGTGGTGGTCATCATTCTGGGTGCCTGGGACTGGGAGGGCCCGGGCACACGCAGGAAGCTTTCTGCCTCCCCCAGCAAGGACCCCAAGGTTGTTTCCCATCAGCCTGGCCCCCTACACTCCGTGTGCCAACTGCTTCCTCACCACCCCCTGCTCACCACCACCTCAAACCTTCCCCAGCCTCAGGGTCTCAGCTGCTCCTCCTTCTACCCTACAGCCCTGTTCCCCAGAGTCCCCCGCCCACCTGGCCTATCTCGACCCCTCCCACCTCCTCTGTGTTTATCTGCCTTGTGCCCCAGCCCCGGCCCCTGGGGATCGAGGCCAGCCCAGCCCCTTCCCTCCTTGCCCAGGGCTGGTCCCAGCTGCCTGGAGGCCAGCCCTCTCCGTTGTGGTATAGCTGCAGGGCTCTGTTCTTGGGCCTTCCCCTGGGGTGGGCGGAGGGGCCCTGTGTGCTGCAGAAGCTCAGGCCCCACGGCCCCTCAGTGTCTGATCCTGAGCCATTTCTGCTGCTCGAGTGTTCATGTTACCCCTCATTTCACCTCACGGCAGCCCCGCACGGTAACCTATCTCACAGGCAGGCCAGGGCTAAGCGTGGGGCTCACCCAGGCTCTCAGGCTCTGAGCCCTCCCTCCCCTGCTCTCCTCCATCCCTCCCTTGCTTTCCACTATTTGGTCATTCGTGCAATGGGCAGGCCAGTCCTCCCTCCACACACCCAGTGCTGCCCCCAGAGGTCCCTCAGGTGCCCTTGCACACAAACCCCAATGTGCCCGGGAGGATGGTGGCCCGAGGCGCAGGCCCCGACCAGACCCCCGGGTGGCTTGTGGGTAGCACCTTCAGCCCTGCAGGTTGGCCCCCTCCCCACCCCGCGCCCCCGCAGGGTAAGGGCTGGGAGCGGCAGGGTGGGCCTGGGCTGACGTCAGGAAGAAGCCCCAGCCCCTCCGCTAGGGCTGTGTGGGGCCCCCTTGGGCCCACGGGACGGTTCACAGCCTCTCAGCTTGGTTCTGAGCCTGGCCTTGGAGCGCACAGCAAGGAGGGCTCTGAGTGGAATCACGGGGCTGCGGGGAGGGGCCCCCGCTCACCAGAAGGCAGTTTAAGGAACTCCCAGCTTGTTTAGGGAGGCGAAGCTGCCTGCAGCAGAGCTGCCTTCCAGGCTCCTGACTCGGTCAGCCTGAGGCAGAGGCCGGGGCTGGGGTCCGGGTGAGGGAGGCAGGCCGCTCAGCGTGCAGCGGAGCCTCTCCAGGGAAGACCAAAGGCAGCAAGACCAGGAGGAGGCCGCCTCGCTGGGCCCCGGAGCGTCCTCAGCCCCTGGCCCCAGACCCTCAGGCTGGGAATCAGCCTTTTCCGGTTGGCCCCTGGGATAGTGCGGGGAGCCTGGAGAGACTGCGCCCTCCGCCCTGGCCCAGCCCCCTGCAGTCCCCTCTCCACGAAGCAGCCAAAAGATCCTGATGAGATCTACATAGGACCATGGCCCTCCCCGTGTGCAAAACCTCCCACCGTTCCCACCTCACTTGGAACAGAATCCCAACTCTTCCCTGCGGCCTGTGAGGCCTTCAGGGTCCGACTCATCGCCCCTCTCGTGGACACAGACGTTGTCAAGTGTGGTGACCAAGCTCAGTTCAGGGCAAGGCTGGGCAGGCGCTGAGGTCTTCAATGAGCAAGGAGAGAGGCAGGGAGGAGGGTCAAGGTGGAAGGGGGGACCCTCAGGGGAGAATGTTCTGGGACACCCAGCATGGAGCCAAGAAGACTAAGCACCCCTCATTCCCCAGCCCCTGGGACCGGGAGCCTGCGGAGAGGGGCTGGTGCAGGGGTGAGGGGTGGCCGATGACTGCAGGGGGTGCAGGTGGCCACGAGGGGGGAGGAGGGGGCAGAGGGGGCCTCGAACTGAGCTCCTGGAGGGCAGGTCTGCGTGGACCCCGAGTGGGCGGAGGAGAGAAGAGAGAGGAGCCGCCCTTGGGGGTCATCCGGGGCTGGGTGGCCACTGGCCTCTCTCGAATCCCAGCTCCACCTCCCAGCAGCCATGTCCACCTGAGCCTTGGCTTCAGTGACAATCAAGACGCTGAGTGTTGCTTAGAGAGGACAGATGGGGAAGCCCCTGCTCTGCAGAGGCTCAGCGGGTGTGCGTTTCCTTCTCCACTCATCCTTCAGGAAAAACAGGCTGCCAATGGGCAGTGCAGAGGGAATCTGCTAAATGAGGGGCAGGCCTCCCTGGAGGTGGGGACCCCCCCTCTTTGGCCCCCTGCAGGGAGCACCTGGGGGTGGGGGCGAGGCAAGCAGAGAGGCGTGTGTGTGTGTGTGTGTGTGTGTGTGTGTGTGTGTGTGTGTGTGTGTGTGTGTAGTGGTCTGGGCCCAGGAGGGGCCTTGAGAGGGCCGGAGAGGGAGAGGGGCTTAGCCAGCAGGGAAGGGAGGGGAGGGGGCTGAGGAGCGACAGGTGAGACCCAGGTGAAGGGGAGCCTTAGACCAGGAGGGTGGATGGCAGCCTTCCTGAGGGTAGACCCCTGGGCCCAGAGCTTGTAGCAGAAGCCCCTGGCAGCCCCTGACGGCCAGGCCTCGGGCCCTGCTTCCTCCCGTCCGGACCCCGCCCCAGCCTCACCACAGGGGGGCGGACATGTATGTCAAGGTCTCGGCCGATGCTTCTTTCTGCCTGACCCGCCCTAGCTCTGACCTGGGATTTCCTACCATCTCTAGGTCACACCCCTGCCACCCTCTTCAAGGCCTCTGGGCATCTGAACCATCTCAACCACTGCTGACACCCTCAGCCTCCACTCGCCTCTCCAGGGTAGTGGCTCAGAAATGGCCCATTCTGCCCCCTCGGGCGGGTTTCAGCCTCCAGTCCTCCCCGCTGCTCCTGCTCCTCTCAGCACTTGGAGAAAATCATCCCTGGAAACCAAACCCAGCAATGCAAAGTGGGTGTGGGAAGCGGTTCCCCCTCCTCGGAAACAATTTCCAAAGGATTCTGCAAAGCAGAGTTTCCATGGGAACATGTGCTGGTTACACTGGAAACCTCGGTGGGGCTGGGGTCCCCTTCACAGCACATGGAAGGACCTTGGCATGGGGGCCACGGCCAGGCGCAGCCGTTGCATTTTGGCCACCGGGCCTCACTCACCAGAAATCAAGTTACAGGCAAATCTGCCTTTTTTTCCCCATTCTAATTGAAAGGCTATGCTCCGTTCTAAGGATGCCTCTGGGATTTCCAGGATGGATTTTTATGTAGTTCAATAGTTTTCTTGGCAGAACGCTCAGCCAGGAGAGGCGGGCTGTGGCCTCGGCTCAGCCAGGCTAACAGAGTGCATCCCTCCCGCACGCCAGGGGATGTCATTTGCCCACCTGAGGGGCTTCCCCAGACCTGAATCCAGACTCTAAGAGCTGCGGACAGTGGCAGGAGGCACTGAGACACCTTCCTTCCTAGGTGCCTTCCTTGACCTGCAGTCAGAATTGTGGTCTCTGAGCCTTGATGGCGCGTGGGTCAGGCTAACCGTTACTATTCTCTGCACTTGGTGTTGGCGTGTGTTTTGTATGTGTGTCTCTCCGCAGGGGACACAGGCATGTACTGCAGTAAAACACGTAGACACTACAGCAAAGCGAAATTCTCTTTGATGTTCCTGCCACCTCCCAGCCTCCATCCCAATCCCCTCCCCAGAGGCAACCCTGGGTCATTCGGGCATATTTTCTTCCGGGCTGTTTTTATTGCATCCACATACCTATATGCAAACATAAAATATATAGTGTTTGTGTGGGGTTCTGAAAAGCTTAAATGGAATCATCTGTAGGTGTTATTTGCTCTTGCTTTGTTCATGCAGTCCCACGTGGTGGGGATCTGCCGGTGACAGCACACAGGAACTGCCAGACTCTTTAATTACAGCAAAGGATTCCACAGGACTGATGGATCCTAATTCCATCAGGCCCCTGTTAATGCCCTTTTCAGTTGTTTATGATTTTCTAACCTCACAGAAGGTGCTGCAGGGAACACCCTTGGACGTGTCTGCAAAACTTTCTCTGCAGGAAATGACGAGAAGAAATCGCTGGGGCCCAGGGCGTGGACATTTACTATTTTAACGGACACTGCCAAATCGTCGTGCATGGAGGTTGTACCGGTTTCTGTTGTTCAGACTCTTTATCTGCAAGATCTCATTTACTCCTGAAAACACACTGCGAAGTGGGGGGACTTGTCTCCCCATTTTACCAAAGCAGAGACTGCGATTCAGGAAAGCTGACTGGCTAAAGGTCATGTAGCACAGAAGGGGCAGCGCTGGGCTGGTTCCAACTGTGTGCAGGCAAAGGGCAGCGGGGGGGAGGCAGAAAGAGCCATGGAGGGACTCTGTGCCCCCCAAGCTGGGGGGCCCATGAAGGGACAAATTTCCTTAAGAATATTGCTCAGAATTGTGGGGATCCGGGGGTGTCCTCCTGCCCCTTAGTGGTCTATTTCCTTGGGGAAATGAAGGCACGTCAGTAGGAGTGACAGGGCCAGGCCTGCCCAGCTGCCCACACCCACTGTGGGGCCTGGCCTCAGGCAACCTGGATGTTTGGATCCCAAGCCTCCCCTGGAAATTTCCAGGCACAGCACGCCTGGAGGTGTGAGCTGCTTCTTGGAAGCTTTATAATCTGGGGTAATGCTGCTGTAATTGGCATTGTTTTGCATTTACAATCCTCTCGTTACCTGAAAACCTACTCGCATTGGCTATATCTAGAGAGGGTTTAATTTTACCACTCTGTGGCCGTTGAGAGGCTGAGGAGCACAGGCTTTTTCTCTGTCACCCCCTTACCCGCCCCATCCTGCTTCCCCAGTGAGTGCCACAGGCCCCGGGTGGTCACATTCTGGCACAGCCCTGTACCTGGCTCCCCACCATGGGCCCCGGCTGATCTGGGGACTGCTTTTCTCCCTAGTTCCCCCTTCCTTCCTCCCTCGAGCCCACCCATCTAGTCTCCAACCCCTCCTCTTTCCAGCCCTTCCCAGTTTCTGCCACCAAATTGATCTTCCTATAGCACAGATCTGACCATGTTACTCCCCTCTCAAAACCCTGCAGTAGTTTTACATTTATGGTCAATTCGTTTCAATAAACAGGCCAAGATAATTCAATGGGGAAAAACAGTCTTTTCAACTAATAGCGCTGGGAGAAACGGACATCCACACGCGAAAGGATGAAGCAGGACCCCTACCTTACAACCCGTACAAAACCTCATAGTGGCATCCACTGTCCACAGGTTGGAGGCTTGACCCCTCAGCCCTGTATACAGGGCTCTTACAATCCCTTCATTCTTTCAACATTTGTTCAGCTCCGACTATGTGCCAGGCCCTGTGCTGGGGCTGGGATAAGAGACAGACAGTTCTGTCCTCATGGAGTCCATCAGCCTCCTTTCTGACCAGCTCCCACTGGCCCAAAGTCACCCCAAGTCCTGTCCATGCCCCAATCATGGCTGCTGTTCCCCCTGGTGCCAAACTCCCCACCTCTGAACCTGAGCAGGAATTCCTGCTCAAATGCCACCTCCTCCACGAAGCCTTCCCTAAAACTCCCTCCCCCCACCAAGCAGTTTCTTCATCTCTCTGACTGCTCTGACCTCCTTGCATTGAATCGGTTCACACACATCCCCAGGAGGGTCTGAGCTCCCTGAGCATGGCAGATACCTTACTCGTCTCTCTTTCTGCCTGACGCATAGCAGGGACCCAAGAGCCATTTGCTTAAAGAATAAATTCAACTATTCCTTTGCTGGTGATTTAGTGCTGGTTCTTGCTGGAAAAGGGAGAATGATTTTTTCCCCAGATTTCCAGGAAGCGATCTCTAATTAGTAGGTGGCCCATTTTACGTATGTGAAAATTGAGAAAGACATGTAGCTGCACCCACACCACCAGGATAGGCAAGGCAATGAAAGTGCAGGTGGTGAAAAGGCAGCCCCCTATCGCCTGATGGGAAGGGGCAAGCTCTGTGCTGGACTGTTGGAAGCCAAGCCCAGGCGCATCAGACAGGCCAGCAGCGGCCCCTCGCTTCACCTCCGGGCCGTGGAGGCTGTCAGGGGCTCCGATCAGTCGATGATGCTGATGCGGGCCCGTGGAGCGCACGTCAGGGGCCGTGAGCCCTGTTAGGGTGGTCCTGCTAACTGATCCCAGAAGCCTCTGTCACTGCCAGGGGGATGTCTCAGCCCACTCAGCAATGTCCTGCCTCAGGGGCTTGTAGGCCAGGCCAGACAGCCCTGACCATGCGGGGCCTGGGACCTTCCAAGCAGCCAGCAGGACTGAGCCCAGTGGGGAGTGTGGGGTGGGAACACTGACGAAGCCCTGTGGGTCCTAGTGTCCAGGCTAGGTCACAACCACCCTGAGAGTGGCTGGCTTGGTAAGGAAGGCTCAGGGTGCTCAGGCCCCAGAAATGGCTTCAGAGTTAGTGATCTGAACCGCTTCGCTTGGTTGCCTTCTGTGATAGGCTGAATAATGCCCCCCCCCCCCACAACAAGATGTCCACCTCCTAATTCCTGGAACCTGTGAATATTACCTTATATGGCAAAGACTTTGTACTTGTGATTAAGGATTTTAAAATGGGGAGATTATCCTGGATTATTACAATCACAAGTGTCTTTATAAGAAGGATGCAGAGGGAGATTACAGACAGAAGGCGGAAGGCAATGTGATGATGGAAGGAGAGAAAGAGATTTGAAGATGCTACCTTGCAGGCTTTGAAGCTGGACGTAGAGGCCATAAGCCAAGGAATGCAGCTCTAGAAGCTGGAAAGGGCAACAAAACAGGTTCTCCTCAAAGCCTCTGAAGTGCAATGGCCCTGCAGACACCTTGGTTTCAGCCCACTGAAACTGATTTTGGATTTCTGGCCTCCAGAACTGTAAGAGGAAAAGTGTATACTGTTTTGAGCCACCAAGCTTGTGGCAACTGGTTATAGCAACCTAGGAGTCGGATACACTTTTCCTCCTGGAAAAGCCAATTCAGCCTCCCAGGCCCGCCCCCCGGTCAGTGGCTCACTCCCACTCTGTGCTCCTTGTGATGCCTCCTCACGGCTCTGACCCTGGAGGTTGCTGCAGCCACAGCTTCTTTGCTCACCCCAGCCTTGGCCTCTCCTCTCACTCCCAGCACTGACCTTGCCAGGTTGGCGTCATCTTCCAGTTGCCCAAGGACATGCACCAGCTCTAGGGCATGGCAGAGGAGGAAACTGAGGCTCAGAGAGGGGCAGTGAATGCCTGAGGTCACTTAGCTGGCAAGGGGCAAAGCCGGATTTGAATTTGGGCCTGTCTGATAGCAGAGCTTGTGCTCCCAACAACTCCTCTCCTGGTGGACACTTGGTAAATGTCCCTGAATGAGTGACAAGACAGGCAGACACAGTAACCCCACGAAAAACACATCGTGGGAAGGGCTATGGGATCCACAAGGAGGGTGGTAACTGTGCCTGAGCAAACCAAGGAAGGCTTCCTGGAAGAGGTGCCCTTGAAGGATGAGGGCACTCCAGTAGAGAATATTATGAGCAAAGGTCTGAAGATGGAAGGAGTGAGATGGCAGGAAAGGTGAAGCACTGGGAGGAGCCTGGAGAGATGACACCAGGCCCAGGTCATGAAGGGCCTTGGATACCAGGCTGAGGCTGAGGAGCACACAGAGCTTGGGCAACAGGAGAGCGAAATCCCCTACATCGTTCTTTAGGAGGCAACTCGATTGAGTTGCTCTGGGGAGGGTGGCCTGTTCCATTTGGAGGCTGCTGCCTCCAAAAGCAAAAGCTTTGGGGCTGGGACTGAGACCGAGGAGGTAGAGGTTGGGGCAGGGAAGCAGACTCTAGAGCCACTTTGGAGAGGGGACAACAAGACCTGGTGACCTACTGGCCTCAAGGCATAAGGGTGAAAGGATGTCCATGCCCCCATCCAGTGGACAGAGGCTGGTTTCAGTAAACAGAACCAGATGTACAGCAGTAGAGAGGCAACGTGGGGGGAAATCCAGGTGGCAACCAGGGGGAGGTGTCCCGAAGGCAGCCGAGAGAATGGGTCAGGACTCAGGAGACAGGTTGAGGCTGCAGAGGATGGGGAGAAACTGGGAAGGCTGTGGTGGCCACAGTGGCAGGAGGAATGAGATAATCAGGGAAGGTGTGCTGAGAGGTGACCAGGGCACCCGTGGTGAAAGGCTCTTAAGGAAAGGTCTCTTTCCCTCCTCAGCTGCTGCTGCTGCCCCTGGGTGCCAACCCCAGCACTCATCTGGGTCCGTATGGAATTGGACCTTTCCTGGTGGGCTCCACTTTAGGGAAACCTGATAGCAAATTCCAAACCAATAAGAGCAAGTAAATGAGGGGTGATTACTGACAATAGGAGAGGGTACACCACAGGGTGCCTCCAAATAGCATCTCCTCCAGTACGTTTTAAGTGCTTTATAGGTCATTAACTACTTGACAGAGAGAGCCTGACGCTTAAAGCAAAGAATTCTGCGCCTCTGCCAGGGAAAATCAATCAGAAATGAAGATAGAGCATCACTGGCATTAAGATGTACAGGGTGGGCAAACGGGATTCGATTTACACATAATTTTAAGGTCCTCTCCATTGTGTAAAGTGAGGCAACGTGTATTTGAGGCCATTTATAAATCCCAAACTGGAGTTTAGAAATATTTAACTTCCCCGCTGCCTTTTTTTTTTTTTTTTTTTTGTTGTTGTTAATGAAATATTTCAAAGATGGGAAAGTACGGAGACAGGCTTAAACATCTAAGCCCATCACCTGATTCTGTCAAATAAAACTATAGCTATATAGCTAAGACTGAAGCTTTTAAACATTACTTGTTTTTTTAAAATGTTGTTTGTTTATGCTTCCTGGCTTTTCAAATTCTATCTTCCCGCCCCACCTCTTCAGGGAGACCTGAAGGCTGACCACCCACCCCTGCCTAAGACATCACTCCTTCCTCTGAAATCCGAGAGTAATTACTGCCTCTTTAATTAACTTGGCAATTAATCACCACCTGCTTGTGAAACAGCTTTTATTGTCCTTGTCCATCTTGCATGTGGGATGCGGGTGGGGGTGGGGACCAGGCAGGCAGGGGGAGGAGGGAAGGCAGGCTGGGCTCTCCTCAGGGTCCCAGGCTGAGCAGGGTCTGCTGGAAGGAGAGGCTTGATATCCAGGGGGTCAGCTCCCTCCTGGCTCTGTTTAGGCAGCTGCCACGTACCAGGAACTGAGATGAGCTGGAGAGAAGCCCCAAAAGAGCAGTGGGCAGCTAGGAGGGTAACCTACCCTGTGCAGCTTCAGGGCCCCTGCTCTTCTTGCTGCTCCCTTCTGACCAGAATGGTCTTTCCATATTGGGTCTGGTTGTGGGTTGCATTGTGACCCAAAAAAAGATACGTTGGAACCCTAACCACCAGTACCCGTGAATGTAACCTGATTTGGAAATAGGGTCTTTGCTGATGTAATGACGTTAAGATGAGGTCATACTGGATTAGAGTGGGCCCTAAATCCAATGACTGGCATCCTTATAAGAAGGGCATGTGAAGACAGAGACACAGGGAGAACTCACTGTGCCACCAAGCTGGCTCCTCTGCACACCTGCATCTGACTGCCCAGGATCTCAGCATTTCTTTGGTCGATTAACCCTCCCCCACCCAACTCCAGGAGCAGCTCCTACATCCTCCTCTGTCAGAGGAAGCTCTCTCCCCTATCCCATATCAGAGACCACCCTGCAATCAAAACGACTCTCTTGGGAGGTGGAAGTTCCCAAGAACTGCCCTCCCCCCAGAACAGCATGCCTGCTCAAGTCAGTTTACTTAATGATAACCCCTGGGGCTCCCCCAGGAAAATCCTCCCACATGCCCGCAAACCCTCAGAAGTGGGCAAGGTACACTGGTTTGAGCAGAGTGCTTTTAACTTCTGCTGTGATTGCGGGGAGGGTGGGGGGGAGTGGTCAGAGAGGGAGAGGGCGCTGCAGGCTACCAGGATTTTAACACGAAGGCAGGGCTGTCTCACTCATACTGCCAAACACAGCGCTCGGTGCAGCCTGTTCATTGAAACGATTCACCTTCTAACCCATCTGCTCTAATCCACTCCCTTTTGATAGATGGGAAACTCAGGCCCGGACACTCCACAGGGCATCGCTGTGTAGGGATCTGAGGTCCAGTGATGTAAGCATGTCCCAAGTGACAGCGTTTCTCTGCACCTCAGTCTCCCCATTCTAGAAGGAGAATAGTAATACCACCCTCTAGGGATGTTACCAGCCTTAAAGATAGCTCTAAAAATCTATATGTACATTTTCCATGAATTCAATCAACATCTTTTGAGCACTTCCTGAGTGCCAGGTCCTGGGGATACAGCAGTGAGCGGCACAAACCCGGTGTCCTGACTTCAAGGTGCTACCTATTTGGTAGAAAAAGACAAAGAAACGCATTACCCTCGAGGTAGTTAAGTGTTATGATGAGGTGTACAGAAGCAGTGAGGAAAAGGATACAGATCTCAGGAGGACCCAAAAGAGTAGTGGCGGACACAGGGGGAAAAAAAAGTCAAAGAATGGATGCCGCAACCCCACACCCCCACTGTCTGAACCCCTTCTTTGCCTTAGCCAATCAGGCGCCAGCATCGCCGGCCTGCCGACTAATCAGCAGCCGGAACAGGAGCTCTAGTCGCAGACCAAGGCTTCCCCAGGGAGGGCGGCCGGAGCCCGCGTGCCCCGCCCCTCCCGGCCCCGCCCCTCCCGGCCCCGCCCACTCCCCGCCTAAGGCCCGCCCCACCACGGTCAGCCGCGCCTGCCCGGAGTTCCCTGGCCGGCGGCCGGCCGCTGGGGCCCAGTATTGTCTTAAGGGCCGAAAAAAGAGGAAAGGGGGGAGGGTGGGGAACTGCCAAGTGACCGGCAGAGGATATATAACATTTTCTTTCACCATCGACAATCTTGCACAATGTATGAAACAGACGGTATCGCCTGGACAGGAGCGTGAGGCCGCGGGCAAGGTAAGCAGCACCCGGCGGGCGTCTCCGGGCGTGGGGGACACCCAGAGAAGATCGGGGCACCACCTCCCATGCTGAGCGGCTGTCGCGGGGTCTGTGTCCCGGTCCGCGCTCTGAAGGGTCTCGTGAGCCTTGAGCAGTGTGGACGCGGCCCCAGAGATGAGGCATCTCCGAGGCGGTGTGGACGCGGCCTCTGAACTGAGACGTGTTCAGTGACTTGGGGGCTGCCGAGGTGGTGTAGACGAGCGCAGGGGAGCGGGCTGAGGCGCCCCCGAAATCCCGAGGTAGTGGAGACTGATCCCTAAGGCTGGGGTTGACGGTCCTCGTAACTCGCGGCGGGTGAGACTGGAGACTCGGACTATAACTGAGGCACCTTCCAGCGACCCGGGGGCAGGTGAGGCTGTGTGGACCCGCACCGCAGAACCACGAGCAGGTGTACACGCGGGCGGGTGGCACACGCGGAAAGTTTGCTGGAGCGCGCGGCGCGGACTCAGGGTCCGCGCGCCGACGGAGGCGCCGCGCTGGGGCTGGGACCCCGCTCACCGCCGCTGGCCTCAGCCGCTTCCCCGGGCCAGAGGCGCCCTGGGGGAACCCCAAACCCCAGCCTCAGCTTCTGTAGCTGAGGCGGAAAAGGGAGCTGGGGAGGCAGTAACTGAACTGAGCCCTAGAGGAAAACCAGAGATTGATTTCGAGCCTCTCAGGCAGGTCCACCCAGCACCTGCTCTGTCCCCGCTGAAGCCTGGGGCATCTCCATTTCACCTGTGAGGGGCAGAGCCAGCTTGGTGTCCACGCGCTGGTCATCAGCTGAGGGGACTCCAACTCGGTCTGGTCCAAGCCCGGAGCCCTGCTCCTTCTCTCCTTCCACTTCTGCGCCAGGATGTTGGGGGGGAGTGCAGATGGAACCTGGGGGTGGGGTGTCAGGAGGCCCTGGATCGGGACCCCCGGATCTGCCTCCCCCTGCCCCTTTGTGTCTCCCGGTGGCCTCACAGCATCAGGCAAGGGAATGAATGGAGGAGGGAAGAAGGGGGTGGGGGGAGAGTATGGGACAGGTGATGCTAGCGCTCACCTACCTCGACCCAGGGGAGCTGTGTCTGGCGCAGATCAAGTGGGGCAGGGTAGCTATGTGACACTCTTCTGTAGGAGAAGACACCCAACCCCAGTCTCTGCCACAGGGGAAAGGCAGAAGGGGGCCCAGAGGCTGGAGGGACACCTACAGGTCCAGGGTGGTTCTCGGGGTGGCTCCACCTCTCTGTGTCTTTTGTCCCCATTCTTACTCTCACACACCCTCCTAGTCTCTGTGATTCCTCACAGGTTCTTTGCACATGTTATTTATTTTTCTGATCAACAAGTAGTCATCAAACATCGACTGTGTCCCAGGCACAGGCAACTCGGTGGTGAACAAGACAAACCCCGTCTCTGCCCTCACAGGACTTCCAGACCAGTGCAGGGACATAGCTGGTGAACAACAGTCAGGAAAGGAATGGGGACAGGAGGCAACCTTGAGTGGGCATGAGGAAAGGCTTCTCTGCAGAGGTGACAGTGAGTCAGAAGGGTTAATGCCTCATCATCAGTTACCTCCTCCAGGAAGCCTTCCCTGACCTCCCTGACCTGACACTTTCCCTATGCCAGGCTCTCATAGCCCGGGAACCACTCCCTCCGTGGACATTTTTATGTCATTATTGGGTTGATGTTTGTCTCCTCCCTTCAACTGTAAGAGGCATGAGGGCCGGACCTGAATCTCTTCTGGGTAGATGGTAGGCCAAGCGAATAAAGGATGAGTAGAATTTCCCCAGAAAAACAGGAGCTGCTCAGCCAGGTCAGGCATCCTGACAGCAGAAATTTTTCTTTCCCCGTCCCTGGCCTGAGTCCTGGGCTCCACACCCCATTTGCTGTTCAGAGATACAAAGTAAAAGAAAGCAGCAGGCCCGGTGAGGAAGAGAGCAGGGAAAGGCCTGGCACAGATGGCCCGCTGGAGTGCCGAGCCTGTCCCTCGGGAAGGGAAGAGACCCTTCTGGGGGGAGGCCTGGGGACAGGTGACTGTCCTGTTCTCTGAGTTCAGATCAGCCTACTCCTCATTTTTCTGTCCCAGCTCTGGGAGGCTTGGTTTCCTTCAAATGCCGCTCTGGGAGAAGGTGGTGGCCAGCAGGGTCCCCAGGATGGCCAGGGTACAGGGCCACAGTAACTCCCCTCCTCCCCCCACATCTTGGACAGACAGGACTCAGGGCAGTGCCTCTCTGACCCAGAGTCAGGCCTCTGGGCCACAAATAGCAGCGCAAGTGATCTGCAGTTCATTTAAACTCCTGGCTGGAAAGTAGGAATCAGGCTTAGAGGGGCAACTCTTATTTTCATTTTTCATAGTTTTATACTCAGTGAATTTCTCCCTCCCCTGGCTCTGACAGACCTGTGCGCCTGGCAGCTTTCCTGTGGCAGATTATGCTCTCACAGATGCCTGACAAAGCTTTTAGTGCCCCTCCATCCTCCCCACTTCAGGGGATTGAGCGGCCTCCACGCACAGCTAGAGAGTGTCTGCATGCTTTATTCAGGCTCTGGCAGGGACGGAATAAAAACGGCCTCCCCACCCAGCCCCCCAGCCAGCCCTCCTGCCTGGAATTGCTTTAAAAAATTAACTTGCAGATATGGAGATATAGGTATATGTATAGCTGATTCACTATGTTATAAAGCAGAAACTAACACACCATTGTAAAGCAATTATACTCCAATAAAGATGTTAAAAAATAAAAATAAAAATAAATTAATTTGCAATGATTCACTCCCTTTTGTTCTAGGGGGATCACCAGCATTTTAAAGATGTATTTAAATCAGATTCACTGCTCCCAGTTAAACCTTAACTGCCTCCCCCCACCCAGCAGAAAGAGCACTGGATTTGGAGTCGGGCAGCGACTCAGCGGTTCACGCCAAGTTCTGCTAATGATGAGCTGTGTGACCTTGGGCAAATTACTTAACCTCTCTGCGCCTCCATTGGCTCCTCTGGAAACTGAGGTTAATGATAATCCTTCCCTCCCAGGGTGTTGTGAGGATTAAATTAGATAACGTTCAGGGAAGAGCCATGCAATGCCACGCCTGTGTTTTCTGTTCCCCAGTACTGGCTGTCCCTCTAATTAGCCTGGTGACCTTGGGTGGGCCACTCAGCCACTCTCGGCCCTCAATTTCTGCATCTGAAAAGCACAGGGGTTGTTCTAGGATATGATGCCACTGAGCCCCCCACCTCCAGCCCTGAGCCCCCCCTCACCTCCTCCTGCCCTCTGCCAGACACCTTCCCTTGTCCACCCCTTTCCTCGTTATCCAAGCACTCATCTCTAATTGGAGGTGGTCCCCCTCCCCAGCTGCCTCTCCTCCTGGCTCCCTGTGAAGTCTGCAGGGTTGGGCCCCAGGGGCCTGCCGTTTTTGGCTCATTTTCAGGAGCAATTAGCCACAGGCCTTGGAGGTGGCCTCAGTGGGCGTGTGGCCAGGCCACTGGAAGCCAGGACTCTGCTCCGTCTGTGGCCTGCGGCGCTCCCACAGGCCCGGGGGTCCCCATTGCCAGTGGTGGGGAGGCAGATTCCCAGGCAAAGCCATTTCCATTTCTGTACTTTATGACTCCTTGAAGCCTCGAGTCTGAGTGTAAATTAGTTCTACCCTGTGCTTTTGTTGGCAACTGTCTGCTCCTTGGAAGCGAGGGGCTTTGTCAGGAAGAACAAAGCTGTTTGGTGTTTTTCTGATTTGGGGGAAGCGTGCTCCTGTGGGAGGGCTCATCGCTTCTCAGTGTCAGTTCCGAGTCCTTGGTTCTCAGACTCGCTGGTTTTGTTTTGGGTTTTTAACTCCTATGGCTTAAGAGTCACATATGTTTGTGTGTGTGTTGGCTGAGGGATTTTTTTTTCCCTCCTTTTTGGCTTGCATAGTGTATTCCGTGGAAGCTAATTCCAGGGACTGAACTTTTCAAATCACTGCTTCAACAGCTTTTAAAAATCTGGACGTAGTTACTCCTGTCATCCATGTGTAAAGATTTAGAAAAAATTCCCAACCCGAGGGTGGGCAACCTCAAGGATGTACAGCTCCTGGCAGCCCGCACTCGCTGGAGACCTGAGGTCAAAGCCGAAATGTCGAGCTCCTCTTGGGACGCGAGGGGGCGGGAGGAGCGTGGTCTGCTCGGTGTCAGACATCTGGATATTTAGAAAACATCTGGGTGGCTGGATTTTTCAGGTTTCTGCCTGACATTTAATATCACAAACATTGAGCCTGCCTCCCGTCCCCCGCCTCCCAAACACACCCAGCCCCTTCCCTCCCCTTCCTGACGGGTAAGAAACATCCATTCTTTCCAATTCCCCAGCGTTTCCCCCCTACCGGAAATCTGATGGGCTTATGACATCATGGCTGGCTGCTGAGCGATGAAGTGGATGCCACAAAGAAATCCGACATATCAGATGGATTCTGAAATCAGTTTCCCTCTGGCTGTAGTAACAGGCGTGAAGTCAGGAGAATATGAGCTTTGTTTAAAAAACAAAAAATAAAACTAGGACCCGACCTGTATTAAATACAATATTTTAAAGCAAACAGACCTTTTGGACATCATCCTATTTTAATAGAAAATGCTGGTTTTTATGAAACGAAAGCGGCTAATAAATCAGACCTCAAGCTGCATGTGAACATTCCATTTCTGTTGAGTTTTGTGTGTCCTTATTCACTAATAAAGGAGGAACTGGGAATGGTTTCTCTCCCTTCGTTATTCAAATGGGATAGCTTTTTTTTTTTTTTTTTGAGCCAATAAAATTCATTGGGTAAATTGCTGGTTTATGTTTTTCTAGGAATCCATTTTTATGGAGTGACCTTGGACCTGACCCGGTCTGCAAACATTGTATTTCCCTCTGCTGGTTTTTCTGGCTGTGAAACTGCTAAGAGGATGCAGTTAAGCCTGATTTTCAGTCTCCTCTCTGCAGGGCAGGGCCGGGACCTGGTGAGCCAGGTCGGTTCTTGGGATGAAAACCACTTTGAAAGGATAAAGGAGGAGAACAGACAGTGAAGGGGCCTGCGATACGAGCCCCAGGGCAGCCTGGGAGGACGGATCCACTGTCTTCCCCATCCTCCCAAAGGGGAGCGAGGACCTCAGAAACAGCTCCAGGCTGAGGGCGCTCACCCCTGATGCAGGCTCAGGTTAGAGGAAGCTCTGGGTTCCAGGTGTTGTGCCTGCCAGGTCCCTAGTGCGGGCATGTGGAGTCTAAGAGACCGGGATTGGAGTCCTAGCTCCTCCGTGGACAAGCTGTGGGGCCCTTCACCTTGCAGCCTCTGCCCCTGGGAGTGGGCATAACGACACCACCTTGCTTGCTGGGAGAAGCTTAGTGCTGGATGCTCCACACGATGCCCGGCCACTTCAAAGGGCTCTGGGGTCTGTCTCAGAGCCGGGAGAGGCTGGGGGAGATTCTGGAGCTGAGTCCACTGCCTCGGTTTGTTTGTGTCCCGGCTCTGCCAGCCACCATCTGCGTGACCACATTGATCTGTGTGACGTTGTCTGTGCCTTGGTTTCCTCATTCGTCAAACCATAATAATAATCGGACAAACTTCACACACGGGGCAGTGGAGAGAACTAATGTAGTAAGCGCTCACCAAGCGTTAGCTCTTACGTGAGACGTGCCCCTGAGCCCAGCAGGTGGGTTGCTGGGTAGGACTGTTGGGCCTGGGATGGGAGGGGGTGTGTCAAGCTGAGCACAGGTAGAGGATAATCGAGGACTGAATAGAGCACCCCTCCTCTCTCTGCACAGAACATTCCGTGGCTCCCCATTGCTCAAAGGGAATAAAGTTCCCCTCCTTAACTGGGCCCCAGGTACCTCACACTTGGACCTCATGCACTGTTCTCTCCCCTCATTTCTCTCTCGTCCTCCCAGCTGGAGCACACCGCCTTCTCTGGACTCAGTACTAATGGGTAGGTCACATTTTCGAGAACCTGCCATCAGGTTGGATCAAATGGATTAACTCATTTGATCCTCACACCAACCCATGCAGGGGATATGGTTATCATTCCTATTTTAGAGACAAAGACGAGACTTCAGGGGTTAAGTATCTTGCCTCAGGTACCAGAGCCTGGATTGGAGCCAGGGGTTGGGCTCCTGCACCATCCGCTTAATCCCAGCCCCACTGGCTCCACTGGGCCTTCCCCCTCCTGTTTCCCACCTCATCCCTAAAGCCAGAGCACCTGCCTTCTCAGAATGCCCGCCCCATCTCTGTCTGCCAAGATTCTTATTGCCACTTTGGCCAAGAGGCCTTCCCAGACCACCCTCCAGTCATGTCATCCAAGGAATGCTGGCGGGGCCCATTGTGCCCCCCTCAGGATGCGGCTCTCCGTGGTTGGCCCTCGGGACCCTGGTCCACCTTACCTACAGGTCAGGAGCTGTGCTGTGGCCAGCTTTGTGTCCCTCACAAGGCACTCACTGACGACCTACTATGTGCAACACGTGGGGACGCATACGGCAGGTGCCCACACCCAGCCTGGTCTTCTCTCCCAAACTCCAGGCCTGTCCAACCGATGCCTTTTGCCTGCCACAGCTCCATTTGGATGGCCAGAGGGCAGCTTCACCTCAGCAATCATAAACCGAGCTCTTGAAATTCATCTCCACAACCTTCCCCATCTCAGGTAATGGCACCTTCATTTTCCACTCAGTTCCTCGGGCCAAAAAACCTTGGGATCATCTTTGACTCCTGTCTCTTTCTCTCTTTCATAATCTCAAGCTCTCTTTCTCTCCACCCCACCCTCACCCCCCATTCACCCTCAGCAAATACCATTGGTTCTACTTTCAAAGTATACCAGCAGTTTGACCCCTTCTCCACCTGAACTGCCCACCTGTATGAGTGCAGCAGCCTCCTCATGGTTCTCCTGCTTCCCCCTCGGCCCCCTGGAATTCATTCTCTATGCAGCAGCCAGAATGACCCTGTTAGAACTTAGGCCAGATCCTGCACTTCTCTGCCCAAAACCCAGCAATGGCTCCCAGCTCATTCAGGGTCAAAGCAGAGTCCTGCCTGGGGCCCCCGCTTGCTCCCTCTCTGCCCTCAGCTCCTGCCACCCCCCATCTTGCTCACTGACCTCCATCATACCATGTGTATTCCCACCTCAGGGCCTTTGCACTTGCTGTTCCTTCTCCCCAGTATCTACTTCCTTCTGGTATTTACATTGATCAAATGTCACCTGCTCAGAGAGACTTTCCCTTACCTCCCTGCCCCATCCTTTCCCCACTGTGGTGTTCTTTCCCTGCTCTGTTGCTCCTCAGCAACTATTCCCACTTGACCTTATGTTATACATGTATGTGTCTGTTACTAGAACGTAACCTGCACTAGGGCAGAGCCCCGCCTGTCTTCTCACTGCTGTATCCCTGATGCTCAATAAACATTTGTTGAATGAAAAGCTAGATGGATGGATTCCATGAAGGGACAGCAAGTACTAAACACCTGGTCTGTATCAGGTTCTGTGCTGGGTGCTGAGGCAACACATGTGAACAAGACCTCCTGTCCCACCCACAGAACCCTAGTCTGAGGAGGGAGACAGACGCCAAGCAAGAAATCACGGAGCAGGTGGAATGGGGTGGTGTCCGGGAATGAGCTCAGAGGAGGAATTGGTCCAGCCCGTCCAAGGGAGCTTCCTGAAGGAGGGGGCATACGCAGGGCGACCTGGAAGGTGAATAGGAATTGGGCAGGGAGGAGGGTCAGGCAGACAGGTGGGCAGTGTGCTCCAGGGGCTGAGGACCGGCCTGGTGGGCAGGTAACCTCATATTAAGGTCAATAGGGGTTAGGTGGGTGGAGAGAAGGGCAAGTTTTCCAGGTTGGGGTCACCACGTGGGGAAAGGCCCCGAGGCGGGAATGAGTGTGGGCAGCGTGGCTGGCGGGGATGGACTGAGGAAGGTCTTAAGTGCTGCCTGGAGAGGCGTTAGGAGGAGCGGCAGAGCCTGGGCTGGAATCCTGGCTCTTCCCCTCCAACGGTGTGATCCTGGATGCATCACTTCTCTTTTCTGCAGCTCAGTTTTCCCATCAGTGGACTCCTGACTATGTGCCTTTTCTGCTGCATGTCCTGCCTCACAGAGAGGGTGAGACTTAAACCTGGAGGGAGGGATCCAGGGTAGAGAGGAGAATGCCAGGAAGAGCATGGTGAGCAGGGGGAACAGAATATGCGAAGACATGGGGCCTTTCTTCTGGATGTGTTTCTCCAGTCGCTCCCTCGGGGAGCAGCGAGGCAGAGAAGACAATGAAAGGGGCAGCTTGCCTGTCCCCAATGGGGGCCAGCCCTGGAGCATGCCTGGTTCTCCACTTGAGGGGCCACCCAACTTTGGCCTCACTCTCGGCTGAGCACCACAGCCCTGAGGCAGGCCCTCGAAGCTGAGGGAGCCAAGGCTCAGAGCAGAGGTGACTGGCAGCCACGTTACCACATGGCTGGTAAGTGGCAGACAAGGGACTTGAATCCAGACCTACCTGGCCCCACTCCCTGCTGTCCTTTTGCAAGACTGAGCCACAACCTGTGGGTGGGCCAGGTCTCGGGGAGCCAGGATCGCACAGGTGAGAACCTGCTCATGCGAGGCTCTGAGACTGAGTCCCATGCCCCCACCGCAGGGCTGCCCTGATCAAGGCCACTTCCTCCTTTGGGGGAGGTGAGTCAGGCCTCTGGAAACCCTCTAAGCCTCTCCCCTTGGCTGGAACTTCTCTGAAGACTCTGGAAGCTCCTGGAATATTCCAGGATTATTGACTCCCTGGAGCCTCCCAACCACCCCTCGAACAGGGGCTGTTTTTATCCCCATTTGACAGGTCGGGAAACTGAGGCTCGGAGAGGAGCAGTTACCCAGGGAAGGCACATAGGTTAAATGGGGAGGTCCTGCTGGGTTCATTCTCTGAGGCTGCTTTAGGGACAGAGGGCCTAGCTCCATGTACAGCTGAGAGCTGGTGCTGGGGCCTAAAGCGGGAGTTTCACAGGGCTAATTTCAGCCTACATTAAGAACTTTCTTCCAGGTATGCCCAAGATGGACACTTTGCAGGAGTTTCAACAACCTCTGCAAGTGGAGGGAGGGGAGATTAAAGTCATGTTGGATTGAGCAGTCCAAGTTTCTTTGACCTCTCCAAGCTTCAGTTTCCTTATCTGTGAAATGGGGATATTAATACCT
Organism: Balaenoptera musculus; assembly: GCF_009873245.2. Lineage (NCBI taxonomy): Eukaryota > Metazoa > Chordata > Mammalia > Artiodactyla > Balaenopteridae > Balaenoptera > Balaenoptera musculus. Next base: position 97,880,286 of record NC_045794.1, on the reverse strand, counting down.
AGCTGTCAGAGGCATTAGGAGTCAAGGAGCCCACAAAAGGTGTCCAGTAAGTGCCACTGTCCCCTCCTGGGGCTCCCAAGCTTCCCCTATAACAGCCAAGCTTAGAGGGTAGAGTGGCAAAGGGGCCACCTCCAACAGCCCTGTCCCCGTGGAGCAGCCCCGCAGACCCTGGTGCTTCCCTGACATGGGGAGCTGGGGGGGTAGGTCAGGCTAGGGGTCCCAGACAACTGCCTCCTGGTCTCATGTGTCAGCTGGGCCATGGGGTACCTTGAGTAACGGGAAGGCCCCACAATGACTTCTTTCTTTTTTTTTTCTTTTTCACTGCACCGCGCAGCTTAGTTCCCCGGACAGAGATCGAACCTGGGCCCCCTGCAGTGGAATCGTGGAGTCCTAACCACTGGACTGCCAGGGAAGTCCCCCCCTACAATGACTTTTTGAAAAGCACAGCTTTGAGGGCAGACACAGGCCTCTTGCCACCACTGACACTGGCCTCCAGGAGGCAGGGCTCACATCTCATCTTCGTAATAGCCTCACTGCTCTAAATCACAGCCCCACCCAGGCTTCGCCCAGAGCCTCCCTGCCCTCCAGAGCTTCCTGCCTCCCTGGTTAGGAAATGGCTCAATGCCAGGACCCAGAGAGCTGGCGAAATCTCACTCCAATGGGTTCTGTCACGGTGCTCCAGGCAGTTGGTATTTATAGAGCACCTACTCTGTGCTAGAGACTTTCCTTACCTTTGCTCAAATAATTCTTGAGGTGGGCCTACCATCTCACGTCACAGGAGAGAAAGCCAAGGCTCAGGGAGAAGCAGCATCTGGGCTAAACAACATCAGAGCTGGGCTTCTATCCCCAGGGGTGAGCGTTCTCTGCATCCTGCGTCCCCCGGGCAGGGCAGTGGAAGGAGCACTGGCTTTGCAGCCCTGGAGCATGGTGGGTGGTGGTGGGGACTCTGGGCTTTGCAGGAGGACAGATCCAGGCCCAGTCCTGACTCTGCCCTCGTGTTTTTGCACATTCTGTTCCCTCTGCTCACTATGCTTTTCCTGGCAGACTCCTCTCTACCCTGGATCTCTCTTGGCTTAAGTCTCACCCTTTCTGTGAAGCAAGGCAGTGTAGCCAGGGATCCACAGGCTTGTTTTCAAATCCTGCCCCCACCGAACTTGGAAGGGAGAAGAATAAGGGACACAGCATGCAAACAGGGAACAGCATGGGCAGAGGCAAGAGGTTGTGAGTAGGCCCTTGAGAGCCGCATCAGCTGGGAGGGTGGAGCCAGGCAGAAGGGAGGAGGCCTGGGTTGGGTTGCCCTGTCACCATTCTGGGCCTTTGCCCAGGCTGTCTTCCCTGCCCGGCCTACCCTTCCCCTTCTCCTGTCCAAGCCATCATGCCTTTAAGTCCCTGGGCAGTGGAGTTCCCTGTCCGTCTCTTCCTGAGCCACCCCTCTCCACATCCTCCTTCCCCAGTGTTCCCACGGCCCCAAGTGCCACCTTGATGTGAGCAGTCAGTGTCTCAGGTCACGCAGGTTTGTGTCCTGCCTGTGCGTGGTAGCAAGGTCCTTGACTCAAATCTTGGCTCTGCCCCTCGCCCACTGGGTGACCAGGGACAAGCTACTTCACTTCTCTGTTTTTTCCTCTGTAGGATGACAGCAGCTGCCCCCAACTCACAGGGTTCTCTAGGGGATTAAATGAGGTTGTGCTTATAAAGCAGCAAACCACACCGCCTCCGAAAGTCAGCCAGCTGGGACATACACGTTCATGCACATCATTATTAGTATTTGTGAGTCTCTTGAGGGTAAGGCCTTGTGTCTGGTGTCCTGCTCACTGCAAGGCAGAAGCGGGGGGCTTGGCGATCGCTTCCAGAACAAATGGGCAGCCTGTTCTCCTGTGCAAATGTGAGCTCTAATAAAACTACCAGTAACCTAAATAGTTATCGTGTATTGAATGCCTACGTCATCTTGTTTAATCCTGACTAACCTTCAACGTGGGAATTGTTAGACCCAATTGGCAGATAATATAATTGAGGCTTAGAGAGCTTAGGCCTGAAACGCAGAGAATGAGCAGCTGAGTTGGGTTTCGCACCTGTGTCTGGCTGTGTGTTGGTTAGGACTCTGTCCTGTTATGCCCTTTGCTGGATAGTCCAGACGCCCCCTTCTCTCCCTCGTGGGTGCCCTTCCCCATCGCCAGGCCACCCCTTGGAGTCACTGGGGTGAGGGGATGTAGACTTCGGGACCCATGGTGATCTGTCTGTTCGTGAGTCCTGTGCCCTGTGGCACACGCACACACATGTGCATGCAGTGCACATACATGCGCACACATACACTTGACCTCCGCGGCCAACAAGCTCCCCTCACCGGTCTCCAGAGCCACGTCTCCGCCACGTCTCTGCAACCGCAACGGCGTGAAGTCTGTGTGAAACATTTGAGTCGAGCTGTCACTGCTGATCGATTTGTTGGCCTCAGTCCCCAAGCTGATTTCACTGGAGTTCCTGTTGGCTCATCGTGCATGGGCCCCACTGCCCGCAAGGGAGGAGCCAGCACCCTCCATCCAGTCCCGTCCAGCCCAGCACCAGGGAAGCCCGGGCCCTTGCTGGGGGCCCTGGGCAGATCACATGACCTCTCTGAGCTCCAGTTTCCTCATTTGTTCAGTGGACCCCATCCACTCTGTCTACCAGGTCAGGCTGGATTTGTGGCTCAAGTCGGACAATGAACGTGGAGGATTAAAGGGGGAAGAACAGGAGAATGTAAAGTGGTGGCTGGGGGTGGTATTCAGGGGAGTCCCAGCTCCTGGGGTCCACCTGGGCCCGCTGGGGAAGGTGCTGCATAAACCGTAAGTGGTTCTGAACCAAGTGGGGCGTGGGCCAGCCCTGGATCATCTTCCCTTGAACTCAGCTCTGGGAGCCACCGGTACCTGCACCCATCCCAGCAGCCTCTGAGAGGGTGTGGGCAGCCCTCAGGCAGGGGAGGGGCTTTGTGACTCTTCAAAGTGGCCGCATGGTGGGCCAGAGTTGCCAGTGGCCAGGGGATAAGGGCAGTGATGGGGCTGGGAGGGCCTGCATGGGCGCTGAGCCTAGGGCAGGCCAGCTCAGGGAGGAGAAAGCCTGGACCCTGGAGAGGTTCACTCATTCCTTCCTTCATTCTGCACGTGTTTGTTGAGCACCTCATTTGTGCCATGCAGACCCCATGCTCAGTGTTGGGTACAGGGCAGTGGACAAGACCCCTGCCCTCATGGAGATCACTTTCTGATGGAGGAACACAGACAAAAAAAAAATAATAAGGAAGTAAAATATATTGTGGTCCAGAGTGATAAGTGCTAAGAAGAAAAATAAAACAGTGAAGGGAAACAAGGGGTGGATGGTTTTTTTTCTTTCATTTCTAAATAAGGTGTCCAAGGAAGGTCTAATTGAGAAAGTGACATTTGAGCAAAGACGGCAAGGAGGTGAGGGGCTGAGTCAGATGGATCTCTGGGGGAAGAGTATTCCAGCCAGAGGGATCAGCCAGGGCGACGGCCTGGAGCGGGGAGCGTGCCTGACACGGTCAAGGAATAGCAAGGAGGCCCGCATGGCTGGAGGGGAGCGAGGGAGGGGGAGGCAGTAGCAGATGAGCTCAGAGAGGAAATGGGGGCCAGATGGTGAGGCCTCCTGGACGCACCATTTAAAAGGATCCCTCTGGCTGCTGAGTGGAGAAGAAACTGGGGGAGGGGCAAGGGCAGCACCAGGGAGACGGATAGGAGGCTGCTGAAAATAATCTAACAGGATTTGCTGATGGATTGGATGTGGGAGAGAGAGAGAGAGAGAGACAGGGAACGCGTGAGCAAGCAGAGGTGTCAAGGATGGCTCCAGAGAGTTCTGGTCAAACTGCTGGAAAGGCTGGCTGAGCCTAGAGGCTCAGCAGAGACCCTGAGGGAGGCCAGGGATGCTGTGAAGGGTGGGGGCTGGCTGAGCCCCAAACAAGCAGATGCCATGGCCAAGAGGGCTCTCCAGCTTGGCAGCCCCTGGTGGATTAGAAAGCTGGGGCTTTCTGTGCCCACGGGGGCTACGCGGGCCCCAGCCCAGCCCCGGGAAGGGTCACCCTCTCTGTGCTCTGGACTGGGGGCTGGGCTTAAAGTGGTCCATGGCCGATATGAACCCTCTCCACACATCCTTCCTACCCATCCACTCATCCATCCACTTACCCACCCACCCTCCTCCCACCCATCCAGCCCCACCTCAGCACCCCAACTACCCGGGTGCTGTCCCAGACACTGGGCCTGTGTCCATGAACTCAGCAGACAAATCTCTGCTCTCGTGGACGGACATCTCGTGTCCAGGCCTGAAGCAACTTCTCCACGGGGCAGAATAAGACCAAAGGATAGTCTTGCTTCTTTCCAGTTTAAGGTCACTCAACAAGTTTGTGACTACATGTGATCTCATTGTTGAACATTTCTAAGTCATTTCAAACAAAGTCTCCATCACTAAAAATCTTTGGTCAGGTCATGTCACCTGGTTTGGGTTCCAGGAAAGACTGGCAGAATTGAGGGCTCCATGCTGCCAAGACTCAGGGAGGCAGGGATGGGGGGGGGTCCCGAGGAGGTGGTCTTTATACCCGGACACAGAGGGGGAGAGAGCGTTTGGGGTGGAAGCATGGCATACCCAAAGGCACAGGGTGCATGAGGGTGGGGGGATTCTGCAAAGCCAGGTGGGCTGACCACGGAGGGTCTCATAGGCCCTGATGGATCATCTGGTCTTTGTTCTGAGGGCAGTGGGAAGCCTTTGAAGGTTTCTGAGCTGGGGGAATGACCCACCCTGTGGCGGCACCACGGAGGATGAATGAGAAAAGGCAAATTGTTTTGAGATGGTAGACCAGTGAGGAGGCTGTGGCCTTGATCAGTAGGGATGCTGAGACCTGACCCAGGAGAATGAGGGGTCAAGGGGGATGGATATGGGATCGGGGGTAACTGTATAGATCTGGTAAGTGGGGTGGGGGCACCACTTGCTGAGGTCCCACAATTGGCCACTTCGGATAACCTCACACCAGACGTGGTCCTACTGCAGTGTACCCACCTTGGAAATGTCCCTATCCACACCTGGCCCTCTGTACCACCAGTACTTGGCGCCATCCTGGACCCACTCTCCCCTACATTGGTGCCATCTCCAAGTCACTTTGATTTTGGCTCCCAAATGCTTCCCAGTGTATCCCTCCCCTGTGCCTGTGCAGTCGCAGGCTGGGCCCTGCTTCTCCAGGCTTGGACCAAAGCCATGGCCTCCTCCTGGCCTTATGCCTCCAACCTCGTACTGCTGCCCCATCCCCTGCAGAATAGCCAAAGAGATCTTTCTTGAACCTGAGTCTGGCGTGCCACCCTCCTCATTCTCATGGTGTCCCATTGCCCTGAGGAAAGCCCACTCAGCACAGACCCTCCTCGGCCTGCCTGCTCCCTTCTGCAGCCCATGCTTCCCAACACGTTCAGCCTCAGACTGAACTTCTTGTTCCTGCTTCACTCGTTTGGCTAAGGTTTACTGTGCACGTACTCTGTGCTGGCACCACGCTTGCACCGAAGGTTGGGAACTGTGTGAGGGTAGAGAGACTCGGTCATGGGGTCTGGGAACAGGTAAGGCCTTTCTAAGGACCAGACATCTGAGCTGAGATCCAGAGGATGAGCAGAAGGTGGTGAGGGGGAGAGTGTTTCAGGAAGAAGGAATAGCTAGAGCAAAAGGCCTGAGGCAGACACCAGTGGGACTCATTGCAGGGTCCTGTGCACATAGCAAGGCCTCCACTACCTGGTACCCCACCTTTGTCCAAAGTTGGCAGCTTGGGAGCATCAGGGGCCAAGCCTGGGCAGGTGGCAGGGCCAACTCCTGTGGGCCTGTGGGGTAGACTGAGGTATGGGACCTTTTCTCATTTAAAAATTAGCTTAATTGAGATATTTATCATTTTATCATTTTTTAAAAAAAAGCTTTATTTCGATATAACTCACATACTATAAAATTCATCCTTTTAAAGTGTATAATTTGGGCTTCCCTGGTGGCGCAGTGGTTAAGAATCCGCCTGCCAATGCAGGGGACATGGGTTTGAGCCCTGGTCTGGGAAGATCCCACATGCCACAGAGCAACTAAGCCCGTGCGCCACAACTACTGAGCCTGTGCCCTAGAGCCTTCGAGCCACAGCTACTGAAGCCTGCGCGCCTAGAGCCTGTGCTCCGCAACAAGAGAAGCCACCGCAATGAAAAGCCCGCGCACAGCAACGAAGACCCAACGCAGCCAAAAATAAATATATGTTTTTTAAAGTGTTTAATTCACTAGTTTTTAGCATATTTATAGAGTTGTGCGACCATCACCGCTATCTAATTCCAGAACACCTTCCTCATCCCCCAAAGAAACTCTGTCCCCGTTAGTAATCCCTCCTCATTTCTCCCTACTCCCAGGGCTGAGTAACCACTAATCTACTTTCTGTCCCTATGGATTTGCCAATTCTGGACATTTCACATAAATGGAATCAGACAATATGTGAACTTTCTTGTCTGGCTTCTTTCACTTAGCATAATTTTTTTTTTTTTAGGATTCATTCATGTTGTATCATGAATCAGTACGTCATTCCTCTTTATGGCCAAATAATATTCCATTGAATGGATAGACCACATTTCCACATTTTATTCATCCATTTATCAGATCGGTTTTTTCCATTTGGGCCCTATTATGAACAATGCTGCTATAAACATTCCGTACAAATTGTTGTATGGATGTGTGTTTTCATTTCTCTTGAGTGGATACCTAGAGGTGGAATTGCTGGGTTATATAGTAACTCTTTTTTTTTTTTTTTTTAACTTTCTGGCTGTGCCATATGGCATGTAGGATCTTAGTTCCCCAACCAGGGATCGAACCCGTGGCCCCTGCAGTGGAAGTGCAGAGTCTTAACCACTGGACCGCCAGGGAAGTCCCTGTATAGTAACTCTTTGTTTAACCTTTCAACAAGTGGCTAGACTGTTTTGCACAGTGGCTGCACCATTTTACATTCCTACCAGCTGTGTATGAGGGTCCCAATTTCTCCACATCCTCTCAGCAACACTTGTTATTGCCTGTCTTTTGATTACAGCCATCCCAGTGAGTGAGAAATGATATCTCATTGTGGTTTTGACTAATGACTGATGATGTTGGGCATCTTTTCATGTGCTTCTTGGCCATTTACACATCTTCTTTAGAGAATGTCTGTTCATATTCCTTGCCCATTTTAAAATTGGGTTATTTGTCCTTTTATTGTTTTTTGTTTGTTTGTTTTTTGGCTGTGCCACGCGGCTTGCAGGATCTTAGTTCCCCAACCGGGGATTGAACTCAGGCCACGTGAGTGAAAGTGCCGAGTCCTGACCACTGGACCGACAGGGAATTCCTGTCCTTTTATTGTTGGGTTGTAAGAGGTCTTTATATTTCTGGATACAAATCCCTCATCAGGGAAAAGGAGTTGGGACACCAGGCTGAGGAGCCAGGCCCTGGGCTTCCCTGAGCTCCGCACTCCCAGTCCTGGGTGCCGTCTCCGAGGTCTCAGAGAGGGACTCCAGCGTCACCTTCCGCCTCCAGCTCCCTCGCGTCCACTGCCTTGACCCACTTGAGACACCGCATGATGAACACTTCACAGGAACTACGGTGTCTCCACCCACCGGGGCCCGGGCCCAGCAGCTGGTTTTCATATCAAGGAAAAGGGAAAACGCCGATCCTTTCAGAGGTGACCGCAGAGAAGCTGCCACCTGTTCCACGCCCTCTGCAACACAGCCACAATCTCAGCTGCGACAGATCAGCCGCCTCTGCATCCCAGAGGTCAAGCCCGCAGCCTGCCCGGGCACCCGCCTGATGGGCAGGCAGCAGGGGGAAGACACAGGCTTGTCTGCGGGAGGGACGCCTGCCAGGGCAGCCGCAGGCCCCTCGGGCCAGGCCCTCCCTCGCCCTGCTTATTTAAACTTTCCTGAACCTTCCACAGTTTGTAAGCTGAGCTCCTATAACGTTGAGAATCAAGGCAAATGGTAAAAAAAACAAAACCCAACCACGGCTGCTGGCTGATTTGGCTCAGACGTTGGGGAGTTCCTTTTCGGTGGCTGCCTAGAACTGGGTGCTGGGCTGAGAACACAGGAGCAGTGCTGGCTGGGCCTGTCATGTGGGGGGTCTCACCTCCCTCTACAACCATCTGGTCTGGCGTGTTTGGCCAGCCAGCAGCCCCCGGCCTCATGCCATTGCTTGTGACTCAGTGTGTGTCGGGGGGAAGGGGGGGTGGGGAGGGAGGTTGGCTCTGGACCACCGCAAAGCTGCTGCCCTCAGGGGCACAAGGTACGAAGAGGGAAAGGGGCCTGACAATTCAAGGAGAGGGGTCCCAGGCACAGCTGAGGTCTGAGGTGCAGCCTCCGGAAGCTAGGGAGGGAGCTACAGGTGGGAGAGTTCTGAACTGTCCTTCAAGGAGGGTTAGGATGTCAAAAAGGCAGCAAAGGCATTCAGGCAGAGGACAGCAAGCACGGAGTCCTGGCACACTGGGGAACTAACTGGTCAGGGCTGTAATCTCAGGGGTGGAGAGAAGCAGGTGAAAAGCCGGATGAGGCTGCCCGTCCCTGGGCCCCTGGTGCCTCGCCATGGGCCCAGCTGCCCCGTGAGGCTCCTAAGTGCTAAGGAACCCTCCTGTCCCCTCCCTAGCTTTCGCCCCGCCCCTCAGTGTGGTTCCCAGACCTCTCCCCTCCAGCCCTGCCGGCTGCTCTCCCAGACAGCGTTTTTCTTCTTTGCAGGATTGGGCCTCGGGCTCGCTCCTCGCTCCCGCAGCGCCCCAGCTGGGCCTGCCACCCACCACCTGCTACCCGCCCACGTGGAACCCCCTCTGCCCCTGCTGGTGTCGGCTTTGGCAGGCTCTGGGCCCTGAGGCCCCTCTGCTTGCTGATTGCTGATTACGCAGCAGCCGGTGGGCTTGGGAGCCAGAGAGAGAGATTTATTGTGGTTTTTAGGGGGCGTTTAGGAGCCGATGTGATAATGTCTGTGAACGCACTTTGTAAACTGTAACGGGGGAGTGCCATGCACACGTGAGGGGACTGTGGCTGGGGAGGGGGTGGTAGCCCAGCCCCCAAATGACATCCTGGGACTCAGCCTGGAAACCCCTCCAGTTCCGGGGGTGGAGAAGCCCTGCCGGGCTCTAGGGCAGGAGTCCCAGGCTGCATCTGCTGGAACGGGGCCTTCCTGAGCCTGTGGGCCCGTCTGTGTCAGCAGGCAGCTCTGAAATGAGCTGTGAGCCAGAAGGTTGCCTGGGTCCCTCCGTCACCCAAGAGGCCCAGTTGCACAGCAGTGACAGTGACATGCTTCCTGGCTGCAGAGTGGCGAGGACTCTGGCCCCCCGACCCCCGCTGTGGGGGACTGAGCTAACAAGGGGGCAGCAGCTGGGCTGGGTTGTCTTCTGGGAAGGGGAGCTCTGCCATCCCACCCATCTGGCTAAATGTTATCATCTGATCATTCTTTTCTAGTGGCAAATGTTTGTTGAGCACCTACTATGTGCTTGGCTCTGACTCAGATATGACAAGGATCAAGACAGACAAAAATTTCCGTCCTCACAGAGCTTATATGGAGGGAGGGCAAAGACAGACAGACCATCCACAGGTGAATAAAGACGATTTAAAATACTGATCGTTACTACAGAGACAGTAAGATGGGACAATCGGGAAGTACTGAAGTTAAGGGGTCAGGAAAGGCCTCTGTAAGGGTCCCTCGCCCCTCTGTCCAGGTGGGCCTCTCTCTGGACAGGACTGCCTCCAGGACAATCCTGGACCCTGAGGGACTCAGCTAGTCCTCCCTCCCCACTGCCAATCACTGCTACCAAGGCCTCTAGGCTGGCAGCCTTGGGGCTCCCCGGCCTGCGGTCAAGGGACTGTCCTGGGTCCTTGAGCTTGGGACTGGCTGCCTTTACTAATCTTGAGAGTAATGAGCAGTGAGCTAATGCTGTCTAAGTGTTCCTGGTGCCAGGCACTGTTCTAAATATTGGACCTGAGTTGTCTAATTTAATCTACAGCACAACCAGATGGTGTGGGAACTGTCATTAATATTCCTATTTTAAAGACAAGGAAACTGAGGCCCAGCAAGTTTGTGTAACTTGCCTAAGACCACACAGCTGGTTCAGTAGAGCTAGGATGTGAACCCTCCAGGGCCCATGCTTTTCACTATTGCTGGTCAAGGTCATAAGCCTTGAACCTTATGACTGCCAGGCTGTGCTGAGTGGTTCTACGCGCACTGTCCCACGTCAGCCTCATTACAGTCTCTGAAGTCAGTTGATCATCTTATGATCTGCTGCTACACTTTTTACAGAGAAGGAAACTGAGGCCCCAAGTGGGTGAGTCACAGCTGAGAGGTTGGGAAGTCAGGATTCAAACTCAGACCAGCTCAGGGGGTATAGATCAGGGGTAGAGCATTTGACTGCAAACTCAGACCAGCTCACCTCAGAACCTAAGCACTTAACCTCCTGACTCTCCCTCCTCCTTATCTGCTGTCGTGTTTGTGCCCCCGAAAGCCCATAGAGGCTGGGTTGTTCCCTTATGTTGCAGATGGGCACACCAAAGCCCAGGAAGGTGTTTTTGACTTGTTCATGGTTGCTGGCTGTTGAGCCAGGCCTGCTTCCTGGCCCCTGCACTGAAAGGGCACCTGGTTGGGCCACTGTGGCCAGGTGTTGAGGAGATGGGGACAGGGTCCTGAGACGTTTGCTCAGGTGCGCAAGGCTCTGCGAGGGAGGCCTGCCCAGAACCAGCTCTGGGGTCGAGGTGCCTGCATCTCCTCCATTACAGACCAGTCCCACCTCCTAGACTTAGCTTTGGATACAGCCCTGAGGGGGTCTCACTTTGCTACGGGGCAGGGACACTCTGGAGGGCCACAAAGGCTCCTGGCTTAGTGCCCTACAGTCTGTGACCTTAGCAAGGTCACCCTCTCTCAACTTGTTTCTTCTCTGTAAGACGGGATCCTGGTATCTGGCTGGATTTGTGACACAGCTTTCTAGAAAACTCTGTGGTGTATCTGGTAGCTGGAGAGGGGTGGCTCTTGCCTGGCGCCCCCTTGTCTTCTGCTCAGGAAGCAGTAGGATGAAGGGGTACCAGAGACACTTGCCCGGGGGAGTCATCACAGCTGCACCAGCCCAGGACGGCTCTCTGGGCTACTCTGTTCCCCCATGGGCACTGGCCAGCTTCTGACCTCAGATCTGTGGCCCTGAAGCCTGCTGTGACCTCACAAGGGTGAGGGAGGCACAGTTGGGCCCTCCCTGAGCCTCCTGGACACTCCCCAGGTGGACTGCACCTTCAGGGAGGGATTTGATGCCAGTCTGAGGGCAGCAGCAGCAGAGGCCCTGAAACCTTGGCAGTGGGATTAAGGTGGAGAAAAATGAAGCGTGGAAATCATTAGTTTCCTTGGTTGGCAAGAGCCGCCCGGAATGAACATTTGGGGTTTTTAAAATGAACATCAGCTGCAGGGACTCGTGCCCTGTGCCCGCCACGGCCCAGGCCGCCTTGTGGAATCCCAGACCGGCTGTTCCTCTTTGGTTGCCGCTCAGCCAGCACTTACTGAGTGCCTACTGTGGGCCAGGCCCAGAGCCAGGATGGGAGGGAGAATCCAGCCAGAGAGCAGCAGCCCTGTGGCGAGGGCGCAGCCACAGAGGCCACAGTGCCAGCCAGCAAGGAATCAGGCAGGACAGGGCAGGCGCCACCACCTCCTGGGGGGCTGTGAGAGCAGGGAGGGGCTGGGTGGCCACCGGCTGTGGGTGTGGAGGTCGTGGAGGCTTCCCAGGAGAGGGCCTCAAGGGGTGGGGGTGGGTATCCTATGGAAAGGGACCTGCAAAGGCACTGGGCGGGGTCCGGTGTGTGAAAGGCCAGGTGCCAGTGTGACAAGGAACAGGCCTCCAGGGCGAGGCAGGCGGGCCTGGTGGGGACTGGGGCGAGCTGCAGGCCAGTGTTCTGGCAAGGCTGCTGCCAAGCGGCAATGCAAGGGGAGAGGCTTCCGCCTGAGCCTCCTCTTTTCCGAACTAATCTGGAAATGGAGATTTGTCTGTGAAAACTACCGACTTTTAAATGATGGGAATCAATTTTAATTCAAAATAAAAATTACTATGAGGTCAAAGCAAGCACGGCTTTGGCTGGATCGGGCCCGTGGGCCAAGAGTTTCTGACCTCCGGTGGTGGTGGTGATGGGCAGGGGGCGAGGAGGTGGAGCCGGCTGCTTAGAAGTTAGGGGGGCTGTGAAGGGCTGGGCCGGTTGGACGGTGGGGGATTTGTGAATGGGGAGGTTGGGCTGAGGTGGGCCGGTTGAGTGGGCGCTGGCTTAACCCCACCAGCGGCGCCAGTGCTTGCGGGGAACTGGGCGCGGGTGGGCTGGGGCTGCAGGCAAGGGTCCCCCCCACCACCCCCGCCGGGCGCGCCGCGGCCGCCCGCCGCCTCCATCCGGGCCTCTCCCCACCTCCCGCCCGCCCCCGCCCGCGCCCCTCCCCCGCCGGCGCGCACGCCTCCCGCCGCCCCTCCTCCGCCCGCCCGCCCGCCCGCCCTCCGCGCGCTCTCCCCGGCTCCCTCCCGGTCTCTCTTAAGTGCCATCGAGGGGCGCCGGGAATTGCAGCCAGTAAATCGTGTCCCACCACTCAGCAGCGGGGCCACCGCAGCGGCGCCGCCCGCGCCCGCCGGGAACCCGCGCCGCCCGGGCGCCTCTCCAGGGCCCGCGAGGCCCGCCCCCACCCGGCGCGGCGCTGCGCAGGGCCTGCCCCCGGGCCGGCCGGGGCGCGCGGGGCCCGCGCTGGAGGCGAGGACGCGGCGGCCGCGGGGCGCACGGCCCGGAGCGCGCGGCCCGCGCCCCCGCGCGCCCTGCCCGCGCCCGCGCCCTGCGCTCCGGAGCCCGGCCCAGCTGCCCGGGCTCTCCTGCGGGACCGATGCCGGCCCTCCGGCCGCCAGGGTAAGCGGGCTGCGCGGACGCGGCGGGGTGAGGCAGAAGGGTGGGTGGGCGCCCGCCCGGGGGACCCGGTGCCCGCCCAGCACCAGCGTCTGGCACGTGGGGGCGTCTCAAGTTCCCTCTGGAGGCCGGGCAGGTGGCGAGAACGCGGGGGAGTGATGCTCTAAGGCTGGCACTTACTGCGTGCCTACTGTGCGCCGGGTGTGACCGGCTCGTCTGAAGTAGGGTTTTTTTGTCCCCATTGTACAGATGAGAAAGCAGAGGCCAGGAGAGGGCAAATAGCTTGCTCAGGGTCCCCAGCTAGGAAGTGGCCAAGCCCGAATTTGACCCCCCCAGCTGTTTGACGCCAAAGCTGGAGCTCTCCCCACTAGGGCACGCACAGCCACAGAGTGAGGGTATGAATATTTCATTGTAGAAGAGAAGGAAAAAATCAGCCATTGTCCCACCACCATAATGCAGCCACTGTAAGCGTTTAGGTTCTTTATTTCAGCCTTGTTCTTTTTTCCCCCTTTCTTTAAGAATGTGTGCTTTGGGGTCATTTAGGCCCTGGTTCCATCTTGACTCTAGCACCTGAAAGCTGAGAGGCTTTGAGCAGATCCCTTAGCTCTCTGGGCCTGGGCCTCCAGCTTAGGAAAATGGAAGACACTCCCAGGGTTGCTGAGGGGATTAGATGAGACCTGGTGGGTTGCCTTGAGGGGGGGTGGGGTGGGGAGGGGCAGGGCCTGAAAGAAAGGGGAGTCCCTTCAGCAGGGACTCATGGAGCACCTATTAAGTGCAGAACCAGCACTGGGCTCCGGCACTGGGGGAGGTGGGGGCAGCCCGGCCCATATATGCTTCTTGTGGGAGGGCTCTGTCCAGCACTGTGGGACTGACTGCCTGCCTTCACACTCTACCTTTGCCAGGCCCCTGCTTCCTCCTGGAGTGCCTGGGAGGGGGGATAGTCCCCTGGCTTCACCTTTGCCAAGGAAATGAATTGCATCGGGCGGAGTCCAGCGCTGCTCAGAATTTTGCCCCCCAGGGCCAACATTTGGGTCCTGGCTTCTCCCAAGCCCAGGCCTGGGTTTTTGCTCCTTCTGGGACCTTCCAGACTCACAAGTTTAGCATCAGGCCCAGTTCCTTATCCTACCCCAGACCAATGACATCGCCTCCATCAGCACCCAAAGTGGAGACCCCCAGGCCTATGGCCTCCGGCCACTTTAACTGTCCATCCATCTAATCAACCACAGGGTTCCGCTGGTTCTACCCCACAAGCATCTCTCCCTCCTTTTACCCTCTGGCCCGGACATTCCCACCTCTCTTCCCCAGCCTCCACCATTGCTCTGGGACACCATAGCCAAAGCTGTCTTTCTAAAAGCAGCTCTGAGCTTCTGAACTCCTCAGCTGTCCACAAACCTAAACTAGGCCAAACTCCTGAGCCGTCTCTTGAGGCTGGGCTTCTCTGTGGTCTGCCCTGCCCCCCTCTGCAGCCTCACTCCTGTGAGCCGGATGTCCTTTGGTTGCAGAGCCCCTGAGCACTGGGTCACCCCTGAGACTGAGATGGTCTCATCCCCAAACAGCCCCTCCTCCGTGTCTTCTGGCCTGTTGAACTCCTGCTCATCCTCAGGGCCTAGCTGTGTCCTCTCCTCCCCATGGTCCTCCTAGACCCCGACCTCTCTTGGGTGGGTGCCGTCAATGCTCCTTCCCCTGGGCACCCCCAGCTCTTGGTGAGTCCCTCCATATGGCTCTCAGCACGGTTCGGCAGGGGGCAACATGCTTCCACGTCGGCCTCCCCCACCAGACTGCAAGCTCTGGCCAGCTCAGTGATCTTTGAGGAATGAACGCCGGGGAGTCTGTCAGAAGCAGATGAACCGTAGCTCCTTAGAGGGGCTCTCCTAACCCCATGGGAATCTGTGAGGAGTGGGAAATCACAAGCCTCCTGCCTCCTTGGGGTCTCCTGCTGGTGAGCAGCATTCCTTGGATTGAAGCGCTGAGGACCAGATTTGCTCCCGGGTACCTGCAGGACTTGACCCTCAGCCATTGCGTTCAGGGGCCAAGGTCCCACCTGGATTTGTTGGGGCAATGATGGTGGACACTCAAGTGGAGGGGCCTCCCTACCCTGTCCCTGGGGCCCCTAGCCCCCTCTGCCCCATCAAGCCCACCCGCACCGTCCTCCTGGGGAACAGGGAGAGTTATGTCAGGCCCTCTGGCCAAGTGCCAGGTCTCCCCATGGAACTATAAATTGACCTGTCGGGAGAGGGAAGAGATTAATGTCGGCCATCTTCATTAGCGTGTCCCCCGGGGTGACGGCGTCTGCCCTGAGCTGGCTGATTGGAGAGGGTGTGAGTGAGTGAGGGGATTGGGGGGTTTGCACTCCCCGCAGAAAGGCAAGGTGCAGGGGCCAGGGCCTGCCAGAGAGCTGTGGCCTCCTCCTACTGTTAGAGGGGCCGTCCCTCTGGCCTCTGCTCCTGGCAGCAGGCGTGCGCTTTGATGGAGGACCTGTGTGCTAATTGGGAGCAGAGATGCGCGCCCTGCAGCTCCGCGGGGCCCCCAGGCTGACACCACCAGCTCAGCAGCATCCGTGGGGCCTTCATTAGAGGCCTTTCCCCTGACCAGAAAGGAGCCCGCTGGGGGGAACGGGGGGGACCTTCCCGCCTCACCCCCTTCCTCTCCCCCTCCCCTTCTCCTTCTTTACTGTGTTGGTGATGGGCAAGGAGGCAGCTTTGGAGCGTGGAATGGATGATGAGAATGGGAAGATCAGAGGGATTTGAGACCTGTGCAACCTGATGAACATGTGACCTTGGGTTAGGCCCTCTACTGCTCTGCACCCGAGTGTCCTCATCCATGGGATGGGCATGGTCGTGCCCCCTGGGGTGGGTGGGGTCAGACAAGGGAGCATGTGTGGATTTGTCTTTAGAAATGAGGACAAGTCAGAGCCTGCGGCTGAGGCACAAACTGAAGTCCAGGTTTCTGGGTCCTAATCCTTGCGCTCCCGCCTCCCGTGAGGCCCTGGGCTCTCCGAAGCTCATTTTCCTTGTCTGGCAATGGTTGAGGGCCAGGGCTGGTCTCGGGAGGCGGGAGTCTCTTTGTGCGGACAGAAACAGAGCCTCCTCCCTGGGTGGAGGCTGCTGTGGGAAGTGACTGCAGTGGCAGGTCAGGAGGCATGGGCTTGTCCCATCATTCATTCACTACTCGTTCATTCATTCATTCAGGACACGCCTCCTGCACTGCCGTCTTGTACTCACAGGGGGGTTGAGAAGTGGCTTCACCCTCTGGAGGCCTCCCTGGGGAAACAAACCCAGGAGCAGATGAGCTGCTAGAACCCCTAGAAAGGAGTCTCCCCAAGCCTGGGGATATCTGGAAGGCTCCAAGGGGACACCTGTGAGGTAGAGATGGTGCAGTCTTTCCTTGCAGGCCTCGTCTGCACTAGACTCTGATATGGGGCATCCAGCTAGGCACCAAGTTCCTGGTCTCCTGAGTCCCCCAACTAGGCTGTTGACCAGCGTGGGAGCAGGGGATGCTTTGCTCGGTGTGCAGGGACCTAGACCCTCTCTTCACACCCACTCCTGTCGCCCAACCTTTCTTGTGCATCTAGGGGTGGGGGGAGGGGGGGGTGGGCCCGACTTGGTTCCTGGTATCACTGGCCTCCAGTCTGTATCTGGGACTGGGTTCCAAGAGCAGCTGGCTGGCTAAGTGCCTGCTTGAGGCTGGGGGTAGGCAGCAGTTGGGTCAGGGCTACCCCATGGAATTGTTGAATGGTTCGGTCTGTGTCACTCACTAGCTGGGGGTCACTGTGTAAAGCATTTGACTTCACTCCTCCAAGCCTGTTTCCTCATTTGTACAATGGGGATGGCACTTTGCTATGTGCTGGGCGCACACCTGGCTCAGAGTGGAGCACACTGAGTGCTGTTGCGTGGTCATTTCTGCCTCAGGCAGCTGCCCCAACTTCTGTTTGCTCCCCAGAGAACCCTGATTAAGTGGAGTGTGGGCTTCTCTGAGGCCCCAAATCTCTCTGTCAACCGCCCAGGGGGTACCAAGTACCCACTGTGCACCATGGAATGTTTGAACAAAAAGCACATGGTTTTGGAGTCAAAAACCCCAGCTCTGAGTCTTTGCTCTGTAGCCAACCAGCTGTGGGGACTTGGGCACATCACGTAACCTCTCTGTGCCTTCGTTTTCTCACCTGGAGCTGAAATGAGATGTAAACTGAAAACCACAGTGCAGATTGCATTGCTAAATAAGCGCCCACCTAGTGTGGAGGATGGAGCGCTGGACCGAGAGCCTGAGCCCGGGGTGGTGCTCTGGCCCTCTTGGCCTTGCATTGTGACTTTGGGCAAGACTCTTGGACACATCTGTTAAGGGGAGCCGTGGCATCTGCCTGCGTCACAGAGCTCTTCTGAGAATGAAAAGCCGTGTGGGGTCTGGGCAAAGGGGCTGCTCACAGGAGGGCTAAAAGGGCTGGATGCTTTCTTGGAATGACCCTGTTTCCCCAGAGGTGGATGACCTCCTGGGGCCCTCATTTCCTGGCTGGAAAATGGGAGCAGACACCCTGCTCACCGTGGCCCTTAGATCGCTGTGATGCTGTGTTTAATCAGAATTTTAGCCATTCTGTTTGTAATGGATCTGCACGGGCTCCAGCCCGACGTAATATGAGATGTGTTGAAATATACTGTCATCCGACTTCAGTATATTAAGATTGCCCTTTGAAAGTCGCATGTTGAGAGGCAGATGATGAAGAGGTGCCTATTGTTGCCGCCTCGCCGTGCCCAGCCCGTCCCGCCTGGCAGACTCAGTCGCGGGAGCTGGCAACATGGCTGTCTGCCTCCGCCTTCCCAAGCAGGCAGGAATCACTAACGCGTTAGCAGTTTCATTAAGCCTCTCTCCAGCCTCCCCGCCTCCCTCCCGGGCCTCCTCAGTAATTATTTTCCCAGCCCTTCCACTCGCAGCCCCTTAGCCAGCTCTTCGGGATTGGCCGAGTGGCCTCCGCAGGCTGGGGCTGCTGGGACTGGGCTCCGCAGGGCACCCCCGCCACCCCCGCTGTGGGCACCCCCCTTCAGACCTTCTGCATTGCCATTTAAAGCTTTGTGTCCCCCTGAGGCCTCCGTGGAAATGCAGATCTGCTGCCTGCCAGGGGTGACGGTTAACCCGTTATTACGCACCCGGCACGTGTAGACTCCTCTGTGCAGCCAACCTCCGTTCATTCAGGCAAAAAGTTTCGCAGGCTGCCCTCTGGGGCTGTCACTGAGTAGGCACCAGGGAACCAGCTGTGAGGGACATAGGATTCCTTGTCCTGCGAAGCTGTGAGCATCCAGGGACCTGGCTGGGTAGACAGAACCCACAGCACAGGGATGTATGGAGACTGAGGGGGAGGTGTGTCCAGAGTGGGACCGGGGCCTGAGAGGCTTGTCTTCCTGACACCCACAGGTCGTGGGACCCACAGCCTTCCACCGCCCGGGGTGAGCCCAACACCCCATCCTCCTGGTCACAATGATTGGTTGAGAAATGAGCACATGGCCCATCTGAGCCTATCAGAGGCTTTCCTGGAACTTTGACTTACAGCCTGTGGGGGAGATTGATTTGGCTATGGTTGCTGAACCCAGAGGGTGTGCATATGGGACCTCTGGCTGCCCTCTTGCATGACCATATCTAGGGTGGGGACTCTCCAATAAGGTCATCACATGGAGGGAAGGAAAGCTGAGATGAAAGTATATATTACTTCATTTGGGCCTCTGGATTCAGCTATGCCTGAAACCACCCCTGGAGTTTTCAGTTACATAAACAGACGTGTCCCCTTTTTGGCTCAAGCTATCTTGAGTTGATTTCTTTCTCTTACAACCAAAAGAATCCTGATGGATGGGAAAAAACAGGCAGGATTTTACAAAAGAGGTGACATTTTGAGTTGGGTCTTGAAGGATGAGTAGGAGTTTGTGCAGCAGAGAAGAGCACTTAGGCCGAGGGAACAGCAGGGGTCAAAGGCATGGAGATGTGAAAGTGCAGGATGTGGGGGACGCTAAGTACTGCCTGTGGCACCAGGGCTTGTAAGCACAAAGGACAGGAAAGGAGGTGAGGGATGGAAGCCGATGCGAGGCAGTGAATGAGGAGGGGTGTAGAATGAAGGTGCTGAGGACTGTGGAAGAGATGGTCAGGAGCAGGAGGCATGGGCTTGGGCAGGTCAGAGAAGGTGCTGTGGAGAGGATAAGTAGGACTTTGCTGGCAGAGAAGGGTCAGGGAGGGCATCCTGGCACAGTGTGAGTCTGGGAATCAGAGTGAGAGGAGGAGCCCCAGAGGCAAGGCTGGAGAATTAGGCAGAGGCCAGATCACATGGGCCTTGGACATGAGGCCACAGCATCCAGAGGGTCCCGGGAGCCCCTGATGTGGTTAGGTCCAGCTGTACCATGGAGACTGACTGACAGTTGATGGACTAATTTGTTGAACAGATGTATGGAGTACCTACTATATGCCAGGCTCTGAGGACACAGCAAGTGACCATTCAGACACAGCCACAGAGTCAAGCACCTCCTAGGCTGATGGGGAGACAGACAATGAGCCAGGAAGTAGGTACATGAGAATGTGAAAGAGTGAAGTGATGGTGACTGGAGTGTGGGTGCCATTGGCCAGGGTCCTCTGGGGGAGGCCTCTCTAAGAAGAGACATTTGAGCTGAGACCTGAAGGACGAGGAGGGCCAGTCATGGGGAGATCAGGGGGAAGAGCATCCCAGGCAGAGGCAGGTGCAAAGGCCCTGTGGCAGATCTGAGTTTGGCCTTTCAAGGGGCAGAAAGGAAGGGGCTTGGACTTTATTCTCCCTGTGATGGGGAATCTTTAGAGGGTCTCAGAAGCAGGGCTGGAGGCAGAGACAGAGGAAGGAGGGAGATGGCAGTGGGACTGGAGCTGAGAGAGTCCATGTGGTTTGAGGAGGTGGGAGAGAGGAGGCCAGGAGAAGGCACCAGTTTCTGGACTGAATACCTGGGGGCGGGGGTGGAGATTTGCGGAGATGAGATGCCTGGAGCAGGCCTAAGTTGGGGAACATCTAGGTGAAGGGGTCCAGGGGCAGCTAGAGCTGGTGGTGGTTAAAGCTGAAGTTGTCCGAGGGGAGGGGAGGTGGGCGCCAAGGCCTGGCCTGGGCCTGGAGAGAGGGAGGGCGTCTGGAGTGGCTTTTCGCACGTGACCACCCCGCTGTGCCAGGGTGTGCTGGTATGGGATGTGAGAGCTGTCTGGTGGCCTGAACACAGCCAGTTCTTGCTGCCACCACTGCCACCACCACCTGCCCGCCTCCCGTAGGTCCTGGCCACAGCACATGAGTGACATAGCCTGCTGTCCATAGCTGTGCCACCCTCTGCAGTGAGAAGCTCACCCAAGCTGCTCTGTCTCTTGGTGCCAACTCGTTTGCTCTGCTGGAGGAGGCCATGCTAATGGGGCCACGGTCACGGGTGGTCGACAGCTCCCTGACCCAGAGGCGGGCACCCAGGACTGTGCTCTGGGTGCCTGTGGGCTGGGGTGTCAGGCTGGCCTAGGCAGGGCTGGTACGTTATCTGGATGCTGGGAGACCCCTGCCCCAGAGCTGGAGCCCTGCAAAGAGCCCCCTGGCACCCTCTCCGGGACCCTGCTGGCCTCCCAGTCTCACACTCTGTGTTCCTCTCATGCTCAGTGACTGCACCTAGAGATCCCCAGAGCCCAGGTCTTTCTTGCCATCAGGCTCTTGCCTTTGCTGTGCCTTCTGCCTGAAACACTTCCCCATTCCCTCCTCCCCCGACTCAGATCGGGGGTAACATGCCCCTGCTGTGTTCTCACAACCCCTGGGCTTTTCCCTCTGCGTCATTGATTCAGCAAATTGATTCACTTAATAAGGATATTGAGGCCCTACTATGCACAAGATACTGTGTTGGGGGGTGAGGTGTGGGGAGTGATGCACTTGTGAATAAAACAGACCAGGTCCCCACCCTCACAATATGGCAGGAAAGACAGTCACCTAGTAAACGAGCAAAAACATGTCTGGTGCCAGATTGTGGGCAGAGCTATGTAGGAGAGCTGAGGGATGCCGGGGAGGCTGTGTGGGGGGCGGGGGAGGGCACTAATGGAGGCAGAGTGGTCAGGGAGGCTTTTATCCGAGACCTCAGGGAAGAGAAGTGGCCAGCCATGGGAGGTGTAGGGGGAGAGCATTCCAGGCGGGGCTGTCTGCTTTTCTGTGTCTCCCTTACTCCACATGCTTCATGGGAGCCAGCGCAGAGCCGCGGTCTTCACTGGGGCTAAGCTGATTTGCATAGGGTTCCCAGGATCAGGGGTGGTGTGTGGTGGCCCTGTGGAGCCCAGATCCCGGGAACGTAGGCAGAGGCCAAAGCCAGGTTCGGGTGTGGGCCTGGGAGCGTGCAGCTGGGTTGTGCACCCGTCCAGGGCCTGAGTGTGAGCACGGGATGGGCACGGACTCCTCTGAGATAATGCCTGTGAAGGGCTTGACAGACAGACAGGAATGAGGAGCCTGCAAGCCTGGGATTAGACCCTGCTCCCCTTAGAGGCTGTGAGACCAGCCTCAGGCAGTCACTGAATTTGAGCCTCCGTATCCTCATCTGTAAAATGGGCATGACAATGCCGCCTCCTTCATGAGGCTGTGGATTAAATTAGATAATACTTAGTGCAGCCCTCGGCACAGGACAGGTACCGGGTGTATTGCCCTTACCGCTGTGCTTATTCTTGGCATTTGCTGAGTGAGTAACAGACAGAGCTGTTGTTAATTTGGAATCTGTGTCGCAGCAGCTTTGTTCAGCATTCTACCTCCAACTCCTAGAACAGTGCTTGTGACACACAGTGGGTTCTTAGTTGGTGTTTGTTGACTGACTGCCTGACTGAATGAAATAACCATGAGTGAGCAGCCCCCAGGTAGCGGGGAAGACAGGGCACAAACTACACTGGCTTCCCCTTCTGGGAGCTTGGGCTGTGCCTGGTAGGCTGACCACTGGGATCCTAGCCATCTGGATAGTCCTGGAACACCACACCTCTCCAGGCCTCAGTTTCCTCCTCTGAGAAATGGAGCTGAAGGTGATCCTGAACCCTGTGACCCATCCTCGGTCGTTGGCAGACTCATGAGAAAACGATACTAAAAGGGCCCTGAGCCCACAGGAAGGTGGGCAATGACACCATCTGATTTCCCAAGGCTGCCCAAGGTCTCTGGGGGGCCAGTGAGACGTTCAAACTCCAGACAGGGAGCCAGGCCTCTCCCTACCTCCAGAGGCCCCTCCGATGTCAAGGGTGATGTTACATTGAATCAGCTTTGTTCAGGGCCTCACAGAGCCCATTCCACAGGAATCTGTCCTAAGCTCCAGCTCCAGGCAGGGGCCCGCCCCTCAGCCTGGGTTCCCACTGCCCCCGTGCCCATTGTCCTGAATCCTAGTGGGCTCTGGAGGAGCCACCATGGTGGGCTGGCTTTCCTGCTGGAGGGGAGGCCCCAGGCTGGGCCTGGCACATTGAAAGTAGGTGCCCAGAAAGGGCCTACTCTCTGCCTGTAAGGGTGGGTAACTGGAGGTCTGGGCTTGGCCTCAGTCCTGCTGTGTGTGGCCTTGGGCACTAGGTTGCTGGTTCAGTACCTACTGTGTGCAGAGCTGGCAGAGACGCCTGAGAACCATGGGTGCCACCCTCTGAATTATTCTTAGGCTTGTGGCTGGGAGGAGGGGAACTCAAAGGAGCCTGGGTATGAGGGTTTTTACCCCTTTTTCTCTGTTGCCCCTGAGCCAGATGGAGATACTGGCCCCTTGCAGATGGGGAAACTGAGGCCCTCAGAGGGCCAAGGTGTAGGGGAAGCCTGTATGTGTCTCTGCTTGGGCGTGCCCTGTGTTCTCGGTGCACTGGCTGTCGGCCAGGCTTGCGCACAGCCGAGGTACACACCATCCTCTTCAACCCTCTGTGCAGCGAGGCGGGTCCTGTCACTCTCCCTGTTTCACAGAGGCACAAACAGACTGAGAGAGGCAGAGCGGCAGAGCCAGGATTTGTTCTTATTTACTTTGTTTTTGGAGGTATAACTTAATACAGGAAAGTGCACCAATCCTAGGTGTACAGAGGGATAGATTTTCACATACACGTGTAGCCTTGTAACCCCCATCCAGGTCCAGACCTAGAACTTTCCCAGCACCCCAGGAGGCTCCTTCGCACCCCCTTCCAGTCATCGCCCACCTGGCGTTAACAGTGGAGGCTGGCTTTGTCCGTCTCTGCTCTTCACATAAACAGGATCGCACGGTGTGCCCCCGTCTGGTGTCTGCCTTTTGGTTCAGCGTGACGTCTGGGCGAGTTGTCCGTGCTGTTGATCTTGCAGAAGTTGGCAGAACTGGGATTTGAACCCTCCCAGTGACTCTGCCCACGGCACCGAGAGAACACTCCTGCCCACAACCCTCCAGTGGCTCGTCATCGCCCTTGGAGGAAAGACCCAAATCCTCCCCCAGGCCCTGCTCGTGTCGGCTCCTGCGCCTGTCACTGCCCCCCAGGCTCATAGACGGGTGGGCCTTTCGTCCTCAAAAACCCTAAGCTCCTTCCTACCTCAGTGCCTTTTCACATGCTGTTCCTTCCTCCTGTCCACCCTCAGCTTCCTTCCAGTGGCCACCTGGAGCATCACCTCCTCCAGCTTGCCTGCCTGGACTTTCCCCGACCAGGCTGGGCCCTCCTGCTGGATGTCACGAGGCTAGTTCAGCTTTTTCTTCACTGCCCGTGTCAATTGTAATTAATTGTCTGTTAAGCACCTGCTTCTCCCACTAGACAGTAAACTCCAGGAGGCAGGGATGGTGTCCGTTGGGTTCACGGCTGTGTCCCCGGCGCCATTCATTGATTCATTCACCTATCCTTCTCATCATCTGTTCGTTCATTCAGCAAATACGGAGTGCCTGCCATGCTGCAGCCTCTTAGCTAGTATTTGTTGAAGGAGTGAATGGGTGGATGAATGAATGAATGAATATCCATCTGCCTCCAAAGCCCATACTCTTTCCACTACATTCCATCATCTCTGTTACTGCCTCTGTGGGGCTCAGTTTCCCCTGTTGTCAGATGAAGGCACCAGGCCTACCCCTTCTAGCCACGTCCTGATTTTGAGGCTGTAGGGCAGATGGGCTGGCTTTGATTGGCAGATGCCCGGGGGGGCAGCCCAGCTGAGCAGGGAGGTGACTGCAGGCTAGAGGACAGATTCTGCCCCAGACAGCAATGCCTGCTCAAGTGCTGGCCCCAGCGCTTGGCATGGTGCTTTCCACACCTGTGTCACCAGAGCCTGTGATGTCCCTACTGGGGCTCAGGGCTCAAGGCTCAGGGCCATCAAGGGGCTTGCCAAGGCCGTGTGGCCAACCCAACCTCTGAGCTCCAGGCTTGGCCTGCTAGGCCTGGAAGGGAAGGAAAAAGTAGGGTTGGCTGGGCATGGGAGGCAGTGGGAACGAGTGATGGGGGCCTGGGTTTGAGCGTGGCTGCACCCCCTTACAGCTGGATGGCTTCCCTTCATGAGCTTAGTTTCCCCAGCTGTAAGAAGTGGGAGTGACAGTCACAGTCGTCCCACCCTGATGGGGCCTCTGAGGTTCACAAGATCTTGGGGAGCATAGGGTAGGTCTCTGTGAGGCTGGCCTTCTCCAGGGCCCAGCCGGACCGGGCCTCGGCTGGGAGCCGTGTGGGAGATGTGCAGCGCGAGGTGGCTCAGCGGCTTAGCGGCTTGTCAGCCAGGCGGGCGGGTGTCCTGGGGCCGGGTTTGATTAGTTCAGGTTGACAGTCGCGCTCCGCGGCGCTGCCAGGAGGGGAGCCCGTGATTACCCTAATGAAGCTTGAACGCAGTTTGTCATCCAAACAGCTGGTTCAGAGCTGCGCTGCTGCCAGCTGCCCAACTCAGCCGTGCAAATGCACGCCCAGCGCCACGCGAGCCCCGAGTGGCCCTGCCACCGGGGTGACCAGGAGAGGAGGCAGTGGCCCTGGGTGGGCTGTGGAGCAGTCCCAGGGGAATGGGATGGGCCACCCAGGGGTGGGGGACTGTCAGAGCCTTGGACAATGGAGCAGGGCAGCTTCTCAGGACACTTAGAGGGCAACCCCCTGACTCTAGGCCTCAGTTTCCCCATCTGTAAAGTGGGTGTTCCTTGCAGCTTTAAGTATCGAGAGTTCAGACTGATGAGTCTCGTCCTCTGGGAATCCTTCTCAGACCCTGCAGACTGAGTCAGAGGCCTTGACAGATACCTCCAGCCCTCAAGACAGGCCCCATGGGACTTCCCTGGTGGCGCAGTGGATAAGACTCAGCACTCGCAATGCAGGGGGCCCGGGTTCGATCCCTGGTCAGGGAGCTAGATCCCACATGCATGCTGCAACTAAGAGTTCACATGCTGCAACTAAGGAGCCTGCGAGGTGCAACTAAGGAGCCCACCTGCCACTACTAAAACCCGGTGCAACCAAAATAAATAAATAAATAAATATTAAAAAAAAAAAAAAAGACAGGCTCCATTACCCCTATGGCCCTGTGTTGTCACTGAAGATCTGGACGGTTGTCCTTGTGTCTCATTCATTCATTCAGCAAATATTTATGAGAACACACATCCGTGGGCAAGCCAATCACCATCCTGCCTTCATGGAGTTTGCATTCTAGTGGGAGAGACTCATGGGACTTGGATCTCATCTGGGGAGCCGGGGAGGGCTTCCTGGAGGAGGTGGCAACTGAGCCCAGAACAACCAGAGGAGAGAGCGACACAGGGAAGAGTGTTCCAGGCAGAGGAATAGCATGTGCAAAGGCCCTGAGGTAGAAGGGAGAGAGCGTGGTGCTGGGGAGGAATGTGAGTCATCTGGAAACATGCTGAAGGTGTCAGTGCTTCCCAGGGAAAGGACTTAGTTCATGCCCTGTTCTGGGCAAGTTCACCTTTCATTTAATCTTTCTGACAGCCCTGGAAGGAAGGATCATGGTCCTATGCTGCATATGGGGTAACTGAGGCCCACAGCATGGGAGTGTGGTACCCTGCAGGCCTCTGTAGCCTCAGGTCTACTTGGGGCCCCCCTGAGAGGCCCCGGACCAGGATTGGTGAGCTCAGTGTGGGTTAAGTCCACATGGGCACTCAGATGAGGAGGGGGCTGAGCTGGGGCCTGGGACCCTGTCCAGGGCTTAAGCCTTGCACAGCAGAGGAGGGCAGGGAGATGGACCAGCAGGCAGCCTGGGGCCTCTACTGAACGGTGAATGGGTCTCCTGTTACTCTGGGCCAGGACCTGTATGAACCTAGTGGCTCCTGAGCCCACACTTTCTCTACCACCCAGGGCAGGGAGATGGACCAGCAGGCAGCCTGGGGCCTCTACTGAACGGTGAATGGGTCTCCTGTTACTCTGGGCCAGGACCTGTATGAACCTAGTGGCTCCTGAGCCCACACTTTCTCTACCATCCAAGTAGCTTGAGGCTACCCTTTGCTGAGGGCTTGGCTTGGATCTTGGATCAGAGAAGGCTGGGGGAGTGGGTGCGAGTGGGGGAGGGTACCGGCCTCCCCCATGGCCAACCCTTGGCTGCTTCGCAGTTTTCTCTGCTGGCATCTACAGCCAGGCCTTATCTCTACCCTCCTGTATCCCTGCAGTAGTCTCCTGGGTGGCTTTCCAGCGTGTGTCCACTGTGCCCATCCTTCCCCACTTTCTGTCCTGACACTCTCTGCCCCCCATACTGTCCATGGCTCCCTGCTGCCACAGCACAAAGCCCACATTCTGGTCCAGCATTTATGGCCTCCCAGCCTCCTCCCCCATTCCTCTCCTTACTTAGCCCCCTTGCTCTCCTTATTGTGCCCTGAATGACCACAGCCTCTTCCTCCTGGAGAGGGGAGTGTGGGGCCCTGGGTCCTGCGAGGCCATCCGTCCTGTGTGTGCCACTCTCGGAGCAGGTGTGTGCCAGGCTCGACAGGCGCTCACCTCCACTGCAGGGCAGACGTGAGCAACCCTCAGCAGCCTGAGGGCTGGGATGAAGGACGGGTTTATGGCCTCACTGCAGGGAGGGAGGAATTCCCACCACTCTGCTCCCTCCTTATCACTGCTGCGTGGTGTGACTGCTGCCATTGCTGCTGCCTGTCTGGGGAGGTGGTGGCTCTGGAAGAGAACTAGTTTATCAGATTCACCCGCCTCTCGCCTCTGGAAGACCCCACCAGCTTTCTGCACTGGCTCAGAGGGAGATGGAGGGAGGTGAGGCTGCCAAAGGGAGGATGTGGAGTGAGCCCGGGGTGGGGGGTGGCTGGTGGGATGCACGTATGGACGGAGCGGGCCCCAGCTTTCCCTGGGCTGGAGGTCAAGTGCTACAGGCGTCTCAGGCCTCACGAATGGTGGGCAGGGAGGCGTGGGCTGGCAAAGAGCACCAGAAAACTGAACTCGTGATTCCTTGTCCCCGAGCCTGTGCTCATGTTCCTTCTCCCACCTGCTATGCCCTTCCCTGGCCGAGGCCTGTGTCAGGCGCTTCCTCCGTCTTCGGGAACAGGGCACAGCAAATGAATTCAGCGAGAATGAACAGTGACGCTCCCAAAGGTGTGTCAGGCCCTTGCCACGTGCTGGGCCCACGTTAAGCATTTCACATATATCATACCCTTGACCCCAGCCCACAATCAGGTAAGGGAGTATGGTCCCTCTCCCCATTTTACACATGAGGAAACAGGCCCAGAGAGGTTAAGTGACTCGCCCAGGGTCACACAGCCAGGGGGTAAGCTGGGTTTCATCCTGGGCAGTCTGAAGCTAAGGACTGGGCTTGTAACCAAAAGACGGGGGGTAAGTAAGGGGGCTGGACAGGTGATCAGGCTCAGGGTGGGTTGTAGCGTGGGAGCTGTGCTTGAGAACGGGCCTGAGCCCTGTGGGTTGAGTGCTTCTGGGGTCTTGGGACCGAGTTGCCTCCACACACACCCTTGGTGAGGACCGGGCCTCAGGGCCATCAGGCACCCGGATCCTGAAGGCACCTGTTCTGTCCTGTCTCAGAAGCCCTCCAAGTCACCCCTCAGGGAGGCCAGGGCTTCAGGATACCCTGGTAATTTGCTGTTTATCAGCAAATTACCAGGTTCTGGAGAGCTGGGCTCTGCAGGGGGGTTCTTCAGCCTGGCTGGAGGGAACAGGTGGGCAGAGCAGGCAGAGAGGTGCGGAGATGTGGTCTTACTGCGGAGAGAGCAGCTCACAGCCTCTCCAGGCCAGGCCAGAGAGGGTGTTTGGAGAGGATGCATGAGTTCATCCTCTAATCTAAGAGAAGATAGAGCATGACCCAACAACAGTAATGGCAGGTTAGATGCTCTCAGCTACAAAGATAACACTGCAGCAGAGACAAGGGCTGCAAAGACTGAGGGAGATCAGGGAGGCTTCCTGGAGCGGGGGGCCCAGAGCTATGATGGGAGAGATAGGAACTAAATGGGTAGAAGCAGGGGCCAGTGTGTCAAGCTGAAGGAAATCCTGTGCAAAGGCCCTGTGGTAGGGAGTGCCATATATCTGAGGACGTGAAAGGCATGTGTGGCAGGAACAAGAAGATCTAGGGGCACGGATGTGGTGCCTTATGGAGCAGGACCCCCAGGGGGTTGGTTTAGGCTGAGGAGTGATCAAATCAGATGTCACACATGCACCTTTAGATTCTGTGGACCCAGGGAATCCTCATAGCTCCAAGCCTGGAAATCTCAGGGTTTATGGCCCAGCTCCACCATTTCCTCAGTGTGTTTTCATTTTGTTTTGTTTTTTTTAAAATAAATTTATTTAATTTTTATTTATTTTTGGCTGTGTTGGGTCCTCGTTGCTGCGTGCAGGCTTTCTCTAGTTGCGGTGAGTGGGGACTACTCTTCGTTGTAGTGTGCAGGCTTCTCATTGTGGTGGCTTCTCTTGTTGCGGAGCACAGGTTCTAGGCGCGTGGGCTTCAGTAGTTGTGGCGTGCGGGCTCAGTAGTTGTGGCACACGGGCTTAGTTGCTCCGCGGCATGTGGGATCTTCCTGGACCAGGGCTCGAACCCGTGTCCCCTGCATTGGCAGGTGGATTCTTAACCACTGCGTGACCAGGGAAGGCCTGTGTGTTTTCTTGGGTAAGGAAGGTACCTCTGTTTCCCCATCTATAACATGGGCTCACTGCCCCCATCAAAGCCTAGATGTGAGGACTCTGTCCGTATGGGAAGGTGTGTGAAATGCCTGTGTGAGGTGCCCCCACCCCAGCCCTGAAGGTACCACCCATGATATGAGCGAGCCCTCCTCCCTCCCCCATTTCCCAGGATTCCCACTCACCCTCTGAAGGTTGGTGGGGAGGCCTGTGCCCCCCGCCTTTGGCTTCCGTCTCATTGGCAGGTTGGGAAAGGATGAGTTCATGGCCAAGGTCAGAGGTTCCCTGCCTCGGGATGGGTCTTCTGAGGGCCGTGGCAGGTGCCCACCACTCCCCCCTTCTGTTCCTTCAGCACAAGGCATCTCTGTACCTGGAGACGTTGTCAGGAGAGGTTGCGTCCAGCAGTGTTCTCATTCGCTGTGCCCCCAGCTTCCCTGCGGCCCCACCGCAGCAGTGCCGACCTTGGAGGCAGATGTGGGGTGAACCCTGGCTTGGCTCTGTGACCGCTCTGTCCCTCCGCCCCTCCCCTCTAAGTTGAGATAGTGCCACTTGCCTCATGCAGCTGTCATGAGGGTTGGAGTCCATTGGGGACATGCCTGGCATACAGTAGTCATTTAATACACATTAATTTCTTTCCCCTTCCTGATATGAGGCCATGGGGATTCGTTTCAGGCTGTGGAGAAAGGTGTGCACTTTCCTCACCAGAAAAGACACTTGGTAAGTGCTCGTTAAAGGACGGACTGAATGGCTGAGTGGCCACTAGTAGAACAGGGCCGGCTGTGCCTGGAGCTGCAGTTCTGGGGTCCCCTGGCTGTGTGATTTTGGGCAGGTCACGTGCTTTCTCTGGGCTCCTCTGTGGAAGGTGAGCAAGGCTGACAAGGTCTGGTAAAGCCACCGGAGAGGGTGAATGTGGCAGTTCTCTGCCAACTTAAAAGCTTGGTCCCAACCACAATGGTGGTCTCACAGATGAGGAAACGGGGGCCCAGAGGGGTGAAGTGCTGGCCTGGGACAGCCCAGCTGAGGATGCTGCCTGCTCCACGAGGCCCTGAATCCAGTGCTCCTTCACCGGCCTGTGCTGGGGGTGCTCTCGGTGATGTCCCCTCTCCTCACCCAGAACCTGGCATCGGCCAGCAGGGCATCAGCACACATCCCAGCCAAGAGCAGCGCGTTTGATGTGCGTCGCGAGGTCTGTCCCAAGTGAGACTGCAGAATAACCTATGGCAAAGGTGCCGTGTTTCATGTCTGCTGGGAATTGGCTGCACGGCCTTGGGCCCCGGCAAGGTGGGAGGGGACGTTGTCACAGTTCGGCTTCGCCAGAAACAGACTCCAGGGTATCCGCGCGGGAGGCTTACTGGGGAGCGCTCGTGGAACAGTGCTTGTTGGGGGCATGGGATGCATTTGGGCTGCGATGCAGTCACAGCAGAGACCTCAGGACCCCATGCGCACTCCAGAGCCGGGGTGGTCCTGCAGGGCTGCATTGACTGATCCCTGGTGCAGCTGTTCCCGGGGAGAGGGCGTGCCTCGCTGGGGGGGCCTCCCTTCTAATGAGGCACGTGGCTGTGAGTCCCTGGCACCCAACATCCCTGGCAGCTGGGGAAGCCCTCACATTGGCCCTAAAGGGAGTCTGGGTGGTGCACTACGACAGGCGTTCTGTGGCATCACCAGCCAGGCACCAAGCGGCTTAATCTCCTCAAGGATGGCAGTAACAGCCCCTGGCCCTTCTGTGCCTCTGACCACAGGAACCCTGCGAGGTAGGACTCCTGATTGCCACTTTCAACCTGAGAGACTGAAGCCCACAGAGGTGCACAGGCCCCCCAGGCAGCAAGTGGCAGAATTGGGGCTCTGAACGTGGCACCCTGCACCCCACGGCCTCCACTTCCCAGCACACCACACGCCGTCAGATCCCGGCCTGGGCTCCTGCCGTCCCTTCTGCCAGGAGTGCCCTCTTCTCTCTCTGTTCAAGGCTGTCTTGGCTCCGTCACAGCTTCTCCTCGAAGCCCTGGCAGGTGAACGTTTTGGGTCCTTCTAGCTTCGAGGCCCTTTCCTCTGGTGCAAGCCCTCGCCGAGGTCACTCGTGCCCAGCTTTGACCCTGGTCTGGAGTCCGAGCTCCCTGAGGGCAAGACCGTGGTGTCCTGCCCACCCAAGACTCCTGACGCAATGCCCAGGCCCGTGGCGCTGCACAAACACCAGCAGAGCTGCATGAAATCTGCAGCCCCCCTTTGGCACCCCCCAGCCCAGCCAGCGTGACTTGCTGCCACAAATGGTCAAGGCTGGTGCCAGCCCCTGTCTCTTGGTGGTGCCCACGGAGGGGAGGCAGGGTTTGCTGGGTAGGAAACAGTGGTGTTGCTGGGACAGGCAGGCGGCCTGGCCCCAGGGGCCCCGTTTGGTGAGGTGAGAGAGAGGAGTTTGACGAGAGGCCAGTAGGCAGGAGGGGACACCTTGGGGGCCTTTTTCCCTCCCAAGGCCAGCCCGGGAGTGGCTGCTGCTCTTCTGGGCTCCTGGGGGAAGAACATCCCCTTGCCTGGTCCTGTCCCTGGAACAGCAAGGGGAACCCAGTGATGGGGGATACTGTCCCTGGTACCTTTTGGTGGCTTTGTTGAAGTGTCCTTGTGCCCGGTGGGAAGGAGAAGCAGAACTCTGGTCAGGGAGGGCCAGCTGAGAGGCCTGAAAGCTGGAAGAAGTGCCTGGAACAGGGGCTGCCAGTGTGAGATCTGACTCATGTTTGCTTGACATTTGTTCATTCATTCATTCATTCAGCAGTTGTTCCTGAGCCCAGACCTGTGCAGAGCGTGGGGCAAAGGACCAGGCTGGGATTCTTCTGGTCTCACCTCGTCCACAGACATGCTGGTGACCTTGAACCAGCCTTTTGGCTTCTCTAGCCCTTGGTGTCCTCACCTGAAAAATGGGGACAATAGTACTCTCTGGGTGGCCGGGAGATCACACAAGCCAATGGCTGTGAAAGGACATTAGCAAACCATACAATTCAGAACAAATGGTGATTATTTTCTCAATTGTAGATTATTTTCTGTTATCACTACTGTTTGTCTTCTAGCTTCCATTTTTCTCAGCTCCTTATCAGGCCTAGTGAAATTAATTAATGTTTACTTGTTATTGTTGCTGGCTAATTTGTCCTCCTCCCTCCTATGTCCTCATTTCCCTTGGTCCCTGCCCCTTCATATAATAATAATAACAGTAACAATAACAGCACCTCCCGCAGAGTCTGCTCTGGAGCACATTGACTCAATCCTCACGTCAGCCTCCTGAAGTTGGTACAGTTGTCATCCCCATTTTACAGGTGAGGAAACCGAGGCTCAGAGCTGGATTTAAACCCAGACCCTGGCTCCAGGGTCTGTGCTCTGAACCATGGTGCCCGCTGTTTTTCAGCTTCGCCTGCGTTCCTGCCTCAATGAAGAAAACGTGGCTGCACTTGGCCGGTCGGCTGGAGCAGGAGACCTGGTGCTGGTCTCGCCCCCTGCTCACCTCACCTGCCTCTTTCCTGTTTCTCCGTCCCGTCGGGCTTGTCCCTGCCTCTTGGTCTTTGTGCTCGCAGGATCCCCTGCCTGGAAGGCTCTCACTCCAGATCTGTGCATGATTCAGCTCAGCCATCACCTCCCCAGGTCACCCCTGACTGACCAAGCGTCCTCAGAACCCAGCAGCTCTTGTCTGAGTGGCCCCCCGTGTGCTGGCCCCCTCCTCTCCTGGCTGTGGGAGGGGCTGCCACCCCAGCCTTCTACGACACTCCCGTACTTGGGTCCTGGAACTCAAATGTCCTTGGTTGGGTTGTCCAATGGGGGCCTCAGCCTCTGAACTAGAGGTCAAAGAGAACTGAGCTGGATGAGTGATCCGAATCTGGACTCATTCACCTGCATTCACTCATTCATTCATTCATTCACCCATTCATTTATTCACCCATTCATTCATTCACTCCACACTAACATATTAGGAATCTTTCTGCTGCCCACATGCTCTGTGCTGAACGAATGCTTCTCCAGTGAAGGAATGAATGTCCGTCCTTACCTCTCCCCAGCCTTTCCTGTCTCTTCCACTGGAAGTCCCTCCCCGCGTCCTCCCCAGGGAGACCCTGGACCCTCCCTGCTGACATTTGATGTCGTGATCAAGCAAAGGGCTTGCTGTCGCTCTGATACCTTCCAGCGCCCCTCCTCTTCCTCCCTCTGTGTGATGGATGCTGGGGCGCCCCGAGCCAGATCTGCAGCAGCCTCTGGAGGAGCTTATGCTGTGTGTTGGGACTCACTTCCCCCAGGGTCATCTCGTTTATCTTCTGAGTGTTCACAGCTGCCCCTCAGTGCCCAGAATGCGGCCCGACACACACTTAGCCCTCAATCAGTCTTTTGTTTTGTTTTTTTTTTTTGAAGTAGAGTTGATTTACAGTGCTGTGCCAATCTCTGCTGTACAGCAAAGTGACTCAGTTATACACATAGAGACATTCTTTTTTTTAATATACATTTCCATTACGGTTTAATCCCAGGATATTGTATATAGTTCCCTGTGCTATACAGTAGGACCTTGTTGTTTAATCCATCCTATATATAATAGTTTACATGTGCTAATCCCAAACTCCTGGTCCATCCCTCTCCCTACCCCTCTCCCCCTTGGCAACCACAAGTCTCTTCTCGATGTCTGTGAGTCTGTTTCTGTTTTGTAGATAGGTTCATTTGTGCCATATTTTAGATTCCACATGTAAGTGATATCATATGGTATTTGTCTTTCTGTTTCTGACTTACTTCACCTAGTATGATAATCTCTAGTTGCATCCATGTTGCTGCAAATGGCATTATTTCATTCTTTTTTTTTTTTTTTTTTAAATACGTGCATTTATTTATTTGTTTGTTTGTTTGTTTTTGGCTGTGTTGGGTCTTCGTTTCTGTGCGAGGGCTTTCTCCAGTTGCGGCAAGCGGGGGCCACTCTTCATTGCGGTGCGCGGGCCTCTCACTATCACGGCCTCTCTTGTTGCGGAGCACAGGCTCCAGACGCGCAGGCTCAGTAGTTGTGGCTCACGGGCCTAGTTGCTCTGCGGCATGTGGGATCTTCCCAGACCAGGGCTCGAACCCGCGTTCCTTGCATTGGCAGGCAGATTCTCAACCACTGTGCCACCAGGGAAGCCCTTTCATTCTTTTTTTATGGCTGAGTAGTATTCCATTGTACGTATGTACCACATCTTCTTTATGCATTCATCTGTCGATGGACATTTAGGTTGTTTCCATGTCTTGGCTATTGTGAATAGTGCTGCTATGAACATAGGGGTGCATGTATCTTTTTGAATTATAATTGTGTCCGGGTATATGCCCAGGAGTGGGATTGCTGGATCATATGGTAATTCTATTTTTAGTTTTCTGAGGAACCTCCACAGTTTTCCATAGTGGCTGCCCTCAATCAGTCTTCACTAAGTGGATGAATGAATTCTTTACTCCATTTCCCTCACTTAGGTGCCACTGTCTGTGTTTTGCAATTCCTCAGATTCTTTTTGAATTGGAAAGGACAACGATAAGATAGCAATAATAATTGCTTATATTACCGAGCACTTGCTACATGCTGGCCATTGTTCTGAATATTTTACGTGTGTGAATTCATCCAGCTGTCCCAGTCCTGTGAGGCAGGTATTAGTGCCCCCATTCATGTGAGGTAGCAGGTACACTGAACCAGCCACTTGCCCACGGTCACAGGCCTCCGAAGTAGGGGGTTGGGATGTAAACCCAGCAGGGCCCCAGAGCCTGTGTTCTTGAGTCAGTCATTACAGGCAGGAATCTGTTTTGCTGAAGAGGGCACAGGAGGCCTGGGAAGCTGCCCTGTGGCACTTGCCTCTGCAGACAGAGAGGACGCGAGTGTCAGGCTGCATGTGGGTCCTGAGTCCTGACTTAGAGTGAGCTGCTCTTAGAAGCCAGGGCGGGGGATGTGGGTGCATCAGAGATGGGGGAGACGGGGAGCCCAGCTCATAGGGCCGTGGCGTCTTCCTTTCAGCCCCTGCTGGTGCCTCCCTTGATCCCCAAAGGGGCCGTGTCCAGTGAGCCACGTGGCCTGAGTTGCGTGTCCCTGGTGCCCGGTGCTCCCTTGTGCCCTGAAGAACCGTCTGTGTGAAGCCTCTGTCCGTCACCTTCAGGTCAGGGCACAGCAGCCCCCGGGTCTGCCTCTGAACGAGAAGGCCTTAAATCCATTCCCAGCCCTCACTCCTGAATTGCCTGTGCGATTTTTACAGTTGCTTGGGGAACTGTAAGTCTGCGCTGCCTGACTCCTGTGTATTTAAATTCTCAGCCATAATGTTATATTAACTCATTTTTTGCAGTTTCCTGGGAGGCCGTGTGTACATCACTGGGGCGGTGGGGGAGTGGGAACGGCCGTGCACGTGGACAAGCACAGCTGTGAGTGTGCCTGGTCCTGGGGGCCGACCGGGGGCGAGTGGACGGGCGCCTCTGTGAGCGCCCGCAAGAGGCGTTCTCTGCCAGCCAGGCGCTCACGGTCCAGAGTCCACCCCGAAGCTGCGGAGGCCGCCGTGTGGCTGGTGAACTCAGGATCCCGCTTAGGGATCGCTCCGGAGCCCGGGTGAGGCTGTGGGTCACGTGTGCCTCATCCTTTATGTCCCAGTGTGTCCATCCCCTCATCCATCCCCAGACACATGCTGAGCATCTGTTGTGCACCCAGCCTGGAGACACAGCACGCACAGAGCTGACCGTCCTGTCTTCCCGAGATGGTGTTCTGGGCGATGGAGATTGACCTGACAGGCGGATGGTGCCGGGGACTGGGACGGCCTTGAGAGGAAAGGAGAGCTGGGTAGGGGGATGGGAGTAGGGCCTGAGGTGGGGGGAGGTCAGTTGGGAGCCTGGGGAGAAAGGCAGAGACACGAAGGAGGTCGGGAACCAGCCGAGTGGCTCTAAGGTGGTCGTGGTAGCAGTAGCTGATTGTGCCTGACCAAGGCCCTGCTCTGCACGTGTTAACTCATCCAACCTGCACAACAAGGCCATGGGGGTCATCGTGCCCATTTTGCAGACGGTACCCAAGGTCAACAACTGCTAAGTAGCAAGGCTGGCATCAAACATAGTCCTTCTGGCTCCATCGTCCGTGTTCTCACTGCTCTATTCCACAGCTCTCTGGGGAAAAAAGGCCTTTCAAATGGGTGGAACAGTACATGCAAAGAAAGGCCCAGGGGCCAGAACGTGGTTGGTGAATTTGAGGAGCAGTCAGAAGGCTAGTGTGGCTGGAACAGAGTGACTGTGGGTGAGAGTGGAAGAAGGAAGGGTGGAGAAGTTGAGGGGCTTGATCTTGAGGAACTGGGGGCTCACTGTGCTCCCTTTTCTGATTCTTGAATCAAGGCAGCAGTGGGGCAGAGCAGGGATGGTAAACAGAAGAGGGCAGAACTGTGCCGTAGGGCAGGATCTAGGGGTTCCTGTGGGGCAGGATGAGCAGCAGGGAAATTCCTGGAAGGAGCAGGGCTGGGAGAGCCCAGGGGCTGGGGTGGGAGGGAGAGGGAGGCTTCCCGGGAAAGACCCATTTGGGGGATCCCGGTTGCTCAGCCGCAGTGCAGCCCTGCTCTGGGGATCAGAAAACCAGGACTTCTCAGGGACTTCCCTGGCGGTCCAGTGGTTAAGACTTCGCCTTCCAATGCAGGGGGTGCGGGTTCCATCCCCTGTTGGGGAGCTAAGATCCCACATGCCTCATGGCCAAAGAACCAAAACATAAAACAGAAGCAATATTGTAACAAATTCAATAAAGACTTAAAAAAGAAAAAAAAAAACAGGACTTCTCAGCAGGCTCCCTTGCCTGCCCACCGGGAAACATAGGCCTCTGCCTGGTGTGAGGAAGGGCCCTCAGAGCTCAGCCCTGATGCTTTATTTCGTTGTCCACTCCCTGCCTCAGTTTCTTCATCCAGAAAATGGGAATCCTGATACTCGTGAGAATTAGATATAATGGTTGTAATGTTCTGGTGCTGCTTATTGACCACCTCCTGTCTCATTCGGTTCTCTGGGCTCAAATAATGACCCCATTTTTTTGTGTGTGTGAGTCTGTTTCTTTTTTGTTATATTCACTAGTTTGTTTATCTTTTAGATTCCACATATAAGTGATATCACACAGTATTTGTCTTTCTCTGGCTTATTTCACTCAGCATAATACCCTCCAAGTCCATCCATGTTGTTGCAAATGGCAAAATTTCATTCTTTTTTTGTGGCTGAGTAGTATTCCATTGTGTATATCTACCATGTCTTCTTTATCCATTCATCTGTCGGTGGACACTTAGGTTGCATCCTTATCTTGGCTATTGGGAATAATGCTGCTATGAACAATTGGGGTGCATGAAGTTTCCCCATTTTATGGGGAGGAAACTGAAGGTCAGAAAGGGAGTGACTTGCTCAGAGCCCCTCTGGGTCCTAATGTGGCCAAGCCCAAAGGGCTATGGAGTGTGGAGGAGAGAGAAAGACCTGGAATTAGGCCCCTGTGTCTCCCTCCACACACGTACAGTGAGGCCGCATGGCTTTCCATGTCTGCCCAAGCAGGAGCGGTCTGGGGTAACTCGAGCTTGGAGCACTGCAGCCTTCAGGTCTCCCTGCCTGTGGGGCACAAGGGCAGGACCATAGGAACACCTGTGATGGTCTTCATTCATGCTGTGCTTGCTGCCTGGAATGCCCTCCCCCCCCCGCCCCCCAGCCAAGTCCTCACTCTTTTAAGTCTTAGCTCAGGCCAGCACCTCCTCCAGGAAGCCTTCTCTGACTTTGTCCCCAAAGGTCACACACCACCTTGGTGCCCCCATAGTCCTGTGCTCATGTCACTCAGCGTAGACCTTGTTGGTGCTAGGATCTGTCCTCCTCCACCCAGCCTGGGGTGTCCCTGCTTGTGGGGCTGTGTCCCAGCCCTCCCGCACCCCCAGTGTCCCTCACAGGGCATGGCATGGAGCTGATGTCAGTGAATGCCTGTAGAACAGAGCTGGCTGGACCTCAGGCCAGGGGAATGCAAGGGCCCTAAACCTTGTTGGGCAAGTGCCGCCCCTGGCTGACTCCATGGCACCAGGCCCCAGCTGGCTAGGCAAGGATCGGGGGTATCCTGACACTCAGGCCTGGAGGTGGCCAATGCCCCTTTCTTGGGATAGCTTCTGAACAGCAGGCCCTGGCAACACCCGAGAGAGCAGTGCACTGCCAAGCCCTGGGGTCTCACAGAGTGAAGCTGGTCACCTGCAGCCTGATGGCTCAGCCTGGAGTCATTCCTCGCTGGAGGCCCCTGATGAAGGCTTGGCCAAGCAGTGCTGGGGTCGCTGGGTAGAGGCCCCATCGTGCCCCCTTCACCAGGGCTGAGCCCACTCTCTGGAATCATCCCTAAATGCCAGCCTCTGTTTTTCCTCTTAATGAGGAAAGCATTTCTCTCCTCTCTGCCATCCCCCCTTCCAGAATGGATTTACCGTTCTGCTGTGCCACATGGCCCCCTCCTCCTTCCCTTTCCTCTCCCCTCACAGGCCAAGGAAAGTGGAGGGTGTTATTGTATATTTTAGCCGATTGTTCCCTGTACGCCCCAGTCTCTTTGGGGTGGGGCTGGGGGGATGGGGGAGTAAGTAAATTATATATTGAACTCCTAACTGGAGCTGAGGCCTTGTGGTTTCCATGGCAACCAGGCTGGAAATAGCTCTGCGTGACATCAGCACGGTACAGGTATAGCCGGATCCAGCCGTTCCCCAAACAAGCTGGCAAGGGGAGCAAGGGATGTGCAGCTAATTAGCATATGCAAATAAGGCCTGGTGAGCAGGGTGGGGCCTGGGCTGCCCCAGCAGGGCCTGTGGCCATGGCCTGGGCCTCTGACAGGTAAGCGGGCTGGGGCTGGTGGTGGGGTCAGGGCCCAAGCCCCGCCTGGCACATCCCTGTGCGGGGCTGGTAGGGGCCTCCAGTGTGGGGCCCAGGCTGCCCGGGCCTGCCTGCCCCGTGGGGCTCTGGGAGCATGGCCAACGGGGCTGCCAGGGGATGGGCGGGCATGCATGGCGTGGAGCCGGGATGGTTCCCTGCCCGGGCTCTAGTGGAATCTGGCTCCTCTTGGCTTATGGGTGTCTTTGAAGCCAGATACTTAATTGGGCCCTGCTGGCTTGCTGCCGTTTTTCTCTTCAGGTCTGTGAGGGAGGGGTCACCCCGTGCCCACCTTGGCTCCCCCCTCCACCTCCAGGCCGTGGGAAAGGCCCACAGACTCCCGCCCAGGTGCTCCACTGCTGCATCCAACACGCCCTTTCCTGCCTAGACCCAATAGCGGGGAGAGAGCAGAGCCTTTCATTTGTGGCTTCATACTACCCACTGGTCTCTTGGCCTCTCTGAGCCTCAGTTTCCACCTCAGTGAAATGGGGGTATTGTTTCCCTGCCCACCTACCTCACAGGGTGGTGAGGGGCTAATGAGGTGACACTGGGGAAGGGCCTGGGTGAGCTTTATGGGCCGGACACACTTGGAGGAGGAGGAGATTTTCTGTCATCTCAGTTTAAATTGAAGCTCGGTCACCTGGCACTGCCCCTTCCCCCCAACATACACACACACACACACACACACACACACACACACACAAACACGCACATTCTGGTGAGACTTGAGAACTTACAGTAAATTTCTGGGCGAGGTGAAATACTGCCACCTTCATTGTGGTGATTTCCACACGAGGGCTCTTGGCTGAACTGCCAACATTTGAGCTGGGCGTGCTCTGTGGCTAAATGAGATAATTCATTCATTTCAGCAAATGCTGAGGGTGTGCCGAGTGAGGGAGGGGTGGGTCAGGCCGGGCCAGGCATGAGGAGCGCTCAGTGGGCTCAGGAGACAGACAGATGGTCTCGCCGGTGCTCCCTGGGACTGGGGGCGTCTGGGAAGATTGTTGAGGGGTGGGACCTTTGATGCCTTAAGGGTGAGTCAGAGTCCCCTTGGCAGTGAAGGCGGGGGGTGGGGGGGT
This sequence comes from Balaenoptera musculus, assembly GCF_009873245.2. Classification (NCBI taxonomy): domain Eukaryota; kingdom Metazoa; phylum Chordata; class Mammalia; order Artiodactyla; family Balaenopteridae; genus Balaenoptera; species Balaenoptera musculus. The sequence continues at coordinate 97,840,517 of NC_045794.1, read as the reverse complement.
GGGGGACATTCCAGGGAGAGAAGCGGGTGGGCACAGAGGCTCAGAGGTGGGAAAGGACACCCAGCATTTGGGGGAGGGGCGATACTTGGCTGTGACTGGGGAGGTTGATGGAGATGCCACTAGCAAGTTCAGGTGCCAGCCCCAGAGGGGCTGGAAGCCAAGGAGTCGGGATGCGGTCCTGGAGGCAGTGGGAGCCATTGATGGCACTTGAGCAGGGGACCGATGTGATCAGATCCTGGTTTCAGAAAGAAAAGATGGGCTGAAGAGGGCTGAGTGTGAGGCGGAAATAGTCATGGATGGTTCCGGTCCCTCTGGGAGCCCCTGTAGCCAAGAGTTGCTGTTTCCATGGGCAAAGGACCAGGAAAGATGATCTGTCTTTGGGCCTCAGTTTCCTCATCTGACCATTGCGGGCAACGTGTCCTAGGCTGTGGAGCCTGTGTTAGCACAGCAGATGTGAGCATTTGTTCTCCTGGGCCCCGGGATCAGTGGGGAGCAGTGGAAGGGAAAGGCCACTGCCCCAAATATTCTGGAAGGAGGGGACAGCAGAGATGGGCAGGGTTGCTGACTTCGTGCTGGGACCGAGGTTTTCACGGGTTGTGTTCGGGCCGTGGCACAGGTGCAGCTTTGTGTATTTGGCGGGAGGGAATTCTGCCTGGGCCGCCCCTGAGGCTGCTGGCAGCCAGTGAGGAGGATTCCCGGGCAAGGGGGTCCCTGTGTTCATCACCTCTCCCTTCCCCTCCACAAACCTCGTTTCCCCTCATCTCATAGTTTCAGAGCCCTTGCTAAGTGTCAGGGTTGGACAGGGCCCTGGGCACCTGTGATGGCCAGATGTAGGGCTCACCAGTGGAGCTGGAGGTGTACAGATGAATAATGACCCCACCCAGGGGATCAGTGCTGGGGTGGGCTCAGCAGCGAGGGCCAGAGGAGGCTGGCACCCAGCCCTGAGGTCAAGGGAGGCTTCCTGGAGGAGGGGACGTTTGGGCGTCTTGAGGGAAGAGTTGCCCAGACAGGAAGAGATGTCATTCCAGGCAGAGGGCACAGCCGCAGCAAAGGCACCGATCTGGGAGCAGGTGTGGTTTGGCTGGGCCAGGGCACAGGTGGGGAGCCTCTGCTTGCCTCACCCTTCCAGGCTCCTCTGATCCTCCCGGCACCAACAGGTTAATCTGTGGGTCAGTCTGTGTTTACTGAGTGGCCGCAGTGTCCCCCGGCTGGGAGATGGCCCTGGGGGTGGGTGAAATGCAGGCCCCATGAGCCCAGAGGTCTGAGCTGAGGTGAGACTCCCCACACTCGTGCACTTCTGGGTGTCACATTTTCACAGGGTCAGCATTTGGGAGCCTCCTCGGGGCACCTCCTCGTCACCACCCTGACCCTAGAAACCTGCATGTCACTTTGCAGCCTCTGTCCTATTTCTACTCTGTGACCTTTCTGGTCTAGCATGCGAATGTGGCCCGGTCACTCCCATCCCAGAACCTGCCCGGGTCCCCTGCTACTCGGATAAATGATAAAAGTCTGAGCCCGTCTCTTTATGCGATCTCTTGTCTTCGTATTTTTGCTTGCATGGTTCCCTCTGCTTGGACACCCTTACTGTCCCCTCTGCCTGGACACCTCTGGTATGAGCTGCAGACTTTGTGTCAGGAGGGCTGGGAGGTGGGTTCTGGCCCAGGGTGGACCGCGGTGGGGGGTCTCATTCTGCCGTTTCCCGCCATGCAGTCTCTCCCTCCCTCACTGGGTCCGTGCGTGGATGGGCAGGCACGGGGTGGCCAGACTCCCATGCCCTTTGCTCTCCTTGTCGATTTGGCAAATCTCCTCTCTAGATGCTGGTGTGGTATCCTCTGAAGCTTTTTAGAATTGTCATTTATTTGCTCATTTATTCAACAAGCATTCTCTGGGTGCTTGCACTGGGCCAGGCTCTGCGCTGGGCTTGGATGCACAGAGTGAATAAAAGGGGTGCGGGCAGGAGCCCCCGCTCTCACCGCGGGGAGGCAGGGCTCCCGGGGTGCGGGCCTCCCGGGCGTGGGCCCTGCTGGCTCCTCTTCTCGCCTGAGAACTGCGGGCTCCCCGGCCCTGGGAAACAGCTGGGCCAGGTGCAGGCGCCTGTCTGGCTGCCTGCCTGGCCGCCCGCCCACCCGCCCCGGGAGGCATCACTGCCTGGGATTTGAGTTCCTCCTAGGCCTTGCGTCGGGCCACGGGGAAATCATTTTCTGACAACGGTCATCAATTTTGCTGAGAGCCCATCGGCGCTCCAGCAGCCTGTCCCCGGCAACGGCAGCTGGTCCGTGTCAAGCCCCTCTGTGTCCTGATGACAGAAACAATTCACATTAGGCGTCTGCCCCAGAGCACACATCCAGAAGGGATGGGTTCCGGCCAGTTTCAGATATGTACCACGTCACCTCCAAGTCTGTCTTTAGGCCCTTGGGTTAGTGGACATGTCTCCCCCCACGTTGGGGTGGCCCTGCGGGGCCCTCAGTGGAACCAGCCCCAGCGGGAGCCTGGGGCCCCTCAGGAGGGGAACATCCCTGCTTCCCTGTATCCACCTCGCTGCAGACACTGTTCTAGGTGCAAAGGGTACAGCTTTGAACACAACAGACAGAGCCCCTGCTTTTGCCTGGGGGAGTGACATTTTAGCTGAGAGGTAAAGGTCAGGAAGGAGATTGCCATGCGTAGGTCTCGGGGAAGAGCATTTCGGGAAGAGGGAACAGCATGTGGAAAGGCCCTGGGGTGAGACTAAGCTTGCTGTGTTTACAGAACAGAATTCTGTTTAGGCTGCTGTGAACCTCAGGTGCCCAGGAATTATCCAGGGTTAGAGCTAGGGTCCTAACAGTGCCCTGGAGGTGTCCAAGGAAGCAAGAAGAATTCTGGCGGATGATCAAGAAGACCCCTGGGGGGGATGGTGTTGGGCGTAAGCCATGAAGGGCAGCAGGATTTGGCCGGGTGGAGTAAGATATGAGGAGGGGCCTTGCGGGAGGCAGGAGCAGCATGACTGAGGCCCAGACGGTGAGAAGGAGAATGCCTGCTGGGCAGGGCTCTGTTTGCAGCCGTGGGCTCCTCTCTGACATGGGGAGACGATGCCATATTGGACTGAGTGATTGCGGGCCACCTCGGGCTCTCAGAAGCCTTGGTAAGCGCACCTGGTCAGCCGCATACCATCGGCCCCAGGGCCTCGGCAGCAGTGGGGTTGGAGTCGGGCCATGCACTAGGAAGCCCAGCCACATCCCAGCAGCCACCTCTACTCATCGCAGGCCTACCAAGTGCCAGGCACTGAAGGTGCTCTGGACACCACCCACAGGGGGGCATTATCACCTGCACTCCCAGGTGCGGAAGCTGAGGCCCAGAGAAGTTAAGCGGCTTGTCCAGGGGCCATATGTGGTGGTGGTGTGAGCCAGGCAGGGGAGCCAGGAAGTTTGCAAGAACCTGGTTTTCCTGAACATTCCTGGACAGGGACTGATGACGCACACCTGACACCTGTCCCCAAATCCAGCTGTCCTCTGGGCACCTTTCCCCTGAGCTATGTGGACTTGTGCTCGGAGGCCTGGGCGTTGGGATGTGGGGCAGGGGTATGGGGAGGTTGGAGGCCAGGAGCTGGGCACCCCATGCCCTCACCTCCTGCTCAGACACGGGGAGGGGAAGGAGATGCTCCGTGAGCTTCCGGGGTTCTGTGGCCTCCTGGCTTTTCATGGCCGGGGTGACCATTTACATCTTGCAGATGAGGAGCCCGAGGCTCAGAGCAGGGATGGGAGGAGTGGGGCTTCACAGCAATGATGGCTGAGCCAGGGCGGCCATGGGCTGTCTGTCCCCATGGGGTACAGTGGGGGATGGTAATGAGGATGGTGGTGGCCGTGAACGTGGGCTGTCATCTTGGGCTTTGGTCTTGACACTTGTTTTGCCAGGGCAAGGAGAGAGGATTCCAGAATTGAAGGTCCCTCAACCCCGGGTCCCCTGCGCCCACCTTCACAGCTCCCTTCATGGATTCTTCTAAGGCCTGGGGCCCCACTTTGCCTGGCTTTGTCAGACCCCCATTTATAAGGTCAAATCCAGCCAAGGGATTCGCCTCTTCTGCTGCGCCCATTAGGATCCCATTCCCAGCAAGTTTGGCCAGAGCAGGCAGGGCCATGGCTGAGTGTGCTGTCCTGGTGCCAGGCAGGCAGCCTACTGACCAGCAGGAAACAGCCAGTGGTAGAGTCCTTGATGCTTTAACCCCCAGTCACCTGCTTATTCATTCATTCATGATGGGCACCTCCTAGACATCTGAGATTCTCCATTTTCTCTATGGCCCCTGTGCCTGGTATGTTGCCAGCCATATAGTGCGTACCCTGTAAATTACTGCCCATATCTACGAGGTGATTTCAAAATCCTAGGAAGGTCTTTCCCCAGCCTTCAGTGTCTTCCTCCCTTGTCTGTGCCAGTTGGCAGAAATTTTACCGTTAATGATTCATCCCTTTGGCATAACTATTGCCCTGTCCAAGTTCCTCTTCTAAAAGGCAAACCCTCAGTACCCACTTCAGGGAGGAGACCCTTTTGAGTCCCAGTTTCTGGGTAACCCACGTGCCTAGGAGGCTAACACTGTCTTGACTGTACAGGGCTGCGGCTCAGGGGGTTACAAGAGAAGCAGGGAAAAGAGGCAGAGTCAGGAGGACAAGTGGCAGGTTCTGTGCGCCTGCATTGTGCCTGGGATTACCTCTCCTTGCTCTTATTTGACACCACAGCCCTGGGCTGAAGGTGTTTTTGTTCCTGTTGTGCAGGGGAGGAGGCTGAGGCCCCCTGCAGGTTCCTCAGCTGGACTCGGGTCCGTGTGGCTCCCCTCCACGCCCTTTACTGCGCCTCCCTCCTGCCCAAGACATTGTGGGGCACTGGCAGGGCACCACGGGCAGCTCCTCTGGGCTCGCGGCTGCCGAAGGAGGGCCCGATCCTCGTAGCCTCGTAGTGAAAGGCAGTCACTCCAGAATCTGGTCTGAGCCTTGCAGCCACCCTCTGAGGCAGAAACATTCCCATTTGTCTGATGAGGAAACAGGCACGCAGAGGCCCGGGGCCTCAGGCGTGGCCCTCCAGCGACGGAGTGTGAGAGCCAGAGCACCCATTCGTACACAACACCACCCGCTGCCTGCATAGGGGGGTGAGGGGCTGAGGGCTGGTGATGGTGCCAGGAGATGAAGCATTCAGACAGCCCCCTTGGGTCTCCCTGACCACAGCCCCAGTTGCTGTCCCTGCGGGGCCTCCGGCGTGGCGCCAGCGGCAGGTCGGGGAGCCGGCAGCACAGCCCGACCACCTTCCCCGCTGCTCCCCCTCTTCTCGCTCTCCACGTCCACCTTCCTGAGGGGGGCGGTCCACGGACGCTGCTCTGGCCGGCCCTTGGTCAGCGGTGCAGCTCCTAACTGGTCCACCCTCCAGCCTGTATTTCCTCAAGTATTGATGAGCCCCTGTCACCCAGGACACAGCCGGAGCTGAGCTAAACTCAAGACGGAGCGGGTCTCCACCCCATCAATCTGCCTGTGGCCACTCTGCTGGGGAGGAGAGGGCGGGCCTGTGGGCTGGGCTATGGGAGGTTCCGGGCTCCCGGCGTGGTCTTCTCAAACCACAAATCTACCTGTTGGGGCTGATTCATTGCTCCCTGTCCAGGAATTTGCAGGGTAACCAGGACCTGGCAATCTTCCATTCTCAGGCTCCCAGGCTGGCTACCCATTGCCTGAGGGATAAAATCCAAGCTGCTCACCTCAGCCCCCAGGCCCTGCCCCTCCAGACCCCATTGCCACCCGGTGCCGCATTGTCGTGTTCCAGCCATGCAGGCCACCACTTCCTCCCGCAGGCCACACTCCTTCCCACCCCAGGACCTTGCCCGTGCTGTTCACTCTGCCTAGGATGTTCTCTTCACGCTCTGTCCCCTCCTGTCTCTGCTAACGCCCTGTTGTTAAGGTCTGGCTGAAATACCACTTCCTCAGAGCTCCCGCCTACACCAGGCTGGATTCCTGTTAATTGTCAGTGGTCTTATAGCACCACTTACCTCTCCAGCTGAACCCTCCAGACAGCTGGAATCACTCAATTATTTATGAGAATCCCTGTTACTGTCTTGTCTTCCTCCACTGGAGCATCAGCTCTGTGGCCCCAGGACCACATTCATCTTGTTTTCCAAAGTATCCCCAGTACCTGGTACGTAGTAAGCCCTCAGCAAGTGTTTCGTGAATGAATATCAGGTGACTGCCATAGCCCTACTTAAAAAATTTGTTTCCTACGGCCGGTAGGATAAAGTCCACACTCCTCAGTGTGGCATTTGAGGCCTGTGGGCTCCAGCTGAAGCAGTTCTCTCTGCCTGGAGTTTTCTCCTTGTCTGTACCCTTCTTGGAAAACTCCTGTGCATCCTTCAAAACCTCAATAGGTACTATTTTTTCTATGAAGCCTTCCTGGCTGCTCCAGGCAGAGTGGTTCTGCCCTTTGATCCAGCAGCAGCTGGGCACAGGTCCTGTGCAGGGCACTGGGGAGACAGGGCCGGGAGGGATGGAGATTAGGATCAGTGAGGAGTTAGCTCTATGGACTGCAGCCTCAGAGCATCCTGATGGTGATAAAAGCCAGGCACTATTCCAAGCAATTGTCTTATGCTTTTCTTATTTCATCTTCACCACCACACTGTGAGGTGCCAGTATTACCCCATTTTACAGATGAGGACAACAAGGCTCAGAGAGGTGACGGAACTTGCGGCTAATTCATGAAAAGTTGGACTTGAACTGAAAGCTGCATTCCTTGTCACTTGCTGCTCTGCTTCCACTGAGGGGAATGTGAAGGGCTGTAAGAATGTAGAGGAGCCCCCTCCTCCCGTGTCTGTGGGCCAGGGGCGGGGTCACACGGAAGGTTTCACAGAGGAAAAACTGTCTATGGTGAGACTAGAAGGAAGAGCACACGTTCTTCCAGGCAAAGAGGGCACTGCAGGCAAAGGTGTAGAGGGACAGGGGTAGGGTTAGGGCTGTACCGGAGGTGTAGGAGTGGGAACTCCTGAACGTGGGGAGGCTCGGGAGCTTGGGGGCTGCTGGGAGCAGGGAGAAGGGGAATGATAAGGAAGGAGGCTGGGGAAGTGGGCAGGCCAGAGCAGGGAGGACCAGGACCCGGGTGCTTGCAGAGGGCCTGGGTGATGGATCGGAGCTCCTGGCATGTGGTCTGTTGCTGTGGTCCCGGCATGTGGCCACTGTGGGCTCTGGTTTCTGGCAGCTTCCAGGCTTACAGTCCTTTGTTTCTGCTTGTCCAGCTTCTACCCTGTTCCCTCCAGGCTGACAGGGCAGGTGGGGGCCCCTGGGGATTGTTTGCTGTCTATACATCCTTGGGAGAGAACAGGAGAAGGAGCCCAGTGACTGTCACGCAGCATTTGCCGGGTCCCCCTTTACCTGTCTTCTCATTTACGTAATGGTCATGTGCTACCTGCTCCCCCAAGTCCAGTCTTGGGCTACCTCTCTGAGACCCATGGTCCATGCTTCTGACATGGCCTCCCATGCCAGTGGTCTGGGCCAGCTGGCCTCTCCGGTGTGTCCTGTCAGTCCTCTACCCAGGCTGCAGGCACCAGTGTCCACCCTAGGTACAAGTGGGCAGTCCCAGCCCATTTCATCCTCACCTCTGCCCAGCAAGGCAGGTGTTACCGCTCCATTTTCACAGAGCTGGAAACTGAGGCTCAGAGAGGTTAAATAACAGTGTGTGAGCACCCAGCCAGTGAGGTGGAGCCAGGATTTGGACCCAGGTCTGACTGGCTCCACGGTCCTGCTTCTTCCCGAGTGGCCCTGCCCAGGGGAGCCCTCCCCCAGCCCCACCTCATCTCTGCTCACCCAAATCCAACCGTCCTTCAAGGCCTTGCTTGGAAGGACCAGACTCAGTTCTGGCCTGTGGCTGAGGTTCAGTGTTCTTCCCTCCATTCTCTCCTTCATTCATTCCCGGATGCTATGTGCCCGCCCTCCACTTCAGGCACCCTCTGGGCACTGGGGGTCCTACATAGAGGTCAAAGCCCAGACTCTGGTTAGATTTCATGGCTTCGTTTTGGGACCTCTAATAAATCACCCCTCTGAACATCAGTTTCTTCATCTGTGAAATGGGGTGACATTAGTGCTCACCCCCTGGGTTGTTGGTAGGATTGAGTCTCTGTGTGTAAAGTGCTGAGAACAGTACCTGGCACATAGCAGACCCTCTGTCCACGTTACGTGTTGCTATCTCCAATCCCAGTTTTCATGGGCCCCCTCCTCCAGGAAGCATCCCTATATCCTCCAGGTTGGTGAGCACCTCCTTCCTTTGAGCTCTGGCTCACTCGCTTCATGTCCCAGTTGAGATGAGATCTGAGGGTCAGGTGGGTCCCCTGCCTGACTGTAGGCACCTTGGGGGCTGGGGCTGCCGGCAGCATAGCCCCCTCACCCCACCCCAGCTACCAGACCAGGGTTCTGCACATAATAGACACTTAATACATGTTTATGGAATTGAATTAACGATAAAACGAGATAATGGCCTGGAAGGAGCCTGAGTTGTTAGGAGGGAATACACAGCATAAAAACCAGGCATATTTTTTTAAGCAGATTAATCTGGTCTTAACTCATTCTAATAGCCTGCACCCCTATTGGCCAAGGCCATTATAATAATATACGGCCAGGGCCATGGAGCTGGGAGATAGTGCCTCAAAGTTTGCCTTCTGAAGGATATCACAGCAGGCTGCCTCCTGGCCCTCAGAGCTGGAGCCCAGGGAGGCTGAGGGACTTGCCTGGAGTCACACGGTTGGAGATGGGAGAATGAGAGGAGATTCAGGCTCAGAGAGGTCATGGGGCTTACCCTAAGATGCACAGCCAAAGAGGATGAGCTGGCAGAGGAGTCCTGGTCTTCCTCTGGGGTGGTTGCATTCTGTTGTGTTTGATGCTTGGTGCCAGGATTGGAGCTCCCAGGTTCTCATCCCAGGGGTCTCTTCACCCATGTGAACCATCGTCCTCACAGTTAGGAAGTCAAGTTTAGTGCCTCCAAATGCATAAACCCTAGAGGAGGGGAGATGAAGCTCATATCAGTCATTCACACCTTAGTCTGAATTCATATGCTGATGAGGGCTGAGATCTGAGGGAGATCTGTGGGCTGTTGGAAGGGAGAAATGGTCTGGCTCCTGTCAGATTAGGTGGGGCAGTGGGACCTAGAGCAGTGGCTCTGAAGTCACCCTTCTGAGTTGTCCACTGCCCTAGCCCTGGATACAGAAAGCAGGCCAGGATCAGGGAACTTGGCTTGATTATGGAAGGAGAAGCTCGGGGTGGTGACCAGGCAGGGAGGGAGGACGGCCGTGATTTGACAATTCAGTGCCGCTCGTCAGATGCAAGTCATGGCGACTGCAGTGGGTGTCCTGTCCAACTGTCCTCCCTCGGCTCATCTCAGGAGCTGCCCTCTGCTGTCAACAGAGTCCCACTGTTGCCACCAAGTGGCTTGGGTTGGCACCCAGCCCTGGCTCTCCCTTGTCCTCAGCCTTGGACAAGTGCTGGTCTCTGAGCCTCCATTTCCTGGTCTGTGAAATGGCCACAATAGCTTCATCCCAGTGGCATTATGGACTCAGTAGATGGAGGCACCCAGCACAGCCCCAGGCATGGGTGAAGCCCCATCAGCGCCATTTCCCTAATTCTCCCACTGGCCTACGAAGAACCCAGCACCCGGGGGTGGAGAGGGGGGTGTACTTTTAATCCATGGGGCTCCATGGGTCACAACAGAGGCCCACCGACTGCCTGTTGATAAAGGGGGCAAGGAAGTTTCTCTCAGCTGGAGGTTTCCCCAGTTTGGAGGTTCCCAGGGGGGGCTGTATAAGCCTGAGGTCCCCTAGCAATCCACCCCCCATTGCTTCCCACCTGCCTCCTAGCAGGCAGACAAGGTCCTCAGCTGCTGGCCCAGCCGGGCAGGGCGGCTGCTGCTTTAATCAGCCATTGCGCCACTTTCCTTGGAAGGAGAAATTGCAGGTGGCAACTCGTAATTTCCCAGGCTTCTCCCTTTCATTAATTTCTCCCTGCAAAATGGAGGCTTTCCGCTGAGCCGGGGAATTGGCAGCCGTGCGCAGCATCTCCTGACCAGCCGAGCTCTCTGCTCGAGGTGGGGGTGGCTGTAGGGACCGCAGCAGCCACTGCGCTCACGTTGTTCGCTCTGCCGCCTCGCAGAGACCAGAGGTTTGTCCCATGTTCAGACTGTCTTGCCGAGCCCCACTAGGTCTGGAAAATTGCTTGGTTCGCCCTGCGCTAGCTGCTCCATCGCCAGTGGGGAAGGGGGGTGGAGGCCGGGATCTGAGGGATCTGAGTGGACCGTGAGGGGGCAGAGGTCCCTGAGCCCCCAGGGGCACCCCTGCCTCTGCGTTTGATTCCTGATGGGATGAGCGTGGGGCAGCCAGCGCCTCGAGCATCCCTCCTGAGAGGCTCTTCCTGCCCTCCAGCATCTGAGTGCCTCTGAGGGCCAGGCCCGGGCGGGGTGGGCGTGGGGAGGCAGATGAAGGGCAGACATCACCTGGTCCTCGGAGAGCTCCCGCCATGGGGAGGCAGATGACATGCCAGCGATGACACCTGGCCAAGGGTCATTGTCAGACCAAAGGGATGAAGACCAGAGAATGGGGAGCCCAGGGTCTGGAAGGATGGATGGGTGGGGGGGCGGGGCGGAGACAGGACAGAGATTCCCCAGTTCTGGAACAACATGTGCCGAGGAACTGGACTTCATCCATCCTTTCATCCCAGAGATGTCAGTTAAACAGCTGCTGGGGAAATAATGACATGGACTTAAGGGCAAGCCAGGTGTCCATCCCGGGCAAGGAGTTTGGTCTCTCCTGGGAGCTGGGGGAGGCTTGGTTTGATGTACAGTGTAGAGAGACTGATGGGGTGGCCAGTGTGGAGAGTGTCCGGGAGGGGGACATAGGAAGACCAGGGAGAATGCTGTGGGTTGAGGGGGTGGGGTGCCCCAGGTAGATGACAGTGCCGTTTCTTTTTTTTTTTTTTTTTTTAATCTATTCATTTGTTTATTTATTTTTGGCTGTGTTGGGTCTTTGTTGCTGCGCGCGGGCTTTCTCTAGTTGCGGCGAGCGGGGGCTACTCTTTGTTGCGGTGCACGGGCTTCTCACTGCGGTGGCTTCTCTTGTTGCGGAGCACGGGCTCTAGGCACGTGGGCTTCATTAGTTGTGGCACGTGGGCTCAGTAGTTGTGGCTCGCGGGCTCTAGAGCGCAGGCTCCGTAGTTGTGGCGCACGGGCTTAGTTGCTCCGCAGCATGTGGGATCGTCCCAGACCAGGGCTCAAACCCGTGTCCCCTGCATTGGCAAGCGGATTCTTAACCACTGCACCAGCAGGGAAGTCCTGACAGTGGTCAGGACTTCTCCTGGAGAAAGAGGCAGGGAGATACAGGGGAGGGAGGAGGGGTGTGGACCTCATCAGGAGGAAGGGGTCAGCCACTACCTAGTATGAATTAGGGAACTGGCCCAGCTCATTAACTAAAACTCACCCACAGCCTTAGGGCCCAGGAGACAGCGCTGGAGGAGCAGAGCTGATATTTGCTCCAGTTGTGTTTTAGGACCCAGAGGGTGTGCCGTAAAGGTCCTGCTCTCTCTCCCTCCCTACTGGCTGACCAGGGAAAGGGTTTATTGTGTGCCCAGAGTTCCCCAGGGGCTGTGCATCTTCTGTAGGCCTCTGGACCTCTCTGAACTTATTTCCTTGGTTTGGAAAGGGCACAAGCCATGGAGACAAACCCTAGGGCATGGGGCCGCTGGTAGAAGCTGTCCAGGTTAGCTGGAGACTCCGGGGACTCAGCCTGGAAGAGGGTCCAGTGCCTGCCCCCACTGTATAGGACATGGTGTCAGCTCCTCTGGGGAGACTGACACCTGGTTCACATCCCACCAAGACCACCCTGAAGTGAGGGTGTTCCTCAGTGGAAGTCTTTTGCCTCGATATGGAAGAATGGACACTGGGCAGCCCAAACCTGCAGCTGCTTGCCACCCTGGGCAAGTCACCCAAGTCCTGTGCCTCAGTTTCCCCAGCTATGAGATGCTTCTGCCCACCTCACAGCATTGCTATGACACTGAAATGTTCATCCAAGTGCCTACCTGGCATAGGCCTGGCCCACAGCCGGCCTGAGCTGTGATGTGCTGATTACAATAGATACAGGTTGATCTGTAGCTGTCATTCGCCCCCAGCACTTGCAGTGGGGCCAGGGGAGATCTCAGAGGGCATCATGGACATAAAGGCAACCAGCTTTGTGAGCCAAGGGGACGGTGAGAAGGGAGGGCTCGGGGGAGCATTGTGGGTGGTGCTGGCCAGGTAGGCACCCAGGACCCAGGGTGAGATGTGACCCTCCCCACCCCAAGTCCAGGCCTCTCTCCCTGCCAAGCTCCTGAGCCAGCCACCCCAGCACCCACCTGGAAGCCTGGTGCCACCTGCACCTGCCCAGCCTCCCCACTTTCTGGAGGCATCACTGCGTTGGACTCTACCTGCCTCTCCCCCAGCCTGTGTTCTGGTTACGGAATTCCTGGGCGGGAATCTAGCACAGCTTTGATCTTTTCCGAGGGAGGGAGGAATGGGCAGCTGAGGCCAGCAGGAGCTGACTGTATATTTTCTTCCGTAATGGGGTATTAAGTAGACAATCCAGATGGGGATCTTGGGCAGGAGGGGGTGGGTGCAGCCTGCTTTGTATCAGCCTGAAATATGGCCCCATCTCTGCCAAACCTCAAAGGACGCTACCTTGGGGCTGGCTGGGAACCAGCTTTGATGTACTAGCGGCAGGGGGACTGGGCAGATCTTCCCTGGCACAGAGGGGGCTGGGGCCTTGGTCCCAGTTGGGCTGGAATGTGGCCCGTGAGGGAGAGGGGCCCCCTCCTCACTTTCTTCTCTCTTCCTTCCCACCCCCTCTGCTTCCCCTTTGTCCTTTTCCCCTCCTCCCTCACCCCTTTTCCCTTCTCTTTCCTCTCCCTCCCCCTCTGCTTTCCCTCACGCCCTCCTCCCCCTCCTCTTCCTCTTCCTCCCCCTCCTCTTCCTCCTCCTCCTCCTCCTCTTCCTCCTCCTCCTCCTTCTCTTCCTCCTCCTCCCTTTGGCCTGAGCCAGTTCGGACCTGTGCACACCTCCCATCCACAGGCCAACCCCCTGGCATCCATGAGGGTCCCCTCAGTGAATGTGTGGAAATGGCACAGGCCTCGGAGACCAGGCAGGATGCGAGTCCCGCTTCCTCCCTCACCAGGAGGCTGATAAGGGGAGAAGGTGGTTGAAGGTGTGGACTGGGGCCACACAGCCTGGGATTGAACCCCAGTGCTCTTGCTTGTCAGGCAAGTTCCCTAAATTCTCTGTGCATCCAGGTCCTCGTCTGGAAAATGGGGACACAGTAATAGCTGCCTAAGCGGTTGTGGTGAAAGTGACGTGAGTAAAAATGCAAGGTGCTTGGGTCTCTGCTGTGCGTTGGCTGTAAGTCACTGCTTCTCTGTGACTGAGGGGAGTGGCTGGACCTTTCTGGGCCTCAGTTTCCTCCTCTGTACAATGGTATGAATAACATACTCCCCACCCACTCCCTCATAGGATGGGGTGGTGAGGATAAAAAGGATCATGTGTTACAGGACTTAGCACATGGTGGTTTCCACGAATAATTCATCCCAGTGTTTAGGAACCTCCTACTGTGTGCAGGGCTGGAGGCTGGGGTTAAGCCAAGTGGGGCCTCAGCCCTGGAGCAGGAGGGCTTCTACCCAGTGAAGAAGTCATTCCAGAGCTGCCGGGCAGGAGGGGGCTGTGTGCTCTGTAGGTTGAGGATGGTGGAGAGGTGCCCTGGGAGAGGCTGTCTGGGCCAGGACCACCAGCACGGCCAATTTCTTTCCTTTTCCCTTTCCTTTCCTTTCCCCTTTTCCTTTCCTTTCCTTTCCTTTTTCCTTTCCTTTCCTTCTTCACGCTCCCACCCCCACCATGAGACATCCAGGAATCCCACTAATGAAGGATCAAGGAACAGAGGGTTGGCACCTGGTTCTGCCTCTCATTGGCTGGTGACCTTGGTAAAGCATCCTCTCCTTGCCTTGGTTTCTTCATCTGTAAAAGAGGGGTCGTTGGTGGCTGGCAGGTGGGGTGGGAGCTCTTTGAGTATAGAGATTGGTCTCCTGAGCTCCACCTTCCCCGGGGCTGGGCACATCGTGGACGAATGGAAGTACCAGTAAGGAAGGCAGGCCGCCCAGGTGGTCTTCCCTTCCACCCCCTCAGTCCCCACTCTCAGCCATCCGTAGATTGTCCAGGATTGAGGAGAAAGCTGCCCACCCTCTGGATGCTTTGTTAGGCTTTGTCCCAGAGCAGCCCCTCTGCTGGGGCCCTTCTGCCCTGTCCTTGTTCCTTCCAGAGACCCTGACTGTGGTCTCTACCAGCCTCAGTGCCTGTCCTAACTCTGGTGTGGGAGCCCCACCTCAGTTTCCCCATTTGGAGAACAGGGCTCATAACACCTTGTAGTGTTGTTATTGGTGGCGTCAAGGCTCCTGCTCAGTGAGGGGTACCCTCCAACTCCCCCCAAGCACTGACCCCTTTCCCCACTGTCCCCTTAGCTGCCCCTCTGATGCCGGCTCCGGGGTCAGGGGTCAGTGCCATGCTAGGTCCATTGTAGGGGTTCTCTCGAGCCCCCCAGTAGCTCCTCTCCTGGGGTTCAGGTTGAGGGACCCGCCGGAAGTCATCCCGCTGTCTGGGCCCGGACTTTGGGCCTGTCAGTCTGAGTCTTGCTCACACCAGCCCGTGTGGCTGCCCAGCCAAAAGGCTCTGTGCTCTGGAAAGTTTTCTTTTTTTTTAAAAAATTTATTTATTATTTATTTTTGGCTGTGTTGGGTCTTCGTTTCTGTGCGAGGGCTTTCTCTAGTTGCGGCAAGCGGGGGCCACTCTTCATCGTGATGCGCGGACCTCTCACTATCGCGGCCTCTCTTGTTGCGGAGCACAGGCTCCAGACGCGCAGGGTCAGTAGTTGTGGCTCACGGGCCTAGTTGCTCCGCGGCATGTGGGATCTTCCCAGACCAGAGCTCGAACCCGTGTCCCCTGCATTGGCAGGCAGATTCTCAACCACTGCGCCACCAGGGAAGCCCAGAAAGTTTTCTTAACTGGAAATGAAGTCTGCCTGCAGGAACAGCTGCCCGTCTGCTCGGGTTCTACAGATAGAAAGGGAGTCCTCCCTCCAACCCCGTGATGGCCTTCAGAGGGCCAAGGCATGCAGCCAGGTCCCCTCACCCTGCAAGCATCAGTTGTCTCGCTCCCTCCCTCACTCCCCCCATTGCCCTTGGGATAAAGTCAGGAAGCCGTGTCACCTCAGCCTGCTGAGCCGCATCTACTACTGACACTTGGAAAAGCCCTGCTTCGTCTCATCTCTGGGTCAGTGCACCTGCCGCTCCCTCGGCCCTCAGCTTGCAGGTGGGCTCCTACGCAGAGGGACCAGGCCAGCTCAGTCCCAGTCGACTGCCTGCCCAGTCCAGGCCTCACCACAGCCCTCTCACCCTGCAGTGGTGTCTGTGGTGTTCACACGGCTTCCCCCACCACCTGAGGGCCGGCACCCGTTTGACTGCCTCTCCTCCGTCCGCCTGGGGCCTGGCACAGAGTCAGTGCGCGGTGAATACCTGTGGAAGGAACAAATAGAGGAACGAAGGACTTCCACGGCAGCGAAGATCTGAGCTGACCTCCCTGCTGCTCAGACACCTCCAGGGGCTCCCAGTGTCCTCAAGAGAGACCTCCTAAGCTTCTGAGTGTGGTTTCTGAGGCTCCCACATCCACCTCCCACCCAGCCTTACCTCTAGACGCCCGCAGCCCTTTACACTCAGCCCCCATCATCTTCTGCCTGGAGTTCTCAGTCCCCGGCCCTGGACCTTCCTTTGGAGAGACACCCCCCACCCCAGTCACCACTCCACAGAGGTAGCTGCCGCCTCCTTGGAAGCCCAGCCTCTCTGTCCCAACCATAGTCCCCCGTCCTGGCCTTATTTGTGGGGTGGGAGGGGACAGCAGAATGAATAACTGAGTGAATTAATAACAATGCAGCTGAGCCTGGGGCCTCAGGGAGTGAAGGAGTTAGCCGATGGGTCAGGACGGAATGTGAGAAGTGGGCAGGGAGAGCAGGCCGAGTGGAGGCCGAGGGGCAGGTCTGGGGGAGATGAGTGGTGGGCGCATTGGCCCCCGGCTGGACGTGGAGGGGGCGCGGTTCTGACACCATCCCCTGCCCAAGCTTTTCCCTATCAGCCACAGCCCTGCGCGCCCCTTGCGCTCCGGGACCCTCGCTTGTCTGCCTGACCTGGAGGCTCCAACCTGACCTTGAGCAAAAGCCCCTTCTTCTCTCCGGGCCTCAGTGTCCTCACCTGTGATACAAGTGGTTTGGAGCCCAGCAGACTGGGGTCCTGGACCCAGGTTGGCACTTGCTCTATCTGGCCCATGTGGTGTTCGTTCTTTCTTTCTCTTTCTCTCTCTCTCTCTCTCTCCAGTATTAAAAAGAGGAAGCCTTCACCTAAAACTCCAGATTTCCGGCTTCTCTGGATAACTGGGCTGGCCCTGCCGCGGGCCTCCCACCAGCGGGCTCGGAGTCGCTGGGTGGCCCTGGCCCTCGGCCACCTGCCCAGCGGCTGACCAGAGGCCCCTCCTGCCCTGACAGCCTCCTTGGAGGGAAAGCTTTCAAAACCTGCCTTGAGACAAAGCTCTCGGACTGCACCCCCCCACCCCCCAATATTCCAGGCAATCTGCCTCGTTTTAAAATTCCTTCAGCAGCCCCAGGCCCAGCGGCTTCTCCCAGCGAAGGAACGAGGCCGAGCACGTGACTGAGCTCTGCGGCTGGGAAGGCTTTGATGTTGCGGGATTTCAGGCGCCCCTCCCCCCTCCCCCTCCCCAACCCTCCCCTCCTCCTCCTCGCCCCTTCCCCTCCTTCCCCTCCATTCTCTCCTCCCCTCCCCCTCCCTTCTCCCCCTCCCCCTCCACTTTTCCCTCCTACCCCTTTCTCTCTTCTCCCCTCCTCCCTCCTCCCCTACTTCCTCCCCCCCTTTCTCTACTCCCCTTCCTCCCTTCTTCTCCCTCCTCCCCCTTCCCCTCCACTTCCTCTTCTCTACCGTTCTCTCTTCCCCACTCCTCCTCCCCCTCCAGGTGCCTACTAATTGCTTTCCTTTCCTGACATTACAGACCTGGCCAGGTCACCCCAGAAGGTTGAAGTTTTGGGGAGGGGGCTGCCTTGCCGGGGAGAGGTGCGGGGGGATTGGTGAGTTGCTGGCTGGGGAAAGAGAGAAGAACTCCTGACCAGTGAGGGTTGTGTCCACTGTGGAGGAGTGACCCGCCTCCTCCTGTGCCCCAGTCCTACCTGTTCCTGAGTGACCCACCACTGCCAGCATCTTTTATTCATGAGGTCTTGAGGCCAAGGCTGCCCAGTTCAGGGCTGCAGCCTTTTTGTCCTGGCGGGAAACTGGGGCCTGGGGCATTGGAGGCCCACTGTCAGGAGGGAGGGGAGAGGGGAGAGAGTGGACTGCCAGGGAGTGATTTGGGGGGGGTGGAAATAAGCAATATAGGAGTGCGCAGTGCAGAGAGCAGATGGGGTGCAGGTGGGAGGCGGGTGTGAGAGGCAATCAGGGAAGGCTGTGAACGCCCAGAGGGGGCTGGAGGGAGGGGAGGGGCAGAGCTGGGAAGGAGCCCTCCGTCCCCTCCTGCCTGCCCTCTCCTGCCCAGTGGATGCTCTCTGGGATCCCCAGTTGGTTGCCATCTGCCCACCACCCCTGCCTGTCTCCCCAAGCCTTCTAAAGGCTGACTCCCCAGGGCCCATATCCAGATTTGTCTGGTGGCCTCATAGAGCCTCCATTTTTCTCCCCATCCACAGAGGGCAGGGGTGGCTGCGATTCCACCCCACCCCATCCTGGGTCATTCACTGCCCAGTGCGCTGGGCCGCAGTCACTGAGGCTGAGGACACATGAGCGGGGGCCTTCTCTAGGCCGGCTGGCAACAGGGATGAAGTCCAGGGTGCTGGGCTGGCTGCTTCCAGACTGGCCTGAGGAGGGTGATCTGTGCTGGGGGGAGGGACATCCACCAGCTGGCCCCCAGGCTTTGGCCTGTCCCTGCTCTACTTTCTGTGGTTAAATTTGTCCTCCTGGCAGGCGTGTCCGTGAAAGGCAAGTGCAGAGACTAAGCAATTAGGGCAAAAACTGTAATTGTGCCAGCAGGCCGGTAGGCCTACTGTGTGCCCAGTGCGTCCCAGAGGCAGTGAGGGGGTCGTGTGTCCTGCTCCAGCACTGCACAGTTGAGGAGCCCAGGCTCAGAGAGGTGCCAAGACTTGCACAGTCACACAGCCGAGCCGGAGACCAGACCCTCATCTGCCATCCCCACCCCCATCCCGGATCAGGGTGCCTCCTGCTGCCCGGGTGTCTGGCAGGAGGGCACAGAGCAGGCTTCTGTGATGCCACTGGGACCTTGGGCATTTCTCACCAGCTCTCCCACTGGAGTCACCAGGAGGGCTCCTGGCATCTGCCGGGTTTCCCTCCTCGAAGCCTCAGTCAGTGATGCTGGGGCTGGCTCCTGCCTCTGGGTGCCCACTGGGTGCCCCCGGCCACAGTCAGCTTGTCAGGGTGACTGCCCGTGTGCCGATCCTCACCTACCCTCTCTCCAGAGGACCTCTACCCACCCAGAGGGTCATCCTTTGCAGTCCTTCCTCTGCTCCCCTCAGCCTCTCGGAGGAGTTGCTCTGGGAGCTGAGCAGTGGCTCTGAGCAGAAGGGCGTGGCCCTCCCTGGGTTAGGGTATCTGGTGATAGGTGTGCCAGGTTTGCACCCTGATTAGCTGTGTGGCCTAGGGTAAGGCACTGTCCCTCTCTGGGCATGTAGGAAATGGGGACGATGGCAATATCGTCTTTCCCATGGGCTTGTTTTGAATTGAACAAGAAGAGAGATGGTAAAAAAAAAAAAAAAAAAGCCCCCAGCACTTTGTACAGATGTGAGCAGCTGGGCTGAGTGGTTGCCTTTGCACCCTCAGTGCCCAGCCCTGAACCTGGCACACACTCACCACTGACTGCTCTGTGTCCTTCCTATGAGACCTTGAACCAGGAATGGTGGGCCCTACTTGATGGTCCCCAGCTGCTGGGGGGACAGAGAATCTGGGCCGAGAGACCAGAGAGATCACACAAGATGTGTCTGCACATGTTTGTCTAAATCTGTTGGCCTGTTATTCTCTGGCCAGTTTTTCCCAAGTTTACCTTCTTGGGGTGGGGAGAGGCAGTTATGAAGGGGCAGGTCCTGGGGCTGATCCTCAGGGCCCTGGCTTGGTGGATTTTCACAGTTGGCCCTGGGAACTGCCCCTCCCCAGCGCCCATTCCCTCTAGCCAACCGTGGCCGTGGAGGGTGCCCTGGAGGCTGGTGGGGGGAGATGGAGGCAGGTTGGCAGAGACTCTGATGAGATGGGTCTCCTCATCCTGGGGCTCACTCCTCGTTCTGTTGCTCGATGAATGTGACCAACCCCCAGGCTGTATTTAGGGAACACGTCCTCTGCCCAGTCCTGATTTTCTATCTTCAGCCCCTGGTCAACTGTACAGAGTGGTCCTCTCTGATGGTGCCCATTTCACAGATGGGTGGCTTCCTTGCCAAAGGTCACCCAGCTGGACTGTCCAGTGTGGGCACCTAGGCCTGCCTGAGCCAGTGGAGTGGAAGTGTTGGGGCACGGGTTCTGGAGCCTGAGTTCAAATTCTGAGTACACCCCCAGCTTGCTGTGTGGTTCTGGGTGAGTTGCTGCACCTCTCTGAGCTCAGTTGCCATGTCGGCAGAGGGGATAATAATAGCATCTCCCTTTGGGAGGAGTCAGTGCAGTCACACATAAAACACCTGGCACGGAGTAAGTGCTTGCTAAATGTCAGCTGTAGTTGTTGCTGTTTTTATTATTATTTGACTTGAAAATTCCCTCTGCTCCACGTGCTACTCCCACAATAGTGAAAAGCTGAGCTGAGTAAATGCAGATGAGTCCTCCTGGGTCCCCACCCGGAGACATGACGTCCCGAGCCCTGCTTGGGGCTGGCAGCCACAGGGCCCCCTTGTAGCTGTGGCAGTGAGAAGCTTGGCCCTGTCCCGGTAGCCTGGCCAGGGCCCCGTTCAGGGGCGGGGGTCTCGGCCCTGCCTGGCCTGCCTCCTGGCTGACAGCTCGGGTACTGTGAGCTGGCTGCCAGCCAAGCTGCCTCCTCTCCCGGCTGGCTGGCGGCCCGGGCCTGATGCCAGGGGGCCGGCTGGTGGGCAGCAGCTCGAACGCCGCAGGGCTGTGATCCCAGCCAGGAGGCTCCAGGCAGGGCTGGGTGTTGGGGCCTCCAGCCACTGCACACAGCCCTCGGGAGCCAGGCACAGCTGCGGCGGCTCTCAGCACCGCCCCCGAAGTTGGTGCCTCCGAAGAGCTGAGAAGAGCCGATTCACAGAAGCAGCAGTGAAAAGAGCACAGCCGGGCGGTGGGTTCACAGAACAGCGGTAGGCCTCTCTGGCAACCTCCACTTCCTCATCTAGAAAAAGGAGCCAGTTGTACCTCCATGGCCTGTCTCACAGGGTCAGTCAGCTAACAAGCACTCACTGATGCGCACATGTCTAGGGCTTGTGCCGGGGCCAAAGGATACAGCATCCAGTTAGCTGAGGCCTGGCGGGGGGAGGATGGGCTGATGGTGATGGTGATGATGATTCTAGGCAATGCCGCGCACTTACCAGGCACCAAGTCCTCTACAAATAGAGGACTTACCCACCCACCCCCGACTCCCACCTTTTATAGATGAGGAAACAGATTCAGAGACGTTCATACAGCTAGTAAGTGACTGAAGCAGGATTTGAACCCCAGCAAGAGGGCTTCAGAGTCAACCTCTCAAGGATGCCTAGGGTCTGAGTGTGGAGGGAGGCCTGTACCGCGTGGGGAGCCGGTCACTCTGCCTGGGTCATGGGAAGGCTGCCCAGAGGAGGGGATAGATGCGGGGCTGGGGCCGGAGGCTGCACAACATTTCTTCCGGCAGCTGCTCAGGGCCTTTGACAGAGAAGGACGAGGTAGGGAGTTCAAGGAAGGTTTATCCGAGGAGGGGACCTTTGGGCTGTGACCTGAATGACATGAGCCAGTTGTGTAAAAATGTAAGGGGAGACCGTCCCAGGGAGTGGGAACAGGCTCGGCAAGTCAGAAGGAGCAGAAGTAAGGCCCCTGGCTTGGGAGTGTGGAGTGGGCAGGAGCCGCAGAGGGCAGGGCAGGGAGGGGTTTGGAGTTGTGCTGGGACAGAGGCAGCCGTGCAGGTCCCTTCAGGTGTTATTATCAGAGGGGGAGTGCTCAGGCCAGGGGTGGGAGGCTTGGCTTGGGTACTAGGCTGTGCCACACCCTCGCCTTTCCCTCTCTTCATCATCTCCCTTGGTGGCAGCGGGGGTTCATCATGGGGGTCCCTGAGCCCCCTTGCCCCGTAACTGGTGATGTTCTTCTCCCGCCTTTAGGTTCTGCATGGGTCCCCCTGGGAAGCCTCTAGCCAGCCAGCTCCTGGCTTTGCTGTGTCCATGGCCCAGCCCATCTTACTGCACAGAAGCCACTGCGCACCGTTAGACCTTTCCTAAGGATCAGCCCTGTGCCCCCAGACCCTCCAACCACATCCCTGGCTTGTGTTTCCTTCCGCAGGCAGCCAGGCACTCTGCCTGTCGCCAAGTATAGCTGGACAGTCCAGGCTTGGCTGTGTGACCACGGCACGCCACGGTCCCTCTCTGAGCTTCCTTGTCCTCATCTGTGGCTACCCTGTGGTTGGCTGTGAGGCTTAAACGAGATAATCTTCGTCAGGTCCCTGCCAGGAAACTAGCCTTGCCTCCATCAGTGGCCGCTGTTGCAGAGATGAATCCTAAATCCTTGTGACCGCCAGACCCAGCACCCTGGACAGCAGCGGCCTGGCCCTGCCCTCTCCCTGGGTTGGAAGGGAAGCTGCTTCCCTGCCTCCGCCTCTCCGACCTCCATCAGCCTCCCCTGGCCTCCCTCCCGCTCCCGGAGTCTTCAGTCTTCGGCACAGTCTGGTAATTAAAAACCTTCAAGGGGGACTTTATTGAGTTAGCATTAGTTATTTTGTCAGGCTGGGAGAGCGAGAGAATTATCTGTCCTCCGGGAGAGGGGGCTGGGGCGGGGGCCGTGGGCTGAGATTGGCAGGTGCCTGCCTGTGCCGTGAGCACACTGCTTGTGCCCCCTTAATGCGCTGCACTGCAGGCTCCGCGGGCAGGAGGCTGGCAGCGGTGATTCCCCACCAGGAAGCTCATCCTGCGGGGATGTTCCCACTTCCCAGCCCCTTCCTCACTTCCATGCTAGGGCTGATAGGCTCCTGGCTTTCAAAACAAGCCCCCGCCAGAGCCCAGGCTGGCCGCAGGCCTGGGGGTGCAGGCGGTGCGGGCTCTTTTCTTCCTGAGCTGGGGTTTGGGGCCAAGCTAAGCCTTTTGCCTCCCTAGCCTGGCCCTCAGGCTGGGGTTGGCCAGTGGGCTGGTTTTTGGCGCCTCAGGCCTCCCTGCCACCCCTTTGCAAAGCCTGAAAGCGCCCACTTAGAGAATCAGGCAAGGAACACCTGGGACTTGGAGCTCCGTGACGTTGGGCAAGCCCCCTCACCTGCCTGCCCTCAGTTTCCCACCTGTAAAATTAGAATAGTAGTTCCTCCCTCTCCAGGCTGTCACGAACCATAAAGGAGGTCAATGTGAATTCCCTTGTCCAGGAGAGGACCTGTTTTTATTTCCCTGGGTCTCTTTAAATGCTCAGCCCTAGGGAAGGAGCCAACACTTACCCCCTCTGTTTGTCATTCACTTTCAGACAACTAATCACTCGGAATCTTCACAATAACTTTGCAAGATAGGTGTGGCCGGTCCATGTTTCAGATGAACAAACTAAGGCTTAGAGCCAAGAGGTGGTTTTCTCAGAGTCTCAGCCAGGAGTGGGGAGGCTGGGCCTGGACCCGGGTCTTTCCCTGGTTGGAGGGGCCCGGAGCCAACACTTGATACTGTTGAATCTCTTGGGGGTTGGTGCCCAGGAAGGACACTTGTCAGCCTCCTCCAGGGACTTCGGTCTGACCAGGAGGCCTCCTGTGGGGGGACTGGGCCCCTGGTTCACCCAGGCTTCGTGCCCTATCCCCTGCCTTGCTTTAGGGCTGAATCTAGGGAAAGCCCAGAGCCTGACTCCCTGGTCCATCTGCCCTGCCTGCAAGGGCCCAGCACCTGAGACCCAGGCCCTGCCACTCCTGGCGGTCAGTGCCAAGTGGGAGGTGGTATGTGGAACTGGAGCCCAGGGGCACGCCAAGCACATGTCTGTGCCACTGTGGTCATATTGGTCATTCCGTTGTACTTTCCTGGGACTGGGCCTTCACTGGGTTTGGCCACAGGCATAAGGTACCCTGGAGGCAGAAGGTAGGGATGCAGAGAATGGGGAGGGGCTGGCCTGGAATGGGCTTGGGAGGGAGGTGAGGGCTGAGAGTTGAACCTGGGCCCAGTCTCCCTCGAAGTCATGGGGCCCTGTGTCTCACGTGTATGGAGCTTTGGAGCTCACACAGGCTTCCTTGCCCTCTAGGTTGCTGCCAAATGCCCTCTTCTCCAGGAAGCTTTCTGGGATTTTCCCAGGGTAACTTGCTGCCCACCTTCCCGGGGTCCCATGGTCCACCTTGGTTACAGTTAACAGGCTGGGATGTTACCTCCTTGAGGGCAGGGCTGGGCCCTGGCTTGCCCCCAAGTCTCGGAGTATCTGCTGGGTCCCAGCTAAGCCCATCCCTGCCTTGGATTTCTCAAAAGTGAGTCCAAGGCGTGGGACTGGTGCTTGGGGACTGTAAGGGCAGGAGCCGGGCAGGAAGCTGTCCTTTTACTGCAGCCTGGCCTCTGTGTGCATGTTCTGATCGGAAACAGCGGGGCCTGGGGGACAGGACAGTGAACACACAGGCCCAAACGTAAGAGCCATAAAAAGCTGCCTCCTGCTGCCTGTGGGACCTGAGTGAGCTCCCTCCTCATAATCCCACCCTGTGAGATTATGGGCAGAGAGCCCGGCATGTGGGAGGGCCCCGAGTGTTCATTTCCATCCGTGCTTTCTCTCCCAGCCTCATTTCCTTATCTGAGAAATGGGTGAGAGACCCCTTGGTTCTCTAATGCTCATGAGGCTTATGCGAGGGGTAGTGTGTGAGGGGTGCCGGGCACCTGCCCAGGTCAGGCACCTCGTGTTCACAGGGGGCGGGGGGTGACTGGTGGCCCTCAGGCTGGACAGGAGCTGGCTGCTGTGGGGGAGGCCCGGGGCTTGAACTCCATCCCTCACCTCTGTGTTTTTCTGTTCTTTTGTTTTTAATATTTATTTATTTATTTTTTGGCCACACCATGTGGCCTACACGATCCTAGCTCCCTGACCAGGGATTGAGCCTGGGTGTGGAGTCCCAACCACTGGACTAATAGGGAATTCCCACCTCTGTGGTTTAAACCTTGATTCTCTTAACCTGTCTGGGTCAGAAAGGAATTGGGTTGAGCCCCAAACCCTCACGTAGGCCCCTTTTGCTCACTTTCTTAGGCTGGACCCCCCTTTTTGGGTATTCTTACAGGCCCTGCCTCCCAGTCAGATCACTGGACCAGGAGTCAGGAGACCCAGGTTCAAGAGGCCCCTTCCTCAGCCCTCCATGGCCCAGGGCCCTGCCCTTGCCTGGCCTGGGCCAGCCTAGGCAACCTAGCCAGGTACTGGCTCAGCCCACCTGGATCCACGCTGGGCCTGGGGCCCTGCCCAGCCCAGCACACCATCCCACCGACAGCCACACCCTTCCTGCTCTCATCTGATTCCTCACACACAGGCAGCTTTCACTGTACCACTCTCAGCCCGATCTGTCCACTCTGGTCCAGACTCCAGTGCAGGGATCCCTTCCCCACCCACTTTCTCCTCAATGATTGCCTCCTCTGGGAAGCCCTCTCTAACCCCAAGGCCATGGGGGAAGGCCCCTTCCCCTGCGGTTCAGACTGGAGTGTGGTCACTGGTTTACTTTTCTTTCCTCCCACCAGACTGTGAACTCCTTGAGCAACACAACCTTGTACATTTCTGGATCCTTGGGCCTGGTATAGAGGAGGTGCTCAGTAAATGCTTTTGCTTGTTGGCCAGGACGTGGGAGCAGGAAGGACCTTAAAGATCATTTCAGAAAAGAGGAGATGGAGCCCTGGAGAGGGGAGGGACGGGGGTGTGGAGGGAGTCTGTGCCCTGGAGAGGAGAGGGCACTGGTTTTGAATTCTGACAGCTGGGGGACCCATCTGGCTGGGCCATTGACTTCACCTCTCCGTGCCTCAGGTTCCTTAGTTGTGAACTGGCTTATTAAAGTTGCTTCCCATGGTTGTACTCAGTTTGAACCAGGATAAGGTAAGAGGGGTGTTTTGCAAAGGCCCTGAGGATGCGACTCTTCCCAGCGGTGTTCTAGGGGTCAGGGTGGGCAGGAGGCGTGCTCCCAGGGCCTGTGTTCAGGGGAGCTCTTGTTTTTCTTGAATTGCTGGGCGCTCCCTGAAGACAGGCCAGTGTCTCTGTCCCCAGACCCAGCAGCATACGCTTCGACCAGAGCCAGTGGGCTTGGGACAGAGGTGTGATCCGTCTCCTCAGGGACCCTCCAGAAGCTAGAAGCTGTCCCCACCAGCCTTTCCTGGGCTCCTCTTATTAGTGGCCACACTATGGGGAGAGGGTCCCCTCCTTGTGCTAGGCAAGGGTCAGGTATTGCCAGCAGCAGAGGCCTGCCCCCTCCAGGCCAGGACAGGCCCACAGCAGAGCCCAACTTCCTTCACCTGAGTCCCTTCCACCACCCACGGTTTTATATTTTGAGCAGATGAAAGACTTTCATTCCTTTTTGTGTGTGTTCTTCTGTTTTTTTTTTTTTTTTGGCTGGGATTAGCTGGTCCCTAGCTGCCTGTTTCCTCAAAGCTCTGTTGTGTTGAGAGGACATCAGCGGACTCATGCTTTGTGGCTTCTCAGGGGACCTGAGCTTCCTGCAGGTCCTGGGGCAGGGGGCTTGGGGGCAAAACTGGGAGAAGAGACAGGGTGAGCGGGGCGACCCTCATTGCAGGCATGAGCCACCTGCAGCCCTGCGGTGGCACAGGTTAAAATGTAAGCCAGGCCTTGGGGCCACCGCTTAGCACCGGGCAGGCCCCAGCCCCCAGGGAGGGTTTCTGACCTGGGCACTGCCTCCTGCTGGCCCCCTGTCCCCCTGCCCAGCCCCCTGATCCCCGAACAGCAGCCGGCCATGCAGGGGGCGCATGCGTGCGGCGAGAGTGAGCCGGCGGTGGAGAATTAATATTCCTGGAACATCGCCCCGGCCGCCTGCACACGCCGAGGAGAATATTATGGCGATTAGCGGTGGGAGTTCGGCCTGCACGCAGTATCTGGATGGAGAATTCGGTGTGATTAATCTGGCGCTAAGTAGCAGCCTCCGGGGTCCGCGGGGCTCTGGCATGTTTGGAATGGGAAAAAAGCTCAGGAGTGCAGAGATTCTTTGGGTGGCTCTTTGGGGGTCTGCCAGGGTGGCAGCTGTGCCCAGAGCAGGCTGCAGGCCCCTGATGGCCCCCGGGCAGGCAAGTCACCCTTCATTTGTGGCCATCAGCAGACTACCAGCAGATAAAAGTGTGCTTGGTTCAGAATCTCAGGCCACCCCAGACGTTTCTTTCCTTTTAGCCTCCTGCGTTGTGTCACAGACCCATGTTCGAGTTGTGGCTTCAGTGCACTTAACACCACCTTTCTGGGCCTCGGTTTCTTCATCTGCAAAATGGGATGCATGATTCTTGTCCTGCCATCTCAGGGAAGAATAATCACTATTATTCCCGTCTTATGGAAGAGGAAAGTGAGGCTGTGAGCCTTTGCACAGCCAGGAGGTGGCTATTATGCAGATGTTGGGGATTATTATTAATAATTCTACTAATAACCTGATTTCAGTAGCCACCCAGTTCCTCTCGCTTTGTCTCTGCTTTCGGGCAATGGCAGATGATGTTCAGAACCTCTCAGTGTGTTGGGGGAGGCAGTGGCAGAGAGAGAGTACTTCCATTATAGATTGGACTCTATAGCCCCATCTGTAGAATGGGTATTAAAATACCTCGCCTCCCTGAAGTGGATTTCTGTTTTAAGATATGTTGTTCTGGGGCTGTTGGCTACTAGTGGAGGTGAGATGAAGGTGGTGGTGGTGGTGTGGGTTGGGGGAACGTCTGCTGGCCCTTCTTCCTGTCCTTGGCACCAATCTTGCAGCCTTGTCAGATGGACGCACCGAAGGCCAGGGCTGGAAGGGAGCTCCTGCTCTTGTTTCCCAGTGTCTTCACTTTAAGGAAGAGGAAACTGGAGGATCAGAGAAGGCACAAGGCCTGCCCAAGGCTGCACTGAAGTGGCAATGTTGAGGGCGGACCACAGTCTTTGGAACCAGCCAGGCCTGGTTTCTGTTGACTTTGGGAAAGTCTTCCTTCTTCTGAGTCTGTTTCCGCCTCTGGGGAGTGGGACAGTCATGCCAGCCTTTGGGGCAGAACAGTGTAGTGGGCCTGGAGCAGAGCAGGCAGTCTGCTATTAGCAGGAGAAGGTCTGGGTCTTCTGGGAGCCCCGAAGCCTATCTGAAAGGGTGCCCAGTGCATGCGACTGGGCTGCGTCCTCCTTGCCCAGGGGGTTGGACTTGTTGAAAGCTCTTGTGGTGGCAAAACTCAACCATTAAACTTTTTCGCTCGACTGCTTCAAGCCCCGTGTACTATTTCCAAATCTGATGTGCAGGATTTTTTTTTTTTTTTTCCCCTGGGCCAGTGAGGCCTCTGACATCCATGCAATTCACCATTCTACCCAGAAATTGATACTGGATCAATCGTCTTCACTCCCACTTTCCTAAGCAAGCGACATAATGGCTTTTAAAAGGGGGTTGGTTTGTGGTTTCCCAGCAATAGAGCGGTCTGTGGTCTTGAGCAGCTAAATTTGAGACCAGGCTTTTCAGGAGGACGGTTTTTAGTGAGCTCTGAGTTGGCTGGGCACAGTACAAGGCAGCATGGGTCACAGAGAGGCGGACAGGGCTCCGTGGGGTTGGCTGTGCATTCACTGCTGATTCTTGAGTGCCTGGAACAGTAGGAGCTCAAATAAATACTGCTTGAATGAATGCATGCATGCCTGATTGGGTGGATGGATGCATGCTATGATGAGAGCAGTCGGGTGTATCGGTTAAGTGCCCAGATTCTGGGGCTGGATACCCTGGGGTTGAATCCTGGCTCCGTTCTTTATTGGCGGTGTGATTTTGGGCAACTCAGTTGAGCTCCCTAGGCCTCAGTTTGCTCATCTGTAAAATGGGAGTAATGGTAGACCCTCACCAGAGGGTTGTTGTGGGGCTCAAATGAGTTCATCTTCCTAAGAAGCTAAGACACAGGTGCACACAATAAGCACTACGTAAGTACCATTAACTTGTCTTTGCCGTTACCATTAAAAGAATTCTGACCTAGGGGTTGTGAGCCTAAGTGTAGGCAGGTAGGTCCCTGCCACTGAACTACCATGTGACCTTGGTCAAGTCCCTTCTTCTCTCTGGGCCTCAGTTTCCCCATCTGTAGAGTGATTGGGGCAGATGATTCCAGCATCCCACCCAGCTCAGTTATTCTGGTCTCTGTGTTGTTGACCTGTATCCATGACAACATGCCCAGCACAAAAGCTTGGTGCTCATGGAGCCCTCCAGCTCAGCCACTGTGCTACCAAAACCCCATGTTCCCAAACAGAGGCGACAGTGCCCCCTCTACCCTCTGAGTTGCTGTTTTGGAATGTGCTTTGCCTTTGGGGGGTTGGGTCTTCTGTCCATGCACTTACTCCCTCCTCCCTTCCCCTGAACCTTCCTGAACCAGCTCACACACCTCCTTCTCCAGGAAGCCTGTCCTGGTGCCTCCCCCAGCTGCCGTCCCTTCTAAGCCTCTTCTCTGCATCTGTTGCTCCCCACTCGGTGATCCCACCTCACCCACGTTGAGATGTTTGTGAAAAGTTACTGAATAACTGTCCATGTGTGTCCATAGTTTGAGGGGACTGAAGGGAACTCGTATTTATTCTGTATCTACTAAGTGCCCGGCTCTGTGGTAGGCTCATTCATATTCCTTGTCTGCAGTTACCCACTCAAAAACTCAGCGAAGTAAGGAGCGTTAGTTACATTCCTTCAAGAGTGGGAAGTTGAGGCTCACTGAGGTTGTGTCAGAGCCCGGTCTGTGTTCTTCCAAAGTCCGCTTCCTTCCCACTTGCACCACATCTCTCTCAGACTCCCCTCTGTCCTCTGTGGCACCTCGCAGGCCCAGATCACGTAAGGTAATGATGGCATCTAACACGGATCTGGCTCCTGCTACGAGTCTGCACTGGTCTAAGCATTTTGCATCCCTTCCTCATGTAATCTCACAACAACCTTATAAGGCAGGTTCTGTTCTTATACCCATTTTACAGGTGGAGCATATGAGCCTCAGAGAAGTTAAGTAACTTGCCCACAGTCCCACAGGAAGGAAGTGGTGGAGCCAAGACTTAAAACCAGGTGCCTGCCGAACTGAATTAAAGTTCTCCAATCCACTGTGTCAACCAACCTTGTCTGGTTTCCTCGGTGCATATTTCTTGAATCCCCACTGTGTGCAGGCCCTGTGCCAGGGGTCAGAAGACAAAGCAGACCCGTCTCCTTGGCTGGTTGAGCAGCCTGGCTGGGGAGGCAGGCAGGTGAACAGGCAGGCACAGTTCTGCTGGATCTGGTGAGGGTCTGCACTGTGCTGAGACCCTCTCAACAGCACTGCTGTTCTTGCGCACACTTCACAAAGGAGGAAACAGACTTAGAGGGGTCAGGTGGCTTGTCCAGGGTCACACGGTGAGTGAGTTGGGAAGCCGGGATTTGAACCCGAGCAGTCTGCCTTGGAGCCCCCATCCCTTTCCACCACTTCCTGCTGCCTCCCGGGACACTCAGTAGGAGCTATGATGGGGGATAAACATGGAAAGCCGCATCTCACTTGGACCTGGGGGTCAGGAGATGCTTCTCGGAGGAAGTGATGTTTCAGTTGAGACCCTCATGTAGCCAGGGAACGGGTGACAGTGGGGTGAGGTGTTCCAAGCAGCAGAACAGCAGGTGCGAAGGCCTGGAGACCAGAGGGAGCGTGGTTTGTTTAGGGAACTGAATGGAGGTGTTTCTTCTGGGTTTCCTCGCTGGTGTTTGCGCCTGTGCGCACATCTTTTGTGAGTAGGGTCAATTTACTACAAGGTTTTACTGAGTGCCTGGTGTGGATTTTGCACCATGTCAGGTCCTGGTGGGGGAAGGACCGGTGCAAAGCATGGCCGGAGTCCTGAGAACTGAGGTGGGAACGTTAGCTTCAGGCTTTGGGGAAAGCCTGGGAGAAAGGGAAGTACTTTCCAGACCCTGGGAGCAGCCCGGTCTCCTGGCCTCTAACCCTGACATCCTGGATGTGGGAAGGGTGAAATGAGATAGCTGGAGTCTGGCGCTTAGTAGGCCCTCACCCAATGCCAGGCCCAGGAGCTCAGATGAAATTGTGAGCCGAATTAGGGGCAGCCAATGTTCAGCAGCCCAGGTGCTCCGTGGTGCCAGGGAAGAGGGTGCTGTGGTGGGATTGCCACACTGGGGCCTGGCGGGGCCTGGGCTGGGCTGGGGTCTTGAGCTAAAGGGAACACAGCAGAGCAGGTTGCGTGGTGTCTCATCTGAGGGCAGAGGCTAGAGCGCTCATGGTTTACTTAAAGCAAGTGGGCATCGGGGATGGTCTGTGCAGCTGTAGAGTAGGAGGCTCAGGCCGAGGGCACTGCAGGGCCAAGGATCTGGCCGTGGTCTGGAGTCCAGGCACTGGACACCTGGGTCTCTGTTTTGTCCCACCATGTATTGGGCCTCAGTTTCCCCACCTTGACATGGGGCTTTGGTGCCTACCTCTCAGGCATTGCCACGGAGTAAGAGGGGGAGCATGAATGCCTGGTGCTGGGACTGCGCGTAGTAGTAGGTGCTCAGCCCACTGAACTGGTGCTGCTAGCCACACGCTGAGGGCAGGCTGCCTGCTGCTGCCACCCCTGGAGATGGGATTTGGGGTGATGGGGACTGCTGCATTCTGCCTGCCCCTACTGAAGCCCAGCTTTGCTGGGGGGTGGCCTAGGCTGAGTAATCAAATCCAAGGCCTTGATCCTGCAGCCGGTGAAAGGCTTCAAAAAGCCCCGAAGCCGCCTGGCTGGCCCTTTCCCACCCTCTTTGCCACGTGCCTCAAATCCCAGCTCATCTTCCTTCTGCACCGCCTTGGGGAGGCCCTTCCTTCTCTGAGTCACACCGGGTGTTTGCGATCACCGCCCAAGATGCTGGGTGCGAGTTCCCGCACACAGTAGGTGCTCCACGACCTGTCACGCTGGCCTTGACCCACTGGGCTCCAAGAACAGCGGTGAGCTGTGATTCTTGCCTGTGGTGGGCGTTTGGCCCTTTTAAGCCATTCACTCGGGGGCCAGTTATAGACACATAATCGCCCCTATCTATAGAGATACAACATATTCTTCAGAGATGAGCCACCCGCCCCTCCCCTGCCCGCCGCCCCCCCCCCCACGCTGGCACGCGCTCTCCGCATTTGAGGGTGATGGAGGAATCTGTGCTCCCCTCCCTCCTCCATCCATCCCCTCCTCCCCGCTGCTCCTCCATCTCCACCCTGCAGAGGTGAGATCTGGCAGGGGCCGTGATGTCAGAGGCTCGGCTGATGTCACCGCCCCGGCCCTGTGACTTCACTTGCCGGCTCGGGCAGGAGGAGCCGCGAGGAGGCTGAGAGACGAGAAACTGCCCCCTTTCCTTTTCCTTCTCCTTGTTCCCTTTCCCCTCCTCCCTAGCCTCACTCGGGAGTTGTCTTCCTCCGGCTGCTCGCCCTGGGCTGTTGGAGGGGTCTGGAGCAAGTGCCAGGAAGGATGCTGCTGCAAAGGTAACGCAGCATGCGCCGTGTGTCTCCCTCCGGTCACGAAAGTTTGCTCTGGCGTGCGAGGCGTGCCGGCTGGGCGCTCCGCCGCGCCACGCTGCCGGGCCCGAGGCTCCCGGGGAGGGGCGGGCGGGGGCGGGCAGGGGCCTCCCGGGCGGCCTTCACTGCCTTGTCCCCATCAAAGGCCGCAGCTGCTCGAGCGGCGGCTGCAGCTTTGAAACTGCCATAAAGAGCCATGGAGGGAGGGGAGCGCGGGGGATGTTCAGAGCGGTGCCCGGGAGGGTGGCCGGGAGAGGAGGGGGGAGAGACGGCTGCTCTGGGAGCGTGGCGGCCCGGGCGTGAAGGGCAGGGCTCCGGGTCAGAGTCCAAGGGGCTGAGTCACTCTCGCTGCGCACTCCCCCTGCCCCGCCGCCCCGTCCCCTGAGGTCCAGCCAGCTTCCGTGGCTGGGACCCTGGCAGTGAGGGTGCAGAGGCGGCCGGGGGTGGGCCGGGGCTGGCTTCTCCCCCCACCGTTATTTCCAGGCTTATTCTTCCACCTCCAGCAGGCCATTTGTCAGCGGTGATTCGGGACAAAGGAGGGGGCTGTGGGTGGTCTGCTGCAAGTTGGGCGAGGGGCACGGAGCGCGGGCCGGAGAGAAACGCCAGCAATTAAGAGGCAGATCGAGGGCTTTGCTCATTCAGGCTGTCGAGGGAGCCGTCATTTTGTGTTAGCGTGCGTGTCTGAGGTGGGAGGAGGAAGAGAGGGGAGAGTGACAGGAGAAGGATTATGACATTGTGTTGTCTCTGTTTGTGGTAAATGCAAATTTGGCACCAGCAGCTTCCCGGGAAAAGCAGCAGCAAGTAACCCAGGCCAAGGCCTTGGCCCAAACCCGCTGAGGGAGCCCATGTGGGGCGGTTTGGGGTTTTGTTTTGTTTTTTTTCCTCCCTTTTTTCTGTCTGGTGTGTGCTTTTTCCATTTATTTTTACAGTGAAGTGCTGGAGACAGACAGGCCAGCATGGCGGGGAGGAGCTGGTCCTCCTTCCTC
This sequence comes from Balaenoptera musculus, assembly GCF_009873245.2. Classification (NCBI taxonomy): domain Eukaryota; kingdom Metazoa; phylum Chordata; class Mammalia; order Artiodactyla; family Balaenopteridae; genus Balaenoptera; species Balaenoptera musculus. Next base: position 97,807,706 of record NC_045794.1, on the reverse strand, counting down.
TCTGGCACACCAGCCCCCTCCTCACTCCGCAGGAAGCCCAGGCTGCTCTCCTGACCCCCAGCCGTTGCCCCATCTTGGCTGCCTCCCTGCAAGGTCTCTCTGTCCCCAGCCAGGGTCACGGTCCTGTCATTCTCTTAGCCTGGGCAGCCTGAGGTCTCAGAAGGCTACTTCTGCCCACAGCTGCTTCCCAAGGGTAACCAGAGACAGAGAGCCAGGGACTGAGGCTCGGATGGGGTTCGAAGATACAAGGCCAGAGATGGGTCTGCCCCTGGCTGCAGGAGGGTGGCAACGGGTTCTGTGGCCGGGCTGGTGTTGGCAAGGTGTCCCAGGACCTTGTCTCCTCTGACAGGCACATGAGGGCAGAGAGCTTGAGCCTGACCTGGGCTGGGAAGCAACCACAGCTCTAGGCTCTGGGCTGCAGCAGGGCTCAGGCAGGAGCAGTGGCATGTACAGAGGTGGTCAGTCTCTAGAGGAGGTCTCCAGAGAACACAGAGAGTGGGGCTTTAGTAGGGCCAGGCCATAGCTCAGGCCCCAGCAGGGATGGAGACATCTGAGCTGAGAAGCCGAGGCAGGAGCCCACCTCAGATGGAGGGTCAGGGGAAGGCCCTCTGGGTCCAGCCTGTCACACACTAGGCCTCAGGCTGTAGCCCTCATTCTATCCCTCCTTCCCCAGGAGCTGGTTCCTCACCTGGACCTCACTGCCTCTTTTGCCTGGTCAAGTCCTTTTGGATTCAGTTAGCCTCCTCCAGGAAGCCTTCCCTGCCCTCAACCTGGATGGTCTGGGGGCCTGCGCCCTGCCCATCCCCATGCCCCCTCTCACAGTGCTGTGAGAGGTGTGGCCACTGTCAGGCTCTTGGATACAGGATTTTTAAGGCATCCTCTCAGTGTTCCCAGCACCCGCCCAGAGCTGAGCACAGAGTGGGTGTGTGCCTGGAAGCCAGGGGAGCAGATCCAGACCCGCTGATACCCCAGGAAGGTGGGCCACCAGGATAGAACAGTCACCCTGCCTCACACCCTGGAAGGGGTGATGGGCTCACTCCCTTTGGGCAAACCCACCGGAAGGGGATTTTTCCCCACGGAGCCTGACATGTGGGGACAAGCCACAGCTATGCCTGTGACCGGGACATCTGCCCCAAGCAGGAGAGCCTCATGTGGCTAATGTCCTTTTGGAAACTGCTGGCGGGCTCACTCATCTACCCCAGCATTTCCTTCAGGTCCTGGGCCCACAAGCCAACCTGCATAGAGGAGCCAGGGAGCTGTGTGTGAGGAGCACCTCGCCTTCGCCTGCGGGGCTCTGGTGCCCCACGGAGCCTCCTTTGTCAGATGGAGAAGGAAGGAACAGTGGATAGACTCTCCTCAAGGCCAGGATGCTGGGTCCGTTCCAGGCCTGGGCTCGAGACCCTTCTCTCAGAGGTGCTGGGAGTACCAGTCGAGGTTCCAACTGGCTGGTCAGCTCATTTCACCCAGCCCAGGCTCACAGAGCCTGCCCACTTGGAGCCGTATGCCCACCCTCCTGGCATATATAGATGGAAGAAGAACAGCAAGCCCCTTCCCTCTGTATGCCCCCAACTTGATGGACCCCAGGAGCTTTGGAGTCAGCCCTGAGTTGCAGTCTTCCCTGGCCACTTTCTAGCTATATGACCATAGGCAAGTTACTTAATCTCTCAGAGATGCAGTTCTAAAAGGCAGTGACCTGGTAGTAGTAAACTCTACCTGCAGGCTTGTTGTAGGGATTAAGGCGACTGCAGGTGCAGCACCTGTATACAGCAGGTGCTCAATTAATGGCAGCTGTGATTATGAGGGAGCTGGCTATGCCAGCACCCTAGAGGCACAACAAAAAAAGTTTTCCCTGGGGTACCCTTGTGAATTCTGACAGGTCAATCAAGAGGGGCTTCAGAGAGGAGGTGGCATTTGAACGTCTTGGAGGATGAGTAAGAGTTTGCCAGGCTAAGGCAGGGGAGGATGTACCACCAGAAGGAAGGGTAAGAGCAGAGAGCTGCAGGTGTAACAGGCCAGTCACCTTGAGTGGCTGAAGCCCAGGAAGGGGAAGGGGAAGGGGGAGAGGGAACACTTTCTCTCGGCAGTGAGAGCCAGTTCTGGAAGAAGGGAGAGCCTGACTTGATGAGAGTGGGCAGGATGCACACAAAGCTGGCTTGTTCTAGCTTCTCTCAGGGTGGCCTTGTGGTGTTGGGATTCCTGGACAGCCTGGGAATTTAAGTACCAGCCTGGGTCTCCTTTTAATTTGGAGTCTCAGGACTTCTGGCAGCCAGGCCCAGCCCAGGCCCCACTCTGAGCCGGGGCCAACATTGCTGGGGAATCAGAGTAGATGCCTGGTCCCCAGCTTGGGTGAGGGTTCCTGGAGCAGCTTCTCTTGCCTGGGACCCTGACGTGACTGGAAACTCCTGCAAGAGATCAGGGCCGCAACTCCCCCCAGTTCATAGCGGGATCCAGGCTGCCTGGGTTCAACCCTGGCTGTGCCATTTACCAGCTGTGTTGCCTCAGGCAACTCACCTGCCCTCTCTGAGCCTTGGTTTCCTGGGGTAATAACAGTACCTAAGTCACAGGGCTGTGGTGAAGATTAGGCGAGATAACTCTCACAAAGCAGTGGGCCCAGAGCCTGGCTCCCAGAAAGCACTCAACAACTGTTAGCTCAAAGAAAAGTCAGCGCAGGAGAGTGAAGGCTCTAGCATCTAGTGTCTGTGGGCCAGGATAATCGTGCCTAGTAATAATAGCTAACATTGGGAACTCCCTGGTGGTCCAGTGGCTAGGACTCGGTGCTTTCACTGCCGAGGGCCCCGGGTTCGATCCCTGGTTGAGGAACGAAGATCCCACAAGCCGCCTGGTGCGGCCAAAAAAAAAAAAAAAATGCTAACATTTATGAGCACTTACTGCGAGTCAGGCAGGCTCTGTTCTAATTGCACAACTATGTAGTAGCTTATTGAATACAGTCTTCCCTCACTCTGCCTAACATGTGAGGGTGGGGGGGTGGGGGGTAGAGCACCCCAGAAGCCAAAAGCATGCAGGGAAGAGCCTCAGAGATTTGGTGTTTTCTGCGCGAGGCTAAACGGACACCCTTGGTAATGTGGGCAAGACCAGAGGGAATTGGACGACGGCTGGGCTGTGAGGCATGAGGACCACGAGGGCCCGCCCACCACTGCAAATGGGCCACCTGGGACTGGACACCCCTCACACGTGGCAGAGCCTCAGACATACCGTGGGGCCCTGGACCAGTCACGGCCCCACCCTGGGCCTCAGTTTTCCTATCTGTCTGATGGGGGATTGGGCTCGCTCACCTCTCTCAGCTGCTGTAAGGGGTGGCAATTCTCTCGTCTCTTTGATTTTCTTGGATGGCTTCCATGTAGGCTGTGACTTCGGCGGTCACATCTGTCCATTGATTTTTCCGGAAAGGATGCTTTCTTCCCTTTTATTCTGCAGTCAGCCCACAGTTGAACAACTTCGATGTCTGGCCTTCCCACTGCTCCTCCTGTCCCCACCAGCACACCTCACCTGGGCTGGGGAAGGGGGCTGAGAGGGTCCAGCAAGATAGTGGCTCCCAGGAGGGCACAGGACTCCCCCAACACCACTCGATGTGCACCATTTGGGGAGAGCCTTGGGAGTGGGCGGATACAGGACTCGGGAGCCAAACCCAGCCCACACCTGGCAGTGTGACGCTGAGTTGCGTGGAAGACCCAAATGTTTCATTTACCCTCCCTCCTCTCCTCCACTCACGCTTCAGAGTCAGACAGACCGCTCATTCCTTGTTCCACTGTGCTGTGCTGGGTGATCGATGCTGGGTGACCGTGGGCACCGTATTTCCCTGAGCCTGCCTGCTCACGGGACGAGTGATTCCCCCTCAAGGGGTATCTGAGGCCAGAATAATTGGAACCAGCACTTAGGTGTGAGGTCATGGATTAAGCACTTGTGTGGATGCTGCCCTCTGTGGCGGGCGATGTTAATGTACCCATTCTGCAGGTGAAAAAGCTGAGGCTCCAGAGCTTACGGAGCCTTCTCAAGGTAGCATCGCCCTCTGCCCTCCCTTTCTTTTGTACACCCCACCTACTACCAAAAAGGAACTGGGGCGGGAGCCCATAGGTGGCAGGATAGGTAAAGGGAGCCCAGAGACCACGGGGCGAGGGCAGGGGAGGCTGGGGAGATGAGGTAGTTACCATGCCAGCTTGTCACTGCTCGCCCACACAGGATATATGGGGAATGGGAATAACGGTCATCAAGCGTGTGGAGGAGGGGCACCCCACATGGTCACAGTCCTTGAGGATGCACAGGTTTCTGCCCACCTTCACTCAGCCAGGGCATGGGGTTGCTTAAAGGGTTCAAATCCCAGCTCTGCCACTCACTGGCTGTGTGATCACAGGCTAATGAGCTATTGCTCTGAGCCTCAGTTTCCACACCTATAAATAGGGATAAGTTGGCGTACTCACCTCATAGCCTTGTTGTGAGGGTGACCGGAGTTAATGCGGGTAACTCACTTAGCATGGTTCCTGGCACACGTGAGAGCCGTGGGAGTGTTCTCTATTGTTATCCCTCAAATCAGCTCAGGTTCCCCTGGAGAACACTCAAGAGTCTCCTGAGCACCTGCTTTGTGCCAGCACCAAGCCCAGGGAGCCAAGGATTCATCACTCAGGCCCCTCCCGTGCCCTGGGCTAAGCCACCAGCCTCAGGGCCTGGGGCTGAGTGTGCAGATTTGACATGCAGGGGGAACGGCCTGTGAGAATTGGTGTGTTGGCTCCCACTGCTGGCTGACAGACATCCTGATGAAATATGTCACTTTAAAACATTTTTTTAAAAAATTTCCAGAAAGCTCTCTTAACCCCATGGGAGCCATAAGTAGCCTGAGCTGTTGTCAGGTTCTAGTCTTGGCTTTGAGATGACTTGCCAGAGACCCTCCCGTGTCTGGGCCTCAGTTTCCTCATCTGTAAAACAGGGCAGCAACTGTATCCACCCGAGAGGGTTGACCCTGGGTGAGGCTGCTTGTGAAATGTGCTTTGTAAACTCGAAAGCACCTTAACAGCTGCTGGGATCTTTTGGTTCTGTTTCTGGTCATTCATGACACGGTCACGGGCAGATGCCTGTGCGGTGTCATGCTGGCCCTGGGCGTGGGCATCTATGGGATGCCGGCTGTGCTATCAAGGGCTCCCTGAGTAGTGACCTCACTAAAACCCTTGAATTTTGTGATTTCCAGAGAACGTGGAAGGCCCCCCAGGCAGCCTGGCCTCTTCCGGGGGAAATGCTGGTAAGTGTCTTGTCTTATCTGTTAGTTCGTTCCACAAATGTTTTTGGAGTAGCTCCACGTGCTGAGGATGACGCGGGAGAACCGGAGGTCAGCCCTGCCCTCGAGAGCTCAGTCCAGGAGGAGGGGTTTGAAAACTTCACTCCCAAACAACCAGACAGCCAAGGTTCAGGGGTGGCCGGACGCAAAGCCTAGGCTTTTCAGGAGACACTCAGCCACGGGGCAGGATCATTTATAAATGAATGTTGACTATTTTCTCTGCTCAGAATCCTTCAGTGGTTCCCCCTTTTGCCTTTGGGATAAAGTCCCCAAGCCTTTCGTGGTCTGCACTGTCTCGCTCCAACTGCATCACCAGCTTACTCATTTCATTGAAATCACACTGGCCTCCTTTCCATTCCTGGAAATCTACTCGCTCCCTCCTGCCTTAGGGCTTTTGCCTGTGCTGTGCCCACTGCCTGGAGCTCTCTTCCAACCTCATCACGTGGCAACTTCCTATCTGTCCTTCAGGTCTCAGCTCAAATATCCTGGATCCTCAAGACTCAGGGTCCCATTATACACCCTCTGTGCACCTGCCCACTTTCTTACTAATGTGTTTCATGGCTGTTACCAAATGATTATTTATGTTATCATTTGTTTGCTCTAATGGTCCTATGGCACTGTAAGCTCCATGAAAACAGGGACCCTTGGGCTCAATGCCTGGCATATGGTAGGGGCTCAATCAATGTTTGTGGAGTGAATTTATGATGAGTATTAAGGTAAGGCTTCGTGGAGGCGGTGGCATTTGAGTAAGACTTGAAAGAGGGTATAATTTCACTCTGTAGGGAAGAGAGAAGGGCTTCCTGCTTCGGGTAGCAGACAGGCACATGGTAGGGACACAACCCATTTGGTCTGGCAAAGAAGCAGAAAGGGACGTGTGAGAGAAGCTTGGAGAGGTGGCTGGGGCCAGGCGAGGGCTTTGTGTTCCAGGTGGATGAGAATTTACTTGAATTCTGAAGTTCCTTGGGGCCCACCAACAACCTCTGAGCCAGGGGTAGTAGGGTCAAAGGCTTCTGGCTTCCGGAAACTGTAATGAGTTTGCTGCAGGGATGGGTGGGCCGGGAAAAGAGGCTGCAATCAACAAGACCAGTTGGGAGTTGGAGAATCCATTGACTCTGCTGCTTTCTGTTTCCCCGGAATCACACATGTGCCTTGGAGTTATCCTGTGAGCTCCCGGGGAGATGCAGGGCAGTGATGAGGAACCTCACAGGGCATGACCGCTTCCGGAAGACAATCACCTTGGTGGCAGGGGAGCCATTCTTGAATCACTGGAGGGAGAGATGGAGTGGAGGGGACATTGATGTCCACACTTCTCACACCTGTGTCCTGGTGCTTTCCCTGTGGCCCAGGGATTGTGACACTGAGGGACCAGCCTGTGGCGGAAGATGAGCAGCAGCATTTCCCTCAAAGCCCAGCAAACAAGACCCACCTCCACGTACCCCATGGGGGTGCAGCTGTTGTGGTCAGAAGAGCCAGGATTCTCAAGAAGGACCTGGGGACAAGTCTCAGATCTACTACTTAGCAGCTGTGTGCCTCTGGGCATCTTGTTAGCAATTCTGGGCTTCAGTTTCTTTAGCTGTGAAGCGGGGGCTACTTGGGTGTTGTGAAGGTTAAGTGTGAGGACACACACGGAGCCCCAAGCTCAGGGAACACTGGAGGCGCAGGAAGTAGTGGCTGTATCATGGCCACATTTTTCTCCACGGTTTGAATTCTTCACAGGAAGCTGGGGTTTCAGGCTTAAAATGAAGAGCATGTCAACAAAGCAGGATGGAACAAAGTCTTTTCCCAGCATGCCTCAGCATGCGGCACTGCCTTCCCGTGGAGCCCAACAGTGATGGGGCTAAAAGTCTTGAGCTTTCAAGCAGAAATAATCCCAATGGAAAGGAGCCTCCCTATTGTTCTCTTGTGATAAAGCGATGCAGGGGCTCTGCAGCCTGACCTGCCTGGTTTCAGATTCCAACTCTGCCTAGCTGTTCGGTGACTCAGTTTCCTCATCTGCAGAATGAGGTAATAATAGTACCCACCTTGGAGAGCTGTTGTAAGAATTAAGCAAGTTAGCGCAGGTGAAGTGCTTAGACGTGGCTTTGTCACTGCTATTGTTAGATCATTCCATCTTCACTTTAACACTCTGCAGTGCTGTAAGTGACTCAGCGGGGGCTCGGGGGCCAGAAGGCTGAGTTCAAACCAGCTCTGCTGCTTGCTAGCTGTGTGACCTCCGGCAAGTCTCTTAACCTCTCTGTGTGTCCATTTCCTGCTCTGCACAATGAAGATGACAATCCCTGCCTCCCACTGTTGTTGGGAGCAGTGAACGGGGTCAGCCAGGTAAGGGACCCGACTTCCTGGAGGCAGGCAGGCCACTTGGCCCCTCCTCCCGCGCATTCCAATTTCCAGATGAAGAAATCGAGACACAGAGCCATTGGATGATGTGCTAAAGGACACAGATCAGTGAGACCAGGCTACACCCCCAGCTCCGTGACCTGTGCTGGGCCACCATGCCAGGGCCTTCCCAGGGAGACTCGAGGCACTAGTGGCAGGAGTGTCGAGTGGGCTGAAGGGTGATCTTCTGTGAGGCCAGCCAGCAGGGGCCTCCCGTTGCTCAGCTGCGTCTCCTCCAGTGTCCCGAGTGTGCTGATGCACGGCTCCTGCTGCTTGTCGGTTAGGCCTGGGTCTTCCAGGCATGGGGTCTGAGGGTCCAACGCCTGCAAACTGCCCAGTCTCCAGGGCTTTACCATGTTACTTGTGGGGAGAGACTGGTGCTGACCCTGCTGTCCCCTCAAGTCTGTTTCCCTATCCGCCTGCAAACTTTGGGACCCACCAACCGTCTGTGTCCATCTGTCCTTCCAGTGTTTACCCAGTGCTGGGAAACATGGTGGTTAAGAGTGCAACCTCTAAAGACCTGGGTTCAAATCCCAGCTTGGCCTCTTCCATGCTGTGTGACTTGAGACAAGTTGTTCAACTCTCTGCCCCTTAGTCGTCCTGTTTGTAAAGTGGGGATGAGATCAGTACCAACCTCATCATGTCGCTACAGACACACAGGGCCTGTTCCCAGTAAGCTTGGATTCCTCTGGGCTGTATCGTCATTATTAATGTTATCATTTTTATGGTTATGGTGCCTTACCCTGCAGAGGATGCCAGAGACCCGAGGGAAGCAGAGGTGTCTGCCCTGTGAATGCTCACGGTCCTGTGGGAGAGGCAGACACAGGCACAGACAGCCCAGTGTGATCAGTGAGAGCTGAGGAGGAGGGAGCCACAACTTGGGCCCTGGAGGAATGAGGTGGAAGGCGGGGTTGAGGGGCAAATCTTCTGAGCAGAGGTCACTGTGAGACCCTGTGGAACCAGTTCATGCCAAGTGGGTCACAGATACAAGGCCCTGTAGGACCCCACCCCTGCCCACCTCTGCAGCCTCATCTCTCGCTCCCCTAGCCCTGCGCTGCATACAACCCTCCTGGGACCTGCAGTGGCTGTCCCCACGTGGCTAAGGCTTGGTATTCCCGGACTCTCTGTTTGGAGCCTTCCCCACCCCCTTAGCCTTAGAGCCTGCCCTGCCCTTGCCCCAGAAAGACTTATTCTGAGGCCCTATGTTCCCTCCATCAGGGTTTACAACCCAGCACACAGCAGGTGCTCTGTGTGGAATGAAGGCCACCCTTATGTTTGTGCTTTGCGTGGGAAAAGTGCCTGGCTTGGGACAGGCTCTGCCGGACGCTTTGGGGGGGTTCCCCACTCTGTTAACCAGAGGCTTTTTTTGGTAAGTTGTCTCCTGGAGGACTGAGCAGGAGTTCCGGGAGGCCTCCCTCTTGGCGTGCTAGAGTTAGCGGGAGGCCCCTCCCAAGAGGAAGGAGAGCTGGGGCCCACTGAAGGATAAAGGTGAGGGCGGTACTTGTGCTCAAGAGAGCCAGCGAGTGAGAGGAAGGACATCCGCCTGCCGCTGAAGGCACCGACAGCCCAGCTCACTTCGCACAAGTCACTGATCTGCCGAGCAGGGCCAGTCTCCTCAATCAATCCGTGCTGACAGATGGTAGCGGAATCAGTGACCTAGAGGCAGAAGGCTCCATTTGTAATCCCGGAGTGGCCCAGGCGCCTGGAGGAGGGCAGAGGAGTTTGTAATAAAGGGAGTGACACAGGGTTTCCAAAAGCCATCTCGGAGCTGGAGGAGGAAGGAAAGGATTAATTTTGCTTCTGGAATTGAAAACACTGATTCAATTCAATATGTATTTTTTGAGTGGACTGGGCTAGAAGAGAGAGAAAAAAAACAAAAACAAAAAAATCCCCCAACTAATCTACTGTCCTTTCCTTAAACTGTGGTAGGAAAAACAGGATTCTCTTGGGATTGACATATATACACTAACATGTATAAAATGGATAACTAATAAGAACCTGCTGTATTAAAAAATAAAATTGTAAAATTCAAAAAAAAAAAACAGGATTCTCACAGATGAGACAGTGAGAGAACAATAGAAGACACTAATGTGATCAAAGAGGAGGGAGCTCCCGGTTATTGTGCTCTGGCCACTATGGGATCTTGAGCAGTGCCTTAACCTCTCTGAACCTCAGTCTGCTTGTATGTCCACATCATAGAACTGTAGCTATTGCTAATGTGTGCCTGATACTGTACTGAATTTTTTATGCATTTCTCTTAAGATTCCCATAATACCTTATGAGTGAGGTCATATTATCCCCATTTTACAGCTGAGGAAACCAAGGTTCAGAGAGGTGAAGTGACTAGTCCAGGGCCACACAGCCCAAGCGTAACTCAAATCTATCTGTTGGTCATAATGCCCACACATGTTCTTTTTCCAAATGGTACTGAAAGGGAAAGTGGCTGTTAGGGGTGAAGAGGTCCAGGCTGGCCTAGCCCTAGGACTGGGGAAGTTTCCAGGTGGAGGTTAACTAGCCATTGTTCCGGCAGGGTCCAAAGGGGTGGGGAGGGGGCTGTAGGGTCAGTCTCAGGACAGGAGGCAGGAACAAACAAGAGCCTGGACTTCAGTTATCTGTCTGCATTCCTTCCCTTCTGCATGAGGCTTTGCATAGCTTGTCACCATCCATTTCACGTTGTGGTCCCCGAGTCTGAGACCCGAATGAGCTGAGGAAGAAGGGAAAGGAAGGGAAGAACGATGGGGCAGGAGACTCTAAGGAAATGGGCTTCCTTCCCTTTTCTTCATGAAGTCTCTCAAGAAATTGAGGGTGCTCCCAACACCAAGTGGAAGCTCTCATGCATCTTTCTGTGTTTGTCCAGAAAACATGGGTCTGTGCTGAGAGTTCCCTCTTTCCCTCTGTAGCTCTGACTCAAGCAGAAGCCAGCACTGGCCTTTTGAGTCTTGGTGCCAGAGAATTTGAAAATGAAACTCATAGAACAATGGGAACAGCCAGAGGGCAGGGCTTGGCGGCCTGTTCAGCTCTGCCCCCGGAAGAGACCGGCACCCTGCCTGGCATGCAGGAGGTGCTGGGGAATCAAGTCTCCAAGAATAGCCCTGACCCACATTGGAGCCGGCCCCCACTTTGTGTGATTGGACAGAAGCCAGGAGAAATCACTGCCTTCCCCAGCCATATCCTCCTGGGGTGCCAGAACCAACTCAGGCCCTGCCTTAGATCCCTTTGCTGGGGGCAGGTGCTGCCACAGCCAGGACCCTCTTTGCATGGCCCAAGGCAAGGCAAAGCGTTAATGTCTCTGTCTAGGTGGGGTGAGAGGTGAAAGGGTAGAGCCAGGCCCTGGGGAGTTATGGACCTCAGATATACTGAAACTGGGCCCCCAGGCCACACCTGGTTCCTATCAGCCTCCACCTGCTACCCTCTTCTTCCAATTCCAATTTACTTTCAAGTTGGGTTGCTTCAGGAAAGGAAGCCACATACTCCCTTAACATCTAGGGCAGATGGGGTCTAATTTAGAATCGGCAATTTCAGTCAACGTTAGGGACATCCAATCCACACTCTTCTCCTTCCCATTGTACCAACGGGAAACTGAGGCCCAGAGTGGGGAGAGAATTTGGCCAGGTCTCTGGGTGAGCCAGAGGGAGGGTCACAAACACTCCAAGCACAACCTAGCCTCACTGGTCTTCTCACTTTTGATAGCAGTGGGTCAGGCGGCACAAACATCTCTGGCTGTTTTACAACCGAGATTTTCTTTAAAAAAAAAAAAAAAAGAAAAAAAATGACAACCATTCCTTTGCTCCATAAAACATACATGAGATTTGCAAAAGAAGGCTGGGAACGGCCCGAGGCCTTGGCACCGCAAATCCTCCACCTTATCTCCAAATTAATTCTGGACCCTGGGTCCAGTCAGCCAGGCATGGCAGCTTTTTAATGCCGCCTCAGGCGAAGGCGGCTGGCGTTTGGTGAGCATCTATTTTACATGTGAGGTTGGTGGGCCTCCCCACTCCTTGCTTGTATTGCGGAGGAAACTGAGTCCCAAGAGGGCCCAAGTCATTCATCCAAGGACACGCGGCGCCAAGGGGCGGAGGCGTTTAGAGCACTAGGCCTGAGGGCTGGGAGGGCGCTAGGCGGGCAGGAGCCGGCACCACTAAGCGGGTTACGGGGAGGAGAGTGGGCCCTCGCCCGCGGACTCCCCAAGGCTGACAGAGGCGATTCTGGCTTTGGCGGCTCCAGGGAACTCCAGAAATCCTAAGGAGAGATTCAGGGCCACCAACTCCCCAGAAAGTTGGCTCGCAGCCACTCCCAGGACGGCCGGGAGCTACGGGCCAAGATGGCACTGATCGAGCGGCGAGACGCGCGCGACGCACCCCACGGCCGCCGAGGGGACACCCGCGCGACCCCGGCCGCAGGGCAGATGTCTCCTGCGGCCCGGCGCGCACAGGCCTCGGCGCCGCCGCACGCGGGTGGGCACGCGCGCGCCCGCCGGCCCCGCCCCCTGCCGCCCCGCCCCCGCCGCGCGCCCTCCCTCCCGCCCGCCCGCGCGCCGCGGCCCGGAGCTTCTCGATTGGCCGCGAACCGTCACCTGACGCTCTGTTATTTCCTGTGTGTTGGGAGAATGGAGAGAAAAAACCCCGAGCCGAGCCGCTTTCGGCCCCTGCGAGGCGGCCGCGGCCTCCGCCAGGAGAGTCCGCCCTGAGGCGCGCCTGACCGGGGAGCGAGCGCGCGGGCCGGAGCGAGCCTCCAGGGGCCGCGGCCCCGGCCCGCCCCGCCGCCGGCCCCGGCGCCCGAGCTGGAGGCGGCGGAGGTCCCCCACCCCCACCCCGCGCAGCTCCGTGCGCCGCCGCTCCCTCCCCTCCCGCCCCCGGCCAAAGCCGAGGGACCGGGCGGGGGGCTCCCGCAGGTAACCGCTGCCCGGGCCTGGGGGGGAGGGGCAGAGGTCAGGGTTGAGGAGCTAGGGCCAGGCCGGGTGTCTGGCCTCTGGGGCTGGGGTCAGAGGTCTTTGCCCGGCCCGACCTGGGAGTGCTGAGCCCCAGGACTCCGAGGCCGGGACTCGGGTTGCTGAGGCGACTGTCCCTGCCCGGCCCGACCCGGGAGTGCAGAGAGGAGCGGCCTGCCCTGGCCTCGGGGCGTTGAGGGGAAAGGCTCCGGCCTGGCCATCAGGGCGCTGAGGAGTCTCGGGCCGGCCTGGGAGTCTGGCCGGGCTTGGGCACCGGTCCTGGCCTGAGGGTACCGGGGGAAGGTACCTGCTCGTCGCGGCCTCGGGCGCAAAGGCGGCGGATGTGAGCGGGCGGCGCCCGGGGATCGGCGGGGTCAGCGCTGCCCGCCCCGGGGTCCCTGGCAGCCCCGGGTATCCCGCGGCTCTCGCCGCTTCGCTGGGGGCGAGGCGGGCGGGCTGAGGGCCGGGCTTGGGGAGGGGCCGGGCGGGCTAGCGGGCGGGAGCGGAGCTGGGGCGCCGGAGCGCGCCCCTGCCACGGGAGGGCCGGGGGCCCGTTTATTGCCATGTGAACACCTGAAGCCATGTGGACGCGGCTGCTTCTCGCCTGTTGGGGGCGGAGGGCAGGTACCGGCTGGCAGGGCGCAAGGTCCCGGCCCTGGGGGCGGGGAGTGGAGCGCGGGACACACTTCCTGCGTGGGGTTTTCTCCGCCTCCCCCGCCGCGGTGAGCAGGGCGGGGTGTTTGATCCGGTGGTCCCAGTGTGCGAGCGAACGCTCGTTTGGGGGCCCGGTGGTGCTCTAGGCTTCTGGTCCTTTTTGGGGTGGGGGAAAGTGGTGGTGGAAGGAGAGTGGCCGATGCGGCCCAGCCCGCTCTGTCAGCGGCGGGAGGTGGAACATCTCCCGTGCGCCTGGATGGGAGTGGAATTTACTGAGTTGCGGGGGGCGGGCGGTGCAGAGGAGGGGCCGCCTTCCTGGGCCCGTGGGTGGGGATTATTGCCTGTTTTTGTGGTTGTGGATACTAGCACTGTCTGCAACCCTTTAGTTTGCCCTTAGGGGACAGATCGAAGTTGGGATTTTTTTGTTTTTCCCCCTTTCCTCTTTGCTTTTTTTCCCCCTTGAAGATTAGATGACTCTGATAAATGCTGTAAAATGGATGGAATTTTCGAGCTATTATCTAACAGACAGATCTTTGAATGATAATTGGACCCTTATGTTAACTGCCTCAGTGAGGAGTTTTATAAAACGTCTTAAATGGGGTGGCAGCTTGGTGAAGTGGGAAACTGCACTGAAGTTCGACTTGGAGGTCCAGGAATCTACTTCCAGCTTTATCACCAAATAAACTGTAACCCTGGCCAAGTTACCTACCTCCCCAAGGCTCCAGTTTTTTCATCCATTCAGTGAAGGCTCTCCTTCAGGTCAAACATTACAGGGGTTTTAGGTAGTCCCCCCCGCCGCCCCCATCTTGTGCTTTTGTTTTAGTCATAGGCGACTTCCTGAGAAATGCAGGCTGTCCCTTACCTGGCTTTTAAAAGCCTCACTTTTTAGTTTTCAGCCTGTTCCTTCTCCAACAGAGTGTAAGACTTGGTCGGGGTGCAGTTTTTCCTCAAATCCCAGTTGCTGGTCTGTGCTTCTCAGGAATATTCTAGCCTATGCTGAATGTGCCTTGTATTTTTTCTCTTTGCAAGAAGTAGTTATCAGGAAAAACGTTTTTCAGAGAACATCTGACTACTTGGAGTTGTGGCTAATGTGTGTTTGGGTCTGTGTGTGTTGGTTGGCTCCTAGGAGTTCCAAGATCTTTCTCTGCAGGGTACTGTGGAGGGATCTTATTTAAAGTTCTTTTAAGGGGTATTTGGTGTTCGGCTAACTTTTGGAATTTCCAGCTTTAGTATTCTCAGAGTAGGGATAAAGTGGAATTCCATAATATCGCTTGTGAAGTGGTGTGCTAGTGGAGTTAACTGTCACCTCAGGGTGCACTAATTATTTGCATCCCCATCCCCAATTTATTCCTTAATGGGAGCTGGACGCTTCCTCTCAGATGCTGAGGAACCCCAGTCAGTTTCACTGATTTTATGGTGTGTGAGGGCCTTAGGCCATGCCTTTGACTGGTTAGTCCTTCTGGACCAACCTCAGATGTTGGTCTTGCTTGTCTTAAATTTCTAGTACTGGGATGCTTGAAGGACATGTGCTTAATGTGGCGTAATATGTCTTTCTTGGACCTTTTTTTTATTCATTCAGTGCAGACAGTTTCAAAAAGGGTCACAGCATTGGGAGGTATGCTCATAATGCTGACTTTGGAGACGCATTGGTAGACTTTTTCTTGTATGTTAACATCAGGCCTGTCACATAGGTAGACACTTTTATGTGGCTATAAAGATTGATTATTTGGAATTTCCAAAACTAAACAATTTATTCTATGTTGGTATTTGAATTATGACCTTGTGTTTTTTGTGGCTTTTTTAAAACCTTATAGTTACTTAAATTGTAAACAGTTACCACACGTTAATTTACATTTTTGTTGTAACTTATGCGGAAAAAGTTATAGAACTCTTAGAGAGGTAAAAGTTTGTTTGTGTTTATGTATGTGAGATAAGGTTGCCAAGGTGGTAAGATGTCAGGAGATGTGGGTTTTAGGTTCTGCAACCTTTTTTTTTTTTTTTTAACCTTCATAAAATGTAATGAATGTAGACCAAGAAATTAGATTTGGACTTCTGGTGAGTTCAACCTTCTCTTCAGAAAGAGAGGAAAGGATGCTAACATTCGTTTTAAAAAACAAAACCAGAAACACCTCAGAATGCTAGATTCTGTCCGAGGTATTTTAACTTATCTTGCAAAATCCACCCAGCAGACCTGAGAGATATATCACTTCTCCTTTTCCTAAGAGGTCATAGAGCTAATGAGAGTCAGGGTTTGATTGTGACCGTCCTCCCCTTGGCTCCAGAGTCTTTACTAGGTCTGTTATAGCTCACTGCCAGCTCAAGACACAAATCAGCCAGTGGTAGGTTGGCTTTGGAATACAGATTTCCTGCTGTGTCCCCCTTCTTTTTTTTTAAGTTATAATGAATCTGAAATCTGGACTCGGGCAAAATACTGGAAAGGATGGTTTTTGTGACTGTGCCATATAGTTTAGTGACCTCTGGGAGTTTTCTAAAATTTCACTTTCCCCGTACCTGGCCAGTTTTGCCAGTGCACCTGAGATTTAATCTGAAAACTTCTCTTTCATACCCAATTCTGCCGTTCTATCTTGAGCTGAAAACTTCTTATATCAGATCAAAGAGTGATAGAATATGTAAGGGGCTATCTCTCTTCCTGTCTGTGTTACTACTGGTTTACAATGCACAGGAATCATTATCTGGTGCCTGCTCTCAGTTTGACCAGATGCGACTCAAAAGATATATTTACAAAAGACAACCCTTTCCCCAGTATGCCTTAAGCTCTCTTCCTCATGGGGGCTTATGTTCAAGGCACCTTAGTGTTCGTTAGATCTGTCGGGCTTCTGACTCGGCTGCCTTCATTTTCTTTTTGTGGAGGTAAGAGTAACAAAATAAAGCAAAACAATAAAACCCTATTTATATTGGAGCAATACTGTACATAAAAATCATACATTTGAAATATAGTGAAATCAGGGCTTTTATAGAGCATGATTTGGTCACATTGCACTTAGACTGAATAGTTTTTTTATATTATTAGGTAGCCTTGAAAGTTCTCTTAATACTTATGGTACATGCAGTATGGATGGAAAGATTCTCTTGGCAACAAACACAATCAGTACTTTCTGCATTAGAGCTGTGTTTACTTTGTAGGTAATGTGCATGACCCAGCAGGAAGAAGAACTATAAAGTGACTTATTGGTGTATCTGTGGCTTGTTATCTGATGCTTCATTGTGGGGAGGAAAGAGAAAACATTAGCTACAGGGAAAAATATCCTTGTTGCAGTCTGCATATGTAAGCTGTTCTGTGGGAAAGGGTGGAAGTTCATTGGAACACTTGAATATCATCCTGATTGGAAGGTGGTTACCATGTTTGAACATCACGTCAGTAAACATGGATTAAGGTCCTCTGTGTTCTAATTGTCATTAACAAGCTTTTGTAGGTACTGTTCTAAACATGGGAGATGCAGTGGTGAGCAAGATAGAGAAGGAGCCTGCTTTGGAGAGGGATTGTAGACAGTAAGTAAGAGTGTCTGGCGGTGATAATAGCTATGAAGAGAATAAAAAGACAATATGATAGTGACTCGAGGGATGCTGCTTCAGAGTGGTCATGAAGATGCACCCTCTTATGAAGTGTTTTCTGCCAGCAGGGCAGTCAAACTTGATCTGTGGGATGGATGAAAATGGCATTAAACAAAGTAAATAATTTGCTTTAGTCCTGAGCATCTTGAGAAGTTAATCCAAAGAGTAGAAGTGGGTTGGTTGAAGTCTTCCCTCTGTTTATATCTATGCTTTGTGAATGGGGACCTGACTCAGAAGAACTTAAGGGGGATCATTAGTGGTACCTTATAAAGGGTAAGAAAAAAGAACGTGTCTGCTTTATTAAAATTGTTCTCATAAAAAAAAAGATGTGTAGGGAATTCCCTGGCGGTCCAGTGGTTAGGACTCCATGCTTCTACTGCAGGGGGCACCGGTTTGATCCCTGGTTGGGGAACCATGATCCCACAAAGCCACGCGTGGGACCAAAAAAAAAAAAGCCAGAGATGTGTTATTGTGTTGATGAGTGCTAGGCATTATTAGAAACATCGTTTAATTACGTTTATGTTTCTTTGTTGAGGAGTTGGATTGGGGTGTTACAATCATTGTACTTTGCTAAAGCTTCAGATGAAGCCAGCAAAAGTTAGTGATATCTGTATGCAGGACACTCTGCTAGGTATTGCTTCAGATGGAGGATCCCAGGTGACCTTGGGTTGGGGAGGGAGTTGTTGGAGGGAGCGAAGGTGGCTGAGAGTGGGGGCTCTGGCAGGAGAGGAAACAGCGCAGGTCAGACAGGCTTCGTCATCCACAGCCAGGAGGGTTCGTCCTCCGCACTTTTCCCAGCCAGCCAGTGGCATCCTACATACCTTCACCCACCCTTTCTGTGCTCTCTGGTAGAGTTATATAGAGAACTGAAAGAAACCTAAGAAATCATCTAGTCTGGCACTTTACAACTTCTTTTACAACTCAGGAAAGATGCCAAGAAGGTGGTGACCTGCCCAAAGTTATGCGGCTTTGCACTGACAGTCAAGGCTAGGACCCTGTTCTTTGCCAGCGAGGCTAGTGTTCTTTCCACCGTAGCCCCTGCTCTGACCAGAGGGTTGATAGTTAACAGTTGCTCCTGAGTAGAAAAAGAAAGGAAGCCTCTGGGTGCTAATGTATGCATTTAGGAAAAAACCTGTGTAGTTGGAATCTTAAGAAGTCAGGGAAAAGACAGTAACATCAATCTTGAAAGCAGAGTACTACTGTTACTTTTCACAGAGTTATGTAGTATTGGTTTCTTTGGACCCACTGAGATACAGCCTCACCCTGATTATGTCTTGGTCCACAATGGATGACGTGGAGAAGCTCTTTGCCACATTCAGCAATAGTTGTGAGGTTCAAATTAGGCCCTTTAGATGTAGGGAGAAATTTCTGGTATGTGCCTAAAATTGAGTTCTGGAATTCAAAAGAGGTAAGGCCCTAGCAGTCCTAAGTTTTTCACCTCTAGACCTCAAGTTTCAGGGAAGGTTTCACTTCTACATTTAGAAGCGTCCTAAGGTAAAGCATTACTTTGGGAGCCTGGAGATTATTCACTGTGCCTGACAAGAGTAGGGATTCTTGAGCAGGACTACTTCCCTGGACATTTCCCTGACTTAGTACGCTGGTGGGTGAGTTACCCGGGGATAGGTTTGTATCCCTTTGACAGTAATATGAGAGGACATTCTTGCAATAGAAAGTCCATATGATGGGAAGTTTATGGAGGCAGCAGAGCATGTGAAGGAGGATGTGTGGCCTCAGTCTGGCTCCATCACTTATTAGCAGTGAGTGACCTTGGGCATTTTGCTTGAGCCACAGTTTCCTTGTCTGTAAAATGGAGATACATCTTCCTCAGGGCCGGTGAGAGAAGGAACTAAAATAGAAAGAGTATATAGTGGAGTGCACCACCTATAGGTGACACTCAGTGAATGGTAGTGTAGTTGTCCATTAAACAAACATTCCACATAGTACTGTGTACCAAGACATTGTCTAGAGCGGGGCTGGTTCCTGACAATCCTGTCGATTTTACATCCTCCAATATCTGCTCAGTAGAGAAGGGCAATTAAACAGGGCTATTGAAAGTGCTCTGATGGGGGAGTACATGGTGCTGTACCAAGATATGTCCTCCTGACTTGAAAGGTCACAGGAGGCTTCTCAAGGGAGGACCATTCGCTTCCTCATCCAGGCGCTTGTCTCACCAATCACTTCCCACCTCTGTGCTTCGTTCCTCCCCTTCTTCTGCTTAACTGTTGGCATTCTCTGGACCCTCTTATTTCATCGCCCTCGCTCCGTGGGTGCTGTCGGATATCCCTAGGCTTTGATGATTGCCCATAAGCTGATGACCCGCGTGTTGATATCTTCAGCCAGACCTCTCCCAGCTCCTCCAACTCCTGCTTGACACTGCCATTTGAATATCTCACTAGTAACTTGAGCTTCGTAAGTCCAGAACTAACACGTATTCCTCAAACTCTCCTCCATTTGTCCCCTTCTCCATAAGTGGCTTTACCATTTACCCACTCTCTCAAATCACATTTCTCCTTTTTTCTCACCACCCTCCATATCTAATCCATCACCATGTTAATGGTGACACCAGTGCTGTTTCCATAGTACGACTTGAATCTGTCCACTCTACTGCCACAACCACTGAGCCACCATCATCTCCTACCTGGAACATTGTGATTGCCTTTTAACACAGCCTCCCCATTTCTACCCATCTGTCTGTCTCTATTCCAGTGTGCCCAGAGCAGCCAAATAGTCACCTGTCTTTCCTCCCTTACAATCGTTTAATGGTTTCTCATAGCACTTAATAGAAAATCCAAACTCCTTCCCATTTCTCCCAAGGCTCTGAGTCCCCTGGCCCCTACCCACCTCTCTGGCCACCTCTCTGCTGCTTTTGCTTGCCGTCCTTCAGACACATGGACTTTCTCTGTGTCCTCTGAAGGCTCCAAGCTCTTTCCCATCTCAGGGACTTGTTATATGCTGCTGCTTCTGCTCAGAACACTGTGGCCAACCCAGCCTTTTCTCATCTTTCAAGATATTTGTTGAATGAAAATAAATAGCATGAGACAGGCAATAAAGGGGATGGGGTAAGGAGGAAAAGTGTCCTTGGAGCGCATCTACAAAGGTCTTAAAAAAAAAAATAGAAATGTTTAAAGAGCTAAAGTAGTGTCAGTTTGGCTGTGGTGTAGGTAGTTATTCAAGTGAAACACCTGGGAGTCAGGCAGCAAGAACCCAAGTACACTGCTGATGAGGCTATAAAATGATGCCATCACTTTGGAAAACTATTTTGGAAGTTTCTTAAAAAGTTGAACGTTATGTCTACCCTGTGACCCAGCGGTTCCATTTCTAGGTATTAATCCAAGAGAAATGAAAATGTATGTCCACAAATAAGCCTTGTACAAGAATCTTCTTAGGAGCTTTTTTCATGATAGTCGAAAACTGGAAACAGTCCAGACGTCCATCCAGTGGGAGAATGGATAAACAAAACGGCATGTTCATACACTGGAAGACCACTCAACAGTGAAAAGAAACAAACTACTGACACATGTAACAAGGAAGAAGGAAGAATTTCACACAAATTATGCTGAGTGAAAAGCCAAACACAAAAAAAGTACATAATGGATGATCCCATTTATAAGACATTCTAGAATAGGCAAAAGTAGTCTGTGATACCAAAAATCAAATCAGTGTTTGCCTCTTGGGTGGAAGGGGGTTCACTGGGAAGGGGACATGAGGGAACTTTCTACAGTGATGGAAATGTTCTGTGTCTTGATAGGCATTCATCAAATCTTATTGAATGATATACTGTATGTGATTTTGCTGTATGTAAATTATACCTAAAAACAACCTACGAATTGTCCTAGATTTCGTTTTCCCCTCTCACTCTCAACATTTAATCTCCCAGCAAGTTTTGTTCATTTTATGTCCAAAATACATCGTAAACTTGTTCCTTCCCATCTCAAGCACCATCCCCTCTTATCCGGACAACTGTATTATTAGCTTCCTGACTGGTTTTCCAACTCCCAATTTTTTTTGCCCTCCCAAACCATTTTTTCTGCTTTTCAGCTAAAGTGATCTTTAAAAATTCAAATTGGGTTATGTCAGTTGTCTTCCTACAACCCTCCAGTAGCTTTCCATTGCTTTCATGGTGGCCGACAGGGGTCTCTCTGACCCCTGTCTCCCTCTGAGCCCATCTGACTTGGCCTCCTCCTTGCTCCCTTAAGTTCCAGCCTCTTTGACCTTCCTTCTGTTTCTTGAACACCTCAAGCTCATAAGCTCATTTCTACCTTAGGAACTTTGCCCTCAGCCCTTCCCTCTGCCTCCTGGAACACTCTGCTTCCCAAATCTGGGTGAGACTTGTTTCTGTTTGTCATTCTGGTTCAGTTTATCTTTTTTTTTTTTTTTTTTTGGCCACACTGCAGCACGCAGCATGGAGGATGTTAGTTCCCGGACCAGGGATTGAATCCATGCCCCGTGCATTGGAAGCACGGAGCCTTAACCACTGAACCACCAGGGAAGTCCCCAGGTTCAGTTTAAATATCTCTTTCTCTGTGAGGTTTTCTCTAGTCCTCACAGCCTAAAGTAGTGCTCCATCACATCAGCCTGCTTTATTTTATTCATAACTTTTGTCACCATCTGAAGTTGTCTCATCCTTTTATTTGTTTGCCTGTCTCCTCCCTCTAGGATTAAGCTTGGCTTGTTCACTGCTGTACACTCAATGTCAACAGCAGTATTTGACACATAGTAGGCCATATGTATTGACTAAGTGAAGATATTGAGGCTGGTGATGACGAGATGAGAGCAAGCTTACTAGGAGGTAGATTTGTGAGGGAGAAGGAACAACCAAGGAGAGTCAAGACTTCTGGCTTGGAAATTAGGTGGTGGTGATACCATTCATTGAAATAGAAAACAATGGAGAACAAGAAGATTGGGGTGGGGTAAAAGTGATGAATTTAATTTTGGACTTAAGTTTGAGATGCCTGTAAGGAAGGCATCAAGTGTTTGAGACACAGAACTGACATTTAGGAGAAGGAACTGGGCTGTAGAGTAAGACTTAGAGGTTAGCGTGTATGTTCCAGCCTGGGAGTAGATGAGATTGCTCTCGGGGGTGAACAGGGAATGTCAGTATGTGGAGAAGTGGTTCCTTCCTTTTTTCCTGCCTGAGTGATGGGTGTCTCCCTCCAGTAACAAGGACTTTACATACCTCAGCCCCTAGAAGGTTTTGTAGTTTTAGACACTCCCCACCCCCCAAGCCCATGCCCCAGTTATGTTATTGTTGCTAATAATGACAAGTGCTCAGAGGGTCAGGACAAAATTCTGAGGAATGTGAACGTTTAAGGGAGCAGGGCAGTGTTTAAAGAGCAGACAGGATGCAACCAGACAGGTTAGGAGGAAAACCCAGAGAGCATGGCATGGGGAAAGAAGGTCTCTCAAGTCAGAGGCGGTAGCTGAGGTTTATTGAAAAGGATCAGTTGGGAGGAGAGGGGATAACTAAAGCCAGGTGGTTGTGTATTGATGAGAAAGTGAGGTGAAGAAGTGGAGAGAAGTTTGGAGTCAAACCTTCCTAAAATGTGGCTGTTGAGGAAAGTAAAAAGTAGCTATAGGGAGAGTCTCAGGTCAAGCGAAGACATTTTTTAAATATAAGAGAACCTTAAGCATGTGTAAATTGAGGTGGGAAGGAGCCAGCACAGGGCTGTGTTGAAGATGCAGGAGAGTGTTGGGTTGAGGACCTTCCAGGAGAACTCAGGGCCCAGTGTGATCCAGGCGATTGGCTTTTGGTAGTAAGAGTACCCGCTTCCAGGGGAAAGCAAGGTGTGTGGGCGGGAAACAGATGGGCATGGGGGCAGGAAGGTAAGGAGTGCTTTTCTGTGAGTTCTGTGAAGGTCCTCTGTGGAGGGGCAAGAGCGAGGTGGAGAGTCGGAAGCTTGAAGAATACAGGAAAGGTCTGAAGAAACTGCTGCGGCAAGCAGATAGAGCCGGCTAAGGAAACAAGAACTGCAGGGGGAAGTAAAAAGTAGTTAAGATGAGCTTTCTGCCTCCAGGATTTTAGAGAAACTGGTCAGACCTTTACAGTTGTTTGTCTAGTTTTGGATTCCAGTGATTTAGACTCAGCTTTTCCTGCCTGGTGTCCCCATAAGCTTCTGCCATTCCCATTCATTAGACCAGTGACTTATACATTATTCCAGAGCTCTCATGCTTTATTTAACCAGTGCTTATGAAGCACTCACTGTGTTGGGTAGGTGGCAGTGTTCTCAGTGTTGTATCAAAACAGGAAAGGTGGGGGATACTCTTATCCCCTTGGACCTGAGGTACCCCAGGTGGCCTGGCTGTAGTGGAAGAAGTAAGAGTCATCCTCTTCCCAACGCCACAGCTAGAGCAACTCTCACCATCTCTCTCTTCTTATCTTGGGTATCTGTGGAAGACTATTGCTGGAAAAACTGCAAAGTATTTTCGAATACCACTGCACTAGGCTCTAAGGTCCTTGCGGTCAAGGCTGTGTTTTATTTTATAGCCCCAGCAGCTGGCACATTGCCTATCAATGCATTGAGAGTGAATGCACCATTTTGCCTCTGAGCCCCTGCCTGGAATGCCCTATCTTTCTCCTCTGTCTTTATCCATATGTTACAGTTACTATGGAATGTGTCTGTTTCACCACAAGGTTGTATTCTTATATGGTCACCATGCCTTGTTAATCTTTCTTTATGTCCCCTTCACATAGTATGTATTAAAGTAATGTTAAGTTTGGATTTGTTGTAAAAAACTTGCAAAGCATCTTTAAGAGTAACTAAAATAGTTGAAGAATAGGGGGGAAATTCAGAGAAAATATCCGCCAAAGAAACGAGTTAATTTAGCCTGATAAAGTATCCTAAGCAATGAGTTAGTGAGGGTCTTAGGGTATGTTAAAGAGTGATGGCCTGCTGTTCCTCAACTCTGAGAAGGAAAACAGCAGCAGATGAGGTAGGAGGGAGTGCTAGTGGCTTGGGTGGACAAACCAAAGAACTCCCTGCCCTGTGAGGAACTCTGGGAATTTCTCCTGGAGAGTTTTAGGCAGTAGAATAGACTCATTTATGTGCAATAATTCCTACTTGATGGCAGAGGCATGGCGAACATGCCTCCAAGATTCCAGCCAAATGACTCCTACACCCTCAACATACACAGTGTAAATGAACCTGAAGACTTACAGGCACCTGTACGTTAGTGAACAGACATAAGCAAAAAAGTACACATTGCATTGAATTTAGTGCTGCTGTTCTGTTTTGCTTTTACCTAGTGGTGGATATGTGAGTTTAAACATAACGGGAGTAGAATTTTCATCGTTTAGTTAAGAAGTCTTTGTGGAAGTGGAGTTAAGTTCTAACATATTGAATAAGAGAGGTTTGAGTTGGAGTGAAGGACATTGCAGCCTGTGTCACTTATTAAATGTCTTTTTTTTTTTTTAACTGAAATTTTGCTACATTGGTTAGCAAAGTGCTAAAAGTTGGCTGTCACTAAAGATGAGAGACAGAGGCCAAGTGAAGCCTGTGGGAATGAAACATCAGAGAAAATACAAGAAAATGTCTATTTCAATTCAGCCCAGATTGCTAAATCTATACCATGCTAGGCACAAAAAATGCAAAAGTAAATAAAATGTCTTCCCTTTCCCTGGAGTTCAGTGTCTGTGGGAGTCAGACATGGAAAATTAATATTCATAAAATCTATATAGGATCTGCAAGACTATAATAGTGGTGCAGCCAGAGTTCTAGGGGAGAACTAGGGAAGAGGTGTACCCCTGATTAAGAATGGGAAGAATATCGGAGAAGACTGAGGGGAGGGGACCTGTGAGCAGGATCTGCAAGGATCGATAGGAGAGAGCATTCCAAGGGAAGGTCCTTCAAGAAGCAAGACTTGGAAGTATGTGGCATGTTATATACATAGAGAGAGAGAGAGAGAGAGAGAGAGAGCGCAAAGTGCAGGCTCTTAGGGGGGCCTGGAGATCACAGGAAAGGGACTGTCAGAGGAAGTATGGGCCAAGGGTGAAGTGGGAATAGCTTGATGATGGACCTTGAATCTGGGCTAGAGCACTTTATTCTCACTAGTGAAACAAGGTTTTGTGAAGAGAGTTGTGATATGTGGTTGAGAGACTTGTCGATTGTGAGGAGAGGTGGAGGTGGGAAGGAGATGGGAGGGCTGGAAGCAAATGGTGAATTGATCATCTTTTCCTGTTCCTGTTCCGGAGGTTTTCCCATGGCCAAATCCCTAGTCTGAATGAGAAGGAACTAAAGCTGGTTTAAACAACATGGGCTTATAGGAAATGTTGGCATCAACCCACTTCAATTCCAAAACAGATAGGCAAGGATATTTTATTTATGAAAAACTTTGAATAAGTAATAAATAATTATGTAATTAAACACTTGAAAATATTAACCCTCATAATTCTTATAAAAATCCTATGAGGGCATACTATTATCTCCATTTTTTCAGGTGAGGAAACTGTAACAGAGACGTTGAGTGCTTTGCCCAAGGTCTCATCTAAAAAGTAGCAGAGCCAGGATTTGGAATCAGGCATCCTGACTCCACATTCTGTGCCCTTAACTTGTGCACTGTGCGATTCTGTGCTTAATTTGATGAACTGGAAAATAACTCTTGCAGAATAAGTTTGTGACACCTTTGAAGGGAAGAGTTTTGGGTTTGGATTTAGGGGGGAAAAAAATAGAGTGGAGTCCAGAATAGCCATTTTGGGCCTACTTGTTAGAACAACATCTGTGTGAGGGCGGTTCCCCATCATATCCTCGGCACCTAGAATAGTGCTTGGCGTGTAGTTAGTGCTCAGCAAATAGTTTTTGTGTGAATTAATAAATGAAGTAGAATTTTCCTGCCAGCTTTCAAAGGAATGTGCCATGGAAGCTTCAGTTTCTTTTTCCCCTTTCTGAATTAATGAGTTCCATGCGTTTATTACCTGTTTTTATTGAACTTATCTTAGTCAGCTTTCAAAGGATGCCAGCCCAGTCTACTGTTTTCTAGATTAAAAAAAATCAGCAACTTATTTTCAAAATCAAAATATTAGGTTTTAAGATTTTGGCAGAAATCTTTTTATATAAACAAGATTTCTTTTGTTGATGCTTTTTGCTTATATTTAAGATGTAAACCTCGGAAATGTTATTAAGAATTGAAATTGACTTTTTTTTTTTAGTATATTTATTTATTTATTTATTTATTTATTTTTGGCTGTGTTGGGTCTTCATTTCTGTGCGAGGGCTTTCTCTAGTTGAGGCGAGCGGGGGCCACTCTTCATCGCGGTGCGCAGGCCTCTCGCTATCGCGGCCTCTCTTGTTGCGGAGCACAGGCTCCAGACGCGCAGGCTCAGTAGTTGTGGCTCACGGGCCCAGTTGCTCTGCGGCATGTGGGATCCTCCCAGACCAGGGCTCGAACCCGTGTCCCTTGCATTGGCAGGCGGATTCTCAACCACTGCACCACCAGGGAAGCCCCTTGATTTCTAATTATAATAGTTGATTATATGTTTATTGAATCTTTTCTCAGCAGACCAAGCGTTATCTCTACTTCCCCTTTTTTGCCAATTCAGATATTCTTAATATTCGATACTGGTCCTTCTGTATCTGCTAAAGAACCTTCCTCAGTGAGTAATTCGTTAGGAAATCTCTTCCAGGAACCCAGTGATAATACAACTCAAGAGGTGTCTCTTCTAATGTAAAGTCACAACACTGACTATGTAGAAGTCACATATCTGATTTCATTAGCAAATTAATAGGTGATATAGGTTCTGAGGAGGAGAGACATGTTTTCTCTCTGCTTTAGTTCATTCTAAATTAAATCATTTGGGATAGGAAAATGGGAAATTTTGTCTTTCCATCTAGAGATACATAAAGACTTGGTTCCATAAGCCAATATATTGTTTTTCTTGTTGACTTGATTCAGCTTATTAATACTGTATTAAGAGATATACTTCGTAATATTTTATTTCCTTTTAAGAATAAGATTTAACTCTACTAAATTAAAAATTTGAAAAAAATCCTACTACTCTAACTATTTTTGTTCTGAGTTAAAATGGTCATATGAAAATAGTTACTTTTGTTGAAATAGTTATACATGGAAATAATTACATATGTTAAAGAAAAAATGTCAAGAATGTTAGCATAGTGTTTTAGTTGAAACAACTTTTAGAACTTTTTTTCTTGAAATGTATCCTTTTATTATAAAATTAGTACATGCTCTTGTTGTAAAATTCAAACAATACATAGGTGTATAACCTTATTCTCCAGAGATAACTATTGTTTACAGTTTAGTGCATATCCCGTACTTTAAAAAAAAAAAATAGGCTTTATTTTTTAGAGCAGTTTTAGATTCACAGCAAAATTAAGAGGAAGGTACAGAGATTTGCCACATACCCTCTGCCAGTGCACATACACAGCCTCCCGCATTATCAACGTCTCCCACCAAAGTGATACATTTGTTACAATTGATGAACCTACCTTGACACATTTTCACCCAAAGTCCATAGTTTATGCTCCAGTTCACTCTTGGTGTTATATTGTATATTCTGTGGTTGGGAGAAATTTATGACCTGTATCCATCATTATAGTATAATACAGAGTAGTTTCACTGCCCTAAAAATCCTCTGTGTTCTACCTGTTCATCTCTCCATCCCCCTAATCCCTGGCAACCACTGTTTTTTTTACTGTCTCCATAGTTTTGACTTTCAGAATATGATATAGTTGGAATCATACAGTATGTAGCCTTTTCAGATTGGCTTCTTTCACTTGGTAATATGCATAAGTTTCTTCCATGTCTGCTGATGGCTTGATAGCTCACTTCTTTTTAGCACCGAATAACAGAACTGCCTTTTTATTTGTAGATGAAGGTGGTTCTTAATACTGTTTTACAAAATATTCCGAGGTTTCTGTTTGCAGGTGGTTCATCTCCTGAAGACTTCTTTTTTTAAAGATTTTTTATTAATTAATTAATTAATTTATTTATTTATGGCTGCATTGGGTCTTCGTTGCTGCTCAAGCTTCAGTAGTTGTGGCTCACGGGCTCCAGAGCACAGGTTCAGCAGCTGTGGCTCACGGGCTCCGTTGCTTCATGGCATGTGGGATCCTCCTGGACCAGGGCTCGAACCCGTGTCCCTTTCACTGGCAGGTGGACTCCTAACTACTGCGCCACCAGGGAAGTCCCTCCTGAAGACTTCTTAAGTATTTGTTTCAGACAGTTGATGCTAAATTATTACCTAGTTTTTAAATATTGCAGTGCAAAATTTTTTTTCTTTGTATATTAAACGACTGATTTAATGACTAACATTTATACATCCTTTACCAAGTGCCAGGCACAGTGCACAGTATTTATTTTCACTATTTTATTTAATTCTGATGAAACATAGCTGGAACCCAACTCTGTGTGGCTCAAAACCTTTTTCTCCCTTTTAATATAAAGTGTGTACCTTGTAAAAATACATACTGCATCACTGCTTCCTTCCCCCGCATCTGAGCTTAGAAGCCCCCCTCCACACACACAGGTTTTCTCTCTCTGCGCCCCACTTTTTCTCCTCACAGCATTTAAACGACATTTTTGTCTATCTTTTTTTTCCCCCACTAAAATGTAAATTCCGTGGTTAAAAACTGTGCTTCCTTCACCTTTGCATCTCTGTTGCCTAGAGCAGTACATGGCACCCAATAGGAGCCCACATATTTGTTATGAAGAATATGTACCATAGGCTGTATCAGTCTATAAGATTTGCTTTTAATTACTTTTGTGGACAAACTATTAAATTATTTTTCTTTTTGTATAGTGATTTAAGTTAGGGAGTTGAAGGAGGGGTCTCTTGAAAAGATGCTGAGGAACCGGTTTGAGTAGGAGACAAGGCTGTTGTGGAGGTGGGGACTAGAAGTGGTTTGGACGAGCGTAGTGGGAGACCTGCCTGAGCTCTGTCAGAGCCTCTTTTTTTTTTTTTTTAATTTGTTTATTTTATTTATTTATTTTTGGCTGTGCTGGGTCTTCGTAGCTGCACGGTCTTTCTCTAGTTGCGGCGTGTGGGGGCTACTCTTCGTTGCGGTGCACGGTCTTCTTATTGCAGTGGCTTCTCTTGTTTGCACAGCATGTGCTCTAGGCACGTGAGCTTCAGTAGTTGTGGCACGTGGGCTCAGTAGTTGTGGTGCACGGGCTTAGTTGCTCCGCGGCATGTGGGATCTTCCCAGACCACGGCTCGAACCCTTGTCCCCTGCATTGGCAAACGGATTCTTAACCACTGCGCCACCAGGGAAGCCCTGTCAGAGCCTCTTGAATAGTAACTCTTCTTCCCTGGACCGTGGTTTGATCTCTTCCTAACAACTGCCAGATCTTCTATAATACACCTTTTGGGCTTCCCTGGTGGTGCAGTGGTTAAGAATCCACCTGCCAATGCAGGGGACATGGTTTCAAGCCCTGGTCCGGGAAGATCCCACATGCTGTGGAGCAACTAAGCCTGTGTGCCACCAATACTGAGCCTGTGCTCTAGAGCCCGTGAGCCACAACTACTGAGCCCACGCGCCACAACTGCTGAAGCCCATGCTCCTAGAGCCCGTGCTCCACAACAAGAGAAGCTACCGCAATGAGAAGCCCGCACACCGCAATGAAAAGTAGCCCCCGCTCACCGCAACTAGAGAAAGCCCGCACACAGCAGTGAGGACCCAACGCAGCCAAAAATAAAATAAATAAAAATTAATTAATTAATTAAAGAAATAAAAATAAAATACACCTCTTGTGCGCTGAAGTAAATGTAGATGCCTTGCTTTGTTATCCGCAGTAGGAGCCTTTCCTGCCTTTCCAGCCCCATCCCCCAGTTTCCCTACACGTATTCTCTAGTGCAGCTTCTGTGTTCCCATTTCCATGCATACATCTGTACCCTCTTTTCCCATTCTCTGTCATCTATTGGGATCACCATCTTTCAAGGCCTTTCTTAAATGCTCTTTCTTCCATGAAGCCTAACCTTCCCTTAACTGGGTGTTTCTCTCGTGGCATTTTGTAATTTTCTTGGGTACATTTAATCTTTACTTTTTATTATACCCTTCTAAACATGTTCTTGCCCTCCTTTCCCAGTCCTCTTTGAGGCCAAGGATTGTGGTTGTCAACACTCCTTATGTTTTCTGCAGTGCATTGAATATGAGAGCAGACTGTGAATAGTTTTTGAAGTAGAGAAGAACAAAAGTAGGCAAAGCACAGAATCGATGGTACAGTTGTCCCCCAGTATCTGCTGGGGATTGGTTCCAGGAGACACCACCCCACCCACCCCCACCAGGGATACCAAAATCTGCAGATGCTCAAGACCCTTATATAAAATGGCATAGGTTTTGCATATAAGTTATGCACATCCTCCCATATATTTTAAATCATCTCTAGGTTATTTATAATACCTAATACAGTGTAAATGCTAGTTAATAGTTGTCAGAGTGCAGCAAATTCAAGTTTTACTTCTTGGAACTTTCTGGAATCTTTTTTTTTCTCCCAAATATTTTCAGTCTACGGTTGGTTGAATCCGTGGATACAGAGGGCCAACTGTATTTACTTTGGGCACAGGGAAGACTTGTCCTTATCCAAGGATTGTTTTGGTGGTTAGGAACCTTTTGGAAAAGAAGTCAGGATGGAGGTAGGTAAAGAATGAAGTGTAGCAGGTCTCCTACGTTAGAATAGACGACAAGAAGCCAGAAATGACTGGGTGAGCAGCAGCAGTTGTTTTTCAGAGTTCTGGGATGAGTCCCAGCCAGCACTTGTCCTCAGGGTGTTCAGCAGTATAGTGAGGGAAGCAAGCAGGTAGATCAGTGATTATACATTATAAAAAATTTGGCCGTGGAGAAGAGAAGGTGCTAGAAGACATTTGTTGATTCTAGAGAAGTGATAGCAGTAAGAGCCAGCAATCTTAGCAAGATTGTGGTCCTGAACAGGTGGGCAGAAAGGTTGGCGTCATGCAGCAGGAGGCAGTCTTAGGGTCAAGACATCCCTTGTCCTGTCCCCCTTAAATGAGCATTGCAGAAGGTATCACAAAGATATTTTAGAACAATGTTGGTGAAAGGTTAGCTTTTAGTGTTTGAGCTCAGATCTTAAGGGAGAAGTAGGTTAGTATTAAAAGAAACAATGGTGAATTTAGTGTTTGAAACCCATATAGCAGCTTGTTCTTCAGTACTTCACGTGTTTGCAGGACTGGCGATTGAAAGTCACAGGAGTGAGCCAGGATTGAGGGAGATGAGTAAGGGTGGGGGGCACCAAGTAATGAGATTACTCACTCTTGGGTGTCCTAGGTTCAAGATACCTCCTTTGGGTTTGGTTTTATTTCCTTTTTTTAATTGATGTGAAACTCACGCAATATAAAACGAACCATTTTTAATATAATACATTATTATTAACTATACTAATCATGCTGTAAATTAAATCTCTAGAATTTATTCATTTTACACCTGAAAGTTTGTACCCTTTGACCAAAATTAACTATTTTTAAGTGAACAGTTCAACGATTCATTGGTATTCAGTACATTCACAACATTATGCACCCACAACCTCTATCTAGTTCCAAAATATTTTCATCACTTC
Source organism: Balaenoptera musculus (assembly GCF_009873245.2). Classification (NCBI taxonomy): domain Eukaryota; kingdom Metazoa; phylum Chordata; class Mammalia; order Artiodactyla; family Balaenopteridae; genus Balaenoptera; species Balaenoptera musculus. The sequence continues at coordinate 97,776,372 of NC_045794.1, read as the reverse complement.
CGAAAGAAACCCCCATACTCCTTAAGCAGATGGTTCAGTTTTCCACTTCCCCCAGCCCCTGGCAACTACCAATCTGCTTTCTGTCTGTGGATTTACCTATTTTGATTATTTCATATAAATGGAATTAAACAATATGTGATCTTTTGTGCCTGGCTTCTTTCACTTAGCATGTTTTTAGGTTCATCCACATTGTAGTATGTATCAGTACTTCTTTACTTTTTTGACTGAATAATACTCCAGTGTATGTATATATCACAATTTGTTTATCCATTTACCTATTGAAGGACATTTCTGTTGCTTACAGTTTTTGGCAGTTTACTAAGTTGCTGTAAACATTAATGTGCAAGTTTTTGTGTTTACATAAATTTCAGTTCATTTGGGTAAATAGCTAGGAACCTGGTTGCTGGATTGTATAAGACTATTTTAACTTTGTAAGGAACTGCCAAACTATTTTCCAAAATGGCTGCACGTGGGACTTCCCTGGTGGTCCAGTGGTTAAGACTCCACACTTCCATTGCAGGGGGCACAGGTTCAACGCCTTGTTGGGGAACTGAGATCCTGCATGCCGCAAGGAATGGCCAAATAAAAAAAAAAATGGCTGCACGTTAACCTCTCTTTTTTTTATTTTGGTAAAAAAAAAAAGTATATGACAAAGTTGCCATTTTAACCATCTTAATTTACTTTCTGTCTCTTTGAATTTGCCTGTTCTAGATATTTCATAAATGGAATCGTACAATATTTGTCCTCTGTGTCTGGCATATTTCGCATAGCTTAATGTTCTTAAGGTTCGTCCATGTTGTGGTACATACCAGAACTTCATTCCTTCTTATGGCTGAATAATATTCCATTGTATGTATATGCCACATTTTGTTTATCCATTCATCTGTTGATGGACACTTGGGTTGTTTCCACCTTTTAGCTATTTTGAATAGTGCTGCAGTGAACACTGGCATACAGGCATCTGTTTGTGTCTCTGTTTTCAGTTCTTCTGGGTATTTACAGGAGTGGAATTGCTGGGTCATATAGTAACTCTGTATATAATCTTTTGAGGAACTGCGGAACCGTTTTCCAAAGTGGCTGTACCATTTCACATTCCCACCAGCAATATATGAGGGTTTCAGTTTCTCTACATCCTGTCCAACACTTGTAATTTTCCCTTGTTTGATTGTAGCCATCCAAGCGGGTAGGTGGTATCTCATTGTAAGCTTATTTATTTATTTATTTTTGGTTGTGTTGGGTCTTCGTTTCTGTGCGAGGGCTTTCTCTAGTTGCGGCAAGTGGGGGCCACTCTTCATCGCGGTGCGTGGGCCTCTCACTATCCGGCCTCTCTTGTTGCAGAGCACAGGCTCCAGACGCGCAGGCTCAGTAATTGTGGCTCACGGGCCTAGTTGCTCCGCAGCATGGGGGATCTTCCCAGACCAGGGCTTGAACCTGTGTCCCCTGCATTGGCAGGCAGATTCTCAACCACTGTGCCACCAGGGAAGCCCTCATTGTGGTCTGATTTGCATTTCCCTAATAATGTTGAGCATCTTTTCAGGTGCTTGTTTGCCATTTGTATATCTTTGGAGAAATGTCTATGAAAGTCCTTTGCTTATTTTTTAATTGGGTTGTTGTCTTTATATTGTTGAGTTGTAAGAGTTCTTTATGTATTCTAGATACTAGACTCTGATCAGATATCAGATATGTGATTTACATTGTCTGAGAATTTGGGATTCTTTTTTGCTAGTAACATTTGAACAAGCTAGTTTAGACACATTGTCTTAGTTCCCTGACCAGGGATTGAACCTGGGACCTGGCAGTGAAAGCTCTTAGTCCTAACCACTGGACCACTGGAATTCCCAAGACACATTGGTTTATTTATTTTTATTTTTATTTTTTTGACACATTGGTTTAGATATGAATAAGCCTGTCTGCACATTTGAACAGTACTTGAATCCCAGAAACAGAAGAAATTTTGAATGATTTTGAAGTTTGTTTGATGTCTGTATATTTATTTAGTCATTGTATTTTTTCCTGATCTCTTTGAAGCCTGTACAGCTCAGAAGACTCATGAGATCTGGAGAAACCAAGCTTTGAGAGGCAGACCTAGTATGCATAAAATATTGTAAGCCACTTTATTCCTAAGACAGAGACATTTACAGTTATGAATTGAATCATGTCTCTGTGTTTTAGTCTGAAGGTCATATTCCAAACACAGAATCACAGGAGCGCTCCCAAGTGATGGACAGCCTATCCTGAAACTTCAGTAGCACTAGGCTTCAGAAAGGGTTTGTCTTATTTCATCAACACATTGCTCAGTGTATCACCTGCTTCTTTGCATGTCAGCTTTCTGACTTGGGAGCAGGGTTTATGCATTAATGCCAGCTCCTCTCCCACTTGATTCCCAGTACGGGGATGTACATGCTACAGAAGCTTGAGGGAAGGGCAACAACAGAAGCTGTTTCCCTCCCTGTGTTTTATCTCCTTGGATTAGAGGGTTCCCTTAGCAGTTTGAGTTTTCTAGAAGGCAAAGATCCTTGGGCTTTTTACAAGATTGATTTTCATATAGCTTGAGGATTCCATGAATTATATTTTTCACTTGTTTTTTGAAAAATGCACTTGACTTTTTCACTTGTTTCCTGATTATCTGCTACAGGTAGTCTCTGTTCCCAAATGACTGCTCTTCCCTCAGCTCCTGGTGGAACTCTCCTTCCTTTGCCTGATCTTCCAAGAGCCAGCTTCTCCATGTTGTCTCAACTAATAGAGGAAAAGATGCTCATTAGAATTATTTATGTCACCATGAATAGAGCTAAGAGCTAAGTCAGAATTGTCTGTTTAGATTTAACATTTAAAAAAATTTTTAATTAGGTAGATTGGGGAGAAGGTATGAAGAAAAGATTCTTCTTTGAATTTCCCATGCCAAGGACTTTGAGTTTAGATTGTGAGGTATGCTTAATTAGCACAGTGAACGGAATGGAAATAGCATCTAGGCCTGGAACTTGGCTAACATTGGAGGGTCCTTTTACTCCTGCAAGCGCCTTTTAGTTTATTGCCTTTAAGCTTAACCCATTTTCCTTTTAAATACTTCTCTCTAGCATTTTTTCTGCCTTTTCCTTTTCTTTTCTTCCCCCCCTTCTTTTCAGTAGTGCAAAGGTAGAGAGAGTATTAGATTATTGTGATTTTACATATCTCTTCTAAGTGATTGACTTTGAGCTCTTCACATTCTGGGAGCTTTATGTCTTTACATTCTCTATGTCTGGCCCCTAGTTAATTAGATGTGGCACTAAACTTACAGAACAGGCCATGTTATTTTTAGAAGATGTTCTAGGATAATAAAGATCACTGATTTTGTATTCACCAGGCTTCTTGAATCTGTGGCTTGATTTCTCTCCTCTGTTCTGGAGGATTCCCAGCAATTCTTTCCACATACTACTGCTTTGTCCCCATTCTTTTCTCATTCTGCGACTCCAGTTATATGGGTATGTTAGACCTTCTCACTGTTTCCTTTTGATCACTTATCCCTTCTCGTGTATTTTTTATCCTCTTTATTCTTCATTCTGGGTGGTTTCTTTTGACCTGTATTCCATTTAACCAGTTCTCTCTTTGACTAATCTGCATTTAATTGAAATTAAGAACTCAGTGGATAGGTTTATTGTATTGAAAAATGCAATAAAAACTGAAAAGTTTGGGTCCTTTCAAATTTGCTATGTTGCTTTTTATGGATTCCTGTTCCCTGCTAAATTTTTCAAGCTTGGCTTTTATTTCCTAAAACAGAGTGAATATAGTTGTTTCATAATCTCCTTTTCTCAGTTCATTTATCTGGAGTCCCTTTGGGTCTTTGACTGTTTATGATGGTTCTTACTCATGGTGTTTTGTCTATTCATGTGTTTGTGTGCTGGATGTAGTATTTGAAACATTATTTATAGAAATAATTAGAGGCCTTCATGTCTTTTTCCAAGGAAGATTTTCATTTGCTTTTTCCAGGTGCCTGAGGGCACTAGCGAACTAGGATTACTTTAATCCGGGTTGAGAGTTTGAGATCTTATCCTGGTGATTTGAAGCTGAGTCCATGAGAAGACTGGTTTACTTCTAGTTCACTCTTACTCCTAGGATGCAGCCCTTTAGGGCCTCAGTCCCCTGGTTTGGGGCTGGGCCGAGGTTACCGAGTGTCTCCCTGTGCAGGGCCTAGAAGGGCAGGCATGCCACTGGGCCCCTTGACCACCTCTGGCAGATCAGCAGTTGCCTTCAGGTCTTATTACATCTTTGGGTTTCCATTCCTTCTAGGATATTAACTTGGTAATTCCTCACTATCCTGTTAGCTTCTTGTTACTTTTTAAAAGATGTATATATATTTCATTAAGTTTTTTTCCCAAATTATTTTATTGAATGCAGAAAATGAGACCTTATTTTCATGGGCTCATGTTATTTTAACACTCACCTTGAAACAAGTGACCATAAGGTGAGAGACACTACACTGTGGTCTCGGTTACATCTCAATGTGACACTGAGTACAAGATGGCACAACTGGTCAGGAAAACCAAGCAGTGTTGGTCAGAGGATTCTCCAAGAATCAGTATCTAGAGAGGGTCTCCAAAGCCAGTTACCCGATTTTTGAATCCCAGCTCTGCCACTTATTAACAGTGTGACCTTAAGCAAATAACTATTCTGTGACTCTGTTTTCTTGTCTGAAAAATGAAACTATGAATTGTACTTACCTGTGGTTGTGCTGATTAAATTTGTTAATAACTAAAGCTTTTAGAATATTGCCTGACTCATAGTAATCACCAGATAAAGTTTAGTTACTGTTATAACCATCTAGAAAGTTTGGAAATTGCTGATTATTCAGAAGATGTTTATGTTGTTTTGACTTTTATTTTCAAAATTAGGGTTTGCAAGTGGTGATGCCTTTTCATCAGCCACCTGTTCTCTATGGACTTATTTCAAAATAACTAAAGTTGGTGTTTGCTAATTCCATGCCAGTGGTCAGGGAAGGAAGAGACGCTCCCCTGCTTGTCAGAGACTAACTGCCTCCAAGTGGGTCTTGACAGTCAAGCCACTGTCCCTCAGTGGGGAAGGTGGGGATTTGTCTTGTGGCTTGCGGCTCCTGCCTATAGAATAAGAATGTGCTCCGTTGGCATTTTGATTGTGAATTATGTGCAGTGATGAAGATTTAAATTTAACCCTGCTGTGATTTTTATGAATGGACTATAGACCCCAGGGTATGGGAGCTTTCTTAATTAGAGAATGACACAGAAATTAACTGTCACAGAGTGGTTTTCTATCAGTCATTTGTTATTTTGTTTTTTAGGGTTTTGTTGTATTTTGTTTGTTTGATTGATAGATAACTTCTCCCAGTTTTTTTCCTTGTTGCTTGTCTTTTGCCTGTTTTGTCACTGGTTCAGACTTCTACCTGGGAAAGTGAGAGATGATGGTAGTACTGATAATGATCACTTTAATTTATGTGGTACTTAGCAGTTTACAGATTTATTGTTGAGCATTCCTGTGAGGCAACAAGGTAGGTAACTCCATTTTTGCAAATGAAGAAAGTGGGACTTTCAGGTTAAGTAATTTGCCCAAGTCACAGAACAAGTGCGGCAAAACTAGTATTTAAATATAGGTTTCCTGATTCTAAATGTAGTATTTTTTCCAATGCATCACTCAGGAGAATCTATTGAAAACAGGTTTAATAGGGAAAGCAATTGTACCTTGCAAAAATAAAGTTGTATTTTTGTTCATTTGGGTTACTAAAATAAAATTCTATTTCCAGAAGGTTTTTTAAACATGTTTTTTTTGGTCTCTTTCTTCAAGACATTTGGTTTGACTCCTAGGTAAGAAAGCAAGGCTTGGTGCTCTCACTGTCCGGTAAGGGGAGAAATGGTTGTGTGCTGATTGGGCGGGGGCAGTCAAGGAGGGCTTTATGGTTATTGCTTTGCAAATCTCTCTCTTTTTTTTTAACAATAAATTTATTTATTTATTTATTTTTGGCTGCGTTGGGTCTTCATTATTGCATGCGGGCTTTCTCTCTAGTTGCTGCCAGCAGGGGCTACTCTTCATTGCGGTGCGCGGGTTTCTTATTGCCTTGGTTTCTCTTGTTGTGGAGCCGGGCTCTAGGTGCACGGGCTTTAGTAGTTGTAGCGTGCTCGTTCAGTAGTTGTGGCTCGCGGGTTTTAGAGCGCAGGCTCAGTAGTTGTGGCACACGGGCTTAGTTGCTCCATGGCATGTGGGATCTTCCCGGACCAGGACTCGAACCCTTGTCCCCTGCATTGGCAGGCGGATTCTTAACCACTGCGCCACCAGGGAAGTCCCGTTTTGCAAATCTCTAGAGAAAGACAGCAAACAGTTGTCAGGAGTAGTTTCTTTTGTCTCTCAGTGCCTGTTATTTGTACACTTGGCACTATCCTTGTTATGGTTATGGCTTGCCCTTTTTTTTTTTCCTTTTTGAAATGAAATGAGAACATAAAATACAGTCTAGAGCTAAAGCCATTCACGAAGATCCTATGCTACTGAAATGATCTGTCTTTTTATTTCTTTAAAATCCTCCAACCCCAGATCAATTTGCTGATTCTTGAGGCTCTTCTTGGAGACTTAAAGTTGACTCTTTCTCTTTAGTTTGGAGTTGGGGTTTAGAAGTTTGTTACATGTTTGAAACACTTCTTCCAGCTATTTATAGGTGTGGAATTTTTGTGGGGTTTTTTGTTTTGTTTTTTGTTTCTGTCTTTTTAAGTGGGAAGCTCAGTAATCTTTAGAAGGACACTTAGCTTATACATGCATTTAACAGGAACCAAAACGTTGTCTCTCAGTATTTTCAAGTTGTGGTGAGTTTGAGGCAATGGTGCAAGTTGTAGTGTGTGTCCACTTGGCTCACCTCAGCTCCTCTTAACTCCTGTGCTGTTTCACAGGAATCAGTCATCCAGACAGTATTCCTCCCATGCCTCCATCCCCAGCCATACGGAGAGGACCCCATAAACTGTAAAAAGGTCCATTGGCTTTTATCTGGAGTGGACTACACCCATAGAGCTCAGTTCTGCCTTTGCTTCATTTGGCAGGTTGACCAGTGGTCTTGGTACCTCCAGTAAAATCAAGTCTTAATGCTTCAGTTGACTGCATTTCTCATCGCTTTACCCAGGAAGCTAAGGACACATTAAAATCTGTTCATCCCATCCTGTATTTCCTTTCTAAGATTGCTGGGGCAGTGCTTTTGTTTTACAGTGTGTTGTTCGTTTGGCCTCAACTTCTGCTCATAAATTCAGATGTGGTCAGATGGTGCTAAAAGAGCTTTTTGCATTTTAAGCATGTCTGATTCACTGGCTCTTGTCTCTCCGTGTTTATGTGTATGTATAGTATTTTTAATATTTTTACATTTCTTTGTGCTAAACTTAAAAAATACTTTTTTTCAAAGGTCAGAGCCTTTGGGAAAAGGTAACCAATTTTCAAAACTATTTAAGATGTCTAAAAAAAAAACTTTTGATTTACACTATTTACATTTTTAAATAAGTTACGTGGTTTTTGTTCATCAGAAGTGGCGATCGATCTATAATGTTCAGCTTTTGTGGAAGAGGTGCAGAGAGGTGAGGCTGAAAGCCGGGAATGAGGGAAGGATCATAGAAACTCGTTCTCAAGATTAACTTCCCTCACAGATTAAAGCTTTTGGTTTCCATCTGTTATCTTTGCTTTTGTCAGAAGGAGAATTTACATTGTTAACTAAATTCACCCAGCCTTTGAATGCTTGCTACATGTATGGCAGTAGGAGAGCCAAAGCACTAGGTGTTGGGGAAATAGAGGGTTTAATTACTCTCAGGTAATGTCGGTAAACTCCTCTAGGGAGGAGTTAGGGGGAAAGCAGAATTTGCACTAGGCCTTAAAGGTGAATGGCATGTCAGCAAAGCTAACATTATTCAGGCAGAGGAACCAACTAGAACAAAGGAAGGATTGCTGAGGTGTATGTGGGGACACTGGGGAATGCACAGAACAGGAATAAGGACAGGAGAGGTTAAGGGCACATTCTTTTTAGACCTGGGTTTAAATCCCAGCATTTCTTCTTCACTGACTAGCTAACTAACCTTGTGAGAGTTACTTCAGCTTTCTGAGCCTCAGTCTCTCCATCTGCAGAATGGCTAATAACTACATCATAGACTTGTTAACGTTAAATGAGACTCTAATATATTGCCTAGCACATAGTGTAAGGACTCAGTAAAAATAGCTGCAGTCATTAAATTTCTTTGCTTTTTAAATTTTATTTGTTTTAAAGTTAACATGTTCATTAAACCAGTTCCTAGGTGACTGTCCCCTGCAAGCTCACTCCAAAGACAGCTGTTGTCAACAGTTTGATGAATGTCTCCTTTTTAATTTCATGTCTGTACATCTTTTTTCTTTATATTTGTTTTGATTGCCATTGTTCCAGCTTTAGAGTGTTTGGGAGGCAGGGAAGAGGAACGCTGTATGGCGTTCCTAGAAGACAAGACTGAGCTGTCTGTGTGTGGTACTAATGATTAGGAGCCAGGGAAGGTTTTAGAGGTCAGGGAGTGACATGATCAGATCTGTTTTAGTAATAATGCTGAAATGTATTCAAATTGGGCTGTAGTGGGGAAGCAAGTCTTTGCTTGGCTGTTAGAATGCCAGGCAGATGTCAAAGAGGTTTGTTACATGCTTTCAACCATGTAACCCTAGTTGGGGAAATGAGGCACTCAGCTGAGGTAGGGAAGTGAGGACCAGGCAGGGACCAGGCACTGGATAGTGGTGTGTGGACAAGAATGCTGTAGCTCTTCAGGGAAGGCAGGATCACTGAGTGTTTCCTGAAGGCTTCAGTGAGGAGGTCAGATGTGAGCCAAGCCTTGAAGAATGATGCAGATTTGGGAAACATTTTTGGGAGGGGCAAATCACAAGTCAAGAGGTAGGAGTACAGGTATTGACACTTGGTCTGGATGGAATGGTGGACTTGAGTTGGCCAGCAGTGAGCAGTGTGGTTGGAAAGGAGAATTGCCCGTGCCCTCGTCAGATCTGTTACATGCTCTGCCTTGTGGCAGTGATCTCACTGTTTGCAGTTTTCTCCTTTCCAGAGTGTAAGCTTTTTCAAAAGGGCGGAATAGTTTTAGTCATCCCTGTATTCCCAGGCCTGGTAAAGAGCCCAGCACATAGTAGGTGCTATTAAAAAAAAATAAAATTGAACGACTGAATATTTGCTGTTTATGGAAATTATAGACTGGATATCCTGTTGTCCCCTCAAAGTCAGGGTCTAAAAATCCTAATCTCGTTTCTCTCCCCTCCCCCTTTCATTCTGCCCTCAGCTGTGAGGCCTTAAACAGGTCACCCTCCCCAGTGCTTCCACAGCACTGTGTGCTTACCTCTCCATCCCATAATCATTTGTGTACACCTGTTTGGAATCACACTGCACAACCCTCACTAGCACATCTGGAGTCCAGCATGTCACACTCCCTCAGCTCGGGGGATCCCACATTGCCTTTCTTCCTCAATAGCTGTTTCTTCTCTTCACTCTCCTTTTGTGGCTTCTTTTCCTCTTTCCCAGCCTCTAAATGTTGGAGTGATTAAGGGATCAATCCTACACATAATCCCTAGACCAGTGGCTTTAAACCTTTTTTTGACCAAACTACACACCAACCTGGTATACGCACACTACATTCACTTATGCACCTAGACACTCACGCCTGAAGCAGAAGTTTCATAAGAAAGTTCTCATACTTCATCTTACTCTGAGCCATGGACTCTGTTATTTGCCATTCTGTTCTATTTCATTTTTTTAAAGTACCGTTCATGACCCACTAAATTGATTTCACAACCTTCATTTTGAAAAACTGCTGTGGGTGATCTCATCCACTCCTTTGGCTTTAAATACTATCTCTGTGCTGATGACCTTCCCATTTATATCTCCATCCCCACCTTTCCCCTGAGATCCAGACATGCCAGCTGTCTACCTGACATCTCCACTTGGACGTCACTAGGAATCTCAAAGTTAACATGTCCAGCGAAGCACTCTTGGTTTCCTTCAGTCTCTCCCCCTCCCTGCCTTGTCCCTCTCCATAAACGGTGCAGTGGTCACAGTTGCTCAGTAAGGGATGATACTGGAGTATAAGCTCCCTGGACCTGGCGCTGCCGCCTGATGAGGTTTGAGGCCTTGGGCAGTTGCTGAACCTCTCTCTGCCTCACTGTCTTCATTTTAATAAAGTGGGGTTTTCAACTATACCTTCCTCCTGGGACTGTTGTGCAGACCGAATGGACTTTTACCTGTAAAGGACATAGAGCATTGACTGGCACATGGCTGCCGGTATTTGTCATCATTGTTGGGTCCCTCACATCCAGTTCTGATCCATTAGCAATTTCCATTAGCTCTGACTTCAAAATGTATCCTCTCTTTGACCACACATCACCACCTTCATCAACACCACATCCATCTCTGCGGCCAACATCCCTTACCCAGGCGACCAAAATAGCTTCTTAACTAACTCCCCGCTTCTGCCCTTGCGCCTCCCAAAGTCTGTTTTTCACAAAACAGCCAGAGTTGCCATTTGAGAATTGAAACCAGAGTATGTTGCTCTCTAGCTCAAACCCTCCAAAGCCTTCTAATAAAATTCAACATCCTTATGTGGCCTAAAAGGCCTTTCATCTGTACTTCTCAGACTTTCGCATGTATATGACTCACTGTTGAGTGTGTTAACGTGCGGATTCTGATTCTGTAGGTTCACGAGGCCTGAGACTCTGCATCTCCAACAAGAACCCAGACGGCAGTGCTGCTGGTCTGCAGACCCCATGATAACAAGGCCTGTGTGCTCAGGGTCCTCTCCTCTGGCCGCGCCTCCCTCTGTTCTCCCTGCACTTGGCCACGTTGGCCACTTTGTTGATCCTTTCACCAAGCCCTTTCCTGCCTCACCTCTGTGCTCCTTTCCACAGGTCTCTGCACAGCCTATCCCCTCACCTCGTTCCAGTCCCACGTCACCTCCTCAAGGAGGCTTCTCTTCCTGTGTAAACCATCCTGCTTAAATCCCACCCTTTCCCCTACACCCTTCTCTCTGTCCCCTTAGCCTCCCTTACTTCTCCCTAAGCATTTCTTAGTCCCTGGCGTGTATTTCTTTGTAATTGTTTTGTCTTTATTTGCTGTTTTCATGGAAGGTCGGGACTTGAGACTTGTTCATAGCTGTATCTCCAGAACCTAGAATCAGTGCCTGGAACGTGATAATTTGCTCAAATGTGTATTGAAAGATGAATATACATATGTGTAAATGTTTCTCCTGTTAGACATGGGCCTTCCCTTGAGGGAAGGGACCTTCCTTACTCCTTTTTGCATTTTAGGTGTTTAGCCTGAATCCTCATTCTGGTCCTCTCATACCCCTCCTCACCCTCATAGCAACAGTCTTCAGTGATTGTTAGCTACTGTTTGCCAGACCGTTCTGGGGGCTTTCAATAACCTTTTTTGTCTCATAACCAAACTTTTTTTATATAAGTAACACATGACTATAGTCTTACTAAAAAAAAAAAAAATCAAACAAGTAAAAAGTTGTTCCTCCCCTAGTTAATGTTTTGGTATGTATCCTTTTCAGCCATTTTCTAGACTTATTATTTTGAAATTTATCAGTAATAAAGGAAAAGATGGGACTTGCTTCCAGTATCAGGAGAAGTCTTCTTAGTGGAATAGTGCACTGTATCTTTCACCTTATCAAGGGCAAACTCCAGGGCAGTTCTGTTCTACAGTTGAAGAAACCGAAGCTTAAGAAGTGAGTAATGTGCTCAAGATCTCACTAACAGTATGATGCAAAACCCAGTTCAGAATCTGCCTGTGTCCGGGTTCAGAGTCCATGCATGCCCTTTCTGCTACATCATGCTGCCAGGAGCTGTGGGGACAGAGACAGGAGTGGTTGACTCGCTGGAAGGAGGCTCCCGAGAAAGGGATATTTGAGCAGGTCTTCCCAGAAGCGTCTGAGTTAATCAGATGGTACAAGTGGACAGAGAACTAGCATTCTAGACATGGTAACAGCTTGGGCAAAGACCTGAGGTCTGAAGCACCTTTGGGGTATGGAGAGAAGTTTGGTGTCACTGGAGTAGGAGGTGTGAAATGAGGTCATGAAATGTGGAGCTGGAAATTCTGTTGGTGTCAGAAGCTGAAGAATCTTAAATTCCATGCTGTGAACTCTGTGGTGTTTCCTCAGACTGGTTAAGTGGGAAACCAGAATTTTGTTTATTTGCAAAATGTGTCAAACATGCAGAAAAGCACAGAGTCTAATGACACCTGTGTACCCATCACCCAGATTTAACAGATGTCACGGTTGGATCCTCCTGAGTACCTCCCTCCCTCCACTTAGAACCATATTCCCAAACACCAGGCCTTTTTCATATGTATCATTTCTGAAATTTATCTATGTTCATACATACAGAGCTAGAGAACTAGTTTGGAATTTTTCCATTGTTAATTCATCTAATATAGTAAAAGGAATAAAAGCTTGATCCTACAAAATCACAAGTACCCCCTCAGGCTGGTTTGACATGTCTCCATTCGGCTGAAAGTATATCCTGGCTTTCTGGCACGGCTGAAGTATTATAGGCTTATACCTTGTACTTTGCCCCTTGGAGGATCAGCCATTTTTCTAAGAAGCCTGGGTTCCATTTAGTGAGGAACGGCATTTATAAACTCAAAACTGAATGTCAGCTTGGTTCCCTAGGATTATTAGCGTTTTCTTCTAAAATTACAATGCCTGTGTGTGTGTGTGTGTGTGTGTGTGTGTGTGTTTAATGTTTAACTTTCTAATTCACCTGGAGTTTATTTTTATGGTTATCATGAGATGAGATCTAACACAATTATTTTTCTCACTGAAAAATTCCAGAAATGTAACATGTTATCCCAATACCCTTTAATTTATTTTAATTATAATTTAGAAAAAGTTATGATACATGGTAGGACAAATATCTTCTGACTTTTCATAGTTTCCCAAATTTTCTTGACTAGCTTCACATGTTTTCTTTAATTGAGCTTTAGAATTCATTTATCAAAGCCTCACAGAGACAGTGGAGAGTCGTGTGGTTGAGGGGGTGATGGTGAGGAGACTTGAAGGATGAGGCTTCAGAGCTTGGGAGATTAGTTATGTTGAGCAAAATAAGTAAATTGATTAAGCAATTATGTAAGTATATATTGAGGATAATGGGAGCCAGGTGTCTTAACTGTCTGAGGAGGGAATTACAAACATGGAAAGATGGGAGGTTGGAAGATCCTTGAGGGTGTTGGGTTGGAATTGGAGGTGTCAAGATGAACACGTGGTTCTTAAATGTATATACAACTGTAGATATAGAAGTACTTATAGGTGTGGGTGTTCGTGTACGTGCATAATATTTTCTAGCTAGAAACAGTGACATCCCAGTAGCAATGAACAATCCTAGCACCCAGATCCTTGTTTCTAAATATTATCCTCCTCTAAAATGAATCAAGTGTCCTTGGAGAAATGGCTAGTTCTGGGGGTGGGGAAAGTAAATGATGAGCCTAAAACATCTTGTGCCAGGAAGTAAGGGAATGCTCAAGAAATGGAATATGTCAAAAGGATACAGGAGCCAGTTTGAAGACGTCTCCAGTCGCCAAATGTGGATAGTTTGAGAATCAAATAGATGAATGAATACATGGGTGAGGAGGGAAAGTTCTGCCTGCTAATGATGGATAGAGAATCACCATTTGGTAACCATCCTAGAGGTGGTTGATTCACATGGGAGTCATCAATGAGTGGATGTTTGACAAAGAACAAGATGTTGGCATAATCTCAGGATTCTCCCATGAGATACTCATCCGGTTACAAAGGTAAAGTGGTAACTTTACAGTGGAGAAACCTGGCAGAGATGGGCTTGACCAGGCGAATGGGATTGACATCACCACCAGTGGAGGGATGGCTTGCCATCCATCCCTGATGTGATACACTGAAAAGAGCACAGCATCACGTCTCTGATACTACTGCCAAGAAAGCGGGACCTGAGCCTGGACATGCAGGTTGAGGACCATCCTACAGAATGAAAGGGCTATGCTCTGTTAAGGACATGCAAGTCAGGAAAACACTGGGGAACTATTTCAGATTGGCGAGACACTGGTGAGACATGACAACTTGTATTCCTGGATGGGATCCTGGGCCAGAAAGGAAAAAGAAACGTTGTTGGGACAGTTAACAAAATTTGAATGGACTCTGTGGATTGGATTGGTGGTGTAGTATGAATGTTGATTTCCTGGTGTGGAGGGGTTTATGCTGGTTATGTAGATGGATGTTCCTTTTTTTGGAAATGTACACTGGACTATTTAGGGGTGATGGGGCTTCATGTCTTCAGCCTACTCTCAAAGAGGTCAGGAAGAAGCTAATAGGTATTTATACAGGGTATATATAGTCATCCCTCAGTATCTGCAGGGGAGTGGTTCCAGGACTCCCTCAGACACCAAAATCTGTGGATGCTCAAGTCCCTTATATAAAATGGCATAGTATTTGCATATAAACTATGTACATCCTTCCATACATCATCTCTAGATTACTTACAATACTTAATACAATGTAAATGCTGCATTACATACACATAGTTATAAACTCAGTGTGAGTACTATATATTATAACTAGTTGCTGGGGAAGCAGATTCAAGTTGTGCTTTTTGTAACTTTCTGGAATTTTTCCCCCCTAATATATTTGATCTGTGGTTGGTTGAATCTACAGATGCAGAGCCCATAGATAACAGAGGGTTGACTGTATAGGTAATGAATATGTATAGGTAGTGGAGCAAATGATATGAAATATTAACTAAAAAATAAAATGATATTATCAGTTGGGGAATCTTGTTGAAGGGGGTATGTGAGCACTGTACTATTCTTGTACTTTCCTGTACATGTGAAATTATTTCAAAATAAATTATTTTTTAAGACCCTACTGAGATTTTGACCAGAACGTTATCAGTTTTATAAACTGATCTGTGGAGACTTGACCTCTTTATGATACTGTGTCTTTTCATCTAGATACGTTATGTGTTTCCCTGGTGGGTTGGTTTATTTTGTTTTGTTTTTGAACTCTTCTTTGGAGTCCTTTGGTAAAGTTTATTTCGACATGTAGCTTTTGCCTACTTCTACTTTGGATTAGTCCTCTGGTATCTTTTTAATTTTGTTGCTATTATAAAATGAAGCCATTTTTGCCTATAAATGGCAACACTGATTGCTTTCTGTGATCCTTTTTGCCTGTGAAGGTTTAGAAATTATGTACTCATACAACCTTTAAGTGAGAAAAAAAAATTAATAACATCTCAAAAGCCCTCAGGCTCAATAGTTAGGAAAAACCCACAGGGAGCCCCAGCTAGATCCAGAGATACCACCAGCTCTACCCCTTTTCCAAAACTATTGGCCATCCTGCCCACAGATGAGGTCATCTAGATTGATCTTGTGAATATGAGACAGGCAACTATCTAATGGGAATGGGGTTGAGCCCCTTTGGCCTGTCCAGGAGAAGTTTATGGCGTTTCCATGCAGTTACAGAAACATGTGGTGATAGGATGCTGTGGTCTCTTAGCTATTTGAGATTATGTCTAAAAATAGGGCTGCCCACTCTGGGGTGGAATTCAGCTGTTTTTAGGTCTAATTCTGAAAAATAGCTCAGAGAGCTGGTGTTTTCTGTGTACACACTCACTGGGGCACCACAGTGTATGTGTGGTGTTGGTGCCAGGTTTTCTAGAGCGAGGATTCCTGCCTGACATTGCCTTTCTCCCCCACCTGCCCCTGGGCTTGTAGGGTCTCCTCTGCCTTCCTTTTTCCCTTCTCAGTCAGGGAAGTGCTTTGCTGTCAGCAGAACAAAGATATTTTTGAGATAGTGTGAGAGGTATATTTTTAAAATAAGGTTAATGAGATTTTAAGTGATTATTTTCTATGCAGGTATTAATGTCTATAGAAATGAAAATGCATCCATAATCCTGCCACCCTGAATAATAGAAAGGTTTTCATTTTTCCATACTGTTTGGCCCTGGACCAAATGACTTCCAGATAGTTGTAACCATAGCACAGATATGGTTACTTTTCTTCATCTTAGTATATAAAATAAGTATTTCCTATGGTGCTAGAATCTTCACAGTTGTTTTCAATGAATATGTACTATTTCATTGAGTGAAAATACCATAATGTGTTTAATCATTTTCAAATGCTAAAAAGTTAGATTCTTGCCCATCTTTTCTGCTTATAGATATCACTGGAGTGAATATGTTGGTACCTTTGTTTTTGCTTGGTTGTTTTGAGATTTCCTTAGGATAGAAATCTAGTAAATATTGATAGAATTACTGGGTCAAAAGATATTAATATTTTTATTAACAAATTGCTTTTCCAAAGGGTTGTAATAATTTATGCTGCTTTTGCTATTGTTTGTACCAGCTTCACCCCAACCTCACCAGGTGTCATATCATCTCTGCTTTTTTTCTTTTTTTAATTTAATAGCTATAAATTTGTGCTCCCACTTTTTGCCAGCATGTATTTGATCGTGTTTGAAGGTGGATGTTTTTTTATAGCTTGCATGGTTAATACAAAACAGGTTTTGACCCTCAGAGCAAACTTTTTAGATCTGTAGCACTCTGGTGGGTGTCTTTTCCTCTAGACGACTGACTTGCAAATTCCGAGTTGGTTCCTTAAGCTGCTTTCTGGGCTCCCAAGCCAGGGACAGGCCAGCACCATCAGCACATTATCTTACTCTTAAGGCCTAATTGTACTGAGACACCTGTCAGCCACCAAGAAAGGTCTAGGCTCTGTTCATCTGCAAATATGATATAGAATATGAAATATCAAATCAAAACCTTGAGTAAATCTTTTTTGCCTGATCTACTTAGGAAGATTCCATGTTTGCACATACATAGAGCAAATAACAGAACTATCCAGGTATAGAAAGTCAATTCAATTCTAGAAAATTTCAAGATTGCCTTCTAAAATAACTCCCAATCTGTCAAAGTCTTGCTTCTGTTTCACGGAAGGCTTCTGTCAGAAGTACAGGTTGGATTCTGGGGTGGGCATTCCATATCCCACCTGTCTGTTTACTATGAATGTTTTGCTTATTTAATTTCTCTGAGCCTCACTTTACAAAAAGGAGTGCTAATACTTGTTAGAGCATGGTGAGGATTAAAGACATTAATATTTACATAAAGCACCTGGTACAGTGTGTGGCTTGTGTTAGAGATGCAGGAAATAGGTGATAGCTACAGTTACTGTCTAAGTGTTAGGTTTTTGTTTTTTTTTTTTTTTTTCCTGGCTGTGCTGCTAGGCATGTGGGATCTTTGTTCCCTGACCAGGGATCAAACCTGTGCCCCCTGCAGTGGAAGTGTGGAGTCTTAACCACTGGACCGCCAGGGAAGACCCAAAGTGTTAGGAATATTTAAAACCTGGATTTAAGTGCTCCTTGCTCAATTTGTGGTACAGTGAAAGAAGGGAAAGTGGGTTTTAGAACCAAAAGAATTTGAGTTATAGGATATCAGCTTCAGTTTATCCTAGAAGAGTGACTTTTGGCAAATTACATAATTTATCTGTTTTTTTTTTTCTCACCTGTAAGTTGAAATATATGTAAAACTACCCAGTGCCTGACACACAGAATAAATGGTAGCTATCATCATCAATAGCGCATACCTTTAGATAGTGGTTAAAGGCAAATGCACTTCACTAAGTTTGTTTTTACTAACAGAGAAAAGCCAACAAATGACCTGCTTTAAGGAAGACTTGTGGAAAAGGTCACATTTCAGGAGCTCTTAAGATTCTGGGAACCATATGACCTGACTCAGTAGGAAGGAATTTGTGGACCTAGGGATGTTTCAGAGATGGCTTCAAGGTGAGGGCAGGACGATGGCCCAGAGCGGACGGAGCAGGTTTGATTGAGAGGGTGGAGATGAGCAGAAATTGGGTTGGGAAGATGCCAGAGGGCTTCAAGGCATGTGGGGAGGCAATGCTGTCAAAACAGCAGGTGAAGAAAAGCTGTTCCAGGTGATCGGTTCTGGGAAGGAGACCTTCTAGAGATGTTATTCTAGTCCAAGAAAGATGAGAATGGCAGTGACAAGGCTGGAGAGGAAAAGGGCAAATCCAAGAGGTGGAAAAGTCACAGGATTAGGTAACACCATAAATACAAAGAGTTCAAGGAAGAGATGAGTTTGAGGTTGTTCTAAAGCGTCTTGCTTAGGGATATCTAAGAGGTGATCGTGGTTCTCCTTGGGGATAGGAAGTTGGGTCAATTGAGGAAAGAACATTTTTGTCCTTGAGAATGAGTTGGTGACTGCCTAAAAATGTATTTTGTCATCTTTATGGAAATTAATCCAGCCACAAGTGACACTGCCTAGAGTCTTTACATGCAAAAGTGACTGTTCTGTCTCCCCACCACCACCAAAAGAGGTCTGGAGGTCTTGTCATTAAAACCATTACCATATGGTTAATAAGTCCTGCACACCTGACCCACCCCATCCCTGGCAGTCAGAGTCCCAACCAATTTTGAATCCTGGGCGTTTCTTTCTTCCTTGCAGCTTGGCTGTGCATTTCGTCTGACGTTTATAGGTGTTTTGTTATGGGAGGATTTTTAGACCCTCCGGTATGTTGCATGAAATAGAAGTCTCTCGCTCCCCAAGTGATAATACTCTACTCTGAAATCCTAGGAATGAGAGAAGAACGATATTAGTCAGGGTCCTGGTGGAAACAGATGGCACACTCGAACTGGGTACTTTAAGGAGCATTTAATTGTTTCATTCAGGCAAAAGGAAGGTTTCTATTCCAGGTATGAAGAGTTTTGATAGAGGAATTAAGGATTTACCCAACTGTTGGAAGAACTGGGGTTGGGAAGGTCAGGGAAGCTGCTACCGATCATCTCACACTGAAACACCACAGTGAGTGGTTCTCGTGAGCTCACGGGGAAGCCGCTGTGAATCCATGTCTGCTGCAGCCACCTCCGGGAGTATTACCCTCTCCTTTTCTTCTGCCTTTCAAATCTTGCTTGTGCTCCTCTTTGTAAACTCTAACCCAGATTATGCTGGAAAAAGGGTTCTGAAAAGGTAGCTCCCAGGTTCTGATCTGCAGCGGAGAACTTAGAAAGAGGGTAGTCACAATGCTGCTGAGTTGTCCACAGTGCAGAACTGGGACGATTTACAAAGGGCAAGCAGGGACTGGGGACACCAGTGGAGAAAGTGGAGTCTCCTGGGCTAGCAGTAGCGGGAGGTGTTAGTATCCCTGGGCCTGGAAGGCAAGAGGAGGAAGCCGTTCCTCGAGCCTGGAGAAGGTGGCTGCTGAGGTTGCCCACCCGGGGCTTGGCCATTGGTGGGTCATCTCAGCCAGCCTCAGCCACTGCAGGGTGGGAGCCAGGAGTGTAAATTCCTCCTCCTCACCCTCCTCCTGCCTCTTCCAGGCAACTGGACCAGAAGCCAGAGGGGCAGTGGAGCCTCTTGACAGTCCCTATGGTGCCCCCTCCCAGAGACAGTAGGATGGAGGTGGGTGAGGAGTAAGGTTGGAGGGAAAGCAGAATAATCCACCAGACAAGGGCCATAACTAGAAGTATTTGTGTTGTTAACATCTTGAGGATTAAAGCATTTTTTCAAGGTAAGGGAGGACAATAAGCAGAAAATCAAAGATTAAACCTGAAATAAAAGAGGAAGCAGGTACTTGAAAAGATCTCTCAAGGAAACTGTCTTGAAGACAGTTTGGAAAACTTTGTGGAGAAGAGAACGGTTTGGGGAGTGGGATGATATTGGACACAAGGAGGAAGAAGGACAAAGAAGGCTAATGTTGGTTTTCTACAAGACGGCAAGGTCGTTGGCCCCTGGGGTAGGGTGGGAAGTGTGGCTGCAGGGGGAAGCAATGCTTGTAGTGAGGTCAGTGTGGACTCTGGATCATGGACCATGGAACACATAAGGCACTGCATTCTGGACTTCACCAGTGCACCTCCATAGCCCTCCCGAAACCATTCAGAAGGTTAGGAAAATGGGAGAGAACCAGGAAAGGGAGAGTTGGGGAGGGAGGCGAGTTGGTAAACCTTTTTCATATTAGGTATAGAAATTCCTTATGGGTGACTTTGCTTCCTTTTAGAGTGTCAGATTTTCTTTACTGCATCTGTACTCATTCAAATGAGGAAATTCAGGCATTTGTCACTATTAATCATGAAGCTATAAAACTGATTACACTGATGCTCTGCTTTTCTTAAATGATGGGACGTATTGGAATTATTTATTAGTAGCTTATTTTATACACTAATGCTAAAATTAGTACTTTGGGTTTACATTTTCAATTGCTGGTATACTTGGTTTTCCTAATTGCTTTACTTGGAAATACTAAAAAATGAACTTGCACCCACTTGCTGGTGATCAGATACTTCATGTGTACTGAGAGTATTTAACTTTACTAGTACCCTGCAGGAGATATCTGGCTGTGGGGTTTTTTTTTTTTTCTTTTTTCATCTAGTCCGTAAACCAGAACAATAACAATAGGGAAGAGGATGACATCATACAGGACAGGAAACCTCCGAGAAGGGCTGAGAGCACACCTCAGAAGGAACTGTACCCAAATCTGTCTCCCACTCTGGAGATGGGATTCTCTGAGGAGCCAGGCAGCCGGAGGTGGAGGCGGGAAGTGCTGATGTTACAGTGTTCTTCTTAGCAGCCCTTGTTGAGGAAAAATTTGGAGCAAGTGGCAACATTGTTTATACACTCATTTTTCAGAAGACTGATTTTATTTACAGAAGGATTAATTAAACAACATGTAAGATGTTTATTTATGGAGAGATGATCTCTCAAGGAAGCTTTTCATTAAACTGCCAGATTTAGTCTTTTTGTTCTATTTAACCCATCAGCTGCCTTTTATCATGTAGAGAAAGCCATTGGCATTAAGAGCTAGGGTAGAAGGACACCACAAACAGGAAAAATACCTGTGTGGACAGAATTGGTCTTGACAGTCTTAGTTCCTAAGGTGGTTACTAACTTACCCTGAGTGGCTTAGTGGGGAGGTCCTTGTGAGAGGGAAATAAGAGAAGCACATAACTTCAAAGTATTGTTAGTGGGGTCATCCACTTTTCAAGGCTGACCTCTGACAGGACAAGTGGCAGTTGTCACTGACTGCATATTAGATCCTCTGGGTACTGTAGTGTTAAGAACGTGGCCTGAAGGTGCAGACTGCCAGGCCAGCCTTGTGAACTCTGTGCTTCAGTTTCCTCATCTGGAAGATGAGGATACTGATTTTGTGAGGATTCAGTGAGTCAGTGCTTGTAAAGTGCTGGTACAGTATCAAGCACTACAGTAAGCCCTCCAGTAGGAGTTATCTGTTGCCCAGCAGATTCACTGGAACACAGAAAATAGCTGTCTGTTGCAAAGACATTTTGAAGAGGAAGAGAAGAGGTTTCCTTTAGATTCTGAGATTATTTGTACTTGAATGTTTAAAGGTGACTTTGGGTCATGTGATTATATAATCAAACTTAATATCCAAGTAGTAGACTCTTGTCTAGCTATTTAGACTTAAGATAGTTCAGGAAGAAGTGGGTCAAGCTTTCAGAGTTTAGAGTTACTGACCATCTTCAGCTGTGGTCCATGTTTAATTTCTGCAGTCTCCTCACAGCTCTCATGTGGACTTAAGTTGGGTTTTTTCCCTCTGGAACTGGATAATTTTACAGGCAGGATCTTAAGCATCATCTAGCTCTGCTTTCAGATCAGTCATATTCTATTTTCTCTTCCTGCTCTTCTCTCATCTCACTGCCACACCACCATCTCTGAGTATGGAAGTTCTAGCCTGGTTCTCTGAGGCTTACTTCTTGTGCATTTACTGGTTTATAGAATGCCTGCTGTGTGCTCCTTCCTGTTTTAATGACAGGAGGATTACAGCAAGGCACCAAGTCTCTGCCCTTGGAAGTTTACATTCTAGTGGGGGCAGGAACAGATAGTATAGAAGTAGCGCATATGTACCTGTTGGGAATAAATACTGGGGAGGAAACAAGGCAGGGGAATCAGGAAGGCCCAGGTGAGGGTGTGGAGTTAGCTGTTTTTTAATAGGATGGCCAGGGGAAGGCCAAACTGGTTCCTGGAAGGAAGTAAAGGGGCAAGCCATGTGCCTCTGGAGGAGGAGCGTCACGGGCACGAGCAAAGTTCCTGTGTAGAAATGCTGGTGGCCCGGCCCAGAGGCAAGGAGACAGCAGAACTAGGGCAGAGAGTGGCAGAGGAGGACGTCAGAGAAGTTAGGAGGTGGGGGGCGGGCCTCCCAGACCGGCTTCACTTGGGATGAAATGGGGAGCCACTGCAGGGCTTGGAGATACGGAATCCAGCTTACCAACTTACCTTTTAAAAGAATCACTGACTTTCCTGCCGGCAACTTCTTTTTCAGCTCCCCTGAGAGGGAATTAAAGTAGATTCATAAGCCATTGTAGGAAAACTTTGTCTTAACTTACCCTAACCCATGTGTGTTTTGTAATTTCTTTTTTGAATAATTGATTTTAAAGTCATTTGGAGCAGTTTGACCTTGTCTTATTCATCTCTGACTCTGAGGAGACAGGCCCAGGCAAAAGGTGTAAAATAGATAGCTAGTGGGAACCTGCGGTACAGCACAGGGGGCTCAGCTCGGTGCTCTGTGATGACCTAGATGGGCGGGATGGGGGGGTAGGGGTGGGAGGGAAGACCTAGAGGGAGGGGATATAGGCATACATATAGCTGATTCACTTCGTTGTACAGCAGAAAATAACACAACATTGTAAAGCAATTATACGCCAATTAAAAAAAAACAGCTCTTGATTAATTGTTTAAGAGGAGTATTATATTACATGAGAATTACATTAGCAAAGGTAATGCAAAGTGTTGACCCAATCAGATGACTTTGGGAAGAGTCTAGGTCCTAGGCTTGGTGAATTCTAATTTTCCTCTATATCTTTTGCTGTTCTCCTGTGTGACTGAATTCCCTCTTTCATAGGAATGGCCAATAATAACTTTGTGAATACTAGATTGGCAAGTCAAAAACTACATGGGGGTTAGAGATGCTAAAACTTCTTGCAAACCTCCGGAAAGAATCTGGACGAATAGTCACTGCTACTTTGGCTTATGATGCCTAGCCCTTTGTACCTGGGAGTTGAAGATGGGAGCGGGTGGTGGGGCTTGGACATACTTATGTGTCAAGAAGAGGTTAACCCCTAAGATTGTATAGCTGACTGAAGCAATAAGGAATCCATGCAGTGTTAAGAGTTGAGTGTCCCGGGGTCACCCATCATCACAGGTTGTTGGTAATTATAGTAAACCTGCAGTCACATGCATTAGGATATAAGGAGCTGACTTCTGTTCTCAGGCCAGTTCCATTTCTCAAAGTCGGGGAGGGGAGTAACTGCCTCATCATTATGTGAGACTCTCAGTTCAATAATCAGTCTAATAATACATGAAACAAACTAAATGAAAGTGTTTTTTTCTCACCCCTCCCCCACCATAACTGGAAGACTTTAAAAAAATTGTTGGGTTTTTTATTGACAATAATAATATAGCCCCATATTTAACCCAGTTGAATTTGGGGGGCTCTTTTATCTAATAGTGAGGTTTTTACTGTATTGAATTTGTATTTGCCCAGAATGTTTCTTTTCATACTACCGTAGACTTCTGCCTCACTCTTATGGATGTTTCTCTGCTTATTTGCAGCTTCAGAAATGGATAAGATAAGAAATAAAGGAGATGAAATTCAAACCAGTTAACTTCATCTGGGCATCTGAATTTTCACATCCCCTCCATCTCTAAACTTGATTTTATTTGTACTGAGGAGATGCATGTCTAATACTCGGGGTTTTTTTCTTCCGTTTCCAGGAGGGCTGTTGGCCTGCTGCGGTGCTGCTGAACAGTATGCAGTCCTTCCGGGAGCAAAGCAGTTACCACGGAAACCAGCAGAGCTACCCACAAGAGGTACACGGCTCATCCCGGATAGAAGAGTTCAGCCCTCGCCAGGCCCAGATGTTCCAGAATTTTGGGGGTGCAGGTGGCAGTAGTGGTGGCAGTGGCGGCAGCAGTGGTGGTGGACGACGAGGAACAGCGTCTGCTGCTGCAGCAGCGGCAATGGCTAGCGAAACCTCCGGCCATCAGGGCTACCAGGGTTTCAGGAAAGAGGCTGGAGACTTTTACTACATGGCAGGCAGCAAAGACCCCGTGGCAGCTGGAACCCCGCAGCCTGCTCAGCGAAGGCCTTCTGGGCCTGTGCAGAGCTATGGACCCCCCCAGGGGAGCAGCTTTGGCAATCAGTATGGGAGTGAGGGTCATGTGGGCCAGTTTCAAGCACAGCACTCTGCCCTTGGTGGCGTGTCTCATTATCAGCAGGATTACACGGGACCTTTCTCTCCAGGGAGCGCTCAGTACCAGCAGCAGCCTTCCAGCCAACAGCAGCAGCAAGTGCAGCAGTTGAGACAGCAGCTTTACCAGTCCCATCAGCCTCTGCCGCAGGCCACTGGCCAGCCAGCGTCCGGCTCATCCCACATGCAGCCGATGCAGCGGCCCTCAACTCTGCCAGCCTCTGCCACTGGTTACCAGTTAAGAGTGGGTCAGTTTGGCCAACACTACCAGTCTTCTGCCGCGACCTCCTCCTCCTCCTTCCCTTCACCACAACGTTTCAGCCAGTCTGGACAGAGCTATGACGGCAGTTACAGTGTGAATGCTGGATCCCAGTACGAAGGACATAATGTGGGTTCTAATGCACAGGCTTATGGAACGCAATCGAATTACAGCTATCAGCCTCAATCTATGAAGAATTTTGAACAGACGAAGATTCCACAAGGGACCCAGCAGGGGCAGCAGCAGCAGCAGCAGCAGCAGCAACAGCAGCAGCAGCAGCAGCAGCAGCAACAGCAACAGCAGCAGCAGCAACAGCAGCATCCCCCTCCTCCTCAGCATGTGATGCAGTATACCAACACTGCCACCAAGCTGCCGCTGCAAAGCCAGGTGGGGCAGTACAGCCAGCCCGAGGTTCCTGTGAGGTCCCCCATGCAGTTTCACCAGAACTTCAGCCCCATTTCTAACCCTTCCCCGGCTGCCTCTGTGGTTCAGTCTCCAAGCTGTAGCTCTACCCCGTCTCCTCTTATGCAGAGTGGGGAGAATCTCCAGTGTGGGCAAGGCAATGTGCCGATGGGTTCCAGAAACAGAATTCTACAGTTAATGCCTCAACTCAGCCCAACCCCATCAATGATGCCCAGTCCTAATTCTCATGCTGCAGGCTTCAAAGGGTTTGGACTAGAAGGGGTGCCAGAAAAGCGGCTGACAGATCCTGGGTTGAGTAGTTTGAGTGCCCTGAGTACGCAGGTGGCCAATCTTCCTAATACTGTTCAACACATGCTACTTTCCGATGCCCTGACACCTCAGAAGAAGACCTCCAAGAGGCCTTCTTCGTCTTCTAAGAAAGCAGACAGCTGCACAAACTCCGAAGGCTCCTCACAGGCTGAAGAACAACTGAAGTCCCCTCTGGCAGAGTCACTGGACGGAGGCTGCTCCAGCAGTTCCGAGGACCCGGGTGAGAGAGTGAGGCAGCTGAGTGGCCAGAGCACCAGTTCTGACACCACCTACAAGGGTGGAGCCTCAGAGAAGGCAGGCTCCTCACCAGCACAAGTCACTCAGAATGAAGCCCCCAGACTCAGTGCCAGTCCTGTAGCCAGAGAAGAGACCGCCTCGCCAGGTGCTAAGGACATGCCATTGTCATCTGAGGGCAACCCAAAAGTCAGTGAGAAGACAGTTGGGGTGATTGTCTCCCGGGAAGCTATGACAAGTCGGGTAGAAAAACCTGGTGGGCAAGAAAAAGGCTCCCAAGAGGATGATCCTGCAGCCACTCAAAGGCCACCCAGCACTGGCGGGGCAAAGGAAACCAGTCATGCGTCACTTCCACAGCCAGAGCCTCCGGGAGGAGGAAATAAAGGAAACAAAAATGGAGATAATAACTCCAACCACAATGGAGAAGGAAACGGCCAGAGCGGGCACTCCACAGGGGGCTCTGGTTTTATAGGCAGAACTGAGCCTAGCAAATCTCCTGGAAGCTTGCGCTATAGTTACAAAGATAGCTTTGGGCCAGCCGTGCCAAGAAATGTCAGTGGCTTTCCTCAGTTTCCTACAGGACAAGATAAGGGGGACTTCACTGGCCATGGGGAGCGAAAGGGTAGGAATGAGAAGTTCCCTAGCCTCCTGCAGGAAGTGCTTCAGGGTTACCACCACCACCCTGACAGGAGATATTCTAGGAGTACTCAGGAGCACCAGGGCATGGCTGGTGGCCTAGAAGGAGCCACAAGGCCTAATGTGTTAGTTAGTCAAACCAATGAATTAGCTAGCAGGGGCCTTTTGAACAAAAGCATTGGTTCCCTATTAGAAAATCCCCATTGGGGCCCCTGGGAAAGGAAATCAAGTGGCTCGGCTCCTGAAATGAAACAGATCAATTTGGCTGACTATCCAATTCCCAGAAAGTTTGAAATAGAGCCTCAGTCATCAGCCCATGAGCCCGGGGGTTCCCTCTCTGAAAGAAGATCAGTGATCTGTGATATTTCTCCACTAAGACAGATTGTCAGAGACCCCGGGGCTCACTCACTGGGACACATGGGTGCCGACACCAGACTTGGGAGGAATGAACGTCTCAATCCAAGTTTAAGTCAGTCGGTCATTCTTCCAGGTGGGTTGGTGTCCATGGAAACAAAGCTGAAATCGCAGAGTGGGCAGATAAAAGAGGAAGACTTTGAACAATCCAAGTCCCAAGCTAGTTTCAACAACAAGAAATCTGGAGACCACTGCCACCCTACTAGCATCAAGCATGAGTCTTACCGAGGCAACGCCAGCCCTGGAGCAGCTACCCATGATTCCATCTCAGACTATGGCCCACAGGACGGCAGACCCACGCCAATGCGGCGAGTCCCTGGCCGAGTTGGTGGTCGGGAGGGCATGAGGGGTCGTTCCCCTTCTCAGTATCATGACTTTTCAGAAAAATTGAAGATGTCTCCTGGGAGGAGCAGAGGCCCAGGGGGAGACCCTCATCACATAAACCCACATATGACCTTTTCAGAGAGGGCCAACAGGAGTTCTTTGCACACTCCCTTTTCTCCCAACTCAGAAAGCCTGGCCTCTGCTTATCACACGAACACTCGCGCTCATGCTTATGGGGACCCCAGTGCAGGTTTGAATTCTCAGCTCCATTACAAGAGACAGATGTACCAACAGCAACAAGAGGAATATAAGGACTGGAGCAGCAGTTCTGCTCAGGGAGTGATCGCTGCGGCTCAGCACAGGCAGGAAGGACCCCGCAAGAGTCCAAGGCAGCAGCAGTTTCTTGACCGAGTACGGAGCCCCCTGAAGAATGACAAAGATGGCATGATGTATGGCCCACCGATGGGGACTTACCATGACCCCAGCGGTCAGGACGGTGGGCGCTGCCTCATGTCTAGTGATGGTCTTTCTAACAAAGGCATCGAATTGAAGCACAGCTCCCAGAAGTTACAACAAGAATCTTGTTGGGATCTTTCTCGGCAAACTTCTCCAGCCAAAAGCAGCGGTCCTCCAGGAATGTCCAGTCAAAAAAGGTATGGACCACCCCATGAGACCGACGGACATGGGCTAGCTGAGTCTACACAGTCATCCAAACCTAGTAATGTTATGCTAAGGCTTCCAGGTCAAGAGGATCATTCTTCTCAAAACCCCTTAATCATGAGGAGGCGTGTCCGTTCTTTTATCTCTCCCATTCCCAGTAAGAGGCAGTCACAAGATGTGAAGAACAGTAACGCTGAAGATAAAGGGCGCCTCCTTCACCCACCAAAAGAAGGTGCTGATAAAGCCTTCAATTCCTATGCCCATCTTTCTCACAGCCAGGAGATCAAGTCCATCCCGAAGAGAGAATCCTCCAAGGACCTTCCAAGTCCAGATGGTAGAAACTGCCCTGCTGTTACCCTCACAAGTCCTGCTAAGACCAAAATACTGCCCCCACGGAAAGGACGGGGGTTGAAATTGGAAGCTATCGTTCAGAAGATCACATCCCCAAACATTAGGAGGAGTGCATCCTCGAACAGTGCAGAGGCTGGGGGAGACACGGTTACTCTCGATGACATCCTGTCTTTGAAGAGCGGCCCTCCCGAAGGCGGGAGTGGTGCTGTTCAGGATGCCGAGATGGAGAAGAGAAAAGGTGAGGTGGTGTCTGACCTAGTCTGTCCAACAAACCAGGAGTTGAGCATAGAAAAGCCTCTTGCACGGTCTTCGGAGGAGTGGCGTGGCAGTGGGGATGACAAAGTGAAGACCGAGACACACCCAGACACGGCCACTGCTGGAAAGGAACCCCCTGGTGCCATGATGTCCTCAACCTCACAGAAGCCTGGGAGTAACCAAGGGAGAACAGATGGTTCCCTGGGCGGGACAGCACCTCTAATCTTTCCTGACTCCAAGAATGTACCTCCAGCGGGCTCCTTGGCTCCTGAGGCAAACCCCAAGGCTGAAGAGAAGGAGAACGATACAGTGACGATTTCCCCCAAACAGGAGGGTTTCCCCCCAAAGGGTTATTTCCCATCAGGAAAGAAGAAGGGGAGACCCATTGGTAGTGTGAATAAGCAAAAGAAACAACAGCAGCCGCCGCCTGCACCCCCTCAGCCCCCTCAGATACCAGAAGGTTCTGCAGATGGAGAGCCAAAGCCAAAAAAGCAGAGGCAAAGGAGGGAGAGAAGGAAGCCTGGGGCGCAGCCAAGGAAGCGGAAAACCAAACAAGCAGTTCCCATCGTAGAGCCCCAAGAACCTGAGATCAAGCTGAAGTATGCCACTCAGCCACTGGATAAAACTGATGCCAAGAACAAGTCTTTTTTCCCTTATATCCATGTAGTAAATAAGTGTGAACTTGGAGCCGTTTGTACAATCATCAATGCTGAAGAAGAAGAACAGACCAAATTGGTGAGGGGTCGGAAGGGTCAGAGGTCCCTGACCCCTCCACCCAGCAGCACTGAAAGCAAGGTGCTCCCAGCTTCATCCTTTATGCTGCAGGGACCTGTCGTGACAGAGTCTTCTGTTATGGGGCACCTGGTTTGCTGTCTGTGTGGCAAGTGGGCCAGTTACCGGAACATGGGCGACCTCTTTGGACCCTTTTATCCCCAAGATTATGCAGCCACTCTCCCCAAGAATCCGCCTCCTAAGAGGGCCACGGAAATGCAGAGCAAAGTTAAGGTACGGCACAAAAGCGCTTCCAATGGCTCCAAGACGGACACTGAGGAGGAGGAAGAGCAGCAGCAGCAGAAGGAGCAGAGGAGCCTGGCCGCCCACCCCAGGTTTAAGCGGCGACACCGCTCGGAAGACTGTGGCGGAGGCCCCCGCTCCCTGTCCAGGGGGCTCCCTTGTAAAAAAGCAACCACCGAGGGCAGCAGCGAAAAGACTGTTTTGGACTCAAAGCCCTCCGTGCCCACCACTTCAGAAGGTGGCCCCGAGTTGGAGTTACAAATCCCTGAACTACCTCTTGACAGCAATGAATTTTGGGTCCATGAGGGTTGTATTCTCTGGGCCAATGGAATCTACCTGGTCTGTGGCAGGCTCTATGGCCTGCAGGAAGCGCTGGAAATAGCCAGAGAGATGGTGAGTACGAGAAATCCCTTACCAGTTGCTCTTTTTGTTACTTCTTTTTGATTCCTTTTCTTCCACCTTCACTTGTTTCAGCCGTACTTTTTATTCTTTCATATCACATGGTGATTCCTCCAAATTAAAGCCCCTAAGCTCATGTACAACACAGGGAATATAGCCAGTGCTTTATAATAACCATAAATGGAGTATAACATTTAAAAATTGTGAATCACTATGTTGTACACCTGTAACTTACATAATATGGTACATCAACTATGCTTCAATTAAAAAATAATAATAAAGCTCCTAGACCCAAATAACAGAAAATTAAGTAATTTGGACATTTGTTTCACTTTTTACTTTTATCAGCAATATGTGTTCACAGGTTACAGGGTCATGCTACTGTCCTCCAACTTATTAAAACAAACGTCCCTGTTTCACCCCTTCCCAAACCTGATTCCTCTGCCAGTTTCCTCGGTTTCTAAACGATAAGTTTATACTGCTACTTGTGTTATCTATGGATCTTTTTTCCCATTTTTCAACATCTGACTCTGTAATACTTATGAAATATATACTATGGATATAACTTCTTTCTTTTAAAACTTTTCACTTCTCTAGAATTATTAATTCATGTTTTTATTTGCTTTTTATTTTCTTGGACCACATCTTTCCAATCCAAACGGCTCCTTCCAAGGGGGTTTTTGTTCTTCAGGTCTTTTTTTTTTTTTTTTTAATTGGGGTATGGTTGTTTTACAATGTTGTGTTAGTTTCTACTGTACAACGAAGTGAAGTAGAGTTCCCTGTGCTATACGGCAGGTTCTCATTAGTTATCTACTTTATACATATTAGCGCATATATGTCAGGTCTCTTTCATAACTTTTCCTGGGGCGTTCATCATCACAATCATCATCATTTACTTCTTCCCTCTGTGGAATGCTGTTACCTTACCCATGTCTTTACCTTACTTAGTCTGGGCCCTCATTTAATGGAGTGCATCATCCTTTAGTATTTTCCTGAGAAAAAGGATGCTTGGGAGGTAAATACATTGAGATCTTATGTATCTGGACGTCTTTATCGCATCCTCACGTTTGATGGAGGGTTGGTTGGGTATAGAATCTAGTTGCCTCTCACTATCTTGGAGTCATGCTTCCTGACCTGTCCTCTACCTCCTAGTGTTGCAGTCGACAGGACTGGAACCACTCTGATTTTCTGGCCCTAATACGTGTTGAGTCTTTCTCCTCTGGAAGTTTAAGGATCTTCTCATTTCCCTAGAGTTCTGAAATCTCAAATGATAGGCCTTGAGGTTGGCCTTTTCTTGCCATCTGTAACTCATGGCTGTTAGATCAGGAAGTTTATGTGTTACTTCTTTGATAATTTCCTTCCCTCTGTTTTCTCTATTCTCTCCTTCTGGAATTCCCATTAATTAGGAATTGTACCTCCTGGATTGATCTTCTGGCTTTGTCTTTTCTTTCCTATTCTGTGTTCTTTCTCTCTTTTTGTTCTGATTTCTCCATGCTTTCTACAACTTTATCATCTAATCAACCTTTTATTTATTTTCATTTCTGATATTTTCAACAACTTTCTCTTCTCTGAATATCCCTCTGTGGGGACAGTTACCTGCTTAAACTGGGCTGAGTAAGGGACCTAACTCCTCACACAGACTTTGAGCTAATGTTCTGGTTTCCAGCCCCACCTTGTACCCCCCACTTTCTGAGACACCTGTGCTTCCCAGGCTCTGTGCCACAAGGTGGCTGGATTTCTAGTGGCTCCTCCCCTGCACTCTCCCCTCTTCTTCCCTTCAGTCTGCTGAAGCACTTGCTCTGTCTGTTTTATTTCCGGTTTCCAGAATTTAGACATCTCCTATGTGTTGTTTGTTTCCCCTCCCATTCTTCATGTCCTCATGAATTTATAAGTTTATCCCTTTATTTTTGTGGAAAGGAAACAGATGTGTAAATGTATGTTCAGTCTGTGATGTTTAATCAGATGAGAGTTTTTTGTATTGATTTGTATTTAAAACTTTCCATGCTTGACAGATGTACAGATGACTTAAAGTCATACTTTATAAGGGTTTTATCAGCCAGGGTCAAAGTATTCTTGGACACTTCATACTGTCCTCTCCTCCCCACTACATCTTCCCCACAAAGCACTGTATTTTATCATTGCATTATCCCCAGAATTTATAACAGTGTCTGATGAAAAGGAAGTGCTTGTAAACTATAGTCAAAAAAATGTAATTAATGTGAAATTTACATATATTTTAAATTAGAACATTCTAATTCAGCCACACAAGGAGTTTGCCTTTCCCTCCAAGACATTGTCCCCACCCTCCCCCCCCCACTTCCCCACAGGATCTTTTTTCTCCCTCCTTCCCTCTCTCCACCATCATTGTCACTCCTAAAGCCCCAAGTTTGAAATAGATTTGCTTCTTAGACACAGTGGCTTTTTTTTTTTTTTTTTTACCACACTGCTTGGCTTGCGGGATCTCAGTTCCCCGCCCAGGGATTGAACCCAGGCCACGGCATTGAAAGCCCAGAATCCTAACCACTAGACCACCAGGGAAGTCCCCCACAGTGGCATTTTAAAATGCAAAAGTCCTAAAGGGACATAACATTTAAGACTCTAAAGTAAACACAAAATTCTTTAGTCAGTTCTGAGAGCTCAGTAATCCATTAATCATCATCTTGCCCCAGTTGATGGCCTGCTTGCCAACTTTACTCTGAAGGTTACAATATTTGGTGGTTTGGTTTGTTTTATTTGTTACTTTTTGGTGTGTGTCCCTATCTGCCCATGTTTTCTTTATTTCAACATAGAACATTATTAACATCTCTCAGAGTAATTTTTGTGTGTAAACTTTTGAACATTCTCTAGTAATAACTGGTAACCAGTAATCAGCAGACTAAATCCTTCTCAGCAAACCACTAGATCCCATGTCTCAATTCAAGTCTAGTTTATAGAAAGTAGAAAGCACCCTAAAATGATGCGACCACCCTAAATCACAGCCCCCTCCATCCTCAAAAGGGCCAAACAGCAGGCCTGCCTTTTAAAACTCCTAGTCCGGAATCATGTCTTCAGAAAGTGACAATTTAGTCT
Organism: Balaenoptera musculus; assembly: GCF_009873245.2. Classification (NCBI taxonomy): domain Eukaryota; kingdom Metazoa; phylum Chordata; class Mammalia; order Artiodactyla; family Balaenopteridae; genus Balaenoptera; species Balaenoptera musculus. The sequence continues at coordinate 97,743,813 of NC_045794.1, read as the reverse complement.
TCTACTTGTCAGCTTTGATCCCAAAATAAAATCTGGAATGTTATAATTGGAACAAATACACGGAATATGATAAATCAGTCTCTTCAACCCATCCTTCATAGCTTTCATTGACTAAAATGGTTAAAATAACATGAAGCACATTAGGTAGAGAACATTGAAAGTAGTTTTTGATTTTTAAAATATTAATTGCAGCCTCTACTGTTTAAGTTGGAAAGTTTCATTTAAGGTAAAAGGCATAAAAACAGGTATTTTTGTCCCTACACTTCTTCTATATAGTAGAGGCTCTAAACTTAGATCTTGGGATTCTGTGATGGCACCATCAGGGCTGCAGATTCCACTCTCCTTTTTTTTTTTAACATCTTTATTGGAGTATAATTGCTTTACAATGGTGTGTTAGTTTCTGCTTTATAACAAAGTGAATCAGTTATACATATACATATGTTTCCATATCTCTTCCCTCTTGCATCTTCCACTCTCCTTTAATAACAGGTTTCAGAACAGTTGACCAACCCTTTTTTTAAAAATTGAGATATAATTGACATATAACATTATATTCGTTTCATGACCAATCTTAAATCTCATACTGCAGCTTTAAGCTTATTTTCTTATATTGTACTCATTTACTATACCAGTGCCCTTTAAGAATATTACCTTTCTCTTCCCTTGATCCCATTCTATTTTTTTTACATCCCTCTTTTAGAATAGAATGCTAGCTTTGTATATTGAATTTTTCAGTACACTGCACATCTGTTTTATTCTCACAAGCCACTCAATGAGATAGGAAGAGAGAAGACACCATTCCATTACCCTCAGAATAAAGGATGACTTGGCTTTAGTGACACATGCTCAGGTAGTATAGCCCAGTGATGTGTTGATTTTTAAAATGGTTTAAAAAGTTATGCTTCTTGGCTCTTGGAGCTGATGTTCCGCTATGACTACAAGATCCTTTTCAGTTTTATTTGCCTAGCTTTTGTTCTCCTTTTCTTAATGTACTCGAGAACAAATTACACTAACTTGCCTTCTTTTATTTAATTTGATGGATGCTGTTTCAATTTGTCAAGGTCACTTTGAGTCTAGTTTTATCTTGGGTTTTAGCAGATGCCTTCGATTTTGGTCTGCTTAATAAGCGTGCTCTCAATCCTGTCGTGTTGAGATAAGGCCACATATATTTGATTAAAGATCCATTTTGGCCTATGTATTTATCAGGTGTTTCGACAAGCACGATATTATAACAAAATAATACAAAGTCTTTGACAAACAATAGCTCCTCTCCCTGTAAGCTTCACACTCATCTAAAAATAGCTGAAAAGTAGAACATTCCTGTACAAACGGCCTTCACTGTCTTTACTTTTCTGAGTGTCCTCTTTGGTTTTGTCTAACTATGACCTCTGATTATTTACCTTGATGTAATTATATATGTGAATCCTCTGACATGGATGGTATGACAGAAGTAATTGCCTCTAAACAGACATACAAATAATTTGTTACATAAAAACCTGTTCAATATGTTTAGGAATGGGAAGGCTCTCAGGGATCTGGTGGCCATGGATCTCTGGTGTGTCCCTTGAGACTGCACATCTCAGCTTTGCCGGCCTGTGCTTGTTCCCTTCCCCTCCTCCACTACCTAGGCTGGTGGCACCCCTTCCAAATAGATTGTTTTCAATCTTGAAAAGTATATTAAAGATTATATTTAAAGGTTATTTAAAGTATTTAAAGTTTATTTTTATTACAAGTTTAAATAATGGACAATAATAATTTGCCTTCACACATCTAACAGGCTAACATCCTCCTTAATTTACTTTAAATAGTGACAAAAAACATAATTTGACAAGTGTAAAAGTACTAATACGTTGATTATGTTGTGAAGTGTGACTACGTGTTAAAATGTCAAAAACAGGTTAGTTAGTTTCTCCGGTTATTTGTAAAATAAAGGCATTGTCCCATATTCTCACTGAATTCCCATCTATGTGCTCCTTAAGTTAGCAGCCTGGCTAGCATGCTGCCACCAGCCCAGGTCCTGCAGAAGCCTTCCGTAGACTCCTGGTCTCTGCTCTTAGCTCCAGTATCCCTCTTCCCCCCATTGACTCTTTCCTTTCCCTCATCCCCGTACCCCCAGCTCATCACCCCTGCAGGCTCCTCTACTCTACCCCTCCCTCTCTCACATTCCCACACTCTCTCTCCTCATTCTCCTCTTCCATCTTCCTCACACTCCCTCCCTCCCCAGCCCCCGTCACGTGGTCTTTGTCATCACAGCTCTCATTTCTGTCACAGCCTGTCCACGTTACACATTAAGGCACCGAGGCCCATTCATCTCTCTATTCCCATGACTTTTATCATACAGCAGAAAGTTGTGTAATTATCTTATTTCCTATTTTTCTTAACGTTTACCTGTGTGATAGATATCTCTTTTTATAACACTACATGATGGCCTTGAGACTGAACCTCCAGAGAAAGGGTTAATTTTCTTTCAGAATTTGGTTTTTCTGAATTCTAGGGACTCTCCTGTGAAATTTGAAGTTTAGAATTTTATTGTTTATATTACCTTACAAATTGAAAGACTTAGTGTTCCTACAATCTATTTCTTTATTTCTTTTAGGGATGAGAGAAGCATTACACCTGATTTTTAAATAAAATTTACAAGGGGCAGACTCTTCTTTGAAAATGCTGAAGGACCATAAATAAGAATATTGACAAGTCACTGTATATTAGGCCAAATAATTCATCCCTGAGATTTTAAGCTAGTTATTGCTGATGTGTTAAAAGAGCTCACATGATCAAATAGTATGTAAAAGTAAGTATTCATTTCGATTCAACAAATATCTGAGTCCTTGTTAGAAAACCAATAGAAGTCTGAAGTTAGAATGCTGTGAGGGACCTTTGTCACTTCACAGGTGAGTGAGCCTCAGCCCCGGGCCCCAGGGCTGGTACGTGAAGAGAAGCCCTGTGTGAGGGCTCCTGGACCTTGTCAGGAAGGTTCGCTCGCTTCCTGCAGAAAGCAGTGCCTTGCCCCGCACAGCTCCTGCACGAGGGAGGCACAGCTTCCTTTACCCAGCTTTGTTAGAAAAATGGAGCTTCCGCCCCCTCATCCCAAGCCAAGGCCAGTTTTGCAGACACCTGAAGGCCACAGCTGCAGACCAGTTTCTTCCCATCTTCCCATGTATTGGAAAGAAGTCTAATAAGGGAAAGTCCAGTCAGCTTAATGGTTGCCCTCAAAGATCGTCCTCACCTTTCTGCCTTTGCCCTTCTGCTCAGCAGCTGTGTGTGTGTTGGCGGGGTAGGGGGCTAGGTCAAAGACCTGGAATCACGTTGCTTCCTGTGAATTTCCTAGCTGGTCACTTGCTCAAGTCACTAACCTCTGTACTTCACCTTCCTCATCTGTAAAATATGGAAGCTGATGGCACCCGCTGTAAAGAAGGTTGTCCTGAGCATTAAATGAGTTACTCTTTGGAAAGTACATAGAGAAATGCTTGGCATGTACTGTGGGCTGGTGTCTGCCCTAGAATGGCATCCTCACATGTTGTTTTGGCGAAGATGTGTTCCTGTTATAAGCTAGCTCAATAAGCTGTGGTTTATATCATTCCATCCTAGCACAGTTAGTGATTCGTCCCAGGAGTGTCCAGAATGTGTCCTCCTGGATAGCAAAGTTGCCCTGCATATGAAACAAACAGTTTCTCCTCATTTTTATTACTCTGGTGGGAAACTCAAGTTTGTGGGGAGCAGGGAGCATGGTGTTTAAGGTGTAATACTAATTACTGTCTCATGAAATAGCATTAGCCCACATGAACACTCTCAGGAATTAGAGTCCTCAAGGAGAGGAGGCAAAAGGAAGAGAATAAAATCTGTCTTCACATTAAGTAAAGACACTAATATTCTTGTGAGTTGGTAAATTTTTGATAATGATTATCTAAGGCCACAGTAAAGAGTCTACCTAGTAATAAAATTTTTTAAATAAACATTTTTGACAGGTCAGCACTATAAAGGAGATCCAAAATAATTAAGAATTCATGGAATGATTCGGGAGAACCACATTCCACCTCCCACCAAAAATAGTTAATATGTGTAGTATATATGGACCACAGAGGGCTCTGTTGTAGTCTTGGGATTGAGCCTTTAATTTATGGGCAGTGCGAAACCACCAGCAATTGGTGGGTTCCAAACTATTCCTGGAGGCTTTTGAGTTGTGGTTTTTAGATGAAATAAGTACTGTGGGCTGATGTTAGTCCTAGAAGGTGTCCTCACATTGTCATTTTAGTAAAAATGTGTTCCTGTCATTAAGCTTATTGGGTAGAAGTCAAACCAAAGAGAAAATTCAGCCCTATGTGACCCTGTCCCACTAATCCAGGTACAGTGGAGTGATTTTGGCTATGTGTGCTTGTGACTGACGCTTGATTTGAATATATTGGCAGCATACTGCTGTCAAGTAATGTGCCTTGTGAGAACAGAACTAAAGAGCTGCTACATAAGCAGACGCATGAGACCAAGGCCAACAAAATAACAAACTTCAAGTCTGAAGTGGTGCAGGCCCCTTCTGATGGGAGTGAGACCCAGCTGCAGTGACATCAACTTTTGTTTTTTAATTTTATTGGAGTATAGTTGATTTACAATGTTGTGTTATTTTCAGGTGTACACCAAAGTGAATCAGTTAAACATATACATATATCCACTCTTTTTTAGATTCTTTTCCCATATAGGCCATTACAGAGTATTGAGTAGAGTTCCCTGTGCTATACAGTAGGTCCTTATTAGTTATCTATTTTATATATAGTAGTGTGTATATGTCAATCCCAATCTCCAGTTTATCCCCCACCCCTTACCCCCTGGTAACTGTAAGTTTGTTTTCTACATGTGTAACTCTATTTCTGTTCTGTAGATAAGTTCACTCGTACCGTTTTTTTAGACTCCACATATAAGCGTATCATACAATATTTGCCTTTGTCTGACTTACTTCATTCAGTGTGACAATCTCTAGGTGCATCCATGTTGCTGCGAATGGCATTATTTCGTTCTTTTTTATATGGCTGAGTAATATTCCATTGTATATATGTACCACATCTTCTTTATCCATCTGTCGATGGACAATTGGGTTGCTTCCATGTCCTGGCTATTGTAAATAGTGCTGCAGTGAACATTGGGGTGCATGTACCTTTTCGAATAATGGTTTTCTCTGAATATATGCCCAGGGGTGGGATTGCTGGATCATATGGTAGTTCTATTTTTAGTTTTTTAAGGAACCTCCATACTTCTCTCCATAGTGGCTGTACCAGTTTACATTCCCACCAACAGTGTAGGAAGTTTCCCTTTTCTCCTGTGACATCACCTTTGAAGACATTTTATTTCTCACCTGTTTCACTAAGCAGCTAGTAGAAGAGTTTCTAGTAAAACGTATGTTCATTTAACAACTCTCAGGCATACTCATTGTGACTGGCTCCGTGGAGATGCCAGGTGGTTCCAGACTTTGAAAATAGTGTCTTTGAAATTTAAATCTTGGTTCAGACAGATATCAGATGTAGGTCCTTTGTTTGCTTGAGAGTTACTTTTTTTTTCATTCAAAAACTACTTAAAACTGGTTAAGATAAGCAATAGGATAATTGCCAGATGGTTCTCTTTGCTTGTTTCTAGGTAGAGTTCTCTCTGGAAAGAATCAAAATATGTTAATGCTTTGAAAAGGCAGCCCCTCAAAATATATTTGTATGCTGACACAAGACCTTGCACCTCCCAACAGGCCTGGGCATTTTAATCCACTGTTGTTCATGAAAAGCACATGGATTTTAAAAAACCAGCTCACCTGTCACCTGGTTCCCCAAGCAGCAGGTCCCCAGCACTCCCATTTTACCTGTTGCGCTACTTAGTACTGTGGCTGTCTTCCTCACCAGATTGGTTCCCCAGGGGCTAGGTCAGCCCTGGGGCGTGCTGTAGAGAATGACACAGGGCTGATCAGCACAGGGTGAACCTGTGACTTAAGAAAGACATGTAATGAGCAACGTAATATCTGGTGGAGGAAGGTGGGCCTTTGGATGTCATTTAAAGTATTTTTCGAAGCATGTAATAATTGAAGAGAAATGTTAAAGTGTGTTTTGGTAATGAGACTGAGTGACAGTTTTTTCTATATGCCACTTTATAGTTTCAGCAAAAAAATTAATGTTTGAGAGATAGTCAACCATGGTAGTGTTAATTGCTCATCCCGGTAGTTCTTTGTGAGGCACAGTATACAAGGCACTCACCAAAGGTTTTGTTGTTTGTGTGTTTTATTGTGTGCCCTTTGAGACAAAAATATGAGATCCAGAGGTCAGTCACCCAGAGTCCTAACACTGGTTTATTGTCCTAGACTGACCACCTAGAGGAGAGATTTGACTCAGAAGGGAGAGGAACAGTCCCTGTATGAGAATATGACCTAATGACACTCAGAACTCATGTTCCAAATCTGTCTATGAAGCTGCCCACTGTCCTCACTCAAAACCAGCATATGTGTGTCCCCTGCCTAGTTCTGTGCTCTCCTCTGCCCCAGCCAAAACCCTTGGAGCCATCATAGACTCCTTCCCCTGTTTCCTATTCAGACAGTCATTGTTCTTGTTTCCTAGAGAACTCAAGTCTCTCATACCTTCATTGAAACACCCCAGCCCCCACAACCATCATCTTTTCAATTAGGTACCATCTTAATCAGTCTCTCTGCTCTTTAGTTTGACCCCCTTCCATTTTCCACTCTAAAGAGATCCTTCTAAAACCCAAGTGTGGCCATGCCGTTGCTTACAACCTTGGTTTACTTACACCCTTTACTAGTTGGCATCTGATAGGTGCCAGGAACAGATTGGTGCACATAATTAAAAGAAGACAATGTGGTAGAAAGTAACCAGGTAGCTGCTTTAGATTGGGAGCCCAGGGGAAGTTCCTGGAGGTGCTGAGGTGGCAGTGGTATAACGAGCCAGCCTTTGAGATCAGAGAGGTACAGAGGGTACCAGGGGCTGCAGGGAGGAATGGAACTTGGTGGATTTGAGGATCAGGAAGAAAGCCAGTGTGGTGAGGCAGTAGCAGAAAAGAGAGGGTAATGAGGTTGGAGAGGTCGGCAGGAGCTAATCCCCATGGCCTGTGTGGGCAGGAGTGGAAACAGCAACTGGGTGAATGCGGTGCCATTTCTTTAAACAGGAAAGCCTGGAGGAGGAACAGGTTTTTGTGGGGAGATCAGGAGGTGTATCATGTCCATGTTAAGTCTAAGATGCCTCCCTTTTAGACATCCAAGTGACCATTTACGAATTAATGAATTTCTGATGGATAGTTCCTTGCAGCTAAGAGCAGCTCTAGATTAGCTTAGATCAGTACGTGTGTAAGGACTGTGAGGGTGTGGGGTCTGTGTAAACACCGAAAAGCTGCACCTAACTTGGGCGAGGGGAAAGGTGAGTCAGGAAGGCTCCGGAGGCCCGACCTGCCCAGAGTTACTGTGTGCTCGGACCAGCCCAAAGCTCAGAGTGAGTGGTGGGAAAAATAGGCCCACGTCACGATCCACACCTTCCCGCTTTCCCAAACCCTTCCATCAAGCCCTCTGAAACTCACAGTCCGCCAGGAGCACACTCTTAATTCTCTTCTCTGAACAACCCCTCCCTGGCTTTCTCAGTGTCACTACCTCTGTCCCCTTATCCCTCACAGATGGACACAAACAGTCATTAATATTTGCACCTTCACTCTGGTCCAGGTACTCTCCAAGAGTGACATGTCAGCCCAGGGGTATAGGCAAAGCACCCGCAGTAGAAACTGAGGAACAACATGCAGAGCTACCATGCGGTTGTGGGTGGCATCCTTATAAATTGCTGCTGCTGCCTCCTGGCAGGCGAGGCTTTGCAGTGCTGCAGACCTTTTCCTCATTAAAGCCAGTCACCTCCAAGGATGCTACCTCTCCAGCAAGGGAATTCCGTTCTCCCATAACCATCTACCCCACCCACACTTTGCAAAAAAGAGAATTCCATTTACATTGAATATGCCAACAAGTTCTCATTGCTCAGCTCTGGAAGACTCTCCATTCAAAACCTTCCAAATTAACTTTCAGAAGCCCAGGGAATGATCCAGCCACGCATACACACACACACTGAGACCACCAGCAAACACCAGTTGTTGCCTTTAGCTCCTTAATTTGACTTGGGAATTGTGAAACCCCATCTTCTGTTGCTTCTTTGTAATCTCACTCATGAAAGAAAACCCATATATAGTGGAACCACCTTTCATCACATAAATGCTGTGTCCTGACCAGGCTGCGCAGAGAACAGGGACCAGAAGGAGAGCAAAAGAGGCTCTTGGATTTACCCCACAGATGGTCTCCGAAGACACTAGAAGAGATTGTTGGGGAGGAGTGATGATTACAGAACGTTATAGATCTCATTTTTTCCTTCAGCCAAATATTGGTAGGGATTGACTTCTTGGAAAATTGTAATGGTAGACAAGTCACTTCAGCCTCTCCCAACCTAATTTCTTAACTTGTGAAGTGGAGATAATAACTGATCTACCCTGTCAGGTTGTAAGGGGTAAAATGAGATAATGTCGAACAGTCACTTGACATTAAAAAATTGAAGGTGGGGGAGGTAGTCGTTGAATTTAATTAATTCTGATCTTGGTCATATTATTTCCAAGTTCCCATTTTCTCCATCTGTTGAAGTGAGGATGGCCTCTTGCTGAGTATCTTCCTGCTCTTGAAATGAAGAAGAAAGTGTCCCCATCTGCGAAGGTGGATTGAGCCAATAGCTGTTAGACTTTCCTGGGGGTAAGAAACACCTGGAATGCTGCATGTTCAGTCTTTCTGGGTGGCGGCCACAACGCTTCTGGTGATGCCGGGACAGGTGACAGACTGAAATCAACTCTGAAAACTCAGTGTTTAGCTAGTCAACTAACTTTGGTATCAAAGTTTCCATTCTAGGTTTGGACCAAGTTTTTTTTTCCAGTGCAAGGTTTCTGGGAAGTCAAGGTATGGAAGGACCTGAAATGCCCTGTGAGGTGTCTCACACATTATCACCTCATTAAGTGGCCCCATAAAGCCTGCTGAGAGGGTTGGTGGGATCTGGCTCTAGGGTGTGGGGACCAGTGACCCTATGGATAGTTGAATTGGCATGGCGGTAGCTTAAATATGCCAAGATGTCCTCATTTTTTAAAGTTCCTTTCTGCTGGGACTATGTCCCCATATAAAAGTGCCTCTGCTGTCTGTCCCTTTTTAGGCTGCCCCTGTCCTTAAAGAACCTGCCACTTCCAGGAATAGGGTGGCTTTGCCTGACAAGATCTTGACTTGCAATACTCAGTTGTTCTGTTGGGAAGATGGGGGTGGGTGAGGTGGAAGCAGATCTGGTCAAGAAAGTATAAAACAAATGCAAGTAGGAAGAGAGGCAGTGAAAATAAGGAAAAAGATCTCCAAGAGTTTGGAACTTCTTTGAAGCTTTAAGTTCCAGTATAAGCTGCACAGATTTGAGATCTTGCTAAAGGAGGCCTGTTGTGGCAGCAGGTTCATCATTTCTGCCACTGAAATTGTAAACAGTTAAATATAAGCGCCTTTCTGGATGCATAGACCCAGCTCGGTGTTGGATGAGCAGTGGAGAGGAGCAGGATTATACTGAGAGTCACTTTCCTGGCAGGTGATTTCTTTTAAAAAATGCCTTTTTAACGCAGACGTAGAGAATGGACTTGAGGACATGGGGAGTGGGAAGGGTAAGCTGGGATGAGGTGAGAGAGTGGCATGGACATATATACGCTAACAAATGTAAAATAGATAGCTAGTGGGAAGCAGCCGCATAGCACAGGGAGATCAGCTCAGTGCTTTGTGACCACCTAGAGGGGTGGGATAGGGAGGGTGGGATGTAGATGCAAGAGGGCGGAGATGTGGGGATATATGTATACGTATAGCTGATTCACTTTGTTATAAAGCAGAAACTAACCGTTGTAAAGCAATTATACTCCAATAAAGATGTTTAAAAAAAAAAAAGATGCCTTTTTAGATTCAGAAAGCACAAAAGGCAGTCATTTCTCCTTGTAGGCCAATCCACTGTTTGAGCAAAGGGTAAAAAAATTAAGCTAGTATGTAGTCTTGTGTAACTTAAATTTCAGTGTTTTAAACTCTGTCTATAAGCATTTATCTGTACACAGAGAGAAAGCTGTTCTCTTTCTTCTCACAGGGTTGCCGCAGGGCTCCTCCTCCTGCTGAGCTAGCCTTTCTCAGGTTCTCAGCTGCTTTTCAGAGCAAACATGCTAATTACTGCCTTAAACCTCCTTTCTAACTTCTTAAAGGGCACACATCCCTTTTCTTCCTACCATGTGGAAACTCCCCTCAGACAAAATATATAATGTTCTCAACAGAGTTACAGCTTTCTTCTCCAGCTGTAAAAGAAAACCTCTGATTACAATTGTTTTAATGGAATATATGTACCTGTGAGTTAGATAAAATGCAAACTGTTTCAGGAAAAAACCAAAGTCTGGTTAAGCCAAAGAAACATCATTAGTGAGGCCTCTGTTGACTTTCTTGTAAGTGGAATTATGAAGAATATGTATTTACATAGCAATGTACATTTTAAGATCAAGAGAAAAATGATTAAGCCTTCTTTTATAATGCTTTAATATTCTAGAAGGGGGGCAGGGATGAAGACTGGTTTTAACTTAATTGTGGCAGGTAGATACATTTTATCTGGGAAATTGCTTTGTATTGCTTTGGTTTTGCCTCTGTAAATTTGTTATTGCTGAATCTGAAGATTATTAACCCAGGAGAATGAGAATTAGACAGGGAATTATAGAATATTTAAAACCCACAGTGAATGGCCAGCATCTGCCCACCATATCCACGTTTTTTTTTTTAATTTTTTATTTATTATTTATTTATTATTTTTATTTTTGGCTGTGTTGGGTCTTCGTTTCTGTGTGAGGGCTTTCTCCAGTTGCGGCGAGTGGGGGCCACTCTTCATCGCGGTGCGCGGGCCTCTCACTATCGCGGCCTCTCTTGTTGCGGAGCAGAGGCTCCAGATGCTCAGGCTCAGTAGTTGTGGCTCACAGGCCCAGTTGCTCCGCGGCATGTGGGATCTTCCCAGACCAGGGCTCGAACCCGTGTCCCCTGCACTGGCAGGCAGACCCTCAACCACTGCGCCACCAGGGAAGCCCCATATCCATGTTTGAAGTTCATTCCATATGTGATCATTAAAACTTTAAGCTTTGTGAGCACCTTGGTAGAAATAATTACTAGTACCTGTACTAATACATGTTTAGAGAACATTATCGTCATTTTTAAAAAGTCGTTAAATACTATCCCTGTCCTCTGAAAAAAATGCTGTTGTAATAAAAAGATAAATGTTCAAAACAAGTGCATGGAAGTGGCAACCTTGCTGGGTGTAAGCATTAGTAGTGGATTGTTTTACAAGCTAGCTCCTCCTGGATGCCTGCACTGCCATCCCCGGCTTCCTGTGTCCTTGCAGATAAGCCCAAAGGTCTCTGCTGTTCAGGAGGCCATCCTGGGACTGCTCCTAGGCCCTCATTTTCCCACTTTTTTTTTTTTTTTTTTTTAATCAGTTTTTTTTTTCCTGGCCGCGTGGCATGCGGGATCTTAGTTCCCCGACCAGGAATTGAACCCATGCCCCCTGCATTGGAAGTGCAGAGTCTTAACCACAGGACTGCCAAGGAAGTCCCATCCCTTCTGTTTTTATACAGTGTCTTAGGAATACCCTACACGTCATTTAAAAAATACTCTTCTCCTTCCCTGTCGAGCACATTCTGGGTTGATTGGGGGGATTTTTGGTTTGTTTTCCTCATTGATTTTCTTAAAAGATTCTCCACCCTCCTTCTTTTTTCCCATCTGGGTACTGTTCCCAGTTTACTGTTGAGACGAAATTGAGGCTGAAATTAATTAACTGGCCCAAGCTGGTCTAGTGGAGGAGGCAGGGCCGGACGCTGGTCTCCTGTCTCCTGTGGAGCCCCTGCTGCCGGTCCACCTCCACCGCCACTTCCCTGGACAGCTCGGCCCCAGGAAAGAACCCAGAGCCTCCTCTCCAACCCAGCTGTCTCTCCATTTTTCTCTTTTTGTGTCTTTGTCTCTTTTGAGGCTGCCTATATCTGGGGCAGGAACCAAGAAAAAGAGCCCACTGAATATAAGGCAGGCAAATCCAGGAGATGTCAGCAACGAACTGGAACATGTCTTTAACTGGATTGTTTTCTCCCCTCCACTTTAGGATAAACAAGAAAATGATAAGGAAAAAAGCTTGATAGCAGAGATTTATTTTGAAAAGCAAGTTTTAAGTTATACCTCGGAGTCACTTTGATTTAAAAAAAAAAAGCCTAGTCTCTACCTAGTATCTTACAAGAGTATTCCTAATAATAGAATCATCACTCTGAGGCAATAGAGAATAATCAGTTCAGTTCAAAATAGTGTAGACTCATGTGTTCCAGAAAGGGTTTCTAGTTTTACCTTCAGTTACCCAGAAAATGTCATTTGAAATTAAACCCTTTCCTCGTCATTCCAGTTGAGATATTGCTCAAAGTCCACAACATTCTATTAAATGGAATTTTTCTAAGAGTAAATAGCTTTTAGAGCAGGGGCCACTTGTGTCCTCTCCTCATCAGAGTCCTGCTGCACAGATGCTGGAAGGGCTCCTCTTCCACTGTGCCTGCCAAGTGAGGGTCCCTCCACTTAGGCCAGACACACCTAGGGCTCGCGAGACACATCTCAGACCCCCGTCTCAGACCCCCGTGGCTGTAGCTTATCACCAAGTCCTATTGGTTTTATCTCCAAATCTCTAAGTGCAGCCTCTTGTATGCACTTCCACCCCCAAACCCCCATACCCAAACTCTTCCATGACATGCCTAACCCAGCAACAGGCCATCTTTGACCCCACATTCCTGCTCATCAGCTCTCTGCCCCTTCAGAATCCTGCTCCACTGTGTCAGCTCTCCACACCCTGAGTGCTTGTTCCTACAAGGCAGTTTGTTCCTTCTGCCCTGACATCTGAATGCTTTCCTGACCTGCCTCACGAGGTCAGGGATACTACCTCTAAGCTCTAAAGTACTATTTACCTCTTAACACACCACAATTTTGGTGTCTTACCTACAAACCATCCCATAAGTTCCCCAATGGCAGACTTTTGTTCTTCAGTTCAGCCCCCTTGCCTGGCACATAGGCAGGTAAAATCTGTTGAATGAATAAGAAGGAAAGATGATTATGTTTCTGAAGTTGATACAGTTTAAGAAAACTTAAATATCAAGTCAAAGACCACTGAGAATCAAAGGCACTTTGATCATACGGTCTCTTACAACCTATAGAGAAACCAGGATATTAGAGGGAAAGATAAGGAATAGAGAAAACTTGAGCCGACGCAGACCAAACTAATTGGGTTCTTATTAATTTTCTTCTAGCCCATGTTTCCAGTTTCTCGACTTTGCAGTTCTATGCTGTAGACTCAGGATTGATGTGTTAATAAGGCAAATTAAAAGTCCCAAGAACAGCTCATTAGGAAGTCAAAATCCTTTCTTCATTTTCAGTAGAATAACTTGTATTTCGTGATTCTGTAAAGAAGCACCAGCCTGGCTTTTTACTGTTAGCCAGTGGTTACTCACCTTCACCTCTGATGGAGGCACAACAGATGCCTTACTTCCAGTGCACCTAACGTGTGAAAGTCCAGATTTGTAAAATAGCAACAACAAAAAAAGAGATGTGATAGAATCTTCTAGAGAAAAGACACCCTTCCCCAGCTGCATCTTAGACCTAATAGGTTTTCATTATTTGTTTGCTGAATGGTAAAGTGAACAAATCCATCGTAGAAAGGCATGTGCACTCTAAATGTATTCTTCATGTGCTCAAGGTTGTGGGTAAATTCTGGCCTCCTCTGTTTGGCAGACGAAGTACAGAAAAACAAGAAAGGACATTGTTAATGAAGAAAAAAAGTCCTTTAATCCCAAACCTTGTAGCCTAATTCAAAGCATCAAAACTTCAGTGTAAACCCATCTGCAAGTACAAAGACAGTAGGAAGGGAATTCAGGGAACAGGCTTTCCTCGTGGATCGAAACAGAGGCCAGGGATGTAGCTGGGAGACGCTGCCAGAACAGCCGCACTTAGATTTTGACCTTGGTCATGCTGTCATGCGTTTTGTTCCACTTCCAGGGCCAGTCACCCCTCAACTCCCACTCAGCCACAAAGACATTTTTTATATGTTTATAGTGTGGTTTGAAAAGCTTTCTCAAAGAAGCTAATATTTTTCAGGGTCAGCAGCAGAACCACTTTTTGACTGGGGTTTTTATGGGAGGAAAATGGGAATCTAAATGAGTAATTTTATCCCAGATTTTTATATCTAAAAGATGACAGTTGGATTAAAGAAAGTTGTGCATGTGTGTTTTGTCTCCTGGTTTTGAGGGGAAGCAGATGACTCTATCCTGGAGGCAGAGAAGATGTGCCGCTAGGGCTCTGGGTATGTTGTGAGGAGCAGTACCACCAGCTGGGTCTCAGCCCCTCATTGTGGGGGATCCAGAAGCAGAGGTGGAAATTACTGTAGATTATCCTAACGTGAGTGAGGGGTTGCATAACAAGGGTGGGGACAGGCTGGGAGAACTGTGGCTAGGAGCACGTGGCAGGTGACACTGGTGCAGAGAGCCTGAATCGGCGTCATATAACAGGCAGGGGGCAGTACCTACAGAGCACAGCAGGCCAGCCCACAGGGCCCTTTTCCTCATTCTGGTTTTGCTTAGCTTTGGACACTTTTGACCTCCTGCTAGTGTTCAATTTGTACTTGATTGTTTTATTCCTTGTTTGTTTTTATTTATTTTACTTATTTATTTTTGGCTGTGTTGGGTCTTCGTTGCTGTTCGCGGGCTTTCTCTAGTTGCGGAGAGCGGGGGCTACTCTTCATTGCGGTGTGCAGGCTTCTCATTGCGGTGGCTTCTCTTGTTGCAGAGCACGGGCTCTAGGCGCCGGGCTTCAGGAGTTGTGGTTCACGGGCTCTGGAGCGCAGGCTCAGTAGTTGTGATGCATGGGCTTAGTTGCTCCGCGGCATGTGGGATCTCCCCAGACCAGGGCTCAAACCCCGTGTCCCCTGCATTGGCAGGCAGATTCTTAACCACTGTGCCACCAGGGAAGCCCCTCCTTGTTTATTTAAAACCTTTCCTTCCAATGCAAAAGTGCTTCACAAAACATTAAAAATACTTCCCATTAATCTGTACTGTTCAAGGATAGAATTAGGAGGGGAAATAAAATGAAAGTAATAGTGAATAGTAGCTAAGAGATGCAGTGTTCAGAGATTTGGCCAAGAGCTGTCCGTACACACCCTCAGAGGTGAAATACTGTTGAAACACACACAGCAACTCAAATTACAAAAAGACTGACAGCAGATGCTCAGGACCACGCAGGGTCTGCTTGTTTCAGGCAGTATCCTAAAGGAAAAAATTAGTTCCAAAAAACAATTTTTAAACTTAGTTTGTCTTAATTTAATAGAATCTACTTGGTATGTGTTTTCTAATTTTGACATCAGTAACTGCCAAAAATATGACACATTATAGGGACTTCCTTGGCAGTCCAATGGTTACGACTCTGTGTGCTTACACTGCAGGGGGGCACGGGTTTGATCCCTGGTCATGGACCTAAGATTCTGCATTCTGCACGGTGTGGCCAAAAAAAAAAAAAAAAAGACACGTAAGTCCTAACAATTATATAACTATTTCTAGCTTATACAACACTCTCACAGTTATTTCGAACAACTTTATGAGGAAGGAAAACAAAGTTGACCCTTGAACAGCACGGGGATTAATCCGAGTATAACTGATAGCTCTCCATACCCTCTGTTCCTCCACTTTTGCAGATGCAACCAACCACAGACTGTGTACTACTGTAGTGTTTACTATTGAAAAACATCCACATATAAGACCCAGCAGTTCAAACCTGAGTTGTTCAAGGGTCAGCTGTATTGTTAGCCCCATTTTGCAGATGATAAAATTGATGTGACTTTTTTGGCTTTCACGCAAGAGCTGACACCCTCAGGTTCTCTTTCCATTGGCCCCTGTGCTGCTTCACACGAGGGTAGTATTTACATTAGACCATCCATGTTTATTCTGAAAAGCCAGTGAGACCGGGAGCTTTTGTCTTAAGGCACAGTTAGCCGTTAGCCAGTGAATGCTGCTGACATGACTGATGGCATTTAAACTAGTATCATCATAATTTTTTAAGATTTAATGGTTTTGCTGGAACAGCTATGGGACATAGATGCTACTTTAAAATATATACCTCTCGTAGTACTGAGTAAATGGATGTGGAAGGACTGGGTGTCTCTCCCCCCTGAAGGGGGCTCTGAAGCCTTAGTGGTGCTCTGGGCTGTGGTGTGGGCTCCAGAGGCTGGTGCCAATCCCTTCTTCCAGGTCTTGAGAATGGCAAACAGCAGCAGAACTTTACGGCTGGTCTCATGAGCTTTCAGGGGACATAAAGAGATTATCTAACTCTAAGGAAGCAAGAACCCAAAACATAGAGGGTTTTTATATGTATTGCTTTGGCCAACACCTTGAAGTGCTCCTGAAAGAAAATTGACAGGGTGCAGAGTTGCCTCAAAGAAAGCCGCTCCCAGGCCCTTAAAGGGCAACTCTTTACAGGTAGACTGTGTCGCTGCCACGTGGCTGGAGTAGACTGCTCGGGCAACAGAGGCTTCTGTCCTAGATATGGAAGGCGTAATTAAAAGGAAAAGGAAGATCTTGCTGGTGGCCAAAAATTAACACATACCTTGTTCCACATGTTCCACGCTCTACTAGCACCAGCTTTTTAACTCATGTTGAAGAGTATTCTCGTTAGTTATCTCCATGTTCTCAAGTGTGTCAGGCATCGCGTTCATTCCATCAGCCCACATTTACAGTTCCTACAGTGTGCCGGGCCCTGAGGATACAAGAATGAGTCTCGCAGTTTGGGGGGGTGGAGGGTGGACAGACATGAAAAAGTTAATACTGTCAGCACGAGCAGAAGTGTGTGCAATGCTGGCTAAAAGCCATCTTGGGCACAGTAGTGGCAACGTCTGTGATCTTTAAAGCTCTAACGGAACTGATCATCATCAACACTAACAATACCCTGACCCAAATGCTTCAGTGCGCTGAGGCTGCTCAGAGATGCTCGTTAAGCAGAGCGACTATTCAGGTCGCCGTTACATCTCATAGGAAAGACATTTCTGTAAATGAAGAGGCATGCAAAATTCTCCCTCAGAGCTTCCTTCGGATATGGACTAAACTGCTTTTAGGTGATTCAGCTCCAGCAATTTGCCACCTCCAGTATTTCCCAAGATTTACAGTATCAAGAAATGCAAAGTTGCTTAAAAATAACCTTTATTCCCCCCTAAATAAACGAAAGATTCACTGTTGAGATGATTGGACTGTTGCTTGTTTTTAAAAGTACTTTGATTTAGAAACCATGATTGAAAAGTCCCACTGTGTGTCTCACTTGTGTGGGCAACAGTATTGTGTGGACTTATCGCTCCTGGAGATGAATATCATTAAACTTGTAACAACAGTGGCATCAAAAACAAAGGACATTTAGCTGTACACTGACTTTATTAAATTATTTGCACTATGGGAGAGTGGTAGTATGCATAGTTTCTTCAGGTGAAAACTAAAGAACAAAAAATCCAGTTGGAAATGGTACTGGCCTGGGTATTGATTTTAGGATAGAAGGGGCGAATAGAAACAGAAGCTATTATACAGATAAGTTTTTATATTGTCTTTGGCACCTGGCATGTAGGAAGTACTTTTCAAATGTTGGATAGTTGAGTAAATGAAGGGGACTAGAAGGCAGCACGGTGTGGTATAAAGAATGGTTGAACCTTGGGATTCAGAAGAAAAGAGGCTTTAGTTCTAAGTTCTGGTACTTCTAGTTATGGGATCTTCAGCAGGTCACCTTGCTTCTAGCCTCTTTCTTGAACCAGAAAAAAAAAAGGTGTTGAAGACAGACCCAGTGTCCTTTCCAGTTCCAGTGTCACTGATCTGATGCCAGACAAGTCTGATGCCTAATGAAGAGTGAGTGAAATTGTGGGGGTTTCCATGAGGGAGAAGCTTGTTACACTGAGGGATGTAACCGGAAAATGAACGGTCACTTCTCTTACTGTGAGATTCTCGGGAAATCCCCACTTACTAGATTTCTGTCACTGCTGTAACATATTACCACAAACTCAGTGGCTGAAAACACACACTTGTTATCTTACAGTTCAGATTAAGGCATCAGCAGGGCTGTGTTCCTTTCTGGAGGCTCTAGGGAAGAATTTTTCTTGTCTTTTCCAACTTCTAAAGGCTGTCCACATTCTTGGCTCATGGCCTCTCCTCCATCTTCAAATCCAGCAGTGTTGCATCTCTCTGACCCTGCTTTCATCATTACATCTCCCTAAAGCCTACAGCTCTGATACTTCTGGGAGAGGTTCTTTACTTTATGGAACCGTGTGATTAGATTGGGCCCACCTGGATAATCTAGCTTACCCTCCTCATCTGCACAGTCCCATTGCTGTGAGGCAAAGATTCTGAGGATGAGGTTGGACATCTTTGACATCTTTGGGAGTCAGTTCTGCCTGTCATGCCCCACTGTCTACATTAGTCTGCCGGGGACAGAAGTATAATGGCGAAAGCACTAAATGGCTCCCAGGAATCCTGAAATCCTACCTCAGCCAGTCGTAGCATCTCTCTGGGTCTTTGTTTTCCTCATCTAAAAAGTTGGGGAGTTGACGGGACTTCCCTGGTGGTCCAGTGGTTAAGTCTCCACGCTCCCAATGCAGGGGGCCAGGGTTCGATGACTGGTTGGGGAACTAAGATCCCGCATACCGCAACTAAGCCCGCACACTGCAGCTAGAGAAGCCCGCGCGCCACAATGAAGAACCAGTGCAACCAAAATAAAATTAATTAATTTTTTAAAGTTGGGGAGTTGAAATTGGACCAGTGGTTCTCAAACTGTATTGGCGCATCAGAATTCCCTGGAGATTTGTTGCACATTGACATGGGGCTTGAGAATTTGGATTTCTTTATCTTTTAAATTCTTTTATTGTGCTGAAATACACTTAACATAAAATTTACCATCTTAACTGTTTTTTTGTTGTTGTTTGTTTTTTATTGAAGTATAGTTGATTTACAATATCATGTTTCAGGTGTACAGCACAGTGATTCAGTTGTACATATATATATATATATTCTTTTTCAGATTTTTTTCCCTTATAGATTATTACAAAATATTGAGTATAGTTCCCTGTGCTATACAGTAGATCCTCGTTGTTTATCTATTTTGTATATAGTAATGTGTGTATGTTAATCCCAACGTCCTTTTTTATCCCTCCCCACCCCCCCTTTCCCCTTTGGTAACTGTAAGTTCTGGAAATAAGTTCACTTTTATCTTCTTTTTTTTTTTTTTTCTTTTAAGATTCCACATATAAGCGATATCATATGATATTTGTCTCTGTCTGGTTCACTTCACTTAGTATGGTAATCTCTAGGTCCGTCCATGTTGCTGCAAATGGCATTATTTCATTCTTTTCTATGCCTGAGAATATTCCATTGTGTATACATACCACATCTTTATCAAGTCATCTGTTGATGAGCATTTAGGTTGCTTCCATGTCTTGGCTATTGTAAATAGTGCTGCAGTGAACATTGGGGTGCATGTATCTTTTTTAATTATAGTTTTCTCCAGATATATGCCCAGGAGTGGGATTGCAGGATCATATGGTAGTTCTATTTTTAGCTTTTTAAGGAATCTCCATACCATTCTCCATAGTGACTGTATCAATATATATTCCCACCAGCAGTGCAAGAGGGTTCTTTTTTCTCCACTCCCTCTCCAGCATTTATTATTTGTAGACTTTTTTATGATGGCCCTTCTGGCCAGAGTGAGGTGGTACCTCAGTGTAGTTTTGATTTGCATTTCTCTAATAATGATGTTGAGCATCTTTTCATGTGCCTGTTGACCATCTATATGTCTTCTTTGGAGAAATGTCTGTTTAGATCTTCTGCCCATTTTTTGATTGGGTTGTTTGTTTTTTTGATATTGAGCTGTATGAGCTGTTTGTATATTTTGGAAATCAATCCCTTGTCAGTCACATTGTTCGCAAATATTTTCTCCCATTCTGTAGGTTGTCTTTTCATTTTGTTTATGGTCTCCTTTGCTGTGCAAAAGCTTTTAAGTTTAATTTGGTCCCATTTGTTTATTTTTGTTTTTATTTCCATTACTCTAGGAGACAGATCCAAAAAGATACTGCTGCGATTTATGTCAAAGAGTGTTCTGCCTATGTTTTCCTCTAGTGTAGTTTTTTGTTTTTTGTTTTTTTGTTTTTTTTAAACATCTTTATTGAAGTATAATTGCTTCACAATGGTGTGTTAGTTTCTGCTTTATAGCAAAGTGAATCAGCTACACATATACACACGTTCCCATATCTCCTCCCTCCTGCATCTCCCTCCCTCCCACCCTCCCCATCCCACCCCCCCAGGCGGTCACAAAGCACTGAGCTGATCTCCCTGTGCTATGCGACTGCTTCCCACTAGCTATCTATTTTACATTTGGTAGTGTATATATGTCCATGACACTCTCTCACCCTGTCACATCTCACCCCTCCCCCTCCCCATATCCTCAAGTCCATTCTTTAGTAGGTCTGTGTCTTTATTCCCATCTTGCCACTAGGTTCTTCATGACCTTTTTTTTTTTTTTTCCCTTAGATTCCATATATATGTGTTAGCATACTGTATTTGTTTTTCTCTTTCTGACTTACTTCACTCTGTATGACAGACTCTAACTCCATCCACCTCATTACAAATACCTCCATTTCATTTCTTTTTATGGCTGAGTAATATTCCATTGTATATATGTGCCACATCTTCTTTATCCATTCATCCGATGATGGACACTTAGGTTGCTTCCATGTCCTGGCTATTGTAAATAGAGCTGCAATGAACATTTTGGTACATGACTCTTTTTGAATTATGGTTTTCTCAGGGTATATGTCCAGTAGTGGGATTGCTGGGTCATATGGTAGTTGTATTTTTAGTTTTTTAAGGAACCTCCATACTGTTCTCCATAGTGGCTGTATCAATTTACATTCCCACCAACAGTGCAAGAGTGTTCCCTTTTCTCCACACCCTCTCCAGCATTTATTGTTTGTAGATTTTTTGATGATGGCCATTCTGACCGGTGTGAGATGATACCTCATTGTAGTTTTGATTTGCATTTCTCTAATGATTAATGATGTTGAGCATTCTTTCATGTGTCTGTTGGCCATCTGTATATCTTCTTTGGAGAAATGTCTGTTTAGGTCTTCTGCCCATTTTTGGATTGGGTTGTTTGTTTTTTTGTTATTGAGCTGCATGAGCTGCTTGTAAATCTTGGAGATTAATCCTTTGTCAGTTGCTTCATTTGCAAATATTTTCTCCCATTCTGAGGGTTGTCTTTTGGTCTTGTTTATGGTTTCCTTTGCTGTGCAAAAGCTTTTAAGTTTCATTAGGTCCCATTTGTTTATTTGTGTTTTTATTTCCATTTCTCTAGGAGCTGGGTCAAAAAGGATCTTGCTGTGATTTATGTCATAGAGTGTTCTGCCTATGTTTTCCTCTAAGAGTTTGATAGTGTCTGGCTTTACACTTAGGTCTTTAATCCATTTTGAGTTTATTTTTGTGTATGGTGTCAGGGAGTGTTCTAATTTCATACTTTTACATATACCTGTCCAATTTTCCCAGCACCACTTATTGAAGAGGCTGTCTTTTCTCCACTGTATATGCTTGCCTCCTTTATCAAAGATAAGGTGACTATATGTGCGTGGGTTTATCTCTGGGCTTTCTATCCTGTTCCATTGATCTATATTTCTGTTTTTGTGCCAGTACCAAACTGTCTTGATTACTGTAGCTTTGTAATATAGTCTGAAGTCAGGGAGCCTGATTCCTCCAGCTCCATTTTTCGTTCTCAAGATTGCTTTGGCTATTCGGGGCCTTTTGTGTCTCCATACAAATTGTGAAATTTTTTGTTCTAGTTCTGTGAAAAATGCCAGTGGTAGTTTGATAGGGATTGCATTGAATCTGTAGATTGCTTTGGGTAGTAGAGTCATTTTCACAATGTTGATTCTTCCAATCCAAGAACATGGTATATCTCTCCATCTATTTGTATCATCTTTAATTTCTTTCGTCAGTGTCCTATAATTTTCTGCATACAGGTCTTTTGTCTCCTTAGGTAGGTTTATTCCTAGATAGTTTATTCTTTTTGTTGCAATGGTAAACGGGAGTGTTTTCTTAATTTCACTTATTTTTCATCATTAGTATATAGGAATGCAAGAGATTTCTGTGCATTAATTTTGTATCCTGCTACTTTACCAAATTCATTGATTAGCTCTAGTAGTTTTCTGGTGGCAGTTTTAGGATTCTCTATGTATAGTATCATGTCATCTGCAAACAGTGACAGCTTTACTTCTACTAGTGTAGTTTTATAGTATCCAGTCTTACATTTAGGTCTTTAATCCAGTTTAAGTTCATTCTTGTATATGGTGTTAGAGAATGTTCTAATTTCATTCTTTTACATGTAGCTGTCCAGTTTTCCCAGCACCACTTACTGAAGAGACTGTCTTTTTTCAATTGTATATTCTTGCCTCCTTTGTCGTAGATTAATTGGCCATAGGTGCATGGGTTTATTTCTGGGCTTTCTATCCTGTTCCATTGATCTGTATGTCTGTTTTTGGTCCAGTACAGTACTGTTTTGATTACTATAGCTTTGTAGTATAGTCTGAAGTCAGGGAGCCTGATTCCTCCAGCTCCATTTTTCTTTCTCAAGATTGCTTTGGCTGTTCAGGCTATTTGTGTTTCCATACAAATTTTAAATTTTTTTGTTCTAGTTTTGTGTAAAATGCCATTGGTAATTGGATAGGGATTGCATTGACTCTGTAGGCTGACTTGGGTAGTATAGTCATTTTAGCAATATTGATTCTTCCAATCTGAGAAAGCAGTATATCTTACCATCTGTTTGTGTCGTCTTCAGTTTCTTTCATAAGCATCTTACAGTTTTCAGAGTACAGGTCTTTTGCCTCCTTAGGTAGGCTTTTTCCTAAGTATTTTGTTCTTTTTCTTTTTTTTGGCTGTGCCATGCAGCATGTGAGATCTTATAGTTCCTTGACCAGGGATCAAACCCATGCCCCCTGAAGTGGAAACGTGGCGTGCTAACCACTGGACCGCCAGGGAATTCCCTATTTTATTCTTTTTGATGAGATGATAAATGGGATTGTTTCCTTAATTTCTCTTTCTGATCTTTTGTTGTCAATGTATAGAAATGCAGTAGATTTCTGTGTATTAATTTTGTATCCTGCAGCTTTACTGAATTCATTGATGAGCTCTCGTAGTTTTCTGTTAGCGTCTTTAGATTTTCTGTGTATAGTATATCATCTGCAAACAGTGACAGTTTTACTTTTCCAGTTTGGATTCCTTCTATTTCTTTTTCTTCTTTGATTGCTGTGGCTAGGACTTCCAAAACTATGTTGAATAAAAGTGGCAAGAGTGGGCATCCTTGTCTTGTTCCTGATCTTAGAGGAAATGCTTTCAGCTTTTCACCATTGAGTATGATGTTAGTAGCTGTAGGTTTAACCGTTTTTAAGTATTGGGTTGGCCAAAAGGTTTGTTTGTTTCTGTAAGATGGCTCTAGTAGTGCTTGGTTGTCTTTAACTTCATTCGAAACAATTTTGTTAGATTGTATCATGACAGCTGTTGCATCAGCATGCATTTAAAAAAAGACATCAAAATTGGTGAATTTTTGTGTAGCCATTTTAATATTGAAGATGGAAGAAAACAACATTTTTGGCATATTATGCTTTGTTATTTCAAGAAAGGTAAAAACACAACTGAAACGCAAAAAAAGATCTGTGCAGTGTATGGAGAGGGTGCTGTGACTGATCGAACGTGTCAAAAGTGGTTTGCAAAGTTTCGTGCTGGAGATTTCTCACTGGATGATGCTCCATGGTCAGGTAGACCAGTTGAAGTTGATAGCAATCAAGTCGAGACTTTAATTGAGAACAATCAACGTTATACCACGCAGGAGATAGCCAACATACTCAAAATATCCAAATCAAGCATTGAAAATCATTTGCACCAGCTTGATTATATTAATTGCTTTGATGTTTGGGTTCCACATAAGTTAAGTGAAAAAAACCTTCTTGACGATATTTCCGCATGCAATTTTCTATTTAAATGTAATGAAAACATTCTATTTTTAAAACAAATTGTGACAGGCGATGAAAAGTGGATATACTGTACAATAATGTGGAACGGAAGAGATCGTGGGGCAAGCAAAATGAACCACCACCAACCACACCAAAGAAGTTGTATATGGTGGGTTTGGAAGGGAGTCCTCTATTATGAGCTCCTGCCGGAAAACCAAACAATTAATTCCAACAAGTACTGCTCCTAATTAGACCAACTGAAAGCAGCACTCAACGAAAAGCATCCGGAATTAGTCAACAGAAAATGCATAATGTTCCATCAGGATAGCGCAAGACCGCATGTTTCTTTGCTGACCAGGCAAAAACTGTTACAGCTTGGCTGCGAAGTTCTGATTCATCCACTGTATTCACCAGACATTGCACCTTCAGATTTCCATTTATTTCCGTCTTTACAAAATTCTCTTAATGGAAAAAATTTCAGTTCCCTGGAAGACTGTAAAGGGCACCTGGAACAGTTCTTTGCTCAAAAAGATAAAAAGTTTTGGGAAGATGGAATTACAAAGTTGCCTGAAAAATGGCAGAAGATAGTGGAACAAAAGGGTGCCTATGTTGTTCGATAAAGTTCTTGGTGAAAATGAAAAATGTGTCTTTTATTTTTACTTAAAAACCGAAGGCACTTTTTTGCCAACCCAATACATAGTTTTTAAGTACATAGTGGTGTTAAATACCTTCACATTGTTGTGTAACCATCACCACCATACATCCCTATGACTGTTTTCATCTTGTAAAACTGAAACTCTAGGGCTTCCCTGGTGGCACAGTGGTTAAGAATCCGCCTGCCAATGCAGGGGACCACGGTTTCCAGCCCTGGTCCGGGAAGATCCCACATGCCGCGGAGCAGCTAAGCCCGTGTGCCACAACTACTGAGCCTGCACTCTAGAGCCCAGGAGCCACAACTACTGAGTCCATGTGCTACAACTACTGAAGCCTGCACGCCTAGAGCCTGTGCTCTGCAACAAGAGAAGCCACCACAATGAGAAGCCCTCGCACCGCAACGAAGAGTAGTCCCCACTTGCCGCAACTAGAGAAAGCCCGCGCACAGCAACGAAGACCCAACGCAGCCAAAAATAAATAAATAAGTTAATTTTTTAAAAAAATCTGTGTGCAGGTTTAAAAAAAAGCAAAACAAAACTGAAACTCTATACCCATTAAATAAGACTCCACACTTTCTCCTCTCTCCATACCATGGCAACCACCATTATACTATGATTAAATTATTCTAGATACCTCATATAAGTTGAGTCATATAGTATTTGTTTTTTGCTGACTAGCTTATTTCACTTAGCACAATGTCCTCAAGGTTGTAGCATGTGTCAGAATTTCCTTCCTTTTTAAGAGTGAAAAATATTCCATTGTATTCATATACCATACTTCTCTTAGCCATTCATCCATCGATGGACATTTGAGTTGCTTCCACATATTAGCTATTGTGAATAATGCTGCTGTGAACATGGGTGTACAAATATTTTTCATACTCTGCTTTCATGTTGGTGGGATAAATACGCAAAAGTGGACTTGCTGGATTATATGATAATTCTATTTTTAATTTTTTGAAGAACTACCATACTGTTTTCCATAGTGTTTGTACCATTTTACATTCCCACCAATAGTGCCCAAGTGTTCCAGTTTCTCCACATCCTCACCAACACTGTTGTTTTCTGTTTGATAGTAGTTATTTTAATGGGTGTGAAGTGGTATCTCATTTTGGTTTTGATTTGCATTTCCCTAATGATGAGTGATGTTGAGCATTTTTTCCTTTGTTTATTGGCCATTTGTATATCTCCTTTGGAGAAGTGTCTATTCAAGTCCTTTGCCCATTGTTGAAATGGGTTGGGTTTTTTGTTTTGGTTGGGGTTTTTGTTGTTGTTATTTGGTGGAGTTTTAGGTGTTCTCTATATAATCTGGATATTAATCCCTTATCAGATATATGATTTTCAAATAGTTTCTCCCATCCTGTATGTTATCTTTTTTGCATGTGGATATCCAGTTTTCCCTGCACCATTTGTTGAAAAGACTGTCCTTTCCCCATTGGATGATCTTGGCACCCTTTTCAAAAATCATTTAACCATATATGGAAGGGTTTATTTTCTGGGCTCTCTATTCTATTCCATTGGTCTATATCTCTGTTTTTATGTCAGTGCTACACTGTTGACTACTGTAGCTTTGTAGTAAGCTTTGAAATCAGAAGTATGGGTCCTCCGGCATTGTTCTTTTTCAAGATTGTTTTGGCTATTCAGGTTCCCTTAATATTCCACATGGGAATTACCTGCCGGTCCAGCAGTTAGGACTCTGAGCTTTTACTGCCAAGGGCCCAGGTTCAATCCCTAGTTGGGGAACTAAGATCCTGCAAGCTGTGCAGCGCAACCAAAAAAAAAAAAAGATTCCATATAAATTTTAGGATAGGTTTTTCTATTTTTGCAAAAAACGTCGTTGGGATTTGATAGATTGCATTGACTCTGTAGGTCACCCTGTAGATCACTTTGTAAACATTTTTAATTTATTTATATTTTATTTTTGGCTGTGTTGGGTCTTCGTTTCTGTGCGAGGGCTTTCTCTAGTTGCGGCAAGCGGGGGCCACTCTTCATCGCGGCGTGCGGGCCTCTCACTGTCGCGGCCTCTCTTGTTGCGGAGCACAAGCTCCAGACGCGCAGGCTCAGTACTTGTGGCTCACAGGCCTAGTTGCTCCGCGGCATGTGGGATCTTCCCAGACCAGGGCTCGAACCCGTGTCTCCTGCATTGGCAGGCAGATTTTCAACCGCTGCGCCACCAGGGAAGCCCCACTTTGTAAACATTTTAATAACACTAAGTTTTCTAATCCATGAGCATGGGATGTGTTGCCATTTATTCATGTCTTCTTTAATTACTTTCAGCAATGTTTTGTAGTTTTCATTGTACAAGTCTTTCACTTCCTTAGTTAATTCCTAAGTATTTTATTCTTTTTGATGCTATTGAGAATCAAATTGTTCTTGTAATTTCCTTTTCAGATTGTTCATTGTTCATTGTTCATGTACAGAAATGCAACTGATTTTTCTGTGTTGACTTTGTATCCTGCTACTTTGCTGAATTCATTTATTCTAGCAGGGTTTTTGTTTTTTGTTTCTTTGTGATCTCTAGGGTTTTCTACATATAAGATCATATCTTCAAACAGAGATAATTTTACCTTTTTCTTTCCAGTTTGGACCCCTTTTATTTCTTTTTCTTTCTTAATTGTTATGGCTAGAGTTTCCAGTACTATGGTGAATAGAAGTGGTGAAAACAAGTGTCCTTGTTTGTTGCTCATCTTAAAAGAAACGCCACTGGTCTTTCACCATTGAGTATGATAATCCTTGTCGGTTTTTCATATACATCTTTTGTTTCCTTCTATTCCTAGTTTGTTGAGTGTTTTTATCGTAAAAGGTGTTAAATTTTGTCAAATGTTTTTTCTGCATATAATGAGGTGATCATGCATGTAGTTATTTCCCTCATGCTGTTGACATAACGTATTACATTGATTTCTGTGTGTTGTACCATCCTTGCATTCCAGGAGTGAATCCCACTTGGTCATGGTGTATAACCCTTTTAATGTGCTGTTGGATTCTGTTTGTTAGTGTTTTGTTGGAGATTTTTGCATCAATGTTCATAAAAGATATTGGTCTGTAGGGTTTTTGTGTCTGTGTATGTTTGCATCTGTGTGTGTGCGCGCACCTTTTTCTGGCTTTGGTATCGGGTGATGCTGGCCTCAGTAGAATGATTTTGAAAATGTCCCCTTCTCTTCAATTTTTGGGAAAAGTTTCCCAAGGACTGGTATTAGTTCCTTCTTAAATGTTTGGTAGAATTTACCAGTGAAGCCATCATCGGGTCCAAGGCTTTTCTTTTTCGGGAGCTTTTTGACTACTGATTCGATCTCCTTACTAATTATAGATCTATTCAAATCTTTATTTCTTTGTGATTTAATCTTGGTAGGTTTTGTGTTGCTGGAAATTTGTGCATTTCATCTAGATTATCCAATTTGCTAGTGTACAGTTGCTCATAGTACTCTCTTATAATCCTTTTTATTTCTGTAGAATCAATAGTAATGTCCCCGCTTGGGTTTTTCTCTACTATTCTCTGTCTGTTCTCTGTTTCATTTATTTTTGTTCTAATCCTTATTATTTCCTTCCTTCTGCTAGCTTTGGCTTTAGTTTGTTCTTCTTTTCATAGTTCCTTAACTTGTATAGTTAGGTTGCCTGCCACTTGGCTGGGAGTGGGAGATGGGCAGAATTAACTGCTGTTTATCATCCACATCTCCCCTGGAAGTTGCAGGTCTTCAACAGACTCCAGAGCTCCAGAGCAGTTACATCAGACAGATTCTGCCAGTGCAGTTATTTTCCAGGTGTGGGGACAGATTCCCAGTGCTACTACTCTACAGTCTTCCCAGAATCCCAAAATTTGCATTTCGAACAAGTTCCCAGCTGATGCTGATGCTGATGCTGATGCTGCTGGTCCAGGGACCATACTTTGAGAACCACTGACCTAAACTCTTTAAGGTCCTTTCTCTAAGGCCCTACCTAATAGGTCATGCAGGGTCTTTCTCCTCTGGAAGTAATATAGTAAATTAATTGTGCTTTTTTAAGTGAAAGAAGCACGCATCATTTTATTGATGTGATTTCCTGGTGAGGGATGGGTTTGCTTTCTTTATGAGAAAAATGGGGCCTGTGGGCTGGTTCAGGGCAAGAAGCTTTGAGAAGCCCTGCTGGGGGCAGAGGGGTGTGTGTTGAGGTAGGAAGGAAACGGACAGTGTTCGGATCCGAGGGTGATGACAGGGCTACTCCACAGGTGGCTGTTTGTCAGTCTGTGTCGTGTGTCTGGCACATGGTCATCTTGGGTCACATTTACTGAGCGCTTTTGATCAGCCACTGTTGTAAGCCTGGATTAACACATTTAACCCTCACAATATGTCTGTGAGGTAGCTTGTATTACCAGGTCCACGTTTGCAGCTTGAAGAAACAAAGTTTAGGACTTTGGCCAAGAACAACACAAAGATGGTCAGTGGTGGAATCACTTACCAGGGAGTTATTTAGGTTCCAGAGCCCACATCCTTAACCTTATACAGCAGGGCCTCAAGTACTAGGTCCCTTTCTGTATCAATCAGGATATTCTGACTGCAAGTTACAAAATTAAACTAAAAAGTGATTTGTTTGTTTTCTTTTTTTTAAGAAAAGTGTCCTCCCCCTTAACAAGTCTGGAGATGGGATGGTCCTGGGGTTGGTTACTTTAGTGCTTAATCATGTCACAGAAATCCAGGTTCTTTCCATCCTGTCACTCTGCAGCCCTCAGCTGGTTGGGCTCTGTCTTCAGAGCTGTCCCCTTGTGGTGACAAGGTGGTTGCTACAGATCTCACTATCCCCTTCTCACAGAGGTCGAGCGAGAAGATGGCCTGTTCCTGCCTTTCTGTCTTGTGTCCTTGTTAAGAGTGCGAAACTTTCCCAGAAGTCCCTTTCCCTGCAGACTTCACTACCAGAAATGCTTGACACACCCATTCCTAAATGGCCACCACTGAGATTCACCCCCCAGGGGGGTGGGGAGGGCCTGGAGCATGAGTCCTCTGGATGGCTGACCGTCCGGGGCTCCTTTAGGAAGAAGGGGTGTAATGGGAATGGCTGTGGGTGACCACTGAGAAATTAGCCATGTTCATTCCCTCTGGTTGATGGTGAGACCTTTGTACTGAAGGTGCCCTGTGGCACTGAGAAAAGCAGATAAAGTCTAGGGCTGCCCGAGAAGCTGCCAACTGTCCTTGGTTTACTCTGGGCCAAGTAGTCTTCTGTTTCTTGGCAAGGGTGTGAGGGCACATGATAAACATTTACTGATTGTCAGCACCCAGAAGAATATTGGTCTTCTAGGGCTGTCTTACGGCCCTGTTCCTGCCGCATTTGCCTCTGGAGGATGCCAGGCATGGTCAGCTGGGATCAGCTCTGACCTGGAGCAGGTTACTTCCCCTTATGGTGGTTTAGGAACCTCATCTGTAGAGTGGGGATGTCACAGGGTAGCTATGAGGCCCAAATGAGCCGCATCATTCGGGTGATGCGTGACGCATGATTCAGGGTGAGCACTGGACTGTGCTGTTGCCGGCATCTGTGTGGTTTTCCATCAGCATCAGCGTTAGGGAAGCTTGATCCAGCTCCCTGTCACCCTGCTCCTGCTGCTGTGAGTTGGAGGTGTTCATTCCATGGCACCGTCCAGGGGGGCTTCACTTCACTAGGTGAGGCATTCCTGACTGCTGCAGGCCTGCAAGCCACACAGACCCTGATAGGCTGACATCCCAGACAAAAGAGAAAAGAGGGAAGGGCGCCCTTTGGTCACTTTGTCCCAGGAAGGGTGCAGTATGTGTTGGGGAGTCATTTTCCACAAGTGTAACTGCTTATGGAGCACTTTTATTTTCCCTAGAATCAGGAACAAGTGTCTGTATCATTCAGGTAGCCTTAGCTGTGTGTCCTCGGCCACCAGAAGGGTCTGCATCTTTCCTCAGTAGGGCCAGTGTGGTTTTTCCAAGTATGATTATTGTTGACAGGACACAGGACTGAGCGCTCATGGCAGCCGCATCACATGATAGAGATGTGCCCCACTTTACGAAAACCTGACTGAAGAAGGAGGAGCATCTCAATTACAGAATAATGTCTCAGCCAGAAATTCATGGCAGGTTTCCTAGTGCCTTTAAAATAGGATTTGTGTGTAAAAATACCGTTTGCACACAGGAGCCCATATTTTCTGAAAGGAGAAATATACTTGTATTGGGCATTTGGGATAAGCAGAATAAAAATAAAATCTTCTTATGAAAATAAAAACTAGAAACCAAATTCCACTTTTAATTCTAAAAGGTTTATATATAACTCTACTATCGTACCCTCTTCTCCTACCCCAGACTTCCACAGCAGAAATAGATGGGCAAGATCTGTAGGCAGTTCACCGTAATGGTGAGGACTGAGGAAAGGACAGGCAGGCTCGCAGGCGGGTGGACAATGGGCACACCAAGGGCAGGGCTGGGTGCTGTTTGATTTATCTGTGAACATTTGTAAGGCCTGGCCTAAAACATTACTGCTGGATCCCTTGCATGGTGTGGTCAGTGAGTGGTGGTTAGAAATTGACAGCCCGTCCTGCTGCCAGACTCCTGTAACCACAGAGACATGCGCTGAGGTCTGACCCATGGGGTCTGGGGAAGGCCTGGGGGAGAGGGGTGAGGTTGGGATGCTGACATGCCTGACTTCTTCCTTCCTTTCAGAAATGTTCCCACTGCCAGGAGGCGGGCGCCACCTTGGGCTGCTACAACAAAGGCTGCTCCTTCCGATACCATTACCCGTGTGCCATTGACGCAGGTAAGATGGGACCACAGACCCTTGTTCAGAGCATCTGAAGGGTAGGAAATAACATTTTGATTCTCTCTTTATAGTTCTTTTTGTCTCTTCTGACCTTGTTCTGTTTGTAAATTCTGAAGGAATGCAGAGAAGATAATAAAAAGGAATTAAATGGGGTGATATTTTTTATAAATTTTATAATTCACAAAAGATTTACCTATTTAAGTGTACAATTAAATGATTTTTACCATTATATTCACAGAGTTGTGCAAGCACAATCACGATTAATTTTAGAGCATTTTCATCATGTCTTAAACTACTACCTGTTGGTGGTCTCTCTCTCACCCCCAGCCCCTGGCAACTACTAATCTACTTTCTATCTCTGTGGATTTGCCTTTTCTGGCCATTTCATGTAAATGGCATCACACAATATGTGGTCTTTGTAATGGGTTTCGTGTGACTTATCTTCCTGTTTCTCTGGTTTATCCACATCGCAGCATGTGTGAGTACTTCATTGGTTTTATTTTCTAACAATATTTTATTGTAAGGATACACCATATTTTATCATTCTTCAGTTGATGCACGTTTAGGTTTTCCACTTTTGTATTATTATACAATAATAATACAAAATAATGCTGTTGTGAACATTCACAGACAAGTCCTTGTGTGGACTAAATGTTTTCATTTCTCTTGGGTATAAACCTAGGAGTGGAATTACTGGGTCATATGGTAACTCTATGTGTAACCATTTGAGGAACTGTCAGACTGTCTTCCAAAGTGGCTGCACCATTTTACATCCCTCCAGCAGTGTGTGAGGGTTCCAGTTTCTCCACATCATCACCAACACTTGTTTTTATGTCTTTTTTATTATGGCCATCCCAGTGGGCAAGAAGTGGTATCTCATTGTGATTTGGGTTTGCACTTCCCTGTCAGCTAATGATATTGAGCATCTTTGGTGAAGTTCAGTTTATCTGTTTTTCTTTTGCCATTTATGCTCTTTGTTGCTTGTTGCTTTTCTTATATTTAAGAAGCCATTGCATAATCCAAAATCACAAAGATTTATGCCTATGTTTTCTCCTAAGAGTTTTATAGTTTTAGCCCTTACACAGGTCTTTGATCCATTTTGAGTTAATTTTTGTATGTGGTGTGAAGTAGGGGTCCAGTTCATTTCTTTCCATATGGATTCCAGTTGTCCCAGCACCATTTGTAGAAAAGACTGCTCTTTTCTCATTCGATGACCTTTGTCGAAAACCAGTTGACCATAGATGTATGGACCTATTTCTGGACTCTCTCCAGTACCACACCGTCTTGTTTACTGTAGCTTTGTAGTAGATTTTGAAATTGGGAAGTGTGAATCCTCCGACTTTGTTCCTTTTTTTTTCAAGATTGTTTTGGCTATTCTGGGTCCTTTGCTGTTCTATATGAATTTTAGGATCAGCTTATCCATTTCTGAGGGGGGTGGGATTGCATTGAATCTGCAGATCAGGTTAGGAGTTGTCACCATCTTATAAAAAAAAAAATAGTGTATCCTCCAACCCATGATCATGGGGTGTCTGTCTTTCCATTTACTTCAGTTTTTAATTTCTTTCAAGAGTGTTTTGTAATTTTCACAGTACACATTTTGCACCTTTTTTGTTAAATTTATTCCTAAGTATTTTATTATTTTTGGTGTGGTTATAAATGGAATTGTTTTGTTAATTCAATTTTCAGATTGTTCACTGTGAGTGTATAGAAATATAATTGATTTTGGTGTATTGATCTTGTATTCTGGAACTTTGCTCCACTCACTGATTAGTTCTAATAGTTATTTAGTGGACTTCTATATACAAGATGTGTCATCTGTGAGTAGATTGTTTTACTTCTTCCTTTCCAATCAGATGCCTTTTCTTTTCTTTGCCTAGTTGCCTGGCTAGACCTTCTAGATAATGTTGGATAGAAGTGGCAAGAGCTGGGACTTCCCTGGCAGTCCAGTGGTTAAGACTTCGCCTTCCAGTGCAGGGGGTGCGGTTCGATCCCTGATCAGGGAACTAGGATCCCACATGCCTCGAGGCCAAAAAAATAAAACATAAAACAGAAGCAATATTGTAACAAATTCAATAAAGACTTTAAGAATGGTCCACAGCCAAAAAAAAAAAAAAGAAGAAGAAGAAGTGGCAAGAGCTGACATCCTTGTCTTGTTTCTGACCTATTACGATGATAGCTGTGGGCTTTTCATAGATGTTCTTGATGCAACTGAAGAGGTTCCTTTCTGTTCCTAGTTTGTTGTGTGTTTTTATCGTGAACTGGTGTTGGGTTTTATCAAACCTTTTTTCCAGGTCTCTGGAGATGATCAGAGCAGTGTTTTGCAGTGTGATAACTGTTGAAAGAAGGACACCTTTTGTCTGAGAAGTGCCATCCAATGAGCAGTGCAGAAGACTGGAGTTCTGATTCAGAGCTTCAAGCAGCCTGGGAAATCCTCTTTCTTCCTCCTGACTTTTGGCTTTTTGTTGATTGTTTTCACCAGTTACTTTCTGAGCATCAGATGGGTCTGAGACCTTCACCTAGCAGGTTCTCATGCTTTCAGTCAGGATGGAGGAAGAGAAAATGGGAAGACAAACGAGAGTGCTCAAATGGCCTGGTGGCTGACCAGGTGATGGGAGCAGGTACAGAGGCGTAAAGCACATGGAGTCGGATCCAATAGGCCTGGGAGGAATCTGAGTTCCTCTCGACCACCCTTCCTCCCAGCGCTCCTGACGTTTGCTTAAGCGCGTCCCCCTGCCTTTCACATTGCCCCTCCTTTCCTCCTCCCTCTTTTCTTTCCAGGTTTCTGTAGGGGGTGCAGCTAAAAAAAACAAGAAAGGGAATTCCCTGGTGGTCCAGTGATTAGGATTCCAGGCTTTCACTGCTGGGGGCCTGGATTTGATCCCTGGTCAGGAACTAAGATCCTGCCAAGCCACACAGTGTGGCGAAAAAAAAAGAAAGGTACAGAAAGATAATGCTTATGCCAAAGTTAGATTCTCATGAAAGTTTGTTTGCATGTGCTGAAGGGCAGCTGGTGGCCAGGGTGCCGTGTGACCAGAGGGATAAGTGGGCAGTAAGAAGAGAGCCTTGAGGGCTTCCCTGGTGGCGCAGTGGTTAAGAATCCGCCTGCCAATGCAGGGGACACGGGTTCGAGCCCTGGTCCGGGAAGATCCCACATACCACGGAGCAACTAAGCCTGTGCGCCACAACTACTGAGGCTGTGCTCTAGAGCCCGCGAGCCACAACTACTGAGTCCACGTGCTACAACTACTGAAGCCCATGCGCCTAGAGCCCATGCTCCACAACAAGAGAAGCCACCGCAATGAGAAGCCCGCGCACCACAACGAAGAGTAGCCCCCGCTCACCGCAGCTAGAGAAAGCCCGCGCGCAGCAACGAAGACCCAACACAGCCATAAATAAATAAATAAATAAATTTATTAAATTTAAAAAAAAAAAGCCTTGAAATGTCAGTTCAGGGAGTTTGGGTTTCAGTCTGTCCCTTCCATCCTCTGTCCTCCTCTACATGTTTACTTGTTGAGTCTGAGCTGTAATTCACCCTGGGTCGTGGTCTGGCATGTTCTATAGAACAGCCGTTAAATCCTTCTCTCTCAGAAGCCCAACCACTGTCTTTTCTCATTTTCATGATACCACCCAGGGTTACATCAGAACGTTTTGTTTCTTTCTCTAGTTTAAGCTTCGTGGTTTTTAATGAAGATGTTCAAGTTCTGGGTTTTCGGCAGTTGTGCGTAAGTCTTTTGTGGGGAATGCTGCAAGCATTGGCTTTCCCCGTCGGTGGGCGGTGAGAGGTGGTCTCCTGCACGGAGGCTCTGCCCGGCAGCCTCAGGTGAGCAGCAGGCAGGTGCCTCGTCCCCCCCGCGAGCGTGCTCCCTGTGTGCACACGGGGCACCTGCCTTCAGGTACAGTTTCTCCAGGGGTTGAGTGGAGTCGCTCGGTAGAACTTGCTGCGGTGAGGGAATGTTCTAGATCTGTACTCTCCAATACAGTAGCCACAAGCCATGTGTGACCACTGAGTGCTTTGGAAGGTGGCTAGTGGGAATGAGGGACTGAGCTTTTTCTTTCGTTTAGACTCCCATGGCCATGTGCAGCTGGCAGATGGAACGCCCTGCTCTAGCCCAGGCGCTGGGGGTTCTTCGGGACAGGCACCGGGCTCTCCTCCCTCAAGTGGAGGCCCTCCAGCGCGCACCGCCAGCAGGGAAGCAGGGCCTGCTCTACCAGCTGAGTGTTAGGAAGCAAAGGACTTCCTTGTCACTC
This sequence comes from Balaenoptera musculus, assembly GCF_009873245.2. Classification (NCBI taxonomy): domain Eukaryota; kingdom Metazoa; phylum Chordata; class Mammalia; order Artiodactyla; family Balaenopteridae; genus Balaenoptera; species Balaenoptera musculus. The sequence goes on along the minus strand of NC_045794.1, from coordinate 97,708,067 downwards.
TGTTTGAGCCTGCCTTGCGTGGCCTGCCCAGATAAGTTGGTAACGTCTCTGTTTGGCAGAAGTTGGTGGCCGAGTATCCAGGGAGAGGGAGGCTGTCTGGGTCGGGGCCTTGGCCCTCTGGCTTTGCTGTCCCAGCTGCTGCAAACTGCTCCTCCATGCGGAGCTGGGACCAAAGAAGCAGCTTAACAAGGTGACCGTGTCTTGGGCATTTGTTGGTCTCTTGGATGACCTGAGTCACAGTGACCCAGAGCCTGCACTGCTCTGTGTAGCTTGCTGCTTGTATTTATCCCACACAGTCTTCTCAGGAATTCTGTTCTATATGTAATGGATCTTTGTATCCAGGAAAGGCATTCATTGATTGACTTTCTTTCTAGTTACAATAAAAATAAGTCCCTGAGTTTGAGTCCCCCATCTCTGTATGGAGTAAGGAACAGTTTGGCATTTTCATCTGTGCCTTGCTGCCAGCTGCCCAAACCTTAGAGAGCTGTTCATAACGAAGGGAAAACTTTTATCACCAGGGACATCTCCATGGAAACATGAGGATCTGTGGCTCCTGCAGCGTTTCCCCTTCCTAATAGTGATTGCACATTTGTGACATCACAGTTTGCTCTGTTGTGCTGCTTGTTATGTCACAGGCACAGGATTTGTCTCCAGGTGGGAGAATGCAGTAATAAGAACATGAGCGCTGTTTAAAAAAAAAAAAAAAAAAAAAAAAGATTTAATGTATTTAAATGCAATGAGCCACAACAATTAATACCAAAGGAAAAAAGAGCTGTGGTAGCTCATTTATAATCCCACTGTGCATATAGAATCTTGCCTAGAGGGGCTTTTTCTTTTACCCTCATGAGGAAACACAGCTGGGAATTTCACTTCTGTAGCCACCCTTCCAGCAGCATTTTAAAGCTGCTCTCTCCGCTGCTGACTTTGATCTTGCGGCAGTGGGTTCAGAGCCCCAGATGGGTCATATGAAAGAACTGGTGGTCTGGCCTCTCCCTGGAGAGGAGCTCTCTGCATCACAGGGCCTTGCTCCTGCCCTCTTTTTCCCCTCCTTCGGCCCCAGGAGCTGAGGCTGCCTCTCAGCGAGGTGGGGTGAGGCTGGCGGGTCCCTGAGTCCCAGCCTGGATTTTGCCATTATGAGTACTAAGCGTAGCTCTGAGGAGATTGTAGCTGAGTTGGAGACTGTCGGGGCTTGGCAGATCCAAAGGACGCTAGACATCCTTTCGTTTTCTCCCTTCCTGGGCTCACCATCCTCAGCATGGGGTATATATGGGTGCATGTGGGTATCTGAAGCTCCACATAGCTTGTTATGAGGAGCTCAGCAGAGTCCTCTGCCTTTAAGCCTAAAGAGAGGACTCAAAGTGGAACACTGTTCTGGGGTGCTGATGTTTGTGCCTGGAAGCCACCCTGCCGACTAGACAAGCTGGTGAGTCTGTTCCAGCCTGCATGATGATCCAGCCGTTGACTCTGACCTCACTGTGGGGAAGTGCTGACCAGGCCCTCTGCACAGCGCGGGATGTTGCCAGGGGCTTAAAGGAATCAAACGAGAGGCTGGCGGGCCGGCAGTGTGGGGCCAGGCGCCTGTCCAGAGCCCTCAGGAGAGCTTTTACTGCACTTCCTGCCACTCTTGGCTCTTCCCCAGCAGAGCCTGGCTGGAGGCAGCCCAGGAGAGGCTCCCCGGCCCCTTGCAGGTGTCTAAGCCCTCCAGCTGGGGTTCTCACCCTGCCAGGAGCAGGAAGTGCAGTTCCTGATGCCCGGTGGGCATGACGAGAACGGGGACAGCCCCTGCCTGCTCGGGAGGCCTAGCCAAAAGGTGCACCCCGTCTCGTAGATTTGTTTCGGAGACTTCCATTCCCAGGAGTACCTGGCATTAGTTCCAAGTTGCCTGTAGTGTTTACTTACATTGTTTTATTTCTTCTTTTTAACTTTGAGGGAACATGTTTCCTAGCTTTAAGCATGTTTTACTAATGGTCCATCACAGCTGGTCACTGTTCCGTGGCAGTGAGGGGACCTGAGCCACCTCTGCCTTTCTGATGGCATCTTTTCCAGCTAACACGGCCCCCCTCCTTATTTCTGTAAACCCCTGTGGTGTAAGGGTGGCCTTTCCCCCCGCCCCCGTGGCCTGTGCTGTTTCTCTTTGGCCCAAACTATAGACTCTGCCAGCATGCTCTGCTGCCACAGCCCAGGTAAGGAGAAGGTGCTTCCCTCGAGCTCCAGCTGTCCGTCTCCTGCTGTTCGTGAGCTCTCTGGCAGATTGGAGCAGCAGGAGCCTCGGTCACACCATGTACTTGTGGGTTTTAAATTAACACATTTCATTTACTGCTGTGCTGTTTGCTTGGAGTGGGGAGGGGATGGGGATGCAAAGGTTAGCAGGACTTGCTGTTTCTCATGCCCCGAGGCTTGCCCCAGGCTTGCCCCGGGAACTGTGAAGACTAAACCCATCCGACCCTAGAGATTCTAGGACTCCAGAAGGGGAGGTGGCTTAGCCAAATTATGAAAGGGTCTTTATTTATTTAAGATTATAGAAGACCTCAAAAGTTTCCATTTGTGTGCTCCCTTGCTTATTACTGTTTCACTTGAAATCTGTGGGTACACAGGCCGCTAATCTGGACCTCACTTTAAACCTGAGTTAAATTGTAAATTTAACAAGACTAAGTACCACGGCCGCCTCCCGCCTTGGTGCCTGGGAGCTCTCTGAGAATGTGTGATCAATATTTATTAACATTCTGCCACTGCATCTCGCACCAGCGACCTGGCTGTCGGTCTTCGGGAACTGTGGTGTGCAGAGTGAGCTCGTTAATTCGGTTTCCTCGCCCTGCTCCGCGCACGATGCTTGTGCCGCAGAGCACAACGCCCCTGGAGGCAGGTGCGCGTCCTTGCCGTCATGGAGGATGTGTCACCGTGTTACCAGTTGGAATGAGTGATTTTCCTCCAAGGATTAATTGCCCCCTCATGGGATTTCACATCCTCTGAAGCGTTTAGCAGGGATTATGGAGCTTCTGCAGTGTGTCCATGGGTTGTGTGTGGGGCAAGGGTGGAAGCGGGGCTCGCGGGCCTGGCCTCCTTGCTGTCTCTGACCTGTGACTCTCCACAGAGGAGAAAAGATGCCTCCAGATTCAGAGTGTTTTCACAAGGAAGCTTTGGCGTGGGCCTGTGGAATGGCCTTAGCCTAAGATAAGGAATTTTAAAAATAATATTTATTGGAGATTGTTTCTGATGATTAGAATAATAGGATATGATCATGGACATACAGAAAAAATAAAGAAAATTAAAATCACCTATAATCTTACTATCCAAAGAGAACCACTGTCATATTTTGGTAGATTTCCTTTGTCCTTTTTTATGCATATAAAATATTTTGGTAAAATTGGTATTGTACTTGTACATTTATGTATCCTGGTTTTTTGAGCAATTTGCATTGTGTTCACTATTCTGAAACATTTAACGTTGGACTGACATTCCACCATGTTGAGGTGCCATAGCTTATTTGGGGGTGTCTTGCGTGTTTTCCTATTAGAAATCATAGTGTGGAGACCTCTTATCTCCATGTGTCACCCTGTCTGTCCTGGCCAGCGTGGCCCCATGCCCCTCAGGCTGTGCCGCACGCCAGGCTCCTCCTAACTGTCCCCTTCTGTCTTGCAGATTGTTTGCTCCATGAGGAGAACTTCTCGGTGAGATGCCCCAAGCACAAGGTGAGTCAGAGCCTGCAGAGCCTGTGCTCCCCGCAGGACTTGGGGGTGGCGGCGGGGCTCCTCCTGAAAGACCTGGAGACCAGACATTGCAGAGTCACGGCCGCACCGCCAGGGCCCAGGCTGCCAGGCTGCCGGGCTGCCGAGCACTCCTGGCCCCGGAAGTGCCGAGATGCACATGGGAGGGAGCCCCGTGGCGTGGGGTCGGCACCCATGGGGTGGCGCAGCTGGGGAGAAAGATGTTTGTCTGTTAAGAAAAATTGGAAGAGAAACACACACAGCTCCTGGTTTCCCCCGCAGTTGAGTGAAACCCCAGATCACAGATTGGCGTGAGGTGAGATTGGTTGTAGGTCTAGGTACATAAGCACAGGTGTCTTCCCAGACTAAAGAGAGTTGACTCCAGGCTTTTGGGGAAACTCACAGTCTCCTCCAGGTTTTACTTCAGCTGAAGCAGGTGGTGTCTGCAGCTGATTGAGGAGATGGTCACTTGGTCACCTCTTAAATTTAGGAAAGGAACGAAGATGGGGGCGGGGGTGTGTGTGAATGGCCTGTTTCCAAGACACCACATGCGAGTGTGGAGACGGGAGGGCATGGAAAAAGGGACCCGAGGGAAGGACTGGGATGGTGGAGACCCGCCACCTGGCAGTCCCTGCAGCGGCGACTCTCCTCCAGCTGAGGTCACACTGACCCCTGGTGGCCACTGGTGCTCACAGTCTTCAGTCTCTAAGTGGGGCCAGAAAGTACTAGAAAGAGGTCGTCCTGACAGCTCTGCCCTCAAAATGCTTCTGAAAGATGCTTACTTATGCTTTTCTTTAACAATTATTTCCCAGTATGGATCATAGGATCTTACAATTTTCTCTCCATTTTTTACTTAATTTACATGTTTTTATTTTAAAAAACTTTCCTTTTTTAATGGTCACATTTTACCTCAGAAGACCCTGTCTGAGTATCTCCTGTTTGTCACTCAGCACTGACTCTGCTTTTTCTTTCCTTTTCTGTGTGCGTTCCTCTCCTCACCTCCGCCTGCCCCGACCCCCACGCTCGTTCTCTGTCCCTCCTGTCCTGTCTCCTTGGCTTTGCCGACGTCAGCCTCCCCTCCCGTGCCCTCTCCCCCACTTGCAGAACAAGACAGCGAAAGGCAGCCTCAGCACAGAGCAGTCGGAGCGGGGGTGAGGGGGGCAGTGTGCTCGTGGGAATGGAAAGTACAGCAAGCACAGGTGAGTCGGGGCCGCCACCGCTGCTGGACTCCGAGTGGGTGTCGGGGCCTCTGCCTCCTGCTCGCCCCAGGCCAGGCTGCCCCACCGGCATTTCATCGCATGGACTCCAGCACCAGGTGGATTCAGTGTCTTTCCATCTGTTGCTCAGCTCCCCAGAATACGTGTGGAAAGGTGGCGTGGGGCTTTAAAATGGTCCCATCCTCCGCTGGGGTTCAGGCCTTGTGTGTGGAGTCCCCGGGGGCAGAACGCAGCTGGCTTCCGGGACGGAGCTTCTGGGGTGTGGGGGCTCTCGTGCCGGCAGCCCTTGCTCTTTCCCTGTCTCAGAAAGGCTTCTCGCCAGAGGCCTCTTCTTAATTTACTTAATATCTCTAAAGCTTATGATGGGTTCTCCTTTGAAAAACCAAAAATATCCCAGGTTTTGTCATTTGAAATCTTTTTTTTCCCCCAGGTCTATGAAGGATTCCTTTTCCTAGAAGTACAAAGGGAAGGAAAATCCCCTCAACGATTTAGTAGACTTTAGCATCCCATTTAACTTTACTTTTTAAAATCTCAGGAGGTTGAGTTGTGCTTTTTGTGAGTGTGTCGGGGGGCTCGTGGTCCGGGCTGGCAGCGTGTGCCTGTGAGAGCAGGATTATGGGACTTGGGCCTCTAGAAGCAGCAGGCCTGCGGTGCTCCCACTGCCTTCCTCACCTGCCCCGTCCTCACTGAGCAAAACAGATCATGAGAAGAAAAACCAAAATGTAACTTGGGGCACTTGCTTCTACAGGATGGGGTAGGGGGCTGGTTGTCTCAGACCTGTTTGTTAAGGGATTGTTTCTCTGCAAGTGAGGGCATCTGTGTTTACTCCAGGCGTCTGAGACCCACACAGGAGTGCTAGGCCTGCCTCTCTGGGGCAGCACCGTGTGCCTGAGTCTCTGTGGAATGTTCCCTCCCCCTTGTTACAAGTTGGGGTGGGGGGTGTCTGCCTTTCTCTGGAATACCCAACAGTAATTTGAGGAAGAAACAGAATTCACCTCAGAATGTGGCAGTTTTCATCTGGGAAGTCACCTGTTTCTTAGGTGGGTCCCGGTACTGACCTCCAGAGAAGGCCCCTGCGCTGAGTGATGAGTCTCTGGGGCCAGTGGGGGTTACAGTGCTTCCTTGAGGGGCTGTCGAGTGAGGACTTTGCACTCACACTTTTCTGTCTTGCTCTTCCAGGGAGTAGGGCTGGGAGTGGAGGGAGCAGAGCAGGGCGGGAGGGTGGGTCGTCACATGGAGCCCCGTGCACTTCTAGAACCCGCGGGGTCCACTGACCCTCAGGGCAAGCAGCAGTCTGGGTGGTTTTCAAGAAGGTTTCTGTTGGCCCTTCTACTGTGTCTAGGCGGCTCTGCCACCTTCCCGGCTCAGGTGGTTAGGGCTAGGTTGTATAGGAGGCCACGTGGAATGTTCCTGGAAGTGTCCAGGAAGAGCCAGTTAGGGAGAGAACCAACCGTTGGTTACTCAGTGCCTTTTGTTCCTGTCCTGGAATCCCAGCCCGTGTTTGAGAAAAAGAAGAACTCGGGGCCCTGGGCCTGGTGGGCAAATCTCCTCTTGGAAATTTTAATTTTGTTCATCATCGCTTTTCTCTCTGCTCATTCTTGGGCTCTGCCAGCTGACAGAGCCCTCGGCTCTCGTGGGACAGTAAGCTTCATAGTTCATTCCTCAGAAGCTTGGTGTTATTGTTCCTGTTTATACAGAAGAAATGAGGCGCTGAGTGATTAAGTGGCGTGTCCCTCGGTTTGGGGTCGTTTCGAGTCTGTTGAGGTCAGACCTTCGCCTCTTGGAGGGAAGGAACGGACATGCGCCTCTGGTCTTGTCCACCTTAACTGCTTGTCATCGAGTGCTTCCCCGCGAGGCTGGACCCGTCGTCCTGGGTTCGCGGTTCAGCAGTCACATTGCAGGGCTTTGCTGTCAGCCCTCCGCAGACTGTGCGGAAGCCCCAGTGATTGGGGACAGAGACGCAGCCCCCCACCTCAAGGAGCATTCGTCTCGGGGTCCGTGCTGAGGACACAGAGCCACCATCGTTGGGTCTCCCGACAAGGCAGGGAAGGGACAGTGATTGTACATGTGCGTTCCGGTTCGTGGCGCCCCACTTTCTCACCCAGAGCGGTGTGCAAAGTGCTGTGTGACCAGGCTCAGGCCACTTAATGTCTCTGTGCTTCAGTTTTCCTTCTGTGAAAGGAGGGATAGCAATGGCCAGCCTTGTGAGGATTCAGTTGAGAAATGCTTCCACCGTGCCCAGTGCAGCCTGGCCTGGGGTGCGGCGTCAGCAGGTGCTGGGCGCACTGCCCTCTCAGCCGTGCACAGGAGGAGCAGGAGGGTCAGAGCCGCAATCGGACCCTGCAGCTGCCCTGTCTGGCAGAAAACCCCAGGGCTGGGGCAAGGAGATGTGAGTTCTAATCTCCCGCCACCACGTGAGGCACCTGGCGCTTGTCCCTCACCAGGCCAGCAGTGCCGCAGAGGACAGGTCCTCGGGCAGCCGTCCGTGGGCCGCCTCCTCCCGGCTCTGGATGAGGGAGCCGTGTGGCTGGCCTCTGCCGCCCTCTCCCCATGCTGAAGCCTCCCTGGCTCAGGGCAGCGAGTGGGCAGGGCTCTGACCGCGGAACCCCTCCCCCCGTCTTCCATTCTCATCTAAGTAAACAAGGAGACCCCACCCCCCAGGTCTCCCGATCCAGTGGGCAGGAAGTAGTAACCTCCGTCCATCTGCTGCCTTGTCCTGGGTGCCAGGGGGTGCCAGCTGCACACAGCAGCCTCCCTGCCCTGGAGCTGGGCCTTCCCGAGCAGCTTCTGTGGTCGGAACGTCACACAGCGGCCCGCGTGTGAACAGCGTCATGTCCCGGGGCTCCCCTTCCCTCCCACCCCAGCTCCGGCAGCCCCTCATTGCCTCCCACAACTGCAGCTCCGCTCAACTTCAGAGGTTCCCGTCCCCGGTAGGATTAAGTCCAGACTGCTCAGCACGCCTCTGAGGGCCCGTTGGAGTCTCCGGTGAGGCTCCTTCGGCTCCTCTGAGCTTCCTCCCGCGGAGCCCTGGTGCTCGCGCTTAGCTCCCTGCGCTGGAACACTGTGCCTCCGTCTCTTCTCAGCTTCTGTGTCACTTCCTCACGGCAGCCTGCCAAGTCCCCTTGTCCCCACTCTGCAGCCTTCCTGGCATCACCACAATCTCGAGTCATTTGTGTGTTCACGTATTGTCTGCATCTCCACTAGACTGTCTGCCCAGTCCTCAGGGACCGCTGTCTCTGTCCCGTCGTGCACTGGCCGGAGGGGGCACACGGCAGTCCCTGTTCTCGCAGGGCGGACAGCCGTGTTAAACAGAGGAGCACCTGCAGCCCAGGGAGGAGAGTGCTGACCTGACGGCGCCCGGGTGGGTACAGGTTGAGGACGAGGCCGCCCTCCACACCCTGGCCAGGTCCCGTGGGGCTGAGGGGGTGCCGCCTAGCCGCGGGTGGAGAGGGCAGCTTGGCCTCAGACGCGGGAGGATTTGGAGGACAGACTGACCCGGCCCAGGTTCAGGCCACGGAGGTGAAGCTGAAGGGCAGCAGGAAGGAGGGTGACGAGGGCGGGGGTGTTGGAAGGCTTTGGCCCAGCGTGAAGTCCCGTTCGCCGGCAGCTGAACGTGCAGATGCCCTTTTACAGAGAAGAGTGCAGGTCCTCAGCACAGAGGGCCGCCCGCTCGTTCACTGGCGCAGCGGCTCCACGCCTGCTCCGTGGCTCTGCCTGGGGTGCTGCCTTCTCAGCCACGTCCTGTGCGTTTGGATGGGGCCCACAACAATGGAGGCTCGAAGGCAGAGTCCCTGGGGCCCAAGCAGAGGAGCTTTGCTGGATGTGAGCCCCAGTCCCACTTCTAACCAGCCACGTGGCCTTGGGCCACGTGTGTCACCTCCCTCAGCTGCCTCATCTCCAAGATATGGGGGTCAGGCCTTTCAGTGTTACTGTGAAATAATGTCTATAAAGCTCCTAGCATAGTGCCTGGCCCCTACTAGGTGCTTAAAGAATTTTCTTCCCATTCTCCCTACTGAAGGAACAGTTTTGAGGAGCAACTGAGAAGTTAGGATCCCATTACATTTCAGGGTATCATGTGTTTGGGCCAGTCTAGTATCAGACCCTGGGGAAGGTCCCTGCTGGGAAGGCTGGAAGACAAAGCCCCAGACGGGAGGTGCAGAAGGGCCGAGGCTGCCTGGACCACCAGGTCCCCCTGTGCCACCAGGGGAGGAGCCCACGGTCAGCAGCCTGCACAGCCCGCCGGCCAGGCAGACCCTGGTGCCGAGACAGCCTTCATTCTGAGGATGGGCGCTGGGCTGGGGCCTGCTGTTGTGAGTAATGAGCAGGGTAGGAGTGCAGGCCCAAGACTGTGCCAAGCACTGGGGAGAGGGCACACCCTGCCCTGTCCCTCCCTCCACCAGCAGAGCTTTGCAGGATATGCATGGCACCTGTCCTCTGTCCTCGCCTGAGAAGGCTGCTTCTCCCCCCTTTCCTGGCAGCCTTAGCCTCAGGAAACCAGAGTGAGGAGTGGAGAGTGTCCGTGCTGGGGGAGGGGGAAGCATGGACCACATAGGTGGGGCCAGAGCCACCATCAGTGCTGGGGAAGCCACACTGTGGCCGGGGATGTCCTGAGGATGGCTCAGCCGCTGGCCCACGTCCCCAGGGCCTCCAGCTGGAGTCCCGGGGTTTGCTTTTACCTGAGGGTGGCGACATTGTCCTGCTGTCTCTGTGAGTCTCTTCCTGTTTATTCATGTTTTCTGTCGTGCAGTTAGGAATCTCTTTATGGCTCGTGCACACAGACCGGTCTAAACTATTTTGCGTATTAGTAAGTTTTGTGGAAACAGAAAAGGGGATAGTGGTGTCTGGGTTTTCTTGAGGTTTATTGGTTGGAGGAGGGCACCAAAGAGGGTTTGAGGAAGAAGCAAGGTGAGCCCTCCGACACACACACACACGCACACGCACACTCACACACACACACACACACACACACACTTTCCAAGAGTGCTGTGATTGGCAGAAAGGTGAGGGTGCCACCACTCTTGGCTTCTGGCGTAATTTTTCTGGATTGAATTCCTTGGAAACTGCTGTGTCTCTCTGAGATCTTTGCACATGTAATGAATGACCCACGAAGCATTCTGAGGAGGCGCTTGGTACAACCCCACGTACCCCATGTGATCACCAGGATAGTCTTCCTGAGCCTGGAGCCTGGGCTGGAAGGAGAGACGCCAGTGGCAGGGCCTGGGGAGCCTCAGAGGATGAGCTGAGACCTGCCTTCCGTCAGAGCTCCTGGGAGGAGTGTTCGCTGTCAGATGTAAAGAGTTGCCTGCGACTGGAGGCAGCTATCGCGCGGTCCTGAGCCGGCTCTTCCACAGACTGGCTGGGTGCTCAGCCACCTCTGTGAGGGCTGGTCCCTGCCACCAAGTGCCGAGCCCGCCTGCAGGCCCCAGATGGCGGGGTCCTGAGCAAGGGGTCGCCCCGAGAGCTGCCCCCCTCCAGGGCGGCCCCACCTGGCGGATCAGAGGATCTCTCCTGGTCTCGGTTCCTTCCACACACCCGGGCCAGGGCACTCAAGAGTCCCATCCTCCTGGCACAGCTGGCCGGGTCATTGCTGCCTTTACCCTGTTCCAGGCCCAGAGCCACACGGCTGGCTCCGCCATTGGTCTTGGGTGTCTGCAGTGTGAGCAGCGTGTTCACAGGGGTTCTGCAGCCACTGGACCCTGCAGAGTCCCCCACCCCGGCGCTGCCACGGAGCAGGGGCTGTTGGCTGCAGCACCACACGGGGGTTCCCAGCACCCAGTGTCTGCTTGTCTTGCAGGTGAGACTGTGGAGATGAGAAGGTGGTGGACCCTTGTGATGGAATGGAAATGGTCCTCCTGTGCAGCCACACCCCACCCCGCCCCACCCCGCGTGCCTGCCCGTGCCAGCACTTCCTTCCTAAGTTCTTACATCACTCTCAGACTGGTGACACCACAGGAAAGAAAGACCCAAGAAGTTGGAATGGCTGTTTCCATGGACACAATCTCCATAGTGACAATGTGGGGGGAGGGGGGAGGGGGGATGATGGGAAAGGGTGGGGGGAATTAAAAAAGGGAGGGATAAAAATATATATATATAAATCTATTTTTAGTCTGGAAAGACTTTGTTTAAATGAAAGGTGCGCTATCCCTTTTGATTCTATTTTAAAATTATCTAGCTTAAGAACTCCAAATTTGTTCCAATGACAGTGAAATTTAAATGTGAAATTGAACTGAACAAACTCTCATCTCACAAGGACAGGGGTGACTTAGATCCTTAGCCCAACTTACACAATTCAGAGATTCTAGACCCAGGGTTGGAAGAGCAAACAAACCACACCAAACTATTCTTTTGTCAGTAATTTGTCTCAAAGTGGGAAGGTCAAGGGGGAGGGAAGTGGGGATGGTCCGTGTTTTCAAGAGTGGGAGAATGATGTTTAAACACAAAAATAAATTTTTTCATTTCCAGAAACACTATTTATTTATTACTTTTAAGATTTTTATCTTTTGGGGGGGGGTGAAATTGGCACATGCCCCAAGGTCACAGCTGCATCCTGGGTCACTGTGGCTGGTGAGAGCCCCGAGCGTCCCACTAAGTGGCTCAGCTGGCAGGGTCAAGGGATGGCCGCCTCTGGGCATGTTTCAGGCAGCTGTGCCCTGAACCCCAGGACAGACGGGACGGAAACCTAAGCTGTAAGAGTGGACACAGGGAGGGACAGTGTCAGGTATGATCGTGTGAGGTAAGCTGACCAGGAACACCCACTCCACCCTTTTTTCTTTTGCTTTCATTTTTATAAAGGAAAAGGGGGCCTGTCAGTTGAGCAGCCCCATGCTACATGATTCTTTATGTTGTATTGTTTTGTTTTGTTTTGTAAATTGTACAATTTTTAAATATCTGAGTTTTAAAAAAAGAAAAAAGTACAAAAAAAATCTTAAGGCCTTAAGAAGGGGTTAGTGCATCTTTCAGGGGTCACTCTGCCGTGGGGATAAAATAGCTGTTTCACAAACAGTTTTATTTAAAAAACAAAACAAAAAAATCAAAAAAAAAATAAACTTCATTTTAACCTTGTTTCCTTTTTTGTTTAAAGCAAATGCGTCTCTTTCTCCTCCCATCCCAGTCCCCAGGGTGGCTCTGGTTCTGCTGCAGGGGCGGCTGCCAGCTCACTGGTCCAGCTGTCCTGGCCTCCCGAAGGCCCAGCAGCCCTTGCAGCAGAGCCTGGAATGAAACAAACCGAGGACTCCTGCCACTTGCCCTCGAGGGTGGAACTCACCCATGTATGGAAGATGGCCGGATTGCTTAAGTTGATACGAGGACATATTTCCAATCAACATTAATTTTAAAGGTTATTAAAAAATAATGCAATGTTAACGGACTTTATTTTAGAGAACAGTAATACTGGAAGGAATGTTGTGAAGTAGAAATAAGCAATTATAAATGAGTTCTTGTGTGCTCATCAATTTGAGGCTGCAGAAATGGCAGATTAATTTTGTTGTAATAGCTACATCAAGCAGTGCGGTCCACTTATAATTTTGCTCGGCCAGGATGGAGCTGTGTGGGTGGGTGTGCTGTGTGGGCCACGGAACCTGCATAGAAATGACGGCTTTTTGAGCTCCTTGGCTTCCCATCTGGTCTTGACTTGGCATTAACACAGTTCAAATGAAACTGATAGATTTCAGGTGTTGAGAACTAAACCACAAAACTTGGAAGATATGCATCTTAAGGAAAATATTTTCCTGACAGCAGATGGTTCTTCATCATTTTGCCTTTTGTTCTTCTGTCCTCTTTTGACTTGCTGATGATACTGAGTAAGGCACTTTTGATGGTTCCTCAAACTGGCTACTGAAATGACCGTTAACTGGGGAGTGGCCCTGTTCCAGGCTCCACTCCTGACTCTAGCTTTCCCGGTTCTGCAGGAAGCCTCAGCTGTTCATGTGCATTTCAACTCCTGCCACTTTTGAGCTCTATGTATTTTTTAACAGACTTTATTTTCTAGAGCAGCTTGAGGTTCATAGCAGTGTTAAGCAAAAGGTACGGCGGTTTCCCTCGTATGCTCTGCCCCCACACACGTGCACAGCCTCCCCCAGTATCAGCGTTCCCCACCAAAGTGGTGGTTTTTCTTTATGACTGGTGAACTTACATTGACACATCATTGTCACCCAGAGCCCATAGTTTACGTTAGGGTTCACTCTTGGTGGTGTACATTCTGTGGGTTTGGACAAACGTTTAATGACATGTATCCACCATTATAGTATGCAGAGTAGTTTCACTGCCCTAAAAATTCTCTGTGCTCCCCCTCTTCATCCCTCCCTCCCCTGAGCCCTGGCAACCACTGACTGTTCAGTCTGCATAGTTTTTGCCTTTTCCAGAATGTCATATAGTTGGAGTTACACAGTATGTAGCCTTTTCAGATTGGTTTCTTTCATTTGGTAATAGGCCTTTAAGGTTCCTCCTCCATGAAAGGTTCCTCTTTTCATGGCTTGATAGCTCATTTCTTTTTTAGTGCTGAAGAATATTCTATTGCCTGGACATACCACAGTTTATCCATTCACCTACTGAAAGACATCTTGGTTTCTCCAAGTTTTGGCAATTATGAATAAAACTGCTATAAACGTCAGTGTACAGGTTTTTTTGTAAGGAACGGCCCAACTGTCTTCCACAGTGGCTGTACCATTTTCCATTCTCCCCTGCAGGGAATGAGACTCCCTGCTGCTCCACATCCTGGTCAGCATTCGGTGTTCTCAGTGTTCTGGATGTTGACCACTCTAGTAGGTGTGCAGTGGTGATGTACTTTTTTAAAGTAATTTTTACGCCGTGGTTTAAAAACATAGCAAAACTACCATCTTAACCGGTAAGTGTACTGTTCAGTAGTGTGAGGCATATTCATATTGTTGCGCAGCCGAGCTCCAGAACTTTTTCATCTTGTCCAGCCAAAGTCCTGTTGCCGGAGAACTACCGGAGGGGCCGGCCATGCCCCACCTCCGCCCGCTCGCTCGCTTGCCCGCTGCCCGCCCGTGGCGCTCCCCGGCCACGCCCCCCCACCCCACCCCACCCCGGCGGCTGCCGGGCCGGCCCTCCACCTGGATCCCAGCGGGGCCCGGGTGGCCGTACCGCGAGTCAGATACCGGCTCCCAGTTTTGTCCCCGGGGAGGAGCGGAAATTGAGGGGTTTCTTCCGCGGGCTTGGCCATGCCGCGGGGGAGGGGGAAGGGAGCGAGTAAAATGCCACCAACTTTCCAGCGCCCTCTCTGGGCGCTGCAGCTCCGTACCTGCTTTCTAGAGCTCTCTCCAAGGGGTTTGCTCCGCATCGCGTTGGGGTCCCAGGGCTGGGTCTCCGTGCTTGGGGGCCCAAGGGCCTGGCACTTTCTGGTCCGTCATCTTGCTGACGTCACCCCGGGCTCAGTCTCAGGTCGCAGTGTCCAGTTGGGCCTTCCCTGCGCGGGCGAACACCTGTGACACGGAGACTGGGGGAGGGGAGGGAATGGGGGGCTCATCCCTCTAGCACCAGCAGCTTCACCAGAGCGGAAGCCAGCAAGGGCAGGCTGAGTATGTTTCTAAAATAATAAATTTCAGTAACTTAAATGCTGGCCCTCATAGAAGTTTGTCCACTGTAGAGCAGTAGCTCAGAGCATGAGTTTTGAGATAGACCCTAATGGTGCTCTGTGACTTTGACCCCGTGATCCCTGAGACTCCATGCCTTGGGGACCATAAAGCCACCTACCTTACAGGGTGTGGAGAGGATGGGGAGTGAACAGCAGTGCCCGGCATGTGAGTGTGCACAATGATTGAAAAAGGCCATTGGCCTCACGATCACAGGTTTTCCTCAAGTCCTGTCCTGGACAATAGGCCCCCAGTAACGGGAGGGCACTGCCTGAATTACAGGCATGTCTGTCACTGCCCTTCACATGTCCATTAGAGTGACTGGGGAGGGCATGACACATACAAAACACAGGGTAGATGCAATTTATCGAGGGCCACTGTGACAAACCTGTGATGGACCATCCCGCCAGCCCGACTAACACCACCTGATTCTCTGGCTGTCTGAGCCCCGATGAAAGACCACAGGCTGGATCTGAGAAGTCCCCAGGGTGCCCATGGGTCTTACCCTCTCAGTCTTTTGAGTGGCCTCAAAACTGGTCTCCCCGCCTCTTTGAGGCCCAAGAACCCCAGTTTCCCACAATCCAGTCCTCTGCCAGACTTGCAAAGCCCCAGCCTCAAGTTGCCCCCGTCCTGCTGCTTTGCATTGGTGCTTTAGTCCCACTGCCAGGTCACCTTGGCTTGCAGAGCCAAGCCAGCAGAAGTCCTCTGGGAAGTTTTCCCGGAAAGTGTGCTCCAGCCTGGGGCAATGTCCCCACAACCCTCAACGCAGTCCCTGCACTGCTGGCCTGGTGTGTCAGCTCTCTGGCTCCCACTCCTCTTGGTCATGAGCACCTTGAAGCAGGGGCCCACCGTCGCCTTCCCGCCATGCTGCCAGTGCCCAGCCCAGCACCCAGCACAGGGTGCATCCAGATAGGGTGGGACAGAACCCAAGCCTTGGCCAAGGCAAGATGCAGGAAAGGCCAGATAAACTGAGTAAGGCCCAGTCGGGCCCCAGCCAGCTACACCCTCTGGCCCTGGGCCTGGCAGGAGAGTGGAGATGTGAGAATTTGGAAGGGGAGGAGCAGCTTTCACAAACCAAGCAGGGATTGCAAATGTTGAAAGCCAATACCTGAAGACCACAAGCACTCTGTGTTGTCCTGCACCCCGAGAAGAACCTGGTCCTCTCCCCATTGGGGAGTGAGATGGGAGGGAGGGAATGGGGGTGTCGGGGTACGGGAGTGGGGAGTGCCTCCTCCAGGCTCTCCTTAAGCTAGGGGCGAGCACCTCCAGGACCCTGGAATACTCCAGCTGTTTTCAGAGAGGTTGCCTCACATACCCCTGGGACGGGTGAGGGGGCTTGACCCCTACCCAGGAAATGCCACAATTCCAGCCTGGAGGTGGCACACACCGGTGCAGGGCGGTACCAAGGTTTGCACATTTCGTTGAGGACTGGAGCCACTGAAGGGGACCAGAGAGTCAGGATTGGAAGGTGTGGTGCTGGAGCCAGGGCGGACTGGGCCCATGGAGAGGGAGGAGGCGGGCGAAGGCAGAGGCCTGAGAATCCATTCTTTGTAGTGCTCAGCAGGCCTGTGAGGGTGTAAAGAAATTACATCCCCATCTGGTATCCATGCCCTTGTCTTCTAGAGTTTGAACAGCTGACGTTCAAGGACAAATCAAGGAGGAGGAGGCAGGCCCACTCCTCTGAGGACAGTCACAGCCTATGCTAAGCCACCCTAGTACCCTGAGCTTACTGGCAGTCCAGTCAGCAAGGTAAAGTGCCCACCTCACATGTCTCCAAGTTAGGAAATGGGCACAGACAGGAAGGAGATTCATCACCTGGGTGGCCACAAGAGCTAGAAGGTCCAAGGACCAATTTGTGACAAACTTAGGAAAGGGTCTCTGGGCCATCAGACCAGCTGGTCATGTGACTAGGGAGCTCTGAAGACAATCCTGCCGCCTCCCCACCCCCAGATTCAAACTTGTCATGGCCACAACCAGGCGGAAATGGGTAGAAACCAAGGAAGCTGAGCCAGCAGCCAGCCAGGTGAAGGCCCCCAGCATCACTGCGAGCAGCCTCGAGGTGGGAGGAGGTGGGTTGGGTCCAGGCAACCACTGAGAACTACAAGGACTTGGTGCTGGGTCTCTGTGCAAGCGTGTAAGTGGTACATATGTGTTAATGTGTCTGGCTTTGTGGGTGTGTAAATATGCATGTGAGCATGTGAGCAGGCAGTATGTGAATGTGTGTAAGTGTGGTTTATGAGTGTGTGATTCTGTGTGTGTGTTGAGCATACTAGTGTGAAGTGAGGGGACACCAAGGACTTTATCCCCCTACAGTGGTCCCTCTGATCATTAGGACCTCCCTCCAGCACTGGGCAAGGGCCAGTAACAAACTTGGGAGGTGAAGGCCACTCAGGAGGAGGCAGGTGATACATGGGAGGACAAGGACATGTTCTAGGGGTGAGGCTGTGAGCACATTAGAGAGTGTGAGCCTAAAGTGACAGGTGGGTGGCAGGATCAAGTCTGAAGACCCCTGATTCTTCCTCAGAATCTTTACAGAGCTGGGGAGTCTGGCTAGGGGGAGGGGAGGACTTCTTGTGTCCTCGCCCTACCCTCCATAAGCACGTGGAGAGGGCAGGAGGGACAGTGGCCATCTGTGCACCTCACTTTCCCTGACCCCTCCCTGCACCCTCTGGCAGCACACTCTCCCTGGCAGGTTGGCTCAGGGCAGAGTGCAAAGGCCAGTCTCAGCTCCTTTTATAAAGAAGACCCAGACTGGTTGAGCCCTGGAGGTGCAGTGAGAGTGCCCTGCCTGGCCTAGTCCTAGGTGTCTGATGTGGTGAGGAGCCCTGTGCACACTGAGGCAGCCATGCTGCTGACTGGGGATACACTGGTGACCCTGGCCGTGGCCGTGGCCGTCTTCCTGCTCTTGGTGGACCAGATGCACCGGCACTCACGTTGGGCCGCACGCTACCCGCCAGGTCCCATGCCACTGCCTGGGCTGGGTAACCTGCTGCAGGTGAACTTCCAGGACCCGCTTCTCAGCTTTAGCCAGGTGAGGAAGGTGGGGGTGGGAAGTGGGCAGAGGTGGTCCTGGGGACCCCACCTAGCAGCAGACAGTGGGTGGTGGGTGAAGTCACAGGCCAAGAGGAGGAGGCAGATTTGAGAGGCTTCCTGAGGGAGGGCATTTGTTCAGGGCCCGAGAACAGTTTGGATTTTCCCAACAGAGGTCCAAGAGGGCAAAGGCCAGGGAGTGGGGGAGTACGACTTGGCAACAGGCTGGGGATTCAGCTGGCCAGCTCTTACATTATGTGAGCCTGAGTCCCTTATGATTACATCAGGAGGAAAGGTCTCGAGAATGGAGGAGAGGAGTCTGGTCTTGAGCCCTATTTAAATCAGGTAGTTGAGGTTGAGAGAGGTACAGTGATCTGGTTCAAATCTTTTGCCACCGTGAGACCTTGGACCTCACTGCTTACCTCTATGAATCTGTTTCTTCACCTGTAAACTGGGATGCTAACGTGGTCTATTGACAACTTTGGTGACCTCTGCACAGTCATAGCTGGGTGGTCTGATCCAACTTGAGGTCCTCGACCGTGGTGGATGTAATTAACCCCCAGGCTCACAAGACTGGATAAAATCTTTGCACCCCCTCGCTCCTGGTGGGGGCCCAGGGTTCCCGCAGGGCTCACGCCATGAGGCTGGGCCCGCAGCCTGGCGGGGCTTGGGCTTGACAAACGCCCTCGACCTTCGGACTGCAGCTGCGGCGCCGCTTCGGGGACGTGTTCAGCCTGCAGCAGGTCTGGACTCCCGTCGTCGTGCTCAACGGGCTGGCGGCTGTGCGAGAGGCGCTGGTGTACCGCAGCCAGGATACCTCCGACCGCCCATCTGCGACAGTCTACGAGCACCTGGGTTACGGGCCGCGCTCGGAAGGCAAGAGGAGGAGGGGGCAGACCGCGTCCCGACGGACACTGGGCCAGCAGTGACCCGATACCGGCAGGGCCAAGCGGAGGCAGGGTCGCGGACATTCGGTGCAGGGAAGAGCCAGAGAATTTGAAGGGGCAGCAGGAGGAGAAAGGAGTCTGTGCCAAGGGTCGGGGGAGGAGGAATGCGGGCGAGGCAGGGGGCGGGGCCTTACGGAGAGAGGGCGGCCCAGGGCCATCGCGGGCACGAAGGGGAGGTCAGGGTGGGCAGGAATGAGGACAAGGTCAGAGTGGGCGGGGCAGGGCCGGGCCAGGACCTTCCCCGAAGGGAAAAGGGGGTCCCGGTGGGCAAAGTAAAAATTGGAGCCAAGACCTGACCCTAGCAGGGGAGAGTAGGCGAGCAATGCGGGCGGGCAGAGAGTGGGACCGGTCCCCAGCTGGAAGGGGGTGTCAAAGTGGGCGGGGCTGTGTGAGCAGAACACCGGGAGGGGCGGGCCGAGGAGGACCGGCGAGCCCGCCAGCGCTGTGGGCGAGCAGAAGGCGGGGCCGGGACACACCCGAGCCACGCCCACGTGCCCGCTCCGCCCCCAGGAGTGATTCTGGCGCGCTATGGGAAAGCCTGGCGCGAGCAGCGACGCTTCTCCTTGTCCACCCTGCGCAACTTTGGCCTGGGCAAGAAGTCGCTGGAGCAGTGGGTGACCGAGGAGGCCTCGTGCCTCTGTGCCGCCTTCGCCGATCAGGCCGGTGGGTGCTGAGGGACAGGGAACAGGTTTGGAGAGGCTGGGGAAGAGGAGATGGAGGCGACGCCCTGACTTGAACCGTTCCCTCCCAGGACGTCCCTTTAGCCCCAACGCCCTCCTGAATAAAGCGGTGAGCAACGTGATCGCCTCCCTGACCTTCGGCAGCCGCTTCGAGTACAACGACCTTCGCATCCTCAAGCTATTGGACATATTGGAGGATGGACTGAAGGAGGAGGTTGGCTTCGTGCGCCAGGTGCGGGAAGGGAGCTGCATAGAGGAGGCCTCCGTCCTGCAAAGGGCCTCCCCGGAGGAGGATTTGCGTAGAGGGCCAGAGGAGGAAAGGGCATTCCGGGAGAGGAAACTGCAAGGGAAAAGGCCTGGAAGTGGGGAAATGACAGACAACACAGATGGGAGAGGCGGGGCGAGGGTCAGCGGGCTTAGGGGAGGGAGGGTTCCTTCATTGAAAGGCACCGGCACCCATGAGATGCAGACTTTAGGTTTGTCTTTCTGGGCCCAGAGCCAGGAGAGAGGGGCGAGGCCTGCACTTAGGGAGGAACAAGGTCAATGGTGGGGACATCCTGGAGGAGGCTAGGACCTGACTGGTCCAGGTGAAAGCCTGAGCACCACGAGGTCCCAGGGCCCCAAAGCTGTGACCCCCCCACAGGTGCTGGAAGCAATCCCCGTGCTCCTGCGTATCCCAGGGCTGGCTGCCAAGGTCTTCCCGGCGCAGAGGGCCTTCATGGCCCTGATTGATGAGCTGGTCACCGAGCACAGGATGACCCGGGACCGGGCCCAGCCACCCCGAGACCTGACTGACGCCTTCTTGGACGAGGTGGAGAAGGTGAGGTGGGTTGAGGGTTGAGGGCCCCGTGAGGCAAGCGCAGGCCTGTGTATCACCCAGTGATCAGACACCTGGACTGACAGGAGCAGAGTGGGAGGCCATTTGGAGGCTTCCTCCCTCTGTCCCTGAGCTTACCTTCTCTGCATGGCCCAGGCCAAGGGGAACCCCGAGAGCAGCTTCAATGATGAGAACCTGCGCCTGGTGGTGTCTGACCTCTTCTCTGCCGGGATGATCACCACCTCGACCACGCTGGCCTGGGCCCTCCTCCTCATGATCCTGCACCCAGACGTGCAGCGTGAGCCTAGCCCGAGGGGCCAGGTGGCATGGGTGAGGGAGGAGAGGGACAGCCTGAGGCCCCTGAGCTTGGTGGGTTTGGCCACCAGCAGCAGCTCTCTGCAGAGGTCACAGTGCCCTCCTCCTCCGAGTGGGCACAGCCCTACACAGGAGTCAGGAGGAGGTCAGAGCCCAGCCCTTGGGTCTGACCACTGTGAGGATGCTTGTTTTTCCAGGACGTGTCCAACAGGAAATCGATGAGGTGATAGGGCAGGTGAGGCCACCAGAGATGGCGGATCAGGCCCTCATGCCCTTCACCATGGCCGTGGTCCATGAGGTGCAGCGCTTTGGGGACATCATCCCACTGGGCCTGCCCCACATGACATCCCGTGACATCGAAGTTCAGGGCTTCCTCATCCCAAAGGTAGGCCTGCGGCTCTCCTCACCCCAGCTCAGCACCACCTGCCACCTGGTAGCCCCAACGTGGGCATTGCCAGGTGGGGTCAGGACTGGAATCCAAGCCACCCAATCCTCAGGCACTGAATGTCCTAGGCTGGCTGGGTGTGGGGATGAGAGCAGAGGCTGGGCTGGCCCTGTCCATTCAGAGCCCGTAGTCGGGTAGGGAAGACAAACTAAAGCGTGTCACAGAGTGTTGGAGGAGCCCGTTCACCAAGGGACAGGTGGCAGTAAGGGCACCCATGGGAGGCAAGTCACTCACCCTGCCATGGGGACAGGGAGGGTGCCGAGAAGCTTCTTGGGCTGAGGGTTACTTGAAGAGTCCAGGTGTGTGCCAGGCAGAGGGTGTGTGCCCATGTGTGTTTGGTCGCAGGGGTCCAGGCACCCCCCAGTCCAAACCCCACCCATGCCAGACATTTCCTGCCAGGGGACGACGCTCATCACCAACCTGTCATCAGTGCTGAAGGACGAGACCATCTGGAAGAAGCCCTTCCACTTCCACCCGGAGCACTTCCTGGATGCCCAGGGCCGCTTCGTCAAGCAGGAGGCCTTCATACCCTTCTCAGCAGGTACCTGTGGGGTACCCGGTTTGCTTACCTGTCCTGAGGGAGTCTTGGAGGGGTGGAGCCCAGGCCCCCAGGCTCACAGACCCCCCATGCCCACCCACAGGCCGCCGCTCGTGCCTTGGGGAGCCCCTCGCCCGCATGGAGCTCTTCCTCTTCTTCACCAGCCTCCTGCAGCACTTCAGCTTCTCAGTGCCCGCTGGGCAGCCCCGCCCCAGTGGCCACGGTGTCTTTGCCTTCCTGGTGACCCCATCCCCCTACCAGCTCTGTGCTCTGCCCCGCTAGAGGTGGGCACCAAGCCCCCAACCCACTCCTCAGCAGTAGCCCTGATGTACAATAAACCAGTCTGGTGGCTCCAACCTGCCTTGAGTCCCACCCGGGGCCCCTGACCAGCCCCTTGGTGGTCATGGGGCCTCAGCAGCCTCCCCAGATCCAGCCCCTACCCCTGCCTCATCCATCCTTACCTGGCATTTGACCCCATTTGAGAGATGGGTATACCGAGGCTCAGAAGGTGACACCTTACCCCCTAGTCACCCTTGGAGACCCAATACTGGTTACTTGGGTTAGTGACAAAGTCTATAAATAGGTCCTGGCTTCTGCCGGAAGGAACTAGAATAGGCTGGTGAGAGATTTCAGGCCCCAGTGGGGATGAGGAGGGCCCCACTCAACCTGGATGCCCACATTTCAGGCCCAGCCACACTCAGCTTGCACCACAGGCCAGCAGCTCAGCCAGCACCATCAAGTCTGCTGCCCCAAAAGGTGGCGAACTCAGGGATGGCTGGGAAGCAATGTGCTGGGTTAGCACCTGCAGCTCGGTCTTCAGATGCCAGAGCTCTCCCTGGGAAGCCTGATGGCAGCCCAGGAGTGAGCCACCTCCCTGGGCCTCTTAGTCACCCCAAGATAGGATGGGCCCCCTTTCCCTGCCCCTTAGGGATGCTCATCTCCCAGCCCCTGCCCAATAGGAGTTGCCACTCATGGCCACGCTGGAGTGGGAGGACACTCATCTAGGCTCCAACCCGGGGCTCCGTCCTCTGAGTGGCCCGGTCAGGCCAGGCACTCAGGAGGCTTGGCAGGGGCAGGGAATGAGCCCCTGTGGGCCACAGGCATGCCCTAGGGACAGGGGTCAACCTTGGGCCCATGTGACAATGGGGTGGCCAGGGCAGAAGGAGGCCAGGTGCGGAGCTCAGAGGAGGACACCCTGGCTCCAGTCCTCGCTCTGCTACGACACTGTGTGACCTCAAGCTTCTATTTCCCCTTCAGCCAATGAGAAGTTTGCACCAGATGGCTGCTGGGGCCTGTCTTCCTGCTCTGACTCTGGGGCTGGGACCTCATTAGCCTGCAGCCCTAGCTGAGGGCGGGGACTGCCACCCTCTACCTGTGCCCACCACCCTGACAGTTTGTTCTGGACTCTAAGCATGCACAGGCACCACCCAGGGGCTTCTGATGACTGTCTGCTTACCTGAGTCGTAAGCAGACTTCCTGGTACATTTAGGTTAACAGCTCGGGGACCACAGACACCCAAGGCAGAAGCACCGCCCCCAGCCAGGCCACTTTCGCCTTCATGACAGTGAGCTCCACAGCTCTTAGCATTAAGGGAACTTGGCCTCTCCCTTGGCACTGAGTCAGAAGACCAGCCAGGGCCCCGTTCAGTCTCCAGCGTATCCCCTGTCGTGGGCTTAGTGGCAGGAGGTGGTGTTCCTGCAGCTTATTGGAACAGGGAGCGTGGATGAAACCACACTGAGGTTGTGGAAACTTGAGGCCCCTGAAAGGAAGCAGCCAGGCCTGCAGAAGCAGCAACTGTGGATTTATTGGATGTTGTGTCATTCGTGGCTCTGAGTCTTGGGGATGTCAGAGGCTGGGAACCAGCCCAGCCAGAGCTTCCTCAGGAGCTGGGGGACCCAGCCCCCAGGGCTTTCCTCCATGATGTCCACCTCAGAAGCCTCTAAAAAGCACAAACAGACATGCCCTGTGGGTTCCTTGCTGGGAGGAACCTTTCCCCAGGGCCAGGGTACCCTCTGGTGCCAGGGGAGCAGGTCAGCGTTGATATAAGGCTAGGCATTCCTCCAGCTCAAGCGCAGTGGCCTCAAGTCCTGCCAACCCAAGAAGGAAGCAGGAGGCAGGGGGACTCATCAGGAAAGACAGGGCATCTGGCTACCTGGATTTCTTCCCTCCCCTCCCTGGGGCAGGAGGGTCAGGGAGGAGCTCGGCTGTCTGTGACCTCTGCAGGGTCACTGAGATTAGAGAGGAGGGCAGTCCTGCTACAGCAGGGTGGGGTCAGTTGTTTTACCAGAAGTATATGCAGCAATCTCCTTTCGGACCTTTTTATTTTCCTGGGAAGGAAGAAGGGGGACGGTGGTGGGATGAGACAGGTTCTACGTTGAGCAGATGGGGAAATAGGCCTCACTTCACAAGAAGTCAGGGGAGGCCAGGATTCAGATCCACTTTCTGCTCAGGCCATGTCTACTCCTCTCAGCTCCTCACAGAGCTGTTGCTCGACTGAGATGGCAGTTAGGCTCAGTCATCTTGGGGGTGCCCCAGCCCCCGCCCCCCATTGCCCTCCTTCCCCAGGGCCTCTCCACTCCACCCTGCAGTGCCCTGGGGCTTCTCAGTAGGACCCATGCTGGGATGTTCCAGTCGAGGCACCAGGCTTCCTTACCTCCCAGCCTGGGGTCCCTGCCGCCTCCTCCTCCTCAGATACCTCCTTCCCAGCAGGAATGGGGGAAGGAATGGGGCTGCCTGCCTCCTCTCCTGGGGACCTCATCTCCCCCTCATCCGAAGATAAGCTATCAGTCTCCTCCTTGGGGGCAGCATCATTCGGTCCTCCTGTTGCCTTGGGGGTCATGGCCTGCAGGGAGGGACACGAGGGCAGAATATGGGCAGAAAGGCCCACTGATCCCCTAACCCCTCTCCCTGTTCTCCACACCTGGAGTGTGCGTAGTTCTTTGTTTTTCCAGGGAAGCCCCTCCCTTCTCAGCTCGCGCTGTGGTAGGGTTGTAAGTTTCCTAGACGGGCCCTGCCACTCTCCCTGGGACCCCTGGCCATGAGCTGGGGCATCCCTGAGTCTCAGGGAGCGCTGACAGGAGACAGCCCCGGCCCCGGGCCCTTCCAGGGCAGGCCTCACTTACCTCAGAGTCTTGCTTCTCCCCACTCTTGACTCTGTGTCTCTACAGAGGGAAACAGGGGAAGTGATATTCAGCTATGAGTGTCTGGGAGGCCTTCCCTGCCTGGCCCATCCTCTTATTGTGTGTGCCTACCAAGGGTGCCCAGGACAGCCACCCCACCCCAGGGGAGGAGGAGTCCCCAGCCCTTACCCACCTGAGTGGTCACAGGGTAGCATTTATCCATCAGTCCCCACACTGGCCTTAAGGTCTCCCCTAAGGGCTGCACGACAAGGAGAAAGAGAGAGAGAAGGAAGGCTGAGGTGACATATTAAGGGCTCAGCTATGTACTAGTCCACTGTCAATGCCTGCTGCGAAGACACCTAAAGACTACCAAGGATTTAAGGAAAACTTCACACAAACAATAATTGATGGCTTTAGAAAGATGAACTTTGCATTTACAAAACAAGTATAGGCGCTAAAATAGGAATGTTCAAACAACAATCTCTAATTCTTTAAAAACAAATATGACATTATAATAGGAATTAAAAATTAAGAATTAAAAATCCAGTCAAACTGTAGAAGGTAAAGAATAGAGAGAAGAGAGTGGGAGGTCCAACAGCTAAATCATCATAGATCTTTCTGAAAGAGGGAACAGAGACAACAAACTGGGGTGGCAGGGAGAGATGTCAAATAAATATGTTCATTTTTTACCAAGACAATTTCCCAAAGATGAGCGACATGATTTTCCAGAAGAGAAGGAATCGCCAAGTGTCCAGGACAATGGATGAAGGAGACCCACCCCAGATTATGCCATCAATAAATTTCAAGACACTGAGGATGAAAAGAACCTAAAAACTTCCAGAGATATGAAGAAAAAGTCTGTTTTAGGAATTCAACTTTCATCAGACTTTTCAACACCAACCCTTTGAAGCCAGAAGAAAATGAGGAGCTTCAAAATCTGTCAGAAAATTATTTCTCGTCTAGAATTCTATACCTAGCCAAACTTAGTTAAATATGAATTAAGACCTTTTCAGATATGTAGTGTCTCAAGACTACCCCTCAGGAAGCAACCGGAGGTTGTGCTCCCCCCAAATAAAGAGTAACATCTGGGGCTTCCCTGGTGGCGCAGTGGTTAAGACTCCGCCTGCCAATGCAGGGGACACGGGTTCGAGCCCTGGTCCGGGAAGATCCCACATGCCGTGGAGCAACTAAGCCCGTGCGCCACAACTACTGAGCCTGCGCTCTAGAGCCTGTGAGCCACGACTACTGAAGCCCGTGCGCCTAGAGCCCGTGCTCCACAACAAGAGAAGCCACTGCAGTGAGAAGCCCCCACACTGCAACAAAGAGTAGCCCCCGCTCGCCGCAACTAGAGAAAGCCCGTGCGCAGCAACAAAGACCCAATGCAGCCAAAAATTAACTAATTAATAAAAAAATAAATAAACACAATGTAAATCCTCAATATTGATCTAAATAAAATTACAATACAAGCCTATTAGAATGACTAAAAAAAAGGTAAATGCTGGAAATGATATGGAACAAATGGACCCTCTCATTCATTGCCAGTGAGAATGCAAAATGGGTGCCAGCCATTTTGGAAACGTTTTACAGTTTCCTACAAAACTAAATATACGCTTGCCGCATGACCCCACAATCCCACTGCTAGGTATTTACCTAAGTAAAAGGAAAACCTATGTTCACACAAAACTTGTACATGAACATTTATAGTGGTTTTATCTGTAACTGCCAAAAAACTAGAAACAATCCAAATGTTTCTCACTTGGTGAATGGACAAACCGTGGTACCTCCATGCAATGGACAACTACTCAGCAATAAGAAGGAACAAACACTGCTACACACAACTGGGTGGACCTCAAATGCCTTGTGCTAAGTGAAAGAAACCAGGCTCAAAAGACTACATACTGGGGAATTCCCTGGAGGTCCAGTGGTTAGGACTCTGTGCTTCCACTGGAGGGGCCTCTGGTTCAATCCCTGGTCAGGGAACTAAGATCCCACAATCCTGCTGCACAGCCAAATAAATAAATAAAAGACTACATACTGGATGTTTTTTTGTTGTTGTTTATTTATTTATTAATTTATTTTACTTTTGGCTGTGCTGGGTCTTTGTTGCAGCGCATGGGCTCAGTACTTGCCCCATGGCATGTGGAATCTTAGTTCCCCGACCAGGATCGAACCCACGTTCCCTGCATTGGAAGGCGGATTCTTAACCACTGGACCACCAGGGAAGTCCTTGGATGTTTCCATTTATATGACCATCTTGCAAAGGCAAAACTATGGGAACAGAAAACTGCTCACTGGATGCCAGGGGCTGGGAGTGGGGGAAAGGTTGACTATAAATGAGTATGGGGGAATTTTTTGAAATGATGAAACTCTTCTGTATCCTGGTTGTGGTGGCAATTATACAATTGCATACATTTGTCAAAACTCACAGAACTGCACACTAAAAAGGATGGATTTCACTCTGTATAAATAATACCTTAATTATTAAAAAATGAGTGAAAAGAGCCCACTGTGTGGGAGAGGGACTTAAAAGCCAAAATGAGGACTTCCCTGGTGGTTCGGTGGTTAAGAATCTGCCTGCCAATGCAGGGGACACGGGTTCGAGCCCTGGTCCGGGAAGATCCCACATGCCGCGGAGCAACTAGCCCATGTGCCACAACAACTGAAGTCCGCGCGCCTAGAGCCTGTGCTCGGCAACAAGAGAAGCCACCGCAATGAGAAGCCCGCACACCACAACAAAGGGTAGCCCCCTCTCGACGCACCTAGAGAAAGCCCGCGCGCAGCAGCGAAGACCCAACACAGCCATAAATAAATAAATAAATAATAAAAATTAATTAATTATTTTTTAAAAAGCCAAAATGATATAAAAGTCAGCAAAAAAGCAAAAATGATACTTAAAATTTTTTAACAACTGAAGATGTCATTACTCAGAATAAAACATTTACAATGCCAAAAACTAGGATATAACTATACTGGAAGACTAGAGAAAGGTGAGATGTATGCTGGAGGTGGCAGTAAGTGTGCAGCTGTTACGAGAGCTAAATTCTCATCTTTCGTTGTAGGAATTCATTGGATAATGTTTAAATCTGAAAAATTGAGACAAAGCAGGATAAACATCCTATTTAGAACCATGGAGGCAAAATCAAAGGCTTCAGCTAGAAAATTGGAAGCTGGAAAGACTCCCACCCTGGGTTGTGGGAATCATGGGTGAAGAGGATTGGGACAAAAGATAGCTAGTTTTTTGTTTCAAGTCTGAAAACTTTGACTCCTTGAACTATGTATATGTATATCTTTGATGACAATAAAACTTTTAAAATGAAAATTTGGTTAATTAAAAAAAAAAAAAGGAAGCAACATAGGACTCTGTCTCTAAGGCACCTGCCAACATGGGCCTTCTTAGGGGCTCTCCAACCTCTGAATAGTCCCTCCCTAAATATGTAGCGCACACTTCTCAGTGTTGCTGGGTCACAGATAAGCTCATCCCCACGAAAGGCCTCTCTTGCCAATAGCACTAGATGGAGAGCAGGAGGCCTCCAGAGAGCAGGTACGTGGCTCTGTCCCGTCACCTTGGGCAGCCTGGGTCTAGTCACCGTTCCTCTGGGAGCCTACGTTTCCTCCTCTATAAAGTGGGAGCTGCTGGCTTGCTGCGAGGTTTCAATAGACGGGCAACACCTAATCCAGCACGTGGCCCTTAGTGGGCATCCAGTGTCCATTTGTGTTTTCCTGACAGAGGGCTGGGAGTAGGGGCTTCTGCCATAGGTTCCTGGACCTGGGACATTAAAGAGGGTATGTAACCCCAGGCAGGTGTCCTGCTCACCACCACCCCATTCACATATCAGTGTAGAACCATATTCCAGGGCTACTCACATGCATTAGGGGTCATCTGTTCCTTTAGGTTTGTCTAGGTCACTGCTACGGAGCCCTGAGGTGACCATACAGCCAGCCCATGGGGGGTGGGACCTCTGTTTGACACTTTGCCAGGAACACAGGGAATTTCTCCAGAGCCCTCACATTCTCACACACACATACACACACACACACACACACACACACACACACACACACACACGGTTGACCATTTGAGATCAAGGAGTATGACCTCTTTTTTTGCTACAGTGAGACGGTCCCTCTAAACTCTGACAGAGGTCCCTACCTGTGATGATTCCCCAGCAATCTCATGGTCAGGGGCTGTTTTCCCCACACACCCCTGAAAATAGTAGTACACCACTCCTGCAGGTAGATGAAGAAAGACTAGTTAAAACATTTAAAAGAGTGATGTAATTATTTCAAAATGTATTTACAATATGCCAGAAATTATATCCTTTTAAATTATTTTAATGTGTGATGAAAGATATTAGATATTAACTTACAATGTGTGAAGGGATAGTTTTTCAAAAGGTATGCAAGCAAAAATTTGCAGATCACTGCTGTAGGACATTATTTGGTTGTATGCGTTTTTTGGTTTGTTTCCGGGTTTTGTGGGGTATGCCTGGGTTTTAGAGTGAGATATGGGTTCAAATCCCAGACTCACCATGAAGGTGCAGAGGGAAGAAAGGGAGAAAGAAGACTAGCCTTGGCTCTGAGCAGTGTGACAAGCCCTGGGGAGCCAGGTACATGGCAGTCGCAGGAGGGGGCCTCTGGGAATCCCGGTGAGTAGATGGAGACTGGGGTGGCTTTGAGACAAGAACCCATTCCTTGGGTCCTGCCATCATCCCCAAATTACCCCAGCACCCAGACCCTTACCTGCAAGAATGAAGATGTGTACCACATACAGGAACTTGTATAGCCTGGAAGGGAAGCAGAGCTGAGTGTGAGGCTGGGGCCTCGTGCCCTCACCAGTGGGTGCTGGTTTTCCTCCCCAGTCCAAGCCCCAGGACCTATCCCACCAGCACTCGTCCAATCAATACTTGTGGATGAATGAATCCATCAGCTGTAACAGGGCTCAGCCTGGGCTCCCTGCTGACTGGCCGGCATGACTCTGTGCCTCTGCCTACTGCTGAGAAAGCCAGACTTGGCGCCTGGAACCCACAAGGACCCCCTGACCCACTCCCTTCTCCTTTCCTTCTTTACTTGTTTACACAGGCCCATCTTGCCTCTCCAGCCAGAAGGCAGGGACTTAGCCTTGGCTGGACATTCATAGTTGTTCATTCAAGTGCTGGATTAGCTCTTCCCCCCAAAGCCCTCCCTACTCTGGACTGACAGATCCCACAACCTGGATTAGAAATAATATCTCATTGTCCATCCTCCTCTTCTAGGAGCCCTCCCTTGGGACAAACAGAGCATCTTTTTTTTTTTTTTTTTTTGGCTGTGCTGCGCTGCATGCAGGATGGTTCCTCGACCTGGGCCTCCACAGTGAGAGCACCAAATCCTAACCACTAGACCACCAGGGAACTCCCTCAAACAGAGCATCTTGGCACTGCCAGGATGATGGCTCCCTGCCTACACACACACACACACACACACACACAAAGGCATGTCCCACCTGTCAGTACCAGGCCCTCCACTCTGACCCTGAGTCCCAGAGACACTATAACAGTCAGGGAAAAGGGAATATAGAACCCTATTTTCCCGTCCTTGTGGCACCAAGTGAAGGGTCCCCTTTCCTGGTCTTTTGGGGCATGGTAACAGGGCCCACCTAAACTTTACCTCTCTCTCTGGCAGCACAGACCAAACACCATTTTCAGTCTAAGAAGAAAAGATGGCAACAGTCAATGCATCACATAGACCCAGGGTCCTGGTGTTCCTTTACTCCGTGGCTTGCAGGGATTGCAATGGGCTAGAGGCAGTTGGGGGGATGGCAGGACCTCCACAAGCAGGGTTCATCCAGGGGAGAGCCTGCTGGTCACAGCTGGAGGCTAAACTCAGGATGGAGTGGGCTAGCACTAGGAGCTTGGAAAATGCTCAGTAATTTCTCCCGAGACCGCAGAGCCCCAAACAAAAGCTGGTTTCAATGTCCTCAGAGCTGGAAAGGTAGGTCCCAGGGAATCAGGATGGGAAAAGCGGGGTTGGGAGAGGATTAGGAAAAAGGTATAGCTCTATTAAACATTCGTGTAAAATGACCCCAGGTGTAGGTGGCTAATTATAATAGTAAATAAAAATGATTAAAAACTACCAACAGTTTAAAGTATTTTCTGTGTTATGCGGCATTTTTGGAATAATCTTGGGAGTACTGGGGGAGATTCCCTAGCCTCCTCAGAAATTCCCTGTCTAGAATCCCACCTTCAGTGTCAAACTGCATATAAACTGACACCGTGGTACAGTCAAGGTCTCCAGGGTGAGGTGGACCTCAGTGTGGCCTGGTGAGCCTCTGTTTCCCAAGTGAGTTCCCCATTCTCCACAGGGACTATTTCTGAATCTCTCTTTAAACCTCCAGCCCCTCCTCTGCCTTCCTCACTTTCACCAGGGAACACAGGCACTATCCGATGGGTGTTCCCTCGACTTTCTGCCGCCAACTCACCCATTCTCTGCTTCTCACAGGTCACTTCCTCTTCAGGGGAGGAGGCTGCGCCCCCCTCTCTGGGGCTAGCCCCCTCGTGTACTCCATTCATCTGGGCTTCTCATGACCTGGGTGTTTGGGGGTCCCCTCTCTCACTTGTATATTCATCCTTTCCTTTTCTGGCTCCTTCCCATCAGTATTTAAACATATCACTCATCTCTTCCACTAAAAAAAGAAAGGCCTTCCCCCTTGAACCCATATCCCTTCTCCAGATACCGTCCTTATTGTCCCCTACCCTTCACACCAGGCGCCTTGAGAGAGCCGACTGCAGTACGTGTCTTTACCCCCTTCACCTCTCCCTCACTCCACAGCCCACTTCAATCTGTTTCTGTCCCCATCAACCTCTGAAGCCTGTCTCACCAAGGTCACCAATATGCTCCTAGTCACCAAATCCAGTGGGCCTTTTTCGGGCCTCAGCTCACTTCACCTCTCTGCAGGGAACTACAGCACCTCTCTTCATACTGAATTACCCTCTCTGAGAATACTGCTAGCAGTATACTCAACAGTAAGCTTTTTAGTTATTTATAAGTTGGTGTGAGCAAAGTTATCAGGCTTTTTCTGAGGGAAGATTTGGAGGAGAGAAAATGAGTCCTGAGTGAGAGAAGAAGAGGGGGAAAGGGGGAACGTCAAGTAGAAAGGGATGCAGAAAAGGCAGGCTAGTAGTCGTAAAGACAATTTTCACCTGCTTGGGTGGTTTATTGAGGGCAACCTTTTGAAACTGCTTACCAAATCTACCGATCCTGATGACGTTAGTGATTTGCAGAGTATCCTTTGACCATATCAGTGTACAGGCAACCTATTCACCTCCCCTCAGGCTCCAGGACCGAGACTGAGAAGGGCACTGGAGCTCTGGCAGTCCAGTGCACAGCCCCTCCCTTTCACAGGAGAGCACTGTCTGTGTGTGACATCATGTCTTAGGGGGCTTTATGACAGGACAACCTCTCCAACCTTGGCCAGAGTAGCTTGTCATTGCCTCAGGGTGGCTTTAAATCCCAACCAGTCAGAGAAAGCACCTTTGTAGGTATCTCTTTTGTTCCATTCAATGCCATCAATGCTGCTTGAGCACCTGCAATGTGCCAAGCTCTATGCAAAGTCCTGTAGGGACACAAAGACACAAAGGTGTATAAGACTCAGTCTTGTCACATAACACAATAATCTTGTTTTTAAAATGAAAAACAAGAACACAGCCTGACCATTTCTAAGTGTAATCCATTTATTCTGCCAGTGTCTGCTGAGCTTTCATTCTGGTCCAGGAAAAATGCTGAGGGGATAGAAAGGTAAACAGGACACACAGACTGCCCTCAAGGTGCTTGAAGAAGTCAAATAGACATCTTCTGATTCAAGACAATAGCTTTTATACCCTCCCCCAAATTACTATAAATGTAACTAAATAATAATTACAAAACTATGGTGGTTAAAACTGAAGAATGCCTTAGTTTCACATACACATGAAATATTTATTCCCTGGCGGTCTAGTGGTTAGAACTCTGTGCTCACTGCCGAGGGCCTGGGTTCAATCCCTGGTCAGGGAACTAAGATCCCACAGGATTTGCGGTGCAGCTAAAATATATATATATGTGTGTGTGTGTGTGTGTGTGTGTATATACATATATATATATATGTATATATATGAAATAAAAAATCAAAAGGAAAGTTAGAAAGCATTTTAAACTGAAAGAAAAGAAAAAATATCAAAATTTGTGGGATGCAGCTAAAGCAGTACATAGAGGGAAATTTATAGCACTAAAACACCTATATTAGAAAATAAGAAATGTCTCTAGAAAACAAGCTTACGGTTACCAAAGGGGAAAGAGGGTGGGGGAGGGATAAGTTAGGAGTTTGGGGTTAGCAGATACAAACCACTATATATAAAATAGATAAACATGGGACTTCCCTGGCAGTCCAGTGGTTAAGGCTCTGCACTTTCACTGCAGGGGGTGTGGGTTTCACTGCAGGGGGCGTGGGGGCATCAGGGAACTAAGATCCTGCATGCCACGTGGCACAGCCAAAAAGTAAAAAAAATAAAAAAACAAGGTCCTACTGTATAGCACTGGGAACTATAATTCAACATCCTGTAATAAACTGTAATGGAAAAGAATATAAAAAAGAATATGTATAACTGAATCACTTTGCTCTACACTGGAAACTAACACAACATTGTAAATCAACTATACTTCAATAAATAATTAAAAAAGAAAATAAGAAACGTCTCAAATCAATGACCTCAGTTTCTACTTTAAGAAACTAGAAATGGGACTTCCCTGGTGGCACAGTGGTTAAGAATCTGCCTGCCAATGCAGGGGACATGGGTTCGAGCCCTGGTCCGGGAAGATCCCACATGCTGCGGAGCAACTAAGCCCGTGTGCCACAACTACTGAGCCTGTGTTCTAGAGCTCATGAGCCACAACTACTGAGCCCGCATGCCACAACTACTGAAGCCCGTGTGCCTAGAGCCCATGCTCTGCAACAAGAGAAGCCACCGCAATGAGAAGCCCGCGCACTGCAATGAAGAGTAGCCCCCGCTCACCGCAACTAGAGAAAGCCCTCGCGCAGCAACAAAGACCCAATGCAGCCAAAAATAAATAAATAAAAATAAATTTATATTAAAAAAAAGAAACTAGAAATGGAAGAGCAAATAAAAGCCAACGTAAGCACAGGAAATTTTAAAAGTCAGAGTGAAAAGAAATGAAATAGAAAACAAAGAAAAGAAAAAAGTCAATAAAACCAAAAGCTCAACAAAGTGTACAATCCTCTAGGTAGAATAGATCAGGAAAAAATGAATAAGATGCAAATTATCAATATCAAGAATGATAAAGGTGACTGATGCAGAGTCTATAGATACTAAAATAAGGGAACATTATGAACAATGCTATGAGGATAAGTTTGACAACGTAGATGACATGGACAAAATCTTTAAAAGACACAAAGTACCAAAGCTCATGCAAGAAGAAATATATAACCTGAATAACTCTATATCTATTAAAGACATTGAATTTATTTAACTTTCCCACAAAGAAAACTTCAGGTCCACATGGCTTTACTAGTAAATTCTACCAAACTTCTGAGGAAGAAATAATACCAGTTCTACACAAACTCTTCCAGAAAAAAAGGAGGAAATACTTCCCATCTTGTTTCATGAGGGCAGCATTATCTGATGTCAAAACCAGACAAAGATGACATGAGAAAACTACAAAACAACATCCCTCATAAACATTGATGCAAATATTATTTACAAAATCTTAGCAAATTGAAACCAACAACATATAAAAAGATAATACATCATTACCAAAAGAGTTTACCCTCGGGAATGCAAGGTTGATTCAACATTCAAAAACCAATCACTATAATTCACCATATTAATAGACTAAAAAACAAAAATCATATGATTATCTCAACAGATGCATAAAAAACATTTGACAAAATCAACATCTGTTCCTGAAAAAAATCTTCCAGCAAACTAGGAGTAGTTGGAACATCCTCAACCTGATGAAGGACATCTATGAAAAACAGAGCAAACAATATACCCGATGGTAAAATACTGAAGGTTTTCCCCTTAAATTCAGGAATAAGGCAAGGATGTTTGCCCTCATTGCTTCTATACAACATTGTACTGGAAGTTTTAGACAGTGAACTAAGTTGAGAAATAGAAGTAATTATCCCTACACCATCGGTAAACCTACCACACTCCTGAATGGGGCAATGATGTCAAAGAAAAAGCATAACATCAGACTTCCCTTACCATGCCTCATCTAGTCCAGTAATCAACCTAAAATCTGATTTATTATCACTTGTTGATTTTTTTTCCTGAAGTCAAATTGTATACTTTTAGTAACAGATTTCTAGAGTCAGAACCTCATGACTGCGATGATTCAGCCCTTTACATGTACAACTTACAAAACTACTTGTGTTAACATTCTCTCATCAATTTATGCTGCAAATTGCAAATGAGACAAAAACCTCTCACTTGCATCTATATCATAATTTTGCTCGTTGATTATACTAATGTTTTTCAAATTTGATACAATCAGCCATTAAAGGATGATCACTTCTTTCAATGAACCACAAAGATTAAAATTAAAAAATAAAAGAGAGAAGTAAAAGGTAACCAGATTGGAAAGGAAGAAATAAAACTGCCTTTATTTTGCAGACAACATAATTGTGTATAAAATCCTGTGGGATCATCCAAAAAGCTACCAGAGTTTAGCAAAGTGAAGGATATAAGATCAATATATAAAAATCAATTGTATTTGTTGTGAACCTAAAACTGCTCTTAAAAAAATGTATTAAAAGTCAATTGTTCATAGCACTGAACAACTGGGAATTGAAATTTTAAAAATACCATTTATTATAGCATCAAAAATATGAAATACTCTGACGAAAAATATGTGGAAGATCTGTACACTAAAAACTACAAAACATTATTGAAAGAAATTAAAGACCTAAATAAATGAAGAGATAAACCAAGGTCGTGAATCAGAAGATTCAAAATTATTAAAATGTGAATTCCACATTCAAACTGATCTATAGATTCAGTGTAATCTCAATAAAATTTTCAGCAAACTTTTTTGGTTGTTGAAATTGATATGCTGTTCCTAAAGTCCATATGGGAGTGCCAACGACCTAGAATTTTGAAAAAGTAAAGTTGGACAGTAATCAAGACAGTATGAGATTGCTGATGTCAAGATAGATGGAACAGAATAGAGTCTAGATATAGACACATATATTGTCAGTTGATTTTAGACAAAGGTGCAAATGCAATTCCTTGAAGTGAAGGAAGTCTTGACCCTTAAATCATATAATTTTAAATTGACTTAATGAGGCAAAAGTAACACAAAGGTTTCCATATGTATACATATCCTGGTTAAGATTTTTGAATGTAAAGAACAAGAAGACATTAAGGCAGGAAAAAAAAAAAAGGTTACCTAAAAAGAATAAAGAATCAGAAATCAGAATGGCATAAGAATTACCACATGAAATACTAAATGTTAAAGGACAGTGTAGTCATGTTCTACAGTTTTGAGGAAAAATGATTGTGACTCAAGAATTCTATGCTGAGCCAAGTCAGCTTTCGGGGTCAAGACAACAGAAAGGTTCTCAGGAGCCACTAAGGCCAGACCTCAGACTGCCATCTGTGTACGGTGCCTCTCTCTCCTACCTCAAACAACAGAGGTAAAAGAAAGTAGATCTTTAAATAAATCCATAATAGTGCTGGAAAGCAAAATGTGGTACCCTGTTGAACCAGGAGCCATAAGGAATCTCTCAGAAATGGAAGGCAGGCAGGATGAGGTTGACAGAGGAAACCAAAGAACAAAATATAGGCAGGAGAACATCACTGTGAGAGGCAGAGAGTCCCTGGGAGTCTCTGTCCGTCAGAGTGACAGATCTGGGGAGCAGGAGAGAAACTTATTGGGATGATTGGTTTGGGGATTCATGTGAAGCAAAAAGATGACTGACTTCCTCTCTTTCCCCACCTGTGGCAAGCAGACAAAAATAGATGCATCAACCACCAGGTGAGAGCAATGATTGTGAGGCCCCTTGCTGGATGACTGGTAACACCCAGCAGGAATGGGGACCCCCAGTATCCCAAAGTCTAACCACAAGTGTACCCTTCCTAGCAATGTCTTATCCTGACTCCATAGAGACTAATGCCACTTCACAGTAAATAAAACCATTCAAGGAGAATCCATCAGAGAATCTCAAAGACAGACTTGAGCACTTAGCCAGAACTTGCCAAATATTTGGAGAAAACCAACAGTAGAAAAGAGAGGCACAACACTATACAAACAAAAAAAACCTAATGACTAAGGAAAAGAGTTAATAGAGAAAATCAAAAGAGACTTTAAAGTAAATATTAAAATCCTCAAAAAGATAAGAGAGGATATGGCACCCATAAAAGTGAATTGTCTATTAGGGAAAAGAAACAGCTACAGTGGAAATAAAAATAGAGCTGGTGAAATATCGGCTTCCCACTAAGGCTTTTCAAAGACTTAAAAGTTTCAGCCGTGAGGGAGTAGCTGGTATTGGATTTACCTTCCCACAATAAACAAACACTTTGGCCTGGCCAAAGTGAAGATTTTGGTGTATACTCCAGGCATTCAGTTAAGACTCCAGAAAAGCATCACCCTAGGAATAAGGACTACATCTACAAGTATGGGCAAAACTAAAATACTTCCAATCAACTGAAACCTAAATTCAAGCCTCAAAGCCTGCCAAAACAAAACTTGATGTTCCTTTTTTATTTTTTTGTGGTTTTTAAAAAACGTTTATTTTATGTTGGAGTATAGTTGACTTACAATGTTGTGTTAGTTTCAGGTGTACAGCAAAGTGATTCAGTTATACATATACATGTATCTATTCTTTTTCTTGATATTCCTTTAGAGAAAAATTAACATAATCTACAACATATCCATGATGTCCAGCTAACAATAAAAGTTACTAAACTTTGGGACTTCCCTGGTGGCACAGTGGTTAAGATTCCACGCTCTTAATGCAGAGGGCCTGGGTTCAATCCCTGGTCAAGGAACTAGATCCCACATGCATGCCACAACTAAGAAGCCCATGTGCTGCAACTAAGGAGCTGATGAGCCACAACTAGGGAGCCAGCAAGCCGCAACTAAGACCCAGTGCAACCAAATAAATATTTTTGTTAAAAGTTACTAAACTTATAAAGAAGCAGGAAAAATTAACTGATAATTAAGAGATAAACAGTCAAAGAAGTTGACCCAGGGATAATCTAGATATTGGAGTTAGCAGATAGGGACTTTTAAAAATGGCTATGATTAGCATGTTAAAGAAAATAGACAAAAAGACAAAACAGACGAAGAGCTAGAGTAATTCAACAGAGAATTCAAATCAGTAAAAAATCAAATAGACGCTGTGGTAGGACAGCCTCTAAGATAGTCACTAATAACCTCCACTTCCTAGTATTCATTTGATTGTGGTCTGGATTTATTGAATAAATTTGGTAGAAGTGAGATGTCACTTCCAAAATAGGTTTACAAAAAAGACTGTGGCTTCCATCTTGAATACTGTACTCACTCTCATTCTCTGAACACTTGCTATGGGGGAAAACAGTTGCCTTATAATGAGGCAGCCCTGTGGAGAGCCCCAAGTGATGAGGGCCCAAGGCCTGCCAACAACCATGAAGTGGATACCACCTCACACTCTCTTCCCCAGCCCAGGTGAGCCCTCAATGATACCACAGTGCCAGTTGACTGACGACCACCTCATGAGGGACCTTGAGCCAGAGGCACACAACTAAGCCTCACCTGGATTCCTGGTCCATAGGAAACCATGAGATAATAAATGTTTGTTGTTTTAGCTGATAAGTTTTGAGGTAATTTGTTCATAGCAATAGATAACATAGACATTCTAGAACAAAATACAATATCTGACATTAAGAACTCACTGGACCGGGCTTCCCTGGTGGTGCAGTGGTTGAGAATCTGCCTGCCAATGCAGGAGACACGGGTTCGAGGCCTGGTTTGGGAAGATCCCACATGCCGCGTAGCAACTAGGCCCATGAGCCACAATTACTGAGCCTGCACGTCTGGAGTCTGTGCTCCGCCACAAGAGAGGCCGCGATAGTGAGAGGCCCGCGCACCGCAATGAAGAGTGACCCCCGCTTGCCGCAACTAGAGAAAGCCCTCGCACAGAAACGAAGACCCAACACAGCCATAAATAAATAAATAAATAAAAATTTAAAACTCTTCTTCAAAAATGAAGGCAAAATAAAGACATTCCCAGATACACAATTGACAGTAAATTTGTTGCTAGCAGATGTCTTATAAGATATACTGAGGAAAGGAAGTCCTTCAGGAAAAGACACCAGA
The DNA here is from genome assembly GCF_009873245.2 of Balaenoptera musculus. Lineage (NCBI taxonomy): Eukaryota > Metazoa > Chordata > Mammalia > Artiodactyla > Balaenopteridae > Balaenoptera > Balaenoptera musculus. The sequence goes on along the minus strand of NC_045794.1, from coordinate 97,669,340 downwards.
AAGTAACTCAAATCCACAGGAAAAATAAAGAGCACTGCAAATAATAAATATGTGGGTTAGCATAAAAGATTCCATAAAAAAAAAAAAAAAAAAGAACTCACTGGACCAAATGGGTTAACAGCAGACACAGCAGAAAATAGAATTAGTGTGGGGAACAGGTACAAGATGCTTTGTGAGTAACAAATGTTCTGTTCTCTGATCCCCATCCAAAGGTCTTGAGTTTCTCTTAGGGTCTGAATATACATACACAGACTACATGTAAAGCATTCTACGTTCCCTGTTAGGAAAACTCAGCAGTATAAAGATGTCATTTTTTTTTTTTAATTTTTTTGGGGGCCACCCCCACAGCTCGTGGGATCTTAGTTCCCCCACCAGGGATTGAACCCACACCCTCAGCAGTGAAAGTGCAGAGTCCTAACCACTGGACAGCCAGGGAATTCCCAAGATGTCATTTCTATATTCAATTATAATCCATATTCAATGCAATCTCAATCAAAATCCTGATGATATTATATTATTTTTTTGTTTAGTTTTTTGTTTCCAGTTTTACTGAGAAATAACTGACATACATCACTGTAAAATTTTAACACATACAGCATGATGGGTTTATTTACATATATTGTGAAATAATTACCACAGCAGGTTCAGCTAACATCCATCTTCTCATATAGATACAATAAAAAGAAAAAAATTTCAGAACTTTCCTATGTATCATAGAGCAGTGTAAGCTATAGTCATGTTGTGTATTACATCCCTAGTACTCATTTATCTTAAAACTGGAAATTTGTACCTTTTGACCTCCTTTCTCTAATTCTCCCTCCCTCTACCCTCTGCCTCTGTGACTTTGGTTTTTTTGTTGTTGTTGTTTTTAGATTCCACATGTAAGTGAGATCATACAGTATTTTTCTTTCTCTGTATGACTTATTTCACTTAGCATGATGCCTTCAAGGTCCATCCACGCTGTTGCAAATGGTAGGATTTCCTGGTTTTTCATGTCTGAATAATATTCCATTGTATATTTAGACCACAACTTCTTTATCCATTTATCCATCAGTGGACACTTATGTTGCTTCCATGTCTTGTCTATTATAAATAATGCTGCTATGAACATGGGGATGCAGATATCTTTTCAAGTTGGTGTTTTCATCTCCTTTGGCTATATTCCCAGAAATGGAATAGCTGGATTATATGTTAATTCTAACTCTTAATTTTTTAAGGCGCCTCCATAGTGTGTTTCATAGTGGCTGTACCAATTTACAATCCCACCAACAGGGCTTCCTTTTCTCCACAACCATGCCATGATTTGTTATCTCTTGTTTTTTTGATGATGGCCATTCTAACAGGCATGACGTGATATCTTATTGTGGTTTTAATTTGCATTTTCTCAATGACTAGTGATGTTGAGCATCTTTTCATGTACCTGTTGGCCTTTCATATATCTTCTTTGGAGAAATGTCTATTCAGGTCCTTCGCCCATTTTTTAATTGGGTTATTTGGTTTTTCTGTTCGTTTGTTTTGCTACTGAGTTCTTTACATACTTTGGATATTATAACTAAAATAAAGGAGAAACCTTGAGAGTATCCAGAGAAAAACAAATCTAGGACCTATATGAGAAAAATCAATTTGAATGACAGCTAATTTCTCATTAGAGGCCATAGAGGCCAGAAGGAAGTGACACAATACCTTTCAAGTGTTGAAATGTCAATCCAGAATCCCATATCCATTGAAAATATCCTTCAGGAATGCTGGTGGAAATCAGGAAATTCTCAGATGAAGGAAAACCAAGAGAATTTGTCACCAACTGATAGGCTCAACTGACTTTTTTTTTTGGAGGTAAAATTGGTATATTACATTTTATGAGTTTCAGTTGTACAACATTATAATCTGATATTTGTATACACTACAAAGTGATCACCACCAAAAGTCTAGTTACCATCCATCACCATACAATTGACCTGCTTCACCCATTTCGCCTACCCTCCAGCTCCCTTCCACTCTGGTAATTACCAATCTGTTCTCTGTATCTATGAGTTTGTTTTTGTTTTATTTGCTCATTGTTTTTTGCTTGCTTTGTTTTGTTTTGTTTTTTAGCTTCTACATATGCGTGAAATCATATGGTATTTGTCTTTCTCAAGATCCATCCATGTTGTCACAAATGTCAAGATTTCCTTCTTTTTTCCTTTTCATTTTTTTCCTGTTCCATTGATCTGTCTGTCCATTTTTTATGCCAATACCATACTGTTTTGATTATTGTAGCTTTTAACTGAATTTTGATAAGGGTGCAAAAGCAATTCAATGGAGGAAAGCTGGCTTTTCAACAAATGGTTCTGGAGTAATCGGACATCCATAGGCAAAAACAAAACAAAACAAAACCCCTCAATCTAAATCTAACAGCTTATATGAAAATTAACTCAAAATGGGCCATGTACTTAAATGTAAAACATAAAACTCTTAGGAAAACAATCATAGAAAATCTTCTGGACCTAGGGCTAGGGTTCTTAAATTTGACACCAAAAGCACAGTCCACAAAAGGAAAAAAAATTATAAATTGGCTTTCATCAAAATTAAACGCTCCTGCTCTGTGAAAGACCCTGCAGAAAAGATGAAAAATCAAGCTACAGAGTGGTAGAAAATGTTTGCAAACCACGTATCTGACAAAGAACTAGCACCTAGAACATATAAAGAACTCTCAAAACTCAACAGGTAAACAATTTAATTAGAATATGGGCAAAAGACATGAAAAGCCATTTCACTAGAGAAAATATAAGATGGGAAATAAGCACGTGAAAGGATGTTCAACATCACTAGCCATAAGGGAAATGCAAATTAAAACAATAATGAGCTATTCCTATACATCTATCAAATGGCTAAAATTTAAAAGTTGCTTCACCAAAAGCAGAACAGGAACTGGGTCACTCATATATTGCTAATCGGAATGCAAAATGGTACAGCTGCTCTGGAAAACAGTTTAATAGTTTCTTACACAACTAAATATGCAACAAACACATAACCCAGCAATTGCACTCCTGGGCATTTATACTAGAGAAATGAAGACCTGTGTTAACACAAAAGCTGTACACAAATACGTACAGTTTTACTTATAATAGCCCCAAACTGGAAACAACCCAGATGTCCTTTAAGGGGTGAATGGCTAAACTGTGGTAAATCCATACCACGGAATACTACTCAGAAATAAGAAGGAATAAACCACTGATACATATATCAACCTGGATGAATCTCAAGAGAATTATGCTGAGTGAAAAAAAAAAAGCCCATCCAAAAGGTTGCATACTGTATGATTTCATTTATAAAACATTCTTCAAATAAGAAAATTATAAAAATGGAGTCCCCTTATTAGGGAGGGACTAAGGAAGGAAGAGGATGACATGAGGGATCCTTGTGGTGATGGAAATGTTCTGTACCTTGATTATAACAATGTCAGTATCCTTGTTGTGATATAATACTATTGTTTTACAATATGTTACCATTGGGAAAAACTGGGTAAAGGGTACATCTGACTTTTCTGTGTTGTTTCTTATACATATGAATCTATAATTATCTTAAAAGTTTAATTTAAAATGTGTAGTATAATACAGGGAAAATTATAAAAGCTGCTTTCCCTTCCCTATAGGGGCCAGAAAGAAAAGGCTGAGTATAAGGCGTGTGGCTGTGTATCTTGGCCCTGATGGATCAATTCCTGATACCTCCCCCTTGCTTTTGCTTCCATCTTGGGACCCCATGATCCCATATACCACTGGAACCCAAAAGACCCTCTGCTCAAATCTCTGACTCTAAGGTGGTGGTCTCAGGAAGAAGGATGCAACCATTTTAGATAGAAGACCTTTAAATCAAGGCCAAAAGTGGGGTGAGAGGAGGGATGGAGTAGAAGAACAACACCGAACCCACGTAAAAAATTCTGGGAGCTGGGACTTCCCTGGCACTCCAGTGGTTAAGACTTTGCCTTCCAGTGCAGGGGGTGTGGGTTCGATCCCTATTCAGGGAGCTAAGATGCCACATAGCTCGAGGCCAAAAAACCAAAACATAAAACAGAAGTAATATTGTAACAAATTCAATAAAGACTTTAAAATGGTCCACGTCAAAAAAATCTTAAAAAAAAAAAAAAATTCTGGGATCTAGTTCTCACTCCACTACCAACAGCACAAGTATCTTAAATGCTGAGGTCTTCAATTCAACCCAATTTAACATTCACTGGGCATCAACGACAGTGGCGAGAGGTGGCTAGGGGTAGTGGTTAGTCCTTAACCTATATGTACATCAATGTCCCCTACCAAAAACAAGTAATATTCTTTTCTACAGAAAATTGACATTTAAAAAAAAATCTTGGGTTAAATGTGCATAAAATCACCTTTAGAAATCTCTATTTGTATTAATCCATAACATATAATGTAAGTAAAAAACGGGGGCTTAAGATGCAAACACAGCATCTAGGCAATCCCCTGGGTGTATTCCAACCCTCCCACCTCAACAAGACTACCACCCTCCACTGGTTCTTGGTCACTAGGATCTACTCTGTAAACGTGTTGTAGGGATTGAGGCTAAAGAAAGTTAATGGGATTCTCATAATCTGATTAGTAGGCAAAGAAAACTGACATTTATCAAACATCTGTGTGAACCAGACACTCTTCCAGGCGCTTCATAGTATATACATTATCTCATTTAATCCTCTCAACCCTGCGTGGTAGCCATTGTTATGCCCGTTTTACAGATGCGGAAACCAACGTTCATGGAGGAAAGATAACATGCAGCTTGTAACTGGTATCAGGGACTGACAAATTCTTTTCACTATATGCTACATCGCCTCTAATTTTATAGAGGATATTTATTTTCTGTACTGTGCTGTCCCGTCCAATTTTCTAAAATCATTGTTTTGTTTTTTTTTTTAATTAATTTATTTCTGTATTTTTGGCTGTGTTGGGTCTTCCTTTCTGTGCGAGGGCTTTCTCTAGTTGCGGCAAGCGGGGGCCACTCTTCATCGCGGTGCGTGGGCCTCTAACTATCGCGGCCTCTCTTGTTGCAGAGCACAGGCTCCAGACGCGCAGACTCAGTAGTTGTGGCTCACGGGCCTAGTTGCTCCGCGGCATGTGGGATCTTCCCAGACCAGAGCTCGAACCCGTGTCCCCTGCATTGGCAGGCAGATTCTCAACCACTGCGCCACCTGGGAAGCCCAAATCATTGTTTTTAATAAGGACAAATAGGGTTTTTTCCTTTCTTAAGGTGATGAAAGGAAGAAGGCATTATTAAAATACACTGGACTTTACACATTTGAAAAATCATCAGACTTTTTTTTTTTTTTGGCTGCGCTGCGTGGCACGTGAGATCTTAGTTCCCTGACCAGGGATCGAACCCGCACCCCCTGCATTGGAAGTGCGGAGTCTTAACCACTGGACCGCCAGGGAAGTCCTGAGACCATTTTTTTCCAACAGCTTTATTAAGATACAATTTTCATACCATAAAATTCATTCTTCACCCATTTTAAGTGTACAATTCAATAAATTTTAGTATATTTACAAAGTTGTACCCTATCACCATGAACTAATTTTAGGGCATTTCCATCAGCCTAAACAGAAACCTTATGCTACATTTACTCCTCATTTCTACTCAGCTCACTAATCTACTTTCTGTCTCTATAGATTTGCCTTTCCTGAACCCTTCATACAAATGGTATCATACTGTATTGTTTTGTGTCTATCTTCTTTCACTGAGCATAATGTTTTCAAGGTTCATCCTGGCTGAAGAGTTTTCTATTGTATGGATGTACCATGCTTTGTTTATCCACTTAAAAAAAAATTTTGTTGGTATATCCAGTTGATAGACTTTGGGGTTGTTTCTACTTTTTAGCTATTGTGACTAATGCTGCTATAACAATTCACATACAAGTCTTTGTGTGGACAAACGTTTTCATTTCTCCTGGGTAGATACTAGGATTGGAATTGCTGGATCATATAGTAAGTCTATGTCTACCTGTTTAAGAAACTGCCGGACTGTTTTCCAAAGTAGCTGTACCATTTTACATTCCCATCAGCAACGTACGAGGGTTCCAATTTCTCCATGTCCCCACCGACACTGACTGTTGTCTGTGTTTTCTATTTTAGGCATTCTAGTGGGTGAGAAATGGTATCTTAATGGTTTTGATTTGCATTTACCTAATGAATGTTGAGTGTCTTTTCATGTATTATTGGTCATTTGTATCACTTCTTGAGAAAAACAGCTATTCAAAGCCTTTGCCCATTTAAAAAAAAAAAAGGCTATTTTTTAAGAGCAGTTTTAAGTTCACAGAAAAACTGAGTGCAAAGTACAGAGAGTTTCCATATACCCCTTGCCCTGCCCACCCTCCAGCCTCCCCCACTACCAACATCCCCCATCAGAGTGCTATATTTGTTGCAATGGAAGAACCTAGATTGACACATCATTGCCATCCAAAGTCCATAGTTTACATTCGGGTTCACTCTGTGGGTACGGACAAATATATAATGACATGTATTCACCATTATAGCATCATTCAGAATGGTTTCTGACCTAAAAACCCTGTGTTAGGCTTCCCTGGTGGCGCAGTGGTTGAGAATCTGCCTGCCAATGCAGGGGACACGGGTTCGAGCTCTGGTCTGGGAAGATCCCACATGCCGCGGAGCAACTAGGCCCGTGAGCCACAACTACTGAGCCTGCGCGTCTGGAGCCTGTGCTCCGCAACAAGAGAGGCCGTGATAGTGAGAGGCCCGCGCACCGCGATGAAGAGTGGCCTCCGCTTGCCACAACTAGAGAAAAAAAACCCTCGCACAGAAACGAAGACCCAACACAGCCAAAAATAAATAAATAAATTAAAAAATTTTAAATTAAAAAAAACCCCTCTGTGTTGTACCTACTCATCCCTCTTTCTACCCTAGTCCCTGACAACCAATGATCTTTTTATTGTCTCCATAGTTTTGCCTTTTCCCAGTATGTCATATAGCTAGAATCATACAGTATGTAGCCTTTTCAGATTGGCTTCTTTCACTTAGTAATATCCATTAAAGTTTCCTCCATGTCTTTTCATGACTCATTTCTTTCTAATGCTCCAGAATATTCCATTGTCTGAATGTACGACAGTTTATTTGTTCACCTCCTGAAGGCCTTCTTTGTGGCTTCCAAGTTTTGACAATCATGAATAAAACTGTTATAAACATCCATGTGCAGGTTTTTGTGTGGACATAAGTTTTCAACTCATTTGGGTAAATACCAAGGTGTGTGATTACTGGATTATACGGTAAGAGTGTGCTGGGTTTTTTTGTTTGTTCGTTTTGGGTTTTTTTGGCTGCCCCTCACAGCATGTGGGATCTTAGCTCCCAGACCAGGGATCGAACCCAAGCCCGCTGTGGTGAAAGCACGGAGTTTTAACCACAGGACTGCCAGGGAAGTCCAGAGTATGCTAGTTTTGCAAGAAACTGCCAAACTGTCTTCCAAACTAGCTGTATTCTCACCAGTAATGAGAGTTCCTGCTGCTCCACATCCTCATCAGCATTTGGTGTTGTCAGCTTTGCTTATTTTTAAATTGGACTATTTTTTTTTGAGTTGTAAGTGTCTTTTATATATTCCAGATACAAGTCCTTTATGGAATATACGATTTGCAAATATTTTCCCCCAGTTGTGAGTTGTATTAGAGACCTTTTTTTTTTCAATGAATAAGAATATTAAACACTAAGCTCATGACAGTGGTTACTCCTAGAGGAGGCAGGAGCATGAACCAGGTTAGAATTACACAGGTAGGTATCAGAGGTAGAGCACAGACTCTGGAGTCAGCTACCTGGGTCTCAACCCAGTATTGTCAAGTAACTTAGCCTCTGTATTTCAGTTTCCTCATCTATAAAATGGGTATAACAGCACTTATCTCACAGGTGTGTTTTGAGGCTTAAACAAGTTAATGTGCCTGGAGAATGTAAAACAGTGGTTACCAGGAGCATGGTACACATTACATAAATCTTAACTGTACTACAACTTCTTGAGGTGGGTACTGAAGTTCAAAAGTTCCCATTCTACCATGCTTTATCACTTACATATGTTACATGCTTTTTTAACTTTTGGGGAAGGCTTTTATTCTTGGTTTCTATTTCTTTCCACTACCCCATCTCACAGTTACCACATTTTTATATTTCAAAAGTGCTTTCTTAACTAATATCTAGTAGATGCCTTTAACAGCAGGCTATAGATACATTGTCTCATTTTTTTTAACATCTTTATTGGAGTATAATTGCTTTACAATGGTGTGTTAGTTTCTGCTTTATAACCAAGTAAATCAGCTATACATATACATATATCTCCATATCTCCTCCCTCTTGCATCTCCCTCCCACCCTCCCTATCCCAACCCTCTAGGTGGTCACAATGTTACACGCTTTCTTTTCATGCATAATTCATTTAAATGTACAAATACATTTAAAAAAATAATACAGGGAAAAAATCCAATTTTTTACCCTTTAAAATGGGTAAGACTGGGCTAGATGCAGGGCCATCCCCCATGCTGGCTGGGGTCCCAGAGCTAAGCTCAGCCCTGACCCCTGCTCCTTCCCCGAAACTCACAAAGTATCTATCAACTGCATTTTCAGAAATGACCAATGGACTCCAGGCAGGAGTCAGTTTGGGGCAGAACCTAAAATGGCAAGTGACCTAGGCTGCACCACCTCAGTTTCCTCACCTGTAAAATGGGGATGCTAACAGTACCTACCTGATCTATGAGATTAACGAAGACTAAGTAGAATATCCACGCATGGCCTGACATGTTGTTAGCTGTTATTTTTCCCTTTACCCTTCCAGGCTTCCCTTGATGTTCAGAGATATCCTCAGTAGAAAAATGCTGGGAAAGGGACTTCCCTGCTGGTCCAGTGCTTAAGAATCTGTGCTTCCACTGCAAGGGGCGCGGGTTCAATCCCTGGTGGGGGAACTAAGACCCCTCATGCCCTGCAGCAAGGCCAAAAAAGAAAAAGAAAAGAAAAGAAAAGAAAAATGCCAGGAAAGAGAGAGGTACCCAGAATGGACGACCTAAGGTTCCTTCCAGCCCCAAAATTCTGGGCTGTTTTTCATGGAGATCCAGAGTTTGGGATGAAAACGTCCCCGTCTAAAATAGGGCTGATGATATAACCCACCTCCCTGGGCTGTGGAGAAGGGCCGAGAAGCTCAGAAGCTCAAGGCCAGGAGAGCGCTTTCACGTCTCTACCGCGCTTCGAAAGAGTTGGTTTATAGGGGGGAAAAAAGTTATTGCGGAAAAGCCGCAGAGGTGCCAGGCCAACGCCACAGCAGCCCAGGCGCCATTATTTGCCTCAGCAGGGCCCACGGCCCGAGCGCGGAAGGAAGATCCACGACGTGCGTGCGGACTGGCGCTACTACACCAGCGCCCGGGGCAGTTCGCGGGCGTGACGCAGTGGACGCCAGACAGCAGGCACGCGCCAACTCGCGGCACAACGGCTGACCTGGGCCCGAGCGTCCCCTGGCGGCGTGGTCGGGCGACCGTTAGGACGTTCAACGGCCGAGCGTACGATTCCGCAGGTGAGCCTGCGCAGCCTCCACCTGCCTCTCACACAGAGAGAGGGAGAGAGAAGGGAGAGAGGAGGGAGAGAGGAAAAAGAGAAGAAAGAGAGAGGGGAGAGAGAGAGAGGGAGGGGGAGGGGGAGGGGGAGGGACAGAGAGGAGCGAGAGGCTTCTCAGCCAATCAGAGAGCCCCATAGCCGTTCTCCCGCCCACCAGTAGTTTAGGGGCGGGACTTTAAGTTTTAGCCAATGAGAAAAAAGATTCGTCCCTCGGCCGGCCTTACGGGTTGAAACGGGGTGAAGTTGGGAGGTGGTTTCTTTCGCAAGATGGCGGCGAGCGGCCTCCGCCGGGCTGGTGCTGCGGCCACCACCTCGGTGAAGCCCATTTTCAGTCGGGACATGAACGAGGCCAAGCGGAGGGTGCGCGAGCTCTACCGCGCCTGGTATCGGGAGGTGCCGAACACTGGTGAGAGGCAGCGGCGCACGCGGGGCCCCGGAGGCAGCCGCCCAAGGTCGCCGCCGTCCCGGCCTCCCATTTCTGCCGGGCCGAGCCGAGGTCACCAACTTGGGCAGAGGTGATTCCGAGCGCTTCAGGGGAGGAAGGTCACACGAGCCTTGGTGGGCCTGACCTGGCGGCGGCGGCGCCAGGGTCAGACCAGTCGTGCTCTGCGTCGGAACCGCGCTGCTAGGCGCCCTTGCCCTTTTGTCCCCCGTAATTCTTCCCGAACCCCTGGGAGGGAGAGCAAGGACTGTCAGTGACAAACTCACTTTATAGGTGAGGCAGCTGAGGCACCTAGAGGCGAAGTGATCCGCGCATGGCCCAGAGCCAGCCCCTGGTGGATCTGGAACCCAGAGTCAACTCTAGAGTTCCTGAATGTGTTTACAGACATCCATTAGGTTATATAAACAAAGGGGCGGTGGGATTTGAGCGATCATCTGGTTCCCACATCCCCCACAGAGAAAGAAGCAGAACCGGAGCAGGGAAGTGACTTTCCCAAGGTCATCCAGTAAGACAGTGGTGTCTTTTCCAGTCCCTCCGGGTGAGGTGGCTCCCTCCCCAGTCTCCGAAGTCTTTTTACCTAGTTCCACAGGCCCCTAGTATTCCTTAGGAACTCCTTCCCCTGCCCCCCCCCAACCCCGGTGTTCGCTTAGATGTCAGAGAACCAATCTGTTCACCCGAAGGATTAAAATATAAGCTCCCCGGGTTCAGAGACTGTTTTTTCATCTTGGCATGCCCCTCAGCGCTGCCCAGTGTACCCGATGAAAGAAAACTTGGGGAAAATCCCATCTGAACTGTCAAGGGCAGTACAGATGTCAGGGACTGTCGATATTTGGTAATTTTGTTGATTTGATTTAGTGTGTTTCATCGTGTTTTTAAGTGAGCTGGAGCACCGTAGCACCCCTTAGGGCTGCCACTTCCTTGCCTGTGTGTGAGAAGCAGTAGAATGTGGTGGTTACTGGACTTGCCTCCACTTTCCCCTTAGTAGCTGTGTGACCGTGAGCAAGTTGTTTCATCTCACTATGCCTCAGTTTCCTCATCTGTAAAATGATAATATATAGTACCTTCTTCAGAGAGTTGCTCTGTTAAATAGGTTTATGAATCTGAAGTGCTTAGGATAGTGTCTGACACTTACTTAGACACTCACTAAGTGCTGGCTGCTACTGCTGTCTTGTTATTATTGTTACTGTTATGTGTAGGGCTTACTCTCCATGCAGAACCCAGCTCTTTAATGTACGGGAGCTGTGTCTGCTTCACAGTGTCACTTGTCTTCAAGCTGACTTTTTGAGAGGTTGCCCATGACCATAACTTAGACCCACAGGATACATGGGAGGGAGAAACCGGAGTGATCGAGGGCGGGTTCAGGGACTACAAACTCACATGCCTTCAGGGGACAGATGGATAATAGGCGTAGGGGAGTGACAGTAGCTTGGGTGTGTGTGTGTGGAGGGTGTATTCAAATGCAGATGTTTAAAAGCAGGTTTGCCTAGCAGAATACTTCTATGATTGCCCAAGAATGCTTTCTTGTTGCAGGGAGGAGCAGGGGGTGGGGAACAAGACCCAGATGGCAGAAAGAATAGTTGGCAAAGAGTAAAAAAATCAGTGACTGAGTTGAGGATAGAACCCAGGTATCTAGCTCATTCAAAATCAACACCCTCCAAGACTTTCCCTCAAATACTGTTTGAGAAGATAAGCCCACAGTCAGAAGGGTCCTGAGAAGAGGAGAAGGCAGGGGGTTATAGGAGCCTGTAGAGCAGGGGGAGGTTGGCGGGGGGTCAGTGGGGTGGTACACCCTTATGGGGAGGATCAGTGATCTGTAGCTTGTCGTTTGCTCAGGCCTGTGTACACTGGTGTCATGACATCCATCATTGGGGATTCCAGCTGAGGATCCAAACTAAGGACTGGAAATAAGTAAAAGTATTGATAATAACTAACATTCATTGAAATGCATACATATGGCCCAGCACTATGCTAAATGCTTTACATTGCCTCATTTTAGGGTGGGTTCTAATTATTTCCCTGTCTTACAGATGAGAAAACTGAGGCACATAAACTTGTCTCACATCACACCATTAGTAAGTGGAAGAGCCAGACTTCAGACCCTGATTGTCCAACTGTTGAACTTGGCTCAGCTTCTGCTGTAGTTTTCCCTGAATCTCACAGGACCCAGTTATGCTGCGCTTGTGGAACAGAGTGCCATTTGCCTGGGTGGTTGCCTCCGCATGGGACCACAGGACAAAACTGCCTTGGATTCCCTCCTTTGAAGAAATACTACATGCTGCTTGCTGGTTCCAACATAACAGGAGACTTTCTATAGAAACTATTCATTTGTTTAATTTCCATTTCATTGGGTACCTCTTGTACTACAGGGTCAGTACTAGATGCCTAGAGAGAGATGAAAGTGACTAAAACACAACCCTGCCTTCAAGGGTCTTATGGTCTAGTCAGGAAGATAGGCATATATAACCAGATCATTAAAACCCAAAATATAATAGAGGTATGGGAAGTAAGTGCTGAAATGTTAAATAGTTAACATCTGTATCGATGCTTTACTGTTTATAAGATGTTGTCACTTGATTTTCGCCACATTCCTGTAAAGGAGTTAGGTAAGAGGTTATCGTCTTCCCTATGTTGTAGATGCAGAAATAGACTGAGGAGGCTGCACCCCAGGCAAGGTGCTAGTTCATGATGGTGTGGAGACCTTACCCAGCTTGTTTGACCCCAGGTCCCGTGCTCTTTTTTCATCACACCATGCTGCCTTCCCATCTGAGGATCTCCCGGCGCTTGGTATGAATGCTGCCAAAATGAATTGGAGCAGACGGCTGAGAACCAGATCAGCGTCATCCTTCCTAACCTGTCAGAGCCTCCCTGACTCAGAAAAGCCTTAACAGTAACTTGAGGAAAACACACAGACTATGGAAGTCACCTTCATCCAAAAGGGGCACTTCCATATCTTCTTTTTGTGCCTCTCAGATTTTTTCAAATTGAAATTAAAATATTCAGGATTCAAAGATTAAGCCAGGAGTCTGAGTTGAGAAAGAACAGTTGGAAATGACTTACACCAGGGCTTCTCAACAGCGGCATTCGTGCTGGATAATTCTTTGTTGTGGAGACTGTCCTGTGCATTGTGGGATGTTTAGCAACATCCCTGGCCTCCACCCAGCGATGCCATTAGCATTCTCCCCGCTAGTTGTGATAATCAAAAATGCCTCCAGATGCTGCGAGATGTCCTGGTGGGCAGAAGTCGTCACTGGTTTGACAACCACTGATTTAGACCAAAGGACAGTTCAGTGGGCTATAGCTTAGGCTGTTCCTGTTTGCCTTCCTGCAGCCTTTCTCACTGGCAGAGGGGGTGTGTTCAGGGGGTTGAGGTGGGAGAAGGATGACTAGGACAAAGCTATGAGTTTGCCTCTTTAGAGACAAGGATTCTTAACCTGGGAAGATGGGCATTCAGGGATCTGTGAACTGACATTGTAGGCAACTTTGCATTTGTGCCTGTGAATATTTTCCTGAGGAGAAGATTCATACAGCCAGTGTGCTGGTGTGTGGTTCAGGAGACCTTGTGGAATGGGAGTAGGTGGACACCAGCTCCCCCAGTACGCACAGAGGCACCTTGCTTTTGTCTCCCAAGGTTGGGCAGGATTCTAATATGAAAACGCAGGGAAGGTAAGCACTGATAGCAGGGGAACATTCCTCATACTCCTTTCCTTAAAAGAGCACAAAATTGTAAATTAAAAAACAATAAGCAACCTGGATTCTAGGCCCATGTTTGCCAGGGACCAGTAGTCTGACTTAAGGCAAGTCCCCACAGGCCTCTAGTGGTAAGATTCTAAATTCCAGGATCCATATTAGTTTGCATTAATTTGTGTCTCTGTCTTCTTATGGTCCCTTTGTTTGCTCTTTTCTAAAATTCCAAATATGATATTGTGGTGTTTAACAGCTAACTCTCTGTCAGGAAATCTAGATTTATAGTGTTTACCATTTTCAATGATGTAAGTACTCCCACCACGGTTGATTTTGAGCTATCAAAGTGAAGTCAGTGACGGCCGATTTGGGAAGAGATGTGTATAATTGGCTCACCATGGCAGCCTGCTCCGGCACACCACTGGATACTGAGTTCTTTCTCATGTGATCCTCTGTCTTCTCTGTTAACACTTACCTACAAAGCTGGGATGCAGTTTCTCCTATTAGATTTCTGCTATTGCTTATTCTTTGGTTGAATCAGCCTGGCATGATCTCTCCCTCAGCAGAAGCTTTATTTTTCTATTGCTATCACTAAGTTATGAGTATAATTAAAGATTCAAACTTGGTTGTTGATTAATTCAGTCACTAGATAGCCCTCATGGTTTTCAGAGCTGGTTGTGATAGTTCCATAGACTAGAGTGGACATGTCACAGGAATGGCCACACCACAGGGTATCCTCACCAAATGAGCCCGCTGCTCTCCTCAACCACAGTGCTCATTCTAGCCTGTGAGTCTTGGTTATGCTGTCCCCTGAGCCTCGTGTGCCCCTCTCTTCTGTCCTTATTCCACATACCACACAAGGCCCTGTTCATGTCCTTGCCATCAGCAAATCCACTGAAGGCCAACTGCCAGAGGATGAGAATAAAATCACCTGATTTTCAAAGGACGTCTATATGCCTTGTCAAACTCCCAGGTCACTGAGTCTGTGCCACTATTTTAGCACTTAATCAGGGATTGCTGAATATTGTGATTTTAATATTTGCACTCATGGATTTAAGACCTAGAGAGCAGGAGCTACATCTTAAACTTCTCTCTTTCCTCCAGGTAACCTGATACGGTAGTAATTGTTTGCTGGATTGATGCCTTTCCCTACCTGCACACTCAGCAGTCTCCCTCAACTCTTAAGTTTGCATGGTGCACAAACCTACACCATATCACTGTACATTCATTTCAACCATGTCATCTTTTGTCAGTTGTTATGCTAACATTTATTGAGAGCTTATTCCATGCCAGGCACTGTTCTCTCATAGAATCCTCACCACAGCTCTGTAGTTATATGTGCTGTTGTCGTCCTTATTTCACTCACAAATAAAAACACTCAGGCATAGAGAAGTGAACATGCACAGAATCATGTAGCTGATAAGTGACAGAGCTGGGATTTGAACCCAGGTTGTTCATACTCTTGAACTGTGCTATACTGCCTCTTCAAATGCAGTGGGCTTGTCTCCCCAAACAAATTTACGCTCTTTGAGAGCAAGTGCCATATCTCACACTTCTTCACATCCTCAAGCACCTAGCTTAAGGTCAGGCTAGTATTTGGTGAATGGAATAGACGGGCAACCTATGTGTTCAGTGACTAGCCGTTGACTCAATTTTTTTAAAAACACGTTTTAACCATCTCTACCCTGAATCATGTTTTCTCTTTAGTGCATTTATTCCAGCTAGACATCTCTGTGAAACAGGGACGGGATAAAGTCCGAGAAATGTTTATGAAGAATGCCCACGTCATAGACCCCAGGGTGGTTGATCTTCTGGTCATTAAGGTAACTGACTCTCCCTGACTGATTTAAAAGAGTAGCCAACTTGTCCAGAGCTTCTCAGTCTTCTCAGATGAACATTTTATCTCCAAGTTTAAAAGCAACTACTAGGTCAGCAACTGTTACATAGTGTTTCAAAGGAATAGTTCAACTTGGAGGTTCTCACCTGGTTAAATAGATTATAAGATTATTCAAGGGAAAATCCACTGGGGCTTACATTTTAAAACTAAAAACAGAGGAAAGTTTGAACTCTTCTTGAACCTCATCCCTGGAAGTTACTGCTTCACCTGGTTGCCATTTTTCAGCCGGAAGAGCAGGCCATGGAGTCAGATCCTGGGCCTGATTCTGTCTCTCTGGTCCACCTCATTAGCGTCAGTGGCAACTTCAGCATGGGCCAGTAAATAACACGGAAAGAATGTTAAGCAGGAATGTAAATTAAGCCAGTCAGGTTAGGCAGTCAGGGGGCAGAGGCCTGGTGACCTAAAGTCTCCTCTTGGAACCAGTCAGCCAGAGAGTTAAGGAATATTTGAAAGGTCTCAGAGATTACTTAGTCCAACCACCTCAGTGTCCAGATGCAGGAAGTATGGTCTAGACACAGTATGTTACTTGCCCAAGGTCACTCAGCAAGTCAGTGCCAGAGCAGAGAATCGAGTCCTGGCCTTCAGTGTTGTATTCCTTCCACTCAACCACTCTGACTGAAGACCTCTCCCCTCACTTGTGCAGGGAAAGATGGAACTGGAAGAAACAATTCAAGTGTGGAAGCAGCGGACACACGTTATGCGGTTTTTCCATGAAACAGAAGCACCAAGGCCAAAGGATTTCCTGTCCAAGTTCTATGTTGGGCACGACCCGTGAAATCACTCAATGGAAAAGTGCATGTTGATATTTAAATATTTTAGAGCACAAATAAACTCAATATATGATGGTCATTTCATGATAGAATTCCATTGGTGAACCAATGAGAAGCTCTACTTCTGCAGTCTCACTTTTTGTCTGAACAAGTTGAACACACCACCTGTTCTTTCCCTTCTCCTGAAGTGTGGTGTTTCTAGTAAATTAGATTCTCTTTTCTCAGAGCCTTGCATGTTGGTAAACAGGAATGGTGAGGCCATCTGCTCAGAAACTGCCGTTCTGGGTATGATGCTGGATGGCTTTGTTAACTTAGCTGTTTCTACAGCCCCCAGGATTGGATATTTTGGTGTAATGGCACAGATCATCCAAAATCCGCCAGCTCTTGCTATTGGAGGAGGATCCGAGCAGCACTAAGAGGCCCAGAAGTAGAGCTGACAAGCTGGGCTGGTTTTCCCTGGGTTCTGAAGAAAATGGCTGCTCAGAGGCCTAACCCCCTATCCGCAACAAGCACTGGTCCTTAAGATGAAGTTAACTTCCTTCTCAATCAGGCATCCTGCTAGGGACACAGCTGTTCAATGCACGCACAGAAGTATTCCCTTTGCAAACTGGAATGTAGCTCTAGCGACGAGAATAAATCTTGACCCAGGTTAAAGACCTGATCTGTTTGCTTTGGATGGTAGTCTTCTCTGTTCCTTCCCTGGACAGTCTAAATGCTGGAGAAAGGGGTTCAGTATCTATAGGTACAGTCACCCTGAGGATTCCCAAATTTTTCAGCACCAACAACCCCTTTATTATTATTTTGTTGTTGTTTTTAACATCTTTATTGGAGTATAATTGCTTTACGATGGTGTGTTAGTTTCTGCTTTATAACAAAGTGAATCAGCTATACATACACATATATCTCCATATCTCCTCCCTCTTGCATCTCCCTCCCACCTGCCCTATCATCCCACCCCTCTAGATGGTCACAAAGCACCGAGCTGAGCTCCCTGTGCTATGCGGCTGCTTCCCACTAGCTAGCTGTTTTCCGTTTGGTGGTGTATATATGTCCATGCCACTCTCTCACTTTGTCCCAGCTTCCCCTTCCCCCTCCCCGTATCCTCAAGTCCATTCTCTAGTAGGTCTGTGTCTTTATTCCCATCTTGCCCCTAGGTTCTTTATGACCTTTTTTTTGTTTTTTTTAGAGTCCATATATATATGTGTTAGCATACGGTATTTGTTTTTCTCTTCCCCTTTATTATTTTCTCATGTAAGGAAACCAAGTTTTGAAAGAATTCTAAAAAGTGGTATTTCTCAAGGAGTTTTAAACAATCAAAAGCTTCTTCTGATTGCATGTAGGATAACTAGCCAGTGTTACTCAACACAAAAGCTTGAGCCTTTAGTTAGCCTGTGTAGCTGTTGGGCTTTTGTAAATAATGAAAATTGGTCCCAGGTCCCCATGATTACCTGTGGATCCATAGGGGCCTGGAGGCCCTGGGTTGTAAATCAAAGACCTATTTGTTCAGCTGATAGAGATAGGACAGCAGCGTGAAGAAACTGCAACTAGAGCCTACTTGTATTGAGAAACTTCAGCCATCACTCAGTCCTACAGAGCTGATGTTTATTATGTAGATTCATAATTTGATTATGCTCAGTGGACAGCACATCTCCAGGAACCTCCCGGAGCCTGGGGATCTGAGCTATGGTCACAGACCATGCAGGAGGCTTCACTGGGGTTGAGAGGCTGAGGGCTTTCCCTGGGCCCATCTGCTGATTGATAGGGAAGGAGGAGAGGCTGCGAGCATCACCATTTCTTAAGTTAGGGCTTTCTCCTTTCTATACTTCTCCATGCCCTGCAAGAAAGGAAAGCAGCAGTGAACTGGGTGACAGAGCCTTCCTCTTACCATATACTGAAAGAATTCCATAGAGTGGTTCTACCAAACATGGCAGGAGATAGGCAGTTTTGAGTACATTCAATTATTCATTCATATATATACTGAACATTCACCAGAGACCAGGCACTGGGGGCCTAAAGGTATAAAAAGACATGTTCCCTGCAGCAAGAATATGGTCAAGTAGAGTTTAGGGTATATCTTAAGCATATAATACTGGCTGTCACAAGAGGTACTGGTCAGGAGACAGAGCAGTCACTTTCAAATGGAGGAAAGACTTCATCAAATATAATGAAGAATTGGTGGAAATGAGACAGAGCAGTGAGAAATAATCTTTCAATTGGGAGGAATAATGGGCCACTGGGAGTGGGTAAGAGTGAGTAACTCAAGAGATAGTGAATATTGGGGATAGGTATGTGGTTGGGAATATGGAAGATAAGGCTGGAAGAACAGGTGTGACCAGATCATCGCAAGCCTTAAACGCCAGACTAAAGAGTCAGGAGGGTCCTTGTTTATAACAGTAATGCAGCCAGCCAGCACATATTAGGGCACAGGAAGTCAGCACAAGAAAGCTGAATGGAACTGGCACAGGGGAAGGGTTTGTGAGCAGTGTATGAACCGGGCGGCAGTGCCTGTGTACAGGCTGTGCTGGTGCAGAGCTTGGTAACCAGAGCTCACTGATGAGGGCCTGCGGTTTCTAAATTTCAATGTGGAGCTGGTGAAATGAAGTTGTTTGTGGTGGGTGTGTAAGGCATATTAAATTGTCAAAATTTGTGGGTTGAGAAAATTGAGGGTACATAAAAGGGCAAATAGAAAAGGCTGGCTGGGATCCAACCTGGTTGGAAGAGACGCCAGTGAATTTGTAAGTCAATAAGATAGTTTCCTTCATCCAGCATAGAGAAAAGGTGACATAAAAACATTAGTCACCAAGAGAGTCAATGCATTAAAAGTCTGTGCTTCTGCTTCGAGTGTCCAGATTCTGCTACCAGGCTAAACTGCATCACAGTTGCATCAAAAGCAAGTCTTACCTGTTAGTCGTCGTCATCATCATCCTCTGGAACAAAAATATCATGCTCCTCAAGTAGAGCAGCAAAGTTCTTGCTAATTAGCGTCCCGACATAGAGAAAGGGGATCACAACGGAGAACACACGGAGAAGGCCGAAGGACATCTGCAGAGGGTCAAAGTGGTGGCTGTGAGCGCCAGAGCCCACTCTAGTAGGACCACAGAAGGCCTGGCCCTCTCAGGGGCATTCCCTCCTGTGGACCTGAGATCCATCATAAGCAACTTGATTTTAAAGTCCTTGGAAAAGTTCAGAGCAAGAAAAAAAATTACAAGAAGAGATAAAGTGATTTTATGGCCATCAAACTGTACACTGGAAAGAGAAGTACAAGGCACTCTTATGGACATCTAAAAGTTAGGGCCCAACCTATTAATTACTTGCAGATACTCATAAACGGGTGAGGAAGTACTAAGAGCTGGACTAGGGAATAGAGTTCAGCTCTCCTTGAAGAAACTACTAAATACATGAAAATAGATTACAAAAAAATGAACATGTACAGTGAAGGGATATTCTATACAGTTCTTTAACTGGTTCCCTGGTGCCTGAGAAATGTGATTTCACTACATTAAATTTTAGAAATATGTTTTGAAAATTGAGCATGTCTTTATATTAAAAGACTAGCTATTTAAATGGACTGGCGGAGTTTCAGTAAAATTTCAACATTTCCTCTCATACTTTCCTACGGAGTTCCAAAAAAAAGTTTTTTTTTTTCTCTTCAGTTGTGCCTCTTTAAAGGCAGCTCTTCCCAACATGACCGTGCTTCTTGCTGTGAAACAACCCTGAACTCACCTTGTGTGAGCTTGCGTCGGCCAGACTAGCTTTAAAAGAATGTTTTGTAACTCTCACACAGCGCTGGAGTCAAAAAGCAAACTTACTTGGTATAAGGGACTGTTCCTATTTTACTGAGAAAACTCCAAGGGTACTGAGGGCATGTGATAACAGTGGTGGGAAAAAATAGGATCTGGTGGGAGTTGTAGCAGCAGGAAATCTGAATTCCAGAACCTAAGTCAGCTGCTAGCTTTGGACAGTGGCTTCACTAGTCTGGCCCCTGATTCTTCATTTGTAAAAACACTGATAGTAATAATTCTCTGCACACCCAATCACATGAATTAAATACTAGGTCAAAACTCGCAAAAAGATAAGGTCTGTCCCACTTACCCTTTATTTACAAAGTCATTCCACAATTCGTTTTTCATCCCATCAACTCTATGGTAGAGAGGTTACATGACTTGTCTATACTGGATGCATAAAGCGGAGTCTTGTGGCTCCGGAGAGTCAGGGCACCGCACTCCTCACGATGAGCTTGTGCAAAGTGCCGTCTTTCTCCGCTCTTGCCCCCCATCTTCTGTCTCCACGCACCCTACTTAACTCCCGGATCTAACCCGACCATTTCCTCCCATTTGTCAAAATTAGCAGCGCATTAGCGCAAAACTTTGTCCTTGATCCGTCTTCCGGTCTAAGGCGGTCGTTCGACTGGCCTTTGCTCCTATCAATCAGCGTGAGCCCGCACACACTCCCCACAATGATAGTCCTCGGCCCCTTCGCCCCGCCTCCAGGCAGACACTCACTTTCACCGGTTTGGGCAAAATGGCGCCGCTGCGAGTAACGATGACTGACCTCGATGGTACCGGACTCCGAACTAAGCCGCCCCGACCGGCGGAGACATCGCCACCTTTCCCCAGGTTCAGCCCGCTCCGGAAAGCCCCAGATCCGACGGGTGCCAGCGCCAGCCAGCGAGCCGCTCCGGACGCCATCTCCCAGCTCCCCTCCTCGTCCGGCAACCTGCACCCCACCACCCGGCCCCCGTGCCGCCCTCTGGAAGAACGCCGCCGGAAGCCTCGCGAGGCTTTAGGGAGCAGACGAGAGGTCCAGCTCACAGACTTGCGCAATGCGCCTAGTTCCTGTTGCGGCCCGACATGGTGACGTCAGGAGGATGACCCCAAAGGCCCGGTACACCCCTCATTCCGGGCCTGGTGGGCGGGGCCACCTGACTGGCGTTGTCCTTGTGAAGCCTTCAGATTTCTGGCATTGTTGCCGCACCCAGGACCGCCAGGGCGTGGCAGAGCAGGGGGTTGAAATGAGAAACCACTTTAATTGAACTTCAAACTATTGTATTTTTTTTTTTAACAATTTAAAAATACAAATTTATTACTCGTGCTACTTGAATGATTTTGGAATTTTATTTCATGCCAAGGTATATGTTATGTATAGCTAAATGGAAAATATATCTGAAAAGGGGGGAAATGGGGGCTTTCACACAAACTGTCCAGGTGATTGCTAAAGTAAACTTGAGCCAAAATAAGTAATAAAAAACCATAATGTTTTAATCGTATAAAAAGCACTGTAACAATAGGAAAGATAACAAAAAGCCAATAGTGTCTGTGTATAAAACAAGACGCATCGGGGCTGTGGGGCTCCCATACAGGGCTGGGAAGGTGGCCCCTCTTCTTGGGAAACAGGCCTGGCTTCCTAGGAACTGGTCCAGGACCCTGGACGGCATGTCAGCCTGCTGGACTTAAGAGGCTCTGAGCCCAAGCCTCAAGCTCAGGCTGTCCAAGGCCCCAGTAAGGGAGAGAGGCTAAGAAGGGGGAGACTGTGTATATTGGAGTAGGGGGATGACTGGACCAGGCTCTGCATCTTCCATCCAGCCTCCGCCACCACACCCCTAGGCTATCAGTCTGATCTGGCCTCTGGCTCTGTCCAACCAGCCACTTTTCCTCTCAGAACAATCGATAAAGCAAACGCTTGGTGCCATGCTGGTGAGAGTAGGAACAAGAGGATCTTGGCAGGTACACACTGGGTGCCGAGCAAGACTGTGAACGAGTTCCTAGGGGGTTTCAGGATCAGGAACATCTCTCTGGGAGTCCAGCCAAGACAGAAGAGTTTATCACAGGGTGCCAGGAATCCTGTGCCCAAGCTCCTAGAATGCCCAGGACTGAAAACCAAAGTAAGAAACTGGCTTTCCCAGGGAGCCTCACTGCCTCCCCACTTCAGCTTCCTACTTGGCAGCTGAGGACAGAGTACAGGAAGGATTTCTGCTGACATATAAAAGCTACTGGCCCTCCTGGGGCAATGGTGACCAAGCACTGTCTGTTGATAGGGCAGCCAGGGAAAGAAGATGGGGCCCTAACACTTTCGGAGCAGGATAAATCCCTCTTGACTGGCTAAGTGCCCTCTCCCTCCAAAGGGTCCTGTCCAAATTGCAGAGTGGGGGTCCCGTGCCCAATCTTCTCATCACTCAGGATGAGCCGGGCCCCAGAAACCCCCATAACACAGTAAACCCACTTTTTCTGACAGTATCAGTCCCTCAAGCCAACACAGCAGTCAACTTCTGGTATTTATACAAGATTCCCCGTGTTGGAAATTGTGTCTGTAGAATCGTGTGTAGGTGAAAGGCAGAGCGGTCTGTGGTCATGTAATATGCCCCACTTCCTCCATTTCATTAATATCCCCTGAGAGAAGGGCAGAGTCAGGAGACCTAGGTCTGTGCCTGCTGAGCAAGCCACCTCTCCTCTCTGGCCCTCAGGAAATAAAGGGGTTGAAAGTTAATGATTCCTCAGTCCCCTCTAGGCGTAAGGGTGGATTTGGAACCTGGAGCAAGCCTAAAAAGCAGGAAGGGGAGAACTCACATCCAACAGCAACTTCAGAAACCAGTAAACATTAAACTCTTGAAAAAGCACTGGCCCTGGTGTCCTGACCAGCAGGACAAGGGCTGAACCCGAAGGGCCCAGGCTCAGGGCCTATCTTGTTCCTCGCAATCTGGCTGGCTCCCCTGGGCACTCTGCAGCCACGCCCGCCTCAGCTCCATAATCTCCTGGCCATACCAGTCATGTAGAGTAGAGAAGCAGGAGGTCTCCGGGGACACAGGGCTCTGCCTCCTGCCTAGGAGGAGGCTGGCAGGGCCCTGCAACTCCCACTCAGCCAAGCCCCGCCCTGCTGGCCTGCTGCCCCCTTCTTCCACCAAGCCCATAGGGCTGCAATCTCTGGAGAGGGAGTGACCATTCGCCAGGCCAAGAGACCAGTGGTCAGGAGCCTGGGGCTTACAGCGGCTGGGAATGGCCTTCCAGGATGAGTGGCGATGCAGGTCCAGGCTGTGGCGGGCATCACGCAACTGGCTCTCCAGCTCACGCACCACCAGGCGCATGTAGCCAAAGCTTGCCCTGGACAGTGCCTTCACCCAGGCCTCCTGGGCCGCTGGCCCATCTGCCGCGAGCAGGTGTGGGCGCACTCCAGGGGCGTCGAAGCGGATGGCAAAGGCAAACTCTTCAGGCACGGGAGCCTCGGCCAACTCCACTGTGCAGCCCTCCAGCACCACTAGGCTCAGTGGGGCCCGGCCCTCTCGACTCTCAAAGGAGAACAGCAGGTTGCCTTTAAGGACAAACCAGCACCTTCGGCCAGTGCCACTGGGGGTGGGTGGAGTCCCTGCGCCCCCCCAAGTGCGCAGGAAGCCTGCGTGGTCTGCTGGGGAGTCGCTCAGGGCGTAGTGGGCCACACTCCTCTCGTTCAGCTTCATGGCTCCCATAAGAACTGTGAGGTGAGAGAGGTGGAGACAGATCAGAGAGGGAGGCAGCCCTTGTGCCCCGGTGGGAAAAAGAGCACTGGCTCTGGAAAGACCTGGGCCCCAGGCCTGTGGGCTCTTCTCATTTGCTGTGCCCTGAGGCTCTCAGTGTCTTCCTCTGTGAAATGGGCTAGTCTCCCCTGCCTTTTCTCTCAAAGCGCTGTTGTGAGGATCATGCAAAAAACTGGACATCAGAGGACTCAGAGAAAAGGATAATGCGACTGTATCAGACCAGGAGGTATGGCAGGGCTTTGACACAGCTGTTTAAAACCCAAAGGAAAAGTCATCAGCTGAGCTGAAATGGACCCCAAACTCATAAAAACCATCGTGCTTAAACCATCCCCTAATCTGAGGGCCCCTTAGCTCCAACCCTGAAGCCAAACATCCAGGGTTTCTGTGACCCCCATGGACCCTTGCTGGCCTTTCATTTGTTAATGGCACAGCTGTCCTTTAGTAGCCTTCAAGGCCAGATAGGGCTGGGGTGGGGCAGGCCTGCCTCATTCCTCCATCAGTGTGGGTTCAGACAGGGACCTGCTCAGTAAATAAGAGCGAAGTACAAACACAGGGCATGATTGAGTAGGATCAACCTCAACCAATGAACGTTGGTGCCCCATAGGTCACAAGTGGCATCTCATCCAACTGTCCTCCTGACTCACAGAAAACTGAGGTCAGGACAGTGAAGGTGAACTGCCCACGGTCACGTGGCCAGTGAGAAGCGGAGCTTGGTCTCCTGATTCCCTCACACCCTTTGGGGGCAAGTCTTGGCAATGACCCACTTACCAGCAGAGCTCACTGGGCAGGGGCAGGGGCCTCTCTTGTCTGGCCACACGGCTCAGCCCTTTGACCACGTGGTTTCCGGGGCACCTGCAAAAGAATTCTCAAACCCAGTCAACCCATCCTAAAGGATGAAAGCTCCTACTCAGGCTCTGGGGCCAAATGAAACCACCACCTCCTCCAGGAAGCTTTCCCTGACCCCTGATAGTTGCCCCCCCCACCACCACCATCACGGGACCACCCAGGCCCTGCACTTATGAGCAATTTAAGGAGCTGAGTCCCATTGTCCTGATCATCACTCTTCAGACCTCATTGCCCTGCCCTCTAATGCTAGGTCAGAGTTAAATGCCCTCATAGCTTCTTGCTTTTCCCTTCTAGCACTTGTCACAGTTTATTTGTGGTCTTTAAGTAACCTAATCTGAGAGGCCTGTCCTGATCACCAAGGTGGTCTGATCTAAGGTGACCCAACTAGCACCCCCTCACTTCTGTTTTCATTTCCTTCATCCCGCAATGATCTCCTTTGTGTTTACACTGCTGTCCCCAGCCCCAGAATGTCTAGGGCAGGACTGGGCTTGGCTCCCAGTGGAACCCCCAATATCCAGCCCCTTGCAGGGCTTGGGAAGGCCCTCTGAAAGGATTTGTTAAAATAACTGTGACTACAACAGTGGACAAAATAAAGTCTCTCCCTCCTGGAGCCTACATTTCAGCGGGGGAGACACGCTGTAAAAAAAAAAAGACAAAAATAAATAATAATTAGTGAATTTTAAAATTAATTAAATAATAACGTAAGGACCGGTCTTGACAAGGGCTATGGAGTGAAGCAAGCAGGGTCCTGAGATGGGGAGGGGCCATTCTCCGATGGTGGTCGAGGAGAAGGAGGGGGAGAACACAGATGTTTCCTCGAGGAGTGGCCTCAGCTCCGGGGCGCGGAGAGGGGATCCGGAGCCCACCGAACTGTCTCCGCACCCCCTCACAGGGACAGGCGTCTTCTCCTACCCACCTCCCCGCTCCGGGGATGCGAGGCCCGGACTTCAACCCCGGCGGGAAGCCGGTGCACCGCGTTTTTCTGAATTCTTTTGTTAGAGGAGCGGCGGGCTGGGGCGTGGGACCCACTGGCCGGTGGCCACCGCCGTGAGCCCCTAACCCGCTGTCGCCCTGAAACAGGGTGGCCTCACCAGGAACTCCTCGGCGAGCGCCGCAGACTCCGGGTGCGGCTGCCGCCTCGGTTTCCCCATCGCGCACGGAGCTGTCCCGCCACGTCCCCGCGGGCCACGCCCTCCCGGAGGCCGCCTCCTCCCGAGCCCGCCGGGCCCGCTCTCACCTCCGCGCCCCCGAAGCCCAGGAGGGCGACCCGCGGGGTGGGCTGCGGCCGCGACCAGGGGCGATTCCGGCTCGGGACCCCACGCCTCCGCCCGTGCCGCTAACTTGGCCACGGGAGCGAAAGACCCCGCTTGGGCGGCTCGAGTTACCGCCCCCGCCCCTCCCCGCCCACGACTCACTAGGCCTCGCGATCAGCGAAGCCGCCCCGCGATCCATGCCCGAGGGAAACTGAGGCCCAACAGGCCGTGACCCGCCTGAGCCACAGTGCTGGTCAGTGGCGGGAGGCCTCGAACGCAGAGTCCCACCTCAGGCCGTCCGGGGCCCTCGGACCCAGTCCACCTCCCAGAGAACTCGGAGACCTTCCCTTCCCCCCTCCAGTCCCCCTCTCCCCGCCCGGCCCACTTCTCCCGCAGAGCCAAGCCTGGGACGGCCTCGGCCCAGACGCCTCCTCTGGGCGGGCTCCTATCCAGCCCGCGAGGCCCGGCCCAGCTTCCCAGCCACCCAACCCGGCCCCTGGAGTCGCCCGGACCTCTGCTTCTGGGGATTATCCATTTCTGCTTCCGCCACTCCCGCCGGCCTGAAACGCAACTTCAGCGGCCAGACTCTGCCTGGAGTCAGTCGACAGCTAGGCCTGCAGTGAAGGTTTCAGGAGTGCACAACCAAACGCAGGAGGCTAGGGTTTCCCAACAGCCCTGGAAACCGGTGAGCTCAGAACATCTGCCCATGAATTTGCTGGTTCCCGCGTCAGAGTTCTGCCCTTGCAGTTCCTGCAGCCTAGAATGCTCTTCCTTCTCAACCCTACCCCTCGGCTCTAACTCCTCAGGGCTCCTTCACATCATTTAGGTCTCAGCTCAAATGTCCCCTCCCTGGCCATGAGAAAGTAGCCTACCTGCAGGTCTCTGTCACATCCATGGGTTGTATTTTCATTATAGCACTAACCACTTATAAAAAAGGCTTCCCTACATTCATGCTTTTATTTCCTGTTTATTATGTCTCCCCCATTAACTTTTATTCAGTTAATAATAGAAACCTTGGGCTTCCCTGGTGGCGCAGTGGTTAAGAATCCACCTGCCAATGCAGGGGACATGGGTTTGAGACCTGGTCCGGGAAGATCCCACATGCCGCAGAGCAACTAAGCCAGTGCACCACAACTACTGAGCCCGCGAGCCACAACTACTGAAGCCTGCGCGCCTAGAGCCCATGCTCTGCAACAAGAGAAGCCACCACAATGAGAAGCCCGTGCACCGCAATGAAGAGTAGCCCCCGCTCGACACAACTAGAGAAAGCCTGCCCACAGCAAGGAAGACCCAAGGCAGCCAAAAAATAAAATAAATAAATAAAAATTTAAAAAGTAATAGAAACCATAATAAATGTGTTAGAAGGCAATAAATTTTGTGGAAAATACAGAGCAGGGGCAAGGAGACTGGGAGTTTGGGGGAGTAGGGCGGTTGCAATTTTAAAAAGAATGGTCAGGGTAGGGCTCACTGAGAAGGTGACATCTGGGAAATACTTGAAGGAAATGAGGGAGCCAGTCGTGCCAAAATCTGGAGGAAGAGTATTCCAGGCAGATGGAACAGCTAGTGCAACGGCCCAGAGGCCTGTTGTGTTTGAGGAACTGCAAGGGCGGGGAGGGGTGCAGGGAGGAGCAGCAGGAGGTGGGGTCAGAATGTGCGGCTTGGGGCTTTGTAAATCTGCGAGAGCTGATTCTCCAGGCTGAAATGAACACGGTCTTGAGCTATGTTTTAAAGCAGCGGTCCCCAACCTTTTTGTCACCAGGGACCGGTTTCGCGGAAGACAATTTACCCACGGAAGTGGGGAGCGGGGGCGGTCGGGGGATGGTTCAGGCGGTAATGCGAGAGACGGGCAGCGGCAGATGAAGCTTAACGTGCTTGCCCGCCGCTCACCTCCTGCTGTGCGTCCTGGTTCCTAACAGCCCGTAGACCGATACCGGTCCGCGGCCCGAGGGTTGAGGACCCCTGTTTTAAAGGATTTCTCTGGCTGCTAAGGAGAGAATAAATGTGGGTGGAAGCAGACCGGTGAGGAGGCTGCTGGAGTAATCCAGGCAAGATGTGATGGGGGCTGGGAGAGTAGAGAGAGGTGGCCAAGTTCAGGATGGGTTTTGAAGGTAGAGAGTGCAAGGTTTGCAGAGAGGTTGGATGTAGGGAGTGAGGGAAAGAGGAGGCAAGGAGGACTCCAACGTTTTGGCCTGAACACCTGGAAGGAGAGTTGCCATTACCTGAGATATGGAAGTGGCAGGTGTCTGGGGCCAGTTATGTTTGAGATGCCCAGTGATCATCCAAGTGAAGGTGCCAAGAATGAAGTGCTTGGTACCTAGCGGTTGCTCAATAAGTATTTGATGAATGAAAGAGGAAGGAATATGCAAAGTGCCTGGATAAGAATAATGGGTGGTCCAAGTGTCAGGTAGGGAAGGAGGGTCTCCTGGCTTTGAAAGAGCTGTGTCCTCCACCTGGTTTGCTTTCTCCCACCCATCCTCCTCGTGGTGCCTATTCATCTTCCACTACTGTTTGTGAGCGGCTTACTACGGGCCCTGCTTCAGGGCATTCTCCCATTTTTCTTAAAAAAGCCCTCAGCAGGGGCTTCCCTGGTGGTGCAGTGGTTGAGAATCTGCCTGCTAATGCAGGGGACACAGGTTCGAGCCCTGGTCTGGGAAGATCCCACATGCCGCGGAGCAACTAGGTCCGTGAGCCACAACTACTGAGCCTGCGCGTCTGGAGCCTGTGCTCCGCACCAAGAGAGGCCGCGATAGTGAGAGGCCCGCACACCGCGATGAAGAGTGGCCCCCCGCTTGCCACAACTAGAGAAAGCCCTCGCACAGAAACGAAGACCCAACACAGCCAAAAACAAATTAATTAATTAATTAATTTAAAAAAAAAAAAAAAAAAAAAAAAGCCCTCAGCAGGTATTCACGCCACAGCTATTTATTGAGCGTCATCTACAGTGCACTATCCTCGCCTTCAGGGAACCCAGCAGAGGTGAAAGGACTAGCTTCACGTGAAGCCGCGGTTGGCTCGTGCCTGCCTCGGGGGCGCGCAGAGCCGGAGCTCGAAGGAGGTGGGGCTTTGGGAGGTTCCGAGGGCTTACTGGGCCGGTAGAGGGCGGGGCGGGACGTTGCTAGGGGGATTCTGTTAGGTTCTCCGGGGAAGGTTAGCCGCAGTGAGGCCCCGCCCCTCTGGAACGCCAGAGGCGAATCAGGTGACTGAGGTGGTGGCTGGTTCCGGAGACCGAGGCAGGCGGCAGTTCTGCGGGAGTTGGAAGGGGTGAGTGTCAAATGTGGACGACTCTGGTTGGGGTCCCCGTGCTGGGCCGCTGGGCCTGCGGTCTTTGGGGACGAGGGGCGGCAACCCAGACTCGGAGGGAATGCGGAGCCTGGTCCCGGCCCGCCGCTTCCGTTCTTCCTGGGCGTCCTCGAGCCTGTCGCTGCCTCTCTCTGACCCCAGTCTGGCAGAGGGCCGCCCTTGGGCGCTCGGGGTTCCCAGCAGTGCAGAGGGGGTGCGGTCTAACGTCCAAGATGCCTTGTTTAGTATTTCCTCAGGAAGAACCCAGGCTCGGGGAAGTGATGGCTGGGGGAGGGGGGGAGCTGTGAGAGGGCGTGGGGACCCAGTGTGGGATCCACACCCAAGGTTAAGGGCAGCAGGGCTAGCCAGGCAGTAGTGACCCCAGTGCTTTTCTAACGTTTCTTAGCTTCCAAAGCCCAACATATAAAGCTGGTAAAAGCAGAGCAGATCTGGTCAGGTCCTGAGACGCTGAGTCCAGAGCGATGTTGCTGAAGACAGGTACCTACACGGACGGGGGTGGCTTTGGGAGGGTAGGTGACCAGTTGGGGGTGGGAGCTACCTGGAGGAAGTTCCAGTCCTGTGGTGTCTGGGCCTCCTTCCCTGATGTGGGTGTGTGGGGAGACATGTTCCTCTCTTATTCTTGGAAGTGGGCCAGGAAAGGAGGAGGTGCTCCCCACCTAGGAATCAGTTCCCCTCCAAAGGGGCCTCTTCCCTGCTCACCCCCTCTACCCCAAAGCACAGAGGCCCTATCTTATTAACATCAATATGTAATGAGAACAGCCCTGTAAAGTCAGTACAGTGATTCCATCTTGCAGATAAAGAAACTGAGGCCCTAGAGGGAAAGTGAGCTGGCTGGGTGCAGGTCCAACCGGCTGACCTCTTAAGCCCTTCTGAAGCCTCTTGGGTGTCTCTGGAGAACAAAGAGCCCTGGATGGGACTCAGGAGACCTGGCTACAGTGTACTGTCAAGTTCTGTGTGAATGGAGTGGGAGGAGCTGGTCAGGGTGTAGAAAGGATATGACCTCAGGTGTTAGTTTTTGATAATTCCAGCACTGCTGTGGTAACAGCACAGTGGGAATCTGGGCCTCAAACACGTCGCCCCACCCCAGGCACCGTCTGGCCCACTCACAGCACTCCTGGAGCCAGGAGTTGCAGGAAGAGCCCATTCCACCTGAAGCGCAAGAGTCTAGTTCCCCTAATGTGCAGGCCAGCAGCCTCTGCAGGGCTGGGCAGCATATGGATGGGGTGGGGTGAGGGCTGGAGCTATAGGAGCCACTCACAGTTATCCTTCCAACCCGCTGCAGTGCTCTTGCTGGCCTTGGTGGCCCAGGTGCTGGTTCTGGAGAATGGGCTCCTGCGGAGGCCACCCATGGGCTGGCTGGCCTGGGAACGCTTCCGCTGCAACACTGACTGTAACGAGGACCCAAAGAACTGCATCAGGTGAGTAGGGTCTGTACCACCCGACAGGCTTGCCTAGGGCCCTCACAGAGTGGGAGCAGGGAGTGGGGGTCAGCTAGGAAAGAGGGCAGGGTTAGAGCCCCACATCCCAGAGAGAAAGCAACCAGAGGTGACTTTTGAGACCTCTGACACTCAGCTTCATGACCAGCTTGGGGCCTCTGTGGTGACCTCAGGCCTGTGGGACAGGGACCCTGTGGTGGATGCAGCCCCTGAGATAATGGAAAGGAGAGAACAGTTAAGGGCCAGGCCAGACCCCACGTGCTTCCCACTGGCCCAGTCCTGCTTCTTGGCTTGGGGGCCAAATCACTCCTCTTGCTCTACCCTGCTCATGGCTCATGACATAATCCTTGGTATCCCTTACACTTGTTACCTGGCTTAGTCTTCAGCTGACAGCAAGGCCATGGTACTTGTAGGCCGGATTCACGCTCAGAGCATCTAAGAAGTTTGAAAAGCTCTGAGGAAGGTGGGGTGGGGTTAAGGTTAGGCCTGTGCTGGGCCACTGAGCAGCCCTGTCCCCTACCCCTCGCCAGTGAGCGGCTCTTCGTGGAGATGGCTGACCGGCTGGCACAGGATGGATGGCGGGACCTGGGCTACGTATACCTTAACATCGATGACTGCTGGATTGGTGGACGTGACGCCAAAGGCAACCTGGTGCCTGATCCCAAGCGCTTCCCCAACGGCATGGCCTTCCTGGCAGACTATGTGAGCCCCACCCCAGCCCTGCCCCTTGGCCTGGGGGCCAGACCACTCTTTCCACCCCATCCGACTTAGGGCTCATTTCTATAATCCCTGCTTGAGAACTCACAGTCTGGTGGAGGAAATAGATTCATGGACAGGTAGTTTTGACCCACTGTAGTGGGTGAGAGCAAGGAAGGACATCTTATTCAGCCTGGGATTTCAGGAAGGTTCTCTGGAGGAAGCAATTCTTGAGCTGATACCGGAGAGATGGCATTCAAGGCAGAGGGAATGGCAGAAGCAAATGCTTAGAGGCCAGAAACAGCCCATGCAAGGTGTGTGTGTTGGAGGGAGGGGAAGTATCATGGTTGGCAGAGGCCAGGCCAGCAAGCTGAGACCCTTTCCTTTGGGCTTTAGGGAGTCATTGAAGGTTTTTTTTTTTTTTTTTTTTTAAATTTATTTATTTATTTATTTATTATTTTAAATTAATTAATTAATTATTTTTTGGCTGCATTGGGTCTTCGTTGCTGTGCGCAGGCTTTCTCTAGTTGTGGTGAGTGGGGGCTACTCTTTGTTGGGTGCGCAGGCTTCTCATTGTGGTGGCTTCTCTTGTTGCAGAGCGTGGGCTCTAGGCTCGTGAGCTTCAGTACTTGTGGCATACGGGCTCAGTAGCTGTGGCTCACGGGCTGGCTTAATTGCTCCGCAGCATGTGGGATCTTCCCGGACCAGGGCTCGAACCCGTGTCCCCTGCATTGGCAGGCAGATTCTTAACCACTGCATCACCAGGGAAGTCCCATCATTGAAGGTTTTAATGGGGCCTGGTCAGATGTGCCTGGGAGGCGGCTCCTTGAGGTCCTGCCTGAGCCCAGTGTGTTCTCAACCCCCCACAGGCTCATTCCCTGGGCCTGAAGCTGGGCATCTACGGGGACATGGGCAACTTCACCTGCATGGGTTACCCAGGCACCACGCTAGACAAGGTGGTCCAGGATGCTCAAACCTTCGCCAAGTGGAAGGTGGACATGCTGAAGCTGGATGGCTGCTTCTCAACCCCCGAGGAACGGGCCGAGGGTGGGTCCCACAGCTGGCTGGGGGCCATGAGGTAGACAGGGAGGGGTGGCCATGGAGGGCCCCGCAGTGCCCATCTGTCTGTATGGCCCTAGGGGGTGGGTAGCGTTTCCCAATTCCCCTCACCCAGGGCCTAGGGGGATCTTGGCTCCCAGACTCCCTAAAGATGGGATGGTACCATGCCCTACCCGGGAAGTGTTTGCAGCTCTGGGTACAGGGGAAGCACCTCCTTGAACCGTAGTTTCCTCCCATTTGGTGGGAGGTTTGGGCTGAGGCCCCAGATTTCATCTTGTGTCTCTTCATCCTAAAACGTGAGGGTTGGACTTCTCCAGGGTACCCCAAGATGGCTGCTGCCCTGAATGCCACAGGCCGCCCCATCGCCTTCTCCTGCAGTTGGCCAGCCTACGAAGGGGGCCTCCCCCCAAAGGTAAGCCATTCTGTGCACCCATTCTGTGCAATGCTCCTCATACCCAGGAATCCTTGCCTTCTGTGCAGTCAGGGCTCCTCTCATCATAGTTGCTCACATGCTGATTTGTAGGTCTAGGAAAGGGTCATAAGTACCTGAGGGGGCCTGAGGCAGCCCAGGGTCTTAGTGGAGACACTTGTCAGGTGGGCTGAAGGGATGGGTATCCAAGGCATGGGAACCATATGTCATGTGCTGACACAGCACCCAACAAGCAGTCAGAATCCTGGGTTTTGCCGAGTAGGCTAGGAGATCCAGAAGGCTGGTGAGGCTAGGCAGGCGGGGCCTAGCCTCTGAAAGGCCTTGTGGGCATCTCACCAGGGACCCTTCAGCATGTAGGGTGCTAGAAAGGGTGGAATCAGACCTGCAGACTGGAGGGAGAACCCTGGCAGAGGGTGGGACTCACTGAGAGAACACGGGGGTGGGTGTGTGGTAGGGAAGGTTATGAGTACACCAGCCTGGGTCCATACCCTGGGCTTGGCCCCAGCTGGCATGAGAGGGAGGGGTAGGCTTCTGGCACCAGCGCGCATGGAGGAGAGGCCTGGGCAGCCCCAGAGCAGAGCCACTCCCTCCGAGGCCTTCCTCATCCTGAACACGCTCAAGGTCTGTTCCCTTCCCCCTTCCCTACCCTCTGTGTCTCCTGCTGAGGCTCCCCAGCCCCTGTGCAGGGCCCCAGGCAGCAGAGTGTGACTCTGCTGTTGGACTCTGCCTTCCCCCCAAATCCAGGTGAACTACACTCTGCTGGCGGACATCTGCAACCTCTGGCGCAACTATGACGACATCCAGGACTCCTGGAGGAGCGTGCTCTCCATCCTGGACTGGTTTGTGACCCACCAGGACATTCTGCAGCCGGTGGCAGGCCCTGGGCACTGGAACGACCCAGACATGGTACCAGCATGGAAGGGGATGGCCCAAGGCCCACTGCCCTATGCTGTCTTCCTGGACGCTCATTGCCAGGTTCTAGATCAGCATCTCAGAAACGTGTCCTTGAACCAGCCATGCTGGACTTGCCTTGGGGGCTTACAATTCTGTTCCCAGGGCCCCACCCCACCTCTTGGCTCAGAATGTTCAGAGAGGGCCTGGGAATGCCCATTGTTAACAGTCTTCCCAGGCGGTTCTGATGTGTCTTGAAACTTGATCTGTCGTGACTCTTGTGTAAGACACTATTCCTCCGTAGGGTGAAGATCACAAACAGTCCACACTCTCTTGCCATTCCCTCCCTAGACGCTTTGCCAGGTCTGCCTCTGACCCCTCTTTCAATGCTCCGTATAGTGTTACTCTCCACAGGCAGAACTGGCCTCTCATACCTACCTCACTCATAGCCCTGATCACTTAAATTTCTTTGCAATTTATCTTACAGTTTTATAGCTATCTCTTCATTTAGTCTACGAGTATTTACTGTCAGTGATGATTATAATAATTACAAATACTAGGCCAGATGGAGAGGTGCCTGGAGAAACAGAAATTGACCTGCTTTAGAGTTCCAGCTCCAGCTCTGCCGCTTACCTTGGGCACGTGACTTAATTTTTTCTGTGACTCAGCTTTGTCAATTGGAAAATGGAAATAATAATAGTAGCTACTATATATATAGGGTTGTTTTGAGGGTTCAAAGGATGACCCTTTATTTTTATTTTATTTTATTTTATTTTTTAAAATTATTTATTTATTTATTTATTATTTTTGGCTGTGTTGGGTCTTTGTTTCTATGCGAGGGCTTTTCTCTAGTTGCGGCAAGTGGGGGCCACTCTTCATCGCGGTGCGCGGGCTTCTCACTATTGCGGCCTCTCCTGCTGCGGAGCATAGGCTCCAGACGCACAGGCTCAGCAGTTGTGGCTCACGGGCCTAGCCACTCTGCGGCACGCGGGATCCTCCCAGACCAGGGCTCGAACCCGTGTCCCCTGCATCGGCAGGCAGACTCTCAACCACTGCGCCACAAGGGAAGCCCCTGTTTTATGTTTTTTTTAGGCCAGCACATGGCTGATATTGCAAACAGGACTCAGCTCCCTGGGGTTGGGGGGGAGCTGACCTTCACTGACCTACTAGGCACCAGGCCCAGGGCCAAGTACTTTTTTAAAAATTATTTTATTTTTTGGCCATGCCACACGGCATGCGGGATCTTAGTTCCCTGACCAGGGATCAAACCCGCTCCCCCTGCAGTGGGAGCGAGGAGTCCTAACTGCTGGACCACCAGGGAAGTCCCCAAAAGGATGACCCTTTAAATGCTTGGCATGGTTTGGCACATATACAGTGCTTAGTTAAATTGGTGTCACTAAGTACACAACAGTGTTGAGTTAGCAATAATCGTTTGTGTCCTGTTGGTGTATTGGTTGCCCTGGGGACAGGAGTGCCCGTTGGTGTAGTCAGCTGTCGTTAGGGCAGGTGGGTGGCTAGTGGCAGGAGCAGAGACTCTGTCCAGGTCTGCTTTACTACCATCCTGGCTGCATTTCTTGACTTGCATATTCCAGTTTATAAACGCTTTTGGCAACAGGATCCATTGGATCCTCTGAACAACCTGTGACATGGTCAGAGCATATTATCACCCCTATATTCTTGATGGAAGAAGAAACCTGAGGCTCTGAAAAGTGACCTGACCCACCCCAAGGCCACGCTGCTGGGGAATGGTGTTTGCAGAACCAGGACCCACACCTGGCCGTCCTCCCCCATCTCTGTCTTCTCTTGCTACAAGTTTAGGGTTGGTCCGCACGCCCACCGCCCTGAAGAGGGCAGAGCTGAGCAATCCTCTTTTCTGCCCCCAGTTGCTCATTGGGAACTTTGGCCTCAGCTTCGAGCAAGCCCGGGCCCAGATGGCCCTGTGGACGGTGCTGGCGGCCCCCCTCTTCATGTCCACGGACCTGCGTACCATCTCCGCCCAGAACATGGACATTCTGCAGAAT
Organism: Balaenoptera musculus; assembly: GCF_009873245.2. Lineage (NCBI taxonomy): Eukaryota > Metazoa > Chordata > Mammalia > Artiodactyla > Balaenopteridae > Balaenoptera > Balaenoptera musculus. The sequence goes on along the minus strand of NC_045794.1, from coordinate 97,633,540 downwards.
CCACTCATGATCAAAATCAACCAGGATCCCTTAGGCATCCAAGGACGCAGGATTCTCAAGGTACTGGGGGTGTGGAGCAAGGAAGGGAGGCTGAGAGACTGGGCTCCCCTGGAAACAAGTCTGCAGGCCAGAGGTTCAGGGGTCGGGACTGGGCCTCTGAAATCCGCTCAATCCCTCGTAGTTGCATTCAGTCGAAGTCTGTACTGGGAGCTGCTTCGACTGTCCCTCACTTGCCTGGGTAAGAGCAGGGCCAGAGCAGGACAGCTCGTGGGATTTGGGGAAGGGAGACATCACCACAGGTGCACACGGGATCAGTGTGGCCCCTCGGTTTGGAACTGCAAGACTTCTGCACAAGTCTGTGAGGGCTGGCAGAGAACTAGGGCTTGCCTTCAGAGTTTAGGAGTTGTTTGAGCCATGGAGGACAACTACTAACTAGTTCTAGTGTATACTAGTTGTTGAGCACCTACTGTGTGCTAGACATTCTAGATAGATTTTCTCAGAAGGTCGATGCTCCTTCCCTGTTTTACAAATGAGGAAACTTAGACTTGAAGAGTCTCAGTAACTTTATACCAAGGCCACACAATTGGTAAGTGGTACAACAGGACTAGATGCCAATAGTGTCACCTCAAAGATTGTGCTCGTTGCCCAGATCCTTGCCTCTCTAGTAAAAGGAAATCTACACCAATATAGAAGGCACCTGCTGAACTGGTGATGCCCAGAGGCGATAACTAATCCTGCCAGAGAGGCTGATGGTGGAGCCAGCCCAGGGCCTTCTGGTGCCTGTGGCTTCACCCTCCTGGCTGCTCAGGGCAGAGCTCATCGTTCTAACTGGACGGTTGCCAGGGGCTGTCCACGTCTGTCTCTCCCGTAATCCTGTAAGCTCTCTGAGGCAGGACCTCATGCAGCATTTATCTGTGTCCTGGCCTGGGGCCTGGCACAGAGTAAGTGTCGGGGAGCGTCTGCTGAGTCAGGGAAGGAAGAAAGGAAGGTGAGTTAGACGAGTTGGGTGCTGGAGGGCTGTGGTTCCCCTCCAAGCTTCTGCCTGACACGGAACTGTGGGCTGGCGAGACCCAGAGCTCAAGGGAGGGTGGGAAGGGAGCTTTAGGGCCTGCTGAGCAGGCCCCCAGCCAGTAGCCATCTTCTGCGCCCAGGAGAAATCCCACATTGAAGTGTACGTGCGGCCCCTGGCCAATGAGGCCAGCGCCATAGTCTTCTTCAGCCGCAGGACAGATATGCCGTATCACTACTGGACCTCCCTCGCCCGGCTGAACTTCTCCAGCTCCAAGGTGTATGAGGTGAGTGCCCTGCTACCTGCAGCGCTTTGGGTTTCCCTGAGGGTGTTGCTGGGTCCTCACGCACACAGGGGCCCCTTCACTCACACACTGTCCCCTAAGCCGTGGGCCTTGGGTCCTCTGGCTGGTGCTGTGCTCTGCACTGGTGTTTTCAAGCTACACAAACGAACTACCGTGTGTAAATGAGTCCCGTCAGCCCCCGAGGCCGCGTGTTTCCCCTCTTCAGTCTTGCTGGCACATTTCTCAGGTTCTTGGTGGGCTGGGCCCTCACCACTGCCAGTACTTGGGCATCTGTTGGCTTTGCCAGAGGGGAAGTGATGGGGACTCAGGCTTCCACTTCTGTAGGGCATGCTGGAGGCTCAACACAGGCCAAAGTCCAGGCTCTTACATCCCCTTGGCTGGCGGGTGGGGGGTTGTCCCTGTGCAGCCATTCTTAGGGTGGCATAGTGCTGTCCTCCCCCCTGCAGGCCCAGAACGTCTACACGGTGACATCATCAGTGGCCTCCAGGATAAAACCAACTTCACATTGATCATCACCCTTCCGGGTGGTGATGTGGTACCTGTATCCTATCAGGAAGCTGGGGACGCCCCAGCAGTGAGGAGCTGGGACGTGTGACAGGCTGTGGCAGCACCACTGAGCCCAGACCACGGAGGTTCCACGTGCTGAGGGCCAGTAGGTGGGGTCCTCTGCTACCCATCAGACCCAAAGTGCAATCTCAGGGCCAGGTTCTACGCCCTGCACAAGTGTGAACTCTCTTGGAAACTTGCCTTCGGGAGACTTCCTGTGGCCTTTCTGGCCTCTACCTCATCTGTACAGCCCCACGGATGTTGCTGAACAACTCAGCCAGCCTCCTCAGCCCCCATAGGCAGAGGCACCGATACTTGTCAGGATTCTAGTCTCTGACCTTCTTTTTACTGACTCTGAAATCAGGATTTGGAATTTTCTTAAAATTAGGAGTGGAGCTCTGACCTCTTGTCGGGAAGTCCCATGAATTATGTGGTTGACTTTCCTGCCCGGAGAAGGCCTTACAGGCTGACACTGCCTGAGAGTGGCCTTGGTTCCTTCGGGTCACCAATAAAGCTGTTCTTTAGTCAAGTAGTTGTCATATGGACCTGGGGCCATGGGCTGGTCAGGTGGGGACCCTGGGTGGCACTACACAAGGTGCTGGTTTCCCATTTCACCTCACATGGAAGATGTATGGCCTCTTCTGGCCCCTCATTCCACAGCGACCTGCAGATTGTACTTCTGGCCATGCCAGGCTTGCGTCCCACCCCGGTTATCCCTGCTGTGCCCAGCATCATGGTGGTGGTAACAGCACAGTGAGGCGGACTAGTGATGGTCCCAGGCCCTCTTCCCCACCCCATTCAGATGTTACAGGGTCTGCCAGCCACTGCCCCCACTCAGCAGCCCCTCTGCTGCACAGTGAAAGGCCCTTGACCTGCTAAGGAACGTTGCGTTACTGTCTTCGGCCTCTTTCAGCTCCTCTCCCCCTTTCTGACAGGGCTTCGCGCAGTGACGCTCCTGGGCTGGGTGCAGCCGAGGGCAGTCAGCTCTGCCTTTCTCCCACAGGGCTTGTGTAGCTTGTCCTCTGCCCACCAGTGCCCCCAGCTCCTCCCTTAGTTTCTCCTCTCCTAACCTGGCTGCAGAGGAGTTTCAAATCCCTCAGCTATGTCCAAAGAAAGGTCCAGGGGCTCTTTGTGTCTTAAAATATATATCCTGCTCCTCCTCCTAGGGAAAGGGGTATTAAAGAATGGCAGGTTCTTGACTGCCTTCCTTTGGTTCCTATTTCCCAAGCCCTCTTTTTAGCTACGGCCTCAGGGCACCTGTCTTCCCTAGTGGCTCTTGTTCCCCTTTGGAAAGCTGGCAGCAGACCAGGCTAGGTAAGTTCTCCTTGTGCTTTGAATGTGGGAGTGCCCAGTACCTCAGGCTTTGCATGGTCCTGCCCTGTGGGAACTCTTCTGGGTGGATCTCCCATGTTCCCTCCCTCAGGGTTTAAGGTCGTTGTATTTGGAGTATGTTATAAAGAACTCACAAACGTACATTTTATAGTGTAATTTAAGATTTCTGGAGCTTCACTGATTGAGTCTGGGGTCATCAGAGGAAGCTCCCTTTCCCCAGTTGGTGTCTTGAGGCTGTGGGTCACTTAGGACAGAAGCCTACTTCATCCCAGGCCTCTGCCCTTTGAGGTCTGTCACCCTATGCATAGCTCCAGCTTCGGGTCTTGGTCATAGTGCTGTTCAAGCCAAGAGGAATGGTTTCGGGCAGGAACACTCCTTTCGCTAGCCCCAGGAAAGAAATCTTTTCCACCCCCCCGGGATGTGGTGGAGACCACCAGACTTGGGAGCTGGGGCCAAGGACCAGCATGGATTTGACCAGTCAATTCCTTTGCCTCCCAGACACAGAGATAGTTACATGTCTTTACTTGCTGTATGACTTTATCCTGAGGGTACCTGACTGGTTCTATCACGTTAGCCTTTATTCTCTTAACGCACACTCTGTCTTCCAGGACATTGTTTTACTCCCTTCCGCCCAAGGCCAGTATGGGACTAAATTAATTTTTCCCAGTTCAAGGCAGCCTTGTCTGGACCCAAGGGTACCCCTTCTGTTTTTTAAAATACATTTTATTATAGAAATGTTTGAACATAAAAATAAAATGGTAAGTGAACCTCCATGTACCCATCACCCAGATCCAACAACCATCAACATGTGCCATTATTTCATATCTCTCCTCCCACACATACTTTTTTTGCATGTAAGCTGGAGTATTTGAGAGCAAATCAAAGAAAACTCTAACCACCTCTATGTAGCTCTAAGAGATAATAGGGTCTTGAATATACAATTTTCTTTTCCAACAAAATAAAATTTTTAATCTGATAACCAGTCTGTGTTCAGTTTTTGCCAGCTGTGTTGGTTTTTTGTTTGTTTCTGTTTTGTTTGTTGTTGTTTTGTTTGTTTGTTTGTTTGGCTGCACCCTACAGCTTGCGGGATCTCAGTTCTCAGACCAGGGACTGAACCCGGGCCACAGCAGTGAACATCTGGAATCCTCACCCATGTGGCCACCAGGGGACTCCCACCAGTTGTTTCAAAAATATTTTTCCATAGTTTATTTGAATCAAAATCCAAGCAAAGGGTCAACAAAAATGGTCCCATAAGAACCACCGAAAGTTTGCTCTCTCTATAAGACCAATGAAAAATCTGCCATATATAATCAGAATCAACTTTAAACTCTGGAAATTAACCAAAGGCTTTCAGTAACCCAGAGAGTGTTCAGTCAAGAAAGACAGTAGAATCTTGGTAAGAACAGAAAGCTTTTTAGAGTTTTAAACTTACCCTAGTACCAGATTTTAAGTCAGCTATTTAAAATATGTTCAAAGAGCTAAAGGAAACCATGTCTAAAGAACTAGAGGAGATAAGAATGGTGTCTCACCAGATAGAGACTATCAGTAAAGAGACAACTTATAGAAAGGAACCAAATAGAAATTCTAGAGTTGAAAAGTACAATAACTAAGATAAAAATTTCACTAGAGGGGCTCAGCAGACATGACCAAGCAGAAAAAAATCAGCAAATTTGAAGATAGGTCCGTTGAAATTAACCTATCCAAGGAATAGAAAGGAAAATGAAGAAAAATTAACAGAGGCTCAGAGACCTATGACACACCATGCAGCATAGATATAAGGGGACGAGAAAGGGCAGAAAGAATATTTGAAGAAATGATGGCTCAAAACTTTGCATATTTGATGACCAATATTAATCTATACATCAAAAAAGCTCAACAAACTACCAGTAGGATAAAGTCAAAGAGTTCCGTACCTAGACACATCATAATCAAACTCTCAGAAGACAAAGGGAGAATTTTGAAAGCAAGACAGAAGTGACTCATCACATACAAGGGAATATACTTTGAGATGAATGAAGACAAGTACACAACACCAAAAATACTAAAACAGAACATACCAAAACTTATGGAGTCAAAGTAGTGACCAGAGGGAAATTAATAGCTGTGATTTGCCTATATTAAAAAGAGTGAAAAGACAACCCACACAATGGGAGAAAATATCTGCAATTCATATATCTGATAAGGGATTTGTATTTAAAATATATAAATAACTCATAACTCAGTAAAAAGACAACCTAATTTTAAAACTGGGCAAGGATCCTGAATCGACATTTTTCCAAGGAAGATATGCAAATGGCCAATGCTCAACATCACTAACCATTAGGGAAATGCAAATAAAAAACAACTGAGATACCACTTCACACCCAAAAGGGTGGCTAGAAGAGTCAGATAATAATAAGTGTTAGCAAGGATGTGGAGAAATTGGAACCCCTCATATGCTCATATGCTGCTGGTAGGAATGTAAAACTGGTACAGCTACTGTGGGAAATGGTCTGGCAATTCCTCAATGTTAAGCAGAGTTAACCACGTGACCCAGCAGTTCCACATCTAGGTATGTACCCCAAAAAAATGAAAACATAACGTCTACACAAAACCTTATACACAGATGTTGATAGCAGCATTGTTCATAACAGCCAAAAAGTGGAAACAACCTAAATGTCCTCCAACTGATTAATGAATAAACAAAATGTGGTTCACCATACAATGGAATATTATTCAACCACAAAAGTAAAGAACTGCCGCATGAGGATATTAGGCTAAGTGAAATAAGACAGTCACAAAAAAACACTATATGATTCCATTTATATGAGGTATCTAAAGTAGTCTATAGAAACAGAAAGTAGGATGATAGTTGGCAGGGGTTTGGGGGAGAGGGAAATGGGAGTTCAATGGGTATAGAGTTTCAGTTTTGCAAAATGAAAAAGTTCTAGAGATCCATTGCACAACAATGTGAGTATAGTTAACAGTACTGCAGTGTACACTTAAAAATGGTTAAGAAGATAAACTGTGTTGTGTTTTTTACTATATATATATATATATATATATATATATATATATATCCCTGAGAGTGAACCAGAAGATGCCCAGCATTTTAGGGATGGTGGCTGTGAAAAAGTCCAGGTCATTAAGAGTCCAACATGGCTAGAATACAGTACATGAGCTCGTGGAGAATACGCTCAGTCTGGATTACAGACAGCAGCATTCCTCAGGAAAGCAACAGTATACACAAAAGGGGAATCCAATCCAGACGTGCACATCTTCCAGCCCTGGGATGCCCAAGAGAAGGAATGAAGAACGATGGAACTGGGTGTCATTAGGAATGGACATCTTCTCTACCACTACTGGTGATTGTGTGTATCAGATATATCAGAGTCAGATGTCAGCTTCCCATTAATGATTCTTGCTCTATTTCCTTCTTTTTCCAGACTCCTGGTAAAATGCAGTACAATCTTGTAATATTCCCTTTCTCCCATTCAATGTTATCCAAAATTTTCTGCCGTCTTTACCCGATCAGATGGCTCCAGGAATAGAGCCATCCTCACTCTTTCCCAGATCATTCCCATCCATGAAAGGGTGAACAAGAAGAGGGGGAGAAGAATATCATCTGTCAGTTGGATATTCAGGGTAAAGAGTAAGAATTTTTCAAGTGGGGTGACGTCAGCAACGTGGCTGAATAAGACAGCCCTCACATATCCCTGCACTCAACAACAATTTGGCATCCATCCACAGACAGAAGTGCCTTGTAGCACCTGTGGGATCCAGCACCATGTGCCAAGAGACCCAGGAGAAGTCTCACCCACCCGTGCATCAGGTAATAGGCATGCGGACCTCGGTCCTGGCTGGAGACCCTGCAGTGGCCTGTGAACCGGCTCCAGCCCCTCTCAGCCACAGTGTGGGAGACCCTGGAGAACAATGTCTTAAGACAATCACCCTGGGCTTCCCCGGTGGCGCAGTGGTTGGGAGTCTGCCTGCTGGTGCAGGGGACACGGGTTCGAGCCCTGGTCTGGGAGGATCCCACATGCCGCGGAGCGACTGGGCCCGTGAGCCACAACTGCTGAGCCTGCGCGTCTGGAGCCTGTGCTCTGCAACGGGGGGGGGGGGGGGGGGGGGGGGGGGGACCGCGACAGTGAGAGGCCCGCGCACGGCGATGAAGAGTGGCCCCCGCTCGCCGCAACTGGAGGAGGCCCTCGCACAGAAATGAAGACCCAACACAGCCAAAAATAAATAAATAAATAAATAAATTTATTAAAAAAAAAAAAAAAAAAGACAATCACCCACAGACGAACGAGCCTTTGTGGAAGTCCAGGTTTCCAGTGGAGAAGTTCCAGCACACCACTGGAGAACGAAAATAGAGGTCTGGACACATTGGAGAGGAAAAGAGGAAGAGTTTGATTTTACCCACATCACCCCTCCCCCAAGGCAGCACAGCTCAGTACCGGGTGAGACGTTCTTGGCCGTTGATTTCTCCCACAGGGGAAAGTGAAGCATGCCAGTGCGCACCTGACTTCCCCAGCTGCGTGGGACATTGCCAAAGAGGCACATTTCTCTCTCACTCCATCCAGGGTACGGAGTCGTGAGCTGGCTGATGCGGGGGTGGGGAAAGGCTGGGAGAGTGGCAGATAGGACTCTTGGAGGGCATTAAAGGATGCAGATCCTACTAACTGTGCTGCAGACTCCAAGGAGCCTGCCCAGGAGCTGCTGGGGACACCTTGCTTGCAGATCCCCCCACCTGGCCTGTAGGCACCTCCAGTGCTCCGTGTGCCTCACCCACTCACACCCCTACCCTGTGGCCAGCTCTCTGTGCACACTCCTGGTGGTGGTGAGAGTGAGCTTTGGCAGACAGCTTGTGAGCATAGAAAGCCAGCCTGAGTCTGCAGGCGAGGGAGAGACCACACACTTGAGCTTTAGCTCAGCCCTTGGGAAAACAAAAGGGAGGCTGTCAGCACCTGGCTTGGTGTGTTGCAGGATCAAGAGAAGGTAAACAAGCTTAAGAATTCTGCCACAAGAGGGAGCAAGAAGCATGGTGGAGGTGTATCCATAGATGGTCTGAGAAAGCCTCAGAATCTCTAGCAGGACTGATGGTAGGGATTTCTCTCCCAAAGTCAGTTAGTGAAAATTGGAGAAGGTGCCCGCTACTGCAAGTGTGAAGACAAAAATGTGAGACTCCAAGGAACGTGATAAATCAAGGAAACATGACACTACCAAAGGATCACAACAATCTTCTAGTAACTGACCTCAAAGACATGGAGATCTGCAGTTTACCTGACAAAGAATTCAAAATAGCTGTTTTAAGGAAGCTCAAGGAGCTACAAGAAAACACAGAAAGGCAATTCAACAAAATCAGGAAAATTATACATGAATAAAATGAGAAGTTTAACAAAGAGATAAATCATTTAAAAAAAGAACCAAACAGAAATTTTGGAGCTGAAGAATACAATGAATGAAATGCAAAATGCAATAGAGAGCATCAATGACCAGCAGAATGGAGCAATCAGGAGAAAAAAATCTGTGAATTCAAAAACAGGAACTTTAAAATTACCCAGTCAGAGGACAACAAAGGAAAAAGAATAAAAAAGAATTAAGACTACAGTAATCAAGACAATATGGTACTGGCACAAAAACAGAAATACAGATCAATGGAACAGGATAGAAAGCCCAGATATAAACCCATGCACCTATGGTCAACTAATCTGTGACAAAGGAGGCAAGGATATACAATGGAGAAAAGATAGTCTCTTCAATAAGTGGTGATGAGAAAACTGGACAGCTACATGTAAAAGAATGAAATTAGAACACTACCTAACACTATACACAAAAATAAACTAAAAATGGATTAAAGACCTAAATGTAAGACCGGACACTGTAAAACTCTTAGAGGAAAACATAGGAAGAACACTCCATGACATAAATCACAGCAAGATCTTTTTTGACCCACCTACTAAAGTAATGAAAATAAAAACAAAAATAAACAAATGGGACCTAATGAAACTTAAAAGCTTTTGCAAAGCAAAGGAAACTATAAACAAGATGAAAAGACAACCCTCAGAATGGGAGAAATATTTGCAAATGAATCAACAGACAAAGGATTAATCTCCAAAATATATAAACAGCTCATGCAGCTCAATATTAAAAAAACAAACAACCCAATCAAAAAATGGGCAGAAGACCTAAATAGACATTTCTCCAAAGAAGACATACAGATGGCCAAGAGGCACCTGAAAAGCTGCTCAACATCACTAATTATTAGAGAAATGCAAATCAAAACTACAGTGAGGTATCACCTCACACCAGTTAGAATGGGCATCATCAGAAAATCTACAAACAACAAATGCTGGGGAGGGTGTGGAGAAAAGGGAACCCTCTTGCACTGTTGGTGGGAATGTAAATTGATACAGCCACTATGGAGAACAGTATGGAGGGTCCTTAAAAAACTAAAAATAGAATTACCATATGACCCAGCAATTCCACTACTGGGCATATACCCAGAGAAAAACATAATTCAAAAAGACACATGCACCCCAATGTTCATTGCAGCACTATTTACAATAGCCAGGTCATGGAAGCAACCTAAATGCCCATCGACAGATGAATGGATAAAGAAGTTGTGGTACATATATACAGTGGAATATTACTCAGCCATAAAAAGGAACGAAATTGGGTCATTTGTAGAGACGTGGATGGATCTAGAGACTGTCATAGAGTGAAGTAATTCAGAAAGAGAAAAACAAATATTGTATATTAACGCATATATGTGGAATCTAGAAAAATGGTACAGATGAACCAGTTTGCAAGGCAGAAATAGAGATACAGACATAGAGAACAAACGTACAGACACCAAGGGGGGAAAGCTGGCGGGGGGGGAGGTGGTGGTGGGATGAACTGGGAGATTGGGATTGACATGTATACACTAATATATATAAAATAGATAACTAATAAGAACCTGCTATATAAAAAAAAAAAATTCAAAAAAAAGAATTAAGAAAGCCTATATGATCTATAGGATACCATCAAAAGAAGCAATCTGCAAATTATTGGAGTCCCAGAAGGAGAATAGAGGGAGAAGGCAGAAATAATGGCTGAGAATTCCCAAATCTGGGGAGAGATATGGTTATCCAAGTTTATGAAGCTTATAAGTCACTAAGCAAACCCAACTTCAAGAGATCTTCTCCAGGATACATTATGATAAAAAGTGTCAAAAATCAAAGACAAAGAAAGACTCTTAGAGGCAGCAAGAGAAAAGAAGCTTGTAACTTACCAGGGAATCCCCATAAGGATATCAGTGGATTTCTCCACAGAAAGCTTATAGGGCAGGAGAGAATGGGATGATATATTAAAAGTGATAAAAGAATAAAACTGCCAACCAAGAATACTTTATCTGGCAAAGCTGTCCTTCAAAAATGAAGAAGAGATAAAGATCACCCCAGACAAAAGCTGAGGGATTTCATTACCACTAGATGTGCCTTACAAGAAATGCTGAAAGGAGCTCTTCAAGCTGAAATGAAAGTATGCTAATTGGTGACATGAAAATACATAACACAATGGTAAAGGTAAGTATATAGTCAAATCCAGAATACTCTGATACTGTAATACAGTAAGTCCCCTATATGTGAAACTTCAAGTTGTGAACTTTCAAAGATGCGAACGTGCGTTCCCATGTCCAGTCACACAAGTTAGTTCATGGGTCTGGCGTACATTGTCACATGCATGTATCCTCTATAAGTGGTTGTGCTTTTGTGTACTTTACTGTACAGTACTGTATAGAGTACAGCAGTACAGTATCATTATTTCAAGCCCAGGATGTCTGGAAGCAAGCATAAAAGCAGTGGTGATGTAGCTGGTACTGCTAAGAAGCACCAAGCAATAACGATGGAAACGAAAATAATTGAGGGAGTGGAGTGACAAGAGGAAGAAGTAACTGAAGAACTGAAGAGATTCACGATGCAGGAAATAGCAAGGGGATTTTCTTTATTTGAGGAGGTACTGTTAGTTTTTGAGGCACAGGACCCGAATGTAGAACAGTACACGAAGGTTGCAGCAGCTGTTCAGAATGCAATTCAGTGCTACCGTGTCATCTATGACGAGAAAAAAAAAGAGCTACTACCCAGACATAACTGGATTGTCTTTTCAGGAGGGCAGACAGAATTGAATCCAGCAAGGAACCAGAACCTGTGCCATCAACGTCAGGAGTGAGTGAAATTGCAGCTTGCCCTCCATCTCCTATTGCTGACAATCTTTCAGCTCTACCATCTCCCACCTCCTCTCCCTCCCTCCAGTCAGTAACTCTTCTTGCCTGTTCACTCGATGCCAGCCCCTGTATGCCAGCTATTGTACTGTACAACTGTACTTTTCAAAGTACCGTACTGTAAGATTAAAACTGTTTATTTTTTGTGTTTGTTTGCTTTTTATTTATTACTTGTGTGAAAAGTATTATAAACCCATTACAGTACAGTACTATATAGCCGATTGTGTTAGTTGGGTACCTAGGCTAACTTTGTTGGACTTATGAACAAATTGGACTTATGAACATGCTCTGGAATGGAACTTGTTCATATGTAGGGGACTTACTGTATGGTGGTGTGTTAACCACTTAACTCTAGTATAAAAGCTAAAGAACAAAAGTATTAAAAAATAATTATAGCTACAATAATTTGTTAATGAATCCACAATATAAAAAGAGGTGAATTGTGACATTAAAAACATAAAAGGAGAGAGAGTAAAAAGGTAGAGTTTTTGTATGCAATAGAGTGAAGTTGTTATCAGCATAAAATAAACTGTTGTATCTAGAAGATCTTTATGTAAACCTCATGGTAACCACAAAGCAAAAACCTACAGTGATACACGAAAGATAAAGAGGAGAGAAACAGTGCATACCACTAAAGAAAATCATCAATTCGCAAAGGAAGGCAGCAAGAGAGGGAGAAAGGAAAGAGGGAACTATAAAACCACCAGAAAACAAAAAGATGGCATTAGTAAGTCCTTACCTATCAATAATTACTCTTTTTTTTTCTTTGGCCAAGCCACGCAGCATGCGGGATCTTAGTTCCCCAACCAGGGATCAAACCTACACCCCCTGCAAAGGAAGCATGTAGTCTTTTTTTTTTTTTTAATAAATTTATTTTATTTTATTTATTTGTTTTTGGCTGCGTTGGGTTTTCGTTGCTGTGTGTGGGCTTTTGTCCGGTTGCAGCGAGCAGGGGCTACTCTTCGTTGTGGTGCGCGGGCTTCTCATTGCGGTGGCTTCTCTTGTTGCAGAGCACGGGCAAGCATGGAGTCTTAACCACTGGACTGCCAGGGAATTCTCTCAGTAATTACTCTTGATGTAAATGGATTAAATTATCTAATCAAAAGCTAGTTGGATAAAAAAACAAGATCCAACTGTATACTGCCTACAAGAGACTCACTTCAGCTTTAAGAACACATACAGGCTCAAAATGAAGGGATGGAGGGACTTCCCTGGTAGTTCAGTGGTAAAGAATCTGCCTTCCAATGCAGAGGATGCGGGTTCAATCCCTGGTCGGGGAACTAAGATCCCACATGCCACAGGGCAACTAACCCTGGGCGCCACACTACTGAGCTCATGTGCCTCAACGAGAGAGCCTGCATGCCGCAAACTACAGAGCCCACCGCTCTGGAGCCCGTGCCACAACTAGAGAGAGAAAACCCACACACCACAACTAGAGAGAAGCCCGTGTGCCATACTACCTATACGGTATATCCATACTGATATGTGCTACAACATGGATGGACCTTGAAAATGTTATGCAAAGGGAAGAAAGCCAGACACAAAAGAGCACTTATTATATGATTCCATTTATATGAAATGTCTAGAATTGGCAAATCCATAGACACAGAAAGTAGATAAGTGGTTGACAAGAGGGAATGGGGGGCTTCCCTGGTGGTGCAGTGGTTAAGAATCCGCCTGCCAATGCAGGGGACATGGGTTTGAGCCCTGGTCCAGGAAGATCCCACGTGCCTCAGAACAACTAAGCCTGTGTGCCATGACTACTGAGCCTGCGCTCTAGAGCCCACAAGCTACAACTACTGAAGCCCGTGCGCCTAGAGCCCGTGCTCTGCAACAAGAGAGGCCACTGCAATGAGAAGCCTGTGCACCGCAACAAAGAGTAGCCCCTGCTCACTGCAACTAGAGAAAGCCCGTGCACAACAACAAAGACCCAACACAGCCAAAAATAAATAAAATAAAATATTTTAAAAAAGCTTTAAGAAAAAAGAAAGAGGGAATGGGTAGTGACTGTTAGTAAGTATGGGTTTTTTGGGGGGGTGATGAAAATGTTCTGAAGTTAGATAGTGCTTATGGTTGCACAACTATCCCTCTGTTCAAATAACTGATGTGGTTTCTGTCTCCTGGCTGAACCCTGACAGGTACATAGGGAACCTGGAATCAGCTGTGCAAGGGTCCAGTTGAGAGACAGGGAGACAGGGACAGGGGGTGATTGTAGTGAATATGAAGAAGAGGGACTGGCCAGACCCCCATGACTGAGTGTCAGTGGGAAGGGGACCACTAAGGCGATGTGCACAGCCAAAGACATTGGTGGTAAATAAAGACAGAAGTGTTAGGGGCTGGTTGAAAAGTACCTATTTCACAACACTGTCTCCCACAACAGTCTAACATTTCTAGACTCCCCTGATAAAAACAACAAAACTGGATTCCTGTTTAAAGAAACTCAACCAGTTTTCAGAAACTATTCCCCCAGACAGTCCCTGGATAGGGTGTTTGTGGGAGGGGTCCTACAAAGACTGACCTCCCAGCTGAAAGAGACCCCATACCTCCCCAGGTTGGAACGGAGGTATTTGTACTGACTCAGGATGTGCAGTATAATAAATTGGGGTGTTTTGCCTCATTAAAATAGACTGCCCAGTTTACAGAATGAGAAAAAAGTTGCATGTGGTGATTTAGTTATATGTTCTAATATCTAGATTTAAATTTTGGCTCCACTTGCAGCAATTTTGAACAAGTTACTTAATTTCCCTGTGCTTCTACTTCCTCCCCTGTAAAGTGCGGATGTTAATAGTTCCTACCACATAGGATTGTTGCTAGAGGATTAAGTGAGATAGTATATGTAAAGCACTTAGAATGGCACCTGAATAAGTAATTATTCAGGCCCAGACTTTTTCACATTATGGTTTTTGCCACTAAGCCCAGAAGCCCTCTATAGGAAGCCATGGGAAGTAACAGGCTCTCCCACTTAATGCACTTCCCAGTCTTCATGTCTCCCCCCAACCCCCTTTTTTAACAGAACAGTTTTAGGTTTACTGAAAAATTGAGAAGAAAGTAGAATTTCTATACCCCCTCTCTTCCCCGCAGGCCTCCTTCAGTGTCTCCATTGTTATCATCTTGCATTAGTGTAGTACATTTGTTGTAACTGATGACAGTATTTATATTTATAATTAGCTCAAGTCCATAAGGGAATTCCCTGGTGGCCCAGTGTTTAGGACTCTGCGCTTTCACTACCAGGGCCCAGGTTCCATCCCTGGTGGGGGAACTAAGATCCCGAAAGCCGTGTGGTGCAGCCAAATTTAAAAATAAATAAATAAAAAATAAAGTCCATAACTTACATTAGGGTTCACTCTTTGTGTTGTATATTCTATAGGTTTTGACCAATGTGTGACTTGTGTCCACCATTACAGTCCTGCACACAAGTTTCACTGCTCTAAAATCCTCTGTGCTCCACTTACTCATCCCTCCCTACCCCCACCTCAACCCCTGAAACCACCAATTTTTTCAGTCTTCATACTTTTTCCTTTTCCAGAACATCAGAGGGTTGGAATTATACAGTATGTAGCCTTTTCATATTGGCTTCTCTCACTTGGCAATTTGCATTTAAGGTATACTTTCATGACTTGATAACTCATTTCTTTTTATCGCTGAAAATATTCCATTTTATGGATGTACCACTGTTTATCCACTCAGCTATTGAAGAACAACATCTGGTTGCCTCCATATCTTGGCAATTATGAATAAAGCTGCTATAAACATTCATGTGCAGAGTTTTGTGAGGACATAGATTTTCAGCTCGTTTGGATAAATACCAAGGAGCTCAATTGCTGGATCATGTGGTAAGAGTGTTTAGTTTTTTGTTTGTTTGGCCAAGCCGTCCAGCCTTCGGGATCTTATTTCTCTGACCAGGGATAAAACCCCCGCCCCCTGCAGTGGAAGTGCGGGGTCTTAACAACTGGACCGCCAGGGAAGTCCCGAGTATGTTTAGTTCTATAAGAAACTACCAAACTATATTCCAAGTGGCTCTACCATTTTATATGTCCACCGGCAAATGAATGAGACTTCCTGTTGCTTCACAACCTTGCTAGAATTTGGTGTGGACAGTGTTTCGAATTTTAGCCATTCTAATAGGTGTGTAGTGGTAGCTCATTGTTTTAATTTGCAATTCCCTAATGACATATGATGCTGAGCATCTTTTTATATGCTTATTTGCCATCTGCATATCTTCTTTGGTGAGGTATCTGTTCAGATCTTTTGCCCATTTTTTTTTTTTTTAAGTATTTGTTTATTTATTTATTTATGGCTGTGTTGGGTCCTCGCCTCTGTGCGAGGGCTTTCTCTAGTTGTGGCAAGCGGGGACCACTCTTCATCGCGGTGCGCAGGCCTCTCACTATCGCGGCCTCCCTTGTTGCGGAGCACAGGCTCCAGACGCGCAGGCTCAGTAATTGTGGCTCACGGGCTTAGTTGCTCCGCGGCATGTGGGATCCTCCCAGACCAGGGCTCGAACCCGCATCCCCCGCACTGGCAGGCAGACCCCCAACCGCTGCGCCACCAGGGAAGCCCTGCCCATTTTTAATTGGGTCATTTTTCTTCTTATTGTTCAGTTGTGGGAGTTCTTTGTATATTTTCGATGCCAGTCCTTTACCATATGTGTCTTTTGCAAATATTTTCTCCAAGTCTGTGGCTTGTCTTTTCATTTTCTTAACAGTGCCCGTCACAGAGCAGACTTTTTAATTTTAATGAAGTCCAGCTTATCAATTTTTTCTTTCATGGATAGTGCTTTTTGGTGTTGTTTCTAAAAACTCATCAAAAAGCCAAGGTCATTAGTTTTTCTCCTATGTTATCTTCTAGGATTTTTATAGCTTAGCATTTACATTAGGTCTCTGATGCTTACTGAGTTAATTTTGTAAAATATCTGTGTCTAGATTTTTTTGTTTGCATGTCCATGTCCAGTTGTTCCAGTGCCATTCATTGAAAAGATTATCCTTTCTCCACTGAATTGTCTTCCTTTTTCAAAGATCAGTTGATTACATTTGTGTGGTCTGTTTCTGGGCTCTCTATTCTGTTTCATTGATCAATTTGTCTATTCTTTCACCAACACCACACTGTCTTAATTACTGCATCTTTATATAAAGTCTTGAGGTTGGATAGGGACAGTCTTCCAACTTTGTTGTTGTTCTTCAGTATTGTGTTGGCTATTATTGGTCTTTTGCTTCTCCATATAAAATGTAGGATCAGTTTGTTGATATCCACAAAATAACGTGCTAGAATTTTGATTAGGATTACGTTGAATAGACCAAATTGGGAAGAACTGACATCTTGACAAAATTGATTCTTGCTATCCCTGTACATGGAATATCTCCCCATTTATTTAGAATTTCTTTCATCAGAGTTTCGTAGGTTTACCCCACATAGATCTTGTACATATTTTGTTGCATTTATACCTAAGTATTTCTTTTTATTTTATTTTATTTTTTGTAAATAGTATTGTGTTTTTAATTTCAAATTCCAATTGTTCATTGCTGGTAAACAATTGACTTTGTGTATTAACCTTGTATCCTGCCACCTTGCTATAATTGCTTATTAGTTTCAGAGGGTTTTTTTTTTTTTTTTTTTTTTGTCGATTCTTTGGGATTTTCTACCTAGATCATCATAAAAATCAAGATAAAAAAAGGAAATAAAATGTATACAGATTTGGAAAGAAGTAAAACTGATTTTTTTTTTGTCTTATTGCATTAGCCAGGACTTCCAGTACAACACTGAATAGGAGTAGTAAGAGGGGATGTCTTTTTCTTGTTCCTGATCTTAGGAGGAAAGCACCTAGTTGCTCACCATTGAGTTTAATGTTAGCTATAGAGTTTTTTTGGTACATGTTCTTTATCAAGTTGAGGAAATTCTCTCTATTCCTAGTTTACTGACAGTTTTTATCATGAATGTGTGTTGGATTTTGTCAAATGTTTTTCTGCATCTGTTGATATGATCATATGATTTTTCTTTAGCCTGTTGATATGATGCATTATATTAATTGATTTTTGAATGTTAAACCAGCCTTGCATACCTGGAATAAATTCCACTTAGTCATGGTGTATAACTCTTTTTATATATTGTTGAATTCAACTTACTAATTTTTTGAGGATTTTGCATTTTTGTTCATGAGAGATGTTGATTTGCAGTTTTCTTTCTTTTCATATCTGGTTTTGGTATGAGGATAATGCTGGTTGCCTAGAATGATTTAGGAAGTATTCCCTCTGCTTCTATTTTCTGGAAGATGTTGTACAGAACTGGTATCATTTCTTCCCTAAATGTTCGGTACAATGTACCAGTTAACCCATCTGGGCCTAGTGCTTTCTTTTTTGGAAGGCTATTAGTTTTGAATTCAACTTATTTAATAGATATAGGCTTATTCAGATTGTCTATTTTTCTTTGTGTGAGTTTTGGTAGATTGTGTCTTTCAAGGAGCATTGGTAACTTTTGATTGTTTCTTAGAGTTTCCATCTCTCTGCTTACATTATCCATCTTTTCTTGCATGCTGTCCACTTTTTCGATTAGAGCTCTTTGCATAATAATCAGTTGTTTTAAATTCCCAGTCTGATAATTCCAACATTTTTGCTATGTCTGAGTCTGGTTCTGATTCTCACCCTGTCCAAGCTGTGTTTTTTGTCTTTTAGTATGCCTTGTAGTTTTATGCTGAAAGCCAGACATGATATACTGTGTAAAAGGAACTGAGTTAAATAGGCCTGTAGTGTAAGGCCTTATGTTTATCTGGCTTGGAATTAGGCTGTGTTTATTATTTGCTGTATCTGCAGGTGTGAGAGACTAAAATTTCCTCTGGTGTCCATGTTTTTGTCTCCTCTGTTGTCTTTGTGTTTCCCTAGAGACTGCTTAAATAAGGTCTGAGATGTGCAGTTCTTTCAGTTGTAATCCCCTGTTGTTAGGCAGGGGCCCTGTGGATGTGGTGGTACGGTGCTGGGGGAAAGGAAGAATTCTATAGTCCTACGATTAGGTGTCAAACTTTTAGTGACTTCTGCCCCTGGGCTTTGACCTTCACAAGTGTATCCCAGTTGTTGGGCCCCACCCCCCTTAGTGGAGGCAGAAGACTAATTAGGGCTGGACTTGGACATTTCCCTTCCTCTGCATGAAAGGTTACAGTGGACTGGAGTTGGGTATTCTCCCTCCCTGGGTCAGTTAGGCTCTGGTAAAACCCCAGTCAATTAGACCCTGGTTAAATGATTTCTCTTGAGAACAGGCCATGTCAAGGAGAATAAAAGGCTTTGGGTATAATTTCAAAATAGCTACTATTCCATTACCCCTGCTGGAAGTACAAAGGGTTTTTCTTTTCTCCACTCTTTACTGTGGGGAGCTGGTAGGGCTCCTAGAGGTAGAACTCACAGAAACGTTGGACTCCTCCCAAGGACTGGACCCCTGAAATTTTTAACTCTCAAGCTTGCCTACAAGCTTGAATTGCCTCCAGCAATTCGTCAACTGCAGTTTACATTTTCCTACCCTGATGCTGGCTCCATTGGTGGGGCTTCCTTTCTTGAGTTTTGTTTTCCGTGAATTGTGATTCTCTGTATCCACCTGTCTCTCCAGTTTTGCAGACAGCAGTTTGCCCTGAGGACTTCAATTCTCTGATGGATCTAAGAAGAGTAATTGATTTTCAATTTATTCAGCTTTTTTTTCTTGTTGTGAGGATGGGAATGTTGACTTCCAAGCCCCTTACCTGCTCTTCTCCTTTTCAGGAATCAACCTGTGAAGGGAGCAGAAGGATTTGCAGGCACAAGGGGACAACCGGTCTCCTTACTAAGCTGGACCACATGCCCAGACCAAAGGCCTTCCTGGTTGGGGCATCAAAACGACGCAGGCATCCCCTTCTCCAGGAAGCAACAGAACCAACTTGGGCTGGCCAGGACCCCTCCTCTTAACCCTGTGCTGACCTCTACCACTGCACTTATGTAAGGAATTAGGAGTGTCTCTCTCATTGGTCATCAGGTAAAAGCCAGAAGTCTAATGCCAGAATTGGGTCCAAGGGAAAAACCCAAGCTTGAGCAGAAATATTTCTAAATTAGTTCCTTTATTTATTTATTTATGGCCGTGCCTCGAGGCATGCGGGATCTTAATTCCCAGACCAGGAATAGAATCCATGCCCCCTGCAATGGAAGCATGGAAGCGCAGAGTCTTAACCACTAGATCGCCAGGGAAGTCCCTTTCCAGCTTTATTTATTTATTTATTTGTTTTTATGTATTTATGCCCATATGGAGGTATGCCAAGGCCATATCAGAGGTCTGATGACCAGGGAAGATAAGACCAGCAGAGTAAGCCAACAGGAGGAGGTCTAGACAACCTCCCCACAGGGACCACATAGAGGGTGCGGTACTTACCTGCTTCCATCTTATATTTTAGGGATGGGTGGAGTCCAAGACAAGGTGGACACTTGGAAAATGTAATGAAATTGTCTATCTCTGGAGTAGTCTGTTTACTCCTCGAGATCAGGGCATGTCAGATTCCTCAGAGCACAGGACTGGCTCAGAGCAGCCTCAGTAAGTACTTAACCTGAACTGATCCTTAGGAAGCCCAGGGCACAATGTTGGGCAGTAGAACAAACAAGTGGTCAGCCCACAAGCTCTCACATCAATTTATTCTGGCCCTCCTCTCCATGGAGAGTCAGAGAATAGGTTTCCCTGACTTAGGCAAGTGCTCCATCAAGGGGATTCAGAGACTTCAGCTGAGAAGATCCATCTCTCTTGGAACCAGACAATGAACAGTTGAAGCAGGACAAGTGCAGCACCCAGCCTGAAGCTGAGAGCCTGGGTGCATCCAAGCTGCCCTACTGGGAGGCCCCAAGGGAACAGCACCAGGAAATGCATATCACAGACGCCCTCAGAAACAGAGAGACCCAAGGCCAAGGAGAGGTATGCAACAGAAAGCAGGCTTTAATCAAGGGTGAAAACCAGGGTGGCCCTAGCCTCTTCGGTTACACTGACTTCTCTTTTATCCTCAGGACATAGGCAGGAAGGAGGCCTGTTTTCTAACGACAACCCAAAAATCAGTCTCCATCCCCAAACTGTTTTACGTGGTGGTTCGGATCTCTCTCACTCTGGTTGGCTTGCAGTCTGTTTTCAAGCATTTTCCTTCCTTGAGAACAGGAGTCTTCTCACATTCGTCTGTGTTTTGAGGCACTGGGTATAAGGGAAGGCACCTGGGAATTAAGCTGCCTTTACACTAGCTGTTCCCTCCGCCTAGAGCGCTCTTCCCCAGATATCTGCGTGGCTACCTCCCTCACCTCCTTTACCCTTCAAATCTTTCCTCAAATATTATCTTCTCAGCAAGGCTGTATTACAATCTGCTCCCTCTGCCAATCCCCCAGTTTTCCTAATCTCCCTCACTTTGCTCTATATTTTTTCATAGCTCTTAATAACTTCTGTCTTTGCTTTTCCTGCAGTTTGAATATGATATGCCTAGTTATATCATAACATTATATATATATATATATATATATATATATATATATAAAATATATTGACTGTGTCTTAGTAGAATGTAAGCTCCATAAGAGCAGGAATTTTTGTTTGTTTTGTTGACTGATAAAGTGCATAGAAATGGCACACAAAAGGCACTCAACAAATGAGTGTCTGAATAAAAAGGGAAACCTAAGTTTGGATCCCGCCCTGTCATTTACCAGCCAGCTGTGCGCCTTTGACAATTTGCTCCTCCCTCAGGCCCAGTTTCTTCATCTATGAGATTGGAGTCCAAGCACCCACCTCACTGGATTATGCATGTGAAGTGCCTGGCAGGGTGCTGGGCACGAATAGATAGTTAATAAACAGGCCGGTCAATTGACATAATTACTGCCCCTCTCAAACTCTTCACCTTCCCATCTGTTATGAGTACCCTTTACTCGGAGCCATCACTAAGGCAATTAAGAACTTTAGGTCTGGGGCTGTGATGGGGGATGAGGGCACGAGGCCATGAAAAACCCAAAGATCTCAAGATTCTCGCTTTCTGGTGCCAGTTGAGCTGACTCAAGGGCAGCTGACCTCAGGCTCTCAGCAACCCCTACACCCCAATTACATGGCAGCAGAAGATCTGGAACCAATCTACTGGTCCTGTGAGAAATCTGAGCCCTCCTCTGACCTGCTAAACCACGTTTGACACAGTTGATTTTCTAAGCCCTCTGATCACCAGGGATCAAGCCTGCAGCAGGGAAAGAGACTCAGAGCTCACCAGGACCTCACAGGTGTGTGGAGAGGATCAGGCCACTACGTGCACAGGAAACGCCTCCTACTGCTTGGCACCTGTGGGATGAAAAGAGGAAGCTCAGGAGCAGGTTTCCCAGGCAGAGGTTAGGATTCCATGTCCTGCCTCCATCACTCAACAGTTGTGGATTCTTTCATTTCCTAAGGTCGCCAAGCTTCAGTATGCTTAGCTGTAACATGAAGATATTAACAGATTTTAATCCTCACTGGATTGCTATGGTGAGATACGCTTCTGAAGTGCTTTAGCACTTGCCTGGCACCTAGCTATAGTAATAGTCATTAGGTCATTTTCAAAGGCCTTTAAACACCAGATGAGTTCTATGGGACCCCCTTGCCCCCGGTGGCTTTGGCCAGTAAGAACCATACAAACTGTGGCTGTGAGGTAGGAAGAGGTGAAATATAACCATGCCTTCAGGGCTGTTCAACTCAATCGGCCAGAGAAGAGACAGCTTTCTCCAAAATCGGAAAAAATTTTTTTTGTATGTCAATTTATTTATTTATTTTTATTGGGGTATAGTTGATTTATAATATTATATAAGTTTCAGGGGTACAACATAGTGATTCACAATTTTTAAAGATTATACTCCATTTATAGTTATGATAAAATATTGGCTATATTCCCTGTACTGTACAATATACCCTTGTAGCTTATTTATTTTATACGTAGTAGTTTGAACCCTACCCCTATCTTGCCCCTCCCCCCTGCCCTCTCCCCACTGGTAACCACTAGTTTGTTCTCTGTATCTGTGAGTCTGTTTCTTTTTTTGTTATATTCACTAGTTTGTTTTATCTTTTAGATTCCACATGTAAGTGATATCACACAGTATTTGTCTTTCTCTGTCTGACTTATTTCACTTAGCATAATGCCCTCCAGGTCCATCCATGGATACCACTGGGAGATGGGGATTGACATATATACACTAATATGTATAAAATAGATAACTAATAAGAACCTGCTGTATAAAAAAAATAAATAAATAAAATTCAAAAAAAAGAATAATTAATTAAAAAGTAAATAAAAAGGCATACCAAGTTATGCTCCCACCAATAGTGTATAAAAAATAATCTTTTCCCCACATTCTTCCCAACACTTGAGTTTTTCGGTCATTTTTTAAATTTTATATTGGAGTATAGTTGATTTACAATCCAAAATATATTTTTAAAAAATCCTTATACAACTTAATAGAAAAGCAGACAAACAACCCAATTAAAAAATGGGGAGAGGCTCCGAGTAGACATTTTTCCAAAGAAGACATACAGATGGCCAACAGGCACAGGAAAAGGTGCCCAACATCACCAGTCATCAGCGAAATGCAAATCAAAACCACAATAAAATATCACCTCACACCTATAAGAATGGCCATTACCAAGAAGACAAGAAATAACAAGTGTTGGCAAGGACGTAGAGAAAAGGGAACACTTATGTACTGTTAGAGGGAATGCAAACTAGTGCAGCCACCACGGAAAACAGCATGGAGGTTCCTCAAAAAATCAAACCTAGAACTACCATATAACCCAGCAGATCCACTTCCTGGCATTCATCCTGTCAAATACAAATTGGCACTTGCCATCTACCTCTACAAGGATTAAATCATGTGCTGCTACATCTGCTGACTTTCAACACCCCCTGAAAGGAGTTCAGGGTGGAGAGCAGAAATGAGGTTCTCTGTGCTCTGGGAAAACTGGCAGAACAGGTCTTCAGATAGTTAGATATTTTCAGGAGCTGATTTTATGAGCCCAATTCTTATATCTCCTCAGATCTAGTAAAGCACTAAAATTCTTCATGGTGATGTCTGCTCCTTGTGACTAGCAGTAACCTTCTGCAAAAAAATATGTACTTGATTGCATGTACTCCCCCTTCACCAAAATCACATATATACTGACCTCCCCCACTACCTCTTTGGAGCAGTTTCACAGAGCTATCTGAAATGCTGTCTCCCAGGCTATAGTCCTCATTTTGCCCCAAATAAAATTTAACTCACAACTCTCATGTTGTACATTTTTTCTTAAGTCAACAATCCAAAAGAAACAAAATCACTATCTTGAAAATATATCTGCGGCTTCCCTGGTGGCACAATGGTTGAGAATTCGCCTGCCAAGGCAGGGGACACGGGTTCGAGCCCTGATCTGGGAAGATCCCACATGCTGTGGAGCAACTAAGCCCATGCGCCACAACTACTGAGCCTGTGCTCTACAGCCCACGAGCCACAACTACTGAGCCCGTGTGCCGCAACTACTGAAGCTCACATGCCTAGAGCCCGTGCTCCGCAACAAGAGAAGCCACCACAATGAGAAGCCTGCGCACCACAATGAAGAGTAACCCCCACTCGCCACAATTAGAGAAAGCCCGTGCGCAGCAATGAAGACCCAACACAGCCAAAAATAAATAAATAAAATAAATAAATTTATTTAAAATAAAAAGAAAAGAAAATATATCTGCACCCCAGTGTTCAATGCAGCGCCATCTGCAATAGCCAAGACAAGGAAACAACATGAGTTCATCATGAGATGAATGGATTTTTTTTAAATGTGGCACATATACAATCAAACATTACTCAGTCGTAAAAAGAAGGAAATCCTGCCATTTGAGACAACATGGATGGATCTCGAGGGCATCATACTAAGTGAAGTCAGACAGAGAAAGACAAATACCAATACTGTATGATCTCACTTATAGGTGAAATTTTTTTAAAAAATCAAAAACAAAAAAATGAAACTGAAGCCATAGATACAGAGAACAGATTGATGGTTGCCAGAGGCAGTGGGTGAAATGGGTGAAGGTGGTCAAAAGCTACAAATTTCCAATTATAAAATAAATAAGTCACGGGTATGTAATGTACAGCACGGTGAGTATAGTTAATAATACTGTATTTCATACTTGAAAGTTGCTAAGAGAGACCTTTTTTTTTTTTTTAACCAGTCATCTTTTATTGGGTGTTAATTCTGCATCAGGGTATGAAAGGATTCAGGGGTGCGGGGCAAAAGTCATGGTCAGGAATGCAGAGTGTGCCCTCTTCAGAGGTACTCACTTGGCTGCTCATGTTTAAGTTCCTTGTAAGAACTGCAGTAGCTGAAAAGCATATAAGCTGCCAGCAACATAGAAAGCCCTACGTTGCTCCCTTTCTTCATGTTGAAATACTTGTTGTAATACCAGTAATAACCTCTTTGAAACACTCCAGCAGTTCCTTTAAGGATGAAATCCCGCATTAGTATCCAGCTTGCCAGCTCCCTTAGTTTGACATTCAGGAGCTTCTTCTCCTTCAGTGGTACAACTGATTCCATCTTGGAGTCCTGGCTGTCTGCCCCAATATCAACTTTTCCATGTTGAACAAAGTTTGAGGCATAACTAAAGGCCTTCCCACATTCTTCATCTTCATAGGGTTTCTCACCACTATGAATTCTCTGATGAAGAAGAAGAGATGAATGTTTTCCAGCTATAAACGTTTTTCTATCACTGATTATTTTATAACTTGAATCCAAATCTGTACTCCAGTTTCTTGTTCCTTCCCTCACAACCATCCAGGGTTCTTTTTCTTGCTCCAATAACACAATTATGTCTGGCTTAGAAATGGAATGGCCCAGTGAGACCAAGTTACTATAGTTCTCCATCGTCACACTGCAGTACAACTTCTTCTGAACAAGGTCGAGAAATTCCCACTCATGCTGAAAGAACTCTATGGCCACATACTTGAATGTTATTGGTCCATGGGCCATGATTTTAGAGCTGCAAGAGCTGATCAGTACTCAGGGCTCCTTTACCAGAAAAACACAGAGTCCAGAAAACCCAGACCATCCCTTGCCAGCTTGGGGCTACCTCTGCACAATCATTTCGCAGCAACCTATGCTAGTTTCTCACTTGGATGGATGCCACTTACAGGCAGTTCCCAACAAGGAGCATAGAAAAAGGCCTGAGGTGGAAGTCACCTCGTCAATTGTCTCAATCATTTTTTTTTTTTTAGTATTTATTTATGTATTTATTTGGCTGTGCCAGGTCTTAGTTGTGGCATGCAGGATCTTTAGTTGTGGAATGCAGGATCTTTAGTTGTGGCATGTGGGATCTTTAGTTGTGGCATGCGGGATCTAGTTCCCTGACCAGGGATCAAACCCAGGCCCCCTGCATTGGGAGCGCGGAGTCTTAGCTGCTGGACCACCAGAGAAGTCCCTGTCTCAATCTTTTTAATGTTTGTAAATCTTTAGAGATAAAAATTCTCATTTCAAGTTGCATTTATCTAACACTAGTCAAGTTGAACAAACATCTTTTCAAATGATTCTTGGTCATGCTATTGCCTCAGTTAATTGAGAATTCACATCTTTTGTCCACTTTTTCTTTTTTTTTTTTTAAATTAATTAATTTATTTTTATTTTTGGCTGTGTTGGGTCTTCGTTTCTGTGCAAGGGCTTTCTCTAGTTGTGGCAAGCGGGGGTCACTCTTCATCGCAGTGCGCGGGCCTCTCACTATCGTGGCCTCTCTTGTTGTGGAGCACAGGCTCCAGACGCGCAGGTTCAGTAGTTGTGGCTCACGGGCCTAGTTGCTCCGCGGCATGTGGGATCTTCCCAGACCAGGGCTCGAACCCGTGTCCCCTGCATTAGCAGGCAGATTCTCAACCACTGCGCCACCAGGGAAGCCCCACTTTTTCTTTTGGGTTGATTTGCAGAAGTTCATATAGTCTGACTACAAACTATTTGTTTGTTTAATATATATATTGGAAATCAGTTTCTCCTAGTCTCTTACCTATCTTTTAACTTTGGTCATACAGAAGTTTCAAATTTTGTTATAGTCAAATTTATCACTGTTTTCCTTTATTTCTTCATTGTTTGTGGTGTTCTTAAAGAAGGCTTCCCCTACCTCTAGATATCATTTTCAATGGCTGCATAATATTTCATTGTGTGGATATACCATAATTTGTGAAATTCTCTCTCACTATTGAAAATTTAAGTTGTCCCATCCTTTCACTAATATAAATAATGCTATGAAAAACAATAAAGTGTTCAATTTGATATTTTTAAATATATATCTTAGTTCCTAGCAAAATGAGCATAATAAATGTTTCTTGAATGAGGGAGGGGAAAATGCAGGACATTTTTTCCACACTCACTCAAGGCATGTTAAAAAAAATGCAGCCCAATGTACACCAAATTATTGGAGAATTAGCTCTACAATTCTACTTCTCCTTTAGCCCATCTAATCAAGAGTTGACTCTGCCTCTAAAATCTAGGCATGGAAGTAAAGTTTCATCTTCCCCCTAAGGTTGCCTTTCCAAAGGGTGTGACAACTATCTGAGACAGGCCTTTAACCACATACCTGAGTCATCCTTCTTATTGTGACTTCAGTTTTAGGGTGCCCTTTGCTTGGTGAGTCTTCAATGTTTACTTCTTAGAAGGTGGTAAATGAGCCTGAGAAGACGAGGTAGATGGAAGAGAAGCCTCCGGCTGGGCTGCCACAGATTTGTAAGAGGCAGCTCTATTTCCAGCAGGTGGAGCTTCATATGCTGGAGGTGGGGCTTCATTTCCAGCTGGTGGGGCTCCATATCCTGCAGGCAGGGCTTCATATGTCACTGGTGGGGTTCCATATCCCGCAGATGGGGCTCTGGCTCCATATCCCCCACGTGGGGCTTCATATCCCACAGGTGGGGCTACATATTCCCCAGGAGGGGCTCCATATCCCCCAGGCGGGGCTCCATATCCTGCAGGTGATGCTCCATATCCTGCTGGTGGGGCTCTGTATCCTGGTGGTGGGGGTCTGTAGACCACAACTGGGTATGCTGAGAAGGAAAAAAATCAGTTAGTCATTTTTTAGAGTAGACAAGGAATAAGTAAGAAGGAGGTAGAAGATAAAAAATAATACTGAAGCAAACTGACACAGGAAGAGAATTCAGGCAGAACAATGCAGAAGCCATATTCTTCAGCCATCACCAGCTGAAGGCTTTATCATTCTTGTGGAAGAATTCAAATCAACATGAAAACAACCCTATAGTTATATCTCTATGTTACTTATAGTTGTACCCAGATACATACTTAACTTAATAAAGTTTGTTTTGATGATAAAAAAGTAATAAATGTTCAATGAGGAATATGTATTTGGGAAATAGAGAAGAGATAAATTTTTAAAAGTCATCAATAATTCCATCATCAAAGATAAAAACTTAATATTTTGGTGCATTTTTTGGTAGGATCTCTGTTAATCTTTTTTATACAATCATGATTATAACAAACATACAATTTTTTAAAAATCTGGCTCTTTTTACTTGACATTATGAGAAAGTTCTTTATATTATTAATATATTTCATAAATTAAAAGCTGGACTATATTTTATCATGCTGATAAGTGCTACTTATGATAAGTGCTCCCTGGTTGTTGGAGAGCATGTTGCTTCCAAATTTCCAATTAATATTATAATAAACATGGGTTTTATTTTTTTCCTTGGCTACATTCCCTAAGTGATTTAACTGTGTCAGTGTGAATGGACAACTGTCAAGTTATTTTTCTATAATCCATATTTATGTTTAAGCTATGTAGAAAACACATTAAAAGAACTGTCTTAAAGATGCTCAAAGAACTAAAGGAAAATGTGGAGAAAGTCAAGAAAATTATATATGAACAAAATAGAAATATCAATAAAGAGATAGAAAACCTAACAAGAAAAGAAACAAACAAAAAAATTCTGGAGCTGAAAAGTACAATAACTGAAATGAAAAATTCACTAGAGGGATTCACATTCAGATTTGAATAGGCAGAAGAAAGAATCAGTAAACCTGACTACAGGACAATAAAAATTGTTGATACTGAGGAACAGAAAGAAAAAGACTGAAGAAAAGTGAACAGAGCCCAAGGGACCAGTGGGGCACTACCAAGCAGACCAACATACACATTGTGGAAGTTCCAGAAAAAGAAGAGAGAGAGAAAGTTGTAGAGAAAATATTTGAAGAAATAATGGCTGAAGACTTCCCAAATCTGATGAAAGACATGAATATAAACATCCAAGAAGCTCAATAAACTCCAAGTAAGATGAACTCAAAGAGATCCACACTGAGACACACTATAGTCAAACTTTCAAAAGCCAAAGATAAAGAGAGAATCTTGAAAGCAGCAAGAGAGAAGTGAATAATCACATACAAGAGATCCTCAATAAGAAAGTCAGCAGATTTCTCATCAGAAACGTTGGAGGCCAGAAATAAACTGTCCAACAAGAATCCTATATCTGGCCAAACTCCTGTGAGAGTGGGAAAGAAATTAAGATGTTTCCAGATAAACAAAAGCTGAGGGAGTTCATTACTACTAGACTTGCCCTGCAAGAAATGCTTAAGGGAGTCCTACAGGGTGAAATGAAAGGACACTAGACAGTAATCTGAAGCCATATGAAGAAATAAAGATATCAATAAAGGTAAATCATTGAGCAATTATAAAAGCTAATATTATTATAACAATGGTTTGTAATTCCATTTTTGTTTTCTACATAACTAAAGAGATTAATGCATTTAAAAGAATTATTAGATTATGGTTTTTGGGGCACAATGTATAAAGATGAATTTTGTGACATCAACTGAAAGGGGTGAAGACAGAGGAGCTGTAAAGGTACAGAGTATTTGTATGTTACTGAAGTTAAGATGGTAAAAATTCAAATTAGTGTTATAACTTTAGGATGTTAAACGTAACCCCCATGGTAGCCACACACACACACACACACACAAAGAACAGCTATGAAATATAAACAAAAGGAAATGAGAGTAGTGGGAGTCAAGATGGCTGTGTGGGAAGACATGGAGTTAGCATCTCCCCACAACTAAGGCACCTGCCAGCCGCTGGTGGGGGACTCTGATGCCAAGGAGATGGGAGGAACCCCAAAGTGAGCCAGTAGGTCGTAGGGGGACTGAGGGGGGAGGAGAAGTGGAGGCCAGACAGGATCAGTGCCCCTGAGGCTGGGGAGATCAGGAGAAGCAGGCGGGAGGGACTCTCTGGGAAGAGCAGGAGAGGAGCGGAGAGTGATTGCCTGGCCCACTCGGGCTGGGGAGCCTGCTGAGCTCCCAGACTGGTACCTCCCCCTCCAAAGCCCCATCCAGGCCGCGTGGGTCCTGGGGGCATAGAAGGGAAGTCAGGGAGTTCAGGAGTCAAAATCAACTAAACACAAAAGAAGACAGTAATGCAGGAATTGAGGGACAAAAAAGCTATAAGGTATATAGAAACCAAATAGTGAAATGACAGAAGTAAGGCCCCCATCATCAGTAATTACTTTAAATGTAAGTGGATTAGATTCCCCAATCAAAAGACAGAGATTGGCAGAATGAATAAAAACTCATGATTCAACTACATGCTGTGTGTATAAGATACTTACTCTAGATACAAAGACATAAATAAATTGAAAGTAAAAGGATGGAAAAAGATATTCCACGTAAATAGTAACCAAAAGAGAGCAAAAGTGGCTATACTAATATCAGACAAAATAGACTTTACATCAAAAAGATTATGAGATAAAGAAGGAAATTACATATTAATAAAATGTTCAATACAGCAAAAGGATATAACAATTATAAACATTTACACACCTAATGACAGACCATCACATATATGAAGCAAAAACTGACAGAACTGAAGGAAGAAATAGACAATTCTACAATAATAGTTGGAGACTTCAATATCTTTCACTCACAATGATGGCTAGAACAACCAGACAGAAGATAAATAAGGAAATAGAGGATGTAAAAAACACAACAAACCAACTGGATCTAACAGACATATATATGACACTCTACCCAACAACAATAGAATACACATTCCTCTCAAGTATACATGGTACATTTTTCAGAATAGAACATATATTAGGCAACAAAGTAAGTCTGGATAGATTTTAAAAGATAGATGTCATACAAAGTAGCTTCTCTGACCACAAAGGGATGAATTTACAAATCAACAACAGAAGTAAAACTGAAAAAATTACAAATTTGTGGAAATTAAACACCGCACTCTTAAACCACAAATGGATCAAAGAAGAAATCACAAGGGAGGTTAGAAAATACTTAGAGATGAATGAAAATGTAAACACAACATACCGGGACTTCCCTGGTGGTCCAGTGGCTAAGACTCGGTGCTCCCAATGCAGGGGGCCCGGGTGTGATCCCTGGTCAGGGAATTAGATCCCACAGGCCACAACTAAGAGTTTGCATGCCACAACTAAAAGATCCCACATGCCACACCAAGACCCGGTGCAGCCAAATAAATAAATAAATTTTTTTGAGCTTTTTTTTAAATTTATTTTTTTATACAGCAGGTTCTTATTAGTTATCTATTTTATACATATTTGTGTATATATGTCAATCCCAATCTCCCAATTCATCCCACCACCACCCCCCATAATAAATAAATATTAAAAACAAACAAACAAACAAAAAACACCATATACCAAAGCTCCAAGGATGCAGCAAAAGCAACGCTAAGGGGGAAATTTATAGTTAAAAACACACTAAAAAACAAAAAAGATCCTAAGTCAACAACCTAACTTAAAAACTTAAAGAACTAAGAAAAGAAGAACAAACTAAATCCAAAGCTAGCAGAAGGAAGGAAATAATAACAATTAGAACATAGATAAATGAAAAAGAGAATAGAAAAACAATAGAGAAAATCAGTGCAGCCAAAAGCTGGTTCTTTAAAAAGATCAACAAAATTGAGAAACCTTTAGCTAGACTGACCAAAAAAAAAAGAGAAGAGTCAAATTATTAAAATTAGAAATGGAAGTGGGTACATTACTATTGATTCTACAGAGATAAGAAGGATTATAATACACTACTATGAACAACAGTATGTTAACAAATTGGCTAGCCTAGAAGAAATGGATAAATTCCTAGAAACCTAAAACCAATAACACTAAATCACGAAGAAATAGAAAATCTGTATAGATCTAGTAAGGAGACTGAATCAATAATTTAAAAAATCTCCCAACAAAGAAAACACCTGGACCTGATTGTTTCACTGTTGAATTCTACTAAACACATAAAGAACTAATACCAATCCTTCTCAAACTTTTCCAAAAAACTGAAGATGAGGGAACACTTCCTAACTCATTTTATTACCTATTGTGAATAATGCTTCTATGAACATGGTGTACAAATGTCTCTTAGACCCTGCTTTCTATTCTTTTGGTATATACCCAGTAGTGGAATTGCTGGGTCATTAAAAAAATTTTTAGGAACCTCCATACTATTTTTCACAGTGGCTGTCCCATTTTATATTCCCACCAACAGTACATAAGCATTCCAATTTCTCCACATCCTTGCCAACATTTGTTGTTTACTGTTTTTTTTTTGATAGCAGCCATCCTAATGGGCAAGAAATGAAAACTTATGTTCACACAAAAACCTGTACCAAAACCTGCAACCAACCCAGATATACTTGAGCTGCTGAATGGTTAAACAAATTCTTGTACATCTATACCATGAACTATTACTCAACAACAAGAAGGAACAAATTATTGATACATGCAACAACCTGGGTGAATCTTGAGGAATAATGCTGAGTGAAAAAAGTCTATCCCAAAAGCTTACATACTACATGATTCCATTTATATAACAATCTTGAAATGTCAAAATTATAGAAATGGAGAACAGATTAGTGGTTGCCATGCGTTAAAGAGGAGGGGGAGGAAGGGAAGTAGGTGTAGCTATAAAAAGACAAACAGGAGTGATCCTTGTGGTAATGTAAATGTTCTGCATTTTTATTGTATCACGTCAATACCCTGGTTGTGATATTATACTATAGTTCTGCAAAATGTTACCAGTGGGAGAAACTAGGTAAAAGGTATAAAGAATATCTCAGTATTATTTCCAAAAATGTATGGGAATCTACAATTATCTCAAAATAAAAAGTTTAATTAAAAAACCATAATTATAGCAATAAACAATCTAAAAAGGAAATTAAGAAAACAATTACATTTACGATAGCATCCAAAAGAATAAAATACCTAGGAATAAATGTAACCAAGGAGGTAAAAGACTTGTGCTTTGGGACTTCCCTGGTGGTGCATTGATAAGACTCCGCACTCCCAATGCAGGAGGCCCGGCTTCAATCCCTGGTCAGGGAACTAGATCCCATGTGTGTACTGCAACTAAGAGTTTGCATGCCACAACTAAGGAGCCTGCATGCTGCAACTAACACCCAGCGCAACCAAATAAATAAATAAATATTTAAAAAAAAGACTTGTGCACTGAAAACTACAAAACATTACTGAGATAAATTAAAGAAGACCTACATAAATAAAAAGAGTTCCTATGTTCATGGGTTAGAAGACTTAATATTAAATTAAGATAGCAATTCCTCCAAAACTGATCTACAAATTCAATTCAATCCTTATCAAAATTCTAATGGTCTTTTTGCAGAAATGTAAAAGGTGATTCTCAAATTCATATGGAGCTATAAGGGACCATGGAAGGCCAAAACAATATTGAAAAAGAAATACAAAATAGGAGGACTCACACTTCCCTATTTTGAAACTTACTACAAAGTTACAGTAATCAAAACAATGTGGTACTGGCATAGGATAGACTCATATACCAATGGGAATAGAACTGAGAGTCCAGAAATAAACCTTAACATCTATTACCAACTGATTTTCAACAAGGGTGCCAAGATCACCCAGTGGGGAAAGAATAGTGTCTTCAACAAATGATTCCTGGACAACACATGCAAAATAGGATAAGGGTAGGATAAGCACATGCAAAAGAACAGAGTTGGACCCTAACCTTACTCCATATACAAAAATTAACTCATAGAGACTTCCCTGGTGGTCCAGTGGTTAAGACTCTGTGCTCCCAATGCAGGGGGCCAGGGTTTGATCCCTGGTCAGGGAACTAGATCCTGCATGCCGCAACTAAAAGATCTCGCATGCAGCAACAAAGATCCCATGTGCCACAACTAAGACCCAGTGTAGCCAAATAAATAAATATTCTTTAAAATTAAAAAAAATTAACTCATAATGAATCAATAACTGAAATATGAGCCAAAATTATAAAACTCTTAGATGAAAACATAGGGGTAGATCTTCATGACATTGGACTTGGCAATGGATTCTTAATTTGATACCAAAAGCACAAGTAACAAGAGAAAAAAATAGATAAATTCATCAAAAATTAAAACTTTTGTGCATCAAAGGATATTCTCAAGAATGTGAAAGATGACCTACAGAATGGGCAACATATTTGCAAGTCCCATATCTGATAAGGATATCCAGAATATATAAAGAACTCTTACAACTCAAACAATGAAAAGACAAAGTACCCAAGTTAAAAATGGGCAAGGACTGGAATAGATATATCTCCAAAGAAGATATGCAAATGGCCAACAAGCACATGAAAAGATGTTCAACATCATTGATCATCAAGGAAATGCAAATTAAAATTATAATGAGATATCTCCTCACAATCACTAGGATGGCTTTAATATAAACAACAAGCAAAAAAAAGGAAAATAACAAGCATTGGCAAGGATGTGGAGAAATAGGAACTTGTACATTGCTGGTGAGAATACAAAATAGTGCAGTTGCTGTGGAAAATAGTTTGGTGGTTCCTCAAAAAAGTTAAACATTAAATTACCATATGAGCCAATAATTCCAAACCTAGGTATATACCCAAGAGAAATGAAAACTTATGTCCACCCAGAAACCTATATACAAATGTTTATAGGCGCTATTATTCATAATAACCAAAAAGTGGAAACAAGCCAAATGTTCATCAATGGATGAATGGATAACAAACCGTGATACATGCAATGGAATATTAGTCAGCCACAAAAAATGAATAAAGTACTGATAATGCTACAGCTTGGACGAACCTTGAAAACATTATGCTAAGTGAGATAAGCCAAACACAAAGGTCACATGTTGCTTGACTCCTTTTATGTGATATACACAGAATAGGCAAATCCAGAAAGACAAAAAGCAGATTAGAGGAAACCAAGAGATGTGGGGAGAGGACAATGGGGAATGATTACTTAGTGGGTATGGGGTATTCTTATGGAGTGATGAAAAAGTTTTGTTTTGTTTTTTTGGCCTCGCCACACAGCATGAGGGATCTTAGTTCCCCGACCAGGGATCAAACCCACGTCCCCTGAAGTGGAAGCGTGGTCTTAACCACTGGACTGCCAGGGAAGTCATGAAAAACTTTTGAAACTAGAGAGAGCTGACGGTTGCACAACATTGTGAATACCCTAAATACCAATGAATTGTACATTTAAAAATGGTTAATTGTATGTTATGTGAATTTCAACTCAAAAACTTTTTAATAAAACTTTAGCAACACTTACTTTTAGATTTTGAATATTAGATTTTAGTAACCCTTAAAAACTAAGGTAACTATTAAGACTATAGATAACTATCCTTCAGTTGTATACAAAACTAAATAAGCCAATGGACATGTACGTCATGCTCCAAGGAGAACCCAAGAAACAGCCTGAATTTGGGGGTCTGTTGGTAACCTGTTAGGAGACTTTTTGTGGTCCACCAACAGACTGTGGACCACAGTTGAGAATCACTGATCTATGTCTCCTGGAACATGACTCAGCAGCTATGGACAGGCATGACTGTTAAAGGAAAGTGTACAGGGCATAAAGCCCAGGACTGGAGTCCTCAGTGAGGTTGAAGGGTAGGGCACAAGCATGATGGCTATGCTTGTGTGAAAGGGGAAGGGGGAAGTTGGCAAGAGCACATGTTTCCACTCAGGCTGTAAGCAGAAGTGGCTGTTCCCACTGATGGGAGTTGCCCAGGTATGCTCCATATTTGTACACTATAGTTAAAAGTAAACCTGAAATGGAAGCCTGGTCACTTACTGACTTGCCACTGGGTTTTAGTCTGGAAATGAAGTCATGGACTCAACCATTTTCCAGCCCCCCAAACCTCTGTTGCTTCTCTTGCAGCAGAATTGGAGGCAAGGTAGCAGTGAATAGATCTTTGAGCCCCTGGCATACTTTTCCACCTCCCAGGAAGAACCTCCATGCCATATCTTACCTGGACAAGGCGTCTGTTGGGTGCACATCATGCCCTCTGGTGCAGTAATTATATAGAGTCCTGAAGTGCCGAACCAGTAATTTACACTTCCAAGTGGAATTCCTCTGGCAGCTGAGAAGACAAGTTTGGCAAAATAGGGACCCTTTAATTCTTTTAAGTCAGAGGTACAGCAGCTATCAACCAAATAATTAACAGAGTATTAACCATCACCTTACATGTGTGTCCAACAATGTTCCCAGGATACAAGATTAAACATATATATTGCCCTTGTCCTCAACTGTATGCTTCTTGAAGGCAGTGATTGTGTATATTTGCCTGTGCTTATTGAAGGCCTAGCATAACACCCACCATGATAGGTATTCAGAAAAAATTTCCAAGTGAGGATTCTATCAAGTTGGCAAGATAAGTCCATTAAAGACCAATGTAATGGCAGTACTGAAGAAAGCACTTCTGTTTGTCTCCCTCTGCATCTCTCTTTTTTTTTTTTTTTTTTTTTTAAATTTTTATTTATTTATTTATTTATTTATTTATTTTTATTTTATGGCTATGTTGGGTCTTCGTTTCTGTGCGAGGGCTTTCTCTAGTTGTGGCAAGTGGGAGCCACTCTTCATCGCTGTGCGCGGGCCTCTCACTATCGCGGCCTCTCTTGTTGCGGAGCACAGGCTCCAGACACGCAGGCTCAGTAATTGTGGCTCACGGGCCCAGCTGTTCCGCAGCATGTGGGATCTTCCCAGACCAGGGCTCGAACTCGTGTCCCCTGCATTAGCAGGCAGATTCTCAACCACTGCGCCACCAGGGAAGCCCTGCATCTCTCTTAAAAGGACATTTTTGATGGTATTTGGGGTCCACTTGAATAATCCAGAGTAATCCCCTCATCTCAAGATCCTTAATTATATCTGAAAAGACTTTTTTTTTTTTACAAACAAGGTAACATTCACAGATTCTGAGGATTAGGACACAGATTATACCTTGGGGAGCCATTATCAGCCTGCCACACTAATTTCTGGCCTATGGCATATGATCAGAAGTAATGTACACCGCTTCCAGGCCTGACCCATGAAAACTTCCCAGGTGAGATCTTTACTCTCTTCCCCTCTCTTCTGGCTACCCAAAGAGGTCTTGGAAGCCATGTGTTAACGATGGCAGAGACTCTATTACCCTGGGTCCCTGACGGGCTATGTGGAACAGAGTCCCCTTTCACTCCTGTTGATTGGCCTTTATATAAGTAGTAATATCCATTATCTTAAGCCATTGATAATTTGGGGTTTATCTGTTTCAATAGCTAGCATTATCTTAACTAATTCACTCTGAATCTAAAGTTGTCATCCTTCCCTGTTACCCTCCCCTTCAATATTCTATTAGTATCCCCTTTCAGAATAAGAAATTATTTTATTCACTTACATGTTTGCTTATTTCTTATATGACTCTCACTAGACCGTAAGTTTAACAAAAGCAGGGACTATGTACTTATGTTTCCTTCACTGTTGTGTTCC
This sequence comes from Balaenoptera musculus, assembly GCF_009873245.2. Lineage (NCBI taxonomy): Eukaryota > Metazoa > Chordata > Mammalia > Artiodactyla > Balaenopteridae > Balaenoptera > Balaenoptera musculus. The sequence continues at coordinate 97,596,381 of NC_045794.1, read as the reverse complement.
CAATTGTCTCTCCTAGTGTTTGGCACACAATAGGTACTCAATACATGTTTGCTAAAAACTTAAATCAAAGAGCCCTGACAAAGCAACTCTGCTGAGGCGAAAGGAACCTTTCCTGGTCAAATAATCAGATCATGATGCATGATGGGTGTTTAATTAATTCCAAAAGCCTCAAGGAAGCCCATTCACAAGACCTGACTCTGCCAGGGGAGTAGGCACAGGTTTCCACACCTAAACCATGACATAATCAGACCCAGAGCAGTTCCAGACATTGGGCCAAGTTCATATAAGTTGCCTAAATCCTTTCCAAGTGGCTGTGCAATGGCTGAGACACTGACCTACATTTGCAGGCCAAGAAGCAGAACTTAATGAGAGCACAAAGAGAATCCCCTGAAGTTGCCTGACCCTTATCTCATAATCCTAAAAATAAGCCCCCTCAGTACTGTGAGGCCAAAAATAAGAGGGAACTCAAGACCCAGAATGCAATTGTCCCAAGTTCCCCAGACATCTGTAGCAAAGGGGAACTGGATTTCCAAGTGTCCCCTGACCCGGATTCTTCATAGCTACACTCCCTCTGTCTGTAGGACACCCTGTTATCCAATGTCAGGCTTCCAGATGCTGTCTGCCCTCTGGACCATGAAGAGCTGCTAGTTGGGTACAGCTTGTGAACTCCTTGGCCTTTATATATTTGCACTGTATTTTTAACAGTAACTGCAACAAATTTTCTTACTCCTCAATTTTCTCTAATATGGTTCTTCATCACCTTTCTTCTCCAGCAGTTCACTGAAATCTCTTAATAATTCTGCCAAAAACCTCAAGTTTCCACATGCAATGCACATTTTTCAGTCTTCATTTTACCAAACATCTCTCCAGCAGCTGACAGATGACCACCCAGTAATGCTTGAAACTTTCTCCTCCCTTGACTTCCAGGATAATGAACTCACTTGATTCTTCTCTTATCTCTCAATCAGCCCCTTCTCAATCTCCATTGAAGGTCACCCCTCCCTACCTATCCCTTAAATGCTGAGGACCCTTGGCATACCATCCTTAATTCACTGAATGAGCCCATCATTCACATGGCTACAGAGATGACCTGTGTGCTGAGGATTTCCAAATCAGTGTCTTGATACAGTGCATCTTTGGAGCTCCAAGCTGCATGTCCACTGCCTTTAGCAGCTTGTGTACCTCACACTTAATATGGTGCAGGGGTTAAGAGTGTAGGCTCAAGAGGACACAACATGACTTATACAGTATTCCTGCCAAAATACGTGACCTGAATATAATCATGAGGAAACAGACAAACACAAATTAAGGGATATTCTACGAAACAATAAGGCTGTATTCTTTTTAAAATGTCAAGGTCATGAAAGACAAAAAGAAAGGCTGAGCCCAGACTAAAGGAGACCAAAGAAATAGGACAACTGAATTCAATATGTGATCTGGGATTAGATCCTGGATTGGAAAAAAAAATGCTATTAGAATTAGGAATAGTAATGGTCAATCATTTGAATCTGAATAATCAGTAGTATTGTTTCAATGTTAAATTTTCTGATTTGATAAGCACACTGAGGTTAGATGAGAGAATGCCCTTGTTCTTAGGAGATACACACTCAAATATTTAGAAATGAAGGAAATGATCTTTGTGACTTACTCCCAAATAGTTCAAACAAAAGCAGAAAAAAAAAGAATAACATAAAGCAAACGTGGGGACTTCTCTGCTGGCGCAGTGGTTAAGAATCCGCCTGCCAACGCAGGGGACACGGGTTCGAGCCCTGGTCTGGGAAGATCCCACATGCCACGGAGCAACTAAGCCCATGCGACACAACTACTGAGCCCGCGCGCCTAGAGCCCGTGTTCTGCAACAAGAGAAGCCACCCCAATGAGAAGCCCATGCACCGCAATGAAGGGTAGCCCACGCTCACCGCAACTAGAGAAAGCCTGCGTGCAGCAATGAAGACCCAACACAGCCAAAAATAAATAAATAAATAAATTTATTTTTTTAAAAAAAGCAAATGTGGGAAAATGTTAATAATGGGTTAATCCAGATGAAGGTCCATGGGAGTTCATTGTAATATTCTTAAAACTTTTCTATAGATCTGATTTTTTTTCAAAATGAAAGTTTAGAGAGAGAGAGTAGGTTTAAGGTTCAAATTCCAGCTCCACCACTTGCTAACTGTATAACCTTGGGAAATTATATAACCATCACTGACTCAGTTTCCCCAGCTATACATTGGGGATAATGATAGAACCTACATCATAAGTTTTTGTGAGGATTAAATAAATTAACACATGTAAAGGCCTTGGAACACTGCCCAGTATATGATAAGCATTCAATAAATATTAGCTAGTATTAATTACTATGTCTAAAGTTGAACTCATTTCCTCTCCAATTTAGACTATCTCTTATACTCATTTTTTTTTTTTTTTTTTGGCCACGTGGCTAGCGGGATCCTAGTTCCCTGACCAGGGATGGAACCCGGGCAGACCCCCAACCACTGAAAGCACCAAGTCCTAACCACTGGACCACCAGGGAATTCCCTAGACTATCTCTTATACTCTTGACTATGGTCTATAGCATCATGATCCAGTCAGTCTTCTAAGGTAGAAAATTCACTACATTCTTCTGTGTGTCCCCAGCACTTTGTCCATGCCTCTATTACAGCACATGCCATAAGATACAATAATGTATTTGCATATGTCTATCTCTACTGGACTGTGTTTGTCTCAACTAGATTGGAGTTGGGGGTGGAGAAGGCAAGGGAGAAAGGGGAAGAGCATTCCAGACAGAGCAAATAGCATGAAGGCTCAGAGATGGGAGAGCAAGGCACAAAGAAATCCAGTTGGATTGGAGTACAAAAGGTGAGAGAATGAGGGATATAAAGTGAGGCTAGATTGAATTAAAACATAACATAAAAAGATTAATTGTACCCTCTGGTACATCCATTAGATCAGTGCTGCAGGGCTTGACGGTACCTCTTCCCATGCTTTAGTCCCATGGAAGATGGGAATTAAACCTAAGAGAAGCAAAGGCAAAGTCAGAAAGGAGAGAAGACAAAAAGCCATTCCAGAGGAAGAAGAGCCAAGGCAACCCTACTGAAATCAAGACTACTCAGTGATACATGAGACCGGCACTTAAATGGACAAAAGACTATCAGGTATAATTAGTTGTTCAGGTGTCTGACGGTAAGCTCCCATTAGACTGCAAACTCCTTCAGGACAGGGAGGGACTAAATCTTGTGTTCCTAGCACGTAGTATGTTACTTGGCACATAGTCAGTAGGCTCAGGAAATGCCCGCTGAATACATGTGCAAATATCAACCGCCTGACCACAGAGGCCAGAGGTCTTCACTAGTTAACAGTCTTACTTCAGTTACACAGGCCCCCAAACCCCAAAGCGCTTGATAGTTTTATCAGCATCACTCACCAGCAGAGGCAGCTTTCATCATCAGCTGGGCAAATTCAATGGCACCTCCTTTTCTGAAGGATAATTTAAAAATAGCCTGTCCTTCCCAGCCACCTGGAGGAAGAAATGGCACACACTCACTAAGAGGCTGGCATGCTGTAACAGAAGGACTGCCACAAACACTAAGAGAAGTACTATCCAATGAAGCAGGGGCCAAGTCTGAATCTTAAACCTTCTGGAAGCTTTTGAGAAAAAATACACTTCTGAGGGGGGACACTTACCATCCGGAGCTGCCTGAATGGTTCCTTTAATGTAGTTGGGGGCAAAGATTGGTTGTTGAATGGTGCAATTACTCATCAGACCAAATGGCATCATAAAAGAAAGCATGGGGTCATTGACTAAGTGTGAAGTCACGAAGATCACCTAAGAGAGAAAAGAAACTTTGGAAAAGGAATGCAATTTGTCCATGGATTGAGACATATAAGAGCAACTCTGAAGTTAAGGCTGCTTTGGCATTCTGGCCTAATTGAGAAACATCACCAATTTTCTTCCATCACACTTCAACATGGAAAATCTCAAAGGAGAAATGGTTTAAAATACTTTGAAAGTCAATGTTTAACCACTCTCCATTTTAAGGAAAACAAATGCAGAGTTAATCAGATCAAAGTAGAAGTAGAAATTACCCGGTATGAAGTGAGAAACAGTGTTCCTCTTTTTGTACCATTAAAGAGATCAGATCCCACTGGTTGCTGTAGGAAGGAGAGGTCCACATCCTGACTCTGCTTCAAGACACTGCAGAAAAGACAGGGCAGACAGCACACAATTTAGAATCTATATAAAATTATACAAACAGAGCTCTTAGCATAGATCCTAGCCTGGAGGGAGATTTTAATAAATGTTACTTGCTGCTGCTGCTGCTACTACTATTTTATTAAAATAGAAAGGAATTTAAATGATCTTATTCTCTGACAATTCACACTTCTTCTTCTTCTTCTTTATCATTGGGTTCTTTTTTTAAAAAAAATTGGTTCCCCCACTCTTATTAATTAATTAATTAATTAATTATTTTTGGCTGCGTTGGGTCTTAGTTGTGGCACTCGTTATCTTTCACTGTGGCTCACAGGCTCCTCACTGCGGCACGAGGGCTCTCTAGTTGAGGTGCACGGACTTAGTTGCCCCACAGCATGTGGGATCTTAGTTCCCCGACCAGGGATCGAACCCACCTTCACCTTCATTGGAAGGCGGATTCTTTACCACTGGACCACCAGGGAAGCCCCATTGGGTTCTTCTTTCTTATCAAACCTAATTCTATTCTTAATGTATATTCATTAATTCTTCTACTTCTTGTGCAGTTGGTATAAAGCACTTTGTTAACGGAAATGTTTCTTGGACTCTGGTAAAGAACATAAGGCACACACAGAGTGCTCCCGAACCCTCTGACATGTTCCCTCTGTCTGTCGTGTTCTCCCTGCACTCCTAACCTGAAAAACTTGGACTCATCCTATTCTTACTCATAGAATCCTATTGGGTTTTTTCCCTTTCTTAGTAATTTATATATATAAATTATAAATATATAAGTGGGTGCTACTAAATATTGAAAGAATGAGTGAATGAAAACATGAATATAGGTAATAATGCAAGAAATATATGACATACATCACATAAATGGAACAAAAATACCATGGCAGTTTGGTGGAAGGAGAGATTAGCTCTTGGTTGAAGTAATTAGGAATGACTTTACAGAAAGGTTGACATTTGAGCTGATTCTTTTTTTTTTTTTAGGCCATGCCGTGCAGCATGCAGGATCTTAGCTTCCCAACCAGGGATCGACCTGTGTCCCCTGCATTGGGAGTCCAGAGTCTTAACCACTGGACCACCAGGGAAGTCCCATTGAGCTGATTCTTAAGAGATGAATAGTGTTTCAGTAGGCAGAAGTGAGGGTAGGGGAAAATCCTGATGGGGAGCAAACAGCATTAATGGAGGTATGCAGTGGAAAGAAAACTGCGTACTTGGGAGCAGCCTACCTGTGTGGATTCATCAAAACAGCATGGAAGTGAGACTGGGAGGAATAGTGAGATAAAGCTGGAATCATGCTGGGACTAGAGCTTGGAGACATCATTCAATAGGCAAGGCAGAACTGTGACTTGCAGCTGTCTCAGCAGGGAAGTCACATGATCAAGGAAGTGGTGGTATGTCAGAGGGATCCATTTAAGAGTTCCTAAAATAGTTCTGATATGAGGTAATAAGAACAGGAACTAGGATGGTGGTGTATGGATAAAAAGGGCTTTTTAAGAGACTATGAAAAAACAGGATGTCAGCAAAAATGGTGGAATAAGGAACTCTAAATGTCAGCCTAGAACTCTAGAATTTAATCAAAAGTTTATAGCAACTAGGGGAATGTTTAATCAAGAAAAAAATAGTTGAATGTCAATAAGAGAGCTTTGTGCACTTTAACTTACCCTAGTACTATCCTCCACTCCCCAGTTTGGCAACAGCCTTGACAACAACAACCCACATTCTCAGTATAGGTGCCCACTACTGGAGGGAGGAGAACAGACCTTACTGTGGTTGTCTGTTTTGACCTGTCCAGTGGCTTCCTGGAGGACTAGCTCTAAGGGCATGTGCCTAACTCAAAACTCTCTTAGGACTTAGGCAGCTACCTAGGGCACATTTGTCAAAAACATTTCAAGGCAAATGTGTTAGAGCTGATATCTGGGGCAAAGAATGACATTTTGGGCAAACAATAAAAAAACTGAAAAGTGAGGAAGGAAAGACTGGGAAATGAGCTGCTTTGAGGAATAAAGGCTTTGAAAACCTCTGACATGTTCATGGGAATCTAGAAAGCACCACACATACATTTTCAGGGCTGAGTTCATGCTCAGAAGAAACCTGAGAAGGCCCTAAAACTGTTACCTCTGGCTGACAGTGAGGCTCTGCTCAAGCAGGCAGTGAAAGCTAAGACAGAGTTTTAAACTGCCTAGCTGAGTGATAAAGACAGGCTCCAATACACACACACACACACACACACACACACACACAGTCCATCTGCAAAGGCTGAGATTTTTTTGTTGTTGTTCCAAACATACAAGTAAACTGTCAAATCACTAGCTAGCCTCTAAATTAACATAAAAGAGGCCACACGTGTCATTAGCCACACATGACAAAGAATAGAGACTTTACAAAATTAGTTCAGAAAAATCACTAAACAATAACTACAACATGCAGCAACAACACCCTGTGGAAGAGGGAGAGTCTGATTTCCAGAGTTGCCACATTATAATTTTTAAAAATGTCCAGTTTTCAACAAAAAAAAAATCATGAGGCATGCAAAGAAACAAGAAAGTATGGGATTTCCCTGGTGGTGCAGTGGTTAAGAATCTGCCTGCCAATGCAGGGGACGCGGGTTCGAGCCCTGGTCCGGGAAGATCCCACATGCCACAGAGCAACTAAGCCTGTGCACCACAACTACTGAGCAGGCACTCTAGAGCCCGTGAGCCACAACTACTGAAGCTCATGTGCCTAGAGCCCATGCTCTGCAACAAGAGAAGCCACCACAACGAGAAGCCTGAGCACCGCAACGAAGAGTAGCCCCTGCTCACCTCAACTAGAGAAAGCTGGCACGCAGCAATGAAGATCCAAAGCAGCCATAAATAAATAAATAAATAAATAAATTTATTTTAAAAAATTAATTGAAACTGCCCCTTAGGAAGCCAAGAAATTAGATTAACTAGACAAAGACTCTAAATAAACTATTTAAAATATATTCAAAAAGTTAAAAGAAACAATGACTTAATAACTTAAGGAAAAGGATGAAAACAATGTCTCATCACATAGAGAATACAAAAATAAAAAGATAGAAATTATAAAAAGGAACCAAATAGAAATTCTGGAGTTGAAGACTATAATAACTGAGATAAAAAGTTCAGTAGTGGGGGACTTAATGGCATATTTCAGCAGGCAGAAGAATCAGTGAACTTGAAAATAGGTCAATTGAGATTAATAGTTACTACCTGAGTAACAGAAAGAAAAAAGAATGAAGAAAAAGGAACAGAGTCTAACAGACCTGTGGAACACAATCAAACATATCAACATATGTATTATGTGACTGGCAGAAGGAGAGGAGAGGAAAAAAGGGGGAATAAAGAATTTTTGAACAAATAATGTCCACAATTTTCCCAAATTTAATGAAATACATGAATCTACACATCCAAGCTCAGCAAACTCCAAGTAGGATAAACTCAAAGAGATCCACACCAAGACACACTGCAATCAAACTGCTGAAAGCCACATACAGAGAATCTTGAAAGCAGCAAGAGAAGAAAATTATCATGCACAAGGAATCCTCAATAAGACAAACAGCTGACTTCTCACCAGAAAACATGGAGGTAGTGGGATGAAATATTCAAAGTGCTAAAAAGAAAAAAAAATTGTCAACCAAGAATTCTATATCTGGCCAAACTATCCTTCAAAAATTAAGGAAAAATTAAAACATTACCAAGTGAACAAAAACTGAGAGAGTTTATCACTACTAGATCTGAACTATAAGAAATTCTAAAGGAAGTCCTTCTGCCTGAAATAAAAAGACACTGGACAGTAAATGAAATCAACATCAAGAAATAAAGAACACTGGGAAAGATAATTACATAGGTAAATTAAAAATCAGTATTAACGCATTTTGGGTTTGTTCATTTCATTTCATCCTATATGATTTAAAACACAATTGCATAAAACAATAATTATAAATCTATAATGATGAGCACACAATGTATAAAGATGTAATTTGTGACAATCACAATATAAGAGGGCAGAGCTATGTAGGAGTAAAGTTTTCACATATAATTAAAACTAAGTTGGTATTAATTTGAACTAGATTGTTATAAATTAAGATGTTAAACATAATCTGTGGGGCAACCACAAAGAAGATAACTAAAATACATGCACCAAAGGAAATGAAGAAGGATCGAGATGGTACACTAAGAAATATCTGTTAAACACAAGAAAGCACTCATGGAGGAACTGAGGAACAAACATGATATAAGAAATATAGAAAACAAATAGCAAAAGAGCAGAAGTTAAGTTCTTCCTTATCAATAATTACATTAAATGTAAATGGATTAAAGTCCCCAATTAAAAGGCAGAGAATGGTAGAATTTTTTTTTTAAAACATATTACCACTATAGACTGTCTACAAAAACTCACTTGAGATCTAAAGACACAAATAGGTTGAAAGTAAAAGGATGGAGAAAGATACTCCATGAAACAGTAACCAAAAGAGAGCTGAAGTGGCTATACTAATACCAGAAAAAAATAGACTTAAAAATTATTACAAGACAAAGAGGAATCTTCTATAAAGATAAAAGGGTCAATCATCAAAAAGATACAACAATGATAAGCATGGATACCTCTAACAAAAGTCAACTAGACCTAACATATAAGGACACCCCCCCCCACAAAGGTAGAATACACGTTCTTCTCAAGTGCACATGGAACAGTCTCTAGGACAGACCATATGTTAGGGCACAAAACAAGTCTCACGAAATTTATGAAGACTGCAATCATACAAAATATCTTTTATGACTACAATGGAATGAAATTAGAAAAAAATTAAGTGAAGGATATCTGACAAAGTAACAAATATACGGAAATTAAACATCACATTCTTAAACAACCAATGGGTCAAAGAAGAAATCATAAGTGAAATTAGAAAATACTTCGATCTAAATGAAAGCAAAAGCATACATACCAAAACTATTTAGATGCAGCAAAAGCAGTGCTTAAGAGGGAAATTTATAGCTTTTAATGCCTACATTTTTTAAAAGAGAGATTTCAAATTAATAATCTAACTTTCCACCTTAGGGAACTAGAAAAATAAAAGCAAATGAAACCCAAAGCTAGCAGTAGGAAGGAAATAATAAAGACTACAATGGAGATAAATGAAATAAAGAATAGAAAAATAGAATCAATGAAACCAAAGTTAATTCATTGTGAAGATCAACAAAATGTACCAATCTTTAGCTAAACTGACCAAGGAAAAAAGAAAACTCAAATTACTAAAACTATGGATGAAACTGGGGATGTCAGGCTTCCCTGGTGGCACAGTGGTTAAGAATCCACCTGCCAGGGCTTCCCTGGTGGCGCAGTGGTTGGGAGTCTGCCTGCTAATGCGGGGGACACGGGTTCGGGCCCTGGTCTGGGAGGATCCCACGTGCCGCGGAGCAACTAGGCCTGTGAGCCACAATTACTGAGCCTGCGCGTCTGGAGCCTGTGCCCCGCAACGGGAGGGGCCGCAATAGTGAAAGGCCTGCGCACCGCGATGACGAGTGGCCCCCACTTGCCACGGCTGGGGAGGGCCCTCGCACAGAGACGAGGACCCAACACAGCCAAAAATAAATAAATAAATAAATAAAGTAGCTATTAAAAAAAAAAAAAAAAGAATCCACCTGCCAATGCAGGAGACATGGGTTCAAGCCCTGGTCCAGGAAGATCCCACATGCCGCGGAGCAACTAAGCCTGTGCGCCACAACTACTGAGCCTGCAAGCCACACTACTGAAGCCCACTTGCCTAGAGCCCATGCTCTTCCACAAGAGAAGCCACCGCAATGAGAAGCCTGTGCACCACAATGAAGAACAGCCCCAACTCGCTGCAACTAGAGAAAGCCTGCATACAGCAACGAAGACCCAATGCAGCCAAAAATAAATAAATAAATAAATAACATTTTTTTAAAAAAGCAAGAAGGTGGGGATGTTATCACAGACCTTACAGAGATTTAAAATAAGATTATAAGAGAATATATGAACAATTGTATGGCAACAAATTAGATAACATAGATTAAATGGGTAAATTCCTAGAAAAAAACTACCAAAATTGACTAAAGAAAGAAAATTGGAATAGACCTATAACAGGTAGAGACTGAATCAGTAGTCAAGAAACTTCCAATAAGAAAAAACAGAAAAATACTGATGTAAAAAATCCTCAAAAAAAAATACTAGTAAACTGAATATAACAACACATTAAGAGGATTATACACCATGACCAACTGGGATTTATCCCTGGAATGCACGGATAGTTTAATATATGAAAGTCAATCAATAAAATAAAAATAGAACTACCTTATGATCCAGCAATCCCACTTCTGGGTATATATCCAAAGGAAATGAAAATAGGATAGCAAACAATTATCTGTGCTCCCATGTTCATTGAAGCATTATTCATAATAGCCAAGATATGGAAACCATGTAAGTGCCCATCAATGAATGAACAGATAAAGAAGATGTGAGATAGATATATATATGCACAGAGAGAGAGAGAGAGCCACACAGAGAAAGACAATACTGCATGGAATCACTTAAATGTGGAATCTTTAAAAAGTCAAACTCAAAGAAACAGAGAAGTAGGGTGTTGCCAGAGGCAAGGGGCCAGGGTGGGGGGCTGTGGAGAGAATAGGGACAGGTTAGGAAAAGGATAAAACTTAATATAAAAAATTTTTTTAAATATATAGATTTTTTAAAGAAAATCAATCAATGTAATATACCACATTGACAAAATGAAGGACAAAAAAACCACATGATCATCTCAATTGATGCAGAAAAAGCATTTGACAAAATTTTACACTCTTTCATGATAAACACACTCAACAAACTAGGAATCATAGGAAACTACACCAAAATAATAAAAGCCATTTATGAAAAGCCCACAGCTAACATCATACTCAATGGTGAGAGATGAAAGCATTTCTTCTAAGATCTGGAAAAAGGTAAGGATGCCCACTCTCACCACTTCTAATCAGCATAGAATTGGAAGTCCTAGTCAGTGCAGTTAGGCAAGAAAAATAAATAAAAGGCATCCACATTGGAAAGGAAGAAGTAAAATTAACTCTGTTCACAGATGACATGATCTTATATGTAGAAAACCTTTAAAATCCACACACAGGGGGCTTCCCTGGTGGCACAGTGGTTAAGAATACTCCTGCCAATGCAGGGGACACAGGTTCAAGCCCTGGTCTGGGAAGATCCCACATGCCACGGAGCAACTAAGCCCGTGCGCCACGGGCTTAAACTACTGAGTCTGTGCTCTAGAGCCCATGAGCCACAACTACTGAAGCCTGCGTGCCTAGAGCCCGTGCTCTGCAACAAGAGAAGCCACCGCAATGAGAAGCCCGAACACCGCAACCAAGAGTAGCCCCCACTCGACACAACCAGAGAAAGCCTGCGTGCAGCAGCGAATACCCAACACAGCCAAAAATAAATACATAAATAAATAAATTTATTAAAAAATGAACAACTCAGCAAAAAAATGGAGAACATTTATGAACCAAGAAAATTTACCAAATACATATAAATAGCCAATAACCATAAGACAAAAATAATTTCATTAGCAATTAAGCTTTAAAAAAAGATTTCATTATTCAGATTCCATGATCAGACTGGCAGAGCTATCAAAGATTAACACAGGGTGTTGGCATTGGGCACTCAAAGTATTAAAAGGAATGTAATTTGATATAATTCTGTAGGGTAATTTTGCAATAAATGTACTTCTATTTATAAATATATTAAATATAAAATATATTTAATATTTTAAAATATTTTGACAAGAATTTTCATATTAAAAATATATTTTTAAAATATTTTTTAAAACATCTGTGTCCTCTGATCCCACAATTCCACTTTCAGGAATATATCTGAAAGAAACATTCTGACAGGTGGGCAAAGATAAATCTTTAGGGCTTCCCTGGTGGCGCAGTGGTTGAGAGTCTGCCTGCCAATGCAGGGGACACGGGTTCGAGCCCTGGTCTGGGAAGATCCCACATGCCGCAGAGCGACTAGGCCCGTGAGCCACAACTACTGAGCCTGCGCGTCTGGAACCTGTGCTCCGCAACAGGAGAGGCCGCGATGGTGAGAGGCCGGCGCACCGCGATGAGGAGTGGCCCCCGCTTGCCGCTGCTAGAGGAAGCCCTCCCACAGAAACGAAGACCCAACACAGCCAATAAATAAATAAATAAATAAATGAATAAATAAATAAAATAAAATTAAAAAAAAAAAGATAAATCTTTAAAAAGTTCACTGCAAAAAAAAAAAAAAAAAGTTCACTGCAGCAATGACATTAAAATCAGACTATCTGGGACTTCCCTGGTGGCGCACTGGTTAAGAATCCGCCTGCCAATTCAGTGGCCACGGGTTCCAGCCCTGGTCTGGAAGATCCCACATGCCGTGGAACAACCAAGCCCATGCACCACAACTACTGAACCTGCACTCTAGAGCCTGCAAGCCACAACTACTGAGCCCGCGTGCCACAACTACTGAAGCCCGCGTGCCTAGAGCCCGTGCTCCACAACAAGAGAAACCACCACAATGAGAAGCTTGCGCACTGTAATGAAGAGTAGCCCCCACTCGCCGCAACTAGAGAAAGCCCGCGAGCAGCAATGAAGACCCGACGCAGCCAAAAAAAAAAAAAAAGAAAGAATATATCCTCCTTTTTTAAAAAAAAAAAAATCAGACTATCCCAGATACGGGCTTGAGCAAATATGTATGCATACTGGAGTACCAGACATTGAAAACAATGATGTAGATAACGATACTGGAAAGCATCCCTAATACATTGGTAAATGAGAAAAACAAGTTACAAAGCAGTCTGACAGGGGAAGGTGTGTATATTTCCACAGGGGAAAGTACAGAAGGATGCATACCAAAATGCAAAAAGCACTGGATGTAGGAATTTGGGGTAATTTAAAATTTTTCCCAATTTTTCTACATGGTTTTACCTGCACACATTTTTGAATATGGATTTAAAAGCAAACAAAACTCAATGTCTTCCCTTTTTACCAGTAGAGTCTGGCCCACACATTTATGACTTTTTAGCTGGGATCAGAAAAAAATCTCCACGCAACACAGCCAAGCTGTGATGAATTTCTCAACTGTGTATTGTGAATAGTCCAGAGAAGTCAAAATATAACCAATCTTCTCCCTCTCAAGCTATTTCTTTAAAGTGGTTTTTATCCAGGAAGCCAGAGCACCTACAGAGACTTCTTTGCTGAGAAGAAAGAAGAGAAGCAGTCCTTTTCCTTTCAGAGGGGCAGCCAGAGTAGAGAGTGAATGCACAGTACCTAAGTTCAGAGCTCTCCCACATGCACTGGCCATGTGATTTTAAGCAAATTACTTCTCTTTCAGTTTTCCCACCTGTGAAAGGAGGAAACGAGTACTGATCCTCATTGCAGATAGAGCATTGCAGATAGAGCATTGCAGAGAGCAGATAGAGCCCGTGCACAGTGCTCGGCTATGGTTAACCATTCAAGAGCACGCAAAGGACCCCACAAACGTAATTCAAAGGACCATAAAATCAGCATATGTCACAATTTTTTAAAACCATGCTTCATTCCCTGCCTCCAGCACACAAACAGAAAAGCAGACAAACTCGTAGCCTGAATGAGAAGACACCCAAACACCAGATTAGAAGTGGCTTCGAGGCACAGAGCCACAGGCACACAGGTCAGCGTTCTCTAGGCCAGTGTGCACGCGGTCAGAATGGTGGGCAATCATCTCCTACTACAAAACTGAACAAACGGCAGCGGTCCTTCAGGAGCAAGGGAGAACCTACCGCCTTGACGGCGCGTATAAATCTGTCAAGAAAATATTCTGGGGAAGGAAGCATAGAAAACAGATCTGGACATCAGCAGTTGGTACTGACTTAAAGGGTCTTCCCGACAGATGCATTCAAAGCGACGTAGGTGTGCTCTGCCTCACTTGAGCACAGCCCTGGGTTTCAGAGTCTCACTGCTAGGCGAGCGCAAAGGAAAACGAGGGCAAATCGGAGCAGAGAGGAGCACTTTTAAGAAGTGCCGGGGAGATGGAGCAGGCCTCTGGAAAAATGGGGGCGGGGGATGAAGGAGGGGAGTGGAGCAGAGTCGAGGTGTTAGGTGGGGAGGTGAAAATGGGCGGCTCCGGGCTGAGCCTGACAGAGGCGAGAGGAGAGGGGCGAGCGGCGGTCACCGCTAGCACCACACAGAGCGATCGGTGCAAACCCCAAGGCCGCCATGGGAGGCAAGAGAGCATCCTTCTTCCTAGACGCGTCTTCTTCCGGTCCTGATCTTTTCAAAAAAGTAAGACCAGTCATCTCCTTGGTTGGGGCGAAGACGAGAGAGGGCTTTTCGAAGTTCTGAGAGTGAGGAGAGGCCCCTGACAGTTCAGGATCCTTGCAGAAAGATCCCAAAGACACTCACGCCTCTTCTACCTCCCAGAAGCCTGGGACCTTGTTCCCGTCACTCTACAAAGGTAGCGCACTAACAGCAGCCGCACGCGACCCGGAGGGTCGGTGCGACTCCCCACTCCCACCACTGCACGTCCACCTTTCTTCTGAGGCAGCACACGCCTCGCTCCCTGAGCACGCGCCCTTCACACGTGCGACGGCCCCCCGCTCCCGCTTTCACATTCCGAACACCCGCGAGGCAGCACGCGCCCTAGCGTCGGGGCGGAGCTACGCCCGCTGCGCACGCGGAAAAGGCGGGAAAGTCCCTGAGGCGCTGAGAGTTTGTGAGCCGCCAGTTCCCCGTGCATCTGCTGCCTCCTCTGACAGCTCCGCAGGCTTCCTTTCACGCACCTTTCGCCGAAGGGGATGAGGGCCCCACGACGGTTCTCGCTGTGGCTCTGGTTCACCGCCATCCTGCCCCAGGGCCGCTCCTGCCGCCCCTCAGATGGGAAGGGGCGGGGCCTGCGCCAAGCTGTTGGGTGGGGCTCTGAAGGGGAGCGCGGAGATTATGGCGTAAGGGACTGAGGCGGCTGGTCACGTGAGGGGCCTTAGTCAGAGGACCAGGCGGAGTCAAGGTTGAGACAGCCCTGATGGGGAAGGGGGCGGGTCCAGGGAGTTGACTCCACCCCCGGAGCGCAGAGGAGTGAGTGATGAGTGGCCTCCTCGACAGTGATTCACCATCTTGGCCCCTACGTGGCTGCCCCGCTGCCCACGGGTATGAACTTGAATTGGTCCTGTCGGGAATCAAAATTAAAAGTGGAATTTTCCTACCCCCTCCCTGGCCTGAGTCAGGAAGCTGTTGCTCTTTGCAGAAAGGGTCAGAACGATTCCTCACCTCTCCTAAGGCGAGCAGAACTTTCTTCCACCAGAGAAAGCCTGGGATCAGAGCCGATTTCTTGTGAGGCAGCATCCGGGAAAGGGTGCGTGAGCTGGGTCAGGAAATCAAAGGGGGAATTTCGACCCTGTGTGAGTCCGTTCCAGCTCCAAGATGGAGAGAGCCTTTTGTCTCTGTGGCACGCATCATACCTGCCCTGCCTCCTCCAAAGGGTGACTGTGAGGATCAGGTGGGATACGTTATACCAGAATTGCTTTTAAGACTAAAATGTTGTATGTATTCTTATTTACTTTAAGCTTCACCAATAGCACCAGAGGGCTTTAAACAGAAGGATGTTAACATCTTCTGGACTACCTACCATATTTCATCAAATTTAAGATGTTGTCAGTTGTAAAATGCACCATTTTAAAGCGTAACTCGAAGGAAAAAAAGTTGCCAAATAAAGGGACATCAGTTGTAAGATGTATGCTGATTTCAGAAATATATGTACTTTAAAAAAAATTTTTTTTTTTTAGGCTGCACCAAGCATAATGCAAGATCTTCATGCGACCAGTGATCGAACCCGTGTCCCCTGCATTGGGAAGGTGGAGTCTTAACCACTGGACCCCCAGGGAAGTCCCAGATATATATATACTTTTAAAGCATGATTACAATAGGAATGGCGTGAAGCAGTGGAACAAGCACTGAGGTCTAGGCCCTGTTCTGCCTTGGTAACTAAGTGTACAACCTTGGGCAAGACGATTATGCTTTCTAGACTTGTTTCCATATCTGTTTGAAGGAAGAACTAGAAGAACTCTTAGGTTTCTTTCAGCTGTGATATTTTATGATTCCCACACTGCTGTCACTCAAATCTTCTCACTTCCCTCCATCTTGGTGTGGCCTTGCCGTTCTAGTTCCACTCCTCATCCTTTTACTTGAATGACTCCAAGGGCCTGCTGACCTCTCTTCCTCTAGTCTTGACTCCCCACCATTCATCTATACCTTGTGCTCACCCTACAGAATGTTGAGGACCCAAACACAGTTGCACATGATTGTCACATTCAAATTCAGAGAGATAATATACAGGTAGAGTTGTGTTATTTGCTGGCTATAGAAGAGAGTGTGAACCTCATAGAGAGGAAGGATTGGTTTAAGTTTGAAAAATACAAGCTAGTGCTTTAAGTTTAGCTCTTAAAAGTCTTCACTGCAAAAAAGGCAGGTCTCTAGGCAAGATAGGTCCACTCCTTTCCTAGATTTGGTTTTATGCCTTCTGGAAAAAGGAGGGTGAAAGCTAGGAAATTGAATGAAAATAGACATTGTTTCCATTGGAGGAGACAGGCTATGCAGAGCATAGCATCCCTCAAGGTAAAGTGTGATAGCTCCATCACTCATTTTGGATACAAAACTCCAGGGAATAATGACGGGGGTCCAACTTCATGCCAACTGAAGATGAACTGACCTCACAAAAATTTTTCCATCTCTAATTTCTGTGTCTACTTCTTACCAAGATGGTCCCTGTCTCACCCTCCACACATGGATGAGATGATGTAATAGCTAATTTGGCCAAGGATCGAGGAGCAAAAATAAAACACAGTTCAGTTATTGTTCAAACAGCGATGTTTAGTTGTACAACACATAAAGTCTAGCAACATTTACACAACCAGTTTGAGCGTCTGTTTGCTTACTTTCAATTGGGAAAATTAACCATAATGTCACCAAAAGGTTGGCTGGGACTGGTAACATTTAAGAAATGGGTCGTTCTTGCATCCCCTAGGCTTGGGCCTCTTGCTCCATCAGGACTTGGTTGTAGATGAATGGCCCACAAGTCACCAGCCTTGGAGCAAGTTGTGTCCAGGTGGAAATGGTGGGGCAGTGGGCAAGGGGTATTCCATAAAGACATAGTGTGTGGGGCGGTGGCAGCCGACATTCGCAAACATTCATGCATCTGATGCGGGGCTGTGCCCTCCACTGGGGATTTTCCACTAGCCTATAGTGACCAACTGTGGCCAGGCTGATTCATTGCTCACGTTAACAGAGTGGGGGAGGGGGTGGGGTGGAGTAGTCAGGGTGGGTGGGAAGAGATTCCCTCTTATTGCTAAGTGGACAGAACGGTGCTTTTTTCCTCCTAGAGTTCACATCCTGTGACTTTCTGGAGTTTTGTGTGTGCATTTAGTTCTTATTTAAAGTTTGAGGATAAGGAAGTCAACTCCAGGAATGTCTCAGGAAAACCACGCTCCCTAAGTGGCTGCATTATGGGGCAGGGAGGGTGTGTGACGGCCCTCCGGGCCAGCCACAAGCAGTGATTTTTTAAAAAAGTGATCCTAGCCCTTGCTCCGCCACATCTGTAGTGACCCATCCTTATAAATAAGCTTTGAGCAATGAAGGAGACACCCTCGTCCCACCTTGGGGCTCACACAGCTGACATCAACAAATCTGACAAGCAGAAAAGTTGCTTTCTTGACCCTTTAAGGAAGCCAAGAGTAGCTCATGCAGATGAATGGACAGGGAGCAATGCCGTTTCCCTTGGAGATGGTTACAAGTAGCCGGTATGGGTTTGCAAGCGCAGAAGGAGCTCTCGGTGAGCTCCTTCACCCTACAGATGGCCTAGGACCAGCTGACACAGACGATGGAGGAGGGCAGTGCTGGTGAGAACTCCATTCCACTGGGAGGAGAGGGGTGGTTTGGATGAATGGAAGAAGCAACTGTCCTAAAGAGGCAGCTGGCCCCTCCCACCGGCTGAGGGCTGAGAGGGGCCGTGGTGTTGGCTGGACACGCACAGCACTAAAAAGGGCGTGGCCCTGCAGCAATAACAGCTGAGAGGAATGGAGGGAGGAGCGGCGCTTGAAATGGCCTTCATTCTGCAGTGGGGCAGGGGGTGGCTGGCACAGGTGGAAGGACAGTGCCCAGGAGGCCTTCTCCCTGCAGGGGGGTTGAGAACGGTTGAGGGTGTGGAGACCAGCAGCTGGCAGCAGACATATAAAACAGCTTCTCCAGGGAGGCTGAGATCATGATTTAGGGGCGCCAAGCATCAGTCTCCTACTCAGCCTCTCCAATGCCCCCCCACCCCCCTCACCCCTAGACCTTCCCCGCTAGGCCGTGGTGTCTAGTCCCACGTCTCCATATAAGCCAGGGATCCCTCTTCTGCTGAAATGTAGCAACCTCTGGGCTCTGACCCTGCCGTTCTTCTATCCTGCCTGGAATAACTTTGTGGGTGAGGGAAGATGTGGGTTGGATTGGTAAGGAGCTTCCAGGAAAGATTGTGACCATGAATTTTGGGCCACTGGCAACATGATCACCTGCCGCTTTCTCCTGGTCCACTGAACCTTGGTCTTAAGTCTATGTGTTTTCCTAGCACCTGAGTGATAAGGGACTATAAATGCTTGGATCTGTAGGGGAACCAGTAAAACACCTAGGGTTAGACCAGGAGATGGAACAGGAGGTTGTAAGAGGCTACTGCAAACTGTATCACTTGTTTCCCCAGCCCCAAATTTCAGCCACCTTACAGACTAAAGGAGAAAGAGTAACTTGTTTGTAAAACAACAGGGGAAATATATGCATTAATAAATACAGGGCTGAAGGGAAAGGCAAGAAAAGGCTACATGTATGATTGTGGGTATCACTGGGAATGTCTACAGGGGCCAGGAAGAGGAACTGGGGAAAAGCAGAGAAAGACAGACAAAAATGCAATTAGCTTCAACATGAGAGAGAGAGTGAGACAGAGAGATAATAGAAGAGAAGTAAAGGGGGAGGGGGTCAAGTATACACAAGAAGAAGAGAGAAACAGAAGCCAGCTTTAAGGAGGAAGAATCCTGATGGAGAGAAGGGAGGTGTGGTTTAAGATTGCCAAACTACCAAGAAACACAAATACTGTATAGTGTTCTTGATACTTCTTTAGACTCAGTTCTTCTAGAACTTAATGCCTAAAAAAGGTTGTCTCACTTGACCAGCACATGTGCTTCTTTAACCAGTGGGCACCGCATAACTCGCTGTGTCTCCTCTTTTGCTGGGCCGACCACAAGCTCAGGGCCATTTTCAGCGCTCGACTGCAGAAACTTTCTTTCCCATGCCTCTCTATAAATCCGATTTCTCTTGAAATCTCAGTTTGTACTGTCCCGTGATTTAAGCGATGATTTTATTTTAAGTGGCTTAAAGTCGTTTTTGGAAGTAGACTGGGCATAAATCCTAAATATAGAAATGAAGCTAAAGTGGATTAGGGTAAAAAGAAGTGAAAAGTCAGAGGGGGCAGAATGAAGGAAGGAGGGAAAGGGGGGGAAAGAGAGAAAGTGGAAGCCGAGGGGAGCGAGGCAAGGGGAGTGCGGAAAGCAGCAGTCTTTGGTGGTGACAGGTAGTAGCTTTTGGACGGTGAACGCGACACGGACCGAAGGGTGGAGCTCTCTTCTCCACTTCTAGGTACTAATTCTTTCTGCAGGAGCCCAGCTCTGGCCTACTTCTCTGCTCTCCCCTGACCTTTCTTTTCCCAAATAGTCCTAGCCTTACCTCAGACCACCCCGGACTTACAGGCAGGGTTAAGTCATCAACTCCCCGTCCCCTCCCAGGTCTAGCTCCACAGACTGTCCTGGGAGAATCTCTGCAGTCCCTGTTTGCAGGTGGGTTTCAGAGGTAAGAAAGCATTACCTGTGGCTCACCTGCTCCCATCATTTTTAAATGAAACCTCCCCCAGACCACTTGAGTGAGGTACACGGCTTTGTTCTGGGACACAAGGAAAGGAGACAGATAATGGACAGCCATGGAGGAACCAAACTTACAAGGGACTTTCCAGGGAGGGCAGTAAAAATACCTCACCCCTGCACAGGCACACACACATACACACACACAAGCACACACACACACTCTCTCTCTCACACACACACACACACACTGTAGACAAGATGCTCCACAATTACCAGATAGGCCTGTGGGACAGGAGAGAAAGGAAGAAGGTGGTTGGTGGTGGTTTGGAGATGTGTGTGCGTGGAGAAGTGGGTATGTGTGATGATACAGAGAAAGGGTCGTCATGGGTTACTGTCGTGGCTTTCCTCTGTGTCCACGCTCACCGGAGGGAGGCCTCCATTGTCATTGAGCCGCTTGGCCCTGTAGGTCTCATAGTGGATGTTGTGTGTCACTTCCTTGAGGTCCTGGAGGTGGGTCCTGAAGGACACAGGGTGAGAAGAGAGAGGGATGTGATTAGGGGCGGGAGGAGGAAGAGGGGACCCATGTCTGAGGTCCACACATCGCGTCCATGGCCTGGACCCACTCCAGAGAGCGAATGATACCTCTTGAGCCCCTTTTCCTTTGAGACGGGAGCTGGGACTGGAGCAGAAAGCTCTGTCAGAGAGACCTGGGGGCTGAGGAAGTGGATCTGAACAGACGGCCTCCAGACCCCAAATAATTAAACCTGCCATCTGACGGGAGGGGTGCATCTTACCTGATGACAAAGTCTCGAAGCAGGGCAAACTCACAGTGGTTGAGGTTTTCCACTGTGAACAACAACAAAAAAAAACAGGTGGTCATTTCACTAATGCAGCAACACCAGCAGGTGAATTTCTGTTCAGGTCATGGAGGCATTTAGGAGGGAGCCACGGGTCAGGCTATGGTCATCCTTTCAGAGGTGTGCTCATCTTGGCACTTCAGTGCATTGGATTTTACTCATTGAACAAGTATTCATTAAGTAGCTAAAGTGGCACAATACTACTCTAGACTCTGTGGAATAAGCACTATTATATTTCCCATTTTATAGAAAAGGAAACTAATACACAGGGAGTCTAAGAAACCTG
The DNA here is from genome assembly GCF_009873245.2 of Balaenoptera musculus. NCBI lineage: Eukaryota > Metazoa > Chordata > Mammalia > Artiodactyla > Balaenopteridae > Balaenoptera > Balaenoptera musculus. The sequence continues at coordinate 97,575,154 of NC_045794.1, read as the reverse complement.
CCAAAGGCCTAAGACACAATGCCTATCTTTAAGGAGCTTATAATCTGACTGGAAGACAGTAACACACATAGAAAATAACTGTGCCATCTTAAAAAGGTCATGATGGCTTGATAAGTTTAATTCAACATAGACTGAGTGCCTACTATTTGCAAATCACTTGCCAAAGACTGTGGAAGCAGAAGAGGATTAAGTCATAAACCCTCTTGTCTCACAATCTAATGGGTAGGACAGATATTCTCATAATTCAAGGCAGATGATGAGAAAATGCTATTTTTTTAAAAATCCCAACAAAGGGTCATAGAAAAATGAGAGACAACACGATAAAATGGGATGAACTTGGTTTTGGAATCAAAATATCTGGGTCTAAAATCCAAGTTTCACCACTAACAAGCCATGTGATCTTGGACAGGACACTTAACCTGTCTGAGACTCAAGTGCCTCAGCACGTGATGTTCTGAGAGCAGCCACGCCTACCCTGCTCCTCTCCGAGGGCATCATAATGAATGTGATCGACTGAAGCGATTCTCTGAGAACTTTCAGAATCACTGTGACCTTCTCAAGGTCACATCGTTCCTAATAAAATGAAAATGGCAACATCTGAACAACCCTTCAGGAGTTTTTCAGATCATGCCCCCTTTCAGGTGAAAACCTTTCTCTGGTTTTTCTGATTCTTATTAATCTCTCCATGTTCTGAACTCCTTTGACCCTCGAGCTAGTGCCTCCTGGGCAGGTGCTAAATCCATCTTTTATTGCTTCCTGCCTGTGAGCCTCATCTTCCCAATTAGACTGTAAGCCCCTTACGGCAGGGTCTGGCTGACATTCATTTTATATCTTACATCCTAGGACTGTGCCTTGACCTATAGATGCTTAATAAATAAGCAAAATTGACCAGCGGCCAGTTCTTCAAGAAGATGCATTGAATTACCTTCAATGATCCCCCAGGGAGTTTTTCTGCCGAGGACCCGCTTGCCATTCACTTGGTACTCCTTGTCACTTCCCACCACAGCGAAAGGCATGCTCTCCTGCTGAGAAACCAGACACACGTGCATGTCATCCTCCTACCATCTGGGCCTCCAAGGGCAGGATGGAGTACGGTCCTGGGCCTCTAGCCTTGAACTGCACATTTCTGAAGCTCAGTAATCCCAGTGATGGCAAGGGCAAGGCTCTTGTCTCTTAAAAAGAGCACTGGTCTGGGAGTCCGAAGGCCTGGGTCCAACCCCGATTGCTCCCCTGCCCAGCTGGTTAACCTCAGTAAGTCAGCTTTCCTACAACTGGAGAATGCTTCATGCTCTTCAGCACTTTATCAGGTTTGGTTTGATTTGGAACAACTCTGTGAGATAGCCAGGAAAGACAGACCTCTTAAACGACACCTACACAACTGACTGCCAAAGTAACTGAAGCTTTACACTGTCTCTCCCACTGGCAGAGGCCCACACCCGCTGACCTTCCAGAGCTCAGAGGCTGCTTTCTGATGTGCGTAGGCCCCTCTGCTCCACCAGGTGTCTGTTCCCAAATCTTTTTGCCTGGTGTGTACTTGTTGTTGTAATTGGATAAATTAACTATTATATAAGCTGAGGACATAGCAGTGTGGAGAGTTGTTTCTCTGAAAATTAAGTTGAATGTTTCAGAAAGACTTGATAAAGGTGAGTTGCTTTTGCATTCAGAGCGGACTTACCTTCAAAGAAGAGGGCTTGTCTCTCTATGAAAAGAATGTTTAATGAATGTATTAAAACATTTAAGATTTATATTAAAACATTTATTTTAAAACATTTAAGATTAATGTGCTTCATTTTTAAAATGATTTCTTCACTTCAATTGACTTTTTCAATTAACTGACCAACTACCTGTCTCTACATCAGGTAAGGGGCTTCTACCAGGTTACCACACTTGATGAAGAAGGAGACTCAAGACCGAAGCAAGTGAGTGATTTGTCCCAGGTTACAGTGGTTAATGGAAAAGCTCAGACTAGAACTCAGGATTCTGATGTAGAATTACGGAATAGTAGAAGTTTAGAATTGAGAGGGATCTTAGAAATCACATAGGTCAGTGGTTTCCAAGCCAGGTTTCATGAAGCCTTAAGATTCCCAGGAGAGGGACTTCCCTGGTGGCGCAGTGGTTAAGAATCTGACTGCCAATGCAGGGGACACGGGTTTGATCCCTGGTCTGGGATGATCCCACATGCCGCGGAGCAACTAAGCCCGTGAGCCACAACTACTGAGCCAGCATTCTAGAGCCCTCGAGCCACAACTACTGAAGCCCATGCGCCCTAGAGCTCGCGCACCACAACTACTGAAGCTCGCACGCCTAGAGCCTGTGCTCCGCAACAAGAGAAGCCAACGCACCGCAACAAAGAGTAGCCTCTGCTCGCCACAACTAGAGAAAGCCCGTGCACAGCAACGAAGACCCAACGCAGCCAGAAAAAAAAAAGATTCCCAGGAAATACCCCAAGGGCTGCTCAGAAGGTAGGGCTGTGCCTGTGTCGCTTAGCCAAAGCAGCTCTGTTTTTGTGTTTTATATATTGGAGTCTGTCTGACATTTAATTTTTTTAAGCGTTCTTCTAGGGAAAAAAAAAAAAAAGAGCCTATAAGCCTCTGAATTTTATAGAAGGGGAAACTGAGGCAGAGCTCTGATAGAGTATAGATACTTTGGACCCCAGCCTGAAGCTTTTCCTGCCTGTGCCCTTCCATCACCCCATACCCTGGTTTTACTTGGCCCTGTGGGGGAAGGCTTTTGTGTGTGAGAGGCTTTTGTGTGGTCTGGGGATGGACGGGAGCGTTGGCTTTCTGGGTGCAGGGTTCACAGTCCTGGCCAGCGCCCCAAGTCCTCATCCTCTCCCATGACACTTCTGGTCTGGGTCAGGCAAGGTGGGGCAGGGAGTATGGAAAGGGAAAAGCAGGTTGAAAAACAGAAGTGGTACATGATACACATCCCTGGGGGACTAAGGCGGGCATCCGTGTGATGAACAGAGTCCCAGGCACCTACCCGGATTTTGTCATTCTCTGTCTTGTCCTCCAAATCCTCATCAAATTCCTTCTGGGGGTAGAATTCAATGCCATTTACTTCAAGCTCCTTTCGA